>NC_134289.1:8467833-10967833 GCF_949628215.1 Phalacrocorax aristotelis | reverse complement strand
AATGAGCAGAAATGCCCTCAAGTTGTGCCAGGGAAGGTTTAGGTTGGATATTAGGAAATATTTCTTCACCGAAAGGTTTGTCAGGCATTGGAACAGGAGGTAGTTGAGTCGCCATCCCTGGGGATATTTAAAAGACATGTAGGCATGGCACTTATGGACATGGCTTAGTGGTGGACTTGGCAGTGTTAGGTTTACAGTTGGACTTGATGATCTTAAAGGCCTTTTCCAACCTTAATGATTCTCTGCTTCTCTGACATCACTAACCTGCCGTGTCAGGTTAACGCAGCAGGACAAACTAACCAGCAGCAGCCCAGTTGAGAGCAGCTCAGGTATTCTGCACAGAGCAAGCCAGGCAGCTTGTTGTCTGCTCTTAAAACTTACCAAGGCCCAAACATAACTGACGGCTCTCAACAGGCTCCATGGGTATCTCTTAAAGGGCAGAAAAAATTATTGCTCTCACTGAAAGACGTGCTGCTGTACAATAAAGCCCCAGCTCTTCAACAGGACCTGGGGAGATGGTTGACCACAAGAGAAAAGAAAACCAAACTGCTACTGCAACGTAAGCTAGATAATTGATTCTTAGTAGCTCTGCAAAGGAAAAAGACAGAAAACTACAAGGGTGTTTGCATGTGCTACACGGCTTCTGCTGCGTAGCTTCAAAACAAGTCCAAAATTTTGTGTCACATCAGAACATGAAAACTAGCTTGGTGCAATGTGCCTGTCTCAGTTTAATGACCACACTTAAATTTCAGCTATTTTCTTATACCACCTTCCACAGTGAACACCTAAATGTATCTAATAACATAAAAATATATATTTGATCTCTGCTCATATTTTTCCTTTGACACTTTGGTAGAGCTGAGCCTGGAGTACTGACCTGTACTTACAGTCTATACCTATAGTTTGGAGTGATTAAAACCAAAGAAGTTACAGTTCTCAGTAAAGAACAGTGCTATGTGGCACTGCTCTGGATGCACAGGTTCTGACTGAGGGAAAACTGATTCAATAAACATAGAGAATAAATATTTGATGGATAAATATGTTTTAGGCTGAAGTTTTTTAAGTTCTGCACAGAATATAAGTGCAACATGGGAAGACTCTCATTGAAAGTTACCCCAGTGGAGCAACTAGCTTTGCTGCTGTAAATTTAAAAAGCTGTGATAATGAGTTGTAATTCTTTCCTGAGTAACTGCAAGACTCTAAAAAAACCTGAGTGTGAGCTAACAGACTGATATGGATTTTTTTATCTCTTTACAGCTTCCTTATTTTGAGATCTGCTCACGTAACCTAAGTTGTAGCGAGCGCCCCATCCCACTACCATTGATCTCTGCTGAACTCAGCTTCGTGGTTTTGCTATGTACGAGTCACTGTAATTTCCATTTTTGTCGCGTTTCCTTACAGTGACACAGTAGCCACTCAAATGATGTTCTACAATATAGGCTTGACAGCAAAGCCAGCTTAGGCAAAAATGACCACAGTTTCTGGTAACAAAATATCTGTACTGCTTAATTTGTCCCACTGGCCGCCAGCCTCCCCCCACCCCCAAACAGTCGCAAGAGCAGTGTACATTTACTTAACACAGAAATGCCCCTGAGACTGGCATTTGAGACGCAGAGAGAAACCCCTTCATATCTGAGAGGATGATACACCTATCTAGATACTATGCATTAATTTGGGTTTCTCCTTTTTCAACTTGTAGACATTCCCAGGAGTACTGAATAAAACCTCATGTTGTAGATAACATTTCCTAAACTCACAGGCGGCTATGAGCCCAAACACAATCATAAGTCAGGAACCTAACATGCCTCCTAAATATTGTATATCAGTAAAATCCAACACTGCTTTGTGACCATCAGTATTTAGTAAACTACAGTAAACTGTTGCGAAGCCATGATAAAACCCAAAGTCATTGGAACTATAGTTTCTGACTCTGATCAAACTCTCCTAATTAGAAAAGTTTCAGGAACTTAAAAAAACCTCAGGCTTCCTGAAGAGATGAGCTTAGCATCTTGACATTTTCCACGCACAGAGGCTACTGCTACAGGGTCAGCAGCCAGTGATAGCTGACATCTCTCACATAGTTACCATTTGTGATTTATACCCTAGTGACTGGAGGCTGCAGTCCCTCTAGGAGAGCCTCTCTTTGTGCAATTCAGTGGGTAAGAGAATTACGTCAAAGAGAACTATAATACCAAAAAACTATACAAGCAATAATAGAAAAATACCTAAAATACTTTTAAGATGGTCTGGCATTCCAGGCATTAAAAAGATCTATTATATTATAAGATAGAAGAGAACAACATGCGGCACATACAGCACATGAGTTACTGCAATGTCATCAGTGCCAGGGAATTGACTTAGCTATGGAGGAAGATTTCAGGATCAAGTCAAACCTATTCAAACCTTCTTTGTCCTTTTTAGGTTTTGTTCAACTTTTACTTTATGTTCATAATCAGAGAGATAATCAGAGCTTTAAGCTAAGACTGAGGTCTTTGCATGCTGGATGCCACAAACATACACAAGTAGTTCCTTCCCTGGAAGTTTTACTGTCAAACTGGAATTAAAAATAAAAAAAAGAATCAAAGTGGAAAGAGTGAAGGACAAGCATTTCCACCTTATAAAACTGAGAACTAATGAATGCGCGGTTACAGAAAGTAGTGAGATTAGTCATATATCAAAGAAGTCCCTCCGTAACCTGTAACATGAACTACAAGAACATCCTCCCAACACTTGACATGAAGTTTTGATATAGGTCATCTATGCATGAACCTGAAATTGCTTTAGCTTATCATGATGACCACAGCTAAATTAGAACTGGAGGATTTCTTTCTTCTGCTCCAGGAACAGGCTCTTCAGTCAATGTCAGAATACAAACTTCCCTGGAAGGTTAGCAGAGGGACAACTGCAGGACAAATTAACTGCATGAGAGAAAAAGCAACAAGAGCTTCAAGTGAAATTGTTTATTCACAGAGAAAAAAGTTTTACATATTGTTTTCATAGTGTGTCTTCATAGCCTTCTCCTTGATAATTCCATCCCAGCTTTTTGTTGACCATCTCCATGGCAAGAAATCTTTGAGTCACTTGGTTTCTGGTCTGCTGAACTCTCAGCAGTCCATCCATGACTCCGGCAGATGCTCGTGTTCACACCAAAAGGCAACAGTACATTAGAGGCCAAAAGGTGACTGATAAGTCAGACAGACAGCCTTTCTTCTGTGAGTCACCATGACAGTGCATTACCAAAGAGGATGGCTTTTGCTGACCGTTCCTTTGGCCTGACAGCCTGAACAGCCTTTCTCTCAGAACACATTTTAAATCTGTCCTCCTTATTTGTGTGATTCTATTGTTTTTAACGCAACGCAAACAGTGGAAAAATTTCTGCAACTCCTTCAGTGTGTGTTCCCAAAGGTATCTGAAAAATAGATTTCCCTAGATAGGGTTGAATCCCATTCTAATTTTACACCAGCATTAAGAGACCATTTCTACTGATTGGGTGACATGGTTGAGAAAATATGCAATATGTTCAAGACTTATTTGCACATATGCTGCTCTCTGTAAGGATGGCGTAATCTAGCTTTTAGAGAATGAACTGAGGTCTTGACTGCTTGGAGTTATAAATAATCACACAGTGCTTTTCAAAGAGAATGGAGCTCTATGCATATTTAAAACTTGGTCAGAGCACACACATAATTCTGTTTCATGTACCAACATCACCCCTAAAATTCACACGGAAAAAAGAGCGTCATTTCTCATTTCCTATCTTAATGCCCACTTTGTGCTAATAATCTCCACAAGGTGACAATGTCACAGGTGAAGCTGCATTGTAAAGTGTGACCCTAATACAGATGCCTTTTGCAAGCTTTCTGGCAGGCATAAAAACATCTGGGTAAATATATCCAAATGTAATCTATACATTCTGGTTAATATTTTGAAATTAATTCTGCCAAGACTGCTATTTCATGGAATGTGTGTCTGTGGTATACCCATCGTTGGTATACCAGAACTCATTTTCCACCAGGCAAATGACAATGAGAGTTCCTCACATTAAAGCTGTTCCACCAGCAATTGCAAGAGAGTCTGTCAAGAATTACAACTCCTACCTGCATATGGAGAAAATATAGACCACGATGGAGAAATAAAGACCACGATCTGAACTGCTAAATTAAAAAACAAATATATATTGGTGGAAAGATCTCTAGACAGATGCAAGGTGAACAACGCAGGAGAGGGTGAGGTGCTTCGCCTGAAAGGGATTTGTTGGGGCACCAGATGAGTCAGGGCCAGGGAGGGTGACCGGAGCTGGAAAGACTCCATCGTTCTAGAGACGGGACATGAACTGCAGGGGAGCAGGTTCCTACCCAGGCCCCTCGTGAGGGCTCAACCTCAGACCAGAGTAAAGGGTTAAAAAAACCTGCAGCAGACACCTTGTAAACTTTCATTGTTTGTGTCTGCAGAGACAAGAACTGAACATTTCTTCAGAATGCTGTACAAACTCTGTGAGTTTAAAGGATTAACTCTTACACAGCTAGAAACACAGAGAACAGGTTTAAGCTGTGCGGAAATCCAGTGCCAAGACAACCAGGCTGCAAGACGTAGCTTTCAAAGAATGACAGGTAAAGAACCTGCGGACCCAAAGGGTGGTGGAGAGCCAGCAGCCAGCTCCCGAACACCAGGCTCAGAGCTCAGGGCTCAGAGCACACCAGGGCACAGGGGACCAGGACCCAGCACAGCAGTTTGGTAGCTTCCAAACTGAGGAAGAAAAATACACAGCAGTTGATTAAGGCTCCAAAACTAATGTTTTAACTGTTGAAGTTCATTAAGGTCCCTAGATGACAGGCATAGCAGAAACGCTTGTTTCTATCAGTCCAATTCCTGCTGTGCTCCCTTACCGTTCTTTCGCCACTCTGGCAGAGAGAGGTGTTGTCAAGCAAAGTGGCAGCTTACGCAGCATATTATGCTGTGTTTTTCCCCACAGCACTTTTCACAATTGTCATAAGAACTGTAGTTTTTCAATTAACGTACGTAAGGCTATAGCTTAATGTAATATGATTTCAAAGTGACTTAAGGCATGAATGTTAACTAGTGGTTATATAGGGCTTATCAGTGCAGGGATTTAATGTCAGAATGAGGAAAGTTACACAGGCAGATTTGTGCTATGTTTAACAGAAAATCTAAGCACAAGGACTAACGGAGAAGGGACATGCATCCTTTCACAAACCCAAGCACAGCCCAGGAGAAAGTGAAGTTAATTCCCAGCTGGTGGCTGACTATTAAACAGAAAGAGTAATGCCCTGTTAGAGCTCCATGCACATGCCATTGAGAACCTGGTCCTCGGTTACTACAGTCTGTCCTATTTCCTAACACCATTTCTGACAGGGAATTGTATTTGCTACTCCTAACCTTAAAAATATGTTGTTCTGAATGAGTAGTAACACTACACATTGCATCCTAGGAATATATTGGAAAAAAAAAAAAAAAAAAAAAAGAAAAAGTTTAAATCAATACCTGTCCTCTCCCCTTCATCTTTTGCTTTAAACAGGAACTTTCCCCTTGAGGAAGCTGTACTCCAGCTCTCGTGGTTCAGGAATTCGCTGAACTATGCACTAGTTCCAAGCCTATCTTGCCTGGAAGTTCCCTGGAAGTTCCCAGTATGGGATGTTACAGTGCTACAGCCCAAGACCTCTCAAAGCCAGCACCGAACCTGACGAGAGAATTGCACCTTCTGGACGGAGAACCAACACTACATTCTGAGGGCAGTAAAGAAAGACAGGAGATCCCTTCAAGTATTTAAAAAATGCTGAAAAGGTAGCATGGAGTGCCTGTAAGTTACTTTTGCTTTTCTCCTCTATTTCAGTCAGCAAAAAAGCTCAGACAAACTTCTTCGCTTAAATGACTTCACACAGTCACCGCTTATACTCCCAGACATTGTTTCAGTAAAAGGGAAAATTTCTAGCCAGATGAGTGGATGCACAACTCAATTGTAATAATCTGGATATAGCTAAAAATAGTCAACATGGGATGTCAAACAAAATTATCAGAGGTTGTTAAATACTGATTTAATGCCTCGGTACGCACACTCCCAGCTTCCCGTATACAAAACATAGGCAATTGTTTGAACTACAAGTGAACAAGACTGGCATTGTTTTATTTCTAAGTGAAATCAATCTTGTCAGAGTATCATTTTAATGGAGCAGTTACACCCCAGGTGTTCCTAACCAGCTCAACAATAACTTGGTGCAAAGCTCACAGCTCTGAACAGATGCCAGCTCTTGGCTTATGTACCTGCCAAGGAAATAATCTGTAGTTTTATCATGCTGGGCTCTTCAATCCATTTTCACTTAGCTCTAATTCACAGAAACTAAGGGAATTCCCCAAATGCTTCTGAGGTGCTGCATGTTAACACAGTCATAAATTAAATTCTTAACACCTTTATTTTTTTTCTTGATATCCTCTCACAACCCTGCCCCCCCCCAAGTACTTTAGGGCACTAATCCCAAACTGTTCCTTGTAACAGGTTTATATATTAGAAATAGCAGTTAGAGAAAATAAAGTGTTGGAGGGTTTTGCTGCTCCAGAAGAATCAACTCCTTGAACTGCAAATGTTCACTTATTCCTCTGAGTACTAAAAAGGAGACCCAGCGATGTTACCAGCCGAACAGGTAACAATTCCAACAGCCCCTCTTTGACTGGGGCTTTGACTGAGATGCTTAACTAGAAGAGACACGTTCACACACTGCTGCTTATCCCAGCACTGTCTACGGATACAAAACATAAGAGTAAACATGTTGGAGAACATTGATAAGTAAAAGCTAGCAAGGGAGAGAAAACTTAATTATAAAATCACTTCAGCATAGAAGCATGGCATTTTTAGTAAAAAAAAAATCACTCATCAACTATTACTATCAACTTCATCTCCTTTACTGTCAGAAAATATCTAAGACATGAGGGATTTAAAGTTCTTAACAATTAAAAATATCAATACTGTTGGTTTTGAAGAACCTGTCATCACCGTCTGTTGAACAGAATTGCACAGAAATGGGACTTTGTTTTCAGTGGATGAACTAACCCATATTTTGCCCTATTGCTTATATTCAATGAAAGTTATTAAATCAACTTCACATTTCTGCTGCTGGGGAAGGGGGAATAGCAATAGTGAGCAGGATGAGATGAAGCAAGAGAAAGAAAGAGAGCCCACTGTTTAATTTTTTAAAGAACGGAATTGCGGCAATAAGAACTGCCCGTCACACCATATCAACACTAGGCTTCCTAGGCCTACTGAGGTGTAATTTTTGGAACAAAATCAGATTTCAGCCATATCCAGGCATTTGTCACTTTCACATTTGGATACATTATTTGAATGTAAAAAAAAAAAAACAAATCAGTAACCTATTTAGAAACCCCAGACCAAATCGAGAAACACTAGGAAACAAAATGAACAAACACAAACAAAAAAATAATTCTCTGAAATTAAGGTCTCGCTTTTTATTTATCCCAGTTATTTTTCTTATGTTCATACACACCCTCTTTTGCACTCTCCTATTTAGAGTTTACATTTATGTGTTACTATATTAGCTTATAGATACACAAACTTCTGTTCACACCAATTCTACCACAGAGCTAATAAAAAATCTCAACTATTCAGCCCATGCTCCAACTATACTGTTTTATACCACTTTAATTTTAATATTATTAGCAATAGGTAATGTGTAGCATATCTCATGCTGACTTTGGCTGGGATAGAGCTAAATCTCTTCAGAGTAGCTAGTATGGGGCTTTGTTTTCGATTTCTGCTGAGAACAGTGTTGATAGCACCGGGATGTTTTAGTTCCTGCTGAGCAGGGCTTGCACAGAGCCCAGGCCTTTCCTGCCCCTCACCCCACCCCACCATCGAGGGGTTGGGGGGGCTCAAGGGGTTGGGAGGGGACACTGTCTGGACAGCTGACCCCAAATGACCCAAGGGATGCTCCATACCATATGACACCATGCTCAGCTCACATTTGGAGTGATGATGTTTGTCTTCCCAAGTAACTGTTAATCGTGATGGAGCCCTGCTGTCCTGGGGATGGCTGAGCACCCGCCTGCCCGTGGGAAGGGGTGCACGAATTCCTTGTTTTGTTCTGCTTTGCTTGCATGCACAGCTTTTGCTTTACCTGTTAAACTGTCTTTATCTCAACCTATGAGTTTTCTCACTTTTACTCTTCCAATTCTCTCCGCCAACCCACCTGGGTAAGTGAATGAGTAGCTGCGTGAGGCTTAGCGGCTGGCTGGGGTTAAACCACAACATATGTAAAAATGACAGTGATCAAATACTTCTGGAACTTTGAAGCAAGCAGCTATCAATTACCATCTTTATCTACTACAATGTTTCATCTTTTCCCTTCACACTAGCTCTGTAATGGATATGAAACAATATTATTTCATTATTTATCCATAGGATCAATAACAATTTGATAAATTATTAGATGTTTTCCTTTTGTGTTCCACGTTCCTCTTGCCACCCTCATCATGTCAGAGCGAGGTTATCCATTCTCTGCGCCTGAAGGTAAAATGTCTGTCCAGTACCAAAAATACAATTCACTATGATTAATACTATCACTAACAAGAATTTGTTTTCTTGAAATAGCACCATTCAGAATAGCAGTTCAGATAAGGCCAGGGTGGATTTTTATACCTGTATTACAAAGTGTCCCTGATTTTGCTGACAGTTCCTCCCCTTTTGAGAAATCATTGGGTACGTGTTCCAGCATTGCCAAGATCAACCACAACAGATGGATGCTTTCAACTGAAACCTATAACTGTAAAATGTGGGGATGTTTAAGAGATGCCACAACCTGAGAGGAAGAGCTTTGATACCCGTTTCATACAACTTACAGCTTTTTTCCACATTCTCTTTCTTGCTGAGCTGTTTCTCATATAGCTACGTTAGTCTCTGAAACTCATCTTCTGTCATTACTATGTAATTTCCTGTTAGATACTAATGAGACCAATGCTACATGTTTTGTGACTTCCACCAAAAGCTGCTTAAGTCTCACAGTTGATAGTTTTGAAGTACAAGCATGTTCTAAGCAGCCTAAACAAATAACCATTTGAAGAGTGCAGAAAGTTTTGCACCACAAGCACATTGAAACCTGCAAATTCATATGCCTGATACCACAGGCAGCACATTCAAAAACTAAAGAAAACAAAAAAGGAAACAAAACCACAAACAAACACCCAGTTGAAGTTTTCCCCTCTAATTTTTAATTTATGCTAAAATGTTAAAACTAAAATGTACGTTAAAAATGAAACCTATCATATCACACTGTAGGAAAAAAACAAGAGTTTGGCTTAAAGTTTATACTACAGTGAGTTTTTTAAAAACCCTTCAAGACAACAAGGGACAAACCTTTCAATGAACAGGGTAAATTTATTGAATTTCTTGGTAGAACTACCTTTTTTAGGAGGTGAGAGGGCGGGGAATCAGTTTAGGCATTTTTGATTGGACTTTAGACCCCTGCTTTGCAATTCCAGGCTCCCACCTGGGGAGCCAAAACAGCCAATAACAAAACTGCTATGAATGTGATAATGTCAACATACAACAAAGGCAGAGTTTGTTTATTTTTAAATGCCACTAGCAGAAGGAGACTTTTGTTTCTTCTGAGGCTTGGCAAACTCAAGGAAAAGCATAACTTTGTAGCCAGGAGGCTTAACCCCATTAAAGCAAAATCAGAACAAAAATCCTCTTAATTAGTAGTCATCAGCTCCTACACCTTGTTAGAGACCTATTAGAACATAAGCAGATCTGTCAGATAGTTACCCCGTACATACCTAAAACACCATATTCAGAGAGGGAGCTGTTGCACACAGTATAGGGTGCCTGCTGCTCCCAGAGGTGATTCATGGGAACACACGTTCTCTTGTCAACTTCTTGATCGTGAAGGACGTGATGACGATGGCTGCAAATAGGTGTTGAAAGAAATTTATTAGCTAAGAATAACTTTGGGCTTTAACAGAGCTATTTTCAAAGATGAACCGTCAAAGCTATGTTCTAGAAAGCATGCAAGCAGTACAGTTATCTTTGCTTTACACAACAGCCTGGTTTGCTTGAAACCTAGCAATACCATCACACGTCTTAATACGATTGCTGCACTATAAGGACTTTCACTGACTATCCAGGCTTGTTTTCAAGCACTCATGGAAACCGAACATTCCTCATCACTAGTAGAACTCGGGGGAAGAGGGGAAGAGGTGGGGAGGCTGTTGCTATAAAATATACTGATTAGAGTTAAAAAAACCAACCAACCAAACAAACAAAATTTTATTTTAAAAGTTCAAATACTATTAAACTTTTCCTCAAAACAACTTTTGTTTGCCTTTTATGCAAAATTTTAATCTAATCTAATCTCAGCACCAAGACTTGAAGCAGTTGTATCCTCTTTCCTGTGATTTCCACTCGCATGCACCATCTACAGCTCTCTAGAACACCATTAATCAGCATCAGAATGGGGCACCGAGGAACCCTACCAAAACAGAGATGACTGAAGTAATTACTGTAATCCATTCACGCTCTGAGCAGACTGAGTGAATCACACCAATATGTCCAGCTCAACAACTGGTAACATAAGGACAGTTATTATACTGGTAACAACTACTGTGTGTTGTATAGCTGCCAACACTGAAGACTGAATCTTTTTTGTACTTCCCTTTGCTATAATGAACACTAGCAAAAGAGCTCTGAAATGTATTTAGAAGTCAGCAATATAAGGTCAGGAAAAGACAGAATCTTTGAAGAACAGCACAGGGCGGGAGGTAGATAGAGGAAAATACACACACCAGACCAGCTGTTAGGCAGAAATAAGTTTTGCCGCTGTCATTCTATTTTTGTCATTCAGCCAAAGACAGAATGCCTAGCTAGGCGATAAGCTTCTTCAGCATGAAGTTTTGTATTACCCCAGCGAAAGGTGATTACAATGAGCATAGATGGACAGCCAGAAATACACAGACATCAAGTCAGATTTGGCCGTCGTGGGATTGTCAGGTTTACTGACATCAAACCAGTTCAAAATCAAGTCTCTCTCCCCTTTTCCTTCCCTCTCTTCAGATGATAAGGGGCCCAGTCCTTCTATCTGCAGCTTTATTTCTCCCAATTTTCAGTTTTGTTTTCAGGTCTTGTCCAAAGGATTTTGCTAAACTGCTGTTAGAATGGGAACAAAAAAAAAAGGCCAAAAGACTGGATACCAAATGAAGCTCAGCACAGAAACAGAGCACTGTAACAGAGATGACAGGCACCAAGATTTATCTCTTTTCTGCAAGCATTCACAATGAAGCACAGTGCAGCTGCTAGTTCATTCACCCCCAGCAACGGGCTTCGCATCAAAGGCTTCAATTAAATACATCATTAACATTTCACTCCACGGAGAATCAGGTAAGGCAGCAGAACTGTATATATTTTTACCAAGTGATCAGATTCTGCGTTCATTCATGCTCCATAGTCATTAAAAGTCTCGGTACAAAGGATCTTGTTTCACTTAAAAAAGCCTTGCCAACTGGCAATGTGTTTGTTCACAGGATACCCGAGTTCCAAGCAGCCACCACTGGGATGGTATTTAGAAGACTTCAGAATCTGCAGCAGCAAATACCCTTCTTTTATCTCTCAGCAATTAGAGATGGATTGCAGCTGAATTTTTAGTTAAAAAGCAGGAAAAAAAATATCTCTGCTTTTCAGCAAGAGAAGAAAGAAAGGCTCTAAGAACATTTGTTCTGCCTTAAATACAATTCTTTAAAATGCTCTTTACAGAGACACAGGAGATTTGTTTATTGTTGACTGCCAGAATCTATAACATCCAGGTTGATGCTGAATAGCCTCAACTTCCCCTTTCCCACAGAAGACCACATTGTTTAAAAAATGTCAAGGTGTTTCTTTAAGTATGGGACAGCATTTAACAGTTATCTCAGTACTCACCTAAAAGTACCCCTCTCCACATCCTGTCCACTTAGCCGGACATGGATCCCTTCTTTCAGAAAAGAGCCAAAAGCCATGTATTCTGCTAAGGCCCAGTCAACAACCCTGTTCTTGGTCATTTCCAAGCGGGCTCTCAAAATCCGAGAGAGTCCTACATTGGAATAAAGATCAGAAATCAATGGACCTACTTCAGAGATATTTTGTGTTCACATTACATTCACCATTCTCCTTCCCCACTGGCTAAGTTAAACACAGATCTAATGGGGTCTACAAATTGTTCTAGAACTGCACTGCTAGCAAAGTAAAATAACTTGTTTCCCCGGCAAAGGGTTGTGTAACATTCATACCTTGTTTTAGAAGAAGAAAATAAGATTGGCTGTGTCAGAAACTACTAAGGACAATCAAAAAGACTCATGGTGAAATATTGCTTCTTAAAGATTTATTTTCACATCTCTAACACCAAGTACTGTTTTATAAGAGACTGAAAATATCAGCTATTGGGTTCATGACTTTTTCTTCTCTCTTTCTTTCTTTCATTTTTTCTTGGCATTTATGTTATTGGACTTCTGGAGATATTACAAAGCAAAACAGGCTGGATTCATCTGTATCATATAAATAGGAAATTGTAGCAGCTGCCAACAGATCCTCAGTTGCTAACCAAAAACTGTTCTTTTAACAGTGACTATTTTATAACTTGGTAAGCCAAAACACAAGTTGCAACACTGACCTTTAAACAGAATAAATCTTCAAAGCTGCACACCGGTGCTTCCAGCTTTGAGGCTGTAAGCCTAGTGTAGTCAGTGTCACTTGACACCATCTTGTTTTCACATCTGCCCTGATGCTTTTGGCAAGCTGTCCTATTTGTTATTTTCCCATGCTCGCCTTTGTTACTTTCCCCATTTTTACAAAAATCACTCTGCTCTCTTGCTACATAAAACTATTCTCTCATTGAAACTGTTGAATTTAAAGTGAAAAAAAATCTTGACAATTTTCTCTTTAGAATATCTAAACATTTGATAAAACAAAATAATCTTCCAATTGTTGAAAGACTGAGATATGAAGCTGTTTCATTCTAGTGGAAGGACAAAGTACATCAAAGGCGCTCTTCCCCTTCTAATTCTCCCAAAATGTTCTCTTTCATGGCCTTTTAAACTGCATAAAAGAATCTAGCAGACCAAAATTTGCTTTGAACCGTAAATCTATCTTTTATACTGGCAAGTGTTACTTAGTGTCAATGGTTAACCAAGGTACTAAAGAGAGACTGTCTTACCTTTTTAATTAGAATGTCTAATATTAAATTTTATTAGCCAATTATAATTTCAAATTTATCAGTGTCACAACAAAGTGCACAAATGTGTAGGAGAGTTTTAAAAGTTCATCTATTAATTGTGCCTGCTCAACAAGCTTGCAGTTGATAACTGGGAATGTCCTATCATCATTACTTGTAACTGTGTTTGATTGTCCCAAAGGAACACAAACGCATAGAACACGTACAGCAGGCACACCCTATTCCTTGATAGATGGCTCTGGAGAAGAAAGATTAGCTAGAGATTTTATCCAGGAAAAAAAAAAAGCTCTTCCTCTTGATCCTAAGTATATTCCCTACCAGCCAACAAAAGAAAAAAGATCCCTTAAAGTATCACCGTGTTTCCCCACGGAATGAACATGCTATTGCTCCCTGTAGAGCTGCTAGACTTCAGCCTGCCCAAGGCGTAAAAGAATTAACTCAGAACTTTGACACAGCACCCGGCGCTCCCCAGTGAGACAGGCATATTTAACTTCTTACTATAACAGATACCAAATTCAGAATTTAATCTCTTCAGACCAAAAGCTAAGACTTTTTGAGAAAATGCTGGATTTGTGCTATCATCAAGTAAGTTGAAAGAAAAACTGTGTCTGAATTTGCCTGCACAGAGCCCGTTCCGCCTGTACTAAAATTAGGCTCATAGTATATCAGCAATGTTGCCAGGTCTGAAAGGATCAAGCTATATTCCTGAGTAGAAAGTTATCTAATACAAGAAAAGTGTCTTAAATGGACGTCAAGTTACCACCAGTTTTAGCATTAAAAAAACCCCAAACATTAGTAGCGCTTTCTGTCGTGGGTGCCTTACTTCCCAGTAAGTCCCACAAGCGTGCTGCATAGAGGCAGCATTTCCACAAGGACTTGAAGAATGAAAGGAGGTATTAACTTAATGTTACAAAGAGACTTTTACCTCCCTCAGAGGTAATTTAAATGAGGTAGGGAACAGAAAAAGTGGCGTGATACTGAAAGAACATTATGCTGAGAACAAGCAGCAGGACCTTAACTGCCACATTCTTCTTGCCCATAGGGGAGAAGAGTTAAAATAAAAGCCACAGGCATTTCCCTCTTTGGGAAATGGCCCAACAGCACCTGGTGTGCAGAAATATCGAATGTGAGCAAGAAACATAGCCATGAGGAGAAACAAAGACTCCAGCTCACCTGCATGTATTTTGAAGTCTTTGACTGGCACTGAACTAGCCACGTTGCCAATGTGAGTCAGAAGGTCTTCTGAAACGCCAGTTGGAGGACAAGACATGCTCTTGGGTTCTCCATCCACGTTAAAGAATCCTGGAAGTAAAAGATGTTCAAGGAGAGATGTTCAAGGACTGATTAAGAGATATCTACACTATCTATAATTTCTTTGAAAACCCACAACTCTTAAAAGACATTCTAAGCAGCAGCCTAAACCTAGTTCTTTACCTTTCACTGGGAGACACAGTCATTTTGACTGCCTGCATTACAACAGAACTTGATCTTGCAGGCACACAATGATCTGTTTTGTTTCTGCTTTCACTCCCTGTGAAGTCCAGCTACATGGGCAGAGACAGCCAATAAAAGGCACAGGGCACCTCAACCCCTCAAGAAAAAAAAAAGGAGCATGAGACATACTCCTTCTTCCTGAAGGTACAGTCAGTTAACAGAAGAAAACACTTCTCTGCTCAACTGAAAAGATGTCTTTTGCAAAGTCACCCCTTTGCATGTTTTTTAAGAAAAGCACCCCTTTCAAGTTGATCTGGCAGAATGTTTTATTTACTATTAACCGGGGCAAACCAAAGGTCACATGTTTTATTTTAAAGGAACACTTTTGGTAAAAACCATTTAAGAGCCCTAGAATATGGACTCAAAATAAAAACACAATAATTTTAACACGAGGATAAGTGAAGGGACACTTCTTACCAGGCCAAGGTGAATCAAGCCAGTGCTTGATATGTAGGATCTTGTTATCCTTAGATCTAGTATATGCTTCTTCACATATTCTATCATACTTTGCAATTTCTTCCTGTAGAACAAAACCTCTCTTTTAAAGATGAATAAACACAACACCTTTGTATCTTACAGATGACACCTAGCATTCAGTATGATAAAAACAGTTCTTTAACCCCAGAAGAAAATTTAATTACAATTATGCAAACAATTTCATTTTATCTAGGATCAAATTGCCTTCTAGAAACATGCTTACCCACATGACTTTAAATTACTTAGTTTATTGAGCACATGTTGCAGAGCAGAGTACCAGGAGCTGAAGTTGCAAGCACTGCTCTAGAAGGAGACTGAACTGAAGTACCAAATATAATTTACAGTCATACTTCTACAATCAGCATTATCCAGCTCTCACACTTCAGGATACAGAAGCCACTAAAGACTAGAACAGAACCTCCTAGAAAACTAGCTTGGCTACGGGAGTTTAGCTAAGAATCTGCTGGCCGCACCCATCAATGGCAACAGATCCAAAGCCATACTCTGTAGAGGCAGAACGCCTCTACAATACCTATGTTTCAATCCAAAACCACACTCAGTTGAGCTCAGTCTGTACAGCAAAAAATCCATCCAGGATCCTGGATCCAGTCACCAAAGCCCATGCCCCTACTGGCACATGCTTACAACAGTTCAGGATAGCTAGTTCTGCATGAGCTGTGATCATTCTTGCAGATAACAGATGCACCTACACAAACTGCTTTTTTGTCCATCTGCAATATTCTGTCACTACATAGTTAGCCACACCTTCTCAGAAGGTCCTTTGTTGCATCTGCACTCTACACATTCACTTTCAAAAAGACTAAGGTAAAGACCTAACCAGCTTAATCTGGGCACCAGACTCTACGCTTCATCCTTCTGGAATATTTCAAACGATCTCAGATCTTAGTTGAATTATTGCAAGATGATAAAAACATTAAACTCAATTTATTGCATTATTGCTGGATACAAGCCTGCCAAGGTTATCAATACGAAGTTACAGTTATACCTATGAGCATTCAAATACTGTCTTACTGCCGAATCAAGATCCTGGAGATGAACAGCTGACATATGCCTCCATCTCTAGCAATCACATCTGATCACCTTTTACAAATCTCAGAACTGAAGCAAATTTTTTTCTGTGCAATATGTATTAATTACTTCACAGCACTTTCAGTCCTTTCGTTACAATAGTATCTATTTTACATGAAAACCCAAACCAAATTGCATCAGAAAGTGTCAAAGGGTGAGGACTTATCACAGTAATGAAAGCAAGGTTTTTAAGCAGACAGCATACGGTGACAGCTGTGTCTTCCTACTGACAGCTTCGTAAGTTCCCTTTAGTTCTGTTGACGTGTACCTCAAACTCCTGCAGTGTTACAGTCCCATCTGCGATCAGTTTGTCAGCATACTTCTTCAGCACCGGCACCTGCTTATGAATCTGCTTGTACATTAGAGGCTGGGTGAACATCGGTTCATCCATTTCATTATGTCCCCTCCTACGGTAACAAACCTACAAAGGGAAAGATTGTGTTTGTTGGTAAGGAAAAACATGTGATGAAATTCTTTCAATTTCATAGTTTCACAGAGGTTTTAGGAGGTTTATGTTATAAAAACATTTATGGATCATTGTAGGGCTGTTATTCGTTTTGTTGGGTTCTTTTTTTTAGGTTTTTCGTTTGTTTATCTGTTGGTTTGGTTTGTTATTTTTTTTAAATGAAGAAACTAAAGGCCATTAAAATAAAAATGTTCCTTGACTGGGTCTTTTAAGCCACAGAAAAATAAGAGAGTGGTACATAACATACAGAATGAAAAGAAACCCAAGACTTACCAAGTCAACCACCACATCTTTATTGAATGTGTTCCGCCATTCTGCAGCTACACTGCACACATACATCACTGCTTCAGGGTCATCAGCATTCACATGAAAAATGGGAGCATTGACCACACGAGCAACATCAGTAGGATATGGAGATGAACGGGCCATACGGGGGTCTGTGGTGAAGCCAATCTAAAAATTCCAGGAACTTCCATTAAAATGTGGGCATCTCCCTCTACTTTGTTTTGAACGCTTGAGGTTTTCTGTTAATGGTCATTTACATAGCAGTAGTATCGGCTTTTCGTTCTGGCTAGCTAGCTTCTTTTTGCTCCCTTAAAAACAAAACAAAGCAAACCTAATCCAATTCAGTGTTACAAATTGAGTGAAATAAATGTAGGTGATAAAATATTATCCACTCAGAGTTACTAGATACTATGATCATTTTCAGGAACATCCTAACTATTCAATAATTGGGGCGACATTGCACCCTGCTAAAGACAAACAAGAATAAAAATCAATACACTAGCAACTATTCAGCAGACAAACTGATTAGAAAATGTTCTACTTCTTACCTGGTTGTTGACCACAACGTGAATAGTGCCATTTGTGGTATAGGATGGGAGGTCACTAAGATGGAATGTCTCATAAACCACTCCTTGTCCTGCAAAGGCAGCATCCCCATGTAATAATATGGACATAACCTAAGAGGGAGAATTATACACACATATCCACACATATATTAGAAAACAAAACTGCAATTTAAGCTTCTCAGAAGGTTTTCTTTGCTCCATATTTCTGTAGCGCTTATAAAACAGAACAGTATTTTTATAATAAACCACAGCTGTGTCAGCATTCTGCTGCCTTTGCTCGGTTCACAAATGAAAGAAAGTTTTAAGCCTACTTCCTGAAGTTACCCTTGAGGTACCATGTCAAAAACCTTATCTAGTTCAACAGGTGATATATCCCTTTTGTGAAGGAGAAAGAGAGGAAGACTCTGTGATACAAAACTACTGGTAAACTCTTTTTATTAAAAATAATATTAAAAACTACCGGTAAGAGTTATTCTACTAAAAAAATCTTTACCTTTTTCCCTGCTGTATCCCCTCGATAAAACTGTTCAGCTTTTGTCTTCCCTTGCACAACAGGATCAACTGCTTCCAAGTGAGATGGGTTAGCCATCAGGGACAGAGTGATTTTCTTGTTTGTTGCTCGGTTGATCCTCTCATGGTACATTCCCAGGTGATATTTTACATCCCCAGATCCCTAACATGCAAGACGTATTCAAAGCTCAGGAATGTCATTCATACCAGCTACACCTGATTGACTATGCCTAAAATTTGTGCTTCAGTCTGAAAAATGCATCTAGGTAATTGTACATCAGTATGCACGATGGGTTTGACACCATAATTTCAAACTGGAATACTGTTCCTATTTTATTAGTGTCACTATCCAATATTGGATAAATATTACAGAACATTGATACCCATTTAATTTACATGAAACAGTGATTAAGAATTCAGTCAAATGACCTGGAACTTACTTATCTACAGTCATTCCTAAGACATCTTCTGCATGTTAGAGGTTCAGTATAGTCTTTAAATTTGTTAAGAAATTTCACCAAATCATATTCCTCAAGCTAGAAAAGACGACAGTGCGTTTCAGCAGCTGATAATGCTATTTTCATAATAACCATGACCAAAATGACTGAAGACTACCTTGAACATTGACCTCTATATATAGGTCTATACAGAAACAGCACCTTACCTCATCAGCCGCTTCAAGTTTGGGATCAAACTGACAGAAGATCTGCTCCAGCTCCTTTCGGATTACGTTAGCCAATACATTCAGCCTACCTCTAAGAAAATTCCAAACATAGTTATTTCTCAGAAATGGTAATAACAGAGTTAACAGCATAAAACCTACAAAATCAGCAAGCCATCTCTGTCAGAAATTTGCAAGTAAGAAGTTCATTTCAAACTTTTGAACCAGAAACCCTTCATTCTACCCTTCTCCTCCCATTGCAAAGGTCCTCCAATGCATTCCCACCGACGTTTTACGATACCTAGTCTTCCACATATGGGAAATGAATTTTGTAGCTACCCAGGAGTTGTAACGTGATGACATTAATAATTAATTAAGGCAGATCGCAAAATTAAGTTTGATACTATCTTACACCAAGCTTTCTCAGTTCTAGACTCTATGCAGTGGGACAGATTCCATGGCTGCTGCCACATTTGCTTGCAGCTTCAAAGTACACAGAAGAGAGTTCCACTAGCATTTACCTGTGAAGCCTGTAGCCTCTCACTGGCAGGTATTTGTTACAGTTCTGTGTTCCCATTACTCACAACGACTGACTCTTGCTGCCCTAGGTTCTCTAATATCAACTTCGTTAATAAAACTCTAGAATGCAAAACTTGTCTTAAGACAATAAGCCCCTTTGCTGGGGGGTTTCCATTGACATTACCTATGAGGCATCCCCATTATAACATATTCAATTCCCATTTCACTGGATTTATCAATGATGGTCTTAAGTGCAGGAATCATTACTTCACATCCTTCCAAACCAAATCTCTTTTCGGAAGACCACTTGCGAGCAAGGAAGTCTTCAAATCTTTGCCAAAAAGAAACCCAAAAAGACAAGAGAGAGTGTTTGTATTAAGATAATGTAGAAAATACTTATTGTCAAACATCTTTTAGCAAATAAAATTACATTACACTGTTTTAAAACATCTGTGAATACATGTTTTTAGGCCTCTGGAAGTAAGTCACATGTAGGGAGGAAGACCTAGGAGAGAATTAAGTCTTATTTCTACTCCATCTGAGAAGTACGTACAAGGACTTTGAGACAATTGAGACAGGAAGAAGAGCCTCCACCTCAGATAAAATTAACTTCCCAAGTTAAACTCTGCTCCTTCCCATGTACACAAAATGTATACTGGCCACGGGGAAAGCAGAGTAACAGCAAAGAAGTCTCTTCTATGGATTGAAGAAGACATAACGGAGAACCTGTATTTTCTGGAAGTAATTATTAAAAACTTGTAGAAATACAGTTGAAAGCACGCCTATTTCATAGGTCCTATTCAACGGCAGGGCTCCTCAGACCGTGTGAGGTAACAGCTGGTAATGTGCCAAGAACTAGGACACTGGCATCTCTGCCTCAGCTGCAGCAGGAGGAAGATGTCAATCCTTGACAGCTCTACGTTCTTTCGTTCTTTAATGCATTTGGGCCAGAGGCAATGTGAGTGGTTAAAAGTACCTTTGAACAAACACTGAAAGGATTATATGTTGTAAAGCTTGGAGATACAAAAGGCAAAGAAAATACATCTTCATTAAAATAACTGTATTGGTTACATCATCTGTGCAACGCCTCGACTCATAACACTGCCATAATCCATTAATACTCAGCTTATTCCTCACTTAGAACACTGACATTTATCTCTTTAGATTGAAGTCCTAAAAGCAGGGAAATGAAGAGTTGCCAAAAGACTCTCCTTAGCTCACCCATCAATACCCTTACAATTCGGGCATCTAAGCAACAAGCCAGACCCTCCGCTGAGCTGTGCTGCCAGAGTTCCTCAGGGAAGTCAGCGGGGCTATGCCAGTTTATATAAACTGAAAGTGGGGTCCCATGTGAACAGCAAGTCCTACAGGGCAAATCAAAGCAGTGGTTGTACACGCAGTTTTCCTCCTCTTTGCAGCTGCAAGTTAAGCCAGTACTGGACAAGCAGAAAGTTCATTATTTGAGGCAAACTGCCACTGAGTGTGCAGAACTACAATATTTCACTGTCACATCTTGCAAGTCCCCCATATGCCACTGCGAGTCCGCGAGGGCTGGCAGCTCACCCGCTGTCACTGCATGCGTTCAGTACCTAATGAGGAGCAAGTCTTATGAAAGATGGTTACTCTCAGAAGGGATAATCCAGAAATGCTTGACCCTGCAAGGCTTAAGATGATGCCCAGATCAGACTACATAGTCAGGGTCTAACATGTTTACTAATGCATACACAAAGTAACTCACAGATATACAATAATATTTTACAGGAGGAAATGTTAAAAATGACCCTTTGTTCAATAACCTGTATCAGTGAACTCCACAAAGGATGAGAAATCCTACTTTAAAATTCAGTTTCCTGAAGCATGCAGTACTTGGAACGAACATTTTTGAAAATGGTATTCTTGAGCAAAATCCGCTTTACAAAGCCACAAATCTCAAGAGCACAACCAGTTTTCCATAAAACCAGATTTTTTTCTTGATCATTTTCAGACAAAAAGAAAAAGCATGCTAGAGATCGCTGCATAGAATTTTACATAAAACATTTTTCTTCCATTTTCAGCAGACAATTAATTTAGCAGAAGATGAACATTCAGCTCCTTCATGCAACTAGAAACCCCAGATCTTTCCACAGCTTAGTCAGGCAGGAATAAAAGCACAAATCCTTGTCTCAAGATAAATGGAAATGGTTGATACTGAGGGCTTGTTAAACAAACTTACTTAAGTGCAATATTCATTTGACCATTAAGTGACTTTCCTATTTCAGTTTAAATTAAACTTTTCACCAGACAATCTTGCTATAATATTGGCAAACAAAACCTGGCAAAAATATCTCCCCACACCTCCAATAAGCATTTCATTTTTAAGTCTTTCAACATAGAAGCTTAATCAAAAAATGTGTCTTTATAAATCTCTAACTCTTGTATTTATCAAAGGATATGCGAACTGTTTCAGATCAAGAACTGTAATAAATCTTGTGCCCAAGAAGACAGTCTTGTTCTAGGGGTGAGAGGGTAATTCAGTCTCTGGGATGACAGTATTTCCATACAGATAGCCACAATGGGAGCAATCAATAAACCGTTTCCAAACACACATTCACATATTACAGAGACCAAAACTGCTGCCAGGTCATGCAATGGTACAGCACATCTCGGCATACCCCAAAAGGAGAACGGCAAAAACAGGACGTAAAATCACATTATGCCTCTCAAATCCAGTCCCATGTTGGCACAGCCTTCCAAAGAGACTGTTAGCATCCCAGCGAGTCAAACAATGCTCATGTCAACATTTCACCCATCTAAAAGTTCTCCTTGATCTGACTGTTAGAACAGTTTCCTTTGATCATGTGCTACTAGAAAGATGCACAGTAGATAGAATATATCAGAAGATCAGTATCCAATGTTGCTCTGATACCTATTTTCTGAAATAGGTTATGAATCTTTAAAACAGATGCATATTACTAGTCCCTTGTTGAAACAATTTTTTCCCAGTTTATCTCTGCAAGCCAATGAAAACACTGCCAGATATGCCACTAAAGGCTGCACGTCTTAGACACCACAACTTGCCTTTGAAGAAAATAGAATACTAGAAGTCACTACACAGACCCTGACATACTCACAGCACACACTTTCCTTTGATACCACAGCCAGGTTAACTACACCCTCCTGCACTCCAGATCTCATTTAGACTCTCCACCTCCACCTCAGCAGTTTACAGACTGCACCAGCTTACACCCAGAAGCCCAGAGCAGTTTCCCAGCACCACCCCAGCATACCTCATCGAGCGCACCAGCCTTGCCAACAAAGTCCTTTTTTCCTCATTAGTAAACTTCATAACTCCCGGTGTCTCAAACTTCTGCCGGATCCACTGGCACTGCTCCACATCATTGATGAACATAAACTCCAAGCCAATATGTTGGCAGTAGGTATTCTAGGATGTGAAAGTACCAACAAAGAAGCTTTAGGAGTTAATGGGTCATGAAGAAACAAATATATTTTTTAAATTATATTTTCTGTACATATTACTCTTCTGAAAGCTATCTTGTCTTCTTCCTCTTCCACTATATCTTCCCCACAGTAATCCTATAAGCAATTAAATTACTTTACTGGATCTAGTTTTGTGCCAGAAAGCTTTTCCTACAACGAAACATTTCAAAATTTTGAATCTGGAAGATTCTCATCTGGTAATACATTCAAAGTAGGCCAATAAATCTGCCTTAACCTGACTGACATATTTCACCTAACTCGCTACTGTTCTTACAGGCATAAGAAAGTCTTTTCTTTAGATGCACCAGCAAAGATTCCAAGTCATTTATCAAAATTTGCCATGCCTTTTTTAAATGTCACCTGAAATCAAGCAATAAAGACTATGAGAAGACAGCTACGAAGCCTCATGCAAATTATCTGGTAACTGTCAAGTCTCAGAAGGTTGGAAATCTGAAAAAGAATCAAGCAGCTGAGAGCAGAGAAAGGACAGGGAAAAACGCAAAGACACTTCAGAAATCTTATCTTGTCGTTGCATTTTTTAAATTTTCTTTTTCTTACCATAAAAAGAGTATTTCACCAGAAAAATGGGTCCAAAACACAAGTCAACAGAAGTAAGGCTATTGTGAGTTTGAGACAAAACCATTCTGAACACATAGTATGTGTTCAGACTCAGAGTATGTACTGCCTCTAAAAAGGAATTTAAGGTTAACTTCAGTGAAAAAAAATCCAAAGCTCTGGAGAGAAGAGGGAAACCAGAGGGTTATTTCTCTTTAACACAAATCAGTTCCTTGAGGCTTTTAGATTTTGCGACTGATTTTGTCCATTTGTTTGCACATTACAATTTTAAGGATTATCTCTTGAAAATCGCTGCACAGACATGCTAGAAGTGCAAAAACCAAAAAACAAATATAGAGCTCGAATGCACAACAGAGATGTCATGGCCTAACAATTTACCATGCTTCAACTAAGCCAATGTAACAGTCAAACGTGCAAGTCAACACATTCTCTCACACTTGCAACAGGTCAAAGCCATGAACTCTTACATGCTCAGTAATTATTTTATTTTTACATCCTTGTAACTTAGTTCTGTATTTCATCCTTTCAAATATTTCCTCACCCCTAGCTCTTTTTACTCCAATGGATTTCATTACCATGTAACAGAAATCTCTACGACTTCAGTACTCCAAAATCCTGGAAAGAGCACAATCGGGAATAGCCAGTACTTACGAACTCAGTTTACAAATCCATTACCATTCCTACTTGCTGTTTTGTTATTTGGAGTTCCCCTCTAATTATATTCATTTCTTTAAATCACTTTTGCTTTAAATTATTTTAGCTTTGGTGACATCACATGGCATAACCATATCAACTGCCAGATAATGAAACTCTAGAAAAAGGACTGGGGATGGAATACAAGGATGATCACTATCTACAAGCTATAGCTGGGCTTTCATGAATTTGGTACCCAACCCTCACATTTTCACTCAGGTAGAAGTCTCACTGATGCTCGGGCTCTGAGAGCAACCCCTGCACGTCCTGAGTACTGCATGCAAAGGTGTTTTATCTGTGGTAGAACACTTAAAAGACAAGTTGTAAAGGCTCTTCTCCTTTTAACATCAGCTCTTTACAGAACTAGAGTCCAAATTGGTGTTCTACCTTATTCACCTCTTTTATACTCATCCTTAATCTACGTATTTCAGATACCCGGGCAATGAAATTAATGGTGCTGCCATCTCTAGAAACAGTACAAGGTTTATTTCTGACGACATTTGAATTCTTTACATGCTCTATTAATAACTGAAAAATGGTGATGTTTGTGACTGACAACTGGAAAAAGATCACTTCTGTTTGGATGAAAACAATGACAAATAAAAAAACTGACCTCCAGCCGTTTGATGATCTCTCGTAAAGAAAGACTGTTCTCATTTCCTCCTATGAAGGTGGTTGTAGGCAGCTGAAAGACTTTGTCCAAATCTGATTCGTGCAAACCATAAAACCCTACAATAGGTACATTATCAATTTGCGAAGCAGGGCAGGAGACAAAAAGGAAGCCAGCTTTGTTTTTCAAACCACCCCAAATTAAGCTTAATAAAGCAACATTAAGAAAGAGGGTACCAGATTAAAAATTGGAAGCGTGAATATTTTGGAGGCACCCGTTAGTGCAATGCACTTTAGTGTGGATTTTAAAAAGAGATGTTTTCATTAAAGAGTTTATGTTTGATTAGAAGTACCAAACCATTCTTAAACGCTCAGATAGAGCAACTGAAATTAAAATCACCCACACCTTTTTGTATTTTGGCATATTAGCATACCTGCCATCAATCCACCATATTATATCTTGCAATTCACTGTTCACTAAAATAACTAACTGTAATGACAGGAGTTTCTTCCTCGCTCTACCATAAGCAACAAAATCAAAAAGAACCACTATTCACAGACAGAACCAGTTGGTTGGGAGCATACCAGATTAACTTATACTACATCAACAGATAGACTAAGAGAAAATACAGAACATGATCAATATAACACTGTGCGAACACTCTGGCAGAGCTTCCAAGGCATCTCTATTTACCCTCTTTCCCTTTATAGGGAAGTTAGTTGGAAATAGCCATGTAATGACCTGTACAGCTCTACTTCCCAACCGGTGACCCCTTCTAAAATGCGCAGATTTACACACAGACACACACACCCCAGCTAAGACAAAAGCTTGTTTAAGCATATAGTCCCATCTTGATTTAGACATATCTAAACTTGTTCTGGCTGAGAATATGGTTTAAGAAAATATTTAACTTAACTATTACACAGCTTCAAAAGCCAAAATACACAACAGACAAGACTGAAAGGCTAGTATCGATGCAAGTTAAAAGCTTTGCATGATGAAGTTTAATCTAGACTTGTTAAATGAAGAAAGGAAAAATAGTAATTTGCTTCTTATAATTGTAAGAAGCGAATGTATAAAACTTATAATACACATTACATACAGTTATGTAAACTTATATAGAGATAAACATTATACATGTGTGTGTGCACATGTAAAAATATTTTTTAAACTAGAAATAGCTTCTATATTTTTAATTTTGAATTCTTTATCTTGGTTCTGGATAAGCTGCAGGCATCCACGTTAACACTGATATGACAGCCTGCACATAACTCTTAAATCAATATAGAATAGTGCTCTGTATTCCCTGTTAAATGAATTTTCTGAAGATGAAAGCAAAGAAGCAATTCAAAGATGAAATAATAACAGAACTAAGCATTTAGAGTTGAAGTCAGGCCATAGGATTGCGTTACCACCACTTTTACTGTACAGCGCTGTCAGTAATAACACATTTTGTGTTTTAAAAATAATATCATTTAAAATAATATATTTAAATTATTAATTTTGGTTTTAATAATTTTAATAATACATTAAGTGTCAAATCTGGAGAGATGAAAAAATTGTTTGTGTACCACTATTTCTCCCTTTTGGCACCGTAATAGGTTTTTCCAGCACCAAATTAACTCTGGTTTTCTATAATGCTGACTTTTTTTAAAAAAAAAAAGGAGAACAAAAAAAAAAGGAGGGGGGAGGGACACAGCGGATGACTGGGGCTTTAGTAAAATTTGAAACAAAGCAGTGCTAAAAACCTTTTTTTTTTTTTCCCCACCCTTTGCTGACTTTCTCTCAGACTTCACAGGCTCCTCATGTTCTGTCATGCAAAAACCAGGACACATACAGGAGTGATCTGGGCACATACAGAACATCTGTGCTTTGTACTGCAGCACTGCATAGTTACTGAAGCATCACCTTGTGTTTAAAGAGACACAACCTTATTGAAATACAAGAGTTCCCGAAAGCAATTTTATAACGCGATTCGTGCAGTAGGTACACCTGAAACTAGCTACATTTTTAGAAGCAACTCCAGGAAAAATTTCCTACCAGAAGGTTTCTCAAAAAAGAAAGACAGAACAAAGAAAATGCACAGAAAAATCAAACACTAAAATACTTTCTGTACTACCAGAGACTTTTCGTAAGTTTTCTGCCTGGAACATTTGAGGATAGGCAACATTTGAGATTCTTCCCTTTTTTGCTGTGTGAAGACTAGATTAGAAATATTGTTTCCCCTCACAAACTGAAATATCACCTCAGTTGCACTCTCAGGCACATCCACCCATCTCATTGAGAGGTCTAGCACATTTTTCCTGTGCTTGTGAGGGCTTCGGTATGATGCCTTCTGACCAGTCACAACACTGTACTAAACTATCCATAGAGTTTAAAGGAATTTGTACTGCCGTGCTAGCAATCACCCATGCTCCAAAGAAATTATACTTACTCAGTAAATGTCTAATGTATTTTCTAGTAGGTACTTTCCTTTAATTAAAGCTGACAAACTTCAAAGAGCACACCTGATTTGTGTAAGCACCTCTCTACTTACAGTCGTAAGCGCTCCCCTGCCTTTATATGATCAAGGGTCAGAACCACTTCTTTCCCTACCACCAGAAATAGAAAGCACAGCGGCAAAGAGGCAGTAGAGGTACTTACAGTGAAATTAAGCAGAATGCGTTTTATCTACTACTTGCACTATGTTTTATGTCTGGTCCAAAAAACTTCCCTACCTATCAAAGAAAAATTGATTCAGTGTCTTTATCAAGTAGAAAGTCACCTTTTAAACATACCACGTAGATTGAAGAGTAGAGAAAAATCAATCAGATGGTTTTTTATTCAAGCAGAGAGGAGCAAAGATATTGATCACTGCAATTTCTCAAAGACATGCCCTCTTAGCGACCAGAACCACCTTTGCAAAAGCAAACCCTAGTGTATTACACCCTTCCAGCAGTAAACTAAAATAATCACCATTGGATTATATACATAAGTCAAGAATTCTACACTTCCTGTGTTTTCTCCTGATAACTTCAATCAGACTTCTTCAAGTTATACAGAAGAAATAAGTATCGGAGGCTAGAATCCAAATTTGGTATGAAATTCACCCAAAGTTCCTCTATCTGGTGTTTTGTTTATTCCTTGTTTTTGCTATTGACTAGCCTTCAGATGTCCCCAGTCAAAACAAGTATCAAGCATAATGGTATAAAAGTCATTTAGATTCCCAGAATCTTGGCCTATTGTATTGATTAGTATTAATTTCTGGTGTGGTTCAAGACCATAAGATTTGGGAATTTTATAAAGTGTTTATAATCATCAGTCATCAGAAGATGAATTCACAGGAACCTCAGCTGTGATCTCAGAGCAGAAATTCCAATACCTCCTTACAGATGCTCCAAGCAGAAAAGGCAGAAGCTTCCCTGAAATGTCTTATTAAATCTCCTTAGCCCAATGAGACAAGAGACAAATGACTGTTGCAAATAACAAGGCATGCAGCGTACGCACCAAGTTTATCAATTGTAGTGATTAAGTCAGATGGAACAAACGAATCCAAGTCTGCGTCCAGAATTCCAAGGGGATCCAGCTGAGCCACATGATGGCCACGGATCTGAAAAAGGAGGACAGGGAGAGAAAAACGAAATCACACTACCAGAAGTCAGACAAAGTCCCCGATATCTCTCCATAGTATGTATATCAGCCATGAAGTCAAATAAGCAAGCACCACTAATGTCACAAAAGGGTGACAATTCCCAAGTTTTCCCATAAGAACAGGAAATAAGCATTGCATCTTTGGATACGTATACTACTTCTGTAGTAAAACTGCTGAATACACATCAGAACATAACCTTTATTTTGTCTAACGTACAATTTAAACTGAAATAACACTGAAGTCTAAGTAAAGAAAACAACATTGTACTCGAAATCTCTGGGTAAAATTAAGAAACTACGACTAGTCTATAGATCCTGTCACTCACTAATTCAGTCTTTTTGTATTTTTGCCTGAATCCTTGTTTCTGCGCTGGCAGAATACTAAAATACAGCATTGTTGACTTAAAACATAGATTGGTGCTGAAAAAGTTTACATTAGAAGTGAAGGGATCACTCTTCATGAGCTCTGCTACACATCAAATAGCAGCAGATTGCATTTATTTGCATTCATGAAATTTGGGGAATTTCATCTATGATAAAATCGACATTTGAGACATCAAAGAACACAAATTCCACGGGGAACTTAGCCAGCTTTGAGTTATCAATATGATTGGTGTTAATGCATGCCATGTTGCTATAAACTAGTGCCTTATATAACATTGCTACAGAGGAAATAACTAATTGAGCCGCAAATAAAAACCAAGGTTTTTTTTATACAATGTCTCTTTTGTGTGATTCTTATATACCAAATTAGCTCTTCAAAAGCTTTTTATAGCTGAATAGATAAATATTTTCTCCTTAATATTTTTCTTTTTAGGACAAATTCAGATCACTTGGGTAGAATTTCATTCACACTACTAGTATCCTAATTGTCTCAGAAAAAAATATTAATATAAGTGCAATATTAATAATGAACTGCATCACACAGAAATAGAGTGTGATTAAAGCGTGGTTCATCAAGAAGTGATTTGTAAAAACACTATTGAAATGTTCTATATTTGCAGGAGAGTTCATAATAAAACGCTATCTGCTCAAAAGCAAACAGAAATATGGCATCTTTTTTAGAACACCAGCCCTGTAAATTCAGCCTGGCCTCTGAGACTCTTCCCATCTCATGAATCACCAGTAATAAAACTCTGACAGGCCAAATGATGCCCACAGCAACATCTGTGCCACCTCATTGTTTACAGCGGCACAAAGTCTATCTGACTGGAACTAAACAAACAATTCTGTCTCAAGCATCATCAACAGGAAAGAATTCACCTCCCTAAGCTACATCTGCTCTGCAGTATTAGTAGGAAGAGGAAGAGGATTAGCAAGAACGCCAAAACCCAGAAGAGCAAATCAGTAAAGCACTGTGCCAGGAGCAGTTTGGCCTGTAACTAAAAGGCAGTATTTTCCTCAATATCAAGTTATCTTTTAATAAATTCCACTTCTTTCACTGGATACAAAAAAGAGTGACTGCAAAAATCAGAGATCAACCTTGTGAAAATACACGCATGGAAAGTTTTCATCAATTACCATAAATTTGACTAAATGCAAGTACAGACTACCCGAAACTAGATTTTTAAATCATATTTTCTAGACACAGATTAAAAAAAAAATCTACATTACAAAAGAAGACTCGAGAAATTAATTTATCTAGACTAATTTTTCTTAAACACACGCATTTCACTGGAAATCCTTCTTTCAGCGTGTCTGGTGCTCTGCATTAGAAAAAGCAATAGATTAACTGCCTTTGCAGAAGACCAGCTCAACAGACCACAAAGCAGTTTACCACAAAAACCATAAAATACTGACAGGTTTGAGAAATGAAAATTCTGTATCCTTCTCCATTTCATTTCATTATCAGGCAAAGGATGGTCACAAATTGATCGTATCCCTTCAACACTGAATTTAGAGGGTACTAAATACCTTTTAAAAACAGACAGTCACCTTAGGTAATCCTCTTTCATTGTTTGTCGCAGACACATGGGTGCCTGCCATTTATAGAGACATCTCTGTTCCACCACTTGAGTCGGACAGCAGACTCTTTCAAATACAGGAAACAAAATGGCAATCCCTGAACTATTTTCAAGTAAATGGTGCCAAAGCAGCCTAACATTCTCCAGCTTTCTCTAATCCTTCAACAAACTTTCACCACAGAGTAAAAGCGAATGGGCTGAAGTGGTTGTTTTCTACATAGCTATTTCTAAGCAAATTTCATATATTCTTTATATTCACAAACCTTTCTATTCTTTTACAACAACCCTCCAACAGCTGGAGTAACATGGTTCATATCGGCATCAATGGTGACAATGCAATGTGTACAGAAAAAAGGTTTTTAAAACAAGTTCCTCTTCTGTTCCTCTGTTGATAGCAAGCAGGAGTTAAAATTCTTAATGCAGGGCAGAACAGATCAGCTCAAGTCAAACTGTAGCAAACTTCTTGGGAGGTTACATACTTTTTTAAAAGAAATGAAAAAAAAATTTAAATCAAACTGGAATATTTTGCTCAGCACAGATCTACATGTTTAGCAGGGTCTTTTTGTTTCACACTGTTTTGAAGCCTTGCATTGAAATCAAGATATTAAACACAAGTCTAAAAAAAAATGTTTAAACTTGTTTTACATTTAGAAAACATCTAACCAAAACCACTGTGTTATTTCCAAAATCCTTCTTCTTTTAGAAGAAAAAAGGAAATTAGACTTAATTTCCTAATTTCATAAAAGGATTTTAAAAAAATCTGTGTGAAACAAAGTCAACTTTCAACAGCTCTGTAAAAGAAATTCATCAAAGCTGACCCAAACTGAGTACCGTCAGCCTCCCAAAATTCAACTTCTGGTTAATTCATTATTTCTCCTCTCTCTTTTTACCTACAATCCTGTTCAAATCAGGAATCTCAAAATTCACACTAGATGTATGAGAAGGCAAGCACATTTCTTGCTTTCTTAAAGAAAGGTAGTAACGTTTAGAACTGCAATACAAACTTTCCCAGAGGTGAAGACAGACTTGAATCACGGAGAAGTTTGCTGTTGAAGAGAGGGACAAGTTCTTACTTCACTGCACACATCAGGAGATTCATTAGTACAGTATGACTGGTACAACTCCCTTTATATGAAGCAAAACTATTTCAGAGAACCTAGGTTTCCAATTTGGTCACGTAACTTACTGAATCAGACACACACACACACAAAATCTTAATACAGTCAAGTGAGACAAAAGAATAGTAAAGGCTAAGCATCGACATGTTTGGCTCCTGCTCCTGGTAAACGGGCAAAACCCAATAGATTCATGTTCCCCTTTCACAAATGACCATCTCCATAAAGAGCTTCCAGCTTAAGTCAGATGACCAGCACTAGGGCTGTGGGTAATCTGAATCCTGAGTTTAGTAAGCCAGAGGAGCATCCCAGTCTGAATCCAGGACCTCAGTGTTCAGGCACTCTGCAGGGAAGAAAAGACTGTCTAGTGCAAGACATTTTGGATCAGAAGTTAGACAATAGGCAAGAGTTAAGACCAGACGACAAGCAAGAACACAAAAAGGAAGAAAAACGTTGTCTGCAAAGTAGAGGCCCTCCCACACCTACCCCAAAGTACACTTACTTGGTATGCTCTTATCAAAGACTGCACAGCAAGGTGATCTTCAACAAGCTTTTCAGCTTTACCTGGTGTCTGGGCCAGGCCATGGCTCTGAAGAAATGATGCCTTTCTTTCCAACTGATCTGGTAGATGGAGGTCATATGCTTGGCCAGCATTAGCATTTCGGAAAAACGAATCCCAGGACTGGAGATGTATACAGAGAAGGAAAGAAGAAGGAAAACTTACTACCTCAAACAAAATTCTCAAACAAAAGCAGCTCCTTCAAGCTGGTACCTCATTACATTACAGCATTAAATACCACTAACAGCCAGCAGAAAGAGAGCACGGATACATCCATATCTTGGTACCGACTGCATGTTTCATTTACACAGAGTCCTTTTCATCTCATTTCTTACACTGAGCTTGTTCAGTGGAAAACTCTCCAGCACAGGTGAGTGCAAAACATCTTTGTACATTATTCATTAACACAGCTCTTCTTAACTGTGATGTTTCTTCAGGCAACCAGTAATGGGTATGATATTATGCTGCTGTTAAAGAGGTATCAAGCCTCAAGTTATGGAAGTGGGGGGACTCCCTGAACCTGTGGGCGGGAACCTCATCATTAGCATGAAGCCACTGCCCGAGAAACACTGCTTTAATGCACCTCTCTTACTTCTTTATTAATACAAGGTTGCATTGATACAAATGTGATAAACTTACTTAATTTATCACCCTGCTCTTGCCCAGACTTGATCTAAACATAGCCTAACTTTTATGTGCCGTGCCAAATTAAGGCAGACAGATCATGCTTCATGGTCAGTTCCAGACACATTGATGAAGAACTCATTCCTCCTCCCTTCTCTCATTTATGCCCATTTCTTCTTACCTTGACATCCTGCTAGCCACACTGAGATTAGAAGTCTGAATTTTCACAACATACCATAAACGGGCTACAAGAGTCTATTACTACAACTGCATTTCCTCCGGTATTCTGTCTGTCCACCTTCTTACTCTGTATTAAGAGCAGTACTGTTATTCCATGCCCATACAGCACCTAGTCTCAGAATTTGCCGATCCCAGACAGTGAGAGACAGATACAATCCCTTCATGTTCCAACTAAGGCTACTTAGACTGGAGAAATTATTTTGGCAATACACATTTATGAACTTTCATTAAATTAGGAAATTCCAAACACACATGTGGATCCATGACAGATCTGACACTTGGTATCAAAGTTTTAATACAGAATATGCTTTGCTCATGTTAAGGTTCCTTCCTCGCTTTTTCCAATACCATGATACACATACAATGATGATAATAATATACCTATTCCTTTGTTGAGTCAAAAGCTTTTCATTTACATGTAAAAGTTACCACAGCACAGCCCCACAAACAATTTAATATGTTTTTAGACAAGTGCACTGCTGAGAGACATGCTAACAAAATCCAAATAGGACTTGCCCAACATGCTACCTGTTTAAGGAAAATAGGCACAGGACCCTTTTTTCATGTAAACTCACAAATATAAAGAAATACCTTCTAAATGTTTACATCTGAAGATGCAGCCAGCGGGGTGGAAGGAACCCACACTATTTTTTCCCATCGCATTTTTGAACTTATTGATTTGCTGGGCAGGCTTGACATTTAATCAGAGGGGAGGGAAAATACATCATTTGGCTACAGAAAATTAGTTTTTTCTAGATACACATCCATCAAAACCTTTGCAAATTCCTATAGTGTCTTTCAAGATTGATACCAGATTATAGTCTTCAAGTCCTGTGTATCAATGTCAGTCTTTGGCAACAGCATTTGCCATGTGACTGGACAGACAGAAGACCAGCTTGGTCTCACAACAAACCTGCAGGTTCTCAACTAAATTAGTAAAGTTCTTTAAGAAGATGGTAGAGGAGACTTATAATAGAAAGATACATCTGTAAAAAATAGATTACTACAGTGATACATGATACAATCCTTTTTTTCCCCATACTGTAGTTAACCATTATTTTTCCAACTAATATAATACAATTCAAGTGATTCAGTGGCAATATTCTACTCTCATAAAATAAGCAGTGTTGCACTTAGAATAACAAGTAACATATTAGTTATCTTGATGGTTTGTTTTTTCTTCTAGTGACATCACAATATTTATCAACTGCAGTGAGGACGGTAAGGCCTTAGATGGCACACACTGAGCATCACTACATCATTTAAAAAAAAAAAAACAGATGAAGTCAAAACAAAAACCTCACACTTTTTCAAGTACATCAAACAAGGAATTACACACTCAGGGTAGAGCAGCTGCATACAGGATAACATGTCAGGCATTATGTACTTAATATCCAACCATGCAGTTTTGTAATTAATCTTGTGATAGTAATAACTGAGCCTTGTCAAGCTTCTCTTTTATGATCTATGGTCCTGACACCATGCTTCAACGAGAAATAATGATGCCTTTTGCAGAGCCCACGTCATTATATTTTGATTGTTGTTTTGGCTACGCTAAGGACAGGAAATTCAAAAGACAAGGAAAAGCAGGAAATCACCAGGAATGGATTTGCACAAAGAATAAGTGTTCCTACGGATATAAATGCAGATTCCCTGATCTATAACCATGGTATACATAGAAAGGAGAGATTCTCAAAAAAGCACTGGTAATGCTGAATACGCTCATTGGAACATGACATCCATATTTCAAACCATTTTAAGTAAGCCAAATGGGAAGACATGTCCAGTCAAATCTTCCGAGAAGGAATTACTTTGAAGAGCCTTCATTAATTGGAGTTTCTAAGTAAAAGTGAATACAGTATGATTTTTAAAGCCCAGGAAAACCAAAGCTTTTTCATCTCATCAACTAGAAGGCAGCACATCCCCTCTGCTAAGAAGGGGATATCTAAGAAGAATGAGGAAAAATAGGTAATAAAGAGGAAGAAGGGGAAATAGAACACAACATCTAAACACTTAGCACAAATTGGCTCTCTAAACCATGTTGGACATACTGGATAAAACAATGAAATAGGAGTGGCCTGCAGAGAGAGTAAAATTATTAATAATACCACATAACCAACAGCACATTAGCCGTTGGTATCTCTTGACATGATTTTCCAACACTTCCACCACTTTCCATAGCAGAATGACAAATTCGGAGCTTGCCTACAGTCATACAACCACAGCATGAATTTTTCTGTATTTTTAGAAAACAGGGTGAGTTCAACTCACAACATTTTTAACCTGTTTTATTAAAGCGCAAATTGAACAATTTCTGTCAATAAAAATCCTGGGTAGGTATTTACAGCTTTCAACAGATGAAATGAGATGGTTTTTAAGAAACCAAAAATTAATTTTGCTGATGAAACAAAGTAAAATTAATCGGCATCATTCTCCTCCCCCTCTTTTTTCTAGGCTGTGAAAAACTGAATTATTTAGGCAAGAATAGCTGAAAGGTAATCCATGATGTCCATCATTCCTATTCTTTTAAGCCTCATAAACCAGGCACACAGTGACTTTACTTCAGTTCATTACTGTTGTAAGTATACTACGCGTAGTTCACCTGGAAAAGAGTTCACGCATTTTTAAAATCCATCTTGAACTACCTGGGATCCACTCCCCAGGCCACACCCTACTCCATCAGTACATTTACATTCCTCTGTTAATTTATTTCTGCTAATATGTTGGTCACTTTTCAACCTACAAACTGCATCACCACATCAAGACCCATCACCCAACTGTGCCTGAGCTGCCAGACAAATTAGGTAGTCTTTCGGCAGGATTTTTAGGATTTATTGCAAAATAACGAGCAGGTCTAAATTTAGCAGAAGCCTTTGCTGTTCTCTAGGGCTGGCCTTTAGGCAGGGCCTGGGCGCGGGATCAGCCGGGCCGTTCAGCACCCTGGCCAGCTCCGGCCATTGGACGCGCGCAAGCCTTCACAGCAGGAAATCTCGCCCCGCTGCGACGGCTCTGAACAAAAAGTTTCATTCTTCTTAAAGAAAATAAGATCATTGCAAGTCGATGTAACAAATAACGCAAGTAAAAGCAAGACGTGACCACACACGATCCTTCTGCATTACTTCATTCCTTTGGTTTCCTCAAAATAAAGGGTTAATACTGGTCTAGAGCACCAACACACCATGAGGGCTTCTCAGAAATTCATTCAGTGCATCCACACAACGTGCTACCCTGCTCTACACCGGCAGTTACATGATGAAGAATCAAAGACCAATGGGACAAGAGGAGCTACCCCTGGAAAAGGTCTCTTTAGTTCCAAGTTAAGGTATAACACAAAAGACCTAGGATCTCTTCAGAGTTGTCACTGCATATGTCACCTTCCAACAAGGCTAAACTCATACACAATATCAAAAAAAAAAAAAAAAAAGCTACAAAACTGCTTTTTTTGGTCTCCTTTTTTGTTTCCTCAACATGCGTCACTTCCTCACACTCCAGTCAGCGTATCAGACTTAGAGCAATGACTTCTACATGACATTTTGACATATGTGCCTCAAGAATAAGGGAACACGCAACCAATTTGGTAAATATTTTGGGCACAATTCACTTTACTTCTCTAGAAAATTACTTGTCTGTCTTAGAATTTATCAGACTTCTCATCAGCTTCTTAAGTTACTGTACATGTATCACCATAAGAGAACCTTCCCTGTCAGCAGAAAGCTTGTTAAAAAATAAATCTATGTATGTTGTCCATAAGAAAGGATTTGGGCAATAGATTGAAAGTTTTTTTTAAAAAAAAAAAGGGCAAACAAATGTATGTTGCCTGGAGAGAAAAGGAGAGAGACAGAACAAAATACTTTTAAAGATGCTTAAGAAGGCTTTCCTGACAATTTCAGGTTCAGTTTTAAGGTTACAACTCCCACAGCTACCTAAAGGGAACTGAACATTCATCTTCTTCAGAGAGTTTAGAATTACCAGCATCAACACATATTATTTAAATATAACATATCCTCTGATACAACCTTATTACAATAAACCAAAAATATTAAAAAGTATTTTACTTCTTGGGTCTCCTTCCAGATGTAACTAAATACTTAACAGACTGCTTAAACTGCATTTCCATGGAGGAACGCTGAAAGTTTCTGAGCAGTTTACTATTTCTGGTCTGGACTTCTCATTCTCTCCACTCAACTCACCATGCCTGTGGTTCCTCTGTACTTTTTCTGCTGCAATATCACATCTTACAACAATCAATATGTGGAAAATTAGTTTCACATTTTTCATTTCATACAAGACCTTTTTCTGGACTTTTTATAAAACAAGTTAAAAAAGAAAAAAAATCGATTCCACTCTCTAACGTAATATTATCATTTACAGTCAAGTTTTAGACTTACCTTATGTACGCTTTTAGGGTTTTCAAGCCATGCATAATACATTTCCTCCACATAATTTGAATTACTCCCACTCAGGAATGGGTCTGAGGTTCCTGATGAAGCATACCGTTGGCCATGTGAAAATACCCTTCTGGCTATATCTTGCTTTTCCAGAAGTTTAATGCCATGCCACTTCAGCGTAGCCGCAAACAACTTCAGGTGACTCATGTTTGTTTATTAGACAGAAGATCCAAGTCTATTAATAAAGATAAAAACAAACCTAATCAGAAAAAGAGCCAATGAACTGCAGACACATTTCAGCCTCACAAACTGAGGTTTACGGCTAGAGTGCTCTTCAGCAAAGCTCAGGCCTAGGCATGAAGCTCTCCTCAGGCAAGAGGCCACTCCATGGCTGATGTGGAGCTACCCTTACGGCAGTGGAAGTGCTGCTGATGGCCATTACCACATCAATCAGTTAATCTCACAGCTTCTATAACTGAAAACATCATCCTGGCTCCTGAAGCAATCACGATACCTTTGGTACCACATGCCCCCTGAGCCCCGCTTCCCTGGGAACAAATGAGTCTGCTAATCATTGACTTCTCTGGAGCTCCTGGCAACCATAACTTCTGCCTCTCAGCCTTTTACCAAGTCAAACTGGGGAAGGTTCCATAAACAGCATCAACGCAAGCGCAGGGGTTTAAAAAAAGCCTGCAACCTCAAATTTATGCCATAAATAATGGAGCTGACAAAATAATTAAAAGTGTTAGTTAGGTGTTCATATTGATATCAGCCTTCAAACAAACAGTGTTACACTAAGGAAAGGTTCAGTTTAATTTGCTTTCCTAACTAGCAACATTTCACTTGTCCTTCCAGTGACCTTGCACAAGCTTTTTAAGAAGGAGAGCAGATTCCCTGTAATTTTGAACACAGTGAGAAAAACAATAAGGGTCAAATCTTGGGAATGCTGAACATCTGCTCCAGTGTTAACAAAGGGAATCAAAGCTCACCTTCAGAATAAAAAGAACAAATGTAGCTTACAATTAGACCGAAAATAGCATAATCTTAATGCTGAAGTTGTTAAAATTGCAAAGGAATAGCAATAATGCCAAAAGAAATTATTGGTTTTGTTTTCCCTTCAGATGTATTTGGAATGCCATAAGAACATAAAGGGTAGGACACCAATTAAGAGGAAGAGAAATTCAGATTTTACTGAGGTGCCTCTCATTTGGTTTGCTGTCCATCTAGAGAAATAAGTTATTTAGTCAGAAGGTAGAATCCAAGTTTTTTGTTGTTTAGTGTCACTAGTTGAGCAATTGCTAAAAACAAAAGCACTGAGCTGCCAAATTAAAGTGTTTTAAAAACAACACTGTAATTTTGAGTCACAGATCAAATTCAATGTTACCTATTACATGTAAAGATTATTTTATCTCTAATACAAGAAGTAACAGATACCTTAAAAATTTTTTATAAACATTTTCTGTATATAAACCCCATTAAGTTATTTTTTCACTGTTTTTCCTCTTCCCCCTCTCCCTCCAAAAAAGGAAATATAGCGTTATAAAATTTCTAAATTTGTAAGGGATAGAAAGAGCTATATTTTTCATTGAAAGATTAATATTGGTCTTTAAAAAAAAAAAGAAAAAAAGCTCCTATTGAATAAAACAGTATTACTGCATGCTCATCTCTGGCATCACGTTTTTATCATTACATTTTTAACTCAACATCTATTTTGAAAGCTGCTGACTGGATCCTTTTCCTAGTGGCTGACTCTAATTGTATCATCCCAGCAATGAACTCTCCTTCTGTATCACACCAGTTCGCATGTCTTCTCTTTCAAGACTTGTGCAGCCTTCTCACTCTCATCCACTAGCAGATCTGACGCCTAGCTCGTAACACCACCTGCTGTCATCCACTTACTGAATTTTCCAAAGAAGCACTTGTTCACCTTCTCCCTAGTGCCCAGATACAAGGAAAGTATTCTCCCAAGGCAGTGTCACCAAAACTAGTACACAATCCTCCTTTAAACTTATAAAAACCCCCAAACCTCAAAACCACACACCCTTCTCTCCCCACTTGGCATTTTCAGCAAATGGGCAACGGCTAGGCTACTAGCGTGCTGAATCCCCTATACATTAGCATTATTTCCTATCTACCTATATTCACTTGTCCTTCCCCATTTCACAGATTCAAAGCTTACTACAACACTGATTTCCTCCTGTGTCAAGTCCCGCCTATGATTAGGGCTCCTAGGCAACTGCAGGAACATAAATAGCACCAGCACCATTTTGGAAGCAGATTAAGTCCTACAAAAGCTCAGAGCAACTGGGACAACACTGACAGAGTTACTATATTGTCAGCATACATAATTCTCTTTAAGATGTAACGGTGCTAAAAACACTACGTGTGCATCATGCCATTTTGCAAGATTTCAACATGTTGTAACAGCAAGAACTGAGAGGTCACCATGGCACTTAGGACTTTAGGTCTGTGCCTGTTCTCATAGAAATGATTATTCCACCTATCTTATTTGCTGCAAATCCCACTCTCTACTTCCAAACTTGTGCATGCATACCCGAGGGGTGGACACTCATTCCTAAAGGGTTACCTACCCCCATTTAAAGTGCTTTGCAAAGAGCTGGGAGAGAAGGGAATGAGAGGAACATTTTTCTCAGTTTATGGTACTAAATGCCAAGTTTCTTAAGTACAGGTAATATCACATTCTTTCTTCCTAATATGTCTGCCTGGAGAATGTAGAGATCTTCCTTCTAGCGGTTCGCAAGGAATGCATAGCAAAATAACAACAATTTATCACAGAGACTTAAAAAGGGGTACAAATGACATAACATATAATAGAAACAAAGAGCTTATAAGTGGTACCAGTCACTTCCCTCCAGTGCCATTGAAATTTCAAAATGGGGTCAGAGCCATAATTCAAGTTGTACCTACAGAGCATGCAATCTATAAGAGCGGATATGGGCTATGTCACTCCTGTGAAGATCACGGGTGAAGGAAACTGTTATCACAGACATTATTCCCATCTCCTGGAAAAGTAATGCCTCCATTTTTATGCAGGTATGAAACAAAAATGGACGAAGCCACCAATCATGTAATTCCAGTCACATTTCAACTACAGATTAATTTCACTCAACAAAACCGAACTTCTTCCGAGTTCTTCCTTTTGCACACACCACCCTTCAGCACAGATGTCAGCTGTCAGCAGCTAAATGAGTTGGAGACCACCAGCATGATCATAGACCATTTCAGCCCACTCAGCCTTGAGATCGTCAGTCAAAAATCAGCACACAGGACAGCAGGCAGAAGTCAGAAATAGTTAGGATTGTTCCACTCCGCTATGTTTCCTAAATCAACCCTAAAATGAAAACAGTGATTGGCAAGGAATCAAGCTGAGCTAAGAGCAACTAAAGGGAGATATTAATTAAATCCCTACCGGAGGTCAAAAATAAGAAAGAAGCAGTGAACCAAAAGAACACCTGATATTTAATGCACCAAAGCACCCTTAAAAAGGTGGAAGTAAATGAAAGCCCTAAGCAGCTGAAAACTTCTGCAGCTGTTCTGCAGCACGGCATGTATGTCTCAAGCTACAAGCTAGCTTTCACCTTGGCGCTTTCAATTCCAGAAGTGACCAAATGCCATGGACAGCCTTGTGAGTCCTTCTACCCAGGCTTCTAGAGGGTAACAGAAGCATGTGAAAAAGAGACAGCAAGACACTTCCAACCCCAAAGTGTTTATCTAGATCTTTTTCAAGATCACTTTATAGGCCTAAATATATTGCGTAAGCTAGGATGGATATGAATCAGTATTCTCCTGATATTGCCAGTACCCTTAATGAGTTTTTCAACACACACACACAAAGTCCTACTATCAGTGCTAACAAGTGTTCTTTATGCTCTGCCGATGTAGTCATTAATATGCCTGGTCCACATTTCACAAAAACACTCCTTCATCCACTGTCAAGGTCATTTTCTCCTACGTTCCCCATACAACTCACTCCTAAAGCTCTTCTTAAGATTGAATAATACTAATAAAACAAGGCCGACAGTGAAAAAGTAGATGAAGATAATTATTTCCAAAAGCCTGTCATGGATAATTAAAACTAGAGAGGCACAGAATATCCTTACTAAACAAGGCTACTTCAGGAATATATATTTCCACATGCTAAATGCTTCTTTTCCTTCCAGCACAGACGTGCCATACTGTATAAAGAAACATAATTCTACAGCCAAAAAGTTGACCTGGAGGAAGTTTACAAGGCGTGCGCTGTAAGTCTTGGGCAACGGAGGCATCTCCACACAATAAAACTACCCAATATAGTACTTTCCCCTTAAAAAAAAACCGCCTGCAGTGGGTACCAAAGGGATACCACCACCACACGCTCTAGGCTGCCGAAGCGTTGTTAAAGAGCAAAGGGGAAATATCTGGAAGGGGTCGGTTTTATTCTTGTGCCCCTGCCTGTAACACGAGGACGCGTCCTTCCAGGGCCGCCCGGCAAAACCTTGCCGCGCCCGCGTCCTGTTCACCTTGGCCGCCACCCGAGGCCGGAGCCCGGCTACCGCTGGGTACCGCTGGCGTACCACCGGAGCCCGGGCCGGGCGGCCGCCGTCCTCCCGCGCACCGGCCCGCAGCGCCCCGCCGGAAGGCCGCTCTCCGGGACCCGGCACGGCCCCTCACAACCGCACGGCGAGGGTGACCCCGACCGCCCAGTACGCTCACACGGGCCGGGCCGGGCCGGGCTCCGCCGCGCCGCCCGCAACCTGCCGGCCCCGAGCCCAGCCGGCCCCGGCCTCGCCGCCGCCCCGAGCCGGCGCTGACAGACCTGCGGGGACGGGGAGGCTCCGGCCCGGCGGCGGACAGCGGTACCGGTACAGGCCGCACCGCGGGAGCGGCGGGGCGGGGGACCGTTACCTGCATCACGTGAGGCGCGCGCCGTAACGGCCGCCGCGCCCGGTGCGCGCGCTGAGGTCACGGCGGGGCGGGGCCGCCGGGCGCTGTCCTCGGTACCGGCGCCTGCAGGCGCGGCCGCCACGCCCCGCCCGAGGCCACGCCCCTCAGCGCCATCTTAGGGGCGACGCTCGCCAGCGGCGGGGCCGGGGCCGAGGTGCGAGGCAGGGCGCTCGCTCGGTGCCGGTGTGCTCCAGCAAGGAGCCGGGCGTCCTCGGGAGCGCCGTGGCTGTGCCGGTCACTCCTCCCGCTATACAGTGAAAGCGTTGCTGCGCTGGGTGCTGCCCCGGCACGGGGTACATGGCCCTCTGGTAGGGCCACCTGCTGTGGGGTGTCCGCAAGAGGAGATGTACCTGGCAGGAAGGAAAATGGGGTAAAGTGAACAACCGTCTGCAAGATTTCTGGGTGATTGTGAAGAAAATTGGTGATAGAAGAGGACACAGACTCACAGAATGTTAGGGGTTGGCAGGGCCCTCCGGAGCTCACCCCGTCCCACCCCCTGCGTGAGCAGGCACCCCCAGAGCAGGGGCACAGGGCCGCGTCCAGGCGGGGGGTGAATGTCTCCAGGGAAGGGACCCCACAGCCTCTCTGGGCAGCCTGTGCCCCTGCTCTGGCACCCGCACAGGGAAGGGGTTTGTCCTCATGTTCAGGGGGAACTTCCCGTGTTCCAGCTTGTGCCCGTGGCCCCTTGGCCTGGCGTCGGGCACCACTTGAAAGAGTACGGCCCATCCTCTCAACACCCACCCTTCAGATATTTATAAGCATTAATGAGATCCTCCCTCGGCCTTCTCTTCTCCAGACTGAACAAACCCAGGTCTCTCAGCCTTCCCTCATCAGGGAGATGCTCCAGTCCCCTGGTCACTGCACACCTTTGCAGCTGCACAGTGTGAGGCATCATGGGGATGTAGAAGATTACCCTGGCTTGGAAGACTCTGTGCTACACCTTCTTCACGTTAATCTCCAGGCCTGTAAAGATACCAGCGCAAGAATGTAATTGCAGTTGACATTAATGGCAGAGGACAGCATTAAACTTTATGTGTACGGAGAAACTCCTTTGGTGATGCCTGTTTTCATTAAAAGTAGAGTAAAAGTATAAACGAAAGCACCGATCAGATGAATAACTGTGAAGGGAGCACGAAAAGAGAACACATCTAAAGGACAAGTTGTTCACACAACTCCTGTACTGAAATGACTGGAAGTTTCATAAAGGCCATGTAAAGTGTTCCAAGGACACTCATGCTTTCTATCCAAAATTTGTACATAGACTGAAAGTAGTAGGCCTTGACAAAATGATTGGAACTACATTTAAGGCAATTTTTTTGAGTGAGTTATTGTCACAGTTTATGCGGCCAAATATAAAATGCGAGACAATACAATTTGAAATGTTCCTTTGCTGGCAGAATCTTTATTTATATCTTCCAAGTCTTTTTTTCCTGGATGTCTTAAAATTACAAATCTCTACCCATTTTCTGTAATAATTCACGACATATTTGTTATTTATCTGCTCTTAATCAAGTTACACAGTGCATACAACCAAGGTCAATCGTCTATACAGACACTAAAATTGATATTTCCAGTAAATATTGGCACCATCAAATAAATACCTACGTTTGATAATTTTCTGGGTAAAAAATAAGATATGAATAATGGGGAAACTGAGCACACCTTCAAAGGAAGGAGGAGAGAAAGAGAGTTATAATTGGTTTTGTGCTAAAGGTATGCTGCAAAAGTGAGTTTGTCCGGGTCAGGTGCGCAGAAATGGAAAGAAAAACCTTAGGAAGGAACACAACAGGCTTCATCTGGGGCTTTGTCACCTAATGGTCACACAGATTTCCATGAAGCTTATTGGTTATTACAATTGTTGATTAGAGTAAAATTAATTTCTTCTAGATTAAAATAACCCACCCTTAATCCTCACATAAATAAATCAAAAGATTTATTATCATCTCAGTGGTTTTCCTAGCAGCTGTGCATCTTCAAGAAACTGATCAATACCGCAAAGTGAAGGTGTGAATGATTTTATGTTAATATTTTTGTGATACAGTATTTAGGGAAGGCAATAGCTTGCATGGAGAGAGGGCAGAGGAATCGCTGCGGGGCTGCCCGTCCCACGGACGGTGCTGCCGGGGAGGGTGACCGCCACGCTGGCCGGGGGAGCCCGCCACCGCTGCAAAATACAACGCGTGCTGAGCCGGTTACTTGCAGCTAGCCAGATGCTGGTTGAGCCTTCTGGCGAGTGGTGAAATATTGTTAGATGCTGCAGCTACTAATTGAGTTTTAAGCTTATTATGAGCAGACAGAAGCCATCTTTAGAGCAATCATGTTATGCTGACTGAACATAAATTCAATTAAAAAATCACAGTGAGGACAAGCAGACCTCCCCTCTACTTCAGAGGGAAACCCACGTGTCAGATCCGACTTTGAATACCTTTGCAGCGAACAGGGTAAATATGCTCGGATAGACACTAAGGTACCACAGTATGTTTCAAGTGCTTATGTTGTTCCCTGAAGCCTTTGCCCAATTTCACAACATTTATGTTCTTTTATTTTAATTCTTCACACAATGGGAATTTGTGTGCTTGAAACAGCCAAATTCTGGTTCATTGTGCTCTGGAGCAGCTCCCAAATTCTTCATTATTTATTGTAAATGGTTTTCCCTCCTGCCTCTCCCACGCAGCTTGCGGTGCCTGCCCCACCAGCTCTTGCTGTAGTAAGGCATTGCCCTTCCTTCATTCGGCACTCACCTTGCCACCACTCTGCGCCTGCTGAGCCACACCTTCTTACCGCTCATCTGTTTGCCCTCCAGTGAGTCCCTGTGATGGACAATCAGCTATTTTCTCGTGATTCCACTTCTAATTCTTAAAATTTCCAATTACAGTTCACGTTTACCTGCCCATTTACATGTTCGCTTGTATACTTCCCTTTCCCTCCCACCACCCAAAGGAAGACACATACACTGGCTTTGCTCCCTGCTAAACTATCACGCTTTGAAACAGGCTGGAATGAAAGTCCATCAGTGGAATGAAAGCTTAGAAAAATTGCAATTCATAGCAGACACAGAGCCAAGATTGCCATCTTGCCGAGCATTGTTCTCACGCCAGCTCCGCACTGAAAAAGTGTTATGCGTTAGAGAAGTTCTGCACTGGATAAAATGTATGACACAGGACAGTCACGACGTACCCTTGAAATAGAAGTCAGATGTGAGACTGTCTGTTGTGTTGAAAGACACGCTGCCTCACCGTGATTTATTTTCATATTTATCCTTATTTTCTATAACATGTCGGTGTTAATCTGACATGCTTTCTTACTTATTTCTCCCTCTTTTATGTCTTGACTCAGGCATGAGTTTAAAAAAAAACTAGAACCAACCTATTTGAACCAACCAAAGCGCATCTTAACAAAGCTAGAACCAAGCTGTTTTCGGCAGCACACCATGTTGCCCGCTGGGGGCACAGCGCAGCCCATCGTTTGTTCCACGGTATGGTATTGCACGGCTCTCTAATGCCTTGCCTCTGCCTTCGCTTGGTTTTGGTACATCAGTTTTCCTTGCCGGATCAGCAGCTACTCGCAATCAGCATTGAGGTTCCTGTGGTTAATTGCTTCACGCAACTCTCTCTCTAACACAGCACGACTTCTCAGTAGGCTTGTTTCTTCAAAGGGTAATCTCATAGGAGGTGGTCTGGATACACGATTACTCATAGAAGGACAATCTCATTAATAGCTTGCCCTCCTGAGATAGATATAGTTATGTATTTTTGGCAACTCTTCATTGCTGTTGGTAATGTAATTCCACTAGAGACAATGTTTACCAGAAGTTCTCTTAAGCCAGGCACAGAAACTCAATTTTACTTTCCTTCCCAATGTCTTTATTACACACAAAGGCTACAAACTAATGTAGATTCAAATCTTAGATTTGTATATCACCTCTTCATATACAGAAGAAGAGAGAAGAGAGAAAAGAAGAGATTATATTTGTAACATCATCTCTTCTTAAAGCAAGGCAATTTGGAAACGGTAAACCTCCCTCTCACTTTCAGCCTAACAACAAAGACAGTGAATGTCCTACGGAGCTCTGGTCATTAGGCTTGTTTAATATTTAAATCTGAGATTTAAAATACTTAGACCATCCTAGACCAAACAGCTCCAATGGATGATTCAGTCTGTTTTCAAAGGTGGGGTTTTGGGGTTTCGCTCTTTACCCTAGGGAAACATTTCAAATAAGTGCTGAAAAATTTTAAAATCCCTGTGAACAGTAGCAGAGGAGCGGCACTCGCTCCTCCAGCTGGGATTTGCACCACTTCACATTTCTCCTCCTTTTCCACAACCCTCTCTCAGTTGGAATATCCTGAAATTATTTGGCAGGTGCCTCCTCTGCCGGACACGGGAGCCTTTCCTGGGCAGGGTACATCACTCGGGGTGCTCGCAGCTGCTTTGAGCTTTCTCCCCCGGAGCACTCTACGCCTCGAGCAGCTCGCACAGGAGGCTAACCACAAATTCTTGCTTCCAACCACACACAGTACAATGAAGACCTTTCCTTTTCCAGCCCCGGCCCAGGACTCTCCGCTGTCATCGCATGCCACAGTCCCCCCGTGCAGCACCCAGCAGCCTGCCTGCTGTTGAGCACCCTGTGCTGTCAGTGCTCCAGTCACCTCCATTAGTGCAAAAATATATTAATTGTAAATATACTTCTTAGCCTGGAGTCCATACCATGTTTTCGGGAGGAACCAAATTACTTTTAGCAGGAACTGACAACTGCTGAGTGCTGCCAGGCAGTTCCTCTGGCAGATTTCTGATTCAAACTTCCCTGGGTTTGCTCTACGGCTTTTGTTTTTATTCTAGCAGACATATCTGCGTTGAATGGGAGAACGTTTGCTGGTAGCACTAGTACGGATCTGCTCCGAGTTGCTACGTAGCTCGGAGTAACAGGACTACATTTCACTCCCTAAGATGGCACCTGCTTAGGCACTGGCAGAAGGCTTGTTTGAAACAGCACAGCGCAGTGCTTCGTGCTGATGTGCTCACCAGTTGGCTCAAGAGGGTTCCAGCACCTGGGAATGCCCTTCCCGGGTACTCCCCCATAGTAGCTACACAGCCACGATCTGCACATTTTACTACTACAAAGTCAACAGGTAAAACCATGACCCTAATGAACCAGCAGCAAATTTCCTTCCACTTCAGTGCTTTCCCCCCATTCTCTTTTATCTTCCTTTTCTTTGTCAGCTGGTATCATTATTGGGCTTTTCTCCCTCCCCAGCCCTACATGGGAGCAGCATATTAATTACCTCTGACACCTCCAGCAGCGAAGTTTATGTGGGGAACTTCACATGGGCTATTTCCATTCCCTTAGCTTGCCGAAACCTTGGCTTTGTGTGCCACGAGCTTCAGCAATATTCCTGACTTCCCAGAATAAGCTTCCCGTGGCAAAGGACACACGGGCTGCTGGATGTCTGAGGGACAGCAAAATCGGTCCAGTTTCACACTCCTCCTTGCGTTGGGCAGGTTAAACGTGAGGCAGCGAGGAAAGGCAAGAGCACGCTGGGCTGTGCCGACAGACGCACAGCTAGCGGCTGGAGGGAAGAAACTACTGCCCTTTCCTCAGCCGTAGGGGTAACCTGGGGGGGTCAGCAGGAGGGCAGAGCCGGCAGAGCTGGCTGCACAGTGCTGCACGGCAGGAGGACGAGAGGCAGTGAAATAGGAATGGTTCAGTGTAGATACAAGGAAAACATTTTTCACTCAGAGGATAAACAAACACTGCAACAGGCACCCAGAAACGTGGTGGGGCCTCCATCCTTGTAGGCTTCCAGACCCAGCTGAACAAAGCCCTGAACTGCCTAGTCTGACTCCAGTGTTGATCCTGCTTCGAGCAGGAGTTGCCCTGGATGGCCTCCAAGGCTTCTTCAAACCTGACTGAAGCATCTATAATTCATACCAATTTCACAACTGGAGTCACGTCAGACCGAAGGTTAAGCATGCAATCATTATTTGGTCAACAGACAAACTCATATCGATGGTTTTATATGGATAAGCGTCTATCTTGGTTTTAATCTATATTCTAAAATTTCAGGCTGTATTGCTCTGGAAAAACAGGAGCTTAGAAGTACAGCATGTTTTATTGGAAGACCAAGCTCACCAAAGACTGCTCCTCAACTGATTCTGGCCAACAGGTTACTTTCAAGTGACTCCAAACATATTCCTGGGTAGAATCAAACCGCAGGAGCCCATTTGTCTGGCCACGGATCTGTTAGAGAGAGGCAAGCTAGACAACAGAGCTGAATGAAAATCAGGAAAATGCAGCTTCTACCTGGCAGTTTCACAAGCCTTTCCTAATAAATCAGCCCACTACAACTACAAGAACAAAAGCACCTATTGCTGTAATTGTTTCTCTGATATCTCACTGTATTATCATTAAAATCTCAGAGTAAGCAAAGAACTACAGCATATACAAAGCAGCAAGTGGGTCAGTAAGAGAGGTGGCTTAGGGAGGATCTCTGGCATACCACATTTATGACAGCTGCCAAATAATGAATTCATGTTGGAATTAGCCAGAGCAATAAACTTAATTTGTCCTAATATTTCAATGGGAAGCTAGTATGTTGGCAGGAGAAACAGCAAGGAGTTTTCCCACTAACTGTGGAAGCAGATCACCACTGGCGCTGCAAAAAGGCCCGCCGGCATTTGGCACGTTGACGATGAACAAAGGGCTGCCAACTGCCCTTTCCTTAACTAAGAAATAATTGAAAATACTTTTTTTTCCCTATTTTACCCATGGATTAGGAGAAAACGGCTAGAAAATTATTTTCAATATTTGCAGGTGTATTGTGAGAGAATCCTAACAAAAAGCAGAAAAACATCTTTATTTTTGATAGATTTCTTGTAGCTACGTCTAAAACACTACATTTTTATAGACTGTCTCCTTAGGTGAAAATAAGACATCAAGGTACCCGGGCTTCATCATACTCAACTGGAAAATTATCCTCGTCTCTTATTCTATACCACTGGCTGTGTTTTCTTCAGGAGGATCTATTTTCATTTTTAATGCTATTTATCCTGATGAGGGAATGTGCAATTATCTTCCCACTTCTTTCATTTGGAAGAAAATAAATAAGGCAAGACAGTTCTCCATCAGCTAAAACTTCAGGGGTATCTGAGATTTGTGGCTCTCACTGGGAGCGGGGTTTGCTAATGAAGCTTTTGAAGCCACAGTGGCGGCGTCTGATTGTAATTGCTGAAAGGTGACTCTTGAAGGGGTTTATTTGCACTAATCAACACCATGTTGTGCCTCAAAGCTAGAGTTCCCTTAGATGCACTGTCCCTACCGAGTTATTCTGCAATAAACGAAACAGGCTTTTCTCTTTACCTCTGTTCTGGCACCGTATCTGGTTTTTAATGGGATCCTTTGAAGCTGCTTTCCAAACCTGTCAATACAGTTAAAACTTCATAATTTCTTTCTAACACTTTCCTCTCGCAGCCCCCAACCCCTTCTCCTCCGGCGCCTGGGCCAAAGGGCCCTGCCGCAAAAGCGTTAATGTAAAATACCCAGGGGCTCAGGGGTGGGCTGTAAATATCAGGTCTATTACATGCAGAGTAACAATCATTTCTTATTTTCCTGACGGTGGCCATTTGGAAACATTACATTCACAGCGCTGGTCGCAGCTGGACGATATTAGAGAGTGATTCTTGCTCACAGTTGAAACAGCTCTACACTCCCCTTAGTTTTTGCTCCCTGTATTTCACTGGACAGTTGCTCGCCAGGAAACTAGAAAATAGTCTGAGCATCTCAGTTACCCAGGTGAGCTTACTGTTCATGCCTCATGTGGACCGTTGATCCATTAGCAGCCACCGCACCACTGAAAGATTTTCAGAAAAATAACATTGCTGTTATAGGAAAAACACAACTCACCCCAAACTTAGCCCCAGCATGTTGTTTCGTGCTTGTTTCATCAACTCAGAATAAATTGTTCTGACTTTTCTCTAAATTCCTTCCGGACCAATTGCTCTGCAGTTCAGGCTGCCACGTTACACAGGTCCTCCTATTTTGCGGAGTCTTCACCCATCGATGCTGAGCTCACCGGACTGGATTAATGCTCGTGAACACGAGGCAGTCGCGGTGCTCAGGACACAGCACCGCAGTGTCCAGCTCTCTAGTCTTCTCTGCAGGCCAGTCACCAGTGCGTGCCTGGGTGGTGCTGGTTTCTCTACCACTACAGCTCCATTTTAAGGCATTTTGAGCTGCATGAAATCCTAGTCTGATTAATCATATCACCTTCAATGCACAGTACATGACATGAAGGAGAACATCGTTAAGTGAAAGGCAGAACCCACAGTGAGATGAGTTTTGGATTGTAATGATGCTAGCGTTGGATTTTTAGCGCCATTGCTGTGGCAGCAATTACAGATGTTGCCTTAACGAACAGACCTTTCCTGCATAGACCCATCCCCCTGGATGCACACAGTGCCTGTGCAAGGCTGTCACTGAAGCCAATTAAGGGAAAAAAATGAAAACTCGGTAAAGGTGTTTGGAAAGTGAGAAATAAATCCTACCTGTCATTTCTTATTCAATCCAGCTAGCAAATCACGACCCTCACTAATTACCACCCTTGCATGCTGCAGTAAGGGAAGGATCTAGCTCTGAAGAGCAAGGATTTCACATCATTTTGGGGACTGTGATTAGCCTAAGACTTAAGTAAATGAGTTTGAAGCTGACAGTTCACTCAATACTCTAAAGCCACTAAGCGCAGCTGGCGCACACTGTCACCACGGGCGCTCCGCGGGCGATGGAGGCTTAGCAGGAGCGAGCCGGGAGGCTGAATTATGATTCCTCCTGCAGACAGGGTGAACCTTTCGGGCCGAGGCTGAGATCATCGGCTAGACACCGCGGAGGAGCTGAGCGGCAGCTAGGCCATCAGACCAGAACAGAGATATAAAGCAAGCGCTTCAGTAAAGAAAGAGGCTTTTGCAAGGCATCAACACCACCTCACGCGTGGGACACGCCATACGCGGGTTTCGCCCACCAGGTCTGGGTTTGTGGCACTTGTGTGTTTTACCTCTGTAGGAAAAAGGTGCTGCCTGTGTCTGGTGGACAGTCACTGAGCAGGGACACGCGCGAGTCCCTCACCTCCTCCCGGCTTGTTCTTTCCCTCTGCCCGCTTGAGAGAACTTCTCCCACCTGGGGATGTTCCAAATACTCATTTTTGGAAACGGCTTGAGATACAAACTACTAAATACAACGTTAGGATACTTTGGCCGCTAGTTGCTGCTTGCGTTATGTCTCAGTCCCAGAGAAATATTAAGGCGGCAGAGCATACCTGGCGTTATTTGTTGTTTCAAGATGCTGGTCACTGTGATCCATACGCCGTTCAATAAGACATTGGCCAAGTATTGCTAGAGCTCAGAACCTGAAGTTGGATTTAACTCCCTTAAGTCATAGCTCTGTCAGGTCATTGCCACATGAATTTTCAGGACAGCGAAGGCTTTCCTCTCTCGTATAAGTATATAAATGCATTATTTTGGTCATAGATTAACCATTTTTCATGGGCACAATTTTACACAGATCTGTCAGGAGCTTCTACTGGCCTGTAGCAGAAACCAATCTCAACGTAATTTATTACCATTTTGAGGCTATCTGAAGGTCACATGTAATCAAGATTTGAGGCAAAAAGAGGGGGGTGCTTGTGTGAAGCAAACAGGAATTTGTTTAGCCTTGAAACCCTTCAAACTACTGGGGCCAAAAGCTTTCCTAGCAGGCAAAGGAGGTTCCTGCTGTCAGTCGGGGTAACAAAACCCTTCCAAAACTGACATGCAGAAGGTGCAGGTTCATCTGAGTGCGTCCAGCTCTCATGCCAATGACTGATAAACAACTCTGAAAACTTAAAAACAACCCCAAAAAGTCAGTCAAAAGATTTAGAGCCTCAGATGCTGAAGTCAGGTGGTTTTAGGAGGTACTTAGTTGTCATTAAAAACATCTAGTCCCCATGATTGCCCGCAATCAAACGGTCAGGTTTCCAATGGGGGGAAAAAAGAAGCTCCAGATCTGTTGCATTTTAAATTTAATTTGCCGGGTTTGGCTGCTCGGTTTTGGGTACGTGGAGCTGGCGGAATGAGGGAGGGGCGGACTCAATCAAGCAGTGGGTCTTTTTGTCCATCATGAACGCTCAGGGAATTGTCATCACCACCTAGCTGAGATTTACAATGTGGAAGAATTAGAAGCCTCCTTTTCCCAAAGTTACGTATGTTCAGTCCTTGCTCAAAGGACACTGGTATTTTTTTTTCTTACATTTCTCCACAAAATGCAAAGATTCTAATTTTCCACAGAATGTAAAAAAATCAAATATCCCTTCATTCCCGATCCACATTTGCCACAGGTCCAGTAATTATGAATGAAAATGCCACTTTGTTTATGTGTGTTCCATTTGTGGCAGAGATTAAGTTATTAAATTTGCACTCCTGGCATCTGGTTAATACTGCTCTGCTGCAAAATTCCTCAGGCAACAGGCGAAATAATGACTTAAAACTGCAACAAGATAATTACCTTACAATGCAGGCGTTTTGAAAATAGAGTTAGCTCTGGATTTGAAAATACAATTTTTAGAACCGTATCCTTTATATAAAGGGTGCAAAACACTTAAAATTACCTTAATTTATTTCCATGACATTTTGGTTTGGATCCAATCAATTCTTAGTACATTAAGGAAAATCTTGTCATTATTCAATAACGGGATTTAGCTTTTCAAAGCAATTTTCTTAACCTTTAATTTTGAAAAGGGAAGTCTTCAAATCTTAGCAAAATTAACTTCCTGCTGTGGTGAAACACTTTGATCTATACAATATCTTTATTGCATCTGGTGTGCCAAGGTGCTTTGATGAATGAAAGAAATTAGCAAATTCAACACTCCCCTTCAGCTTCCAGCTGAAAGCCCAGCGTACACGCGGAGAGGAGCGATGTCCTCGCTGAGGTAAGGCCACGGAAGAAGGTTCTTCTGAAGCATCTCTAAAGCAGATGATGTAAACTACATCTAAACCTTAAGTGGGCACTCTTCAAAATTAATTGATTTAGCATCCTTGGCTTTCAAGTAGAAGTAGAGAGACCTTCTTTCTGCTTAGTGATAATCCACACTAACGTCATAGTTCAAGATGATGAACTCTCCCTACCTTTGCAGGTAACACCTGACGGGGAAACAGCTCAACAGAGGAGTTCAACAAATGAATTTCCTTTACGAGTAGAGCAGATCAAACTCCCGCACTGGGAAGAGATCTTTATAGCGCATTTCATCCTTGTCACTGCTGCAAAGGCAGCACATGCCAGAGGGGCCACCCTGCCCTCTCTACACAGGGATACCGTTTCTTGCTTGCCCGGTTATTGAAGATTAGAAAAGGGGACAGCAGCTACTCAGGACCATTAACACAGGAACATTGTTACTGGTGAAGATGCACAAGCCCACGGAAAGACTTCACTGAAAACGTACTTTCTGGCGTTCCAGCTACACAACGCAAAACAACTTGACCTAACGAGGCAGCCTGGAGAAAATTTTCCATTAATTTCTTATTCCCAATTCTAAAGCTGTTGACATTCTGGCCACGTAAGGTGCTTAGGCTTCTCATTTCCCCACTGAGCTCCAAAATAAACGCGACTTATCTGGACGCAGTCAGAGCTCACGTTGCTGTTTTCAGAAAAACATCGTCTTTTTTCTCTTCCCCTGCAAGCAAAGCAAGACGGCTATCAGCATTCAGTCCGGACAGTCTTTCACAGATGAAAAACGTTGATCAGACGGGCACCTAAGGAAACCCACACAGGCGTTTCCTCCTGGACACCAACTCGTGGGAGATGGCAACCCAGCAAGTGGGAGCACAGGAACAAAAGTCCCTAAAGTGCTTCCTGCTCTCTTTGCAGAGACCTGCAAACTTGGAAAGTAAAGGCTAATCAGAGACACACACACACCCCCCACCCCAGCTGGTCTTGATGAAGATTGCTGAGAGAATCCAAGCATTACATTTGGAGAGCACGCCTATAGCAGATTCCTGTAACAAATCTGAAAACGTTGACATTTACCCGTGATTCTGCCTTGGTTTTCCTGGTTTGTTTTGTTTTTGACAGGTACTGTTAGCAATTTCTGAGAAGAAACGTAACTGTTCCCCAACAATCAAAATAATTTTCTATCTCCATAAAATGAGTGTAAAAGAAAGGTGAAAACACTGTCTTTGAGAAAGAAGAATGCAGCTTTCCCCTTCTGCCTCCTGACACGCTCCTCCACCCTGAAAAGGAGATGTCAGGTCCTCGATAGCCACTGCGGAGCACAAGCCAGCCAGGATTAAAGGTTTAATTTCTCACACACTTCAGGCATTGCTCCTGTCAATTACAGTTTATACAAAACGTAGCAAGCATTGTACTTCCAGGCAAAAATACAGGTAATGCCTTTAACCTTTAGCTAAGGTCAGACATACTAAAAGCTTTATGACATAAGGAGACATTAAAACAAGCAGTTTGTAATTTGTCATAACTGCTTTCCTACAAAAATAGCCTTCGGAATGGGAATTCAATGTTTGCGTAGGGACAGCGATCGGATGCTAATACACCTACGTCTGTCTCGCACCCAAACTGGCAGCGACTTGTGCGGCACTACGTTCTGTTTCTTGGTAACTTTAAACATGGACTTTAAAACCAAACCTGCTCCGCTGGTTTTTTGCTCCCTTCCTATTCAGCAAATGCAGTTTTTCTCTGTGCAGAATCTCACTTTGGTAACATTAACTGTGAAAGGCAGCAGCTATAGTGGGCATAAGAATTCCAAGCAGTTGGAGAAGGCGTCTCTTTGAAGAACAATAGAAAAAAAAGCGGTCACTGAACGGGGCCTTCCAAGTGAATGTAACTGAGAAGAGGGTAGTCAAAGCGTCCGTGCAAAGCTCTGCAGAGGGTAGGGAGGTAGTTACCTGCGTGTTCGGTGCGTTCTGCAAGAGGAAATTTATGCAAACCAACATTTACCACTTGGGCAGAAAGAGGAGTTGGGGCTTTTCAGTAATCTTTACCTAATCAAGCATGTTTTTTCTATTTTACACCCAATGAAAAAATCCCCTCGTTGTATTCCATTGCTCTGAAAACTTGGCACGCCAAAGCCGTCCTCTTAGATACTCAACAAGGAAAAAAAGCAGGCAACGAATCTCCCATTTTTAGTATCACCTGCTCAACTTACCGTTAAAGAACAACCAAACCACAACACCCTGCCCGCTCCTTGTTGACACCGGGCAGAGGCGCTACGGAAAGGATTCTCGGTGCGACCCATTTTCCATTTGATCTAGAGAAGCGCTGACTGTGGATACCAGCCAGCACACTCGGACTGTAACACCGCGCGATCTCTCTGCGCGGTCTGCGGGTTCCACCCTCCTCTGCTTGGTGGATTGCCATCTGATTAAGTACAAATTAACGATCCGCACTCCCTGTAGTTTGTGACAGCTTCTTTAAGCTTCTGCAATATACGCACCGGGTAGGCAGCAGGCGTAGCACAGTGTGCGCGTACCCGCGCCCATCCTAACAGCGTACCACGGTTATCACCAGGGACTTGCAACACACCAGCACTTCCTTTAACTGCGTACCAAGCGCCACTTACCACGTAACGTAACCCCGGCTGACAGCTCAGTTAAGCAGAAATTGATGGTATTGCTGTAATGGTTATCAGTGACAGATACCTCCTATGCAGCTTCCAGGCCACACTCACTTAAGCAATGATAAATGAGCATGAAACACCGCGAGCACAAAACAAGATCATAAATACTCAATTCTTAGTTAAAAAAAAAAAACAAACCAGCAACTTCAGGCAGCTGTAGCACCTCGCAGTTTCCACGATTTTATGGATGTTCTCACTCTTGTCAGAAATGTACCACAAAATAGTGAGAATTTTTGCAGATTTAAAAAAAAAGGGAAAAAAACCCAGTCATCCATCCGGAGCAGATACTGCCTCACCCCACACTGGCTAATACACTAATAAATCGGTGAACCTTACAGTGTTTATAACGGCTTTCGGTATCCCAAGGTCTGACATCCACCTGTCCATCCTTCTGTCACAGAAAGCCGTGGAGGCCGAGAGGATAGAGCCTGTTTGGAATGGAAATGTCAGAAGTCGTGAAGTTCTGTTCGCTGGGACTCCTCTGCCCGAGTACTGACGCAGGTGGGAAGCCAGTGGTTTGCAACGGAGAAAAACGGGAATAGTCCACGGGGAGTTGCAATTGTGCTTCTTCCCCAAGGAGCTCTGCCCGCAGGCTCCGGTTGCTTTTAAGAATTAATAAAGTGTATTCCTGAGGGTGTTTGCCGATTACAGTCGGGCCAGTGCCAGCCTGGGGCAGGAGAGACTGGCAGCTGCTTCCCCGCTGCAGCGGCAGAGCGTGAGCGCCTTCTGCAAGGCACAAGACGAAGGGCATCGACCCCTCCCTACCCACTCATCACGCTACCGCCAGCCTGTCGTCTCCAGATTACCCAACACTCCGCCAAAGGCCCCTTATCCGAGAATGATATCATTTTGGCCATTTCCATGAGAGGAATTAAATCTACATCCAGGAACGACAAACCACGCTCGGGGAGGAGCCGAGAGCCAGCGTGCGGCCGCCAGCACCAGCACCCCAGCTCAGCCACGGCCAACCTGCTCATCCCTGCTTCGTGGGCAGGCCTGCTGGTCACCGTCTTCGCCACTGTCACTGCTGTACGGCAGAGTACATCCTTTAGCATCAGTGCTGTGAACTTTAATAAGCTCGGCTACATCTAAAACCTTAGGAGCAATCAAATTTTATTTTATCCTAACTTTCCGTAATGCTAAAAGGAAGAACTTCCTTATTGGCTTAAATCAGGATTTCTGAAAAACAATTCACATCTTTTCATTTAGGAGGATGTCAGCCCCACTTTTACAAACCATGTGAACATTTATGCAACATGGTCATTATTTAAGATTTTTTTTTTAGGGTTTTATTTGCTTTTATTCAGTTATAGCCCCCCTTCATGAAGTTCAACAAATAGTCAAACGCTTGCTTACTGAAAGCAGACTGGGAACTAACACTGGACTGTCTGCCTATGCCCCAAACCACACGTATGAAATCTCACACTCATGCCAACAGCCTTCCAGGCTGCAGCAGCTACTTCCTTTTTGCATTGCTACGCAGCCGGGAGCAACCACTACGATATTGTGCAGTAAGAATAAATTACTTCGCTCTATTTTATGTGTCAAAATACTTGAACTATTGAATTTACTGCTAGAACTACCTGTGGTATTGTGCCACTTACATTCAAATATGCTGGAATTTCTCTGTCCTGGGATGTATCATGAGACAAAGCACACTGTATTGCTTCAGTCAGAATTTTTTAATTGTATTCCTACAAAATCATGTAAACATTAGCATACAGATCCAGAAAAATCAATGTAACATAATGGTGCATAAACTGTAAGTTTAGAAGAATGTCAGAACACTTCAACAGTTTATAAATTAATATATACAGCAATGGGTACTCATCATTAGGTAAGAACACCTCAAAACTGAGGAATTTAGGTGCAAGAGCTGTAAAACAACAGAAGGGCTCCGACACCAAACTTGACTACGAGGCAACACTGCAATCTACATGACTGCCTGTTGTTGTTTCATATTAAGCATTCAATTTAGCTGCTAAAAAGTATAAAACAAAAGTTTTGGTAGGAACTTTATTTTTATTTGAAATCATATAGCAAACGTCCCTAAAGTAATAAAAAACTCAAAAACCGGAATACTCCATAAACAGGTTTCTAGAAGAGTGAAACTGAAGCTTATTAGGCTGCACAAAGGGATCATCGGCATCTCCAATCCACGCTACTGCAAACAGAGCACCAAAAGGCATCTCTAGCTAAAGAAAACGTTTCAGGTGGTTTACAAATGGAGAGTGGCAGCTGGAGGGGGAAAAAAAAAGATGCAGAGCACGTATTGGGCTGGTGCAAAGTTCCTGCTTCCACATGCAGCATTCTGGGCAGTTCAGCCCTTTATTAAATTAGAAGGTCATGGAATGTAACATCACTGTTAATTTGTTAACTCAGGGGTATTTTGCTTAAAAAAAAAAAAACAAACATCCCAAAACAACCAAGAAAAATATAATCTTCAGCCTGTCTGCGATCAAAGCCGTATTCAAAGTGTTCTTACAACACGCCCTTTACAAGATCAGGGACACAGAGTAGAACGCAGGACACGTCACTCTTATTCACATGAAACGTTAAACAGAAAATGAGTATTTTCCTTTTCTCCTGCCCATGCAACCATATTTCGGGGTGGGAAACACATGGTAAACATATCCTAAAGAATGATCTCAAATAAAAGGCATTCTTCCCCATAGCAGGGAATTCTCAGGTATCAGTGAAAATACAGACCGCATAAAACGACTAGGATTACCCGGGAAACACCTGACACTGCAAAAACTCTCTTAACTGGATACCCTATAACATGATCTTCAGAGAATCTTTCCAAAGTTAAGTACATTTTTCTGTTTCTAGAGTTGAAGTAGAAATTTATGCCCTCTTATTTTGGTACATTTTTCATACCTGACAAATCCCTTCCCCTCACAATGAGAATTAATATTGCACTAATAAAGATGTATTTACAGTAAAGGGGAGGTCACGTCTAGCCACCTAAAGCTTTTTGCTGTATTTTCTTCCAGTTGTCTAGGAACAAATTCTGTTCACCTTTGCTATAGCACATCCTGAGTGGTAAGGTGAAGAAGGTTTGGCAGATAGCACCAATTTTCCATCACTTGCCTTAGCAGGGTACATTTACCATCGGCAATGCATCTAGAAGCACTACCGTAGTTGAACCTAAATGCCCAAATAAAAGCTTCTTATAACCAGTTATTCCTATTGCCAGAATCTGAGCTAACACTGAAACACCAGGAGCAGGAGAAAAGGTTGCCGCTAACTCTGAGGATACAAGCTGCAAACAGAGGAAAAGGCCTGAAATTCTATCCCAAATCTTTTCCTTATAACCGGTGGGGGTGGAGAAAACTACAGCTGGTGGGAAGAATAGGAAGAAACCCTTAAACTGCTGTGTCTGTCTCCTTCCAAGCAACACGCTTCCAGGCTGCCTGCTTTGCATTAACACAAAGGTGCAGCACTCTGAGGTGTTTATAAAAGACCCAAACTCTTTGCTATTGCTTCCACCAGAGCAGCTCAAGCAGCAAGTGCTTTATTGTAAGCCAGACTGCCAACAGCTTCCAGCGTTTAATTACCACGTTGTGTTTCAGGCTTGGAGATGTTTTATTTGACATTAGCCAAAAGGATTTGTTGATACTGGAGCCTTAGCTCACTACATTTCCTGCTGTGGTTTTCACCTGTATTGCTGAACTAGCAACTACAACAGACCAGAAAATCTAACACAGAAGAGGCTAAACTTAGCAATTGGGCCTTAAACTTAAACTGGGTTTAAACTACTAACAGACAAACGTTTCATTGGATTGGCCTTGTACATCGACCCGGAAAAGTTTTATCACAGATTTATCTGCAGTTTTGTGTAAACTATGAATGTACTACAGCAACACTAATGTGGTATTCACAGAGATAGTCATAGCACAGCTTTTACACATCTTTTGCCCTCTCTTCACCGTTATCGTTCCCGTGCCTAAAAAGACACGGGCGCAAACTCCTAACAAGACCTCATGTTCTTATCTGTAGCCTGCAGGCTTTCCTCCCACTGATACGTAAGTGATTTCCATTTTCTCCCTCACGTCATCCCGTGGGGATCTCACGCTCACATATACGCATACTGCGATAAAGGAGAACCAATATGACAATATAAACACAACTAGCAGACCTTAATTCAAATGATATCGCCAACAACAGTGAACCATGAGAAACTTCAAGTATACTAACATGTCTAAGACCTTGCTCAATGCTGTAACAGATAGCACCAGCAAAATGGCATTGAAGAGTTTCACATTAAAATGTTTCCCTCTCCCTCTAACTTGGGTCACATTCCTCATTTTCCCACCCTCCCATACTTGTTTTTTTCACTGCTTCTTCATGCTAACTTTTATCTCTGATTCGATAAAGGCAATGCAGTTGTGAAATGCATCATAGCTCCTCCAGAATCTTTCAAATTTTAACCATTTATTAAAAATAGATTAAACCCAGGACATTTTAAGTTAAATGAATGAAAACGTTGATAAGAACAACAAAGGTACCGTGGCAGTCTTAAGGAGGTAATCAGATGATGAGTTTTCAGTAAGAACGATCATTACAACACTTCTCTCAAAAATCATCGCAGGAGTTACATGGCTGCCTGTACTCGAGCACTAAGCTTACATGAGAAACCTAGGTAAGATCTCCAAAAAATAAAGGCAAAGGAGTATAGAGAAATCTTCTGAAGTCTTTCAGCAATCTCAACTGAAATACAATTGTATACCAAAATATTCTGCTTAATAAGGTATAATGCAAACCAGATTTACCAAAAAAATCTGTTCTGTACATACATGAACAAGGTTTTCATGTATGAAACCATCAAACAAACAAAAAAAATTCTCATCTCAGAGGTGGGTGTTCTTTTGTTTGGGTGTTATACATAACTACCAATGCAGTCAATATATATTAAGTTAAGCCAATTATTACATTATACCCAGCAATTCACAAAATATACCAACGGGAGGAGATGCACAATATTCTGGTCAAATACATTTGTTTTAATCCTCAAAGCACAACACTTTTTCTTCATCATCATCATCAGTAGAATCTGCATAGGACTCAATGGTATTGTATATGAAAGAGTACAGCTTGACTTCTGGTCCTGAAGTAGAACAGCTTCTGCATTCTTCATTGTAATATCTCAATAACAGCCTATAAATGTCCCCTTAAAAATAAAAAGAAATCATTAAAAAACACGTAAGATCATGCCGTATGAAGAACGTAGGGTTGCAGATGAAGGCTAGGAATGCACCCTCATGCTGAGACAGTGGCTAGGGATATCACTTTTCAAATGAGCAGTGAAAGAGGAGGTAGACAACTGTTCAGGGAACGTGACTGTTTCAGAGTTTGTTCAGAACACAGGGTGGGCTGCCTCAACCTCCTGACAAGCCTTCTGCACGAAGGCGTGTTAGGCTCGCACACGTATTACTTACAAACGCCTTGCCAATTACTTCACTTTGTGCTTCTGTCCCAGAAATTGAAGGCATGTAACAATTACAGTGGGACCATGGATAGTCTGCTTTTCTTGTATTGCTAATGGATGACACATCTGACCACATCTTGCAGGATCAAGCCACAACCACTGTAAGACGAATCTTTATCAAGAATGCATAAGCAGCTTTTCCCTTTTTAAAGCATTTGAGGTATATTAAAAGCTTTTGCAAACCTTCTGGATACCACATGTATCTGTTTCCCAAATTCTGGAGCATAACTCCTAAATGAATTAGAAATGGATTCTAGAAGCCTTCTAACAGATTAATACTGCACAGCTGGCCCTAAATCAGATCTCTGAATCAGAGGAGTTCCCCGCTCTGGAAACAGGTACAAAGAAACCAAGACCTGTTTGCTCGTGTTCAGGACCTGATGACAATAATTCTTATCGGACAATTTCCATTTCTAGAGACGGTTAAGTGTCTTTGCTGCAAGAAAAGATTTCTTTATGCTCACCAATAGTTTGGCCCTTCTCACAGAGAAAAGTGTGCATGCTGTAAATATCCCGCATCAGCTCCACATCTCCAAAGGTAAAGTAAACAACATCACGTCCAGCCTCAGCAGCTGCCAGTATCTGTATTAAGGCTGAAACAACAAAGCAGGTTACACACACGAATACAGGATAAAATAGTTTGCTGAACAGACAAACACAGCCTAAGTTTACAGCAAATAATGGTACCACCCATGTGCCTGTGAACACTGCTAAGCAATCCGAACAAAGGGTAGATAAAGAACACTGGGCACTGCAGCTCAGGGCTTGATATATTCTGCAGGAGTGGCTAGTGACAACCACCCTTGCTTTCCAGATGAACAATGTGGTTAAAGATCAAAGGGGTTTTTTTGGTCCGTGTCCCCCCCAAGCAGCATGCAGCCATTCATTATCCAATAAACGTGCGTGACAGCATATGACTGCAGAGCACCATCTTACATCCTGGTTTAAGCTACTCGCGTCAAGTCACAAATAGTGGGGTAAAAAGCATCCATTAGCACATCACAATTTCCATTCTCTGCCACCCTTCAGAAGGAATAGAGCCAAGCCTTTCACTAGGTAAGCTACACAAAGCAGGAGCTGACCCAACTTTTAGCTCCTAAGAGGAAATCTATGGTTCTGCAGCCTCTTACTGAGCAATTTAAGGTATCCGTCTTACCTACAATAGAAGCATGCAGCATGGAATATGATGGCTCATTCTGACCTATAAAAGTGAGTGGCAATGCCAGGAATACAATTCAGGTTATTTAACTCCCAGCTTTGTGTCAGACTCGCTGGACCAAGCTGCATCCCAGGTTCTGGCAATGGCTAACATTGCAAAATAGACAGGCTTTGTTGCTCTATATGAAAAAGAAAGAGGAATGCTTCCTATCTTGGAAAGAGATTTTTGAAGATTTATCTTGAGAAATCATCTGGATACTGATCAATGGTCCAGCTGAGCCACGCTAATGACCCACTGCAACTGGAGAAAGTGTCTCTGCTCCAGCTAGGTTTTCTCCCCTCTCACCCACCTCCTGACTTCAGCAGCTCTCAGGGGCTCATCAGGTATCTCCCTGAGCCAATTCCATTCACCAACCTGGCACAAAAGTTATAGGACAAAAGAATAAAATCTAACTGTTTTCTGCCAGATTAGCAGTTGAATTGGCTGAGTGAAGGGTTTGCTAAGAGCCGGAGCTGATGCAAGGGAGGACACCAGACCATACAGCCAAGAACAGGCAAGAGGAGAAGAAAAACCAGGACCCTTTTAGGTAGCACCAAACTATTACAAGGGCACAGGTTTTTCAGCAACCAGCACCGCAAGGCTGGAGTGTCACAGATGCACGCAATCAATCACACGTTCATTTCAGGTAATGTTACAACAGTCCAAATAATGGACCCTGGCAACTATTTAATCTATTGCAGCTTGTCTTATTTCAGAGCCTATGCATCCATAGTTCTGATATTAATTCTTTCCTTTTCTACCCAGTAAGGAGAGTTAATTAAAATGTGATTAATATTGTCTTTGTAAAGATTAATTTTAAATAAAATAGCATACGTACTGTATTACCACCTGCTAGTGGAAACTAAATAGAAAGCTGCTCATAGCTCAGCTCAAGAATCTTTCACATTTTTAAACAGAGACCTAATAAAATGCTGCGTTCTTTAATCAAAAAGCCCTCTTGTAAACCTATAGCTAAAAATTATAAATTACATGATTCACATGTGGAATTAATCTCAATCTGGGAATGATATTTTAATTAAACTACTGAACCAGCTGTGGATTTGGTAAAGCTTCAGTAGTTCAGCGTTTAAAGGGTCTAATTAACTAGCTTGCATAGGGGAACAGAACCTAATGAATCCTATTATTCATTCCAAACAAACAATGCTGCTTCACTTTACAGAAGGTATTAAAAATATCCTACTGTTTATTTTGAATTGCTATAAATCTTATGAAATAAGGCTCAAAATTTCTGTCAAGAATCAGACTTTGCAATCTTCTGAGCCCTAATGATATACAATACCACGTGAAATTTCCACGCCACTGATACAGAAAGGAGCATCACAGGAAGAGCAATAGCGCCTGTGGTGCAGGGGGCTGGGGGGATTTGGGCTCTCTTGCCCCTTGCACCCAGCTGAGGTGACCCCAATTTAACTCTTCTGGACTTGCACCTGAAGGAATGGCTGTGCTGACGTACCTTCTCCTACCACCCAGCAAGCATGGTAGAAACATCATACAGACCCCTCTGGGGACCCAGCTGTCCTCACAGGCCCTACATGTTCCGTCCCTTTTATCCAGAGGAAAGGATGTTATCACCAGGGGCTCCCCCACTGTGGTACCGCTGCAGCAGCGCGGCCAAAACGCAGAGCTGGTGCGAGGAAAGCGGCACCAGAGGGGCAGCAGGGGCAAGCAGAGTGGAACCCCGCTACTGCAGGCGCAGCAGCGCTGTGCTGGGTTAAACACCCGATACTCCTTGGGTCGTTGCCTGCTGCGGAAGTTCAGAACTGCAGTACTACCACGGTAGCTCCTCAATATCGCATGCATTCACGTGAGGCAAGATACGCGCTTTTCTCTCAGTAACCCTACAGAGGTCTTTTTAAAGCTGATGGCAGCCTTCCTATTGAACTTTATTTTCTCAGCTGAATAACACCACCAATTCAGCTAAGAGTACTTTCTCACAGTCATTGCAAGTTAGATTTCTGTATTTATGAGATGCTTCATTAGATCATCTCCTTCACATTGTCAACACTTTTCCCATCTTCAGACAGTTGCATAGAGCCCCTGCAGCTAGTAATTGTTAAATTATCCTCTGGGTTGAAAAGCAAGACAAGATCTTCCAACTTCTCCCAATTACATAAACATACTTTTTTCAGCATTGAAAGTCTAAAGTTTATACTTAAATTTTGTGGAAATATCCCTAACTTAGCTAGAATCTGTCTTGTTTACATGCCAGGTCTTTAATTTATAAAGCCAGATTATTTTTTTCCTCCCTTAAGACGACTTTAGTTTTCACATCATCTGTGACCTTGATTGAAACCACATTTTATACACAATCCTGTTCCTTTCATTTATGACTAAAACATAATGATGAAATATCATAGTGTATTGTGGTGCTTATCCAGTTACATCCAATTACATCAAATACTTTGGTGGTTCTGAAGCCTCTGTTACAGATCCAGGAACTACTTCTGAAAGGACAAGGGTGGATATTTAAGAATGTTACATGAAAAAACACAATTTTAAACTATGAAAACTATTTCGTGATTGCAACACACTGTCACACCTATGTAGTCAACAAAAGCTACTTATCTGAAACTGTGATACTGATAATCTCTGAGTTTTCTAAAGCATATTCTGAAATGAAGAATTTATGAGTTGCTGTGAGTGTAAAAGATTATTCTCCAGTGTAAGAAATTTGCTTATAATGAAGTAAAAGCATGGAGAGAATCTGCAGTTCAGAACACCCTACACAGCATTGTAGAACAAAAGGGAAAAACACCTTTAGCACTTATGACTGTGCAGGGAGCACCTGTGAACTAGAGGAGACTTCATCTGGTTATCACACATCAAATGCAACTCTATTCTGACAAACGCACACATGACAAACTACTGCACTCTTTCTGTAGCTCACAGTTTATAAAAAAAACGAATGAAGCCATCGTTTCTACTCAGCATCAGCTCAGAGAAAACCACCACATACTAAATGACTGGCTCCATATCCTATAGCACATCACCATCATTTCATTCTCTTTATTAAGTATTGATTTTTCAGAGTCAACTAAGAAATTAAGCTGAGTTTACAAAAAGAGTAACTGAAGTGCAAGTTAAACCAATGTCTTTCTCTCTAAGGTCTGCCAAAAGAACAGGAGAAGACTTGAGAGTACACACATAGATTTAGATGAATTTTTGGTAACAGCAGTGCTGTAACTTGCTGTTAAGTCTTAAATCTCACAAACTTTGGGAAAAAAATAAGGTTTATCCAAAACTAGAGGAAAAGTTACCTAAATGAAAGCTCAAACAAAAATATTAAGTTAAAATAAAACTGAGAGAATGTTCAAGTCTTTACATGCTCTTGTTCTGCCCAGAATTCATATCCAAGTTATGAAGCACCATGTCTCATGGCTCATTTCTTTGTCTACATCAAAGACTTTTCTTATGGGCTCCCTCACCAATGGACTCGGCTCTGGTGGTCTTTGCCAGTATGCTTCAGTTTTGAGCTCTGACCAATGGGGAGAGGAAGTAAAGCATTGCAGTGAGCAACCCCTCTTCTAAAAGTGACATCCAGTGCTGAACAAATAATGGCTTGGATCAGATGAGCCATATTTTTATCAGAAATCCAGACATTAAAAACAGTATACAGGGATATTACAGTTTAGATCCAAGAGGAGGCTTTATGCGGATCAAAGCATTTTTTAAGCCTTCCTAACATAATCATAATCAAGCACGATCAGATCCTGCAGTAAATACTAATTCTGATATTGATGATGTGCACTTGGCAGACCATTTTATCTAATGGAAATCAAAAAACAACTGTCAGGAAATCAATAAGCACTGAGAAAAAAATAGATGCTCAATGAATAAAACACAAAGAAAGAAAACTAATGAAGCTGGTAGCCTGATGACTGTTTGTCTCAATGTAACTGAAGCTGTTCAGAAAAGCAAATTTCAAATACTCTCCAAATGTTTGAAAACAACAAAAATGTAAATTTCTACTTAGAACTATATGATTCACGGTATCAATTTTAAGTGTCAGGATCCATCAGTTCTTGACTTGAAGGGAAAAAGTCTTAAAAGAATGTAGACATGTGATATCTGACGCATTATAATTACTCTAATTAAAAATAAACGAACATGAAAAATTGAGTGATATAGCAGGCCAGGCAGGAAAGAAAGCAGCATCTCTGAGTGACTGGAAATCTCTCTGGCATACAGCAATGTATTAAGGAGCAAAATTAAACATTAAGCATTGCCAGCAAGTTTGTGAAGCCGTGCAAATTACCAGATACTTTAAACAGCTTTGCAGAGATACAAATTTTAGGCATAATCTAAAAAGAATGCTTCAGAAAGGTCAACTGATTAATACGGCTAAGAACTGCAATGAAAGTGGTCTTTTGTGAACTAATGTTGCATGTCTGTGCTTTTGAGGTTTCAGTGCTATAGGTCCTTGGTAAACCTGACATTTCAACATCACGTACTTACCTCAAACTTTAAACTGAAAATAGCATATAAAAGCAGCTTGCATTTTTATCATTTAATGGCACAGTACTCATGGCCTAAAGATCAAAGCTAACAAACCAGTTCTATGGACAGTTTAACTATTTTTCCAATTCTTGGCTAAAGTGTATTAGTTCAAACAAACCCCAAAAATGTACCTGAACAACAACAAAAAAAGGCCAAGAATAAAAATCTGAGTTATTTGATTCATTTGGGCATTAATGAATTGTTAAAGTGTACCTTTTAATCGGGAGTCCCCTCCAAAGGCACCGCATCCCCAGTTTCCTGTGGCTATTGCAGAGAGATGTTGAGGTGGAACATTGGGCCGAGAGAAGCCACAGTAGGCCTGCAGGCAGACAAGAGTCAGAAGATGAAGTTCACAGGCAATCTGGTGCAATATTTTCAAACAATAAGATGACAACAATAATCAGTATTGTTTCTAGCCATACCAAATTCAAACTACTTCAATACACCATTAGTCTTCCTTTAAACTTAAGGTTAATCACTAAAGAATTCAAGGCAAAAAGAATTCTGCCTTTTTTGGCTTCAAGGTAAAAATTAGATACAGGTGCTGACTCCTAGGGGTTTCATCACAGCTATAGGAAACTTTTCAGGGGAGCCAGAGCTGAGAATAACTTTTAACAGTAGATTGTATCACGTTTGTTGCTTTTCGGCCCATTTAGCATACATGGCAGCTGAACTGCTGTGTCCAGTATTACTGAAATTCGTCAAAACTGAAAATAAAATACAAAATGGCATCTTCGAATACAGGTCTAATGCCATAAATGATGTTAGGAGGAAAAAGTGTGATATCACTAAGAAATTTTGAGTAAAGGCAGGTGCTTCCATGTATAGAAAAAAAAGGATAAATCTCTCTGGGAGGTTTTTCAACAGTACAAAAATTTATTGAATTGGTACAATTGTCTGGTACAGTTGGAGTACCTGCGGTTTCACTCCCATCTGACCTAAGCTGCAAATTCAGACTTCTGTTAGCTGTAATTTAGCAGGGTACCATGACTTTGAGTTTGCATAAGGAGCACTTACATATCATTAGGTGCATGCACCTTCTTGAGCTCTTTCAGGTCAGCGCTATTAGGGTGCTTAACATCCAAAGCCTGTTTGTACAAAACTAGTGGCCAAGCACCAGTGCTCCGGCTGTGTGGACAGTAATTCTTCAAATTCCATCCTCCCAGTGAGGGAAATGGATTGATGTTGCAACAGAATGCCATTTTCTTTTCAGCTTTTACTTAGTGGGCATGTATTTCTCAACTCGCCAGGACACGGAGAACAAAAACTGTCTCATCGGACACAATAAGAAAGTCAGCAAATACTTGTAAGGACTTCAGCAGCAATGAATAAAAACATCTAAGCGCTCCCCTATGATTTTTCATAGCAAATAAAGGATAAAGATGAAACTAATCGGGTTTTAGAAAAAGACACAGTGCATCAATATTTTAAATCAGTTTCACCTGGGAATACAGGAATCTGAAAGCTTTCGGTGCAGTTTTAACGCAGTTGCTTCCATATGGGAAACAGAAGAGCTGTTCCTTTTGAACTACACAAACGAATCTGCTTTTAAGCTGCACACAACTTCACATATATGGTATCTCATATTATTTAGTAGTAGTATGATGTTTGCAAGTGGTTTGTTTTCATATAAAACTGTTATTTACAGTTCTCACAGTTAACGCTGTTTGAAACTTAACTGTTCTGCGTACCATAATTCTTAGGGAAGCGTTTCTTGCCAAATATGAAGCTGTAGCTTTTTTTTAATTGGTGACTATCAAATTAGGCTCAATGACAGTTATAGGGGGAAATCCAAGGCCAGTTATAAGTCAGTTGTTCCTTAGGATTTGGAAAGTGGAACTTGCAACTGAAAAAATTACTGCTAAGAAGAGTCTTGTTTTCTGAGTATGGGTTAAACCAGAAACTAGGGTCAGGCTCGCAAAGTTACCTTTTGAGAAAACTAACCGAGAGTGAACATCTGGTTCTTTAAGACAAATGGATCTTGTAAAGGAGAAATCACACAGGCTTATAAGAAAATAGAAGTTGTAAGACCAATCACTAAGTTGTTTCAATCATTTCCTTAATGTCTAACAAAATAACAGGCAAAAAAACCCTCTGGATGCGGAGCTGTGTCCACTAATACATAGTACACTCGTATTTCAAAGCTTGTGTGCACATACTGTGCTTACCAAGTCTTGATTTATTAAATTATAACATAAATAGAGTTGCAGCTTATTCCATCAACTTGCTTTCACCCACAGAAAAATTTTAAAGTTATTAATTTCAAATCAAACTGAAAAGACCACCACAGTACATTAAAAAATATTTCATTTGTTAAAGTATTATAGAACCTCCAATAAACTTAAGGGAATTTTTACTGTAGTAAACAGAGAATTAATTCAGGCTTAAAATTTTCTTTAAATACCAATCAGTCCTCATCAAACATCAGCCAAACCAACACACTGTATAAAAGTTGCATGGATCTACCATAATTTATTTTAAAAATCCAAACCCAATCAATAATATTGAAAATTGTAGGCAGATCATAAATTCACTAGAGTAGGTAATTTGAATTTTGCACTAAGATATCACTGAAGTTTACAAAATTTATTTACTGTCTTTTTCAGGGCTAATTTCATTACCAACCATGAAGAAACAAGCTGATGAATGTTACTTTAGTCAAGATGCTAAGGTTTTATGACTAAATTAAATCAGTCCTTCAGCATGGTACATCACTGGAGGGCAGAGGGGGGAGGAAGATGAGCTTTCAGGTATACTCCCTTTCCAGCTGAGAATTAGGAACACACTGCCCTAATGTTTGAATTTTATTAAAATGCATCCTATATTATTCTATACCCTCCTATACTACAGAAAGCAGGAGACTAACAACAGTAGTATTGTGCCCTTGTATTTAACACCCTAGCTCAAGCAGAGGCCCACTGCATCTATAAACATAGAAGCATGCTAAGTAGGCTTTATTGTTAGCGTGCTTAGAAACCAAATATATACACACTGATACAGTATAACTGCATAAGCATTCTTGTACTCAGCTGCCCAGTAAAAATAGCATTGTCGTTGCTACAACAGGCCACAGACCTTTCACCACCTATGCCTTACACTAGCCATGCAAGGCTCTCGTTCTGCCCCATTAGCCTTCTTATTAACTTATGAGAATTTGCTACATGAACTGGAGATTGATACCAGGCATCTCTTGTTAAGAGATAAAATTTGTGTGGGGTAACAGCAAAAGCCTTGAAAACACTGGCACAGGTTGGAAACTAAGGCCTCGAAACTATAAACAGCTCGCTGATGGCAATTACTACTCATTGAAAAAGTGCAACCTCAAGATCTGGGAAAAGACTGTTAACTTCAAGAAAAGAAAATAAGCAGCAGCAAAGCAAGAAGAAAAACAAGTAATATTAAAATCTCAGCCATGCAACACGATAAAGCACCTGCCATGGCTTGGGAATGTAACCCCATGTTCCCAAACATTATGCAGCACATAGTCCAGAGCAGAGACCAAGGTATAGGAATCGTCTAGAAACACAAATATCTTATTTAGGGACACAATCCAAAATTACGGGGCTGGGGAAGGAAAAAAAAGATGTCCACTGCAGTTCCATCTTCCCTTGTCAAAGAGCTCTTCAGCCTGGCAACTTTGACGACTGAGACTATCAAGGACCACAGCCACTGGAGCAGTGCAGTTTTGTATCTGCACAGCTAACATAGGGTGAGGTCAAGGATTGACTGCTTTGAATACACAGTGATAACAAATAATAATGTGTAATTATTAGTAGGAAGTGTGCTGCTTCTGAATGTTGGTGTGAAAGCTTTGTTTAAAAGATTAAAACTGGCCTGAACACCCCCATCACTGTAAGCTCTAACTGGTAGGTATATATATACACATAATGAGCTGCAACAGCCCTTACAGCTATTGTGCAAATAAAGGAGATTTATTAACAGCTGGATCTGTTCTCAAGAAGATATCAGTATGAAAAGATGAACTCCCAGGTAATATGCAATACCCTAAGAGCAAACAAGAAAGGTGGAAGAAAAGCAAGTGGCACTGTATTTATCACTGTCACCATGTTAAAACATGAGGCACCCTCTTCTCCACCTTGACTGTAGGGCTGAGTCGGATTCAGCAGAGCCAATCATGGGAAGAGAACTTAAAAATCATAATTCAGAGGCAGGACAGAGAAGAGTTAACAGAAGGTCTATCCAAATTTTGTTTATATTTTTTAAAGTTCGATAAAATACACCTTTGAGTAGCAGATCAAAGGATGATTAATTCTGACAAGCTTCTTGCATTAACATTGGACAGCAAAACCCTGAAGTACACCTTTTTTAAGAGACACAACTAAGCAAGAACTTCTTAGCTGAAGATAATACAAAAAATATTTGAAAAGGTACTATAAACACTAGGCTGCAGGCCGTTGTAAGAAGTTACTGGCCTTGTTGAGCTCTCTTCTAATTTTCTCCGGACCAAACTGATCAAGGAAACGTCTGAAGTGAAATGCATCTATAGCCACAATTTCAGTGTAGCGTCGCTGCCATTCATCCCTAAAATTGGAGGGAGGAGAAAAGCAGATGACATTAGTTGTTTAATATTGTCCATACAATCATGACCCAAAATAAGCAATTCCCTGCAGAGCGTCTCTGTTAGAAGAATCTAGAAAGGTGAGCTCATAACAGACAAGGGAGCACTTTTTTTCTTTGTGGGTTGGGAATGAAAGCAGCAGCAGAAATGAGACAGGTCTCCCTATGAATTTAGAAATACCCTGGCTAGACTTTGGACATAAATATGAAACAAATCTGATTACACAGCGCTATTTATTAAGTACATAAGAACACCACAAGGTCAAAGAAAAGCAGCACTTTGGCTCTCTGTCTTCCTTCAATATTTAAATGAGAGTACATTGTGTATGTTTCTACATCAAATGAATAATTTTGTGTATACGCTATGATAACATTGTTGGAGAAAATTCAAGAGCTTGGAGCCTTCTCAGATTCATGACACTAAATCTTATTTGCCACACATCAGCTGCACTGTGGCACCTGAGGTATCAGTCAAAATTCTTGCGACATTACAATACAAAGTTCAATTAATATCTTAACAAAATTTTGGATTAAATACATCTAACTGTAAAAGATGTTGATTTAAGAACTGGCATATTGGCAGGTACTATTTATTACTATCTCATTTTTAATATAACTTTTTAGCTTGTTGGCTCTACTGAAGAGAGAAGGCTCAAACAGTCAAATTCTCTATTAAGGCAAATGCTAGGAAATACTGAAAGCACGAAGTTTTCAAATTTATAACATGTATTTGTTCCTTCACTTGAAATATGTATGTGGAACTTTACCTTGGGGTCCTATCTTCATGGCTTCTTGCCCACCGGTAAGTTTCTGCATAGCCTGTATACTCACTGTACTGCTCAGTACCTGAAACAAGTGATTTTCCATATTACATACAAAATATAGAGATATTTTTTAACTTGGCAAATCTTTCATAGGAATCACTGCTTCTCCAAATGAACACACAGCTCTCAGAAGCAATGGAAGATAGAGATTCGTATCTCCACCAAGAATACAAGATCCTCTGGTAACCAGTAGAAGCTTCTTTTCCACAGATGATGCATAGCATCCGCTATAGAACACAACAAGTGCAGATCTATGAGTGCTGTCCAGTACATAACAAGAAGGTAAGTTTTCGACTTAGCCACTCTCAAGTTCAATAGCTTCTCAAAAATCTGCCTGTCGTCTTCAGAGTTTTACTGGCTAATATCTGGTTAACAAAGATTGTGAGCCTTTCCCCCACCAGCATTTTGCTTTACTTTTTCAGGTTACTACCTGGAAACACAACGATAAAACAGTCACTCCGCTACTGAAAACACAGCAACCCTACTTAATCACAATTTAGCAAACATCTGGGCTGACAGTTTAGGAAACACAAGAAGAAAAAATACAAGGAGAAATACAAAATACAAAGAAAACCCGATGGTCAGAAACCAAGCAGATTTCCAACACACCAGTGTGACCCAGTTTGTCACCCTACAGTCTCCTGAGGACAACTTTACATAAGGATAGGGAGGACTGTTAAGCTTCCTAGTGTCATTGCCCAGTAAATCACCTCTTTCCCTTGTTATAGTTTTGGTTTACATCTGTTCAGCCTGATTCCTGCACCGTGGGTCCTGACATGAATTCTCAGATATCACAGCAATTAATAGCACTGAATAGACCGAAGGACACTGCTCTCAGCTGAAGTGGGCAGTACCAAGAAGCTACTTCTGTAAAAGGTCAAGGACCCGCAAAACCATGGTGAGTCTGGAACACACCTGGCTGCTCTGTGAAGTCCAGCAGGGTATCTTGGCAAGCATTAAGGTCTGTAAGAAAGTAGCTCATTAAAGACCTCCAGTAATTTTAGCTATTATGCTCTGCTATGCCAACTCCTTTTCAAAGGTTTATCCCAAGACCAAGGAGAGCATTTTAACTGAGAGTAAGGATCATAACCTTTCTAAAAGGCTGCCTTTCACCTCATTTAACCAAACTTCAGGACTTTGCTTCAAAGAAATACTCCTAAAGTAACACCACAGCAAAATCACTGCTTTTCCCCATTTTGAGCTCACAACAGATGAATTTCAAAAGTGAAGGACTGAAAATACCACCTTGTTTGGAAAATTTCAGCTCATACAGTTCGGCACAAGTTATAAATGATATGGGTAAAGAAGGGAACTGTTAAGCAACACCTTACTTACAAACAGTAGACACCAGCTATGCCTATAAACATAACAGAAAAATAGGTTTTAGAAAGCCATGTAAGCTGACAGCACAAAACATCTGATTATTAAGACAGAGTAATCCCTAACTATCACACTGATCAGTGATACTCTGAGATTACGAATGTTTCAATTTAATCTCAAAGTTTTTCAATCTCTAAATTAAAATAAAAAGCTGAAGAAACATAAAACTATTCACTTTTAACATCACCTGACAAGGGAATTTGAATGCTTACTGTCAGAAGCCTCAAGCACAGGAAACGTAAGCTGTTAAAAACTGTTTAAAATGATGCAAATACTTCAAGACGTTTTCCCTATTTACCCAAATTCATTTTAACTGAAAAGATTTTATCAGCACTCACCTGCCCTATTATCCACTCATTATTTATTTAGATTTGTCGAGGTGATTAACTATACTGAGGGCACACGAATTCCACTCAGGGCTATTGTGAAAAGTTACCATAGAAAATGAGTGGGATGGTAAGAGATTCCTCACCAAGAATTCACTTCCTGTTACAAAATTAAAGTCCTCATGAAAGGACAACCATGAGCAGCCTAAATATTCAGAAGTCAGCCTTCTAATTGAATTGTAGGCTATCAACCTTCAGTAAGACTCTTCCTGCCATAGGAAAAACCCAAGTTTTACTGACATGCTTGGAAGAAGGGTCTGAGCAAATAGTAATAAAAGGCAGACAACGGAAGTATGTGACTTTTCTGAGAGCTCTCTTTAGGGGACAGAACTAGCAGAACTTCCAACTTGGAAAAGGAAGCATTTCCTTTGGTGTCTAGCACATGGAAAGAAAAGACTAGATTATCCAGATATTGTAACAAAATAGACTAAATGACAGTCAGAATATTAAGCTGACTTTTTCAAGGTCCATTGCTTTCATTAATTTTTATGGAATTGCAGTGTCTGATGATGAAAGCACCAGGAAACAAACAAACAAGCAAATACATGTATACACACACTAAAAAAAAAAAAAAAATAAATCAATAACAGAGAAAGTCAGATCACATGAACTCTAAACTCACATCCCAGAAACCCAAAGTTAATGAAAATCAATGAGTTTTCATAAGTGAAGCTCTGGAACTGTGTCAGACAAAGATGGTTATTCAACCAGCATCACTTTTGCCTGTGAACTACCGGGATATAAACTGCTGTTGCCAGGAGAACAGAAGCAGTACAGAATAAACTGAGTATGCTGATGTTTATAGTGAATCTTTTTTCTTCCCATTAAAAAAAAAATAAAGGGGTAAAAAAAAAAGCCAAGCCACAAATGCAGCATAATAGCACAGTTCCATCAGAACTTTAAAAACAAGCTACAAAATAAGCTTAAAAAGCCTAAAGTCAGAAGAAAGTATATACAAGTATGATTCAAAAATACATTCTTTGTGAAACTTGTAATAGTTACAGCATCAGACAAACAGCAAAACTACCAAGTGTTAGTGCTTATGGGACCTCATCCATCTAGAAAGAGTTGCAATTATTACTAAAAATAAATATACCTTTCTCAGACTCCATAGTCTAGCTTTTTGTTTGCATTATGAAGTTCCATGGGATTGGGGAAAAACCCACCACACTGGCCCTCCAGTATTTCTTATGAGCTAGAAATTATACCTCTGAAGAGGCAGTACGACTAGCACTGAATAAAAAGGAGTGCATGTGAAAAGCGCAAGGGTATAGTTTTGTAGTCACCAATATAAATGCACATTTACTGCCAAAAGTGAGGGGAAGATCCTTCTCTCCCTTTCAATCAGTTCTTCTGATCCTTATCTTGTGCCACCATTAGTCTTCTGGCTCTCCAGACAGTGGCACGATCGGCCTGGTAAATCCAGCTGAAAAACAATTTTTCCCCTCTGAGTAAATTTTCAGCTGAACCAATTATCTAATCTCATTTACTGCACGGGTAATGTGCTTAGAAGTCTCTGAAAATGCATTGCTAAGATGCGGTCAGGACTGGCTGTTGTTCAATCAGTAGATTTAAAGCAGAGATGGAACACAGCTTCATCTGCTCTTAACGCTGCCAGAGTATATGTGAACTCAAAGAGGAAAGAAAAAAAGCTGAATGAAAACCACTGACACTTATTCACAGCTCTACCAGAAATGCAGCTGTGGGAATCTCTGGCATTGCTGCTGACATTTCTGTAGGTAGATGCCTGTGTTGAAGAACCTGACTCTTCGCATGACCGGTTCCATATTCATTACAGCAGTGATCTTAACCAGATACTGTGCAATCACAACAAATTTAATTTCTCTCCAATTTCTCAGACTCTTCTGCAAATTTAAGCTACACAGTTATACCCATTAGGCCGCTGAGTCAAGATGCATCACAAAGAATGTAATCTATCAAGAGGCTTGTGACATGCAGTGGAGACTTGGCTAAGAACCGAGGTGGAAGAGCTCCAGGGATGAAATGAAAATGACAGGATGGCCATTTCCATTAGAGAAGAACACCATATCACAAGTACTAATTGCAAAACACAATAAAGTACTCAAGAAAACTAAAAGATTATTGTCGCAGTGAACAAACATCCTCACCGTCATTTGTTTGTGCCAAATCTGTATTTTTTGCAGGAGAATAGATGGTCTTTCAAAACATTCGTTTAGTGTTTTCCCCCCTCAGTTATTGCACACACCAACAGCTGCACACAGTTTTTACCCCTACCCAGAAGGGCCTCACCCGGAGGGCAGTACTTCAGTACGTTACTCTTCTTATAGTATCATATCCAAAACACACAACAGAAATCAGCAATGGCCAAGAATGTTCTGACTAATATTTTTAAAAGGTAATCGCAAAAGCCAATTTATCAAAAAGTTTTCACAGAAAAGGCATTAATTTTGGCAAGGTGGAAAAACAAAATAAGACACTGTCTTAAAAAGAGTACCAAGTATAAGACTGAAAACAAAAGATGTTCTGTCCAGTACAATCAATAGCTTCGGGCAGAGTAAGATTTGCAAGATCTAAGCTCGAATGTCTACTGTGCATGTGAGAGAAAGAAGCGCTTTGGAAGGACTTTTTCAAGAAATGTGTTCCAATACCTGTACAAATTCTTGACTGTTGTGGCAGCTCAGGTAACCAAGACCAACATTTTTACTATAACTAACTGATTACAATATTTGCCCAGAGGATCTCTCTGATCAAATCTTTTCCTTATAGCTGTTCTTTAGAGTAAATTAAAAAAAAATATAGCACCATTTTATTTTTTCAGTCATGAGAAATGCTGTTTTCCCATGCAAGGAACTCAGACACGTACAGCATGACCTGGGCCTCTCCAGTTCTTAATATTGACATTGTGTTTTATGCCAACTGTTTTGATCCAATGGATAATAAAACATTCCAAGCTCTATGACAGAGGTGGAAACAAAAGCAAAAACACTTTCAGCATAGCACTGGACAGACAATGCACCTCCATATGCAGCCCTTTAGCAACATACGAGAAAAACATTTAGGTTTTGATGTAATTATGAACCCATAACTAGCTTACAAGTAGCACAAATACATGTTCGTAATTTACAAGATCAAAACTCTTAAGAGACATTTCCTCACTTTCTACCCTTTTTAATAGATGCTGATTTTCTCCTCTTCCACTTCTTCCCCTTTATGGTAACCAGAAGGCAGTTCCCCATCTCAATTTTCCATCCCACAGATCACACGAAATGTTACAAGTTCCCGACAGGAACAAAAGAAAACCCCTGCTTTAACATAACAGAAGCATTACCTGCTAATAGCTGGGACTGGCTAATAGCTGGTAATTGCGGCTTTTACCTACACTGCCCAACAGTATACTTTAGCTAGACCTAAAGACACAGAGTCCTCAAACACATTTATACAGGATAAAAAGTACTGTCTGCTTGCTGTTGTTTTTTTGTTTCCTTCACAAAACATTTATGGTCTTAAGAGGTGGGGTGAAGAAAGTAGCTCTTTCTCAAATGAGTACTGACTTTTTCTCTTTTTTTTTTTACCCCTACAGCATTTAAACATTCTAAACTTCAACTTGAAATGTATTTTCCACATATAAAACCAGAACAAGATGTGAAATGTTTTCTGCAAAGACTAACCTGTGATAATAAGACATTCATTGTGATCCAGGACTTCAGTGATGAGCCTCGATACAATCAGTTCTGGGTTGATTAAAAAACGGATTTCTTCTTGTACTAGTCCTGCCCCAGTCACACCGCCTCCAACAAAACGGTTTGCAAAATCAACCTAACAAAGATATATTCAGGAGGATTATGAGATAAGCAAACAGCATAAAATCCTTTCGTTTACCAAGGTAAATCAAGTCCTGCACAAATTTCAATAATTCTGTTGGCATCTACTGCTATAACTTAAACACGCAAGCAGCAGGACAGAGCCTGATTAACAGCACACCTTTCTCTTTTTTTTTCCTTTCTGCTTCCCAGAAAACTTAAAACAAGTGAGAGATTACACTGGAAAATAAACTTTTGCATCTCAAATGCTCTGAATCAAAGTTTTGTGGGCCTTCTCTGAAGAGCACATATTTAAGAATAAAACACATTTCAGTAAACGTGAAAGATGAAAACAGCAAATGACAACATTCTTTTTTCATTTTATGGACATTGAAGAATTAAGCTGTCCTTTAATAAGCATTCTGCCCCAGCTGTCCATACTAAAACACTTTTAGATTAGCATTGTCCTGTACCTAAAGGAATCTCTTACGAATTCTCCTTGAAATGCACTTGAACAAAGCAACTAATTTTGATCATGAAGGTTTCTGCTTGAAACAGAGAAGCTCGGGACTCTATTTTTTGCTGCAATAATACATATTTTGCAAATTACTTTTTTATATAGACAACAGTTTTAAAAGGATTTGGTTTATTCAATAAAGTGATTATTATTTATGCAAATTAACTATCCATATAAAATTATCATTTTTTAAAAGTCACTTTATCTTTCAAATGCTATTAGCGTCTTACTGATTTTTATTTGGATAGCTGATGAGAACATGTTTACAGGAGAGGAACAAAAGTTGCTGGAGCGATATGAGTATATGTGTAGATTACAAGCTGATTCAGGAGTCCGAGTCAAGTCTAAAGCACAGAGAGCCAGCTGCTACTGCAGCAAGCGTTCCTGAAGTCTGTCCTGGAAATACTAACAGACTTCAGTTGTTTAAGGTTTGCTGACCTTGACTATGCTACAGAAAAGTAACATGAAGACTACCCAAGTGTTCAGTGCATCAGGGCCCCAAAAGCATTTTAACTGTGCTGAGTATCCTCACCTTGGGCGCCCCTTCTACATGTGTATGGCACATGGCCCCCCCCTACACACACACTCACCCCCCCTTGTCCTGGTCCTCACCCAAGACACATCACGTATGGTCCCATGACCAGCCCTGTCCTCTGCTGATGCCCACTTGCTGACCGGATGTCTAGGATTGATCCTGGTGACCTGACCCATCACCTTGCCTTTGTCTGATGACCAACAGCCTGTCAGTAGAAACTGTTCTTGTCACCATCCCTGCTCTGCTTGTCCCAGCCAGCGACCCTGCTGGCTCAGGCTAGGGTCACTGCGGGCTCCTGCATGGTCTTGCCTTGGTCATCCTGCTGCCTCTTAGAGGGAGCACTCTGTCTCAGCAGATACGTTGTTTGATAAGACTTGAAATAGCCAGGAGGAAAAATATCACATCCTAAGCGATTCTCACTTTTACAGGGTGCAACAGAAACAGTGCATGAAAAGGCATAATTCCACCTTCTCTCACCTGTGAGGTTACAGTATTGCTGAATAGAGAGACAGCAGAAAAATGGTTATCATTGAGCCAGTGCTGATTTCTTAATAATTTTAATACACATTTGAGTGCTCAAGTTTTATAGTCATAAGACATTTTAAAAGTTTGAATAAAAATCATCACAGAAAAAAAGTCCTCCTATTCTCTCTCCTCCTCTTCCTTTGCAGCACTTGTTCCTGGCTAAAGAAGTTGTGACTTTTTTTTTTTTTTTTTAGTAAACAAACTTCAGAAGGAAGACTTTTTTTAAAGACCAACAAAAACCAAACAACTAATTTGAAAACTCAGATGTGTTCCTTGCTATGGATATGGACAGGACATCCTTCTTAGGAATTACTTTTGCTGACTGGCTCCCAGACCAAAACAGTGGTGCTGGCAGCAGCAAGAAAGTCGCCTGAACCACTGACCTGGTCACTGTCTAGGGCACAAGAATAATTTTTTTAAAATAAACTGAAAACCTTGACAACTCATCAAGACCACAGCCTGAAACTTCTATCTTGTCAATCTTTGATCCTTGTTTGAACCAAAAGACCTGAAGCTGTCCAGGGCTTGTGATTTTCTGTCAGCTCTTTCGTACCAGGTACGTGTGCAAACCAAGATGAGCTGGAAAACACTGACAGTACTAAGATTGCCCATTGAATTAATTCTCATGTTTCTTTTACACTGCATAACATCTTGACATTTAAATCAATTGAGAATAAACTAATAACTTCATTAAGCTGGCAGACCATGAAAGTATGACTAAAACATGACATAAGGCCACATTTACTGTAATGTGCACTTACCTGTAGCATACCTTGTCCATTGCTTTCGATGGTGCCTTCGTAGGTGACATGCAATCTAGACAGCTTTTTCTGAGATCTATCATTGAGGAAAAATATTGTACAGAAAGGATGATTATAGAATTCCCACACAAAGACATCCGTTTTAAAAGAAAAGCCATCCAAACCCAAACTTCTTACACACCTTAACATAAGGTGGTCTAAAAAACCCAGGTGGATTCAGGAAAAGGCAGTTGCCTTTCAGAAACAATTTATAAATGTTTAACATAGTCAATTGTTCAGTTTCTCCACCTCTTTCGCCACAAAACTCCAAACTTGCAGTTCTACATTTTTCACACAAGTTTGCCCCGCATTAACTTGCTAACCAGCAAGAACACTGCAACACTTGTGTTTTCATGCTGGTTATGACCTATACTCCATTATATTTCCTGACATTTCTGAAATCAAGCCATTGCTCTCTTCTGCCCCCCCCCCCCCCCCCCCCCCCGGAACAGCACCAAAGATGTGCTACTGTTTAAAAATCCCCCTAAGACTTGTTGGCTTCACAGGCAAACAAACATACTGGAAAACTCAGGGCACCCAAACTACTTGTGGCGGTTCACCTGCTTCCCTCTGTACTTCTCTCCATAAATAATCCCCACCAAACATGGTTTTCTGTAGTACTACCAGGCCTGAATCAATTCCACATGAATAGGATTTGGTTCTCATTGATTTAAGAAATTTCTTATGCTAACAGCATGTTTGACTTACCTTTCCCAGTCCGGAAACTCCTGGAGACACTGCCTTGTAAACGTCACCAATCCCGTAGGTTCTACAGGCAAATCAACCCCAGAAGAAAACATATTAACTGCTGGAGCTTTAGTCCTTAGATTATTTTAAGAGGTAAGCTTTTAAAATTACAACAAACGTCATTCTTGGCAGAAACAAAAGAGCTTAACTTTCCTCAACAGCAGCTTTGAATCTTCCCGTCACTCCACGCTCAAATTGAAAACAAACAACATAAAGACCAAAATATTCACTTCTCCCTTTGGAGTTTGAGTATTTTTCCTTTTTCCAGATCAAGGGAAAACTATTTTCTCAGTGATTTTCACTTAAACTGTAAACGCTACTAGAAAGACTCAAAGATAAAGTAAAATGTGCTGCCACTTAGAAGAACAGAAATTGTGAACCTTTAGAAATGACTACTGTTCAGTGTCAACAGGCAATGCACACAGGACTCAGCCAACGGATGGGTGAAGCAGCAGTTCATATTTCCAAGAAAGTCCTATTTTGCCAATAAAGTAGTGGTGGTTGTGGGTTCCAAATCCAGCCGTTTCAGCCCTGCTAGTGCAATTCACTGTATTTCGACTGAGAGAAGACTCCTGCCCTCAAGAGAAGAAAAGGAGCCATTGCTCCTTGCAGGAAGGATGCATTATCATCTTCTCTCCGTTTTTTACTCAAAAAAAGCTCAGTTTTGCAACAGAAGGAAAATATCAACCTTTTATTAGGTGATGTCATCCTAATAAAAACTTCATTTCAGACTCATTTGTTTGATCCAGTAAGTTTGCTGTGCTGGCTTGTGAAAAACATTCAAAACAGTATGTAAAGCACAAACATATCCTTCCAAAAGCCTTAAATAATCCTCTGCTTTTCTTCAAAATTATAGGGGTTTAGGGAAAAAAGGGCTGCTTGCTCTAAAAAAAACAAGTGCCCAGCTTTCAGTAATCAAGTGCTTTTCCACAAGGGCACTCTGGTATCAGTGGCAATATTTTACAAATTAAGCATTCACCTTTTGAGCACAAAATCTTCAGCTGATATAGTCTCCACTGTGTGGTGGTTCGTTCTTGTTTCTTTTGGTTTTTTTGTTTGTGTGTTTTTTTTTGTTTTGTTTTGTTTTTACAAGGAATTCAATTACCATTTACAATAAAAGAGAGTTGCAAAATTACTATGGTAATTTATAGAGCTAAGTTACTTCAGTCTTACTAATTCCTTGAACAAAAAAGAACAAGAAATTGGGTCTTTTGAAGGTATGATAGGAATTTTTAGTTCAAGAAAAGAGCACTCGAGAATGTCATTAAATATTATCTAAAGTTATAACATTAAGAAATCTAATATGGTAGTTTCATAAAGCCTGTTCCCAACAGATTTCGTATGTACAGGAGGTCAGGAACAGCTGCATAAATGTAGGATTTCATTTGCATGAAAACGTTATTACTCAAGTACAAAAAAAAAAGCTGGTACACTATATCTCTTCTCAGTCCCACACATAGATCACAATTTACTTTGACCCCGGAGACTTAGTTCTATTGACATTGCTGAAAGTTTGATAGCTGAAACAGGATGTAGCTGCATTTAATTTGTGGTGAATTAAAGTGATGAACTGAACATGGTCTGAACCAAGTAAAGGGATTTTTATATTTAATAGCTTAAAGCTGTCTTTCTTCTAAAACCAACCCATCTGAGAGAATATGAAGCTAATAGTGAAATACTGACGTGTGAAGAAAAAGTTTTTTAAAAATACTATAATAAGGATATTGCTGCAGATATGATGTATGCTACTGCAGCAAAATCTCTTTTTCCCCCAAAATACAATATATAAACTCTCATACAGTTCTCAAAAAACTAAATCTTTTTTTGGAAGCTTATACAGACATTCAAATTCATGGCAACAACACAAGATGTGACTATGCACTGCACTAAATTCTAAAAGACTTGGGGATATCTCATGTCTTGCTATCACTTGTTCATTTGAACTGTGTGAACTTCACAGCAGCTTTGCTTTGGGAGAACAGAAGGGAAAAACCTGAAATATCAACACAAGTAGGGGAAAATCCCTCAGATCTACAAACCTTACAGTCAAAGGACTAAACATGCACAACGCAGGAAATCTGACTCTTGATTCAGAATCTTTAAGCCTGTGATTTTAATAACTACATACGGTGCTAAGTTCTCCCCACATTCTCAGTCTGATGCGGTGCAGCAAGTCATTGCATACATTACAAACGTTATACATATGTATATTTATATACACACTTTTTTTGTATCTGTACATATATATAAAGGGGGGTGAAAACATATTTCTATATTTTACACATCCCCCATACATATATATATCTCAGAAAAAATAAAACAGGATAAAGTCTGTGCAACAAAATTAACTGCATACATCATCTATGTGAGAAGTGACATGAATATGAATATGACTGTACTTAGAAGGCTGGCTTTTGTTACACGCTTCTATCGTAATGCTGCATAGCCATTTCTAATTTTAATGGGATTAGATTTTTCATGTATCTGCTTCGTAGCTCAAAAAAAAGAATATAGGATATACTTTTCTCTGTGACTCTCCTAAAATAGCAGAAAAGCGTCTTCAGTTTCTCAGGCTTCCTTGGTGACCGTCCTTCAAACAATCTGAAAAAAAGGGGAAAAATGTGATTGATTAGATTTCAGGGATATAGTGTGCAGTAATTAGGCTACTTACTAATTGTTATTTCATTTTTTAACTATTATGCACATATTTTGATTAGCCTTGCATTTAAATACTCTACTGTAGAAAGAACTGCCTAGACAGCCCCTCTGTAACACGGGTCTTTAGGAATAACAAGTTAGTTCACTTGCTAAGTTTCTGATGAAGATGCTAAGTGCACACCTATCTCACGTATACCGATTTTGTAATGTCAAAGAATATAATTTCCATATGAACATCCAGGAAAGCTACTAGTTTTATTTGCAACAGACTGGTTTTGATTAAAACAAGCGACCAAGGGGTGAAAACATGCATGTTGAATACTCCAAGACTACCCTACTTTCAGCTCAGTGAGTTGCAGAGAAGAATTAATGCAACCATACTGCTTTCAAGAGTTGCACTGCACCAGCAGCGTTTCTAAAGAACAGAACCTACCCCCAACAGAAACAGCTTCATCCACTGGGCTACTACTGGCATTCTAACATTCATTTGTAAAAACCTAAGCATTAAAAAGAAGCATCCTATTTTTAGCCATTAAGTGAATGTATTCTTTTAAGGTTAGCTGAAGTACTTTTACTGCATCATCTATCTTCCAGCAACTTGAACACGCATTACTTAATTTCACTTCCAACACAGTGACAAGGCATTGTTATTGGCAACACATAATGGAATTTATCTGGAAGGAATAGCAACAGTGACTTCAGAAATAATATCCTTTGAGTAGGAAATTCACTAAAAGATGTCTAATACAGTGAAAGCCCCGAGGATGTAAGATTCCCCCCCAGTAAACAATCTAAGTAAAGGAATGACACAACATATTCATTTGTTTCCATGTACTTGAATGACAACCTGCCTTATAACCAGAATGCTGTCAGATGAATTTAGCTTTTAGTAGTGAAATGAACTAGATTTTTTCAGTATTCAAAAGTTCTTGTGAAGTATACATGCTGAAGAGATTGATTTCACCCGAAATCTATATTAAGTCACAGAAGCTAATTTTAAAAAGGTTAAAAAGGTTTTATGAAGACTTTTTTCTTCTTTGGATAATCAAACAGGACTTTAAGAAGGCAAACTCCAGACTTACACAGTGTACTTCAAAATGGGCCAATATGCGAGTTCGATCAAGGGGTTGTGATTGCACAACTAATAAGGGGTTTGTAAAGAAAGAGTTTATGTACGTATGAGTGCGTGTGCAGGTCTTGCCTAAGCGCCTAAGTTATCTCTGACATTTTATCCTGAAGTCTCATTTGCTATGAGCCATTTAAATTTGTTAATTTATCTATTAACCCAATCGTGCCTTTACTATTTTTTGCCTCTTTACATCAAATTGAACGCTCGCTTATGTTGCAAACTCTCAGGAGAGACTTCTTCATGTCACAAAGGTGATACATGATTCAGCATAACTAGCAGACTGGGCAGGAGAAATCCAGAATTGGAAAAAATGTCTGAAATAAGTCAGATCAAGCTAAAAGGATATGGCAAGGCAGGTGAACTTGGTTTCATCCATTACAATCACTCACCAAAACGGCAATTACTCTTTCAAGCAGGGAATTTCAACCAAATATTTTTTTTAAATCCAAAGTGTTCGGCATTAGCCTGTCTGTCTCTTGTTAAAAGCTGTGATAACTACCTCTCTCCTTCCTCCTATGGGATCAAAGCTAGAGTAATGCTGATTTGCTTCTGAAAAATCTAACTTACAGCAAATAAATGCTGTAAATGAGATGTTAATAATGTAAAAGTTATTAAATTTTTGCTGGTCCCAAAACTCCACCTATAATTACAAAAACGAGAAGAGATATCTGTATTTCTGTTGTAGCCCTAAATAGCTGGGTCAGAACCACAGAGCAGCACAAAAGAATTTGAGACGCTCTGGGTTCTGGCACAGGCATCCCTTACTGTAGAGGGATACTCCATACAGTGGGGATAAAAGAATACTGTGGCATTCAAAATTATCTGTATTTTGACCTTGTAGTTATAGCCATCCTGTAACTACACGCATCAGATCTTTTATAGCAGTTTGCCCAAGAGCTCTCATCACCCTTTCCTCCTCACACTGTTTGCTTTTCTTTGCTATGACATGACATAAATTGTACTTTGTCTTGAAAATCCACTGTTAAATATAGAAAAAAAAAAATTTCTAATTATTTATTTACTAAAAACAAAAGCAGGCAACACCGGTCCTGCACACACATTTCAGGACTGAATCCACTACAAAAGATGTTTGTCCAAACCAGAATGCACTCATAAAAGGAGAGCCATATATGGCAGGTTGAAGACACCATGTCTTAGATTAATGTGCTTGGATTTACTTCATATTTTCTGCATCTAGAATTTACCTTTACTCGTGAGCTAGTGGCAAACTGAAGATGGCTATCTGCAAACATGCTCTTTATTATTTATATATTTGCAAAATACAAAACACTAGTATACTACCTGCATATTTTCATATAACCAGACCAAGGAACTCTCTCCTTCAGCTATTTCAAGAAAAAGTGCTTTACATTAGGAATTTGTTTTAAAGGTCAATCAGACCAGTGGAAAAATCCCCACAGATTTTAATGGGCTACAAATTAGCCTTAAACCCTCAGAGTAACTAATTATTCAAGGTTATTGATATTCATTCCGTTGAATTTGACTGCTTCATATTTCTTTTAAATTTCCACAGAAATCGTAATCACAATGACATCAGTGATTCAGAAGACTTCCAGCAAGTTACTATAAAGTCAGAAGAAGGAAGAAAAGCACAAGAGAAAATCCAAACCCTCCCACCCCCGATACCCAGAGGCAGCCAGGCTTCCTTAAGCGCGGCACAAAGTAATCTGTCATCTTTGTGATTGTAATGGTAGAGGCAAGTGATATTTACAGCAATTGAAAATGCCCCATTAATTTAAGTGAGGATATAACATGGCAAAGTTATGAACGTTTTAACTGTAAACCTTACCTCTGAAATGTTCAATTAGACAACACTATGAGAAGTTTTATTTCTGAAGCAAGTATCTCTATTTTGAAGAACAGAGCTAGATGAGGGCCTCAGTAAGACATTAAATAAAATTCTTTAAGCTCTGAGACACAGATTCTACCAAAAAAACCCACCCAAAAACGTAATTGGAAACCACCTAACCAATTTGCCAACAGAAGAACCCAAGGCCAAACTCCATTAATTCCAATTAAAGAACTCATCCCAATGAAGTGCACTGTAAATCAAGTGCAAAGCACCGCAAGCCCGCTTTCAGTCAAAGTAATTGAAATACTACTAGCAACTGCATACGTAAGCTATTTTCCTTTGTACAAGATGTTCCCACTGCCATGCAGCTAACTTCAATTTAGCAGATACAGGAGCAAAGCAAGCTTGCAGGGCTGATCACCAAACACAGCGGCAAATTTATCTCTGGCTCTCCAGCTTCCAAGCCAGGGCAGCAGCAATGTTAATAAAATAAAAGGCCTCTACAGAGATACACTTAAGTAGTCAAGGAATCAAGGTCAGAGATTTAAAAACAAAGCAGATGAGTGAACAATGTCATAACACTAAGTCTATTGTTAAAGTCATGGCTAAATGAAAACTCTTTCTTAGCAAATATTCAGACACTTAATTCAATTGTTCTGAAGATAAACCCTATAAAGAAATATTAAAAATAATAAGAACTGATATTGGGAAAATGTAAAAAAGGTTTTTTTAATTACTCGACAACCGTCAGTAAACATACAATAAAATTACAAGGCAATAGTTTATACCATTTCAATAACTATTACAAAAATGGGTGCATTTGTTTTGCATGAGCGTTTTCCTAAAATTTTAGGGTGGAAAAAGCATTTTAAATGTGTGATCAATAATCCTGGTTTTTGCAGTCTCATTGACTGCAAACTGAAAATTCTCTGATCTTCAACCAACATTTCCACCTTCCAAAGCCAGAGCCAACAGCTCTACTCCAAAGGGTGCATTTCTAATGATCAACATCGACATGATTTAGTAACATGAAGAGCTACACAAAAGTAACCTTGGCATGCATATAGTTTACTGGGGAATAGTTGAACCAGCTTAAGTAAACAGTTCTGAAATACATCATTTCCGATTAAGGTATAATTAAAATATAGTAGTTTGCTTGTAAAATTTAATTTCCAAGGAGCTAAATTGATCCCTTGATGTTACTTGAAGAACTGGCTCCAGTAATTTTTACAAGCAGAAGTAACCATTACAATTATGTGGTTTAACCTTCCAGTTAAACAACTTCCTATTGGTATTTCTACCCCAGCCTGTATCTTCCCATCCCCAGGCTGGGCTTCCTTTGAATGCTTCTTTTCAAAGAGTATAATAAAGTCTTTACATTGAAATCTGGGCCCATCATAAGACTCAGAAAGCTGTCCACACTGTAACAACATGCAAAAATTTGCAGTATGGATCATACTTCAAAGAGTACTTCCTGTTCATAAATCCACAGCATTTCACATGTGCTGTTTGCAAAAATGTGGATACATAATTTTATACTTATGGTCCCCACAGTCAACTATGTGTGCTTCTTCTTAACTACCACAGGCACTAAAAAGTGCCTTTTTCTTTACTACTATATAGTCTAAGACACGCTTGTACTGGTTCTTGTATTTTACTGTGATCTCACTAAAGATAACATAGCATCTAAGCAAGTGCAAGGCATTTTATTAAAACCTCATTTTTCTCCTACATGTAAAAGTGGAAGAAGGATTTACAAGGAAATAGTATGGATAGATGAATTTCACCCAGTAAAGGGACTAAGCAGGGGGAAGGATGGAAAGTTAAGGCAGAAATGAAAATGAATAGATGTTACCTGCGATCTCAAGAGCAGAGGTAATCACTAAGCAGAGCTTTAGTCTGATGCATAGAATGACAAAACACTTGGAAAAAAGAATAAAATAAACACCTTGCCTTTTGTGCCTTGTTGCATTTCAAAGCCTAAGCTTACCTGAACGCATACAGGAAATCTGTATGCATTAATGTGCACAGAGAGGGAGAACCCCATCACGTAGGAGTTGGAATGTATGTATGATTATGTGTGCTTATCACACGATTACACAGGATAAAGAACAATCTCTTTCACTCTCTAAACATATGAAAGCATTTTAGCCTACCATATAGGGACAACTGGACTTACATTAATTACCTGTATCCTTTGCCTAAAGTATTTTCTGCAAAAGCTGTTTCAATTGTTTATGTATTGGGTGGGGTTCCACTCCCATACAGAAATATTGAGCTGCCTTTTAAACCAGCATGCTACACCACTGAGGCTTCACTTCAACGAAAAAGATGGAAGATAGTTCCAGTCAGTTTCTGGTCAAGGACTTTTCACGAAGAATGGAGCTGCAACAAGTGCTTAATTTACACTCCCCTTCAAGAGAAGCGAATTACATAGTGTTTCATTCTTGCTTACATACCTGTAGTTTGTGAATACCAACACCCCAGCCCCACTCTGGTCTTCAAAGCACCCCAGAGGGTGCGCAAGACTGTCCACTAGGATGCAGGAAGAAGATATTTTTGTACCATTCATAAAAAAAAAAATTTAAATTTTTTTTAAATTTTTATTTAATCTTTCTCATCCTTTTTAAATTTCTTTTTTGTACATGTTTTAGAATGTAATATCTTAGTACAGTAGCAGATGTATGTAATTTATAAGTAAATAAATGTTCATATATTTGGGGTGCATGCTTAATTTTTTACTGATAGGTATGTGTGATCAAAAAAGCTTGGAGACCACTGCCCTAGACAGCTTTAAATACTTTAACATCAATTACATAATGTAAGATGAGGAAACCCTGGCAAATTTAAAATGGGAAATTCTTGTATCCCATATGAAACAAACTCTTTCTAGTAGGTCCTGCAGCCATTGAAAATATTTTAAGTGAGAAATAAAGTAGAGCTATTCAGAATATCAAAACTTCAATTCATGAAGTCTAGACTTTATATGAACCAAAGGCAGAATAATCCAGATGAGAAATTCCTCCCAGAGAGACAAAAAGCAGACAAAATAACCAGCTTTATGACAGCACAAAAGGAAATGCCACTGTCCAGATGTTGTAGTTCCCGATGGGAAAATGTAGCGCCACCTTGCACACGTCAGGTACAGCAACCTCAACTCCTGCTTTTCTGGTGCCTACTGTTTCTCTCTTCCATTTAATAACATTAATTCCATCTTTCTGTATTAAAACTGCCTTCCTCTTCTCTGGTTCTACAGGAAGTAATTTAGAGTTTTTGAATTCCCTTGGCACCAAGTAGAAGAAAAACAGTACATCCAATAATTCAACCTTGTAGGTAATTTCTTATTTACTGTCATGTGTCATAGGTACAAGCTGTCGTCATCTCAGAGTTATTTAAGAACATCATACTATTCAATGCCCTTATGTTTGACCAGAACTTCATCTTTAGATTAAATAGTGACTTTTAAGATTTGCATTAACAAAAAAAAAAAATATCGAGCAATGTAATTTTGTTGACAATCTAGGTACAAAAACTATCTTTCTGTCTCAGACACTCACATATACCCACATCTCTATTCTCTGTGCTTTTCACTTTGTACTTTCATTTCTTGTGGCACATAACTTGGAGCATTATAAACCTGTTTTAAGAAAACATTTTGGTGATTTAGGAGTCTTAAAATACATCAGATTGATTCTTGGCTTTGGTGGATGATAAGATGCTAACTTCAGGTACTCAGCATCAAGGAATAGCGGGGTAAAATGTTTTACCCTGTGGATATAAATCAAAAGACAGCCTACAGCATGGTACAACTAAGTCCTGGACTAAATGACTCTATTTACTAAACTAACAAAAATATTCATATTGAGTGCTGTTTTAATCACTACAGCAAAGTAATTACACCAGAGCTGTTAACAATAGCATCCTTTGAAAGTTGTCTATTTAAAGAGTATTTCATCATATGCCACACACAAACGTCAATTTTAAATTTTTCAGAAAATTATACTCGACTTAAAGTATTGCATCCAAGGCTAATTAGAAGATATACCTCAGGCAGGAACAGAATCAGTTTTGTAGGATCGATACCTGTAAACTCAGAAAACCTAGAACCAGTTTTCAGAGGAGCAATGCATCTCTCAGTCTAAACCAAGTTCTCTCAAAGTCACCAAATAATTTATTCCCCAGAGAATACTCATTAGTGTTGTGAAATTGATGTTGTTTACGAAGAGACAATTGCATTACTGGTAAATTAGATTTCAGTTCTCCTGCATAAATGTACTATACAGTTTGCCCATTTCCTTTCATATATTATACATTCCATAAAAGACATATATCTTAACTAGTGGGTTTTTTCCCCTCATTTCCAATCACTTGGAATTACTTTAAAGGTTTGTTTGACAAAGATGAAGAAATTCAGTCCTAGTGGAATACCAGACCAGAGCATCCACTAATATATGTGCCAAAAGATCCACCAGGCTTATGTCATTAGACGTACTACCTTTGATTATTAACTCAGCCTCAACTGATGAGAGCAGACGCACACTACCTCCAGTTTAACTACAGCAGTTTTTTGAAGAAGGAAAACAGAGGAGTTATTGTAACTTGACACAACAGCTAAGAACGGATCTGTAGCAGGTCAAAGGCACAGCAAAAGCAAAGTGTCTCCTTTTTAGTCATCCAGAACACGGACTCAAGATAGCAGAATTTTCCTTTGCTTTTACAGACAATCAAGCTAGGTATTTTCCTAAATTATCAAATTCTATAGTGTTAAGACACACGTCTGAAAACTTGGTTAACGGGGGAAGAAAAACATCCACAGCACAAAGTCTTGTGTGACAGTGGATGGTATCCATTTCAGCCTCTTATAAAAAAATAAATGCAAGAAAGCACAGTTCAACCTTTAAAATATTTCAGGAGGAATGTATTTTTTATGGAAGTGCTACGTTAAACCACAAACTATTCACAAATATTAATTATGAGCATTACCATAAGAAACCACTTTAAACTGTGCTACCAATGTCATGATTGTAGAGATGATCTCAGAAGAGTCAATGCAATTCATGCTCTACATTCAACCAGCACGCAACTCCCATGGAAAATTTATCATTAAAAGAAATAAAATGGCAATTTTAATTTTTTTTTGTGATGGATATTTTTGCATAAAGTGGCCCAATCTATTTCCATCTTCTATAATATACAGTGTTTTTAAAAGAAAAACCTAACTCGTTGAATTTATCTTAATATTTTGAATGGAAGCAGTGTTTTATGCTATTTGGTATGATCTAATGTTTGGCCACTGAAGGGACGCCATTCCTTCTACTAGAATTCATAAATATTAAAGCTCTCAGTTGAACTACAAATTCCATTTTATTAAATACATTTGAAAAGAATTATGTTATTAACGACTGAAGAATCATAATAGGCCCATGCTTGCCAAGTACAGGGGAAGAATTCAATTAAATTACTGAGTATTTCATTATTCACAGGTGACTTTCAGTCTGCAGCATGATGAACAATCAAAATAGACCATTGGTGTCACAACATATTATAAAACTAAGTGCTTCAGTGTCAAAAGAGGAATGCTCACCTTTTTTTCTCCTCCCATCTGGCAACACCAACAGGCAGGAGAGAAGAGGTAAAGCATAGACCTTAATACTAACACACACAGTGGCCGTCTTTCCAATCAGTTATTAGCACACGCACCAGTATTCAAACAACTTGCCATCATCACTGAATTAACAGTGGGGGGGGGGGGGAAAGGAAGGGGGGGGGGGGGGGGAAAAGGAGGGGGGGGGGGAAAGGAAGGGGGGGGGAAAAGGAAGGGGGGGGAAAAAAGGAAGGGGGGGGGGAAAAGGAAGGGGGGGGAAAAAAGGAAGGGGGGGGAAAAAAGGAAGGGGGGGGAAAAAAGGAAGGGGGGGGAAAAAAGGAAGGGGGGGGAAAAAAGGAAGGGGGGGGAAAAAAGGAAGGGGGGGGAAAAAAGGAAGGGGGGGGGAAAAAGGAAGGGGGGGGAAAAAAGGAAGGGGGGGGAAAAAAGGAAGGGGGGGGAAAAAGGAGGGGGGGGGAAAAAGGAGGGGGGGGGAAAAAGGAAGGGGGGGGAAAAAGGAAGGGGGGGGAAAAAGGAAGGGGGGGGAAAAAGGAAGGGGGGGGAAAGGAAGGGGGGGGAAAAGGAAGGGGGGGGGAAAGGAAGGGGGGGGGAAAAGGAAGGGGGGGGGAAAAGGAAGGGGGGGGGAAAAGGAAGGGGGGGGGAAAAGGAAGGGGGGGGGAAAAGGAAGGGGGGGGGAAAAGGAAGGGGGGGGGGAAAAGGAAGGGGGGGGGGAAAAGGAAGGGGGGGGGAAAAGGAAGGGGGGGGGAAAAGGAAGGGGGGGGGAAAAGGAAGGGGGGGGAAAAAGGAAGGGGGGGGAAAAAGGAAGGGGGGGGAAAAAGGAAGGGGGGGGGAAAAGGAAGGGGGGGGGAAAAGGAAGGGGGGGGGAAAAGGAAGGGGGGGGGAAAAGGAAGGGGGGGGGAAAAGGAAGGGGGGGGAAAAGGAAGGGGGGGGAAAAAGGAAGGGGGGGGAAAAAGGAAGGGGGGGGAAAAAGGAAGGGGGGGGAAAAAGGAAGGGGGGGGAAAAAGGAAGGGGGGGGAAAAGGAAGGGGGGGGAAAAGGAAGGGGGGGGAAAAGGAAGGGGGGGGAAAAAGGAAGGGGGGGGAAAAAGGAAGGGGGGGGAAAAAGGAAGGGGGGGGAAAAGGAAGGGGGGGGAAAAGGAAGGGGGGGGAAAAGGAAGGGGGGGGAAGGAAGGGGGGGAAGGAAGGGGGGGGAAGGAAGGGGGGGGAAGGAAGGGGGGGAAGGAAGGGGGGGAAGGAAGGGGGGGGAAGGAAGGGGGGGAAGGAAGGGGGGGGGAAGGAAGGGGGGGGAAGGAAGGGGGGGGGAAGGAAGGGGGGGGAAGGAAGGGGGGGGAAGGAAGGGGGGGGAAGGAAGGGGGGGGGAAGGAAGGGGGGGGGAAGGAAGGGGGGGGGAAGGAAGGGGGGGGAAAAGGAAGGGGGGGGAAAAGGAAGGGGGGGGAAAAGGAAGGGGGGGGAAGGAGGGGGGGGGAAGGAGGGGGGGGGAAGGAGGGGGGGGAAAGGAGGGGGGGGAAAGGAAGGGGGGGGAAAGGAAGGGGGGGGAAAGGAAGGGGGGGGAAAGGAAGGGGGGGGGGAAAGGAAGGGGGGGGGGAAAGGAAGGGGGGGGGGAAAGGAAGGGGGGGGGGGAAAGGAAGGGGGGGGGGGGAAAGGAAGGGGGGGAAAATATTTGTTTTTCTCTCCTTGGGGACAGTAGGGGTGGAGGTTAAAATATGCTAGTTAATACCACATAAAAACCTAAAGCAGGGAAAGGACTGGGAGAGAAGAAGGAACATAAGAGCATTTAAATGTAGAAACCATAACTATTTTATAGTGTATAAAAAGGTACTAATGTCTAAGTCTGCATAAAATGAATTGATAAATGACTGCTGTGTAACACTCAAAACACAAGAAAGAAACAGGTTATACAGTTGTGTTTCTAACTTAAGGCACAAATTTTATTTTTTCCCTCTCAAAGAGCTGAGCGGAGGGGCGGAAGCCTGTTGTATGAACGTGGAAAAGGCACACAGAATGAAATCAAAGCAACACCATGTTTGCTAAAGAAAAAGTCCCTCAAATGCATCTGATCAGTAATTTTGCTTTGTTAGGGCACCATGGCAGATATTTTTGTACCCAGCGAACAAAGTAATTCATTCACAGTCACATAGCAGACGAGTTATGCTGAGGAAAGAAGCAAGTCTGGGAAAAGCTGCAGACCATAACACTGTGGGGAGAAAGGGCTGCTGTGTGGAACAATCTGTTATGCCCATCCCTAAGCAAACAGAGCGGAGCAGCAGCCCCCAAAGCCTTTACATCTAAACGTTGTTATAAAGAGGAAAAAAAAGCCACAAACATTTTAACTTCAGTCACTGCCTTTTGAGTATATCCAGCTTCATGAAAGGCTTTCTTGTAAAAGCTGAAAATACACACTGCAATGGACCAAACCTTGTCGTCTTTACAAGCTGAAATAGCTGAAAACAGGAGATCTTATTCTCTGTCCTCACTACTAAAGAACTAACTTCTCAGGGCAAGAAAATACAGGGTTGACTGGAAGAAAAAGAAATAGGATACTATCCATATTCCTCCTCCCCCCTCACTTCAGATTTCAACGAAGTTAGGTTATCTACAGTAGCACAATAAAAAACTGAATTCTTGTAGTACTCTCTCCACCACTCACTGTCGTCAACCTCCTGTTGCTTTTATCTTGCCAGTCCCCCCCTCACTGACATATCCCCTCCTGTTTTAGCCACTGCCTGTCACACCTCATATTCTACTTCACTAATCTGCTCATTACCAAATGCAAAATACACAGGGGAAAAATTTTGGTCCAACAAATAGTTAAGTGAAAAAAGGACTGTAGAAAGAAACTGTTGTTTATAAAAAGTCACATAAATTGGCAAACACTGACGAAGAGCCACTTCTAATCCTCAAGAACCAGAGGACATCAGCATCCCTTCTTTTCTCCAGTTTGGCAACTATATTCTTGCACTTACACAAATAGAAATGGCTTTCTACCCTATGTGACTAAAAGCTGAGCATTACCTCATCCATAACGCAAGAGGAAGGCCTGAAGGTTGCCTCCTGTATTACCCCTTTTAAATAACATTGTTGGAACTTACTATGGGTGACAGCACTCGGAAGTGAAGTCAGAGAACAACAGAAGACTGACTGGAATAGGACAGAAAATCCTGAATAGTTAACACTTTATACTGGTGATCCTTTAAGTCTACATCAGGAATCTATCTACCTAATAATTTGCCATGGATTTTTTACTTAAATTCAGTTCAAAATATTATGCCCCACGTTAACCACTGTATTACACTGTCCTACCATGACTTTACATTGCTGTGCAATGTTCATAGAAGAGAGTATGAATTTAGTCCAGTGATACAACAGCATTTTATTCTGTAACTGGTAAGAATTTAACTGCTTGATTTATAACATGCTTAAATTACAACAAAAACCAGTACCTTAAAGTCCTTTAAAAAAAAAAAACCATAAAATTCAGCTCAAAGCATGTAGCTGGTGCAGTCAAACAGAACTCTTTCCAGAACTTCACTGTCCTTTCACTGCTCTGAACATAACTCTCTTTTAATGTGTGGATGGTACTTTTCATTTATTTGTTCTTATGAACTAATGGTGGAAAATATGCTGAATTGTATGGCACATTAATGCCCACCCACACTTCTCTTCCGTAACCCTCTACACTGTTGGAATAAACACCAAGACATTGACCCTGGTCTCTCTTCTGAAATACACACTATAGAGCACCCCGTGCTAGACCTTAAAGTCAGCAAGCACCAAAACCATTATTAGGACATCAACACACCTGACAATTTGTTCTGGGAAATTCTAGTCTAATATAGCTCTTATGACACACGTACCCAAGTGTGCTGGATCACAGGTAACAGGATTTTTATATGTTATCACAGTTTTCAGAGCATATACACTATATATGTCAACTGTGAGGAATACGAAACACTCTAGATCAATAATCTATGCAAGCCCAGCCTAATAAACTTAAGGCTGATCTACACAGACTTGTATAGAAGTGCCCAGAAGACAACAAAATCTCATTTCTAATCTACAACTCCATGTGAACTATAATATTCTGCAGCAGGAAACGTCTCCATCTTCTTCTCCAATTAAAAACTGAAATAAGCATATTTAAAAGATATGAAGAAAAATTTCTAATCAAATCTTTCTGTAAGCTAGTGCTGAGGAAAAAAGAATAAGCATTTATTTAAAAATCAGAGAATCTTTCATTAAATTCTTACTGTGGTCTTGAAACCTTTTTAGGCTAACTTGTAGCATAAAGGACAGGTTTATTTTAACATGCAGCTCTACAACTGCCTTAAAATGATAAAAGATTGTATGGATGCTGAAGAATCAAGTCCTACTGATCTGACTTAATGCACAGATCACCACTGCTGACACAAGGGAGACAACAGAAATGCGGCTGGGGAAACACTGATCTTTAATTTAAATACATATAGAATACCTGAAGCACAACTGAAATATAACATTCACAAAGAATGGCTTAGGAGGAGGTAGGGAATTGTATCAGTCTAATTATGCCAGAGCAAGAGCATGTCTGTGCGTGTGCATGCATGAAAATAGAAACATTTGGCATATTAAGCACATATTTCTGCGCACAAGATCCTTTCTTACATAGTTGCATGGTTTTTTGCCCCTTAGAGATAAAAAGAAGAAACAGAATGCAAAATACCGAAGTTAGTGACAGAAACATGAAAGAAAATGAGTTTCTCCCCTACACGACAACAATAGTATTTTCATTGAAGAATTATCAGCTTCATTTACTCCAGAGTGTCATACCTGTTGAAGTTAATGTCTGGATAACTAGAATACTCAGACTTCATCTTCGCATTCCGACGTGGAAAAGTACAGAAGAAAGCATTGGCTAGAAAACTAGCAATCTGTTCCTGTGACATTGTGATGGAGTGATTCATCTTTTGTTTCAGCAGGGGTATTGGCTACCAACAAAAGGAGTGAGGGGGAGGGAGGGGTAGGAGAGAAGGGAGGGAAGGAGAAAAATAATTAGCTTACCCATTTTTAAAAGAAAAAACAGGAGCACAAAATTACATTTGTTAGATTAGTGCAAGAGTAATTTAGGCCATTGGTGAACCCTTTAATCAGCAGCACCATTGAAGTCAAGAACAGTTTATTCAAGACAATTCGGAAAAAGCTTGCTTGACAAACTGCAGATTTCTAATCAATAACAAAAGACCAAGAAAATATGACTTATCAAACAAAACCACAGGGAAGGGGGGGGGGAGTAAACGCATGGGATGTTTCAAATCCTGGGCAATCTTAAAAACTGGAGAAAACCCCACTTTCAATTAGGTGTAAAGTTAAGAACCCTTAAGGATCACTTTCAGCAGCAATAGCTGTGTTTTCTACTTTACAAAGAAATGTGGAATTCATGCCACAGATCATCACTCTGACTTGCTCTGTATTTTTTTCCATCCTACTTGAAAAAATAAGACTGATATTTGCAGAAAGCGTACGATTATCCATTTTTTTTATAATCAGAATGAACAAAAAGCTCAGCTTCACTTTGATCTTCAGTTTGGCGTTTCGACTCTAGGTAGTATTTCTTTAATCTAAAAAGAAACAAAGGGGTGGGGGGAACCAAAAAAACCCTGAAGTGTTACACATCTCTTTTATCAGGCTTTAGCTTCCTGATTTGAACTTTTCGCTCACCACATTCCAGGCTTTTTTTCTTTTTAATTATGTGATAATACTCAGGGGGGTGGGGGAGAAAAATCATTCTGACTGCTAAGGAGACCTGTAACAGTTACGATAAACCCACTTGACAGGAGAAAGAGAACACAGTTTTCACCTCTTCTTTCAATATTCTCAGCCATCATGATTCGCCTAGCGCCAGGAGAGCGGAGCAGCTACATTTTAATCCTTTTAGTTGTGAATACAGAAATTGCTACTAATTTAGATTGTTGAATACACAGCCCTTTTTACTCCACAAAACAAACAAGTTTTCCTTCATTCTTATACCTACTACATTCACTGAATCTCATTCTGTCTTCTGGCTATTTAATTAACAAGCTATATTACAATCTCTGAAGTCACACAGCTAGAGCGGGAAACAAGCCTAAGAAGCACTCTCTAATAAGTTCTCCAAGACTATAAAAATAGAATATTTTGGACAGTATGTTATATTGGAACAAATTTAGCTTTATGTTTAAACAATAAAATGATTCTGACAAAATTCTTTACAATTGACACTGCCTAACAGTACATCATCGTTACAAAAGGCATTAGTACATGAGCTTACAAGTCTTGTAGTTGACTTTGTGTTCAGAAACTTCATACAATTCTCAAAAACTTCTCCCATCAAATGACTAGTAAAGTTTAAGAAATACTCATACTTTCTGAAATTCTATGTGTACCGTAGGACCCCTGCAGCATAACAAAGTAGGGAGAGGTTTTCCCTGCTCCTGTCCAACAAAATCAATTTAGAAAATTGTAATAAAGGTGTTTATAAATTAGAGTCGTTACCCTGCTAATGTGTTACCTATCATACATCCTCGCTCACTTGATCAATTGTATTCACTTTTATCGGCTTTACTACCTACAGAACTGATTCCCATAACAATAATACAGAATTAGTTACTGTTTGTATGTACTCTAACTAGAATAAAATATGCTCCCAAGTAAATGAAGCCTTTATGAAAATACTACTTCGAGGATTAAAAACATTTCTAAAAGAAAAATTAGATGTTTTTAAATTATTCAAGTATTTCAGTTTATTAGTATGATTTTCAAACCTGGAAGGTGTCATGGTCAATTTGTTTAAGAAAAGCAAGAAGCAACTCCACCATACAGAAAGGGAAGTGTTACTGAAGGTCAGGCTAAAAATATGACAGCGAGATATTTTTTTTTTTTAACATTCTATCGTATCATTAGAGATGTGCATTCTCCGTTCTGCTCCCTAGGCCTCAGTTACATTCAACATAAAAACTATAGTTTTCATTAAGACTGTAACATGACCCTGATGTTTCAGCCTTAGCCATTAATTACGGTTCGCAGAAAAGTGGTCTGCCACAGAGCACTTAGCTAGCTGCGTTTACTTACCTGGGTGCAGATGCTAGGGAGACAGAGTGCCAGCTTGACCATATCAGGAAGAATGGATTGGAACAAATGTTGAGCTTCTGCATCTTCAAGAACCTGTTAAAAGAAGGTGGGGGGAAGGCTTTATACCTCAGAAATCATGATTGTATGAAAAGTTTGTGAAAACAGGACCCATCCAAAAGAAACAAGAGCAAACTAGCTCCTATTAGCTTCATGCAAATCTGTAGCATTTTTCATGCTAGTACCTCATGGCATATTACCTTGCAATAATCCACTAACTGAAATACAGAAACAACTCTCAAAAGTTGCAACTGAGGAAACGCATCACTGTAAAGGAACCTTGAATAAGTTATCATTTGACTCTTTCCAAAGCAATGTACCAAATTCTAAACTGATTTTAAAAATCACTACCGAACCACAAAAGTACTGGAACGATATACTTAACTTTCACAGTCAGGTCACGGTCCAAGACAAGTACCTGTGACGCTCTCCTGTTACGGACCTATGAAACGCACTGCTGGGTCAGATCAGCGGGCCTCAGCAACAGGACATGCTCTGTACGAAGAGCATGCAAGCCTGGGTGCTCTCTGCTGTCCAGCCCTACCATGTTCCCTCAAGAACTATAGCTGTTGGATTACACACATTAAAGGGTACAGCCTGCCAGGTCCCACGAGCTGAAGTTGCAATATTTCAGTCTCTTTCTGTAAGACAGCTGATGCTATGACTATTTTAGCTGTCCCTCTCTACCTGCTCTAACATTCTTCCTAAGAAGGAGGGACCAGAATTGACAACACTCAAAAAAAATGGGCATGCCAATGTTGCACAAGACTTCTCGAAGCTTTTATACTCACATCAGGAAGTCACATCACAGAAAGAAGGGTTCCTTTTGTCCTATTCTCAATTCCCTTCCTGGCACTGTCTGTCCCAGAGCTGACAAATTTTGCTGCCAAAGTGTATCAAGCCAATGTATTCAGAGGAAATCCAGGGTCTCTCTTCTAAGCTGCAACCGCCAGTTCTGAGCTCGACATCACACCCCCAGGGTTTAGATGAACCCACCCATACCCCACACCCCTATTCATTTATCATACACCTATTTTCAAAAGGTGCAAAAGGCTCTCTGCCATAGGCAATGTTCTTCTAAGAAAAGCTATGACAGGCACATGAATGGGTTGTGAGAAAAAAAGCAACATAAAGGAGCGCACTTGCAACAGGCGAAGTGGCACAAAAGCATGCCATATCCTCAAAAGCCTCACACTTCTGCTGTATGAACGGGCTGAAGTAAAATCAAGGAGAGAAAAGCACATTCTCCATCTTCCTGTGCAGTGGAACAGTTTTTCCCCGATCTAGGGATCCAGGCACCAGATGTGACTGGCCGTTAGATTCGCATGCTGCATTTAAGGCAAAAAGCAAAGAGGAGAACACAGAACTTGGACTTCAGCTGGGCAATGGAAGGTTCAGCCTTCTGCCTCCCTCTTCCCTCTATATCCAGGGAATCTGTATTTGAGACAACAACCTTCTACCAGTTTCTAGATTAAAATCATTAAAACCTGAAACTGTGGCTTTAAAGCTATAGAATATTATTTTTCAAGTAAAACTGTTAGAACATAATTGGATTTACTAGCAATTTCACACAAAAACAACCACAGACAATGGATGCAACAGCATCAAGATATTATCAACTTTAGTCTCTGCAACACTTAAGACTAATTGTGAAATCACAGGAAGTGATCCTTTTAGTCATATAATCAAACCCTTGAAATTCATGCTTCAGTGGAAAGTTTCACACAGACTTCAGAATGTTAAAAAAAAAAAAGATACTGGCAATTTTTTTGAGAAGAGGAAAATACAGTGCCTCTGATTCAAAGCATGCTGTTCCCCATAAACGCCAAGCTGAAAATATTGTTTGAAGGCTAACAACTTCTCTCCTTCCGAGATCATTAAAATAACTATAGAAGTATCTCTGCTCTATTCCCTCCTGTCCCAAGTGATATAAAGGGATAAGAGTACTCAGGAAGTTAAAAAACAAAACCCAAACAAATGCTCAAAGGACAAACAACTTACAGTAGGGAACGGGGGAAATAAAACAATCCCAGTTTTAAATTGAAACGAGAACTTACAGCAAGCCTAGGAAACATGAACATTATTTGATATAGTAGAGGAGGAATGCAAGTAATATACGCATTATTACTGAAAGTCAACTTTTTTTTAAGGTTAAAAAATTAACAAGATGCATATCTCTCCTGTTGTTGGCTGCATACACAACTACATACTTACACAGTATAAGTCAGATATTGAAAATTATGACCTGACCTTTAACACCATCTGCTCTAGCAGGAAACACTGCTCTGTTCTTAGGCACAATGTTTTTACGTGCCACAAAGTATCAAAATGAGCATTTAAAGGCTGAAATTTCAGATCTCAATACATAAAATGAATATGTAAGTTATATCTATTCAAAATATGACATTTAACCTCAGATGTCTACCAGGCTGTCAAATACTGATATTCTCTCCCCTTTGGGTAACACTTCCTCTCTTAAAGTTGACACATAAATAGTGGCTGCTATGCTTTGCTGACTGCCACAGACTATAGAGTATCACTTATCTGGTGACACATTATGGCACTGGACTTTGTCATAGCTGTCAAGACTTCAACCTTTTCTTTATGCTCCTTTGAAAACAGTATAACAGTATGAGACAATTTCTTCCCAAAACAGGAGCAGGGCCAGCAATTACACAGCTCAGCTCTGATACAAAAGGCATAACTACGAAAGTTCACTTCTTAAACTCTGAACTTCTGTATTTCCTTCTCCTTACCTTCCTAATGTTGCACCAGAACATGCTCTCCTCTCTGCATTATTCCTATGCAGGACTTTTACTAGACCTCCAACTAATGAAAACCTCAAAAGTTGGAGCTGTTAATGGCCAGAAGTATTCTCACTGGACTTCAGACACATTATTCTTGTATGTAAATAACAAATAAGGTGGGATGGTTTTTTGTGCAAAGTGTTGGGTGCCATGAAAACCTTACGTTTTCACAAGATAAGTCACTTAGAAGACCCCACAACTTTAAAAAGATGATCATTGTGAGTGCTAAGTCCACAGACCTTGCCAAGAAACTCCTAACTCTGCATCACCCTTTAATCAAACCACCAAGCAGCCTAAGCATCCCTTTTTTGAATACTTTCCTATTTAGGTAAAGGTCTCCTAAATATTGCAGGGAGGCACATAAATTATTTTCAAGCTCAAACGTAGTTTGTTTCTTCCCAGAAATGTTATAACTTCACAAAATAGCTGCTGCAGCGAGTAATCTAAGAACTCTCTTGTTCAACTGCAGGTGCTGTTTTATTTAAAACAACCAACCAAAAAAACTTTCTCTCTAAAAATACCTCCTTGGGGAACTATTAAGTCCTGGGCTTCCCATTCATATCTTGGGGCCATAACCCATGACTGAACAGTGGCAGTAAGCTAGATACACATATCCATCCTAGATTTGAGTTTCTAAAAAAAAAAAAACACTAAGTAACTTGAGTCATGGCCACATCCATGTAACCATAACTTCCCCTTTCCGCCCATGGACTCCTCCTGTCCAGGTAACATTCCTATGAGGTTTCTATGAAAAATAACGCGTGCAAACCCCTGGCTGCTTGGCCCACGTCCCCTTTTGACCACTAAACCAGCATGCCACCACAGCTGCAGCTTTGCAGACCAACCTGTCGGTGCATATTCTCAGCTATGCTCAGTGCGACACAGAGCCTGGTTTTATCTGTGACAGTCTTTTCAGACTTTGAAAGCCGCAAAAAAAGAACACTCAATCATGGAAAGCAAAGGATTCCAGGACGTGGAGCGCTGACACCACAGCTACATGTGACAGACATCCCACGATGCAAATGCCAACCAGGGAGAACCTAGCAACAGCACAGAGACTACCTGGTCACGGGACTGAATCAAGATTTATTTAGAAGGAAGCTCTCTTCAGGAAGCAGTGACTTGTACTGATGTAAAATCCAGCATATTTAGAGTCACGTTACATATTCTACTTATTTGCTGCTGCTGAAAGAGGGATGTGTCATTCTATCTCCCCAAACATGGACACACACACGTCACCAGTTCCCACGTTCATCTGATAATTTTCTGAGATCTTTCAGCTTGCTAATGCTCAGGAAAATAACTTCAAGACGGGGGTAGTCTTGCTCTGCATTAATACATCGAACCAGCATACCAAAAAGTCACGCATTATTAGATGTTGTGCAGGGTGGGCGATAGGTGAAACAGAACCAGTCACACCCCTTGACAATGGGCTACAAAGCAGATACCAGCTGCAACTCTTCTCACTGAAAAAGCAGTAATATTCTAGTTAGTATGAAGCTGTTACAACAAGCATCTCAATGAAGTAAACCACCTACTACAGGAATGCCTGTATTGATTCAGTAATGGGCTTTTAACTGTGTACTATCTTTTTCAAGGCTACAACTATGCAAGAATTAAGATAAAAGATTGGATTTCCATTGTTAAAAAATAACATTTGTTTTATAACTTAAGAAATTCTAAAATACGAAACGGTTGTCAATAGTTTTTGATAAAGGAAGATACATTAAGTATCATAGCAATTTTGGTTTCAAACAACAGATCAGTTTTTCCTTCCTTTATTATGCATACATGTCCTTCGCAGCTTCCTTCAGGATTTGAAATAAAAACAAAAAAACATTGTTGACTTCATTCATAGTCCTCCTCAGGAATGAAATAAAAGTAGGGGTCATACCCCGAGGGAAAAGTATATGGAATCAGAGTTGCAAAGCATGACTTGCCTTTTGCCAAAGAAATCACTTGGTGATTTCACCAGCATTTGCACTGGAGTGACTGATTAAATGAACATGACTTAGGGCTCCAATTCATAAGATGCAAATGGTTCAGCGAGCCGTAGCAGAGGTAAGAGCTCTTGGCCAAACCTGCATTGCAATTTTGCAAAATGAACATTTATACTGCAGCAGAGGCCTGACTAAACGCCGCCATAAGTAATGGCCTCTTGTCACTATTAACCAGTCCTCCAAAACGTAATGAACGAGTATGCCTGACAGCCCTAAAAAGAAGAATCTGAGGTAGCGTGGGGCGATAGTGGTGGTAGAGAGTTTAAATCTAAATCTGACAGCTCATCAAACCAAACAAACTGCACATACAAAACACAAAGTTGGACAGCTCTATCTGTCACATGGGAAGGCAGAGTCATCATGCCAACAGGCAACCAGCATGCTAAGACAGCAATGGCTTAATAATTTCAATTTGTTTGGTTTTATTTCCCCATATTAACTTCTGTGGCAGGACAAGGACCAACTGAACCATGTTCCTAAGGATAAAGGGGAAAACTGGAGTGCTTCCTTCAGACTTTGTGTCTTTTATTTCGTAATTCGAATGGATTTTGACCTTCCAACTTTTTCCTTCCCAGCTGCCATGCCTCATGCACGTTCTTAGAATCACTGTGTTGCACTTTGTAAGCGCTCTGTACCATCAGTTACTATACTGAACTGTCTTTCCAGTAACAGCTTTCCTAATTATTTTGATGTAAGATATCACATGGTTAGAGGTGGTAATAGCCTCCAAACAAATTAGACAACCTGTGTGACGTCTACGTACTCTATTCACAGTGAATCCATTCTAATTTCAGAAATACTTTTTTCTTTTTCTCTCTTCACTGTCTTTAATTTGTCTCAAATAAAAAATATCTCTGTATATTTTTACAGGGCATTCAGAGCCACATGATGAATCCTTCCAAGCTGACAAACTTGGTTGCAAATAGAGGCATAGCAAATAAGGACATATATAGCCTTCCTAGACAGAACATCATTGTTAAGCCTCTTTCAAGTCTGCAATTCAAAGAACAACAGACATGTGAACAAAGCAACACCATTCACATTCTCACAAAGAGAAAGATTTGCTCAGTGACATACACACGGAATATGTGCGTGGAACATGCCATGAAGTCTAAGAAAACTTGGAATGGTCTCCTGAAAAAAAAGTTTATCAACTTTTGTAATTTTGCAGTTTTGGTGAGGATAACATGGAAGGCAAAAACTGAAAAAAAGTAAAAGAAATATATTTGGGGAACAAAGACAATAGGAACTTGTGTTTGCAGACTTAATTTCTTTTTAAGATTGTTTATAGTCTTGTTCCACCCATCAGAATTTAAAATGCTGCTTTTTTCTCTTTTTATTCAATGCATAGGCCTCCCTTCCAAAGGCTCCCATTTCACGGTCAAATGAGACGCAAGAGTTCCGGTATGCTCTTGCGCTATTCTGTAAGACATTGGTTCTTGTGCACTTTTGGATAATGTTAACAATTCCTACTCCCCACTCTTGTTTTTTTAAAATGTATTCCACTGAAGAACCTCCCAGGCATCCTGAAGCATTTCCCTCGCTATTCCCCTCCGGCTAAGACTTCCCTTTGAAATGACACTTATACAAAACCTTGAGTGTACTTAAGCAATCACAACATGTGGCTGCTCCTTTATTGCACTAAGCGATGTTGTCTTCATTTTCTCTTTTGACCAGAGCAGCCTGTACTTAACTTACTTGTTCTGTCTCACACAGAAGTTGCATGCTTTTTGTATGCTGTCTGTGTAATGATTCAACATGGTGGAGTCTAGATCCATGACTAGAACTCCTCAATGCCAACAGAACAACCAAGCCACTATGACATTTAAGACTTTTATCTGAAAGAAACCAACCTCACACTGCCAGCTTGTGCTCCCTTTCTTTCCCTAATCCTTGTCATTAGTGCTTTTAAACATTATAGAATCCTAAAAGCAGACTCTCAATCTGTTACCTGGAAGAGGCGGGGAAGACAACTAAAAAGCCTAAAAAAGTTCTTATTGGGTGACTCTGAAAACTAATATATTAACTTAACACACCCCCAAAAAACCAAACCAAGCTTCATTAAGTCATACTCTCCACAAAGCCTTTTCTTCTGGACAGGGAGTAGATGAATTCTACTTAAGCACATTGTGCCACAACCGTCAGTGTATCTGACACCTAGACAGAGGCACTAGGCTGCAGCCCACTAACTTGAATGCCTATGTACAACAGGCTCTTTGTCACAGTGTAAAATATTATATATATACACACAAGATTGAAACCTAGAAGCCAAGTGGGGATGGGTGGGTGGGAATTTTAGTTCCTGTTTAATTAAGTTAATGAACTCCCAAAACTGCAGGAGAGAATAAACTCATCTGCCTCCTTTAGTTCCCTTACAAAACTAATTCAGTAGGAAACACACTTAGCTGTCAAATCCATCCCATTTCTTGAGCACTTGTCTGATTAGAAACCAGAAGAAGGACGAAGTAATCTTTGGAGGGAAGAAGGGAAAAAAACATAACACGGATTATGCGGAGAAGAATCTTATTTGAGAAGAAGAATGTTTCTGACATTTATCAAAACCATAAACTGACACTTCAAAAAGAAAAAGGAAGACAGCTTACAAGGCAGAGGTTAATTTATTTTTGTTTAATTTCACCCCCCTGAAGGTTCATTCACGTCTTCTGCCAATCCAACCCTGGAATGATCTCTCAGGTGTATCATCCCTGACAATGGCAGCTTTGTTCTCAAAGCTTTTAAACATTCTAAATAAAATCGGAGTGGAAAATGTGTATTTATATTTCCATCTCCTCTTAATGGTTTTAGAAGCCCAGTTTATACTTCTACGGTATTGGAAATCTAACCTCATTTTCATTACCAATGAATGGAACCTCAGCCCTGATTCTCTACAGACCACCAGTACATTCTACCTGCACATTCTTGCAGAGCTATCCTACCATGAGTAGAAGCATCACAAGCATTTCCAAAGCAGTGGCAGAGTCCTGGGAAGAAAAGTATTTAGAAAGCAGTGTTTGACTTTTGAGTTACTCCTGGAAAGTACAAAGTAGTGGAAAGGGCAATGACCCTGTTTCTACAGCAGGGCTGTAACATGAGAGGGAAAAAACCAAACCCTATCATCTGACAGACACAAGCTAAGGGTGAAAACAATCTGTTTCCAGGCTCATTCAAAACTTTTACCTCTCTAAACACAGTACTTGGGGGAAAAAATGTTTAATACTGCTATGATTTTAGAAACACCTGCTAAGAACCATAGTGTGGAAGCATTCAAAAGCCATTAGATATTTAACTACAACTTTTCTCAGCCACTTTTGAAAACGATAATCTTGGCACTAAAAGCTTCATGAGGCAATGCAGCTACTGTCCTTATGAAAACAGTGTTTTCTTTAACATTATCAAAATTAAAAAAAAAGAGTCAGGCACAGACAGAAGGGGAAAAGATGGATCAGCTAAAGATAACACAATAGCACTACAGATTTCAACAAATCTATAGACTATTTTTTGCTTGGTTGTCAGAATTATAGACTCAAAATAAGCAATATATTGAGAAAAATATCCAGTAATTAAGATTATATTGGCCAAATAAGATCCTCAGACCATCTCGAGGGTACACACTCTGCCACCTTTGCAAACCTCCTCTTTAAAGAATGCATGGCAACTAATAAACTCTGCAAGGAAGCAATATAAACAAATCCAGTTTTTCAGATGAAAAAGCATGAGAAAAATTGGGAATATAGTCGCAATACGCTTCATTTATGCCTTCATAGTCATCCCAATGATGGCAATGCCTCTTTATTGCTTCCCTACTTCCATGCACACTTTTTCAGAGTGTTTCTCTTAAAAGCTTTGACCATCATCAGTTTATTTTATTCTAACTGCTCTAGACATAAAAAACCCACAAAACAAAACAAACAAACCACACAACCCAAAAAAAACCCCACCAAACCTAAAGACACAAAGCAGCTAAGGAAAGCCACCACAACCAAAAGAAGCTTCTCTTAGTCATTGGGGATAGACAGGTGAGCACAGGTAAACGATGATTTATACATAATCCAATGGAAGCAAAGAAATTTATTCATCAGGCCCCTGCTCCCAAAACAAAAAAGCAACTACGAGAAGATAGCCTTTAAAATCAGGACATTTATATTTACTAGATTCCTCCCCCCACCCTTTTCTTTTTTAACAGGAATGTTCTCAATACAGTGAAAAACTATGGAAGAGATGCTCAGGATGTACCTTTACATTGTCTCAAAGCATTAAGTATCCACAAACACTTAAGAAACAATATAATAAAAAAATCTACACCCCCTATGTGTAGATATCCCTCCTCTGATAATTCCGAGTCAACAGTCTGATGCAATAGTCATTGTGTGGTGCTTACAAAACACCACTTAAAAGATACTCAACTGTTTTGCTGAGAAAGTGCAGAAAACTAAGCCTGTAACTCATTACTCATTGCTATTTCTCCTCTATAATGCTTAGCTTCTAATGTTCTGAGGGTGTACAAGATGTGTGTTCCCCCACCCCAGAAAAGCTCACATTTTGTTCAATACGGGGACAAATTCCTTTCTGCTCCTGTGAAAAGAAAACCCTTCACGGCACACTCAAAAGACCTTTTCAGTGTAGATTTTAAAAAGGTAATCTGATGTAATGAAAAGTATTTGAAAACATCTGGACTAAAATGAAATCCAGCAAGGAGCAACGGATAGGCTATTTTCAGCCTTGGGACATTTTGTTTCTTGCTTAAAAGCCTACATTTGTAGTGCTGACATCTCTGTACAATGCTTACTTCTCTTAGTACTGTCCAGACAATTATAAAAATGATTTATCAAAAACCCAGTCACCAGAACAATTTGGTACTTTAAAATTCCTCCTATTCCAGGATCACTGATTACAGCAATCATTTTTTCAAGCAGGTCATTCAAACAACAAAACATACAGGAAAGACTGACATGGCTCATAAGACCTGCTAGGAGACAAGAGTGAGGTAAAGTCTCATTAGAACAAAAAATCTCCCAAGATATGCACGTACATAACAGTACTGAGTGTTTTTTAAACAGTTTGGTCTTTTCCAAATGAGTGCAAATCCAGAGCTCAACCATAATCCAACTAGACTATACTACAGTTACCGCATCTTCAAATGTTGCATTTAGTCTTTGTTTTTAGATGAAAAACGGAAATTATTATAAAAAAGGGAAGTATAATTTCCAAAATTGTCCAGGTAATTTCCAAAATTTCTTAAGGTTAACTTTAAAGTTATTAAATTAAGGCTATTAAGGTTAAGACCACACACACTTAAAGGCTCTGTGGTTCTGCGGCTGTTTAAAATTTTGCAGTTGGAGTATTTCAGTGACAAGACAGTTCTTAATTTCATTCAAATCAGCTCAGTGATCTCAAAACGCAACCAATTCTTCTTAGAGAAGAAGCAGACATACTGCCAATATTGGCACATCTGATTCTTCTGCTCAGTTCTCAAACATTCAATGTACTCCATCTTAACTCAATTGCTTGCATCTGACACATTTTCTCAAACTAGCAAGTTCAGGCCAGATGTGCTAGTATACTACGTAGCAATGTAAGCAACATACATTCAAATGAGAAATTATAGTTTGGAAAAAAAAAATGCACTAAGCACATTCTGTAGATATTATCCCATGTTTTACTAGGTTTACGCTACAGTTCAGCAATTAAATAACCCACATTGCTAGGTTTTTCAGTGAAATATAGGAGTTTGCTTCTATATATTTTAATTATTCGTAAATGCAAAGCATTGACTAACAGAAACAAGACTTCTTGTACTATGCTCCATCACTCCTCACTTTAAGAATATTCTCCTACATTCTGGAATCTGCACAGAACACCTGCAGTAGAAAAAAGTGATCTTTGCTATTTTCATAATGATATATGTGCACACTTTCTAGGCCAAAATAGTAACGATTTCTGCAAATGAAAAATGATTTCTAGTAGAATAATTAACTTCAATTTTTCAAGAAAAGGAAACCAGACTCTTGGAAGAGCAAACCATCTGTAATATGGATATGTGATATTTATGGAAAATAGAAAAAGGTATATTTATAAATTCATTTATTTACATATTTATCTTGCATATTATATTAATAAGTTTATGTATCTGTAAATGACATTTATAGAAAATTTGAAAAAGTTATTAAATGAGGTTCTATAAAGGTTCTGCATCAGGGGAGGTTTAGATTGGATATTAGGAAGAATTTCTTTACTGACAGAGTGGTCAGGCATCGGAACAGGCTGCCCAGAGAGGTGGTGGAGTCACCATCCCTGGAGGTATTTAAAAGACGTGTAGACGTGGCACTTCAGGGCATGGCTTAGGAGTGTTGGGTTGACGGTTGGACTTGATGATCCTAGAGGTCTTTTCCAACCTTAATGATTCTATGATTCTAAGAAATTTACAGGTAGACACTTTCATGTAAAAGCAGACAGTAATGAAGCCCCACAGCCTGACTCTTCAGACTTCTAAAAGGATCTACGATCCAGAATAACGATCGTCATACAAGTTTTAATGGAAAGAAGCAGGGAGAAATGGGACTCCTTTTCTAACCCTGTTTCAAAACTAATTACAGCTGTAATTGTAAGTCAAACATTTTTGATAGCCCATATTTTCCATCATGCAAAAGCATAAGGGTGAAGAAAAACAGCAATATATTCCTTCAGCTTGACAACTGACCTTGTTTTCTTGCTATAAAGCTTTTTATCAGATTTTAGGATAAGCTGAGATTTGTGCCATAAAAAAACCCACCCTTGCTAACCGCCAGTTCTGAGGCTAAAACCAGTCAACTCATGCTTGACTGGAAAAGGAGAAAAAGGAGAATACAAAGTGGTCTTGTACATTCTTTCTTTTCCTTCATTTTGAAGGTTCTTCTCTGCAGTTAAGTATAGGCAGAAAAGACTGTTCTTTTTAAAGAGCATTAACATGTTTATTTCAACCTCATAAAAAAAAAATCCAAATGTAAAAGTTATACAGCTTCCTTCATAACAGGAAAGGATTTCCTGAATGCCAAATTTATATGAGATTCAACAGCAAATATACAGATCCTAGATCCTGGTCGTTAAATAGAGTGATTGCTTTCAAACAGCTTTCCCAAAAGATGAAAAGACCACAAGACATCCAAAAACAGGCACTGCAGACACACACGTGCTTTTTCCTACACTAAAAGCCAAATCTACAGCTGGAAACTAAGCGTTATACAGTGGAGGGTGAGAGAATATCTTTGTAAAGATACTGACAGCATATCCCCTTTTAAGTTTTCCTACTTGCATCCAGTAGGCACCAAGGGTTTAAAGTTCTGCTGAGAGCCTGGAAAAACAAATCTTAAAAGGCATAAGTGCCTTCGAGTGAGTTTCATTTAAAATGTCAATTACTTTTATTGTTTTGTCCTCCTAAAAGAGGCTAGTGTACAGATCCCCATGCCTTTCTGTCAGCATCTCATATTGGTACTACGCCACCACGGGGCCTGTGTGACAAGGCCACTTCTGCCTCTCAACTTCAACCCAGAAAAGTCAAAAGAATGTAAAAGTAGACAAAAGTTCATGAAAGCCCATCAACAAAAGATGACTAGAAAAGTCTAACAGCAAGAAAAGCAAGTAATCAGTAGCACTGCCTCACAACACACTACCTGCAGTAATCGGTTTCAGAAATTTCCAGAGTCCCTCACAGTATCTGTGTAGATGTCAATGTGATTATTTCTATCAGCAATTTCTCCAACTCCCTTCAAAACCTGATGTAAATCCACAGCATCCTCTACATCCCCTAAACAAGGAGTTACACAGCCTTTTAATCATTACCTGAAGTAATTACTTTTGCCTGGTTTTGAAACCCCTCCCTGCTAGGAACACTCATCTGGTGTCCCTTAGCTGTTGTACCAGAAGAGTGAACATTCATTTCCTCTTCACCCTCTCTTACATTCATTTTGCACACCACTGTTATACCCATTCCTCACTTCTCTCTTAACTAAGATGAAAAGATGAAACAGTCCTAGATTATTTACACGTTCCTCATATGGAAACTGTTACATACCCATACAACATTCCTGACTCTTCCGATTGCACCTTCTCCATTTCACAGACACAAACTTTCCACCAGATGATCAAGCTCAAAGAGTGCAGACAAACATAACAAGAGTTATGGATACAATGTGAACATCTGCAAGACATATTGTGATCCATTTTTCAGATGACTCACAGAAGCTCAGAGACAATCACTGTCTACGCCACACAAATTTACCTAAACTCCGATCTTCGGTCTATGCTTCTTAAGAGATCGACCAAACTTATGTCTAAACTATTTGCAATTTCCAATACATGAGTAATCACCAGAGATTACAGTTTGTCTTTTAACGGCATGCCCAAGTACTGGGTTTAATCCTTTTCAGCAATGAATAGCATGCAGGCATCATTTCACAAAGTAACCTTTTAAACACAAATACTTGGGGAAACTTAAATGTTAACAGTCCTGCATACATGAGTCCCTCTCTGCTTTGCATATACAAAAAAGCAGCAAGAGTAGTTAAAAATGAGATGATTAGATCCGATTCTTTCCTTTTACTGAAGGGTATCAGGAAAGCCTATAACTTGAATAACATGAAAGAACTGTAAAGCATATGAGCATTATGCCTTTATTTTCTGACACTAAAATGATGTAAATGTTACAGTTCTTTTCCAGGTTTCAAAGGAGTGTAGAAGATGGCTGAAATTAACCCACGTGAGCAACAGAAGCACCAATCATTGTTTCATTGCCTGCGGAGTTCCTTTTTGTCACTTGAAGTGTCTGTCTTACATATTTTTTTCAGTAGATTTGTTATTAACTTAAGCATCGATGCTAAATCTCACAAGTTTTAGACAGCATGAAATAACTCAGTTTGATACAGCCCTATTGTAAAGCACAAAAACAAGTTGTGAGGCTGCTCACCGACTGGTTCACCTCAAAAGAGCTCAGGTTTTAGTCATGACAGAGGTTCCATGAAGGTTCCTGAAGCTTCACAACATAAACCCTGCTGACTGAAGTTCTTGTATACTATGCAACTAAAACTGAATTTAAAAGATCACTTTTAAAGAAAGTGTATAAGCAGTGCTTATACAATGTCATGTCATTTTCAGATTTAAACACTCTTCTGTTCCTGAAAGAGCACAACAGATGCAAGCAATAAGAGGAAGAGTTCATGAAACAACATTAGCAAGAATTATGCTGAAGCTCTAAGAGACCATAAAGCAATACAATAAAAACAAAGCATGTCCAGAACAAGCAGGCCCAATCTAAAGCAGCAGACCATGTAACTGTCTTAAATGATAAAGTCCTACCTTTTCCCTTTAAATGAGGTTGCTGTTGTTGGAGATAAGTCTAAGACATAAGCCTTCAACGAGGCCTCACTAAACTTTTTATTTCATGCCCTTGGGAAAAAGAAAACAAATTTGGCCTTGTCTGGAAGTGGAAGGGCAAATCCACATGAAAGAAAAACTACTACAGTACATAGCACTGTTGATCAAAAGCATGCAATAAATTCCTAACCTATCATCATTCACGTAAATAAAGCCCGTCTACAACACATTGTGGGTCCCGAGACAGCTCCATCCACAGTGGTCTCCTCACATTTCCTTTCCTCCTTGTTTACTCTTTCCTGCCTGGCTACTAGGCTGGAAAACAGATGCAAGGATGACTTCCAAGTGACAAGAATTTTGCAAGTAAAAAGAAAAATGTTAGCACTAATAATTTCCATCCACTATATAATAACTTGAATAAATCCTAAGCCTGTTTGCCAATATTAACAAACAGATGGCAAAACAAATCAATACAACTGTGGAGATTCCATAGAGGGCAACAAAACTGCCAGACGTCTGAAGCAAGTAAGCTTCCGAGAGCTTTACGTACATTACTGATGGGTGCTATGAACTTTTTAAAAGCAACAAGAAAACCCTGAACTCCCAAATTTATGTCACTGTACAAATAAGAATGTTATTCCCACACATTAACTGGCATCCAAAACAATCTTCCGAAAACAGCGCGAGGGCTCCCTCTCCTGACAACACTTCGGACAAACTGTAAAACTGGTCAGCCTGTACGTCAGGGTATGCTGATTGGAAAAAAAAATCCTGGCTCACAGGCATGATATTTATTTCCCATTAGTTAAAAAGGCTGAAAGTGTTTTAGTCTTAAAGGAAGAGAAACTTAAGTCCAAAAAACCTGGTAATTATTGTTATTACAGGGAAATTGATTTGTATTGTACAAATAGGATTTAAATATAATGCATATTTTGACTGTGAAACTTGGAAGGAAACTACCCAAAATAGGAAACACAATGTAAGACTGATATGAATGCATCTAATAGATTAATAGATAAGGTTAGCTGTGTCCAGAATCAGAAGATAAATTAATAAGTGGTACTTTATAATTTACCAAGCACAGACCCATTGAAGTAATATCTGAATGCAGTGGCTTTAAATGAATCACTAAAATAGACACCATTAGATTTGTGGACCCAGCTCCCTTCTCAACCAGACCACAGAATTCTTGGTTAAGAAGGTATTGAAGTCAATAGCAGCTGGGACTATAAATAGATTTTTGAGGATCATAGACCCTGTTCTGATCTTTTTCTTTCAATATATATTTGTGACTTTCTCCCTCTGTTGAGCTGCTGCCCATCCCTTTGGGCTGATTACTCAAGCTAGCTTTCCTTTCAACCAACCCTCTCAAGTTCTGCTAAGCAAACGTCACCTGAAACAGTTCCCCTGTTCCCTCTAAACCATAAGATAAACAAGAAAATTCACACGCCCATGGTATTAAGCCTTCAGTCATTAACTGCCAAACACAGTAACTTCAAAAGCTACACTTCACTACAGTTAGTATATTTAGGCCATTTCCACAGAGGATCTCAACTTTTCACTCAATACCTGCTCACTTAAGCAGACTTTGAAATTGTCTTTGAAAGCAGATGCCTTGTTCATTTACAGAACTTGAAGAGTTCAAACATCCCTTAATAACAGAAAAGATTTAAACACTTCTCTACAAGACACATACCCTCCACATGTTCTGTTCACTAAAGTCAATATATTCAATAAACAAAGCCAGGGTAAGATTTTGCTCCTCTGGTCTACCAGGAGCCACTGTCTTACAGTGCTTCACTGTTCCTTGTTTAATATAATGCTGCATGCTCTTCACCTTGGTCTAAGAAAATCCATGTTTTGAAACAGCTCTCTCCCTTCAACTGGGAACCTCACTAATAAATCACCATTTCCAGGTGACAGAAATTGCCTTTTCACCCTCAGTGAGAGATTGATGCCCAATACATAGTTTATTTCCCTATTGTTCCTCTCTTCTCTGGAGACAGGTGATATTACTTACTCTCCCTGGCTGATGATCTCTGAATCTAATCATCCATAGTTTCTGAACTCCCAGATGCATGACACGAACACATCAGGACAAGCTCGGTTGCGTTTGTAGCAATATGATGCAAATCTGGCATGTTTGGTAGTTTGCTTGCGCCTTAAAACATTCTAATAATTTAAATATGTATTCTTTAATAACATAAGATTGAACTGTTGAACAGGCCAAGTTAATTTCAGTTAGTACAAGAGTCAACAGGAACAAAGAAGCCAAATGTCAGCCTCCATTATCCAGCCATGACAGCCTGAAAAACAGAACCCACAGATGAGAGGAGGGACAACTACATTGGCAAGGTGGGTGGAGACAGTACCTCTCGTGGCTAGCAAATATGATACCACCAGTATTTTTATAGGTACCTTCTGTTAGTAATAACAACATTGTGTTGCAGGCAAAACAGAACTCATCCTGTACAACAGCCGTCCCTACACGCAATGGAAATGGGCAATAGAAAGAGCAGTTCCTCTGATCAGAGGAATTAAGCAGACATCTATTTTAAACATACATAACTAACAAAATTAGCTTCAAATCAAATTTAGTTTCCACTGAACCTTAATATACAGCTTTGCAAGCCCCTCCCAAGAAAACAAGCACATGTGTTTTAAAAGCACTTCTGAGTCGGTGGAAGACAACGACAACAATTTCTATTGTATCTCATGTAATCTCCCATACTGCTTTAGTTAGCATAGTTCTGAACATCAGTCAGGATCTAAATTAATAATAGTCCAGCTTGCGTTTGCCACCTACTATTCAGTTTTCTTTTCCATCCTCTTCCCAGAAGGTAGCACGAAGTCATAAAAACCACCCCAATCTTTCAAAGGCTCTACAGTTTGAAGTTACCATCTCAGCATATAGCAAAGTTTTACTGGTAGACCAGCAAAGCAGAGTCCATACAAACACCACTGTAATATACCACTAAAGTTATTTTAAAAAGGGAAAAAAAAGCAGCAAAGCTTGTTAAAACAAGAAACCATTACACTGGAAATATTAATACAATTTATTAATAAATTTTGTTATAAAACAAAGAAAAGGCATTTCTCACCTTACCTTCAGTAACCCTAGCTGTTACTGAAGCACCCAAATTACCTGTTTAGGATTTAAAGTTAACCCAGTTTATAAAGCGTAATTATAATTTTAACTGAAGTTACCAGTCACATCGATGATATGACTGCAAAACCTTTACTCTTGAAAAGGGAAATAAAGCCAAAGCACTGAGTCATATAGACGAAGTAGTCACTTATATTTTACTTTTCTTCCTATTTTAAATCAACTTGATTTACCTTCTCACAGAAGTCGGTAAGAGCCGTGAAGTCCCATTTCTTGGAATAAGCAACATTGTATCTCAATATGGCCTCCTAGGGAAAGAGCACAACAAAATAAAGCCTAGGGATACTTACAGAAAAAAAATGATTTTATGAAATTCCTTTTTGAAGGAACAGTACCACCTAGTGGCTAATACCTGTCACAGAGCCTACTAAAATCCATAAAATTGTATTAATATGGTGCAACTCCATGATACTGAATCCTGTGGTTTACGTTTAGCGTTGAATAAGCTTTACTCTACAGGTTTTTCCTCCTAGCACAAAACAAGGCAAGGCATGCTTGGATCTGCCTGCAGCACACAACAAAAACGTTCCCCACCCCATCCTCACTCTCCTGACAAACACAAAAGAAGTGTCCCTCAGCAATGTAGCAGAAGTTTTACCAGTTTACAAACTTAAAGAACCAGAACCATAACGAAATTAAATAGGCCCTTTACAACAACAACCACCTTTAAAAAAATTCCCAAGAATACCAAACGAAATAGTACTATCAAAGGAAGTTTCATTAGTTGCCAGAGGAACACAATTTATTCGTTTAAAGTTTATCTGTAGCTTTTAAATCCCCCTTTCCCTCCCCTTCTGGTATAATCTAAATTACATTATTCTTCACAAATAATGTAATAGCAATTCTAAGCTGCTCCAAATCACAATTCATTGAAAGCCAATGAGAACTATGAGAGTTATTTATCAACAGCTCATTAGCTTCCAAAGTTCACAGGTTTCTGCCAGCAACTTGAATTGTTGCCATTTCAGTGGGGTATACTGGTGTGAAGAGTTATTGTTTCAAACTCCCTCACCTGTGCATCGCCCTACCATCTGGTTATAGAAAAAGCCAACATGCTACATTTTCCACAAATAGTAAATAATGCTGGACAGTTTTGTGTAGACTTATAAAGAGACAATTCCTTTTAATAATACCTAATAAATTCAGTGGTAACATTTAAGATTAATTAAGACCCTTAATTCATTAGGGATTCCCTTGAACAGCACAGATTTTTAAAATTTATTTTTATAGGTGATGAAACAATTAGGACTGGGCCAGAATCACTAACAGTACACAGAGAGCCTGAATTTACTTATGTGTATACAGACTTGATTTCGAACTGACAAGCTTACCTTCAAATCATGGGAGCAAGTGAATTTGTTCAGTAAGGCAGTTTGGATTAGCTCCCATCGACTTCCAGCAGTTCTGTCTCCATTCTTTAAAACAAAAGCCCAAAACAGAGCAAGTTATTCAAAACAGAAAGGCTTATTTGCTAATAACTTACTTCCTTGCCACATTTTTTTAATAAAGTTTTCTTTATTTGTGAAGTTCTTTAAAAATAAACCACATATTTTGAGTAACTGTAAAGTACTTCTGCAACTTCTAGTCCACTGCATTTTACTTCCTTAAGAGTTCCTTTGTAACTGAAGCATTCACAAAAATTTTTGAAGAGCTTTTCTACATATGCAGTGCTCTTCCTCATGCCATCTCAAGGACAGATCATGTTCAGTACACTCCTTGTGAAGAAAGTGGATTCTGCAGATAAAACATGACCACCGTTTGTAAAATCCACAACGCAAAAATATAAACTGAACCAACTTTATAAATATGTAATATTAAGAACGATAAGGGCACAGGTTACAAAAGCATATTGCTGTGGCTGACTCTCACACCAACCCATATTTAAGACATCTGTGATACTTTTCCTGAACAGAAAGTCTTATTGCCCATTGCAAGCAATAATGGTATTCCTTAAGAGATTACCACAAGGGCAGAGGCAGCTCATCTTGCTCAACTAGCAACAAAGATCTTATCAACACCTTACCTCTGAAACATCAATTAAACTCATTTATACTGTATCTGTAAAACTGATAAATTAAGAGACAGAGTATTTCCTAGAGGTTACAAAATTCTCTGTTTGAGATTCAAGTATCAACAATCATTATATTGTCTTCCCTACAGGACACACTTGCTCATTTTATTTACCACAGTCTAAAGTATTTCAGTGGGTAATTTTAGGTAAGTCTCGAGCAGTGACACGAAATGCCAGATCAACAAAACATGCAGGGCCAGCTCTAATCTCTCCTCCACTGTTTTAGCTGAACAGCAGACAGATACACCTCAGTCAGGGATACCTGACAGAATACTATAATCAGAATCTGGTTACAAATTAACATCTGTTGGCACCCCAAATTGCTTCACCAAAAATAAAGTATATAAATATACAACTTATACAGTGTATGAGCTTATACTTCACCTAAGTGCAGAAATACATACACCGTCAAATCAATGGCTAGGTAAAGTAGTTACTAAGACGAACAAAAAATCTTCTGCTCTGCCTGAAGCATCACGACACAGAATCTGGCTTTTCAGACCAGGTATGTTCACCTGTTTGATTTTCCGGTTCCATACACCCACAGTTTGTGAACCGAGCAAATGCAGTAAACTGAAAACTCATCTATACATAAACAATCTTATTTGATTACAGAACTGTAAATACTTTATCTTACCTCATCCTCTACAGGGTATAAATTTTGTTCTGAGCAGGGCATTTTAACATGCTTGTTGTCCCACAAATCTTTGTAGTGAGTTGGAAAAGGTTTAGGCACCTCTCCTTCCCTCAGAAGATCTACCTGCAACACAGAAGGAGGGGGAAAAAGCTCAGACTCTACTTTCAAGGTTTTAAATGGAAGAAACAAAAAGTAAGCAAAAACATAGTTAAAGAAAGTTCTGATCTACAGCCGCCCTTTTTGGAAAGGGGAAAGCTACAAACCAGCCACATGATGGATATTCAGTTAGAAAAAAAATCCATCTGTTACTCCCATGTTACACTTGGTGAAAAGACCACCACCTTATCATTTGACCTCTAGAAACTGAAACTGAAACACTGAAATGAAGAGAATACATGCAATTTTTTGTCCAACTATCCGCTAAATACTTCCTCATTTATGAATGTAAGTATCTACCTAGTTTCATCCAAATATTTTCAAAACGTCGTTTCAACTCTATCCACAGTCATGTGCAGAAATAACTTTTTTTTTACCCTAACACTGCACAGGATGAGAAATCATTATAGATACAGCAATATTCCAGGTTTACTCCACAGAATATTAGAAATATGAAAATAAATAATGTAATGTTCTTAAAGACTTAATCTGCTATACAGCCTTCTGGCAGCACTGATTCTCACAGAACTTGCATTTAAACTTAATGTGCTTTTCTTTTGTTTGTGATTTAACCATGACCCTACAGGTTTCTGCTCACATGTTTTATTTCAACAATAATTTGACTACATACTACTCCAAAGGATTAAAGGCAAATATATCAGATTTGATCTAAAACGCAGTGGTAAAATGCTAGGAACTCCTCTCTGTTCTTCATCTTTTTCATACTTTGAGCCCTTTGTATATCTTGAACCCAAAACAGAATCATATTAAAATGAAAAAATAACATGAAAATGTTATTTTACTTGGAGACATAGTTAAATTCCCACACTTTATAACTCAGACAAGGAAGTACAGACACACCTATGCAAAAGAAAAATACTTGTCCCTAACAAGCCAGAGGCAGTAAAGCCACAACTACATTTCTTCTGGACCTTAATACCCTAAATCCGTGCATCAGAAAAGTCAATTTTCAGGAGTTGCCCCAGTCTGCTCTCAAGGAACAGCAAAGAAAGATTTCCACAACCTGCTAATACTGTAAGACTAACATTTGGCATTTCACATTCTGGAACAATTCTGTAAGAAATCTGATTTCAGGTAATACACTAAGTTATCGTACTCTGACGGTTACTGTATGATTGGCCGAAGGTCGCAGATGAGGAAGACGAGCCCCACACATAGGCATTCTTCTCATCTCTTCAATCGGAGTCCCAAACCATTTCTTATTAGTTGGAAGAGGAGGTGGCATATATTTAGGAATCTTCCTCCCTGGTCGCTGGGGTTTGAATTCACACTTTTCTTTTCTGCTGTTAAAATAAAAGACGTTGGAACATTTTATTTTCACTGAAAAAAGCTGGAAGGCAAATACACGAACTTCCACTCCAGGGTTACATTTATAACAGAGTCAATTTATTGCCAGCCTCTGCTGTGACCCCAGGACAAAGCTTTAGCTGGGGAAAACCCTCGCCACCACCAACCTCCTCCTCCCCATGACAGGCAAGTACAGAATATCTCCTAAAACACTCTTCTCTACAGGCTTACAAACAACTTCACAGAACTGCAATATGTTCCCAAGGCAGGGTTCTCCTCTGCAGAGCTCAGAGCTTGGATCAGAGGTGTTCTGGGGGGAGAAAAATCTGAACGTGCTGTATGTTTGTTATAAGACAGCAGATGTTTCTCATGCATGAGTAAAATGCAAAACAAGTTAAAAGCCTACACTTTAAGGTACTGTTTAGGCCTCTAAATTCGCCTTAGTGAACCTGCCCCACCCTTGGGTAAAGACGTTGTCCAACCTGTTTGCTGTGGCAATGCATATACGACTATCTTCAGGTGCAGAAAATGCCTTCAACCCAGCTGATCGCATGCACATGGTGTAGCCAGATCAGCAGGACACCAGGTACAGGCCCACTGTGCTCATTGAGAGCCAAAGGATAATTCTGTCATACTGTTACTGATGACTGAAACCTGTTTAATACACCACTGCTTCTTGCTCCGCAAGTTAACATCTGAGCCACTCTTATCTGCTGTAGACCTGGTCTAATGAAAACCAGTAGGAAAGCTTTAAGATTTTTCTAATTGCCCTCTTAAGCACTATAGACAATACCACTATTTTGTCTGGCACGGAGGTTTATAACCTTCACACCATCTTGTTTAGGTCCCTAAAAAAAAACCAACTCTCTCTACCTTACTAATTCTTCTGTAAAGCACTGCTATGATTCCCATCTATCCATACAGCAAAACTTTTGCATGAGTTTCCCTTCTCAAACATGGATTTGTTTTAACACACGATGCTCTAGCACTGACAAACACAAGCCTCAACCTCCACTGCTTTGCTACACCAGCAATTCATTTAAATCAGTGAAGAGAGTACTCCCTAAACCCATCATTTTAAACTTTATGACCCCCTTCCCCATATACCTTTTAGCAAATTCTTCATCCACCCATTTTTCTGAAAAACTACCTTTTTTTGTTTTCCAAATCCACTCTCAGCCTACTCATCTCTTAAAGATTTCACAACCGCAAGCTCCTGCCGTTAGTTAGCCACCCTCCATCACCCTCCTACTCACTTCCTTGAAAGGTATGGTTTGTACTCCTCAAGTCTGGAAAGGACCTCCCAGTAAAGATGTGCAAAACTAGTTTCTTGCCCTACTTTAAGGACTTGAATCACTGAGATAACTGCTTATTACACAAACACACAGAGTCCTCTTGCTTCTGCTTACTCCTTTGCTGTTTATTCACTTTCTCAGCTCCCACTGAAATTTAAGCTTTTCAGAGCAGAGACTATCCTTTTGCCCTTACACAACATCTAGCATACAGAGTCCCAGGTCATGCTCAGGGCTCCCGTTTCCATTGCTGCAGTGTGTAGTCACCAGCCCTTTTCTCTCCCAAATCATGAGTAAAGAACAACAAAACAAAAAGCAACTCCGAAAACCAATCACACACATCTCCACAACTGCTTTCAAAAGAGAAATTTTTCATGTCTGTTTCAATCAAAGTATCAGTAGCACTGATGCTTCAACAAAAGAGATTCAGTATTTTTGGCAGATGAAACTAAAAAAAACACCAAGAAAACATCAGTTTCCCGAAGTATCCTGAATGAAATAATGAATGCTAGGGCTACACTCCATAAAGCACTCCTGTACCACCACCATTCATTTTCAAGCATTAAAAATCCCATGGTCTTAAATCACTTCCTTTGATAAAGAAAATCAACTTCCTACAGTGCCTTTAATTCCCAATTTTAACAGATCTCCAATGGTTTAAAAAAATTGCACGGAACACGTTCTTTAAAAAACACAAGCAGTCTCATTAAAAATAAGTTACTTCAAGCTTAGATCAAAGTTGTCTGTGTGTCTTAACGTACATGTTGCAAAACAATTTATACAATCCAGCCACCAAAGTGCTATCACCAATGAAAAAATTTTTGAGTATGAAAAAACAGATGAAGAGGCAGACAGAACACTACCTTTTCTCCTCAATCTTAGGTATCCTCATGAAGTGAGAGGTGATTTTGGAGTCTCTCTTCACACCCTGTTTCGCACCTTTGCATTCTGATGCTAGAGCAGGAGAGATCCCAGGTGACTTTGTATGCAGACTGTCCTCTTTAACGGAATTATCTATTTCCTCAAAGCTTTCACAGCCCTTGGCAGAAAAGCGTGACTTTCTTGACTCCAGTTCAGCATCCCCATATTGAATTCTAAAAGATTTGTTTATGGATTTTGACATATTAGTCTCCTCTCGCTCATCAAGAAACATATTTGTTTCCTCATCAGCCTCTGACCCGTGACAGCTATTTTTAGAGTTATCTACATCCATTGGTGACTCTGGTTCACTTTCTTTCTCAAAAGCAGGTGAATCCCCTGAACTGCTCTGACACTTGCTCAGTTTCCCAGGACCTCCAAGATCAGATACACAACCATCACAACCAGCATCTGAAAGTGGACTTTCCGGAACCACATTCCCCTCCTCATGTTCACCCATTAAACAGACAGAATTGCAACTCTTCAGCTTCTGTGAGTTGCACAAAGCCACTTGTCCATCTGCCTCGGTGTCCTTTGAAGAAGGTTTTGTATTTCCCATTTTCAAAGACCGGCCTGATGATAATTTCCTCTGATCCCAATTGTCACTGCTTTCTTCACAGCCTCTCCAAGTCTGCTTGTCAGTTTTGTGCATCTGATCGATGTTGGCGTTCTTGAAGAGGTCTCCAGACTGTGTCCCCTTTGCCGGCTCTGTGTCCAAGATTGGATCTTTGTCCTCAGCCTCCCAGTTATACATGCTGCCTGTTTGAGGCAAATTTACATGCTTCACACCAACTTCCACCGATATTTTTGAATAATTTTGCTGACAAATATTCTCTAGCTTTTTCATATCATGCTCACAAAAGTTCTCTTTTTTAATGGAAGTCATCTTGGGGTTTGCTTCAGTATTGTTATTAATTCTGTTGTGTAAGCTGTGGAAGAGAAATAATGGAATTTAATGTCTTATCTCCAAATGAAATCTCTGTATGTATTTTTTTTTTAAAATGAATCATTATAAACATACAAGATAAACTGCAGAATTTTACCCATTATACTCTGTAAGTGAGCACTACGAGGATCAACAAGTTTTACTTCACTTGGCAATGTAGCTCAGTAACAACCTGTTTCTATGTAAAGGCTCCAAAGGATGATGATCAGTTCCTTACCTTAGAAACCTGTTCCAATGATTCATTATCCTCATTTTCAGATCTAAAGAGTTTGATTATTATATACTATATATAATTATATAATAATTTATCATTTTCTCCAAATGAAAAAGTTAAAAGTTGTGATAAAGTCCTCCTTAACTTTCACTTTAATCAATTAAATACAGTGAAAAAGGAAATCTATGGTTTTGTAGCCATTCCCTCAGAGCTACAAATTCATCTTTTAGAAGAGCAGGACACAGTAGTCCATAGTCTCAAAAACATCCTGTTACCTCCTTACTTCTATAAGCAGCCCGTGACTCTTCCCCCCCAAAAAAAAAATCACAACACGAAAGCATGAGTAAAATATATTTAGAACTGAAAATAAGAATTAAAAGACACATAAAACCAATTATTATTTTTAAAGAGAAAAATAACCTAATTTGTCCTGCACTGTCTTACACAAAGAACGGAAAGAAATGTGTCCCAACAGTTATACATGGAAATAAAGCGAGTTTTGTATAAGGTGAAACTTTTCAAGAAGACACAGGGAAGTAATTTCACACTTTGGTTCTAATTTTTGTCAGCGTATTGATAAAGAAAAATACTCAGACGTCATACGAATATTAAAAAAACCTGAGTAGCCTTGGTGAATATATCACTTTGAACAATACCTTCTCCTTAATGTATCATTACAATTTCATATATAACCAATGCAAACTAAGCACACTAAACTCTGTATGTCTGATCATTGCCCAGTTTCCCACTTACACTAAATAGGAAAATATGCAATTATGATACAATCCTAAATTCAGCAACTGAACATCTTAATAAATTCCTGAAGGCATTAATTCTTTCCATGAACGATAACAGATCCTCTTCTGAAAGAGGCTAAAAAGAAAGCATTCACACCTTTACTGCTACAGAACAAAAAGAAAAAAAAATGAGGGGACTTGGAGAAACAGATGATAGCTTGGAACCACGGGAAGATTATTTGAAAACAAAAGGATTTTAGAGGGGTTTGTGTTATGACAATTTAACTCCCCACCTATGCATTTGTTCGTCCACTAAAAACATTGAAGAACAAAACTGAAAGTTACACGACTGCCGCCATCTCAATAAATGTCTATTTAAAGGTATTGACCTCTGTTGTCAAGTTAAGATGACAAATCAAATCTAACACAAAGACAAACTAAAATAAATTAAAAATGTGATGTAAACTGCAATAGAAAGGCACAGGAAGTGTTTACACCACTAACCTGCTGCTTAAACCTGACCAGGCTGTAATCTGTCAGCAAGGCTGCAGGAGGGCATATAAAAGCAATACTATAAAAGGAATCTTAAAAAAAATTCATTCCCTCCTTCAGCATCTCCTTAACATCTTTGCTTTACTGCAACCTGTGAGCCTGTAACTGAGCCCCGTGTACTTCTGTATCAATCATTATAACAACTTTTGCTAGTTATTCTAGCACTACTGTGGATTTCAATTTCTATTTATTAACAAACATCAGTGAAAAATAAACCAGCACATTTACAATCGCAATTATAGAAAAAATAATATCTGATATTTCTCTGCACCTGGTACTTAAACTCTTAGGGGTTTCATTTGAAAGGTTGGACTAGATGATCCCTGAGGTCCCTTCCAACCTAAGATTCTGTGATTTTAACACTGCCTTGCAAACATTGCTGCTGACAGACTACATTAGCAGAAAATATCAGACTCGACCTGGTGCCACTCAGCAGCAAAACTTTTATAACACCTTTCACAAAATAACCTGTATGCACATTTGAGCACCTGTAAATTCTGGTCCGAATTAAATCAAGTTGCACATTCTTATACCACAATCACAGTCCGATGAGACGAACCAAAACAGACTTTTGTCTGTAAATTAACAACAGACTTGTGAGTGACTGCAGGACCATCAGCCAAAATCTGAAACTTGTTATTGCCCTATGTTAAACAAAAATAAAAGCAGAGCTGTTGACTGAGGTCAGTCTGCTGTTACAGCTAACTCGATCTAGTGGTGGGCTGCCACTGGGAGCAGCAGTCCCACTTTACCTTCCCTTGCTGCAAGTTCCCACCTTCTTTGCAGAAGCAGCAGTATCTATTCAGCTTCCTGAAGCATCTCAGTGTTTAGGTAAGTCAGCAAAAAGAGTTTGGTTTTAGGGGGTTAGAGGGGAGGGGTAGGGGACTAGTAAGCTTTTTGTAGTGAAAGCCTGTCAGTTATACTCAAGAGGATGCACCAAGGTAGGAAAGCAGGAGAAATGGGGGTTCCCTTTTTTCAGTAGCTAGCCATACTGGCCACCTGCCAGTTCCCCACAGACCCACTCCAAGAACACAACTTTTTAAGAGGTATGCTGTACATTTTACCTTTTGGACTCAGTTGTCTTGGGTCCTTTATTCTCCAGCCAAGTGGTAATTGTCCGTTGTTTACAAACTGAAAAACCACAGTTCACTACATTATTACCTGAAACATGATAAAACTGCAACATGATTGCATATGAATAAAATAACTTGTACTGGATAAAGATAAAAGCACCTCAATTATGTCCTCATTATCATTTCTTCTATAGGAAGCATCCAGGCACTAACACTATTAAACTACATGTGATGCAACATTTAATTTGTATCAGTCAGCAGCTGTAGCTCCTGTAATTATCTTTAAAAATACCAGGCTTGGTGTGGGGTTTTTTTTCATCCAACATTTTTTTAATATTGCTTAAAACATACACTGAATGTCTAGATTAAAAAAAAAAAACCAAACAAAAACAAAACCAACTCAAACTTTTCAGCTCTCGTTATCACTTTTAACTACCACCACCACCCTGAGCGACTTTGCTGAACTTTGGAGTGAAGAGGCAACATGACATAGCTTAAAACAAACAAAAAAGTAACAACTAGGTGTCTCAGAGGACCCAGCTGAGAACCTTATTTGTATGTAACATACTGTGAAACATGAGGCTTAATATAAGGTTTGTACACATTAGAAGTAACAAGTGCTGAGAAAAGGACTTTTTCTTTTCCCCTCCATCCATAAACAATTTGTAAAGCTTATCAATATTTACTCCCCTAAAGAGCAACAAAGTGTGAAGGAGACGTATTTTTCAGATTTACTGCCAAAAACACAGCTCCAGTGAATGTCATCAGTCTCTGATGCTGCAGTTCAGATGATCTTGCAATAGAACAGCAGCACAGGAACTAATTAGGTAGAGATTTGGGGTGGGAATAGGGAGAAAAAACTCAAAGCAGTTATTTCACAACTGGAAAGTAACCTTCATTAGCATAGGAAAGGGTTTTTAGTTTTGTTTTGTTGTTATCTAAAAGTAGTTCTGAAAATTTGGCAACTAGCTTCAGTTCCCTTACATTCCATTTGCCACTGCTGACTGTGCTGCTTTCAACTGGGTAAGTAAAATTTGTAGCTCCCCTGTTACAAGAGTAGTTTTGCAGAACTTAAAAACCAGTAGAGCAGATCTGGCTGTTCTGATGAATAGTAAGTATAGAAAGACTCAGTATTTTTCCACAAATGGAGGTTGTGTAGCAGAGGTAGCTTTGGCCACAGGTGAGAGCCATTGTTTTACAAAAGCTTTCCCTAGAATTCGAGGCCTTGAACATTTTTCCACAGCTGGTTATCAATACCTTTATCAGAAGTACAGAATTTCTAGAATGAAATATTAATCTCCAGAAAACGTTAAAATTATTTTAAGTTCTTCTGAATCAGCACAAACACTATCACGGAATTGCCACCATGTGACTAGGTCACCAGGGAGTAATGCCGAGCTGTACAGAGATGACGCGCACAAGCACACCTGTGCCGTACTCAGCCATTTGACTTTTCAACAAATGCTCAGCTTCACCTTGCTCGGACAAAAATAAAAGCTTGAGGGATTTTATGAACTAAAAGATTTTTATTTCCAAAGAGTCACTAAAACTGAAGTATACGAGTCGTTCTGTTTACCAAATTTCACCTTCTTATATTTCAGGTGTTAACCCCAAATTGCCTGCAGGGAAGGGGAAAGAAGCAGCCAGAAAAAAAACTTGAAGAGACATGTTAAAACATGGGATGGGACCTCTTCAAAGGCAGCTGACTACCTCTTGAGGTATAAACTTGCATTGGGGAAGGAATACTTCTTCAATAGCACAATAAGTAGAAATGATAGCAGCAGCAAACAGAATGAAATAGCTTTGGCCTGAACTTTCGCATCTGACTAGCCATTTAAGCCCTATAACCAACATAACACACATCATTTTTCTTTAATGCTACTAACATCTCTTTTTGCTACAGATAAGGTGATAAAAACCTACAAGGCAACAAAAAGACAACACGTGCTTACATTCAGTGTAAGCAATAAAACCAGACTTTGGTGTGATTTTTTATTGAAAGTTGCCTCTTAGTTGCTGATTACTGAGATTTAACTCATCAACTGAAGACCATCGCAAATCTGTGTTTTTCCCTTCCCTGCATTCCTTTTTCTTCCTGAAATAGGTACTTTATTGTGCATTATTTTGACAGCATTAACTCCAAATAAAAATAACCTAAGGAGGCCCCGTAGGAACTTCTCCTGCGCAGCTCCGTCCGGGGGCAGGAGGGGCGGCCGGAGGGGCAGCAGCGCTGCAGCCACACGCCCACGGGGGTCCCCACCACCACCCTCGGCTCCCCCCCGCCGCCATAGCCGGGCACAGCCACCCCGCTGAACCTCGCTTCTCTGGCAGCAAGTATTTCCCCTCTCACGCAGGACACACGCTGCCTTTAGCGGCTCCCACTCGCTCGGGTGGCTGCACGGCCACGGGAAAAGTTTGTAACGAAGCAGGCGCGAAGCCAGGGCAGCCGCAGCCGCCTCCAAAGGCGAGCAAGCGCTGCCCCACTCCAGCGGGCTCGGTACAGGGACACGCTGGCCTCGGGAAGCCAAATCAGGGACATCGCGCCCGGCGCCCAAGGCCAGCTCCGGGGCGGCTCCCTGCACCGGCACAGCCGGCCTCTCGCCACCGACCGCCGCCCCCCGACCCCTCAGCGCTCCCCGCGAACAGAAGCCCAGCAGAGATGGAACAAGCAGCACAGAGAGACGCCGCAACCCGGCGAAGCCCCCAGGCCGCCCCCTCCCGCCAAGCCCCGGGCGCGGCCGCCCAGCAGCGACTCCGGCCCGGCTTAGGCCAGCCCGGCTTTGCAGGCAGAGCTGTCCCGTCCCGTCCCCGAACCCCCCAGCCCGGGGAGGGTGCAGCACAAACCTTTGTTCCCCACGGCGGTGGCGGAGCTGCTGCTGCTGCTGCCGCCCCCGGGTCCCTCCAGGCGGGGACCGAGCGGCGGCCGCTCTCCCTGGGAGCCGCCGCCGGGGCTGTCGGTGCTCGGCCGGGCTCTCTTCCGAGGGGGATCCCGCCCGCAACCCGCGCTCATCCTCGGCGGGCCCGCCTCTGCCCGCCCAGCCCGCCTCAGCCGCGCGGGCCCGCCAGCGGCCGCCGGGGCCAGGCGACAGCCGCCCCCAGGGGACGGCGCGACGATACGGCGGCGGTTTTACCCCTCCGCATCCTCCGGCCCGCAGCGCCGGGGCTCGTCCCGCCGGTCGCCCCCCTATGCGGGAGGCGCAGAAGGAGCGGCGGGGCCGGGGGCCGAGTCGCGTTCGGTGAGGGGGGAACGGGGGCCGCCACCACCGGCAGCAAAATGGCGCCCCGCCCGCCTCACCCCCCTCACCATGGCGACTGCGCTCCTCCCCCGCCGGCAGCGGGCCGGAAAGCGGCGCTGAGCGCTTTACGGCGGCGCGCGGAGGTCGTGGTGGTGGTGGTGGTGTTGGTGGCGGCGGGTGGGGGGCCCGGCGGCGCCATGGAGGGCGGTGGCAACTCCAAGGGCACCGGCCTCAGCGGCCTCTTCGGCGGCGGCGGCGTGGGGTACTCGCACGCCGACCTGGCCGGGGTGCCACGTGAGTACCAGCGCGCTGGGGCCACCGGCGAGGCCTGCGGCGGCGGCGCCGCCCTCGGAAATCAAACATGGCGCGGCCGGGGCAACGAGGGGGCACGAGAGGCAACGAGGGACTGCTGACTGGCCGTCTCGCCCGCGGGAAGCCGGGCTCCCTCCGGCTGCCCCTGCCAGTGGGGTGCGGAGGGGAGGGGGAGGCGGTGTTCCGCTGCAGCCGGTCCCCGGGCGGGGGCAGCGTGTCGCGACAGGCGCTGGTCGCCGGCATGTCGTGCCCGTCCCACCCGCGCTTCCTGAGAAAAAGGGGGTGTCGTATTTTAATCAATAGTGCAGCTTAAAGGCAGAATTTTCACCGGTGCCACGGAGGAGGCCTGCCCCCCTCTAACTTACTGGATGTGGAACTGGTACTAGGGAAATTGGTGTTAAAGTATTCTTTTTTTTCCTTTCAGTAACGGGAATGAGTCCTTTGTCCCCATATCTGAACTTGGACCCCCGCTATCTGGTACAGGTGAGAAGGCAGCTTGTTTTTTATTGTGTTGAAGTAGATTCTGTTGTTTGTACGGTCATACATGAAGACCCCAAAAATCCTGCGCTGCTGTGCAGTGTGTGCAAAGGCTTGAACCGATGAGCAGTTGAAAGGAACGATTTCGTCAGTATTTGTTCTTAATAAAAGCTTGCAGTACCATGGCATGTAGGAGAAGAAAAACAGTTTCAAGACTTGTGTCAATATAAGCCTGCTGCTATTGAAGAGAGGAGGTCTCCCTCCCTGCTCGGAGGCATACAGCCCCAACACACCATACACAGGTTCTGACATTTGTCACACCCACCGCTGAGCCCCTTCAATCAATAAGAGGAGCCAGAAACCCTCTACGCCTTAGATGGATTAGCTTTCTGTACTGTGATGAGTTCAATCAGTTTACAGAGGTGTTCAGCCAAACCCCAGACGTGATACAGGCCTTCTCATAATATGTGTTGTCATCACAGCAGCAGCAAATTTCATACTGCTTTCTTTATGTCATCTCCCAGCTAAAGGGAGACCATCATAAAGTAGAGCTTTCCATGTTATTCTACAGAATAATGTAGCTATTGTTCTTACACAGCCTAATATTAGCTAGCATAACACGATGGCCCTTAGGCCACCATAAGGAAAATATATCTATATATATAATGTTTTCCTTTCTCAGCAATATTAGCTATAGCTGGAAAGGTTTAAGTTAATCCAATAAGGATACATGTCAATTATTTTATTTAGCTAATATTTTCTATATATTTTTATATACATGGCTTATATTATCTGACAACATTAAATTTTGCAGAAGTAACACTGAAGGTCAACAGTATAAGCTGCTAATCTGTGTGCCTTTTGTTTCATGGTACGCTGGGTCACTGCTTCCTTTGTAAATGGAAATCTCTGAGTGCAGTTCTGGGGCCTGGTTTTTTATATTTCTCTTTCACTAGAAGCTGTTGTAGTCAAGATTACAATGTAACATTCCCATAATGGTAGAAAACAGGGGTATGCCTCTGAAGTGGATTCACTACATGATTGTCTTGCCTGCTGGTGCTGAGTGGTCAAAAAATTGCTAAGTGATTATTTAGATCTCGTCCAAAAAGTTGTCTTGTTTAGTTAGTACAGTATATCTTGGAACATGTTAGTGTTAAAAATGGTATAACAGGTTTTGGAACAAAGGGTGTGTATACTAATAGTTAAAAAAAACCCCCTTGTTTTAAAAGAAAAGAAAGTATTGGCATTAGGGTCGTGAGTACCTTATAAAACAGTTCTAGAAATACCTGTTGACATAACACTAGAGGCTACAGTTTGTGTTGTAACACTTCACTGATCTTTGTTTAGCTCTAGCAAGTACATTGAAATAAAAGGGAATTCTATTTAAGTGTGAGAACAAATTTTTCACCTGAACAAGTTGCCCAGACAAGCTGCGGGGTCTCCATCCTTGGAGATGCGCAAAACCCAGGTGTGCCCTGAGCCACCAGCACTAGCTGACCCTGCTTTGAGCAAGGGGGTTGCACTAAGTCTCTGCCAGTCCCCTGCAACCTTAACCATTCTCTGATTCTAAAAATGCAACGAAAAAATATGTAGCTGATGTATTTTAAAATACAAGAGCTTAAATTATTAGCCTTTAAAATTGGTTTGTCTGTGAAGGCACGTGTGGAGGGGGGTGACGGTCTCCTGTATTTAAAGACAATCCATTTGCTTTAAGAGTGCAGAAGGAAAGTCAGCCTTATTGTCAAGAATCTTAGATTTTGATCGTGCCTTCCCGTAATAACCAACAGTACTCTGACTTCAAAACCCACTTTGTTAGTCCAGTAATGTAGCACAAACCAATGTGTTTTCTGCAATGATTTTGTTACCTTCGGCAGGTATGCATTATAAAATAGCATGCCAGCCTTTGTCAGAAACCACGGGGATGGGCTTCCAAGGTCGTTGTCTCTATAGGAACATAGAGGTTACGTACATTGATTGCTTCATCTTGACTTTTTGCACAACAGTGAAAATTGTTAGAAACTGCTAACTACACACTGAATTTCTCCAAATACCTGGTTACAGAGAAGATAGAAACCATGTTATAGGTTCAGTTTATTGATAAAGTATTCATAAGTTTAGAAGTTGTATATTCTTTCTGCATTGCCATCCATGTTTAGTGCCAAGTTTGGGCTAAGAAAACCCCTTAGAATGCAACTACTTGAGCCTGCAGTTGTGGTCATATATCAGTTAAATGGGGGCATGAATAAGACTATGACTGGAAAGCACAGAAGCATAAAAAGAAATCTTACTGCTTTAGCCACCTTATCACCATGTGTGCATCGTGCCAATGCCTTACATAGAAAAAGTGCTTTCCCACCTTTACACATCTGCTAGTAATCATCCCACTCCTCTCTCTTTTTAGACCAATCTGATTTACAAGAACACAAGGCTGTCCCTGTTGGAGAAAGATGCACAAGTGAAAAACTACCAACCTCACATATTTAATGCCTGACTATTGCTAGGTTCTGAACGTATTCCTTGCTTTATTCATGTCTTCAAAACAGGTCACTTAGTGCAAGGAAATATCTCTTTTGGTATAAAGGCAGTTTTTCTTTAGTGTCAGAGTAGTGGGAAACCTTAATGCATTACTGCATCAGTATAGATTGCTCAGTGAGGAAACAGTGCTGCATAATAAGACAACAGGAAGGTTTTTAGGGGGCAGTGAGTCTCGTATTGCCTGCTGCAAGATATAATATATATTTAAGCAAAGAGTCATTATAAAAAAAAAACAACCCAAACCAACCAAGAACCCGCACAATATGAGTTCCTTACCTGCCTGATATAATTTATAGAAAGCTAGGACAGCTAGGGAAGAATAAAAAAAAAAGCTCTCAGTTTGCCTTTCTAAACTCTCTCTTCATTCTTGTTGAAGTATACTTGTTGTATATCCCACCTCTGTGCTAGCATAGACAGCAGTCTTCCAGAAACACTGGTTGTATCTGCTTTTTCTTTAGGTCATTGTATGGATTAAAGAAAACAACTTAGTATGGCCTATGTATTGAAGCAGGTACACCTGGAAAATACAAAGGAGTGTGTTTGTTTTGTTTTTCCCAGGATACAGATGAGTTTATCTTGCCCACAGGAGCCAACAAAACTCGAGGCAGATTTGAGCTGGCCTTTTTTACCATTGGAGGATGTTGTATGACAGGTAAGTGGCTGTTTTTTTCACTTTTCCCAGCTGTCCAGGTGACATGTCTCTACTATAGTAATTGATGAGATTGTAAATACCTTGTTCTGCAATCTAGTCTTACATAAACAGCTATTTGACTTCAGTCTGTGCACTGAATTACTTCTAGTATTGTTCTTTTTGTTCCTTCTTAAAAAGTAATAATGGGTATCATGCTAACTAGGGGCTGCGTTTGGTGCACTGAACGGTTTGCGACTTGGCTTGAAGGAGACGCAGAATATGGCGTGGTCAAAACCTAGAAATGTACAGTAAGTGTTTAATCTCAAGAAAAGTACACCTTAGTGACAGAGTTGTTTCTTCCAGCTTGGACAAAGTTAGATCTGAATACAATGCAAAAATAATCGGGTTTTGGAGGACAAATGAGAGTCAGTGTTTGTCTTCATCGAGCTATGAAATGTTTTTAGTTTTAATTTAATGTTTTTAGTTATAATTTTCAGTTCAGTTTTTGTTTTTCATTTAGTGACAACTGTTATGTCCTCTTACTGTAAATATTTGAGAATAAATTACTATTGTGATATTTACTAGGTATCTACTTCAAAGTCAAAACAGTGGTTTTATCTGTTGAAGTATTCCCAGAAGCAGCACAATATGGTTTGAACTGTTTTTGCTGTGACTTATCTGAGAGCGAGTTCTCTCTTCCTTCCCAAACTTACCAAAACCAGGAAGAGGTTAAAATGCAGAAGCTGGGCCTGCCTGAATTTGCATTAGGGATGACATAGGTGCGCACTGCTGAGCGAGCGTTGCGTGGTGGAAGTTTTTCTAGATTACAGCATCCATGAACACCCATGGCATTCCCATGTTTTCACCTTACCTGATTGTTTCAAAGAACACACTGAAGATAGGAACACTGGGTTTTTTCCTCAATTACTGGTAGTTCAGACATAACTATAAGAAAACTTAAGTGCCTGTGAAGGAGACTTAGGAAAGTACAGGAGTGAAATAACTGGAGGAAACCAGTTTCACTCTTCCAGAACACTTTGGGAAAAGGAAATTTTAGAAGAGGAATTTCATATTTCCTAGTACAGTTTATACTGGCTCTGCTACTTTTAAAGTATTGTTTCTATATTAATCCCTTTCTTTACCATCCCTAGAATTAACGATAGAACCGAAGTATTCCCTGCTATAATTGTAACTCTTCCATAATGTTCTAGACGAACAGAAGTGTATTTTTTTTATTCGGAATGGGTAGAGTCAGACAAAAGATGTTGTTAAACACAAACCTTGATGGGTCGAGCCCAGCAGGTGGCAGTCAGTGCACACACTGCTGGTAGACCTTGCCCTTCAAGGGGAAAGGCCTGTTGAAGGTCATCACCTTGAAACAGTGTATTAAGTTCCATGTGTTTCTGTTCAGATGCCAGGAAGAGACTTGCCTAGCTAGATTTCCCTCGTATTTATTCTTAATGTACACACAAACTACTTTTATTATTAAATTGAATGTTGCTCTTAATCCCCTGTCATCAAATATCTCAGTGTGTCCTGGTTATTAAATTATTTTCTAATTCAGAATTAATGTAATGTTAATAGAGTAGGGATGGGGCTTGTAATTAGGGGGAGATAATCAATACCCTAGCCTCTTGGATTTTTTCTCATGTTTCAAAATGAAGTTTTCTATTATGTTGAGTTCATTACTTAACTGAATACTAACCACATTCAATAATGGCCTTGAGTCTCCTAATGAAATATTAAAAAAAAACAGTAGCAGAAAATGAACTCAAATCAGAAGCAACATAATGCGTGACACTTTTGTTGCTTTAGATGACAAACTTAAGTTCCAGTGGTAGTCAGCTGTCCAGAGCAGTGCTGTGCCTGTGATAGTGTTACACTGCTGGGAGATGAACATCAGTCATTCCTTCTGGCTGCTGTTGTCACCGTTCTGGAGGCAGCTGGTGCCAAAAGGAAATGGCATTGTGCTTCCCTGAGAGTGCACTAAAGATTTGCCTTCCCTCTTTAGTGCTAGTCTGGAAGCATACACACAGAAATACTCAGGGTACTTTACCTTTTGCTGGGTTCTAAGTTTGGCAAATGGAATTGCAAGAGATTGCCTCTTTTCGTTCAGACTTGCTTTTAATACCCACCCCATTTGTTCAGACATCACCATGCTCCGTGACACATGGTCTCTGTATTGCTCGTACCTTCCAGAAGAGCACTCTAGCTTTGTTGGAGCTCTTTTGCCCTGTTAAGTCAGCATAAGTGCATCAGTCATTCTCAGCAGCTACGTGCAGTCACTGTGTCAGGAACATTTATCAACTAAGGTTAGAAAGTCATTTGAAGGAAAGAGATTGGATTCTTGGTAAGGTGCATGTTTGACTTGAAAAGGAAGATTTTCTTAAGACTTGACAGGACTAAATATTTGCCTTCAGTATTGCACGCATGCATTACTATTTGTAGTATGCGTGGCAGAGGAGGTTACATATTACCAAGCTGTCCTTTTCCTTACTGTTTTGTTTTGAAGGGCTTTTGGTTCATTATTCCAGTTTTATTAATCAAATGTATAGTGCAAACACATTATGCCTACTATCATAAACACTGCCTCAGTGTAAACAGCTGCAAGTTTTAATATGTTTTTAACTCCTTTATAGAATTCTAAATATGGTGACAAGGCAAGGAGCATTATGGGCTAACACTCTGGGATCTCTGGGTAAGTAAACTCATTATTTTCTAAGAGAAACAGTTAAAAATGTAACTGGGAAGGTGTGTCCTCTAAATTTTCATTATGAAATCCATCAGGAAAAACTGCAGGTTTTTTCTTTAGGACATGAGGGCATTTCAATAGACACTGAAAAGGAAATTAAAGGCTGAAATAGGATTTGAAGCATAAGTAGTCAAAGCCTGTAATTAAAATGCAAAATCTTTAGTATATTACAAACAAGAACTTTAGCCATGGAATAACTGAAAATTATAGGTAATGCTTACTTGTTAATAAGCTCCAGTTAATTCACAAGTTATAATTGAATACTTCTGAAATAACTTTAATAACCTAAGAAGAGACTCAGTGTCATGTGAGCAACCGCCTGATGTCTGTTTCCAGTTAAAGAGTCAACAAAATATTTATCTGTAGAAGAAATGTGATGGTGACTACAAAGATTTCTCCTTTTATGATGGTAGCTTAGCTAGAAGTATCACATATGATACCACCCACTTTAAATCTAAACATTGCTTATAACTGATATGAGTTAGAAAAAAAAGTGAAAAGAAAATTATCAAAAGCCTGATGTATGAGAAAGAAACTTCTGTGAACTGGGGTTTGGAGGGGGAGGGGGCAGGAAATAAAATCACATCAGTTGTCTCAGAAAAACAACTCCAGATGATTTCATAAATGTCAGTGGAATAACTAATGCCCTAGAGGATACTAGCTCTTTGGCTTCTCCCCAGCCTACCAATCTTGAGAGCGAAGGGTGCTCAGTTACTTTTAAAGGAGAAATCCAAAACTGATGAAATTATTTTGAGGAAGATTAACAATGGAACTCATTGCCCCACAAAGTGGTAACAGAAGATAAATTTGCAATATTTAAACCAGAGATATTGTCATGTTATAACCCAGTCTATGTGGCTTTGAATTTTGAAAAATAAATCAAAGCATAGGCTAAGTTGCATTTATTACATTTTGTTTCAGTCTTGTTTTTGAAGACTCAGATTAACTTGCCATTTAACTCGGACATCAGTTTTTGAGGCATAATATAGAGGCCATGGTTAGAGGTGGGATCCTGAACTACAGTGGGAATGGCACTTTTCAGAAGAGGTGAATATTGCCTAGGGAATTGCATGGTGGGATATATTTTTTAAATTTTATTTTCTATTCCAAATCTAATCAAAACATGTCTGAAAACAGAGATACAGGCACATTACAGTTCAAGGTTCCAGGCTAAGTGACACATTAACAGGTTTTTTTCAGCTGTGTTTGAAGAAAGATTACTCAAGAAAATGTTTGTGCATTCCAGTAACAAATTGTTACTTTTCTTATAAAATATGGCTTCCCAAGTCAGAGTTAAGCAGAACTTGATATTTTGGGATTTGGTATAGCTCTGCCTTGTCCTAGCTACCACAGAAGTTCCTTTCAAGGAGCTGACGTATTTTTGCATCTTACTTCACTTTTGCAGCATTTCTCTACCTTGAAGATTCCTTTTGTCACTACTGAATTTTTGACATTCTGTTCCTGAGCAGAGGTAGCAACATCTGTATTAAACTATTTTTAAAAATGTTGAATTCAGCTCTTCCTTCCCTACATTGATACTACATGCTACTAAGACAAGGTAGAATACCACTGCCAAACGTTTGCTGAATGGAGAGAGATGCTACTGTTCAACTCAGCGACATTAATGTCGTTGCTTATGAAGGATTTACATGCTTTTTAGCAGAAGTAAAGATTTCAAATTCTTGGAGACAAGGGATGAATTAAAGTGGCACACTGTCTTTATCACTTTAAAATAATGACATGCTCTACTGTTCTTTGTCAGCATTAAATATAATTATATCATGAGGGGTGAGGATGGGAGTGCCTTCTCCCTTCATCAAAATCCATAGATTATATATGCATCCGTACAAAAAAATCCCATGCATTTCTTTTTCTAATCCTTTCCAGGACAGTCCCCAAAGTTGTCCCAAAGCAAAGGGCCCTCTGGGGACAACGTTTCCATAGGCAGGCAGAGGTGAAGCAGCTGTAAATGTCAAATCCCAAGAAACCTAATAGTCATTTATAAGGGAAATGTAGCCCATTGTACTCCAGCCCTTGGTAACATGATCTGAATGCTGCACTTAACTTGCATTTGATCTCAGTCACATGCAGGCAACAATTTTCTCTGCTACCTAGAAAGTGTTTAGTTTCATACCATCCACAGAAGCCAATATAAGCCTGCCAGTACAAAATTAAACCCTCAGAAGTTTTTTAAACAAATTTGGACTAGCAAAATGGGCTTAAACTTCAGTCGGTGCTTTATACCACACATTTATCATGTCTTGAGTTAGTACTAGATGTCATAAAGAATGCTATTTTATTACTGAACTACAGCTAGTGCAAGAAAAAATATCTGTAAAATGGAAATAAGTCTGGAAAAAGCAACTAAGGCAGGATTTGGCAGAGGATTCCCCCCCTTTAAATAAACAGAAAATCTGTGTTTCAGAAGCATAGTCTAAATAGTTACATGAGCCTGGATTCTAAGCCTTGTGTCTCAGAGAATGGGGGTTTTAACTTTAATCTTTGATGTGGTTTTTTTCCCAGCTTTGCTTTACAGTGCGTTTGGAGTCATCATTGAAAAAACACGAGGCGCAGAAGATGACCTGAACACCATAGCTGCTGGAACCTTGACAGGAATGCTATACAAAAGCACTGGTAGAGTAGCAAAACATTTCTAGTTTTCCTCTTGTGCTTTATCCTAGTTATTAGGATTCTCATTACTTTTACTAAATAACTGTCCTGCTCTGAAAATCGGCAGTATAAAAATGGTACACTAGGAACACAGAACTAGATTGTAGGGGTTTTTTTTGCAGCTCCAGGTACTATCACATGAATCACTTGTAATAATTTTCATCCTGATGCAGTCAAGCTGTGTTCTGTGTATTCCTCTCCCCACCCACTCCGTTTCACTTTGGAAGGAGTTCCCATCTGCCTGCATCCACTCATGGACTTGAGAAATTATTGGGTTTATTCCTGCTATAAGTGAAAAACACGGCTGAGAATGAGCTGGGTGTATATTTTGTACAATCTAACTATAAATCTCAGTAAACATTTGAGTGCTTATTCAGTGCATAACAGGCATAATTGGGCTCTCATGAATATTGTTAGTCCTGTGCAAGTTGGAAAGAATCCAATTCAACGGGAATTTTTTTTTAAGTGCAAGTTTTCCATAAGCAGTCTTAGCTGTGTGAAAAAACAACGTGTGGATTAGGGGATATTGAACTATTAGGTCTCAGTTATCTGCTAGGTGTGATGCGTTTAAGTGTCTTTTTTCAGCTAATTGAAAATTTTTTAGTGCCAAAAAGGAAAAAGCTTAAATTGTTGCTTAACATCAGAAGTAGACAGCATCAATAACTAGAAATATTAAAATGAGATTACCTTCTCTAAGCATAAATGAAAGTGATATTCATCCAGTAAATCTTAAGTAGAGCACAAGGCAAAATTACTTTCCAAATAAGGGTTAATAAAAAATTCCAGAAAGTGAAAATCAGGAATTCAAATTTAACATGGATTTTTTTTCTTAAGACAAAAGATTTTGGTAAACCAGTTTTACAAATTCACATCATTAAAGTATGCAGAAACTAATGTCTTTATAAAGTTATTGCTTAGCTGTTTGTGAAACTGTTGTCTTGTGGTAGGACTCTAGTCTTTGCACAGTGGTCAAAGCCAACAAACGCTGTTATTTGAGAACAGCATGGATTTAAGGTTAGTTTGCTGATGCATGCTGAATTGTTTGCAGAAGAGAGGGTCTGAGCTCCATCAGCAAAATGCCTATTAACGCATATTCCAAGCACAACAATTGGAGGGATTATCTTTTTTAGAGGACTACTGGGTACCACAGATTGACATTACCACAGGAAAAGAAAAATACAAGTTTTAGTACCTCGATAAAGGTTTGGGTAAATGATTCACCTGTGTTTTACTGAGGAGATACTTCTAGAATCAATCTATGTACTTTTGCATATCTAACTGAGCCTCAGCACCTTAAGTGTTCCTGAAGGCCAGCAAAACAGTTTGAGAAGTCTTATTTTCCTGTTGGCCTAGACTAATTGAAACCAGAAGCAATCTGCTTGAGCAGCTTTTGTAAAGACTAGCCTGTGCACTTAACCTTGCAAGCACATAGCTCTCTTGTAATCAACTACTTATTTGGGGAGTGATATGCCAGATTGCCAACAGCAGCTGGATAGGATAGCAGTATAGAATTCTAACATTTTCTGTAGGAAGTTATCATAAGAATGAGAATTGCCATCTTACACTCCAGGAGAAGCTTCCCCCTTACCTTTCAGTAGCACAGAGCTGGCATTATATGCAGTCTTTCTTTGGCACAGTGCAACCATGGATAACTACTCCAGTCACATGCAGAGTCATCTCACACTACAGAATTTTCTTACCAGAGCACAGTGGGACTTTTATTACAGTATTGTGCTTCAAGTATGTTGTACATATGAACTGTAGTGCACAGAAACCTGAGAAATAAATTTTTCACCATATACAGGAAATTTGAGTGGCACAGTAGACTTTAGAGGTCAAGGATTAGTTCTGGAAGTGAAAAAGATGATATTCACATCTGTTTGAAGAATTAATTTCAATCTTATTTTCCTTTTTTTCTTTCATGTTCAGTCCCCTCTTGCTGCCTCTCCCGTGCTTCCTTTCCTGCCACTTTATACCAAAATGCCCTTCCTAAATCTGTATAGTAAAGCTTCCCTCCAAGTTATGCCTTTACCCAGCATAACATATATTTACCTAAACAAAATCTCAAACATTCAAACCATATGCAAATGATCAGTCCACATCTGAGACGTACATCAAGATTGTAATCCTTCCCTGTGTCACATGGAATGCCGTGTTGTGTTGGCATTAAAAAAAAAAAAGTAAGTTTGAAAGCCATCAGGGACATTTCTGTTTTAAATCCCCGTATTTTAGTGTCAGCTGGAAAATCCCAGAAACACGCCATTTCAAATCAAGGCTGTTCTGTAATCCACAAAGGGTGGATACAGAGCTGGAGGCAGTGCTGTTCTAACGCTCAGATTTCCCACTTCCATCACTCCTGATTTGTAAAGAGGAACATATTTAAGAAGAAACTGTATAAAGTATGGCAGGCTTTTTTATTAAAACTCTGGTTCATGTTTAAACCTAGCACTGATGGAGGAATCACATCAGCAACCCTGCTGCACTGAAAAATACTCTTGGGTACACTGCAAAGCCTAGATTGAATTTCCCAAATGATTAAGCCTTTGCTGAGGGGCATGAGTGGACAGGAAAAAAAAAATGTAGTGGGAAGGCTTTTTGAAGGTGAGATGTGTTGCCCCAAACTGGTCCCAGTTTTCACAATTTGTCCTTGTTGAGGTGTTAATCATTACCAAAATGCCAGCAGTCAAACAAAAAAGGCTTCCCAAGATACGCACATTCTAAAGCCGTTGGATGGGGAGCTGTTTTGTGAAAGGCTATTTAACACACAGCTTGTGCGTGAGATTAAAAAGTCTGCAAGTGAAGACTGGAGGTTCAGCCCTCCACTGTTCACTGGAAGTATGTGCTAATCACTGAAAGTTCCCCATTGCAAGTGACTGAAGCAGTTAAGTCCCCAGGACTTCTGAAAGTCCTCGGAGTGAGTCAGATACTGTTAACTTGACATTTTAAACCAAGTGTTAGCGGTAATCCATCTCAGCACGCTGTATGGCTTAGGTTAACAGATGCTGAACTGAGTGAAAGTAAAACTAATTTGAGGAACTTTGGTCAAAGGGATCAACTAGTTCAAAGTGATCTCTAGTTTTCACGTCTGTTCGAAATGAAATTTAATACCAAGATTACTTCCTAGATTTTAGCCCAAATGTAGCAATGTGAGTACAGTATTAACTTGCTACACTAGACCTGCAACTTCATGGAAGCTGTGTTTTGAGCTCACACTGAATGTTCTGGGTAGAAGTTGAGTGACAAATGAAAGCAAACCCTTTGTGTTCCTCTGCCAGTGGCATACATAATAGAAAAGTTACTGCAACTTTGTCATCCCTGTTTGAGTTTTGCTGAAAGGGAGTCTGATATCCTAAGTCCATGAGGATGGCTTTTCCATTTAATAAGATACAATTCTCTATACTTCCACTTCAAGCAAAGGCAGAAATTAAGATCTGTTATGCCAAAAGGGTTTTTTCCCGATAAATGTTACTAAGCACAAATACTAACATACCTTAAACAAACATTTAGCCCTCTTGCATGCATTTTCAACCTCTCTTCTAAATCAAGCCTCTTTAGTTTGTTTTTTCTTTATTGTATTAGTCTCTGAAAGTAACAAAAAAAAATCAAAAAGACGATTGTCACTGTGCACTATGTCACTATTATTCCCTCCCACCATGAAAATGCACGTGGTTCCAAGTCATCATGCCACAGAGGTACAGCTGGCTGAGGATCTTACACTCCTCCTCAAACAGAGAGGATTGATCACTTAGGAAAAAAGATACTGAGCTCGGTGGGACTTTGGTCTGACCCAGTGAGACAACCATTAGTTTCTCATTGAAATCCCCGACAGAGACTTCAGTAAGCAAAAAAGTTAAATAACCTTTACCTGTTATCTGAGGGTGACACAGGTTTAGATGTTCTTTTTCTTAGATAATTTTTTTCCCTCTGGAGGTTAGGGAAAACAGGAACAAAAATAAAGTAATGCTTTGGACAAGCTAAATTACTTTGGTTTTTGTACTTCTGTGCAGTAGAAACCCGACACTGGATAGAGCATCGCATGCCTTTTGCACAACAGATGTTACATAATGCGGTATGAAATGGCGTGCACTTGAAGAGAAGGGAATCGCATGCTTGCAGTAGCAGAAGGGAGTAGTTGTCATTTTGAGACCTCAGAACACAACTCTGAAAAGTCAATACGTTATGAGTTAAGAAGGGCTAAATGTTTTATTGCTAGCAGTAAAGTCTGGCCAGAGCCAGTGACATCCTGTTCAAAACAATCAGTTTTGTGACATTTGGTGGGTAGGAGTTCAGGGCAGTTTTACTAGCTAACTACTTCTTGAGCCATAAAAGCCTCTTCCCTGTGGGCTCAATCTGTGTTTTTCTTTGGGCCAGGCAGGGCTTTTTTTTTTTCTTGTTTCTGCTTGGTGGGGAGGGAGGGAAAAAACAGCTTTTTGCAGACTGCTGCAGGTATGGCCCCGAGATATTCTAATTTTCTGCATTATTTGGAGAAAAGCAAGTAAAAGATTTACTTCTGAACTTAAAAGTTCAGAGCTGCCAGGGATTTTAGAAATCAAGAACCTCTGTTAAAACCTGCTTTTAACATAACAGGTCTATAGGACTATTAGTCAAATGGTGTTTAGTGAAAGGATTTTGTTTTGGATCTGAAATAAGAAAGAGATAAGGGCAAACTACAAGCAGGCGCCACAGGTAATAGCTTGTTGAGGCTTTCTTTGTTACTTGAGGGCTAATGTCTAAGAACACGCATGACCGCTGAAAGCAGTGCTGCCTTCTGCCCAGCTCTGCTAAGCAGAAACAATGAACCAGGTTCTCAGTGCTGCAGGGATTTGCAGGGTTCTTGCTGCCAATCACTGTAGCTGAAGGAGTCTCCCAGCAGTCAGGTGCTGCTGCTTTCACTCAGTAAGGAAAATAGGGAATTTTAATAATGTTTGCAAAGTAATTTCAACAGCTTTAATACTTCTAAACTTGTAAATTAAATTCTAAACTCTTACTGTTTCTTTAATTTAGCCTTCACACCACAGTAACTACGGGACATTTTCCCCGTTTCAAGTTTTGTTGTTTCTGTATTTTAACCACAATACAGCCTTAGCTGCAGCAGTAAGGAAGTAGAAATGCTTTTCTGGAAGGCGTCTTGTTTCCAAAAAGAAGTTTATCAGTTTCCTCAGTAATTTCTATACCCACAGACTTTGCCCACACTTACATCATTTCATAAAACGACCCCCGTGGAGCAGCAGGAGGAAACCATTTGAATTTTCTATTGACATAGGACCACCCACAGATGTTCAAACAAATATCTGCCCTGATGGTTCAGAGGGTCTGGTTAGCTACCACTGTGCTTGAATCTGGAGCAAAACTGAGGTTGCCTTTTACATTTGAAAGGTCAAGCCCTTTAAACCATTTGAAAATATTTTTGTTTCTGGAAGCCCTAACGGAATAGAAACTGGCTGCATTCTGAATATCTGAGAGAGAGAGATTGGGAAGCAGAAAATTAATTACAACATAACTATTACATTTCTTCTGTTTGGTGTAAATATGTGGGTCTGGGTTTTTAGTTAGGGTATTTCTAAGGTTTGCTGTTGGATGAGTCTTGCTTTAAACATCCCAGGAACTATCCCAGGATCGTAGATTAACACATTCTGAAAATAGAGACAGGTCCTAAATGGAAGATTCTGCCCTCATCTTATGCAATACAGATAATGGTTTTACCTACTATATGAGTCAATTTTGTTATTAGGAGTGGATCATGCTATGAAGCAATGCAAAGCTGCGCTATTAGAATGCTGTGTGTCATTGCACAGTGTACTCTGAAACCTATTTTAAATGCATAAAGAGGGACAATACTCTGTGGTGAAAGGGTGCAGCAGCTAAAGCCTAACAGAGAACTAAATTCTTATTTAGAGAGCATCAGATATATCTTTGGAAACCCTATAGCAGCTTCTCAATTATTGTGTAAGTTGCTGATCTCAAAATACTTGCTTTCAGAAATGTCTGTCAGGTGGAACTTTAACTTATCTTATTCAGACATGCAAGGTTAGAGGCTTACGACCATGTTTCTAGCAGGGTTTGTTAAGGCAGACTGGGTATCAAAGGCTTGCAGAGAGTGATTGCAGAGGAGGGGTGGGAACATGTTCTATCATGCAAACACAGCTGGGATGGGAGTGGAGAATTTATTTTTTTTTAACAAGGTAGTCTTCTCAGAGGGCTTAACATTTCCTGCCCAGCAACGGGGCTGCACTCTACAGTGCATTACTGTTTGATGTCTGCCACAGACCTGGAGGTATTTACTCAAATGCAAATCTAAGCAGTTGGGGAAAGGGAAGTGTTCTCCCCCTTTTTTTGTGATTACTGCAGATAGCTCAGAAACCAGGTGGAACTGCTACAATACAAATTACTGGTAAAATTTCGTAGCAGAGGCATAGGGAACCTGGTAAGAAATATTTCTTAGGAATTTTCTTCTTGGATTTTTTTCTAACTCGCTTAGTAATGCACCTGTATCAACTGCACAAGTTTAGTTCCCATTTGTGAAACAGACTTCCACTGAAACATCTTCAGCCAAGCCTTTAAGTTGTCTGCAAGACCCACAGACTGCTTTAGGCCCAGCAGTTGTCTCTTTGTAAGTGGATTGATTCACAGCTGCCGTCCTCACCTGGCTGACCTCAGCATGTGACAATATTAACAACATTTTTGTGTTATGAGCGGTACATCTTAGCAGCACTGTGTCCAAGCCTGCATGGATGCTAGGAAGTAGCTCAGCTATCCAAATTAAAGAAGATACCTTTCTTGTGCATTCCTAACTTCCAGAATTTGGAACCAGGCTTGATTAGCCTTCAACATACCTTTCATCCTAGGAAGACTAAGATTTTAAGGGGAAAGGAGAGGAATTGGACCTGGGGGCTGGGGGAAGAGCCTACAGGAATAGTCGTAGCTCTGTACCGCGCCGAGTTCTGTGAGGCTGTTCCATGTTTTGTGCATTTCCCTGAACACCAGCATGGTTAGGAGCCCTCTTTGGGAGTTTCTTCTGTAAGCAATTACTTCCTAATATAAGCAGCAGAAAAATGAAGCTCTGTAATGTTTTATTCGTTTTTCCCCAGAAGTAACGAGGAGTTAGTATTTTTACAGATTATCTCAAATATTTGTTTTGCACAAAGTGTTCTTTAAATTTCACCTGTGGCTGTTTGCCAGAAGCTGCTCGCACATGGTTAGTTCTGTGTACCCAGCTGCAACCCGTTCATGAGAAAAGCTTTTTGTGCAACAAATCCAGGGTGAATTATCAAAAGTAGAAGTCTACTTTAGCATTCCTAAATCCTGATTTAGGCATGTAGGCGCATAAACAGCATGGCTTTCCTATGCTGAGTTCAACAGTTAGTGTAGTGACCTCAGCTAGGCTTATATCACAGCTAGTCTGGCAATGAAATTTCTAGAAACTATGGCTAGACGAGACCTTTAGTACCAAGTCCAACCTCTGCAGCTTCTTGGTTTCATTACATGCCTGGGCAACGTGAGCAGGTTTAACAACGCCAATGAAATCCATTTAATCCTGCAGCACAGGTAATGCAGTCTCAGCCTAGCTGACACCAACAGCATCTTGCCCCACTACAAGCCTAAATGCGATTCTGTGAGGCAACTTCATGACCCAGAATGGAAAAAATAAAATTAAAAAGAGTCACTGATTACCGAGATGCATTTCTTTTCAAGTTTGAAGAACCTGAATTCCACTGTCAGTTTTACCAATAAAGCAGTAAGGTTTTATCTAGCTCTAAGTGGAAACTGGCCCTGTTCTATATACTGTACACATTATCTAAGTTGCTTCAGCTGGGATTGATAAATATTGCAGAACCAAACTCAGGGAAGTTTTCCTGGTATTGAGGGTCGTACACTCAGGTGTTCCTATGCATTTATAGTGCATTCTGGGAGCTTTACCAAGGCTCTGCTACTAATAGAAACATTCTGCTGTTTAGTAAAATCAGCAGAAGCCTCTACTTCTGCCCCTGTACACCACAACCCTCACATGGGTGGAACGGAGTTGTGATGCTGACTCCTAGCTCCCGCCAGGCGTGCTGGCTCCAGGTATTAACCACACTTGCCCTGTATTTTTACATTCACAACTTGCAGAAACTTCCAAGTCTTGAGCAAGCAGTAAAAATAACAATTTTTTAATAGTGTGTGTGACTCAATTTTTGCCATTGCAAGATGATAATTTTGCAGATTAATAATAGTAAGAATAGAAGGTTGTTCAGTGTATGCCCTAGTAAATTCTTGCCAGTTGATCCCTTTAATCTGCTTTGATTTTTTTCAAAAGGCTTTAAAATTCCAAAGACACAAAAGCTGTGCTAAGTTCTGCGTGGTGGCCCTCATGAATCTGGCACCCAGGATCACATCCACCTCAGCTGCTGTTGTGTTCACTTATTTCCCTCCTGCCTTTTCTCCTCCCCTCTGCCCCAGACCTAGTTACTGTAACTGATGAACATGATTATTATTCCTCATCTGAAATCCTAAATGGAGGAGTTCTTAAAGCAGGAAGAGATCATATCTGTCTGTAAACACCTGTGTTGAGGGCAGATGGAATAGGTAAAGTAGGACTATGGAAGAGCCAGCTTTGCTTCAAGTGCTCTGTAGGGGTTCACTCGAGCAGTAGTGCTAACGTAGTCTGAGAGGCAGTCACACCAGCAGAGTTAGTGTCAGGCTCAGGAATGACCTGTTTTGAGCCTGGCAGCAGGTTTGAGGGGACAGTAGTGTTAGCACAGGTACCCTTTCTGGAAATTAATTCAAAAATAATAACTGTTTCATTAAGGTGCCTCTGGATCTGAACAGCTTCGTGGAGGTTGCAGTAGCAGACCATTTCCTTGATGTGACTTTAATGGGTTTTAATCTGTTTCTCTTTTTCAGGTGGATTGCGTGGGGTGGCACGAGGTGGTGTTGCAGGTCTGACGCTTACTGGCCTCTACGCACTCTACAACAACTGGGAGCACCTGAAGGGCTCCATGGCCCGGCAGTCCCTCTGAGCAGGGCAGCCAGCGCTGGGCAGAGGACACGCTTGCATAGTCACCAACCAAATCAGTTGCGGGATCTGTCTGGTGCCCTTTCCTATTTTATTTACAATTAGTGTGAAACCGAAGGAAGGTATGCTGGGAGGAACCTCTTGACACCGTGTAGCTGGACTGGCCCTTTCCTTCCTGCCAGCCAGTCGCTGGAGAGGCAGCAATATTTGCTGGACCTGCAAGCAAGCAGAGCGGCCGCCGAGATAGTCTCCCTGACACGCTCACCACCTGCCCTGGGCCAGAGCTACGAGGCATGCTCAAGTCACATAGCTGTACCTGCTGCGCTGCCAGGCTTGTTCGGTTGTGTAAACTACAACAGCGCTGCGTAATAAAGTGTGTCCATAGAGCTATTCGCTGCAGTCTTTCAACATGCACCACCCGGGCAGCTGGAGCCTTACGTAGGTACAGGGCAAGGCTTATTATTCTGGCAGCGCAGGGTAAGCTGTAAAAAGGGACATAATTAATAAAAAGGGCGGTACTTACGCAATACTGTTACTGTGCTTTGCTGTTCTTACTACCGATAAGACAAAAATGTGCTGCATCCAGTGACTTGTATTTACAGTTTCGTTTTGAAGGACCGATGTGATAAAATCCTGGGGGAGTTAGTGAGTGAGGGGAAGTGAGCTAACAGAGTGGTTGTCTCCTGATGCGAGGTGATGGTGAGGCATACCGGGGCTTGACTCTGTTCCCTTATTTGCTCTAATAAATAAGGAACTGGTTGTTTCTGGATGCATTACAGCTGCTGTTGCAGAGCAGCTGCCAGTGGATTATCAAGACACTTGGGTGCTCCAGCATCTCAGAACTCATTTAGCCAACAGGTAGAAATCAAGCAGCATTAACATTCCTCTCATTGCCTATTACAGGATTTTTAATTAGCAACAAGCTTTTTCCCTGCCACAAACAAGTGATATTTGTAAGTTATTGGCAGAATGAAGAGCTGTGACAAACCTACACCTTCTCTGGTGTTCAAATTAAACCACATACCAAGCATTGTTTGCAGATAAATTAAACAGTACATTGTGAATTAGTTCAGTAATTAAAGTCATTGTACAGCACTCCTTCAGTTTTTAAACAGAGTCCGTAAACAAACAGGTCTGAGACAGCACAAAGGCAGGGCAAGGGAAAAACAAGAAGCTTATTTCTCAGTAGACAACTTAATGCAAAACAGTTTACTTGAAGTCTCCCTACTGAAACAGCTCTTGATAACTATGTTGCACTCAAGAAAAATAAAAACAAAAAAAAAAAGGCAGCAGAAGGAAGGTGGTAGCCCTTACCTTCCTCCAAGAAGAAAGTCAGCTTTGTTGGGAAGCCTCTTTAGGAGGAGGTGACCTCAGACTGGCTTTTTATAGAGCAAGCGCTTTAGCTAACGAGCCTTCACAGTTGAACTCAATTAGCTTTGCCTGGGTACCAGGTCTGCTTTAGCCAGCACTTGACTCGATGTAGCATAAAAAAGAAAACGAGCCTTTTCTCACCCGCTTTATAAATGCTGTTTCTTGTTAAACCTTATGTTCCGCTGTCCTTCAGTGGGCTGTGTGTTACTGTTGTGTCAGAGCTGGACCTTCTAGCACATGATTTTGATCCACCAAAGACACTGTCCTACTCACAGGCTGCAGAAAGGTGACATAGGCACCAGCTGTGCAGTGCCGTTGGGTGGGACATCAGGAAAATGCGTGCACTTTCTTCCTGAGCTGCATTTTCTCTCCCTGTTGGCATGGGTGACTTCCTCCCCACCCATGTTTCTCGGTCACTGTTAGTAGGACTTGCATTCCTACATGCTTGGCAACGTTGGACGAAGGCTTGATAGCCAGTGTGGGGGCTGGTGGTGGGGGAGGGTTGCTTTTGAAGTGTCAGGAACTTTGCCATATGTCTTTTAGTTTTGCTAGAGACTTTTTTGTGACTGCAGTGTGACCCAGGAGCTCTCTGCCCCTAATCGAAGCGGGAAAGCTGTGAAGAAATGTCAAATGTCTTTCCTCCTTTAGGTGCACTAGAGGTATGCAGGAATGAGCTTTTCTAAGTTCAAAGTTGCCACAACCTTAAATCTAGGCTGACTCTTGAGACAACTTAGCATGTTATCTGGTCTGCAGTAACCCCGAATTTCCTGCAATTGCTTGCCTCGGGCAAAGCTGAGTGCGTTTTTCTGAAGTAGCTGTGTTTCTAGGGCTATTAAAAGCTTTGGTTCATAACCCGTTTGTATATGGCGTGATCCATAGCTTGCGGTATGAAATGCAGCCAGCACAGAGACAGCAGCGAGGGAGGTAGGTTTTAAGTACGGAATACAGAGAAGGTCTCATTATGTTCCGTGTCAAGGCTTACTGTGCTCACAATTTAATGGCGAACAATCGTATAAAGCTGCTGCTTCAAGCTGTGACCAAAAGCATAACTGAGTTTAGTAGGAATAAAAGGAAGTAAAAGCATGTTGCAAACAGGATTTGGCGGCCACTTGCAGTCCTCCCATGTAGCATTACATAAACGTAAGCAGGGGAGACCTCGGCCATCTTGCAGGGCAGCGTTTTGGCCTCTTGCCGTGCCAGCCACGGCATCCAGTTTTGCTGCTAGATCTGAGACAGCTTTCCAAGCTGCGGCAGCAAGTGAGGGAGTCTTGAGCTACCAGGTGCAATGAAAGCTTTTTGAATCTTGTAAAGTTGCTTTTGAGTAGTCTTTGGAACAGAGAGAGGCAATTTCACCATGGCCTGTCAGCAGGTGGCTTCTCTTACAGTTGGGGGAATTTGTTGAAAAATCACTGGTCATGTGGTAGGAATCTCCAGCTTCCTCAGTGCAGCAGAAGCTGCTTCTGAAAACAGGAGGGAAATGTATGCTAGGGCAGAAAAACGATCCAGCGTTCATCGCTTGTTTCCTCTGACCTACTCTGGGACTGAAAAAGGTGGGGGGGGATCCTTTTTTACGCTTTAACAGCAGGTTACCCCTGTGCGTAATAAATTCTAGCTAGTTAGGAAGTTGGTATAAGCAGAGTTTTGTGTACTCTGCGAGTATTGGCCTGTGCTGGCGAATGCCAGGCCCTGCAGGGGACACCAAAGGGTACTATAGCCTGTCCTGGGACTGTCACAGCACCATTAATACGGGTCTTGTGTCCCCCTAAGTGTCTCCCCCACCTGCCCCGTGAGCGCCGCTCGAGTCTGGGGCACCTTCCCTTGCTGCCAGGACCCGCTCTCGGCGGCAGGGGTGTACAGGCCTTCCCCAGGCACGCGCTCGTCTTGAGAAGGGTCTCTCAGCTGAAATTAGCCTCAAAGCTCCGTAGTTCCACCAATACGAGCATTATGTGACCACAAAGCATTTGGGTTATTTTGCACCGAAGCGATTTAGGAGGATTCATTTGTTACAGCAACTCAGCTGAGGGAGAAGTGGGAGGTAACTGCTCCAGCTCCACAGGGAGGAAGCAGAATTAAGCATTTCCGAGAGGACCCCATCCCTCAGTGCAATCCGGTAATCTCCGATTGCTGAAAAAAAGGTCTCCAAATGTTAGCCGGAGAAGGCAAGAATTGCAGTCTCTGCTCCGGCTACTCTAGCTTCCTTGTTTTTGGAAGACCTGAAGCATTTTTCTCTGCCTTTAAAAGCTATGCTCAGGATACACATTCAGGAGTGCTGCATGTGGGGTCTTCAAAGACCCTCTAGTCCGTTTCTAAAAGCTGTGCATAGGCACCCCCACCCGTGAAAGCCAGGCCCCGGCCGTGGAGAGGCCGCCAGGCCCCGCTGCATGCTGCCTCATGAGAAGGTTCTCTTCATGCTACACCGCAGCCTGGATTAAGTCGCTTCTACCAGTTTAAAGGAACGGGAAATCCTCAGGGGAGGAAGAAAACATGCAGGGAGTCTGACGTTCAAAACCCAGGAGAGCCCAAGAGCCAGAGAATAACTAACTTGAGCAGCCAGACCAGAGATGTTCTACAGCCGGGCGAGGAGAGGACTGAAGGCCACTAACATCCGCAAGGCCTCCTTAGGTATTCAAGAGTTATAAGAAACAAACGTCATTTTTGTCTAAATCTGTATTTCTTACAGCAGCTGAGTGAAGGCCGGGTGATTTAGACCTGGCAGCCGCGGGTCCGGGGGCCTACATGTCAGCGCAGTAACGGACAGGAGTTACCCGCTAGGCGTGCGCCTGGTGCCCGGTTGCCTGGCCGTGACTGCGGGCAGAAGGGAGCCTGCGAATCCGGGGCGGGGATGGAAGCACGGCTGCCGCGGCATCCGAACAGGCGTTAACTCGGCAACGAGCCGCGGCGGTTTTGTGTTAACCGTCTTGCAAAGGAGACGTACCACACCTTTGGTTGCAATTATTTTTTAATGGAAAAGACTAATCGATGTTTTACATAAATATCAATTAGTGATAACAAGTCAGTTGAGTAAGTAAAGGAATACATACCCCCAAGTTTTAAAGGCTCATAATGAACTGACAAAGTAGCACACAATGACGACAAGGAATTATAAGAGGTGGGCTGCACGTCAATCACCTTTCATTAAGTTCAGCTAATCAACTCAGGCTATTATTGGAGTTAGTGCAGTCTTCCCATGCAGCTACAAGGGCACGTTCAAAGGGGAAAGTGAGCTTCCAGCAGACAGCCCCAGCTGTGACAGTACGGAAGCCTCAAGCGTCCGCTGACGGTAAGCCCTTTCGGGGTCTGGTTCCAGGTGGGCAGCGCCCCCCTCGCAGACTAAAATCTTATTTTTAACCAAATGCACAGGTTTTATCTGACAGGAATGTGTTCACACTACAAAGTAATACCAAGGTTGGATCTTGCTAACAATTTCTTTTCTACAGTGTTGTAAAGAACTGAAATCACTGTTATTCCCAGGCAGGCTGCAGGGATGGGGAGAAGGGGGGGCTATTTTTATAGTCATTAAGAGCAATTTCTCAAGTGAGTAGAAGCTGCACCATAAACTATGTAACTTCACAGTTCTTCATGCAAGCTGAGAGGCGTGACCCACATTTCCATCTACCATCTCCACTCCCCTTCCTACGGGCTCAAAATGCTAAATATATAAAGAGGTATTGCTCATATTATGTCCACAGCTACAGGGATCAAAGTTACTCGTCCCCGCTTTCATATGCGTAACAACATGGAAATCCACAGCTTAAATATCTTTAAAATGGGTCTGTGGGAGCCACGCAGTTTGCCAAGTTAGTGTTTCCCAATTAAACGGCATGACAGCAGTCTGATGAGAAGGCATCAAATTCCCTGGGTATTATCTTTAAATGTTATGTGGCTCAGACGCCTGCTTTCCAGTGGTTTAGGTCAATAAAAGTTCATTATGACTTATCTAAAACTAGCAGAAACGTACACACTTCATCTCACAGCTTTTTCAGTGAAATTCAAACGGTTATTAAATGCTGGGGAGACAGCAAGATCTGATCTATTGATACATTAAAATTAGCACCCTACCGTGTTCTCTGAATGGCTTAAAAATTTGCAAGAAAAGTTTTCGAGTTATCAGTTCTCCTGTCACGTGTCAGGTCCCATAAATCTATGTCTTTTTCAAAACCTGGATTACACTTACTCAGCCGGGAGACGCACCGATACAAGATGCAGATGAAACCTTTAAGAGTTACCAACTGCTCAATAAAGGAAATTGCTTCCAAATACAGCCCCAGTTGTCTTGCAATCCCAGTAAGCTGGAACCCAACTCATGGCAAAGTTGTAGCAGCTGAAAGGAACGGCAACACTTCTAAAGTCACTGCCATGTTTCACAGCACCAGAGATTTTGCTTTATACTTGCACTGGCTTCACCACACTTCAAGTGACAACCCATTAAAGAAGATTCACAAGAGTCCCATAACGGATAGGAATTTACTAACACCTCTATAGTATCAGATTGCTTATGCTCAGTGGGTTTGCATTTCAGAATTAATCATAACAAAAAGGCAACTTCTGCACCGTAACTCTGTTATACGAGTAATGTTTCCTTTTGTTACAATTTTAGAAGAAAAAGCAGACGGCCAAACACAAACACAAGAATTCAGCTGGCTGCAGTCACTCAGCGTGATGTGCGATTGATCAGCAGGAAGGGGACGATTTCAATGCTTCCAGTTCTTCACATCTAAACAAATTTAAAATCAGGTTATTCCCTCTGATAAACAGAAAGCAACACTTGTGGGGAAAAAACATGTATAAGACACCTTGGAAAAGAAAAAAAATCATACTAATATATTTCCTAGACCTGAGCCTCTTGCCCTTTAGGGTTTGAAGTATGTCTGCTGAGGAGGACTTTTTTCGTGAATTTCAATAAACAGTTATAAAGAGTTACCTTGGCAGGAAGGAGAAACGTTACATCAGCTGTAAATACACCACGGTAAGAAAGAAGCTGCCTAGAAATTTTGACGTTAATTGTATGTTCTAGTTACAACAGAAGTCACCAAGATTTTACCAAGTGTCAATCGGTGGAAGAGTGATTTACTCAAGAACATAAGTAATTCCTCCCTGGCTTGTGATCAAAAGGGGAGGAATAATGAAAAAACGGAATCATCCAAGCTGTTAAAAAGGTATATGGGGAGAAAAATCACAATGCTGTTAAACACTCCTTATGGAGAACTCTGAAGATGTCAGTTAGCTGCCATCGTCTGTATTCTGTACCCCCGAGTTACGTTTAGGCTCAGCTGTTGTAATGCATTCTGTGCATCCTACCTGTAAAGGAGTCCGATACAGCCATTTCTCTTTGTCTCCATTGATTTTCATACAAGCAAAAAGGTCGCAAACTGTAGGAAGGCCAAAGTCCTGAAAGAGAAGTCACCTTAATTACTCATCTCCAAACATAAATACATTCTGATGCATCTTCAAATTCTGTCCCAGTGTTCACAAAGAAAATAAAACTGATTCCCAGACTTGGAGATGAACACTTTTTTCATTCAGTAAGAATAGCTATACTTCAAAATTACTTTGTTTTGTGTTAAACACTGGCCTCATCTAATTAATTAACTAAGTAATAATCACTAAAACATTAAAAAAGCTAAGAAACCTAAAAACTGTCAGTCAGTATTATCCAGAAGAGCTACGAATTTGGAAGAGAAGGCAGGCATTAAATTCAGCAAAACAATAAACCCGGCGCATTGGCTTAAGACACAGCAGTAACAAAAACTTAAGAACATGCTCACTTGTGCTTTCTTGCGTAGAAGCCATTTATCTTCCACGGGAGGTGGGTTAGCATTTTCTGGGTTGTTTGAAGTCAACACCCAACTGTTTACATTTAAGGGGAGGTGGAACGGAGCCAAGAGGTCTAGGAAAGGACTCTTGAAACTATTATCTGCTTTCTCCCTACTCGCCTTTTCTTCCGCACTTTCTGTGTTGTGCTCAGACTTTGCTAGCCAGCTTGTCAGAGGCCTTCCGAGCAATACTTTGAAGGGTTCTGCGATCTCTGCTGAATAATCCACTTTCTCTGCACTCACTGGTTCCCCTGCGAGCTTCTGTTCGGCGTTAAGCCAGGTATTGGCAGCAGACTTTGTCTTCTCCTGCTCAGGGCTTGGTGCGTCCTTCTGGCTGACTGGAACTCCATTTTTATCCTTCCCTTCTTTTCTCAGAAGCCATTTACACAGAGCCTCTTTTCCACAGTTTTCATCACACACACACTCTGAAAAGCTGGCACACAGCTCATTAGCTTTGCACACGTCTTCCACTTTAAACGGAGCCTGGGGATGCTGGAGAAGCCAAGCATTTACAGCAGATGTAGTGGGCGATTTCTTGCCGTCAAGATGCTCGTTCAGGCACTTCAGATTTCCCAGGTTCTCAATTTCCACACTTTTCACCTGGCTGCCACGACAACTGGTACACGTTTCAGCTTTGAGGAGCCAATCATTCAAATTAAATTCTTCCCTAAAAGGTTTAAATTCATACTTCCATTTCTCATCTGAAGCACTATTTCCATTTTCCGTGTCAGGAGTCAGCAACCAGTCGGAAAGGTCCATCTCTTCTTGTCCGAGGGATTCCAATTCCTCCACCTTTTCAATAGTGGAAAAGGATGAGTTGGAAATAGAGGTGGAGTCCTTGCGGCCAGGGGAGTCTGCCTTCCCAACAACATCACGCTGTTGATTCTGCAGGAGCCAGTTTTCCAAATCTTTCAGATTTCCCCAGGCTTGCTCAAAATAACAGATCTTGGAAGAATTTAAATCCTAGTAAAGACACATTGAAATGCTTCTATTAACACTAAAAGACAACCATCAGAAGCTGTTTGCACAGTTACAGCTTGGAGCATTCTGATAGTAAGTGCAAAAGTATTAGTTGAACGTGAGGCAGAGCAAAGAGAATTACAGAAGGTTTAATTCCCACCATATTCCGCCTGCAAATGGATACGGTGTTTTCCTCTTTACTAAAAACTAGGTTAGCGCATAAAGGGCTTACCTGGCTGGGCTCTGACATGCATTTTTGTGTAACCCATTCATCAAGGTTGGTGCTGGGAACATAGGGAGCCTGGCAAACACCCACAGGTCTGCTTCCAAGTAACCAGTCAGCAAGCGAGGCACTCACTGTCCCGCACAATGTTTTCTGCTGAGAAAGAATGTTCTCGGTTATGAGAAAGTCTAATTGCTGAGGTAATCTATGGTGAACATCAAAACAGGCATTCATCATGCATCAGTGTTTCTGAACCAAAAGAAAGACCAGCCCCTTCTAATTAAGGAAAAAGTAAATCTTCAGTCGCCTGTATGACTTTAAGCCCCTGCACCAATAGATGGTTTGTGATCCCAGATTCTTCAGAGAGCAAATGACAAGAAAGGGAAGCAACAACTTCTACAGCACACAGTTCTGATCTGTGTAACCCAGCCATAACCCTCCTTCTGGCCACAATTCCCATTACGCATTTGCTTCCCTCCTTCACTGATGCCGGTTCTATGCAGAGCCCAACATAAGATTTCCCACTAATTTCTGCATTAAAAGGAATTGGATAGTTCCAAGATGACAGACTTAGCAACATCAAGGAGTATTCAGTTAAAAACTTCTGACTGACAGCCACACTCCAAACTCACTTTCATACTACCTTTTTGCACGTCTGTTCCTGGAGCAGCCAGAACATCAGATCACTAACGCTCACCACAGCGACTGCTACTGGCTACTCAAACATCTTCACAAACAAACAGAAGCCATTACTCAAGCAAGCTAACATGTTGTGCTTGAGTTCTCCTTCTCCCTTTAATAAAATTAATCATTAACAGATAAAAATCTTACCTGCTCGCAGTTCATTAGGGCACAATTCTGCCCTGGGAACCAGGGAGAAGTATTCTCTCTCTCTGAGGTTTGCTGTAAGGAAAGTAAAAGTTCATTTAAACTTGATGGTGTCCTGTTTCTAGGATGAACTCTACAATAACAAAGTAATGTGCAGTTACAACTGGTCAGCTCTTTGTGGCTAACAATTTTCTGAACATTTAAAAACAGAACGGAGCAAAATTTACTATAAAAATACTACCTTCGGTCCACTTCAAGAGAATTATCTCCAATAATACAGAAGTTATGCTGCTTACATAAAAGTCCCAAAATATTTATATCACAGAAAGCCATCTACGATGTGTAAGTATTAATATCTAAAGAAAACCATAACATTAATTTTCACTGGCTGGAATAGAGTAAGAATATAATCACCATTCCCTCAGTCTCAGCTAAAATATACTAAAATGACATGTATGAAACTAGATCTAAGCTCAGTCAAAATCAGAACTACAGGCAATAGTTAATAAACCACTGTGTATATATTATACAGCTAAAACTATATGACTCGTCCACAAGATCCATTCGAGCTATAACTAGAAGTAGAAATATCACTTGGAATAGATTTTTTTTTTTTCTCAAATATTCCAACCCAGGAAAGTCTTGGTGCTTACCATAGTTTTAATTGAACCAAATGAGGTAATAGCCTGGCGAAGGTAAGATGTGTCAGCCTCAAAATTCAGGATGGAAGACTCCTCTGGTTTAAGAGTAAGATTTCCCAGTCTGAAAGAGTAAGATGATAGTTACGGAAAGGAAAGAAAAATTACAGTCTTCTTCACCTGTCATGTTTTGGGAATCAATCCATTTCATAAAAAGGCTTCCAAAGTGACTTGGCACTAATTAGGTAACAGAAAGACTTTTAATACTTGCATAAAAATAAGGAGATGCCTATCCACAAACTACAAACAGAATAAATAGACAGCAAAACACAAGCTTCTTCTTACTTCATTTGCCATCAACAACTATTATTTGAAATAATATGCAGAAATGAATAGCTCCACTGCTCATTACAGTCCTGCTTTTTTCAATCTAAGATTAAAAAGATGAGAGGAATCATATCTCAGACTGCTTTAAAGACCTTATTTCTAGGAACCATTAAAAATGTGGGAACAGTGAGTTAGAGCTGTTATTAGTTCTATTAGAATCAAAAATCAGATTGAAATCCTAAGTCAAAATGAATAGCGATTGTGTTAACCTGCATCAGAAATGTATTTACCTCTCCAGGCAAACTGAAATCTGGTTTGCCAGTTCGTTACTGTAGGAGCGTTCCAGCTGATGAATAAGGCAATTGAATTGTCCCAAATACTGCACGGAAGACAAAACACATGTTATTGTTTTGGCTTCTAAGATTAAAATTGAGAAAATACTTGCAAGGACCAATTTTAATTAAAACCGCCAGTGCAACAATTTACATCCAAATCTTACCCAATAGAGCTGCTGCGCCTGCTGCTGCAACGCCTCCTCTTTCAGTTGCTGAATGAGATCTACCTGCTCAAACAGCCACACTTCACGACTGCGCAGGCATTCCAGCTGGCGGCTGATATGGCTGTGAATCTTGGCTTTTACCTGTAAGGTAACACATACCGTTTCTAGAACATCTGTCAAAGAGCAGGAACAAGCATATGCTGCGCTGATTGCAAAATTGTATGTATGTGTCACAGATAAGTGGTATTTTTGGAGCGATTCATTTCTCAAAAACTAACTGCAGGGAACCACAGCGCCACACGGCTCAAGTTAGTAGAAGTTCCAAGGCTACCTTTAAAGAAATATCAAAGAACAACGTTATTTCCAATATCTCTCTATTCTGATGTTTCAACCAATAGCTTCAGTAAATTCTGCGTGCCTACGCTAATAATACAGGAATACTTTATCAAAAGCATGACCAAATTAGACAGCAAGATGCCTGCAAGTCTCCAGGAAAATTTCAGACCATGATCATAATAGAAAGTGTCCTGGAATAACAAAAACTGTCATTAAAGTCATGTTAAGTTATTAAAACATTTTTTAATCATTTAAAATTACCTCCCGCCAGTTCTCTTTAATCTGTTGTTCAGCTTTGACAATCCCAGATATAGCTGTTTCCAAGTCCTTCTTCGCTTGAAGGCACTTTGCCAGAGGCTCACTGCTGCAGGAATTTCTACTTCTATCTTGTGATGGACTCATTCTTGAAGTGTTCCTAAAACACAATGGAAAAAAATTTCATAATAGTTTCTATTCCTCTTTAACGGAAGAGGAAGGGCATAATGTGACGAACCTTCTGCTCTACTTCACTATAAAGGTGAACCAAAAAAAATAAAAACCCCAAAGACCCTACACCGATGCAAGTTTTCTAAACATAGGTAAAGCTTTCTCCAGGAGTGACAAATGCTCTCTCAAACACCTCAGCCCACGGAATTTGCAAAACCACAGGAAAACCAGCAGATATTTGACAACCGCTTCAACTGCAGGAGCTTAGGCAATCCTCCCCTGCCACACACCTTCCTCTGGCTTTGTGTCTAGCCAGCAGACTCCAGCAGCTGCGGGATGATTCAGGCGAGGTTCAGTAGCTCTGTCAGGGCTAGGGGAGAACAGCCCAGCAAGGAGCAGGAACAGCTTCAATCACCCTTTTTTCAGCTGCAGGCAAGTGAACTGGTTCCCATAAATGAGAACATTCTAATGCAGTTTGATCAACTGAAAAAGCAAGTGGGCCGAAACTTATAGCAGCTGCCCATTATTTTTGTTGTGGTCACAGCCATAACAACTCACTCAGCTTCAGCATATCCTTAAGGGGCTCAGATGCAAAATTTCTACAGAATGTACACTGTTAAGGATTTTGCAAGCAAGAGAAAAAAGCTATATATGGATTTTTAGTAAAAAGGGGATGCATCAATAGAAGCATTTTTTTCCAAACCGAGAGTATTTTGTTACCAAGGAGTTTCAATTCTCCTGTTAGTTTCATGGGATTCCTGAAGAGCTAACTAAAGATTTGGAACAAACAAGTCTATTTAAAACAAGTCTTCAGCAATGACAGCTATGGAAATTACCAGCAGAATTAAAGCATACACGTGTACCAATCTAAATATTTAATAGATTTTACCACTCCTTTGGAGGGAACTGAAAAGAGTATTTCGAATACGACAAGACGACTACGGAGCTTGCCTTACTGAGCAGCTGTTTAGCCTGCAATTGCCAAGCCCCATGACCACATAAACTGCAAGCCAAAAATCATTCTACAGCCAAGACCTGCCAGACACATATAAGCTGTGTATTTGTGAGAGCCAAGGGCTAGGAAGGTGACAGAAAAAGCCAGGGTTGCTGCGAGGCAGCAGCAGAGGCTGCATCTCCCTTGGTTCCCTGCACACCACGGGCTTCCCACCCCCCAGGTGCCCCCAGCCACAAGACATGGAGCAGGCACAGAAACCACACCAAGCCCCTGCACACAACTCAATCCCATTCTCGCCGTAACATTTCATCTTCTAGGAAGTGCATGGCAAAACTCCAAGAGAAGTGAACTTAAATTTATGTTTTAATCTTATGTCAATTCTACACCAAATTAGGCAGGGTGCAGGAGTCCAAAATACATAATTTTCCGTTCTGTGCTACGAATGCCAGTTTTGTCCTTGTATTTGCATACCCTAATTCATTCACAGGTTCAATTCTGTAAGGTTTCGTGATCTTCACGTTGCTAGTGATGTTCAGTAAAAGGTAAGCCTTCTCTTCACAACACCCCTTAGATTTTATCTTGTCAACTCTCTCATGTACAATCTACAGGAAAACTAATGTGGTAGCCCAAGCTCTCAGATGTAACCTGAAAGTATTAATGCAAAGGCAGAGATATACCCAGCCAAGAAAACAAGCACGTTAGATATATTAAAAGCTGTCATATACTCAAAAATAAACAAAAAAAAATCATATTGTTCTTTATTATTTCATTCATCATACCCTTAGGTAACAACCGAGTCAAAGTCCAAAAGGATAAGTGTAATTGCCACGTTTGCTCGCACAGCAGATAACAGACTTAAAGGAGTTTTGTGAAAATGTTAAGCTGTGTATCTACAGACATCAAGTCCAAAGTATGCTGCATTGCCATTTATGTCTTTTCTGAATCTACGCCACTAGGGAACTGGGCTCAATGCCTGAAGAAATGCTACTTTTTCACACTTTGCATTACCAACTTCATACTGGCACAGTCAAGTTTAAGGAAATTACACATGCTCCTCTAATGATCTCTGAAAATACTTGTTTGTTGCTTTTCTGGTATTTCATTTGATTGCAAGAGTCTCTCTCCAAAATGTACACAGAGAGAATGAATGCTGCTTTCCTCCAGTCAGCCAGCTCTTGTAAAATGGCTGTTCTTATGCTTTGTCAAAACTTAGCCAATGAAACTAACATTACAGCTGAGGACGAGTCAATCCACCCCTCTTTTCAATTTCCACAAGCTTCTAACAAAAACAAGAGGGAACAGCGACCCATCTCCTCGCTTCCCAACTATCACCAAATAGCACTAGGAGTTTAAGACATTTCCAGGTCCCAAGCTCTGAAATACCCGAGATCATGCACTTAGGCTCAACAGTAACAAAATACAATTACTTCTGCATCAGGATATACGGCTGCAATACGGAGTCGCCATTTTTGGCAATTTCCACGTCATCTAATTGTTTCCAACCCCATGGAGGTACCACACCGTGGGTATACTGCGTCACGGGATGCACCCACCTCCCCCCCACCACATCACTTACTTTCCGGGCACAAGCAGCAATTCAGCAGTGTCCTGCTTATAAAGCTGTTTCCATTTTCAACCTTCTATTCTACAGAAGCGCGGGCTCCAAAATGCTTTTCAGCAGTCACATGCAACTTAGGGTTGGTTTTTTTTTTTTCTTTCAGTCCCACTGCAAATACTTGCTCGCTGACGCGGACGCGACCCGAGCCAGCTGAAGGCAAGGTTTGGAAAAGGCAGGGTCTGGAAAAGGCAGGGTCTGGAAAAGGCAGGGTCTGGAAAAGGCAGGGTCTGGAAAAGGCAGGGTCTGGAAAAGGCAGGGTCTGGAAAAGGCAGGGTCTGGAAAAGGCAGGGTCTGGAAAAGGCAGGGTCTGGAAAAGGCAGGGTCTGGAAAAGGCAGGGTCTGGAAAAGGCGTGGGGCAGCGGCGGGCGGGGTGCGTAGGGTCCGCCCGCCTCCGGCCCCGCCGTCCCGGCCCTTATCGGGGCGGCCAGGCCGGGGCGGGCGGCCGGAACCGCCCCGGGGGCGCTGGCCGGCACCGCAAGCCTTTCTGCAGGGCGGGGGATCGGGCCAAGGCACACCCCTTCCTCCCCTGCCCGGCGGGGAGGGGGCGCCGGGGCCCCAGCCCTGCTCGCCTCCTTTACCCGTCCTCTCGTACCAAACGCCTCTCTGCACCCCGCCGGCAGTTTAGCCACAACACCAGAAAGTTTTGCAACAAAACCGCTGTCTCTTGCAACTTCAGAAGCGTGGCAACGCGTCTCATTCGTGTAATAAATGCAACGAAGCGCAGCCGGGCACTAAGGCATTCAGCAGGCCTTTCTTCTGCAGCAAAGGGGGCCGAAGGGGGGGCGAGCCTACACAGCAGCCAAGCTGAACCTTCCGTCCCTGCCCGCACCCCCGAACCCCAGCACCGAGAGGCTCCCCGCGCCTGTGAAGTTCCAGAAATCCTTCCGATAATAAACCACACAGATGCGGTGACCTCTCGGAGGGGCTGAAGTGACCCCTGCACACAGGTTTTATTACCCCCACTCTTGCTTCCACCATTTCGCACGCAGACTAGGAAAGCGCACGGACGCGTCTGCGTGGAATCAGTAAAAAGTTACGGCTATGAAACCAGAACAACTGCCCGAATGAGGCAGGAAGGTAATAGTATCGTTCCTCGTTGCAAAATAACCACCAGTCGCTACAGACAGATTTTTGGCTGTTTCTATTAACACCCAAATGCCTCCCTGGAGGGCTGTCATTGCAAACACCCCGCAGGCAAAAAACTTCTGGTCGCGGTATTACTTCTAACGCTCTGTACGAGCTCCAGCCTTCACACAGGCTGCCTGCCTCCACCCCGAGGTGGTATTCCCCATACTTGCCTTCCTTCGTTTTCCTTTGTAGGTCAGAAACTGATAGACAAAAAATATATTTTTTTTTTTAGATTTTAGTTACTAGGTGGCTGGGGAGCAGAGGAGGAGGGGACAGCCCTTCCTCGCCCACGCACTCTGCTAACAGGCCAGCACAGAACTGGTTTTACCAGCTCTTCACTTTCAGCACAACCATCCCCGCCGACCTTGGGAAGATCACTGTCTTTCGTTTCAAACGGATGTAGAATAACCTCATAAAGATGGTCGTGCCGCGCCTTTGCTGGGGAAAAGCTGCTGAAGAGAATAAAACCTCACGCGGGACAGACTCTATTTATAAATGTGGAACGATTTCCAAAGGTCTCCGCGACCTGACTTCACAAGCTGGGTTGTTTGAACTGAAATCCCTCTTCATTTCCATTTCACCCCACCAAAAACAGTAGTTCCTCTCAGCTAACTATCCCAAATTAGGTACGTGGGAGTTGTGGTCAGGGAGCCAAGTACTGTAAGTACACGAGCGGAACCTCAGAAGCTTCCATTTGCATCCAAATAGAACGAGCACTTTATCCAGTACAGCATCAACATCACAAGCCAGTATCTGTCTGGAGCTTCTGCTGGGGGGAGGGGGTTGTTTTACTCCAAAACAAGTGTGTACCACTGTATTTTTTAAGTCACAAGCCACATAAAGAAAAAATTATCTCCAACAGCTCTGAGTAAGAAAGTGAAATTAACACCTGACAGAATAATGATAACAATAAAGAGTGTCAGGTAATACATTTCCTAAAATTCAAGTAGCTTTTACTTGCCTGCACCGTACTGGATCTGTGCCACAAACCTGAACGCACACAACTGCCTTTTCAGTCTATTCGAGCCCTGGCAGGGCCTGGCCAGTGCACAAAGCACACGTACTGAGACGTCTTCGCAGACGTCTGTTTCTCGGCTCGTTCCGAAGAGTCTCAAGTCACCAGTGCAGCTCAGACAAGAGGTCTGACCGTCGTTAGACGGTCCACCCATCGTTAGATTATTTTTCAAGCACAGCACAGCAGGAACATAAGCAAAATCACAAAACATCTGAATATGAAGGCCTGAAATCACTCTAACATAATGACATACAACACCAAAGCAGATATCCCGGGGGGAGAAGACATGCTGTTATCTTAACGCAGATTTTACATCGCAACAAAACCATCTTTCAGACTTTGGCATCTAAAACCCTTTGGAAAACAGCTGACAAATCCCTTGGTCCCTTGAAGCATACAGCCCCAAAGACAGCATCGCCACGCTCTTCGTGTATCCCTCAGTACAGCGTCGTGCACTTGCAGACTTACGACCGGATTTTTTAAGTGACTGTCAACTTTTCCCCCCTCCCGTGACTGCACACCTTACCTAAATCCCTAGGGGAATGGGATTTTTTTTCTCCTGTCAGCTCTTCTTTAATCCCAACCATTTAATTAAACCGAGTTTAACGCTGAAGCAACTACCAGCAAAACCCCCGAAAGCTCTGGCTCACGCCTCTCGCCCCTTACCTAAGCGATGGTTTCCAGGCTCTCCGTAGAGGCGGAGCACGACAACTCCTGAGCGTTTCTAACCCAGGTTGTTACTCCTTATGCAGCCCTTGCAAAGCGCAGCTGTTGACAAAAAATGTGGGGTTTTTTTTTCAATTCAGGAGGGGGATGACTTGGGAGGTGCCAGCAGCTTCACCTCCCACGGGTGTAAAAAAAAAAAAAAAAAAAAAAAGCGAGATCAGTCAGCACACCCCGACGGCCTTCCCACGCGGCCGATGTCAGCCCTCCGCCACGGGACCGCGGTGTCCCCGCTCAGCCCGGCCCCGAGCCACCTCCGGCTGCCTGCTCCGCGGTGGCACCCCGAGGGGACGCCGGGTCCTTCCCGGCCCCGCAGCGGCTGCTGGCACCCGGCCCGGCGCAGGGAACCGGCCCCGCAGCGCCCTGACCGGCGGGAAGGGACACGATCGGTCTCGCTGTAGGATCTCTGAGAGAAAACCCTTACGGGAATTAACGACGCGCCGCGCCGCGCCGCGGTAACGCGTGTCCCCGTGTCCCACCGCCGGACCCGGCCCCTGTCAGTCACCCCTGCCCGCCCCGGCCCGGCCGCGCTCACCGGCCGCGCACGCCGCTCCCCGCCGCCGCCCGGCGACTAACGCCCGCTCTCGCGAGAGCGCCGCCCCCTTCTCGCGCCGCGCCCCCTGGCGGCGCGGAGGACCGGCTAAGGAGCGGGTGGCGGCGGCTGTGGCCGCCATGTCGCGCGGAGCGGCCCCGGCACGCCGTGCTCGGGGGGCGGCGGGACCCTCACGGGGGGAGGGCGGCCCGGCTCCCTCGGCCCCTCACGGATCGCGGGCCGCGCTGCCCCCGGAGGTCTGCAGGCGGCACGGGTTGTTGTAGCCCAGCCCCGACAGCCCGGCCTGCTGCAAGAGGCCGCACGGCCTTACCCCAGGCGACGGCACGGGCTTGGGGCAGAGCGGCTGGAAAGTGCCCGGCGGAGAAGGCCCTGGGGGTGCCGGTACAGCCGGCTGGGCATGAGCCAGCAGTGCCCAGGTGGCCAAGGAGGCCACCAGCCCCCGGGCTTGTGTCAGCACTGGTGTGGCCAGCAGGAGCCGGGCAGGGATGGGGCCCCTGTGCTCGGCCCTGGGGAGGCCCCACCTCGAATGCCGGGCTCAGGTTTGGGCCCCTCGGGACAAGAAGGGCCTTGAGGGGCTGGAGCGTGTCCAGAGAAGGGCAGCGGGGCTGGGGCAGGGTCTGGAGCACAAGTGTGCTGGGGGGCGGCTGGGGGGGCTGGGGGGGTTTAGCCTGGAGAAGGGGAGGCTGAGGGGAGCCCTTCTCACTCTCTGCAGCTGCCTGAGAGGGGCTGGAGTGAGGGGGGGGTTGGTCTCTGCTGCCATCACCAGTGACAGGATAAGAGAGGAAACGGCCTCAAGCTGCGTCGGGGGAGGTTTGGATTGGATATTAGGAGAAATTTCTTCACTGCAAGAGTGGTCAGACATTGGCACAGGCTGCCCAGAGAGGTGGTGGAGTCACTGTCCCTGGAGGTGTTCAAAAACATGTAGATGCGGCACTTGGGACATGGTTTAGGAGACATGATAGTGTTTGACAGTTGGACCTGATGATCCTAGAGGTCTTTTCCAACTTAAATGATTCTATGATTTTATGATTCTATAATTCTATTAAAACCTTGGGCAATGCCAGGTCACCTTCCCCACCCACAAGAAAACCAAGCTGAGGAGAAAAGTGAAATATTGAACATGTCAGGGGGTGTGGCAGGCCACCAGTTTTGGTCTTTTTCATGTCCACCGGCAGATTGCCAGTGTGCATCATTTGGCTTGGCTTTACACAGTACCTTTGTTTGTTTGTTTTTGTCTTTCCCCAGGTGTGAAGCAGAGCAGAACACCTCCTGATACCTGCCACCACAGTTTTCAGCTGGGAAAAGGATCCAGTTACTATCCTGGAGAGCAGCAAGAATGGGTTGCAGCACTGCTTCCCACGCTTTTGGCTATTCAAAGCAAGGAGATCTCAGCCTTTCCAGGACCACCCAGCCAGCACCTCCAAGAATGCGTGTCTGTGAAGTGCTGGCTTTCCTACGTGTTTGCACAGTCCTTAAAACATACATTAACAGAGAGACAGGGCTTCAAATGGAAAGCTAAGTAGCTGTGTAGCTCTGCATAGGTGTGGTAGCTGAGTCACCGGTTCCTACACACACAGGAGCTCCTCTGGGCGTAGACCAAGGAGCTGTTCCTTTGAATAGGATACTTAACTTGTGGGTAGGACTCATGGCTGCAGCCAGAGTACAAATAATTCAATGCTGACATAAGAGAAAGTACAAGTCAGCCACCTAACCCCAGATGTGCTGCTACCCTAGGAACCTGCATTTCAGGTATTTGCCTTCATCTAAAAACATAGGAGATACAGGCTGTGCTATATAATCTTTCTCTATGTATTTAGATTTAAGAGGAAATAATGCTGACCCCATCTGACCTTGAAAACCAGCAGCGCTAATATACCTGTTGTGTCCACCTATCTCGTCACCCAGCAGGACTGTCCTGGGTGGACAGAGCAGCCTCTCTCGGGCAGGCAGGCATAGCAGGCCAAAGGGCTTGCTGTTTTGTCTTCCATAGGCTTGACCAAGGCCGTATCATAATCCAGATGGTTTGAGTGGTTTTCGTGGAACCACTCGTGCTGGTAGATTTGCTTCACACGGTGTGCTCTGTGGATTCATTGTGGCTAAGGTTATGCTTTCTTAGGGGGATTCTCCAGGTACATCTTCCATCTCTCCCCTAAAAGAATTGCAGAGTAAGGAACCATATGCATATTTTTAATGGGCTCTTTCCTCCCACCACCGATGGCAGTACACGGCGCTCCTCCCTTGCTGTACCTTTAGCCACACCAGGCACACCATGCACCTTTTTACCTGAACCTACATAGTGGATCAAAAAATGAAATTTAAAAATGGCATTAACCTAAGTGAAGGACAAATTGGTAGCCTGCTAAAATAGGGGCAAAAGGTTGGGTAGAGATGTGGTTTTATGGAAAAAATAAACAAGATGATCTCATGTTTAAACAGTAGCAAAGATGGAGGCTTATGTACCGTGGTGTTCCTCCATGCGGGATAAAACTGTGTATCAGTATTGGCAGTAAGCCTCCAACCAAAGTACAAAGAGAAACATTCTGGATGCATGAAAGGGATCTACGTACACATCAAAGATAGTGAATGAGGATTAACACATACGACTTCTCCCTTGCGAAGCATATGACACTGAATAATGTGCTCCTGTACCCAAAGCTCAGTGCTGCTTGCCGAATGGGAATCACGCGTGCGGTCCTGCACCATAAAGCTCATCCTTCGTGACAAGCCACCGCTTGGCTTTGCCTTGATTCGGCAAAAGTGCTTAATGACCCTCTTTGTACACTCAAAGACTTCTTCCTTGCTCGGCTGCAGTGTGAGAATAAAGGGCAGGGTGGAATTGATCCCTCCACACTCCTGTGAAACAGGAGCCTCGATGTGGAAGCGGAAGCTTCTCCTGCAGTCCTTAGATAATGGCCTGTCAAACTGTACTACTCTGCGCCACCCAAAACACAGAGGACTTGAGGAATGTCCTCTGCTGCAGTGATTCTAGAGCAAATGTTACGGGGTTTATGTGCATGTTCTTGAAGAATGTTTCTGGCTCCTGTTTAGACCGTTCCTCTTTCAGTAACTGCAATAATTTAGTTGAAGAGAATCAGTTGTGTTCACTTCTACGTTTAACGCCCCATAATGTAATTGCCCTCTTCTGTAACTCTACCACGCGGTTAAGCAGCACATCGCTGCATTTTAAGAGGGAAATGAAGTGCAGCACACTGACAGCAGCACAGCACGGATGGCACGGCTGGAGGTGAAGCCAGGTGCCAAGGCACGCTAACAAGTTGACGGTGGCTTCTCTCAGAGACAGCAACGGTCCCAAAGCAGAGTATGAAATTATAGAAGAGTCGTCATTGTAGGCATCAGGGAAATTCGTGCAGCCCCCAGGGGGAATCTCCAGTTGCTTCAAGCTCTGCTGCTGGAAGCAGGCTGTTCTCTCTTTGTCCCTGCCAGGCGGGTGCGTGGCCCTCCCTCCCACATATCCTCTCTGACGTCTGTCCTTGGTCCCCTTCCAGGCAGTCCGTGACCTGGCACTCTCCCACAGCTGCACGCCAGATCCACCCCAGCCTCCCCCCAGAGCTCGTCCTGCCCGTGGCCGGAGGCCGACCTCCCAGCCACCAACCCGCCCAAGGAGCTGAGCGGGGCAGCAGTCAGTTGTGCGTAAGTCCAAGGCTTTACTTCCCTGCAGGGGATTGTCAAAGCTTTCTGCGCTGTATTTGCTCGCCTTGAATCTTTGCTTTTTGTGTCAAGCTACCTCCATGCCAGAGAGGAATTTGAACTCCCACACAAACAGTTTCATATACAGACTGCAAAGAGCTGTTTTAATAACCTTTTCCTGCACCCCACACTCAGGCTTTTTCCTTCCTGTAGTTTAAAAGGTGGTCATTTCTGCAACCTTTTTTAAATAACTGCCTATTTGTCTATCCCACTTCACATGAAACAGAAGTACGGAATACACCTAACTAACCCCACATGCATCTTTCATTTAAAGAGGTTCCCAGAAAGGTTTTCTGTGGCTTCTCCAGGAAGTCTAACCCAAGGCAGAACTTACGTTTGGAGCAATGGGCTGCAGCGAGAACCCGGTGCTTGTGAATAAGGGTCCCGCCACAGACGTGAACAAGTCTCTTACGCCTTGTGGTCCAAACCTATCAATGCAAAAAATATCAACAGAAATGTTAACCAAAGGATTGTTATCTCTGAGTAGAGGGACAGAGAAGAGGGACAGATTTACCTCATGCTAACAGAAATGCTTTCTATTCTGCAGTGGGGTTACTAGCAATCGTAGAGGGAAATGCCTTTATTAATGTGCTCCTTCATCATGTATGCAGGGAAGGTGTTAGGACTCCATACCCGATGCACAGATGTATCAGTAAGCACATACCCAAACCTTCGGATGTTTGTCAACACAGCATCTTTTGTGTGATAGATGCATAGCAAGTAGGTTTCCCTAAGGGTCCCACACATTCTGTAATACAAAACCATGGGTATGGCCATTTTAATCCTCACCCTTTTTTTTTTTTCTGTTTGTTTGGGGTTTTGTTTGTTTGTTTGTTTTATTATTCATTTTTCCCTCCTGAAACCCTCCAAAGCTTCAGCTGGTAGATGCAGCTCAAACAGCAACCACTTCATATACAGATATCCTTTTGCAGAAACAGGAGATTCCTTGATGGCCAGAAATTAAATGTCTTCCCACTTATCAAGCAGAAAGCACAATCAGTTCAGATATGCTGAATAGGTACGGCGACTCACACGCGCTTTACGAACGAGAGGAATGGCCTCGTATACTTTGTGGGTTACAATAGGCCTGACCACATCTTCAGCAATAGCAGGAATGACCCAACAGCTACGCAAAAATGTGCCAACACAAAATGTTATTTGTCAGTAAGTGTGTTACCGACTTCATCAGCAACCTCTTCCAAGATATCGTTACATGTATAAGATATTTGTGGCACTGCGAGATTGTCGTAAAGGCTGTGCAGCATAGCTGTAATGAGACTTGTCAAGGCCAGGAGTGTGGCTTTGCTTCAGTGCCTGATATAATTCTCCCTGCAGTGTTTGGCTGAAAATACCCTCTGCCACAGTTTGCTGGCCAGTCTACAATACGCAGAGAAATACATTCAATAAGCAAAGTCATATCCCAACAGTGCTTCATTGATCCTAGACTTGGTGGCTGCTACAACTTGAAAAATTGTGCAAGAGATAAATATTAAACATAAATCCTGAGTTGCGTTCCGCATACACCACACAGTCGTATTTTGAATAACTGCCTGGCATACTTGGGATGTTAAAAATGCTGTAAATTTAGGAAATCAGAACATCAATGGAAAAGTTTCCCCTGCAAGTGTAGAGCTCACTGCTAAAATTTCAGACACCTACGGTTTCCTGAAGAGCTGGGTTTAGGGGCTAAAGCCCCCCAGCCTCTCAGCCTGCAAGTGGCTGGCTTTTGGGAGAGGGCGGTCGCTTTGTGTTTGGCTGCTTGGAGGATAGCTCAGACGCGGGCTAACGGAGAGCACTTAGTGTCCAATAACTGGGCACAAAACTAAGTTTGAGTTGGTTTCAAGACATTACCTCTGAAAAACTATTTATTCCCAGGGACTCCCTTTGCATTTGAATTAGAAAACAAACAAAAAGCACTTGACCCTGCACAGTGTATTTCTCCAGATCATTCATTTTCTCCTGCTCATTATGGCAGGGTTGAGGTGATGAGCTTAAACTCGGGGAGGTTATTATTCGCCATCTGTGGCAAAAGACAGCTGGCTTCTGCAATGCTAGAAAAGTAGGAAAGTGCTACAGGAAAGAGCTGGTGTCTGGCACAGGGTAGGAGCTTCCAAATTTAATATCCCCTATAGAGAGAAATACTTTATTTTGTATAAAGGTGTGTAATACCCAGATATTCAATTTTCCTGAGAGAAATTAAAAAACACTTAAATAAGAACCTAATGAGGAGAAAATGCACGGGGAAGGTGCAGACCTGGTGACCCAGCTGGGGTGCTCACTCCCCAACAAACACCTCTATTCGAACACGAGGGAAGGGCCTCCAGGGAGGCGAAAGCAGAGGAGACACGTGTCCCTGCTTTCTGCAGCCCCAGGCATGGTCTCAGGTCAGCACCGAAGGGCTCGCACTAGGAGGGAGGGAGGCATGTAGACACCGTATAATTTCAAACAATTTTGACTAACCTAAAACCATTTTTACAAAGCTTCAACCTACTTCAGAAAACTTGTTCTATGACAAACATAGATTCAGCCTGCATTGAAACAGCTGTGTGATTTTAGTCACTAAACATGGTGAACCTTTTTCCCTCCCTCACCTATAAGCACACACACATATTCCAGTCAAAACTTGAGCAGGACTCTCAGTGCAGGCTTAAAGCACAAGGGCTGTTTTATCTGACAACTGTGCTGTGTTGTGGCTCTAGGGATTGCTCTCATTTAAGTGGAGAAGTGGGTTTTTGAACAACAGCCATCACGCAATCAAAACAGGACTCTTCTGCTTTCTCAGAAAGAGTCCCATCTTATTTCCAAGATCCTTTTTAGGAAAGCAGCTACAGCAGCATAGCACTAAATTAACCTCTAATTCTATTGTAAGAGTGAGGCCGATGCTAAAAAAAAAAGCATAACATTTAGCAAACACAGATCACTCTGAAAACAAGGAAGAAATTACAACATAATCCATCTCACCATGAAGTCAAATTAATGTACAGGCTACCCTAAAATTGGATTCTCTGAGGCAACAGCATTTGTAGGGTTTTCCAGAACACGTGAACACAAGACAGCATTAAACTTACCTGCATGCAGGAATTTCTGCCCAGTCCCAGTCTGGGGCGAAGCAGCTTGCACTACAGCCAGAGGCAGGGTAAGCAAATTATCTACAGCCATTGCAAAAAGCAGAGGAGACGAAAGGACTGACTTTTCATGCACGTGTCTTTACTGAGGGTGTTGTGTCTGTGGCAGGGGAAGGACCAGAAAAGCCAGCTCCTGCGATTGCTGTCAGGGCGGTGCAGTGCAGGTCAGATCACGGCACCCAAGACTGGGTGGTTCTGTGTGCTTCGTGCACTGCAAAGAGCTGCCCATCAGCAGCTGGGCACTGGACGGCACAAACAGAAGTGTGTTTCGGCAAGGTTCACTGCGCAGGGAGCTGTGACCCATCTCTGCTTTGCAGTAAAAACTGTAGGAGGTGAGCAGGGACCAGAAAATGCAGGGGAGAAAGAGGAGGTCCGTACTGCCAGGCTGCGCGCCAGGTGGAGCTAGGAGCTGTAACCCTGGCCAGCAGGAGTTCACGACCGCTCCTGACCCAGATTCATCATGTTACACTACCTTTAACACCATGGGGGACAAAATCTCTCCTTCGTTACACCGCTGAGCCACCTGCGACACCGGTGCTGCTGGAGTAGTCTTCTCTGCCCGTAGGCGAGCAGGAGGTGGCTGGAACGGGATGGAGGTCTGCAGTGTCATTTCCTCGCTTGCGTTTCCTTGCTTTGTTTTCTAAGCTTCCTTCACATGTCATCCGAGTGGCGTAGCCCGTAGTGTATTGAAAGGCTGATAATAAGATAGATGACATCTGTTTCGGTCACATATTAGACAGGATTAATGCTTCTAAACGCTTACAAGCTACAGCTTAGTACTCTGCTATCTGAACACATTGGCCCTTGTACATGTGACGGCTGTCAGCTCAAGACCCAACACTTTGACAGCCTGAGAAGGACGGAAGCCAGGCATCTAGGTGACCAGCAAAGGAGATGCACCACTCCCTTCGCTGATGCAGATTGGCAGTAAAAGCCACAAGTGACTGTGTGCTTAGTTTTGTGAAGTGCTCCAGGTGGAAGAAACAACTCCACAGCACTGGTTTTGACCAGGGCAGGGGTGCTGCCCCACAGAAAATGGATACACTCCTTCTATCTTGAAGAGATGAAAAAGGACCATGCCCATCTTTATAGTAGGAAGAATTTTTGGCTGCAAGTTTCTTTTCATGCGAGAAAAAGAATAAAATTCTCATTAACGCACACATCACCCACAAAGCTTACCTGTCTCTTCTCCTTTATAAACAAACCACGTGGCTCTGTAGAGCTGCCCCTTGCAGAAGGGCAGGGGAGTGGGACGCCCCACACTATAACATCAGCGGAAAGCACCGCGTCTCCCTCCCTCAGCAGGCACGCAGCCCTCGCAGACACGAGCAGCCCAGGGCTCTACCACAGGCTCACAGGCATTAGATTCTCCTTATCTGCAGAGGGTCAGCTGGGTCTTGTGACCTGTGTAAATAACAAGGCTTTGGAAAGAAGCTCAATAGGCACGTTGTGTTTTTCATTTCAGATAATTTCTGAATAGAGGGAAAAGAAATGACTTTGAAACCAAAACTCGCTTCACTCTGAGTCCTAAAGTCCCCTGAAAGGGAAAGGCATAAGTGATTGATGCAGCAAGTCCCACCGAGTTATTTAACTAGTTCTGTAGGAGTTGATTAAAATTATTTATTTCCAATTCATAAACCCATACGCTACTTCCTTGTTTCTTGCCTATGAACGGTATTACTTAGCACTAATAGACTGCTTTCATTTTCAAGGGGCTTAAGAAGACAAATTAATCACCTCAACATGTCTGAAAGGAACAGATGGTAACGAAGTATTAACATTGCAATTTCACAGTTGGAAAAGCTCCTGAGGAAGGGGGCTAGCAGTGTCTGGAGGGCACCGGGCCCCACTCCCTGTTTGGGGCTGGGGTTCCTGGGCCTCCTCTCTGCTCTAAGATTCTGCTTTATCCCAACCTCACGGCACGCTGTTTTTCCTAAGCAAAGCTACACAGTTTTTCATGTTCCATCTTTAACAGGAAGTAACATCCTTCCAGAAGGCCTCTTACCTCGACACATCCTCAGACAGGTCATTACTGCTTTGGATTTAAAAGACTAAATGTCTATCCAATAATGCAATTAGTCCAGCTGGCCATTATTTGTTGCTGTTTATAAGCAGAGAAGTGATCAGAAAGAAATACCTTCCCCCATCTGTACAGTGGAGATGTTTTTTTCCCTGAAACGTCTTTGGTTATGGCTGGGCACAGAACAGCCGATTGCATTTTCCTCCCCACTCACTCCCACCTCAGAGGACCATGGGCACGGAGCAGCGTTGCTCCGCAGGGCTCAGCTGTACAACACGCAATTTCTTAAGCTACATCTGGAAGGAAGAGAAGCTCATTCTAGAGCAGGGGTTCCTAAGTAAAACCTGTGTAGGAGGGCGAGACCTGTGGCCATCCTCAGCAGAACCAGCTCAGGATCCAGGCTATAGCAACTGAAGGTCTCTTCCAGCAGCATGAGACCAAAGGCAAGTGGTCTGCGAGCACCGCAGACTGAACCGGGGGTGAGGGCGAGCCCACAGCACCCATCACGGGGCTGCCAGCTTCAGAGAGCCCCTCAGCTGCACGCCCCATCCCTGCTGGTGTCCCCCCATCGCCCTGGGGGCGGCAGGAATCACTGGAGAGGAGGTTGTGGGGGCACCTCCGTTACCGGGCCCAGAGTGAATTTGGTTAGGTGGCCTTCCCACTTGATCCCCAGCGATTAGGCAGCCGGTCACGAACACAACTCTAGGAAGCTATTTCTCAGAACAAATCAACATTTTTCAGGAGAAGACCAAACAAATACATACAATGAGTTTTAAACTAACTGATATGACATTGACTAAGCAACTTTTTAGTTGGTTTTTTTTCCTTTTTTCTAAATAATTCACTTAACTAGGAAAGGTTTTTATTTAAAACATTGCAACAATATCCCTTATTTCAGCATTTAACCCTGCAACCAAAGATTACCTCAAAGTACAACTGTGCAACATTAATAAAGTCAGTCAGTGCCAAATGCCTGACAGGCTTTGGCCTCTCCTCCAGGAACGGTAACAGTACATATGGTGATATATCTCCTTTGTTACTAGAGACAAATAATAATTCACAGTGAAATCATTTTAACTCTTTTTCAGAGCTACTTCCTCAGTATACTGATATCAGCACCAGTTCCCTTCAGTCTGTGCTGAACCACTGACCTAAGCATCTCAGCCCATTGTCAGTCCTAGAGTCCTCAAGTAGCACATACAGTTCAGTCCTTCTAGAGATGTTAGTTAGCACCTAAGGATGTTATAACATATCCAAAACACTCCATTACCAGGCGGCTGTTCCCGTAGTTCAAGGGAAAGAAGCTGCACAGGCAAAAGGGTTAAGCTCCCGGTGCACCAGCGCACCCTCACTGAGGGTTTGTGTGAAAGGCAACCCTGATTTGATCGGCCGTAAATAGTACCTGAGCATCCAGGCTGGGGAGCAGAGGCAACCTGATGCAATGCAAACTGATCTTCAAATGCTTTCAAGAAAATACTACACCTTGACTTCACCCTAGCTTGAAAAGCATGTGTTCACATTGGCTCGCTCATTTATAAATCTAGTGTAAGTTCTCCATCTATTTATATTTAAAAGTAGAATGAAATCGATTTGGATTTTCCTAAGTTAGAAAACATTAAAAAACAGAGAAAGAGTTCTCACATTTATGAGTAACACTTGAACAGGGCACTAACACGAAGAATACTTACTATACAACCTGACTGGTATTTAAATTAAAAAAAACCAAGCAACACAAATGCAAAGTGAATCCAAATTCCCTTTTTAAAGAGGTATCCAGCATACAAATGAAACAACTTATTTTATCCGTGTAGTTAATATTCAGATGAGTATTTTGTTTCGGTGTGTGTCCCCCCAAATCTCTATTAATATGCCTTGTATTTTAATCCTTTCCAAAAGCACAGAAAATCCTCAAAGACAAACGCTATTTTTGTTACCAAGAGTGACTCCAGCCAGCATCCTGAAGAGTCACGATGCCTGTAGTGAGCGAGCACCTGTTTTTGATTAGCAAATCGTTGGTGTCCTTTTCCCTTGCTTGTCATTTATTTTTCTCAGCCAGGAATGATAATCAGCGTTTGGTGCCGTAATAGCAAATCTGTACCAATGCATAAACCATAGGTAATGCACACCAGAGCTGTATGAGATCTAAGAGTGGCTCCAGTTATAGTATACAGCGGCCAAAGCACTCAAGGGACTTTGCCATATTCTTCCAGTCCCTTCTGCAGATTATCTCATTCTGACCAGTTTGATACTGAGTCTATTTTATCCTCTTCCTCGAGTTGGGGGCTTTATTTTGGAGGGGTGCTTGGGGCTGGGAAGGAGAATAAAGATTATTTCACATGTCAAACAGCTTAAAAGTGTGGATTGTGATGGTCACAGGAACAAGGTACAGTTGCTATTTTAAAGCTTTAGTTTAATTGTTCAAATCTTTAATTCTCCTGTACGCCCGAGGACAAGCTAACGGACAACACAAGGTTTGAGACCATTATAGTTTTTAAAATTCTCGGAGTGTAATGTTTGAAGAACGGAGCAAATCAGTGGTTTGGTACTGCTTTTGATACTCTGGACCATAAAATAAGCCCATATAGAAACTGTTTAGCTAAACGCTAAATAACACTGGAAGTGTCTTTTTTTAGTTACTTGTTTCTTCTTTACTTCTAGTAACGCTTTAATAAAAGGAACTTTAACATTATCAAAACTTGGATGCTCGCAGCTATAGAGGCATCCTGAGTAAGGCGTCGCATTCCAGTGGTTTCAGACCTCATTTCTATAAAAGTCGTTTTGAGTTCAGACTTTGCTGAGGCCGAAGTCCCAGGGCCTGAATGAAGCCTCCTGAACTCAAAGCAAGTTTCACAGGAGCCAGGTCTGTTTAATTCCACTTTGTCCAGGAATAAAAATTTGATCTTGAACTACTCTACGCTGTTAAATGAATGCATCACAGAGCATGCCAGCCAGCAGCTCCTATATTTAAAGATTTTCTAGCTGAAATTTTAAAACCATCCTGAGCACCGGGGGTCCTGCTCATATACATGTTAGGTGAACATCATGTAGACAGCCTGCTAACTTACTGTTTTAGGAAGCTGGGACAAAAACCAAACCAAACCAACAAAAGCACAACCAGACACATTTAAAGGAGAACGGAATTCCACAGCAGAAAGTTCTCTGACACTGCAAGTTTTCCCTTGAGACAGAAATAAATGTTCCTTCACTCTCCCTATCAAAAATATTGCATATTCCCCTGCACTATGGCTGCATTACAGCATCATAAGAAGTTTCTCACTGGGAAATTGTTTGCAAAGCTGGTTTGGGGAGAATAGAAATCTTTAAGCTGCCCCTGTGACCAAGGCACTCAGAACAAACCACCTCAGCGCTGTACTTTGGTGACGGCACACAGTCTCACTTTGAGCAGGCCAGGCAGGGAACACAAGACGAGCCAAGGTTACGTGCGAACTGCCACCTCTGGGCCATGCAACACCAAAATAACCACGGGTCAGGACAGGCGCACGTAAAAAGGACTCGCTGGAAATTACTTTTAATATGAGCAAAACAAAACTGCTTACGATTTGTAGGGTATGATAGTGTGACAGACTAATCTGAACAGCTTTTGTTTCATCTCTCTAATAAGCCTCCTACAAGTAATTCACATTACAGGAGTCATCTCTGGTAATACTGTACATTTGTGTCAATCGCTTGGTGAACACCACTTCTGGATATTTAGAGTGTAATTCATCATAACTACAAACTAATTTGAAAGTTGCAGGAGCATCCTCCAACTGCACATCAGCTTGCAAAGGGAAGCGTTCAGACTAGCAGTATCAAAATTACTTCACAGAGTTACGTAGCAAAAGTTACAATTCCTCGTCATAGAGCATTGCACTAGTTCGTCATTTTGTCTACTGTAAAAGTGGGTTTATTGTCAGCATTATTACAAATTAACAGCAAAGTAGCTCCCCAAAACAATTGAAGGGAGTAGGATTGAAAGCTAAGAACTTTGATTAAAGCATAATTTTCTGATTGTCTTCTAACCCTAAATTATTAAAATACAGAAAAAAATTTGTTATGTTAAAAAGAGGCATCATTTAGAAAAGAAGTCTTATTCCTTACAATGATTTAAAACTAACATAGAAGAATAAAACAGTGCTACATTAAATACAGTCAAGAGCATTCGGATGGCCTGATGTAGGTACGGCCTCATGTCCTCTGTTTTCTGGCCCAACAAGGGTTTTTCCTTGCTTTGATGAGTATTTGATGGCCACAGAACCTTTCCCACTTACCCTGGAGTGGATTGTCCACATGTACTGTGTTAACACATAAGAGTCAGCATTTATTTATGCTTTAAGAGCAGCACAGCTGTCCCCCAGCTGTGCTCACTCCACTGCAGTACTGGAACGAGCACAACAGCTCGGGTATCTCAGGGAATGCATCATTGTTCTGAACGGCCTTTTTTTCCCCATTTTATCAGAAGATGGCTCCTCATTACTTTTCCCAGCCGGCTGAGCAGGCTCTGTCTGGAATTGTTCTATTTGAATCTCGAGGTGTTTTTGAATGGCTAACCCAAGGACTTCTGGATCCACAGATGCCCCATACACTTCCCACGTCATTCCTTCGTCATCCCATCTCACTTCACGTACTGGAGATTTGGGGGCCTCCAGGTCTTGCTCCAGGTTCACCTCTGGGAACACATGCGAGTGGCCACCTGCTGCAGCTGCTGGGCTTGTTGCCACAGATTTGCATTCCATGGTTGAAAGCGTTTGTACCTCGGCATCTCTGTGCTCGAGAGCTGGTTTCAGTCCTTTAGTTAAGTCATTCATAGAGGTCATAGTCCACATATCCTTGGTTGTCATTACCGTGTCTGCACCTTGCTGGCTACTAAAGGCAACACAGGCAGCCTTTGTTTCTGGAGCTGCTGTTTGCTGCTGAGCACAGTGTTGAGCATGTTGTTCTGCAGCGTTGCTACAGCACTTCAGGACTCTCTTGGCATCCAGGCCCGATTCGCTTACTGAAGACACCAGCTTAGGATATGTCAGAATGTCTGAAGTAGAAAAGGAGTGAAAATAGCCAGGTGCTGCCTGCTCTTTTCCCGACTCGCTAACAGAGCATACCAACCGTGGAACAAGTTGTATAGATGGTATGGGCAAAGAATGGCAATAGGCAGGGACTGTGGCATCTGCTTTCATACAAGGGTCCTGCCTTGTATTACAGGGCCCTGCAGCATTGTTATGAACTGCCATCACCATGGGGGAGTATGCAGAGTTTGGAAGATTACTGTAAGTCAGACCACCGTGAATAAACCCCGTGGCTTGACTGAACAGTGTCCTGTTTGAGAAACCATTTCCAGGCACGTGGGGTCCTAGAACAGCAGTGTGAAAGGTTCCAGGATCTGTGTAAACAGTAGCATTACGTGGAAGTCCACTGCTCTCAAAGCTATTTGTGGGTACTTCTTGGTCTCTAGGCAGAACTGGAAAATGAGTCACAAGGTTTTGATAGTGAGATGTATTTTCATTTGTTTCTGATCCATATGTCTGTGTTGGGAAAGACATCGCAGCCACTGGCAGACCATGCCTGCAGCTAGAAGAGGTTAGGGTGGAGTGAGTAGCACTGGTTTCTGTGCAAGTGACATAAGTCTGCTGTTTGCAACTGCGAGTTAGGTCTGAGTGGCTTCTCTGAAGGGCAGTTCCTGGTTCTTCCATTTCACACGAGCTTTGCTGGTATACAGCGCAGGCTGAAGAAACATTCTCAACAGTGCTGCTCTTTACACGCATCTTATTGCCCCTCGCTTCCCGGGATGCTGGGGACTGTTCAGCGATAAGAAGATGGTTTGTAGTCTTCGTTCTGCTCTGTGAATTGTCATCGGCTGCCTGATCGCTTGGGACCGCTGCCCCAAGTCCCATCGCCCCAGGCTGCGAGAAAGACCATCCAGGACTCGGCACACTCCTGGCGTCACTCTCGTTTCCCAGGGTATGGCAGACGGTGCTACTGTGGCTTTTCTTCAGCTCCTGTTTGTTGCTTTGCCTTTCCTCTAAAGTTGATTGCCCAGTATAGGCCAGACTTGACGAGCTCTTTGACAAGGGGTGACTGTTGGCATTCAAGAGACTGTGACAAGTAGAACTTAGTGCATCCTGGTAGGAATGAGTGTGGAGCTGGTGGCTGTCAGCTGACATGGCAAAAAAGAGAGATCTGCAAGAAATGGCGGGAAAGAAAAATAATCAGTTTAAGAAGGAAATAGATGCACTGGAAACGATAATCTCTGTTGACCTTCTGCTTGGGCTTCTTGTTTTTCACTGTTCACAAATACTTTTTAAAAAAGCACTCTACTGTAGTCTCTGTGTACTCAGACTGTCCAGCTTCCATTTTCTGTTTCCTCAAAGGGGTTTTCCCTGAATTAGAGTCAGGATTTATTGAAATTCTGTTTTGTTCAATTTCATAAAACTCAAAGGGAAAAAAATTCTTCTTGGTTTCTAGCTTTTAACAATGACTATCTCAACATTGCCAAATATCATCTCCCCTGAATTTACTGGAGCCATTTTGGGGACATCCAGAGATGTCATATCACTTAAGCAGAGACAGAAGTATGTTTAAACAAGAAGGCTTTTCACCACAGTGGTCATTAAGCCAACAACGTTAACCGTATTGTCAAAACAAAACACTTCAGCTTTTAGTCTCTTGACGCTGTCATTTCAGAAGTTACCCAATCACTGCTGGAGCTTTCCGACAATAACAACGCCTCAACAACTGAACAAGTTCTCCCTTTTCCCCCTATCCTTCCTAACAAGCTTCTTTGGATTTCATCTCACAGGAATATCACTATTTTGGTCAACCATTTTCCCAGAGTCCACACAAATGTACACGAGATGTGACTAAACTGTTTTGACCACCTGTGGCAGAGATTAAACCCAAGGAAATGCCAGGCCTGTGTGGCGTCGGTGCCAGTGTTCCCAGAACAAGCAATGCTGGGAAGCATGGGGCAAAGATACCCAGCTGGCCCCCGACAGGGTCAGTGAGCTTTCTAGCCCGTGCTTACCACTGGCACGATAGGAGGTGGCAGCAAAGAGGGATCCAGTGAAAGGCTGGAGGTGAAAATCCCCTAGGGACCACTGAGCTGGATGGAAAGTCTGCATCTCAGCACAGAGTCTGTTAAGGGTACATGCTTCAGTGCATGGATTAGGCTTCTGGTGCCAGTAACCTTTGGGAATCCACAAATTCACACTGGCTCTGGAAGGTACAACTCATTGCACCAAAAGCAGGGTAAAAACAAAACAAGAAAATTTTAACCAAAGTATTGTGGTGGTTCTGCCCTTTTTTTCAGTGCCCTCAATCACTTCCGTTGTTAGAAAACACTTGTTTCTACTGGTTAGTATAGTATCCTAACAGTTCTTAACATTTATGTTAGCACTTCCACATCTAAGAGAAGGGGTAACTGAAGATTTTGGATCTAACCAGATTTAGTCACGCATTGAATCAGACCTTTCACTGGCTGACTTCTCACTTGCCCTTGGTGTCACAGAGGTCTTTCAACATTTGTATAACTAAGTTTTAATATGCTCACATATCTATATCTATTTACACACATACATATAAATATATCTCTTTTATGAAAGAACCCATTCTGTTGAACAGAAAAATCTAGAGCATTTATTCATTGCTTCCAGGTCATGTACTACAGGGTAATCTGTTGTGCAGAAATATAGTGGAAGCCACAAGATCTCATTTTAGAGAACTTTCCCTCAGATGCACTCTATACACTCCGCCTCCCTAGCAGGACCCTGAAAGAAACCTTCACAATTTCTCATGAACTGTATCACTGAAATAAAGATGAATGTTTGCAACAAGAAGGGTACATAAACATGGTGGACAAAAGCACTCTGTAAATGTAACAGGAAAGTTCAGTCAAAACACCAAGAGACCAGTGGCTGCAAGGACTCACATTGAAACCTTTCAGCAGAGAAACTTTTAATATGTGATCCTTTTAATATTATATTTACAGGCTCAAGGAGTCATCTACCAACAAAACTGATAAAAAGCATGCCTTTTGCTCCATCCACAAACCAAGAGCTCCACTGCTGATCCAGACAGCTATCGGTGCTTACACTTGTAATTCCATTTTTGTTGTTAACTTTGGCAAGCTAATTGTTCAGGTTGCAGTTTTCCCATCACCTGAAATCCACTTGTGCTGACTGCTTTCCATAATAAAATTGAGCAAGGCAACATTAAAAAACAGTTATTTGCAATCACTTCTCTGAGAAGCTTTTCATTGTGGGCTGTGCAGTAGGGACTTGCGATTGGTAGCAGTATCCTCTAGCGTTAGGGTTCACTCAAATTTGGATTGTATGCAGAAAAAAAGGCAGTTTCCCCTCCTTCATATGTGCTTGTTCAGCTAGAAGTTAAACTCACTGCAGACTCCACCCGCACCAAGCCTGCTCCGTAAGACACGCAGCCTCTCTGGCCTGGGGGACTCCACAGGCTGGTGGCATCTAAGGGCACCACAAAAGCATCTTTTCTTCCAGGAATGGGATTTCAGATTCCTGGGTCAGAGGCACTGCTGAGTGCAGCTGCAGCCAAAAGCAACCACTTCTTGCCAGGCTGGCCACCAATGTATTTCTGCATGTTTTCCAAAAGCCCTCAATCTCACTCAACACTTAGAAGAAAGAACTGGGAAAGGGACCGTTCTCAAACACTTCGCTCACCTCCTCCAGCATGTAACCTGTCCTGCAGCCACTTGCACATATGGGTACAGCCTGCCCCATAGGTTCAAAGGAGTCAGCAGGATTAACCACCAGAGCATAGCTGTCTGCAAGGTGAAGACCTTACACTTAACCTCTTTAAAAGATAACGCCTGCAAAGGCTCTCGCACACACTGGGGTTAAACTACATTTACTAATGGAAACCCTCAGTCACAAATATTGAGTCTCAGGTGAAAGGAAGCTTCAAACGTATCCTGTTGCAGGTGATACCAGGCTGCAGTTGATACCAACTTTGAAGAGCTCTCTCACAAAGATTACAAGGTTCAAGTACGTACGTGTACACAGACACCAAAACCTCTATTTGCTTTCTGTATGTAGCATTGCTGCAGAAGCGCCTGTAGCTGGAAAAAGTGATGCAATCTAAGACTGATTCCTCACCTGAACGTGAAGAAACACATTCAGATGAACAAAACAGTCCAAATACATTGGCATCACTGAAAACAACATCCACTGTGATGTTTGCAATGAAACTTCCAAAGAGAACTCCGAAGAAATTTATTTTTGCCTCACCCACGTAGGCTCCAACTGCAGCTGAAACCAAGGCCAAAGTGGGCCAATGCTACATATATTACACATGTACAAATACTTATGTAAAGTCATAACCAGCAGCTATCAGCAGCATTTGAACGTCTTTGTTGTCCTTGCTAGCACAATTGTAACAATTATCCTATGACTTTTGGACCTTAAAAACAATGGGAACAATTATCAGTTAAGTGAAACAGCATCTCACCTGATACTGTAGGACAGAGTTAAGGATGGGGAAAAAAAAAAACAGTGGAGAAGAAACAAAAAGCCCCATTCAGACAAGATGAATCAGCTTTCCTTAGAACAATGCACTTTCCCATCATGTTGAAATCCAGAGTTACATTTTCCCAGGCAGCCTGAACACTTCCCCATTTAAAGGCCATCTATTGCTTTCTCCCTCCGTTCCCTGACTCTGGAAAGACCTATGAGCCCTCACACAACCAGCACACCTCGCCCACCTGGCGGAGGCAGGGCCCTGAGCCAGGCTCACGCAGGCTAAGCTCTGCATGGAGGGTGACGGCTGCGGAACAATCGACGTCTGCTAGACCTGGCTTTCTCTCACCTTTTTTTTTTTTTTTCCTTTTTTTTCTTTTTAAACTGGCTTAGCTCTCACTACATCAGATCGTGAATCCAGCCACACCGATCGCTAACGTCAGCCCTGGGAGGACACAGAAGACCAATCCCCTCTGCAGAAGTGCAAACTGACTAATGGCGTAAACCCAGAGCAAACGTGCACGTGTGGTGCCCTTCTTCTTAAGACTTCGGAAATGGCATGTAATCCCATACCCACCTTCCCGCGCTCTACATGCCGCACATGTAACGGTGGCCCTGATTCCCCGGGGTACAAAACCATCCTAACACGTACCCACGCATCCCTACAGAGGAGACGCCACGCTGCGCGTACGCGCGCTAGAGGTGCTGTGCTTGCTACGAGAGCTCGCGCAGACCGCCTCCAGCTGATGACTTCTGAGAAGGGGCAGGAAGCAGAGGTGCCTGGGTGGTTATACCAACACATATACCAGGGAGGGGCTGGGGAGGGTACTGGGAATGGTGTGACAAAGTGTTTTTTTAAAAAACCAACCAACCAAAAAAAAAACCCAGCCCCAAACCTGAACCTCTCTAATTTCACAGTCGTGCAATGCCATTGTGATTTGTGAATCAGCTAATCAGGAATGGATTACCCACGTGAAACATGGATAGAAATACAGCTGACTTAGTGGGTACTTAGGGACCTAAGAACTACTTTTTTGGTGCATGTTGGGCAGAGAAGACCGCTTTGCTTAACTTTGCTTTTTAAGAAGTAAATACATAATTTATAGGAAAGTAATTGTATTCAAAAATACTTATTGTAGCTTCTGAGTTGATCTGAGAGATTTTCCTTTGGAAATTCAAAGGAAATCTGCACCTGAACAACAAGGAAGCATGAACTCCGAGGCAGATACCCTGCTATGAATACACAGAAAATCGTTAGACAAGCGGAGAAAGGCTTAGGATAGAAATGGAATTAACAGCCACCATTTTTGGCTCAGCTTCAGATAGCTTATGAGGGGATCTGGCTGCTTTCACTAATTCCACTGAACTACTTTAAAGCAACAAATGTGTATTTTGCTATGACTTATGATTAAAGTTGCGACCTATTTAATGCACTAGTAAATTTAGTCTCAGAATATTAAATATCACGTATGTTATCAGTTGAAAGACATTCAGTGGTAAATTAACTACGATTCCAAAATCCTTCAGTATTTTTGTTTGCCATGCATGTACTTTTAATTACAGTTTTGACAACAAACACAAGCAGATATAAGGTGGAATAATTCCTAACAATCATGTCAATATATACAGCAAGCTTTCATGTAATATAATAATACCACATGCTATTTCGGTATGACCGTATTTAGCTCCTGCGTTATGTATTTGCTAGCGATTGCTTTCTTCCCTGCATTGGCAGGCTTCAAGAGAGTGATGTGATAAACATGACATCCACAAAACAAATCATAGTTTTCATAACAAGGATAGCAACAAGGGACATGGTTTAGGAGGCCTGGGGATGTTGGGATGGTGGTTGGACTTGATGATCTTAAAGGTCTTTTCCAACCTTAATGATCCTATGATTCTATGATATTAACATAAGACAATGTGTTAATAACAAAAGAAATCCAGCCATGCCTGCATTTCCTCCAACAAGCAAAGAAAGAAACTACAAAATGCTATAAAAGTAACACAGCTGCCGGATCCTTTATCCCAGGAAAGGATTTTTTTCTTTTGAGTACTGTCTCAAGCAAAAATCGGCAGAACAACTTAGCAAGTTATGCAACACTAACTATGCTCTTTCGTAAGTCCTGTGTTGCTACAGTAAACTAAACATATTGTGATGCAGTATGAATTGCCTAACACGTTAAACAATACAAGTTGCAGAATTTTGAAAGGGAGAAGGAGAAAATTTGTTTAAAATTTAATACTATTTACTAGAAAAATACGTGCAATGCCAGAGACTTATTTCTCTGTTTTCCGCAGCTTGCTTTTGCTTTATGTAACTGAGATGGTCAACCCACAAATCCATGTTTTGTTTTAAAACGAGCATCCGGCTGCAAAATAAGTGATAAAATCAGAGCCAGTTTCAGAGGTGAGAGCATTAATATGCAAGTGTGGAATTTGGAAGAGTTAGGTGATTTGATCAATACGAAAATTTTTGGATGATGACTGTTAATTTCGGGTGCTGACCAGGACCCTCCATGGCAACCACTGGCACTTTTTGAGGTGAAAGGCAGCGTTAGGGGGTTGCAAGATCTTTGCCCGGAATTTGCTCCTTCATTTGCATCCTTCTGGCCCCGCTGCGCATCAGGACTTGGTAACCTGTACAGTAATCAGCTTCACAAGACAAAGACAGAATTTCTGCAATAGCACCAAACTCCAAGACAAACACATTCATTTTATTCAAGGAGAGTAGTGTGATTTTAATGAACTCGCGAGACTTACTTGAACAGAAGTCTGCTACACGTAGGTTCGTAACTCTGTTTAATCTTATTACAAACACCATGGCTATAAATTTGAAAAGGCAAGAGCAGTTAATGGTTAAAATGACAGGACTTTCATTACAACCTAAGGGGCAGCTGTCATGTAGCCATAAACACTGCTGACACCTGTCTGGGATAAGACAAGCACGCACAGAAATAACTAAATTTCTGCCCAAACAGCCGTTACCTTGGGTACCAGAACCAAAGCAGCACATTCACACATATTCAGGCCTGGTATTTTAAGCAACGTGTCTTCCTCATTGGCATCTACAACTGGACTTTTAAGAGAGATGTTTACCATGGTAAAATGACACAAAAAGGACCGTTGTCTAATGTGACATTAATTTCTTTTAGAGCTGTACTAATTTTAAAGAGGTTCATACCACCAAAATAATAATAAAAAAACCCCCAGAGTCTGGTCATGTCTAAAAATTTGCCCCTGCTTCCCCGCATTGAGAATTACCGGTAACTTCCACAAGATAAGAAAGATCTGTTTAGCACTTACACAAGGACTGACACACTAGTGTTATGAGACCTGATGGCCTCTCCCTAACTACACTTCCCTGAAAGAAATAGTCCATTAACAGTAATCACTAACATCTAATGCTGGGTGGGGGGAGTCAAACCACTTGAAAGGCATTGGCAAAACAGGATTAGCATGGTAAAAAGCTTACAGATTCGAGTGTCTGGGATTAGGGTTTTTTTGGTGGTTTTAATTGTTATTTTATTTTGGTGAGGTATAAGGGAAAGGAAGAAATAGAGGAGTTACAGTAGGGATAAAGGTATCACTCATCAGGGAACTTCAAGGAATTTCTCTCAATTCTGTAAATACAACTATATCAATGCAACTAGATCAATATAGAATCAGGTTGAAACCCCAATTACGTAACCTGTAATCCATCATCTTCCTTTAGGCTTTCCAGTTTGGAATAGTATTATAAATGAACTATGCCTTGTTCAGTTCACTCTACTAATGTCCTCTTGTAAATATTTTGAGTCATCTTATATTTCCAAGCATCAGACAGATCTACAGGACAGACTGATCTGGGCATCTACAGATACCATCAGATGCACACAACAGACAAGTGCCTACTGTGTATGCAAATGAACGGGATTATTCTTCAGTCCGGCAGCACCAGAGGCACCAGTGACAGTGGTGCATGTCACCAGGACCGTAGTCGTTGTAGGAAGAAGAGCACATTTGACAGCCTAGAAAACACGAGAGCAGAAGAGTTAAGACAGTGCGCAGCACAGCAAAAGCATAGATCGTGTGTGTCTTACGTACATATAAGGTGACTAGTCACAGCTTTTCTTCTGCTTCTGTGAATTATCACCCTGTCTATCAGGCTTTTCTGAAAGACTTTGAAGCTGAGCATACTGGACAGACACCCCTCTGCATTGACTGGCAACAAGATGAAAAGGAGAGAGTCCCTTTTTCACTGCTAATGAACCTTGGCTACCTCCTTACTGAGGACCCAAGCAGAGGCCTCTTCCCCCAAAACGCTGCAGTTACCACGGGTAGCCTGGTTGCCAGTGACCTCACCAGGGGGTAATAAAATAGTTGTCATGTCAGAAAGTGAATAGATTCAGAACATTTGCTGACACATTCACCTCGAGGCAGAATGACAAGGGCATTGTGTCCACAATTATCCCAACAGCATGAGAAAAGCCATGCAGGAGGACGAGCATTCACTTTTAAGAAACAGCAGGGGCAGCCCACAGCCCTGGTAGAGTCTGAGCCAGGAAAGAAGAGCTGGGAACTCTAAATTCTAAAATGGCAAAGGCTAAAATGAGAGTGCCATGAGAGAAGAGCTGAGAAGGATGAACCAAAGGAGACTATTTTAATGACAACTTTAACTGAATTCCTAGGAGGAATTCACATAGGGCTGTAAGTAAATTATTGGGAAACCAGAGAGGGGTGCCCTCTATCACAAGGGAGGCATGTGTTGGGATGTATCGTGACACCACCACATGACGCACTGTGCAACTGCGTGTCCTCTTCGCCAGCTCTTTATTTAATCATCTGTCCCAGAAACAACTTCAGAGATCTCTTCTCATGTTGATCTTTTTTTAGAAGGAATTTATAAGCAAAACATTACTCCCACTGTGTCTCCATGTGCACACAGACCTACGTCAGAGTACAAGCTGCCCCACGATACACCTGACAGCTAAAATATGAGATATTGTACAATCATATTTGATGCTCACTGTTCATATTTGACAGCTTGCTTCTTTAAAGCTCGCCTCTTCAGTCAGAAGACTTAGAACTGTTGCATTACAAAGGAAATATGCTGATATGGTCACGTAATCAGCTGTTTTCAGCAGCTGGGGCTTTAAAAAAACCCCTAAACCATCAAATATTATGACAGCAGGCAACACTGACCTGGAGGCGTGCTTACAGCGTGTGCCTACAGGAGTGGTACATTAATATAATTGTCTTTCTGATTTAAGCAGAACAGAATTATGCAAAATGAAACTGTTAATTCAGCTGCCAGGTTTATGCTGTTAAGATTTACTGGCTACTGATATCCACTGGCAGTAGAAGAGTCCTGTGAGAAAAACATTTCATAATTTCTTTAGGAATTAATCTTTAATGCACAAAATTTGCAGTGTCCTATCTACATTTGGATTTATTTCAGAGAGACAGACACTGGTGAATTTCCTCTTCACAACAGAGGATCGTGTCCTATATTCCATCACATGTACCAATTTGGAGGGGGCAGGGTCAGTCTGGTATTGAAAGACTCATCCTCCTCAGAGCTCCATTTTAGGGTCCACTCTTCAGTCCTGAACTGTCTACCCCCAGAGCAAACCCACTGCTCTGGAACTATGCAAAAACACATGGCCATGGCTTGCCCGACAAGCCTCTACCCATCAGAGGCCTAAGCCTGAAAACTGTGTGAATCACAGTTGCCCGTGAAGTATCACAAACTTAAAAGTCATACAGAAAACCACAAGCCTGCTTGCGGCCTGCTTCCAATCTCACACCAACGGAGCGCACCTACATGTTAATGCAACCTTTGCAAGAGGCCAGTTTGCACATCCAACAAACTCCACCCAAACTGGCTAAGTGATTAAAGTACCTACTTATAAATTCATGTGATTGAGTAGAAAATATTAAAATAATTATTTTTGTTGTTTGCTTGCAAGTTTAATAACAACAGTTAGAGGGAAGATATGAACTCGGCTTAGCCTCCCTGCCCGATGGATATCCCAGCTTTAACTTCCAGATTCAGCACTGTCGTCAGTTACCTTTGAATACGAGGGCAGTGAGACACTCCACCCTGACAAGTGAGCATGCATCTGACACCTACAGCTCTGCCACACAGCGTGTGCGAGTCGATGGGCAGTTAGCGAGCTCTGTGCTGACTGGAAGGCGGCGGCCAAAAGCGCAGAGCCGAGCCTAACACACCCAGCCTCCCCGAAAAACTCACTCATTTGGGCTCAATAGTATGCTGACCGAGATCAAAGCTTTGTAACTAGTTACAATGGCAGACAAAGCAAGCCCAAATCTGCCTTAAAAATACTGACTAGATAGCTGCAAACACAGTGGCTTTCCATGTTCACGTACCATCCTTGATAGAAGGATGGCAATTCCTGTAGCGGCATCAAACAGGAATAATGGTGACATAAACAAAACTAACAGTAACCTGAAGCTCTCCAAACATCTCTGTTAGGATAGAGGAAGACAATATTTACAGATTGAAAGATGCCCCACCAAAACAATCAAAGATGGTTCATGTAATAATTATATCTCTTTCCTGCCTAAAAACCCTGGCGACTTATCCAGCAAGACCTAGTAACTTACCCTCATTTCTTGTTCTCTTATGTTTCCCTGTGATTAAACACTACACACTGGCTACAAACCCCCCTTTAATTCTTTATTTAAATGACAGAGTTTATGAACTGTACACAAAACATTGGAGAAAAGAAAGATTCAAGAAGGCGGAAATCCATCTTCCTCCCAAAGTTGCTCTCAGTATTGGCAGCAAAAAGACTGACTGCTAGATTGTAGACTGACAGAAAACTGACTTCTAGATTATAAAAAACAATTGCTTAGTAATTAGAAAGAGGAAATAATTGCCTTCTAATTCTGTCTGTGCTCACTGACATACTGTATGACCTTGAGCAAGTCGTTCACTTTGTGACTCAGTTTACTCATCTGTGACTCGGATTAGCTGCAGAAGCCCCTGATGTAGGTATTTAAAGGCTTAATTCATGATTGCAGAGCGCTCTGAAATCCCAGAATGAAAGATATTAAATATAAGACATTGAGAGGAATGTATTCTGGCCCTTCTTTTGTAATATTTGGTTTGAAAGAAATAAGTAGAGCATCTCTATGTGAAATTCTTGTTGCGCTTGCAGAAAACTCATCTTACGGGTAAAGTTCAGGCTCTATCCATGCCTCAGAAGCATCTGTTTAAAGCATCCCCTCCTCCAGTTTCCCAGCATCAAGTGAGGAGGAGTAGTCTTAAGGATTTCAAATACATAAAACCAGTATTAACAGAATTTCTGAAATTAGGCATCATATGTATATATTTTATCTATAATATGCATGCTAATAACACATATATTATATATGCATGGTACATTAAGTAGCAATGATTCATTATACCTTTGTAAGCAGAGCTTTCACAACTGCAAACGATATTGTCCTGCAGTGCTGCATCCACTTACAAGCTTTTATTTACTATGATGAACTTTTTGTGAAAATCTCTTAGGCAGAGAGATTCTGTGACAAATTTAAGTCTTTGGTTCCCACCACAAGCTGTCTTTTATATATCTTTAAGCTGAAAAGAACTGGCAATCTCTATCCAGACGGATAAGCAGTGCTACGCACATATAGCCAAGCAAGTATTGAAAAGTACTAAAAAGACTATCTAATCGTGTTTCATAGCATTGCTAAATGTTCCCATTGCCCGACTGTAGTATAAACTAGTTTTAATATTATATAAAAAATGAATATAGGAGGAACTAGGAAGAATAATTTTTCTCCTCAAACCTGACACTTCATCATAAATAACAATTATTATATGCAAGTGTGGTGTGTGTCTCTCAAAAAAGCAACTGTCCCAATTACTCTGTGGTCTATTTCAGACCTGTGTGGGAAACTAATATCTACAGTTTTTGGAAAACATCTGAAAGGGGTTAAAGGGAGCATCTCTCTACTCTTTCAGGACTGAGAAGAAAAACATTAGAGCTTTCCTAGAGGAGAAGCCATGCTCACAAGATGCTATCCAAAGCCTGTTTGACACCAGAGACCTTAAAGAGAGAAAAACCAAGACACAGTAAAGCAGCAAACTAAAGCTTGCAAATGCCTTGTCAAATATGAGTAAGTGAAGAACTTCCTCAGGAACTTATGTTTACACCCTGCTCTATGCAGACAAGCAAATCTCCCCTCCTCGTGGTTAATCTCAATCGCAAAATGAGCTGCAGAAGTCTTCACTTCCTTATTAACATTTAATAATGTCAGAAGCACAAAATATTGAGGTATAAGTTCAGAACAACTCAAGAGCTGCAAGACAATGAAGGTTTCTGTCTTCACCAGGGTAGAGGAAGATCCCACCTGTACAGCATGGACAGATAGAGGGTAACTCTTTAAGCACCTGCTGTTAACTGCTAGCAACAAGATGCTGATTATAAAGTAGTAAGTTTTTGTTGTAGGAATTCTTTGCTTTTCAAACACTGGTTTGACCATATTCAAGACCCAAATGGACAAAATCCTAAGAAATCTGATCTGGCCTCCCAGCTGCCTCTGCTTTGAGCAGGAGGTTGGAATAGATGACTTCCCAACGTCCCTTCCAAACTGAATGATTCAATGATTTTTTTATTATTATTATTATTGTTTTCAGAATTTTTTGCTTTTATCTGTCATTGCAAATGAGAAGTTTTCATACAGCTTCTCATTCTGAGCCTCAAAAGCAGCTGGAATTTTTGCAATATTAAACAATTTGTTTAATTGATTAGTGGAACCTGTACCTTTTACTGAAATGAGGTCAAACAGGAATGACTTGAAAGGAACCACAAAAGCAATCCCTGTATTCTACAGGCAAGATGATACATATGAAGGAGGAAGTGAACTCCAAGAGTTTCTTTCCATCCTGTTAGCACCTGCCTTGTTACTAAAACAACAAAAGCACTCCACCCCTTCCATTGTTCAGAGGCCACTGAGAGCCAAATAAAACTACTGAAACAAGATATCTTTTTCCCTGACAATGTTTTAAGACGTACTTATTCACCCTGTTCAGCCATAAACACTGACCTTTCCCAGCAGATTCTTTTCAGAAAGCAAGAAGATTTTAAAAGTTAAAAAAATAAATCCAGCGTAGAAGAGTTAGGGTGGCTTTGTGCATTCATTATCTCTCTGATTTCCATGTCAGGTTTGCTTAGTTTGAGCTGAAAAGGAAGGCTGATCTTTCAGTGCAGCTCAGATGAACTGGGTTCTGTCAGTCTTATGCACTGTTGACTACAGTAAAGCTCTGCAAGTCAAATGAAGGTCTTACAACTGCTCAATCCCATTAACCTCCATTTGCACGCTCAGGAGTGCCCTTGCTAAAGCTTAATTAGCAAATATTCCGCAGATGCAGAAATACTCCCGCTCCTTTCTCTGGTTTGTATTAAATCCACACTGCACAAGAGTTAGCCATCATTTTAGAAGACCTATTACTTTAAAGATGCAGACAGGGACAGGCCATTTTAAAGGTCATTGATGCTTTTTCGATGCAAAGTGAGGCTTGGATATAATTTGCGTGCTTAATGCTCACACTCAACACCACCTAGCAGAGGCCTGGCTGATGCAACTTCATTTAGTTAGCCTGTCCCGATTCCCATGATCTGAGTATATATACCTAAGCAGCCCCAAAGTGATTTTTTTGTGGTTCCTGTTGCTAAAGATAATTTCTCTGAGTAAAACTGTATTCTGAAGACTTTAAGAGCTTTTGTAAAGGAAAGAGACCGCCTTCTTCCCCACCATCCACTAAGAAATCAGAGGATACTCCTAAAGGACAGTTCTTAGCATACATATGAGCTGTCAGCTGCATAGCTTTAAATTAATTCAATAGTTATATCAATAACAAAAATTGCATCAAATTATCTTAACTGGAGAATGGCTCATTTAGTATCTCTCAGTTCACTGCCTTCTCTTTGCATCCCTCATGCACATAATCCTGACCACTGTACTCAGGCGTCTATTTTCATTCCCCCCTTCTTTTTGCTTTTATGGAAAAGATCCCTCTCTTGCCACTGTCCCCACCATCCCCGCAAGGAAAGAAAAAAATTATTCAGATCTTCCAGAATGTTAATAGCCCAAAGAGAAGTGTTTTCACATATGCTACTGTATATGCACACAGCTTTACAGTTTACACCAGTTAAAAAGCCCTCTCATTACTGTACAATGAAACTACAAGAACTAACTAAAAGGCCAGGGCCCACAAACCCTACGGTGTCCCTCACGGTCAAAGGAAATGAGTGAAAAAAAGAGTGCAAGGTTGACAAGGAAAGCAAAGCATAACATCATTTGCAGCCATTTGAATCATGCCATGCTGTTGTTCTCGGGCTGGAATGGTTTGAGACTGCAAGCAATGAAATATCACATTCATCTACCAAAGATAGAAACTTCTGTTTCTTTTAGGAAGTAACAGAATTGCACAATGACTTGAGGGTCACTTGCAACAACAAAACTATGGCATATGATAACAAAAAAAGATTTTTTTTTTTTTTTTATTAATTGAAAAAAATACTTACACAACACAGAAAGTGAATAAATACTATTAACAGCGCTCTCTTTAGTTCCTGAGCCTTTGAAAACATCTTTCTTAGGTTGCATTCTCCTGCAAATTGTGTAACAGCTTGCAATATCCAAATACAAGGGGCCAGTCAAGTACACTCCACCCTCATTTGAAAACATTACCTATAGGGGAAAGGAACGGAGAATCCGGCCTCTCTAATCTCCAGAAGAGTTGCTGAAGAAGGAAGAGGATTTTGCTGCAGTTCTGCACAGAACTAACCAGCCCGCAGACAGGTGTAATATTATCCCACTGGTACAGCAAATACCTCTGCTTATCTGGAGTGTTTTAAAACTAGCTCCTATTTACCCTTTGTCATCGCCCCTAACAGAAAGAAAATTAAACGTCAGAAGTATAATGATCATCAATAACGATTTTTGTCTGTCTCACCCTCCCTCATACACTCTTATTTTTCAAGTGTATTTTGAATATGTACAGTTTACTGTGGAAGGAAAAATGAGGATTGGTATGGTTATCTAATGGAGAATTGTCATATTTGGTGTTATCAGCCAGCTCAGACATCACAAGGTTGTATGAAGTTACTGCTCTTGTTTATGCAGCCCTAGATAATTGTCAGAGAAACTAAACTGCAATTCCAGCTCACTCTAGAGTTAAGATAAAATGTCTGAATGGTAAAAATCAACAAAACCCTATAATCAGAGTGTTTTACAGAGTAGCTGAGCCACGACATGAAAACATGAAGCCCTCATCTAATCCGCCCTTATAAACAAAACCTTCCCCAAACCCAGTTCTTTTACACAAAGACTCTGTGCAGAGGTCTTTGAACTTGGATATTACAGCAATCTACGTCCCGCAATCGTTCAGACCTACACTTAACCTTAAACATGCAAACAACTATTTCTGAGCTTTAATCAGTGCCTTGGTGCAAGGAAATCATGGATATTTTTGTATCAGATGATTACTTTGAAGCATGAGTCACTGGAAAAGAGGTAGATTTTGATCTTCATACAACCCATCTTATTTACACACAAGATCAACATCTTACAAAACGTTTATCCAATGGTTATCTTTCCAGTCACCTTTCAGGCTTAGAGTTCTCTAAGCAGAAATTACTGCTTGCTCTCCCCATCCCTTTTAAACCTCTTCCCCTAAAATCCAGAAGTGCATCAGCACAATTTCTTACTTTGAATCATAGGAGGTTATAAACTACAGCATATGCACATAACACTCTTCTACTATCATTTTTTCATTTAAAGCATTTACTCTAGTGACAATAAAAAGCCAAACCAAATCAAATCTTTGACTTTGGAAAAGACATGTTTCAATTTAAGAGAAAATTTTATCGGTCATTCTAAATAGCGATTGATGGATTATCTAGAAAAAAAGAGTGTAAAACAAAGCTGGTATGCAGAAGGCACTGAAGTACTGCTCAGTTTTTCTCTAGTGTTGCATATTAACTTCTTAGGAATTTAAAAAACATGTGGTGCACATGGTGGAAAAACCCAAGGGAAACCATTCTCTGGCAGATTAGTAGGAAAAGGTAACAATAAAGCAATACAATTTAGTCTTTTTATTATTATTAAAAACCCGACATACACAAGATAATAAAAAATCATCTTCGTAAACTTGCAGACATGCAGAGGATTAAGATGAATGGGATTATGGGGGTTTTCTCTGCCAAAGAAACAGTATATTCTAGAAACACTTGCTAAAAGACAAATACGTACACGCCTAAGTGAAAGACACCAGCACAAAAAACCCCCCACCTTCTGCAGAACTACATTAAATTCAGTTAGAGCTCAGAGCCATAGTTCCCATCATTTCAGCAAAAGAGAAATCTACAATTTCCTGGCCTTTGCAGTCCAGCTATGAGCCCCCTGCTGCCAACACAGCACTTACAGAAGCCCGGGTCTGTCTCTGTGCAGCTCCTCTCCCTTATCCCCATCTGCTTTGTTACTCTCAGAGACCTGCTGGCAAAAGGGAGAGGGCTCGGTGTCCTTACAGGAGATGAAAGAACGGGCAATACATGACTTCCGTGGTCCTTACCTTCCCCCTACTCAGAGACTGCACATCCAGCTTCCCTGTCCAAGTTACTTGGAGGGTATTTAAAACAGATGCTCAGAAATCTGAGAAGAATGAAAGCCAAAAGAGTTCAGGTTTCCTTTAGGATCTGGGCTCCTTGATCCGCCTGATGCTGTTGACGCTAAGGTGAGCATATGATAAGGAGAAGGAGGAGGGATTGTTAGAGAGCATCAAAGGCAGGAGATTGGGAGATGGGGTTTCCCCTGCCTAGACTGACGGCCCTTCTTGCCTCCCCCCTTGGCTGGAGAGGAAATAAAATGGAGCCTAGGAGGGAGGGAGAGAGATAATCCTGCGGCTTCATCTGATTAGAGAAACTGGGCCTGTGCAGAGCCGGCAATGCTGCCAGGGAAGCACAGGGAGGGGAGGCAAAGAGGGGAGGAAGAGGAGGAGCACAAGAATGATAAGGGAAAAAGGGAAGTTATAAAAGGTATACAAGGGAACTGGCACCTGGGCCAAGCCACCCTGGATGCATTCAATTTCTACCCTCATGTAAATGTGAAATCACCAGTAGGAAACACCCATTGCTTCTGGTAATCCGGAGCAATAAAAAAAAAAACAAACCCCACACACAAAAAAACAAACCAAAAAACAAATAAACACCCCACAAAAAATCCACAAACCCAAACCAAAAAAACCCAACAAAACCCAGAATGCATTAGTTTTATAAGCATGGACTGGCAACAAGGATGTCCCAAAGGGTTGAAAAGAATGGGAATGTTTGTGCTGAGTAGGGAGAAATGGAAAAAGCAACATGCTACAGATAGTTTGTCACAGACAGGACACAACTTAAAACAAATTTGCTATTGCAAGTCATTTTCCAGAACCTGTTTCCGCTTACTAAAATAAATTCTAGTTGAACCAAAGTGACTTTAAAAAAAGTACGTATCAGCACACACGAGGGTGCTTACAGCTGTGCCCTCGCTTGCCCTCCCGCCAGCCCCATGCCCTGGCAGCTACACCCCCAGTCATGCCTTCCCTCCCTCCCGCGCCTGGCGCGGGCACTTCTGGGCTCACGGCTGCCCACCTACGTCTGCCCACCTGCACCAGGGTGCGACTGCATCCCGTGGGCGATCCCCAACTGCAGGAGGCTGTGGCCTGTCTGGCCCTCACTGCACGCAAGCGTGAAGGCAGCACCATGCCCCCGTGCTTGGCCTGACATAGGGGCTCACCCAGGGCGCTGGCAGGGTCCCGAGGGTGCTGCTGTTGAGCATCCCCTGTCCCATCCTCCCCCCGGCAGGGAAACCCTGCCTCGAGGTCACGGCATCCAGGTCCCCCAAGGTGCCAGGTGTGACCCACGGTGCACTGGGGAACATCAAGGACAGATGTGGCCAGTGGAGTCTTGTCCCCATCGATGATGGCCTGTTTCTATAAAGAATCTCCCCTGTCACTCACCTTAATCAGCTGCTACAGTCGGTCCTTTCCCAAGCACCACTCCTTGTCTCCGCATTCCGAGCTGCTTTTATTTCTGGCCTATTCCCTCCATTTAAAGCTTCACACAAGGCAGGCTGGTTGGGTCTCTGACAGGGCAAAGAGAAGAATGCCAAAATATCAGAAAATAACCCTTTCAAGTTGTCTGTCTTTCTGTTCAGGAAGGAGTTAATACCTGTCCTGTAAAATACAGCATATTCTCACTTTTTTCCTACGTCTTTACCCAGTACCCTCCCATCATGGCAAGCTCAGCTGGGAGAGGGAGACCAAGGTCCCCCCTTCCCAACGCTTTTAGGAACAAAAGATTGCTCCCCAAGTCTTCAAAATGGGCTGCAAACCCAGTAATTTTCTATATGCTTCCAGGCTTTGTTCCCCAGACACGCACGCCCCCACGCTCGCTGCGTGATTACTCCCTCGGGCTACAGGTCAGGAAGCATTTCAGGGGTTAACAGCCATGCACGGGTCAGCAGCAGCTTTCTGGCTGCTTTATTTTACTTGCCATGTTTATTATAGCGTTGAAGCAGAGTCTGCACTTGAAGTCAGCTGTCTGTGCGGACCTTGTGCATCCTTCCTGCAAGCCCAGAAACAGCAGTTCCTTGAACCCGTCCCTTCCAGAGCATTCTTATCAGCATTCCTGGTGGCCCAGGGTCGTGCCCAGTCGACTCCCCCTGCAGTGGCACAGGATTGCAATGGTGCTGCAGGGAGAGGACAACTCTACAGCTTTTTGCTTCCTTTCTTCTTCTAGCAAAAGACTTTTGGCTGACATATGACACAGCCCTGGCACTTGTAGCTGTTCGAACAGTGTCCCATGGGTGCCAGTGGCCAGCTGTGGAACAACCCAGTGAATGACCCTTCCGGTCAAATGCATCTTCCAAACTTGTGCCAAGTTGCCCAAATTATGTCCCCAAAACATATAAAGGATATAGCGCAAGGATAATGTTGCATTTCCCGTTTTCTTTAAACCCTGTACAGGAGGAAGTTGCATGGCTCTCTTGTCCTGGATTTGGTATGTCCAGCAAGGTTGACTATTTTTTTAAAAAGCATCAAAATGTGCTTACGAGAGACACTGGCGACCAACTTTTACCTCAACAGGTTGCACACCTGGGCATCCATAACCCTGTGATTGGCATACAGCTTTTTAATTTTACATTTAATGAGAAAATGTGTAAAGATGTCTCAAATTCAAATTTGGAGAATTTATTTGTATCCTTCTTTAACAAAGTTGACAGTTAAAGGAAACTGAGAAGCCAATAGCCTACAGAAACGTTAGGCTAAATCCAGACAATGCTGATGAATATCTTCTGGGAAGAAGGGAAATATTGTTTTTCAACAGGATTTTTGCAGAACAGTTCTGCCACTGTTGCTCAGCCTGACTAGCATTCATGTTTCCTCGAGAACTGTACCCAGGGTTTAAACATGTGAGAATGTGTTTATTTTCATGAAATTAAAGTCCCATGCCCAGCCATGAAAAAGAGCTTTCAAAATTACTATTTACTGATTTGGGTGCTTGAAGATCAGAAGAAAGCAAGCCACCAGCCCCATGACTTTGAGTCACCTCATGTAGGGAAAGGCAGTTAAGCTCTGCTTGCCTGCTGAAGGGTGCCACCGGGCAGAGCTCTCAGACGTGCAGGCCAGTTTTTGTGATCGCAGCCTCCGCCCAGGCAATCAGGGCTTCTGCATTCAAAAGAGAAGACCACCCATCCTAGCCCAGAAGCCCTTTATATCTAACCTAAAATTCACTAACTGCACTTTGTCCAGCTATCCCTCTTCAGAAGTGGGCACGGGGTGGGAAAACCATCCTGATCTCTTGATTCCTCCATAGGAAACCTAAAAACTTGTACTGAAGTCCTCCTCTCACCCCTTCCCATTTATAATCCTACAGTCTTTTCTTGCACTGCAAGGACTGACACCGTTTGTAGTAACTTTCTGATGCCAGGTGGGGCGATTTAGACCTGCCCAGCCTGCGGTTGCTGAACACCTCCATCAGCCTTGAATCTCCCAAGCTCTGCTGCTGGCAGAGCTGCTCTTTGAGGAGGCAGGATCAAGTGCCCCAGTGGAAGAGAGCCCTGCTGGAAGCACCTTTCTGAGCTGACTCACCAAACCGCTGCTTGAAATTTGTTGGTGTATCTCAGTCTGGAGGCTCTGTACGCAAACCCTGGAAGGCTGATATTTGCTGTCTGTTGATTCAAAGCCACTTAAGACAGTAAAACTGCACCTGCAACCAGACGGTTTTAGCTTAATGCATTTCTGGCATATGTTCTAGTCTCCAACAATAACGTAGCCCTCCAGGAACAATATGCCGTCTTATGGGTAACGCTGCTCATTTGCCTGAACGTCATCTGCCACAGTCAATTTGTATCAGGTCTTGTGAAGTATTTTTGAGCTTTTCTGAAGAGTAACAGCACTTTAGTGCAGTCTGAGAGAGCCTTCAAGATAATAACTAATGCACCATAGCCACAACTTAACTTTTACTGTGCCTATAACTGGTCAGAAGCTCTCCACTCTCGATACTGCTAGCCCCTTACTGAAACTGGCGTTCTGTATGCAGTGCCAGGTTTTCAGTTTTTGCTTATGCTCAGATACCCAAAATTATTCCAGTCAGTCCAGTAGAGGAGCTAGCATAGCAAGGGTTTTCACACACACTCGGGGCAAGTGAAATGCATGTGGCACTGCTTGAAAACATAAAACTGACCCTCACCTTCCATTTCATGTAAGAAGCACAATTATTTCTCACATAGAACTTTACAAGGAAAGCAATTCTTTCAGATAAGAAATATCACAAAAGCCTCAAATTAAAATTTGATAAACATGCAGCAGCTGTAATTCAAAGATAATTTACAGATAGAATCCATCTGATCACATGCTAATGTTCTACCTAAGAAAGCAATGCCAATTATATATAAATGCTTATCTTGTTAAAAATATGTCCAACTCTAGACCATCTTCTCATGTACAGGAGTCATTTAAGAAAATGAGCTCTTCTCAAATTCTCAGACTTCCCAGTGCTGCCTGACCAAGAACTAGACCCAGAAAGCAGCGTTTAGGTATCTACATCCAAATAATCCTCAGAATCATGACCGACCTGTATTGTCATTCCCCCAAAGCATAAACCAGTCTGCATTATTTCTGCATTCCTTCCCCTTCTCCTACAACTCCCGGCACTCGTCAGGCTCCACAGAGAAAACCTGACAGTGCAGGGTTAGATGAGCACTAGAGCTAAGGCAGACTGTGAATCCATGGGAGGGATGCGTGTGTGTGTGTAGAACACCAACTCGGACTGGCCTTGACTTGAACAACCTGCTTGCAGTAGTGTGCCTGAACACTTTCAGTCTCCGTAAGGCAACACAGTTGGCATTAAGACCTTGAAGATCCACTGAGAATTAGGGGAAAAGTGAGAATGAACATGGCAATCTTTTCTAGTGGTTAGTCAGTATGGGGACAGGGGACTGGGATCCAGTCTCTAGTCTAAGGGTGGTTTATTCATTTAATCCAATGAGGATTCCGTGTTACAAAAACTGAGACAGAACCCTTCCCCTGGAGATCCTTACTGCCCGAGTTGCACTACAATGCGTATGGTAGCCTAAATAAAGCCACTGTTAAAAAGCAGTAAACCTTACTCTTTAAGGACTCCACTGTATTATATCAAAGATAGATACACTAATACAAAAAAGCCATTTTTATACACCTAATTAGGCACATGCCAGGTTGGGGGGCTGTATATCTATTTTTTAGAAAAGAACAGCTGTCAGACACATTTAGAGTGTTTATATCAAGCGAACAGCATGATGACTTCTGCTTCTTCTGCCTGGGAGAAGATGACTGCTGGTTAGACAGCCCAATTATAGCAAGTATGGTCTACAAATAAGCCTCTCTTCTGCAATTTTATTTTTCTGTGAAAAGGAAGATGATTTGTGTAGGTTTCTCTCATCTGTTGGTTTCATAAAGTCATAATGAAATCTGCCAGGTCATCTACATCTATCTATCTTTGGAATAATGCTGTAACCCTACTGACGTGACTTTTTTCAAGGAGCAACCCAGATGTAGTACTCTTCTTTGTGGGATTAATCTTTTTGAAAGCTGTCAGGCTTTTTAGTACTGCGAAAACTGGTGTTTCTGAGCCATGTCACCTCCTTTCTTTTTCATCTTGGATTTAAGAGCAGCTTTCTCAACAAAGCAGACCAGTTCTTTTGCCTTCATTTTGCCTTGGCAGTTTGCCAGGGGGCCTGCTGATACCAGCAACCTCATCTATTTCAAAGATTTAGCAAATCTCGACACAGCACTATTTTTTTGTTTGGTTATCGAATGAATAGAACAGCAGCTGATTATGGAGAATGCAAACAAGATCCCTCTTTTAAGTGTGTTTTGTTATAAACCAAAGATTTCATGACGTGAAACCTTAAATCTCATCTTAAATCAAGGGACTATCACATGGACACTCTGCTCTCATTTCTCCTTTTCCCAGATCTCATTTCCTCCCATGCACAATGACCAGAATGACTCCCCTGTTTTCTACAGATGCTTAGTATCCAGTAGCAAAACACAATAAATAATTGCACAAAAAATAACCCTTCAAGCCATTTTTTGGGGTAGCTTTAAGCTGCCTTACACTCAATAAGGGCTTTGGCCTTTTTGAGAATTTAATCACATGTTTAGCTTTGCTCTGCATTTCATTGCTAGTCTTCCATCTGTTCCATTACTCTCAGCTGGAAAGGAGGCAAGCCAGCACCACATAAGCCAGCAGGGCTCCCGGGGCCTGCTCCCAGAAAAAAAAACAGTACAAGACATTACCCTTTGAGAAATCAGCAATAATTCAGTCCTACGTGACTCATCCACAAGGACACTCTTGCAAACTTGGAGCCGAACTCTTATCCAAAACACATTAATGTATATATTATTTGGTCTTTGGATGACAAATAGAAACAAAAGCATCGGAGTCTTTTCTAGATCCTAGCTGGTGCCCAGGGCTGAGCGCTAGGAACAAAGCCTGCTGTAGAGACAGTTAGCCCTACCTAACGGGATCCAAGCATCTAAATAAAGACTTGAACTTCAGTGCCTTAATTCCCAGGTGTAAAATGAGGAAATGGTATCAGTGAGAAGCTGGGGAAAGCACCAAGTAAAACACTGTACAAGAGGAAAGTACTGCAGCCTGGGAGCATAATTTCCGACCCTGATACACTTGAAAACACATAGCTCTGCAGCTGCAAGACAGGCTTTGTTTTCCCATATGACCTGGAATACTCCCAAACAATTTAGACCACAGTCATCATAATGTAGTTGTCTGTTGGCCCCATGGACTGTGGATTGACTCCAGCCCACTCAACACTCCTAAATCCAGGCTCCCTTTCTCAGGACAATACGCCTGGGCAGCGCACCCATCCCCATTTCTGCCCCATGCAGCAGGAGCCTTCCCATACTGGTCTCCCTGACTTCTCTCAGATGAGCCGAGAGGCTCGTCCAGAGAATGCTGGGGAGAGTGTGATGGAGGGAAGAGAGATGGAGGACAGAGGCTTCAGGGAAGTTGGGGGAATTTGAAGAGGATCGGGATCAAGTCCCTGTGGCTGCCTGTATTGGACCACGCTCATAAGAGGAATGACCCTTGGCTAAATGACACAGAGACAAAATTATTATGCAACCAACATAGCGGGGTGACATTCCAAATTAGACGTAAGCTGAGGGCAACAGCACTCTATATTAAATAAGGCTTGTAAAGTAAGACCTATCTAGTGGTACACACAGATTTCAGAGCAGCCCCACAGCAAGGGAATAGTGCTTTTTCCCGTGTATCCGGTGCCAGAGGCAGTCCAGCAAGATGGACTGTAAGCCCCCGGCTAGCTCTGCCTGCAATAATCTGCAGGGTTGACTCTGTGACAGATTGAAATGCAGTAACAGTGTTTATGCAACTAAATCTTGTTCTAATCTATTAGTTTATGTAACCTTTGCTCATGGACATACTGACGCATAGGTCTCAGGAATCTAAAGAAAAATCTTTAACTCTCTCCCACCCTTCAACCCCTGGTTGCCAAATAATCAAATAGATTGTCAGAGACTGCGTTCATTCTCTTTGAGGAAAAATTACTTTGGTAGGGGGGAAAAAAGGTATCAGCTGAAGCCCTAAAAACCAGGGTACTTCTCCGTACAGACAACCAAAGTTATATAATAAGCTGGCTAATGGTAGGCGGGTGTCCTTCAGGTTCGCATTTCAACCACAGAATGTACTGTTTGAGCCCCAGGCTGAGAAAGGGGCAGAAATGGTTTACTTAGCTCCTAGGGAAAATAATAATGCTTTCTAGCATTCAGAAATTACCTGAGTAAAGCAAGGCAACAATATCTGTGGGAATGACACTGATTCTTCTTAGCTTGAAAGATTTACTTTGCTCCTTCTCGTACTTTTTGCATTTCCTAGAATATTTTTCACACATATTTAAGTGAGGAGCTAACAACAAGAACAGTGTGCAGAATTCTTGCTGCAGCAGTCGAGATTCTAGTGATTAGTGCATAAAGCGTGCCCACATCAGTTTATTTTGGCCCTTCCTGGCTAGGTTTCAACCTAGATTTGTGAAAGGATTTGAGTTAAGATGAACCCTTTTTGGCTTTTTGGGGTTGTGGGTGATTTTTGGTTTGGGTTTGGTTTTTTTAGGGGGGGTTCATGGGGGTGGGAGGTGTTTCCTGCCAGTTGAATAGTTCACATAGCTGCTGCGATGTTGCCCAGGTGACACTTGTTACCTACACTATACCTGATTTAATTTCTAACCCTTTGTATTGAGGATTCATGCACAGGCCAAAGCCGATCGATATCACTTGGAATTAAATGTATTTGGCGCCAAATCCCATTGTATTAGGTGTATCTAGGAGAGGTCGTTATGTATTTTTGATGCATACTAGACACTATCAGTACCAGGCAAATATTCCGTAAATGGATCAGGTATTCCTTACATTTGTTGAAAAAGCAGTATAAGAACTTTGGCACAGTGCCTTTTTCTACTAAGTCCCTTTACATATTAGGATGGTCTCCTCGTGGGTTCTGTGATCATATTGAGCTGTTTATTCTGGCAGAGCCAGAAGCTGGGTCGAGGTACGTCAATCACGTTTCAGCTCTGCCCTCTGCGGCGGTTTGCAAAGGAAAGTCAGCAGCGGGAGCCCAAGGACGGTGCCCGCCCTGCAGTCCCCTGGCCACTGTGCAAGAAAGGGACCACTTGTGCAGATGAAATAAGGGCTTCATTATAAGAAAAGTTCATTCTTTTCCCCCTACACTCAGGATTTTAAAATTCTTTTGCTTACATCCTTGACCCTCAAGATCTCACTACAGTTTTGCCCAGGCTATTGGACACCACTGTTGGTTTTTTTTAAACACAAACATGTATGGGATGACATCTGTAAATCTGTTGCTGCTATACATGGAGCTTTTTTAGGTGCACGTGCCTGCAGAAACAACCACAAGTTAAAGCAGACAGATCTGCAGCTTTCAGTATCTCATTCCAGTTGTATATGCTCCCAAAAACAAACATCAAATTTTGCTCTCAGTTAAAAGTTTGCATCCCATAAGGCTGGCTGTACCAATGAGGGCTATATTACATACGGTATAATTGCTATGTTGCATATATGATTCTGTGCTTTCCTACACTTCACCCAAACCTTAAGACGCATTCTTGTCTACAGATTCATCTGCCTGCACAGCAATCCCTCCCCATTTGCCTTAAGAGTACTTGTACATTATTTACATTATATCTGGCCTAAATCCATTATTTGTTCCAGAGGGACTGAGAGTTAGGAAATACCACCTAAAATAAAAACTAGTCTTGCCTTAGAGCAACATTTGTTGTTCATCGCTACAGCTGTATGAACAGTTTGTTTTGCATGTGTACACAAGTAACCTTGCAAGGTCTTGTCAAAGTTAGGATGTTGAGGTTACTATTACCACGGCTAGGTAGTGTACAAAACCGGAACAAAAAGCCAGATTTTGCCCACAAAAAAGCTTTAAAGCCATGCGAGCCAGACCTTTGCAAGTCATTTTCTTGGCAGAAACCTCTACGGGCCTTGTGCACATCATCTGTGAACATGGAGCTTATTAATAAAAATAATTTTAAAGGAACATTTTGTACTGTTTTTTCTTAAAACAGCAACAGCTTCTGACTTTCTTAATGCAATTTACACTAGCAATTACACACCACAACCATGAGACTATGTTCCAGTAAAAGTAGACTTGGTATTTTTGAAATTCCTATTGTAAAATACAGGAGGAAAAGTCAATTGAAAGGAATAAAAGTTAACATTTTCTCTGCTCTGCTTCACACAGGAAAAAAAAATAAAGTCACCTTGCTGTACTGATTCACACCAAAGCCCAGCTTTGGACAGGAGGTGGTGCTGTAGCTTGGGAAAATGTTACTAGCAAAACACCAACAGTTAAAGCATACTAGAAACAAAAGGAAAAGGTAAACAGAAGAGAAACACTCTTGAGTTCTGTAGAAATGCCGACGTGCAGACTTCACCTCCGTGTACTTTCATATCAGCAGGTAGGCTATAACACCGCTGAAAAGGTTTTAAGAAGGCCGTGAAGAGAAAGCGAATGCATTGTGTGCTCATGTCTGTCAGGGCCTTCAAATACCTGGCAAAAAATGAGTACTAAAGCATGGAAAAAATCTGCCTTGGACAGCATGCTCTGTGCAAGCTGTAGCGGTGTTTCATGCGCCCAAGGCCCCACTGACCATTTCTGTGCCAGAAGGAAGCTGATGGGACAGGGACACTCAGGTGTAAGGTTTGCGCAGGTCCCGAAAGCATTCTGCCTGCCTCTCCCTGAAGAGTATCAAGGTCAGCTGCAGTGCCAGGGGTTTCACAGGGCTCACAAGAAATACCAAACTGGGAATCCAACCCCTCAGCTAGGTTAATACTCCTTCCCCCCCACCCCACACCTTCTCTTCTTTTGCTGTCTTTCTCCCTAGGCCCTTCTAGAGGCACCAAACAGCAGCTTTTGAATGTTTTTTCTTGTTGTCGATGCTGGCCCTGTCTCTATCCCCATTTCATACCTGTATTTTACTGAGCGCGCTGTTCTGGACTGTAGCCTGAGGCACTCAGAGTGCTTAAAGGCAACTACTGTCACCAGCAAAGCTGAGAGAAAACCATTCCGTTCCCTTCTGGATGCACTCACTCTCCCATTCCCATCTTTAATTTTGAAAGGAAGCTAACCAAATGGCTCCCAGAATGAATCCAAAGGAAATTTTATGACAGAGTAGATCTTTCTTTCACATTTTCTTTTCTGAAACAGTCAATTATCCGTAGCGTGCTAAAGCTAAGAACTAGCTGTTAGTCCAAGACCAACAGTAGATTGTGGGAGAAATTCTTATCTCAGTTACACAAGTATGAATCTGGAGGAACTCCAGTTATTAAACAATCTATAAAATAAGGCTAACAATAACTATTATTTCGAAAAACCATTTTGTGATGGTTAACTACCAGTAATTAATGCTGGTGCAGAAATCAGGAGCCTGGGAATGAAAGGCACTATAGAAATTCTATGTGCTCATTATTTCTGCTTTTCACAATTATGCTTCTCGATGTAATCTGTTGTAGTTAGGGTGCCCATCGATGCTCCCTGCAGACCCTAATCTATTACATCCCTGACTGATTCAGCAGCCTCAATAAAATTAGTCGTATTTTAATCGGAAAAAACTCTACCTCTTTCTCAACGCCATTCTAGCTGAAGGTCCCACCAATGTGAAAGTCAAAATTCACAAATACAAGGAAGCAGGTGAGAAGGCGGAACAACCTGAATATATTTAAATTAAAATGCCTGGATTTAAAGATTATTCTAGGGCTGCCAAATGGGATTAAAATTAAAAAAAAAGATTTTTTTAAAAATCCTTTCATTGAAAGGGATTTGTTGTAACCTTAAGATTATTAGTAAATTACAGTAGGGATTAGACTGTAGAGGGAAAATGTCAACTGAATTATGCTAGAATTACTTATCATTAGAAGGATCTACTGATGCTTGTGATTCTACAGCTAGACCTTCCTGAAGTATTTCTCTGTTCTCTGTCATGAGGCGTTCCTACAAACAGCATTAAGTAATTACATGCAGTCAGCTTGATCGTAAACAGAACGGTACAAAAGGTGCCGAGCAAATACTTCAAAGATATCCGATTTAAAATAATATATCCATTTCAATTTCACCCACTCTAGTGGAAACTACAAGAACACTGTTTGATAAATGATGCAAACGTGTTACTTATGTTGGTGCCTCACGAGCAATGTGACAACGCCATTTTTAAATTAACACATTTTAAAAACTCTTTTGTGACAGACTATTCTTTAGCTCGAGTGTTCTGAATTTTTAAATCAATTCCTTGAGAGACTAATCCCTTTCTAACTTCTGGTTTTCAGAGGGTTTAAGAGCAACATTACAGCAGATTTTCAGGCTTACCTGTTCTACACATCTCTTCCAGTAACCACGTCTGCCTTCTCAGCATCAGTCGCGGCTTTGCCAAAACCAGAAGAAAGCCTCCACCTGAGCAGCCATAAAAATGGTACCATCACTTCAGCGTTCGAAACAAGACTAACTTCCACCAAAGCAACTAAGTTGCCTGTAAGCAGAGAGGTGTCTGACATACACAATAAAAACTACAGTGTTTGGTATCTCCCCAGATGGCGAGCTATGCAATTTCATGGGAATGTATAATTTCAGAAACACCATAGGAACATGCCAGCAGAGTTAGAAAAACAGAACACAAAGGAAAACATACTTGAGAAATACCTACTGCCACTTGGGGGCCTGACTCCTTACTTTTGTCGCTAGTACTACAAAAACCATTAAAAAGTGGGGGGAGAATCCCTTACCCTGGATTCTAAACTAGGATATCTCGGTGATTATCCTGAAGTATAGTAAATATGATTTTGTGGTTACAAATGGAATTTCAATGTGGCCTTTTAAAGGCCAAGTTTTTACGGTAAGAAGCGAGATATAGGTATGCACACTGAAAAATATATATGTAATGTTACAAAAAATGGACTAGAAACTTAGAATATTTATGATGCATTATCTAGGTCCACAAACCATTAAATACTCAGCTTGCTCTCAGCTGTTCTGGAGATAAGGTTTCTCTGAGAAAACAAAACTATTTTTGAAATCCAGCAGGTGAAAACCACAACTGAATAAATATTCACAGCATCAGCTGAGAAGCAGAGAGTGTGAATCAACCCTGGGCAAAGCTGGAATGTGCAGAATACATATTTCTTAAGGCAATACTATGTACTTGAAATGAACGGACTTGTTAAAATGCCCAAACTTAGGCAGACGGGCAGCCTCTAAGGACTTTTCCAGAATTCTCTCTGATACAATCGTGAAGTTACAGTATGCAAATGAGGGCAGATCAGCATTATCTTATATTTGAAATTGGAGCTGGGCTTTTAGAAGAATGAAGGAAATCACACCAGCTTCTGGCTGGAAACGATCAGGGCCGTAATGAAATGCACAGTGGATGCAGAGAAACATCCTTCACCTGTTGCTCCTGGGCTCTCCTATGCTTCATCCTAGAGGCAGACGCATTCACATGCATGGCAAGCAGTATTTGTACGTTTGGTTTATATTAACTAATTTTAGTTCGTTCAAGTGTCATAATGTATAGGATGAAACAGGGAACCTGTGAAGAATTAGGGCTAGGAAGGAGATCAATAATCAGAGATTTCTCACGTCCTGTATTTTGATTTCCAGCCTGTGCTAGAACTCAGCACAGAAAGACTAGAGGACGGGAGATTTGTGGTATAGCACAGAATCAAAACTAAAGCTCCCTGCTTCGTAGTATCACCATTAATTCCTTCCACAGGAACCTGGAAGGGGGACATCTGCTCCTCCAAGCTCACCCCGTCCCATCCCCTGAATCAAGAGCTGAATCAGCGGACGGTTATCGCCTACCCCAGGCGTACAACACGCTTCGCACCCAACACAAGAAGCACAGCTTGCCTCGGAGAGAGCGCATCTGGCTGGGATCGGCTTAACTGTGCAGCCGCGTTCCGCAAAGCAGTCGCATACTTAAAGCAACTTTACCGCTCCTCACGCTGGCATAAAAGCGCGCTCGAGCGAGAGCACTGTAAAGAACGCAGGCAGTTGTCTTGCCACACAACTCAAAACTTTCAGTTGTCTCAAACTTGCGTATGGACGTTATCCTGACAAGTGCAAAACTGCTGAGCAAAAATCTATATGACAATATTATTACTAATTCAGTGTAGAAATAAGAATAGTAAAAGGACTGACTTTGCAATATCTGTGTAATAGCTATATTAAACATGCAGAACTGAAATATATGGAGCTTTTTAGAGTAAAAATTATCTAGATTCTTACTTATGGAGAACTAAAAATTAATTGAAAAAGCTAATCGCACTACATCTACAGGGGAACATTTTAAATACAATTAAAAGAATTCTAGGATTCCACAGAAACGGATGATATTTCATTAGAATCCTACTGGTTTATTTCCTATGCATTCCTTTGGCTTTTAGATTAAACGGCACTATGCAAACACATGCCATAGTTGTGAACACACAAGCACGTATAATACAAACAGTTCACAGATCACAGCATCCCAGGCTGGAAGGGACCTCAGGGACCATCTAGTCCAACCTTTCTAGGAAGAGCCCAGCCTAGACAAGACAGCCCAGCGCCCTGTCCAGCTGAGTCTTGAAGGTGTCCAACGTGGCTGAGCCAACCCCTTCCCTGGGGAGATTATTCCAGTGGTGACTGTCCTCACTGTGAAACATTTCCCTCTCGTGTCCAGTCGGAATCTCCCCAGGAGCAACTTGTGTCCATTCCCCCTTGTCCTCTCCATGGGACTCCGTTGTTAAATGCAAGGCATAGGTTCTTTTTGTGCTGGCTGGGAAAGAAGCAAGCGATAGTAGGTGAGAAGTGAAGGTGAATAATTTTGTTTCTAAACCACACATAGGTAATTTTGCTGGTTAAGATCTGTTTGGTTGTGTTTATTACACATGCAAGAGATTAGAGACCATTGCATTAATAAATACAAATAGGAAAGGCTGCAATCGCCATTAGGTCTGAGCAGACTTTCTGCCTTCCTCTGTGCTTTTTTGCTCAAACTTTGAAGCAGGCGCGTGTTAATTTCTCGCACACCCCAGTTTTCAGAACTAAGCTACTAATACCGAAGTCTTTTTCTGAGCAGAACAGCAATTTTGCAAAGCTATCTCACGCAGCCGATGTCGCGCAGGGCTTGTTTTAGGGCTGGCAGAAGATTTAGGGGGAGGCAGGGCTGCTCCTCTGCACCTTCCCCCTGCAGAGCCGGGGCGGACCTCCCCCTCCCCGGGGGTCCCTCAGGGGCTGGCAGCGGGGCCCGGCTGGGCACGGACGGTCTCGGGAAGGATCCGGTTGTGCCCCTGCCTTTTTGTCTGCTCAGAACCCCAGACGTCCCCGTGTACCTCGGTTTTCCACACCCCCCCGCCCCCCCCCCCGTGAGGCCGGGGGGGGCGGGCCGGGGAGGGGCCGCCCCCGGCCCTTAAGCAGCGGTGGGGGGGCGGTGCCGGTGCCCGTGGGGGACCCGGGCTGTGACCGAGGGGCCGCGCACCCATGCCCGGTGAGTGCCGGGGGGCTCTGCCGGCGGGGCGGGGGGGACGGGACGGGACGGGACGGGGGGCTCGGCCGCCCCGGACAACAGCTTTTGCCCCCCTCGGAAACCCTCAGCCCCCCCCCCCCCCGTGAGCGCTGCGGGAAGGTTTGGGGCAGAAACGGGCTCCAAGCTGCCTCGGAGCTCGCGGGGCTGTCGGGGCCCCCCCGAACCCCCCGCCCCGCGCTGGGGGCTCCCGCAGCCTGGCCCGGGAGACAGGCACGGCCAGGGCACGGGGTTTAACCCCCACCCCAAATAACTTGGTTTATAGGGGACCTACGCCTGTACTGTAAATGTGAATACATCTGAGTATTTAAATATGTATACCGTAAATGGGTATATAAATATATAGTATTTATAGAACATCTAAAATGTATATCCTGTTACGTTACTGTACTGTAAATGTGAAATCTGAGTATATATTGTATTTTTGTATATAATATATATTTACATATATTAATGTATAATTGTAATATTACAAATATTAAAGCTTTTGATGGAGGACTGCCTGGTCATAACTCCAAAAGGCTTACTGCAAAGTTTAAGAAAAGCTTATTAAAAGTCTTATGAGGAGATTATATAAGTTTATAAAATTTACAAGGTCTGATGAATGGCTGAGGGAGCTGGGCGGGGTTTAGCCTGGAGAGGAGGAGGCTGAGGGGAGACCTTGTCTCTGCAACTGCCTGAAAGGAGGTTGCAGTGAGGTGGGGGTTGGTCTCCCAGGTCACTAGTGATAGAACGAGAGGAAATGGCCTCAAGCTGTGTCAGGGGAGGTTTAGATTGGGTATTAGGAGAAATTTCTTTACTGACAGAGTGGTCAGTCATTGGAACAGGCTGCCCAGAGAGGTGGTGGAGTCACCGTCCCTGGGGGTGTTCAAAAGATGTGTAGATGTGGCACTTGGGGACATGGTTTAGGAGGCCTGGGGGTGCTGGGTTGATGGTTGGACTTGATCCTAGAGGTCTTTTCCAACCTTAATGATTTTATGATTCTATGAAAAGCATACCATGAGACACCAAGCAAGGATCCAATCCAAAGGAGACAGATGACCATCAACGTTCTCTGTGCTAGGATAAGTCTTTTTACAGTACTTTTACTGAAAAACTTAATACTGCACTAACTAAAGGTCAGCACCATTTCAACAGTGGACAGTCCCCCAGCACAGCCCACCTGGAGATGAAATGGTCCAGCAGGTCTCTTCCATCTCCAGTTGCTATGATCCCGTACCACAGCAGAGCACCACGCATCAATTTCTCATAATGACAGGTAGTTACTGAAAGAGATACATATTTTTTCCCTGCACACAATGGATTCACCTTATTTCAATGGTTGATTTTGTGACTAGTGCTACATTGTGCCCTAAACTACTGGTTCTGTCGCTGATCTAATCAGATAAGATGGGCTAAATGTGAGCCAAATTCTCCTTACCCTCATTAAATCACAGGTAGCTTTACTGAACTAGGTCAAACTTTACCTCATGTCTACCACTGTGTAAAAATAAAATAGCAGAATTTGAGCCAACAGTAGTAGGTGAGTCATAATATGCTTATCATTCTGCAGTGAACAAATTCAGTACATTAAACTCATTAACAAAGTTCTTTTACTCCAAAATCAGTGACCAGCTGCTGTATTAGATGTTGCATTACAGCACACCTCAGCTTACTGTCCTTCATGGCAAACGGTGACAAACTGGTTACGGGGGAGCACAGGGCTGCTGCTGAGAGCACTGAAGACTTGGGAATGGAGAGGACAAGTTAGAGCCCTGTTGAGCCTGCTTGAAATGTTTACCTTTAAGATACTGATATATCAGACAGTAAAATCACCAGCCATATAAACATTTGTATTGTTAATAGTATACCTGTATGAAGTGAACCATTAATTTCTATTACGTTCATGGACATTAAACTAAAGCATTTTTTCTGTGTCAGGCCTTCTGAGCTGCAATAAAATGGCAATCTGGCTGAAGACACACTTGAGCGTGCCCTACAACACTAAAAGGAACACACACAGAGAATTTTCATGCTCAGGACTGCATTTGTTACACGTTTCCTCATACTGTGCATTCTTATGAAAGAAAAATAAGTTACCAGCGTAGCACAACCAGGCTTGCCTCTGTATTAGTAGTCACCCATACCAAATAAGTACTTGTTTCCTGTTCCTCAGAATAAGTCTTGTACTAGTACTATTGTACTAGTACTATCGTACTAATAGCCTGGCTGAATGCTGAAAGCTATTCAGCCCACTTACGTGTTGCAAGGACAGCAAGGTGCCCGTTGCTGCAGAACAGCCACGGGCAGGGTGGTAGCTCCATGGTGCTGGGAGACAGGAGCGATTACGTGACTCATGGGGAAGCAGCCAGCCAATTCCTGCCCAGAGCTAAGGCAACACACCTGGAGGGGAGCTGCAAAAATAAGTTGGCTCCTGTGACTGTACCAAAGGCAGGAAAATGAGATAGGATCAGATAAAGGCCTTTGAAGCACTACGGCCAGGTTAAGTTTATAGCACAAGGTATTTACATAAGTGTCCTGTAGCTGAAGGACATTTCATATCACTTATTGCAACATGGCAACAGTGGAAGAGATCAGTAATGCATGTATTTGCAACTCATTTCCTATAGTCTTTATTAGCTCTAATCAATAAACTGTATCAAATTAATTTTGAATTCTTATGCAGAACTACTACTAGTGTTGACAGATTATTTTGTGCTTGCATTGTTATTTACTCGTACCATCATGTAGAGGTGGCTAACTGCAAGGTATCTGCCAAGCACAGACAGATAAAAAGGAGGAAGGAATAAAGCATAATCATAGTTATCTCCACCTAAAAGCAGAGAAGAGGGGAAAAAAATGTCAGGACCAGTTGTAAGGGAACACTAGGTCGCTTCGTTGCATCAGTTTCAGGGGAGACCCCGAGGACTGGCAGTACACAGTACTCAGCTGCCCCTGAGCTGCCTCCCACAGCTGCAGTTTGGGCTCATTTTCAGATGGAGGATGTTCTGGTAGGATCACATCTCAGTTGAGACCTAGTCACGTCCCCATGCACCCGCACTAGTTCAGTGGTAGGCCAAGACAGGCGGGGTATAAGGTGCAGTGCACAAGTGGTCTTTCCAACCTTTAACATACTCAGCAAACTTCAGAAAACAATGAACTGAGCCCATTATCAATTGTGTACCCTTGGTCTGGTGAGAAATTCTCACAACAATATTCCTCATATTCGTATTTAAGATATTTATTAAGTTTTCAATTTCATTAGGGAGAAAAAAAACCAAACCCCAAATTATATAGGATTTGGTTTTATCTGAAGTAACGAGATTCAGGAAACAGTCTTTAATGGATACTTAAGTTTGACTTCACTGATCAGGAAACACGTACATCCTCAGAAAGAAAACAACCCAGAGCTCTGCTTTGTTCCTTGTGCCAGGATCTAGTCTCAGTTCAACATAGATGAATATTTGGAAGACAAAACCAAACCAAAATAACGGTATCTTTTGTACTAGGTGCTCCTGAGTTTTCTTTTTCCTCTCTTATGAACGCTCTAGCACTTCTACCACGCTAAAGTAAATGCTTATGCTAATGTAAAAGAAGAGCCCAAACAACTCCTTGGGCTTGGGGTTTTTTTTCCTGTCAATAGTCTCTTTCATTGCAGTCAGTGCCAGCATATCTGAACACTTTCTAAACCCTCACTGCTGATGTCATACATCTTCACGTGTTGCATCGTGCTATAACCAAAGACAAAAGCATGTGAGTGGAACGTTTCATTTAAAAATAATTTTGGAATGTAAATCAAATAAGTTTGTCAGCTTTAATATTCCTGTCTCCCCCCAAAATGTACATTACTTTGATCCTCCTATGATGCTTCATGTGCTTCTGTGTTTGAACAGAACAAGCAGTTGCTGTTGCTGGAGGTATAATAGGAGGGATCCTTTTATTTGTTCTCATTGGAATAGTTGCATACCTGCTCTGGAAGAAATTTTGCTGCCTCCTTTCTTACGAAAAGCTCACCAGTCCTGTCAAAACAACAAACGCAAATGCCATTTTTCAGGATCATTCGACTTCTGAAATTCAACTAAAAAGCACAAGGTATAGTTTTGTTTTGTTTTTAAAGCATACATGGTTGGAAATTTATTTCAAGCTGTCAAATTTCAAATGAGGGGGTGATCTGAATATATGCATGTACAGAAGTAAATGAGACCCCTACATTATATGAAAACATCAGTCGTTCTGTTTTGTTCCTTTAGGAAGATAATACTTTCTGTAGTTATGAATGCAATAATTATTTCTGATTTATGTGACAGAGATAATACATTCAAGTGTAACTGGTGCCTGGATAGCTTTATCTGTTACCTAGGCATATTCAGCCTACGTTCCGGAGTCATTCCTGGCGGTCTCATAACGAAGCATCTGAGAACTAAACAATAGGACTTCGGGTCAGGAAGGAGCCTCTCAGAAAAAGTTACTGCAGGGCTTTGGGACTCTACAATAAGCAGCTGCCATTAATTGTTCCTTTCCTTTTGAAAGATCAATTCTAAAGGAGAAGAAAGGGAAAAAGTGAGGGATCTGTCTGAAAAATTAAGTTCTGATGTCCCTCGCTGGGCCTTTAGGCATTGTACAAATAACATCAATTGCAGAACCTACCTACTCATCTCCATGGAACTTTTACAAAACAGTGAGAGAAGAACAGAACCTTATTACTGTTAGCAAGTTTGGCTTCTATATCTGAACCAGAAGAGTCACTAGCTGTTGTCGTCTCGAGCAGATCCAGAAGCATTCCATTTATCATTCCACCAACGCTGCATGGGCGAGACCGGATTAACCTGACGAACGAAGAACAGGTTCAGGAAGACACTGACCCCTACATGATTCCTCAGTCGGGGCCACGGTCATCATTTCATTCTTTGGGTATGGCATTGCAAAAACGGGACTCTTGTTAAGGGTACTTTTTAAAAGTGTAACTCTATTACTCTGAAGCATGTTTATTGGGGCATACCGGGCATAGTGTTACACAGTACGAGCCCTAAACACTCTATGTATACATGTTGTTTATATAGAGTGAGGAATCGGGCCAGAATGCAGCCGTTCTGCTCGCACTGCTGTGGGACCTTACACATGCGGCAGAGAAAGTGATCTCTGCTTCTGTGTTTTGTAAAGGCACAACACGAGCGCAACACAGGAAGTCTGATTGTTGTCCCCAGAAACAGCAGGGTGACCAGTTGCAGTCTGCAACAACAAATACCCCGAACCATCAAGGTACAGTCATGGGAATAAGAGAAAGAGAAGGAAAGTGGTGCAGCCTACAATTACTCCCCCAGATTTGAGGGAAAAGGAATTAAAATACTAAGTTTATGGAAAAATTGATTGTTAATAAAGAGATTAATGTGATTTCCTTAATACAGCAGTGGTTATAAAAATGCCTGCTACAGTCTTGAGACTAATCTGAGGGTGCTTGTTTTTCATTTCATGCAGCTGGAGCTTATGTTGTAGGGACCATTAACCCAGAGCTGTACAAGTTTCCTGAAGACAAAAGTGAGACGGATTTTCCTGAAGGCAACATTGGCCGCCTCTGGTTCTCCATAGAGTACGAGCAAGAGTCAGAAAGGCTCCTCGTCTCCTTGATCAAAGTCAGAAAGCTGCAGCCTCCTGCTGATTCCTGCAGTCCATTTGTGAAAATCTACTTGCTGCCTGATGAAAGAAGCTACTTGCAGTCCAAAACAAAACGCAAAACCCTTAACCCGCAGTTTGATGAAAACTTTGTGTTTCAGGTAGTTTTCCTTTTGATGAAGCAGATTTTTGTTTTAAAGTATTGACTTGTCAAATTACAGTACATGTTTTGGGAAAAGTAATTCTCTACACGCTTCTGCCAAGATACAAGTCATTTCCACTGGAGATAGGATTTATTACTGGGGCTTCTGCGGATCCTGGGCTACTTAAGTCTGTGGCTCCAGAGCTGATCTTGCTTGTGGTCTGCACCAAAGCTGAGGATTCCAGGACTTGCCTTGGGAATGATGAAAACTCCAGTTTAAAGTATGATTGAACAGTTACACCCAGCAGCTCTAAAGTCCAGAAGCAACCTACGCTGAAGTAATGCTTTCATAGCTTTTAGTTTCTGTGCCGTGGAAGCCGGCTAGAAACTAGGACTCATGAGATGTCTGGTATACTATTTGTATAGTGCTGTAAAGTTAGGAGCTGGGCTTTGAGCAGGAGGCTTTGAGCAGGTGTCACAAGCCAAAAGCGTTAAACCCAAAAACGTTTGGGTTTCAGACAACTGAAAATTGAATGTTTACAGATTTCTAAGCATTTGTGTCTGGAAGTGGATGCATCGTATAACACTAGATCTATATGAGTTGAAAAACCCCCAGCTAACTTCACATTTTTCAAGTGAACTCATTCTGGTTTTGCTTGGATCTTTAGACTCCTGCATAACTAAAACTTCAGAAAAATTAAGAAAATAGACTTCAAATAATCAAAGGAAATCTCCACCTACCTTTAGCATACTTTGAAAAATTCTTCCTTTGAAGTCATGCTACAGAAGAGAAGTCTCACATGTTTTGTAATTATTAATTCTTCCTTTTCCTGTACAGGTTTCCAGTAAAATGTTGCTCCAAAGGACTCTGAAGTTTTTGGTTTATCATGTTGATAAGCAGAAGAAGCATCATCTCCTAGGCCAAGTTATCTTCCCACTGAAAAATGAAACATTAACTGATGACAACAAACTAGTCATATGGAGAGATCTGGAGAAAGAAAACTTGGAGGTAATGTGATCCCAGGCTGCTTGGCATTGTGGAACTTCAGTCATCTTGCAAGTATTGGAGGGGTACGGCTGAAGCAGAAGTATGTTCTATCAAATACATCAAATGCAAAAGTATTTGATAAACATTTGGAATCAAAATTCCCATCTTAACAACCTGCAGATCCATAGCTGTTGTACAGGGGTCATCCAACTGCTTGGGAACAGACACATGAGGTAGGAGACAGGCATGTAAGAAAGTGTTTCCTTCTGTTTTGAATTAGTAAGAGCACAAAAAAACCAGAAGAGGCAAGGAAATAAGCATCACCTGGAAGAGATAGGAATTCAAAGGTTCAGGAAGGCTGGTTAATGGGTTCTATCAAATGTCACAACAGCATAATAAAGCCATTGCAATTCACTCACATGCAGTGGTGTGGCAGAAACAGCTAGTATGAAGAACTCCCCCACTGCCCACCCCCATTTGTCCGTGTGAAGAGAAAGTTTTTCAGATAAATTTGACAAGCGTTCTTCTGCTTCCAAAGCCTCCTTCAGACTACGGTGATATCCAGTTCTCCCTCAGCTACAACGACTACCTGGGCCGTCTCACTGTAGTGGTTCTGAGGGCAAGAGGATTAAAGCTCCGGGAGGAGAGCCATGCTGCCAGTAAGTGTGGTTTCCGCTCTGCTATCAGCTCCAAAATTCCTGGTTTCATTTGTCCTTCCTCTTCTGTCCACCCAGGCTTGTGCTGAGTGACTCTGAAAAGAAAAATTAAATCACCGAAATGTTTATTTGGAGTGGAAATAAGCCATACTTTGTTACTGGGGTAAACAGATTTAGATAGCCCAGTTCTGCTATATTTTCGTTTTGTTTCATAGTAAGTGGTTTGTCTCAAGTCAACAGTAGTGTTTTTTTAACTCCTGCTTTAATACAGTGAGCAACGGCCCTTGGCTGCACCCCAATCCAGAGAAGGTGGTGTTTCAGGGGACACTGACATTAACAGAATCGCCTCAAGGCAATAGCCCAGAGGTAACAGCTGCAGGACAACTGCTTAACGCTGAACAGCTGTCCTGGGGAGAACTGAACTGGGAAAGGATTCCCAGTTCAGGACAGCCTGGCCGTTGTTCTAAGGACCATGGCATGTGGTCACAATTTCTCTCCCTTGCTGCAGTGGGGTTTTCCTGGTACATCATGCTCATGTGTCCTAGGCCTTAGAGACATTGAGCATAGAAATTGCCTCAAAAATCTGTTAAAAAACTAAACACTTGAAGCCAAAATAGATGGAAGAACCAAACTTGTGTTTGAAGCTGTAGTGATTGTTTTGCAGAGCTTCGAACTAAACAGTGTAAATGCAAAATACACCCAGCAGTTAAAAAGATGTTTAGTTCTCTATGTAGATGCATCAGCTATGAAGTTTTTTTGAAGTTTCTTTGAGTGGGCTGTTACCAGGGTGTTTAACTTTAGAAATGATGCCCTCTAAATGAGTAAATCTGCATTCATAATGTTAGGGATAAATTTGCTTTGTTTAGGGTGAAACTCGTGAATGAAGAAATGCTCAGTAAGATGGTGAGATTATGGAGGTTTACAACAAGCAGAATGTGCACTTGTTGAAAGAGAAACATGTTACAGCATGTATGAGTTTTAGAAAACATAACTAAGATAAGGATGGCCAGAAAAAAAAAAATATGACTGGTTTGTGGCAGATGAACAAAGCAGCACGATGAACTAAGAGCAAATGCTCTAATTTTGCTTCATCTCAATAGCTTTACAAGAGGAGGAAACACACTTCTTAACACATCATGTCTCTGTCTGCAGGTTGTTGTGAAGTTCTGTAGCACAGAGAGCCAGAACTCTGTGTTTCTTCCTACAAATCTAACGTTAATCTGCCATGTTATTTTAGTGCTGGTATACTTCAGGTTATCATAATAAGCAAGAGTCATGGGCAGGCTCTAGAAGGAAGAGCTGCCAGAAGGCGATTTTCCAGAAGATAGTACTAAGAAAAAAAAAGGAAAACTAAATAAACTGGGTGTTATTTCCTTTGATAATGCCCTTCAAGTATGACTTAATGTCCACAGACATTAAATCCTGAAGAATCCTGAAGAAACTGGAATAAAAGGTTTTCTATATTAACAGGGATTAGTGCAACGCTAATCTTTGATGGAAGATATGCAGTGTAGGACAGCAAGGAGACATTTAGTTTTAGATTCAAATTACTGAATTAAAGGTATTAAGTAGTAGTAAGAAAGTAATGAAAAGTCAGACTTTGTGCAAGCAGTTTACATAGTAACTCTTGCCATATATAGCACTCAGGTGGCTGCTCTGTCATTAAAAAAGTCTGTTCTAGTAATCCTGCACCTTCTGGGTTTGTGGAAATAGCAAGGAGACATTAAGGGTCCATCAAGGCTGTCTCAGTCCTGACATTTCTAATAATTTTTGCTATACAGATTATCCTTAATAAACTCAATAGCAGGGAGTCATACACACAGTAGCAGCATGGTTTACTGCTTGGATTACTGCTTGACTGGAAAAGAACAACTCTTCAGCCATCAATTAAGATGAAATTTCTACATGCTTGTCACTAAGTTTTGTAGAAGGATAGGGAAGAATGGAAAATTTCAGGCTGCTTTGGATCTCGTTGTCAAAGATATACTGAATAAGACCACAGCACGAAGGTCCCCTTCAGGAAGCAAAGCAAAATTCTTTTGTTGTTCTTGTTCCCATATTCGCACACAATTTTTGTAACATTTCCTAGAGGAAAGAGTGGAGATCGTTGATCTTCTCAGATATTCTAAAGAATATTCTTATCACAGGGCTAGAAGTCATTAGTAAAACCTTTAGTTTAAGGATTCTTTGACTAGGAGAATCTGTTCCCCTGAAACGTCTTCAATCCAAGCGCAGGCTGCAGCTCTACGACACGGCTCCTCCCTCACAGCCGGCCTCCCTTGTATGGATCAAACAATCATGTGAGCAAATATATGAAATTAACTACTGACCCAACAAACCAAGCCTTCAAAAAACAGCCTCCACCAGATGAAGGGAAAGTACAGGAATATAATATCAAGGATGCAGGGTAAGAATACGACTGCTCCTTTTAACAGCTCAAATTGGAAAGCGCACTGCAGAATTGCACCCTAAGTACTTTGTGTACTCCCTGCTTAATGTCATGCATTGCCATGCATGTTTCCCGAATCATTCATCATCTAATTTTATACTTAATATCGACTCCTGAAGGCAAGAAATTCCTTAAGCTTTCTCCCAACTGCCTCTGATGTATTTTCTTCTTGAATTTCATTTTCTCCAAGGTGTGTATGTCAAAGTCTCATTAATGAACCATAATAAATTCATCAAAAGTAAAAAGACAGCAGCTGTTCTGGGATCTCCCAATCCAGTGTATAATGAAACCTTCAGTTTCAAGGCAGATCAGACAGAGCTGGATACAGCAAGCCTGAGTCTCTCTGTGCTCCAGAGCCTCACAGGAGAAAGTAAGCTATATAAATTATTACAGTTAAGATGTCATAAATCTCTTACATACTGCAGAGATATTTAAACCTGGGAGGAACTAATTGCTTTTCAGCAATAATCATAAAACATATAAAAGGTCTGAGGTATTTCACAGGCTGTTTCTTTAAAAAGCAGAACTATTTATTTGCAGTATGTGTCTCTCTTTTAGAGGCTGAAGATAAATTTAATGGAAGACATGAGTAAGGTAACTGTAGGCTAGTCACTGCCAGTACAAGGTGTTGTACTTCTGTTTTGTTCTGGTATGCTAAGAAAACAAGCTTATGCCATTATGTTCTGTGAACACGCACGTGTATATCCCCAACCACCAAAATGTTGAGGCCGTTCACAGTTCCTAACCAAATTTCAAAGAGGAATAGGAATTTTAATTATCACAGTGGTTCAAGCAGTGAGAAGGAAGAAAGAGAGATTACAGACATCCCCGTTCCCTGGCAGAAAAACTGATGCTTGAGGTCACCTCTTACTAATTGTCAGAGAATCCATTAAAGAGTTCTGCTTAGAGAAGCAAATCAGAATTCAATATTTCCACTGCTCACAAGAATATCATCTTCCCTGCACTGCTAATACGATCTCAATAATGAAACATTAATACCCTCATATGGAGTCATACACTCCTAAACAAATTCCTTTACGTGAGATTTTGGGCAGGTGCTTTGGCTTTGAGGATTGACAAGAACTAGGATCAGTGCCCAAGCCTTTCATCATTTTCATTTGCAGACAGCCAAATGCTTTCCAAACTTTCTGAAGTTCATGTAAGGCAGGTTTGAATTATTTTTCCCCATCCACAGCTGAGAAGTTCAGGCATGAAGAAACCATCTGCTGATTGGCAGAGGGTGGCCAGTGGCAACCCACATACTGTGACCCCCAGCTGTGTCAGTAACTAAATGTATTCTTTCCGAAGCTAGAGCACCATATGAATCCTGCTAAGGTTGCTGATGCCCCAAACGCTTCCGCAGTACACTTGAGGTAGAGGGGCTGGGCAGATGCAGATCTGTGTGCCTTAAACTGACTGCAGTTCAGAGTGCAGGCAGTAGGGTAGGACTGAACTGACTATATACCTACGTACCGCAGTCCCTTTTAGTGCTGAATCTTAGCACGTGCAAACTACGGAACCTGAAATCTAGAGCAAATCCCTTGATGAAAATTTTGGTTTAAAAGGAACATTCAGAACGTGCATTACTTAGAGAAATACAATATTCTAATTTAGGTAAGGATTTCAGAGAAGGACTTACATGTGTTAATCACTAACTGCTTGCTTTTTTTCCCCAGAAACACATCTGCTAGGACAGGTAGTAGTCGGGCCTTTCATGTACACCCGCGGCAAAGAACTAGAACACTGGAATGAAATGCTCAGCAAGCCCAAGGAGTTGGTTAAACGATGGCATGCTCTCTGCCACAGCACGTAAACAGCACGGATAAAAACATCGACCGTAAAATGGAAAAGGTCTCATCATCTTTCATAACCTAATGGTGAAGGGTGCAAAATCTTTGACCATTTTACACTCCTAATAGACAAGAATCAAGTAAGTAAATCCTTTTCTTGCCCAAACACAAACACTTGCTCCCTGCTAGGATGGAACTCTATCCTTCCTCTCTTCAAAATGTATTTCCAATGAAATTAATATGCAGCAGGGTAAGCAAAACAGGAAGACAAATATGATCTCCCAGTTTGAATTATTTTGACTACTAAATTCCAATTCTTGGTCATGAGTTCTGGGCACAAATGATCATCCATGTGGATAGAACCCAAAATGACCTAAGAATTGTCAGAGATGATACCAGGTCTAACTGTCCGCTGCATTGCATCATCACGGACAGAGCAGTTTCAGCAAAAGGGAGGGAAGCCCAGTAAGCATGCCAAAACAGACAAAGCCCAAAAGATGTTGACTGTCTACTAAATTTACAATTTATTTAAAATAGTGACATTATATTTAAAACCTCTTTTGAACATGAATGGTGGAAAACACTGAGTGTTTACTGATCAAAGACCTAGAAGCACCTGTTCACGTCCCCCAGCATGGTATATTTCTTGCGGTAACTCGGGATGTTTTCAGCTGACCCCAGGGTACAACGCTTTGTATTGACACTAAGGGAGGAGCATAAAAGAAGTCCTGAAGTCACAAATAACTGGAGGCTTGCAGGAATACTGGAGTACTCTGAGAAAGTAATACAAGGGGCCTTGTCCTGTCCTCATATATTTCTCCCTAAACACATCTCTGCTGGAGACAGCACTGATTACAAGAACCTTGCATTTGACCTAGTATGACCATTCTTAGATTAAAAATCCAATTAGCTTAAGCTCCCAGAACATATGTCTGTTTTAGTGGTAGACTTTTCTTTAAGTAAACTACTGCTCTGTAAAATAATTCAGAGCAATTATTTTTAATCAAAACAAAATCAATAGGACATTCCTCTCGATTGTTCACTGGGGACCTGATCTCTGTACTTTTCACACCATACAGTCATGAACCAGACTATTGCAGCAAAGCATTTTGTACAATTATGTTCCAAGAGGACCATAATCTCTGCAGCTGAAATAAAGACAACTTCCTTTCAAACAAGATATAATATTAATTAATATATTTTTTTTAAAATGAGGCTTCTCTGGGGAGATGAGAATACTTTCCATTTTGGTACTATTGTTATTATCTGAACAAAATATTATGAATGAGAATTTATCTGAGAGGAATTGTAAGATAACAGACTCCACTTCTTATTATCCCCAGTTTGAATTGTTACATGGTACCCTCAGTCCATCTTGCCAACTGCACCCCTGGATACAAGATGAGACTAGGCTCATTACATTTAATTGAATTTTACAAAATGTTCAACCCTCATAATATCTCTGTTAAATGAGTAATGCCAACGCCCCCAACTCTGAAGAGGTGTTTTCAAATTTTTCTCCTACAAAACCACTGAAAACCAATCTAATAGGCAACATGTTTGATCCGGGAAGAAAAACTGTATATAAACTCTATGTTAACTATGTTACTACGATAAAGCACTTTTACCAAATACATTATGTCCCTCTTTGTGATTTAAAACATACCAATAAACATTAAAGATCCTAAATGTAAGCCACCAGGAATGTTTGACAGTTTGGTTCACCAGCTTATGCAGGAAGATGCATGTAATGTTACGTGCCTATTGACATAAATACCTCTGAAGTGGAAGTCACCTGTCTGACTCGATGTACGGTGCAGTCCAAGTAATAAAACAATGCCTTGTAGTGATGTGGTCTCTCTTCTTTGTGCTTCTTAAAGTACCAATACTTCCAGTTTGTGTGTTTAATAATTCCAGCCAAAATCATGACGAAACGTATTTAAATGCACTTACCAATGTACTTGATTTTGCTCAAGGTCATCCAAGTGAAGTAAATGAGAAAAGTTCTTTTTGACTCTTCCTATACAAGAGAATTATTCCAGGAAAGCAAGAATCATTATTAAATAAGGAGTTGTAATACAGTGTTATCAACTGTCACATAATAGAGCACTTTTTTTTACTTGACACCTTCTCAGGATCACCCATCTTGTCTTGTGCTTGAGACTTATATCAAGATGGAGGAGGAGGAATGATTACAAGACCTCTCAGTGCCTAACAGTGCTTCCTTTCCCCTAAAATTTTACCAAGATGCATAGCACAGAAAACGCCCATCCAAGAAATACACGAGAAACAGGTACAGGATCATACAAAGTGTGACACCTTCCTCAATACTTCCCATTACTGTTGACAAATACAGGAATCTCTACAGCTCTGCAATAGACCTAGCATGTAACTTAATGAAAGTACCATGCCATCAAATGACAGTGAGCAGCAATTTACCACCATTTTAGAATAGACATGAATAATGGTTACATCCTTGCCTTAGAGAATGGGATCTTAGAGCAGAAGCCTTACCGCTACTCAAACTATTTATATTCCCTGGTGGGTCATTACCCTACCTTCTCTCCCAGTTAAAATTACACCTATGCCAGTCTTTTAGGAAGCCTAATGATCACTGCCTTCTGTGCTACTCTATCCTTCCTCTAAGTGAGGAAATGAGAGACCAGATGGGTTTGCTGGATAATTGCTTGCTCCCAATATAACAGGACATTCTAAAAGCAGCAGCTTGATGAAACTGAAAGGGAGCAAGATGCATTACAGGTAATAAAGGACCGGAAACCTCCTTCAGAAATCTCTATGCTAGATGGAGGGACAGAAGGTAAAATGGCTTCCTGTTTGAAAGGCAGGGAGAAGAGTCTGAAGTAGTAAAACACAAGGCAGCAAGACCTAGAAATTTTACACAGGATTACTAAAGTGAAGATAGGAACCAGAGAAACAACTTTAATAAATGTAACATAATTCTGTAAACATTGAACAACGGTCTCATATTTGTAGTTTGGATACCATAGAATCATTAAGTTTGGAAAAGACCCTTAAGATCATCGAGCCCAGCCGCTAACCTATCACTGCCAGTCCACCACTAAACCATGTCCTCAAGCAAGGAGCAATACTGTTAAGCAAGAGTCAGAGTAGTGATATGAAAAATCATGATAAAAGAATGAGGCAGTCGGGCCCAAGTCAGCTGGAGAGACCTAACCAGAGTACATGGAACTCGGTGGTTAGCCACGCACAGCTCACCAACCCAGACAGCACGACTTCCACCCAGAGTTACCAAATGAGACCACACATTGACAGCGCGTAAAACAATCTTTAGGATTTCTCTAATATAACTGATGTCTGGTTCTCAAGAGTCTTACTAAACTCAAAATGTCCCTAGAATGTTTTCACTCATACAGGACCAACATTGGTGTTACACCTCATTTAAACCCAAACATTGAAATTGATCTTCCCTTCAATGTAGTTTACCCTGGCATTAAGAAATTTACATTCTAGAACCAGACACTACTGAGTAAAGCATAGTTAGAATAAGATATAAACAGAACAGATGCTTAGGACTTTCCCCAAGGTCATGGGTTAGAACAATGTCATCCTGTTTTTGCCAGGTCACATGAAACTAAAGATAAAAAGTGCTTTTACAGTGAGGTGAGATTCAATTATTGCAAGTCTCTTGAATTCTCCTTTTACAAATGTCGTGGTTTAACCCCAGCCAGCAACTAAGACCCACACAGCTGCTCACCCTCTGTGTAAGCCCTGCTCAGCAGCAACCAAAACATCTCCATGTTATCAACACTGTTTTCAGCACATATCCAAAACATAACCCCATACTAGCCGCTATGAAGAAAATTAACTCTATCCCAGTCCAAACCAGCACGTTCTCCAAGCCTTATTCCATACCATTTACATCATGCTCAGGTCCCACACTATCCAATACAACCTCACTAACCACACCCTCCCCCCACCCCATCCGTTGATATAAAACACAGTTATCATTCCCTTAGTCTATGGACAATGCCTGTAAAACGTCCATAAAACATCCACAAATGTCCACAAAATGCCCACTGAGTTCATTCAGTCCATGACTTTGGGCTCCATCTGTTCTGGTGGTCGCTCAGGGCAGGAGAGGTGGGGCGCTGCATGAGTTACTGGGCACCAAAGCCAGCTCAGGTCGGGTCACTGCTGCGCTTGCATGCTTCTCGTAAGGCTTGTCCTCCACTGTTCCGGGTGGTTCCTGCTATAGTAACTCCCATAACACGCAACTCACATCCCAGGTTACAACTTAAAGGTAGAACCACCCCTGGCCCCTCTGGACCAGACCATTGAACTCCTCCCCTTACCCCTGCTCTGGCTTGGACTTATCCACAGACTGCAGTCCCTTAGGGGCGTACCTGCTCAAAATGGAGCCTTATCTATCAGGCAGTCTTCTCCAGGGGTGTTACCTGCTCTGGCATAGACTTATCCACAGCCACAGTCGCTTTGAGGTGCACCTGTTCCAGCGTGGCCTTCTCCACGGGCCACAATGCCTTCAGAGATGTACCTGCTCCAGCAGGGCCTTACACACAGCCACAGTCCCTTCAGAAGTGAACCCGCTCCAACATGGCCTTGCCCATGGCTGTGGTCCCTCCAGGGGTACCTGCTGTGTCACGGATGCTTCGAGGTGGCCTTCTCCAGCGTGGACTTATCCTTGGGCCACAATTCCCTCAGAGGCTTTCCTGCTGTGGCATAGACGTAACTACGGCCACAGACGCTTCGAGATATACCTGCTCTGGCATGGGCTTATCCACAGCCACAGACGCTTTGGGGTATCCTGTTCCCATGTGGACCCGTCCCCAGGTCACAGTCCCTTCAACTCGAGCTCACGCACAGCAGCACAGAAACAGCGATGCCCTGGCCATCTGCCAGCCCAGGCGCCTGCCCAGCGCTGTTATCAGAATGTTCCCAGGCCCGGCACAGTAAGGTGATAAGCGGTACAGCAGTGCAGCAAGCAGCGAAAGCAAAAAGCAGCCGCTAATAAGCACTAGTCTCTATATACAGTGGGGCAAGCCAGCCCCATGGCAAACACAGAAGCCTGCCAATTAATAGCTAAACAACAACAGCTTTAATTTGATCTAGCACATTCCAACCAAACCTGTTATCTCAAACCCCTTGAGCCCCATGCTGGGCACCAAAAAGGACTGTTGTGGTTTAACCCAACAGGCAGCTAAGCCCCACACAGCTGCTCACTCACTCCCCGAGGTGGGATGGGAAGCAAAGGAGTAAAAGCAAGAAAACTCATGGGTTAAGATAAAGACAGTTGAACAGGAAAAGCAAAAGCTGCACACACAAGCAAAGCTAAACGAGAAATTCACTCACTCCTTCCCATGGGCAGGCAGCTGTCCCAGCTGTGTCCTCTCCCAACCCCTTGCGCCCCCCCAGCCCCTTGCTGGTGGGGTAAGGGGCAGGAAAGGCCTCGGCTCTGTGCAAGCCCTGCTCAGCAGGAATGAAGACATCTGTGTTATTAACACTGATTTCAGCACAAACCCAAAACACAACCCCATACTAGCCACTGTGGAGAAAGTTAACTCTATCCCAGCCCAAACCAGCTGTGATTTTCCGTATTATTGTTAGCACACTTTAACAGGACCAAAGTAAGTTCTCATCCTTGATCATCAGATGACACCACAACTGGTCTCTTCTGTGGCTGGCTCCTCCCTTGCCCTAGGCTCAACATTGTGGAAATTGTCATTCTTCTACAGAGACTGTGCAGTGTTACCATTGTATAAGGTGCTACCTAGTTTCTTCTGGGGATTTTGTCCTGCGGTTTGCACACCAGTGGTGCTAGCATGGAGCAGAGTTTTTGGTGTCACTGTGCTGTCTGTCTTATTCTAGTCTCAGGTATCCTGGCATAGCAGGAAACTGATTTTGCTGGCCTAAGGTCAACATTTCTATGCTCATTGACAAAACTGTCAGAAACAGACAAAAATACCGGGGGATTATTTTATCACAAGATGGCTGGGGCTTAAACTAGAAATCTAAGTTTGCTATGAGAAGCAGAGTTGCACAAACTTGTTTGATCAATAGAATCTGACCAGATCGATCAGTACACAAGCAGTAAAATACTGAAATAAGATAAGTGACCTTGTGAAACCTCAACTGAGAATTCATTTCTTCAAAGTCGTTCAATAACCCTTAGGATTCTTTCTGCCAGATGGATCAGAAACACTACTGTGCCCTTTATTAGTACACAAGAAAACACATGGCTTACACACAGCTCTAACACCATTAAAAACCCAAGAGTCCCAAATTGGTTTCACATGAGATACAAGGACAGAATCCAAGCTAGCACCAGGAAACACAGTTATTCAATTATAAGTAGCCACTTCCAACAAATAGCACATGAAAGCTGTTCAACAGTCACATTACGTGCATTATAATACATCTGACAACTTGGTTTATCAAATTCAGTTTTGAGAAAAGTTCTGTGTTTGAAGCCTGAGGATAGCTCAAACAGTGTATGCAGAAACTGATTTCCTAAATGAGAAGAGTGCAGGTAAAGATCTGGACGGATCAAGCCAGACAGCAAATGATTCATGCCCTACACAGCTTCTGCCAGCCTCAGTAAGAGGCACAATTTATATCAGAGAAAGATATAAATATCAGAGAAAAATACTGAACTATATGTTTAATCACTTTTACAGAGTAATAGTTATGAGATTGTTACTTTATGAAGTCAGGTGCAGTCATTTACTCAAGTCTTTTACTGATAACAATCACTATCAGAACACATTAGGACTTTAAAAAGAATTAAATTCATTCCTAAATCTGATCAAGTTGGGAGAAAATTCTGCAGACCAGTGTTAAACTGAGTAAATGGGCTTAAGGTGATTAAGTTTATTTGCCAGCTTATTCTGGATAAATACTACAAGAATTAAATTATTTAAAGGGTCCACGAAAGAATGTACCAGTTTAAAGTGTTTAGAACCTCTTAATTAAATTGGTGCAACAACTTCTGGATACAGAACATTAGATTCAGTGAGACAGTTCTGCTTTACAAGAAAAAAAACAATGGCAGCAAAATTGGTGAGGGTAAATGGCAGAAATCCTGCTGTTAGAAGGAAAGCAACCACAACAGCAAGGCAAGCAAAGACACAATCAAGTTACAGATAATGTATATGATACAACAAACAAAAATCTTATAACTAAAATAGTATTACCGAATTTTGGCTGTCTTCCTCTAATCTGCCATATCTGAGAAAAATCCAGTCTCTCAATACTAGTGAACTTTTCTGGGGAGAAAAGTTAATAAGCTACCCAGCGATACTTTAAGATAAAAATATGTGTATAAAAATAGACTTTATGACAATTTATCAGTACTACAGCAGCAGTATATACTATTAGCAGATATTCCATACCAGTCTTTTGGAGTTTTTTTAATAAGTTAAAACTAAAATCCTTTCTTGTATTTTTAAAAAGATTTTCTTCCTTGAGCTAATTCTTTTTTCTTCTGTTTGCCATCTGTGTGTTCCGATGGGCTGTTACTCAGCTATTGCAGAGGTCAATGCTTCAAAGATCAGGATGAAAGGTTAGCAGATGGAAATCCTTTTGCAAAGGGTAGCTGTTCTCATCTAGCACAAAATGGCTCCTGATCTCCAACAAATAGGATGCTTCTGTATCTGCTAGCAGCAAATGACACAGATCTGCAACTATTGTGCCGTAGGTTATATCCGAAGAGGGCACTGTGAAAGACAGAACAATCCAATTTACTCTGTTTTCCCAATAGCACCTAACATTCAAGTTCCACCTCCATGAAAGCTACACTAAATTACAGGAATCACAGGAAGTATAGCTCAACATCTGAACAGAAAATTAGCTTTTGCTTTTAATTTAAAAGCAATGTGCTAAGACTGTTTCTCATTAAACACACCTGGGAGTCACATAAAACACCTCCAAGTCAAACAGGATGTACCAGGGGAAGCCTGTCTGAAACACTGCCCACTTACTTATATCGTATGGAAGCATGTCAGCTATTTCTAAAAACTGCTGAGAGATTCTATTTTGCATGTAAGGAATCCACTTAGTTACTGAATACTTCGCTATGTAACATATAAAAAACGTTCATACCACCTTCCCTCTTGTTGCTACCTTGACTCTGAACTTCTGAGTTTGTTGGAGAGCAACTGAAGTGTGCTCTCTGAGGTTGGTGGGGTCTTTTTGTTTGGTTGGGGTTTTTTTTGGTTTTTTTTTGTTTTTTTTGTAAGTCTCACAGAACAGGAGCAATCAGATTTCCAGAAAACTCTCATTCCAATTCTAAGTTGTCAATAATTTAAAATATTACTTTCATTGTGAACTTTGCTACCTGTTTCCATCACAAGCAATTCATGGAACCGTACCTACTGATCTGTTCAGCCAGTCTGCAGGAATATTAAGGAAGATTTTTTCCATCAACTCAGACACCACATGAACATAAATTTCACATCCTCCATCTTCCACTGTCATCAAAGCAGGTCTAGATCAGAAAATAAAAGACTCTTGAAAGTTAGCTGCTATGGTTTTTTGATTGAAGCAATATTTCCAGAAGTAATACAATGTAATATTACCCTCCAACATAACACCAAGAACTAGAAACACTAGAAAATGTCTACGCACTCCTCTGTCAAATCTGTAGAGTTGGAATGAGTTTGCGATATATATACAGAATTTATTACTCAGTGTTAAAACCATTTCTAAAGCTATCAAGTAAGCCTTATGATCAGACAACTGCAGAAAACAATGCTTTAGAAGTTGTCTTCTCCTGGAAGATAATGAGAACTGCACTGTTATGATATTAGTATTATGTCATTTATGGCTTTGGACTTCATATATCTGAAGTATAAATGTTAATATGTAAGTACATGTACCTAAAAATATACAAGGAGTAGATAAAGATTTGAAATGCGAAGTAGGGAGACAAGCTTAGGTGTATCACCTGTATCAACACCACCTAATACTATCTGTCTTAACAGACCCCTTCATAGCCACTACATAACAGCAAGACAGTATCTTGCACTATGACGAATACCAGTAATCAAGTAAAAATCCCTCCTCTTCCCAGAAACCATTTTCTACTTCAGATATGGTCAATAATATTCCTATTCAGTCTGAAATGCACCTGGGTGAGGACTGCTGTCCCACAAGCTCTAGTCTTGCCAAATTTTGTTGTTTCACATCATTCAAAAGTGATGTTGGATGACAAGGAACTGGTAGGAAGTGATGCATTTTTAGTACAGGTATTTCCCTGTATTTCAAGTGTTTGTCTTCCTTCCAACCTGTCATTATTGATGCCATATTTTTTTTTTTATTGTTCCCACAAATAAGTCCTTGCTATTGGTTTTTAGATTATGATACCTTAGTGGTCCTCTATAGTGATATTTCAACAGGTATTTTCTGCTTGTTTTTAAGCTTCTGAGTGATTTTACGAAGCCAGATCATTCACACAGCTGATGCAGCTCCTACCTAACATATACTCTTTTACTGCCCTGAGACTATTTACAATTTGACCTGCAACATCTGCACCATCACCATCCGCACACTTTTTAGAAAATCTGCACTGCCCTGATGAAAGCAGGATGCAATGCTCTTATCCCGACCATCCCACAGAAGAAACTAAAATAGTAAACATCAGGACATACCACAAAAATGTAAATCCTGGTTATAGCAATATTGGAACAGTACCAAAACAGCGTATGTTAAATAAAGTAACAAAATAAGGCACAATCATCTTCAGTGCAGAATTTTTCAATGGGAGATGCTCCCAACGGGATAAAATGTGCTCACTGCAGCGACAGCAGAAATGAAAGAAGGGCAATCACTTCAAGAGGCTAGCACAGCTGTACTGTCAGGTAGGACAGTCAGCCAGTACTTCAGTATACTGACAATTGGAGAGTGTTATTAACAGATCAATTTAGTTAGCATGATGCAGAACATACCTAACAGCACTAACGTGAATGCCTGTGAGGCACGAAGGCAAGTGCCTGCAAGCATGCCATTTTCCCAATAGGCAAATCATTTGACTTGCCATCTGTTAATCTAAAAGCTACTGCTAAATTTCATAATCTTAAGTGATCAAAAGAGAAGAGAATTCCACGTCTGATTATCTGTGGGATTATTTTAAATCTGTTGGTTTAGACAGAAACCGAGGCCCAGACTATTTGTAGTCATTAAAGACTGCTGGCTCCCTTTATGAGGAAAAGCTTAACAGTACACTTACATGCTCAGCTTCCCAAGTAGGTGTGGGCAATTGCTATTTCACCTCTGAAGAAATTAATTTAGGTTTAGTCAATTTATGTTGAAGTACATGAAAATTATTATGACATCCAGAAATACAAAAGGAACATTTTGGAAACAGTGTAATTAACCTAAATACATTTGCAGAGAAATATACTAAGAGATGCTGCAAAATTTAAAGCTTTCAAAACCATAGGCCAACGTGGTCTATAGATGTAACTCACAAAACAAGTGATACATTAGGAAATATTAATTTTGCTTCATTCCTGGTTATTATATGCTGACTACCTGTTTCTCCATTCATGCTCTGTTCTCACGGTCATCTACATCTTCTTTCAGATCATCTTATTTACTTCAACAAGAGTGAACTGTCATGGTGAGAACACAACCTTCGAAGCAGAGCCTAATTAGTTTCCTTTCACTAGTGCCGTAGAAAATGCAATTTTGTGATTAACTTTACTCCTTAACTACTCCTGCTTTTAATAAGGTGAATTTAAATCATTGTAAAACAGTTCGAAACATATTTAAGGATTTAACTAAATTTCACTAAAGGCATATATAGATCTACTAAAATATTCTTTAAAGGCTACTGAGTAAATAGTCTTTAGTACCTGTATACAAAGCAGGTGAAGCATGCCAGTGAAACAGGCTTTTCCACTAGTACAGAAGGGTGAGATTCAATCCCTGTTGGAGTATAAGTATCTAGGAATCTCCCATATCATTACTGTTACTGGTAAAATGTTCGATTTAGGTGACAAACACTCATTGGTATAGACTGAAAAAATGAATTCTCTGAAGGAAATGCTACCATCATACCAAATTACAGGGCAAAGATGCTAAGGAACAAAGTTTGGGCAGAAACAGATATAAGAAACAAGGCCCTATCTGTGACGTCTGAAATCCAGGAGGTGAGCTCTGAAATACAACATATTTTTCCTTGTCTTAGTTTTCATTATTTCTTCTACCCTATTAGAAATATGGAACTCTAGTATTTAATCAAAGCCGAGTGAAAAACTATTGCATCTGCAATGATTCATTAAGTCACTATGAAATAGTTTAGGAATAATTTTAGAATGAATTTTGGTAGAAGATGTACTTACTCTGGAATTCTATTACGCCTATGATTGCATCAATTAACCTTCTCTACCTACACGTCTTTCCAGTCGCTACGATACTGACATTTCAAAAGCCCAAGATAAATTTAGGAATTGAACAATTAGTTAATAATGTTGTTCCTACAATAACTGAAACTGTTTAGTTTATTTGCCAAGTAAATGTGCATATGCATCTTGTCTCAGAGTGCCATCTGCTGATTACTTAGCATCTCTGCTCCCTGTGACAATGTTTACTGTAAATATTTGTTAACATTATTTCTACAAGGCTAAAACTGATTAATCAGTTTAAAAATATGGTTGCTCATTCACACAATTTGTAACTTAGGCAAAACAAGACACTCAAGGAGTTTTCCTTTGGTTCTCAAGCTTCTACTCCATCTTAGGTTACTGACACAGTACTGGGTAAACCTTGTTACTGTATGACAGTATTCAAAGAAATGAAAAAGTTAGATTTAAACAAAGAATGTCACCTATAAATAATGGCAATATAATATAGCAATTCAATAACAGCTCCTTGAAAAGTCACCAGAAAAACAGGAATCGTTAACTGCACCTTAAATTTAGAATTTTATATTCTCAAGAACTTGAAATGGAGGAAGTTGTAGTTTACTTCCCTAACAGTACACACTATTTTAGTTTTATTCTGTTTACCTGTAGAATGTTTTCACTTTGTTGTACGGCAAACATCTAATACATTGCTTGTAGATCACGTTCTCATCAGCCTGTAGTTCCAAACCACATTTAGCACAACCTGAATATGTAATCATAGGCAGAGAAGCCAAAATGCACTCCAGTGAAGTGTCAGCACGGAAGATGAGTTGCTTGTGCTGACCAGTTGAAGTGATAAACTTCAGTTCTGAGATATGGGCTTTCACTTGAACCACTCCTATGAAAACAACAATTTCAATTAAATCTGCATTCAGTTTTATTTGTAACTGAAAGCAAAAGCAAGGGTGACAGCTGACTCAAAACCAAAATCATTATCAATAAGACTTTATGAATTTTTTTTCCTTTAGTAGCACATGCTTATATTTTTAGAGATGATTTATGCAGTGGAAATCATTGTGGTTAACTATTATTTAAAAATGTATGAAAGTACTACATTTTTAGGTACTATTGTGGTAGATGCCAATATAGAAGAGCCTAAGAGATCAAGAGATCAGAATTGTGCAAATAATTTCCAATTGCTTTTCTTCCACAGTAATTCAGAGACACTGAAAAGCACAGTTTTAACAACCTGCCTTTCTACTATTTATACATAAACTAGAGGTAAATGCTGCAATACCAACTTTATTTAGTTACTACTTAATGTTGAAAACTGACCTTAGCAATCTTCTAGGTTCATCTGGGAGGGGGTGACTGTTGGTGTATGCATGTTCTTTGGTCTTTTGTGCAAAGTTTTCAATAGCAGTAGCTATTTTACTCTTGCTTTTGAGAATTCCAGTTTTGGAGAAATACTATTCGACAAACTTCAAGTAACTAATCACATCATTACTAGACTGGTTGGTGTGGATAACAAAAGGCAGCATTTCTCTCCCTGTTCCAAAGCTATCTTTGTACGGTACCACATAACACACCTGTCTCACCTCTGGGCTCACTGAATGAAGGCTGCAGTCACATTTCGGCTGGGTACTACTGAGCAGCAGCCTCCAGAATAAAGTCAGACTCCCAGAACTGTGCTAACTTAAAATAGAAATGGCATTTTATTTGATCAGAGCATCTCTCTTGCTTAGTTATGCACTGCACAACAGACATTACAGAGCTATGGAAAACAACTTTACCTGAGCATTTTTCCTCCAAATGTGCCGAGAGCTTTGTCAACTGCATAAGGGATGCTTTGCTTTTCTGAAACTTTTCTTTAAATTCAATTGCTCTTTTGTCATCATCAAACAAGCACTCATAAGACGACCATGGAGTTGTGTGCAGTTCCAAGTCACCCGAAACAGAACTGTGTTGGACCAGAAGATATTTGAAGTCCCATATGTGATCTACAGAACAAAAAAAGCAAACAGAAGAGTTTACTTTCTATACCTTGGTTAATTTATAGGAAGCCAAGGTCACTTACAAGGTTGAGAAACAAATGAGTAAGACATTCTCATATGGTCAGCTCTGGCAACTTTATTTCAAGCCTGATGACATATAGGGTTTTTTCCATTTTCCAGAAAGCTTGCATGAGTCCTCCCATAACAGACCAATGCCTTCATTTAACTTGTCTTGAAAGCTGAATTCAGTACAACAACTTTTTAAAAAAGAAACCAGTTCTGAAATTTCTTGTCAGCTCTAATAAGGAAAAGTTGGCAATGTCTGGAAGAAAAAGATCTTCATGTTATTAGTCAACTTCCATCCTTAATATGTTCCTGTTTTTTAATATTCTGTCTCCATAATGCTCATTTAAAAATATTCATCTTCCACCCTCCAACTGACTCTATAATAAAGAAAAAAATACTATAAAAACAAAGATTACAGAAGAGTAATATATTTTGGGTTGTCCTTCACTTTGCTACAAGAATCCAGTATTCACCTACTAATCAAGTCTGATAACCATTAGCCTGTTATTTTTTTTCCCTGTGTTTGGTCAAGCTGAAAGTTGCAGCCAAAATAATTGTTTTAGGAAATAAGGTTAGAAAAACAGATTTTTTTAAAAAAAATGTATTCAAGTGGCTGTATAAGCATTTTATTAGCATGTTTTAGTATTTTCGTATTTTGCATTAGTCTGATTTTTTTGTGGTAACTTGCTAAAATTGCAAGCTCCTGAACAGTCTGCTGTCAGACATCGTGTTTCACAGTAAAATACTCCAAAAAGCCTCCTCTGAGCATCAGTCTAGTTTGATGTACCTCATATCTGACTAGAGAACTTGCAGCCCCCCAGAACTGAGTATGCTCCAGTCCAAAGCAAGATTCAGGCAGTAACACTAGAGCAACACCAAGGGAAAATCTAAACAGGAGGAAACAAAGGGGCACTTGGCAAGAGGGGATATATTGAATTGGAGGACATAGTCTAACCAGGGCACAAGTCTTGGTCGATACCTGAATTTAACCTGTTATTCAGGTCTTCAACATTTCCCCTGTTGATTAGAAAACTGATCACAAAACACAAGTAAACTACAAGTAATCAAGTTTACAGAAATGTATTCAATGAAATAAATCTTTTTTGGTAATCTAAACCAGGTGAGCGTAAGGCATGAACTGTCTCATGACTGTATATTGGCAGCTTGAACTGATTTTTAGCAAGAGATGAAAAATAAATTAGATTTACTGGCAACAATTTTTAGATGCTCTAGAACTGTATGATCTTATGCACCTGATGTAGCCAGTTTAAAAATTACAACTCTCCAAACATTCCTCTTCAAGACAGAGGTTTCTAATCTGCTAGTACAACCAGTAAACACATACCACAGCTGATCTATGACTCCTAGCAAGGAGGGACATTGTGCTCTTCCTGTAACCCACTCACATTATTTAGCTGCTGTGTATGCTTTAGTATCATGTGAATTTATCTTTTTGGCTATCTTACTGGGATCAAACGTTCATGGTTTGTCCGTGATTAAGTGTTTGAACAGTTGAGAAATCACTCTTATCGTGGTTTTCAGATAATCCTTTAATCATTAAAATGCCAACTTCTAGATGCACAGAACACTAGCTGGAAAATACGAGACAAGTTTACATCAAATATAACACTTAATACTACAGAGATCTATATCTTATACTTTTCTGCTTTAAGGGTCAGAGAATGATATATTATTGTGTCTTAGAAATTACCTTCAGTATCGTTTCTGCAGCTACAAAAAGTTCTAAAATTCTATATTTTGAGAAGTCTAATATTCTAGCATACTGAATTCTGTAAGTGTTCTAAACATCTAACAAACAGAATATACTGGCTCCTGCTGAAGTACGCACAAAAGTAAGACCCATGTGGGTATTATGTCGTAAAGTTAATTGGTTAACACTTAAATTGGACCATCATCTTCAAGTAGTTTAAGAGGTAGGTCTTGCAGTTAAATGATTTCTAGAAGTGGAGATTACTTATGAATTGAAGTGGAACTGGCAGAATTCAGAGTGTCTACATTTAATGGGTAAAGATTCACTATGAGGTTGTTTCACCTTTCCGGATTTTATTTTACGCTATATGAACACTGGCTCTTTAGGCAGACATATTCAATGCTTCAGGTAATACAGCATTTACTTCCTAAGTTATCCATTGATCAGAAATACAAACTCTTAAGTTACCAATTAAAAAAACAAACTAGTTTCACTTATTTTAAAAGAACGCCAGGAACAAAAAAATCAGTATTAGTCACTGCTAAAAACACAGGCAATGGAATCCCTGCAAGAGTTACTATTAGTCAGTTACATCCTAATGTTCTTGCTATATAGTCTAGGCTATAAAGCCTGACACTGTAGTAAGGTGTAAAGCAGAGAATGAAAATTAGGGGTAGAAAATCCCCAGCAATTCTTGCTAAAGCAGATAAGGAAGACTCAGCAAAACTGATAACTAACACTCAAGTTCTCTTTTTTTATAGCTACAAAGCTAGGCACCAGTGCATCTTGTATCTAGATTCAAGTTTCTAAATACTCATGCTTTCTCAGTCTTCTAAAGCCAGTGCATTCAAGCTCTGTTGCTGATGGCACTGCTTCTAAACAGAGGAGACATGTTAGAATTGGTATCAAATATGGTGCCCTTCCAAGGGGAGTATTTGAAGGTTGAATGGAAAAATGTTAGCAGCTGAGCATTTTAAAGATAATAGCATCACAAAAATCCTTTTACAGCTCCCGATAGGTACAAGGACCTTACCTTTTTTCCTTTGAAGTTGAGGGCACCAGGCAGCCCCTGCTCCCCACAGCACCATCCTATAGTGTTGATCTCTGTTCTGTTCTACTGTTAGAATAATTTTTCTTTGGTTGCCACCTCTGTAGCTATACACAGATTCTGAAAAAGTTTGAAATTATATGACTTCTACAGTAAAAAGCATATAAACACACAAAACCCACATGCCTCAATATTAAGATGAAATCATGCTGCTATCATATTTTATGGTACCATTATAAGCAAACAAGAATATACCTACAATGTCTTCACAAAGAAAGCAATCTGATTTCTTTAGCAACATGAATCTAGTTTGAAGGAATGCATAAAGTATATTAATTTACCTTTATCCACCTAAATACTCAGCAACTGGACACCTCCCTTTGAAACAGCAGGTATCTGAGCACCTTTCAGCTCCCACTCATCCTGACTGGTGTAAATGGAAAGAAATTGTACTCAATCTCTCAGCAACAGACTGTCATAATTGGCAGTGAAATTTCCTGTAACTTCTGTGGAATACACTGAAAGAAACATTTCTCTAGAAGTTTCCACATAAAAGAAAACCATAACCATGTACAAGCACTCTATGAGGATTAGTAATAGTATAAATAAATTGAAACAATTAAGTTCTCTATAGCACTCTTACACAGGATACTACCTTTGAGTTTTATTTCCACACTAGAACTACAATATTTTTCATAAACAAATAATTTTTGAACAAGAACTCTTCCTTTAAGTATATTAACAGTCCTGAGATTTATGTACAAGAATAAATTATAAAGATTTCTATCTTCAATATTTTCCAGTTATAATGAATGAACACAATGTTGACAGTGTGGGTAAAAATTTGAATCTTACTAATACAAGCACTAACACAGGATGATACTGCAATATGATCAACTTTATGTGCAAAGCTTGAAGTCAAGCACTGAGAAACGGTGGTACTGTAAATAAAAGGTAATCAGAACAGTTATGCAGAGAAAAGACAGGAAGACTCCTTTTCCAGGTAGGAGCAGTGGTCTTTATCTGGCCAAAGCGTATTAAAGAAAACACATAGCAAGACACCACATGAAATACTGAGAATGCCCCAAGATAATTTGATTTTGTTCATTTCAGAAGGTGGAGAAGATGCTAGGAAGCATCTGTGAGACCTGATTATGAAGAAATGGAAACAAGCTACCAAGTTTAACATGGAAAATTGCTTCGGCAAAAGGAATCCTGAAACAACTGCATTCACTATTAGAAGAAAAGGAATGTGTGAGAGAAGAATGAACTCAAAAAATCCACACATGGACTATTGACCATGATTCCTTGGGGGAGGCGAGTCTTTCCAATAAAAATGTACAGAAAAATCAGATTTCCAAAACAAATTATATTACTGAGATAGTAAGTAGAAATAGGAATATCACAGTAAGACAGCTTAGTAGTTTCACACTGTCCATTTTCTACTGTTGAAAATCAGTAAGAATTTGCACAAAAAGGCACACAAGTAAGGATTATTATAAGGAAATATTGCACAAATTTAAGAAACCAGGAATGCTTAGGCCTTAAAAATCTATGCTAAGTAGGAAAAAATAAAAAGAAATAAACGAGAAATGTTCTGACTAAAACCTTAGAAAAGACCAACACATTATAAAGCAAGAAAGGCAAGAAAATCCGAAAACAGTTGATTAAAATAATCAGTAACATTTAATTCTGAAAAAACGCATGATTTATAGTGCAATCAAATTCTCCTTTAATGACAGGACGCTTACATGGAAGGCAGTTGGCAGGTGAGCTTTGAATTAGCAAAGTTTCACTGTCCCACATTACTTTTTTCATAAGCCAGCCCGTTTCTCAGCAGTGGTCTACAGCAAGAACATACCTTTTGAATCTCAAGAGCCAGTAAAAAAAATGACTGCAATATCTCTCTTTTCAGCACTCCTACTATACACACCTATCTTCCCTGAAAAGATATTTCAAGCCTACATTCTTCATATCTAAGATATTTCTGCTGCCGTTCCAATTCCCAACACTGTACTTCGTACCTGCATCTCTCGGCAATCCTCCACCTGAGTGAAGATCAGGTACCACACTATTCTGGAGCTGTGGAGATGCTCAAGCCATCTCACTGACAAGTCACTACATTAGTAACTGCAGTCTGTGGTGAGTGCTCATTCCTTAGTGAAAACACACAAATCCCTCAGTGAGCAGGAACACTGATTATTAATGCCCAATGCCTGCATGCTTCTCCAACAGATGTGCATGCTGTTGAGCAGAGCTAGTGTGCAGTAACCTCCTTTCAGCAGCTGCCTACAGTCATGATCTCCTTCCTGTCTAACTCCACTTCTCTAACTGCTGTGCCCCCATGACTGCATCATTACAAAGTTTTCACTTGTGACTCTTTTGTCAATCACTGTATGGAATGGGAAACAACGAGAACTGCCTTGCAAAATTACTATTTCAATTTCACCTGTTGCTGGAGCTCTGGCAGTTGAAGTCTAGTGCCTGAACTTACCTGTTAATACAGCAATGTTGATAATTTTCAAGATTGAGTGAACCAGTGTATTTGGCTGGAGCTGGTCTAGCTGCATATACTGAACACTATCAAGTCTCTGAACTTGTCTTCGTGGGATGTCTCTGAAGTGCGGAAATTCTGATGATATGTAAGCCAACAAACCTTGGAGAACACCACCATCCACTACAGGATAAACTTAAATGAAAAAAACAAAGTTAAAGGGACGCTCTTTTTTTTTTTTAGCTTAGAAGTATAAATGTATCAGTTGGTGCATATTTACACTAACAAAACCAAAGCTGTTTCACAATAACTCTAAGGCAAGAAATTCTTGAGATGTGTGACACTTGATCCAAAATTAAACTGTACTTCATCTGCCTTCCTCTTGATAACATCCCAAAGTTAAGCTAAATAAAATATTTTAAATTACACCAAAAATGGGAAAGAAATCCTGTATTATAGCTTGGTAAGAACAGCCGTTCTCTATCATTTAACCCAGAACCTGCCTTTAAATAGCTGGCTATAACATTCATCAGGAAGACAGTAAGAACAATGCAGGTTTGTGGTAATAATTCCACTGTATTTTTCCCTTAGCCTACAACCCTCCATGGCTCAGGTATCTTTAAAGACTTTCTGCTTAATAGTCTGCAATGAATTACTTTCCCTGAATGTATCTACTTACTCTCTAAGCCTCTAAAATTTTTGCAAAAAAATTTAATCCTCATGAAATCTCAAACATCTTATGGTTGAGTCCTGGGATAACTGTTGTTTCTTAAACTAAGCTCAAGGAATTCAGTTTTTCAGAGTTTTGAATGGCAACCACCTGCCCTGACTTTGGCCAGGATAGAGTTAATTTTCTTCCTAGTAGCCAGTATAAAGCTGTGTTTAGGATTTACTATCAGAGTAATCTTGATAACACACTGATGTTTTAGTTGTTGCTAAGCAATGCTTACACTAAGTCAAGGACTTTTCAGCTTCCCAAGCTGTGCCAGCAAGGAAGTACACAAGAAGCTGGGAGGGGGCACAGCCAGGACAGCTGATCCCAACTGGCCAAAGGGATAATCCACACCATATGGTGTCATGCTCAGTATATACAGTGGGGGGACTTGGCTGGGGGCAGTGATCGCTGCTTGGGGACTGGCTGGGTATCCGTCAGTGGGTCGTGAGCGGTTTTATCACTTGTTTTTCCTGGGTTCTGTTTCTCTTTTTTCTTTTGTGTTTTCCTTTTCAATACAATTTTTTATTATTTTAATCACTAAACTGTCTTGATCTCAACCCACAAGTTTTCTTACTTTTGCCCTTCAATTCTCTCCCACATCCCACGGCAGGGGGTGGGGGGTGGGGGGGGTGAGCAAGTGGCTGTGTGGGGCTTCGTTGCTGAGTGAGGTTAAACTATGACACCACCCAACTTTACCATGAACTCCACATGCTTATCTTGTCCACAGGTGTCTGTCATACATTCCTATCATCTTTTGTACCTCAGTTGCTCACATTTCCATTTTATCCTGTGTATGAGGCATTGCCAACAAAATGGAGTATTTGAAATTGCTATTTTACTGTGATTTGTGGAACCTTATACACTATAATCTTACATTCTTCTGGACTGAGCGTAGCGTAGTTCCCCAGATTCAGTAACTGACTGGTAAATGTAGATTGCAGCATGATTTCTCCACACCAAAGATTCTCATACATTATTATATCTACAAGAAAAAAGCAACCTTATCAACTCACATACCAACAATATTGAAGTGTATCGTAACTTTTCTTGACTACAGAACCATCGTACATATAGGTATGAAAGACAGTTTAGAAGAGATCACTTGGAAACAAAGTGATTTTTTTTTCATCTGCCAGCACTATTTACAATGAGTTAATCACATTTTCTCAATAGTTTGATATAATTCTTCAATTCATACAAAATATTCGATAGCCTCATAGCAAGCACTGTCAAAGTGAAGTGGGTGACTGTATTGGGTAAACTGTTATTGTGCAACATTTCAGAGTGAGTAGTAAAGTACTAAGCTTACCCAGAAACACTTCTGATGTATTCTGAGGTAAGAGTGTCTAAGAAGAAAAAGCCTGGCTTGTGTTCAATGTCTTTTAAATATCTACATTTGCACAAACCTGTAAGCGCCGAAAGAACTATAAGATAAATGGGCATCAAACTAGAGAATTATTCAAACAATTTTATACCATGTAATTTTTTTCCATATTGCAAAGCCTAAATGGCCAGATCACTATCAAGTTCTGGTCAACTCCAGCCCTAAATTAGGTGCAATATCATTTTTATAGTACTGCATCCTCTTACATGACAGGCGTTCTCTTAAAGAGGGAGGGGTTTTGCTCCTATTAGGTATTAAAGGTATTAAAGAGTACAGAGGATTTACCTATGGCACTGCTGTAGCGTCAATGCACTGCTGCGCCTCAGACCAAAGACTATACCTAAGAGATGGGCAAACTCCTATGGGACAGTCGATGTCCCACTGGCAGGATGACTGAGAATTCAAGGTGATGTTAAGCAATGTAAGAAAGATACTTACAAATGCTTAGCCACAGTTGCCCATTACTGGTTACATATTGTTCTACTTTAAATAGGCATTTTAAAGATCCACATTTTAAAAAGGTGGATAAAAGAATTCTCACCTGTAAGCAGTACGATATCCCCAGGAAACACAGTGAGTGACCAAAATGCAGCACCACGCCACAGCACCACCTTTCTCTCAATTTGTGACTGGTCAATAACAACAATTGTTGCTACAGGAACTCTACATGAAGAGTTTGGTCTAGTCTTCACCGGTATTTCTTTGATATGACAAGGATGTAATACTGTGACTAAAACATTGTACTTTTCGTTTTTACAGCAGCAATTCTTAAGTGGTGATAGCTTCTTTTGAAGTTTCTTGAGCTCTGTCGTCCTCTCTTGATCCACTCTCATCCCAGGACCAGCTGGAGAAGAATTCAGTCTAACTCTCTTTGATTTCAGCTGTCTTTTAAATGCTGAGTGAAAAATATGAAAGGAATCTTCACACTTGCGGGTTCTTTTAGAAGAGTTCTTATGAGAACTGTCTACTTGAGAGCACAGTATTCCTGAGCTCAATGGTTCAATATGGATTTCATTTACCAATTGCTCAGCAGGAACATTAAGTTCTTGAGACTTCTCTGTATTTTCCTGAGCATTCCTTTCTTGTTTCGTAGCTTCAAAGCAAGCATCTTTCCCATCTTCCTTAGAACTGAAAAGTTCAAGGGAACTTTCATTCTCTTCCTTATATTCATTTTCAGCCACATTAAGACACGTTCCAACATCCAAATCAAGCTGCAAGTGATCATGTTGCCTTCCTTCAGGTTTCTTGTCTGCTTCTGTTTGTGATAATTTTATGATTCTTTTCTGCAACTCATTCCGATCCTGAGCAGAAACAGCCATCTGACTTGAAGTCATTATACTGTGAAATTCAGTATCAGTTGACACTGCAAGGTCTGAACAATCACCTGGTGTTCCTTTTGGTTTTGACTCTTGATTTTGGGAGAAAAACATATCCAGATATTGACTTAGATATTCATGGTGATTGCTTCCATGATCTGATTGAACAACTTGTCCCACAGACCTGAGATGTATGCTAATCTGCTTAGTACTGGCAACCAAATCAGAAATGTCAGGGCTGTTAACTTCTAAATGACTGGCTTTGCTTTCAGTGAGGTTTGAACAACAGCGATGTGATTGGTTGTCCTCTCTAGCTGATTCTGCAAATTTTTGAGGAGGGTGGTGATCTGCAGCCTGATTTACACTTGCATGTGTGCATTTATCTTTAGATATTTGACAGTCAGAATAAATTAAACTTTCAGTCTTTTTAGGTGTGCTGGTACAAGTTACTGCCGCAGATACTGATGTCAAATATTCTTTTGCTACCATTAATCTCCCCTCTTTGAGCAGCTGAGAGCTGTTGTCATCTGTAGGAAGCGCTGTGACTATAGAGCTTTCTGCCTGAAACACTACATGGTCAGCACCTTCGACTTTTTCAGAAGAGAGACTGGATGTATCACATGAACAGCGGAGTTCTCTCCATTTTTCAGCAGCAGGTGCTGAACTACTTTGCTCTGACACATCCTGCAGGCTTGGAATACTAGGAGCTCCCACAAAAATATGAATTTGAGGTCGTTTTGTCATTTTTGATTGCTGTGTAAGTTTGACTTTAAATATCGTTTATACAATAAAGACAACACTAAGTATTAGTAAATGCCAAAAAATTGTATTTGGCCTTTTCTTAACAATTTAAAAATACCTAAAATTCAAAGGAGTATTTAATAATTTAACTAGTAAAAACACCACTCTGCTACTTAAAGTCTATAAAATTAAGTGTAAAAAAAAATAGAAGTTACTGTGTTAAACTTGCATAGAAAAATAAATTATTTACAGTAGGGTTTATTTCTGATTCTGAAACTTGGAAACAAGTAGCAGATGCAGAATTATAGTCAACTTCAATTGAAGTTCAATTATTGAACAGACTTATCTTCATTTATTATTGCTAATTAAACAGTCAAATGTGAATTCACTATTCAGTACTTCATTTTAATTCATGTGAAATAAATGCCTGTAGAAAACTTTCACAGCATGGTTAAGAGATAATTTTACCTCCCAGAAAATTACAACTTCAATTAAATGATTAAACATACTACAGCTATTTAAGCTTAGTTTAAAAGTTTGCCAGAAATGCAGTATTTTACGTGCTGATTTAGCATTAAAATACTGTATTAAGTGACTGTTTTATGAAATGGAAGGTTTCAAGATATTACAGATAAGTTATAATTATTTAATAAGTACTAAGAGGTCAGTGAAACTTGAGCAGATGATTTAGACTTAGCTTTAATTCATTCATATAGTATCATACTACTCAAGAAGTTACTAGCTTATTTTTAATAAGCCCACCTTACACAGCACAAAAGACTTCTTTTAAATATATGCTATACCATAATTTTAGGACACTCAGCTACAGCTACAAATACTCATTAAAACGCAGACACCCTAGCTACATGTTGGGGCAAGTTAACAGAAGTTGCTGCAACAGGCAGTTCTGCAGAGGTAGGCAACAGAACACCAGAAATGAAATTCAGGAGCTAATCCACCTGCAAACAGAAGAAAAAGAGCATTGAAACAAATACAGCGTCAAAAGAGATTTACATTTTTCATTTAGCACTTAACAGCCATTTTCCTAACAACCCACTAGGGGTCGATAAACCTGCACATTCATAAAGCTCAGAGTAACATGGAAAAAACTACAAACATCCTGGAACACTGATCTCAGGTGTATTATATGTGTAACTGGAAAAACAATATACAACCACTAAAATTAGATATAGCATGTCATACTACAAAGCAGCTACAAAACACACTAACTGATATTGCTCAGTTTTATGCTCATTGCAGAATGAATAATACTTAAAAGAGTAACTGAACTTCTGCATTTGTACATTCAAATTTAGGCTCATAAGAATGCAACTTTTAAAGGACAACTCCTGCACTTGTGAAAGCTTTAAGTTATATAATTAAAGAATGGTAATATACAAATAACCAGAAAGACAGAATTTACAGTTCAACACTAAAATAATGGATCAGGCAAGCAGGGAAAGACAAAGCAAAGCGATAGTGAGGTTGAACCCCTAAAGAAGTGATGTTAAAAATAAGTTTGTAGATAAAAGGCTGCCCAATACACGATGTAAAAACAACTGCAGTAACAGATGCCCTAAGAAAACAGAAAGTGTTACCACTACTTCAAATAAACTTTAGAGGTATAACCTAACTGATAAGATTAAATATCTTCTTCCGTTTCAAAATGTGTAAGTCTACAAATACAAAAAGCTGCCAATAATTTCCTTGGTTACAGGCATTACAGATGGGTAGCTTTATTAGGCAGAGTATAACAATATAAGTGTCTCTTAACAAGGAGGTTCAAGTGAATAAAAGGTTCAAATGCATTCAAAAGATTTCTTCCACGTATGTGCTACAGTACAAAAGAGGCTGAACAGCAGAATTCTGACACAAGTCCATGCCATTTCTAAAGAACTTGCATACCGTGCGAAGACTAATGAAATAATCAGCCATTTCCAAACTGGGCTTTGGTACCGTGAGTAGCTCCTTTGCTTCAATCTATCTTCTTCTACAAGTACTTAATACTGACCTGTCCCAGGCATAAGACATTGTCTTATTCCAGTCCTACTGCCTTGTTACAGGTCTTGAACCCTGAAAAGATTTCAGAGGCTTTTCCTAATTCCTAATTTCCCAATTCTGCAAAAATTCTCAAGCATTTGTGCATCAAGTTTCAGGGAGATAGAAATCTTAAATTAAGTGAACTAAAATATGTCCATGACAAAATAATTTGCTCACCTGCTTTCTGTACCCTCAGAGTCAGCTTTATAAGAAAACTTAGAAGTTTGTTATAAGGAAAACATTCAACTACACTGTAAATGAGCCCATTGAATACTTCAGTTCTTGATGAGTTCTGAGGACACTGGTAGGACAATTTAGTTGCTAAATAGATGAGATCATTAGAACAGTATGTTTAGAGGCCAGCTTACAGCCTGGAGTTGCAAGACCTTTCAGAGATTTTGTATTCATAGAAAAGTAGGTGCCTAAGATACCACATTGTAAAGTACTCAAAATTAAAATTAAAAATAGCCAAGTGTCCTAAACTACTTCATATAAATATAACGCAGGGCTTCCCTTACTGTACTAGAGCAAACTTCTACACTTTATAGCTTAAAACCAGAAAACAAACAAAGGAAAGCTTTTAGGTAACTATATATTTCATAGGCTAAACATACCTTTTCAATACTTGAAGTTCAGTATAAAAGTTTAAGATCCTAGAAACACAGTTCTATTTCACTCTACTTCCAGAGATATCCCGTGTCACATTTCGGATGTGTTCTTCCTATAATCAGGGTTGAACAATGAATTAATCAGTTAACACTTGAAGGAAAAATATCACTGAACAATCATTCAAGCATGGGGGATTTTGTAATTCTGTCTACTTCCCATATTAAAACCACAGAAGTTACCTTTGTTTCTAATTCTCAAGCACTACTATATTATTTTTAATGAAAAGCTTTACTAATCTATGAAAACAACAAAATAAGTCTAAATGCAACCCAACAGCCCCAAACTTTCTTCTCTCTATCTATATATATACACACACACTCACTCTCAAACTCTATGCAGAGTCTGAATTAGACAAAGCTGTTATCTTGGCATACTTGTGGTCCTCAAAAATCTGTTTACTTTTAGTTTTATCCTTGAAATTCAACTGGATGAATTCTTCTTACATCATATAAGGATCTTGCGTAAGAACCTTGTGGCAAAACAAGAGTTTTAGTTTTAGATTTAAATAAGGGAAAAAAGAAATTGGAAGATAAAGGTGACAGCAGAATTATGTTCAATGATTTTCATTTGTAATGGATTAATTAGTTTTGTGGTTTGCTTTAAGTAGTTTTGCTTGCACTACAATATTAAGTAGTACATGTGTGAGGATTAGAATATAGAAAAAATGTAGATACCTCTCTCTGATTAAGAAAGTATGGGTACATCACAGCATGAGACGATTAATGAAAGAACAGAATATTAAAAACAAAGGAACAAGTAACTGGAAGGTTTATGAGGATGAGGTTAGGAACAGGGAACGTTGCATTCCAGAGTCTCAATGGAAGTCACTCTAGGATCAGAAATGCATAGACCTCATGCCACTATCCCTCATCTTCTATGAAGGTAAACTACCTACTTGGACATGTAGTGAGATATAAATAGGAAAGAAAAAAGACAACCACTGTGCCCCTTCTACCTTTTTTCCTTGAGGGTTTCATTTTGTGAACCTGGAAGCTCTCGGCACAGTCTCCCAGTACACTCTAAAAAAGCTAACTCCTCTTGGCAGCTGCAGTCTTTTGGACTCACATTGCAGCAGGCATGACACTGCCAAATCTAACTGAAAAATTTCTGCATTTTCTTCCAGAATAACTCATCTTTTTACATCCACGTTTATAAATACACATTAATATCTGTGACTAATATTAAAGAATACTTTGAAAAATACTTTTTTTAGACAAGTACCCCAGTATTGGCTTTTGTAAGCACACCTTATACCTAGGTAGCACTGACATGACAAAAACATACGAATAATAATGGTGACATTTACTAAAGTACTAAAGCCTTATCAATGACAAAATTGTGAGCTACTGATCACAAAATAAACTGGACACTGCAAAGATATACCACTGTATACATATAGGGGCAACTGATGTCACTAAGCAACTGAATTTCCCTGAAATAGATTAAATTGAATCTACGATAGGATGATGGCTATGCCAACTTCAGTACAAAAATGAGTTTTCTAAGGATGTGAGCCTCTGTACAAATGTGTTCTGAATAAATATCTGGTATATAAGAACACAGCTGAAACAGGTGAAATCAGATTAATAGCACTAATTAAGATGCCAACAATACTTTAATAGGAAACACTTTTCAAAACAAAAATAACTTCTATACCTTGGTAAGCTTCCAGTTATATAGTATTTCATTGGCCTCTCATTTTAGCTATCACTTCTCTCATTGATCTTTATACACAACAAATAACAGAAGTTATATATAAATTCAGAAAGTTTTCTGATTCATATTTTGCAGTGCAAATATATTACATCAAAACAATTGAATCTTAATTTTTGCAACTAAATACAATTTCTATTTTTAAAACCTAAAATTTTATTTTTCTCAAGATATTTAGAGCTTAGGAATAGTAAGTGACATCTCCCTGCTTCCTGGTTCACCTAATGAGTCCACTATCAAATGACCTGCTTTGGCAATTTCTGAGCGACTTTTTAGGTCAAAGATACCAAACTTCAGTGCCAGGAATCATCAGTACTTGTAATCATTTAAGTCCATAAGTCAGAAAAAAAAAGTTTGGGTAAATTGACTGTATGCAAAATTGTTTAAAGAATCTTTGCTATGCTTATTTAGAACAGTATTAGTTATTTCATGAGTTTTGTTAGTGAAGTTCTGTGCCTTGTTTTAAAGAGTCTGAAAGAACAGCTCTTATTACAAATCTTAAAACCGAGCACAACATCTACCATATGTATCAGCAAAATGCCACTGCCAAAAGACAAATCCATTTTTATATTGTAGTTAAATTATCTGTGGGCAGACAGGGGGTTAACTACACCAAAGATAACAAGAACTAAAGCTCATAAAGATATAGCTGAAACCTGAATGCACATATCCATTATACCTGTTAATTATTACACCATTTCTTAATTTGTGGAAAGGTGCTCTATTCACAACAGCCAATGAAAGCCTAGCTTTTTATCTCTGAAATGGTCAGAGTCTGATTGACGGGTCAATGATCTATTTAAAAACAGTAACTACATCAGCAAGTTTTACAACCGCAAGACATTGCAACTGAAGTTTAATATACCTTTTATGAGAAATAAACTATAGTACATAGAGTACTTCCCCTGACCTAGACAGTAAGACAGGAATTCTAAATTTAAAGGTTTTTAAAATTAACAACTATGTCATTAACAGTTTGTTAATCTCTAGTTATTTGCTACACATAGGATAAAATTAAAAATACCTTTAAAAGTCCTCTTCCAATAGTTAAGCACTCTAGGAACATTGTGTGATGGCCTTAAACGACCCTTAGAAGTATTCCTTACTTTTAGTCCATATTTCACTATTCATTAATAGTATCCACTCACCATGATAATCATTTAAGCATTAGGCCAAGGTACCCTAAAAAGGGTGACGCAGCTTCCGTTTCCTATCACTTCTCAATATTAGTGGCAGTCAGATGCCGAAATCCCTGTTTTTAAAAGTTATACCCAAATATAGTTTCATCAAGTCTTCACTTAAGCCCTCTATATTGTAAGTAAACACCACACTAATTCCACCTCTTGGGTAACAGTTTCTTTATGTCTGTACACACCACAGCTTCACGCTAGAAATAAAATTACAGAAATAACAGACAGCAACGCATCAGGATTTGAGCAATATAATGAAAAAGTATAACTTCTTTTTCCCTCCATAATTCTCATACATGCCCAACACTAAAGTTTTTTGGGGGTAAAACCAATATATTCTTTTAACTTGCAGCTTTGATTTGGTACAGCTTGATGATGAACACCCTAACCTGTAAGTAGTTAATAACTTGATTCTTACAACATGCAAAAGCAATTATATAGTCCCTTACCAGATCAAAAGCTAGCCCTGCAGATGACAAATACATTACGTAGGATATTCTTTAGATTTGAAATTGTTACTTCTACTGTAAGCTTTCCCCTCCCTCATTTGCACACTTGATTTTACACTTTCCGATCTGTAGTATAAACAAAATTAAAGGACTTGCAACAGGACTTAAAGGATTTACACCAACCTTACAACAGAAGAAGCTGAGTTACTAATAGCCATCTTCCGAGTATGTACTTTAGTTCAATTCAAGCTGTAGGGTTGCTTGGTTAGCTTTTTTTAAATGACAGTTCGTCCCATACAATGGCTGAGTAGAAAATCTACTAAGACATCTGCAGACCAAAGGAAAAACAGAATAAACCTCTGGATGCAGGATTCCTATTACATCACAGGAAACTCTTCTGGCATTTTTACCCTGCTGCTCAAATCTTCCTCCAAAACCAACTTTGTGTTTTTAAAAGCCAGATACTGTAGCTGTACAATAACCTTGAAAAACTGAAGAAACAGCAAGCAGTGTAGTAACAGTTTCACACATCTAGAATCTGAAACAACTCTGCGATGAAGTGACGAACACATTACATATTCACCTCTAACTTGTGCAAGAGAAGGGTGATCTTTATGCCAACAACTCACACCGGCTCTGCAAGTGAACCAATATACCAGCAACGGCATCTATCCACCTAGTCAATAAGAAGCTTGGTCCAAATATATGTATCTGTAGTAAGAGAAACTCAATGGAAAATAAAAACTGCCAGAAATCAAGCTAAGCAACTCGTAGCTGAAGCAATCTTATACTCTACATAAGAGTGAGGGATGTATCATATGTGCTTAAAGGAAAATTATACCTGTAAGTGAATGGCAGCTCAAGGAGATTTAAATGGATTGCTTTAGTCTAGGCTAGTGGGACCCAACCAGAAGCCAAGAGAACATGCATGTGGGAGAAAGTACGTGTACATGTGGACAACCGGGGAAGTGGATAGGATAAGTAGTTACAGGTCTTATTTTTGTCATCTTTTGTTTGGTGATGGTAACAATCACCAAATACCTTTCATCTAAATAATACAAAGTTTCAGGCAAAGGCTGTAGTCCTATAACTGACCTGTTTAACTAAAAGTAATTTTACTCAGGAGAGTTATTTGGCTCACATAATGAAGTAATGATTCTGGAATACTGTGCACAGAGACAGCTGTTGGCCAGACACAGTGGTGTAGCAAGAATCCTGCTAGTCAGTACCTAAATACGAAAATCACAAGCCTTCATTTGTCTTCAGCAGCAACGTTAATCCATTCAGCATTTAGTTCTTGTCACTGGCTATTACCAGAGGACTACAATACCATTTGGCCTCAAGACAGGTACAGCTGGTGAACCAATACATAAAAGCGGTATTTGGCAATATACAGCCATAAACCAACATGTATCCAAACTTTTTTTCCTTATCCGCAGCGCTTTCAGTAACAAAATGCTTTCTTGAATATGAAACACCTATGACTTAGGCATTGTGATTGAAACCTTCCCAAATACTCCTGTGGCATAAGCAGGGAGAGTGGTAATTTAAACCAAAACCAGTGTTTTGAGACGCTCCATACAGTCCGACACTTTACAAAAGTTAAATCAAAATACTGAATAAAAGGCTAGAAACACTAAGTTGCTCTTCATAACTATTCCTGAACTTTTAAAATAAGGCAAGCAATCAAATGGCATTGCTAACATTTAATGTGTACCTATTTGCCTGCAGGATCAAGGCCTGTGGTTTCTGAAGTTGTGATCTAAAAGGAAAATATTTTCCTTGATCTGAAATAAAGGCATTTATTTTGTAAATACAAGCTCATATCATATCGAGGCATCTACTCAGCAGTGGCATCAGCCATTTTACTTTAAAAGTAAATTTTTTGGAACCAAATGATGCAAGAATCTGAACACTGATAATACATTTTCATTTCAGCCACCTAGTCTTCACTGTGTTTGAAAAGTTGGAGTAAAGACTTGTGATTAACTTGATAATTCTTTCCTCACTGCCTTTGTGCCTTGCAAGAGCTCCCTTTAGGTAGATGCTATTTGCTGTTTATTGTTTTGCAATACAAAAAGCACATAATTAAGGAGATATGAACATACAGTGGCTGTCACAAAAAAAAGGTAGTTAAAAGTTCTGAAGAACAGTGACCTTTTGAGTAGGAAAGAAAGATAAAGGTAAAAGGTCAAAGATACTGAAGTGCTGTGCATATTTTATCAAAGAACACTAATTCCCCAAACCCATATTTGAGAACTCTTTAAACTAAACTGCTACACCTTCTGCCAAAAAGATACTTTTCCAGATATTTCAGCATCTTTAAAAAACTCCCAATATTAGAATCACATCTTCACAGCTTTTTTTTTTCCAGTCTGCAGAAAACTATCCACAGGTATCATTATCAATGAAAATCTATTTTAGGACCTAAACCTTCTGATCAACTGAGGTTCATAAAACAATACAGAGCCTAAGATGAAAGTGAGGCAACTGGTCAAAGAAACATCATTGTAACAGCCCTGTTTCCATCAGATGAACTGCCTGTAGATTTGATTTATTAGGATTGGAAGATAAAAGCCCCCAAGATGCCAGGCTAGCATCAGCTTTGATTTTCTTCTTGTAGAAGTAATTTCTGTTTTCCTAAACTGAATTTTTTTGGCCCATCAGGACGATAGAACCTTTTTCTAAACTGAGCAACAGTTCACTGGGCTTTGACCAAATGGATTTCCATAAAACCTAGTCCCAGAACAGCCAATACCTTTCAGCTTGACTTACAAATGCCAGAACATCACTATGATATTGTGCAACAGGTATTACTATACTAATCAAGTACATCTTCCTGCACAAATCCAGTCTATTTCTCAAAAAAATTTTTATTTAGGCTCAAATCATGTGAGCTCGTATTTCATATTATTCAAATCTATCTTCCACAACAATTACACACATCACTGGGATTAACTGGTTAAAGCACACAGATAGGCATAATCAAAGGCTGCTCGCTCAATTGCAGTTGCTTTAGTGGCTTGGGAAAGAGAATTTACTCCCCCATATTTTATGTAGCTTCCATGCTATAGCAGGGAAAAAAGTATTTACAGTACAAAGCCACCACTTATTTCTCACCTTTACAAAAGCCTCACTCAAAAAAAGATCGTTTTATAACAAAAAAAAACAGGATGCTGACTGCACACTCAGACAAAAATGGGATAGCATCGATGTTTTCGACAACAGCTGTAGATAAGCCTGTACTGTGCTTGTGCTTTTGTACTATGCGAGACAGGGTGTTGAAACGGTACCATTCATAAGTTTACTTCGGTGGATTAATCAGAAATCTACTAGCATCAGTAAAATGCCTTTCGCAAGTGGATACATTAGCAGTAAGCTTTAACAAAAACACCACCTCCTCTTGCATTTAAGGCAAGTGGGGTATTTTTATATTTGTCAGCATCACTAGAGAATTCAAGTTAGATGTCTGTTAACTAAAATAACAAGCCACCTACTCAAAGTAGTCATATGAGGAACACACAAGTCATCACTAGATCAAGATGTGCTCCAAGGCTGTGCAAAACTAGAAACTACACAAGCAGCTCCAGAAGAAGCCAGATGGCATAGAAGCCCACAAGCCCTCTTTAGACCAATAGCTCAATCAGGAGTTCATTTACCTCCTCACTGTTTATGCAGGATCTCTCCAGAAGAGCAAATATTTAACCTTCCTGTAAGCAGAAACCACAAGTATTTTTTGACAGGACTGAACCAATGGCACCGGACCTCTTCTATTCTTTCCCCATCCTCAGCCACATCTGCATACTTTATTTATTTCCGTAGTATGCAGCTACATCCTTCATGTGGTGTGATTAGTGTGTTTTTGTGATGTGCAAAGTAACTGGCGATTTGATATACTAAATAGCTGATCTCCCCAATACTTTCATATCTCAGGAAGATGAAAGCTGGCTTCACACAAAGTTTCTACAAATCTACAATCTCAAAAGGAAAGTTATAACACAAACTTCTGATGCAAGCATTGTACTTGAAACAAAACCCTTGACAGATGTTAACTACATGACAGCACTGACTTTTCTATCCAGATCTCTAGTATTTCTGTTCTTGAAAATTCAAAGAAATTTCCAGGCTATTTTACGATCTTCCTATTGCACACACTACACATCCCCCAGAATACATTTCAGCCTTAGCAACTAAAAGACACACTCTTCTGTCTAGAAAGTAAGAGGTTTAAGGTTTTCTTTTGGGTTTATTTTTTTAAGAGATAAAGCTCCCTTAAGGAAATATAACCTTCAGACTTGGACCAAGCTGGCTCTGTACAATAGCGAATAGCACAGCAGAGATCACAGATGGTTCACTGCACACACTTAGTCCTCGTTGGGGCTACAGAAGCAACCTGCCTACCAACTTCTTCATAGAACTGTATGAATGTCAGCCAAGTACATGCTCTTTCATGGGTATTATGGCTGAGGAGTAAAGCTGTTAATTTACTACAGCACTGCAGAAAAATCAAGACCCAAATTTCAGAATATTGTAAATTAGTGAAAACTACAGTGAAATTTCTGGAAACAGAAAGTAAGTTTTAAAGTCCTTTAGCATTTACCTAGCAAAAAATTAAGATAAAATACTTAAAGGAAATTAGCATTAGCTCTTTAATATATAAGCCTTTACATTTCAATGGTTTAGATAGATGTTAGTTTAGCAAACTGGTTAAGCTTTAACAGAGAACAGGTGACACTGAGTAACTATCAACACAGCTGACTGAGCCAAAGGTGCCTTTTAGATGCAAATTTCTCTATTTCAAAGTACCTTTTCTCTCAGACTTTAAGACAGCAATGCACTTAGACTAGTTATTCAAAATAATTTTATTATACTTGACAAAAATTGTAGATCACAATTTCTATCCTACTATGTCCATAAAAGTTAAATGAAATGAACAAAATAGGTTAATAAAATGCTTGAAACATTGATTTATATGGCCTGCACATATATCTACCCTTTTCCATGGTGATTCAGCTGTCTGGAAACACCTCAAGCAAAATAAAAAAACTCAAGGTGTGGTGCTGTAAGTCATCTTGGGTCTCCCTCTACTGTTCTAAGTCATAGTGCAGCACACAGTGCATAACACTAGCGCATAGCAGCATAAGCAATAAAAGCCTTGCACCTATGCTCTCAGTAAAGATGCATCATTTTCTTTGCTGTTTTTATGTTAGAGGCAATAACCCAATTATTTTCTGTACCGTGCTAATATGACTACAGCTGTGTACCTTCACTCAGTTGCCTTTAATTCACTACCTTTACAAATTATTTCATTACTTGCAATACTACATAGTCCTCATTTTTGAGGTGTATTACACTAAGGGGTTGAGACCAGTCCTATCTGCTGGCTGAAAAGGTCTTCAACATTATTTATCTCCCCCTCACCATTTGAATACCTTGGAATATTCTGCCCACCCTAACTCTCCCAACACGTGCTTTGGGAGAAAGTCCAGCCAAGTATATGCAAACTTAACATGCTCACATACACCAGCAACCCACATAGAGGAAAGCACCTTTCTTCAGAGAGAAGCTGGTACTCCAGGTGATCAATCCTACCACCAAACTATGTCAACAAAACTAACAATACAAAAATGTGAAGGAATCATGAATTTTTAAGTTGTGTAACTTTCAAAGCTCCTGAAATAAAGAATTAAAGATGGAAACTAAAGAGGTTTATCTATTTATCCATATATCTTCATGCAGAAGCTGCTCCAAGCTGAAGCAAAACTATAAACAGCTTCTGAGTATAATTCAATATAATGAGGAAAGACCAGAGATTTAACAAATGCTCACCCCAGTTTATTTAATACTGTGTGTACTAGAATGGCAACCTTGTTTGCAAAAACAATTTTTTCTGTCTGCCAAATGTTGTAAGTTCTAGACTAGAAACAACATGACTGATAGCATACACAAGGCCAACGTGGCTACCAGTTTCCTAGTGTAATTTTTATCCATACAACCATATGAGCTGCTGTACAAAGCTAAAATCAGAGTAGTCTTCAGAAAAATATTTTTTTAAATGCTAGTAGGAAGTTTTCATCTACAATAGAGACGGCAGTGCAATATTAGGAATGTATCTTTTTAAGAAGAGTTCCATTTAATGCCCTAATATATAAAGGAGTTTGGTACTAAAGGAGCTCTGGATGGTCTTCTGTAACCTGCCCTCATCCTATGTCAACTACACACTTTTACAGAAAGTCAGTTACAACTGTGTATGACTCGCAGTACTTCAGCTTCATGTACATACAGGTGAATTTTAACTCCTGTAAAGACCTGAAAGAGGAAAATTAGAGGTCAAATAAATTATGATTAATGCAGGGAGGTGAAGAAATACAGGGAACTTGCTATACATTCCCTATCAAACTATTCTATGATTTGAGTAACTCATATTTTACTTGCTTGTGTGAGGAAGCACATGGAATATGAATAATCAGCTATTGTAGTACTGAGCATACAACAGGTAATGAGTAAATGCACATTAGTTTTGTCCTTCCCATAAATTTCACATTAAAGTACGCTCATAAACAGGTCTTAAGATTTCAAAATTAGCAGATAAAGCAGAAAACCAAAAAGCTATTACATTAAACATATGACCTATTATCTTTCTCCAGATACTAGTAACCTTTACAACTTACCAGAGAGGAATTCAAAAAGCAGTAGTTTGTTCTATCTTAGCTATGTTCTGACTTAACTGACATCTCATTGCAAGAACTATACTGATGTTGACACTATATATGTAAAGCTTTATCTTGTAACTAAAACTAATATACCATGCAAATTAATGGCAGTTTAGAAGCTATGATCTCGTAACAAGAAACATTAAATAAAATAGGGCAACATTTCAAGTTATCCATTATGAAACACTGGAGCAGGAGAAAAATTTAAGAGTTAAAATCAAAATACATGAACTAACTGCTAAGCTATCACGTTTTCCAGCACAAATCTAAAAAGCAACAAATGGAGATTCAGTTTATGGTATGGAAATTAGATTAAAAAATAATTGAAGCCATCCTCCCCAAAATATAGTATTCATTCATTAAATAGAAAGTATTCAGTGACAAGTGAGAACCAAAAGATTAACATGTTAACTGAAAGCTTTTCTCAACAGGAACTTGTGTGGCATTACAATACATTATATAATATATTATGAACTGCAATGGCAAATAGAAAAACCATGCAGAAAACTGAATAGTCAGACCACAGTGAGAAAAAAAATTTCTAAGTGATGGGGTGGATGGAAGGCTTTAATCTTCACAGAATAAACAGGTGCAAGAACTTGATTTGATGAAGCTGGGAAGAAAAAAGTTCTAAAGCAGTATCCATTGAAGTTGTACTCCTCATTAAAAGAATAGAAGAGGGAAGAGGTAACATCATAATGTATAAAAGGATTAAGAACTACCCAGTATGATTACACGGTTCTTAATTCTTTCATACAATATGATGGTACTTGGTGCTCCTTTCTCATTTTGGCAAACAAGTTTTATTCCACCAGCTCTCAAGTAAGTTAAAATTCTAATCCCAAATGGGGACCAGCTGTCAAGCCCCTTTAACTAAGCCCACCCCTTTAACTTGGGAAACCCACTGTTTAAAATTCAAATGCTTACATTTTAAGTCCAGATAATTTTTAAGTCTGAAGCCCCAATCCTGAAAGCTAGTCTACATGCAGACACCATTCTCCAAATACCCCTAAAATGACACACTGTTTAGTGGGTATCTCAGATTTTCACTGGGCATGTAAAAATGGAGAGAGGCTGACCACCAGTAGTATCCTCCACTGCTGAGCAATGCTAAGCCACTTGTACCGTACTGCTGTATAAAGTGGTAGTGTTATACAAAGTTTTTCCCTCCCCATTCAGAGCCCAGCTTCTTCAGATTGTAAACATCATAAAATGAAAGACCATAAAAAACTGTCTTGACTCAAACTTATCTTTCAAGAAAGGAAAATCTCTCTTGCAGACAACTTTAGCATTTTAGAAACGGGTAGGGAAACCTTACTTGAGGCTTCGAAAGCATGGGTTTTGACCTATTCAGCTGGCTCATCTCATATGAATTAAAATACAGCTTAGTGGGGACTGAAGCTGATCCCATTTAAAAGTTATCTGGGGTTTTCCACATTTCATTAGATTTTCAGTCTAGTTCCAGGGTTCATGATAGAAATTTGCCACCACACTTCATACTAATAACAGAATTTATGATAATTCAAGAATAGTTTTATCTCATTATCCAAAGAAGGAAATAACTGACTTCTCAGGTCAAGCACTAGATGTCAAGGGAAGTACTACTGGAAGAAAGCTTGTCAGTGATCTTCAGGACTAGCAGCGCTTTGCAAGCATTGTTGCAATGAGGAGTTTGATCTTGAGAGATTATCTGACTGTTGGAATGGAAGTCTCACGCCTGAGAAGTCCAAGCTCTGTCCACTGGGGTTATATTGCTGTACACAGAAGACCAGAGAATAGCTAAACTGTTATGTCTGCCCTCCCAACAGGTCAATTAGAATTAGCAGTCCATGCAGTTAAAGATCTGAAGTCACCTTGGTCCATCTCATCTCCAGATTTTATATTCTCTCATGATCTAAGATGGGAAAACAAAATAGCAAAAAACCAAGTGCAGATAAGGCTCAAGAAATTACACTGCTTTAGAGAACATGATCTGACATTTTCAGCAAAAAGGGACAGTCATATCTACACTGGCACATTCCCAAAGAACTCATGCCAATTCCAGTATCTATTTCCTTTGTTTGTTGAGTATTTTCACCTTAGTTGGCATTTTAGAAATTTTATAACCAAGTACAGTCACAGGTCAAGTTATATTACCTTCTCTTCACCTGTCATCATCCGATTTGCTGGATGAAGCCTTGCTGAAAGACTGATTTCTTTCAGACACATTAAATGCATGGTGTGGAAATAATTGAAACAAAATCTGCTGGAAAACCACATACGTAATGTATTTGACAATCACTCCTTTTATCCAAACTGACACGTTAAAGTACCTTATGGAGGTAGCCACAGATTGTATTTGTTATTCCAAGAAAACTTCTGCTTATTTCTCTAACGCTAATGTCTATGGATTCCTTTAATCCAACAGAACCTGGAAAATCCTATATAACATATTTTTAATTATCTTAAACATAAAATGAATTAACTGTAGTTCCACTAGAGCTCACTGTTTCTGTTCCTAACAAGGAAAAAACTGAGTAAATTTAATATGCTCTAACAAAGGGAAAACATTCAAGAAGTATTTTACTTATCACTTAGAAGACAATTTAAGACTTTCCTGTGTTTCTTGAGAAAATCTAGGTTTGACAGGAAAGAAAAACTGTTTTAGTTTATTACAAAGCAAATTCCCCTAGTTTCTCGTTGAGAACAAATACTGCCCATGCTGTAACTTCTGACCTATATTCATTCAGATATGAAGACTATACGAGTTCGCATAACCACCTCAGTTCCAAATGATAGTTAATGTATTTGTCCTCCCCATACATTTAAGAAGTAGGGAATAAACTACCATCTGTTTTTCTTATAGGAACTGAGGCTAGGAAAGATCAAGTAATTTACTTCGGCTCACACAGTAAGCAAAACAAGTGCATAATTCACTCTGGGTGAATCTTTCATGCTCATACTTTAAACACTGCACTATCGTTCCCCAATGCATAAAATTGCCTTTTTGGCAAGTCACAAAACTATCCTTTTAATCTCAAATTTTCACCTTACCTATTGAGATTTTAATGTTCATTATCTCTCGTTATGCCATTTCTATATCTGTAATTTTCTCTCTTGCCGTGATATAAGATTTATTGTCCTCCGTAGTCAAATGCTTTTATTCCTTTCTTGATGTCTCAGGTGTGGACTTACACCAGCATAAAATAATAAAATGATTCAAAGCTGGTATTAACACAGGGCACCCAGTGTTACTTTTTTGTTTAGTTCTTCAATCTCATACACTAGTAAGAGGAAAAACTCTTTCAACCTTATATATTGTGCAGAACTTACCCACACAACTAAGCCTTAATTTTCAAAACATTAAGAATTACTTTAAAATTTAAGTCCTGTGGCAGTGTGCTATAGTCTGATATGACTTTAAGACTCATTCTGGGAGAAAAAGGGTGATGAGTGTACAATGTTTTGCCAAATAAGATATTTTTTTCTTTTAGTTAACAGGCCCATTAATTTCTTTGACTTAAAATAACCTTCACTGAATTAGCCACGTAATAAACAAGAATAAATTAAACCTAAAACTAAACAACACTAATGGACTCACACTACAAGTACGGGTTCACTGGTAGGTGAGGCGTAAAGTGTACAAGGGGAACAGAACAGTGAAGGAGACTGGCTTCTTTTTTCTTCCTTCTCCTTTATTACCTTCATGAGTTATTTGTCACATGAGGAAAAAGCTCAATTTCTGCTTATATAGCACATTTATACATTTATACAACTGCCACAATGCTAATGTAGACTATAAACCCGAGATGAACACATAGCAGACACTGTTCAAGACAGCTGATGTCTAATGATAGCTGTGAACAATCTAAAAGCATACGTTTAGACTGCCAGTTAGTTTTCCTTTAATTTAGTAAAGGCAAATACCAGCTTATCTGAAAAACTGATAAGCCAAAACAAAAGAAATCAAGATAAGCTTTTACAAATTCCATGACGATTTTAACTCATTTAGTCAGATGACAGCACTGTAACACTCCTCCTGAAATCAGAAAATCTGTTACCAATGATGTGCAGAGGCTCTACCTTATCAGTATTTCAAAATAAGCTTACCTTCAACCTACTGACTTTCAAATGAAAAAGCAGAAGAGATAAAGCAGAACAGATAAATTAGACATTACCTTGCCAACATTGACAAGATGAGACAATAATAATCATCATCGTCAAAACTTAAACAGCACAAAATCTTCAGCTTGTTAATTAAAAGAAAAGTTTATCTAAATCAGATTCTATGGCAGTGCTGAAGGTTTATGGCAGCAATTGCTAACTGTTCTCATGTCACCTGCCAATAGCCCTTGGATGCTCCTCATATCTCTGGGCACCACTAGGCCAATCCCACCCTTGCTCCTTAAACCGCCCACTGCTCCCCCACCAGCATCAAGTCACAATGACAGCAACAAAGCCTCCACAAGATATTCCAAGATACATAGATTATGTCTGTCCAGGTTTGGCCACAAGTCCGTAAGGTGACACTGCATGGCTATACATTTGACATGATCGCCATATGGGCGCCTAAACACCATATATAACGTGATTTTAATGAGCTCCAGGATTTCCACAGAAGGACATTATTAATAAACCAAGTCACAGACCAAAAGGAGCAGAAAAATATCTGGGTTTTTTGCAGTGTTTTCAAATATTGCTCAAATGTGCTCAAGATGGGACAATTTGATTAAACCAAAGTATTTCTTGTTCTGACCTATTTTCCCCTTCTGAGATTCCCTTGAGATGAGCCAAGTGACTTTTTGCACCAGATCTCTACATCCAGTGGGCATCATGAACAACCTTAAGGTCTTTTAAAGCTGACTAAGAAAAGATATCATACACATTTTTAACATCCTGCATAACCAGTGGTTTATTGTTTGGTTGTTGTTTTTAAGGGAATCCATGATGTGTTGAAAAATACCAGCCAGTGTACTCCTGGACTTTTCTGATCAACAATGTCAATTTCAATTGTACCAACGAACTTGAGAGGCAATTCTTAATTCCTTTGTATCTGGGCTTCATCCAATGACTTTGACAAAGAATTAAGCATTCAGATGTATTTTAACAATATGGATTTCCATAACCAGTCTTCCAAAGTGGAAGAATATAAAGTTGATTTTGTTAACAGAAATGCAAACAAAAGCACTACAGGAGACTAGTATACTCTAGTTCCTAAGAGCTTTAGTATTTCTTATTTAAACAAAACACACTTTGTTTACGTCAACAACTTCTGATTGTCAACTGAGTATTAAAGCAAGAAAAAACTGGTTTGCAGTCTCTGATGCTGTGATTCCAGGCTGTTAAGATCTTAGGTATAATTTTCAGCCAGAAAGCCAAGGCCACCAAGAGTTGCAGAAAACGTTAATTTCAATTTAAATGTTGCTTTCAAACAATTCTTAGTTCACTCCTGGCCAACTATAGTTTCTACTGTTTTTTGCTGTGTTGACTACACTAGACAGCAATTCTCTTAAAAATCAGTGTAATTTCCAGGAAATAAACTGACCAAAATACTTCCTTTCCCTCCTAACCCTATTTAAGGGATCAAGCTTGCACACTCAGTGCATCTGTGAAGGTTTTTATGCCCATAAACCTGTCAGTTTTCCCATTGCTAGCTTTTTTTCCCCATCAGCTCCTTTCACATTTAACATTTAGATGGGAATCTCAAATACACTGGGTTTGGTTACTGTATTGTCCCCTCTTTTGTCTCAAACTAGAAAGGAGTTAAAACCAAGCAAAAGCTAAAGATTATTCAACAAAGACAAAAGAGCTGCTTTAACAGATTCTCACCGATACAGGAATTGACAAAGGCAAAGCCTTCACACTGACCAGCAAGAGCTTCTATCACTGCGTGAAGGGCCATGTTGACTGAAAGGTCACTGAAATCAGATTAATCTGTTACCTACTTCAATAAGCTTCAGATCAGATCTACAGCCTCCAGACAAAGTTACTTTTTGTCCTACCCATTTGAAAACCTGAAGTGGCATTACAGGAAGTGTTATAAAAAGCCTGTATTATATTTCTCAGTCATATAAATCTGGCAATGCCTATAGTAATATATGGACAGTAACTACCAAAACATTTAGAGACATTTTTTGTATATCTATAGACTGTCTAAACAAGAGATGAGGACATTATCTCCTGTATACATGAAGAGCTTTTTATATCTGTTCTGTCATAGAGCTAAAGTAACCAGTTGGCAACTGCAGTCATCATGCACAGCAACAATATAAACAGATGGAGATAGGAGGTCTTTAAAGCTGATAAACATAAGCACGACCACTTTTCATGTCAATTAAAACTGTATTTACTCATGAGGTAGTTATCTGAATTTATTCAGTATTTTCTGACTTCTGCAGCAGAATTATGGACATTTTAAAAGCTCCAGAAACTGCCCCCTGACACTTGTGAAATGTTGGTATATTAGGCCACTTATTGAGGGTTTTTCAAGTACCTTTCACTGAGAGAATTGGGAACTCCTGCCAAATCTACATTCTGGAAGACAGCCTAATAATTCTTTTGCCAGAATTGTAAAATAAGAATGATATCTTGTTGCAGAAGTTCTGGAAAATTTTTAAAAAATAATCTTATGATTGTTTAAATAATAAATTTCATTATTATTTTGCTCAGCTACTGATTGGTTTTGTAGCCATGCCTAAGTCTAAAAAATGTTACTTTAGCCTAGCATTTTCTAAAGAAAGTCCCGACTGAGTAGGCTAAACCTACCAATTTCCTACTTTCCTTGTACAGTTATGAGTTTTACTCCCTACTTTTACAGTGATATGGACAACCAAGCAAGTTACTATTTACCTATGAACAAGATGCTAGCAGATTATACTTTAATTTAGCAAGCATGAAAACACGTAACTTTAATGCAAAAAATACACAGAAATACTGTTAAATAATCAGATCACAGGTACCTAAGCATCTCACTAATAACACAAAGTATTGGAAGCTTTAAAGTCTTTATCTCAACAGGACATAATACAAATACCTTCTTCTCCAATTCTGCAGTATTACAGAAAGCATGTCTCATATTTGCAGCATGCTTCTGCAGCCTGCCTGGAAAACCACCGAATTCAGGCTCTTTGGTGTCAAGGCAAAGGGAGAAAACTTGCCAGTCTGCTCTCCAGCTTTGGTGTGGCTGAACACAGCTGAAGCTATTTATAAAGGAAAGAAAAATTATCTCAGATCTCAATTAAGGATTCCTAAGTCCTTACCAGATTTTTAAATTCAGCTGGCTCCCTCTTAATCTCCAGACCAATACACCTAAGTATTGATATCTTATGCTGCCAGTGAAATGGCTTTTCATCAGCTTTAGTCTCTAACTGATTGTAAAGAGGTGACTGAAATGAAGATTTCTAGTCAAGTGTTAATTTTGTAAAAGTGCTTATATAAACAGGACACAAATTAAATGAAACCTCTGGGATTCACCTAATTCATGTGTTGCCTGTAAGAGCATCTTACAGAGCCAGCCCTCTAGCAACATGGAAACTAGACAACTGTGCCACACTTCTCATTTCACCTCTGTTGTATCACTTACTGGCTTGACATAAAAAGCAGAACAATATAACCAAGAAATGTGGCACTTCAAGGACAACAACTTACTCACAAATTTGGAATTAAAATTAAGCTTGATCAATCATTCCTTAGATTCTTCAGGCTTTAGTGTATTTTATAAAAATACACATATTTAAAAGAACACATGCTTTATCAACATGACCCCCCATTACTCTGAAGACTAAATGCTGACACAATATTTTCCTGCAGATGAGGAAAGAGCCACCTCTACTTTCACATCCCACGCCAATAATAACTGTAGAAATTTTGCTTTAAAGTGGTGTAAAGGTAGAAAATACAATCCATAAAACTTGAGAATATATCAAGCTAAAGATCTGCAGAAGAATTCGATTGCTATTTGGTAGCATTTTAACATCCTTTGCACAACACACAGGCAGCTCCCATGCAGCAGGATTACTGCAAAGTCCCACATACTTGCTGCCTACCTGCATACCCTCTACTTAACAGACATGCACAGGATTCCAACCGGGAGGAATATGAACAGGACTACTGTTAGTATTCCCAACAGATTCATACCCTCCCACCTTCCCAGTAACTTATTCAGCCATCCACAGATCTGGTAACTTAGAGGCTGAACAGTTTTTCTTCAGCAACAGTTTGCGATAAGACAATGACCCCAGCTCTCAGCTGTTTAGTTACACTACCAAGGTCTAGATAAAAAGCAATACAGCGTGACACTTAAATCCAATAAAAATAAGCCATTATTTTTCACAACTTCTGGTGAAATGAGGAAGGAAAACGTAGTTGCTCATATAGGCAATTCAAAGGGGAACAAGGACTTGCTTCAACTTGTATAATAATCTAAATTATCCCACTGGCCTAGAACTTCAGTTTTACAGCTTGCCACATTACTTCTAGAATCACTGGGAAAAAATGTCTTTATATGTAAGTGTTACCAATATTTGGACTTTAGCTCAACCAATTCTTTAAGCAAAGGGTAAGAACTGCCAAGTGCTTCATGTGATACGGCTGAGAGCTGAAAATGAAGCTTGCTGAAACAACTGTAATTCCATTTGCACAGTATTTCAAAACCCATTTCTGTTCCCAGAAGAAAATTTACCACAGAAAGGCATTATTTCTCAGCCCACTGTACAGATCAGCTTTCCTCCCAAGCGCATTTTCTAATGGACGTTCAGACTCTGAAGCCTCTGAACTGGAGGCAATCCCAGGGTTAGCGTGGACCCAAAGGGGCTTAGCCAGACAAGGGGCAGAGTTATTCTGTGCCTTGGGAGGATCCCTAATTTCCAGCTTCCCTGCTCTCTCTCACCTACCTTGGTGAGCTGGTAAGACGGATGCAAACTTGGGGTAGCTGTCTTAGCTTCTGAGAGAATCCAGTACCACTGCACCCTACAAACATTATAGCCAGACTGACAAACTTATCTAAGAGAATATTAAGCTCAACCTAACTAACCTTTTCACTTCAATAAAAATATATTTTCCATTTATGATGCCGTTATTAATGATTTAGACGTACAAAAAATATCACCCTAGTCACCTACGTATTCTCAAATAGCCAATACTTCAACAAAAATAATGGATTAAAGCAGAAAGTACTGGATTCCTGTCGGAGATCAGTTTTTTCAATAAAACTTTAAAATTTGACACATAATAAAATTGACTCCACTTGTTATGAAATCAATAATTTACACCTTAAAACTGTGGTCAGGAAGGCACTATTTAGTGTTTATTATTGTTCTTATATCTAATCTGTTAAAATCTATTTATAAAGATGTTTTAGAAGCTGCTTAAGAAATTAGATCAACTTTTGTCTCCCTCCCCTATACTTCAGATTTTAAATAAAAACTTATACCCATCTATCATGTATACACAGTTAAATATGACCTTGTTGCAGAGTCCATGAATTATATAGACAGTTCCTACCACACAGGTACTAAGCTTTCCCTGTGTACCTCTCTCTTCAGAGGCAGCCCTAAGACCAACATTCAATATGAAACTAATGAAGTTAGTGAAATTTCTGGTTGTGAAGACAAAAAGTTACCTTTGCATCCATCCAAGAGAATGTCTTTTTTTTTTTTTTTTAAGTGATGCTACTCAAATGTGAATCTTTGGATGGCACCCCATATGCTATACAAGAACAAACGAGATACAGTTAATCTTTTGTTATTGCAGTTACCACTTTCTTACCTCCTAGAACTTGTTCTAAAGCATGTGGATGTTCATTTCCTCTGACAAATAGATTTTGCTTCAACTACTCACCACTTACCATATAAAAATATTGGAATGGGATATACAACTCCTGTACTTATTCTTCCTGAACACCCTCAGACAGCACAGTTACTCTTACCTCCACAAGGTATTTGAAACAAAAATATGGTAGGGACCTGCTGAGGTTGGTAAAGTGCCTGTAAACTGTACACATGGCTTCATTCATAAAAACATGCAAATAAAAACCCCTAGCTATTTTTTCATTTATAACATTTAAAGATTAAGAAATTTTACATCCTGATTTAGTTATTCTTAGCATTCAGCACACGCCTTATTTTGCTGAAGTCCAGCCTTGTTTAGAAAAGAGGGCAGCTACGGTGCTGCCATTACCCCAAATACAACTGCGTGACCAAACCCACGGAGAGATCCACCTTGCCTTCACACTGTCATGTACCATACTCAGTCTCCAATACATTCACAAATGCGTACTGCAAACAGCCTGATACTGCACACAGCTGATAACTGAGTAGAGCTCATAAATTAGAGATGCCATAGCTGAAGGCAGGATAGGAGCTAAGCATCTTAACCTGATACACACCTGAGCAAACCAGGTAATCATATTTTTCATTCAACTTTTTGCATCTGTGAAATAGTATTCTAAATAACCTACACAACCAGGTGAAAATAATTAGCTGACAAGGACTAATTACCACAGTACCTTTCACCACCTCCTTTCCTACACATTTACAAAAGTTAAGAACTTGTACAGAAATTGAGCTTTAGCTAATGAGAACCTGGAGATAATGGAAATCAAGTAGTAGCTCAAACCTGATACAACCACTGAGAACACGGCAATTCTGTGAACTGAAAATGAACACCACAACAGAAGCTGTCTCTGAACCACCTTCAGTATGGGCAGAAAAACCACAAATCAGTAAGTTTGTTTCTGAAGCACTGCAGGAACATCCAAGTAAAAAACTGGCCTAAGAGCAAGCTCCTTTTTGCTTTTGTTTCCGTATCACTTATTGTCAAGGATCTTTGTTCTCTAGACTATGGTTATAAACCACCCTCATTACAGATAAAGGCAACCATTCTTATTACTGGTCCTCATGACAACTTCTCAGGAATCTTAGGAGAGAGGAACATGAAATCAAGATAAAATTTGACTATCAGTTGCCTGAAAAGTTTATGCGCATTGAAACAATCTGTGACTATCTTCCTGCTGACAAATACACACCAAAGTTACATGACTTTCCCACAAACCTTGCAACACAGCCCTTGATGTCCATAGTGGTTGGAGAGATTCCCACAGAGATAAAGCAGCCTCCTGGTTATTCCTACCCTGAGGACATTGGTCTCCTGCACGCCTAAACAGAAAAAAGCCACAAAATCTATATTTTCCAATTATCAATCTAATCCTACAGCAAGTGAGCAAATCTTTATTTCTTCTAAAGTGAACCTGGTAAAAATGCAGCAACGTGCTATCTCCCATGTTTTGAAAGCACTACATCCTACACACGTTGTAGCCAAATTGACAAACTTTGATAAGAGAACATTAAGCTCAACCTAACTAACCTTTTCACTTTAATAAAAATATATTTTCCATTTATGATGCCACTACTAATGATATTAGACATATGAAAAAGATTACCCTGGTCACCTACATATTCTCAAATAGCCAATACTTCAACAAAAATCATGGATTAAAGCAGAAAGTGTTGTCTGAGATCACTTTTTTCAATAAAACTTTGAAATTTGACACAAAATAAATTTGACTCCACTTGCTATGAAATCGGTAATTTACACCTTAAAACTGTGGATTGCTTCAGGAAGGCACCGTTTAGTGTTTATTATTGTTCTTATATCTAATAAAATTAATCTGTTAAAATCATATATAAAGATGTTTTAGAGTCTGCTTAAGAAATTAAATCACCTTTTTTGTTCCCTCACCAATACATCACAGATTTTAAACAAACACTTATACCAATCCATGATGTATGCACAGTTAGACAAATGAGCAAATTGCTTATTTCTTCTCAAGTGAACCTGGTAAAAATTCCGCAACATGTTATCTCCCATGTTTTGAGAGCAGATTTTACACAGTTGAAAGCACTATTCTCAGAGATGCACTCAGAAGTCTGAGCTACATAAAAAACAACTACCTTCAGCAGGCGAAGATGCAGTAAAAGGCAACACGCTACCCACATAACACCTGAGCAGAGAAAGCGGCTGCATTAGCAGCGTGAGCTGAAGCCTCTGGCCCTTCGTGACAGGGCAGACAGTTAAGCACAGTTGGATGAGGTGGGTCTTCCTAACAGGCTCCCTACCAGCGGGCTCTTCACACAAGCTGTACTGCCCCTGAGGAAGCCTGTTCGCTGCAGTGCGTGGACGCGCCCTTACTTGTATTTGCACTGGCGGTACGAGAGGGCCCGGTTTCACCGCGCAGCGGGGCAGCACCGTGCGGCAGGCCGGCCCCGCCGCGCACGGAGTGGGGGAGCCGGCCGCAGGCTCACGCTGCTGCTCTGGCGAAGGTTGCTCGCCGCCGGTTCCTCGCCAGCAACGCCGCTCTCCCAGAGCAACCAGCCAGCGAGGGGCGGCGGGGCCCGGCAGGCCCCGGCCCTCCGTCCGGTGGCGGCCGTTAGCGGTCACCCGGCGGGGGGGGGGGGGGGAAGCGGCGGCCGGCGGGGACGCGCGGCTCTGCCGGAGGAACGGGAAGCAGCGGAACCGCCCGACCCCACGCAAGACCGCCCGCCCCTTCCCGCCGCCCGCGGGGCCGGCTTTGTGGGGAGGGACCGGGCGAGCGCGCAGGCGCAGTTGGGAGGCGCGGCGTGTTCCTCCTGCCGCCCCCCCGCCCCAGCCCGGCGCCCTTCTCGGGGCCTCCCCGTCCCTCCCTCCCCCACCCCGAGGCCGTTTAAAGGCGGCGGCGGCGGCGCCTCGCGCCTATTGTGGCAGCAGCGACCCGCCACCGCCGCCCCGGCACCCGCCGCCGCCGTCCCGCTCCGATCCTCCCGCCTGCGCGCGTCGCGGAAGCACCGGCGGCCGCCGCCGCCGCCATGTACCGCTACTTGGGGGAGCTGCTGGCGTCCCGCCTGGGCGCCGGCTCGGTGCTGGCGGGCGCGGAGCCCGGTGGGCCGGTAGCAGCGGCAGCAGCAGCAGCTGGGGGTGCGGCAGCGGCATGGGGCGGGGGCCGGTGCCCGCGGCGGCACTACTGCGAGGCGGCGAAGAAGGAGGACGACCCCAACTTCTTTAAGATGGTGGAGGGGTTCTTCGACCGCGGCGCCAGCATCGTGGAGGACAAGCTGGTGGAGGGGCTGCGCACCCGCGAGAGCATGGAGGACCGGCGCCACCGCGTCCGTGGCATCCTCCGCATCATCAAGCCCTGCAACCATGTGCTCAGCGTCTCCTTCCCCATCAAGCGCGACAACGGCGAGTGGGAGGTGATCGAGGGCTACCGGGCGCAGCACAGCCAGCACCGCACCCCCTGCAAGGGAGGTGAGACCCGCGCCCCCCGATCCCGCTCACGCTCCCGCACCCCCGGGCCGGCGGAGGGCCGTACGGACGGGCCCGCAGCGGCCCTGCCCTTCCCTTTCCCCTTCCCTCACCCCTTCCCTTCCCCGCAGCCTCTCCCGCCGCGGGGCGGGCGCTTCCCGCGCCCCGAGGTACCGGGGAGATGCCCGCTGCCCGCCCGGGAACCCTCCCGGGGAGGACCGGCAGCAACCTTGGCGGGGAAAAACAAGTGTTCCCAGTTACCGGCTGGATGCCGGGGAAGAGCCGTTTTGCAGGGAAAGCCGGCTTGGCAGAGCCGAGGCCAGCGGCATACCTGTGCGAAGGGACGGGCCAGCAGAGTCCCGCAGGAGCTGAGCAGAGCTGAGCTCATGTGGGGTCAGCCCTGCTCTCGGAGGAATCAGACTCCCTTTTAGGCCGGGATCGGTGGCATTTCCTTGAAAAACAAATACAGATGTCCTTCAGCATAGCTTATTGGGGAGCTCTGATCTTTGTGGACAGTTAAGTATTGGAGACCATTTCAGGACTGTCTCAAACCAGAGCTGCTGTAGTCTGTAAATACGCTTATTTTTCTCCAGCGTAGACTAACTTTGTGGTAAATAACGGTGGTGGCAGAATGCCCGGTTTTCTCTGTGACTTCTTATCAATGAGGACCTCTGGCTTCCAGAACAGACTAGGAAGGGAGTTCTTGGGTAAATGTGTTCCTGGTAATCGGTTCAGCTGGTGTGTGTATATGGCGTGGGGACGTTTCTCTTTGCAGCACAGAGAATCTGTCCCATTAATGTGGTTCCTAACCTCCCAAAATCAAATACGTAGTGAGCATCCCATAGCTTAATTCTTACCCAAAAGAGGCTAACTCGACTACTGGTGATTACTTGGAACAAGAGTTACCGGCATCAGACTGAGTTGTAGCTGAAGTTGGGTATGGCTGAAGCTCTGCGTGGAGCTACAGTTTCTCTGCCATTGCTATAATTTCTTTTAAATTACTGATAGTTATTACACTTCTATTTTGTTACTGCTTAGGTTGTTACTTTTTGCTGCTGCCTACAAGAGTCCTTTTCTATACAGCCTGTGCTAGTCTTAAGGTCCCTGCTTGCATAACAAAATACAGTTCAGTGGTGGCAAATGAAGTAACAAGATACTATCTAACATATGATAACTTCTAGTATTTCACATTAGTATTGCTCAGAACTGAAAAAAATTAATGTTTTCACAGCAAAGAACTATAAAATACCCTGTACATGAAATAAAATTACCAATTGGGTAGCTGGATAGCTTCTGTTCTGATACCTACATTTCTAAATCTTCTACAGAATTTCTTGCTTTTTCAGTAGCATTTCTTACGCCCATCTGCACTGACACTAGAGCAAATGCTGTGAGTGTTTATGGGAAGTTACAACTGTAAATTTCAAAGCTGTTGGAAATGACAGCTAAAGAAAATACTAAGTCTCAACAGTCTCCTTTTCTCCCTGTGCCGTGGGTTTAGGGAAGGAATTGTAAATGATATTTACTTTCCACTCCTTTCAGCACAGTGATCATAAATGGATTTCACCTTCTAATGCTCTCTAGGAATTTGCTCACTATCAGAGGGCAGTTCTGGCTTTGTAGTAAATTTAAATGGGATGTGTGGTAAGTGTAGATTGACTGCCTGAAACCTGCTATGAAAAAAGGTGGGAGGAAATAGAACATTCCTCCTTAAACGGCAAAGAAGAGGGGTAGTAAAGATATTTCTGCCTTTGTGGTACACTGGATCCACTGGAAGTGTACCAACAACTTGAGCTTTTGTCTAAAAATGATTTTTAAACTACAATCCTAGTAGATTCCACAGGGGAAAAGACCCAAAGCCCAGTGAAATACAACTGAAACTCCATCATAGTATGACCCAGGAGAAGTTGGCTGAAGTGAGTGTCTCACACTCTATGGAGTCCAGAGCCTGATGCAAGTAATTCACACCAGCAAGAAACACCAAGGGACATAAGGCCAACTTCTAAAAGAGGGGCTGAGTTGGCAAGTGGAAGGCTTGCAGAACAGTGGGAGGAACACAGCTTCCAGAGCATTTCAGATGCAGGATTGTGGACTTTAACTTTGCACTTACTGAGAAGTAAAGTTTGATAAAATAAGGTTCCCCAGATCGGGTTTTTTTTTAAGGATCTGTATTTTGTACTAAGAAAGAGATAGCCTTTAGTTACTGCTAGGTAATCGCTAGCAAGTAGGGATGCTTTGTCATCTCTGTCATTCTTTTAATGAGCGTTGTACTTTAAATGCTCATTGCTTGTATTTCTTGAGGTTTACATGTTATATCAATCGTAATCAAATTTGGCTTTACATCTTTAGGTACATCTGACGAGAAAGTACATGGTATGCACATTTATTACTAATAAGCTGATGGTTAAAATGCTGTTTAAAGAATATTAAATACTCTTCTGTATGCAGATTAGACAAATGATCAAAATGCACTTTAAGATCCAGGTATGGAATGCAGGAAAACAAATATTTTTAGGTCTTTTAAAGGCTGTCTTCCTTTAATTTTTGTTCCTCATTTCTTTTTATACACCCACACCAAAATGCTTCATTAGTGATTTTATGTTACTTCTGTATACTGTTTTTGTTTATAAGGTCATTTACAGATTCAGTCATGAACTAATGAAGAATTTATACTGTAAATAGATTTTTTTAAAAAAAATCTTGATTTAAACGCTCTAAACCTGGAAGACAGCTCAATTACTTGAGGAAACAGACTAAATACACATTTGACTTGTCTGCACTTTAACAGCACCTTCTGTTTCTACTAAATGTTTTTAGCTTAACTTTATAGTAGTTAGATTATGTTCTATCTGTCACAGACATCGTCTTCAATTTCTTTGCCTGCTCATTTTCTTCTAGGCTGAAACCACGACCCCTGCTTAGTACTCTAGCCTAAATCTGGAAAGGGCTAAACTTCTTAACGGGAGGTTGATCTTTATGAAGCAAGTTTAAAATGCATATGTGCCTGCAGATGATTCATGGCAGTAATAACGCATCAGTTCCTTGACTACTAGTCCATCTGCACCTCCTTCTCTGCTGTCTTCTGTGTTGCCTGCAAGTAGTATTGCTACTCTCAGAGTGAATGCCAGAAGAGGTCTGATTTGAAAATAAGGTTCTCGACTGGATGTGGATGACTGTGGCCTGATACAGAAATGGAATGGCAGAGCACATGGGTTGGGCTGGATGAGGGCAAACTCAAGATCAGCCTTACATTTTCTGTATAGGCAAACTTCTGCACCTTGGTGGGGAACTTGACAGTCATATTTCTATTCAAGGAGTACAATGCTTTTAATACCCGAGTTCTGACAATATAAAGCATAGTTAACAAAAATAGGAAGATATTTAATGGATGCTACTGTCCTCTCTCCCCTCAACCACGTGTAGAAACACAAGTCAACTTGATTGTGTTGGACGCAGTTGCCGCTACACGGTACAGCAGGTGATTCTTCATTGGGTCAGGAGAAGAGCTGTTCAGGGAGACTGGCACTAAGTACGGAAACATACCTTCTTTTCAGCATATAACTTGTGGGTTTTTTCCGCCTCATCAAGAGAACCCAGAAATAACATTTCTTGTTGCGTCCTGTAGCGCTTACCTATTTACTTGTTGTAGAAATGAATCTTCAATTCTACTTCAGGGGTTGCAAACCTTTGCAACTCAAGAAGGTGGCGATTTTTTTTCTTTTGGTGTGCTTCTCCTGTGTGCTTTAGGAATCTTTACGAAATGGTCATGTATGTACCCATTGAAGTGGTAGGCCTCGCAGTATGCCCAGCATGCAAGTCCAGGTTTTAAGGACTCCATTTTCTGCAGTGTAGCTCTTTGCTGGAAAGGAAGATTAGTTAGAAGCCTTCTCATCCCATTGAGAACACGGAGATAAGCAGTTTTCTTGTGTGTTGGAACTCAAGTTGCTTACAGTCCAAACTTAGTATTTGTATGACCGGACTGATGTGGCGTGGTAGCTGAAGTAATGCTGTGGGTCAGATCACTCTTTCCCTTGCTTGTGCAGTGACTTGCATGTTAGTGGCCAGCACTAACAGGAAACCACAGCTGCTCTCGTTCACGGCACTGACAGCTGCCTAAAGAACTAAAACAAACCAAGCAGGGTACAGGAAATGAGATGGCTGAATACAGATGACTTGGTTGAAAAGTACTCCAGCCGTTCCTACTTAAAATAATGAATCTTTGTAAATAATTTTATCAGGTTCTATGAAAGATATAAAACTGGTTAAGCTGCTTTTTCATGTAGTTGCTGATGGCTGTTTTTGTTAACAGGTCAGTTTCAGAGAATAGATCAGTGAAAATAACCAATGTGCAAATATGAATAAGCTTATTGAGCTCCTGCCTGCTTAGTAGCATGGAAATTATTCCATGTTTTTTATGGCAGCGTTTACTGCAGGAATAAAGCTATTAAGTGGTTTCAAAACTTTTTAAAGCATTTTCACATTAACCGACTGTCCAACAGGTCTGTTATCAATGAAACCAAATGAATCAGGGTTGGGAAACAAGCCAACCTTTTGTTTATGCTCACCCAAATTGCCTTAACCAAGTCTCAATGGCTTCCTCAGTTCCAAAAAGCTTTAACACTGTCTTTAGGTCCAGACTAGATTTAGTCTGACTTTCACTTACATATGAATTTTGAAAAACTTTGTCATATGTTACTTTGATGTTCACTGTCTGTATATGAAGGCAGGTGATTCTTACTTTATTTGCTTAGTTGACTTGGAAGTGAATGAATCTGATTTCCTGTGTGGTGCTGCTTTGACTGGTTAGCGGAAGGAATTATTCTGCATTACAAAACTTCCCTATCTTCTGGTTTTGGGGGCTTCTGCCTATCAGGATTTAGCCTCCTCACTTGACTTACGAGTTCATGGTAATGAGCTTCTTACTGCATAAGGTGACATTTATTCATACTGTCCTTGCCGCAGTTTTCCAGCTGCAGAGGTCTGAGGCTGATGCTAATCTCAGTGCCCAGTCACCACATAGCCACTGTCGTACACATTACCTTGTCTAAACCAGTGTACGTACGTCAGGATGGTAACCTTACTTGCAAAGGAAGAAGCTTTACATGCAAGAGTTGTACCAGTACAACCCCATGTGTTGTCTTGGCTACTGTGACATTGTTTATTCCCCTTTGTAAGCAGGGGAAGTAAGAAGTAGTGCTATAAGGTATCACTTCAGCAGAGCTCTCTTTATACCTGGGTTTATTGGTGGCTTCGCTGTTTTAAGTCATACATGGATGAAAGTTCTGAGGCCATGTCTTTGGCCCAGGGGTCTCAGAGGGTGAGATATGGAAACATACCCTAGGGACTGTGCAACAGATGGAACTAAAACGTAGGCCATCTGTAATGTGAAATAAACTATGGAAACTGATCGAGCTTTAAAGGAATATGAAAGTTTTACAGGAAAAAAAGGTGATCAGCCTAACTGTGATAACACTTGCAGCACTGCAGCTAAAGCTTATACAAGTGCCTTATTTTCATAGGTCTCTGCTTTCTTATTATAGAGCATACCTAACTGCAATTAGTACAAGAGTGGATCACAGAATCGCAGGTATATATTTAAATTGCAAATTGAAAAAACAGGACAAGAAATGGGTGTGCTATGCTTTTCCTGTCCTTTAATAAACTCGTTGCAATTCTCAGTGAACCATATATGTTCCATGTTTTTACCTCTGATATTCTTGCAGGAGGGTATGCCCTGCTCTTCTGGCTGTGAATCTTTCCAGTCTCCGCTTTTTCATATAATCAGCTCATATTGTTTTTGCAGTAGCTAGCTTTGTCCTTGATCATAAATAGTTGTTTTCCCTTGCTGCTGTTGGCTCCTTGTCTATTTATAGAGAGATCATACCTCTCTCAGCATTGGGCTTTCTGGATAAACACGTGTTGGAGAGAGTGAGGAGGGGAATCTCTTGCGTGATAGTGTCCCTCCTGTTCTCTGGGTCATCCTAGCAGGTATTCTTTGTTCCATGAATTGCAACAGCTCCATTTTGTTAGGAAATAAACTCATAGGCAGAGCATGGAATTTGCCTGCTTCGTGTCAGCACTGTGGTAGCTTATTGTTTTGTAGTTCCTATGGCATTTGGAGTAGCCAGGGCCAACTCATGTTATTTCCGCCCTCTGCACACACCCATGCCCGTGGTATTAATATCTGCATGAAAGTAGTGGCAGTGCATCTTTCTGTATCAGACCTTACTGAGTGCAGTTTAATGAGCAACCTGAGCCTTTAGGCAGGGTTGAGATGGTTCTATAGGTGAGGCTCTACTTCACAGCCATATTCCAAGTGCATGAATTCATGTAATATATGTTTCCCTGGTGGTTTACCAAATTTTCCGTATTTAAAACTGTCGTGATTTAGCCCCAGTTAGCAAATAAGCACCACACAGCTGCTCGCTCACCATACCCCGCAGTGCGATGGGGGGGAGAATCAGAAGAGTAAAAGTGAGAAAACTCATGGGTTGAGATAAAGACAGTTTAACGCATAAAGCAAAAGCCGCGCACACAAGCAAAGCAAAACAAGAAATTCACTCACTCCTTCCCACGGGCAGGCAGGTGCTCAGCCTTCCCCAGGACAGCAGGGCTCCATCATGGTTACTTGGGAAGACAAACAACATCACTCCAAACATCCCCCCCTTCTTCCTTCTTCCCCCAGCTCTGTATGCTGAGCATGACATACGGTGTGGGACATCCCTGGGGTCAGTTGGGGTCAGCTGTCCTGGCTGTGTCCCCTCCCAACCCCTTGTGCACCCGGCAGAGCGTGGGTCGCTGAAAAAGTCCTTGACTAGTGTAAGCCTTGCTGAGCAACAAGTAAAACGTCTCCCCGTTATCAACACTGTTTTCAGCACAAATGCAAAACACAGCCCCATGCTAGCTACTGTGAAGAAAATTAACTCTATCCCAGCTGAAACCAGGACAAAACCACCAAATCTTAGTAATGCACCACACTTTTTTTCCAATAGAAAATATTCTTGGGCTTTTTGCTGCATGGAATGAAATAACTGTATATGTGTATATTTTTAAGTCTATTTCAGGTATAAGTACAGCATATTAAAAGTATACAAGAAGTGGTATACTGAAGTATTCTGTCTGGTTGAGTACCTTAATTGTCGCTGAATAGATACTTCTGGTTAAATCAGAATGGTGGGATGTCTCTATAGGGGAGTCTCCTTCCTGCCCCAGGTTATAGGTGGCTAATGCTGTGTGGGAAGAGACATATTTTTATCTCATCTCCTGGCAGTTATTGAATTGAATTTAGGAATGTTCTTGTTTTCCAGCACTGAATTACTCATCTTGCTTTGTTAGGTTTGTCTGGAATTTCATCTTCAGTAATGACAAATTTGTCGTGGTGCTGTTTACCACACTATCCAAATGGTTAAATAAGGCTAAACAGTTTCCTTATAGGGAATGCTCTTTTTTCTGGATTTAGAAAAATGTACTTGTTCTGAAAGCGCCTAAGGATTGCTTGTAACGTCGGTTCCTACTGTGTTGGATGCCATGCCAATGATTACGTAGAGTTTGATAGTAGTATGTTCACAATCTTGCTTACTTCCCAAATGTAAAAATGTTAAAAATGTTCCCAAAACGAAAATGTTATACATAATCCAGAGTTAAAACACTAAGGAACTAAGACATTACAATAAATGCTGGAGCTGGTTTATGGATTTTGTTTGTGGACTTTGCTGAATAGTTTGAGCAAGGTGACATCTTTACTGAAGTTCCTTTAGACTCTGGATGTCGTGTCAGCCTTTGGACAGGGTCAGACAAGCTGTTAACCACTGCAGAATCTGGAGTTGATAAATGGGAGATTAGTATGGCTGTACTCAGTCCTAAAAAGTTTCAAATGGGATCAAGAAATCTGTTTTGCTGAGCGCTGTATGGATAGTGTAGGATAGCTGCTGCCCTGAAACACTTGTTCTGATGAGCAAGGATTCTGCAAATAGAGGTGAGCAGAACCAATGCACCAGCCTAACAAGAATTGTCATCTGTACAGGACCCAGATTAGTTTCAGAGATCAAAATATGATCATAACTAGAAGAAAACACCAAAGTCAAAGCAGGACAGAAGTCTCTGTTAGATATTAATAATTCAGACTGTAATGCAAATCTGTTCCAGGTTCTGGGGAACTTGAGAGACTTGCGAAGAGTTGCAAGATATTTAGTGCAGGAAGAGTAGTTTACCAAGTGTTTTGCCCTGAACCGTTACTATGGCAACTGTTTAGTTTTGAGACTTGTCTTTGAATACTTTGCACTCATTAGCGGTGAGGGCATACATAGATATGACCATTTAAGATCACTACACTGGAAGATCAGGAAAAAAGTACACTAACTTTCCTAAATGTAGATTTTTAGGCATACTAGAAAGGCAGTAGTAGTCCTTGAAAAATTGGTTCTGTACACCATGTTTTCTAAGGACGCATAATAAACACACTGAACATCACAGAACACACCGAAATCTGTACAATGTAAAATCTAGTAGGATGTGTAGCCGGGTTTCTTTGAAATCAAGATCTTTTTTACATGCCTGTTAGTGTACTCTTTAGTACAAACCTGCTGATTAAAATGGTGACTGACTGCTGTTGTTACAGAATCAAAAATAAGGTCTTACTAATAATTACTGTGTTAACATTTATTTTAAAAATACTGTGTTTCAAGTGCTTCGCTACCTCCATTTGGAAAAGTGCAAATTAATCCATAGCGTCTATCCGAGACGCTAAGCTTAAATCATCAGCAAATTTTACTTTGGCCAAAATAATTGTTGGCCTCAGTGCAAGAGGTAACTGGGTGAAGTATATCATCTCCAAAATGCAGATAATAATAAAAAAAAGGGCATTTTAAAAGCATAGACATTGCAATGTGATGATAAAGCCTTCTCTTTATACTGACCAGTAATAAAACAAAAGTAAAATAAAAACATTTCCTCATCTAGAAGGTCTTGTGCATAGAAAAACAAAGTCTCTCTCAGCATACTGTTTAACTTCTTGGGGTGTGGCAAGGAAAGAGAAATCTCAACTAGAACAAGAATTTGTATGTTTTCCAGTGAAAAGTATTTTCCATGGCAGTGAGTCATACTGTGACTTGAGGCTTTCTTCAAACTATTTTTTGTAGCTAGTTTGCTGTAAAAGTCACAATTTTCCAGTGACTTACTGCATGGGACCTGCCAGGGTTTAAAGAGATCACAATCTTATGTGTAGCAGTGGCTTACATTTGCTTATGTATTAAGAATATTTAAAAAAAACCACACCAGTATTTTATCTGTGTATACAGCCCATTTTTAGTCTTGGGCTATTTATTGAATGCATAGTACATTGTCAAAAGAGCCGTACAAATGCATGGCAATACTCTCCTCCTGCCAAATTAGGAAGCTGTCAAACTAAATTTCTGTGATGCCCAAATAGAATATAAATTAAGTCTTTTATCTTTGTGCATCCCCTTGCAGATGGAATGTACAACATTCTCAGATGCCTGCTTCTCATCAGTCCTAACAGCTTAGCACAAATAACTTCCCTGTCAAGAGGTGGGCCTCCTGTAGAGTAATTACAATTCCTGGAAAACTGGCCAAACTGTGAAAAGGAACAAAATACAAGTGCGTCTTAAACGTTGTCCACTCATGCCACAGAAGGGAAAAAATCGTCACAGCTGTCAGGGAGCCTGGAATCCACACCTTGAACTATGCCCGACACTGTAGTGGAAGTTTTTAGCAGATAAACTGGAGCAAAGTGGCTAGTGAAGTCGGCACAACTCTGAGTTGACTAGTCTCCCACTTAAGAAGATAAAGCCGGCAGACAAGCCATTTCAATTAAAGCTGTTTACAAGGCTAGAAAAGAAGCTGGGCGACAAACAAAGTATCTTGGCTAAAAGCCTTTCAGTACTTTGTTAGTCCTGGGGCTTTTTCCCTAGTTGCCTTGGTATGAAAGTTTAATATTTATTACAGTAAAGTTTATAGTAACCCTTGGGTGTAATACAAGGAAACTGGAGATGTTACTGTTTTGCACATGTTTGAGCCTTCTAGTAGAACTGCTGCTTGTTTACCTTTTCAGATCCCATTTTCAATACAGTGTGCAGAAGAGGCTGCTCCCTCCTTTTTTATTTTGCTTCTCTGTTAAAACTGTACAAAAGAACTGTCCCTAACGACTTAGCCCACTGCTGCTTTCCGTGTATCAGTAAGCAGCATTTTGTGTGCCTGCAGGAGTATAGTTACAGCAAAACTGCTTTGCCTATGCAACTTGAAGTTTGAATAAATATATGGGTTGAATAAATACACAGTGACCTAGTTCAGCTGGGGGTGGAGGGGCAGAGTTCGTTTCTGCCCAGCATGGATCGGAGCTTCAGACTTGGCTGGCTTGAGCAATGCTCGAATGAGACCTGTCCCCAGAGTACCTGCTCAGCCGAGAGGGATCAGTGTCCCCAGGCAGGACAGTCAGTGCCACAGGTGGTGTTTGTTCTTGCTCAGGCCTTGACAGAAGGATAACTGCTCCTCTGAAGGATCAGAGGAAGAAGTGTTAAAAAAACCACATATGTTGTAACTTCGACTGGTCTGTTGGGCTTTAATAGAGTCCTCTTAAATTTGAAATATTACTTCCTGTGAGAAGGTTCTTGAAAGCCCAGACACTAACACCTTACAAGCTACCTAAGTCAGAAACTAGGTTGCTTTTGGAGGCCACCCTTTCCCTGTACATGCACTAAATTTAAATTCTGTTCTGCAGAGGCACGGTACTTTTACTGATTGAACTCACATAAGAAAGCAGCACTTGGCCCTCAGCTTTATTTGAGCAGCACTCAGTTCCTTTGAAACTGGGATTGTTTCCAGAGCATTCAGGAATGGCTTTCATAGCAGCACAGTGCTTTAGTTTGGATAATGTATGCTGGCCTTTTTTCACTCCTGAGGACCTGAATATGGTCATCTCTTTACATAATAGGAAATTTGTGGTGCCTTGTCCTAGCATCTAAAGGACACTCTGTGCCTGCTACAAACCGCCATGCAACTTGGCACAACCTACAGCCAAGGATTTGGGAAGTAGAGGTGGGGATAATAAATTCTTTATGCCTCGGTTATATGCTTAATGATGCAGGAGGAGTTTGGATAGAAGCTAAGGTATAGCTGTAGGGGTGGGGTTTTTTTGCTGTGGCCACATGACTTTGGACACTGTGTTGATCTTAAACGTCATGTTGAGGCTTCTGTAGTTCTGTATATTTACCCTGTCAGCTTGGTTCAATATTTGCTACTCTGCAGCTACCTCCAGAATACATGAATTTTAACTTTGAGTTCAGTCAATTTATTGGACAGCTAGAACCCATTTTTTAGAAGACCGATAAGAGGCAGGTGACAGATCTCCCTACTTTTGTGTAATCATTTTCTGCTCAGTTTTGAACTGCCTTGATGGCTGGGATCACCCATTTTGCATCCAAGCCACTATCAGACCACAACAATTTGAATCTGCATCTGGACCATGCGTCAGCACACACTTGCAGTTCTGCTGAATGACTCAGAGCAGGGAATGCAGGTGTGGGCTGGCTTCCACATGGGTGTGGGCTGGGTGGCCTGGTCACACAAGCTTGCTGGGGTAGAGTTATTCCATCAAAATGTTTTGAACAAAATTGAATTAGTGGAGTGGCTTTCTGCCTTCTGTTACATGGCTGTGCCTAGCAGCCAGAGCTCTGAAGCTGCCTATGGTTTTGTTGGACCACAGCGAATGTATTGCAAGGCTCATGACTTAACAGGAGCTTGCATTACCCTAGCAAAGAGATCTTGATTATAACCTGTACTGATAAATTATTTTCAGGAATGAAGTTCATCTTGTATACACAATGAATGAAGTCCAAAGCCAAAGATCTTATGGGATGCTGATGAGCTTTATCAGCCTCTTGAAGGCTCTACTCCGAGTTACCTGTCAGCTTGGCTCATCATCCTCCCAAGGAATATTTGCTTTTGTTCCAAGGTTGAATACGGGTGATAAAATACTTAATAAAGAATTGCTGAAGTCTTGAATTTCTGCTAAGTAAATTATAGATATTTAAGCTGTAGAGCAAGTAAGTTGATAAATTACATACTTGCATGTTACAGATGACTGGTCTAGAATTAACTTTCCGAATTTATAAATACCTGTGACGTTGTTCAGTGAATTCCTTTCTTTCTCGTGTGTCTTTTGCAGGTATTCGTTATAGTTTGGATGTTAGTGTGGATGAAGTGAAAGCCTTAGCATCTCTAATGACGTACAAATGTGCTGTGGTTGGTAAGTAATAATTTTTCAAGCAAGGATACAGTCTTTAATTTCAGTCAGTACTGATGTAATTTACAGAAAAGCATCTAAAGGATTAGATTGTTTTAGACACTAATCTCTGACTAAAATCTGTAGCAAGATGGGAAAAATATACAGTGACCAAAATAATAATACATGTTCCCTCTGCTGTTACTGTAGATACTTGAATAAAGTTACATTTTCATTTGAAAAGTCCAAATTTTGCTAGTTGAGTAAGTACTGCTTTTGAACTCACATAAAAGTATGACAAACTTGGATTAGGAGGGGACTAATTTTAGGGGGAACAGATGGAGTCTGTAAAGGTTCCAAGCAGGGGAGCTGTGGAGGGAGAAGGATAAAATTCATTTATGGGTCATAAAGAAGTATAATTCATACACAGCTGCTAAATTGTAGGGGCATTTGGAGAGGATCTGCACATTATGTATGAGAAAACAAAATACTTCTTAATATATAGAGACACTCCACTTAGGACTTCCAAAATAAAATTTTTTTGAGCTAAACCAGTAAAATATAAACTGTAAAACTTACTGTTTCTACAAGTGCCAAGTACAAGAGCTTGAAGTATAGAAAATTTAAATAATGAACTTCTGAGTTTCAAAGACCATTTTCAAGCTTGAAATATTTCCCATTTTTATAGAACCTTTATGAGATTATAGCTTACACTCATGAAGCCCTAAACATGGCAAAACCAAATTCGCTGCTAAAATCAAAGTTATAATTCCTCACATGTATTACTGATGCGTTCTGCCTTTATTGTTGAAAAAGTAAAATGCTTTTCCTTTGCATTCTTGTAGATGTGCCATTTGGTGGGGCAAAGGCTGGTGTCAAGATCAATCCCAAGAACTACACAGTAAGCTGAATCATAGACAAAAATTCGGTTTCCAGCAGTACTGAAGCCAGCCGGTTAAAAAAGCTCTTCTTAGGGGCATTAGGGACCGCTTAAAACTTCCTGCCACTTCTGCCTCCATAAAGGCTGAATTTAGGTTGTGCATGCAATAGGTGGGAAGGGAATTTTTAAAAGATGTGTTTTTCAGAGGTGGAATACTTCAGTTATTTAATTTATTACTTTTTACATAAAGTCAGAAGACTGCAAATAATTTGGAACCTGAATTTTTTTTAAGTTGATGCTGTTAATGAAAGCTTAAATTAAATTGCTCTTAGAAAAAAGTTAATGTTTTTGTTTATTTTGACAAATAGTTTTATGCTCCATTAAACCTTTCTATGCAGTGTTCCAGTGTGAATAATAACTAACTTGGCTTATAAAAAGTTTACTGCAGGCTTGCCTTCTTGCCCTAATTAAAATAACTCGTACAGAAAGGCATACTAGGATACGTAACAGATATTCTAAGCTCGAAACTCCTGTAAGGATCTGTGTGCAGTCGTTCTCCTGTGTTGATTACACAAGCAGCAGGCTGGCTATTGCTGTTGCTGGTTATAAATCTCTCACATAGGATATCAGATTTGTTTGCTGGAAATCTCTGCCACAAGCACAAATGTTTCTTCCTGTGCCCCACACCCGATTTGTTGTGGATCAGAATGTACGGAAAGAAAGCCGAATGTTTCCCTGAGTACCAAGGGTCTGTTAGGGAGTGCCATATAAGTTATATAAATATATGAATCATCCTTTCTTCTAAAATAAAATGGTATCTGTTTATGTTTGGGCATAACTTCTAGCAAATATTCATAAACACTAAGTATTTCTTGTGATATTTATTGCATTTTCTCTATAGGACAATGAGTTGGAAAAGATCACAAGGAGGTTTACCATGGAGCTGGCAAAAAAGGGCTTTATTGGTATGTTGTGCAGTTCTACTAATAACATTTAGGAATCTGATTTACTGTGCATTGGCAGTGTCCACTAGATAGTATCCTTAAATAACTGGTTTTCTGAGAGCTGTAAATACTTCAGGTATAGAACTTTCAGCAAAGAGCCACAAAGAGTTGAGTCATTGTATCTTAGTGCATTTTAAAGGGAACTGTGTTTTAACTTTTTTCTGGTGGTTGTTCTGCAATGAAAAGCAACAAAAGCTGAGCTCACAGGATCCAAAATGAATCATGTTTCTTTTAGAGGTAGATTATAAAATTGTGACCAAGTTTGTTGCAATTTTAATCTCTCATATCAAGCTCTTCACTGTTAGTTTCCTGTAGTCTCAGTTGAGGCTTTTGGCAGATATCTGAGGAAACAGAGGAAGGAAATAGAAGATCCACCCCAGAGAAAGTTGATGGCTTCACCCATGGCAACCACAGGCTGCAAGAGAAGCATAAGCAAGAAGCATAGGTGCCTGTTGTAACAGAACGTCAGCTTCAGTGATGTTAGTAGGTGTTTCATTCAGACTCTCAACCCTGAGCAGTTCTGATAGCCTGCTGTCTGGAGTTGCTATCTGGAAGTCTCCTCTGGAGCAAGCTGAATGTTAGTAGCTCAGCTTGTAATTAAATGGAGGATCTTTACCTGAAGGAGGTTCATATTCAACTGAATAATAAGGCCTGTAAAGAGTTAAAGGTCTGTCATGTATTCCTGATGCCTAACTGCCCCTGGGAATGTATATCCATTTATCTGCATTTGCTTGCTCTTCAGCCAGAGTGTTTGTCATCTAAATTAAGCTTCTGTATAAACATGCTTACTGATGTTACATGTGACTAGGGGAATATTATACACTATGCCAGCTATGGTGATTGTTAGTTGAGTGACAGTTAAAATGGTTTGATTAAATTTGTCTTTCTTTTTGGCTCTATGGTTGGTGCTACACAGCTTTCACAAACCTTTTAAAAATACTTTGAAAAAAAATGAGTAGAGGCGGAGTTGCATTTAAAATCTTGCTGCGCAAATCCCTCTGATCTTAAACAGGTTGGGCAAATGCCATTTTTAGTTATCTAGAAAAAACAGACAGAGTTTGCTTTTGTTTCAACAGACGTGTGAAAGTCCTTGCAAGGGTTTACTTCATCAAGAAAGATGTAATGTCTCTTTCTTGAAGAGAGGGGTAAAATCGAATGCATGTGCCACAGAGCAATGACTAGGACCAGCCTACCTCTGATTTTTAAACTCCCCCAGGAACAAAAAGGAAAGTCTAATGCAATAAAAAAAACCCCAACCCAAAACAAACAAAAAACCCAAACCAAAAGAATTAACTTCATGGTATATAGAAATCATACCTAGATAGTGGCCTTCCTGTTGTTATTGCAATGGTTGTCAAAACAATAGATATATAAATATGCTTTTGATGCATTATCTTACTCTAACATTTATTGACAAACTGACCTTCATTTTACTGAATGCCTGTGCGAAAGGTTGGAGATTCTGACGGTATTGTACAGATGCGTGATATGGCATCTAAAAACGAATTGAATCCAGAAGAATCCGTTGATTGCATAATAAGCTGAGGATTAAACAGGAAAACAGTTCTCTGCTAAGCCCTGCACAGTTCCCAATGGAATAATGGTTGAAGATAACTATTTACATTTGATCCTTAAAAGCTGTTTTCCTGTTGCCAACAGGACCTGGTGTTGATGTGCCTGCTCCTGATATGAGCACAGGGGAGAGGGAGATGTCCTGGATTGCCGACACCTACGCCAGTACCATAGGACACTATGTAAGTTTTGAGCAGAGGCTTTGAAGTAGAAAAGCTTTCTTGATCTTTGCAGAAACAATTTCATCTAGAAATGTATTACCATGCTGCTTAATCATATAGTTTTATTTAACTATGTGGATCTAAATATATTCTTGCAAACTGTAACAACTTAACTGGTGTGAGGTTTTTAGGGTACAGTTAAGGAAAAATAGCTTTAAGGTTAATGTTTTTATACTAGCCTTAAAGTAAGTTTGACAAAATACCGATTGCAACTGCTCAGCAAAAAGAAACTACACTATTTTCAAAGGTCTCATACTTAGTCTAAAATTGGTTTCGATTTCTACCATTTCCCTCTGGTTTTCATTAGTACTCTAATTACTAATTTAAAGTTGTTAAACAATTAGTTCATAGTAGTCTTAAAGTTAGTTAAAATTAGTTGAAATAGTCTTAAAGTACTGAAATCTTTCCATTTCAGACTACTGAATTTACAAGTGTTATTGAAAAATGTTCTGGGTTTGTGCATTCAATTAAGTTTGCACTATTGGTATAACGTGTAGAAGTGTTAAAGTTCTCTGTGGTCCCCTAAAAGTAACAAGTAATCAGTGTAAACTTAAGCAAAATAACATTGATACAATTTATTGCCCAGAAGGCAATAAAAAATTACATTTAAGTTTTTAAAAATTAGTTTTTAAAGTATAAGCCTCAGTTTGGCCTTTTCCCTTATGTTGCTGGGGCCATTTGTACCTGTTTTGACTGTACCAAAAACATGACTGTTGGCCAAATGGTTTTGTTGTATACTTTTGACAGGTTGGACAAAAGAAAAATACATTACAGACAAGTTACTTCTTAAGGCTGTATTGTCTGCGCTACCCAAACTTTCTAGCTTCTTCTTCAGGCGTGGCTTCTGCTCCTCCAGCAGGTCTCACTCTGCTAAAGAGTCTTACCATGGCTTTGTATTAGTGTGTCGATCTGCTCAGCTATCGCATGTTTGCCTACCTCAGCTCCTTTTGAACTGAAAAGACTCTTTTCACTTTCTGCAGGCCCTTCCAGCAGTTCCTCAGAAACAGAGCAGGGTGTACACCCCTAGTAACGAGGCATTAGAGCCACCCAACACCTATTTCTCTCTGGCGTCTGTGTTCAAGGCGTGCCTGGCTTTCCTGATACAGCCTCCTGGCAGAATACTTGTCTTGTGCTGTCTGATGCCTTTAACAATAGAAGGGGATGGCACAGGTTCTTCTAGATCTGAAATACAGTCTAAGGTAGCTTATGGTGGGGGCAAGGAATGCTTGAGGAATAGGCTGTGGCATGCTGATCAGTTGAGTTAAATTACTTTTACACAGAGCTGTCTGTTAGCTAGGGTTATCAGTATAAAACGTTACTTGCTTTTTGTTATTCACATATGTAAATGTCAATATTTTATTTAAAACTTTAAACCTGGTAAAAACCCCCAAAGTTATGACTTCAAAAAGACTTCAGCGTGCAGAGTGACACCTTGTTCCCCTCAGCCATAACTTAAAATTCCAACGTTTAAGAAAACTACAGACTCAAAGCATTGTAAGTTCTAACATTTAACTCATTGCACTAAAACGCCTATTTCACTGTGACACAAGAGTGTTGCTATATTTCGGCTGACATAGAAGGCTCACAGCACATGACTTAACAGTTCACATACAGTTTCATACTGAAGCTTCGGGTTTTTTAATAGGTGTAAAACTAAATACTGATACAGGAGAAGATTTTTAAATGGCTGAATTTCTTATTTTTTCAACTTTGTCATCTCAGCTTCTTGTGTAGTCCTACACATACACATGCTTCAATGACAAAAGAAAACAAACCAACAACTACTGAGGATAAAAATACAATTTGAATTATGCTACAACAGCTTCTTTTATTCCTAGGCCCTCTCTCCATGGCAGTATCTTATTCTTGAAGAATAAAAAAAACTGAGGGGATTTAGGTGCATTTTTCTGAAAAGTGAATTAAAAATTGAAATAAGGAAAAAAATTAAATCAGTTTACTTAATTTTGCTGCGTTCCTTGTTTGTACAAGAAGAAAGAACAGTAGCCATAATGGAACTTATGAACTATTGTGGCGAATGGCCAGGTGCAGAGAAGGAAGGTGGGAACTCTGACAAGGCTGCAAAAAGTGGAATAACCTATCAAAACCAGTTTGTAGAGGAAGACATTTCAGGTAACTATCTGACTGAGACACCGAGAACAAAAACAAAGGTGATTAAAGAACTACCAGATGCACAAAAATGACTAAGGGGGTAGGAGGGAAGGGAACTAAGAGGAGAAAATTACCATTGAACAAAACTGAAACAGAAACAGGTAGAAGCTATGGGAGGACTACATTCAATTGAGTGGAAAGATAACTCTTTGGTGAGAAATCTACAGACCTGAGGAGTCAGTGTGGCTTCGCACAGGTGTGTTCAGGGAGCTTGAAGTGGAAAGGAAAGGCCAAACAACAGATAAAAACAGATACAGGAAATCTGCTCAAAACCTAACATACAGAGCCAGGAAGCTGGAAAGACAAGAATATTATTGCAGCATGGAAAGGGGTTAAGAAACAAGCAAAAGTTCAGTGTCATAACTTTGCCAGCAGAGTTCATAGACTGTTATTACTAATATAGAAGCCCTCAGTGCTAGCTATAAGCCATTTTTACAAGCTTCTCCTTAAAAGCCATAGTCTTTCTTTTTGTCCCAAGATGTGTTAAACATTTTTTGATTGACTTAAAACCAGAGTTTTTAGGACTTTGACATCAACTATTGTTTGTATATGTGACTTCAGGAAGACCCAGACCTGCCCTCAGCTCATGCTCTGTTTTCTTGACAAACCATGCAAGTCTTTAATAACTACCATGTTAACTGTTCCAGAAAATCCATCTTAAGTTGCTGGATCACTGAATTATATATGGCTAAAGTTTTTGATTAAATTCATCCTTTCCGCTCTTCTGTATTTCCTGACACATCCAACAGACTTTTGAGACATGTGAAGGGACTTAAGAATGGATTCATTAATGTATGGTGGGAGGCTGTATTTCTTCAAATATTTATGAAACATGGTTCCTCCTTTGTGAATGCGTGAAGGCTAAAACGTAGTTTCAGTCTGAAACAGAATGAAAACCTAAAAATTCGTCAAAATGCTGGGCCAAGCTATTCCTAGCAAAACCCCACCACCAACTGGTTTATAACTGATGTGCCACCAGAGGGAGCATACAGCCTAATGAGAACAATGCTGCTACATTGTGGGAAACTGAATTAGGAATTTTGTGGCAAGCCCAGCATCGCTTTTATTGGTTTTTAAAGAGGGGCTATCTTTGGCTTAATACGGCTAACTCACTATCATTTTCAGATAATAAATAGTTTTCGTTTCCATTGTGGCTCTAGTCATGTCCTGCCATCCTGCCATTCTGCCTCCACTTACTTTTTTCTATTCCTTTCCTTCCTCTCACCAAGCATCTTGCGCTCACGCCACAGGCCAGCAAATGCATTTGGCACAAGTGATGGAGGGGAGGGAGCCTCCCAGTGAATATGTGGCTGGTGGAATAGAAACCCATCCGGCTGCTGGCAGATTCATTTCAGTGGATTCCCTTTCATCCCTACTCTTTCACTTGTGCTGGATGCCAAGCCGCTGTGTGACACTGCTCCCAGGGTGTGGGAGCGTGGGAACCAGTGGCGACAGAAGAGGGACGCCCAAACAGTGTCTAGTTTGGAAGAAGTTTTTTCAAGTTATTAGTTTCAATTTGAAAACTTAACTCTGGTTTTAAATATTCTGTTTGATCTTAGCCAGCCCTCTAGCATATGGAAAATTTAATTTTATTACCGCCAAATTAACGATAGGCTAATTAATCATTGTATATATTGCTTTTCTGAATAAAGTAGTAAATGCTTATCTAACTTTTCCCATACTGCATATTTTCTTCTGATATCAGCAACAGGAAGTTATTAGGCCTGTATTTTTGTTTCAAAACAACAGAATTTGGTATAAAAGAACGCTAAACACTCCTTAAAAGTGATTAAAAACCAGTCCAAGGATATGTCTGAGCCCTTTAAAAGAGTAAAACGTCAAGAATAATGATGGAAGTTATGGCTGTGATAGGAGCTAATTTTGGGAGACATATCCCACAAAGCTTTTTGATTTGTTAAAGGTCTGCTTGTTGCTAATGGTGCAACATGGATGTCACCATAATTAAACAAACGCAGACTGAAGTTGACATATACACTTAAAGACAACAAGAAATTAAAGACTGTATGGAATTTTGCGTTATGCAACTTTCCTGACGTCTACTAGAGCACTGCTGAGAAGGTGTTCACACAGGAAGGAAGGAAATCATCCATACAAACTAAGCGTATATAAACTATAGCATGTTTTGGCTCTTATGATTCCTGTTTTCCCTTATCTCTAAAGCATACAGACCTCTTGTTCCAGCTGTTTGATTAATTCCATAGTTCACAAGTCCTTCACTGTTTTACAGGATATTAACGCACATGCATGTGTAACTGGTAAACCCATCAGCCAGGGTGGGATTCATGGACGTATATCTGCAACTGGTCGTGGGCTTTTCCATGGAATTGAAAATTTCATCAATGAAGCATCATATATGAGTATATTAGGAATGACTCCTGGATTTGGGGATAAAACGTTTGCTGTTCAGGTAACGTTTTTCCTTCAACTGAGGGGAAAAGTAGTAAACAGACTTCTAGTAGAGCCCCTTTTAAAAAGGGCTGTAGCAATAAATCCTGTTAGGGTTTGAAGACTTCCAAGTTAACCTTTACTCTCAAACTTCAGAAACACTTTTCAAGCAACATAGGTGCCCTTTATTTTGGACTGTTTTATAAAAACTGAACTTTCAATTGCACTCTACAGGCACAAAGCCAAATCTCCAGTCTTTATAGACACAGGCTGCAAAGAAAAAGTGAAATACTATTACAGGAGTTCTTCAAACAAAGGCATTGCACATTTTTCAATGAGCTGTGACACAGTTTCTGCCTGCACAGACTTTGTTGCACTGTTTTGTAGTGAAAAAAATCTAGGGAGAGAAGTTGCTGAGGGTTATGTTCTTGTTCCCGTGTGGAAAAAGCAGTTGGAAAGGTAGAAACCAATACCTTATCCTAAATTTGCTGGGTTGGACATACGTTTTTGATGTTCATAAGACTTCAGGATTTATGTAGTTGAATTTTGAAGGGGTTTGATGTTCAGTAATATGCATTATGAGTCTTTAAATTTCAAAGAAATAACTTGCTCTGTTCAGCTTTGAACAGTATGTTAAATGGAGGATTTGAGGGATTGCTTTGTTTTGTTTTTAGTACCAATGCACTGGTTGTTAGAAGAAATAGCAGAGTAATTGTAACCTCCAGGTTGTCCTCTGGTTAACCAGTGGGCTGAAACAAACACCCCTGCCCTGCACGGACCCAGCAGCACACTCATCTCCCTGCACTTTGGCATTTTGCTACCTGGCAGAGGGCTGACCAACAGGCACTTAGGCATAACTTAGACTGAAAATATGGCCATAAGAATAGCTGAAGATTCTTCTAGGAAATGGAGGATACAGCACTGCAAAGAGACCTAATGCATGACAACCTGTTGTATTGAAGTTTGCTTCTAATATATAAACAAAAGTCCTAAATATAATTGGATCTATGTTATATAGAAATTTAATAATCAGCTTTTTTCCAGCATAGAATCTTAGTACAAACTTTTGACGTGGATTGTGTGACCTTTTGGTCTGCCGTGTGTGTTCCTTTACTTCCAGAATGTTGAATAATGGCCTTGAATTAGGTTTTCTACACCAGTAAGGATGTGAAAATGCTAATTAAATACAAGATTAACTAAATTTAAATTTAGGCAATCTGTTTGGGCAGGACCACTTAAGAAATGTATTAGAAATGACATAGTTTCCTACTACCTTGTATGTTTTAATGTGATGAATTAAATATATTCTTGTTTAGTGCTTTCCATTGTGGGATGGGTTTTATGCTTGTAAGCCTTCTTTACCCAAATTAAATGAGAGTATTTCTTGGCCTGCAAATGTTAGTCAAACCTTTGAATATTCATACAAAAATCTGTTAATCCCTCTAAGACAGTGTCAGTTAGAAAATAGATACCCATAACGTTCCTATTTTGATAAATATAGTTTTGACACTTTCATAGTAGCATTAATGCTTCCCTCCTGTATTTCCAGTATAAAAAAATTTAGTACAACTGTACATTGCTGGCTACAATGCATAATTTCTACAATGCTATTCAGACTAGAATAGAACATATGTAGATTTCTTCCTTCTTCCCTATACACATCATCTAATGCCAAGATATGCCAATAGGCAAAGAACTATTTAAAGCTGTTCAAAGCTATATAAGCCTTAGCAGTAATCATAATTTTTGATGAAGGAATAACTACTTTTCCTTTTCTCTTTCCACCTTTAGGGATTCGGTAATGTGGGCTTGCATTCTATGAGATACTTGCATCGTTTTGGAGCGAAGTGCGTTGCTGTTGGGGAGTTTAATGGTTCTATCTGGAATCCTGATGGGATTGACCCAAAGGAACTAGAAGATTACAAATTGGTATGAAACTTAGCTGAGCAGAAATAGTTTAATTTTTGCCAGCTTAGCACATAAGATGAATGTAGACTGGTGCTGACTTGTGATTTTTAAATAATGCTGCAATTACTGCTATATAAAATGGCTTAGGAATGTTGATTCCTCTGGTTTTCTCCTTATCCCCTGTATGAATGCAGGTGGTTAACACTAACTGAGCTTGTGGCTTTGGCTGCCTCTTCAGTTTATAACACTGTACATTTTTTACCCTTTGACCTGGCACTCAGAAAAATGGCAAGGGCTTGCATGTGTACTCTGGTCTCAGAATTGGAGTTCATGATTATTTTGCCTTTCTTATGGCTGAACTAGGAAGGGTGTATCAAGGAACCAGGACAAGGAGGTTCCTACAGGATTCCTGGTGGAGAATCACAAGCATATGAACATTTAAGACTTCAAAGTGCACTTTTGCCGCTTCTTACCTACTGGATGTTTCTGAAAAAATGAAAGCCTGTCTGGCAGTGTGACTTGAATATGTAGTTTATAATGAAAACTGTATATGGTCTTTTTATTTCAGTTTCCAAGTGAAACAGTCCTGACGGGACAGTTCACAGGCACTAAACACCGATCTCCCACTTTGTAAGGGGCTTAATTGACATGTCTTCTTCTACATAGGGAGCATTTAAATGTTGTTATCACCCCTTTCTCAAAAGAATGAAATACTGCTGAGCACAAGTGGTTATCAGTGTCTTTGGCCAGAGAGCAGTTATGCCTCAATCAAGGCAACTTGGACTGTTATTCAAGCTTTGTGGCTTGCTTTTTACGCTTAATATAAGTAAAAATAGGAATTATGTTATGTGCTGTCTGTCTAGTACTGTTGCTTCTCCCTTCTTTCTTTTTTTGAAGTTAGAAGGAAAGGAAGTCAAACGAGTACACACACTAAACACCCTGGTTTGTCTCCTTCAAACAGCAACACGGGACAATCATGGGCTTCCCTAAAGCGCAGACACTTGAGGGCAGTATTCTGGAAATAGACTGTGACATTCTCATCCCTGCTGCCAGCGAGAAGCAGTTAACTAAGGCCAACGCTCACAAGGTTAAAGCAAAAGTAAGTTGGAGGGTTCAAATGCAAATGAAAAGTGGAGCAGGCCTGTTTAAAATCTAGTATTCAATAATTAGCATGGATGGAAACTAAATAAAGCTCTGAGTTACTCTGCTGTGATTCCTTTCAGATTATTGCTGAAGGTGCCAATGGGCCTACAACTCCTGAAGCTGACAAAATCTTCTTGGAGCGGAATATCATGGTTATCCCTGTAAGGTTCTATTATGACCTTTGATTTTCATTCCAAGCATAGTATTTCTGTAAATTGTGGCAAGATGTTATTTGCCGTTATATATTGAAGGTTTGTTTTTAACAACTGATGTCTGGGAAATGGATGTCAGTGTTGCTTAAGATTGGTAACAATTACTTAAAGATCTTACTGCAGCTGTAAAGGACTGAAGATAACTATTACATGAAGGCTGCATATTCGCAAGAGAGAACAGTCCACAATTAGTTCTTAAATCTATAGTTTTGCATTTTGGAGCATTAGCTAACATTTGCTCAATTAAATAGTCCGCTAAGCAAAGGAAGAATACACTGGCCCATTTGTAAACATTGTGTCTCTGGGTGATGCTGTGACAGAACTGTATCACAGATTGTATAGGATAAATGTTGCCTATGATGATAATTTGAAAGAATAAGACCTATTGAGGTATAACAATAACCTTTTCCCAGAGAAAGGGTGCCCTGATCAAGTGATACTGCTAGAAAGAGCATCCTTTACTCACTGAGATGGCCTAAGAATGCCCTAACTTTCTTGATTAAAAACTTGTGCTAAAAGAAAGTGGTCAGTCAAGCACAGCTGAACTGCACGTGTTCTAAAGTCTAGTCTCTTCTAAATCAGTAGTAGGAATCTCTGGACTGCAAAAGAGGATAAGTTGTCATGTAAGAATAACAACTGGATTGTCTTCTGTACTGCACTTGAATACTTTGTACATAATACTTCTGCTTGCTTTTTCTTAATACAGTAGAGCTGTCTTTGCCACATGGTCACAATTCAAAACTTTTACTATTTCTGCGCAGGATCTTTACCTGAACGCTGGTGGCGTAACAGTGTCCTATTTTGAGTGGCTGAAAAACTTGAACCACGTCAGCTATGGCCGCTTGACTTTTAAATATGAAAGGGATTCAAACTACCACTTGCTCAGTAAGTGTTCAGTTCTGCTTTTGCTGTTTAATTGATAGAATGGACTAGCAAGCACCAAATGTGGCAGAAAGGAATACAGAACTATTCTAAATTAACCTTAATTTCCCACAAGTCTATTATTGACCCACACTGAAGAGCAGGACAGATTTGATGGGTTAACTGACTTGCAACTCTAATGACTTAAGTTAAATGCATACTTTTTCTGTTATCTTTTAATTCATAAAGTGATGCTTTCCTCAGTTTTGTGAAAATACTGAACTCAAACCACTTACATGAAATATTTATTACTACTTAATAAACGTCTTCCAGCTGTACGCTTGGTATTGGAGAACTATTCAAAGTTTGAGTGGGTAACATTGTTTCGCACATACAGCAATAGAGGATTTCTATAAAGGGCAGTAATGTAGTCAGTATAGGCGCTGTAAAAATCTGCTCACGGCCTACAACTCCACTTAGGGCTATTCTGTGTTTCCCAGTTTCTGGGCCAGAATACCAATTACATGGAGAGAGGAAGCTTAATGGAGAACTACTGCAGGATATTGCTCCATTTTAAACAGTGCTCTGTAGAAAACATGAGAATCTCAGGACATAGGGTTTGACAAAACATACTTCTGAATGTTTCTTAATATAACCTTTTCTCATAAATGATACCTTTCAAGGTGTTTTTGAAGTGGTTGAGAGTTATGGCAGTTCCAATTAAAATCCCTTTCTTAACTTCAAGATTGTGTCATCTGAAACACTCTGATGTTGTTTAGGGGAAAGCTTACTAATTAAATTACAAGAATTAAGATAAAGTATCAATTCAAAACACCAGAGCACTTCTTTCTTAAGGAGAAAAACTAAAATTCCACACTCAGCTTTTTTTTTTTTTAGCAAGCAGTGTGTGTACAAAGGGCACTAGGAGATAATTGATTGCTTTAACTTCAGGAAATATTTTGTTTAATGCCAGCTATCAAGTGAGGAAAGTTAATCCAGATTGTTCTATCAGCTTTATGACTTTAGCGAAGTGGGATCAGTAAATCCACAGCTGCTTGCCATGTGACTGTACAATGGTAATATTGCTGCTAATATTGGAGGCACTCACCTATAAAAACAGACAAATCAACATCTTTCCCTTTTCTTAGAAAACAAAACTAAGATGACTCCCTTTGCCCCCAGCCCCTATAGTCTGCATTTCATGCCACTGAGTGCTGAAAGTCCTGGACTCAGCTCCTTTGTTAGGGAGCACATTGCTTTCCTTGTCAGTTACCTTCTCTCTGCTTTTTCTCCTTTCTAGTGTCTGTCCAGGAAAGCTTGGAAAGAAAATTTGGGAAACACGGTGGAACTATTCCAGTTGTGCCTACAGCAGAATTTCAAGATAGGATATCGGTACGTAGTCGCTGTTGGGTTTTTTTGCTGGTACTGTAGCTGTATTCTGATATTACAACTGCAGTCTAAGTTTTACCATTGTAGCTATTATGGAGGTTTTTGCCCCAAGGAAGGCATTAGTCATAGCTAGCCTGGTGGCCAACCAAATAAAGCAAGCAAATAATCTGAGCTGCTTAGGAATACTAGAAGTAAGCTATTTTTTTCTTTCTTTTACTTGAGCCCATGCAAAATACCTCCAATATTGTTAAAAAAGCTACGCTTTCCATACAGATGCATTTTGTATTTGTAGCTAGCGTTAAATTGCATGTTGCCATTCACGTAGTAGAGTTTTTCAGAGCAACAAACTATCTCTATTGTTTAGTCAAACCACGTGAGTTTGATTTTTACAAGGGAAGGTGCAGAGAATGTTTCTTGTTGCAGGCCAGTAAGGAAAACTTCAAAACCTGTGGGTTTTCCTGATGCTTTTGTTTGCTATGAAATACTTGATATTTCTGCTGGCTAACCTGATAAATACATAGATTCCATAATTTCTTTGAACCCTAGCTATCAAAGTCTACAGAGGTTTTGTTGTGGGAAATACTGCCTCAAACATTACCAGAATTTGTTCTGGAGATCTTGTTGATACAGTTTGCTTAGATTTCCAAACAACTTTCAACAAGATCCCACATCACAGATGGTTTGGTATGCTGTTTCTGTAGTATAGACAAGAGCTGACTGAAAAATTGTAGAATGTTCTTCTAAGACTGAATTAATGAGCAAATAAATGTCAGGTAAAATTCAGTGTTATCTAATGCATAGCAATACATGGTGGGGAAGTTTTCATACAAAATGATGGGTTGTGAGCTCAGCCATTTGCATTCAAATGGAAGATCTGGAGGTAGTGGCAAAATATAAGCTTAGATCAATCAAAAAGCAAATCTAGTGTTAGAGATTGTTCAGAAGGCAAAAGAGTAAGACTAACAATGCCAGAATATAAACCCAGAGCATGTCTGCCTTCTGAATACTGCATGCAGGTTAGGTCTCTGTGTCTTACACTATTATAGTTGTGGAGAAAGTTCAGAGAAAGACTGCAAGAGTAATCAAAGCTATGTAAACTTCTCATACATGGAACAGTCAATGAACCAAGGTCATATTGGCCTGAAATAGTCCTGGGGTGGAGAGAGTGATCTATAGAATGAGTAGTGTGAAAACAGATGGGTATGGGTAGATTGTTCACTGGAAGGAAGGGTGAAGGAGAACAAGGTGCTGTCAAACAAAACCAGCCGAGTGAGGAGCAGAATGAAGAACAGGGATGGTTCCTAGCACAGCAGACAGTTAAGATGTGGAATACCCTGCCAAGGGATGTGTGGAAGCTAAAAGGGTTAGTCAGTTTGTTTTTTAACAAAAGTTCAGGAGGAAATGGGACAAATGATTGGGGGAAACAATCCAGTGAGTTGTGAAGAACATTAAACCATGCTTCCTCAAGAAGTTGTTTAGGGAAATGCACATAAACTTGGGCCACTGTCAGATGACAGAAATGGACTTTAGCCTGATCTAGTACGATGCTAGCATTTTCATAAATGTTAGGCTTACTAACATCGTGAATAGGTTCTGTGGCTTAAAGTGATTGCTATGATCGTTAAAACACAAGCCATAGCAACTGGCCTAGTAATTTCTACATCCAGCCCAAGTTGGTACTTGCGGAAAAGCATGTATTTTGTGAAGCCAGGTTCCAAATTATTAGCAAGTTACAACAGGATTAGCAAGTTACAGTCAGGATGATGGAACATCGAAGCCGATAGCCAGAATTAGAATGGCCGAGTATCTTCAATTAGTTATTGACCAGTATATTTAAATTTTAACAGGAACTAAGTTATTGTGGAGTTGCTCAGGGCTAATAGTGTTGAGTTCCATGCCCTTCCTACAATCTGACAGTCTTCAAAACAACTGGAAGTAGTTTCTATAGGTTGTTAACTCTTGGGAGCTTTTTTGTTTAATATTTACTCTGTTTTGAAGGCTGAAGACAGTAGTTACAACATCAGTAAAAAATGTTAGCATCATGCATCTAGAAGCTAGGCATTTAAAAGATTCCAGTGCTTACGTCTGAGGTTTTAGAATTTAATTGACCCTACTAAGCTCTTCAAGTAACACAGTAAAGGCAATGTAGTTTCTTATACCAGTCATTAGAAGAAAACAAGTGAGCAAGCTTTTCAGTAATTATGTGAATCCAACGTGTCATTGTCCCCAGTATATGACTACTACCTTTTTGTTTTGAAATAAACCCTGATTTTATTTCCGGTTGTTGCAGGGTGCGTCTGAGAAAGACATTGTCCACTCTGGGTTGGCTTACACAATGGAGCGTTCTGCCCGGGTAAATATTGCATTAGTAAATGTATTTATAGGAAAAAAATTCTGTGGCTTTGTGAAAGTTTGAGTATGTGGGACAGAATTTCTTTGCAATTAAAGGAGTAGATAAACAGTTTGTGATAATGGAAGTCACTGTGAGTATGAATTATTTCTGCTCTGTGCAGGAATGGCCAACTTTAAGTAGAGTAAACATTAGAGACTAACAAGAGACATCAGGAAGTATTTTCTAGTAGAAGCTGTAGTATTTAGAAAACTTTTAGTTGTCGTCTTCTACCTGACTAATTTGGGACACATACCCAAGAGTGCTTTACTTGGCCATCAGCAGTTTTAGATTAATCCCTTTATCCAGTATTTTTAATTAGTGGGGGAAAAACTACTGGAGACATCTTGTCTCAGCCTTTATCTGAGGTACGTTTGGTTCCAAGACCTGAAATGGGGCAATATATAGTAATCTGGGAAAGATTTCCTTCCCTTTCAGACCTCAGTTGCAAGAAGAATTAATAAATTTTAGACTTGATCCTCAAAGGATCTGAGCTCTGATACCAATCTAGCAGCTCTTATACTCCTAACATAGATCCTCTAAGCAAAGTCTGGTGTAGTTCCTATGGAGAGACTTGGAAAAATCACATGTAACCTTTTCTGTTTCAGCAAATCATGCGTACTGCCATGAAGTACAACCTGGGTCTGGACCTGAGAACAGCTGCCTATGTCAATGCAATTGAGAAAGTCTTCAAAGTGTACAATGAGGCTGGCCTGACTTTTACATAAATAGGCCGTGACCGCTCCTTATTGTATCCCATCCCTCTCGCCGTTAATGTACCCTCTTCTTGAAAAAGCTTATCACAAGTTTACATGTAACCACAAAATTTTCTTTCCTTTTGACATTATAGTGGATTCTATTCTCAATTAGTTTCAGTCCAAACTAGTCTTTTTTATAATAAAAACCCATGGATTAGGAAATTGTATACAAGTATGTATCTGAAAATAACAGTTCATCTGCACTTGTGGGGGCCATTCTGGGTATTTTGCCTACAAAACAAAATGGTACATTTTTATGTATGAAAGAGTGGTCTTGCCACCTGAGCCACTTCTCAGACTTCAGATCAGATACTGTACTAGATGAGCACTTGGCTCATTATTACTTCATGCACTTTCGTTTAATGATGTAATTTTGGCTTTGGCACTTTCAGTAAGGCCTTGTGTGATCAATGCTGTAGCATTGTCAAAGGAAGAATGGGCCTCCAGCAGGGATTAACTTTGATAGGAGTCTAATTTTTATTTGTAGTAAAGCTTCAGGCCTGATTCTCTTTAGGCAATGTTTTTTCTTTAACTATGCTGCTGTTATAGGACTATCTTTTCTTGCTTGTTCAAGCTAGCTTGACTATCACCATGAAGTACGTAGAGGTGACAGACTAATATTTTTATAAGCTGAAACTATTGAGCAACTCTAGTTATGTTTTTAATCAAGTATCTACATAACTATTCTAACTATAAGTTGTTGTTTTTCTTTTTTTCAGAAAAAGGAATAGTCTGAATTTGGTAAGCAATCATACTTAGGTTTTTTGGAAATCTTTTTCAGTCTTCTCCTTTCAGAGGCTTTCTGAAAAATGAGATACTGCCTCAGTGAACAACTAAAGTGAAACTGAACCCAGAAACCATTGGCCAAACTACAGAGAAGCTAGGATGCTGCTATAAACTTAATTCACTGTCTTAACACACACAGCATTTTTTTTGTCATCAGGAGGTCTTGAAAGTTTTGAACATGTTAGAGTACAACAACATGGACCTCAACACAATATTGATCAAGCACAGTTTTTAAAGTGTTAGGCGTTTGTCCAGTGGAGTCCCCTTGAAGTGCCAGATGTTATTTATGTAATAAATATGAATGTTTTTTTTAAAAGACAACTAGTCGCTCCCAGAAACACATGCTTTTTTTCTAACTACTTTGTAACTGCATGACATAACTTGGAGAGCAGTTATTAAAAAAGTTGACCTTTCCAAACCTACTATGCTGGTGTATTACTGTTTTCTATTTCATTCAGTAGCTTTCCATAGTTAAAATCAGTCTGTGAATATTCACAGCACATGTTTCTTCATTACATGCCTACTGGCAGCATACTGTCTCTGAGCTATCCTAAGGGGCTCACTATGACAGAACTCTGTCTCTTGAACGTGCCTGTCAGCAAGATGTTTGAAGTTGGGTATGTTTGGTAAATCACTTCAGGTCTTTCCTGTGTCCTCTCCGATTTGTGTGAAGAACTATTCTAATAGCTAGCATGGAGCAATAAACCTGTATGATGCATTTAATTAGTGGCTTACTCCACGATATATGTTGATACCTAGAGTTATAAAAGTACTACAGATTACCTAAGCGCAGTGTATATATGTATATATACTGGCATTTATTTTTTTTTTAAAAAAATGAGAACCCTTTGAGCATGAAGGAATGTGATCAAGGTGTGGATATCTGAACACGAGATCTGTACCTTGGATCATACTTTTCAGTGTAGTTTTTACATAAACATTTATTAGTTTCATTTTACTACCTAAGACTGTAACAGTTCAACTCTGACAAACTGTAACCTACTTCCACCAAAACTTGGAGGCTAAAAATTCACAAATAAATAGTTGTATTATTGAAAAGAGAAAGAATCTTAAAAGCAGAGTCGCATTATCTGGCAGCAAAGTTGTTGAAAACAAAGTGCAGTAGCAGTGAAGAGACTTGGCTAATTTGTTGTTCTCCCTCCCCCCCATTGCCTCTCCTCCTCTCCAGCGGGTAAAGCACCTCTAGTTTGGCTCTGCAAACTTGAAAAACTGGACCCTTTCAGTGTTGGAGGATATGGAAAACTGGCATAGATAGAGAGCTAACTGGGATATCTTTTACCTCCTACCCACTATGAAGGAAAAAGAGCACCAAAAGCTGCACAAGGCCTGAATTCCCCAGTTCAATAGAATCTTATATTCTTGTACACCCACACATTAATACCTCTTTTCCCAGGACCTTCTTGAAAGAAAGCAGGCCTACCACCAGGTATGAGTTTATCAAAGCCAGAGATGAGCCCTTAGGGTTGACTGGATTTCACCTCAGCCAACTCGATTACAATAGTTACTGACCTCTTGTTAACAGAGTCAGTGTTGGAGGCCTGCAGGGCACAAATCTGAGCATATCCAAACATCATTATAAGGAGAACTTGAGATTTTTTTCAAAGAGTTAAGATTCTTGAGAAGATTGATGCTTGGAGTCTGACTTAAGACTACAGCACAATAGATTTGCCCTTTGATTGTAGCTAAACACAAGAACCAAATTGTATCAGTGAGTCCAGACTTCTTGTGATAGATGCCCTTTCTGAACTGGTTTCACTCATTAAAGCTATGCTGGTGCTGAGCATCACTGAGCTCAGTCCTAATGTGATCAGGCAGTTTAAAAAAAAAAAAAAAACAAGAAAGTTTTGTAGCACATACCTCTCAAGATCTGGCAACAGCGAGAAGAAAGTGGTAGGATTTCACACAGTCACTGTGAGCTAATGTAGCTTTAGAGGCTTGGGTACAAAGCAGCTCCAGCCTTTTCCTAGCCACAGTTGAAGAAAACAAATGCTCTCTGGGATATAGGTTATATTTATAACTGTACTGGGGTTTCTTTTACACTGTAACTTCAGTTAGGTGTTAGACCTAATTTCTTTGTGAATGCGCCTCGCTTTACATACACACACACACCCCCCCAGGTTTATCTTCCAGTTAACAACATTGACACTGCTTGTATTCACATACAAGCCACTAGACATGGTCACCAAGAAAATTGCTAGGACATTTGGCAGGGAGCCAGTCAATACCTGAAGTTAGATTTAAGCACAGATTTGAACCTGCTTCGAACCACACCTACTGCCTAGAGCAAAACACATCCTTACCATAGCCCATGTTTGTAATCTCGTGCAGTATTAAGTGCTAGTTATGTAGATAGTTTGAGTTAAAGGGTGGCTCAGTAAGTACTCTGGGGCTGCGAGTGAATTCTGTAACACGACAACTACAGTGTTTGGGGTTACATGCCGCCTGCAAACTACCAAAAACACACACATCTGTCACATAGAAGATCAAGTAGAACAATAGTTTTTCATCCCAGCAAAGAACACAGCCCTACATCTGTTTTCATTGATGGCAACTGTCGCCATCAGGAAGAAGTGTTGAAGCAATGGTAATTCTTGCTGTGATTTCAAGATGTCAATTAAGTGACCTCTAAATTACTGTGTTGCCAATTGGTAACTCTGCAACATCAGATTCCTTACTCATTGCAGTGGCAAGTCATTTCTTCCCTTCTCGCTCTTAAGTTCATGTGCATGCACAGGTTTTCAGGGTGGTTTTGTGTTTTTTTTTTTTTTACAGCCCAGACTTACTCAGTTCTCATTCTTCCAGCTCCTGCTTGATTACCATCCGTCCGTGTGTTTGATAGGAGCCCTGCAAGCATGGTAGACGACTCCATTGCCATACTGTGTGCTACACTACACATCAATACTGCGCTGTGCAGAGCTGTTGAAGTTGTACCAGTGATCCAGCTCAGGCAGAGTTAAGCAGTTCAGTGGTAAGCAAGTACTCTGCTGGCAGTAACACCTTGTTCTGCTGTTGGCGTTAGTTTGAGTATCACAGGGCCCCTTTACAGTAGTTCTGTATACCTTACACACACCTGAGTCCTCATCAGCACAGTATCTAGTTGCAGTTTTACAGATAAGACCAGAAGGACGAGCGCAGTCACAGAAGCACACAGGTGCTTACCTTGTCATGCAGTGGCTCTTCAGGTGCTCAGCTTGTGCCGCTTGCACACATGCGGTCACAACGAACGCTCAGCAGCAAAACAGGAGCGCGCGTAAATCTCAAGTCCTTGGCTTTACATCGTGCCTGCTCTGAGCCATCCTTTAGCTCATAAAAAACAGACAGTGCTGGTCCACATTATAGCACAGCACAGCTTTAGCTGCCTGCTCGGCAATGTAATCCAGCCTTTCTAGACCAGTGATTGTAAACATTGTTTTAATATGTGTAACCAAAGGGTTCCGAAGGAATACATGCAAACCAGGTAGAGTATAAGTATTATCTTTATTTAAGAGTACATGCAGTAGAAACTTGTTTACAAAAATTTCAGTAGTGTTACATTTATCTTCATTGTCCAAAGCTTTTGCCCCACGAAGTTGCTTGATTTGCTACATTTTTAACAGCTTCTTCACCAGCTTCAGCAACTTTGCAGACTTGATCAATAGCTTTTAAATCAGAAAAACAAAGGTAACTGTAGCATCACTGCAATACCTTTCCTTCCCACCTGGTGTGGGACAGGGGCAAGGCAGCGCTGGGGAGCCTATCTTGGATTACACTGACAGACATTATTGAAATAAACAGAACCGTCACCATACCTTTCTGACCAGCATCCTTAGCCTGGTCCGCCACTTGCTGCACAGTCTGGCTCACCTCATTAGCTGGAATTAGGAGAAAGACAAGTGTAAATCCAGGAATCTTTAACCTTCCCCTAATCTCAGTAATCACATTTTAAAAGAGTTCACTAAATGATTCAAGGCTAGATGATGAAAAATTATTCTGTAAGAATGGACACCCTGGTGTAGTGGGAAAGAGATGCTGTTGGGAAGCTGGCTGTAGTTCCTCATGTTATCATGTGTCTTGGTAGAGATGAAGATTATGGAATGTACAGTCTGCGACACCTACAATATCAGGAAACAAGCCCTAGTAGATATTCAGACGCAATGAAGCTTTCCTTTTACTGAGCTTGGCTAGGACCTGCACAGAGCAGGCCTGGGCAGTTTGGTTGGTAAAGATTCTTCCACTAACTACCATGAAGCTTGACGCTTGCTGTCCGAGGCGAGCAGCACATCAAAATTTAGTGCTGAGTCTAATACTTTCTCTTGTAGCTAGAGAAAGTTTTATTCTATAAGAAACCAGGCCAGTTTTAAAGGCATGGAAATGTTCAATAGAGGAGACTTACTGAGATATGAAGAGCAAAAGAAGGTATTGTCTTAAAGTGGAGGAACTGCAGACTAGAAAATAGTGATAAATATTTGGATGTTTGGCCTCCAGGCCAAACCATGGCCAAACCAGGGAATTCTTGCTCATAAGAATCAAAAGTTTGGGACAAACAGCCTTCCGTTGAACCTGCACTTGTTTTATCCCCCGGCTCCAAATAATACCTGTGAGAACATCGGTGTGTTCTGCACAGCAGACACTGACAGGGCAGGGGGTGCTGACTGAGCAAGCCAGATTCCTCACAGACATTGCATAAGGGAGAAGTGCTGAGGTGAGGAAGGACATTTAAGTGGACTGGGAGTGTCTAAAACTTCAAAGGTCTCCAAGCTCGGATTGAATGCCTCTTTGGCAGGAGTTATTTCATTAAGTGTCTTGTAAAGCCACTGGCTTATTTCACCTTGGGTTTGTAGGACACTTTCTACTGCTTAAAAGATGTGCTAATTATCATTGTGTGTCATCTTCTGCTAATGTGATGATAACAGTTTTCTAGCATGAATGACATACATTGCTCATAAGGTGCAGTTAAGGAAAGTGCTTCCTGTAGCAATCTTAGGACACAGCTGATTTCATGGCTCCTTTTAGGAACCGTGGGGTAGGTGCTAATTTTAAATACTTGCAAAGCCCAGTTGTGCAACTCGGCACTTAGCGATGGCTCCTGGGACTGCACCTTCAGGCACGTGCAGGCACAATAGAAGTAGTTCAGAGACGAGGTAATTAATAGTTGTACAGCCACCAGCTGGACAGTCTTGTTCTAGTTAAAAACCAGCATAAAATCCCCCTTTGTTTTCCTTTAAATGGGCATTTGGAGGGAACCTCTGTAATACTCCCAGGAGCGGGTGCAATACTGACACTGATGCAACACAAGTTCAGCATTACATGCTGTGTATTTACTGCCCATCATCAAGGGACGCGCTGATGGCACAGAAGCAAGTGGCCAGAGTCAAGCCAGTGGCTGGGAGCTCCCGTTGTTCCAGGCTCCAACTCCAGCTGGAAGAGCTGTGTTGTGACACAGGACTTGCTGGGAAGATGTGCATGGCATGCAGGCAAAGAGCTTCAGACCTCTGGTGGAGCTGAAGAACTAGTTTAGCTCCAAGTGCTTGGGATGGAAGGGGAAGGACTGCTGCTACTATTTAAAGTCTTTGCTCATCAACTTCATTGACTCTTCGATTAGAATATTTAGTTCAATTAACTGAACTTTGAGATTACTACTTGGCTCCTTCAGGGTGACAAATACCACTTCTAAAACATCCGCATCGGTCTTCTAGCTTCAGAAGCCATAGATAATGTTTCCACAATGTTGAAAAATATTAGGAACATCAAAAAAACTTCAGAAATATGCATTTCTAGGGCTGCTGTACAGCAAAAGCGAAGTGAAGGAATCTTCATTTGAGAACAAAAATTGATGGCTAGCTTCCAGTTCTCCACATCCTAGTGTTTCTCTTTCATGCTTCAGTGTAAAAATATTTCACTTAAGAATCAACTCTGGAAAAGGGGGCAGTGGGTGCGGGATTAGGCATCTTTTGTCTTCCTAGCAAACTGAACCAAGGATAGACAGTAAATAAGTATCAGGCTTTCCACTTGCTTCGTTGGGCACATAACCTGCAAGTAATATTCCTACTGCACTTGAAGTCACAGACAAAACGTCAGGTTTTGAGAGTTTACCTAAATGTCGTGTAAAGAAATATGAAACAGTCTCTCCTGAAATGTCCGTACTTGGTATAATACATGAGCAGTAATCACACCAGTGCAGATCTCTGTGTTAAAGCTTCAGTAACAATGGCTCATCTAACTGGCACACTATTTAAAGTTGGGACCAAATCTGTAAGACTTTCTGCAGGATTAAACTTGACTCAGGTGCCCTGAGCCCCTGCAACCACGCTTCGGCTTTCGGTGGGGCGAGTGGCTGCAATATCAGCAGGGCTGGAGCACTGGCAGCAGGGCAGAGCTCACTGAACTCATGTATTTGTGCAGCACTGAGCAGAGCAAAGACCTCAGAGCTTCCAAAAACTAATCCACTACACTACTACAAAACTCATATCAATCATGGCTGTTCACGTTAGAAAACAAAGCCCTAAATAAGCAGCCTTGCTGTCCCCCTTGGTGTTCTGCTGTCCTTATCTCTCCAGTGCATCACCTAGGCACCCACACAGTAAAAGCCAGAGCAGGAGAAGATGTGGGAAACCAGTAGTTAATATCAGTCCTTCATTTAATATAGAGTTAGAGGGTTTGGAGATTACAGGACATTCCAGCTGCACCCATGAGGACAACATCTATAGAATTCATGCCTAAGAGACAGATTTGCACCCAGCTGCAGGGGTGGGAGCAGGACACATACTTTAACACCCAAGGCACAGGAGAAGGGAAAGCAGCGATTTGTATTTACCTGCCACCTGTGCAGCACTTTGAGCTTGTTGCTCAGCTTCCCCAGCAAGCTTCTTCGCAAACCCGAACATGGCTGCGCTCGGTCCTCTCTCCCCGCAGAGGGTGGGTGAGTGAATCCCTAAATTCGGTTCTCTTACAGTGTTCCGCAAAGTGCAGCTTTTTATAGACAAAACAGGACTCCTCCCAGCAGTTACATGGCAAATGCAAAGTGCAACAGGGAAAATGCCATGACACCTTGTTTGGTGAATAATATAAGAGGCATTAAAGGGTAAAGAGAAGTTAGTGTTTATTATGCTTTCCTCCCCAGAGAGAGGGCGTGGATTAATCAGGAGAAGTTTTCCATAGCCCAGGAATAAAAGCTTTGTTTTTCCATATTGAGGAGCTGGTAAACAGCATGCATGCCCCAGCTGTCCCGGCCAATGGCTCAGCCAGTGCCGCAGGGGGAGATACAGACAGGCGCAGCCCATCGTGAACTGGGCAGAAAAACATTACATTGCAAAACGCTCAGCTGAAGAATTGCTTAAATCAACTTTGGCATTTCAAAACCTTACATAGAAAAAGCATCCAGTTTCAGATGATTCTTGCTCACTTTTTTTTTTCTCCTCCCTGGGGGGGGCTTAGGATTCATGGCTATGAAAAGAAATGGGAGGAGCTAACCCTGCTTTTTAAAGCATCTGATGAAATCTTTGTTGTGCTGGATGAAGCTAATTATTTTGTTATGTGTTGTTATTAATATTTTAACCCCTTGTTTCCGACGCCTGGCTCAGGAGAGGAGACAAGGCTTGCGTGCCTCCCCTCTGTCCCCACAGCACCCGCTTGCAGGGCCCAGCGCAGCCCCGCAGCCTCTGCCTGCCCTTAGCAGGGGCCAGGCAGCGCCGAGCTGCAACGCCAGGCTCCCGCCATCTGCCCTGAGCGGCAGAGAGCTGAGCTGCGGCCTTGTTCCCGGGCCAGAGCCCAGGGGTGGGACGTGGCGCAGGGCCAGCCTGCGTGCGGCACCACGGGACGGCAGCAGGCCGGCTGCCAAGCACGCGGTCCCTCTCACAGGGCTCCAATATGTCGCCCAGCCAGCCGGGAGCTGCTCTCACCCCACGCAGCTAGGCTTTTCTTTATCTCCTGGGACTACCTGCTTTCCAGCAGAATTGCTTTTGTGCCCTTTCACACAGTAGGCAGGAGCTTTTGCTCTTTTGATCAAATAATTGTTGCTGAAAAGGGGAGAAAAAAGAGTAACCTACCTCAGAACAAGGGGTTTATTTATCAAACCGATCTTCTGCCTACAGTTACTGCCACAGCAGGCTCTAGGAATCTCTCTCCTGACCCCAGACATAGCACTTCATGAACAGTTCCTCTGCAGTGTCCCTTCCAGCATTACAGCAAGAGTTCTGTTTTCTTCCAGCCATTGCAGTTTCTTACTGACCACAAAGTCCTACTTTATGTCAATTAAAGATGACATGCGGGGTTTTCGGGGGGTGAGGAAGGGCTTCCCTGCATCATTGTGTCTTCTGACAGCAGGGAAGGGATCGTTCACCATCTCCGAAAACAAATTCTACCAGAAAACACTCACAAAAAAAAACAGAAGGAAAGTAACAATTTTGGTTTTAAATTAATGTCGTCTTTGACATCAAGGGGCATTGACAAAGTTCAGAACTGACCTACGATGCAGAAAAAACGCTGAAATATTTCAGATAACTCAGAGCAGCATTCGACCCATGGAAATTCATTGCACAGCAGCCAAGTGGTAAAATGCACCCGTCGTTCCCTGTAACATCCTCAATTAGCCACGGCTGGCCTCGCTTGCAGGAAACAGCCATTTCCTAGTCCTGCTCAGCTGCTGCTCCAGTTACTGACAGGGAGAGATGTATGAAGACAGCAAGACTCAGAGTCAGCGATATGGTTGTGTATTTGGTGAAGCGACTGTTTACATTGTAAAGAAACACAAAAAATACCCCTTTTCATCCTATCCTAATTGCAAAGTGAAGAGTGGTTCCGTCTCTCCCATGCTCCACTACTGCAAATAGAACTTTTTTCAAAAGCCACATCATCACTAGCTCATGAGCAACACCCACCAGAGCAGATCAGCACAGCACCAGCACTGTTGCTTTGACTTCCCAATGAACACGAGTTTAGAAACGAAGTTACAGAAGCAATCCTAATTATATTATGCCAACGCACTGCAGGTACATATTGAATTGTAACACTAGAGAGAGCATGTGCAATTGCAACATTCCTTATAAACAGGTGAAGGTGACATTTGTCTCACAGGAGTGAAAAATAGAGCATTAAAACACACCACAGTTATCAAATACAAAAAGAACCTATTTTTTGTTATTACATATAGACTAAAAGCATAGAAGACCAGTGAAAAGGTATAGTTCTCTACAGTCCCCAGGTTTTTCATCACTTATGCATTTAAGCTGACATTAGATTGCATTCAGTGCAATAGATTTTGCCATCCATCACCACAGCACCGTATGTCTCAGTAACAGCATTTTCTAACTCCACACAAGCACCGGCAGTGCAGGTGCCTTTCTACAACACAAGCTGCCCCTCTGCGCCACTGCTGCTACCCCTGCTCTCCTCAGCTCCCTCAGCCACCCCGGCGCAGTGACACATCCCAGGGAACCTTGCTTGTTAGGGCACCAAGGCTGAGAGCAGGGCCTCAGCTCCTGCCGCCTCCACAGGGCTCACCTCCGTGCACCGACACGCCCCGGCACCTTGCCCTCCTCCCTGCACCCTGATCATGCAGCCAAAGCCCAGGACTGCCACTCACATCAAGCAATGCCAGGACAGCTTGCTGAAAACATGGATTAGAGCTGCCAAGGCACAAGCATGTACATGTCCTAGGCTCAGCCACCACAGGCCAACGCACAGAGCTCAAAAGCAGAAACAAAATCCAGTATCTTTTGCCGCAAGCACAGGCTGCAGGACACTCACCCCAGCCTGGCTGAACACCACCACCTGCCAGCACCGACCATGACCACCAAGACCTGTCCCAGCCTCTCCCACAGGGTCACATCACACCACCACAGCGCCCAGGGAGGGCAGAAATCACAGCAACCACACCACTGACATGACACGCCACTGACTTCCCTCCTCCCTGCCAAGCACACAGCTGCCTCACATGCTCCAATCCCACCTGCCCATCGTGTCTGCAGCCAGGAGCTTCAGCCAAGAGCTTCTCCCAGGCCCCCCTCCCAGAGCCCTCTTATAGCCTCCCTGGCCTCTGCCTAGGCACAGCTGGGCAGCCCCAGCCCAGGTGCAGGCAGGATTTGGGGAAGGGCTCCTCCAGCCCAGCCCAGCCCAGCCCAGCCCAGCCCAGCCCAGCCCAGCCCTGCCTGCAGCAGGGCCCTTATTTACCCAACCCTGCAAGGTTTCAAGTGAAGGGGCAATCTATGCAATTGGTAGGAGATGAATTTAAAACATGAAAGGAAGGTTGCTTTTGTCCCGTGGGCAGCAAACCCCAGTGAACCCACTGCGGCCACAGGCTCTGGGAGCAGACAGTGCTGGCAGCTCCAAAAAGAAGCTGAGCAACACCACAGACAATAGATCCATTCATAACCGCAGACTCCAGGGAGTGGCGGGGATATACCCTCCGACATAGCCAATCCCGCAATCGTGGTTGCTTGGGCGTACGAGGGGCACGGTGCCAAGAGTGGCCCGGCCTGCCGCGGCTGCCCGAGTCACCTGTCCTGTTGCTGCCCTTTGGGAAGAAGAGAGGCTGGGGGGGTGGGGGGTCATCTGACATTTTTTTGGGTCATGGCAAAATGGCATAACGCAGTCAAAGCATGCAACCAACATGGCAGCTTCACCCCCAGCACGTATCAGCCGTACATGGTGAATAGCAGCCAACACAGCAACGCTCTATTCAACTTTATGGTCCTTGGCGGTACATTTAGAAAGGCGAGATCCCTTCTGCAGACGTGCTGCCCCACCTCGTGGTGAGCGGTTTCTCCGTGGTATCCTCACGAAGCAGCGAGCTGTTCCTGCGCTCATGCCCCACGAGCCCTGGCACTGCCTCGGCTGCAGCTCCTTCCTGGCACCTGCTGGCCTCCTGCAGCAGCCACCCATGTCCTGGCCACGTCCCATCGCTCGGCCCCAGGTCCTCCAGCTGCGGCTGTGCCAGCAAAGCCCCCTGCAGCAGCCCCCCAGGCCATGGATGGCCAGGAGGACCCTGTGGGATCTGGGGTCAGGGACACAGGGTGTGCCACAGCGGGAAGCAAGGACCTGGTTAGCTTCAAAAGGGTGACTTGGGAAACAAGGTAAAAAGACAGAAGGTTAGTCCTAAAGGACAAAGGAGGCTGTATTTCATAAATGCTGCCTAAGTTAGGCATGGGAAATGAAATGGCAGCTAAAACCACAAGGCACGAGAGCAAAACCCAGGGGGAAACTGAGACAGGGTGAGTTGACGCTGACAGGCCCTGGGGGGCTGCTCATGCCAAGGCCAACAGAAGAGCAGTGAGAAACTGCTCACAGTTGTGCCCTCCTGGGCTAGGTGTGGGATTTGCAAAGAAAGGAATAAAAAATACCTGTGTGAACTGTTACTAAATGGGAAGAAGTAGCTATTTATAAAATGGGGTTGTCTGCATGAAATTCCTAATAATTTCCTATCTGAAGGCAAAACTACTTAATTAAACAAGCATCACTTCTGCGTGTGTGTGTACCGCAGCACCAGGAGCGGCCGAGGGGCTGACACAAAGCAGGACAGCATCTGTTAAGGCAGGGCTTATGAGCAAAGTGAAAATGATTCACGCAAACTTTTTCAGAGGCTGTTGGCCCCAGTGCGAGGGGGAGCGGCACCTTTGCCTTTTGCCACACGACAGGAAACTCTGTCTGCGAAGACAGGTTTTAGAAAGCCTGGATTCTTGGTAACCCAGAGGCCATTAATCAAAGTATTCACCTGAGATGAGGATTCATGTTTTCTTGGGCAAAGGAAGGAGCTGAAGGTGGATTTTGAGTAGACTGGTAAAATCTGTGCCCCCTGAGCCCCTGCCCTGCTGAGCGGGTGGGGGGCGGGGAGGGTAGGACAGCTGCTGGTCCCCCCAGCCACCCTGAGAAGGTGTCTGGAGTCTTGGAGTGGGACATGGGGCAGCCTGGCCAGGCTGGCACATGAATCCCCTTCGCTCAGCATTTCCTGGCTCAGGCAGCTGCGGGCACACCCAGAAGCAAATTTTAGGAAATCTGAGAACCCAGGTGTTGGATAACTTCACACGTCTCTAGGACTGACGGCACATGAGCTGGCAGGAGCATTAAGGATGCCCGTTTTGCTTTTACACAACATCTGGCAACTTTAGGTGGGCTGGGAAGGCACAATCCTGTGCTGGGACATGTCTCCCTGTCCGATGCATGAGGGAGGGACAGCCCCAAATACTCTAAGGCCAAAAAGCGCTGTGAATAAGGCAGTGACTTTATTTGTGGAGTAAAGCACTGAAGTATAGACCTAGAAACACTTGCCACCAAGCGATTCAGACTCATGGGTGCCTGTAGCACAGCATCCACCCTCAGGACAAGAGATGTGAAACACTCTGGTCAGGCTCCTGGGATCTGTGCTGAAGCAGCAAGGGCGCTGCGTCACATCCCTGTGCCAGGGACTGGGCACCGGGAGCTGTCTCCTGGCGCTCCACGGCCAGATGGAGAAAGCCACTTCTCCTCTCTCGACTCCGAGGATGACCTCCCGCAGTCCCTCCAGCCCCTGCGCTGCCGGTGCTCTGCCAACGCCGGGCCGGAGCAGCAGTCGGTGACAACCACGGTAGTTACACTGAAGACATCGTCCGTGCTTGGAATAAGGGAATGTAGAAACTGCACACCAGGAGTCAGGGCTGTGTTCCCCATGCACAAAGCAGCAGGAACAGAACCAGTCAATTATGTGCATAACAGGTTTTACTGGGGAAAAACCCACAACTGATAAATTTTTTTCTTTTTTTTTGGCAATATGAACTAGGAAATGGTTTGCAGAAAAAAAAAAGGTGCGATGGAGAGTGGAGTATGGGCCACTGTCACCCACATATGCACAGAACCGGTGTCTGAAATGCCAAGCCAAAAGATCTCATTCTCTAAAGATTTCACCATCAGGGATGTAACCATGGAAAGTACAAAATAATTAAGTACTATTGAAGGTTGCCCAGTAACTGAGAGTGCAATAGTCTAATGCTTTTTCTGTGAGCTTGTACTTGGGTAAATATTTAGGCTTTTAAAGCTTTAAATGACAGTGGACATTGCATTGGGACACTGTGTGCAAAGCCCTGGACTATGTTTACTCACAGATGGTCTATTACTTATAGGGTCCTCTAAAGGCTTCTCAGTCTGTGCAGTCCCTCTGCAGATTGTAGCCACCTTTGGGTTCAGCGGCGAGTCGGTCTCTCCTAGGACTGCGTTCGCAAAGCTCGGCGCACACATGGCTTCCAAAAACCCCTGGTCAACCGCAGCCCTGGGTCAACAAGGGCAAGACAGCAGTATCTCAAGCTGGCCTGGGATTGCGCTATTTCATTACATCCAGATGCTTTTGGTTAGTCTTTGGGTTTCTTTTGTAAGGCCCAGATTATCTTTTTACTGAAATCAGGCTGATAAGGCTTCAAACCGGGTGAAGAAAAAAAATAATTTAAAAAATAAAAAAAGAAAAAATAAAAGAAAGGAACTATTGCCTAGCAATGAAAAACACCCAAAGGCTGAGGTAAGAGCACTTACTGTGAATAAGTGGGTGTTAGTGCCTTCTGTTGACAGTGAGCACCTTGTCTGACGGCAGCTGCCTCTGATTGCCCAGCAAGCAGCAATCGAAAACAAATATTTCCATCACCTGGGCAAGAGGATTGCCCGCTTTCCCCTCTCGCACGGCCCCGTCCCTGAGCACCACCGCCGCTGTGAGCAGGTAGCCGCTGCGCAGTGTGCCCGGGGCTGCAGCAAGGGATGTGCCGAGCACGCTGCGGTGCCGCCTCTCACATCAGGGCTACCAGTCGGCTTTAGTGGTAGTCCTGCAAGTGTGCCTGGGGATACAGTGTCCGATTTTGGTCCCCAGGAGATTTAACAGGAGATGTGCTGTGGATAATGGTAACAAGAAATGTAGACGGGCAACATATGTATAAGAGGGGGCGGACACCACAACTCCCATTCACTCACAGAGACCAGGGAGCTCCCCTGCGGCGCTGGGCTGGTGGGTTCCACATGCCCGTCTGCCAAGCTGCAAAATGGTTCAGTACTCGCCTCCCTGAGAGGGTGGCCACTGGCCTCATTGGGCTTTGAATCAAAAAGGAAAAGAGATTTGCAAGACATTGTGTGATCCTTTACTGAAAGCCCAATTAAATAACAAGAGTACATAACAAGGTGATGTATTTCTGGGTTGTACAATACCTTTTATTTATCTTAATCTGAAAATACAGCAGATGGGAACAAACGCACAACTGACATGAAATATAACCCCAGCTTAACTTCTGATGACTGGAAGAAAACTCAGATTCACCACACAAATATTCTTGTGTCCCAGAGTATGAATGGTTTCACGGGTTTTGTAAATACACTCAGCAAATATGGCAATAATCATTGTGCTGTTGTAAGAGCAGGGCAGTAGCATCGCTGAAGCCTTATGAGTCACGTTGAAGATCATGAATAGATGTTACAAGATGTACTAAGAGAGGTATTTTTAATATATGAAGGATGAGCGGGGCCTTTTACCTTAGAATTTTGAATTTGGAAAGAGATAAATGATTATCAAGATCTCAGACAGCTTTTGTTTTTCCAAACAAGGGAGTAGGGAAGACCAAAAAGATATTTTTATATACAATACTGTTTGCTTACATTAGCATCATTACTTAAGTCCACATTTTTTCCCAAGGCCAGACATTGCTCCTGCAGCTTGTCCGGTTGCTTTTTCTACCCCATCTTGCACCGTCTTGGAAGCCTTGTCAAAAGCTGCAAGAGAGGGTATAAGATAAGCAAAAAGCTGGAAGAATACAACATGGTTTAATATTAATGTTGGAAGGGGGAGGTGTTAAAGTAATTAGACTAGAAAAATATAGGTATGTAATCTTTAAAAAAGAAAGGTTCTCCACAGCTGGTTATAGCTGGGTTTGGCAGGCTGTAAGGTGTCGCTAAATAAGAGCCGTCACTCAGAAGTTTTGGGTGCTGAGCTGAAGCAGTATGAGATGACTGATGCGACAAAGATGGAACAGATCGGTTTTGGTGTATGTGTGGCCTGGCTGATGGAGGGGGGTGCTTTGGGCTAAGAAGTGCTGTGGGTACTGGGGTGTTTGGGAAAGACAATCTTATCAAATGATGGGAAGGTGAAGGATGCTTTCCCCTCTATTCCCTTCTCCTCAGTTAGCATGTTTGAGGCACTGCTGGTGAGAGTGTGCTCAGTCGTGGGCTGTAGGTGCAGGGTCACTCCTGTGCAGGACCTGATGTCAGCCAGGACGGGGAACTGCAGAAGGGTCTCACTGGGGAGAGGAGAGCCTCACAAACGGGGCACAGAGTCTCTCTCTGGGATCTTGGCTATATTTTGGCAATTTTGCTGCCTCCCCATCCAATATCAACAAGTGCCCAAGCCTTTCCTTCTCATCACATCATGGAGCTGTAGAGGGTATTTGCTCTAAGGAGATATTGCCAATGCATTTTGGCTTTCATTAAAGATTTTAGACCCTGAAGTTGCTAATTCTCCCCCCATTCTTAGAAAATTGTTAAAATTAAGTGAAAACTGAGCTTAGTTTTTAGTTTAACTTGTTTCCAATCCTCAGAAACAAGATGCCAACACTTCCCTGATGGCATCTTTCCATCTGTGGGAAAATTAATGTTTGACCCCAGCTGCTGCTTCAGCAGGCGCTGGGGGCTGATGGGTGGCTGGACCTGGACAGGCCCCTGCCCTCCGGCCTGGGGAAGCAAGATGTATCACAGCGTTAGTCAATCCTCAGGAAAGAAAAGCAAGGTTTTGTCCACGCTGTTCCCACAGGTTTTCTATAAAGGAAGCCAAAACCTGAATGCTATGCATGAGACTCCGCTAAGGGGGGTGTCAGCTCTCATGGTATACCTGCCAGTAAAAGTATGGAGCTACTAAGCAATGGATCCTAAAATCCTTTCCCAAGAGATTTGTAAAAGGCCAAAAATTGTCACTGAAACCAAAGACTTCCAGGCTGAGAATGCCCGTGGGACAGAGAGACAATGAGCACTGCTGGCTTGTGTTGAGCTGCTCCATTGCTTCTTGATTTGCACGTCATTTCCCCTACCTTTCTGGCTTGCATCTGTAATTTGGCTGACTGCATCCTGAGTAGCTTGTCCCAGTGCGTTTGCTGTAATGAAGGAAAAAAAGCCAAACATTTCCAGCTGTTCACATTTATGCTTATAGGAATTCCCTACGTCAAACAGCTTTTCTGCATGTCCACAGAAGGTCATGCCCCTGGCAAGAGATAAGGCTGGTACGGAGCAGGCTGAGGCTGTGTGCTTTGCTCGTGGGCACCCTGGGAACCACATGTGTTGCCAGAGCAGCGTGCTAGGAGATTAGCATTCACCTAGCACCTACAGTCAGCTGAACAAATCGATGACAGATAAGAAGATAAAATAAGGAGGAGATAAAGAAGCGAAGATTAGCAGTGAGTTGGAATTATGACATTTAGCTGCAAGTCACTTATTTTACACTACACCTGCTTTTATAGGTTTTTCTAGCTTAGTCTGCTTGGAGAAGCTTGGCCATCTAACACGCATTTTCTTTGTAGCCCATTTGGGATTAGTGTCATTTCCAAAATGGAAGCAAACATATTAAACAGAGCAGGATAGGAAAAGGGAGATTTTAAAAATAAGATATAAAAAAAGGAAGAAGAGGAGCAGAAGCTAGAAACATAACAGATCAACTCCAGAATACAAAGCGTTCAAAAAAAATAGATGCCATGTAATTGTAAGATATCTGATATTTTATGAAAGAGCAATAGCCATCCTATCACTTTTGCTGGATGAAGAAGTGACCCCTCGATCGCATGAATATATTCAGGATGTAGCAAGGACTATTTTGTTTCTCATAGAGGTGTACCGCCATGTTTCTGGGTCTACTATACATTTGTTCCCAGGTGTACGGACACTTTCTCCGAAGAAGTCAGTGACCTTACTCACATATTTCAGCTACACAATGAAGTGTTTGCAGAATCAGAATCCAGGACTAACACAGATTATACTTCGCTAGGAGTGAGCTGCACGCAAACACCGTAAGGAATATACTATCAAATGCTAGCATAAGCTATACACCTACTGAAATATTTCATTTAAAGGAAAAGCTATTATACTTTGCATTGAAAATTTGGTTTCCAATGCACAGTGCTAACAATACAGAGCTTGGCCCTACGACATGGGCACAGCTATGACAAATGTGTGCACAGATTCTTTTTTTAAACCCTGCAAAGTCTGCTGACCACTGCTGGTGAAGAATACAACAGAAACACACTTGTAGTACTTATTAGAAACAGGCCATTGCAATCAATGTAGTTTTTACCAGAAGGCATTGATAGTCAAGCCAGATAGCAAACATTGATCAAATGTTAACTCCAACTTCTTTAAAGCAGAGCAGTTTAAAAACCTCTGCGGAGCATGAGAAAAGACCACCCTGAGCAATGTAAGTGCTAGATGCAAAAGGTTATTACTACCAAAAGAGGCTTCATTGCTCTAAAAACACTGAGTTTGAAGAGCTGTTTGGGGAGCGAAAAGGGTTGGATGATGCTCAGCAGCTGCTGAGGGAGCTGTGGGTGGGTGGAGGTGGTTGCCCATGCCGAGCCAAGAGCCATGGCCAGCCTGGGGCCTTCTCCAGGCAAAGGCCAAATCTTAGCTCCAGGAAAGAAAAGGAGAAGCTGTGTCGGGCTAGCACCAATGAAGCCAGTAGCGCACATCCAGATTGTAGATTCTGTAAGCGAAAGCAGCAGCTAAACCCCCCCACAACCGTACAACGATATTTACTTTTTCTTACCAGCATCTTTTGCTGCACCTTCAGCCTGTTCCTTCAGTCCCTGGAAGTTTTTACCCGACATTGTGGCTTCTGACACCTGTTAACACGTCTCTGCTTTGATTAAGCACCTGGCGAGGTATAGCACACCATGTGAGGGGTGTCCTGACCTGTCCTGGGTTTATATGTGTGCCAGGAGATCTGCTGATGCTTTTGGGGGTGATTGGTACAATGGGTGGAGTTTGAATGTGAGGAATGAGAGCTGAAAATGCACACAGAAAAGCTATTTATTTCCCCTCCCTAATGGGAGGGTGTGCTCAGATAGAGATTTCTGCTTCGTTGCACTGTCTTTGTTTATAAGTTTAAGATTTTTTTTTTAAATCAAAACCACAAAAAAACCTGTTCCACCATCACAGACAGAGAAAAAAAACACTGAACAGCGCTTTGTGAAGAGTGCTGGAAAACAACTGAAGTAGCCGTGCCTGGGCATGGCCAACTTTCGTCCCCGCTGGGCTGGTTTCTTTCTCCTTCCTTCATCCCCTAAGCTGAACCTCCTGAGAATACAAACCAGCCCAAACTTCTTTCAGTTTCTAGCATTTTTAATCACAATTCCCTTTTCTTGTCAGGTGGGATACTGGTAGATGAGGAGAGTTGTTATTTACCTGTATTTTTATAAGGAACTGCAAATCTGGTCGTCTTTCCAGTTGCCTTCTCAAGTCGGATTGCAAAATCCCAGCATCACCGAAGGCCTTGCCTGGGTCAGGCAGGTAACCAGCGCCAGCAATTCTCAGGGGAAGGGAAAAAAAGAAGTGAAGTTCTCAAAATTACCTTTTCCTAGTGTGGCTTTGTATTACAGGTTCTGTTAGTACAGGAATAATGTCTCAAATAATTTCTTTACCTAGCATCACTACATTAATAGAAGTTTCTGGGTTTAACCTCTGGCATTTCACAGGTTTCCACTAGCCTTTAGCATTCACTTTTTCTGCCACCAATCTCCAGTACAAAGAAATTTTGTACAAATAAACTATTGGCAGAGTTGGGGGCCAAAGGACTCGCCGGCTTTGTGGGGCTCAGATTCCTCTTTGCCATTTTCCAGCCTACAAAGCACCTCTGTTCAGATATTCACACTCATACCCATACTCATCTCCCGGAGGAAAGATTTTTGTTGAGAAATGGGCATGAGAACAAGATGCCGTGGATAAACAAGGGGGGGAAGTGACAGTGCTCATAAATTTAGTACTTCATTAGTACCCAAGTGAGGAAGAACAGCAGAAAACAAGGTTAAATGCATTCTCTGCGGCCTCTATTCAGCCTGTCATTTCAGAGAGCTCTTTTCAACTTTTGCACCGCTGGCACCACTCATTTATTATTTCAGACAGCAATTCTCTTTCCCCCTTGACAGGTCAATTAGGCTTTTAATTACATAGTCACATCAGGTATCTTTTTCAATTCCTTGCCGATTTCTTTTTTGGAATGATTTGCTTATTTGGATTTGCAAAAACACAAATAAAAGACACACAATATTCTGGGACTCTGGCATTTTTTGGACAGAACCACTGACATAGACCTACTTATCTTTCTCGCCCCAACCCAGGAACCTAGCAACAGCAGTGCCATAACAAACAGGCGGATTTCAGCTGCTCTCAGGCCCCTTAGCCGGATCGCTGCTGCCTCGATTAACTTTGTGCAGTGTTCGTGAGAGCAAGGGAGGGGCCCTCCCGCACCCACCAGGCAGCTTGTCATGGCTCAAGAGAGGACGTGCCAAGGCTCCAGCAGCAAATACCGTCCAGCTGCCCTCCCAGATGTTTTTCACTGCTGGACTTTCAGCTCAAGGGCCCCGCTGACACTGCCTGGGGTAGCCTGCCCCAAAGGGAGAAGAGGAGTTTGGGAGAACATTTAAAATTGATGCACGCTTACACCAAGCATTAAACACACACCACATTATAGCAAATTATAGAGGCTCCTTAGCACTTCACGTAAATAGTTTTCTCTAATTCTGTTCTGACAACCACCTAGATTACTCAGCTCCAGCTATTTTTCTTCCCAGCGGAAATCTTTGTTCGTCACTTTGAATTTAATGTGGGTGTCTGATCTGTGCCACTGCTTGCTTTAGCTCCTGCTCAAAACCTTAAGTAGCATGAATTTGTGAGTAAAACCTACACCACTGTCAGCATAGCAGCATGACTCCTCATCTAATGTAATCTTACCCTTATCATTAAGATCATTATCCTGATTCCAAGAAAAAAAAAAAATAGCAAAGGAAGCAGATGACACTTGCCGTTACAATGCAGCCCAGAGCAGAGGGAAAAGGGACCTCTGGTACAGTATGCATTTATCCCACATGGTCTGTGTATCAGGTGGCTCACGGAGCTACAAAACCACATCAGAAAGTTAATGGAATGTATCACATCATCTTTATTCACTTTGTGAGTTAACATTACTTTATTAAAGCTAAGAAGAAGCGGTTTGAACTGATGTTAGATATAGGTTAGAGCACTTAGATATAAAAAGGATTATTAACCTGAGCAAAAACCAAGGATTTGAATTTAATCTGCTCAGAAATTTACAACAATTTATCCCTGAGTTTTTATTTTGTTCTGTCACAAATATTGAAAGTACTAAGAGTGGATCTATTCCTGGATTCCATAAAAAACTATTTCTCAAAAGAATTTAACCTTCTCTTGGCCTCTAAAGAGAATAATATCCCAAGAGAAACCGTTGAAAGCTTTTCCCGAGACAGGCTGTTTAAGGAATACTAGAAGTAAAATAGTAACTTCTAATTATAGATTGATGAACTAAGCAAACTAACCATATGGCTTTAAATTAATTCCTGTCCTGGTCCAAGCTATAGGTCATCTGATTTACATGTCACTGCGTATATCTCCTGGCTCTAGGTATTCATGGCGGGCTTCCATGGGTCTCTTACAAGTGTGATGGGAAGTGTTTGAGCTCATGATGAGCCTTTCTTGTGATGTCCGTGGGAGTTCAGCGCGCTCGTGGCTGCCCTGCGAGACGAGTGGCTATGTTTTCAAGAAAGTCAGCTTTCAAATGTGCAGTCTTCTGAAACTCTGTGTCTCCACTATCCTGAACATCTGGGTCACCACCCCCAGCAGCGCTGGCTGCTCTGCGGGCACCTTGTCTCACAGACACCCTTCTCCCACGCCCGATTCCTCAGGCTTTTCCTCCGTATTCTGCACCTTCTCGGTCTGTTGTGGGTGATGAGCACTTATTTGTGTCTGGGGGAAACAAACCCTAAACTGATTCCTTAAGTGCTAAGAGGGCTCCGCAACCCACGGCTCTGGAGCTAGTTGGCAACTCCAAGCTTGAGGCCCAAATAGCTGTGAGACACATCTAAGGCACTGCAAGCAAATTAGAAATTGCTCTGGTTTCCTGGCCTTTCACACCTCTTCTGTGGCATCTTTGAGCACTCTTTCACCCATCAGTAACGTGAACCCTTCCATTTTTATTACCTGATGAAGGGGGATAATTGATCAGAGCTAGAGCTCATGCTTTACACATGAAAATGGGCAAATGAGATTAATTAAATGGGAAGCGTTGACATTTGTTTCAGTTTTGTTCAATTATAATTTTGCCATGCGTGAGTTTTATAGACAGGTATGGTTTCCATCAGCAAGGTAAATGCAATGATGTGTCAGGGCTGAAAAAGTTTTACACAGACCGTCCCTGGAGTTAATGAAGTGTGCCGTGTCCAACACCCACAGCTGATAAAAGAGGCTGATACCAGTGTGGAAGGGATGTGATGTTTACATTAGGAAATAGAATTATTTGCTGATGAAAAGATATAATTAGAATAAGTCATAGGTTAGTCATTTAAAGGATTGAACTAAAGCCGTTCTAATTAAGCTAAATTAGCCCTTCAGTTCAAGCACAGAAATATATTTCTGAGAGGAAAGTAGGTCTGAGTCCTTACTTATATGAGTGGCAACATTCTCCAGAAATCGTCAACCAGTTCTGCTTCAAAACATGAGATCAAAAATATATGGCCAGTATATATGGATTTCTTTTCCTTTCTGGTCTCTGAATCTTCAGGCAATGTCTAAGTGAAGAGTCTGGTTTCTGCCTTCTTCTGCAGCACCGAAGACTAAAACCATGCTTAAATACTTGGATTTTTATGGAGTCTTATGATATCCTGCTCCTTGAGTATTAGGAAAGAAAAAAAAGGGTCTGGTTTTTAAATTATGAGGGGTAAAAAAATGAGAAAGGCTTGACCGCCACCTTAAGATCTGGCACAGTGGCTAGGGAAAGAAATAACTGGTCCTATCCCAGGAGTGGCTAGGAAAGGCAAGGATGTGAGCTGGGGCGTAAGCTGAGGGTAAGGTCTACAGTACAACTTTGTATATTTTTCGCGGCACACAGAGGAAGATGCACCGAGGCTGGACCCTTCTGCACACAGCCGTGCTGCCCACCCCACCTGGGGCTCAGTGGAAGGGGAAAGGTGGAGAAGCAGAGCTACCAAGCTTGCTTTTGTGGGAATCCACCCAAAAAAGCAGTGCCAAAGCTTGACAGAGAAACTTTGGCCGCTAACAGACCTGTGCAAAGTCGTGCAGGCAGGGTTTTATCTGATGTTTGGAAAGCTGAGTTTTAATCTATTTTTTTTTCTGCTCTGCTATTAACATGCTATTATGCATGCTATTATGCTATTATGGAGTATCTTCTTGTGATTTGGCAGGATTTCAATGTGTTTATGAAACAGTTAAAATAAGCTATGTTTCAATATAGAGAAAAGTCTCAAAGTGCTGAGAATGTGTGATTGTATATATTTTATGGAGAATAGTATTAAAAAAACCAGCCCTTCAGTTTTTAATCAGATGCTCTTTGAGTTTAGGGCATGTACGATGTAGATACAAAAATAGGACTTTCAGATGGAGTGGGATTTTAGGAAGTGTATTATTACCTGATTGCATTTAAGTCAGTGGAATGCGTGTTGAGATACTCTGGAGAGAGCCACTGCTTTCTCATCTGCAGCCCAGACAAATATCTTTGAAAAATATCAGACCCTGCATGCCCTTGGCTAAAGTGCAATTGTGGGGGAGCTCTCAAAGGCTATGAACAAATCTCTCAATAAAGCTTAACTGCAGTTTTACATGGCAAGTAAGTTTTGCTGTTACAAGGAGGGGGGGAATGTTTTTCCACATTTTGCTAGTCATTTGTACGGCAAAGTTGAGGCAACGTTTGGCAGCGGCTGCTCCTGGTTCGTTGGATCATCATGGAGGTCTGAGCGTGAGCACCTGGAGTCGTGTCATCAGGGACAGGCTACGGCCCTGCCGCGCTGGGCACTGAGCGCTGCCTCGTCACAGTGCCATTAAATTAACAGCTTCTGCAAGAGAGGTATCGCACATACATGGTCCACTTCAATAATTCATAGGGTGGGATGTGTAACAGAACCCTGGATCGCCCAGCCATGACCTGTCAGCAAAAAATCATTTTGTCAGTGTTTGCCTCCATCAGCTTTTACCTGGAGCAGGAGGATTCCCGGCATCTCCTCTGTGAAAGCACCTTCTGCCCAGGATGTTTTCTGATGCATCTTCTCCATCCTTCCATTTTTCAGTTTCCTTCCATCACCTCGTGTTACGCTTGCCTGAACGCTCATTAAAAGTACAGACTTCTTTTCCATGCAGCGAACCAAACGGGCATGCAACCAAGTTTAATTGAATAATGAACAGATAATCTTTTGGCTCTTTTATGACAGACACTTCTACTTCAGGAGAAACAAATGTTCACCTTTCTTACCTCTGACATAGGCTGCTCCGACTGGCACCTTTGCCCTCCCTAGCTGGTCTGGGGAAGCGAGGGGAGGAAGCAGAGGCTCCCCGAGCCATTGCACAGGCACAGCACTTACCCTGTTCCTGCTCACCGGCGCAGGATGCTCACGTGGGAGGAAACCACATCCTGATCTCTGTCTTTAAGGCTTGTGGTTGCCTTGTGCAAGATGCATAAACATTCTTCCAAGCTCTGACCGCAACGGGACTAGACCAGACCTAGGTGGGGGCTACGGCAGGGAAGTGCTGAACCCCCGTCCAGGCCAGGCACAAACAGTGCTCAGTGGTGTGAGAAGCAGGCAAACGCAGAGGCAGATCTTTAGGAAACATTCAGGTGCTTTTGGCACCCGTACATTAGGCAAAAGTCGAGCAGTGTTTTTAGGCTCATAGTTCTAGATATGTGTGTAAATACCAGTTAAATCCTTCCCTTCCCACAGGGAAGAAGCTGCTGTAGCACAGCATATCGATGTGGAGTGCTGCAAGCCTCTCTCCTAAGCAGCTAGGTAGCTCTACCGCAGAGCAGCGTGCCTGCGCCTGTAGCTCAGCAATTGTAATTCTCTCCTGGTTTAAGTCCTTTTGAACCACGGGTGAAGCCTCCTTGAGAGACGGGCATTCGGGGAGCAGCTCACTCTGTGCTCTGAGCTGCAGCCTGGCGCAGCTGACACCGGTCCCTGCCTCCCACATGTGCTGTAGGCTAGCCAGGGCGCTCAGCTGCGCTCCCCCTCTGGCTGGCAGAACATTGTTTTTGTATCCCCAGAAAGCAAAGCTTTGGAGCAGGGGGGTTTCCCTGCCTCTCTCTAGCAAGCACTAAGAATAGGCTCCAGCCTCCTACTGCTGGGCATGAGTATCACAGCCCTTTATGTCCTCTTACCTTGGCCTCAGGTTTAGTTGTTCTGTTTAATTGGTGAGTTCTGCAGATGGTTTGTAGGACATCAGAAAAGAGCATGCACATATCAGATATAACTTCCTTTGAGGGGCCTTGTTATCTCTGCTAGGGCTCTTTTGTTCCCTCTCCTTGTCGAGATCAAACGCCCGCTCTGGATGGAAATCCTGCGGTCTCTGCAAGGCAAAGCTTTACATGTATTGTTAATGTGTGAGAGAGGCTGATATCACACTCGCTAGATCCTTCCTTGCTACAGCAAGCCCCTCCTGTAAAACCTTCCACAGTCGTCATCATTATGCAGCTTAATGAAGATGAATGGTCTGATTTTTGAAGCAGCTTAAATCTCTACAGTTTATACTGGCTTCCACTGGGTTCGCGGGTGCTCTGCCGGTAGGTGAATAAAAAACCCCATTTTTAGATCCATACTTACTGATGTGCTTTGAACTGCTTCGTTATTTACAGCAATGAGCTTGTAGCAACCTTTTCCCCTTCTCTACGTCTGTGAATGTGGGAGGTCTCTGCTGCTCTCTCTCAGCGGCTTATCTGCAGACTGACTGGCTGCTGTAACCAGTACCAGCCCCCGCGTTCGCGTTGGACCAGGAATTCTCCTTCGGCACCTGTTATCGGACTCCTGCATTTGGCAGCAACCCTGCCTGCCCCTGCCAGTGGTAATGCCCTTCAGTTCTGATCTAACAAGTCAGAGCCCATCACGTTTCTTTAATTACCTTCTAGCTGTTCATTACACCCAGAAGACATCAGGACAGAGTTTTCAAGCTCTGGTATAAGCTGAATAAACAGCAAAGAACAAATGCTAACCAAGCTCAATGTGACTTTCATGTTCCTTTATAAAGCCTTCTCTGTTCCAGTTTCCCCCATGCATTCTCTCTCAAATGTGGGGGAATATTTAAAAAGTGAAATCTCTATTTTTCAGCCCTGAGAGACAGAAAGCTGGCCTACTTATGCTATAGACTTCAGATATACAGTTTTCCATTCCTCCTCATCTTTTACATCACTGTCTAAGGCCCTTACAGTCCTGAGATCCTTGTATTTTAACACCACATTTTTACAAGAAGGGTTCATCGGTTTGGAGGGGTCAATGTCTAAAATTTGCGAATACAACTGCAGAACAAAAGACTTGTTCAAACACTTTTTTATTAGTTAAAAAAAAAATATTTCCATGATACCTAGAGATCCCAAGTGCCAGTGCGGATGGACACGAGACAAGGATCAGTGAGTCCGACCAAAACACACCAAGTGAGTGGGTCGGGAAGCCACGGGGGAAGTGGGGAGGGAGACACACACCCTGGTACACGGCTGCACTTTGCTTATAGGGAATTCTGGCTTACACATATTGTACGATTGGTTTGTGAGGGAGGTGAAAGGCTACAGAGCTGAATGTGGTTAGTCAATGGAGAAAGGGATTTTCCTGTTGTAGTGTCAGCTAATATTTCCATGGAGGCTCTTGGAATGCTCTCTTTTGACCTAGAAGTCCCTAAGTTGATTAATTGCCTTCATTTTCACCCTGTGAGAGAAGACAGACAGGAAAGCAGTTAAATATTTCCAGTGGAAAACATATATAAAGAAAATTAGGAGAAAAATCAATGCTGGGGGTCACCACATAAAAACCCATAAACAACTACATAACAATGACTGTATGTGGTATAGAAAATAAACGATTTATCCCTTCCTTCTGGGAACCAGACACACTTCTGCTGTAACTCAGACCTCTGGGGAAAATGGGGGGGTGATTTCACATGTGGTGGAAGTTGAGCTGACATGGGGCCGGGCTGCCACCGTCAGGAGTGTCCTGCTTTCTGCCGCCGGGTCTGCCCTCCGCCCCGACGTGCAGCCCGACATTAGCACTTGTGCAGCCATGAAGTCAGTCGGATTAGCAGGGTTCATTTTTGGGACTGGCACCAGGGGGGCGGTGGCTGCCGGACGGTGGTAGGTGCAAGCTGAGACTTTTGGGAGCTTTAGGCACGGTGAAAACAGTCTGAGCTTCAGAGACGCTGAAAACAGGGGAGTATGAGCGCATGCGGTGCTGCGGGGCTTGCGGAGTGGGCAGCCAAAGGGCTCAGCACTGAAATCGTAAAGGGAATTCCATGTTGGGCAACAAGAGGTTGTCCTCCCAGAGATGAACATTTGATACGGGGCTTTAAAAAGATATTGCAAGGTAGAATAGATCAAAATTTAAAAGAACTAATTCAAATATAGAAAAATCTATAGAAAAATCTAGCTTGTTAGCTAAAGCTCTTCTAAGGCATGGCTGCAACCAGGGAGAAGTTATTCCATGTGATGATAAAACCATAGGATAACATTAACTATTACATGCATGTTCACATGCCCAAACCAAGCAGCAGTTTAATCTGTCCGATCTGTCACTCATGGCAAATTCTTGGTCCCAAAAAAGGACACGGCAAAAGTGAGAACCCATGAGCTCAGGTTTTGTCAAATAACTCCTGAAAATGGGCATCCTGGTGGGCCCCACACGCAGCAGATCTATGATCACAGAAAGCAAAAGGGAGCTGCCCTGGGGAAAGGCAGTAACCCAGAAAAAGCCCACGTGTGGTCTCGAGAGCCTGGGGTCCGCAGGGCAGCCATGGCTGTGGCATCACCTTACCTCTCCACCGCCGCCTGTGCCTGCTGCCGGGGCCCCCTCTCCCGCCGCCCCCGGCTGCTCGGGCGGCTGCGGCACAACCAGGTCCTCCTGCCAAGTCACAAGCAAAGAGATGTTTGTCCTTACCAGCACATGCAGAGTCATTGCCCTAATCTCTATTGAAGACGACTACACAAAATGGGCTTGAGAGTTACATGCACAAATAAAATACTGGTTTTAATAGATGGCAAATATTGCTCAAAACCCATTTTACGGGCAGCTTGCTAGAGCAGATGTCTGTGAAAAAGCAATTTGGTTTCTTACAGCCTCATTTAGGGTCTTTCCTTCATACAGAAAATCAGGCTTTTTTCAGAAGTTTTCTTTCTGTCACTGAGCCCAAGCAGAGTTTTGACTCCTTTAGTGTGAAGAAATTTGGGAGCAACAAACAAATTTACCTGGAGTAAGATAGATTATGCCTAGCCTTTCCCTAAATTATCTTTCTTACCCTAAGAACCCATCGCATAGACTAATACTAACTACAGATCCAGCGATATTGTGGTGGCATTAATGTCATGACTCAGATCAGATTTCATTATCAGAAGATAAGCTTTCCTTTGCGTTTGAAGTCCAAACATTTCCATGAGCACTTTGGGCTCTTTTAGCTACTTCCTCACATCTTTTGGCTACCTTCCTATTCAAAGAAGATGAGAAAAGATTCTATTACCAGGCAATTACTTTAAAAGTGATTTTGCCACATGGTAAGAGAAGACACAAATCCTGACCATACCCGGTGTGCCCAGGGGATGGACAGAAAGCAGAAACGCACCTTTGTGGAATCAGTCAGCAAGAGCGGGAGGAAGCAGGAATAGCGGGACCTCTACAGTCCAGCCCCAAATCACCAGGGAACTCTGCTGAAATTACAGAGCTTCTCTGCTTCCTTTGAGCGCCCACGCCCAGCAGCATCCCTGAACTTTTACTCTCTTTTCCCACATGCAGCCAGGGCCACCACCGAAGGAACCTGAGACACATGTATTACCTGAAGGGAAAGCCAATTTTGCACGGAAGGGAGATATATCATTTGAATGTCAATATTTTGGTAGCACAAGGCCACCGCTTGCCCTGGTGCCGCTGCTGATGCAGCGCAAATCAAATGTCCCTGTCAAACCTACTGTAAACAGAAGTTCGTGCTCTGTGTGTTTTGGTGGACCCCACCCTTCATTTTCACATGCACCCTTATCTTTCTGTCCGGTCACAGCTGTTCTCATCAGTAGGGGAAGGTCCCTGCTGCTTTTGGGACTGTATTAGGGAAGAAGAGGTGATGTGAAATGAAAATAGACGTATTTCACAGAGTTACATAGATATAAAGTAGATCCCATGAAAATTTAAGCTGGAAATTGGACTTCAAATCCATTTTTGGCAGGAAGGGCAGCCGGGAGATAGAAGCACCGCAACCTGGTTGCCCTGCCATAGGCTTCTTGCTCTCCCTGTAAGCTACTGAAAGAGATCAATCCACCAAAGAAAGAAAATGGGCAAAATACAAGCTGCAGTCCAGTACTGATGTCTGTTGCAGCTCCAGGGATTCCCTTCACCTCCCTGCCGAGAGCCAGTCAGCATGTTTATAGAGAGGACCACGCACTGGGGGTGTCTCCATATGAAAAGCACAGTGTGATTTCCCCCTCCCCAAGAAATGTGCCCTTAATTTGTATCGTATTGTCAGCTGAAATGATTCTCGCTAGTATCAGCCTACCGTATCAGCTATGTTAAGTAAGCCCAGGTAACCTATGGGCATCAAATTGTGCACATCACGGAGGCCAGTTTCTGGTCTCCGGTTCCCGGCGCAGCAGGGACCCGAGGCTGCTGGGGACAGGGCACCACCGCCCTGACGGGGCCACTTAGCCACAGCCTTTCCGAAACCAGTGAACTCTCCTGTTGACAGCAAATGGAGCTCACTACTCTGAATTTATGGAGGCTGATCCGGCTTCGGGATCCAGTCGGTGGCTTTCAAACACTTTACATGCTATAGGGCCATATAAAAAGGACTACGCCTTATAACTCGACAGTGCACTTTAGGTCAAAGCAAGTAAGTAGCCTGAATTTGAATTCTGAAGCTTTACAAGCAGCTTTTTTGACTGTTAGGTGGAAAGAAAAAAAACCTGCAATGCAAGCCAATGACAATAACTGCAAGAGCAGGCACTTCATAGGTTTTTTGCAGGTGGGGCTACCAGCTGCCATGTGGAATTGTGAAGGTGAATCAAAGGCAACTGCCTAAGGTGCTGAGCTTTGGGAAATCTGGGGGACAGGGCACAGGAACACAAGGATAAGTGCAGTGCATTTGATCTTTCTACGGGGCATCACCACCTCCTGTTCCTGTGGGCCGGGAGCTCAGCTCTGGTAGGTGTGGAAACACTCGTGGAAAAAGGGATCTCTTCCTCAGGACACTGCATCCGAGACCAATGGGTGGGCTGAAGAATCCCCGTTCAGATGCTGTGCTGCTTATTATATCCCTTCAGTCGTGCTCCCTGCCAAGACTCTGCCCCAGAAGGATAAAAGCGACTCATCCATCTATTTTTAGAAAGGGAAACAACCATGTTTCTGAAGAGAGTTTCTAAACTGTGGTGGAGGAACCAGGACAATCGCAGGATGAAGAGGTGTCAGGCTGTGTTAGGGATGTCGCCTCACAGCCTTTTTCTCATGCTCTTCCCACCCTGCCCAGAACAGCGAGCATGAGATGAGGAAGGGCTGCATTCTTCGGCTGGGCGTTAGCTGGCTGGGGATTTCGGTGACTAGTAAGGAAAACAAAATACAGAGGAGGACCAAGTGATGTAAGGGTCTTCACTTCAGATGAAGAGCCAGAAATTCTGGGTACCAACCCCAGCTATAACACTGACTCACAGCGTGGAAGCAGGGGTGAAAATCCAGCTTCTCTGGAGGACAGCGAGACTTTGCCATTCCTTTCAGTGTTCATCTCCTCATTAAAAGGGATAAAATGTTCTAAGGGAAAGGCATGTTGCAACCATGAACTAATTAGTAATGCTCCTCCTGCTCTTAAGAGGCAAGCAGCTCCCCCCGCCCCCAAATGATGTATTGTCTTAGAAAAAATATAGAAAATTTTAAAAACTGATTTAGTTTCTTATGGGCTGTTTTCTTTCTTTTTTTTTTTTGAGGAGGGTGGGGGTGGGTGTTGAATCTTTTTGGCTAGAGAAGAAAGAAAAATGAAGTATTTTAACATAATAGTTAAGTAAAACACAAGACCTTAGGGTTCATTACAGTAATATTACACAAGTGTTAACGTATTTTATATATGTAAAAATATATTAATATATAGAATATATATACTATAGAAGATTTCTCTATATAAAATGCAATATTTCACTAAGGTTATGAAGCATAGTTACGTGTTCAGATATCGCTAATGAAAAACTCAATAAAATAGGACCTGCCATTTATAAAAATATTCCTGTGCAATACTAAAAGGTCTTAAATCGAGCACACTATAGGCTTCTGGGTTCAGATGTTTTAATATGTTTTTTTAGAACAGTTTTTAAAAGTCCACAGATTTTGCAAAAGAAAATTGATTCTTCAGATTTCTCTGTTCCACAGGTTTTACGAAATTCCCTTTTTCAGCTCAGCGACTGTGTTTTATGTTGCGCTGGCCGAGTCCATACGTGAAACGGAACTTTATGTTTTTATTCATATTATGTTATAGGCCAGCGGGTTTTTTCTCACCTTCCCCAAAAATTCAGAGATAAACAGCATTATCAGGATTATCTTCCTTATCTACAGAGAAAGCATGCAGAGTCTAAAAGTTGGATGCTGGAACATTACTCATCAAAACTCAACGAATTCAGTGGCAAGCAAGATTTCTTTTTTAATTATTATTATTTTAAGGCTGTAAAACCAGAGACATTCACTGGCAACCTAGTCTGTTACAAATTTAACAGCTCACAATGGGAGATCAATTGCATAAGGTGAAGAAAGTTTCAGCCTCCTGTAGTGCTCTTGACCTTGGGCGTTGGAGCAAAAGCAATGCTACTTGGCAGTATCCCCAAACCACTCCCTTGTAAACCCTCAGGCAAGATGACAGGTCCTATGGATGGGCTGTCCTGGACGGGTTTCAGGCTGAATGTGCTCGGAGTGATGCTGACAGCTTTGACTAAGAGGACAACCCATGATTAAAGTGAGTGGACCCACTGACAGGACAGACAGACGAGTGTGCAGGATTCTGGTCTTACCCTACAAATCCAGGTGGACTCTGGGGGTAGCTTAGTTTTCATTCAGCTCACAGCCAGACTCTCTTAGGGTTTCCTGGAGCTGCTTATGTAAATAATACATATTTAATAATGTTTACATTATTATCCTACAGGATTACAGGGGCACAGCCTCTAGCCGTGAAGCACACACACACAACCTTGTAGACTTTAAGGCTTTACCGGTGCCACTAACTCAGCTACTCTGCACATGAAAAAACTATGCCTGGATGCACTAATGGGACTGAGAGGGAAGCACAGAAAAAGTGCCTGTAGGCAGAGCACCCCACCCCACGCTGCTTTTGCAGTCTCCCCTGCTCCGTGGGACGCTGAAGGATACCACTGGGGTGCATCAGTGAAGGACAGTGAAGCTTGAATACAAAGGATAAAGCTTCAATACAAAGGGAAAGAGTTTCAACTATTTATTCTACTTAATTTTCAGGAAGTTTGGCTGATTTCCCTGCTCCTCCTGCTTAGCAGCTCTGCCTTCACTGGCCTCTCAGATGCCCTTGGTTGCTCTCTCCTAAGTGGCACTTGCTCTGCCCAAACTAACTTAAACAGGGAGGTCACTGATGAGTGTCTGCTTCCAATTCCTTTGGTGCAACTGCCTTAGCATCGGCAGCATTGCAAGGTTTAAGTGAACAAAATTAAGGCCGTGAACATCAACCGTTCGTATTCAAGATGTGCAGTGGTTATGAAAGCGATAAGCTGAGGTACGGGTGTGGTACACGTGTGCTAGATCAAGCGCAGAGAGAAACGGTGTGATCCAACGAACGCACCCAGCGGTCGCACGTAACTGACAACTGCTCAAATAATTAATGGAGTGAAACGACAAAAAGATCAAACCCAATTCAAAGTAACAGAGCTGTGAACTGACAACTAAACTATATAAAAACTGTCAGGGCAAATAAAGGAAAGGGGAAATAAAGGAAAGGAAAGGGCTAAAGGAAAGCTCTAGGTGGAGGGCAGAGGGAAGCATCAGCTACCAGGGAAATTCCTCCAGTCCCCGAGGGACATTTTGTGAGAGAGTGTGTGTGTGTGCATGTACGTACACGCGCTGGTTCCCAGTCACATGGTGTCTGCAATGCAGCAAACTTTGTGCTGTGTCATGCAGACAAAGAATTAATCCTCTTCTAAGACAGGGATATTTAGTTATCTCACTGTGGTTATCTCACTAAAATCCCTTAATGTCCACCCCAGGGACCGGGATGGGTGCAGAGCCATAGACAAAACACACCACTGATGGGTCTCATCTCCATGCACATGAGAAAAATTGTGAAGGATTTATAGTCTTTTAACTTACATATTTTTTTACTTAATACTTAAAACCTCCTCCAAATCAGTCAATACTTTCTTGTACTCACTCAGCAGTGACCAGGCCAGTGCCAAAGCCCTACTAGGTGATGCCAATGCTACTCGAGGTTGCTCTCATCTGGTGCTTGGCACCCATTCATCAGCATGGAGTTACTTCAGCCCCATTTCCTTCTGCCTGGCTCCAAGTGCTCCCACTGAGGCCAGTCAGGAGCATCGGGCTGCCAACTGCCCCATGCGTGTTCACATTTCAGTGCCTGCCATGTTCCACGAAGGGCTGGATTCTTCCCCACGGCCAAAGTCGCCATCTGATACACCCGCAGAGCTCAACCACCCCGCAGCTGCTGCCCCGAGCAAAACTTAATCCAGAATCCTTAGAGTTCACCACTCCTTGCTAGTATGTGCCTGCCACTGATCCCAGCTGTCAAGCGCACAGATTAAATGTCAACAAGCTTTCCACAATTGATATTAACACTGGGAACACTGAGCTGGGAACATGCCTCCTAGGCCACTCGACTCCCCCGATTCAAGTCATGCTCTAGTGCTGCTCAGTGCTCACCATGCATTCACATAGATCCCCTCGTGCTTTGAGCAACGCCTCTGTAAAGTCGGCAGGGATATAGTAGAAAACAGAAAAAAGACATTAGCAACTGCTCTTTGCAATTAAAAAGAAGGACAGGATGGAGCATGGGCAAGTCTCAGGACTGGATGCAACAGCTCTCTCAAACTTCATGGGCTGGAACGCTTGGGTATAATTTCAAGATTGCAAGATTTTAATAGCAGGTATTTTTTTAAACCTCTAACTGCTATACCTTATCGCTCCTAGTGTATCTCCAGCTGGTCTCTCAAATGCATTACAATGCCTGGTGCTGCTCTTGGCAGCCTCTGGCCCTATTTCCATTAGCAAAATATGTGGCACAATAGGAGCAGATTTGGAGAGAAAACAGCTGGTGCTGAGAGCCCAGCACAACCCCTGTACTCCTGGTCAGGGCCCTCCCTCCGGAGGGGCTCTGGCCCCATGGCCATTAGCGGGTGGGATGCACTCAGGGCTTCATCTTCTGTGTCACTGGCATCCAAAAGGTATCTAACGGATGCAACTCAAGTATGGTGAGTGAGGATGACTAGGAGATTTGCACTCCTAATTTAAGATGAAGTAAAATGCTGGAGGAGATAATCCCTCTTTTTCACAGAAACATTTTTCCTGGATTTGTCTCTCCTGTGACTTCTTTTGCCTTGCTTTTCTCCTCCTGATTTCATTCTGCTGCCCACCTCTGCTATTTGGCATGACACCGTGATATTGTATCCAAAGCCGTCTTCTCGCTCCCTCATTTAGTCTGTCTTTTGACATGGGACATGTCCCACTTTTTTATTTCTTGATCAAGCCCTGTTTTAACTCTAAGCAGGTGGAGATCAATGGAAGAGGCCAGAATGACAGTTTGCATGTTTAATGCTTTAACCTTCTGGAAAACTCACAGCTTTTGTATATTGCCTGCAGTCTGAATAACCCAGAACCATTTTCAGGGTGAAGGAATTGCTGATTTTCTAAGGGACTATTTCCACAAGGATGGAAACAGATAGCATCAACTGGTTTGAGCTGTGAAATTACCACCTGTAAATTGTAGCTCATCAGTTTTTGAGGGAAGGCTCTCACTTAGAGGATTGCTGCTGCTCAGCCCTTGCCAGAAGGGGAGACAGTTCAGTAGCTACAGGACAGATTTCTACCGTCAGCAAATTCCTAGCTCTCCTGGGTCAACCACCCTGTGCCCGGTCAGCCAAAAGGTAGGAGGGGGTAGTCTGGCCCCACGGAATTAGGAATTCCGTGCACTGTTTGCACTCCTGCAGCTGAACTGCTGTTCCCTCTGGGAACAGAGATTAATCTTATCCCAAGGGCTTAGCAGAACTTCTGTATCTGCCCTTTTCACATGCTTTCAGGAGGACATTTTGCGTCACTCGTAGCTGCTGTTCTCCTCTTTTGTTAGACTATTCTCTCAGGATTTATATGGCGTGTGGAAGTTTTGTTTCACATCACAATGTGTTTACGTGCAGGTCAGGAAATTCATCAGCCAACTGTCTGAACAATTAAAAAAATTTTGGCCAGCCTCGCTTTGCTCCGATTCTGGGTTTGGGTTTGCTGTGACTCATCTAGGTCATGCCACTATCAATGTTATTGACCACGGCTCTCTAAAGAGGGGAAACGCAGCCAGGCTTACCGAAGAGCTGCCAAGCGTTAGCCTCGTGTACTGTACAAATAGTTGCTGTTTGTTACCACCCGGTGAAAGCATCTTCTCTAATGATCAACTTTGCCTTTATCTAGGGAGCTGTTCTGCTCCTTCACATGCCCCTTAATCCCCTCACTTGAAGGAACCCAGTTTGTCAAATTAGGCCAGAGGACAGAAGATGCCTTGTCTGGATCCAGCTTAATCTGTGCACAATTTGGGCCACGTGGCCTTTATCAATAAGCACTTGGTTGTTGTCAAAATTAGCACAAAGAGGAGCAGGAGGGTCAGGCTCTCTGCCGGGACAGGGCTTTGCCTGAATTGCTGCTGCCCTCTGCTGCCTGCGGAGCTGCCGGGGCCAAGGCTGCGTGTTGGGCAGGCACCGGCCAGGTGCCAGGGCAAGCGCTGAGCTCCTGCTCCTTCGCACCCAGCACACCCCAGAGCTCTGACTCTGGCCAGATGCTCACTGCAGCCTAGCTATACTTTTACTCATGTCCCTGGAGAAAAGTCTTTCCTACATTCATAAGAAAATGTGGGTGCGGACTCTTGCCAGCAGCGCCCACAGACGGGACAAGATGCAATGGGCAGGAATCGATCAACGTGTGCGCTGGTTTCGGCTGGGGTAGAGTTAATCTTCTTCACAGTGGCTAGGCTGTGGTTTGGATTTGGGCTGAAATCAGCATTGATAGCACCGGGATGTTTTAGTTCCTGCTGAGCAGGGCTTGCACAGAGCCAAGGCCTTTCCTGCCCCTCACCCCACCCCACCCACGAGGGGCTGGGGGGGCACAAGGGGTTGGGAGGGGACACGGCCAGGACAGCTGACCCCAACTGACCCCAGGGATGTCCCACAATGTATGACATCATGCTTAGATCACATTGGAAGTGATGGCGTTTGCCTTCCCAAGTAACCATTACCCATGATGGAGCCCTGCTGTCCTGGGGAAGGCTGAGCACCTGCCTGCCCGTGGGAAGGGGTGAGTGAATTTCTTGTTTTGCTTTGCTTGTGTGCGCGGCTTTTGCTTTACCTGTTAAACTGTCTTTATCTCAACCCATGAGTTTTCTCACTTTTACCCTTCTAGTTCTCTCTCCCATCCCACCAGGGGGGAGTGAGTGATCGGCTGTTTGGTGCTTAGTTGCCAGCTGGGATTAAAACCATGACAATGTGTCCATCTGATCACAAGAAGAAACTTCTTTTTTTCCTGTGAGGGAGGTCCAGTGCTGACCCAGGTTGCCCAGGGATATTGTGGAGTCTCCATCCATGGAAACATTCAAAATCCAGACATGGTCCTAGGCAACCTGCTCTCATTGACCCTAAGGGGGTTGGACTAGATGATCTCAAGAGCTCCCTTCCAAACTAAATTATTCTGTGATTACATGTTAAGTATTATAAAACAACATTAAGCATTATATAAAAGCACATATTGCTGAAAATCTCTCACTGAATAGGTAAAACCATCAATTGTAAATGACTGCAGGTATTTTGTGTGTTAGCCAAAGACAACTTCACCAAAAAACCAAACATACCTTTTTTACAATTCCTGTAGTAGCCACGATGGTCTCTGCTCCTTCTACAGTCTTGTTTGCCACTGTGTTCACGCTGGATACTACAGCTTCTCCCACCATGTTGGCCTGCTCTTTGGTCTTCTCAGCAACTGGGATTTCAACAAAAGCAGAAAGTCAATGCGTAGGTGCTGCCAAAAGCCTGCAAATTCACTGGGACAATAAAACGGTTGCATCAAAGTAAGAGGAGAAATTGGCTCTGGTACGGTCCTTATTTGGATTTTTTCAATGTGAGATCGTGTCTGAATTTAGATCATGTACATCAGGGTTTTGTCTGACTCAGAAATGCTGCTCAGAGGGCAGTGCTGTAGCCTGTCAGTCTTTGTGGGCAACTGGAGAATGAAAAGTTCACCGTAAGATACTAAAAGACAATTGTGCAAATAAGGTATTTTGCATTGCAGACTGCACGTGACCCCTCTCTCTGGGTACCTTCTGTTTGATTTCATACACGTGGGTAGGAGAAAAAAATAATAAAAGGTAATTTAGTCATGAGATTCTCCAGGGAAAGGATCCGTTCATCTCTCTTCAAGGCTGCCCAGCCTTGGAGTTTGAGGCACCTAGACAGATTCCTTAGGGTCCCTGACTCTGATTGCTTGACAGGAGTCTCCCCAAGACCACAGTTTTGGCCCAACAGGAACTGATGCAACTAAATCCCCTCTGCATGCTGGGCAGCACTCTTGGCATTGTGAAATGTCTAAATTGCTGTGAATCTTCTGAGTCTGCCAAGTAACATTTGTTAGATTTTTTTTGACCTACTGTACTGATTAAATATTTTCTTCCATCCACATGCACTGCAAATGCCAGACCCTGAACCATCGCTCCTGGCAAGCATCCTCCATTCATCAAATGGGAGGTCACACAGATCAGCAGTGTTCCCCAGAGACCTTCCGTTTGGCAGGAACAATGGCCTTATCAAGAGGTCCAGCAACACATCACAGATTTCCACATCTCTCTCAGGGCTGTACTCTTACCTGAGGTCACACTTTGCACTACGCCCTCCTTGGTTTTGGTACCTGTGAAAGGAAACACACAGTCCATCAGTGCTCCCTGGCAAAGAACCCTCTGGTGTCTGGGCATGAATGACTTTCTCTTCTTACTAGGTGTGGTGGGGAGCCGTGGTGCTGCCGGCACCTCCTGCTAAGACACAAGCCATTTGTAGAGCCAGCAGAAGGGACCAGCTTCCTTCCCCAGTGAAGTCAGCGAGTACCTTTGTACTGGGAGTTGGATAACTTCAACCACAAATTGCCTGGAGATGCCTATACCTGAAAAATCTTGATTATCGCATGCTTACGTAGGAAAAATCATCACTGAAATATTTCCAAAATGAAAAGAAGAGTTGAGCAGAGATAAATCAATGTTAAGTTGATTGTAAAAATGAATGTATATTAAGTGACCTTGTAAAATCTCACCTACTTCAGTCTTTCGAGATGTGGAGTACCACCTGCGACTCTCCTCTGCCTTTCAGCAGGATACTTGGCTGCAATGGGCATCTAAAGCTTCATTCTACACCTCTGATAAAGACTCTGGAGAAAATTGAGGCTGAATTTACAGAACAACCACCCTCCTGGTACATACCTACTTACTAGATTGCCATTTTGCTGCCTCAGCCTAGGGTGTAAGTGCTTCCTCGCAGTGATACACAGAATGCAGATGTTTTTATCCCAAATTACCAAAGTACACCATATGTATGTTTACATTGTAATTTATCTCACGGTTCTCAAGGCAGAAAAGTTACCAGGATGTGACGGCATTCAGTTTGCAATACAAATAGCCCTCAAGGAATAATTAATCTCTGCAGTTTTCCTGCAAGCTTGAAGTGACCTGCTCTACATCCCTTCTGTTTGTATACTGCAGCACTTACGGTAAGTCATATGGTAGATGGGCAGCCCCCACAGTCACCAGGCGCTTTTTCACACTACAAAAATAAAGGATCAAATTTATCTCTGTTGGAAGTTAAGTAAACACGTGCCAAAAAGTTCCACTGGTCTCACTTTACTGTACTTCGTAAATCATCTGCACCTATACAGCATTTTTTTCCAAGTTTCCCATACCGATACATCAAAAGGATTTTTATGGCCAATTGTCAAAATGATAGAAATAGAGAGCCAGGATCTTTAACTCCAGAGCATCCATGGGTGTGGTGGGAGAAATCAGCTACAAACCACATCTGAAAAGCAAAACAGGTGCAGTGCCCTGATAACGACAGCGCCAGCCCAGCTCGGTTCTGCCTGATACCTGCTGTGTGTTATTGAATGTAATTCCCAATTGTTGTTTTATTTTGGTGGTTGTAAGGGTTGCCTGGGGCAGAACAAAGCTGTTCTACTACAATATGCCCTCAGCATTTCACTCCACCCCCCCACCCCCCGGGTTGTGTTAAAACTGAAAAGATTAAATCTTTGCACTTTATACTTGTTACTGCTGTAAACTGCAATTTCTAATGATGCACATGATACATGTGCACTGCTGTAAATTTAATAGTGACGCCCGTGATATACAAATGTGTACAGAAGGACAAAACTGAGCAGAGAGGATGCAAGTCTCAAGCCACGATGACCACCTGAAGAGGCCAAACGCACACAGTTCAATTCAGACGCCACCCTGCTTCGGTTTCCCTCCCAGTGCCATTCCAATAAAAGATTGCCGCAGAACTGATTTGACATACAAGATCTTCTCACATCAGACACAGACATTTGAGCTTAGCCCTTCTTTGCTGCTCTTTTGGTCAAACAGCAGTTGTTGGGTAAGCAAAGTACATAATTTGCTGTACGAGCTTTGCATACGTTTCCATTTTGCAGTAAAAATGCTTAGTGAGACAAGAGCTGTACTCCTGTATGCATTTTTTTACCAGAGTTTTGATTTAAGATGACTTTCTGGGCTTGATTCTTTTGCAGGGGAAGGGGAGTGGGTGGGTGCCTTATTTTCTGATGGAAAACAATTCCAGAAAGGAGGGATGCAGGTGGTAGAAAAACACTCAGATCTTTTTCACGACAGAAGCAATGGCAGCGGGAAGTGCCACCAGTGGGGAGAGCTTGCCTAATCTTCCTAACCCAGTCTTCTGACCACGCCCAATGACTCAGGCTCAGCATCCATTATACACCACAAAAAATCTGACCTTCGGCATATACCCTTGCCAGCAACCTGCATCTGTTGAATCAGAAAGCAATCACCTGATGCTTAACCTCATTTCACTCATTAGTTCTTGCCTGCAGCTTGTATACACAGAATTAAAAGTTAATGCATCCGGCCTCTTCTGAGAGCTGTGAGCCGTCTGTAAGAGCTTTGGTATCGCACGGGTGTGATTGAGGTGGTGGAGCGCTGCGCAGTGGGAAGAGAGTTGGGATAGAAAAGGATATTATGATGTGCTGTAAGTCCTGCAGGAGTTCACGCTGGAGCCACTTTGTTTAAGTAGAGCTTGGTGCGTTGGGGCTTTCTGCGACATGCATGATTGAAAGCCCTTCTGGAAAACTAGAAGTGCATCCTTTGTTCAGGCTTCCTGAATTATAGTATTAAACAGTACTAATGACCTTATACTTAATAACCTGATGCAGCTTTGCATTAACTTCATTAATTAACTTCAGCATCACTTATCCCCCTATTTAAACAAAATAAAAGACAGCCCATTGAATCAACTTCTGTTACACCTTAACTGCAAGAACCCCCAGCCACTTCGGTATATCCAGAAGGCTGTTACAATTTGGAGAGCAGACTGTGATTTTACTAAGTGCAAAGGTGGCCTATGCTACAGGATTTCTCCCTCCTTTCACACACCCTCTTCTCTACCCTACGCATTCAGCAAGCCACGCAGCAGGGCAGGAGCTCCCCACGCTCCCGACTCCCCTGGCAATGGCAGCATCTCTAACCAGCCCAGCTGTGAACTGCATTGCAGTGCTAGCACAGGAGGGAGGCAGCTCGGGCTCCGGCACGGGTCGTGGGAACTGAACCTGCGAGGCTCAGGGAGGAGGGATGAGGTGGCCGCAGAGCCCCGATGACACCATCTGCTCCAGGCGGATGCCTCTGAATGAGCATTTTCTCCTGGGGCAGCAGCAAGTGACTCACCAGATGTGGTGGATGTGCCCAGTCATCTGGAATCCTCCTTGGAGAGTCAGTGATGAGTTAACACAAACCTGAATAAAAGTCAGGGATCTGTTTAAACCATCCTAGGCTTTGGGCTTCCCCCCACCTTTTCTGACTTTCTAAAGAGACCCTGAAGTTTTTATACGAGTATTCTTTTCTCCTAGCATCCAAAAATTCAGGTTGCGTCACATAACACTCCAGATCAAGCTGCGAGGATAGGGCTCTGCAAACGAAGGAGCAAGGAAGGAACAGTCCAGGTCTCTGGATTAACCCCTCATGTGTCACAGAGTGAGAAAAGGTGGCACAGACAACACACTAATCACTCCAGTTTTAATAGATACACCTGGCCTCCACATTCTCTGAGCTAATCAGCACCTCGCCTTTACTCCACCAAGGGGCTGAGCATCCCCAAGGGGCATGCAACAGGAACTGAATCAGCCCCAAGGAAAAGCACTATCCAGGGCATGACAGGGCAGGAATTTGTGGTACACCAAAAAACCCAAACCAAAACAAAAAAAAGAAAAGAGAAAGCACTTCATCTTCACCCTGATGCTTATTTGATCCCCAGTCAGAGATTTAGGTTTTAAGAAGGCTTTTAAAGGACTTTACTGAAAAGGTTAGACTCTCACAAGCAGACCCTGTGCCTCATGGCTGTGCAGAAATGAAAAACAGGTCACAGTAAGGGGACGTGCAACATGACTGAACAGAGATGTGAGGAATTACGTATAAAAAGTTTGGAATAATCCTTTCTGACATCGCTCAAATCAGGAATCAGCCAGACCAGTAGGGATGCCACAATTTGACACCTAGATGTGACGTTTCACAGGCTGGTGTTTCAGTTACTGTGGTTAGTTTAATTATTTACAAGGATGCTGTTTACATTTTTTTCTTGCAAGTCAGCTTCAAACTGAAATGTGAACTGTTAAATACATTAATTCTATGCATGCCAATAGTTGAGTGTTTAAAATTTTGGGATGAAGGTATTACCAGATCTGCTACACATAAAATTTGTATTCCATTTGTAATTTATATTGTACAAAATTGTAATTACTTGTACAAAAATACATAAGAGTAGCTATTGTCAATATAACTGTTTTAAATATAGTAGCTACATACAGCTGTGGATGTTGTAGCATGACAGCAGGAAGGGCCTGCATGGAAACTTTCCTGCTTCAAAAAAAAACCCTCACTCTCACATCTAGAAAACGTAAAAAGCTGTGTGAGGTGCTGAGGTAATCAGTCTTGGGAACCTTAGACTTCATAGATTTTTATAGTGTCTGCAATACCTGAGCATCCAGCCATATAATTATATGCACTAGATAGTGGAGATAGCTGTTTTCGAGGGTGACCTTGAAGGGGAGGTTTCTGAAACACATTAACTGTGAGAGAGGTCTCTAGCAGGACATCAGGTGTGCTGTTTTCCAGATCCTATCCTTTGGGCAAAATGAATCTGGGTGTCACTTGTAAAGCAAGATTAATGTGCGCATGGGGAATGAAACAGGTCGGTGAACAGGAGAAGGATTTCAGGATAAAAGAGTATGTTTGTGGGGAAACAGATGCATCCTTCAATCCCCACTTAACACTGCTGGCTCCTCTCAGGGACCTTATCAGCGTGTGTCTGGCAGCGTGGAGGTGAGGCGGAGATCAGCAGTGCTTGGCTGCTTGGAGGGCGAGTGACTCACCCTGCAAACAATTAGTGACCAGTCATAACAGAAACCTTCCACCTGGGCATGTGCTCCTTAACCTTGCATTAGTTCTGCCTCCCCTGAAGCAGTGGCCATTTGTATGTCTAATTTGCAGTTGGGGAAACTGAGGCACAGGGAGGCTGTGGCACCCAGGGCTTACACAGCCACTCTGTGACAGAGCTGAGGATGTTATCCAGTCCTCCTACTCCCAAGCTTTAGCCACAATACCATTTCCCCAGACTTTTTTTTCAGAGAAAAATGCACCAGTTTGTGCTCAAACATAGATTGAAAAATAGTTCTCTCTTACCTACATACATCACTCCTTCTTTAGTCTTCTCTGCAGCCTCCGTCACTCCCTGCTTGGTCTTTTCTGCAGCAGCCACCACACCTTCTTTAGCAATAGAGAAACCTTTCTTAAAGACATCCATCCTTCTTGCTTCCTAGGGTATTACCTGGACGATCTGAGTGAGGGACAGCAGCAAAAAGCAGCTCAAGACCAGGACTGCAATACGCAGCCTTACCCTCGGTGGATACTCGCTGTCTCTGCCAGCCTGTCTTTGCTCTTACTCCTCCGCTGGATGAAGGCTGTGTGGCAAACCTCACAGCCTTTGCCGGCTCTTATTGATGAAGTGCGCTGCAGCGTAACCAATGCCTGCGAACAGCTGATACTGAAATATTAATGATATGGATCTGTTGAGAAGATTTAAGAGAGGGGGAGAGGAGGAGGAGAACATCAGTAGGTAACAGACTGTCTGGAAAATTTCCAGACAGATAAAGCTTTTAAAATATGCTGCAACCCTCGCACTCAAGGATGCTCTCATGTGAAGAGGGAGACTTATTATCTGAAGAGCTGGGTTCCTGAAGGGGCATCTCCCTGAGGCTGCAGCAGGAGGCAAACACAAGCTCTCCTGGGCTCCCAGAGGCTGTAGAGCATGTAAAGCTGGTAGTGCTTGTAGCAAACAAACAGGGTCAGGTTTCTTGACCTGGCAGTTACCAGAATCTATCCTACAGAAAACCATAACGCAAACGTTATTCCTAGTAAATACTGAGAAAGGGAACCAGCTTCGTGCGAAGGGAGCTGGAAGTCCCACTTGCCATGTCTGTCAAGTCTGAAGTTGGCCCCTCAAGGCATTTAGTATAAATTACCATTTTTGCTGGGCTGCACATCCCATTACAACATTTCATGTCTGAAAAATCAGATGTCTGTTGGGGGAAATCCTGTTTCCTATTTGTTTCTCTGAGCTGCTGTGGACAGAGCTCCGCTACTGCAGAGTGAGACGATGTTTTACACCGACGCCATCGCTCATGTTGGAGGTCTGTTCCGCAGAGCACAGCGGGGCGAGAAAATCACCCAGCCGAGAACTGACTGGGGAGATTTTACAGTTTGCATAGAGGATCCATCCAGCCTCAAAGCCTCCCTAGGAAAAAATACCAACGCATATGATCACTAATCACAGTTGGATATCCTAATGTGTTTAAAGTTAAACTCAGGCCAAATTGTTTTCAGAGTGGCCCAAACCAGCTACTGTCCCACTAGCACAAACCGAAACTCAACACAAGCACCCGTGAAAGCAATTGCTGGTGCAACAAGGTGATTATTTATTTTTATTATTATTTAATGCTGCCATATCTGAAACTACAGAAGCCATGGAGCACTGGTCTCTGAGCACAAACCCTGACCAGCTTTGGCTGCTTTTCCTTACCAGGCGAACAGAATATGAAATTCAGAGGTTCAACCGTGTTACGGGAGGGTAGCACACCGTAACGTCACGAAGTGTAGTGGTCCCTAAGCCACTGCTGCCACAAGCTATTGGCCGGGAAGGGTCAGATGTGGAATAACTACAGAAAAAAAGACAAAATTCTGAATTAAAAATGACATGTCTGTACATAAATGCAGACATGTACACAAACACAGCTTTTGCGATAGAAGTAAGCTTATTTCTTTAGGTTTTGGGAGTGTTTTTTTTACTCCATACTGAAACAACTGAATGACTGTTGATCTGGAAAGTAACATACAGGTCTCAATCTTCTTCTCACAAATGGGTCTCCTTACTTAAAATTGAAGAACAAATTTCCATTTGAACGCAGAGGAGCCAAATATCTGTCAGACTAATAAATTTATCAATTGTTAATTAAAAAAAGTACAAGATTCAGAGGAAGGCCATCACAACATAACAATTATTATAAAAGCTCTCATTGTGCTAGACTCTTGCAGCAAGGAGTGAAAAAAGGTCTTTCTTACTGTCTTTCAAAATTTCCTTTAGGTGGCTGATTGACCGCTACCCAAGGTGCACGGCTGGTGCTCGTTTCTGCTGCCAGTGTAGTCTGAAATTGAAGATATATGTGTCTTATTGTATCATACAAGCAGTGGTTTAAGCGAGCTGATTGGAGTCAGTTGCAAGACTCCCATTGATTCCATTAGGCACAGGGCAGGAGTCTTGTTTTGACTACATTTGGTAAAAAGTGAATTTGCCATTTTGGGGAATTGCTACTGGGCCCATTTCCCTTTTCACTAGGCTATCAAAAAGCATTACAGTAGAGCACAGTGCTTCCCAGGGTTATGGGTTTTACCGGTGTTTTCAGGAGAATGTCTAACCTGATAAGGCTGAATGATAAGTGTATTTTGATTTTGTTAAGCTCTTGTTCTGTCATTGTGATTTGTACAATTGAATTCTACATATTTTGCATTGCTATAAAAGGTAACAAATGCATGAAATATCAAGCCATCTTGGGATGTGAAACATGAATCATCACCAGATTGAATTAGCCAGTACTCGAGTGGGATACTCCTTTCCTGCCTTCTCTTCCACCGGTGACCTTCAGAAAGAGCTCACAAGAGGCATTTAAATGCCGTTGGATCACTCCCAAGGCAGCAGGCAGTTTGCACAGGCATTGTTTTACCTTGAAATGCTTTCAGGAAAGCTCTGGACTCACGACAATGTCATAAGTGATTTATAAAGGGCAAGCATCAATACTGGCTCCTGAACATTTGCCACCCCATGGCAACCGTGGTACCCTATTTCTATTCTAACCAAGGGATTCACTTCTGATTTGTTGGCAATCCTGGCTCGGACAAACCTGACAACAGGAGTTAACGTAAGCAACCTTGGCTTTCAGGTTTTGCGAGGATCTCAACGTTGTGCCTGAAAAACAATTTGTATTAAACAACAAATTCAGCAGCTAAAGAGAAGCTCCTCCAGTGGGCAATTCAGAGAACCCAAGTTCCCATCTCATCCGGCAGTAACGTCTTCCTCTGTTATCTACCTTGGGACCCTGGGGAGAAGTCAGTTAAGCTAGACATTAAGTTCCCACGTTTCTCCTATTGAGTTTTATTCATATCACTCTGTAAACAAATTCGTATCTCACAAACATTTAGCTGATCTGCATAATACCAGAAGAAAGTCTCGTTTTGATTCGTGCAATGACCAGCCATCCAACTGTTGTACATTGAAAGCCTGAATTCTGCCCGCTCAGGCTTGTTCGTGGAGTCTCTTGCTGCATAACACTGTAGTTCCTGGAGAGTCTCTGAAAGGTGCAGTTCCCCACCTCCCACGGGCCTAAATCTCTCTTAGGTGTTGGTGGCTGATATCTGGAAGCAGGCCTGTGCAATGCCTGCCAGTAATTCTGCAATATGGGCAAGACAAATCTAACTCAAGCCTACCTATTCCCAAAGCACAGACGCAAGGGAAATCAAGCGATGCAAAGCAGAAATCAAGATTCCCCGTCCTCTGCCGCCTGACTTTTCTCTGTGCCTGCAACAGACTAAAACAGGTTTTTACTTGGTTTGTGTCTCGTCCCTCTTTAATTTTTCAAATTGCAACAAAACCTTAACCTTGTCCTTTAAAAATGAACTTGTGCTGGAGATTATCAGCTGACAAAGGCATCTTGCTGGGTGAAAGGCGTGGGATTTGGTCATATTCTGTTAAAGTATTTAAATGGTTCATGATGTTTGGAAGACAGGTAAGGAAAGGAAAGACAGACTGCTTTTGTGGCTGGTAAATATCCTTTGTTCAGGAAGTTTTTGTATGGAGAATAATACTAACATTAACAGGATCAAACATTGCTTTATATAAACAGGAATCCTAACCCCCCTTTCTCTCTCCATTTATGAAAACTTCAAAATGACGAAAAGAGAACTGTCTCAGATCATTCATTTTTGTGCCCTAAACAAAAACAAGCAGTTCTGTCTGACATCCTCTTGGCAAACAGTTTAGGACTTGAATCCCTGCCTGTACGTTTGCATAGTTAATGAGTAATTTCCTTTGCCAGGGAACGCATACCGCGAGGGCTGACCGACGAGCCATTTTAAGGCACGCACAGAGCGAGCAGAGTGCTGCCAGTACAGCGCCCAGCAGTCTTTCTTGACTGATCTCTGCCGTTGAATACCATTGACGGCTTTTGAGCAAACTAATAAAAATAGAGTCAACAAAAATTCATCTTCCTCTTCTGAAGGACAGGCCACCGAAAGAAATCCTTCCTAGCGCAGCAGCCGCTCTCCTGACACTCCTCTCCCCTTGCTCCCCTTCCCCGGAGCTGCTGCACAGGCAGGTGTGCGCATCGGCAGCAGCGGGCAGGGAATGAGACAGCGTTTTCTGGGTCTGAGAACCAATGCCTAATGAGAAGTTATCCCCTTGCTGTGCAGCTATCAACAAAAACTGTCCTATTCATCTTCCCAGACATAAAATTCTTTCAGTTATTCAGTCTGCTTCAGAGATTTGGAGCTGGGATGTATGAATCTAAAGCAATACATGCCTATGAAAGCAATACATGATTATGAAAATAATTCCAGCTTTTCAGACATTTTTTCCAAGGCTCTTCCCCCCCCCCCCCCCCCCCCCTTAAAATACTCAGATTCTGAATTTAAGGCTATAAAACAGATTTAAGAGCATATTGGAGCAGGCAATGAATCTGGGTAGGTACAAAAAAAACAAACAAAAAAATGGAGTCTATTCACTGAAAATTTAATTTCTAAGGTCTCTTTCTCCAGGTAGAAGCTGACTGGAATAGCCAGCACGTTTGCTTTCCAAGTACGTACAAGTCATTTATCAAGCATATTGTTTGGCACTTTTACTGCATGGTCACCCATCTCCCATCAAACTGTAGCTGCAGGGCTCGGACTCGAACAGACAGAAAGGGGCCAAGATGAGATTTTACACCTGATGCAGATTATCCAGAAGATGGAGATGCTATTTGACACTTGATTATAGAATTGCAAACAGGACATTGAATTCTTGGGTTGGCAACACTGGAGGGGGTTAAGAGCTGTGTTTAATGTAAGTGGCTATAATTGCCAACCAAGGCAAGAGTAGCCCCAACAGTTGTCTGCAAGATTCCAGGGTGTACTGATGAATCTGATGTAACTGGCAATATCAGCTCTTTCAAGACTGAAAACAGTTTGAAGAAACATTTCTCAGAAATACTTGGGGGGAAAGTATTTTCATGAATAAGGATACAGGGAAAAAGCCACTAATGAGGGGAGCCCAAGAGCGGAGGAAAAATACCTGTCACCTGTCAAGTTTAGTTGCCAAAATAGAGAGTGAGTGGGCTAGGATTTTTTTGGCTAGCTGTTCTGAGAACTGCTAGAAACTTCTGAGAAGTATCAGGGCAGCTCCAAACATCTCCACACCACCATTACCATGTCACTCACCAATAAGGTTTTAAGTATACGTTTGGAGTAACACCTATTTCCAAATAATTTTCCAAACTATGTTTTAAATTTGATTTGTCTTGCCCACTACTTCCATTCCAGCAGTAGTATCCTGCTCCACAAGGTCCACCCAGCCTAAATTAGGCAGCTGAACAGTGAGTAGGTCTCTGTTCGTATTAGCTGGTGCACAGTTGCCTTTCTCATCAGTAGGTACCTCCTAGAGGAGACTGACTTCAGAAGGCAATGAGCAAATCGTTACAGCAAATGACCTTACATATCTGTTTTCCCTGGTTTCATTCTGAGGCACCAGCTCTAAAAAAGAAACATAAAAATTGGGATGTATCGTGTTCCTAAATGAGTACTCCTCATACCTGTTCCTCTACAGGTATTAAGCAAGAAAACTTACAGCTCAGTCTGCCAATAAATCAAATACTATGAACCAACTGTATAACCTGAATATGTTTGAGACACCCCAAATCAGGACAGTTATTAGACAGAATTCTTAACTAGTGTTGTGTAGGAAGAAGGGTCCTTTGAATAATTGTTATCTTCCACGTGTTTGTGGCAGCATCCTATGCTATCCCCATCATAAGCAAAGAGACGTCAGTCCCTGGCATGCTCAATATTTTAACATCTTTCATAACTGCTACCAAAAAGTCATGCTGAATTATTAACTTGCAAATTGCTGAGCAATCTGTGCCTCACGATTGCTGTACTCGTAGGCAGCACCATTACAAAGGCACAGAGAACAGGTTCTTGCACCTGAAGAAACAGCAGATGTTCCAAAACAGGACAGCAGAGAAACACTGTCCCACCACTTAGGAGTATCGCATCCATGAAGAATAAAGATTTAATGGCTGAGTTAAGACTAAGTGGAAAGGTATATATTGAAAGACAAGTCCAAAGGGCTTGAAAGTAGGTCACAACCGGGACAACTTCAATATCTGTAACACAAAAATCACTTCCCTGCAAGCCACAATCACACAGCAGTTCAGGTTATAAGCCTGTTTTTTGTTTTGCCTCATGTTTGTTTCGGTTCCTTCCCAATAATGGGTGTTGTTAAGTAAGTATACATAACACTTAGGTCACATCCAGACAGTTGTAAGAAAAGCACGTTTGTATGTGAAACACGGCACATAAAATATTCAGCCATTAACATGCAGGATGCACATGATTCCAAAATAAAAGCAGCAGGAAGTAACAGAGGGAAGTTGCTTATTTCTTTCAGTCTTCAGTCCAGAACTTGTGATTTCATCTCCCTGGAGAAGGGACTACAACAGCAAGAGCAGGTTTCGCCCTTAAAACTATCAAAATCTCTCTGTCCCCGACCTAGGGCTTAATTGCTCTTGCACAGCGGTATCTGTCACAGGTCAGTAAGGGCATTTCTGCAGTTTTCTAGGCTCTTCCATTAAGCATAAAAGAGGAACAATGAGAAGGAGAGGGATCCAGATTCAGCCACTGATAAGGAGATGCAAATCCGCAGCCTTTAATAAGAAGGCCTTCTAAAATCCTAGAGAGATTTTATCCTCTGTTTTTTCAGCTGGCATTGGAATGACTCCAGAAAAGCTTTATATTTAATGCTTGGCGGGATGTGCTGAACTTTGGGCTGTGCATCTCACCATTCAAACGGAGATGTGATCTAGCAGTCCTGCACCAGAATTCACGCTGTCTTGTCAGTGGAGCTTCATTGTTCCTCATTTTTTTCTTAAAAATAGCAGGGTGCGTCACCCTGCAAGACAGCGAGAAAAGAAATAGTGTTTATGATAGCAACAAAACTAAAAGCAGTACCATCAAGTAAAGCAAAACCAGTAAGAAAACTACATCCAACCTCCACAGCCTTTTTTTTTTTTATTATTATTAGGATGTGGTGATGGAGGTACCTCTTTACAGCATCTCTTGGCAAGTGGTTTTTTTTGTAACATAAATTAAAAACGCACAAAAAAAATTAGGTGTGATATCCAGGGATGACAACCCAAACAGAAATTCTTAAAAATGCTCAATAATCCTGACCTCTCTGAAGGACAACTTCATGAAAATCTTCCACTTTGATGGGAACAGAATATAATTCACAGAGCTACTTTGCGAAGGCCACACAAAAATGGATGTTTGTAAGCTCTTTTTTTGCTGTGCATTTACTCTGAATCCCTTAATGCCCCTCATTTGTTGTACATACCATGAATATTATGCTGCTAAAGCCAAGGTATTTCAGCCTTTAAACTGTAGAAAAACCCACCATGTGCAGACACCGGAGCAAGGAGGTCTGTGACATTTTCTGGCACTGTAATGAGAGTCTGTTACACCACTCAATATTTTCTTTCCTTACTTTTCCCTTCCTTTCCTTTAAGATAACATCCTTTTCCTGTGTCCGAGGGAGAAGGCAGTTGATAAAAGCCAAGTTCCTGTTCACAGATAAGTTTAGAAGGCAGCCAACCTCAGAAGTTCCTTGAATAAGCTATATTCCTACCGCCGGTTTTTTACCCCCCTCTGTCAGAGACGTTTGAGCCCCACACAGGAACCAGACTCACATTGTTCAATAGCCACGGCCGTTTCCACAGTAGCTGGGAGGGTCGGAACCTTTTTCCGCTCTTTGTTACATTTTTTTTTTTTCCCTTCCTTCTTCCAACTTTCCAGTTAAAGAATATTGCTGGGGCATTCCTGAATTAATCCAGGCTGTGCTTCAGAGAAGAGAGCAAGAGACAGGTGTAACTGGGTGGGGAGAAAACCCACGATGCTAGTGAAGCTTTTGCTCATCTGTAATACAGTAGGGTTGGCAAAGCTGGTCAAACACTCAGACCATCATGGGTATCATGATGGTTCAGTACACAAGCCACGAAGTTATGAGACCTCTGCATACCCCCAGAGGACTCATCTGTCTCACAAGGAAGAAGGTTACTGGGAGGCAGAAGGGCTCAGGGAGGATACTCAAGATTACCCTTCAAGTATGATCTCCTCACATCAGGAAGAAAGAGAGGATTTTGAAGCTGTGAGCCCACAATCCCGAAATGGGTAAGTACCCCAACAGGTCTGTCTTTCACGTAACGGTAGGGCAATCCTGCCTGATACCTTTATAATCTGCTGATAACAGACCATTTTCGATAGAAGTTTCTAATTAAAATATATTAGATTTTAGGAATCAATCTATATCCAAACAGGAGGTTTTAAAATGTTTTACCTACAGAAAGAGAAAGCTAAATTGCTCATGGAGGATGAAATCACAGATGGCACCGGTTCTGTGTCCCAGTCCGAGATGGCCAAATGGGCTTAGGTCGCTGGACACACCTGGCAGAGATGAAGCCTTCCAGGTCTGCTGTAGCACCATAAACCAGAATGTTTTTTCTGGCAAAGCAGAACTAGATTAAATTAATGTAGTGACTTTTTCCTCATCATAAACCAATGCTGATTATTTTTGCTGATTGTGACAACCTTTGCCCATCATCAGAATGTGCCTGGCTGCAGCCTTGGGCCTTGGGAATGGAGAGGGAAGCAGAATGGTGGGATGCTGGGGAGAGAGTTGGGGTTGTTCAGCCTGGAGAAGAGAAGGCTGCGGGGAGACCTGATTGCGGCCTTTCAGTACTTGAAGGGGGACTATAGGAAAGATGGGGCACCCTCTTTAGCAAGGCCTGTTGTGACAGGACAAGGGGTAAGGGTTTTAAACTACAGGAGGGTAGATGTAGACTGGATATAAGAGAAAAATATTTTACTATGAGGGTGATGAAGCCCTGGCCCAGGTTGCCCAGAGAGGTGGGAGATGCCCATCCCTGGAAACATTCAGGGTCAGGTTGGACGGGGCTCTGAGCGACCTGATCTATTGAAGATGTCCCTGCTCACTGCAGGGGGGCTGGACTAGATGGGCTCTGAAGGTCCCTTCCAACCTAAACCATTCTACGATTCTATGTTAGCAAAATAAAAATACTGAAGAGTAAATACAACAAAGTAAGGAAAAACAAATAAGCATGGAAATGACTACAAATTCGTCCCCCCAAAGGTTTGCATGACAGTGAAATGCTGCTCATGGTAATCTATAGCAGAAGAATAGTCAGCCTGAGTGGAAAAGGCGTGTATTTCACCAGAAAGGTTTCCAAATATTTTGATTTTTGTGGGTTTTACAGGGTGTGTAAGTAGGTCTCTAAATGTTTAAAATAGATGAAAACCAAGCAGGACAGTGAATGAATCTTTTATAGCCCTGATGGATGTGTACTGCAGAGCCCTGGTTTGGGTGAGCTGAAACAGCAGCACAGTGAGAGCTGTTCACAGCTCAGTACTTTAGGATGCCCTGGTATTTTTCCCTTTAAATGCTCTTGAGGAAAGGAAAAAAGGGAGATGGAAAGAGTACAGAACCTTGCCCATGTCATGCTTCCCTTTCATGCAAACTAAAGTATGTCATCTTGTTTCTAATCTCATCTACATGTAAAATTCAGGTCTCCCTCCTGCATGTAGCATGATGAGTGTATTAAAACCCTGTTGTCCTTCATACTACATCTTCCTACAAATCTGTACCTCGCACCATTACCCTTAAGTCATTTTCTAAAGCCTGTAAGTGTTGACTTCCAGTTTCCTGATGGGTAGTGTTCGATAACGACATGCACTGTTAATTCACCAGCTCCTGGCTAATGCATTTCAGACACTGTCAGAGGAAGGAAAACAAAGCCTAAGTGGTACTCTGGACTTCCACATTACACTGCAAGGTGGTGTTCATTTCACTGCTGGTTGAAATGCTGAAAGCATTCTGAAAACTATAAGTACTATGTAAATTCAACAGTGTAAAAAGGTGCACGTATAGGTCAGCAAGATGCTGTAATATACTGCCCTAAAAGGGATTTCTTCCTTTGCTATGTAACTTTGTTCAGCATCAGCTTGTGTAATCCAGTTCAGCACCAGCTATTACTCATCCTAATTTCCTCCAAAGAGGAGAAATACTTCCTCCTTTTATGGACATAGTTGCATAATGAGTCAAATCATAACATTCTTCCCAATTCTAAAGCTATGCTGAAGACTACAGGCAATCAAAATCTAGTCCTGGAAAAGACATCAAGAAACTGGGTTTATATCTCTAAAGGAGAGAGCAAGAAGAAAAGTATCAGGAGTTAATCAGGAATTAAGAGATATAGGGAGACAAAGACATGCCATAAAATAAGCCCAGGGTGGTAGAGAATAATTTTCTACCAAAACTACATCCCGCTTCTAGTTCACTTTTGAAATAAGAAAATACTTTTTTTTTTTCCCCCCAGAACTAGGAAGCAAACAAACAAAATCTGTGGTAACTTTGTCTCTGAGACAAAGTTTTGACTCACACCATTTTCTAACAAAAATCATCATTTTCTAACAAAAAAGATGTGGGTTTTTTTCCAACTTCTTGCTGTTTCCCTATGTATTAGGAATAGTGCTTTTTACAAAATATTCTCAATTTTTTAATCTATATAATTTTTCTTATTGCAGTTCTTTGAATAATTGAGACCACCACGACTAGTAACTAGTCAGACTGAATCCTCTGGTTTCTGTTTCAGCATGTAAGTTGAAACGATTCATTAGATCCTAGGAAAATGCTTGGATGTCTTACTTTACTAATGAATTCCTCTCAGAATAATAAGATTATTCTAATAACATTTTAAAAATAAGAAAATCAGTAAAAACTCACTTTTGTTTTTTTAAAGAGAAACATGTGGATAATAATCCTTTTGTTTCCACTATTCTTTAGAGGAAGGTCTAGGTACTGGTTTCATATCTCATCTGTTGCTTGTATTTAAGCGCACCAGAGAAGCTCTGCATGTTAAAAGCGGACAAGTATCTGTATTTGTTGTTTACAAAACAACAACAGAAAAAAATCAGAAAGGGCCAATTTTCCAAAGGAAATAATATTTCCACACACCCCCCCAGCAGTTGTACCTCATATGAGCTGATTGGTTTGACTTGAGATATTTCATTCTGTGGCTGAGGTAAATGGATCCATGTGTACCCAAACTTTCTGTAGAATTAAAAAGGGAAATGAAAGCACAAGCATATGAAGAGATCTGTACCATGAAATTGCTGGACTGTACTAGCATTTGTTTTAGCAATGGAAGATGAAGAGCAAGAACAGTAAAAACAGGTGCTGGATTTCAGTCAATGCATACTATTATGTACAACAGGTATTACCTATTACCAAAATAGGTAATAAATACATTTGCACTCTTCTTTTCCCATATAAAACAGATGCCTAATGCAGAACTTCATGGGAACACTGTTGTTACCAGAGGCTTTCCTGTGTGTGGATACAGGCACCTAAATTGAGTCTTCAACAGGTACCTGGGATAAGACCAGATATGTGGAAGTTCTAGAAGTAACCCAGTAAACACCAAATAAGAGCCTTCATTAGCTTTGCATTGGCTTATCATCTACTCTAATTCTTACCACTAAGTGTAACCAATTCAACTGCTGTCTGATCAAGTAATTGAAAGGGATAATAAATACACCAGGGAGATAATACACCACTAGCGTTATCCTGACAATTGCTATGTGCATGAACACCTGATAGCTTATGAAAACTCATCCTAAACTGATAAGCCACCTTGCAGATTTTTCTTTCTTTAGAGCCACTTCCATCAAATACTTTGTAGTGACACATGAGCTGGCCTCAGGGGAGCTGAAGGAGAGGGCCACATAAACACGCAGCCTTGTGCCCTCCCTTAGGCTGTACTGTTCAGACCTGGGCAGACAGACCTGGGCACACATGTCCTCTGCCATGTGGCTGTATGAGAGCCAGGAGCATGGTGACCCAGCCTTTGAAAGGAAAGGTTCCCTGTCCCTGGGAAGAACATGCCATCTCCTCTATACCTTTGCCACAGACTTACCTCTGTTGATCTGAGATCCACAGAAAGACCTCTACTGTAATTACACTCAGAAGGGCCTGTTTTGTCTCCCTACAAACAGATTATTTCTCAAATCAAGCAATGCTGAAGCACCATTAGTGGAGCACTGTAAGCCCAAGACTCCTCCCTTTTCCCAGTGCTGGGCAGAATCACAGCTGGCTGGCTGGCTTTAATCTAATCCTTGTGCCTGCAACACCAAAGGACAGTCATGCTGGCAACTCAGACTTCACACACTTAATAGTCATATTTCATTAAAAAAATATCTAAAAGAAGCATCTAAAAGATCCAGTCCCATCACATGCTAGCTCTGACAGCAAAGCCCAGAGCCGCCTGTACCCTCAGTTGGCCTGACCTGTCTGTCAAGTAACGCTGTAAACCCTATCACTAAAGTGTTACAGGTTAAAAATATTCTTAGGAAAAAACTAGAGGTTATTTTTAACTTTCCTCCTCAGTAACCACACTGACAAATTTGGTCCCCAGATGGATGGCTCACACACGAAGGGAGAAAAGGACTGTGGTGAAGAGATGGAAAGGAGCAGAGCAACTAAAGCTGGTTTCCCCATCTCTGACAAACTCACAGAACTTAGCTGTCTTTCCAAAAGGGTAACCATTGCCAAGTAGTCCCTGTTTTGGATTTGCCCTCCAGCTGGGTAGGTGGTTTAGTTTTTCTTCTTTCTCTTTAATCCACAAACACACACACAGCCTGTCATCTGTTGGGATTTTTCTCACAATTACAACATGTTTGCAAAAAAACCCAAACCCCAACCCAAAAAACCCAAACCAAAAAAAACCCCAAACCCCACCACCTGAACTATAAATAGGAAAGGCAGAAGTCTTCAGCAAAGTAAATTCTCAATTACATTAATATATTTTGAGGTTTAGACATGATTCTGTAAAGTCACTCCTTGACAAGGGGAAGGCTTCCTGATATCAGCCAGGTGTGTTGTTATCTCACTGAAACATGCACATCTTCCTCTAATTTGGCACTGAGACAGCCACAAAGACACACGCCTCTTTTTCTGATTACCCAGGGTGTCAAAATACAGAACAACTATCCTCCAAAGTGTAGACAGGCAGAGAAAAGCTAAATTCATGGGAATGCCAGAAAAATGCTCAATCTTAATAGCTTATTTTTTTTTGTCCACCTTTACCGGAAAACATCCATTGATTTAATTAAGACCAGTTTCAGTCTAACTTATCTATTTCTTCAAAACTAGACAGGGACTTTCTTAGGAAGCTTACGGGATACTGAAATTTCCCAACAAAGGGGCATAGAACACATGCTTAAAATAAAACAGGTTTGGATGAAACGCAGCTAAATGTGATCTTCAGCCCCTGACATCCTGCAAACTAGTGGAATGGCCATCGAGTGCTCAACAATAGCTTTTGCAGTGTCAAGGTCATTAACACAAGTAATGGTTTCCTATCAAAGTTAGGTACTTGGCTCCTCTCAGGACTTTAGGAAGTTCTCCATTATTTGGCCCTTGAGCTGCACACGTGCAGGTGGAATGGCTCCCTATTAGCCCGTTTAATGCAAATGAGACATCTTCATCACACGCAATACAAGAGTTATCAAACCCTCTGTGCCCAAAGGAGTGTTTTGTTTCACAGCTCATTAGCACAAACTGCAGCAATTCATTCTTTCAGCAGATAGCAAGGGATCTCTTGTTTCAGCATAGCCACAGGACCGCCATCTGCACTTCTACCGTGTGGATCCAACGCCTTCCTACTGTTCAAAGGGTACTGACCCTCACAAGTGATCGGTGGCCAACCCTGAACAAAGTTACACTCATACCCAAAACACGATCGGGGCAAACCTTGGTGCACATTGCCTGCACCCTGTGGGCACGCTGTCTGGGAAGGTTGTCTTCCCCATGCATTTTTGACTCACTGGCATCAGCACGGCTGTGCTAGTAGGTGACCACTGGCTGCGATTCCTGCCTCAAGACAAGGTCTGTGCTATACAAGGGGTGAACTTAAGTCTGCAGGAATCAAAAGATGAAATCCAAGTGTAATCTGCCCTCTGAGTGGGCTGTAGAGCTTCTACTGTGGGGAGGATAATACAAATGAGGTAACGGCTGTGGATGCTTTGTGAAGAGGAAAACCCTCTTGCATTCATTTCTCTGAAGTAGCTTGTACAACAGTTGGATGTGGCTCAAAACCAGCTCCCAGCCAAGCCTGCTTTGTCTTCAGCTCCTGCTCCCAGTGAGGCTCCAGGTTCAGGACGGGATTTCCTCAGAAAGCCTTCACTGCACTTTTTAGGACATTCTGCAGGACAAGTCCCAACTGATAAGAGACTAACTGGCACTACTGTTGGAATAAGAGTGGCATTCAACCAGCATTACTCAGGGCTCTGGAAGACTTCCAGCACTGTATGGAAATGCAGGTGTTTGAAACTACCACTGCCACTCTTTTCTGCCCAGCTTCTTAAGTTAAACTGCAAATCAATCAGTGCTTAAACCCCAGTGAAAACTAGGGTGGTTTGTGGAATGACTCACAGGAAGGTCCCAGGCCCTGCCTGGGAGGGAGCTCTACTTATCCTATGGGGAAAGATGGAGAAACATGAGAGTTTCTGCTGTCTGACTGTAATACAGGACTGCTGCCTGCTTGGGAAGGGCTGGGGAGTTCATTGATAGACCACCAGCAATCACTCGCTGCCTGCTAATTAAAAACCAGGTGGCACACAGTGTTCCCTTGGAGAGCCAAACCTTTTTCAACAGCTGAACACCTTCTGCATTCCGTAATGAATAAAAAGATAAGTCTGTCTTAAAACTGATGTGCATGTCCTAGTTTAGATTAATCTAAATGTGATATTTTACCTGTTTTATTGAGGCTGCTTTTGCTTGCCAGAGAGAATTTTGCGCTGAGGGAAAAACAGACATAGAGTATTCTATAGCTAAAGCCCCATACTTCTTTTCTGCTCCAACTGGTATGAATCAGGAGTCGTTCTGCACAAGTCAGTGGAAAATTGCTTGTTTACATTAGAAGAACATCATCCTGTATTGTCATCTTGTAGCACAATTAAGTAGCAATAATTGCATACCTGGTGCCTTTTGCACTGTATAGAAGAGGAAAGTGTCACGGACCTGAAAAGTTTTATGCTCTGCCAGTGGTAAACACAGGAATGGCTGGACAGGAGTTTGCAAAGTAATTATAGAAACTGACTTCCTTGAGAATAGAAACCTGAGGAAACCGATATGAAGGACAACTCGGCTGTGCTACTACAGCCAAAGGAACAACAAAAATTATGGAAAAACAACTTCCTGAAGTCCTAAAGCTTTTGTTCAGGCAAAAATTCCACTGACCTAGGAACTGTCTGAAATTATGTGTTGCAGTGCCAATTATAAGAACATGCAACTAAGAAAAATAAAGCATGTAAGTACCTTGCTGAGCTGGGGGCATTCCTCACGCTCACTACCGTGCTGCAGTTGTTGGTGTAGTGCTGTACGAAAAGACGCCGCCCCGTATTCATCTGAACAGAGTGATCATTACTGCAGACCAGCCATCTCACTTTATCTCCTGGTTCTGTGGGTTGTTTTCTTTGCTATGATATAAGGTGGCCCAGCTAAGTCCTAGAAACAGAACAGCCTGCGTTTTGCAACATTTCAGTAAAAGCAGAAGTAGTACCCGACATAAGAAAAAAATAATTGTAAGATCGGTTTTCAGTTTAAAGACCTTAGAGGCTGCAATAAAAGGAGCTTGAGCTAACCTAGAGTTGCTGAATCTTATTTAAATACAGAATGCCTTGTCATCAGATGTATTTAACCTCAGACAAAAGAACACGCTTGCCTCAAAATGAGGCAAAAATGGATTACTCTGTTCATGTGAAGAGTCTATTCACGTGAAGACTGTATTCAATAAGGGCATTAGTAGAAAGCCTAGAAAAAACACACCTAGTCTAATAAAGAAAACTCTTCAGACACATTTTTCCTGGTTAAGGAAAAAGGATTAATTTGTTTGGCATGTAAACCAGGAAAAGCAACTGAACAAACGAAACATCTGTAGCCCTGGATTTGCTAAGGTTCCCTTTAAGTGTTGCTCTAACTTGCAGTATTGTTATAAACTTAATCATTCACCAGACTGGAGAGAAAGCTCTTCTGCTCTCCTCACATAAGCAACTTCTTTCTATTCCTTTCCTTGGCAGCAGATGCTTGAATCAAAAGGAAACTGTATTAAAGGGAATAAAAGCAGAGGGTGTTAAGTTGGTTATATATTCAGTGAATGAAGCGACATAATTACAAAGGGGAAAAAAGGCAGAAGCAGAACACAAAGCTGCTGTGTTCCAGAAACCAGCTGAATAAAGAAAGTGCTATTTGTGAAATAGCAGCTCTTTGAAACTTCAGAGCCTGCTTCAGAGCCCACTGGTGCCAGCAGAAGCCCTGCTCACCTCACTGAACTTCAGATCAAGCCTTCGTGAGTCTCTAAATTCTTCCACTTAACATTAAAGAATGACATTTTTTCCCTCAAGATTAATACAGTGAAGGGGTATTTTGAGTAAGAGATATCAAAGTTTCCTTAAAGGAAGTGTTTGACAAGATGTGCAAAAAATACTGCAATAAAAGTTTCACCTTTGGGCACATGTATCTATATTGCAGCTCATTACAGATGGGAAAAATAGGTCTTTCTTACTTTTTCGATAGAAGTATAAATTTTGATAAGCTTCATGGGACTCAAAACCGCTACAAGTTTTTGTTATTAAAACCAAAACATGATATTATGTAGCACTTCAGCTCCATGAATAAGCTTTTAAGATCAAGTGAGGGAGAGCTAGTGAGCAGATACTAAAGAAAAACGGACACTAAGAAATGTGACCACCATTAAAGGAAGTTTTTATTGAGAGTCTATCAAATCCACCCTTTTTCATGCTATTCCTTCTGCATGGTGTTAATAAATGTCCAAAGTAAGCATCAAGTCGGGATCAACCATTGATTTAATTTCTGATACAACATAAGCCCTTTCTACCAGTGGGAAGCCCACCAGATACCTCCAAAACATTAACAGGTTTTGAAAGGGAATCCTTGTATTTTCTATTAAATTTGTGTGCACGTTTACATGTGCAATATACCAAAAGTGTGGCATCACATTCTGTGAGTATTCTTGCTCACACACATGTTGATGCATGTAAACATTTGGCTTAGATTTGTATGGCCTACATGACTCAAAGGACTTGTTTGGGAGCTGTGTATGGTGGGAAAAACAAATCAGCCCAGATGATGATTCATGGGGTGCGGATTGTTTTCATTAGGAAAGAACAAAACGCTAAAGCCAAAGAATCCTATTTTAAAAGGAGGTTTCTATACTGCATGCAGACTCCTGCCTGGATCTGGCAGGCATCCCGTGGGCAGACCCAAGATACTGCAACAATGCCAGCGAGCTCCAGCAGCAGCACCCGCTCATTTTATTTCCCCAGGAAAAAAAAAAACCAGAGAGGGTTTGAGGGGGGAAAGCCACTCCCAGCTATGGCTTGCCAAGCACATGCGAGAGGACAAATTGGGTCTCTGTTTCAGAGTTGTTCATCCAACACCAACCACTGAGAAGCGATGCAGCCTTACAAAGCCTGGGGGACATATGCACACCTCAGAGGCAGACGTCAGCCAGAGCACGTGCGCTCGTCTGCTGGCTTTAGCTGAAGTGCCCAGTGACACAAGCAGAGCGTTTGACTCTGGAATAGTAATGATTTAATAAAAACTTGAGGATTTGCCCTCTGGTTCACTCCCATAGAAAAAAAGACTCCCATTTATAACAGGCACAAAAATTTCCCCAGTCGCTTGCAAAAGCCTTAAAACTAAAGCTCGTCAGAACAGTTTTGGCTTGCAATCACAGCCAAGGCTGCAGCAGACTGCTTTCCTGTTTGGCTTTCCCAGCGCCGCAGGCATTGCCAGATTCCTGCCCGCGCTTCTAAGAGATGAAGAGCTTGGTTTGCATGGGTGATCACTGAAATTGCAATCACATTTTCCTTAAGAAATGGGGGAGCAGAAAAGACTCCATACAGCCCAGCAAGCCTGGTGAACTGCTTCCAGCTAGCCCAGGCTGTCTACCTTTTCCTCCTGATGTTTCCAGCTTCCTTACAGCTTCTTCCTCCTCTTCTAGCCACCCGGCCGCAGCTTCTGCTTTTCCATGGGTCTCAGTTCCCCGTTGTTTCTGCAGCTGTCTGAGAAAGGCAAACTTTTCCCATATATGCTGATTTGGTTCCTGCCTTCCCATTTAAAAATATACTGTCTAAAGTTCAGCTGCTCTTCATCAGACACGTCTCTCTCCCTCATACAATGCTCTGCTCCATTATAACACAAGCTCTGACAAACTCATTGAGTACAAGAACCTCCTGATCTCTTCAAACACCCCAGCTGACATGACTAGTACTGTACAAGGCCTGATTTTACTTTTGTTCTGAGAAACCAGTGGTGATGTCTTATAGGAAAGGAACGGCATATAATATGATTTCTAATTTTTCTCCAGGCTTCATTTAAGAATAAATGTATGTGTATATGTACACATATCTATAGTTAATATACATACATTGACACCAGCAAGCTCTAAAGCTCATAGTAATGGCTGTGACTATGCCTGATGCTATTCTACTGGAGTTAGACCAGCAAACCCCTAGAGATGCCAGACAGATAGAGAAAAACCTAAATAATGTGAAAGAGCACCTGCCCACTCATCAGATTTACTCTTGGGCATTCAAACTTTCCAGTGACAAACTTTTGAGTACTGAATTGCCAGTGGCAGTAACAGGAAGAAAAATGTTTAAAAAACCCGTCGAAACCAAACAAACCATAATGACCGGTTCTTGCTATCACTAACGCATCTGTCACATGGACATCCAACATAGAGTAGCCCTTTTTGTGATTCAAGTTTTTGAGTTTCATAGTTTGAGATTCAAGTGGTCTTCAACCAGGACAGCTAATTTAATGACAATTAGAGAGCTGTTTCTTCTGCAGGTGCTTTACCATAAAGGAGTGATGAAGGCCTTTTGCGACTGATTTCATGCCAATCTTCCCATCTGGAAAACAAGACTGATCTAAACTGTGGAGTCTGGTGTTTTGGTGCAGAATAGTTAACAGCCCCAACACAGCGAGCATCAAGGGATGTTTGGAGGAGTTGCAGGTTCTGCTGCAAAGGGAAGAGCTGGATTTCATGGGTCACTGGGGAAGATGGAGTCCTCTGCAGCCTGCCTGATGCCCAGGTGGCTCAGGCTGTGGAAGGTCACCCCTTCAGAGCCTAAACGACAGAGGCTGAGCTGCCAGAGTCAGTGTGTCACTGTAAGCCCCTTATCCCTCAAAAACTGCATCTTCATTTGAGAAGAGGAACTCAATCTAATCCCTGCTAATCCAATCTAATCCATTCCCAGGACAGGAACCAGTCAATTTAACTGTTAACCTGGCAGCCTGTTTGGACCTGTCTATATAGACACACTCTGGAAAGTTAAGGTGAATTAGCTATAACAGTGAGGGTTGTATATACTTTTTCATTTCTCTCTCCAAGCTGCTCAGCCCCACCTTTTCCTAAGTAAGAGGATCAGCACGATTTAACATCAGTATGTCGTTAAGTGACACCTTGCAACTTCCTAACGGCCCCCTGTGCACACAGTTTTAGAAATAACCATTGCAGGTGCTCTCCTACAACAGGCAGGACATGTAGCCAAAACGCGTGGGAAACACAGGGCCCCAGACTGCCTTTAAGACAGGTTGTCTGTAAAATTACTTTAAAGGTTTTGTAGCCAAAGAGTGAGAGAGCAGGGACCCCTTTTCTCCCTATAGCTTCTTTGTCCAAACAAAGCTATCACATGGTTTCTCTGTTCATCACTACCCATAGGAATGGTAGGATCCCTTCATGTTTAACTGGTGAACTTCTGTAAACACACCACCTGAAAGGGTGTGTTGAATACATGCACAGTTTATCAACAATAATTGCAGTTACTAATTAATCAGATGTTAATAACAACATTTTTTTTCCATTTCCCATTACAATTATCACTCCTCACTTCCTGTCACTTCTCATCTTGGATTTTAACCATCAAACTTCAACCAACAGTACACTTCCAGGTCTTAACTTTAAACTTCTGAAAATGAAGAGGCTCGCCTACACCCTGGGATTGACAGATGCCTACATAATTTTGACTTGGAAAATTTACCAGACTAATAAAACTCATATGTCCTCACTAAAAGCAAAAAATTAAAACCCAAGAAAACCACCCTCATTTTTCCAATATTATTTTTCTGCAGGGGATGGGAGAAATTATCTATCTATTATCTAATTAATAAAATCCAGTCAGTTGCTATGTTATCTTGAAGTACTAATACTTTGAAGACACATTATTTATGGCATTTATGTAGGATTAAGTTTTCAGAAGCAGCCTGCCTCAACCTGATGAGTCAGTCATGAGGCATCTGAATTAGGCGACATGCCAAGGAAGACAATTTGACATTTAAAGTGACATTAACCTGCAGGTTATCATGAGTTGGAAATTTCTCCTGCTAAATGAAAGGCCTGGAAGTGGAACTAATCCATCAAAGTTTAGACAATCAACCCTTTTGTACCAAACTCAGAAAAACATCCCAAATGAAAACAAATGAACTGGGAGTGGAGGGAGAAGCTAGCAAGCATTTTCCACTTTCTTCATCATCCAGATGAAAAAAAGAAAAAAAAAAAAATAGAAGGCCCTTCTGCATTTCACTCCTCCTTGGCACCGTTACAAGCAGAATCTGTAAAATGCATACTTCAAATTCCTTTCCCATGTCTTTCTTCCACTAGGAACTGGTGTTCCTTCATGCAGTCCCGGCTGGTAACATACATAGAAGCCTGCATGAAGGAGAAGTACATTATCAACTCCCAACAGCCCTGCCTAAACGGCGCACCAGACTGCCAGAAGATCATGTAAGTATCCTAAATGAAACTAATAAGGGCAACATCATTTTCTCTGAAGTATCTAAATGGTATTTTTAAAAGTATTTAATGACACATTTTAAAAACAATTACACCACCAACTCAGTTTAATACCAGAGTGACATAGGGTCTGATTTATGTACCTAAGGTGATCAAGCATTTAAGTAACCTAGGAGAACAACTGCCTTTCCAAGCCACCAAGTATAGGACTACACGGTGACTGATTTTTCAAATCTTCCCACGTGTGTATTCAGGAAAAAACAGAGACCACACCTTTTCCATGATTTTCAGGTCATAATACACATGCATAACTTAAAAAAAATTTAAAATCTGTGCTTGTGGCCATCAGCAAGACCATTTCCATGGCAGGAGTTAGAGATGCGCAACTGTCCAAGAGCTTACTCTTCTTTCAGAAGGACTGGCTGCCCAGAGAGTACTGGTGAAAGCCAATGGTGCACCTTAAGGTACCAGGACTGACACATTTTTAAAGTTGGGAGATACTGAATCCCAAGGTGCTTCTGAAGTGAAATAATATTTAATACTCACCTACATGTTTTCACATCTATGTAGTTACTTGATTGCAAAAATGCTTTTGTTCTTTGTTAATACAATTAATTTCTCTTTCTCCGAGCAAAAAAAAAGTTTCATGATTATTTCTAGTGAAGTTTTTAGCAAATTTGTATCTTCCTTGGTACCAGTGACATTTTTGGAATATTTGTTTAAAAATAAAATATTCTGATGAGTTGTACAGAACGTTATAGAATTTCAAGCTCAGTCCAAACTTGATTGCAAAGGACTCTATGACAATAAAATATTACAGTTGCATTTCTGATAGTTACATAAATTTGCCACCTGTGACATTTCTCAGACTTGCGCCAGACCAGTGCCAGCATGTTTGGAAAAAGTCTCTAGCGGAGATCAGTAAAGCATGAGGCAGAGCACTGGAGCCCTGCTCGCTGAATAGTAGTTATATTCTGTCTGCATGTAAGAATTTGCACACACCTCCTGTTGTAGACAGAAGGCCTGAAAAGCAATCTTGTGTAGGAGAAAAACAAAATTTCTGCAGACCGCCTAAATGTTTTACTAAGCAGCAGTGCTACAGTTGATGACAAATTTCTTAACCGTGTTCTGTGTTAGTCATCTGGGACGCGCTCGGCACCAGACTGCTGCTACAGTCAGTGAATTTACCCCAAGTGACACCAGGTGACAATAACTCGCAGTCTAACGCCCAGACTCTTACTCCCTAGGTACAGGACAGCTCTGAAGCCAGTCTACCAAGTGAAACAGAAGGTTCTGAAGTCTTTGCAGTGGAAATGCTGCCCTGGGTTTATTGGCAAGGACTGTGAACAGCGTGGTAAGGAAAGCTAGAGAACAAGCGCGAGAATTAACAACTAAATGCCAGTCACAGTGGCAAGAAACGTTTGCCTATTTGGTTTTCCTTTTTTTTTTTTTAAATTGATGCCTTATTTTCTTCAGTCTGCTATGCAGAAAATCACTGATATCTTGAATCAAGGAGTAGTTGTAATTAGCTGCAATTAGTAGCTAAAAGCATTAGCCACTTATTCTTCCATTAGTAGCACCTTTGCAATCTTTACACACGGATAAAGGTATTAATTTGCCGGGGGACCTGTCAGATGTACAATCCATCTAGGAATGCCTAATTCCAGGTAGAAACTGATTACATCAGAAAACAACGCTAGTGTGTGAAATGACCCTACGGTCAGTTTACAGGCTGAAGTCATCTGGCTAGGGAAATCGTAATGCATCCAAGTTCAAACAAGGTCGGCAGCATTCACTCTCCCGCCTGCACTGCTGCCTCCTCCCTGCCTTCCCTGGCTCCTGGAGTGGGCAGCAGCCCCACGACACAGGAGCACAGCTCAGACCGTTACTTCCGTGGAAGTTCTAGCAATAGTCCTCACATGCAATAAACCACTACAAGTCTTTGCACGGCCGAATAATGATGCACACAGCTGCTAAGTAAGAGAGAGGGGGGACAGTGTGGTTTAAAACCTGGAGCGCTTCATGGCATCAGGAGTATATAGCAAATAAGACTCCAAAAGAAGACAACTTTAAACGGACAAAAGGTAACTTCCCGTAGTTAAGGAAGCCATAACAAAAACCTCAAATGCTTGTGCGAATACTTTCATGCAATCTTTGCCTAACTCACCTACTCAAACAGACTCCATGGATAAAATGGGAGTTCCTGTTTTTATCTCTGTAAGTTTACCTTTTCTTCAGAGATTTATCTCTGAGGTGATGCCCCAGCCTGACCTTCGTTTATAGTGCTGGAAGGATATTACCAAATACAGTGCTTCTAGTTTAGTCTCTCCTTCTTTACGCTCGATGACCAAAGCCAGCTGCTCCATCTTTATCTCCTCATTTGTACAGCATTACTCGCTGTAGTTGGTGCCATCAGAAAGGTCAGGTAACTGTGGAACAAGGAAGAGAAATTTGCAGGTCCCCCAGGGGAAAAAAAAAAAAAAAAGCACACATATTTGGAATAGACTCATTTCTCAGGAGCAATAACTCAGCATGAGTTGAAAACCCACCCCCCTACTGCAGAGCATTGTCATTTATGCAATGTTGTGTGCTATTGCAGTACCATAAGCAAAGTAAATTCTCCAGACAAGATGTTCTTTCCCTAAGAATCCTGCATGCAGAAGCCTGTCTGCATCAGTTGCATTACACATGAAGCTGCCCTGCGGTACCTTGCTAAACTGTAGTAGTTTCTGCATCTAGAACACTTTCACAGATGTATTCCATCTCTATTGCAGATCCCAATTTTATTCTGGTGCCAGGAAATCAAACTGAAGGACGGGAAGAAGAGGAGTTCTCAAACCACAGTATGAACTTGAAGTGATTTTGCTTGCCATTCTTTTACCTCCTAGTCACAGATCAGAAAAAAAAAAGAGATGTATTTTTAGCTGCAATTTTAACGTGAAAAGCTCTGGACAATATCTCTAGTGAAAGCATTATTTGGCAAAGCTTTTACACAGGTGCATTTATTGGCATAAATGAGGGCTTTTGGCATAACACTACACAAATACTCAACACAAAGCATCCAAAAGTTTCAGAAGTTGTATGCTGGGCGGTCATCAGCGATGCCTAGTGAGAATGCCAGCCGGTACAGAGCGTTAAACCCTTCAGTGTCATGGATGTTTAACGCCTTGCTCTGCTAAGCAGATTCACAGGAAAGCACACCACGCTCAGAAGTCCTACCAGAACAACCATCTATTCAAATGCTGTTTTAGAGCAGCTACCCTGTAGCTTTGAGATTATTATTATGAGGTGCTGTAGATTCCTGTCTCAGTCACTCTATCCTAGTGACCTAAGTATCCAAGAAGGACCTTTCCTTACCCTCTGGGGAAATGGTATGGCTTGCAGTGCTGTTATGTATCTTCTAGCAACTGGCTTTAAGGTAGTATTGCAGCCCTGAGAGTCGTCTTTACATCATGCTCTCAGCACTGCATGAATATGCAGTTGCTTTACAAGACTTAAGTTTATTATTGGATTGAAACATCAGAGGTAACCCTGGAGGGTCAGAGGCCCCCAGGACGGCACAGCTGGGATATAGGTTTCTGCAGCTCTCAGTGTACACTTTGAAATCTACCCCTCAAATTAGCAGGTATTTATTTAGAATAACGTCCGTTAAAGGGCCCCTCAGTGAGAGTCAGCTATGACAGTTACACCCTATGCTTCTGATTCCTTAGTGAAACACCTCAATTGCTCTTTCATTCTGTCCTTTTATTCTGTGTTGTTAAACCTTGCTATCCTTTCAGTCAACTGGCTTGAAAGGAGTTATTATTCCAGAACATTTTTATGGCATGGGGAGATTTTAAGTGAAGAGCATTTTACTGCCACCACAGCTACCGTGGCTGAAGTTCTTCTGTTCATATTTAAATGTTAGGTTTTCATCACGGTTGAAAAAAGTCTTTGCAAAGAAACCATGAGTTTAGGTGCTATGAATCAACAAACCCCCTAAACGTCAGTGCAAAAGTTTCAGAGCAAAAAGTACAGGTGTTCTCAGAGGTCTTGTAGGAATACCTGTCACCTGGTCGCTGCACTCTGTTGCATGACTTTGTTTTTTTAATCTTGTGACTAGTGTCAACATCTGTGGATTCAAGAGAAATGTTGGAAGTCATTCAAAATCATGAGGCATTACTGGATGATCTTCAAAGTGATATTCATCAAGCAGTCAGCAACTTAGGTGACTTACAGAGAATATTTGAAAACAACGGTACAAGCATGGTGTTAGAAGTGAACCAGAGCAATTCAGGTGAGAGGTCTGACACAGAATTATCAGCCTGCCAATAGGCCCTGTAAAACCAAGCGGATCAGAGAGAAAAACTGAAAATAAAATACCCTGATATTCCTTGGTCCGATAGTTGTTTCTAAAGAGAGCAAAAATGGGTGCAATTCCAATAGAAATGAATGAACCAAATTCAAGAGTACCTTGAAATGGAAGTGAGAGGAAAAGCAGATTCCTTTGCACTTCTCTGGAATTTCAGAATATGCCTTAACCACAGAATAAAGAGGTTGCTTATACTGAAAATCTGTTAGATTACTATTCTGCTTCTATGGCTTCTTCTCTTCAATGGGGATGCAGAGTTTAGATTTGGTTTCTGAACTTTTTTCATACTCATGCTATATTCTGTCACATGTGGGATACCAGACTGGTGTACGTATAAAAAACCGGAACATTCAACCCTTCTGTGGAACATTATTCCTGTGTATATAGGAGTGGGAAGAAGAGAGCTACTGAATTTGACCTACTAATGTGAGCCATTGGCTCTCGGAAACATTTTCTAATGATACAAATTATTGTCCTCAGTGAATTTCAAGGCACTCAGGTTTGAACACTAAAGTTAGAAATCAAGCCTTAGTATAAGTCACACCTAATACAGGTACTTCACAGATTTTTCAGGTTATTTAGTGCTGGCCTGGAATATTCAGCTGTTAAGATGCTGTGTAAGTTTGTGAAGTAGAAGGTGCATTGTCAAAAGCATTGGAAAACGAACAACGTTATGAGACAGTCAAATAAGGAAGAGCCCACCAGCTAAGAACTGTTGTGAAAATGGGCAGTTACAGCCACTTACAAAAATGTTTGTCCAGGGATTTCAAAATGCTGTATTTTTATTACTTAAATGGGGCAGTCAATACATATCTAAGTTATTGCCTGCAGACTCAAAGACACAATATCCTTCACAGTAACCTTGATTTAAAATTAGGCTATTTCTGCAATTGTCAAATTTTGGGGAGTAAGATGGCAGTTACTATAGAAAAAATACATACCTGAGTTACCCTGGCCAGATTAAGGTGTGCTCCAAAAGCAGAATTTAAATCTTTTTTTTTTTTTTTTTTAAACTGTGTTAACAGATCTACAGGAAAGGCTTCTGCAGCAAGTTTTGTTTCCCCACGTGGAGAATTTTCTAAGGAAACATTTTAACCCAATGTGGGCAAGCTTCAACAGAAGCTTACAGAACCTCTCGAACATGGTAAGAAACCTGTCCCATGATGTGGAAGCCAACAAGAAAAGCATAGAAAGATTCCAGGAGAGCACTGTGCCCAAGAAGGAATTCCAGGAGCTGGGAACTAAGTTTGAATCGAAAGTCCAAGAAAACGTAGTGAAAGTTGATCAGGTGAAGAGAGATATAGAGAACCAATTGCAAATGCAGCGGGCTAGCATTCACTATAATCTCACCATGATCAAGGCAGATGCTGATACAAAGCTCAAGAAGTTTCATAAGATACAGCAGTCCCAATTCTTAGCTTTGAACAACAGCATAGCAAACATGAAACAAGAGCAAAACAATCTTGAAAATAAATTTGAGACTTTGAAAAAAAATTTAACAGAACTCTCCTCACATGACGGTCCCAAAGATGAAAATATCCAGTTAACCATCCGACAAATAAATGACATTCTGGCAGGGCATGCAAAGCAGCTTAAAGAACTTTACATGGAGTCGGATGTAGCCTTTCAGAATATTGAAGTTTTAGAGAGGTGGTTTAAGGAGTTAAGAAAAAATATCACAAAGTATAGGCCAGAAGATCTTACAATAACTTTAATGGAGAAATCACTTATTATGGAAGAAAACAAAGCAGCAATGGAAAGGCAGATATCAGAGCTCAACTATACTCTCTCAAATCTTCGGGAAAACTATTCAGATCTGTTGAGGTACATGGAGGAATGTAATTGCCAGAGAATATCTTCTGACATGGATGTACTGGATGAAGATTTAAAGAATATCACTTATTCCCTTGAAGGCACCCAATCAAACTTAAAGGCTATAAAGCACTTAGAGTCAGTTTTCAGAGATCTCTTGAGGAATGAAATTGACGAGCTCTCCTCAGCTTTTCCATCTATCCATCAGTCCCTTAACCTCCGTCAAGAAGAAAACAGACAGCTTCAGTCGCAAGTTACAGCTTTTTCAGAAGACATAAGCTCCTTGAAGAAGAAAGATGAAGAAATTCATCGACACATCAAGTATCTCAACAGTTCTTTTGTGTCTCTTTTGGAAGATGCCATGCGGCATGAAGCAGCACTGGAGGCTTTACTGGGAGAAGAATTTATGGAAGTCTTGTTTGAGGAAGATCCTAGTATCCTAATATCAACAGTATTTCAGCTGCAAGAATCTCTCAGACGCATCTCAGATGAACTCCAAGAACAAAATGTGACTTTAGAATCTCTTAGAAAGAGGTTTCATCTCTTGGAAAGAGGTCAACAGAATAATCGTGATGCTCGACCATCTCCTAAGCATCCCAAAGAAGAAACGCAAACACCCTCTCCTCCAGATGAAGTTACTAGTCAACGCAGCATCGTAGAACATATGGAACCTAACTACGAGGCTGCCAAAGATGACTCCTTGGATAGCTCAGCTTATAGCGATATCATGACTCTAAAGAATGATATCAAACACCTGAGCCTGGCAATCAAGAGGCATGAATCCAGAAGTGACATGAATCTCTGCTGCAATCATACACTAGCAAATGTAATCGAGCCACTCAACATTTCTGTGGAAATTCTCTCAGCAGATTTAGCAACCATCAAGCGGAAGCTGGAGGAACATCTGCTGATTTTTAAAAAGCTATTTGGAAGCAATGAAGAATTAGTTGCCTCAAATATAAGTCTGGATGTTACAAAGATTCAGTCCATGCTGACCAGAAAAGTGAGAAGGCAACAGAAAGGTCAAGACAAGCAAAGAGACAAGAAAAAGGGTGAGAAACACAGAGAAAATACGCAAATGATAAGTGGAAGAAATACAGTGCAGACCGAACTTTTGGAAAAAGGTGGGTTCTTTGCTTTTACTTGCTCATATGCAGGTCTAGCTTCTTCTGGGCCCTGCTGTTAAATTCCACACACAGCATATTAGTTGTGAGACCTGTCAGTATCTTGTGGGATGCTGGAAGGAGAAATTCTGACATCACTGACATCCTCCCTCTCCATCAGAATAAGCTGTCTGAGTGAGAACCAAGTCGATACACAGCTGCACTCTGCTCAGGGCCAACAAAATTACACCTATTACAGCTGCTGGGAAATTGGCCTTGAACAAATTCAACTTCAGGTGTTTAGAACACAAATTTTGTTTGTAGATGCTCATGTTAATGTAGTAGCAGTTTTCTCTTTTGAAGCTGATGGGGAGTGCTAGGCTTCCTGGTCTTGCTTATTTTTTTTTCTGTTATTTGAATCTGGTACTCAAAGCACCAAATCCTTCCCAACGTGGACAGATACATTAAATGAACTGCTATAATTTGCACAAGTGGAACAGGGAGGACTGACCAGAGAGCACATGCTCTCTTTTATGGCTATGGTTCAGAGAGACAAGTTTTCAGCTTGCACTTCACTGTGACTGGCCAGTTCCCTTTCCCTGCAAACACATGGCCACAACCACCTGGTAATTACAACCACCACAGCTCTAGCACTGGCTTTTATGATTGTAGCCCTTGTTATGGACGTATAACAGAGAGCAAAAATCAGCCCCTTTAGGCATCTGTGCTGCAAAACTGTAATTAAGACTGAATAAGCAGAGAATGCATTTCAAAACAATTTATTTTTAGGACAGCAAAAGTGCTACTTTTTTCATTTCCCTGGGTGGTCTCAGCCTTATACTTTTCCAAGAGTAGTGGTTCAGGTATTTCCAGGGAACCATTTGATCCAACCCCAGGCACATACCCAGTTCAAGCATTTAGCTCTGCGAAGGAGCGTACAGAAATCAGGCCTGATAGGGTAAAGTCCTATCTCCCACCCTGATGATCCTGGGGAGAGAAGAGTGCTCACTGCTAAAATCCTGTTCCTCTTTCTTTTTCAGACTCATTGGTGGCATTCCACGTGGGATTCTCAGAAGGAAAAGATAAAGAAAAAACTCTGAGGTTTAATGAAACTTACCTCAATTATGGGAACAGCTATTTCCCTGAACATGGCTACTTCAAAGCACCGCATAAAGGTGTCTACCTGTTTGTCATCTCTGTGGAGTTTAGTTCAGGACCAGCATTAGGCCAACTCTCCTTCAGCCGTGGGTACAAAAAAACTCTCTCAAGCAGTCAGAGGAAAACACCAAATGGAAACACCATGACTACTTTTGCTATGGCAGAAATGGAGAAGGGGGAGAAAGTATGCTTTGAATTGCTGCAGGGCTCTGTAGTGAAACGGAGTCCACCGGGGACAACAATGGGTGGATTCCTAATATTTAAAACTTGAATAGTGACATTTTGTTTTATTGATATCTTCCCATAGATGCAATGGATCAATTCACTATTGCTTCATCTGTGATGTATTCAATCCTACTGCATGTGTTTAAACATAGCACTACCCTAGATTTGTCTTCATGCTTCTTTTCTGGAAGTGTTTGGCTTTTGATTAGTTGCTTATGAGCAGCAATGGGATTTTCTTTCAAGTGGTAAGCTAATGGTTTGGACTCCAAATGTATCAGCACACACATTCCCAAATCATTCCACTGTGAGAATTGCACCTAATTAGGAAAAAAAAAACCAACACGTTTTGGTGGACCTTCTTCACTTAACACAAAGAATTTCTCCTTTCCCCTGGCAAAAGAGCATTATCCTGTGGCAAATACCCCCACCACAGGCAAGGAAAAGATTTTAGGAAGGACTGTATATGTCAACCCTCATACTTTATGAATGGTAGCTTAAAACCAAGAAGCCAGGACAATTTACCTTTTAGTTCTCTGTGGACCACAATCACAGACTCTCTTGGAAACTTCTGCAAGTCACTCCAATTCAATGTTCCAGGCTTTGCACAACATGAACGCTAGAAAAGATCGATCAAATCCAGTAAGATGCACCCCTATGCTAGTATTTGTAAGCAAGGATCTTAGAAACAGCCTGGTCTCTTTGCTTCTGGGCCTCTGTTGTTTTTCAACTACACTACAAAAATTTAATGTAACATTTTTAAGGTGAATTTAATCTACATTTAGACATCAGGAAAAAAATCAACAATATTAAAAAATATTGGTGAAAATGCAGTTGATTTCTAAAGATAACCCTGAAGAATATTGTGAATTTAGCCCAGAGTTCAGCATTTACATAGTTTAAAACCAAGCAAGCAGGCAAATAAAACTAACAGCAAAAAGGCAACCTCATTGGTCTGCTGTCATTGTTGACTATAAAATAAATTTATAATTGGAGTAATTCAAAGAGTAGAATTTCTGAATTGCGGAGTTCTTTTGAATTTCCAAAATCTAAAGATGACCATGTCTGGTCACGTCCTAAACTTTTCTTCTGTCAAATAAAATATCCCAGAGGCTTTGCTTTTAAAGAAGTTCTATTATTGTGGTATTTTTCCTTGTCAATCTTAATGCCTTTCAAAACAATATTAAAACAATTTGCCAAAATGAAGTGCATTTAGAAATTCCCAATGTTTTTGATGAAAGAGGTAAATTCTTGTGTATTTTATGCCCTTTTAAGGTAGCATTTTCTAAGAGAGATCTGTCCTGCTGTTAAGGGGGTTTCTCCCCACTATATGTATTCTAAGCAACACTAAACTACAGAATTATTAAAAACCACATGGGTACCAACACGTTGCACTTAAGGCAACAGTTCAACAAGCAGAAAATATCTATCTTTTGAAATAAAGCTATAAAGCAGTTTCAGCTACTGACTTGCTGAGATTGCTCCTCTCCATCCTGAAAAATCCAAAAAAGCAAACGTCTGAAAATGATCTCCCATCTACTCCTAGCCACTGCTGGTCTTCTCACGAGATTAATGGGCTGAGTCTCCCGATCTATCTGCCATGGAGCCACACCTCGCACTGCTCTGCGGCAGGCAGCATGATGTGCCCGCAAGCTCAGTGTCATCTTCTGTCCCACAGACTGCTCAAATATCTGAGGGAAGGAAGAGAAGAAACATTTGAAGAGGTGGAATGTCAAAAAGGAAGAAAAGCATTAAGTTGTAAGATTGGGTTCTTTCAGTACAAAGCTACTGTAGTGGGGTGACTCAGACATTTTCACCTATGGTCCTTCAGTTACGGGCTGTTGCGGTGGCAGCCGTCTGCAGCGCCCAGCCCAGCGTGCTGCCTAGGTCAGGGTAGCTCAAGGAACACCCACCTTCAGCGCACACCAACTCTGCAGCTACCAGCTAAGTTCCACAATTAAATACAGACAGTGGATATATATGTTTAAAAACACTTTGCTTGTTTTAAAGCGTTGCCAGAAAGCTTCAACTGGAATGAAAACCACACAGGTACTTGCCATCGGAGGTAGTGGACAGGATAGCAGTTCTTCAAGACAGGACTTTTAAAGATTTGGCATCCTTGTGCTTACCAGAGTTTACTTTTGTTGAAGAATAAGCCAGGCAAGTTCAGAGATCATTGACTCCAGAGTGAACACAATATAAAGATGTTTTCACATTTGCGTTCTTCAAATATGTGCATAAGTTAGCCACCTGCATACACAAAGACAACACACTTGACTGGAACACTCTCATTTTTAGACTATGAAGCAAAAAATTAACAAGAGAATGGATTAAAATATTCTATTGGCTGCATAAGCCAGGAAGCCTGACTTGCTTCTCAAGCACAAGAGAAGAGATGATTAAGCTAAAGGGTTGTGGGTTTTTTGGTTTGTGGTTTTTTTTTTTTTAAAGAATATATCAGCTTTTTAATAAACTTCCATCTAAACCACCTCTCAAACACAAGCAAACTATTTGACTACTGGTATAAATGTCTTCAATTCCCGCCCCTCCTCAAACACTTGTATCATTGTTTGCAGTTTTTGGTGGGTTGGTTTGTTGGTTATTTTGTAAGGTTAACACAGCCACATCACCATGAACTCCATTTTTAGGCAACAGACTAGAAAAAACCATTTTACTGAAGAGACAGCAGACTCCAGATTAGGACCTAACGGAAAGAAAAATTTGCCACAAAAATGGCAAGAGGACAAGGGTGATTAACTGACAATTTAAAGAAAAAGCTATTGGTTGGCTCAGTTGATTAAGAATAGGGGATTTTCAGAGATGAAAAACAAACTGAAGCTGACCATAGGCATTAGGAAAAGACAGCTGTTTGTAAGAATAGACAAGTTCCACCAATTTATCTCAGAGTGGACCATCTAGACTAGCATGCCTGCTGGCAGTTTCAGCCAAGCACCAACAGGCACGGAAACATGTATGCTCACTCCAAGATATAGAGAGATATCTCATCGCCTTGAGCCTCATATTTAAAAAAAAAAAAAAGCCTCCAACTTCTCTTTGTACTTACCAAAAATCCTGTAACTGCCAGAAAACACTGCTGACAGCTCAGGTTTCTGGATTGCCAGATCAAACCACTAAGCTTTATAGATAAAAAAAGCTGTGCATCTTAATGCCTTTGCATAATTGTTACTGAAACTTTTACTGCTTTATAAATGTATCTTATAGTGCTTTACATTTTAAAATTAAAGTCTCCTAATGCTTTTTTCTTTTCCATTACTAAGGTGATCTCTTTACTTCACCCAAAATGCAAGCACCCATTGTATATCACCAACAGATCCACCAGTGCCTGAATTCTGCAATCAGAATCACTCAGACCCTTTCAGATACCCACATCAAGCCAGTCTCTGAAGTCCGTGGTGGTCACCCCTCATGAACCAGACTCATGAGGTGTCAACCCACAGCAGTGGTCCTCTCATGACTCAGATTCACAGCCTGTATTGACTTACCACATAAACATCAGTGAGAAAGACTGGTGTTTTGGGGAGCAGTGAATATTAAAGCTGCAGAAGGGATTAATGAAATTAATGGAATTAAATCTCATCCTTTATGAGATTAGTGATACCTCTGCAATTTACAAGGTTGTGATTCAATTCACCAACTACTCAGTGCGCTCTTCGGCTTGCATACAACACACACGTAGGGATTTTAGATATGTCGCTGGATATGGCAGTTTCAGTTCTTAAATACTGATGCAAGCTCGTCAGTAACACATTTTTATATAGAGGTCAAAAATAATCATGCACAAACATCTTGATATTCATTATTAGCAGGCAGTAGAATTTATTTTCATTTATCAAAACCCCCCAATTTCTTCAAAAGGACTCTCGTACCTTTGGGCTATAGCACCATCCTGTGGTCATTTCGAGAAGCAACATTAGGGGAAAAAAAAATTAAGTGCTCATCAAAACAAAGACTGGTGTAGAAAGTTTCAGTTATCCGTGGTATTTTCATACCTCCTGTAACGCTAATATAAAAATCCCAGTTTTCAAACCAACCATGATCAAGTGTAATCGGTGAAGATATTCCACAAAGTACACAACAGCCACAACCTTAAGAAAAGTTTCACTTTGCCAAGATACTAATCTTAAGTAGACCAAACCTCTGTGCAGTATAATTTTCTGGTATTACGCATTGAGGTAAAAAAAAAAAGTTAAAACTACCTACAGTCTGGTCTTCCACAGTATTTTCCCCAACTCTAATGCAAGAACTTAATGCTTGACTTTACAGGAAAAAAAAAATAATTTATAATTATCTTCACAATATGCTGGTACCAGTTTATATGATGCTCAGATATCAAAATTTCTAGCTACTGTAAAAAATGGGCTTTAAAGCTAAGATTATTCCCAATCAAAGGTAGAAAGAACAGAAATTGATCTTAATTCTTCCTGCTTGCAAACTAAAGGTGAACTCTGTGGAGAGTAGTAGCTGATGCATCCCTTCAATGAGAACATATATTCTGAGATTTTATAGAATTGTATACTCACGGATGAGATATCCCCTTGATCAGTCTTCATCTGCTTGAATCATAAAAAACAGAGTGAATTGGGCAGGCTGTCCCTGCATCTGCATCATTTTGTAACCAACAGCACATAACTGTATCAGCTCAAATCTCTTAATTTGGATATCACTACACAAAAAGAATGTACACAGAGGGAACAAAAACCAGTTACAGAATCCCCCATCCCTTTATTTTTTCTTCCTCTTTTTACTGGAAGAGCTCGATGCAAATTTATACGAATAAAACCAACACATGGGGTACTCTCATATGCTCAAATAAAAGAATTATGCAATTTTGACTTGCTTCTGGCTTTTCTATAAGACAAGGAAAAAAGTCAGGAGAACGAAAATTGATTTTACTGTTGTGCCCAAATTTAGTCCAAGGAATACAGAGCCTGAACTTACAGAGCACCAAATAATTCTAAACACCATTGAACAATAAAACTTATTCAAAGACTATGGGGGGGGGAACGGGGACATAAACAAGGTATTAAAAAGTAGGGAATTATTTAGTTACAGTATTATGATTTCCAAGTCATTACATTTTTAAGGCAAAATCTTATAATAACAAAACACGTAACTAATGTGTACTAAAATAAGGTTATTTACTTAAAAATGATACATTGGACATAATCTGTGTACAGAACAAGCAATTCATGGTAAACTCAGTAAGGCACCTTCTAAAGCAGATGCTGTACAAAATACATTAGTGTGTTACATTTTTAAAGGAGTATTCTACACTTCTGGCATATAACACACACAAGAGTGTGACCATTTGTCTTGTTCCACTCTTCTTTCATTTTATTTACATCTTCTCTAGGTTAACTACAAAGTTATTTATTTTTCTTGTATACAATATAGTACATTTCATTTTGGGCACGGCATGTCAGAGCACAAACGTCACTACGTGATGTGGGCTTCCATCATTGCATTCGAAGGTAAAATATTACAAAGCAACAATTACATGAGATTTGTTCAAAAATGAGAAGTAACATGCACTCCACTTCTGCTATACCAACCCAGGCTAACACACCGTGACTCCATAAAGCACTGCCTCGTTCAACACTACCAGCCATTTTTAGACACCACCCCTATTTGGAATACAGACTGTGGGCACAGGATAGATTTCTGACTTCAGAGGCACTGTCAGAGGAACGAGGAAGTGCTAAATCATTTTAGTATTTGACAGAAGATGAGCGCGTAACTTCCCTTTAAGAATATCTGCAACAGCCAAAGAATGCTTTTTAACTTATTGTCTTCGCTTCCCAAAGATTTTAGACCTTTAAAATACAGTCTGTGAAGACAGAGTAGATGAAATGTATCCAAATGATTTGTTTTATAAACACATTCAAGTGGTCATTTAGATCAACATCTAAAATCTGATTCCAGACTACTATGGAGGTAATTTATAATATTAATTTTAGATTTTATTCAATATCTCAAAATAGACTAATTAAGAAAATAATTGGGGAAAGTGATGCATATTGGGAAAACCGCCAGTTTCTTGAGTAAACGTCAGGAAAAATTACATATTGAGTAAAACTCAAAACGAACTCAAATGTAAGCCTAAGCCTACATATTTTTCTATAGGAATATGACGTTTCTTGTGGAATTTGCAAGTTAACCAGGAACACAGAAACTTTCCTTTCAGTTGCTGTAACAGTAAAATTTATATAAGCAACTCAAATGGTTTTCCACTGAACTGAAATCACATGGAGCAGGTTAAATAAACAACCCCACCCCCCCACCCCCGCCCACATGTGAGTGTTTAAGAACTTCCAAGGCACAGTCTTGATACTCCAAGATATTTTACACACTTCTGATTTTTATATTAAAAAAAAAAAAGAACACATTCACCAATTTTGGGGGATTTTTTTTTTTTGGATGACAAATGCTTAGAATTTTGACCAACAAAATGAGATCAAACGCACTCCAACAGAAGAATCCTATTACTCTCCTGACTTCAAAGGCTTCTGAACTCTACGGTTTTGCATAAAGCAACAACTTAGCTTTAGAATCTGCACTAAGTGTGCTTACTTAGGTAAAAATTAATGGGCAAGCTTTGAGCCGAATTTTTTCCCCCGAAAATGATTGCTAAAATATCAGTATAGACATACTTGGGCTCCGAACAGTGAATGGCTTTGCGAGGAATGTAGATACGTGCTCAAGTGCTTTATGCAGCCAGGTCCTTTAGTGATAACATGTTTTGGAATATCAGGGAATCAAAGAATGCTAAAGACCTAGCTGCTCCTCTTCGGAACAGCAACAACTGCATATGCACAATACGTTTGAGTATGAACCTACACACTGAAGTGCTGATAAATTAAGGTGAAAAGATGTTTTTTTCTCTCTCAAAGATCAGTCACCTTACTACTTCTGCATTAAAGCGCATGTGTAAATCAATTTAGGTCTTAAGATGTCTACCAAAAATCACCATCCTATTGCCTTGCAAATGCCTAAACAATGGAGGAGAAAATAAGTGAACAACTAAAAACTATCGAAATTCACACTTTCAGCAATGGCTTTCTAAAGACCTGGGAAAAAGGAATTAGAGAATTCACAAAACAAGTTTACAGTTAAAAATGCTGTGGTAACTTCTAAAAGAAATTAAAAAATATTCTAACTAGGAATGGGTTAATTCAAATAGACCTCCATGCTCTGAAAGTTTAAGCTAGCAGGGTACCTACATAAACATTTTTTCCTTCTTATTGATAAAATTCCCAGAGAAGGGGGGGGGGAAGCTTACCCCTTCCTTCTTTTGGCTCTTACCAAATATTTTCAAACTACCTGTGCAAAAATTATGCGCAAAGACACGATTAACAATTTCAAACTCATCATATATTTCTTGGCAATGGACGGAGAAATGTTGTTTTAAAAAGCCCTTTATCATGAGAATTGTGGCACAATATCATATATCTCTTGCTGTTTTCAAATAAGTTAAAATCATAGTTGACACAGCTATGAACTTTTCAGCCAGAATACATATTAATACTTAAAGGCATTACTGAACAAAAGTAATGACTTTATTTAAAAAAAAAAAAAAAGAAATGTCCCTTGAAATAGCTAGTTTTCTATAAAATATGTAGAACTGTTAAATAAAGTCTGTACATCACAATAGAAAATAAAAATACTGCAATCTTTTGCCTGACCATTTACATTATGTGAACTACAGAATTAGAACAAAAAAATAACGTTAGAAGGTTGTAATTGTTCACAAATCACATTAGTTCTGTGTTATATTGTTTTCTATGAGTTGTATTTTCAAGGGAAATTTAAGCACATATCAAAACAATCTCCATGTACATATTTTAAGACAACAAATACTCTGGCAGAGATCAATCTGAAGTTTTAACATTTTTTCATCAATTTTAATATTATTCGTAACTTTTTTCTTCAAATCTCGACTATGGCATATGTGTGTGCGCGCATGTATCTAATGTACACATGTACCTAGGACTAGGTGGGTTTTTTTTACTAAAGCACAAAACATACCGTATAAATAACTTCCCTTTTTAAAGTTATCTGGAACAAGATTTACAGTACAAAGTTATAGGCACTTAAATTATCAAACAGATTCAATGGTTCCAATACCGTGTGTTCGTTCTTCTGATGATTGATGCATTTGAAGCTTCAGCTTGAGTTATGGTACTATTTTCTAACTTCAAAGTAGATGTGCCAAAGGAGTTATAAATCAGTAATTCTGCCTCACAGCAACCTCATGGAGGGGTTCTGGTATTTAACCAACTTGTCTGGATCAGTGAAGGAAAGAAGGGAACTAGTTTCCTGTGCAGGCCAAAGAGATGGCATGATAGGACCAGATTTTGTGATTATGTTAACTTTACCTTTGTGAATTATCTTTCAATGCCATTCCTCCCAAACTTGCCTAACTGGAACTTAAAACACCCACTGATTTACCTTGTCTCAAATCTTGAATTTTATAACTGTCCTCTAAGTGGCCCACAGACATGGCCTCCTGCATTTACATCAGGGCAACCCAGCCCAAAATCTTCCATACGTTCTGGATCTTATCTTCAACTGTTCATGTTTTCGGTTCTCCTGCTCTTGACCTTCACTGTGTTCTCTAATCTTCTGAGCGCCTGGCCTGTGCTCCCTGCCTTCCCTCTTTTGAGTCTGTAAATCAGATGTGTTCTCAAGCATTTCAAAACTTACCTTCTGCCGAGTTTTGTCAAATGATCAAAAAGCATGCTCCTACAACTTACTGACTCCCTCTTTATGGCAAAGAGTTCAGAGCATGACAGACACCTACCACTGAGTCCCAATAAAGCAGAAAGGCAAAACACATCATCAGTGGTCTTTCTGTTAAGATGTAAATTATTGTACAGCAAAAACGCTGGTTGCATGGGGCATTATGAAATATATACCAAATGTCATCCAGCAACGGAGCCCACTAGACTGTAAGTGAGATGACCAAGGTGGTCTCTACCTCTAAGAGAGATTGTTTCAAGCTCTCTACAGACTCAGGCAGGCATTCCTTAATTTATTAACGATTCACATTTTTGAAGTTCTCCTTGTGACCAAAACAAGAATAGAACTAAAATTGAAATTTTGGAAGATAACTTAATAGCAAGGAGTAAATTCTGTAACATGTCTCTGATTGTGGAGCCACAAAATGCATGGAGCCCTGACCGTAAAACTTTGTTCATTTAAATGGTTTCTTATCTACTCCAAATGACAGCAAAATAACCCTGGCACACACATAAAGCCATAAGGAACTGTTAAACTGAGTAGTATCACAAACAGATTCATAACATACAGGTTGTTTCACAAAACCTTGGTATGGATTGACTAGGTTTTATCAGGTAGAAGGCAAAAAAAAAGAGCTTATATTCTCCATCTCTGCTGAATCCATATAGCTTGTGAGGCTTTCACAGAAAGCACTGTAATCTGAACATTCAATTCAGTACCCAGAGTTTTACTGGAGACTAAGTATGACTGAAGTCTCAATGCAGCTCAAACAAAAACAAATGTGATTCATCAAGGCTGTCCATATATGTAGCATGTAGTGTATAGAGGCTTTCAGTATCACAGTCTATGAAGTACTGAAAGATTTGATTAGCAGCCTGTAGAAGTGTGCTGAGAAAACATACTGAATCTCAGTTATTTCCTCTTCCCACATAGGTCTCACCCATGTTTGAGTGAAAAGATCTAGGAGTCCAGCTTTGCTCTCCAATGTCAATTTACTATGTCATATCTTTACATCTTGTGATTCCACCATCTTGGCAAGTGTCTTCTTGATCCTCAAGGCAGTGAGCCTTGAGGCAGGATTATGAGCCCAGCATTCAGACATTAACTTCAATATTGCTCTTAAACACTGTAAAATAAAAAAAAATCAAAGGAACAGTAGTGTAACAACTGACAGAACTTAGAGGTATATAATTTTGGTTCACTGTCAAGCCCAAATTATAGAACTCTTAAGTCCAAATGTGTAACTTCTACATTTTCTGCAAAATTTCTGATCCAGAGCTATTATAAACAGATCACCTAGAAACCAAAACAAAAGCCCAAAACCCACCAACCACCGTGTCCCAATCCTCTTTTTTCCTCCCCTTCACTGCCTAGTGTTAGAGTAGCTGGAATTAACTGAAGTGCTTCTTTAGTTTCACAAAGACACATTACCAGAATTATCATTACAACTCAAGAACAAAGGTACAAAAATGGTAGCAATAAGCTGAAAAATTTCCATTTATATGTCAGAAAATCTGTAGAGGACTTTCTCACTGAAATCAAGATGCGACAAAAGTTCTTTCAGCAGTCAAAAAATAAAATGGAAAAAACTGGCAATTCCTAAAAGAAATTAAGGATTTGGGGAAGAAAGTACATGGCATATCTAGCTTGCTATGTGAAACATAGTTACATCTTATTTACTGTGTTCAAGCTGTGGCCCTTGAAAAACACATGAAGATTTAGTATTTCAGTTACATCATGGTCCTGGAATGTAACAGTAAAAAAGAAAAATGGAAAAAAATAAAAGGGATATCTACAAACACAAAGAAATTGCTTCACATCCCATGAATACCTTATAAAATGAACCAATATGCTATATATATATTTTAAGGCTAATAAAACCAATTAAAAGCTTGTTTCAGTTTTAGCTCCAATCAAAACTCTGAAAAATATTTCACTATCTAAAAAAAAAGAATATCTAAGAGCAGTATTCATATACTTGGATGCTGCTTAAGGGTATCTTCTCCTTAGATTAATGAAGAGATAAACTCAAAATACTATATTTTTTATGTATTTCAAACATATCTTTCTCCTATTAGTGCTATGACGTTTTCAAAATATCAGAATGTCTGAACGTAGTCCCTATTTTACAATGTTTTGGTAATTAATTAACTAAAATACCCTTCCATATTAACGAACAAACTGAACTTATTTTTCCTTTCAGCATACTCACTTCATCGCTATTCCACCTATTTGATACTACTGGGCGTAGGCGTTTGACACACACCACTTCTCTCATGTCCTCATAGGATGGATCATTTGGCACCATGTCATAATATGGCAGCTGATACTCTTCAACAATACCTGGAGATAATTGTGAAAGATTGAGAACCATTTAAAAAAAATAAATAATCTGTGTATCTACTCTGAGATTTCCTCAGCCAGGAGCAAAATTTAACTCAATTTTGTGCCAAGGCAAACCCACCACACTGTTATACTGCGATAAAAAACTGACTATTTCACTATAACAATAATTTATCAGAAAAGACCCAATATTAAGTTTAATAGCTACACTAATTCCTTGCAGTCCCTTTGACTTTGACACCCAATGTAGAATTTGACATCATCTAATCCACCACATGCTACAAAGAAACAGGGAGAAACCATAACATGGAAGAAGAGAATACAAGTGAAGACCTCTAAGGTCACAAAAGAAGAATGAAAGAAAAGGAAAGACGAATCACGAAAATACATGTGAGGAGAAAACTGAATGACACCAGAAATGCAAGAAAGTATAACAGAAGAATAATATCTTATCAATTACATTTTATAAGCTTAATTAACAGCACCAGGGTGAAACACATCTGCATCCCACTATTTCTCAGAAACCAGGCACTCTGCTTTTTGAGTAAGGAAAAAAAAAGCCCAAGCTGCTTAATTCTAACAATCAAAAAGGCTTAGCTCAGTGATTTTCAAGCTGTACTACTGCTTTTAAAGAACACAAGCCTGTTGATACAGCAGACTTGTTACATTATTTCCTGAAGAAGTATTATTAAAGTGAGACAAGGGCCTGGTAGATTTTATACAGATTAATTAAAAGTTTACCTCCTGTGACGCAGCGCCGAGCCATTTCCCAAATGATCAGCCCAAAACTGTAGATGTCAGCCATGATGTATGGTTGGAAATGGTTTTTATTCAGGCTTTCATCCAGGACCTCTGGAGCCATGTAACGTTTTGTTCCCACTCTAGTATTCAAAGGAACATCAACTTCGTTTGTGTCACTATATGGAAATATTAGGAAGTTAGTGAGTTGTGGACTATTACAAGACAAGGTAAGAAATCCTGTAAGATGCAATCGTTACACTGCAAAGCTCCCATTTACCAATTAAAGTATTTCATTTGCTTCCCTCTCAATACTACACCTGAAATACACTGTACCTCCCTGAGAAAGATTGACTAGAAAAAAATTATAGCGAGTATGGAAGTTGACAGTTTACTGCTGCTTTTGCAAGACATGGAAAACCATATGAAAAAACTGAATAAGAAAACCACTATAAAGATGAGTATATTTGGTAACAGCTCAGGAAATTATTTGCAAAGGCTTATGCTTTCTTTCAGGCTCTACTGTACCAAAAGATAATTCTACTGCTCCACTGGAATAAAAAAGTAATCAATAATACTATTATAGTATCACTTTTTTGATTGAATTTCAAATCCCTTTACAGTGTTGAAATTTTCTATGAGATAATTTATAATGAAACTACATGATAGCAATTACTATGAAAGGCAAGTTTTGAGTAACAAATGAATTGGTCTCCTCTTCCTTTCCTCCAGAAACTACTTGTATTTTCCACAAGAGTCCTTTCGTTGTTCTCTTAACAACCTACTTTCATCTCAGTGCTTACCAGCATTCAAAGGAAGAACATCATTTTACTCTCCAAACTGAAAAAAACTGAAAGCATGCAACCAAATTACTCCAACTTCCTTTTAAATTGGACATCTGGGACGTTAAACAAAATTATATAAAAGCTTTCCCATTACAGAGGGTTTGTTCACCTACCTGTTAAACTTGACTGCAAGACCCAAATCAGCAATGCAGCAGGTTCCATTCTTCTTTATCAAGATGTTTTTACTCTTCAGGTCCCTATGGGCAATAGCAGGCTTGCCTTGTGTCCCATAAATTTCTGTGTGTAGGTGGCACAGACCACATGCAGCAGAATACGCCAGTTTGAGGAGAGCCCTGTTGTCTAGTGTAGTGCATTTCAGAAAATCATACAATGATCCATTTTCATGGTAATCTGTAATCAAGTAAAGCTGTGTCCAGGAGCCAGTGCCTTTAATATCTGCAGCTATGAAACCTATGAAATGTATAAACAAAATTACAATTTATTTGTACATAATTTTTTTATGCAACAGATTAAGAATTCCTAAAGCTATATTGTCTTGCACTGTACCAAAGGATACCTGTTCCCCTTACAAAAAGTAATAACGTAGAAGCTCAGATTTCAAGTATACACGAAGTTACCGTTCCACTTTTCCAGCAAAGAGACTGCAGACATGTTTCCAACCAAAGGCAGCAAGATTCTACCGTTTTAATAGCATTTTATTAGCATAAATTAAGGGACACCCATCTGGTTATTCCACAGAAGCCACGATATACCCCTCAAGCCACCAAGAACTTCTCTTTCATTCTCACACAAGCCCTCCAGTAGCCAAACTATGTACTGCTTCCTTACCAAGGATGTTTTCGTGACGCATTAAGACAGTTTGGTAAATCTCTGTTTCTCGGAACCAACTGGCTTCTTCTGTGGTGAAAAACACTTTCACTGCGACTTTTTCACCCCTCCATTTGCCCATCCACACTTCACCATATCGTCCTTTTCCAACTTGCCTCACCATCTGAATTTGTTTGGCAATAGTGCGCTGGACCTAGGAAAAAAAAGATTAAAAATGAGGGGAAGATGGAGGAGGGAAATGCAGCAATTAACCAGGAGCACCTGGACAAACTGCTTCTCAAGCTTGGATGGCTTAGAGTTTTGTTCCCACTGTAAAATTTTTTTCTGTATTATTTTCCACTATGCCCATTTCAAACTCATTATTGCTGCCTCCAGGGAAGAATAGTATAACAAACCCAAAAAGATTCAATCACCTCAACTTCTTATTTAATTCAGACGCATTCTCTTGCATTCTGTTTGTTTCTATTTTATAAATAATTACAGTCATCTATCTCACTGGCTAATTTTTATGCAAGTATTACATAGGGTAGAGAACCAAAAGTTAAGAACAACAATCAGCAAATAAAGAGCAAATCTCTTTTATCAAACAGTGGACACTAAAAAAAAAAATATCTTTGAGTTTGCTCAATTTGATACTTGTATTATCTGTTCACTGCATTTTTACCTTAATGTCTGTAGGCTCTAATTTTTCTTTAAATTTTGCTAATGCCATCAGACTTCCTAACATACAATCTGATTTTGCCCTTCATTTTAGTTCATTATGTGAAGATGGGCTTTCATACATGTTTAGTTTGTACTATATCTTTTCAGTGCAATTGCATATAAAAAATTACCACACTGTACAGATAAACTGCTTTGTTCCAGACACCAGGTACAAACCAAACTTTGTATTTGATGAAGAGAAGTTCAGTGAAGAAAAATCTGAGTTTATGATTTACCAACAATGGTAGTCCTGATCCACTCCCAGAACTTTGAGACTGGTCAATAAGGTCTTTTAATGACTCCCCAGCTGGAATAAATGCTTCATCTTGTTCCAGGTCACGATTATAACAGTGCCGCTTTGCCATCGACTTACAGTAATGCCTGCAAAAGTAACGGAAGAAGTTAAGCTGAACTCCAAAGCACTCTTCAAAATATGTAGTAAATTGAGCTAGGAAAAAAGCTATTTAAATGTACAAGTTTTCTTAAAAGAAAAAAAATATCAGATTTTACTGTACCCTTTTTTTTCAGAAATGTATCTTCCATGATTTTTTAATATTAAGAAGCTGTAATGCATGTAGAGGCATAGCAGTTTATTATGAGTCAGGTGGAAACCCAGCATTTTTAATACTCTGCTCACAGCCAGTGTTACTAGCATACCACCGCTCGTTTTGTTTTAAACAGACTGAACCTTGAACCATGGCAGATGAGGCTGACACATGCACATTTCTGCTGAAACTGCTAGAACAATGATCATGCCCAGCATAGGGCTGGAGCTGACAGAAGCCTGCATAGTCTCTTAAACTGCACCTGCATGAATTGCCATAGCTCAGCCCGTCAATGATTTAGTTTTGAAACACAACAGAAAGAGGAAAAGATATAAGACACATCCTTGGCGCTTTAGGTTTGCAAAAGCACTTTACAAAGGTAAATCTCAGAAGTAGATGGAATTTAACTATAGAATTGCCTGAAGATCTAAAAACATAAAAGCATTAAGATATTCCTGTTTACTGGATACTATAGCATCAAAGTTATGTGTAACTTTGAAAACTTTAAACACTTCGCAGCCAGAGGAAAGGATCAAATTCACTTAAAGTCTATGCTGTGAACATTTCATTTTACCTAGCAATGCAAACTGCTATCCACCGAAATGTGCAATTACAAATTTCACTTTCAATCTATTTTTGTCAGAAATAAGTATTATTAACTGAGTACATTCACAAAACTACTGTTCTGTTTACATTCATTTGGGAAATTAAAAGTGTTGCCAATAAAGAAGGTGCTTTCCTTACTTGTAACAAAAGCAGCTAAATAAGATGATCATGACAATTATGCAGACTGCCATCGAAATCAACACTGCCATCCAATGAATGCTGCCATCAAAAAGTCCATCTATTAAAAAAAAAGGAAAGTTTCCAAAGTCTGTTAATTAAACATCTATTGTAAACAGCTTATTTAGGTATGATATTTTCATATATTTTGTGTATGAATGTGCACAAACCGAAACACAGAGGTTTTGTCTGAACATCAGGAAATACTACTTTACTATGAGGGTGCCCAAGCACTGGCACAGGCTGCCCAAGGAGGCTGGGGAGTCTCCCTCCCTGGAGATATTAAAAACTCATCTGGACAGGGGTCCTGTGTAACTGGCTGTTGGTGGCCCTGCTTGAGCAGGGGGTTGGACCAGACGATCTCCAGAGGTCCTGTCCAACCCTCAATCAGTCTGGGATTCTGTGACAGTATGTGGAGCCCCTTGCAAAACGTCAGAAAGGAGCAAGACAGCTCATGCATAAAACATCAGTTCACATGAAATTACTTTGATACTAAAGCACTATAAATTTTGTGTAAGTATTTACAGCAGAAAAGCAGAGATATTTTCATTGGGATGACAATAAAAAAAAAGGATTTAACTTGAGATTTTGGAGTTGGTGGTTTTGGTTGACTCTTGTTAGTTTGTTCTTACAGATAGAAATGAAGGATTTACAGCAGTAAGATTCTGAGAAGGCATTAAAGCAACAGTTAAACCAGTACGACTTTTCTAGTGATGAATAAGTGCATGAAAATATAAACTATTTTCACTGAGAGCAACAGAAAGAAGAGAATGACTTTACAGTAGGTAACAGCTAACAATGTCAGAATACTTTTTTTAAGATACATTCACCATAGCAAAGGCACTGCAGAGGTTAAGAAAACCATTTTGAAAAGACAAGACAAAAGGCTGTGGAAACAGAATAAAACCAGATCAAAAGATTACATGCAGATTAAGATACGAGCAAACTGAGTAAGAGAATAAAAATACCATGAGTGACTGATGGAGGAAAAAGTTTACCTTGGAAATGGCAGAAGAGGAAAACTGGAAATAGAGTATGAAGTACAGCACAGGGCCTCATATCAAAATTATTTAGTAAATAAGAAATATCTGTGCAATAACAATAATTACGTTTTCTCTGTGTTTTTATCTGTTGATGAGGAAGAACAGAATCCATATAGCAATTATTAGCAGCAGCGTGAATATCTAGGATCTGTTTACCTGTACTGTCAAGTGGTGGTAATGTTGGTTGTAAATCCTGATTGCAGAAATCAGTCCGACAACACTCAATTGTTCGACGTAACTGAGCTTTAGGCGAGTCCTGTTGAAGGTGAATTGAATAAACTTTCAGATTTTGAAGTGATCAGCTAGGATGGGGACGGGCGATGCTACTGATACAGCCCAGACAAAAGTTTAAGCTGTTTTTATATTAAAAAACAAAAACAACAACAACAAAAAACAACCACACCAAAACCAGTTTAACCTCACATTTCATATATGAGACAACTTCACTGTAGCAGGCAAGCATCATGTAATCTCTTTGGGTGCATATGTTCTGTTTCACTTTTTTTTATTTTTCCTGGAACATTTTTTACTTGCTGCACAGAAATAGATGGTTCTTACTTAAGTTGCTATTTCACACATGGCAAATTTTTCAAGCTTGGTCAAAAGCAGTTAATTGTATGTTAAATAAATACAGCTCTTAAGACAAAAAAAACCAATCCCTTTAGAAGTTTTTCTCTTACACTCATCATAGCAGCACTCTTTGCTTCAAAAGCATTTTCAGAACACCATATAGAAGTTGAAGGAGCATGAAAATTAATCTAACGGTAAGACACTAATACAAATTAGACTCAAGAACAATTTCAAGAGGTGATCATGACACCTCAGGTCTGATTTGCAATCACCCTAAACATTCAGAGCTATAACCGAAGTCTACAGTGCTTCCAAAAAGCAGTGCTACTGACAGCTAAGTTATATAGAAACTCAAGTCCTAGAGATTTAAAATTGTGCATCCAAAACAGTGATAGTGTTGGGGGGTTGGGGGGTGTGGGGGGGTGTATTGAGAGAGAAAGTAACCCAGCTGGCAATTACCTCTGAAAGCTTTATTTAATGTAAGCAACATGACAAAAGAAAAAGCAAAAGCAAATCCAGTCTTCCAAGGCAATATTCATTTGCCCAGCTAGCGCTACATCTCCATCTTCTAAACAAATCCTTGCTTTATTAACTGTGTTTTCAGTTCCTACTTTTGTAGTTCTACAGGCTGCAGGTAGATGAAGTTCTGAAGGCTGCAGCCTGCTTAATTATACATCTTTAAATCAAAAGCGAGTTCTATTCACACAATTAATGATACATAACTCTTCTAGAAAGGAAAATAAAAGTTACATGTCGGACAGGAAAACATACACATTTGACAAATTGCGTGTACATGTTCATGAAACTTTAAGGGAGCTCTTATGTAATCTGTGAAGACAACTCCCTGTGATTATACTCTTCTGTCAAATGAACGGAAGGAAACAAGAAATTCCAAATTAAATCAAACAAGAAATCCTGCATTAAAACATGAACTACTCAGATAAATTACTTTGACTATAAAGTTGTCTCTTCAACTGAGGAAACAGCTGACAGAAGTAAAAGGTTGATGTCCTCTGCTCAATTTGTCAGTGGCTTACAGATACTTGCAGAGAACTCCAACAAGCTAGACTTCTATTCTAATCTTTGCTCAAACACCATCAAACGCCCTTTCTGTCACTACTCGCTCACGATTGTTCAGTCCCATTCTCCTCAGTGGCACATGGCAACATGCAAAAGTCTTACGACTGCAGTTGTAATCTACAGAGGTTTAAACTGCTTATGCAGTCTCCCTACATAGCCTCTATGGAGATCTTCAATTTTAAAGATACTCTTTTTTTTTTTTACCTTGCACTGGAAGTCTGAACCTTCATACTTCATGCAGCCAGAAGCAAGCGTGGGTTCTCCATGTTCATCTTCCTCAATGATAGCAAAGCAATGCCCATTAGTTCTGGAACAAACGTATCAGTTGTGCTTTACCAGCATGTTTATTTTTTAATATGTGGCATTAGTTGACCACAAACCCATTAAGAACACCAGAATGGCAAGATCTAGAAAAAGTCTTCTTTAACACAGCGGTTACCACACAGTTTGAGAACAAAAGACCCCCTACAATATTTTCAAACAGAACACTGTAGGGATGTTTTTTTCCAAATAGTCTGTCGTCTTCTTCCTCACCCCATTGCAAGATTGCTTGTATCCAACCTCAAACACGCAGTTGTTCAGAAACAACTGAGGGGGTGGACGAGCAGCGATCTCACTAGGAAGACTTACTGACTGCAATTTTATAGCATTAAAAAAAAAATTCAAGTGTCTGTTCTTGAAAGTGCAATGATAAACTCCGAGAGAAGTCCCAGTATGTGAAAGGTGCCTAGCTCAAGGTCAAAAGCTCAGCTACACTATTCCCACATAAGCCCTCTCAAATATTCAGCCTTTAGGACAAAACAAATAAATCCCCAAACCCAACTTTCTGAAGTTGACAGTAACAAATAGATTACATTCTTTCACAAAAATGGCACTTCAACTCCCCGTTATCTCTTTATATATACATATGCTTTGATTTCTAACCTACATGAAAATGTCAGCAATATCTGTAAGGAACCCCAAACAAATTTGCAATGGTAGGTCTGTGCTTTCAATACATGTAAAATTACTATTTTATGAAGTAGATCAAAATTCATTTGTTTCCTCACCACAGACACTAAGGAAAACAAATCCAGAAATATTTTTGTTTGCCAAAAATTTTTTTATTTAAATTCATGTGAAGAAATGCAGATTTGGGAAGCATAATGCCAGAAAGTACCCTGCACATGAACACTGCAGAAGTGTTATTAACTCTCTAACAGCTTTGTTATCAGAATAATGATCTATACAGCTGTTAGTTCAGAGGCAAAAATTTAATAAGACCTATACTGACTGCATACACTAGAGGGCAATACAAGGCAAGAAATAAGTGCCAAAGGAAATGAAAGACAACATACTGGATCATAACCAAACATATTATAGGTGCAAAACTATGTTTGTAAAGTACTGCCTGTGTTTACATTTAAAAAAAGATAGTTGTGTTTATTCCATGTCCCTGGGTTCAAAAAAAGCTGCTTTATCTGCCAAGTGACAGCTTTAGAGGGGCTTAATAGTATGTGTTAAAGACTCAAGTTACAGTAGCAAATAATACATTTTCTATTATGTATCTTTGTGTCTTTATATTAATTCTTAAGGAAGAAGACAGAAGGGCCTTAAACAGGAACAGTAAATGAAGACAAAAAAGGAAAACCATGGACATTTCATGACCTGAAAAAAACCATCTTGAGCAAGCACATAATCAGTGCACGAGTCTGTTAGAATTCTTATGCCTATCAAAAGATACAACTACCCTCCTGTCCCTATAAATTCAGAGGTTTTTCTTTTTTTGCCCTGCCTTTCCCTCACACTCTACAACTAATGAACATGTAACAAGAGGAAGTCTCACTAAAAGGCTATGTTGCTAACATTACCTTTCGACTACCAGGTGAAAAAGTATCAGACTAAGCAAGCAAGTATTCACATCAGAAGGTTTAGATTTGGGTCATTTGATACCCACCCAGTTATAAAATGCTACAGGTTACTTAAAACCTCAGTCCTTCAAAGCCGTTGCTGGGGGCAAAATGACTGGTTGCAAATGGTTCTAAGGTACAGTAGAAGCAGTTTTGTTTATATACAGATGACTGTGGGTTTTAGTGCTTAGCTCTCTACAGAACCAGTGGATTTCTAATTAATTACCGTCAAATTACCTGACAGAACCTCAGCCAGCACTCTAGAGATAGTTTGCTCTCTCACGAGAAAAATGAGTCTCTTCAAAGAGCCTCTTCTATCCTCTACGTAATACTTACATGCATGTGTTATTAATAGCATCATCTGGACAATGTCCTGAGCAGTAGCACTTAAGAAAAGGTAAGGTGTCCTCTGGAGCAAGTGTTACTCCATTTGCTTGTTTCTTTTGGTCAGGATTTGTCTTCATTCCTGTGCCATGAAGCATGCTGTTTAGATTTTGACCTGGACATTTAAAAAACAACCAAAAACCCACAGAAAATATTTTTGCATCTCTCTGATAACTGTTAGAGCTTTACAGGCAAAACACGACAATAGAATAATTATATTAAATAATGGAATAATACAAGACATGAGAACCTCCTCCCCCAAGATTACGGCAAAAATTTGAGTTAAGATTTTTATTCTAGAAATACCTACCTCAAACATTTTATATGTTAATAGCAGATCTTCCAACCATAACCAATATACACAGAAAGGGGATATTTTCCCTTTCGGAGGTGGGGCAGAAAAGTAGCAAATGTAACTGGTAAGAATTTTCTGAAGAACAGCTTTCTCACTCGTGTTTAGAAAACCAAAATGCTGACCACTTGATAACCACAACAGTATAGTTTGTGCATGACTGAACGTACTTAATATGCAATTTTCTAATTTTCTGAACAGAAGTAATTTTTTATGGATTCACAGTCTCACAGAAGAGCAGTAATAACTACAAAATCTCTTGGGTTTTTTGATCTCTGCATGCATTAGTACTTCAAAACAGAGCTAAAGTAAAATCTTGTTTGCAAATTAAATTTTAGTAAATGACATGAACATCCACATAAACAAGCTTTCAGAGAATAAAAATAGGACTAAATTACGTTCCAAGCAGCCCTCAATTCCTCAACAGGAGGAGAGTTGAACATAATTTGTTCTAGTTCATATTATTAAAGTGCTTTTGCAAATGTAGGCATTAAGAAGAAAACAGATGGAATTTTTCTTCTGAGCGAAGAATACCCAGAAAAAAATTTAGGAACATTATCTGCCTCATGTGGAATAAGCTTGGTGACCACTATATGAGATGAGATCATCATCATCCATCTCCCCCGGCTTTATCATGCATAATTTTACCAGCAAAAAATCTCTTTTTGTCCATTATCTAACAGCATCCTTGGCTCTAAATCCTCAAAGCGTGAACCAAATAAAGCTGGAAGAGTTGTGAAGAGCCTAGCACCTGCACTGACACAACTTACAGCAAGTCTCTGTGGGAGGCCTAGTGTGCAAGATAAGAGAACAGGCAGCTAGGACCTATAGACGCCTTTATAAATTCAGTTATAATTAAAATAGTGGAGGTATCTCAGTACCTCTCAAGAAGATTTTAGTCACAATAAAAACTTCCATTCATCTAAGAATAAGAAAAAAAAAAATTGACCAGGAAACTCAGTGTCTTTTAACAGATTCTTGTGGCTTCCTGTCAAACCCACCAAACCCTAGCTGTAGAGTAATGAGAACATTACTCTCATGTTATACCTTGCTTGAAAGATGTGCAGAAAAACTTAATTAAAACTCTGTGCAGGCCCCACCCTCTGTATCACTCTATTGTAACATCCACTATATCGTTCAGCCAAATGTGTGATTAACTATTTGTGAAATTTGATCTTATTGTTCTGGAAAAAAGCAGACTTGCAGATTTCCTTATCTAAATAATACAGCACACCCAGTGCATTGTCCCCATTCAGCCATTTCCCTGAAAGTAAGGGCACTGTGCCTTTTTCAGGTACAATTAAGAGTATATCCCAAGAAAGTACAGCACCACTTACCTAAACCCTCAGATCACTTAGCCAGGTTTTATTTGAAATGTAGTTTTCAAACAGTACTGCAGTAATACCCGAGTTAATCATTCCTGATACGTACATACTGTTAACAAAAAGGTCCAGTGCCAGAATGACACAGTTTACCTGTGCAATAGGTATTTCTGATTTAACCAGAAGGAATTTTGTGCGTATGAAATAGCAGCTCCTCCATCTGTCCCGCCTTTCTACAGTTTTCTTCCCAGCAAAAACTGAAAGCTCATTTTAATACCATGCCACAGATGTTACACAACATTCTGTATTCACATTTAAGAGATCCTTACCGGCTCAGAGAACAGGTAATTCTACTTAATATTTAAAGGAAAAGCCACTGCATATTTACAAATATTGTCTTTCCTTCTAATTTTGTTGAACTACTAAGGTATCTTTCCTAATTGATGTTATAAAACCCCCTTTATCTTCAGGGACATTCCACGTTAAAAGTCTGAATACTTTATGACCTATGTCTCACAGTCACTCATCCATCTTCCTACCCTGAGCACTGAACGCAGCATTTTTTCAATTCTTTAGAAGAGAAATCAAGGAACCCTTAAAGCAAGGCGGTCTGGGATCTTTTAAAGCAGTATTATTCTTTGCAAACTAACACTGAAGCACGACTACAGATATACAAACCTTTTATACTAAATTTGAGACAAAATACATGTTCCCTCTTTATTTATTATGGTGGATTGTATAACAAGATTCATGAGGAACACATACCAAATAAAATAAAAAATAGCTAACTATTTTCAGAGAACCAGCATCTTTGTCTTTTGTACAGTTTATATAGGAAAAGATTTTTACTCAAAGCAAAAACAGACTACAATTTCATTAGCTTTGTAGTGTGTAAGAGAGACAATACTCCATAGTAGCCTGATTTCAATTTACGGGTAGTATCTGAATTGCACAAGGCTGGGAATAAAAATAAAATTAAAAAAAAAAAAAACCACCACACACCAACCAACACCAAACCACTCTTGCATTTTACTTCCTCAGATTGTAAAAAGAACACTTATTAAACAGGAGTTTAACTGAATATCCTGGGAAGGAAGAAAAAGGAAAATATTGAGACTGGGTTCACTTCAGAAGAAAGTTTTTAACAGCCCTGTCTAGATAGTATCCCTAACTGTATTTTTTACTGAAGTACTACAATCCATCCTCAGCATTTCAAGAAAGATTAGTGTCTATCTTAAAGATACTAGGTATAGGGAAGCAATTCAAACGTGGAAAATGACTTGGCTTCTATCCACCTCAGATGTTCAGAGGGTACATCCGAGATCCCAGTGGGTCACAGGATGTTTCATGGCTGTTTTTCTTGGTTAACAGATACTGGGTAAATGAAGAAGAGTCAATGAAGGCCATGCCTAAATAACATCTGGCTTCAGGAACCACCTGACCTTCTTGCACTAGTGCTCTCATTATCCCCCACCCTCAGAGCTCCACCTCTCCAACAGCCACACTTTATCTTCATGCTTTATCTTCCATCTGAGATCAGGACAGGGGAAGGGAGGATTATGTTTTAGGGATCTTGTGACACTACACTACTTGATGATGTAATTAATGGCTCTTCTCCGTGACACATGCAGTTGTCAGCTCTGCAGTGCAGCTAAGACACACACATACACAAATCTTACATAACCTTCAAAGGTGTGAACGCTATGCATTTATACACACAGCTTCAAAAGAGAAAGAAGTTGTTTGCACTGAAATACAGTACCCAGGGATTTCAGGCACAGCAAAGCTCCTTTCGCCACTATTTCCTATCCTCTATCTGTAACCTGCACAGGGCTGGTTGGGCAAAATAACACACATTAGTCGCAAATAATCTGTCACACACTGGAGGACTTGTTCGAGATCCTGGACCAGTTTCAGCTCGTTTGTCCATCCTTGAGAAGGATAGTATCATACACCTTTAAACATAGTAACTGCTCTATAATGTATTTTTTACTACATTTCAAAAGCTTCAAACATTCAATGAAATATCAGAGTGATTGTGAACTGGAATGTTCTCCTCTCCTCACGTAACCGCAGGGTAAGACAATAAAGAGAAATAAGCTGATGGGACTTCAAGTTCCCAGTTCGTCATTTGCTCTGCCCCATCACAACACTATCTCATACATACTGCATTCATTTGCAGTTTCTAGAAGTGTGAACAACTGCTACAGATAAGAAGGCATTAAACTGGCTTTGTTTAAAATTAAACTTTTTTTAATAAAAAAAGAACAACTCCTGCCAACGTATCATATCCAGCCCTTAACTGAAAATATAAATTATTCTAAGAACTACTTCTTCCAATCATAGAAACTTAGACTATAAAATCTATTTTAAAGAAAAACAGTATATTAAAAATCGCACTGTTAGAAATTTTAGTCTACTTGAAAGCATGGCTTCAAACACTAATATTAATATGGATAATCTTTAAAAGGTACTGTGCGTGACAGTGAAGTGTTATTAACCACTCAGAACTCAGCTAACTTGGCTGCAACTCAGTGCCAGGACACATATATAATTTCATTAAGTCTTCTGATCCAAGAAGAGATCTATACAACCCAATAAAAAACCCAGCTCTATTAAGAAATGCAAAGACAGAACAGTAAGTGAAAGACGACAAATAGAAAAGCCAAATCATGCCTGTAGTTTCTTACTTAACTGTATCCCCTCTACCTCTACAAATAAAGTTGCAACGCTAGAACTAGTCGCCTACAGCATTCAAGTTGTTCAATAGCTTTCTGAATTCATACTAGTATAATTAATATAGATGTTCCACATAAAAACATTTTCATTCCAGAGTAAATTATCCTTAAAAGGGATTTATCCTAGCAGAACTACAGTACTCTCAGCATTTCTTTGTAGCTATCCTGATCCAAGCCTCTAAAACCCAATAAATCCAATACTTTAATAAAACGAATCTTTGTCAGAAGACCATGTTCACCTGCCTTCCCACTGATGCTAAAGCTGTTTGCCGGGGCCAGCTGATGCTCAGGGCTTGCCCGTGCTGGGCTCTTTTCATAGAAGATGACAGTTGTACCAAAGCTCCTTATGTTAGATAGGCCTTCCTGATGAAAAAGGCATACCTTGAAATTTTTATGTGGTAGTTTTAAACTACTTTTTCTTGCTTTAGGATGCACATACTGCAGAATCATCTACTTCAACAAGGGCGTGTCACCTTTCTGCCTATCACAAGTTTTCGAAATGATTTAACATGTACTGCTATGCGAATTAAAACTTGGTACAAAGGATGCAGCTTGAGTAATATATTAGTGCTTTTTCTTAAAATACAAAATAATTAAAAAAAATAAGAGAAAACAGTTTTATGAGTGCAAAGAAAATATATGCTTCTATGAGCTGTGTCTGGCATTTTAATCATAATTCTCATTTTTATTTATCAAGCCTGTGATCTCTGAACACCAGGCATGTTAGAGGTAGCTCCATCTAGCAGAACTGGTTCCTAAAAATCACAGCATGTTCCCAGACTACTTGTTTAAAATCTCTTTCTACCACCCTCCAGCTCTCCCAGGAGCTACAGCAGGACTCAACACAGTCAGTCCCAGCCCCCCTAGCTTCCCAACCAGCGACCTCCAGCCTCTGCTCCCACTTCCGTTCCCCAAAGAAGTCACTTCTGAAGAAGACTACTCTCTCTTCATACGTATTCAATACAAAAGCCAGACACAAGAAAATTTTATTTTCTTATCTTTATATGTGTATTCTACTTAAAGTACTCTGCATTCTAATTTAAATGACATGACCTTTTAAAGAATAAAGTTACTTAAAACTAAATTTGAAATTATAATGAAGAAATATATAACTTTCTAATAATCCATTAAAATAACTTTAATCAGACAAATAGATACCAATACGTGTTTGCTGCCAATGTTTTAACAACAGATACAGCCACTGGGGAAATCACTGGTAAACAGAACTGCACTGTCCTCAGCAATAGATCAGCTTCTGACAACTCTAGAGTTCCTTCTGCAGGTTTTAGAAAATTTTCTTTATTTCAAACTAGTTTGTATATTCAAATTCAGGAACTAATTCACCTGAAAATCAGAAAGTGCACAAGAGTAAAAAAGAAGTAATATCCTTTCCTGTATCAAACCTTTGAATAAAAGTAAGCATGACAGTGAAATCAAATCTCAGATTTTTTTTCTGTTCTCTAACGGACAATGCTTTAAGTCTGTTTTAATATTGAATATTAACACCAATTATCTTAAAATCTAACTTTTAATGAACCTCTTCATACATATTGAATGCTATTAAACTTTTAGTCAACTAATTTACAAATATTAAAATACTGGTCTTCTGCGGTGTCTTTGAAGAACACAACGGCACGATGAACAACATATCTAACATTGCATCACATAGTAAACTGACAGTAGAGAAGTACAACATTTCGGAGAACACGTTTAAGTACACATTAAGTTCCTTAACGACTCCATTACATATATTGATTAATTATGCTCATCAGCGCATTATAAAAACAAAGAACGAACTCTACTCGGAAGTAAAACTGGTTACCTGAACTAAAAACCTGCAGTAGTGGGAAGGCAAAAGCAGATTTACCACAGTCCTCAACTGCACTGATAAACTCTTGCCTTAGATGAGCAAAACTAGGTGGATGACAATGCAAACCAAGTCACAGGTCTAAAGATATTGCGAAGGCCTTCCACAGCCAGAAAGGAAATACAAAAATGTTTTTCTTGAAAAGGTTGCTATTAAATCTAGCCATCTGCTACCCAGGTTTATTTTTGATCGTTTCTCAACATAAGTGAAAAAGTCCCATAAGCTATAAAGAAGATACAATCCAATGGGTAACCACAGTGTCCCCCTGCTCCGTAGTACTGACCTAAGAAATAGCCGCTGTTCACCAATAATTGCATGGAACTACCTGTTTTCTACTGCTGTTGTAAGAATATCTTCACGTTAATCAACACATGCAGCCACTTGCTTTTTAAAGTTACCTACTAAGGAGTCTGGTGTGTATATATACATGCATGTATGCAGACATGCTTGCTATTATCATTCTCTCACGTCTTGGTAAGCCCCGACATTCCTACCATTTTGAAGACGCCTCCCAGACAAGTGAGGGAGCAAACCATTAAGCTGGCTGCTAGTCACTTGAAAGCACACATGCTGGGTGCTTCTGCCTTCTCTGCTTCTCCCTCCTCTTTCTGTAAGTCACAGAAATTCACTTCAATTCCTCATGGGTCTTTTCCCTCTCCATTGCTTCCATTATGATGCATTTTGGTAACATCCTCCATCTATTTTCCTTGTTGAAACTATTCTTTTCACTTTTAATTTCCACTTTTTAGAGTTTTCACTTTAAATTTCATTTTTCCTATAAAAATTTCAAATACCTGATGACTACCAACTTTATTCTTCCCTCCCCAGCCCCCCAAATACAACTCCTCCATCAATCTAGGGTCAAGCAGAGAGACTTGACTCTTTTTCTACTCACCACCCTTAGAAACCAAGCATATTTCATACGTTTGAAGACAAGCCCTTAGGCAACTTGCATCAAAGAACCAACAACATTTGAGCAAGCTCAACTTTCCCATGGCTTTCAGAACTCGCTCAATATTGATTTGAAAGTCAGAAATATTCCTAAGACAAGGCAATTTCTTCTTTAGAAGCTGAAAAAAAAGTTTACAGGGTCTTTAAACTTATTGAAACTTTATTAATAAATGTGATCATGGAAGGAGTTGAAAGTAATTTGATTTTAAATCACTATAAGACCTGTAGCTTTGTATTATTATTTCTATTTGTACCTAGAGGAAAAAAAAATATTGTTCTTTCAGTTGCTATTGCCTTTGAGTAAAATGCTGAGTACTGACTGGTGTAAAGGGGTAACCATGATTTCAGTAAAAAGAACAAAGTATATCACTCCCAACCTCTTCAGGGGAAGAAGCTGGTATCATCTGCAAGAAGCAGTAAAACTGCTTGAATACTAGCAGAACAAGCTCCACTGCAAATCGCTATGTCTGAGAGTATTTTAGAGTGGAGGAGACCTCTACAAGTCACCTGGTCAAAGCAGGACCAACTTCTAAGAGCAGGTTGTTCAAAGCCATTCTGGTCAAGTTTTGACTGTTTCTAAGAATGGATATTGCACAACCTTTCCAGGCATCCTGTTCTAATGCTTAACCACACATACAGTTAAAATTTTTTCCCTAATTTCTCACCAAAATTTCCTTATTGTGATTTGTGCCCGTTACCAATCACCTTAGAGCTACCTGTAAATATTTATAAATCTTACTATAAACTTTAACTATACCCAAACTAGTGTATTTCTGTCTAAATAGATTGAGATATTTCTTCCCAGTTAAAAACTGTATGCCCACAACAGGAAGGGGGACTGGTCTTGAAGATTTCCCTCTCCCAACTAATGTAACAAAGATGGAAGAATCTTGGATTTATGGTCATTTTGTTGCTTTGAACCTGGAAATTTTTTCTGCAATGGCAAAGCTTCAAACCAGGACCCATGCTCTTCCCCACTCCTGAAATACATGTGTGCACGCCTACGCACACACACAGAGTGAATTAAGCCAAACATCAGTGCTTAAAGCACATACCTAGAAGTTAGGAGACACTATTCTGAGCCCCTGTAGGCTAAAAAGATGAAAGCACTCAAATAACTTGGCAAGTATATAGGAACACTTCTCCAGTTCGGGAAGAAAAGTGTTTACAATTCTGTAGGCTGTACTCAGCGATACAGAAGCATTCAGAGTGCTCGTGGTAGTCTTCTGGACTGAACCCCACAGGAAACTCGAAAGGAAGAATGGCAGTTTTAAATATCTTTAACAAACTGAAATTCTGCACAGATCCAGGGAGAGGACTTCTGTGCCATAAAAGCTTAGCTGCAAATGTGTGTGTGGGATTGAACTTGAAAGAGCTTGATGATGATCTTCCTTGCATTGAGGCACGACTTGTTTCATTCTTAGTGTAGTTGGCAGCTCATCCCTGGTCAATTCCAGGTAAATATTTTCAGTGCCATTTATATATTACTGCTTAATAAGGAGTAAAAGGTTTGGGTTACATTTAAGGGTACAGTCTTGTGCTCTAAGTGCTTCCCCCCACCCAGGTTAGAAGCTGCAGCAGTTCCCAAATACACCTTGGCACTTGGTCACAAGAGGACAAATACCAGCACATGGGAAGAGGCAGGATCAAGTGGCTTGGAAGGGGCAGGCCCATTACACATTTGATGCAGGTCTGCTCTTAAAAATCAGTTGTCAAGCTCTGTATCAAGCATAGCCCTGATAGAGACAGCTCTGCTAAATCCTTTAACATAATATTGCAGGTACACACCAGAACCAGAACATAAAGACTGTCATTTGGGTACTTACCAGGCTTCCTCCTCTCCCCATTTTAATGGGTTCATTGAATTGTTATTCTTGAAAGTAAATAGCTCAAAGAATATCTCAAAACGAAATCAAGCACTGAGCAGTAATTGATGGAAGTATGAAAAGATGAGTATAAAAGGGTTTGTATTAAGTATTAAAATGGCAGTGCCAAATTAGTCTTGACTATTTCACTTGAAACACCTGGAAAGCTCTGTGTACTCCACTCAAACACGAGAGGCGCACAGCTGGGAGAACAAGAAACCCTACGCAGAGACCAACTATAGATGTACATGCCTGATTGAACATGCAGAGCACTACTGTTCATGTCCCAAACATGTGAATGTGATACCACTGACACCTCAGATACCATTCTGCTATTCTGACACCTCTCTGAACTACAAGCAATTCCAGAACCAGATCTGCCAGGTACGGTTGCTAATAAGGAGTAAGGAAATGATAACAAAATTGATTTTCCCACAAACTAGTTACAATCTTTATACTTAAGCTTCAATTCCTGATTGACCATGAGACAGTGACATTGGTTAGTTTCCAATACTTTTCTCTTTAATTCAACCCAATTTGACAGAGGATTTAAAGTCCTAATGATAACTGGATTTCCAGAAGTTTTTGATAACTGGTGGCTGGAAAGACAACAGACGTACAAACAAGTATTTTCACAAACTGAAAACCAGGCTATTTTGAACATCACATAGCCTCACCTCGGCCCATTGAGTAGGCGTAACAAGTTAGTTTAGATTAGTTACACCACACTGTCTCTTGGCTGTTGGGAGCATCAGAAGGCATGGGGAACTGCACACTGCAGTTTCTTCAGTGGGTCAAGTTTAAAGGGGTCAAAGACACACACACAGAGGAAACAAATTCAGAAAGTCAAACCTTCAGTTCCGCTGCTCATATAGCTTACTCCACAGGGTACTATGCATTTCTGGTATTGTCTCCACTCAAGCGTTTGCTAAAACAGACGTAATCTATAATCTATACTACAGCAACACATGACCACTATAATGTCCTTTTTAGGGAAGTGTCTATAGGGCATGTCAGGCAGATAAGCTACCTGCCTGCAAAACCAACAAACAACTCTATCCCAACCACTGGAATACACACACATCTCAGTTACAGATAAAAAATATAAACTTATTTCAACTAGTACATATTTACCTTGAACATGGAGAATGATAAGCATGTAGGCTCCAAGCAATCGCTCATAAACGCTCAGTCGAGTCATTGTTCACTTTTAATCCTTCCTGTGCAAGACAACTGTCCCTTCTGCTTGGCAAATGTGAAGCTTAGTCTGTTTGGCGAAGCCTAATACAAGGTTCGGTGCTTGACTGCAAAGATGATTTTGTAACTTTTCCAACTTTGTTTCCTGAAAGATAAAGTAAAACCAAGTGTTAAGAAACTCCCTGCATTTCTGAAACAGGAAAAAACCCCTCAAGATATCTCATCACACCGATCATAACCATGTGGCTGCAAAAAATAATTAAAAACGCATGTTTATTAAGAATAATAACTGAAAATATTACCCATATTTACTATCCAACTGAAGAGCAGGGTTCTTCTGAAGCATACATTTTTTGTAACAACCCACAGGAATGTTTTTACATTCCTGTCAAAAATATTAGGTATGTTAACTCACTAGTCACAGCCATATATTTCAGACTCACATACAGCTATCAGATAATATTCAACAGATTAACACATAAAAGTAAATCTGTTTGAAAACTATTTTCTTTACAGAAATTAAAATTTATACTTATTATTTTTCTTAAAAATGAAACCCAACAGTGACTTCCCATATTGTAGGGAAAAAAGCAACACTGCGTTGAGCCACTTGTTGAAAAACGCTTGCAGAGAAGCTTTATTGCAATAAAAACCCAGCCTCTCTGCTGGATGAAAGCTAAACTTGTATTAAAATAGTTTGTTTGGTTACCTAATTTACTGACAATGTTATTTTTGTCTTCTAGACTAGGACTACGTCTTTTTTTAAAAAAAAAAAAAAGCACAATCTTACTTTAGCATTTGAATGAAAAATTAACTTCTCGCTTACATCAACTATATTCCAGTCCTCCTTCCTGTAGACTACTACGTTATACAGTGTTTTCTGGAGAAAAGAAAGTTAGCTCAGTTCACAAATATCAATGAACATTTATTATTAAACTCTGTTAACTCCAAGTCAAAATCCTGATATCCTTCTGGATTTCCAACATTTGTGCAGATTAATCTCTCCTGAAAAAATATGGTATTATACACACACGCCATTTGCTCCAAAAATAAAATATAATTCTACTCATCCAGTGGATAAGCACATAGCTAAGACAGCCAAATTGAATACCAAGTTACTTTTTCAGACTGTAGTAGTTGTGGTCACGTTCTGCTTAACGAACCCTTTACAGCGATTCACAAGGGAAGCATAATTGGGCCTCAAAGGACTAAAAAGCAGCTCGAACACCTAAATAGTTAATCACAACAAAAGCGATGTTGCACAAAGACGAACAGAGGACTGATTTTGCCTTTCCTCGGCCTCTTGTTTCCTTGGGCTTGACCCCCCTGACCCCTGTCAGCCTGGCGCTGCTAATGAATGCCAAAACTGCTGTTCGCTCAGGGATGGGCTGCAATTACTGTTGGTGGCCGCTTCCACCATCAATAACTCAATCTGTCTGTCGGTGAGACCCAAGGACTTTTCATTTTAATTAGGGCTTCGGAGGCATTTAACATGGAGGCAAATTAGTGGCCGAGCTGGGAGGTGTCTGTCGCTTTCAATGTTGGCGGGGCCGGGGCAGGCCGCCCCCGACCCCCGGCCTACTTTTCACACATCTCTGACTTCTCCCTAATGAAGCGACAAAGCGCCTCTGCGCTGGAGGGAGCTGGGGCGAGCTCCGGGCCGGCCGCCGGCAATGCTCGCCCAGCCCCACGGCGGCCCCCGTGTTTGCCATGATTACTGCTGGGTTACGGCAGGCTGGACTCCCAAGCACACGCTTTGCGGACGTCCGAAGCCCTGGTAACTTCAAAATAAACCTCCTGGCGAGGCAGAGGTGAAAGCAATATGGTAACAAAAATATTCGCTCTCTTTAGCATTTCCTAATCGCAAGAAACAGGACCAATTCTGACAGCTGACAGGGAACGTCCTTCTACCTATGAAAACGTCAGGCCAGCAACATTAGTCCGTAAGTATTTACTACTTTATTCCGTGTTTCAACTGTAATGAACTTCAGTCCTCAGTAGAACACATGGAGGACAAAACTGCCAACAGCTTTCTATGTAGTAAAACAACAAAGGATTTATTTATGGTATTATTTTTGCAGTCCATCAAGGAAAAAAAACCCCACCAATAGCCTGTATAAGTATACTTAAAAATCACTTCTGTCTGTCTTTTCTATGCAAGTTTCAGGAAGGATTACGTATTCTCACTCTTCCACATTTCAAGAGTAGGAATGCTTTAAACTTTCAAAAAAATTGGTGATCTCGCTCCCCATTTCAGTAAGGTAAGAGAACACACTGGCACAGGAATTAAGGTGCAATGTGTATTTACCACTGTACTACACATTATGTTACCAAAAAAATCAGGAAGAAATTGGAAAAAGAACATGTCAATGCAATTCTCTTCCATTTTTGTGATTTTTGTTCAGTGAGACAATCTAAGGTAGTTCTCAAAAACGTTGTCCAAGCCTTTTCGAGAATATAACGCTCTCCACTTAGAACCAGTATTTTATACCTGAATCTTCCTTTCAGTAATAGTTCACTTTTCACAGATATATGTGTATTAAGATGTGACTATATAAAAGATATCTATAAAAACATGTAATAAAATGACACTGAGAACAAGTTCTGTTGTAATTCCCCATTTAAAAATCATTCTACTTTGAGCATGCTTATCAGCAATTTAAAGATTACCTCAAAAATGGAAGGTAAAACCCAGCACGGCTGCAAGTCCCTTCTCTTCCCTGAAATGAAGAGATGATGCCATAATACTATTACTTGAGTTATCTTTCTGTTGCTGCTACCAGTGTCAAGTTCGCCCTCAGCAGCTGCAAACCTTGGGCAGGCTCTGCCTACACAGCACTAATGGTAACACTCCACTGTTGGGCAGGTGACCTTAAACCGCTGATGAAAACACAGCGATTTACAATAAAGTGTCCTAGTCTACAACCCATGCTACAGAAGCAACAAAGCTGTGTCAAAAACATGATGTGGATGGGCTGAGGTGGGTTTTTTTCAGTCACCACAGTAAAATTCAGCAGAGCTTTCCTGCCACAGCTATCAGAAGAGATTTCAGGCGTTTTTTTAACCCATCCTTTCAACTGTTTTTCCTTTTTCTCATCTAAGTTTCTGAGCTAAACAAACTAAGACAATAGCCTATATTGCTCCTTCACAGAAGTGGAAATGGCTTGAAAGCATTTCGTTCTTAAAATCACCTGGCACTCCAATAGAGCTATGCCATTTAACAGCTTAAAAAAACCCAAACAAACCACCAAACAAAAACCAAAGCAGTTACAAAAAAACACACTAGTAGTTCTAGGGCTTCTAACAAATGCCACACCCCAAAAATGATGTAGTTATGACGTTTGTATGAAAATTTCTCTCACTAAAACGGAAAGAAACCGCAACAACAAAAAATACATTTGACAAGACCAAAAAGGCCGCAGTGACATCTTTTCTGAGCTGTTTCTGGATTCCCATTAAAAAGGAAGACTGGCAGCCCCACTAAGGCACACTATCTAAAGCCAGCCACAACTGGAATTTCTCCAAAACCTGCCTGATATTGACAGTGTAGAGACAACTAAATGACTACTTCAAATGTGTTAAAGCACCAATTAGCACCTGGAATGCTACTCTGCCATTTTATTAGTCAGTTGTAACACCCAATATGCCTACAATGTAATTTATTGGCCTTCCTAAAAATAGTTTATTGAAGAAGATGCTTTTGTTATTAAAACTGTGTGGGGTTTTTTTTCTGAACTGGGACTCAGCTGTGAATTCACGGCACTATCACGGCAGTCTAGCCCTACACTCAGTATGACTCCGAATATACGAAGCTGAAGTGTGCAAGATTTGTCATATGGTCCAAACCAATTCTGATAGCAGGGAGTTCAGGGGTAACTGTTCTTCAGATGTGGTTCTGTAATATTTTTAACAGCATGATCCCCAAACCAAATGAGCTGCAATGGCCCAAATTTCAATGCTGAGCGTAACAAAGACAGTATTGTGAAAGGGGAACACATGAAAAAGAAACGTCAATCTCAGACTTTGCAAGAATTCGAACGTTAAATCCATTTCAACAGACAAGATGTTTCAAAACATCTGCAGCACTGCATACAATATCGAGTAAATGTATCTGCCAAACCAAAACTTGAGAACTTTTAATGTTTCTCCTCTGTGTAGTGGGGGCAAGAAGTGACTGAGGTAACCGTAAGCATATTACCTCAGTTGTGGGTACAGTTTTGAACACAACTTCAGGGTGGAACAGAATGCCAGAGGAATTGGACTGTCAGTCTAAGCCAGTATGCAACAACAACTTTGCTACTAGAGCTTAAAAAAAAGTGATACAGTGCCACAAAGAAAATTATTAATTTGGATGAGGAAAAGAGGGATTGTAAGAACAGTAAAGAATTCACTACAGGGCAGAGGACAAGTAGTTTCAAGAACAGAGATTACTAGTGTAGTTCAAATGACATTCAAAGACCTTGGTTCAAGAATAGTTACCCTTTTCATTAATGAACTGAGCACAAAAAGTAAGACTTTGATAAACCTTGCCGAGAAACAGGAATCGTCAATTCAGCTAAGTATTGTTTTTATGCAGGAATATTTAGATCACATGAAGAACTGAACTAACATAAATGGAATTAAATACAACAGCATGAATTTGGGAAAGTTATGTGTATTGGGAACTCTGAAGAATTTCTGCTTCGCATAGACTAGGAGTTCATGTATAGGAGACAGCTATGTCCAAGAACTCCAGAACACTAACCCATTACAGAACATCAGACATATCCATGTGATGTTGCTGGGAGAAAGAAACAGACAACTCCAGGATTTCCTAGGGAAATTTCCCAGGGGAAACAGTAAAACATGAACAGCACAGACAATATGATTGTCTCTATCATTCAACATATGCCTAGAAGGACTGGGCATACTATCTGGATACTATCTGGAGAACAGGAAAGCCCTATGAACTGAGACAAAGAGAGACGAAAAAAGATTAATACAGTGAAAGCTGGCAAGGAAATGATTACTCTTTGAAAAATGTAACACAGGAATAAACACAAGGAAAGACAGACAGCTATTCAACCTGATGAAAATTACTGGTTCAACAACAACTAGGTATGGATTAGTTATTAAAATGTATTTAGATCAGAAATTAGAAGACAATTCCTAACCACTGGTTAGAAGGTTCTAGGGCAGATTTTCCAATTAAGTAGAGTCCGAAAACTTAATTAGTCTTTAGTTTACAAAGGCCACCATCTCGTGTAGCTGCAGGTGACAGGAAGGGAGCAGACTGATCCAGGAGAGCCCTTACAACTCCATTTTGTTATTCACAACACAAAAAGAGCTATAGTTAACTGTAGCTTATTCAAAGCCAAATTTAACCAATTCTGTAACAAGAAGGAAGTTAAAATAAAAGTTTCAGATTCTGTACTGTGTAATTCTGTCAAATGCATGTACACACCTACTTTTAAAATCTGTTTCTACTGTTTCATTGCAAGGCATGCCTACACAAATTGTAGAAAAGTGTCAAACAAACGGCTGAACTAGCTATGCTTAAGTGCTGTCAAACACATTAAGTTAAAAATGCAGGTAAATCCACCACCAAAATCTATGAAGAAACCACACAGTTGATGGAGAAGACTGATGGCTATTGCAAGCTAGTTGGCTGCATGGTCATTAACAAAATCTACTTCAAATAAGGCCCTATTTGTTTAGACGCTAATCTTCGCAAGCTCACAAAAATAATTCCATTAAATTGAGGATTGTATTAGAATTATTTAAAACTATTAGCAACTGCATAAATTTAAAAGCCGAAAGATTGTGTAAATTATTTTGATGGTTTTTCTCCCTCTGCGAACTTCTACAAAATCTGAAATGTTAAATGAAACACACTTGTGTGTATGTGAATGCATTATACACTTCTCAAAAGACTGAAATGAAAAAATATGAGTTCTACTTGAAGGCATTTATAACCACGTGTTTATAACGCACGTACTGCAATGCTGGCTTTGTTCAGTCAAAAAACATGAGCCACTACCAACTGCCTTCTGCACCAAGAGAGTTCAGAGACTTAGAAAAGGACTTCTTACTTTTGAGCAGCTGGAAGAAAAGTCACCCAAATCCACCCCTGTATAGTCTAACAGAAAGGAAGATTCCACACTGCTTGCAAATACCGTATGTGCGTACATTACAACAGAATTTAGAAGCTAAACTACTAAATTAGGATATATCTGTCCGCTTCATAAACAAAGTTGTTAACCATGAAGAAATTAAAGCCAAGCTGCTTTTTACCATGCCCAGTACAATTAGGTAATTGGGGACGCCACTCATTGGACTCCTGAATGTCCATGTTACTGTTACTCTGGATGCCAATTAACTAACTGCTACAAAGTTTCTGCCATTAAATTAACAGTAATGAAATTCAGTAAAATTTTTTTCCCAGTGCCATCAAGTATTCAGACATATCCTAGAGTGTTACAAACATGACATATTCTCTTATTTGAGCATGTTCAACTAGGATTTTGCTACACAATTTTTATTCATCTTGACCCATTTACCCTCTTTCGACTCCATCACTTTGGTGATGAGCTGGCTGAGAGCTTCTGCCCTTAAGACAATTGGCAACAGACACCCATGCTCCTTCTACCATAAATGACATCAACTTCTGCTATTCTACCCAGAAGCTATCATTCTTAAATGTTTTTATTATCTATTTATCATTTTTGCTAGTTCCTCACTGTCATACCAGTCAATGTGAACAAGGAGAAGTCTCCACATGTAATACATTCCATCTCTAAATCTAACAAATCAAAACTGGGAATGTAACTTAAACCTTTGAAATTTTGTTTGCAAAAAAATTACTTCAAGAATGCCTTTCCTTCACTAAGCATAAGCACCAACAGGAAAAGTCATAAAAATGGTTACAGATTTCACACGTCACTACTGAAAATATTATGGTCATACTATACTGCCTACAAGACCTATCCATATTTTGGCTCTGAATTATAATTATTTTGTAAAAACAATATACCTAGGCTGAGGAAGAGAAAACACTGGGCCTCAATCCTGAATATATATTTGCTCACTTCTTTTAAAGTGAATAATGGACCCTAATAGCAGAGCCAGCACCCTTAAAACTACAAATGCTTTCATAGGAAGGGCTTCTGAAGTACAACATCCCTTTCAGCACTATAAACAAGAATAATGAATGTTTTCACAACTGTACAGTAATTTTTTCATAATTTAAGGACAATTGTTCATTCCTCTATGTCAAAAAATCCCCAGACCAAAAACCTGACAGGATAAGCTTATTATACTTCGAACCCATGGTCTTAGCTTGTTTCTGTTACACCTATAACCTTCCCCCAGTCCAGAAAAAGAAATTCCCAACTACTTTTTCTCTCCAATGCAAAGGTGATTATGCAAATTCTGGGACTCATGAAGAGTTCTCCAGAAACTGGGTTTTTGCTTGGCGGTTAAAGAGCATATTTTTCATTTCATGGTGCCTAAGTAAAACAGCCTATCTTTTTTCAGTTACTGAATTTAATCAATAACAAAGCATGCTATACAAAACCATGCTTTTTCCCTGATGTCACTGACATCGGTTTCTCCTACAAGAGAGGCAGCAAGGACTAGAAAAGCAAACCGCCCCCTCCCCGCCGCCATCCTTAGGCCAGCCTGCAGCTCCAGCTTCCAGCACACTTTCTATCTGAACATTTTCCCCACATGAGGGTAGTGTAAGCTAATTTCTGAGTAGGGGCACGTTGCTAAAATCTAAATCTCTAGCACAGAACACTGTTTAGAAAAAGTGGTTACTATTTAAAAAAACACATCACTTCAATTTCAGTTTGGGTACAAAGAAGAAAATAGCAGCAGCAAAGCTGAGACAATTCAATGGGGTTTTTCGGGGTTTGTTTGGGTTTTTTTTTACCAGGAAAAACAGACTGCAGCTACTCCTCTCCCGCTTCCCCTCGCTTCCACCCTAAATTCTTGTTTTCTAGGTACTAAGGTTTTTCCAAGCCTTATGGCTAGCTGCCAGCCCCATCAAGCAAGCTGGAGGAGCGCTCTCCCCTCCGCCCGGCCCCTCCCCGGAGCAGCCCTAGGCGCCCTGCCTGACATGCTTTTCAAGGCGTGCTAGACTGCAGAGCAGACTTTCTGGCTCCACTTCCATTGTTTGCACGGCTGCTTTGCTCCTTATCCAGAGCGTGGATTAGCATAAGAATACTGTCTCCCCCCTCTGCAAGCCAGCTCCCCTCTAGAAGACCTCTACCCCTTAAGAATAAACACGGGGTTGGGTTTCTTTTTTTTTTTCAGATTTTCTCTTTAAATCCTCTTTTCCTATTCAAGGCTTGTAAAAAACAATAAAATAAATAAAATGCTAAACAAGCAAGGCTGACAAGGCTCAGAAATACCCGATTCTGTAGATTAGTAATTACCAAGGTCAAAAGGGTCAACTTGATAATGCTATCCACGGAGCCGTCACTCCTCACACTCACATTGCAGGTATGATTTTAGTTATTTCAAGAATATACTTTCCCAACAGAGCAGAGAATAAATAAGTTCTAGGAAAGAGTAACTGAAATAAGACCTTAAATCCCTCTTCCGTTTTTTTATTTTTTACCCCTGGAAGGCAGATTTTCAAATTATTGAGGACAGAAAGCATTATTTATCAACACAACCTCCAGCCAAAAATACAAACAACCCCCAGCAAACTGCTAGTAGTAGTGCCGTAAACACGGGAATCGCTGCTGCCTGCTTATAGAACTGCAAATCCTTTCCCTCTGGTATCTGACCAAGACACTCACTCCAGTGTCCCCTGTAAAGCAAGTGACATGTGATCTGGTATTAAAAAAGGCCAACAGAAAAACATTTCCCAAGAAGCACAGTGCTTGCCCTTAAAACGCTTAAAACTGTCAACATGGCCCTATTTTTTTGTTCCGCTACCCAGAAGATAACTGCTGTCCAAATGGATTCGTACGTCATTTTGTGAACAAGATAAAGACACACTTGCAAATGTTACTTCATAAATAAGCCACATAATTTTTAAATCATCAAATTCAGCACTCCTCATTGCAATGGGCAAGAGAAAGATTTCTTTAACAGTATTGGCTCAGAACAGCAGAGACAAGACTGGCAAGTTCAACATTATCACGATTTGCTAATATAAAATGCTGCTTGGCAAAGTAAGCCTTAATCCCTGTTCTCCTCACCTGCTTGCCATGCCCACAGAAGCACCAGGCTCTGCTGATCGGAGAAACTCTCAATCTAGCTGTTCTCACAGATCACTGTAAATAACACACAGATGTTCTCAAAGGGGCAGCTTCCATCAGTCTTCCAAAGAGGCCTTTTCATAGCTGGATAGGCCAAATAAACTAAGTAGTAGAAGCTGCTCCTTTACACTCCTCTCAAACATGGATGTGGCAAGGGGAAACTATTCTTTAAAGTGTTCTTACTACAGAAATACAATTTCAGATACATACTTTGCAAGTTACATTTAATGGTTCAGTTTGTTCTTTGTGTTAGTTATATCAACCTTCTAACTTTAAATTGCTGAAAGGCGCCCTTTCAACCTCTCTTATAATTCTTTTTGAGTTATATTAATAGTCAGCTAACAGCTCTTCTGTCATCTGTGAGCCTCAACACTCACCCTAGAAACTCACGTTGGGATATTTTTACAAGGTTACAAGCTCCAGACACAGAACACGAGGTTACCCCTCCACAGCAAGGGCAAGAGAAGAAGCAAGTGTTGTCAGTGGCAAGTCTAGCATAGCCTAAGCCAGAATCAATGGCAGTTTAAATTAATCTGCCAGGCTCTGAGCAGCTGTGGCTGATGAGCTGGTGCCTGCTTGATACTGCCACAGAGGCACTGACCTCCAGCAAAAGAGCAAGGTGGACAGCTGGGGGTAGTAACCTCACAAGCTGTCTCACTAGTAACTCCCAGAGCTTGCAAGGAGAACCTTTGTACACCCAAGTAAATTAAAGATTCAACAGGCCCAAGCAGAAAAGGGGAAAAAAAAGAGAATGAAATCCCAAATCCATCAGCAAGCAAATATCTAGTAAATACAACATTCATTATCTTACACAGAACCTGCAAAATACACCGTTATTCTCAGTATCAGAGTGATGCATGCTTACATATAAGGCATGACATGCTCATGCAGAGCTATTTCACAAATACTGGAGATAATAAATTAGATGGCTATATTAAGAAGTGCCTCCACAGTACAAATAATCTAAAATGAGTTCTATGCTGCATTCAGTTTCTTCTTTTATCTCCAAGACACAATTTTTAATTGTGAAGTATGCAAGAAAGTATTATTTATCTGCGAAAAATTTCCAGGGCTCTAAATGTATGTGCCTGAGCTTATCTTACCCTGTTAGTGTTTTGCAAGTTTTGCTGTGATGAAAATACGTTTTAATGCAAACCAAAGTCAAACTCTAAGTGCATTGTAGATCTGCTTGGTTAAATAACTACAGAAACAACATGGCATACACATGCACACAAACTACTCCTCGTAAGTTCAAACAATGTACTTTCATCAAATACAGCTTCAAAGCCATTTCTAAATCCAAACACAGCAAACTTTCAATAAGTAGACAAAGACATAGTTCAAAGGTGGTGTTTATACTTCAACAGTTATAGTCCCCTATTACCCTGAAGAGCTAAAGCAATACTGTTAATTTTTTTCACACAATATTCAAAACCAAACATACACACAAGAAGCATGACTAGAAAGCTCAATGAGATTCAAACACTTAAATTCAGAGTTCAGTAGTTTTCCTAGTAGTATCTCTCCCATTCATATTCACGCAATTACACAACTTACTGCAAAAAAAGTTTATTTCAAATACACTAGAAAAGTTTTTCAACAACTGATGCACAGTAGAGATAAGAATAACAAAATAACAACATGTAAGGTAGCTGTTTGGTTTTGGGTTTTTTTACATTAAATTAAACTTCACATTCAGCTAATAAAATCCTTCCTTTTTTTTTTTCATACAAATCTTTGCTTTTCTCTCCATAGAAGAAAGCAACTGGACTAAGACCTAAGGAAACTAAGAAGGTACAGAGATTATACTATATATTCCTTCTATCAGTTTCACTTGCTTTCCTACTTTTTGACCCTTGTGGTGTGTGACTTAAACTGCCCACACCCACTACTACAGGAATTATTTGGACACTATTTATTGCAAACATTTCCCCCATTCCTCCATCATCCTTAAATCTGAAGGTATCTCCTGTGATGTCTCAACAGTTCCTTAAACTAAAAATCTTAAAACTAAATCCATCTGCCTCCTAAGTCACCTCTTCATTAACTTTGGTAATTCAATTATTCCCCAGCCATTCAAGATCACATTCTTAGAACCATCCCATTCTGCCTTTTCTTATGTTACTTCTGTCAAGAAGTTATTGTATCTAAAAGTCACTTATTCCTTCCACATCTCCACTACCAAAACCTTCTTTCTTTCGTGATTCTTTAGCCTACACTAATCACCTCCAATAGGACAGAATTAAGGCTGATTCAAATTAAACCTGTGAAGGAAAAATTGAGGGTTACAGGAAAACCACAGATTCCATAAGGGGAAGAAATTTCTGTTCCGAGTTGAAGAGAATAAATTATTATTTTTGGCAGAAAGAAAGGGGGCAAAAAGATTCATCATTACTGAGCCTTCTCTATCAAATGCTGAACAGTATCTTGGAATGACCATTGTATTTTTTTCTATTCCACTTCTTGCTTCGAGATTTTTCACACATTTAAGAACTGTACTGAAACAAAGCCAGCAGATGAAATACTGTAGTATAAATACAGCTCTACTCAAGATGCAGATTGGTCCATAGTTCCTCTGCCCTGATCTTAAGAGCAGGCAGGAAGAAGTGTTCAGGGCAAGAGTATAAAACCCAGAGAATGATTAGGATGCTCTTTCGCTGGATATCCCACTACATTAATTTCCTCTGCTGAAGAACTTCTTCATATCACCAATACCTACAAAGGGAACTATTCACCATGTATATACCCACCTATCCCCTTTAAATCAATTTAAAATGTTTGTCTCTATAATAGTTTGCAATAACTTAATATCATGTGTAGCTCTGCCCTGTGCTAAAGAAAAAACACCCTCACAGACCTGGAAACAGACACATTAACACTGCTAATGCTTTCAAAAACTTTGATAAGCTATCAGTCGGCTGCCACGAAGTACATGAACATGCTTTAACCAAACTGCAGTTTTACAAGAAAACTCTAAAACTTCTTCCATAATCCTTAGAAGCATTTTGCTACTCATCCTCCAGAACAATGAGACAGATGCAGAAGTTATTTTTGTTTATACACTCTATCTGAAGCACAGTTTTGATATTCTTGATATTCTGGCACAGCAAAGCAGTACAGCCGACTGTAGAGAATATACTTCTCCCAGATCACAAACCTATAAATGCATTACCTGCCCAGTTATAACTTTTCGCCTTGTAGAAGCAGCAGCTTAAATCTCAAGTTTGAGCATTTCTACATAAGTATGCATGATTGTTTAAAAAACCTTTTATTTTCAATCATGCATTTTTTTCCTCTTCCTTCAGTTACAGCATGATTTACATAATTAGCATATGGGGGGGGTGAATGGTCAAACTACCTGTTTGCCACCAAGATGAATGTTTTAGTTTTCTGAGGAATTCGTTTCAGCTTATCAATTGACCAACTGTAAAATTCTCAGATGCATTAGCACATTTAAAACTAACAAGTCTCTTTACAAGACCAAGGAATTAGGAGGCTTACTTGCTTTCAAGTGTGCAGTACATTTCGTACTGGATTTTGAATTCCTGTTAAACCCAACTGAAACAACAGCATGAGTAGCCACACTAACAGGTTCAAGGCTTCTAACAGATCTTTTCGGATGCAATTTTAATTTTTCTTCCCAGTCGCAGGAATGGAGACAGTGTGCTTTCTTTTCATGAGACTATGTCCACATAAGGAGCTACTGCTCAGGCTCTGGCTGAGTAACAGGCAGGGGAGGGGGAAGGTACTACATACTGATGTATGGAGACAGTAGGAGCAACAGAACTGTTGATGCTAATTTTTTAAGACTGATAAAGAAACCTTTTTTAAAAAACATAAATTCAAAAAAGCTTTGTTAATTGAAAGACCAAGGATATCACCAAACAAAAAATTTACCTGGGGGTGGGTGGGGGTGGGGTGGGTGGGTAACTGAGTAGATTACAAGTGTGCATTTGCAAATTCTATGATAATTTAACGTGCACAGAACTTCAAGACACCTGTATAACTATCCCTTTTCTCATACGCTGCCATCTCAGAGTCTTCAGGGAGTCTCCTCTGTACAGGCACAGGAGCCCTCATCACTTTCTCAGCCCTCATCACTTTCATTCCATTGAAAGCCTAGGACCAAACTGCTTCTGTAAAAAAAAAATTCACATTTTACCTGACAATTGAAAGAAATAATTTTATTTCACAAACCAGCACCTTGAAGTAACACTTTTGAAGGAGAACAGCATTTTAGGTCTTGGAAGAACAACAAAATGTGTTTGAAGCACGGTCAAGTATGGCCTTTGGGGACCCTTCTGCACACATACCTGTGGAAATTCTCCTAATGGATAGGACTATTGACCCCTCTAGCATTAATCTTAACAGATTCAAATTTTCTGTCACTAACTGTGATCAACTGCAAACATTTAAAACCTGAATGCAAGATGCCCTGTCTATACCAAAACATGGAATAATCAGTGCACAGATCTTCCTCATTACTGTAAGCAAGCCGCAGCTTCCAGGAAATTCACATTAAAAATCAGGAACGTGAGGCTGCTGTTTTCTTCAAAAGTTTGTATACAGCACACACAAATGCAGGCATATGCATAATGTTTTTCCATGTAACTTATGCATTTGATCATCCACCTGATTATTCTTCTCTAATACATATTAAACACTATTCCAGACAAGTTTTCACTGAGAGGCAAGAACTCAAAGGATTATGTAAACCAAGTACTTAGTCCTAAATAGGCTGTCTTTCTGATTTGTTCACAGAGTTGCAGAAGATAGGACATCCATTTCATTACCTTTATGCCTGTATTGCAGGTGCTAATAACTAGGTTCACAAGAACTATAGGTAACACTCAAGTTCTAGCAGGTCTCTGCTTACTAAGATGACAGAGTCTCTCATGGCTTTCCCGATACAGGTAAGCCATCATGTTTCTAAATCTTCACAGTACTCTACTTCTCCATTTCTTATCTACTGCAATGTTTCAATATTTTACAACTATCTGCCTTACTACTTTAACTAAAGAACTGTCTACTGTGGGAACTAAAATGCTTTTTCTGGTGGAGACAGCAGCAGGACTCCCCTTTTCTCCCCTACAGCAAAGGCTCATTCTACCCAAATAGTTACATTCTCCTTACCCTAAGTTCACACTAATAGCTCAAGTAACTTTTTCCTTCATCATCCTTGCTTCATCAGTCATTCTAAAGCTGTGTACTTCCTTCAGTTTTCCCCAAACTATATTGCCTTCCTTTTTTTCCTGTTAGCTTGCTCTTCAGATTATTAGTAAATACAACTAAAGTATTACTACAGCATAAAGCCACCTCACCTGTCTTGTTTTTCCTTTATTCAAACCGTTCTGTTGTGTAACCAGAATATTATTACTCTGTTTTCTTGCTAATTTTCTAAGCAACTTTTTCTTATTTCTATTAACTAGCAGACTTACTAGCAGCCTAAGATTTTAAATGGTGCGTACGCTTCAAGACTTTGTGCGCTTGCACGTAGTAGCTGAAACAGTGTTTTACATCTGTTCTTCCCTATACATATAAAGCACACCATCCTAATATTTGGCTTACATTTTAAGAAATATCTACTGCCATTGTCACATCAAGTTAGTTCATGACAAGGCACACGGAAGAAAAAATACTGGGGTGGTTTTTTTGCCTTTTTTTTTTTTAATTAACTTGTACCATCTGCAATTTATCTTCCATTCTATAGTATTAACAGATTTCCCTGTTTTCCAAAAATGGCAAAATATTTAAATTGCCACATGACTAACCAATTCATGAATATTTACTTCCTAATTATTCAGATTATTTTTTACCAGAGGCATTTTAACAAAGAAAAGTTTCAGAACAAAATAGTTAAGTTTTAAAAGATTCAGATTATTACTCAAGATCCTGAAATTCCTGTACTGTGTGGTAACTGCAAAACATACATACTTTAAAGACATGATAAAAGTAGGCCTTCTTTACCTAGACTTGGCTATGGTACACATTAACTTTTAAAAAAGAAATTACAGATCTGGATTAGAAACAAGAAAATTAGCAAGTTTCTATCACATTATATAATATTGTAATCTTCAGAAAAAACAAAGATGCTTATCTAAATCAATCTTAGATTTTGGTGTGTTAATGGGTAGCTCTTTATTCTTTTAAAATTTTAACATTTAAAAATAATAACATTTAACATTTTAACTAGACCCCTATATTTCCATGCAATTACATATTAACTGCAACACTTCAGAAACATTTCTTGAAACTTATCCTAGCATCACAACTTTGGAAGCTCTGGAGAAGAACATTCTTGAACTTTAAACCTAGCTCAAGGGAACCTAGTCCATAACGGACTTTTTAGGACTGCTTCAAAATAATACCGTCAGAAAGAAATGTTTATCTGCTTGGTTTTACCTCAAGAAAGAAAAAAAGGGGGGAGGGGAAGAAAAGCAATTCTTGACATGAAAACAAAACAATCCCTGTATTAATATTTAGGAGATAACCACATCCTACCACTCAATCTAAACATTAAGTCAACAAACAAGCAAAAAAGAAAATCTGGTATGTTTCTAATTACATACCCTTGTTACAATAATCTGATTTGAAAACACATTCCTATCAATATAAACATCTTCAGACTGTACTGTGAATGCTTTCCCTGTATAGTTACCTCACCATAAGTTCTTGAATTAGTTCTCCATCCTACCCCATAAAATTCCCATCTTCAGACATGGAAATAAGATTCAAAATTTAGCCTCCTCTGACGACATAGGAACTTGCCCAGATTTCTTTGAGATATGTTACCCACTACACTTTCAACAGGAGCTTCTCAGCCAGACAGAGCCAACATAAAAACTGCAAAATGAAGGAATTCTCAGACAGCTCAACTCGACCTTACTGAATCTGACACTCTTGGCCTAGGAATAGGGAAGGCTCTTGTTTTAAGCTGCCTGAGATAGATGGTCACACCACTGGAACAATCTGGGCTAAGCCAGGCCGAAGGGACGTAAGGAAAGCCCTGTCAGGAGGATACTGGCCAAAGGGCTGGCAAAACATGCGACAGCATGCTGCACAACAGAGCAGCTCCGGAGTGGAATCACTGGCACTTCCTGTTTTCATCAACTGATTCAAAAGATGGCACGGACTTCTGGTTACTCCACTCCTGGAAAACGCTTTGAGCACACTGACCTGCATTTCCCATCTGTGGCTTAAACCTGAAAGCAGCTCAGCCTGTTTGTTATGGAATTAACTCCTAGCAAATCATTTGCCACCAAGGAAATTCAGTGGCAGCTAACCCAACCTTAGAAAGTAATTGCTTCCTAACTGAACAGAGGAGATATTAACCATCAAGAGTGCATAACAAGAAAACCACTGCAGGAACACCATCTCATGACTGGTAGATATCGTTCTGAAACACTTGGCATGTGTTCCCAGCTACCGAATGAACAAGTTCCATCACGTGAGAAGGGAGGGTTCTGCCACCCTTGGTCTGGGAGGAGACAAAGATGACAACTCTACAGACACCAGAAGCTGAAAAGTAGGGAGTTTAGTTGACGTTTTAGGAATAAGTTATTGGTTCAGCAGTTTTACATTAGAGGTCTTGAATCTCCTTCTAGCTGATGCCTTGCTGCGGGCAACTCAACCTAAGAGAGTATTTTACATTTTAATGGGATGGGGTGGTAAATCATCCAAGTTCAGTTTTCAGGAACTGGAATATGCAGGAACAGAAATGATTAGCAAAAGGACTTGCTTTGGTTCTGGTAAGCTCCCCCCTCCTTGCCATCTGTGTGCTTGTTGATTTACAAACCCAACATCCCATAATCCTTAGTAAAAACAGGGCAAGCTGTGTCAAGATAGGGAAATTTTGTGGTGGAGTGGTATTGCCATCTTATTTTTTGCCAGATCAGCTATTTACATGCAGGGAAAGCATAAAACAACCTCCCTCCCTCAATTGTTGCTAATGTTATTACTATTTAAAGAGATAGTGGACAAGAAGAGAAAAAAGGTAATTTGTGCAGGTGAGCTCATGGGGTGTGTGTGTTGGGTTTGTTTTCGTTTTCCTTTTTAAAATAATATTGCATCCAGAGTTTTCAACCCAACTGTATATGCTCATGTCCTGCCACTTGACGCTGGAAAGCTTTTGCCCAGCCATAGCAGCAAAATAATAAGTATCAGTAATAAAAGCCCTTCTCTCTTCCTCTGTGTAAGAGAAGGGCATCCACCCATTTTTCAGTTCATTTCAATTCAGGATAGCATCTGAAAGACACTTAAGAGAAATACAGATGGTATCTCAAAGACATACTACTTAGCATTTACTGGTACTATTTATTCAGAAAGCTCACCTATACATGGCTTCTCCAAGCATTACCTTTCCCTCAAATCTCTCATATGAAAGGATTGAGATTTTTCATTAATTAAGTTTACAGCACTACTCTGAAAACTGCATCAGCTCTAAAGGCTTTGGGAGTGGATCGCTGAGAACAGAGGGCAGAGTGATGAAAGAACTGTAGATGACCCATTCTCCACCCTCCTCCGTTCTCTAATCCTATAAAACCCTAAGAGTTACCCAAACACAAATTATCCTTTTGCTTTAGCATATCAATGGCTGATGTGGTTCTTGTGTCCACAGCAGACCATCTAGGTTAATAAAGCTATTTAATGCTACAAATAACTCTTAAAGTACAGTCTTTATTAGTATGCACATGTTTCCCAAACACTTAATCTCAATTTTGAAATTTGCTTGTAATTACAAGCCTGAGAACAGAAACTGTTCTTTCTGGTAGACAAGAGTGATCTTTCAAGACAGTCCTTCATCTGCGGAGTCCCTCTACTGATAAACAGTTTGAGAACTGTTATTTGTTGTTCAGCTCTCTCATTGGAGAAGAAATGATCTGCTCCCCTCCTCAGGGAGGAAAAGGAAATTAGTTCTTGGTTTTGTGTCAGTGCAAAGACTGTAATTTTCAGCACTGACTCCAAGTCCTTTACTCCTGAGCAGTAAACAAGTATGTTAAATCTATGCTAGCTGCTGCTTTGTTTGCGAGATGCACAGTAAAACGGGCCTGTGAATTATCCAACATCTTTTTAGGAATATGTGATTGAATGAGAAGAAATAGTACTTGCCTGTCTTCTTGTCTTGACAGGCATAAAAAAACTTGAGTAAAATAGGAAGGTGAAAGAAGCTACCATACATCGTCAACACACGCGTTCAGCATGCAGACCAGACGACGATATTCCTCTCCTGAATTATTGTAGATTGACTACAAATTTTGCACTTGGCAACACGGGTTCCAACTTCATAGCTTTGTGAATTTGCTTATGGTGTGCAGAAAATTACAGGCTTTGAGCAATAAGTCAGCTGAAGATAAAATATGGGTTAGCTGAATTCAGTACTGATCTTTCCCTTGGAGCTGTTTCTCCGAAGTTTGACCTCCAAAAGAAGACACATGCTTCTCTCTGTCAGTCAAATACATGTTAAGATACGTTGGCTGATCCCCGTAAGTGAAAGAGGTACAGTCCTGTTGTAAGTAAAGTTTGTTTTCTTGAAAAGGGGTTCAACATCTGTTTGTACCAGTGGCCAAAATCTGCAAGATAACATAATCTGAGATGCAAACTCCCTTTGAAAACAAGCAGATGACTACTGGTGAAACCTGCTAGAGCAAGTCTCTGAAGCTGTCACACCTGTTATAGAGACCCCATTTCTACTCAAATGGGAAAAAGTGGGAAAGGCCAGCAGCATCACAGCTTAAAAACCACTGTATGTGGGCATTGCCTCAGCTCCAGTTAAGCACAACTGGAACAGTGAGAAGCTAGATGTAGAAGGGCCAGTGCTCACTGTTTTTCTTTAAACAGATTTAATGATGCAGAAGAGAATTCTGAAATATGTCAGAAATCTTGACATTTCAGGATTATTCTACTTAGTCTCTTAGCTACATAAAGGAAAAAAAAGCAGCAAACTATGAACCAAACACCCCCGTCACTCATAATCAATCACAGGAATGCCTTTAAGATACCGAAGCAGTGGAATTTAGTATGAAGAACACCCATAAGGTTTTATTAATAGCAGTACTAATAAAAAAAAACAGTATAATAACATTTTGTACCAATCAAACTCTGTGCCAGAAGACAAGATGCCCAACAGGCATGTCACTTAATTGCGTTACCAGTCCTTCATTTCAGCTAAAGCATTAGTAATAACCACGACCAGACAGATTGTACCAAATAAAATTTGTCTGATACAGTAACTTTTTTCCAATGTATCTTTCTGTAACAGTTGTGTCTGTAGTCGATGCTGTTTTGTCTTTTTTCATAACTGAAACATGGACAGGGAGTAGATGAAACAGCTGTTTCAGTATGGTCTTAAAGACTGCCACTAGCATAAAAAAAGCAAGCTCAGAATTTTTTATAAACATATGGTGGCTGCTTATGCTTTTTGCCCTTGAAATACTTGAAATAAAATTTTGCATGCATTAACCTTACCTCAGAATTAGGAAACTGAAAGGAACTGTATTGTACTTCAAGCTTCCTCCAGACTGTTTTCATCTGTACTTCCACTTCATTAGTTCAAAGGTGATATTATGGAAATGCATATTTCTATTGATCTGTAGGACAGGAAGAGAATTTGACTTAACAGATATCCAATGAAATTGTATTGACAGTTTATAGTACATAATGTGAACCGCACATTGCAGATACCGGTATCTGGAATTACAGAAGCCATCTCCTATGGTGAACTGCTCCTAGCTAGAAAAAACTACTTAGACTCCTGCACTTCTAATAGTTGTGGAGTTCCAGTGTATTTGTAAAATACTAACATTAAAAAGCATTTAAAATTAATTTTATTTATATTATATCATGAAGTTATTCACTAATGAATGCTGATGTCAGGGAGGAAGGGTGTTAAAAATGTCTGTAGCTAGTTTTCCTATGAAAATCCCTATGAAAATCCCAATAACTTGGATTCACCTGGTCTATACCAGCCAGGTTTGCAAGCCTCCAGATACCAGGCTTCTCCAATTTTTTATTTATGTTTTTTTAAACAGTCAGCATACTAGAGGAAGGACACAGTGTTGGTGACACCAATGGAAAAACCAAACAAAAAATGCAGAAGTCAGTCTTTATTAAACACCAGCGAATCTGTAAGACTGCAGCTTCACAGTAAAAATCCACTGATGTTGCCCATTAGTTCCAGTACACGAGGAACTGCAATATACTGAGAAATAGTCAACAAGTTTATTGTAGCCGCACACAGGCATGGTTACTCCTGGAAAGAAAAAGCAAGCCAAGAATTTGGAGAAAAAGTACTGGCAACAGCGTGGGTTTGACTTTTTGTTCGTGTTTTTGAACTGGAGCACCTCCAAGCATTAGAGGGACACACAGTACAGGCTCCTACCTGGCACTGTGAGCAAGCCTGACTTGTGTCAAGTCCCACGGTTTTCAAATGCATTGTGGATAGCCAAGCTGGCTGTTATCAGCTGTACTACCTAGACTCCATCTTGAGCATATGCCACCTATCACCAGTTCTTCCCATTTTATCACAGTGTCACAACCTTTGAATGTTTCCATCATCTGAAGCTTTCAAAATGGTCATACAAGAATTTTATCATTTAGAAGTCCTTGTCTTACGACTGCAAGCATAACCTTGAAAGTAACACAAAGGCTCAAACATCGGTAATCCAGCTATGCTGTTAAAAAAAAACATACAATCAGTCTTACAGTGTAGAGATTTAATGACTTATTTTTGAATGCCAACGCCAACGGTACCGGGAATAGGGATGGACAAACCATGTGCCTCCATGATCTCCAGCAGAGGAAGAGTTTAAGCATCCACTTCCCTTCTCTCTTCCTTTCTAAGCACCACAAAGTCCTTTACCATTACAAGAAGGTCAGAATACTTCTGTCTCCACGTCAATTTATAAGCACTGTTCCTCACATGCTGAGGTTTAATAGTCTTGGTAATAAATAATAAATTTGTGTAAAATGGTAACCTGAAACCATTCTGAATATCAGATAGCCCCAGTTCTTAAAGACAACTGTCTCCACTGAGCAGACAGGCTGACACTTCACTGTTATTTCTTCCAGGGTAAACTGAAAAAAACATTCTTGCCACGCAGAAGTGTTGGCAGGTATTGTTTTCACTTTCTTAAAGTAAGCTTGTAAAGAATCTGCAAAATATATCCATTTCTTTCTCCCTATAATCAAAGAACTTGAGTTCATCATCTGTTGGAGTACAAAAGAAACAACTATAAACAGAAAAAGGTTGGTGTGCTTTCTGTTTTTACAACACCGCCAATCCCCCTGTATCTAGCATCTGACTTATACAAAGGCCACTTTGTATTATTTAAAAAGGCTGCTTTTACAAGGGTAAAGGCGTTTCTGAACAATGCTGATTTTCTTTTGTTTTTAAAACTATGTCCTCTTCATATTTTTTCTGAACTCCCAAACTGATGAAAATCTTAGTAACTCTTGATTTCTGTAAGCATTCATTGCATTTCCTGATCCCACCCCCATGTATCAGATAACCAAGCTCTCCTACCAAACAAAATTATTTTAGCAAACTTCCCAATCTGCATGACTCCAGGTATGTCTACATTAGCATTTTAATTCAAATCAGGACTGCGCTTTTGAAGTCAATCTGCCAACAACCCTATTTTCCTTGCTGTGCTTTACATTGCAAAGCAGTCTCCAAGTACATGAACCAGATTTCTTTTGAATAAAACTATATCAGAGCATGAGCTTCTGGTACACATTGTACATGCTCCAGCCGCTAACAGGAATTCAGCCACAGAATCGGACGAGGACCAGCTTAAAATAAAACCCTCACAACCTGTATAGTGTGGATGCCAGGTTCCCAGCACCTGACAGATATGGTCCTATTACACCACACTGCTTGGTAATGGGGACACAGCCTCTTCCATGACTTACTGAATTTTGGTGTCAGTTCCAAATCCATCTCTCCCTTTTTTAGGAGGGGAACTACAAAACCTGTATCAGAGATGGGAGTGAAGTTAATGATAACCATTAATTTATGCAAATCACCTGTGCTACTATTTCTTCCATTTCTTCACCAGATTAAGATGCTACTCAAAACAGACTTTATAAAGTATGTTTATAAGTTTATAAAATATTTTATAAAAATAACTTTATTTAGATACTTTATATAATTACCCAAAATGCTCAATTATTAATGCATTAGTTTTACAAGACGTTTAGTGTCATTCTTGATGGCATCTTCCAGAGAAATGCTATCAAGAACAAAACTACTAAGTTATTCACACAACTCCACCTTTACTTTATTAGAACTTCGTCTACTACAATGACTACAAAAGAGCGAACAAATTCAAAAGTACAGAGCCTCACAGCGCTTCTAACTAGTTACATATTAAATCCAGATTATCTGGGAATTTCTGTAAGTGTTAAGATTAAATTCAGGATCGTCACATACTATTCACTCAGAAAGATCAGCACCCAATCTGGGAAAAGAAAAATCTGAATTACATGAATACCCTAATTACCTAGCTAACCCAGAGAACTGTAAATTTTCTGCCATCGGCAGGTCCCAGGGAACAGTCAGAATATCTCAGATGAGCTGATTTAAGCCTCATCCTGTGTGTGGGAGGGAAAGGGCTACCCTGCTAATGCAGGGCAGAGGGCAGGAACCAACGGCCACGAGCAGGACAGAGACAGGAGGGACTTGCAGTGGCAAAGCTCAAACCAGACTGACTCACTTTGAGGAGAAAACTGTACCCAGGCTGCGGATTCCTTTTTCTCATCTTCCCACTTACATCTAGACCCTGCTTCCCTTCTCAGTAGCTCCAGTTCCTCCAGCTCCAGGGCCACATCCAAGTCACTCCCTGACCTGTCTCCTCTTTTGAAGTGAAAAAACTTCCTTGGCACTTGACGCTCCCTGTGCTCTGTTCCTCCAGTTCATTCCTCCTTTGCCTCAACTGCCTCACCACAGTTTCAAGCTCAATTACTTTATTTATCTTAAATTATCTCTTCCTCCAGAAAGCACCTTGTTACTTCTTACAGTTGGGGAAATACGCCAAAGTTTTAAAATCGCCCTTTGAAGAGAGAAAAAAAAAAACCAACAAACTTTCAGTCCTTCAGTGTGAACTAGAAATTTTACAGCAGAGTAAGACACCAGAGGTAGATGAAGGGCATTCCTGAGACAGCTATAAACATCCAGTACCCTGACAAATCTATAGCTGAATAAGCACCACAGCTTTTAGCCCAGAAAGAGGGAGGAAAGGTTGGCATGTGGGAAATCTGCAATTCCAGGAAGACAGGATGCTCAGAAGGGCTTTACCTTTGAATGAAAATTCACTTACCACAGTTTTTAGAAACAGAAGGGTGTAAGTGGCAAATCTTTGTGCTATTAGACATCTAACTCAGGTGTGCATATTAAATGCAAAATTATGTGTTTAAGGAACATAAGTTTGGAAAGTAACTTTAATTAAAGTAACATAACAGTTAAAGTAATTTAATTGCAATTAAGTACATGATCATATAAGGACACATTGGTACAGACTGTGGGTTAAATAATTCTCCATTCACTCCAGATTCCACTTACTTCTTTCCCCATTTTTACCTTCCTCCAGCCACCAGCGCTTCACTTCCACAGGGTTAACTGTTCAACTAATCACACCTTTATCCCAATTTATGAAACAGAACTTTTTAAAGTTCCTGTAAATTCCAGTCAGGTCACAGGCATGGGCTGGCGTGATAACAGACGGAGTTAAATCAGAAAAAACCCTAGGGGTAATAACCTTCAGCATCTGATTTGGGGTGGGAGCAAAGGGGAGAAGGAGAAAAGCAGGTTGTGCTAGCAACATGTCTGTATGCAGTGTCAGAGAGTTCAGGGCCAGCTGATGGCTCTGTTAACCATAGATGGGAGAGGTTTCAGACACAGAATTATTCATTATCGGATAAACTATAGTCCTAAACAAAAGACTTTTTGTTAGAAATCTATGGACACAGAAACACACTGCAGGCCCAGATGGCAGCCTCGAAGATGCTTCAGTTAACAGTCTCATGACTGTGACTAGAAAATTTAGCCAGAGTTGCTGTAAGCTAGGGAGAGTTTGAAAAATAGTGAGTATATACTGCTTTTAGAAGGCTGCTACAGCTGTGAGATTTGAATGGAATTTTAAAGGGAAAGCAGCCACACCAAGTTTCCAAATCCTACTTCAAAGTTCACGTCCAAGGACATGAATTTCGTAAGGAAAACCTTTTAACAAATTTACATGTGAGAAAAACCCCACAGCATGCTGGGGAGAGCAAACATCAAACCGCCTGAAGCACATTTGGGGCTTGGTGGGTTTGCCAGTGGAACAGTGAAGGTATATGAGCAAGAACACCTCATTGAACAAACCCTTCCAAATTCAGTGGGACTGTTGTATGAAATAAAATGATCTGGGTGAGCAAACATATCACTTTCTAGCCTCTGGTCACCAAGTTTTCCTGGTAGCAAGATGGGAATTAAGAACCTGAAATATGGTTCAAGCACATTTGTGCAATCCTTAAGTTAAGCTAGTTCAAAATCATTCAAGATCAATTCAATAAAGATATACCTACATGAAAGCTAATTTTTAAAATTAATTTTATGCCTGCATTCCCTTGAGTTTTAATAAACAATCACCAAGTTATTCTTGAAAGTTATTAAAAATCCAAGGAATAATACAGTATTCCAGGACTTCATATTCCTCATATCTGTATTACAGTGGTTTGGCCTTTCTATATATCTGGTCAAGACTCTCAAATTAGTTCAGAATACCACTGATCTTTTCAGCACTTCCAGGTTGTTCTCAGAAAGCCTAGTTTTTGTTGTCTTTATTGATTACTGCATGGATCCTTTAGTGCAGAAAAAATTTGTAATCCTTTGTGGGGAGGTTTACAGAACTTCTTCAGAAATACTACCTTGGAATAGTTTGATGAAAACAAGATAACACATATAAATAATACAGACTTAAGCATCAACTGGTCAATTTAAGTACTAAGCTAACCTGGCTGGTTGGTTGTGCAGGCAGGTAGAATACCGGGTGCTGCTGCCGCTAGTGCAAAACGTCCTGACTGACCTTTCATTTCCAGGGCGACAGAAAATATAGGACAAATCTGTACAACTGAAAAAATACAACTGCATTTTTTTTAAGTCAAGTCTCCCTCTTTTTAGGAAAAATTTATTCTCTATCAGAGGCAAGCAACTTTCTTCTGAGACAGAATTTTAATTTATTTCATGAACATTATTTATTAGTCGGAAGTTAAATCACTGGACTAGGCCTAGCACACTGACGTAATTTTTCTTACAGAAGAGAGACAGCTGCTATTCTACGTCCTTAAAGACCTTGTCTACTCGGGAGGTATCGGAGGACTCTTCACATGTCACATCATTTGGTCCCTTTACATTGGAGGAGAGAATCTGTGCCCTAAAACAACCTGAGCTTTTTCTTCTGGGCCTTACAACCATGCAAGCTCACAGACAGAAGACGCCCTGAATAGGTCTGCTTCACAGCTAGGCACTCTCCCTGCCCTTGTTACATGTTTCTGTTTTCACCATCTGAGTTTCCTGCCGAGATGCAAGACAAAGCGCTCTACACGATCAAGCTCCTGAAAAATCACTGCCCCAGGGCATATCTAGAAGTACTAGAACACAAATAAATTCCTGAGCAAGGCGGGGACTGTGCAGTACCAGACAGGCAGGATGCATTTTCCAGAATGACATGAATCTGCATAAATCACAATGCACTGTAGTCTTCACAGCATCTGGTGACACAAGGAATTCATTATTGGGTCTATGAGAATCCAGACATAAACCTCCTTAGACCCATAATGAGAGTCTGACTCAGCAGTAGGGCCAGAAAATTCCACCAGGCTTTTACTTTGTCCTGGCAGATGTAATTTCCTAGAGTAGAAAGACTTTAAGCCTCCTGATTTCTTAGAGGATATCTTGTATATTTTATTTTGGCATACCTAGCTACACCATCTGGAGTCATCTGAAGGACTCCACAGCCTGCTGTGCTGTGAGAGCAGGCTCTGCGCTCCCAGTATTCCTCTCAGTCGTCTTAAATGTTCTTTGTCTAATGAGCCAGTAGAAGCTGGGGGAAGGAAAAAAAAAAAAAAAATTCGGCTGACTGTCCATACTTTGGGGCTAAAAAGAATCTGAAAGCAGCTCGCTGTTAAAACAAAGCGGTTATATAGCAGGCCACCCTGAAAGGCAATCCCATCAGCCTGCAGCACTGGTGACGCATCAAAGCCAGACAGTTCATTCAGCTTGGAGAGGTCAAGTCAGAATCTGACTTGCCAAGCTTTGTCAAAAAACAACTGGGCTAAAGCCTTTCCTGTGCAACTCCTTCTTTCATCAGATCCCACAGCTCTCCAAGTATCCAAAACAGTTCTCTAACATGTACTTTTGCTTTTCAAGAGAGATCTAAAACCGAACTGGTTTACCTCAACATTGGAGGCACCCAACCCAAAGCTCCTCCAGCCACAGTCTGAACTTCCTCTCTGGATACTGATGACAGACTGGCCCCACGATTAACAGTCTTCTGCTGCATTCGACACCCTTGAAAACATAACGCTAGCTGTGATACCATGGACTTCGCAAGCCTTCCCAAGTCTCAAAAATTTATTAAAAAACACGCAGGCTCCATACTGTTTAGCCATCAGGCAAATTTCCTAGTCGACTTTCCCAGCATGCTTCAGAGCCTCGCTGGGCCCTACTCGCCACCTGGTAACAGGTTGCCTTGTGTGGATGGAAGCAACCATAAAATCTGATCACTTGGCACACAGACCCAGAGGCGCGCGTTCTTATCATAATGTTGATCCTGGGAATGCTGCCCAGACTTCAATTTCTCCCTGACAAAAGAGCCAATGAAATCTAGCTTCTGCCTGTGCTGCAGGACATATTAGACCACGTTTTGATAGGCAATCCTCTTCTCCCTCCCCCTGAGATTCCTGCAAAAGTTCAAGTATTTCTTCAATTTGTCTTTTTACAGAGTAATTTGAACACAGAGAAACATTTTCAGGAACTCTTTGATTAAAAAAAAAAGTTCTGCCAGAACTTTAAAATCCTATGGTCTTGGGCGCTATCAAAATACTACAGAACAAACAAGATCCCAAAATTGCACTAATGTTCTGTCACATTGACCTATACCTCTGCATGGGTGTGTAGGGTTAATGGTTGGTTTCTTTCATTTTTAAAATGAACCATGGTGTGGTGGATTGACCCTGGCTGGACACTGGGTACCCACCAAAGCTGTTCTATCACTCCCCTCCTCAGCTGGTCAGGGTCAAGAAAGTGGGGGGAGATCACTCACCAATCACCCTCACGGGCAAAACAGACTTGACTTGGGGAAATTAGTTTAATTTATTACTGATCAAATCAGAAGAGGAAAATTAGAAATAAAACCAAATCTTAGAAACACCTTCCCACCCACCCCTCCCTTCTTCCCGGGCACAACTTCACTCCCGAGTTCTCTCCCTCCTCCCCATCAGTGGTGCAGGGGAATAGGGAATAGGGGTTGTGGTCAGTTCATCACACGTCGTCTCCGCTGCTCCTTCCTCCTCAGGGGAAGGACTGCTCACACTGTTCCCATGCTTCAATGTGGGCCCTTCCCATGGGCTACAGTTCTTCAGGAACTGCTCCAGTGTGGGTCTTTTCCCCAGGGTGCAGTCCTTCAGGAACAGACTGCTCCAGTGTGGGCTTCCCACGGGGTCACAGCCTCCTTCAGACACCTGCTCTGACATGGGGTCCTCCATGGGGTGCAGGTGTATCTCTGCACCACTGTTAACCTCCACGGGCTGCAGGGGCACAGCCTGCCTCGCCATGGTCTTCACCACAGACTGCAGGGGAATCTCTGCTCCGGCACCTGGAGCGCCTCCTCCCCTCCTTCCTCACTGACCTTGGTGTCTGCAGGGCTGTTCCTCTCACATATTCTCACTCCTCCTCCAGCTGCAGTTGCCGTTGCGCACATTATCCCCCCTCCCCCCCCTTAACTATGTTATCCCAAGGCGCCACCACCATCCCTGATGGCCCTGGCCAGCAGCGGGTCCGTCTTGGAGCCAGCTGGCGTTGGCTGTGTCAGACATGGGGGAAGCTCCTAGCAGCTTCTCACAGAAGCCACCCCTGTAGCTCCCCCCACCAAAACCTCGTCTCACAAACCCAATACACATAACCACACAGAATCATATTAAACACAGCTTGTGGGGTTGGTAACTTCTGACAAGGAACACAGGTGACAGGAACACATAGTTGGGAATGAGAAAACCTTTCCAAGGAGATCACTGCCTTCAGCAAACCACTAAGTCAAAGCCATCATCTCAACAGCCCTGAACACATGGAAGCGTGACAGCGTCTCTAAGGAAATCAGGAGACACCTCAGACATCCCTGCCGAAATGGTTAAAGGCCTTTACCATGCACAGATTTATCAGGTACAGAAGTTTTTCTACAGAAAATGATGTGGACTACACTCTAACATTCAGCATAGTAAAATAATACTCCTGGGGGAATGCAACATGTGCTGGAGCTCAAAAAAATTACTTTTTCATTCAGATATGAGAACACAAACATATCTAGACATTTTTGGCAGTTTGAACAGACTGAGTACTAAGAGTCCTTACAATTAATGTTCTTCTAAAAAATCATAAAAACACTTCTTTATTAACTCAAAAGTGTTCCTCCGCAAAAGCAAAATAAACACCTATATCTCTGTCAGAACTCGGTCTTTCACAGCAGAACACGCAAAGTATGAATGTTTTTCCCCTACTGGATCTGACAGACAGAAAACAGTTGATGGCCAGTCATTGTGAATTTCAGTTGTCAGCGATGAGAACTATTTAAAAAGAATATGGAAACCTTACCGTCCAGAAGTTAGCAGCTGGCACAGAGACAGAGTTGAACATTTTTCTCCCCCTGGAGCTATAAAAATGCACATATTCTATTAAAGGGCCTGTACTGAAATCAAAAGCCTATTGGCATTAGAGGGACAAAAGCACAGAATTCTTGCCTTTCTCAATAAGATCTGTTTAAGTTCTGCTAAAACCTATAAACCTTAATATTCGCATTTGTTTCCACCATTGTAAAGTAAAATGAAAGAATCAGTCAACTATCATTAAATCTTAAAATTGACAGTGACTACAAAATCAAGGGAAGTACATTTAAATGAAATTCATGCAGTGTGCATCATATCAAGAACATAGAGAAGAATGTTCGTATTTATACACTAAACCCTAAATTTAGGCTCCAATTGATGTAATCCCTAGTGATAAAAAACCCACAGTGCATATTTTGCTTTCTATAAGTGATCAGTCATACTTTAATCAACACTAGATTTTTATTAAAGTGCATTGCAAAATGTTTTCCTTCAGACTAGTTATGACTTATCAATACTGCTTTGGGAAAAACTGAGTACAATAAAGATGCTAAAATAGGAAGCACATGTGGCAGCTTAGAATGCTGCAAAAGGTCTGTGCATCCTTCGGAGATTCCAGCTGTTGACAATCATCTACAAAAGGATATATAAATATAGAGTCATAGAATGGTTTAGGTTGGAAAGGACCTTTAAAGGCCACCTATTCCAAACCCCCTGCAGTGAGCAGGGACATCTTCAATAGATCAGGTTGCTCAGAGCCCTGTCCAGCCTGACCTTGAGTATTTCCAGGGATGGGGCATCTCCCACCTCTCTGGGCAACCTGGGCCAGTGTTTCACCACCCTCATAGTAAAAAATTTCTTCCTTGTATCTAGTCTACATCTACCCTCCTTTAGTTTAAAACCATCACCCCTTGTCCTGTCACAACAGGCCTTGCTAAAGAGGTTGCCCCCATCTTTCCTATAGTCCCCTTTTAAGTACTGAAAGGCCACAATAAGGTCTCCCCGCAGCCTTCTCTTCTCCAGGCTGAACAACCCCAACTCTCTCTGTCTGTCCTCGTAGGAGAGGTGCTCCGGCCCTCGGATCATTTTTGTGGCCTCCTCTGGACCTGCTCTAACAGGTCCATGTCCTTCCTGTGCTGAGGGCCCCAGAGCTGGGTGCAGTACTGCAGGTGGAGGTCTCACCAGAGCAGAGCAGAGGGGCAGAACCCCCTCCCTCGCCCTGCTGCCCACGCTGCTGGGGATGCAGCCCAGGATACGGCTGGCCTTCTGGGCTGCGAGTGCACATTGCTGGCTCATGTCCAGCTTTTCATCCACCAGTACCCCCAAGTCCTTCTCCTCAGGGCTGCTCTCAATCCTTTCGTCCCCAGCCTATCAGGCAGATAATATCAGGGGTTGCCCCAACCCAGGTGCAGGACCCTGCACATGGCCCCGTTGAACCACAAGAGTTTCGAACAGACCCATTTCTCAAGTTCATCCAGGTCCCTCTGGATGGCATCCCATCCCTCAGGTATATCAACTGCACCACTCAGCTTGGCGTCACCTGCAAATCTGCTGAGGGTGCACTTGATCCCACTATGCCATTGATGGAGATATTCAGCAGTACTGGTCCCATTATGGACCCCCGAGGGACACCAGTTGTCACCAGTCTCCATCTGGACACTGAGCCGTTGATAAATACATAAAGTTTGGTTCCCAGTAGGCCCATCCATGTTCCCCAGAATACAACCTAATTTCTGTGGAATAGTGATAGGATTTGGAGAATAACCAAACTCCCCAAAACACTCTTTAGAGGAGACAATCAAGCACAGGAGCCTTTTGCAGACACCACCTTTTAGCTAAAGATAAAAGCCATTACATCCAGTCTCCTGCTCTCTTTAAAGTCACTAACCATACAATACTGTATAACAAAACAAAAAGAAAGCATATAAAAATATTTCACATTAGTCTAGACAATTTCAGAATTCATTTGATCCAAGTGTAGTATCTAGACTTTAGGTATTTCCATGGTCTATACATTAGATTCTTTTGGCTAAGACTTCAGAAAGTCATAATCTGATATTCTTCTAATGCACAACGTTCCACATGGTTATCTAAAGGGATGTTCTTTCCACAATTTACTGATGTTACAGAAACAACTGAAAGTCTTTGTCAGAGAAGACACAGAAGTAGAAGTTTTGTCACTTTTCGTAATTCAGTGGTACAAAAAAAACCCCATTCTGTATATAAGGAAAAGTGTAAGAGCGCTTCATAATCCAGAAAACCATATGAAATTACCTTGGTAGCATTTGATTTCATCTGACCTCAAGTGGACTGAACTTCATCTGTTAAAAAAAAAAACCAGGGTAGTACTCTTCCTGATAAACTAAGACTGATGTGTTACTCAAACAACTCTTAGTCCCATCCCTAGAAAACACAAGTAATCTTTTTTTTTTTTCAGAAGAGGTTACACATTTTTAAAAATATAAAGAACTCAAAAGAAAGCTGTAATTATGGAATCAGAAGTGTTTTTTTAAGAAGTTAGCACTAGGGACTTATTCCTGCATACTTGGTCCCTGAAATTTCTTTAGGCACTTATTTCAGAAAAAAAATTAATTAGGGGAATTAGAAGGAATATACCAAATAATAAACTGGATACTGCTAAAGTACCCTTTTACTCATTAGGATCTTAGAAGTTATGACCATAAAAAAAGAATTTCAATCCTTGCATGACGATACAGAACTTGATTTGCAAGTCTAAACTCAGGCCTCAACCTCTGCTCCAGCTGAGGTGAATAGGTTAGAGTAAGGCAATGCTGCACCATGGAGAAAGTAATACACATGGGTAATTCCACACAGAGACCAAGCTGCTCAGAAATCCTCAGCCATTTCAGCTATTAGGTCTAACAATTACACATTCAGAACACTGGAATGCTATACTGCCTGCAGGCCTTTGGCCACCAAATCATGGACCCTTTCAAGTTGACCTAAGATTTCTAATGACAGATTTGGGGAAAAAAAAAAACAAACAAAAACAACAACAACAAACCCCAACCAACCAACACAACAAACCCCAAACAACACCCCCCACCCCCCCACAAAAAAAAACCCCAAGCAAACCCAAAAAAAACACACAAAAACACCCCAACCCACCACTACATACAGAATAGACCTGAAGGGCACACACAAACACAGGGCAGGAAAACTCATCGTTGGACACGCTTTATAGTTATCTAAATACTAAGCTTTTTTTTTTCCCCCCTTCTCTTAGAAAACCCACAATGAAAAAAAAATTGTGGTAAGTACTGGTGACAGGCCACTTACAGAGAACAATACAGATCTCTTCTGGTTAACTGTCTGGGATCAGGTTCATTTTATATAGCAAAACCACCTTCTATGAACAAATACTGTAAAAGATGGGCTGTATCCTGAAAAATAGCACTTTAAAAAGAATGACTAAATTAAACCCATAGCTTCTGCAGCCAGGGAGAGGTTTTTGTCAAAGCTCTACAGGCACCTGAAGCGTGATACTACCCAAGCTAAAAAGCACCCATCCGCTTAACGCTGCTGAGAGCTCCGAAGCGCTTGGTATTCCGCACACACGTTTGACCACTCTGACAATCCTGACATATGCTAACAAACTTAACTGACAGAAGCTTTCCTTCGGACACATTTTAACAGACAAATATAGAAGTTAAAGCATCATCCTACAAGTTGTGGAGGAACAGGGCGTTCCAAGATAGACCTTATGAGTACAAGTGACCATTCTCTGCTGCACTTGCTCAAGACACATCACTTCACAGACATGAGCACAAGGCTCAGGGAAGAAGGGGCAAAAGGGAGAAAACAGGCATAAAGTGTTTTTAGCCAGTTAAGCATACCTGAGGTGAAGAAGACTCCTGAACTATGACCACATGTTTTAATACATGCTTTATAGCAAAAACACACTCCAAACAAGAAGTTACTTTATTCTTGGGAGGTAGGGAATGTAGGTTAAACTACACTGTCTGAGGTCCAGAGTGGCATAAAGAATAACAGAAAAGCTTTTCCACCAACACTGAGAGAGACCATTAGGGAAACGCATACGTTTGTGATAGTTACATTGTTAAATAACTTTTTTTTTTTTTGTAAATTTCATGTTTATTTCACTTCCAGAAAGTTTGCTCTGCTGCAAGAAACTTAAGATACCTGACTTTGTTTCTTTAATGTGACTTTAACAAGAAAAAAAAAGCAACCAACCAAAATCCAAACCCTCTGACACTAGCAGCATTTTCTATTTAGTGAAGGCACAAGAGCCAGCAGCTGACACTTGAATCTCATCTCAATTCAAACAGGAAATACTCTTTAAAGAGTTATCAATTACAGACTGATTCACCCATGACTGCAGTGGATTCTCCATTGCAAGACGACTGCTAAAGGCATCCTTGATATACTACAGTTAAGTGCACGCTGGGGTAGGCATTTATGTGAGTTTGCTTTTGCCCTGAAGTCCATGAACAGAGAACAATCGCAAGTAAAATTCCTCAAACCTGAAAACAACACTCCCCCCCCACCCCGCTCAGACTAAGCAAACAGAGCTCCCCACCTGCAGGACCAGTGAGAATTTAGTGGAGACAAAGTTCTGTTGCACAGAGCATGGACCATCACAGGAAGATCTTTTAGCTTTCCAGAGTTGTCCCACTTGCTGTTAATATTCTAACTTTAAAAAAAACTACGAAAAAAATTCAAGTAGGGCTGTTTCAGATATATACATTATTACACCCTGTAACACAAATACTTTAACAAAAGCTAAAATAAATTTTACAGATACACTTTAAATTATTAATTACCCTAAGTAATTGCTGCTCCATTATTATTTTCTGGGATATTCAAGAGGAAGGAAAACAGCATCTTTGCATGCTCCCTTAACTCAGGTATTTCATTTCCTACCCTAGTAAATAAAATTCTTATTTTAACCAAGAAAAAAATGCAAAAAGGAGTTCAGATATACAGGTAACCTTTGTCCCTCTCTACACTGAGAATCATCTGGATTCTATTAAACTGTCAAGCAAGTACTAGGGTTAATAGAGAAATAAAAGAACCGGCAAAATGCTTAATGTTGGTAGCTTCTTCATAGGCTATGCTAAAGCTGTATATGAACTTCAGCCGATTTAACACTTCACATGCATGACATCTATTTTACAAAATTATACAGGCAAAACTGCAGCTAAATATTTTTACTTACTATCCTAGTCTATAGAGCAGCTGCCTCCTCACCCTAAGCAACTTACAGAACGATTTATAAAATAGCAATCGTTACTGTGACTTTTGGGGGAAGGCAACAAAGACCTCCATATAAGGTTGACAGATTTTCTTATCTCATATGTTTCTGTGTTTTAATCTCCTAACACAGACCACAGACCATACATAGCATTACTCAAAGATTCAGCAAGAAAAGGGCCCAACTGCAGACAGATACCTCTTGGGCTCTGAAGACATTCAGCCTCATCTAGGTGTACACTGAAGTGACAAGCTTGCATATGACTTCCCAACCAGAAAGCCACTGAATTTCCTTACTCCTTGCAGAAACAAATTTCACCCCACTAATGACTCACTGGAACTTCAGCATTCCCTGTTTGACAAGAATGGAAGACACTTGGAGTGCTGATTGATTTCAACACTGGTTAGTTTGCAAGAATATTAATTGAAAATAGAAAAGAATCCCAGTTCAGGGTAGCAGCTTCCCTACTCAAGTGAAGAAAGGTGAAAGGCTGTCCAAGAGCAAATTGAAAGTAAACAAAAGAAAAAAAGTCAGTTTTTCCTGAAGTGTTTTATAAAGGATTGGTTATTTACATTTTGGCTCAATTTTGTTTTTACAACCAAGGTACATCAATTAAAACTCCCATATGCATATCATATAATTAAACAAGATTATAAAAGGAAGACATATACACACACTATGACGACCACTTTTACTTGTTCAAATCTGAAATGCAATTGTTAGAACTAACAATTGTGGTAAAAACGTACTGGTTATGGATTTAAAATTTATAAGATTACCTGTCTTGCAAAACCAAGAAGGAGCAAGTTCGATATTTCAATGTTTTTAGAATGTAAAACAACATAAGTGTTATTTATGCAGCCCCTTCCTTATAAACCACAGAATGTTACAAAGGATGAAACAACCTTCCACCTTTTTACAAGTAGCTCTGAAAATGACTAAGATTGACAGAGAATTACACAGCCATGCGGCAGCAGGTGCCATTTGTAGGACTATCTTCCACATCGCCCCACAGAAGCACACAGCTTTCCTAACGATCAGCCCTACCAACTCAACCCAGAGTCAAAAATGGGTTACTTTCTTGGGATTACATTAACAGTGGAAGATTCTGCAAAAAGAAAGTATGTACCCCAGATACATCCTTGCATTTACTTCAAGTGATTTATTAAAGTATACGTGACTGCAAGTCAGGAAATAGCTTCCAAGCATACGAAGAAGATTAGAAAGTCTGACGGTTCTGCTGGCTCTAGAAGAGCCATAGGACAAAAAAATAGTTACTAAAGTGAGCAGAAATAAATGAATATGTTTAAACAGAAGTTCTGCTGAATAGAAGCAGTACTCTTGTACATTCCTTCTCACATTAGTATATTCTCAAAACTAAAATAGAACAAATATTTGAGTAGATTTAAACAGAACCACACAACAACTCAATAACAAGCCTACAGCTCTTTATATTTAAAAAGAAAACAGAACTTGAAAGATCTAAGCAATGCAACTAAATCTTGATCAAAGCAGCATGCAATCATATTCTGGCAGTCACTAGAGCAGATGCCTGCCATTAGTGTAACATAAGCATCTCCATAACCTCACTCATCCTTATTTAGAAAGAAAAAGAATATCAGGAGTAAGAATAAAAAAAAAAGAGGTTGAAGTTACAGGAAAGGGTGAGCTCAAGATGCTGTAATATATTTTGCTTGTGCATCTATGTCTGGAAGTCAGGTGAGACCCAGAAATTGTCCAGTTCTTTAAAATACAGGATATCTGTCTCTAATAAACCAAAATGTTATATGATAATTCAGTGAACTAATGATTAAATAAGTTTCAGACTGTCAAACTGCCAAAATCCCATGTAGATCAGACTACATGGGTCTTGGCCTTCCCTAAAAGCAGAAAGGGAGTAGGGAGCATAAAGAGGAAACAATGATGACACGGAATACAGATATGCACGGCCCAAAACAAAAACTCCTAATAGTGTCCTCATGCAGGACTGCCAAGGCTTGCAAAGGCATAAAATGGCCTCAGGTTGTTTTGTGTTTCCTGAGCCAACTTGGGAGGGAGAGGGGGCAACCCCCCAGTACATACTCTGCACGATACAGCTTGAAAAGCTTAAAGATACAAGCACTCAAGAATTCTTCTCATGAATGAAGAGCTTGTGGGCTCTCCTTGTCTACTACATGCTCACTCAGGGGTAAAGTTTATCTCTTTGTCAACAGAACCTAATGCGTTGCAATTTGTACAGTGATAGCATCAGGTCTTCTATGCACAGTCCAGCAAACTGGTTTGGGGGAGGTGGGGTCTTCTTGGCTGGTGGTAGGGGGTGTTTTCTTTTGTTAAATAAGCTGAGACTTGCTTGTAGTTACCCCTTGTTAGAAGCAGCAAAATATTTATAAGTTATCTCAAGAGGAACATTCTTAGATACTGAAAAGAGCAGCAGTTTGGATATGCAATTCTTATCATGCTACTTGTAACTTGATACTAAAATTGACAAACCATAAAGCAGCTTCAGAACCCCATTATCTGCCTCTGAGGGGGGGGGGGGGGGAAGACACCTGATCATTTGAAAACTGCATTATCAAGATGCTCTTAAAGATACAGAATGTTATGCCAAATCCAGAAAAAACACTGGCAGGATGAAATGATATCCTTCTGTTCAAGTTGATAGATGAGACTTTCAAAGGTATATCAATAGGAGGAGGAAGAACAAGATTTCACCTTCCATCAGCTTCAAAGGTCATAACAAAAAAAAAAAGTTTATCAGCAATGTATATAGGAAGGTGTCTTAAATAATTGAATAACTGAAAATATTTATACTTTGAATGGGATGAAGAGGAGGGAGACTGTTTAGGACAATGAAAGAGGTAAGGAAAGGAAATGGAGAGAGTAGCTTTGTTTTAGCTACTGCTCCTCTCCAGACAGAAGTTAAAATACTACAGAATTCACCCCAGCTGCACAGCAAGGGCAATACTCGCCCCAAAGCTCCTCAGCCCTGCCATGCTGCTCCAGGTGTGCTGACTTCCTATAGAGCGGCACCCAAAAAAGCAAACTTTCTACTACACGTGAAGTAACAACAAACAACTTTTCTATTACTGCACACTAATAATAGCACATTGCTTTTTCTACAGGTCTTTCAACACCTGGATTATTTAAAAAAATATTTTCCACATTTTAAGAAAATAATAGTTTTAGACTTTTACAATTCCTACACTCTTCCGGCAACTGCTCTTTCTTTCATGTGGTTACGAATGTTAGAAGTTTTCGCAGCTTAAGCTCTAACTTTATATCTAAGTTGGATGTATGCTGACGAGCTAAAAGGGCTTCTTTTTCCTTAAAAGCCTGACAGGATATGACACTGAACAAAGAGCAAAGCCCATTCAATACTTTAGACTGTTCTGATGTTACGTTTTTAGGACAAATAATTGTGTGAAACGTCAATTATACAGCACCACCAGGATAGGCAGCTACCACTGAAAAGCAGATAAAGAGCTGTCCGAGCCACTGTCAGCAACAGTGAAACTAAAATAGTTTATGGAGAATCTAGGAACTATTGAAACCATTATTTCTTCTACTGCAGTACTAAGAAACACCACACAACAATTATAATGGGAAGTTGCCTATAATCTGGTTTTATCTTTACTTAAATTATCATATCATCTTTATTTTATCCTCCTTCAAAAGGCTTCCTCTGATGCTATTCAGTTTATGTGCTACTAAAAAAACAATAAAAAAAGCCACTTTTTATGTGAGAAAATTTTCAAATACAGCTGTTAACAAAGAATATTTCAGGGAAGGAAAAATTTTCACTTCTTTCATTAGCTAATCCTCTGCAAGAGCACCTCTACTGTGTGGCAGTAGTGATATTTAAATGATACATACACTACACACACAAACACACACACACAAAAAAAGAAAACCAAAAGACAAGGAAGAAAGCCCAAATATCCAAGGAATTCCAAGGAAAACGCCCAAGTTAATGCAAGAGGAAAACACAACCAAACAAAAACCCCCTCATAATAAAAGAAACATAGTTGTATTCGCCAGATATTTTCTTTGATAGAACTACAGCCATATTTGAGAAAGCTTTCCAGTTCACAGATCCATTCTATTTCTTGTTGATGCTGCAATAAATTTTAATTAAAAACAGTGACAAAAAGGAAAACATCAAATGCACAATTTTAAATAAAAGCCAAGAAAGATACTAAATGCTTTTATTTCCACCTTCTAATGATGTTTGGGGGTAAAAAAACCAAGCCCTAGAAAAGAAGTAACAGTTGCACAACTGCTATCAACACACAATGTAAACAAACAAAGGAACATGGGGACAAACTTTTTAGTAGGGCCTGTTGCAATAGGACAAGGGGTAATGGTTTCAAACTACAGGAGGGTAGATTTAGACTAGATACAAGGAAGAAATTTTTTATGATGAGGGTGATGAAGCCCTGGCCCAGGTTGCCCAGAGAGGTGGGAGATGCCCCATCTCTGGAAACATTCAAGGTCAGGTTGGACGGGGCTCTGAGCGACCCAATCTATTGAAGATGTCCCTGCTCACTGCAGGGGGTTGGACTAGATGGGCTCTGAAGGTCCCTTCCAACCCAAACCATTCTATGAATATTCTGTTTTCAGGCTTAACTCATAGGTACCATCTTACAAGTAAACATGACTTGCAGGTTAACGCTGGTCTTTTGAAGTTACCTTCATACATTTATATGCGCAGTACAGAAATTGTCATTTTCAGACAGTCAGAATTGAAAGAAGTAGTAACAAGATAGGCTAAAGAGATCTTACTTAATATGCCAGTACACATCTGATATTTGGGAAATATACAAAGAACAGGTGAAAAGGATTCTTGCCTTCGGTATTCGGGGAATTTTCTCTAGTTTAGTAATCTGCCCTAAGGTTTCTGGTCCTCCACCAAGTTCCAACATAGTTTAACAATTTGATTTAAAAATTTAAAAAGCATTCTCTGGAGTTGAGTGATAACATTCACATTTCATAACATAGCCAAGAAAAATCCGACTGGAAAAATAATGTAATGACTCACTTGTGCAAGACTTGCAGATAGCCAGAACACCACTTCAAAAGCTGTCAGAGTTTATTACATATTATTACAGAAATGATACCACTGTCCTTTCCTGAGTTTGAAAACCCGACGTGCATAAACTTATGCTGAAAAAATTTGCTGTCAGTTTTTGATTATAGCTATATAAAAATAATTGCTTACAGGCCAACAGTTCAACCTATAGCCATTTCACACCCTACCTCACAAAAAAAAAAGGAAGGAAGAAAACTACTTTTAGTTCACTTGGAAGTGAACTCCCCCCTTCTAAGTCCTACAACAGTATTTTAACATTTGCAGAAAAATCATGGGACAAGAAGTATGTAAAGGGTTACTCCTTCCCTGGCAAATTGTTTCTCATGTTTGTGAGCCATTGCCAAATCTAACACTGACAGAAGAAACACTTCAGAACTTTAAAATTTTTTAAAGTCTTTCCATTGTTTCAAATACACTCTTAGAAACAAACAACAATTAACATCCATCGTACTATGTTATCTGTCCCAGGTCACAAACACCCATTACCTTAAAAACCGTAAGTAGTAACTGCTGTAGCAAACAACTATGTACTTTTGCTAATACAGATTCCAAGATTTAAAATAAAATAGGAGCCTAAATCTGTTTGGATAACTAAGTGGTCAGACCAAAAAAAAAAACCAACGCAAAAAAACCCAAACAAAACCACAACCCCCCCAACCAAAAAAAAAAAAAAACCCAACAACAACAAAAAACCACCAAACACACCAACACCCTCCCCCCAACAAAAACAATCCCAAAACGCTAGGCATCCACCCAATAGCTCCCACTGACAAAATATTCAGATTGAGATTTTCAGATAGCCTGTAGCACTAAACCGTTTGGCAGCTCTCCTGCCTCAGTTCTCTGTATAAAGACAGACTTAATCAGGGAATAGAAGACTACCACAAATGAGGGGTAAACAGAGAAAATAGTCTACATAGTTCTTTATGCCCTGACCTAGACATTTAGAAAACCAGAACTCAGGCCACCTGAAATAAACAAGCCTTAGTTACAAGTAACTAATTTTAGAATTGAATTGAAAAGAATTCTGCAAAGGCTCCTTCTGGAGAAAGACCTACTAGAAAAGCCCACCAATCCGACCCTAAAAAAGGGTCATCACTCAGTGCCACATCTATTAGCTGAGTTCTTCCCTCAACTGTGAAACAAAAGGAAGATGGTGGCACAATTTTAACTATATACACTGAAGTTCCAGTTTTCATTTTAACCCCTTCATAAACAATACAAATAAAATTTAACCACTGCAGCCAGATAAACTAACATAGCTGGTCTTGAACAAGGTCAAGCAATTTTTGCTCCTGTCCTCCATTCCCTAACTCAGTTGAGTAAAATGATGCCAATTAAAAAGGACTAACCAAGCAACCTGTTAGACTGGGTTAGAAATCAGATGAGATGTAAGCCGTCAGAGCTCCGGAGGAAGAGGAGGTGACCACTTCACACAAGCCGGCAACCCTGCACACCCAGGTTGCTGTCAGATAGAACCGTCAACTCAGAGAGGTTGGGAGAGGCCTCTAAAAGTCCAACCTCCTGACCAACACAAAAGCCAAATTCAAAGTTAGGTTAGGTTGATCCAGACTTTGTCAAGTAATATCTTGAACACATCCAAGAATGGCAGTTCTGCAGCCCCAGTACTGGGGCAACAAGCCCCAGTACCTCACTCACCATTCTAATTATTTTTTTTTTAATCCAGTAAGAAATTACCTTGCTGTAACTTGTAACCACTAATTTATCATCCTTTCAACAAGCACTCCTGGGAAGACTCTAGCTCCACCATCTCCAGAACACCCATCAGGTAGCTGAAAACAACAAACAGATCGTTCCTCAGCCTTCTGCAGGCTGAACACATCTGGCACTTGGCAGCCCCTCTGCTGCAGGCCACGCCATTCCCTCAGTCTGTCTCTTGTACTTGGGGACCCAGACCTGGAACACCAAGCCTGCAGCCTGCTGGCTATGATTTCTGTTCTAATTCAGCAGAACAGCAAGTCAGAAACCAAAATATTCAGTCTTGATCCCACTATTCTTCCCTCAGTTGCAGACCAGAGCTAGTACCCCATGTAGCCAAAGGATGACGATCCTCAAATAACAGATATGATGGTTTTGGTGTTGGGTTTTTTTTTTGCTTGGTTTTGATGGGTAGGATTTCTGACAGATCAGGACAATGAAATGACTTAATCTGGTCACCACAATTACTAAATGGAATATAACAAAAGAAGTGAAAGGTGCAGAACCACCCATTATCTCACTGCCCTATCAGATAGGTGAACAAACAGAGCTTTACAGCAAAAAGCATACAGCACATATCCTCCATTTGCAAGGTTGTCAGCTCAAATACTGTGTTATTTTAGTGCCAAAATAATTTTGTTGCTTGCCACGGCAGATTAAGGGAAGTGTTTTTATGGAGATCTATGCAAACATTTTGCAAGGTAAGCATGCGTGGGCAGAAGCAACGTAACTCAGATACATTTGTTGCTAACTCACAGCATGACTGCAGCAGCTACACTCTATTTCAGCTAAGGCATAAGTTGCGCGTTGGTGATACAGTTTTACCCAGAGCTTGGCATCTGTAATTTACCCCGGACCTCAGCACACGGACTTCACCATCAGTTAGACTACTTCAAGTTTCTGAACTGGCACAAGTACCCAAGTAAAATACATTATCAGTGCATTTATAGTCCTTTTCTCACTTCTCAGCATTATAACCACTGAGATCTCAGTTTGAAAATGATTAAACTATCTGAACTGCACTGAAGCCCATTACAGATGTACACATTGGAACAGAAACAAAAAGGCTTTTTTTACATATATATATATATCAGTTACCTTTATATATTCTCAACAGCAGCTGTGTCCACTGCATACTGCTTTTTGGGAATAAACATCTTTTTAACCAATCCTACACACATTTTGAAATACAGCATGGGACACAGTAAGTTTAGAAAACACTGAGAAGAATTTGGCTAAAGAGTACATGAGGTTATCAAGTAATTTATTTTTACTATATATAGTCTTACGAAGAAAATTATATACCATCCATTTTCATTTTTGCTCTTAAAGTCAAATTTTATTGACCTTAGGGTAAACTGAATCTTCCCAAACAGTTTATGTTCAGATTTTAAACTTGTGGAGTGGACCGTAACCAAGTCAAGACTAGATTTCTCCTGTTCAGGCTGATGAGAAGAAAAATTCCCCAACCTGTACCAGAGACAATTCTGGTGGGAGAGGTAAAAGGCACAAAAGACTCACAGTGAAACAGAATGAATCAGTTTGATCCCTTCCTTTTGGGAGAGCTCAGGGATGGAGCAGCAGCAACTCTTAGAAAGAATTTTCATCAGAACAAGATACTCTCTGCGAGTGCTTCATTCTAACTAGAACTGCAGAATTTTGACATAGGACTCCCCATTTCAGTGGGCGATTGCTTTTATTTGTGGGAGGAGGGAGGGGAATAAAAGGAATTCCTTTGACAAGAGAGCTGCACTGCTAACCACAACCAGGATCGTTTTACCTCTTTTGCGACAAAGAGGTTACATGCCATGAAGTAAAACCCCGATCCAACAGCTTCATATTATTTTACAAATAATACAATCCAGCCAGTTGCAGGAAAAGATATTTTTTCAATTGATTTGCTCGGTACATTTCACAGCACTTGATACATACTGGATTCATCATTTAAGCTCCAGTAAATGCGGTATGTCATGCCCTTGCTGAGCCTTTCCCTGAACAAAACTGCACTTAGCTCTTGAAGGAAATCTAGAATCGTTATTTGTCTCATTCTTGTGATATCATACAGAAGGTAGAGGAAAAAAGTCAACAGTTATGGACACCTGACTGGCAGAATGATTTACAACCTGAATTAAAAGAGGGAGAACACCACCGAAACCCACAACACAACATGGTCAGAGTTTCAAATTAAGATTTCCTCCTTCATTTCTTTTACCTGAAAATATTTATGCAGCCTCAGAGAAGTACGCAAGACACGTGTTAATGACCCTACAGCAAGAGCAGACATAAGCTGACGTTGCTGTATCTTTGCCTTATAACAACTACAATAAATATTCCACAGAGTATCCTGTTCCAAAGTCAACTTGAAGCTCTAAATACAAACATGGTTCTATTATAAAAAAGCCTTAATGATATTCTCCTGCAGTTGGTGGTTTTTTTTTTTTAAATGGTGAAGGCTTTAAGAAGTGTGCACTAAGTACAAAACCGTTGATCTGCCAAGGAACAACCAAGTACTGCTGCAGTGCACATATTAAAAGGGAATTCTACGATCTTTAAAACACGTTACTTCAAATTGCTAGTTTATATCCATGGGACGAGATGGGAAAACAAACAAAATTCACAAACCTGCATCTCCATAAAAAAGTGAATATTTACCTAGAATTTACATAATACTGTAAATGTAGGTAGCAACTTGAAAAATGAGAAGGCAATAAACACATCAGGTAATTACCTTTCTAGCTCTCAAAGAAATATTTTTAGCACTAAAATCTCTTTCCAGAAAGTCCTTATAAACAGTTATAGCTAAGCAAAATTAAACAGAGCTGCAAGGATTTCTGATATCTAAAAATACTTCAAGTTCTTTCCGAATAAGTTCTTATGCTTACTCGGAGGCATCCCAAAACCCCGAACTCCTCGAGAAATGAGAGATGCTAGACGAGACGGTCTCTCTCTCACACCTAGGGCACCCGCAACGCCAGGAGCGGCCGCAGAAGGAGCCGCAGGAGGAGAGCGGCGCTCCCTTTCCCGGGCCCCTTTACGGAGGACCGCCCCGGGTCTCGCCCAGCCGAGCGAGGCAGAGGGGAGGGGCCGGGGCGGCGGAGCCGGCACCGGGACCGGCGGGGGCTGCGGGGCCGGGACGCGGGCCCGGTAACCCGATCTCCGCCCGGCCCGCAGCATTTAGAACGTCGGTTAACCTCTCGAAGTGGCATCGCGGCGCTGCCTGGCGGGGCGTAGAGCTGCCCGTGTCCTCTCCCGAGACAGCGAGACGGCGCTTCCCGGCGTGAGGCGGAGGGGACGCTGCTCCTCAGCCCGGCCGTGAAGGCCCCGTTCGGCCCGTCCCTCTCTACGCGACTCCAAATTCACCCGACTTCCACTGACCTTAGGAACGAACAGATCCTACTCAGAAGCAAGGAATTAGTGGGAATAGGGGATGGCTCTTCTTCACCTCAAAAGCCTTGCCTCTCAGAACCAAAACATGCGTGTACGTCAAACACGGCAGAATTTCATTCAGAACGCCGCTTCATAACCCCAAACGAAAGGGACAACTTTGTTATGGATCCACTTAATTTTTCAAACTATACACATATAGCTTATTTAGGATACAATGACACTATAAACTCTGTTTTCAGGTCAACTGCATACATGCACAGAAATAATGATATCTTTAAGGTTCTTTCCAACCCAAACCACCCCACGATTCTATGAAGTTACCTTTCAAGAGGACGTATGAGCTGATCTTACAGATACACAAACTGTCTCCATCTATTTTCTCTAAAAGATAATATTTCTGTGGTATGGAAAAAGGCTGTTGCAATTCAGAAAAATAAAAGTATTTTGTTGTTAACAAATCAGCCAAGATTTTTACCATGCTGAACATACTGAAATTACTAAGATATCATTATCCTGCTAGGTAAAAGATGAAGACTTGAAAAAAAAAAAAGTTATCAATCATTCTAGTAATAGCATAGTGGAAGAAGAGAGAAATAATAACTTGAAAAACATTTTTCCAGCAGAAATTTTACTCATTAAGCACACTACCCAATGTTATTCTATCAGGAACAGGGGAAAAAAAAGCCTTCAAGGTATCTCAGGAGCGTGCAAGTCTTTAGGGCATCGGTGTGGCAGTGAGGAGCTCACACTATCTCTTGTACAATTTCCATAGGAGGTGGTTTATACTTTTGTTGGCTTAACTAAAGGTGTCACTGCAAACCGGTGGTAAGAATGACGATTCTTCTGCAGCTCCTCCAAGAGGAGACCTTTGGCCAATGTACGCTGTATCTGTAGAATCACTGTTCATGTAAAAACATCTCACCAGCAACAGAGGCTGCCAGAGATTCTTCACTGTCAAGTTCTAGGCCTAGGTTTTCAAATATATTTAAGAAGTCAGAACCAGAAATTAAGAGCTGAGGGGTCTTTATATTTGGGATCTGTCACTCAGTTTCTCCTGTGTTGGTTCCCAACTACAAAATGGGAACACATTCTAAACGTTAAGAAATGTTGAACTGAAGATCTGTTTTCATGCTAAAACCCCAGAATATAGTGATGAATGTCAAAAATCACTATGATGAGGGCTTCCAAAAGACTGTAAAATTTACTTATATTTGCAAGACCTCCTTTTGTTATTTTACAGAAGGGAAAATAGTAATTTTGCTTGTATGCGTCATACACGATACATATCACCTTTCAGATTATGCAAAACTAAATCTTTTAAATCTTTGCCTGAAAGAACCTCTCTCATCTGTTATTCATCCACAGAATTTATTTCTGGATTATTTCTGATCTAAAATTTGTAACGGACAGCTGAAATTCAAAGTAGGATCACAATTTCTAACTGACAGTATTTTCAGTTTTCAGCATTTCTATATTAACCTCAAGGTAACAGAAAATGCTCCAAATATTCTAAGAAATCGTCAGTTATTTTACTTTTAAAATATATTTAGTAACACTTACTTGGTTGAAACAAAATGTATTCGAACTGTTGGTTAGAAGTGGAAGAGCGAGTACGTTTACACATTAAAACCGAAGCTCAAAACACCATAACGTGATTACCTGACAGCTATTAAATGGCAATGGCGTGGAAGAAGTTATTAGGGTTGATTCTCTTTCAGAAGTCATATATAACAGTTCCACCCTTAGCATCCTCCCTGTAGTTGTCCTTTGTTGTTTGGTTTTTTTAACAAACTTCCCCCTCGCTCCCACAGGTCACGTTTTGGTCTCGAGACCTATTATTGGGATATTTCACACAAGCACTATATATCAAGAAAACCAAGACAGCCTTAAAAATACAAAGTAATCCTGAAGGCTTCAACAGGGGTCAAACCCACTGCACTAAAAAGAATGTATACATACTTACTGAGGATTCTCTGCTAACGCACCGTTCTCCAAAAGAACAGATAGAAAACATGACTGTGATGTTTTATGAGGACATTCACAAATGACTTTAGTACTTCGGTTCAGCACAAGTTTTGTGCCAGCAAAGATTACAACCAGTAACTGGAGGGGAGGAAAAAAACAACAACAAAAAAACAACCAAAACCAACCAAAAACCCCAACAACCCTAAATTCACATCGCCAATGGAAATTAACTGTAACAAATTAAAAGTAATGTCAAGAAATATACCTGCTTATAACAATTTTTGTTTTCACAATCACAACCTTCTCTGAAAGCTACATACCACATATCACAGAGAAATACATATATGGTGACAGAAGAGACACAAAATAGATTACATAAGCTACTGTTAATAAGTATTGAAAGGGAAAATGTCCTTTACCTTCATTTAATTTTGCGTGCATGAGCAATGCAGACCCTGACATGTGTCATTCTAAACAAACCACCCTTTTGAACACACTTCACTTCATATGAGAAACGTGACTGTGAACATTGCTGTTTTAGCAAGTGCCACTTCAGACACCAATCTAACATAACTGCACACAAGCAATCCCACTGAGCTGTAACTGAACTGAGTCTAGCCAAATACAGCTATGCCTATGTATTGCTGCTTTCAAGAGCAGAGAAACAATCTTTTGAAAGATGTATCAAAATTACTATTTTAAATAAATTTATTTTTGAAATATACTTTTAGAAGTTTGCATTCTCAATTAAAATTAAAAACTCAGCAGTATTGGCAAATTTGTTTGCTTGAGGATGAAATATTTCCTAACATGCCTTCAAAAGGTACAAGTTCTAGATGATAATGCTTCCCACTGAAAAGAAATTTCAGTGCAAAAAGAGTAGCAGTCAGCAAATCCAGCATTTTCAAAAAACAAGTGAATTTGCAACAAGGAGTTTATACAGAATCTGTTTTCTATTACAGTATAATGGGTTCAGTAGGTGGAGGATTGTGGACTGCATACATACTAATATATAAACATGTGGCTGCATGGGTACTCCTATGACCTTGTCAGACATTTCAACACTATATTTTTAGATTATTCTCTCATACCAACTGCACTGTTAAGATTGCATTTAATTCCACTATGTCTATTGTCAAAAAGCTAGTCTTCTGCTTCAACTGCAGCAGTTCTTTGAAAAAATACATTTTAAAAGACTGTATTTAATTCTCAAATATATTTCTTCATTCATAGCTATGAGCCAGCTTCGCATAATACACAGAAAGCAGCATCCACATTTCACTTGTTAGATGCTGTCACTTTAAGCTGCTTTTGACTGACTCTGTAAAACTCCTTGGACGTGGGAATAGCATGCACGTTGTTATATCTGTCCCTGCTATATAAAGATTTTATTGTGCCTCCTCTCTGTTCTACTAAAGCCTAGGCTACATGAGGGAAACAGAAGGAAAAAAACTTAGCTGAATTGATCTCTTCCGCCCTGGCAGTGATGCCAAACAAACACCTATGGTATTTCTGGTTCTTTTATCTCAAGTGATTCTTTAATCTCAAATTTTCCTCTTTGTTCAGGGGTGGGCAGAGGTCATCACACATCAAATAAATTGCACTATGAGCAACAGACCTAGGAAGGCCTGGTTTCCTACAGATTTATGTTCTATTTTGGTATGTATCTTTTCCCAAGGTAATTGCCCCAGCTCTCTCCCTATATACTGTATGATTTCACTCTCTCCGTCCTTTGCAATATATCCATTTCCCCACTCACACGCATATTCCTCTAACCACAGTTCTCTCTCCCTTTCCCTCCCATGTCCTCTGGTGCCAAACAACAGGTCTCACTGGCTGGACAGTATGTGCATATTGACTTCCCCCTTATCAGGTGTAACAAGTTTACTGAACACTTCTGATCATAACATCCTTCACCTCTGGGGACATTAACACAGCTCAAGACCTTTGAAACTGAAAGAGTGTGACATCCACTCCATAATCTTACCAAACATCTAGTCTTCAAGCCTGCTGATACATGCAGCTTGTCTTTGAAGTTTTAGGTATTAGGAATTTTCCAAAATACAAAACTTTACATGCTATGTGAGACAGAAACACTAAACAAAACTACAAAACAAAGGACAACTGCAAAAGAAGAAAAACAAGGAGGAATGTGAGGATGGGAAAGTAAAGCTTCTGCTAAACCCATTTTTGCTTGGAGGGGGTGGGGGTGGGGGATATGATATACTCAATATACACTAAGAAGTTACATGGAATCACTATTATTCAAGCTCATGGAAAAAAGTGCTCCAAAACAGGTAGCACTTCCAAACGGCAGCCTTACCCACAAGAACACTACACTACAACTAAGCTGTGTCTGGAAGGGGCACTCCTGTTCTGGGCACCAACACCAGCACTTGGTCTGCCCCCACAACCGCAGCTCAACTGGCAAGAAGTGAAGCCTATTGAAGAGGAAGAAAAAAAAAAAAAAGAATGAAAAAGCAAGAGAGGTAATCAGCTTTCAGCCAGTTTAAATTCCTACAGCATCAGAGGAGTGCCAGCCAGTGCTGCTGTAAAGGAGGAGGCAAGAACGCACCAGGGTGGCATTAACAGGGAGTAGAACTGGCCCTTCGAGTGTACTCGGCTGCTAAGCTTGCTTATCTACAGCACAGAACTGCCCTCTTCATCTGCTAGTTAGTTATTCATCGAGCAGATTTTCATTGCAGACATCAGTGGATGTCTACCTGGCTGCACTCCTCCAGTCCAGAAACTATTACCAGTCTTTCCACACTAAGCAAAATGAAGAATCTGAACAGAAAGTGTTCAAAGATAAGGTAGACACTAACATGTCACTTCATGTTTGATGGAAATATCATTAAACCAAACCCAACGAAAGTGTCAATGAAGGCAGCTAGATGCCAGTGCAATATAAAAAAACCAAAGCTGTAGGCGTTGCAGACACTACTGAATGTAACAGCAGAGGAGCTGACGTGCCCGGGTGCGCGTGGGTGTGATAAAAGGCATACGAATTAGCCTACTGCACTGTAGCAGATGTCTAGCTGAGCAGCCTGTTTGTCACACTGCCTGCTATCAGACCAGTTGGGAAAGAAGGAATAGCAGAGTCCTCCCTGGCTCCATCCAGAAGCCTGTGTAGTTCCTGACCTAGAGCTGGACACAAGTGACTGTGCTATTGCATTCAATGGACACGTCCTTCAACAAATCTGTGTGATTGCAAACCTGCACAATACTCTCATCCCCAGCTACATATTCTGGCAGCAACTCTTCAACTACAGTATTAGCTGTGAGGAGCGAAAGAAACACCACATGTCACTTTGCTTGTATCCTGCTGTTCCCTTATACCATGGAGTTTAAAAAAAAAAAACAGCAGTGAAAAATTATTTCCCATCAGTTTCATAATTTCATTTAAGGTTTGACAGATTATCATCACCATTTCCCTCTCCACTGTTTCTCTTTCCCTGACTCAAGAAGCCCAAGCCTATTTAGTACTGCATCCCATTTGTTACTGCTGGGGGAAGAAAAAAACTGAACCAAAACAAACAAAAAAATTACCTTCTAGTTTTAATGGGATTGTTGAAATTGTGTTACGAGAGCTACATAACATGCATGCCCTTATATAATGAATGTGTACAGCTGCATAATCACATTTTTTAAAAAAACTTATAATTACTCTATAGACTGCTGCTTCAAAATTGGCTAAACTTATTTAAGACTGTGCTGATGGTAAGAAGGGAAGGGCTGCCCCTCCTATCCCCTTACTCCTCATTATGGTCTCACAGTGAGCTGGAACTACTGAAAATTCAATGGTTTTTATAGGGCTAGTTTTCAGACAGATTAGCAAACAAATCCAACCTTCCACCTGGCCACAATTACACAAATACAAAAGTGACAGTGGAAAGACACAGCCAGAGGGAAGGGGGGGGGGGGGAAGTTTTAAACACCATAAGCAGATAGGTGCAATCTGAAGTTGGAGCTTCACAGCAAAGAGCTGTTTGGAAAACTATCCAAGATCACCCCAAGTGTTAATACCTAATTTAGAGCCCATTACTGTTTTTCATCTGAATTAAATTACCTTGCACTTACCGTACCTCATCTGATATTTTATCATCCAGGCATTCAGTACTGCTACGGCCAGTTTACACCACCCGTATCAGCTACATGTTTCACCACCTCCCCGTCCACTCCCCTTTCCACACTATTTCCAAACACACAGAACAGGCCCTGTCACTTGCTTCCAGCGAGGCTGTTAGCACCTCTCTGCCATGACGGTACCTGCTGATTTCTCCCTGGGAGCCCAGAACTGGCCAGGGCCTTCCAGACGTGCCTCACCAGTACAGAGTTGAAGGGAGGTGATCTGCTACTCCCCAGTCAGCTAGTTAGTAATTTCTTTGCAGAATGCCATCAGACACTCTCCAATATCACCTGCGCTGACCTGCTGCTAGTCCTGACCCATAAGCTCTCAACTGACTCCTCACCCACCCAAAAGGCAGAGCTCCACACACTACCGTGGCGTCTTGGAAAACAACAAAAACCCAGCCCCCACAACACCCTGCACCCCTCACCATCCCTGCCTTCCCAAAGAGCCCATAACCTATCCTGGCAGCACTCCCGCCGTGTCAACTATCCCACCACATCTCTGATATCAACAAGATTGCAGCCACGCAACTGCATGCAGACCTCTGATTTTTTGTGTTTGTGCCCAGTCTTTCCACAACATATAGCAAAGGGAGTCAAATCTGAAAAATAGAGTGTTAAACTTAGTCTGTGCAGAGGGAAACTTTGCACTAGCTACACTTTAATAGCCTGAAACCTCATTTCACGCTATGGCAAAGTTACAGATGCTGGAGGGAAAAATCAAAAGCGACAATGGAACAATAACTACTTGTGGAAATGAAATGCATGGATAAACACGGAAAGAGGTGCTATGCAGTTATAGACAGAGAAAGGAGATACAACCTGGGGGTTGCTCTTACCCCCAGGTAAGAAGCCCTATAGAGGAGGACTCTGGTGACGGGCAAGTCCCACCTCTGCCCACCTCGCCCTCCTCACTGAACTTCAGGGCTCAAACCCAGCAAGCCTTTCTTTCCAGCTTCTCTTCTCACTGAAAGCAACCTGAAGAAGAATTATTTTACCTTCAGTTGTTCCAAGTAAACAGAGTAAAAAAATATATTTCTGTAAACAATTACTTCTTCCAAAACCAGATACACTGAAAATGATATTCAACATTACTGAAAACCATGACATTTATCTTGCATAACCCCAAACTTTAAAATTTTGGCTAAAATTCTTTGCAGCAAAAGTCAGCTTGGTTCTTATCTTTTTACAGAGCAAAAATCATCATAGGCTCTTACACTGACTAAACCACTGTTTACATCATTACTCAAACCAACCCCTGCTCAAAGACCTGCTCTAACATATGTATATCTCAGTACCAACAGGTAACTGATGAACACCAACACAGTCAAAAACAGTACAAAGAAAAAAAGAACACAAAAGAAAATGTAAAATTACACATTTTTTTATAACCTTCTTAACAGCTTAGAGAGACCTTTTCAAACTAAAATGGTTTACCGTTTTAAGATACTGTATAAATACATGCTGTGGATACACACTTAAACGTATTTAACGTGCACTACAGTCTCAACTAGCTCCTGGTTACTGGGATGTAGGAAGAAGCTTCCACAGAGCAGTAATTCCACAGTCCGGTGGAATTCCACAGACAGGCTGCTGCACACTGCCTTGCACTTTCCTCTGGAGTGATACTGCTGGCCGTTGTTGGGAGCAACACACTTGAGGCAGGTTTCTTTATTTGTAACATTCTTTCCTCACTAGTGCACCCTCATTTCATATATTTGGTTATTTTTCCTGTATCCAACCTCACCTCTGAAATTAAGTGAGCAGAAATTAAAAGATACTCATAAAAAACTACCAGGAAAGAAAATCACAGAATTTCATTGCAGCTAACAACTGTACACACTATGGATGCTTAAGGACAAAGAAGGAAGTTCTTACATCAGCTCACCAGCTCTCCTCTCCACCGCTATTCTTCCCCCACCCCAGGTTCCTAAGACTATTACCAAAAGTATTAGAGATGTAAATATTATACAACAGCATTTGAAACTTTGAGAAAAAGTTGACTAATGCCATTTCTGCAGCAGAACCTCTGGCTAAGGAATGCACAGCTGCCGAGCAGATGTATAATTTCAGGATTTAGATTCCATTATTTCAAGGGTGATTTTTTTTTACTAGATGTTTTCATATTTTCTATTTCCATCTGGTTTTTTGACCTCCCTCAGTTTTGTCCCCTCCTTTCTGTTTTAGTTCATTATGCCAAAATAATTTTCTAAATTAGAAACATCTCTCTACATTTAAAAAGTTGTGAATTTGAAGAGAGGTGGGGGAGTGAAGCAGGGCCAGGGGCGGAACAAAAACAGACAGTGCAACAGAGGCTTGGGTTTGAATAAAAACTGTCCTGTCTGGGTCGAGTTTTATTTTGCAGTTCCTGGTTTAACCCGAATTGGCGAGCCTCTAACTGCATTCCTTCCATGAAATTTTAAGTGCAGGAAACTGAAGAATATCAGCTATACGGGAATGTTCCTACACTTCACCAGAGCCCTCTGCCCTAACTTCAGAGTAGGACAAGGTTCCAGGTTTTGATTCTTTCTTTTTTAGAGTAGTATTAAATCAATTATAGTTGTAAACTTAAAAAAAATTACCAAAAGAGCTTTACAAAGCATATAAAGATTAGCATGAACCAGTACCAGTGGTTGTCAACTTAAATCAAATCAGTAAAGAATCAATTAACGCAAAAGTAGTAAAAAAAGAAGTAAAATAAAGTGGAGTTAGCATCGTTCAAAAAAATTTCTGTTCATCTAACCCAAGTAGACGACTAGGTCATACAATACTGTCTGTCTGAAACTTTGGTCCACACCATGAGTTTTCAAGGATTATCACTAGTAGGATCACCAGTTCAACTCAGCAAATGAGAAAGACTGGCTGCAAAACCTACCAAATTTTTATTTTGTTTTAATTTTAAGATCATGATAATAATTTGCCTGGGTGTAGAAGGGCACAACCTTCAATAGTAATGAATGTCATACACTTCCGAATACGCTTTCAGAAAATTTTCTATATTTTTGCAAAGAAAGATCAAGTGGTTGTGAACTAGTAAATATAGAAGATAAAATTAGAAAAATAAATCAATACATAAAAACAAAAAGAACTTCCCATATCCTACATCATCGGGGACATTTCTGCTTAATGCTCAGTAACACTACTGATTTTCTGATTATTGCTAAATTCCCTTCAATAATCTGAACAGAAGCTAGACCATGGTTTTTTTGGGTGTTGAGTCTCAGAAGAATGGCTGCACCTCATTAGCTGGCCATGCCTTCCCTTGCCCTGTCCCAAAATCCAGTGTCTCGTAATCAACTCTCAGTTGTCCAGGCCAATGTCTGACAACAGCAGGGCTTGTCCCTCGGACACCACAGAGCAGGGTACAGGAGGGTTTCTGAAGCCTTCTCCAAGGCATTCTGTAGAAGATAAATTTCTCTTCCATGGAGAAGGATATGCAGCAAGGAGGAACACATTTTACACAGCTTTCTGGTTCTCTCATTCACATTTCCAGTCACTGAGGTTGACACTCTCTTCCAGTAAGCCACTCCTGTTCTCGTACTACTCTCCAAGTTCTTTCATTCTCAAGCAGAGGGGACAATGGGGTGATACAGTATTTCCTATTTCCAGTATCCATTCTTCCCGGTGAACAATTCCTCACAACTTACCTGTTCGTGCTTCCTTTTCAAACCCTCTATACCCCTGCACAACAACACGGGACAGCGCCTATGACTCTGTGTCACCACTACACTGAATTTCCAGAACAGAGAATAGGAAAAAGAAGGATTAATTCAGAAAATTGTATTTGAGCTTATTTGCCACTTCTGTATCCCCGAAATTCTGACTCTGAGCACATAATGTACTCATTTGCACAACAAATCTTTCATAAGCAGAATATTAATTCTCTGCAGAAGTTAAATCTCTGATGACTTCAGTCCTCCTGCTGATTTCCAGTCAAGTTTGGGATCAGTGTCTCACAGAGGAAGTGTGAAGGCCTATGAACATTTTTTTTTCCCCCCAGTCAAGAAAAAGTTGTTAATAATTAACACTATAAAGATGAGAGACTTCAGGAAAAGCAAATTTAGACCATTTCAACAGCTATAGCAGTGAAAAGGAGACAGCTTCCATGAAGCAGCGCCGTATCCTGGTACATATCTTCTGAGACTTATTCCCTGCTACATCTGCTTGTACTTCTATCAGTCAAAACACGGCAAGATTGACAGTTTTCTCTTTAAGATGGGGAGCTGAGGGAATACAGACACAAAGAACTGCTAGTCGCTTCCACATTTTATGCTAATAAAGTTGACTGAAGCCACCTCCTGAAGCAATTATCTGAGGAGACACTGAGAAAATTCAAGTGATTTCAAATTTTTGTAAAAAGCATTGCTGCTGTTTTAACGTATAATGAAAATTAAGCTACAGTACTGCAGAGCAGAGTTAGTAATACTGATTTTTTTCCCCATTTAATGCACAGCCAACTCGTCACATACTAAAATTACATTTAAACTTACTGAATTTCCCAAAATAGCAAGGAAAATACTATTTTGGGCGAAAAAAAATGAGTGTCAGTGCATTCAGCCACATGCTGCAGGTACGCACCCTATGAACTACTACTACTTCACAGATTTCATCTTATCAGAACCTTTTAGAACAGCGAAATGAAGTTCATACCCTTCATGCTACTTGGGACACTTCCCCCACCCTTCCCAACGAACACAACCACCAGGGAATGTGTCACAGACTCAGAGATGACTTGCAGGCTCCATTACCCCAGTCGCTTTCCCTGTAACAATAGGTGTTCCTGCAGAAATTCTGAGGCGGTAACACACCAGACCTTAAATAAGGCTTTGCTGTTGCTTCTTCTTTCACCATGCGCGTATGATCTAGGAATATCATCACAATCATGGACTAGAGTTTATTTTCCTACTTTAATTCTTATTTTGAATTTTATTAACCAGACCATCATAAAACAGTAAACCTAACTGAAACGGGAAGGCAACTACAAGACACCCATTAGAAAAATGGCAGGCAATAAAACTATCTGGATTATAAATCTGAAACAGAATGACCATATTTTTCATACCATTTGTGTACAGCTGAAACAACAGGGTCATAACCAGAAACTCATGCATCTTATCACTACCACAACATGAATGAAGTTCTCAGGCTTCTCAATATATCAAATATACAACGACCTAAAACACTGCAGTGTCATAAACCCACTACAATGAATTTCAAAACACATATTGAAGACATATTTAAGAGTAGCAGAAAAATTGCTTTGTTTTGCTTTTGGGGGAGGGTGGGCATAAAATACACGTAGTATCTGCTGTAAATGCACCTGGTGAGGTGCTGGGAAGCCAATTCACAATGAAGACTATTCTGGCAAGGTGGTAGCTTGTCCCCTTGTTGACTGCCTGGTCAGCAGAGGGCCAACTGCTTGTTTGTATCAAACTAAACCTCTTGAGGATTATGCACCCTGAGCAGATGTTTCTGGACTGAATCCCTCACAAAATCGCTAGTCCATATATCTTCCTGATAAGTGCATTCAGAACACTAAAACGATGTTTTCCGTACAGTGAAGACAGGTGAGGTGACTATTTCAGCTTTTTAACTTATTTCAAGGATCACCTATTCCAGTCTCCGTATTATTTTTAAAGGACACAATATAGCACGTTAAATTTTACATTTGTTTTCAGTTTTAAACATTTTTCAGAATAAGTAAAACTACCGTATGTCTGAGAATATCAAATCTTCAACAAACTTCAGGGCAACTTTTAAGGAATTGCAAGAAAACCAGGCAGAAAGAAATTCCTGGCTTTCCCTTTAAAGTGCTAACCACTGTGGAAGGCACAGAAGGCATCATTGGAACTAGGGACCATCAGCATGAGTGTCGTGAGGCGACTGCAGAGGGTTCTGCAGATCTTGTCCAAGAAAGGAAGAACTGGAACCATTACATCAGCAACAGCAAAAGGAAAAGTTTGCCGTCAGGCCACCAAGCACATGCACTCTGTGCCCGCCCCCAAGTCCTGCATTTTGGGAATACTAACGAGTGAAACAAGGCTCTAAGTACTCCATCTGCGCCCACGTACAACAACTCTGACACATTATGTCTTTAAATTACTGAGTTGCTCTGTCCTTTATTTACAGATGACTGTAAGGTAAGTAAAGAAAATCCCAAATGCTGAAGATATGCCCTCTTTTTACCGAGGAACCAAGCCATATCAGGAGATTTCCCAGATATCCAGATAGAAAGGACAGATCTTCAACTGATGCTTGACATAAGCAAGGGAGAAACACACATTTGTAACACACTCACTGCCACATACTGCCTGGCCTTGCTCATCCACCTATGCTTTTCAGCAATTTACCAAAGAAGTTGCTGTAGCTCCACGTGTCAGACCTTTACCTGCTCTTAGAAAGCGATACTGTCCTCATCATAAAAGTTACCAGCCACAACGATGAACAAAAAAAAGAAGAGGAGGGGTGGTTTTTTCCTTTGGTTTGTTTGCTTTTTTAAGGGCTTTGGAGAAGGCGGGTTTGTTTCTCTTGGAAAGCCTGGCTATACCAAAATTAGTGCAAGCACTAATATCTGTTCTTTGATCCCTTCTGTGAAGGGGATGTGCTCAGATCCTCCTACCCACACGTTTATGCCCCACTGTGCCTTGGAAAGCTGTAGAGTTCCTAGTTACACTGACTGACACAATTTAAGAGAGATTCCATTAATCCAGAGTTATTTAATATTATTATTTTCAAAACTTTTTTATTTTAAAATATAAACGTAGCCTGCACTGACTTCTCATTACAAAAAGCACAATTTAGTGACTATTTAGCAAGTCCTTCCCTACATTTTTTAATATTACATAGCTGCAGAATCTGTATACTGCTCCTTAGAGAACATTTGAAACATTATCCTCCTTCCCAATTTTAAAACCAATAAAAAAGTCAGTTTGGTTTTTGTTTTGGTTTGGTTATTTTTAAAATCAATTTATCCATCAGTTGCTTGCCTTTCAGGACACTGGGAAGTAGACAAAGCTACTAGGTAAAGTGAGCTTCTTCAAAATCCATTTCTCTTTGCAATGCAACACCATGACATGTCACACAACAGTAATGCTCACCTATGGCAAACATGTCCATTTTGAAAAAAGTTAGCAGACGTGGTTTCCTGCACACCTGAACAAGCACCATATTCAATCGCTAAACGCAACCAAAATTTTATTAGCCCTGACCTGAAGTAGTTCAATAAATACACCAACTACTATCAAGAATAAATTTAATTACTTTGGTTACATCACTTACACTTTAGATTCTCAATTCCTGAATGTTGGTGGCCAGAAAAAGCACATACATCATTTATACGCTCTACCACATTCAGTATTTTTAATTCTCATAACAAAGTGCACAATTCTCACAATCCTCTCTCTGCGAGGATCTTGCAGAGCAGTGTCAAAAACATCAGATTCGGGTACCAAACATTAACTTTAAGAAACTCTACATGCTAGTTACATACCATTTCAGTATGTATTTGATCAATGAATTCCAAGTCCCAAGCTATTTCAAGCTTGCAATTTACCAACAACTTTCTTTTCTAATTTGAACAGGGGTGTGACCAGATAACATCCAGAGGGGTCCCTTTCAAGCCTAAACTATTTTGCAATTAAAAAAAAAGAGAAATCAACCCCAAACCGAAAAGATTCAGATCGAGCTAAATGTATTTGTTGTGCCGGGAAGAGAGCAGCCATCAGGACGTACTAAGGACCGGCAGCTGAATCTTGCAGCTTGCAAGAAGATCCTCCACAAAATCTCGGACCAGAATTCAAAGCCTACCAGATTTTTGGCTCTATATAAATACACATGAAATACACATGCTCGCATAACAAATGAAACATAACAAATAACCTAAGAAAAAGTTACAAATGGAACAGAAGTGCAAGAACAAAGGACAAGTACATTGCCAGCAAGAATTTTATTCAGACTGCTACAAATGCCACAACATGGGGTATTTCTGGCTGTGAACTTGATAAAGTATCTGCATATAAATTGCTCTGCTATAACTTTTTAATTCCAGGACTAGGTTTCACCACAAATCAGGCAACTTTTTTCAATCCAGCAGAGTCTCCATTGCCTACAAAAGGAACTTCTCTATTCCTACAGATAACAGGCCTGAACAATCCCTAGGACGCTAACTCGATAAAAGAACTGAAAAATAATTACCTGTCCACAGAGAACAAACAAATGTAAATTCGAGCCGCAATCAATTCACACTGGAAAGGACCATCACACAGCCTTCGACACAAAGTGACAGGCAACTGCTGAATGGGAATACCCCGATTTACTACCAATCCCTGCTGCTGAATTCGCTCTTAGTTTTAGGGAAAAAAAAAATCAGAAGTTGGTTGATTGCAGGGTTGTATAGAGCCATTCTGGTTTTAAACCTTCTTCAGCAGATTTTGTAATCGGTTACGAAAACACCGTACTCGACCGTGTCGGGAACGGCGCGAGCGAGGAAGGTACGCGGGGTGATTCGGGTTTATTGTTTCTTCAGACCAGAGTTTTTCTCCCGCATCGCTGAAGGGCGGCGGACCTGGGAAGCCGGCGCCCCGCTTCGTGCGAGGCTGGTACGGAAGGAGGGGAGGGATGAGAGAGGGAGGGACCCCCCGCCCGGCCGGGGCTCCGGGCGCCCGGCCCGGCCTCACAGCACTAGGGGCGGCGGGAGGAGGACTCCAGGCGGGCGGGCTGCCAGCCGGCCCGGCCCCGCCGCCGGGCCCCCCCTGCCCACGCAGGAAACCGCCGGCCCCGCGAAACCCCTTGCGCCGGCGCGGCGCCCACCCGGGCCTCCCGTGGGCCCGCGGCCCGACCCCCGCCGGCGGCCCCGGCCCGGGGCGGGGGGGGAGCGCAGGGGCAGCGCCCCCAGCGCCGCGGCGGGGCAGGGCAGGGCAGGGCCGTGGGGCGCTCCCCGGAGAAGAAAAGGCCGGTGTCGGGAGCACCGCCGCGGTGGGTGTCGACGCTCGACGGCGCTGCCCGGGGCCGGGCCGCGGCGGGGCGGGAGGGACGCCTCGACGGCGGCGAGAAGCACCGCCAGGGAAGGGAGAGAAGGAGGGAGGAAGGGGCGCGGCGGCACTGTCCCAGGCGCCCCGACGCTCCCCGGCCTCTGGCAGTCCCGCACGGCCGGGGCCCTCGGCGGGGGCCCGGCGCGGCCCAGCCCTGCCCGCACTCACCGGCGGTGGAGGCTCCTCATCCTCCGCGGCGGGAGGGAACGGCGAAGGGGGACCCGCTCCACCGCCGCGCTCCGCAGACCCGTCCCGGGGAACCCACGAACAGCTCCGGTGGGAGACGGGGGCGACGAGGGCGGGACGAGACGGGACGGCGCGGCCGGGGCTCGGCGCAGGCTCCCTCACGGCGGGCGCTCCCGGGGCGGCGCGCGCGCGGCGGGGCGGGGCGGGAAGCAGCCGCATTCCCAATCACTGCAGCCGGGCGGCTCCGGCCGCGCGCACGGACGGGGGGAGTGAAGGGAGGGGGGGAAGCGAGAGCGCGCGGGCGCGCGCCCGCCGCAGCAACGGCTTCGCGCGCGCCGCAGTCCCTCAGGGGAACCGGACCTCCCCCCCACCCCCGCCCCTCTCCTCCCCGTCTCTCAGCAGCCGCCGTGGGCGGGAGGGCTGGCGGGGTACCCCGGGATAAAGCTGGCTGGGAGGAACAAGCCGGGCCTGCTCTTCCTCCCCCGTAGTCCCTCCCGGGGCGGGAGCGCAGGCCGCAGCCGGCCGCCGCCTGAGCGAGCGTGTCGCTCGGCTCCCCGCCCCGCTCGGGCACCCGCCCACCACCCCCGGGCACCGGGCGCTGTCTCGCCCCTGCCGCCCAGGAGGTCCTTCCCCGTGCGGAGGGTGCGGGAGCTCCTCGAGAAAAGGCCGAGAAGGTGTGAGGGCAAAGAGCGGCCAAGGAAGTGTCGTGGAGGCGGAGGAGAGGGATGGAGCCGGGAGAAGCAGTGGATATGGCCGCCGGGCCGGGAAGCTCCATCCAGATGCTGGTGGAGTTGGTGCCATGGAAAATGGACGAGCTGCCAGGATTCGCGGAGTAGGTGGGGAGGATTACCGTAGAGCTTTGATGTGAATTGGAGGGGGCCAGTGCGTGAGATGGGGTGGGCAACGAGCTGGTGACGGGGGCAGCAGCGTAGGGAAAAACAAGGGCCTCGAGTTGACCTTTTAGCTTGGTGGAAAAATCGTTCTGAAAAGGTTGACGTTGCAGTGCTGTATGAGGGATAGAGTTCCACTACAAGGGACGGAATTGTTTGTTTGCTTTCTCCCACTTCCTGTACCTCGAAATAAAGAAGTGTGGTTAGTTAGATTGGGATACATTATATCTTCAGCAATGAGCTGCTTTGCTCACTGATAAGGTTGCTGAAGGGCATGATTTGCATTGCGTTTCCAACCTCCTCATCATTAGGACAAATTAACAAAGTAATAATTTGTCTGTCTGTCTTCAAGTGATGTCTCCCAGCAGCAGCACAAGAGGAGCTTTAATGACAGTATGTCATATGACAAGGAGACTGCATGGTTCCCACCTGGGCTGCTTTTTTCAATCCTTCACTCAACAAAGTGACAGCAGTGGTGTTGTTGACATGGTCTTCCTTTTCACTTGTCCCCTCGCTCGGTTATTCTGCGTCATGAACTTTCTACACAAAGCCAACTTTGGGGGAAGCAAACATCATATGGCTCATACAAACCTACTCAGTTTCCCTTTGCTGCAGACCAAAACACCCTTTAGGCCTTCAGGACACACCAGCAATTGCTAGTGTCGAGATGCCAGCCCAGATAAACTGTGTCTAGAGAGTCACCAATTGGGAAGCAATCTCACTTATCGGTGCCAAATAGCCACAACTGCATATATTGTGGGGAGCACGGGCTCGCTTATTTTGTTGACCTCTCTATAGCTGAGCTCCGTTTTTGCATGCTGGTATCAGATGAGACTTGTAAATGTGGTGTTCTCCACTCCAGAGTTGTGCTTCTGAATGTAAGATGGGAGCACCAGCTCTGCAGTGTCGTTCACATGCATTATACCCGCAGATCGTTAGGTGAGTGCTTAGCTTGCATACTCATCCCATATAGCAAACCAGAAGAGGAAGTATAACTTCAAACCTATCAACTTCACAGACTTCTTTAAAATGTAGGCAGTTAAAGGCACACCTAGTAAGTGTAGGTGGCCAGATAATACGGTGATAGGCATTTAAAAATACAGGTCTTGTCTGACTAGACTCTTAGAAAATTTTTTCCGATGACCATCATCCAGAAAAATCTGTCAGTGTCCAAAACAAAGACAGCCTGCAAGAAAGACAAAATCACAGCTTTCATGCCAAGCAATACAGAACTTGTATGCTTATGTTTATAATTTCAAAGGAAAATATGAGTCTGCTGTTCTTCCACTCTGCCTACTATCAGATTATAGTAACAGAATAAAGGCTCAATATGGAAGAAGAATGCAACATGCGTGTATGTGCTCCCAACCAGAACCAAAGCTGTTAGAGCTAGCATCACTTTAAGTACTGATCTGTGTGGTAATATGGTCCTGTCCTTTTCAGAGGTGGGATACTGGTTTAAATCCAGTGTGCGTGAATTTAGCAAAAGCCACTTAGCCTTGCAATTTATTGGATCCCTTGTGTGAAACGGATCCACTATTTTCATCCAATTTCTGATGAGTAAACTTGCACGTCACACAAACTGCCGCCTCGGCTAGTACTTTTCAAGGCACCCAGGCACTGAAGATATTGCAGGTGATAGTCCCTGACAGGCCAGAAATAGTGTTGCTGAGGATGAAGTTCGCATTGCCGTGGCCATATGCCTATTCTCTGCACAAATGAGCACTCTGTAAATACTTGTCTTAATCACAGAATAAAGTCAGTAAAAGTAAACTACATGGTAACAACAGTAGGGCGGGCTGCAGGAGATAGAACTGCATCTTGATCTAAAATAATGAATCGTAACAACCTTAAGAAATATTTGGATTGTGATGGATGTCTGCTGGAACACCACATGGGAAATACTGGCGTCTTTCAAAACAGTGCAGTACTTACAGTGTGTTTCCAATTTCATACAGGTATAAACTGCCATTTTGGAAACACGGATTTACAACAGAATTATACAAACAATGCGAGTAGACTAAAATTCCTTATTAACACTCATACAGCAGTCTGATTGTGAGAAGGGGATTGTTAACTGCTCCTGACACGTGAGATGTTCGACCTGATGATGGAAGAGTGCTCTATGCTCCGCCTGAAGAAACCAATTCTATTTCCCCAAAGGAAAGTAGCTGTGGAAATTCAACCTAAGATTTTTGTCAAGTAAACCACAAAGAATCAAACCTGATTTGTTTTGCTTTGTTTACCTTGCAGGATAGGTAGAGATACCTATTTAAACCAGAAGATGAACACTTTAGGTGATAGGCACTCGAGAAGACACAAGGTTCCAGTGGGCTAGTTATCAGTAACAGGCATCACACCTGGTGTTAGCAATCTGCAGAAACGTGGACACATCAGGTTTTGGTAACAGGAAGTATTTATTTTGTTAATTGAGCAACACTCAAAGATTCAATAGTCTGAAAATAAACATATGTTCATTTGACATTTGGCCAGGATGGGATGTGGAAGTCTAACATGAAATATAGAAGAAGCAGTTCAAGACTGATTGTTGTGATGAAGAAAGTTGTATTTAAAATAAAATTAAATCATGAATTGGATCGTCCTCCAGCTGCTTTCTTTGTCATTTCCTCTCCAGAAATTTCTTATTAGTTCCTGGAATCACTTGGGAACTGCAAATCTTAACTATCAAAAGATCTTTAAGAACAAAGAGGTACATATAGGGAGAAGGTCATTCATGTGATAGGACTTTATCTTTGTAGATCCTTCTTCCCTTTGGTCTCTGGAATTCATATGTCTTAAATCTGTGGTCCAAATATATTTTTGAAAACTGTTTGCAATTAGATGAATACTCCTCTGTTACTGTTACCAAAATAAATATTCCATGTTACATATTAAAAGAAAATTAGCGTTCAGCTAGGGACATAGATTTTTCAGTTAAAATGACGTGAATTTGGCTTTCTCTTTTTTCAGAATTATTTTACTTGAAAGCACATTCTTTTGATTAGAAATCTATTTGCTGTCTGTTGCTTAGAAATGTCATGGATTTTATTAGGTGTTTTAAATGTAAGCATAATTAATGCAATAAGGCAGAATCAAATCTGTGGAGAAAGGTGTTTCTTAAAAATTTCTGCTAGTGAAGTACTGATAGTAAAAAAGTAAAAGTATTCATCAGCACTGCAAGCCCCGGCCAACCTTCAGTCTGATAAGCGTGATGTGGAACTGAGCATCATGCCGCACTGGAGAGCAATGGGGAGATACTCCAAAGCTCAATGTGCAGAGCGCAGGCTCGAGGAAATGGGAAAATGTTGCCACAGCTTAAGCACTTGGTGTATTTCGGGGTTACTTCTGGCTTCCTGCAGACCGAATTCTTCTTTAGCCTTGTGCAGGGGGACGGGGAGGGAGGGGAACGTAATGGCTTTACCTGCCGTGTGCCTCAGGCAACTGCTGCGGGATGTGAACCGATTCCTTACCAGGCTGTGCAGTAGGGAACTCGGCTGCGTCTTGCAAGGGGCGGTAGTAATGGGAGCACTTTGCCTGATGTTATGAGTGCTCCAGGAGATATTTTGCCAGTCAAGAACCAAACTTTCTGTTGATTTTCCTGTTTCTTGTTCCTATGCCTAGTTGAGCTATATGTTTCTGTTTTATGAACTCCTAGGTACAGAAACATATTCCAGTCTTTTCACCAGGCCACAATAAACCCTGAGACAAGTATCCTTATAAATTCAAAGAAACATTTCAAATTAGTTTGTTTTTCTTAAAGCCAATGTTGGGTAGTAAGAACATTTGAAGTATTACACAAAGTAAAATGTTTGTAGGCTCAGTAGAGCCTTCACCTGGGTGTTTCCCTCACATTAGTTTGTTTGGAGAATTAGTGATACGTTTTCCCCTAAGTGCGTGCAAATAAAAACCTTAAAGTCTTCATTTGCTCTAAGAAGAGTAAGCATTTAGAGTTAGACTCTAGTGCTGATTTTAAAATTTATATTCTGAATTAACTATCAGTCTGCAGTGTCAAATGGTCTACAAGGAAGTTGTAATTATTAGCTTCTCTCTGAGAATGAGTATATCTAAGATATGCTTGTGTTCCTCTACCTTCTATTATAAGAGATATCTGTTAGTGACTTTTACAAGTTTGGATAATCCATAGGTCCAAACCGCACTGTATTAACATTTCTCCTACCAATGCTGAGGCTTCATCCCCTCAAGCCTTTGTAACAAAAAATTCACTTCTTCATAACGATCCTTTTCAGCAACAGAAACTGAACCGATGCTGAAAGAGGAAGTGTTTTTTAAACCTGCTGTTAAGCAAGGAGCATTCTTTTCAATATGGAAGATTTCTGTCTTGGTGTGTATAGCAGCTTTGCCCTCAAGAGGTGTGCGTTCAAGTGGGTGTGTTTCTGGCAAGTATAGTGGGTAGTGTAGAGGTTTACAAAGATGAACATTTATTGGATGCTATGTTCTTCCAAGTTTGTTAGAATGAAACAGATCTGAATCTTATATAAAACAAAGGAACCAAATAATTTCAACTAATCAAATCCTTCATTTTTTTCTCAGTCTAAACATATCTTTAACCATAAGTGCATTGCTGTTAAATAAGAACAAATGCAGCAAAATACTCCTGTTCTCCTCTTTTTTTCATATTCTAGCAAAACTGAAACAATATAGGTCTACTAAATTAATAATAGGACAAGGATATGCTCTATTTCAGTCACAGCAGTCAGCTAATACGTCTGAAAATATGTAATAAAGGTACAGCAACAAAATGTTTCTCCCTCGGTCTCTAAGATACTTGAATATGTACTGGGACTTGAACAAGTTAAAGAAACACATACAACTGAAAGCAAATCCTGACAAATAGTCTATAACTTCCTTTGCTTCCAATGAGAAATTGGCCTGTGTCTGCAAATCTCCGGATTTGGCAGCTATACTTAATTCAGTTTAAACTCCCACTGGCATCAGCAAAAAATTACCTGATTAGGGATGCAGAACTGGATCTAAGATAATAGCATATTAAAATTCCACTATCAATTCAAAAGCCACTAATGGAAATTAAATCCCCAACATATAGAATGTTCAAAGCAGTTGAACAGTTTTCAGTGTACATACTCAAAATGCTAAACAATAGTAGCTGTTGCGCGTGTGGCCATCAGGAAACACAGCTGTGCTTTTTTGTGTTACAATTAATTACTTCCGTTGTATATAAAATTGAAAGTATTGGTACTCTGGGGCGGAAAAAGGATATCCTGATACACTACTCCTATTTCCTTACCAAGGCCTATTGCTGAATGTTTCACCATTAATTCAGTTACAATGAATCATCCTGCATTGAATAAAGGAAGGGTGGTTAATTGTTATGCTAAAAGCTACTTTTTCTTTGCTTTTTCACTCACCTACATTTTTATCTCATTTTACTAGTTTCACATGTGCCCTCCTTGATAGTAATTGTTCGCTTTCAAGTACTTGCATTTAATAATGAAAGTATAAAATAGATGTTTACTTAACTATCCTTTGACTTAAAGATTGTTCTATGAATTTTTTTATGCTAGGAGATCAGAGAAAGCAGAAGACTTTGTCCTTTAAAGGAATGAGTAAAATCTTCTCAGCTTAAGTATTTGTGGCCAGGTTTTCTGAAGCTGGCACGCAGAGATGTAATTTATACCTTTCCATGCCAGTGAACTTCCCTAAGCTGGAAGGGGATGAGGATTCTTACCCAGAGTTAGGGAGGGGTAGTAACAGCCCAGCATTTCTGTGTTACGCATTCTTCAATTTTTTTTGTAGGAATTGCATAGGAGCAAAAACTGTTTGAGGTTCTACTAAACAGTGCAAATCTGGACCCTAAGGATATCACTGCCTTTAATGCCTACTTTTTAGTAACACTGACTCTTTGTTTTTAGAGAACTTCTGAACAGAAAGCAGCTTCCGTGACTGCTTAGGAAATCAATGAAGTCTCCAATAGCCACCAGCCACGTAAGTCTATAAAAGGTTGATAATGTGTTATGTATTTGCTACTAAGTATTTAATCTCTACGGGTGCTCCTCCTAACCTAAAAGTCTGTGGTTGTATGCCTAGGTGTAATTAACACCACCAGACCCTTTCCAATCTATTTTAAGATGTGTAACACAAAGCTGAGTAAGTGATGTGGGGGAAACGTGGAGTCCTTCAGTGTGAGCACAGAGGAATTATGCCAAATGAACCGAAATTTTTGCAAGTTTGAATTCAGTCTAGTTGGTGTCACAACAATGTAACAGAAGCATGGCAACTCAGAAAAGCTCCCCTTCCAGAAACTGGTTTGCATAATACAGATGGCAGAAAATCACCATCCACATAAACTACAGCCCTGTTCTCCTTTTCCTGCAGCAGCTGGCACTGGGAATGGGAATACAGTCTCAGAGGATAACTACACACTATCATTATTTCATAACAACACAGTTTAGATGCAGGTATCCTAAATTTCATGGGATAGCTAGAACCTGAATCTCTCTGGCCAGCACTATCACATTTCTTGCAGGGATTTTTTTGGCCAGAAGTATGTGCAGCGTAGCACAGATGCTGCATAGCATACATACAGTAAAGCAGAAACTTCCAATTAGTGTCGTATATATTGTGTATCCACAATAAATCTCAGTAGATCTGGTATTTCCAGGATGCAGCAGGCTGACTGAACACACTCACACTAGCAGCATAGCACATTATATTACTCTTTACCCCACGTGGTTACAGAGCTTACATGCATGCGTAACAGTAACTCTGGTCAGGCTTCCACAAGTGGGGAAGTTGTAGGGAAATTTATGATGTCCTCAGAATCACTACTGGGAAGAATTTCCAGGAAGAAAAAGAAAATGGGTCAGGGAACATGTAGGCCTACTAATGACATTGGGTACTGTGGAAGAACATTTGGTTGTGAAAGAATATATTTGGTCTTTGTTTATAATGCAGAGATAAAATTTTTGTTCCTGAATGTGTATTTTTTTATATGAAGCCAGACTTTGGAAAGTGTGCCCTTCTTTCTACTCCCATATCTCCTGCGCTATCAGAAGTCTAGAGATGTTACCTCATAAAGCACAAATACCTAAGTGATAACAAGAACTAGGTCTCTAGGTGCACTCAGTTTAACGCATTATTATTATGCTATGTATAGTAAATGGACTATATGACAACAATTTAGGCTCAAATTGTTGCAGGTATGAAACACATCCACTTAAAGAGAATCAGGGGCTCCGTTCTGAGTGTTCTAATCCACATACATGTTCCATACATGCATACAGAAATGCTTGCATTCATCAATATTAAGAATTCTTTAAATCAAACTAAACCTTGATCCCAACATAATTTTCCAGACTATGTACGATTAGAACTTAAAATAATTAAAATCCTGTAAATCATTCTTTTGTTCTGAAAAGAGATCCTTAATTATGGTTATAGATATTTATGAAGCTTCATAAAATTCCCAAACATCCTCTTTAATGGACCATAAGAGTAAAACATTCTAGAAGAACAGCAAGTTTCCTAGCTTTCCTGTAGCAAGCAGTATTCGTTCCATAAGCACTAGAAGGACCGTCACACCATCACCTTTATTCAGTTTGAAGTTGTACTTTTATCTATATCTTCTAATTAAAAGAAAAATAAGTCATTAATTCAGTTGCAGAAAGGCCTCAATTCTTTTTCAGTATCACTACACACATTAAAAGTGGAAGCAGAAGAATTTCCATAACATCTTTGTCATTAATGAAAATAATCTGAGAAAATACTTTTGTAGTGGAGGCAGATTTATTAATGATACTTTATGCATACTAATTTATTATTCCCTAACAGTTAAAATCTGGAAACCTTTAAAGGAAAAACATGGCTTGTTCAAAAGTTTAGCTTTGTTCGAATAAAATTCTCACTGCTTGTCCTTATTACACAAAGTCTTGTGATTCAGTCTGACAGTCCTTATTAGTACAACTCACATTTGTTACTATTTTCTTTTGATGTAATCTTCCAAAGAGGAGGAGGAACTGTATTTTTAACAGCTATCTAAGGGCATGTTTTATAGGCATACAGCACAGAACTTCTGCCTGAGCATAATCTGAATCTCATCCATAACTCTCTGATTTGGCTGAGAGAACAAAGCATTTCATTGTGTATTCAATAATGGTTTCAGCAATCTTATTCACACATTCCTTCCTTTCTTAATCAACAGAAACTGGCTGAATTTAAGATGCATGATTGGGGCGGGGAACAATGCCAAAGCCTATAGTTTTGAAATCACCATTTTCTTCAGAGCAAATCATAATCTCTCTTCTATTAAGAATCCCTTAATGCAACACTTGTCAAGCTATTTTGTACCATGTCCTTTTCTGATGAACTTTGCTCTATTCACTTTTTGCACCCTATTAGCTGGCACAGTGCTATGCTTGTGCCTCTATTGCATCCACTTCCAACAGCCGAACTCTTCAGGGACCATAACGTGCAGTTTAGGAACCACTGTCTTGTCAAAGGTTAAAGGTCAGACAATCTGAAAAACATCGGGTTTGAACTAATAGAAGATTGTGTATGTTCTGTTAACTCTTTTGAGTTGTGTTTTTCCTTATCCACATTGTAAACAGAAATTGGGGCTGTAAAACAAAATCAAAGTGCACAAAAGTTGTGATTCCTGATGCTGTACTTTGTAATGCCATCTAAAGCCAAGTCTGTCCATTTATCCTGTGAGTTCTTAATTAGGTTTAATATAATTAGTTGCACTTTCAAAATCCTGCATTCCTGAGGGGTGTTGATTAGGAATGCACAAAATGGCTGTTTTTATAAGCCACACTGTTCTATGAAGGTATCCTTTCATTTGGAAGTATTTCTTGGCACTAGAGCTCAGTGAGGACGTTTAAAATGTTTTGTATATTATTTAAAGTCACTTCTGCTGAGAAATGGAAGAACACCCACCTGAACTTATGCAGTCAAACTTTCTTCTCAGATGCATCGAAGTAACCTAAGACAGAATTTACCCATTCCTTATAAAGTTACTATAAACAGTATTTGTTGACACAATAAGGTCTGTGACTGTACAAGTCTTGCTAAGTTACATGTACTCTTAGTACACTACATCTTTTAAGCTTACTAACATTTGTTTGTTTAAAACAGCGTTGTTTGGTTAATAAAACATTCAAGATTGATATACAATAGAGTTGAAACCAGTGCTTTTAATTTTTATTTTCAGGTCTGAAGTAGAGAGTACAAGCTTGTATATGCTTTCTTATCAATATTATGTGGGAAACTATAGGCTTGAATCCACATGCGGGTCCCCTGATAAGTTGTTTGAGATAGAAAGCGGGCTGGAGGATTATAGGTACGCGATGGAATTAGCTTGACTACAGACCCAGTGTCAGACCCGCTGATGGAAAATTACAGAGATCAGACCCGATGATGGGAAATTACAGAGAATCTGCAAGTCACCAGGAGGAGGAAGAAAGGCGAGAGATATCTCGGCCTTGAGAGCAAAGAAGAAAGGCAGGGATATCTCTCGGCCTTGAGAGCAACCGACAAACAAGAACAAGGAGTTTAGGCACGAAGTACAGAAATAGACTGTTCGTTAAGGAGGTGTCGCAATCCGTATGAAGTAATTGTTGAAGCTTGTTTACAAGAGCATATAAAAGCGCTGTGACTTAAAAATAAAACGGAAGCTTGCTCTATCACTCACGTTGAGTTGGCTGCTTGCTTTCCTCGCTCGCCGCAACTGGCGCCCGAACAGGGACCTGAAAAGGACTATTTCTGATGCGGCAGCGAGAGACGGAGACGCACTGGCAGACGGCGGCCAGGGGGCAAAAGAGGAGTCGATTTATGCATCATTTCTGATACGTTCCGACCCTCCGGCCTGGATCCAACCTCGGAATTCAAGAGGGGATCCGCTTTCCGCAGTTGAAGCTAACCCGGGAGCGAGAGCCGTACAAACGACGCTGATTTATCCTCACATCGGGCGATGGAGGTCGAGGTAGCTTTTGAATTATTAAAGCGCTTTTTAGAAAAGCGGGGAGTAAGTCAGTTAAAAGACTTGTCAGGGCTAGTTGCAGTGGGCAAAGCGAAAGGGTTCTTTAAAGAACCGGAGTCGATCTTTGAAGTAGAGGAGTGGAGAGCTTATGGTGATTGTTTGTGGGACTTGGTGATAGATGACGATAAGACAGCGAAAAAGCTAATGAAACCTTGGCGGGAAGTTATTAACTGTATGAAAAAATATAAAACTGAAAAAAGATTAGCAACAGCCGCCTCTGATCGGCTAGACAATTGTGACCCCAATGCTGGAAAGATTGGAATTGGCTTAGGCTATCCTTCGCCTCCCTTCTCGGGGATCCCAGTTACCGTACCTCGAAAGCCCCTTATTCCTCCTCCTCCCCCTCCTCCTCCTCCTGGTGGATCTGTAGAAACTAGCGGAGAAGGAATAAGCTTGGGAAAGGGAGGTGAAGATATTGAAAATTTATGTGATGTAGTTTCTCCGGTGGAGGAAAATAAGCCGAGCACCCCGTCTAGTCACCGTTCTGTGCCTAGTGTGCGCAGCCGAGTTGACTGGCGGAAAATCGGGTTTGAGGCATTACAAAATGGGGACCTAGAGACCGCTGACTTGTTGGCTCAGGCTTTCCCTGTCATCTATCAACCGGACCCTGCTAACAATCAAAATTTATTCGCACACCATACTCCTCTTGATTGGAAAATCTTGAACCAGCTGAGAAGTACGGTCAGCGAATCGGGTGTACACAGTGAGCCGACCAGACAGATGCTAAATTACATTTGGGGAAGCGGGCTGCTTTGTCCCGAGGATATTAAAAACATTATGAAGTTCATACTGACACAGTCGCAGCAGCTTTTATGGCAGGCTCACTGGCACGCCCTATGCGATAGATCGGCAAACACCCAGCGCCAGCAAAACGATCCGCTAGCAGGAGTAATAGTAGAACAACTTATGGGAATAGGACCCTTCTCGTCCCTAGACATGCAAATGCAGACAGGCCCTGATGTATTAAGAGAATCAATGAGGCTAGCAAGGGACGCCTTACAGCGCGTCAAAACAGCACCAATCACCCCTTCTTACATGTCGATTAAGCAAGGGAGGGAAGAGCTTTTTGCCACATTTGTGGATCGAGTTACAGAAGCGTTAGATCGTACCGACTTACCTGAGTTTATGAAGGGCCCATTGCTGCGTCAATGTGTTATGGAAAACTCCAACCAAGCTACTAAAAGTATTTTAATTACACTTCCCCTAGACGCAGGCATTGAGGTGATGCTTGAACGCATGAGTCGAGTACCTACCGGTCCTCAAGCTATGTTAGTTGAGGCACTGAGGGAAGTTGGGCAGGGAATGGTACAGGTTCAACAACAAGTTTGTGCCGCTCTCGCCCCATTGGGTCCAGCTAAAAACCCTAACAGAGGGCCAGCTACTTTTAGATGCTTCCGCTGCGGAAAAGCAGAACACATGAAGAGACAGTGCAGCGAAGCTAACTTATGGTGCAAACACTGCCAGGCTCAAGGCCACAATACAGCTGCCTGCCGGCGTTCGGGAAACGGGAAGCTGAGCGCCCGGGGTCGCAGCGCGCAGGCACCAATTGCGGCTCCAGTGACTTCTCAGCACTCCGTCACCACGCCACCAGTCGTGCCGAGCAGCTCCGGCCAGCTTCCAATTTGCAACCCGCCACCAGAGGAAGCCTCGGCTTGGACTTGGCAACAGCAGTAGATGTCACTTTGATGGACACTCGTCCACAGAAGATCGGCATGGCTCACAGAAGAGCCAGTATGGGTCGGGCAGTGGCCGCTCAAACGGGAAAGTCTACAGCAAGCCCATATATTAATAAAAGAACAATTAGATCAAGGACATCTCCGACCGTCGACAAGCCCCTGGAACACCCCTATTTTTGTTATCAAGAAAAAGTCAGGGAAATACAGGCTGTTACATGATTTACGGGCAGTAAATCAGCAAATGCAAGCGATGGGGGCTTTACAGCCTGGCCTTCCAAATCCAGCCATGTTACCAACTGGTTGGCATTTGCTAATTATCGACTTAAAGGACTGCTTCTTTACTATAAAGCTGCATCCTCAGGTTACCCAGCGATTTGCATTTACGTTACCAGCAATCAACAGAGAGGGTCCTGACTTACGTTTCGAATGGACAGTATTGCCACAAGGCATGAAGAATAGCCCTACTCTGTGTCAACTTTTCGTAGATGCTGCATTAAAAAATGTGCGGCAGCAATGGCCGGACACTATAATTTACCATTACATGGATGACATCTTGTTCGCGCAACAACAACCCTTCTCGGCACAGCAAGAATTATATTTACAGCAACAGCTCCAGCTACACGACCTAGTAATAGCAGCAGAGAAAGCTCAACGTTCGCCAGTATGGAAATGCCTCGGATGGCGCATCAGTGACTCTCAAGTCAGTCCACAGAAACTTACGTTACTCACAGCAATTAAAACCCTCAATGATGCTCAACGGCTGTTAGGAGACCTACAATGGCTACGGCCAGTAGCCGGAATCACTAATGATGACTTGGAGGTTCTTCGCCCTATGTTAAAGGGCACTGACCCTGCCGTGCCGGTCCGACCGACTGCCGAACAAACCTCGATGATACAACGCCTCAGCTCCGAGATCGTTCAGAGAGCAGTAGACCGGCTGGACCCCGATCTCCCCATCGATCTCACCATACTCCATGGTTCTACTCACATTTTGGGTGCACTTACTCAGCGCAAAAAGAAAAAGGGGGAGAAGATAAGGGTGTTGGAATGGATATTTACAAGCCTACAGCCGAAGACAAGCCTGCCCTACCTGCAGCCATCACGGACCAGGCATAGGGCTAGGAGTTAATCCCAGAGGCCTTCAGGCCAGGGAAATATGGCAAATGGACGTTACGCATGTGTCAGAATTTGGGAAACTAAAATATGTTCACGTTACTATCGATACTTATAGCAAGTTTTTATGGGCAACAGCACAGTCAGGGGAAAAGGCCGTCCATGTTATACGTCATTTAACAGTCTGTTTTGCTGTAATGGGAACTCCAACACAGGTTAAGACAGACAATGGGTCAGCATACTGTAGTCAGAAGGTTAGGAAATTTTTACAGGCATGGGGGGTACGCCATCTCACGGGCATTCCACATTCACCCACAGGGCAAGCAATAATTGAGAGGGCGCACCAGACTCTAAAACAATATCTAAACAAATTTCGAGACGTAAAAGATGTACAAGAACGGCTTGCAAAAGTTTTGTTTGTATTAAATCACTTGTGCATATTTGCAGAACACGATAACCCTCCTGCGTGGGTGCATGGAAATGATGATAGGAAAGAGTCAAGACAGGCAGTAATGGTAAAGTATCGAGACCCTTCCACTGGTCTATGGCAAGGGCCCGTAGAAGTCAAATATTTTGGTCGAGGTTACATGTGTGTGCTTACCCCCACAGGTCCAAGGTGGATACCCAGTAGATGGGTAAAGGCTATGCCTAATGAACAGAAGAACGAAATCTGCGAAGTGACAGGAGACAGTGAAGACATATGACTACACCGGCAGAGGTAGCCAGGATACGGATAGAATGTCCCCAATGCAATAAGTGCCGACCCTGGGTACTAAGAGAGTGTCATAGCTGTCAACAGCGCGGGTGGGTAAGAACCCATCGAGCTAGGAGGTGGTGTGACAGTTGCTACTATCACCCATTACAGACATATAAGGTCTTAATTATCGCAGGCCACGAAATAGAGGGTTCTAGACGATATGAATTGCACACCCTTGACTGGATTAGACAAATCAATAGTACTCCCGTTAGTCATCGTAAGTATCGTGATAAGAAACACCGAGGGCATGTACATACCGCCCCAGCCAAAACAGAATGTATGGGTTACCCTGGCAAATCTAACAGGCCAAGATTCCATCTGCCTATCATTGTCATCGCCAGGAAATCCCTTCTCCACCTGTTTGGTTGGAGTGCCGGTTGATAATTGGACGCTAGTGATACCACAAAATACACCACACTTAGGGAGCCTTTGTGATACTCCCCAGAATTGTGTGAATAATTGGGACGGTTGGGCAGTCCATCGCCCTCAAACTAATCTCGAGCCACAAGAGCTTGAGCTATTGGGTTCTTTGTCAATGGATGCTTGTTTATACTTTAATTATACGGGACGAAACCAGTCTCTTTCTTGGCCTGTGAATGCCACCCTAAGTGTATATAAAAATGCCACTGCTTGGTGTAACTACACCTCTGCAAATATCTCACGCTCTAGCAATATGCCTATTGCGCTACCTGCAGGTTTGTTTTTAATTTGTGGAGACCGGGCTTGGCCTGGCATCCCGTCACATATAAAGGGAGGGCCTTGCTCTATAGGTCGCCTAACACTTCTTACTCCTAACACTTCAATGATTTATCAACATTATAGAAAGATGAGAAGCAAAAGGAGCACTCATAAGTTTGAGGACAGCTGTGACTCTACAGCTGAGTTTTGGAATCCGGCAAAGATCATAGCTGCTTCCTTCTTGGCTCCTGGAGTTGGTGTTGCTCAAAGCCTCACGACATTAAACAAGCTAGGGTGTTGGCTAGCTAAGCAAACAAATGCCACATCAAAGGCATTATCTGACTTATTACTAGATGTAGGCTCTGTAAGACACGCTACGCTGCAAAACCGCGCAGCCATAGATTTTTTGCTTTTAGCCCAAGGACATGGGTGTGCTGAATTTGAAGGGATGTGTTGCATGAATCTATCAGATCATTCGGAATCAATACATGCAAGTATTGAGAGCTTAAGAAGGAGGGTCTCAGAACTTAGGGAGGATGATCCATGGCATTGGTTTAACAGCTTGTTTAATGGATGGGGCATTGGCAATTGGATTAAGAGTATTTTGCAGATGGGACTAATGATATTTATACTGTTTATCATTGTATTAATGTGTGTTCCTTGTATATCGCAATGTATGCGACGAATGATGGAAAGAAGTATGAGTGCCGTGTTCCTTTCTCAAGGAATAAAAGAAAAAGGGGGAAATGTGGGAAACTATAGGCTTGAATCCACATGCGGGTCCCCTGATAAGTTGTTTGAGATAGAAAGCGGGCTGGAGGATTATAGGTACGCGATGGAATTAGCTTGACTACAGACCCAGTGTCAGACCCGCTGATGGAAAATTACAGAGATCAGACCCGATGATGGGAAATTACAGAGAATCTGCAAGTCACCAGGAGGAGGAAGAAAGGCGAGAGATATCTCGGCCTTGAGAGCAAAGAAGAAAGGCAGGGATATCTCTCGGCCTTGAGAGCAACCGACAAACAAGAACAAGGAGTTTAGGCACGAAGTACAGAAATAGACTGTTCGTTAAGGAGGTGTCGCAATCCGTATGAAGTAATTGTTGAAGCTTGTTTACAAGAGCATATAAAAGCGCTGTGACTTAAAAATAAAACGGAAGCTTGCTCTATCACTCACGTTGAGTTGGCTGCTTGCTTTCCTCGCTCGCCGCAATATTACATGGCTGAAAGCTGTCAGCTGTTCACATGCCATACTAATAAATATGCCCAAATCATAAAGCTTTAACTGTGTTTGCACATTCCTTTTATTACTAGACCGTTTTATTCATGTTGGCACAGATAATCCATGCAAGGTAGTTACTCACACCTCATAAACCACACTACATTCTGTTTCTGAAATAACTAGGAACTTAAGAAAAAATATATATCTAAAAGCAAGGGCACTTGTGGCATCAAGTCAACATGTCAATATCTTATAAAACCTAGACTTCTAATATGACCACTGCAGGCAAGAAACCACTCAGTTTCAAATTCTGATGTTTATAAATACTAAACAAATATCTGCTACCGGGAGACAAGTATTGCAAAAAAACATTAGCGTGCCCATCATTAGACACAAAGGAGCGTGTTCAGTACTGTGGACATTCACATTATTAAACGTAAATACAAATAATCTTTAACAAAACATTTCATCCAAAGTACTGACCACTGAAGGACCAAAGTAAAATATTTTTCCTTATTTTGAACTGATTTTAGAAATATGTAATGTGTAAATCCAATATAGTAAAAACTAGCTTCTAAAAAAAAGAAGTCACAAAGTGGGTTTTTTTTCAGATAATAAAAGCATTCTTCTTTGGAAACATTTAATTTACCCTGTTCTGCAAAAAGAACAGAAAAAGCGAAAAAGCGTTAAGATAATTTTTGAAGCCCTTGACTGAAAGTTATTGAACACTTTTTAATGAGATAAAAGACTGGTCTCGTCATTTGATCATTCAGAGGTACAGTATCTTTGTTTCATTATGTAAAACCCCACAGTAATTAGAATGAAAAGAAATATTTAGAGGAACTTAGGACTTGTCCCAGGCATCTATTACCAGACATAAAACATGAACAAGTACACACTATTCATCTTGCATATTTTTGTACAGCATTTATGTTCAGTGACAGTTGAAGGGCCCTATTCTGAATTATATATATCTATATCTATGCATCTTTCCTCCCTCCATATCACAAAGGTGACATGTGGCAGAAGAGTATCAGTAGTTATGTGGTATTCTACCCCTGTGAAAGTTAAAATACTACATTATTATTCACAAATTTCTGGTTCAGATACGTGCAAAAATTATATCTTAATATAGATATCAGGGGCAGGTAAGTGGATTCCCTATTTTTGGACCACATTATGAAGCAGCACAAGTCAAAACAGGAAATTTATTACATGATAATCCTCAGGGTATCTCTGTTCTTCATTCAGAGATATCACTGTACCTCATATAGCGATATGTAAACTAGCTTTAATCTCACTTGCTCAGACACCAGCTGGAGTCAGGGCGTGTGTTACAGTGCAGGTTATATGTCCAAGGAAATTTTCAGGGCTTTCTCAAGTTAGTTCGGCTCCCACGGAAAAGGAAATTTTCAGGACTCTGTCAAGCTAGTACAGCTCCCACTGAAGTCTGTGCTGCTGCATTTTCACTGTTGCCTCTCCACAAGCTAGCTCAGCTCTGCTTACCTGCATTGCATTCACCTTTCTGCAGTACTGACTTCAAATTTACTCAGTTGGGTCCTGTATACCCCTTGCTCACCCCTTCTATATGTATTCATACTGTCTGGACTGTTGTGAGCTCCTTGTACCCTCATTTCTTGCTTCAAGCCCTTTCCCTGACTGTAGTGAGTCATCCTGGCTATTGCCCCCTCTGCCCCACCCCAACTAACATGTCAACTTAGTGAAACTGGCCTTACTTAGCTATTCCCCCTCTCCAACCCCAGCTTCAGTAAGGGCTTCCCTTCTCCTCAGTGCCTCACCTTCTCACACTAAACCAGTGGCCCCCAGAGCCCCTACATCCTAGCTGCCGCAGGTGCTCTCCCCTCTCTGATCCAACCCTCCCTTCCCCTGCCCACAGAGACCCCCTCTCCCATGCCCCTGTCCACCCCAGCAACTCGCAGGCTGACCCGGGCCACTTCAGCTGGCACTCTGGGCTCCCCGGGAATGGGAAGAGACCCCCAGCCATGCTGCCTACCACCATCTCTGCACAGACTGTACCCCTGCCTAAGCTGCAGCCCTCCGTCTCTGACCAGCTCCTAAAATGCTTTAGCCTCACACCACCAGTGAAGAGGGAGCTTTTAGGAACATTGAAGGGGAAGGCGGAGAGGGAGACACACAAATACGCACACACCCACACCCACACTGATTAGAGAAGAAAGACCTCATCAAATTCTCCTGAGGCATCACAAGCCCTAGCATTCTGCGTCCTCCCAAGGAGTCTGACTCCCCATTCTGATGTTGGTAGTAAGAGACTAGTCCCAGTCAGTGGGTAACACAGAAATCTTCCTAAAGAATATCGTCAATGCAGTCTTAGTATATAATATGCTGATATGAATTCTCTTAAATAACAGAGAATAATAAACACCATTTTGTTCAATGTCATTAAAAAATTAAAAAGAAATGTAGAATTGTCTCACTGTTATGAAAAGGTATTTAATGAAGTCAAATATGAGTGAAAAAATATTTAACTTCCATGATTACAATTTATTCCTCTAGAGAATATTATGAGCCAGATCTTTGGATTTTGTTATCAATGGAACCATATTCACACCAGCCCAGCACCAACTGAAAACAGAAAATTTGTTTGCTATAGGAAAAAAAAAAAGGCTTTGCATGTAATGTACTAGTGTTTTAGAATAATTCATGCACACAAAAATCTGACCCTGTAGCACTTAGATCAGATCACTGCTAAGATCAGTGAGAACTAAGATGCCTACTGAATAAATTCAGGTCATACATGTCAAAACTGCCACAGGCAGTTCAGGTTATTTTTGTCCAAGATGCGGACTGCCTGCAGCTAACTTAGCTCTCATTAGAACTCCAAATTTCTCTCATTCCTCCCCCAAGCTTTGGATAGTTTTTCATCCCTGAAAAGACACACCCATTTTCTTAAAATGGGCATTACCCATAGGAGGGAAAAGGCAGACAATGCTACATCATTCTCAGTGTTTTGAGAAACACAAGGTAAAACAGGGAGTAGATGGCACCAGAATGTGGGCCACAGAATGCATCCTCAGCCTCAGAAATACTAATTCAAAACTGTCAGTACTGCAAGCTGTCAACACACACATCATAATCCTCACTTAAACAAATTAATAAAACTTGAATAGTGATCAGACTTTCCATTTTAACTCTATTTTCTGTCAGACAGAAGTGCTGACTCCAATACAAGTCATTGATATTTAAAATTAAAAATTCAAAAATATTATCAATACTACAAGTATTGCTCTTTTGAAAAAAAAAGGTTTTTAAATAACTGTTTGAACAACTTGAAAGTTGTTCTTAAAATATTAGAAAAGGTGACTCTGTGGTTATCCTAATTGTCAGAGCCTATCTGCTGTTTTACAATGGCAAATAATACTACAGTTCAGGAGGTGCTGCATTTAAACTAGCAAAAGTAATAAAGAGTATGTGCCTGCGGTGTGATGCTGCCTTTTGAATTCTTAATCCATGCTAATTTGTTATGGGAAAAAAATAAAGAGATGCTGTTTTCCTAAATATGTGGCGTAGAGCAGGGAACTTTTGCAAGCTATCTCTCACCTCCTAGCTGTGCTAGATGGATGTGTGTCTTCTGTGTTCATCAATGTGAAGGTCCAGCTGTAGATTCCTACCTCCCATCGATATCAATGGGAATTAGAAACCAAAGCAACTTTGAGTATCTTTTTTTCACAAGAGGAAAGGAAAACTGGTTTGGAATTAAAAGCTGGGCTGTCCAGCCAGCTCTATTCCATTCAATGTAAGAGCAATTTGGAGAAAGCCAGTTGTCCTTTTCCATTATGATTTGAAAATGAACTAACCTACTGTGCATGTATAAGCCAAGTGCACTAGCAAGGTTGACCCAACGTGCTTTTCTCAGTCTTACTGGGTTATGGAAGGAGTTAATTCTGTTTCCACTTTATTTTCAAACTAAGTTGCGGATTGTCTCCTAGGCTTCCCAGCTACATATGGATTTGAGGCAGACTTCTTATTTGGAAAGAATCTAAAATATTTGATGCTATGAGGTAGCACCACAGCATAATGGAATAGCACTCACTTTTCATAGGGGAAACCCTAACCTATTTATTTCCCTTTGAAAGCTATGGCCCTTGGTTCTACAGATTATTGTACATGTGGCACTTATTCATTCTTGTTATGAAAGAAAATGACATTACAAAAGGACTTTTCCAGTTGTTCTTAAACACTAGTGTGTGGTCTCAGCAGTAAAACTGCTGTGGGTAGTTATTTGAAACTGTATTTGTGCATTACTTTTTATATTACAGTTTTTAGTTAATGTCAATATTTTCCCCAACCGTTGCTCTAATAATGGACTAGTTTGTTTGGTTTTGACTGTTCATTCAGTAGGTTTTGTAGGAACCTTGCAAAAGCATGTTCTGCATTTACGAAAGAGGTTAAATTTCAGAAGCATCAACTTCCTAGCTTTTACCAAAAGAAATGCTAGCCGTGGTTATCAACATTATAATTGCCCATCAGTTATCTGTTTTCCCCAGCGTTACTGACTACCAACTCTTCTTTTAAACATTGATGGCATGAGCGTGCTTCTTGCACAGTGGCTTATCCTTCTTGGAGTAGAATGGCTGACCTTCCAAATTCACATGGCATACCTAAAATTAATAATAAATACAATCAGGAATCATTACAATAAAAAAAAAGAAAGAGATAGACAAAGACATGATTATCAATTTCAACTGTATTTCTTTTCTTCCCACACATCTCTGGCAGAAAAGCATCTGATTTCCTGGATCAAAGTGCATGCCTTGGTAGATTTCCTACTCCATGTTGAGGTGAGGCTCTGGTTTGCATCAGCTCTCCTCTCTGTACTTTCCTGCCACTGCTACCCAGTAAGTTCACTAGTTTCCATTAAAATGAAGTCTGGGTACACAACCCCTTAGGCAGCTTCAGCATGTCCCAGAGGTGCCTGTGTAGACCGTCAGAGGATAGTGGCACAGTCGTGCACACACAGCTAGCTCAGACTTTAAAACCTAGATTCTGATCCTTGTATGATATTAGAAGAGCTCTGGTGAGGTGCCATGGTCCCAGGGGTACCATCCTGCCATGGTACCATTAGATACTCATTCCTCTTATTACTTTGTCTTGGTTTGTGTGCTTCTGTCATCAAGGAGTGAGTCACTCAGCCAGCCAGTATCAATGAAAACTAATTACTTATTCTTACCAGGTTATTCTTCAACCCATACAGTTCTCTGCCTGGCTGCATAAGTGCTGGTGTTGACACAACAAAGCATGTGGGAATGCATGGCCGAGGCAGGGCAGCCTGGGTTTAGATCAGCTTAACTGCCCTGCAATTGTACAGAGACCTACACAGGGTAGTGCAACACCACTTGCAAGGCCAGAGTTGACTAGAGCTACTTAAGGAAGTCAACACATCAGAATCTAGGAATAAGAATAAACGTTGTCCCTAATGCTTATGGCAGGCTTAAGACAATGAGTGATAACATCACTGATGTGCTACTGCAAATGGAGGGAAAATCACGTGAAGGGATATGAGGATAGCATGTTAGAAGTTAGAGTTATGTGCTTATTTGCATTTGACTTAACCCACTGAAAGCAATAAAGCTAGCTCCTAACAACAAATGCTGTGAAACCTGCATTAACAAAACTGTCACCTCCACAGAAAATTGGCTTGCTAATTTAAATAAATACGTAAGAATGCAGTTAAATGAACAAGTAAAAAAGAACACAAAATATTCAGAGAAAGTGCCTTTTATAAGTGACTAATAGCTGTTAGTTGGTGAGGGAAACTTGCTGTCTTAGTATTCCTTTCTGTGCTAGAATTTCAAGAGAGTTAAATTTCCACAGGACAATTTTGTGTCACTCACTTCCATGTACCCTTGAAAGACCAGCAGGTACTTTAGCTTTAGATGTTTATAAACATTTCTATGTTTTCTACTCTTCAACCTACACTTTAGAGTTCAACAAACAATAGAAATTGTCACTGTCGTTTTTGGTGTGGCCACCATACTATTTTTAGCTAATTGGAGGTTCTAGATATTATTACCTTAGGAATAATAAGTTGTAGAGCAGCACAGCTGTATTAGAACCATATGAAAAGTACTGTTTATCATATGGATTTTACTACTTTGTGTGCAGAGTGTGGGAATATGGCCACACTGTATAGCTGTACACACACCACAGATTGATGAGTTTGACCAACTTCTGTGCTAATTACTATTCATTCTCTCTAAACAGATTCCTTTTTGCAAGTTTCAACAAGCATCCTGCATGGAAGTACAAACTGCACTCCTTTGTAAGTAAGATTATGGCTATGCTGTTCAGTATGGTGTTAATTTATTTTAAATCTTGCTTTATATTTATTTGGTAAACACTGGAAATAATAACAGCAATAGTGCTATGTATTACTGTAGGTACTCTCTAAAATTGGATGTTTTATTAGAAAGCACTCACTTGTGATGGTCAAATTTAATAATTCTAGTAAAAGTTTACGGAGAGAAGAGGAGAAGAAAAACCTCTCATCCTTCTCCATCTGCAAGCAAAAAATGAAATTCAATCCCTCTGCTTCCTTAGGCATATGTTAGTCATTCCTGCTTTCAGGTCTTCTGATGTTACTTCACAATTTATGAGTATAGAGAAATGAGACAGTATTTGGTATAGAACCTACAGCGCAAATGAAGCAGGTATCATGCCAAGTGTGTCCAAGAGCTTCGATGAATTTATCTCCAGCTTCCACAGGAAAATCACAGCCATGGCATTTTGTGCTGAACAAAGCAATATAATCTAAAATAAAACAAAAAGCAAACTTAGAACAAACTCTTAACATAATCATATTAAATCCAAGAGAAATAGAAAGTTTCCAGAGGATTAATTTTTGATTCTTTTTGCTCAGAGTTTCCTACTACATTCACTGAAACACTCACACTGAAAATTTGCTTCTTTTCTTTCATTATTTAAATACAAACTCACTGCAAACACCCCCTTCAGCACAACAGCTGTCATCACAAACATAGAAAATGAATGAAAAAATAATGAAATTTGTAGTTATTTTTCTCCCGTTAGTTTTAAATGAGCTTTAACGTATGTGGAAGCTATTCATAAGGACAAATATGGCTATACAAAATACAATCTGATGGCAGTGATTGTTACCTTACGGGTGGTGTAGAAGCATGGTTTAAGTCTCCATTACTGGATTTATTTCTCTCTGTATTAAGAGAGAGTATTATGGAAACCCCATACTGGCTGGGTAATACATCTTCACTTTGAATATCAAGTGCAATTTGGAAACACTTGACACTGGAAAAGGTTAGCAGAAATTCTAAAGGTATATAGAATTCATGAGAGGCATTAGAGGTTATGGCAAAACCTCCAATTTGAAAGGGTAGGTGCCAAGTCAGTCATGCTGTATGGTTTCCATTCTTCACTAAGAGTTACTCTGATTTGTAAAATTTGATTTGCAAAATTTGATTTGTGCAACCATAAGGAAGGAATCTCCAGAGAGAAGTAGGCCAGAAGCTCTTTAAATGGACAAGGCAGGGCTTACAGAGGGAATACCACTTAAACCTTAACCTGCTTCCTGACCGTGTCAGGCAACTCATTTGCATGGCAAGCACCATTTATTAAACCATATTACCTTTTCCAGCGTTTGGGGAAACCTGGTCTTTTCCTTTCTTAGTTGGCAAGAAGCAGTTCATTTGTTGCAGCACTCAGAAAATGAAATCTGCACTACCATGTGTTGCACATCTGAGCAGAGCTATCTTTTCATATATGTTGGTTGATCAGTTTTAGGGCGGGGTAGCAGTATCAGAGGTCATAATTCAAGCGACTTAGTAGAGAGAATGTGGCCAGCAACCCACACATATTGTGTAGAAGTGCTACCAGAACCCTTCAAGAAGAATTTTTCACCCCATAATGTGTAGATTTCTAATGAGCAGAATCTACCAGGAAAAGGAGGGGGACAGGGAAAAAAAGTGTAGGGAGAGATATGGAAGGTAAGTATCATAATATGTAAGGGAGAGAAATGATGTAAGGCATTCTGGACATAGAGGCAAAAGACCAGGGCTCTGCCAGTCTGTCATATAAAGCAGAGAAAAATACAGAGAGAGAAACGTCGTCTGGACAGGGTGCTGGGCCATCTTGTCTAGACTGTGCTCTTCCCAGAAAGGCTGGACTAGATGATCCCTGAGGTCCCTTCCAACCTGTGATTCTGTGATTCTGTGTGTTTCTGGAGAGTGGAAACAAAATCCATGCTGGATGGGTAACTGATTTTGTTTTGTTCATCTGCCGCTTTATTCTTCTGTTGCTTCTGTACAGCACGAAGCACGTGATTACTGAGCAGAACTGCTCAGTTTGCCATACCTTTCTCACAGTAAGGTTCCCCATCCTCCATGTGAAAGAGGCTATTCCCAAATGGCATCTTACAAGCAGCACAGACAAAGCAACTTGTGTGCCAAGTCTGTTTTAGGGCATGCATCACTTCCTGTAAAACAAACAAACAAAAATCTCCAGCAGAATAGCATGCCCTGTGACTACCTACGGGAGAAAAATACAAGGCAGAGATGCTCTAAATGTTCCCCTTCTGTATCAGCCAATTCCCAATTCCCCTCCTCAAAAGAAAGAAGTATGACAGAAATTGGGCTCCTTTGGAAACGGAAGAGGAAACAGGACTGCAAACTTTCCAGAACAATGCATTTGCCAAAATGAAGCAATACAGTTCAGCCAGCTGTTTGTATCAACATGCCCAGTCACTGTTGCAGGAGAGATTCTGCACAAAGATTCTGATTACTTTCTCCTTTGTTTTGACACGACTAGTATGAACTTTTCAATGAAAGAGTATGATTTGTTAAATAAATTTTAAAGAGTAATTTTCTCTCTGAGACCAAGAAATGCGTGCAGGGGATAAGTGATTGAAGTCTGATGTTTCAAAGCAAGTTAGATTATGTACTGATTTCTTTAAGCTTCTTGCAAGAACCCTTCACAAACTAATGTGAAAAGCTAAAAAAATCTTAGATTTTAACTTATGTGATTAGTGCAAATGAGCCTGTGTGTCTGTTCCTAGGCCACATATTCATCACAAACACCCAAATTCTGTGCAACTGATATTCTCACAAACTGAATATCCAGATTTTGTCAGCTTCTTTCTTCTAGCCAGTATGGAGCAATCTCTATTACTGCTTCATTCTTATCTTGTCATACAGAAGCCCTCCAAGTCCAAAAGCTGCTGTACTGAACTCTGATGCACGCTTACCTGCTAATTTGTCAATCTGACTTATGCCCAAGGCGATGTTTGACAGCGCATCTCTGTCAAACAGTCCAGATTTCAAAGGGCCAGCTGTGTAACTGGTGTAAATTAATTTAACTTTGTAAACTTTAGTGAAATAGGATTTACACCAGCCGAGAACCTAGAACCTATTTTATGTTGCTTCCAATTATATACGTAGACTCTGATTCTCTTTTAAAGATCATTTTAAATCTCCACTGACTATGACAAAAGGGATTGAAGTCATCTTCCATGCTTTCAATCCAGTGAATAGACAGAACAGTCTAATTTATGTTTGCCATATATCTCATTAGAGAATCACCATTTGAGATTCATTAACTTCTGTTACTCTTTGCAAAACAACTACCACTGATAAATAGGTTTGGATCCATTTATGAACCTCACTGAAGTAAGAAGCAAAAACCAGATTGAGAAATCTTATTAATATAAACAGAGGCAGCTGGCATCTTTGCTATTTTCCTGATGAAAAATCCATAATGGGGAACTGATTTGTGCCAGCATTAATTAGGTAAGTTAAGTCAATACTCTGCTGTGAAATTACTCCTACTGCCGCAGTAGCGAACAAGACCTGGTTGGAGCCAGAGCTTCACCATACATGTCTGATGCTGCCATCCCTAATTGGCAATTGCAGAGAAAAGCACCTAGTCTGTCAATGCCAACATTTAGACAGATGTCAAAAGGTGACAGCTAAGCAGTGAAAAACCAGTGTGGTACTCCTTGCTTCCTCATTTAAGAGAATCATGTCATATATTCTCTATAGCTGCATGTGTAAATACACTGCCAAAATTATCTTATGGTATTCTAACCTCATCACCATCTACGGTATACGCAGGGCAAATTTACTTACATCTAAGCATGAGTACATTAAGACAAAAGTGGCATCTATTTTTGCCTTTCTGGAATTCAGATCTTTGTATTTATCCATTATTTTCTTAACAATAAGAAGTCAGCAGAACTACTCTTGGCAGCTGTGTTGCTAGCTACAGGTGAGGTGCAGCAAGAGCCACAGGCCTCTTCCCAAGATCACTGACTTCTCCACTGAAGTTTAGACTAAGTGCTGTGTAAGAAAAAACACCCCAGCTCAAGACTCTTACTGTAAATATAAGAAAAGACAGATAAAAGTAACATAATGTGTATCGGACAGCAAAGAACTATGCAGGAAGTGTCACTTTACACTCAGTGAGATGGTAATTAGATTACATGTTCTGTCTAGGCATTGAATAAGGTACAGAAATATAAAAAAATTCAGATAGATAAAAATCATAATAATACATTCCCCATTCTGAAATAATCAACAGGCTGGGGAACTATTATTAAAAAGGGGGAAATAAGTAAATATCTACATTCATTGCTTACAGTCTAAACTATTTCACTATTTCAGTGAACCACGCAGCTGGAGAAAAGGTTTAGCTTGTTCTCTTACCCCCATGATCTTTGTGTGGCATCTGGCACAGGTTGGTGCAAAGAACTGTTCATAACAGCGCTCACAGTACACACTATTCTGCTCTTCCACAAAGCACATATCAGCCAAGGACGTCTTGCAGTAAGCACAGTTGAATTCTTCTGGGTGCCAAGAGCGACCCATGGCCACCAGGAAAGGACCCCTGTAAACAATTATAATTTTCTTATTTGTATTGCAAAAAGATTGGAAGACCCTGATTACAAACCCACTTTGTCAGACACTGCGTACATGTATAACAAGCGGTCTACCAGAACCATGAAGGTGCATATTAAAATAAGATTCAGAAGCCTGAACAGAAATGGTCATTTTCAAGATTATTACTCAAAGACTTTGACAATTGCTTAAAATATTTCATTATTGTTTAGTCATATACATTGGATTTACAGATAAGTGTTGGAAAAATCATTGGTTGTTTTCATATCTGCATAGCTGTAAGTGGTCTTTGTAAACAGCAGCAAAGACAACAGGAAAAGGCCAACGGTTGTAACACAGAGGATAATGCTACTATTTGAAAGCATGAAAAAGCAGGCAAATTTCCAAGCCTACACACCCACACCTCACAATAGCTCCTAAAGTCTCCTGCCTTCTTTTCATCTGAGAGAGCACTCCATGTGGCACGTTCTAGAAATGCCAGATTATCAGATGACAACTCACTGTTTGATTATATGGAAGACACATTAAAGTAGTTTTGGTGATTTACTCTTGATTGGAATTAGATACAGTGATTATTACTGGAGTCCTTCCATTTCAGAATATATAAAGGGCAATAATAGCAGTTCCACCCCACCAAACTAGCTCCTTTTAGGGGGGGAGATTGTCCTTAAACATGGATTACTTAAAGCTGGTTAGCAGTCCACAGGGTAACAATGGGCACCGGTCCAGCAGAATGAACTGGGAGAGGAGAAGGGAGAGGCATGCGATGAATCACTGGTAATAGAGCGTAGGCATTATCTTCCTCCAGACACAAAAGCAACAATTACATTTGGCCGCTGTTCCAAAATGATGCCTCGTTCCTTTTCTCCCCATGATCCTACCCCCGCCCCCCCAACTCTCCTAAGGAAGTTGTATGTACCTCCTTCAAGGGGTACCTTAGGACCAGAAGCTTGTTTAAAAAACAAACAGTGATTTGCCACGGCATCCATGAAACAAACAATTACTCTGTATAACTTTACAGTGATAAAAAATGAACCACACAATAGCAAAATGAGCTCTGGAAATGTTAAATTAATGAAGCGAACAACAGACATCCCTGCTAGGTAATTTAACTGAGTCTTAGGTTCTGGTACTGTATATTAATGTACATTAACCAGTCTCTCTGATATTTTTTTCTGCTTCACCCCCTCTTCAAAACCTCATGACCTTACCGAATTATGCTGTTACAGTGCCCACAGAGAGGAGTTCGGCTGCTGGCTGGAAAACGCTCAGCCCTCTGAACTGTTCCGCGAGCTATTGCAGGAGCCTGGGAAGAAGCTGACACTGGAGACGGGTAAGCAGAAGTGGAGGCAGGAGATGGTACTGGAGCACTCCTTGGTAGAATGTGCTTTGTGACAGTGGTGGTGGTTTTTCCGGGTGCAAATTTCTGGGAAAAGGAGTCATCTGTTACCCAGGGAGGGCGACTTGCAGGCTCAGCGTTGGCAGGGGTGTAGGAATGAACTGGTGCTGGTGCTGTTTTAAGTATCCCAAAAGAAACCAAGAAGTATTTTAAAGTCTTTTCTTCTGATGGCAAAACAGCAACACTTACCAAAGGGTACTCCACGACATGCGAAAAATAAAAGCTTCATATGACACTTAATTATGGTCTATCCCATTACTGCTCATTAATTCTGGACTGAAGCCAAGGATATCAGTGCAATCACTGACTTTTAATCCACATGCATGCAGAGGTCATTGCCTCCTGGCTCTTACAGATTTTATGGAGGCCATTTTCAAGGGCATCTCTTCATTTTCTAGTAGGATTAGATATGACAATTCTGTGATAATTTCAAAGACTGCTATATCATCTGTTTAAGACAGGTTAAAATAGAAAGGCCAGATCCCATAGTAAAGTTTTACACAGAATTCCTCAAAATTTCAATAAGTAATTATGCTTAAATTTTGATCTCATCATATTCATTAAAATGCAGTGTTTCCCACAGATGTCACTTATCTATCATTTGTAGGTTTTACTCCCAGGTTTCTGAAGAAAAAGAGGCTCATACAGGGAACACAGAGATAGAGAACACTAGAAGCAATAGTGAGGGAGCCAGTTCAGCTCACATGACCAGCAAGACAAAGCCAACAGCACTTAGAGGAAGGCCAGGCTTGCGGTTATGACTGATCTCAGTTCAGTTCTTGGCTCTGCCACAGACTTCCTGTATAACTTCAAGCGAAGTGTAATATCTGTGCCTCAGTTCCCATGTATAAAACAGAAATACTACACTTCCTTTCTTCCACCCTTTGACTATCACATAAAAACTTCAGTGCACACTGCCTCTGTGGTTGTATGCACCAGGCTCTAATCTTGGGTGGAGCTTTATCACATAAAAATAAGCAGAAGCTAGAGCCTGCACATACCGACAAGTTTTCCCATTGCCCCGCTCTTTTCAAAACATCAGATCTTGTATTGTGTAGGACTGAAGTCACTGCCCAAGAAACTGCCTCACTTTGCCAAGTACAGGAACGCTAAAAGCAGTTTTTCCTTCGCAAGGAAAACAAAGTGAACGATTGTTAGTTTGTGTGAGGAGGAACAGAAGCTTGGAGGGTTGAAGTGTTTTGCCCAAATGAGAGAGCACAGGTCTGGGAGCAGAAGTCAGTTCTCCAGCAGTCTAGGCAAACACTCTGGGTAGTAGATCCCAGTGCCAAGAAAATGATGACCAAATACAACATTTACGGTTTTAAGGGGCTTGCACATAGAAGGGTATTTCAATCAAGAAGAGGGTTCTGAATGTAACATAGATCTTTGGATAAGTGGTGAGACAATTATGTACTACTTAACACTCCTCCCTTAGCCCACACCCTGCCACACAGGATAACCCACACTGATTATTGACAATTCCAGGTGCTTAAATTGCACATATATCAATCCACGGAGATCACCCAATGATCTCTGATTCTCTTCTTTTTATTGACTTCAGAGCTGAATCTAATGCATCTTCCTGATAGATAAAACTTTCTTATGCTACAGCATCAACAAAGTTTCTGCTTCATAAAACTGTATCCCACCTTAGCTTGAGGCTTCTTTTTTTTTCTTTAACTTGGGAACGGTAAACAGTGTTTAAAGATTTCAGAACAGAGGGTTTATATGCAATCTCTTTAAACCCTGGGGCTGTTGCTATTTATGTATTACGGTATTAAGCTAGGCAAAATTAGAAGGCAATATTTCACCTCTAATTGGTGAGTTCAAAAGGCTCCCACCTATGAGGCTCTCTAATTAAATAAGGTGACTTCTAGCTCACTCAGGTTTGTGAAAGGATTCTCCCTCCCCCAAGAGCCAATAAGTGTTCTTGCAAAGTACGGCAGTGTATCCCGCAGATGGCCTAACAAAATGGTCAGAGATTCAAACCCAGGGTTCCAGAAGCGAAGAACAAAAGCAGTCCAGGTACCATTTTTAGGATGTCTTTTTCTGTGATTGTCTTTAGTAAATTCAGCTTTCAACCTCTTCATTTTTCACTTTTTATTCCTTAATCTCACAATGTGGGTGTTTAATTTTTCCAGTTTGTTTATTCCAACCAATGTACACAGCATATGATATATCTGGGTTCAGATTAATCTAAGACTCTTTGACGGATAAACACTGGGGAAGGGTCCTTATCTTTCATTCTCTCTACCTTCTATCTCTTTTTACTCTATCTTTTTTGCTTGCCACAGTAAAATAAAGCAGCAAAGTAAATTTTTTTCCCCAGCTGCTGACAGAAGATAACAGGGGAATTATTGCAGAATGACCAATGCTGGGCATTCACAACTTTTCTGAGTTCTCTTTTCAGCCATTATCATTTAATTGTACAGGCTGGATTTATTACATCTTTTACCCCTGTGAACAGGCTGGAACTACTACTGATTTAAAATAGTTCCATTGCAATGTATCAGAAAGGTTTCACTAACTTTGAGAATTTAGCTATTGTTATTAAGAGGGAATTAGTATCTTGTTATTTTATAGCTAAATCCCTAAGCTTATAGGAACAGCTCTGTCGTCTTAGTAGCTCCTGCTATACAAATTCACCTTGCACGTGCATGTCTCTCAAAGTCTTCCAAAATATATGCAGCAGCTAGAAGGTGCTGTTTGATGGTAAAGAGTACTAAGATTCAGTATATCAGAGAATAGATTCTCAAAGTATCAGTATTGTATGAGCTGACCCTTAACTGTCCAAAAATGAATACTTGAAATAATTTGGTAACCAAGCCTCTATCACCTTGTTTCTCTCAGCCCTCAGATTCTCTTTATAGAAGGAGAGAAAGAATGGGACTGTTGTTATCCTGTTCTCTCTCTAAACAGCCGTAGGAACAAGCCAGTTCCTTGCTTCTGGGGAATTTGGAATTCTCCCTATCAGCTCTTCATTTATGGTCAATGGGTATTTTCCCTCCAGGAAAAGAAAGGCACATTACCAAATATTCATTTAGTGAAGTAAAAGTTCATACAGTGTCAAATACTTTAGTCTCACATACTAGCTTGTACTGGGAGCACTGTGAGAACAATTTCCTTCTATTTTTTTCCTTTATTAGTAGAGCACATAGTTGTTATTCTCAGTAATAATTTTCCAGTAACAAATGTAATTCGTAATCACAACTGATCTGGCTTGTTCTACATTTAGTAGCCACATCACTGAAGCCCCGATTTTTCCTATACACCGTTCCAGTACATAGTAGATGGCAGACAAAGCAGATAATGCACCAAGTCCTTCATAAGAAGACACCATTCTTATTTAGAAGAATTTAAAATGAAAGATGGTATGTAACCTGCTGTTCTAGTCTTGAAGGTGCTTAGGATTCAGTGGAAAGTTCATTGAGATCTGTGGGCATCTCTCTACCAATGTCTAAAAGAACGGATCAGGCCTTTACACTTGAGCACTTTTACATACATGAGTAGTCCTATTTGGACTTACGGATTTAAAAGGGAAGATCTGCTTTCCTACTTTCAAGTATCACGTTACTTTGTAGTATAAAACTGGCATTTGGGTTGCTGGGAATACATGAAAGCACTATTCCACTCTGGGAAAGCCGATACAAAACGAATACACAAGTATTCTCTGCCATCTAGTGGACCTTGTTCAGAAAAGAAATCTATGCTCCTTTTAAAAATGGGTTATGAAATTTACAGTACAGAGAAGGGAAAAGATTACGGAGTGCACAGCTTTCCCTATAGGAAGAAAACAGAACAGCAGACAATTCCCTCCAGACTTAGGTTAGTCAAAGTAGTACTCTTTCTTTGCTTTAAAGTGTAGACTTACTGATTACTCCTATCTGAGTGAGATACTTCAGAACGCAATTTCATTTTGAGATTGGTTTCAGTTTAATCAAATTTAGCCCCATTATTTTTTTCAACCTGAGTCAGATTTAAATTAAAATTAAACCTTTGTCATGATCGATTCAGGTTTCTGGATATTGCTTATATAAGGCTGTTGGTGGAAGTTGCTGGCCTACATTTTTAAGGGAAGCAGGTCATCTCAATCCTGTTAACACTGAGGGCTTGCATAAAGACATTCCTCTTCTAAATTCTACACTGCAAATCCTCGTAGTAAGCTCCACTATTTCAGCCTTTTCACACAGTGGATTTACACAAATAGAAGTCAAAGGCATTATTTGCTAAAGCGAGAGTGCAGCTACTGCAAAAGCCTGAGGTTGCACTTAGATTGGAAGAAAAAAGTTGGATTTTATAATCTCCTATGTCATAATTTGAGAACAGCTGGTCCTCTCGGACTGAGGCTGGATTTTTCAATGCAGAACAGAATTTATATGCATTGACAACGTTGGGTGAGGAAGTTTTCTAACTGTCTTGATGGTTTGTTTCAAAGTACTGTTGGTCTTTCTTCCCAAGAGACAATTTCCTATTTGCTCAGGACTGTAACTGCAATCATCTTTAGGGCCAGTTCCAAAACCAGCATGAAATGCTGCTACATCAAATATATAAAACTTGAAAAACGTACCAAAACAAAAACCAAACATCTTCAATAAAATATCTTTCTTTAATCTCTTTTGTACCTGAGTCACTTTGGGGTTCAATTACAGAGGTATTTTAGAACCCCTTGTTGTATTTCTCAGGCTCCTAAACAATACAGGGAGACTTACTATTTCTTTCTCTGCCAACTTTAGTGCTATTTGAATTTTGTCTTTTAATGTATCGTATTACATGTTATTCTGAATTTTCCTCTGCCCTCTAGAGTGCATTATATCCTTGCCGTGCCTGAAAAACGAGAATTTTCCACATGCAGGCAGGCAATATACACAAGTTGAAGTAAGTTTGTTGTATACATAGTGACACAGAAGACAGTTTCCATACTGTGTATTTTAAGCCTTTGTTGGGAGGCAATGGGGCGCAACACCAGCAATATAAGGAATTGCAAAGAATGTGCCCGTCACAAGAGAAAACAAAAGCATTGCCTCTGAGCCTAACTCAGCAGCCAGCTTTTTCTTTAACAGATACAGCTACTAATTGCATATAGTTACTAATTGATTTCTGTGGCAGGTTTGTATATTGAGAACTGGAGTTTATACTTCCCCCAAATGAGCATGAGGCTTAGTATCAATCAGTGTATTTAGGAGATATTTGACTTGCCAGAGTTTGCTCTGTTCTGTATTATGGAAATAAATCCCAGCTTTCTTTTTTTTTTTTTTTTTTTCAAGACAAAAATAATAACAGTTGCCTTCAGTGACAACATATACGTATACGCTGACACACTTAACCAAAAGCAAATGAGGAGAAGCGGAAACCTTTCTTGGCTCTGAGACCCTTAGATAGCTCATGATAGTTCTGAACTGGTTTTTTTCCACCTTTATATCTCAAATACAAAGATCAATCAACCGATCTGTCTGTTTGCTTTATGTCTAAGTTTGCACTGGTTTCATTTCAGTAGATCCAGAGACAGAGCATTACAGAAGACAGAGTTCAAGATTGTTAGAATTCTTGGCCTTTTCATATTTACTTGACTGTCAAGATATAAATCACGTTTTTAATTATCTTGCTAAGATCAGAACAAGCTTAATTTGAAACAGAACTGCATTTAGACTTATACTGCTGCCTCATTTAATTTCTTCATTTTGAAGGTTCACATTTTGGTCATCAATGGTTTTAGAAGTTCATTCCATTTGTAACACATTAATACAAAGGGAATTTAAATAACATCAAGGAGCACATTTTCCACATGAATGAATAATCATAGAATCATAGAATGGTTTGGGTTGGAAGGGACCTTAAAGACCATCTATTTCCAACCCTGCTGCCACGGGCAGGGATATCTTCCGCCAGACTAGGTTGCTCAAAGCCCCATCCAGGCTGGCCTAGAACACTTCCAGGGAGGGGGCATCTACTGCTGCTCTGGGCAACCTGTTCCAGTGCTCACCACTCTCATAGTGAAGAATTTCTTCCATATACCTTACCTAAATCTACCCGCTTGCAGCTTATAGCCATTACCCCCTGTTGTATCACTCCATGCCCGTGTTAAAAAGTCCCTCTCCAGCTTTCTTGTGGGCCCCTTCAGGGACTGGAAGGCTGCTATAAGGTCTCCCTGGAGCCTCCTTTTCTGGGCTGCAAGCACACATTGCCAGGTCATATTGGGCTTTTCACCAACCAACACCCCCCAAGTCCCTCTGCTCAGGGCTGCTCTCAATCCATTCTCTGCCTAGCCTGTATTTGTGCTTGTGATTGCCCTGACCCATGTGCAGGACCTTGCACTCGGCCTTGTTGAACTTCATGATGTTCGCACAGGCCCACCCACCCCTCAAGCCTGTCTGGGTCCCTCTGGATGGCATCCCTTCCCTCCAGCGTGTTGCCCGCACCACACAGCTTGGTGTCATTGGTAAACTTGCTGAGGGTGCGCTCAATCCTATGGTCCATGTTGCTGACAAAGATGTTAAGCAGGGCTAGTCCCAATACGGACCCCTGAGGAATGCCACTTGTTCTACTCCACTTGGACATCAAGCCGTTGACCGCAAGTGTTTGAGTATGACCATCCAGCCAATTCCTTACCCACTGAGTGGTCTATCCAACAAACCCATGTCTTCCAATTTAGAGACAAGGATGTTGTGTGGAACAATGTCTAATGCTTTGCACAAGCCCAGGTAGATGACATCAGTTGCTCTTCCCTTACCCACCAATGCTGTAACCCACTTGTAGAAGGCCACCAGATTTGTCAGGCACGATTTGCCCTTAGTGAAGCCAAGTTGGCTGTCACCAGTCATGTCCTTATTTTCCATGTGCCTTCAGCATAGTTTCCAGGACGGACCTCCATGATCTTGCCAGGCACAGTGGTGAGACTGACTGGCCTGTAGTTCCCCAGGTGTTCCTTTTTTTCCCTTTTTAAAAATGGGGGTTATGCTTCCCCTTTTCCAATCAGTGGGAACTCCACTGGAATGCCACAGCTTCTCAAATATGATGGATGGTGGCTTAGCAACTTCATCTGCCAGTTTCCTTAGGACCCATGGATGCTTCTCATCAGTCCCATGGACTTGTGCACCTTCAGGTTCCTTAGATTGTCTCAGACCTGATCCTCTCCTACAGTGGGCAGTTCTTCATTCTCCCAGTCCCTGCCTTTGCCTTCTGTGACTTGAGTTGTGTGGCTTGAGTGCTTGCTGGTGAAGACTAAGGCAAAAAAGTCATTGAAACTCCAAAAAATTCCATATCCCGGGTAACCAGGTCTCACGTTTCCTTCAGTAGAGGGCCCACATTTTCCCTAGACTTCCTTTTACCACTGATGTACCTATAGAAGCTTTTCTAGTTGCCCTTGACATCCCTGGCCAGATTTAGTTCTACTGGGGCTTTAGCTTTCCTAACATGATCCCTGGCTGCTCCGACAATTTCTTGGTACTCCCAGGCTACCAAATATATCAAATATATTCCTTCCATAGTTGGAGCTGTGGGGAGTAGAAGCATAGCATTATGAAGTACTTTAATAGGTCATTCTTTATAAACCTGAGTTTGAGAAGTTCAATGTACGGCCTTCTCTATTTTGCAAATATATCCTACTCAAGCTACCTTCATTTATTTTATCTCCTTCTTGAGTTGTGCATTCTTAAGTTATTTTATCAGTTCTGAAGTGTCATTGGGCTCCTAATTGGGTGTGCTGGGTTATTTTCCAAATGTATTTCTTTTGACAAGTCAGGCTATGCTTTTTTTTTTTTTTAACAGGTTTTTCCCTTGCTTTTATTCTTCTTCCTCCTTTTGTTCCACATTTTCACTCTCAAGCAGAACACAAATACAACAAAATCCTCAATCTTCAGATAATCTGAAGCAAAACTAGCAACGAGCAGCATTTGGTTCTACGTATATAAATCTTTCCTGGTGTGTATGTGTCCTATTGCAAAACGTGCATTCTTTACATTGTCATTTCCTAAGAGAAATGCAGGCGCATTTCTTTTGTGGATCCTTTCAGTACTTTGTTCTGAATCCTTTCGTTATTTTGAAGTCACCTTACCTGGCTGGTAGACAGAGGGCTTTATGCTGGCAGTAGTAACAACTCTGGGTTTTGAAGTAGCAGAAGCAGCAGGACTTTCACCGTAGGTTCCAGAAACTGGCGTTGGTGTATATGATTGGCTTGTGTTTCTAAAAGCAAAATGAAGGTATGAGCAACTTTATGAACAGCAAAAGTTACTGATTATGAAATAAGAGATCTAGCAGCTTCCAAAGCACTCCGAGAGAAACTGTCCTTGAAAGCTACAGAGAGAATACTGTGAGATTCATTAGTCTTTATCATTGCTAATAAAGGCTTTGACAATTCTTTGGAAAGAAAAATCAGCCAAATAAGGATTTGAAATAACGCCAAGTTGCTCTTGTCACAGAAAATAGCTTACTGAAGGAATATGACAAATTTATTTAAGGAATTCTCAGTTTAACAAGGGATCAGACTTCAGGAACATGCATGCAAAGTTTGTTTGTAGAGGGACAGAAAACCCAAACAGGCCTGTTCTTGTCTAAGATAAATCAGTGAGGGATATCTCGTTGAATTAAAAAGATACTGGCTCAGCACAATTACTACTACTACCACTACAAATACTAACTACTGTTTATAAACGTTGTATTCTTTTCAAGAAGATTGTAGTGAGCTTTAAAAAACATTTCTGGAATTAACTCTTTTCCCTATTTAGACTGAAACCACAACTTAAGTTAATTTTCCTAATGTTCAGATTCAGCTAACCCAAAAGCATGTGATATGCATTATTATGATGCAATTTCTGCATTCCTAGATGAAAAACATTTGCTTAGGATTGCAAAACATCAACAAGAAATCATTTTTCTCTGACTCAGATGGTGATTCTCAGTTTGATTATAGTAACTCATTGAAGTATATGCCTCTCTGCCTATCACTGAGGATGATTCTGTTTGTAGTGTTTTTGCTTCTTAGACCACTAAAAGAGCATTACAAACAAAGCAAGCAACAGAGAATAAAGAAGTAGAAGGAAGGGAAGCAACAGATACCGAGATGTGGGCAGTAATAAAACCCATTCACTATTGAACACCATTCTTACTCACCCTGATAACATAGTTTTACTTTCTTTTTCCCTTCAGCTTCACTATCTGTATGAACCAGATCCCTACACATTGGTGCTGACAGTTCAGGAGTTATTTCCATAGTGGCTTTGTCTATAGGAAAACATTTGTCAGCATAAGAAATGAAGCTTTGCCAGACCACTTGTCCATCTTGACTTGTACTTTCTTTAACAGCGGAAACAGATGCCATCTGGAGAAAACATGTTATCATTTTTACGTAGGGCAAACCCAGCAAATTCTTTCCGGTACAGGTAAAAAGCATTCTGACAAACGTAACCTTTTGATTTTTATTTCTTAACAAAATAAACCTATCCTCACAACATATCTTTTGCTACTCTGACAGTGCTTATACTATAGATTTAGTTCACACAGCATTGCTGCCTCAGGCTAATTTGGTTTTTTTTTGTCTATTTAGTTAGACCTAGAAACATAGCTATTGCTACAATGCCTATAGCTGATTATTTCTGTACCTAGTCTAGGGCTTAGGGCTGGATTTGGGTCCGCTATACCACGAGTGAACAGGATGCTCCAAGAGAAACTATTTTAGTGGTCTGTATTCACTGTAAATCCTGTTGTGAACTGTGCTGTGATTCTGTAACCGCCAAAGCTGTTCTAAGCGTAGTGGGACTTCTTACTTTCCATTCTTACCATCTATTTCCTGTTGGTACCGCCTCATCTGTAGGGCATAAGGGCACACTGCACTTGGGGTGACTGGACAGAGGATCATTGCTCCTACTGGAGCACAGACAGGAAGATGTAACACTTCAGGTACGCCGGCTTCACATACAGCTTCCAAAGGGTCTTTAGCTAAATACACACCATCAAAAGACTTCTCCTTGCTTTAAAATCTACTATTCAAGGCAAATGAGACAGAAAACCAGTAAAACATACTCACCTTTACAGGATCAGTGATTATTATTTAAAACGTGGATTCAAAGATTTTAAATCACATGTCATACAACCTTAATCTAAAAATGGCATACACTCAGGAAAGTCTACTCCCAGATGTGCAGGTCCTTTGGTAGAAAGATCCATTTGAAGCTTTCTTAATGCGCAAAATACATAAAGAAATTCTGAGCCAGATTAGCGATACTTGGACTGTCATGAAGAAAAATGGTTATTCAAAATTCAAGTGTTTCCCAAAGTTAATAGCATGATAAAACCATGCCACTAGTTTTCCTTGTATGTTCAGGGAAATGAAGGGGAAAAAAATCAAAAACATCACGCAAAAAAAATTGTATTCATAGTACCAAAATAATGGCAAAATTAAAAGAAGTCAATTACTGAACTCTTTTACACGTATATGATGCATATTAAATGGAGTAAGAAAGATGAAAAGGCTTGTCAAAGAGAAATAAAGTGTTACACTGCATCATTAAGGGTTTTAGTGAAGTTAAAAGATTTATCAGAACTTCTGCTGAAGAAAAGGAAATAGTGTGTGATTAAAAGAAAGAAAAAAGAAAGAAAAAAGAAAGAAAAAAGAAAGAAAAAAGAAAGAAAAAAGAAAGAAAAAAGAAAGAAAAAAAAGATGCCCTAAAGATCAAAGATGCTTTAATGGAACAGGAAGCAACGGCGTCTCTAGAAGCAGTGAAAGCACCCCTACTGAATTTATCTGTAGCAGCCAATGGCATGTGACAGGCAGCAAATTAAATACTGGCTCTGAAAACTATTAGTTGTCAGAAAAAGAAAGAGTAAATATTTCTAAGCAGATTTTTATGTTAATACTTCACTAGATGCCTACTAGCAGCAATAAACTGGTTTGTTAAGTGCTTTTAAGGTAGAGTAGCTGCACAAGACATTTGTATACCTCTTTGACTGGTAGCTGATGGAGGTGGAAGAATGCCGGTTGAAACTACAATGAGACAAAAGTTGTATTTGAAAAAAAATATACCAAGAAAATTGGGATATCTTGTCCTACAGTGCATTTCCTTATGAATAAGAGGTGCTCTTAAGTGCTAAAGTAAACAACACATATGTATTTATAATAACATAAGATCAGTATTACATTACATTTTGCTTATCTTATTTAAGCTAGGAATCATAGTGAAGCCTGAATAATGGTAAAATAAATAAATGAGCTGAGTCTATTGCTCCATAAGTCACTCTCATCCAGTTTTGCTCATTCGTTAGTTATGGGATTCTAATTCAACCACTAGACTGTTTGCTGTGACATTTCCCATTTACTGGTATTAGCACAGAAAAATGAGTTTCTTTGTGTGAGGGTCATAAGCTTAAGTTGCATCAGATCCTAAAAGCAGACCTTGAATGAACCAAAGTCCAAAGCTGAGCTCAGTTTCCCGGCTTATGAGGCAACTGGGACAACCCCATAGAAAGGGCAGGCTGGAAGCAGTTGAAGCAACAACATCAAGACATTACGTTCAACTTTTCCCTTGCGGTACCATTCTACTGCTCATTTGCTAAACAGAGTCTAAGATAAACAGGTAGATTTTTATTTTCCCTTGGGGAAGCAGCATCATTTCACAACATAAATGATTCATTTATGTAAATACAGAAGGTAATTAAAAGCCTGCAGAATGTATGATCTGAGAAACACGAGGATTCAGAATGAACACAGCTCCTGTCTAAACGCAGAGCAGTGCAGGGCTACATGGCAACAACCGCATCCCACAGGAGCGCACTTGCCACATTTGCCAGAATTACCAGAAGCCACTTATTTTCCCAGCTTCTGGAGAACAGTTTTTCTTCCCTTTACCACAGACACAGCGCTTGGATTAAAATCCTAGGATCACAGAAGCTACACCTTCTTTTTAGAACCATAATCATAACCCTTTCCATCGTTTCTCCTGTTTTTGTATTCCCAGAGTGCTGTCTCATGGGTTGCCCTGCGTTTACCCTCCAGATGGAATAACCTATTGCATAAAGAGCTTCGTAGCTTATTTAAAACACTCCTGTTATGCTTTCTTCTTTGTAAGTAAGATCGTTAAGTGAGAAAGTAAGATTAACATTGCAGATTTAGAAGTGAGAGTAATGTGGTCGGTTAAGGATTAATGACTTATTTCAAACATTTCTCTTTAGGAACATTATAAAGATTTTACTCCTGTTAGGTGTTATGCATACAGCCTTTGCTCACAAAAGCAAAATCACTATAGAACTGATGTACTAAAGCTTAAAATCAGATTTAAATAGTTAAGGACATAGATCAAGAAATGATCCTGCATTTCCTTGATGGACCTTTATAAGGTATCTAGAAGGAAAAAAATCCCAACAAACACTGGAACAACAGTGGCATAATCTCAGCCTCATTCTACCTGAGCGTGCTTTACAGGATGGCGATACTGTTGTAACTGAGGTCATCCATATTTTATTTTGAATTAAAATTATATGAAATGCTGCGTTGCTCCAATGGCATATGTCAGGCTGAAACTAATTTTTACATCCATATATTGGCGTGCTAATGCATTGCTTGATTTCTAAATGAAAACTGTCAGATGCTCAAAAATTTGAATTCTAAATGAATTCAGAAGCCAGTTTTAGTCCCTTATGTTTGAATACACTAGCTATAATACATGGCAGCTTTTTAAACAAACATGGAAGTAGTGCACAAAGATAAAGAACCTATTTCAATTGCAACACAACCCTCAGAAAAAAACAACCCCAAAACAAAAACTAAACTGAGTTTGCTGGTTGCACCTGATTATCAGGGAACCAATTTTTCAGAGGTTCTACAAGTTTCTGATATGCCTTTATGTCCCAAGGCTGGCTTACTGAACTTCCAAGAGAGGTGTTAGCTAAGATGATAAAAATTGCCTGCTGATACCAAGTTGAAGTGTATGTCAGCATGATACCTGTCTCATCCATAGGCAAGTCAGATTCTAGGGCAGCAGCGTATAAAGCTGATAACCTGTAGTTCTTATATCTTGGACATAAACAAATGCCTGGTATAAGCAACAGTTTTTAGTAGCCTGGTTAAAGCATTGCTTTCTGAAATGGACAGTTGTTTTTCATAGATTCACAGAATCTTTCAGGTTGGAAGAGACCTCAGGAGGTCTCTCATCTAACCTCCTGCTCAAAGCAAGGCCAGCTCTGAGGTCAGACCGTGTTGCTCAGTGTCTTATCCAATGGTGTCTTGAAAACCTTCAAGAATGGAGAGGCATAGCCTCCCCAGACAACCTGCTTCCTTTCAAAGGGCAGGAAAGGGTAAAACGGTCCACGCCAATGCAGGAGATAAAAGACATTTGAATGGGAAGTAAATTTTAATATCACAGGGTGATCTTTTTATCCTCATTACTCATTAAAATTGTGATTCACACTGATTAGTCCATATTGATACATAACTACAAATGCTTCCCTTCTCCCCATGAAAGGAATGTGAAATTAAAGTGAAATGGATAAAGGCTCATATTTTATAAGCATTAAGAAAGCCATGCAAGTAGCATCAGCAAATGATGGCTATCCTTATCCTAATTCATTACCTGTTTATATGTAAATTATACATAATTGTTGCTTAACTGTTGTTTCCAAGACACAATGAAAACATAGCTCTTTTATGGAAAAGTAGATTTATCCCAGAAGATTACAAAAGATATCTGCATCTAATTCTCGTACCAAAGCTAGCACAGAAAATGAAAGCTATGCCAGCAGTTGTCAGTCTGTCCCAAATAACTGTTATAACTCTATTCCTGACCAACATAGCTACCATACTTCAATGTGAAGAGTGCCTGTTCTGGGATTCAGAAGGTCTATCCATAGCTCTGTGATTAATACGGAGGAACTATAGCTTCTTAAATGAATAGCCTTCAGCTAAAAAAAGTATGCATGCATTAACCATTTGGTGAAAACATGCCTTCCGCCTGCTTGGGCAGCCTTATTTTAAGGATTTTCTGTGATGATAAACCATCCCTCTCCGAAAGGTTTTTAGAGATCTATCACTTTTATAACAGATTTAAAAGCTGACAATGCTATGATTCACATGTTCATAAGGGTTTCTGGAGTTTTTAGATGACTCCAAGTACAGTCTCATAACTCAATAGTCCAATTTTAGAATGGCTCCCATGACTAGCAGCATTCTTAGTGTTCAGATCTATGTCTGCCTTTGCCTAGTCAGACGGCTTCACAGAATAATAAAAACAAAATCCAACGGAAATTTTATTTCTGAAATAAAGCCATTTCTTAAAACTGGGAAATTTGTAGTTTCAACATTTTAAAAATGTGATGTGTTCTTTAGCCCTCCCTTTGTATCCTCCTATTCAAGATACTCAGAAATTGTCAATGAATAGAATTTTTTCACTCAAGTGTAAAAATGCCATTCTAATCCTGGGTGGGAAATAAAATAAACCTGATAAAGATTTTACCAATGGAGTCCTAAAAGTGATATATGCAACATGTGTGTGATTTTATCTTCCTGCATTCCTCCAAAATTGTTCATTAAATGAAAGTCTTTCATTATCTGATTGTTTTTCTTGAAGGGGAAAAACTAGAGCCTCTTGTGACATCAACGCTAATCTCAATGAAATACGTATATATTGCAGAAATAAAAAGTATTAGATGCAGTACTATTAGTACATGCAGGCTTCAGAGACCTATTATTAGCTGTTATGTACAATTCTCACTGAAGCTAGTAGAATACCAAGGAAATCTGTTGTGCAGGTGTGTAAAAATATACCTCTCATAGTCAGATTTATATGGCTCCTAAGATAGACCGGTGAGACAGGAATAAATGTCCTCTGTCTGGCCAGAGTAGTCACCAAGGCTTCAGTTTAATTTCACGTTCTGACCGATGCATACATTTTGCTCCTTAACTGAGAGAAATACTAAAACTGAGTCTTTTCTGTAGCTCAGAAGAAATAAATAGGTTTTGCATGCCAGCGTTATAAACAAGCTCAAATATCCACAGTCGTTGTTGCTTAGGAAACAAGGGACTTCCCCTGGTGATAAGAGGCTTTTAACTGTCTCCTACAACAACTGTATGGGACCCTCTTCTCCTAGAGATACGTGATCATTCCAACTGACTAAAAGAGATTTCTTAATAAAACAAACAGTGGATTAAACAATACAGGTGACATTTAAGAGCCTAATCGTACCACAGGATTGAATGAAAAAGCAGTATAAGAATTACTTCTGAAATGCACTGAGTACTCAGTGTGAAAATTACACCCTCTTAAGGTATTTTATTATGGATACCCACAAATAAGAATTCCCTAAATAACTCATCATTTGGAATTTTGAAAGTTCATACATAAAACTAGATGTCAATGGGAGCAAACACCCTTGCACCTGGTTCTTACCTTCTATTCTCAGTAACATTCTGGTGACGTTCACCAACTTCATAGTTTAATTGAAACTAAAGTTAGGATTGATGTACCTCCACCCAGATAAATAGAATTAGATCAACAGTTAATTTTACTTCTTATGTTTTATCAGCTCCATATGAGAATTACATCCCCTATGCAACTCCCATGGCTGTAAACAGTCACGTTTACATCCTGAAACTCAGAACTCTTCTGATCTTCCGTTCTGTAGCTACTTCATTGTTGCATTGGTTTCAGTGATGTGAAGCCAGCCAGAATGCTTTCAAGTATGTACCTGAGCATAGCACTCAGCTGCTGTTTTCTATGCTACTCTTGAGAAAGATCATTATACTTCTCGATGTGTAGCCTTCAAACTTGTGCGCTTTGTTCAAGCATCACTTTTGGGTGATTCCTAACTACCTTTTTATATGAAGATGAGACAGACATGGACAATTATATTTTCAAAAGTATTGCTGATCCAGGTTTTCATTACTTCTGAAGATTACATTCAAAAAATGTATCTTAAAATCTACTGCTTTCTCCTCTGTTAGTCTTACAAAGTGTTAATGAAAGCAATGAAAAGGCTTAGCAGTGAGGCAGTACAGCAGCATTCTCTCTTTCTAGTGGCAGATGCTACCTTTCCCCATCAGTCATCTTTCATTAGTCATCATTAAGAGCATGATAAAAGAAGGTCTGTGATTCTTGTGATCCCATGTTTTCAGCAAGAAAAAAAGAAGTCTGTGATTCCTACCCACTGTCATTAGACAAATATTGTCATTTTAAGATGGCAAAAACAGGACAAACCAACCAACTGAAACACCTTTGTTCCAAAAGGACCTTTAGGTCATATATCCTAAATCTAAAACTTAGGTGTTTCCTAGCTTGGTTTTAATGTGAAAGATAAGCGAGAAGGCTATTCCTTTAAACACATCACACTTTTCAATAGTCTCTACCAGGCCAATCTCTTGAGAAGCTGAAAACCTTAAATCAGAGAGAGTAATACAGAATAAAACCAAATTAAGTTAAAAGAAAAAGAAGAGAGTTTTACAGATATACCTAGACTGAGATGAGATAGCAGATGAAATAGTGGAAGCTGCTAATGACATGTTCTTGGACCCATGGGAAGGCTTAGGCTGTGAAAGAGAGCGGGGGGCTGCAAGCACTCTGCAGAAGACACATGAAAGCATGTACAAAATAATTTAACAAGGACAAAAATAGTGACATCAGAATCAAGCTTTGTTGGAGTTCAGGTACGAGAGGAATGCTGCATAGTTACCAGGAACAGATTTGCTGTAGCACACATCTGCACACTTACAGAATAGCATAACCAAGCACATTCCTACAGAACACAAGACAAAATGCACACACTATGTAAATATCTTAAAACACGAGTCTATCAGTAACTAAGAGGGACAATATTTCAGGACAGGACTTTTGTCAACGAGACGTGTGTTTATCTGCAAGATCTGAAGATGTTTGAGTCTGAATTCAAGCTAAACATTTTAATATGCAAGCAGTACCAGACAAAAGATTCTCCTATTTAACACGCAAGTTGTTGGCATGATTAGTTTAGTAGAGGCATTTATTTTTGAGGCATATATTAGATAATCCATTTTCTTCATGTTACAGTTCCAACTGCAGGATAAAAATTACTTAAACTGTATCATTATTTCATGTAAAAGTACCTTACAGCACAGTTCTGAATTACAAAATAATACCTTAGTCAAACGTCCTTTGCTGGCTGGATGATTGATTTTCTTGCACTGGAATAAAAACACTGGAGTCCAGTAGGTCACGGTTAGGTAAAAACCAACTAAAGTGAGAAACTACGTAGCTGGTATACATAAATAACTCAACTAGCAAAAATTAAACAAGAAATAGAGCAAAGAGAACATTTCCTATTCCGTTTGCACACATCTAAGATACAACAGATCACATCTTATGTCTCAGTTTTTTAAAGTAGCTTATATTACTGGAAGTGTGGTTTTCCCTGGACTTTTAAAGCACACTACAACATACAACTTTTAGGAATATTAATGTAGGAAAAAACCTAAAAGAAAAGAATAATATGCATCAAAGGAATTCACTCTCACTATCCCCAAAATTACTCTAATTTAAGTGACAGTAGTATAAATCCCACATGTTTCTTCACAGCCTGACAGCTGTTAATATACAACTCTAACTCCTCCTGTACTACAAGTGTATTGAACGCACACCTCCTTGAAACTCACTTTAGCTCTATAACTAAATCTCCTTGGAGAAAACAGAGTAGATAAATCTAATAGAAATTAACTGACTTAATACCTTACAGAGCAAGTCAATCATCAAATGCATGGTTTGACTGACATATTGCTCATTGTCCAGCATATTCTACTGACATCTGTTACAGTAGGGTAAGCTCAATCACGTGAGTGAATGACATTTTCTAATTTTCCATTTCATGTTATATTGCAGAAACACTAGTAAAAGAACCTTCATTCAACCACCGTAACTGTTACAAGAAGCTGTTTTGGTTTTATTATAAGTGGTGAAAAAAACATTTCTAGTTTTAACCCTAGGCTTGATTTCTGGACACATTAAATGCATTGCAGACTTGAAACTATTTTTTGTTATTTCTTAGAGCACTTTTATTTTGCAAATTCTTTGCAAACATGAACAACGTACTTCAATATAAGAAAACACACCAAAATATATAAAAGCATATAAAATAGGCTACAGCTTTTACATACTACATTCTTCAGTTAAGAATGTGTATGCAGCGTTTCCAGAGCCATACAGGGGTGTATCTGCGAAAGGACAAAGCAACAAAGCATTACCTTTGGAAGGAAGCCGAGAAAGACTCTTGCACTACTGAGGTGGTTGCTGGTGGTGTCATCAGACTGGCTGTATTTTGAGCAGCAGTAGCAGGCTGATGTGCTGAAGCAAGTGGAGCAGGAGCAGAGGCAGAACTGGTAGACACCGGAGCATGCTCAACAGGGGTACTAATTAGAGTTAAATTAAATAAAACAAGAAGCATCTTAAGAAGGTGCGTATTTAAAGGTAGAGCATAAAACCTACTATGTTTGAACCTGAAGCCTCAAACATAGTAGCAGGCTGTGTTACTGAGGGAAAAGCATAATTACGCAAAGAAGAAAAAAAAGACATTTGTTAGGCCTTTTTGGCAGTGCAGTTAAGACTGTAACGCAGTTTTGGTCCTGCCTGACTGAAATTTATCCCAGGTGTTGCACAGCATTTAAGTCCTGCTCCCACTGAAACCAGTGGTAGGAAATGGCTTTGGGCACGCAGTACATAAATGGTTGCAAAGAGCCTGTCGCAAACTCTTTAAGCTAGGATAAATTTCACCCCATATTTACTTCTGGAGCTGAAGTTTATGTTAGGACTAAACTGTTCAATTAGATGAAGAAAAGCAATTTAAAGGATATTATCACAGTCTTGTATCAGCAGGCTTCCCGCAAGTTCTGATAGTCTGGGAATCCAGGCAGCACAGGTTTGTGTTGGGCTGAATCAGTTTTGTGTGATCCAGGTAGTGGAAAGATATTTAAAAGGAGTCCAGTGATTGTCAGTCCATGTCTGACCTAAATTCGCCTTACATTACACTGGCCAGCCCATCAAACAATAAGCTGCCTTTTTGCACACAGCACAATATGTAAAATACAAGAAGATGATGTAGCATAAAATTTTACTGCACCAGTTTTAAAACCACTTGGGTGATGAGCATGAGTTGTTATCCCTGTGGCGCTCTTGTGCTGCTGTGGCACTGATAGCATGGAGCAGAGAAATATTAACATTTAATTTATTTTCTCTTTATTTGATTGCAAAATAGATTAATTGAAATTAATAATAATTAAAAATCTAGGCTTGTATCCAGTGGCCGTTTTAGTGACCTACTGAACTACCAGTGTCTTTCATCACCTGCTGTCAGAGCACCCAGTGCTCGTCACCATATTTCAGCCTTGCAGCCTCACTCATCTCTTACAAATGGGGCAGTCATCTATTAGACAGCTTTGCAAGGTGGCGTAGTCAGAGCCATCCACTGCTAAGAGATGAACTAATCTTTGGGGACGTTCATTTTATTGTCTTCCCCTAGCTCTTACATCAGAGGAAAAAAAAATCATTAAGTGAACTTACAAGATTACTGTTTCAGTGAACTTAATATCAACAACAGAATAATAATATGTACATTCATTATTCACTTGTCAATAAACCTAACAAAAATCACTACGTCGTTTAAAATTAAAAGGGGGTTAAACACCACCACCACCACCCAAAAAAGAAAAAGAGAAACGAGAAGACAAAAACTTAATTTTGTGTTTAGGCACATTTTACTGTGGATTCTATTAACTCTTATCCACAGAACAAATAAGCCACGGAAAAATAACTAATTGCAATTTTATTTTTCAGATTATTATACTATTTTGGGGCACCAAATTCAGTGATATATAAGTATATGACCCCCAGGCACAGGGGACATTTTTCTTGATGCCTTTTTATTGGGCTGTAGATTAATTTTCTTTTAGGAGTTATCCTAATACATCTTTTTTTTTTTTTTTTTTTTACATCTGGGCATGACTGTGCATGCCATAGTTGTCCTGTCCACAAGCAGTGGTAGAACAGCACAATGGATATTTTTTTACTTCTTTTGCCCTAACTCATAATTATATTGCCACTCTTTCTGAGGCAGTAAGTATCCAATAACAAAAGTGACCTTTCAGCCAAACCTTAGCCCTCAAACATTCTTTCTCTCAGCTTTTTTTCCTATGCAAATTTGCAGTTGTGCAAATATTTTCTCTGTCTTTCAGCCATTCTACAGAATGTTTTCTTTTGCTTCTCTCAGAAGCACTGACTCAACAAGTTGTATTTCCCAGGATCTAGAATGAGCGCTTGGTACTTCAGAACTCATGATACCCCTTGCTCTGTGAGGGACTGTTCCATTTCTCCTGTCCTCCTCCCTCTTCTCCACCTTCTCGTATGGTTTAGTCGCCTAAACAACGATGTCTTTTATTTCAGCTGAGTATGTATTTCACTGTTTGATTAGCTGAGATGGGGGTGTGGCTATTATGCCCACCAATTTCAAAGTTGAATGCAACCCACGACAAAAGCAGAAAAATCTGTATTTTCTCCCTTATAAGTTTCATCTGCCATGACACACACAACCAGTGAGCGCCTGAAAATACCCACCTGTGTGCAATTCTGGTTTTCAAATCATTACACCAGAAGTTTCGCAACAGTTTTGCAAGAGTTTGTCCATCATAATATGCATTTGAAATTCAGATCAGTTCTTCCACATTGATGCATTTGCATTGTGATGTAAATTCTTCCGCTTAGCTAACACAGCGTCCATGACCTAGGCTACGTAGCTGTATCTTGTACATCACGACTACGGATCATGGGCTAGTCTGTTACTGAGCTCTAGAACTTGCAGGATTTCTCTTTCGCCCTGCGCAACAGCGGGTACTGGGATTGTCACATTAAAGGGTGCTGAGTCAAAATTTAGTACTTACACATCTTTGATTTGACAAACAGGAAAGGAGTGAATCTATATAGCACATAAAAATGGAACTTAATACATGTCCTAAAAACAAATACAAACTTAGATTTCACTTATTTTGCCCTTCTATTTTCACTGAAGTGAGGGGGATTTGCTACAGATTTCAAAAGAATCAAGACTTCATACCTTGAATAGAAGAAAACAGTGAAGTTACTTAATGGTTGTAATGATCTCCAGAATGTTAACTGAAATGCATACCCAATGATATATATTTAAAAGAAAGAAGAAATAAAAAGAAAGAACGTATGTGGACATGGACCTGTGTGGAGACAGATTTGAACTGGACAAACACATATAAATAAAATAAATGCAAATATACTGGAATACCTTATAAAATTTAAAAGAAATACAAACAAGTTTATCTTGCATGCTGTTTGCAATATTTCTTTTTATGTGATTAAAATGTTAGAGGCTTGATCACCTTCCTGTGGGGTAGAATATATTAATTAAGAGAACAAGGAATTGGAATAAATACAAATGAAATACATATAAACCTTAAAAATTAGGGTCATCTGGTTACATACAATATATGCAGTTGGTAACTGATTTTTACTCAGTTTTATAGAAAGAACTGAGACTAACCGGAATGTTTTTAGTTTAACCACTCTAAATTTTAAGTAATTTTATTTAGATATTAAAATAAAATAATTTTTTTCCCCTCAAGATTACCTCCTTTCCCTCCTTTCTAGATTTTCAATCTGAAAGAGTGCAGAAGAATTTTAAGAACTGATAAATGTGAATGATGCTTTATAAAATAGATCATCTATTATAATAGTTTCATTATTACCTGTTACAGAGATTTTGTTGGTTTTTTTTTAATACAGTCCTTCTGTGTACTTTTAGTCTTTACAGTATTTTGCATTTTAAGGAAAACCAAAGGAAATGGATGTTCTCAAACATCTCCATATTTGTGGTAACAAATAAACATAAAATGCACAATGTGAGTAAGTTACATGGAAGAAAACAAAACACACATATCTCTTCTCAGCTGATTTTCACTCATGAAAAGGAACACAGATCAGTAGAGGTTAAAAGGATAATAATGGTTAACAACCATGAGAAAACACAGCAACAAACACACTCTTAACATTTAAAATCTAAGTGCAGATTACACTTCTTTCTCTCAGTAAAGTCCTAAGACTTTCTCTCCAAATAACAATCGAGTGGATTATTAAAGCAATACTTCGTCTCCTTTTTGTAATGCATGAAGCTCTTTTTGTTTCAAATCCTCTAACAGATCTCTTGTAAGGAATTGAAAATATAGGGAGCAAAAATAAAAATGAACAGGGAAAAATTATCTCCTGTAGCATTTGTAGAAAAAAAGTGCTGGAGAAGGTGTTTAGAGAAAGGCATAACATGGAAGAGTTTTGCATTTGAATATGGGAATGTTTGTAGAAATACAGTGAATAATATCAGCTGCTGTTTCTCTGCAGAAGGTGCTCAGTGACTGCTGTCTCTGTGTTGCAGGTGAGCTCCTTACAGGTGCCACTTGAAACGTAAAACCCTCGTGAACTAGGAGTTGCTGGAATTTGTGGAACTTGGACACCTGCCCTTTAGGCAATGGGGATTTCCATCCGAAGGAGTTAGAGGTCGTTATTACCAAACCATTCCAAAGCTCCAAACCAGGTCAGCGATGCAGTTACACGTCACAGTGTACCTTTGTTTACTGGATGAAGAAAGAGGGACTTTCTGGCCAGTAGTGGTGAAACTGGCCTCCCTCTGACTTGTACCCGCTCCAGGCCTCACAGACCCCTTGGAGGGCACTGGCTTAGCATTGTCAGTGTTGGCATCTGTGGTGCATGATTTAGGAGGATGCCAAATACTTGAGGTCACATACTGTGGCGCATGTGTAGTAGCTGTAGGCCTGGGTAACAAAGATTACAGAGAGATTTGTAAATCAGGTATTTATTATCTTGTCACCAATTTCCTAGGTAATAGCAGCTATCTGAGGGAGAGACAGAATTCCAGCCACAGAAGCTGGTGGTTTAATAGAAAACGCTTTGTTCGATTTTTTTAGTTTTCAGAGATACATGTGCTTACTGTCTAGCATACCAAATAAAGCAGCACTCTAGAATGCTAATACCTGGCCCTTTAAGACAGCAGTTATCATTTATGTTCAGTAAAGTCTTCGGTGGGGGGAAAAAAAGGAAAAAAGGAAAAAAGGAAAAAAGGAAAAAAGGAAAAAAGGAAAAAAAGGAAAAAAAGGAAAAAAAGGAAAAAAAGGAAAAAAAGGAAAAAAAGGAAAACAAGGAAAAAAAGGAAAAAAAGGAAAAAAAGGAAAAAAAGGAAAAAAAGGAAAAAAAGGAAAAAAAGGAAAAAAAGGAAAAAAAAGGAAAAAAAGGAAAAAAAGGAAAAAAAGGAAAAAAAGGAAAAAAAGGAAAAAAAGGAAAAAAGGAAAAAAGGAAAAAAGGAAAAAAGGAAAAAAGGAAAAAAGGAAAAAAAGGAAAAAAAGGAAAAAAAGGAAAAAAAGGAAAAAAGGAAAAAAAGGAAAAAAGGAAAAAAGGAAAAAAGGAAAAAAAGGAAAAAAAGGAAAAAAAGGAAAAAAAGGAAAAAAAGGAAAAAAAGGAAAAAAAAAAAAAGAAAAAAAAAGAAAGTGCTGCACCTACTAACTGAAGATCAAGTTAAGTCTGGGTTTAATAATGAAGGCTTTCTTTTTCTGTCTTTTCTTTTTCCGTCTTTTCTTTTTCCTAGAAGAAGATTTGTATCTGTAAATATCCACTGTCCTCTTTTTGTATCCCTAAAATCCTTATACCATAGGAGATCATCATGATATTGCAGATGAAGTCATGACAACTCTTGACAGTTTATTAGTTTATTACCACTTAAGACCAGGAAAGGCTTTAAGAATTAAAAAAAGTACCTACTGTTAAACCTGGAAACCATATTGCTAGGAATATCAAAATAAGACACATAGCAGAGCTGGGATGATAATGGAGGTGAAGAAAAGCTATGGTATGACAAACCATGCAAGATTAAGGCAGTGTAGTATGACACTAACACCAGTCATACATCAGAAATTGTTCCTGGTAAAATAAAATAAAATAATAATAACAAAAAGAGATATTTCAGTGGAGCAGCTGCATAGTCCTGTAGATGATTTACACAAATGAAACTGTTAGTGAAATGCTAACACGTGCTACTTGGTTTTTTAAATTTAATTTATACACAGTTTTTATAAAGGAATCAAGGGGTTTATTTCATTCTTTTGATGTAATTTAAAAATAAAAATCAATTTTCCCTACTGTTCAAGTGCCAGTTGCCATTGCTTGTGTCGTAAGTAATGATAATGCTTGCACTTGGACTTCTACTCTATGCAACCTTTGTTCAGACATGAGCAGTCTTATTAAAAAAAAAAGTGGTTGCACGTTGTTGAGGCAGGAATCAACAAGACAGAGGAAAGCAGCGAGACAGAATTCTTTTCATGAAGCTAACATAAGGCATTTGCTCCATTAAACAATTGGTCAGATTGAGTCAAGAAGTGCCCCTGTTTCAGTTCGTGTGTGTTTTAGTACATGAACTAATAGAAAACAATATATTTCTGTATGTAACTGCAAATTGTGCTGAGATTCTTTGGGAGGAAACAACTTTTGTAATGAAAGAACTTACAGAGATACTATAATTTGAACCTCGTAACCCATTGAGGATCAACCAAGATATGCAAGAATCTGGTATATAAATGTTCTTAAAATACCAAAGAGATCATCTTATTTGGACTTTGAAAACATGTTGAACAATCTAGACAAAGCTTAAAATGGAAATTGTTCTTAAAACTCCATCACAAGCTGACAATACTCCATTTCAAGAACATTTGATAAAAGCTGCTTATTTTTCAGGTTTATAAGTTTGGAGAAACACGATCCCTGCCTGCCCCATCTCACAGAGCTTTTTGAAGACTATGTTAAACAGAAACGCCTCACAAACCCACTTAGCAGAAACCCCTACATTCATCAGCTGCTCAAACAGCGTACAAATTTCACATTTTTGAGGTAAGACCAATATGGGGAAAGTGGAGGTAAACTCTGAGTAGGAGGGAAGCCAAACACACAGCAAACATTACCTGTTTTCTGATGCTGCTGCAAAATTTTCCTTGTTTCTGTGAAAGGAGGGGATACAGTATGAATAAAGTAAGTGCAACTGCCAGCGGTGGCAAAAAAAAAACCAACCCCAACAGGGAGAATGAAGTTGGGTTGAAGAGAAATGTTTGGTTGCAAAAAGCATCCTAGAGTGGTTGTTCATAAATACAGTTGTGAGAAACCTCTTCAGCTCTCCAGGTGAAACCCACCAAATATGCAAGTTTACTGCATGCTTCTTCTCAATTGCAAACAACTTCGTTGCAATATTAAAGTAAAATGAAGGAAAATTAACAGTTACAAATGAGACAGTGTATGTATGTATATAATTTCAGGCATAGTTTTGACTTCAGTAAGTTTCCTCTTCAAAGAAAATGTCAATAACATTCCAGTGGAACATATTCTGATGCCAACTCCAAGTGGTAAAAATAATCAGACTTGGGCAGTCCTCAAGGATCCAATGTTTTGAAGTGATACGCAAGTTAAACGGTTAACAGACTCATACAAGTTGGATTATATATGCCTGGCATCACTTAACTCTCTGTCCTACTCAAGTAAGTACTAGTTTTCTCAATCTAAATTGGATTAGAAACAAGTGAAATCGTTCCTTCACTGAGGTGAGGAGTAAGTCAGCCTCAATTTCAGCGATAGAGAATTAGGCTGTTACTCTGTAAACACACATACACGCTTACAAAAATAACTGATCGGTTTAAGTGCAAGCAATTGTGTATCTATGTAAGAAGTTAAGACATAGGTATTGTCATAAAGAATAGAATCCTTTAGCCTTAGACTTCTAAGTTTGAAATCAAATTAAAATAAGGAATTGAGGTAATCTCGATATTTAGCAGTTTACTGGGTGCTTGTGTCCTTTCCTATTTAAAGATTTGTGCTGGAATTTCAAAACATTTAGAGTTGAAATATTCCAAATGAGAACATTTTTCTTAACTGGGATCTAAAATTGCAAAACACAAAGCAAGTGTCCTCAGTTACCCAACTGAGCCTTCTTCTGAAAAGTCCTTTAAAAAAACAGGAATACGTGTATTTACGTGGATGTGTTGGGCTCAAATCATTATCGTACATTATGTTTGGAAGGCTATTCTTAATATTTTCACACTGTTAGTAGTATTTCACATACTTCTGTGTTTATGTACGTACATGTACATATATACACACAGTCACATGCTCTTTCCTTAGTTTAGCTCCAGTGAAGTTATAAAAACCAGCCCAGTTTACATCAGCAAAAGTTTGGGCATAGGGGTTCTCCACCCATTTTTAAAACCTCTAACTAAAATGTAACCCCTAAAATATATGAATTGAGGCCAGATTTTCAAACCCAGAAGTAGATCTGAAGTGACCCTCAGATGTGGCTGAGACCTAAGTATGTTATTATGGTCAGAATGGAAGAACCTGTCTCGACAGTACACGCCCCAGCAAGATCAATTGGTTCACCACTCTAAAGCAATGAGAAACCAAACACTATCTTTATGGTAGCCAAGCTGTGAGTTCACTAGAACGTCAGGTATCAGAAAGCCAGGATGAGACAAGGTAGAGGAGGATGGATTAGAAAGTGCGCGTGTGTTGGGGGAAGGGTTAGTATACCGAGAGCCATAATTGTGTGAGAATGTTATAAAACAGTCACAGCCTGAAAAAAATAAAGCGTTGTTTATTGCCAGTGTTACCAAATATTCTGTGAGAAATCACAGTCAAGACCGAAACGCAGGCGGTTGGGGTCAGGCAGAAGCAGCGTTAGGCCTCTGTTGTTACTATTAATCTGATCCAAACTTTTCTGCTCCGCTAGCTGAAGCTATACTGAAGAATGCAGAAAAACGCCACTTGACTTTGAGGTCAGAATTTTGCGAGACCTTTTTCCATGAGCGTTCAGGTATAAGATAACGCTGAGTGACAATGGCAGGGGAGTTGTGAAGGTTAAAGAGAAAGAAGTATAGTGATCATACTTCCACAGAATAAAGCAAAGGAAAAGACAGAGAGTAAGGGGAAAGAAGAGCTCAAAGGCACACGATACTTCTTCACAGTTTTGCCTCCAGGAACAATTTCTCTTCCCAGTCAACAGGGGTAATTCCCATTTGGCTACTGGTGAGAAAGGCTCAAGATCAGATGTGTCTCTTATTGGCAACACTTGCATTTTGAGGAACAGACCATTGGATTTCCAGCGTTTACAATCAAACATTTTTTGCTAACTATATGCAGAATTAATTTTGCTTTTGAGTCAAATACATCCCTTGGGCAGACTGAGTGAAGTCAATACCTTCACAACATGAAAGAATTTGGCTCAGAATATTATGAACAGTTTATATCTCTGTGGCTACTCGGGCTGCTCAAATAACTGACAGCAGTGGACAGTAGTTTTGAGCTATCTGGGAGAGCTTTAATATTAATGTTTTTTTTGTCTGTAGCCCTTTTAGTCCCCAGCTGAAATGGCTTTTGATAGAAGGGCCTTAGTCAATGACTGTTCTGAGGGAACAGTACAACTGCCACAGATTTTATTAAACTTAGAGATATATTGGACATATATCTCAAGCAAGATTTATTTATGCAATATACTGTCTTCCCAATTACACAGTATATTATACAATGGAAATGATAAAATGTTTCCTTCTCATAAAAATATGCCATGCGATATGGTCATAAAGACAGAGCGAATGAAATGACAGAGGGTCTTTCCCTCCCATACACTAGCAAGAATTATAATACTTATAGTAACGAAAGGTAAAATTCATTCGTGAGCCAAGCTGGTGTGTGCTACAGGATCCTAAAAAAAGCCTGAAGAAACTTCAGAGATGTTCCATTAAATGAGTCTGTTGAATCTGAACTGTAAGTACTGGACATTGGAATACTTCCCCTTTCTATTTTATTTTTGGAAACCAAATGTAAAAGATTCCCAAACAAACATGGACCTGTAACAGGAGACCTGAGATGGGGAGCTTGTGCACCTTCCCTCTACCTTCTCCTTAGAAAATAACAATCTAGACTCTCTCTCTTGAATAGCTCCTCTCTGTTCCATTAAAACATTGCCGAGAGAATCATTTAGTCTGTAATGAAGATCTGATGACATAAGGAACATTGGGCATCCTGAGACAGCACATGGTCCTTCAACTCTTCTCTGTCTTGCAGTGCTGAAGCAATAAGTGAATTGATTTTTTTTCCCCTCTGGGGTATTCTCATGGAGCAACACAATATTTTTCCTCATTTGTAAAATGAGCAACTAAAACTTAATAGAATTGCTCATGGTCAAAATGAAGGTCCACAGCAGGGCAAAGAACTGAAATAAGTGCTTCTGAATCCCAATCAAGTATTTAAAATATCAGAGAGATAATGGATTTTTTAAAATAAATATTACTATTCAGTTTAGCAGTATTTTCCTGTATCGATCACACAATAGTCTTCTACTGAACCTGACAGATATATACTGGCCTTTTTTCAAAAGAGAAATAGTTATAGATACTTACAAATTATTAGGGTCTATATCTCTTGAAATTAAAAATTCTGTTTTTCTAGTAGCGTATTGTGGATTTGCAGGGCTTGTCCTTATTGGACTTATAATAGCTTTCATCCTAACATGTACTTACATGTACTTACATTCACATAAACATATTGGCCTACAAATAAAATGTCTTTTTAGAAGTAGAAGTCACAAAATAACTTTAAAAAAAACCCCTCTTATAGGGTGCCTGGGAGTAAACTTGTGTGAAAGGTACTTCATTATCATGATCCCAACAATTTTGTCTCAAAGGCGTGAGGCACTGACGCTGCTGGAATCTGGACTCTGCGCTAGATTAACGGCTGTTCTGATCCAGTGAGGCTATTTCTACCTTTCTGTGTTTGCAGCTGAAAATTTTTCCATGGTCAGATGAATATAAAACTATTGAGATTGTTTGTCTTCTTTTTTCCCCAAGCTATATTTTTGTTATCTTAACAAAGACACCGTAAGACACAGAAAGAAATCACAGGCAGTTAACTGGAGAGGACAGAAGACAACTATCATGCTGGTTTAGTTAAAACTTTAGCTTGGGATCAGAAAAAGGGGTAGAAGAAGAGCTAGTCTCTCTTTTTCAGCCACTGTAGTTAAGAATGTGAGCAGCCCACGCCAGAATGATTGCAGTGTATCCTGCTAGTGTGTCTGCTTTCCAAAACAGGGAAGTACATTTCTCCCAGAAGGTACCCTGGTTTATGCAGCCAGTGCCACAGAGTAGGAGAAGCATTATCATATATTCAGTGGAAGAAAAAAAAAAAAAAAAAAAAACAACCAGCAACTCATTCTCAACAAGTAGTACGGACCTCAATCAAAGCAGCTCACTAAAATCAAAGCAAATACCTCCTACGGATGCAGTTTATGGCATCTACCAGTATGCTCTTATATTTAACTGTCAAATAATAAACGCAGCTGGAACTACAGCAGGTCAGTGTTGGTGAAAGTGAAGATAACTCCTTCCCAAGACTGACACAGTGAAATCTGGCATGCGAGTTTATGTACTCCAATTTATCTTATTGGTAAACACATCACTTCAACAAGAACAAAGACCGCAAAATTCTGAGTATGTGGAGCAATTTGAGCTGGGATGCGTTTCAGAAAAGGATTCCCTCTCTTGGCCTCAGCTGCGCAATTGGATTCATCGGAGCGGCTGCCCCCAGCTTCTTATAGCTCCACTGGTAAAGCACAGGTACCTGCTGGGTCAGGACTTTCAGTTTCTGTTGGTCACCATTATAAACAAAACCAATGCACAACACGCTTAGGTATTGTACATCAGGAAACTATTCCCCGCTCACTGAAGCGTTCTTTCTCATCAGAACTTCACTTTTCTCCAGGGAAGCCGAGAGAAGGACAAGAACGCATAGATCTCAATTTCAGCTGGTGGTTTTTTAGAGCTATTTTTTTAACTTGTGCACACCAATGATGAGAAAGTTCATGCTTCCTCTACATGGTGTTGTCCTAAGTTTGAAGCTGCCCCTGAAATACACTCATGTGTCTTTTCTATTCAGTTCCTGAACCAAATAGGTAAGTGGTATGAGTTAGAAGAGTTCTCATTCTTTCAGAATAGGGATTATGTTTTATTTCATAAATTCTCTTCAGGATTTTCTTACCTTCCCTCTCCCTCCTTTGTAATCATATGACATTCTGGGTCAACTACAACAAATGCTTACATGGAAATGAACTATTAGGAAGTTATTAGCATTTAGCATAATTTTGCTGGCATTAATGCAATTTAGAAGCAGAATAAAAGGAAGCAATGCCAGTGCTGTGCTATCAGCCAGCTCTCCAGCTCACCCTAAAGAAAGCTCTGTGAGCCGGTCTGATAATCCACAGACCACGGCTGAGCACCTCTGGGTTACACATGCTTGTTGGAAAGCCTGCTACAGGCAAGAACTGCTTTTTCCTTGTTGGACTGAAGGCAACCAAGGGAGCAGTCAGAGAGAAAGGTAGCGTTGTGCGCTGGTATCTTGGTTAGCCGTCTACATCAGCGGAAGGATGCGTGGGAGATTCTTAAAGGTTGCACAGTAGGAATGAGAGTGATGTTAATTTCTGCCCCTGCAAAGTGAAGTGCTGGACAGGAACATGCAGAAGACTGAGATGGTAAAGACGAGATGTTAAATATAGGTCAGTACACACACAAAATTGAATCCAGAGCTTTAACAACCTCTGTTAGCTTCCACATTACTTTCTCTATGAACTATGTTGAGAAGAGCTTCGTAGTATTTGCTAATTTCATTTGGAGGCCTCACGCTTTCAAATTTAAGTGAGTACATTCAAGTGGTAGAATTTATGATCTCTAAATTCATTTTTCCCACAGAACTTCCAGGAGTATTTTGGGGAAGACAGACATCATATTCGATCAATTTTCCTTTCTGGTTTCACTCAGAATTCCACAGAGACAATTGAGTTAATTCACTATTCCTATGTTTTTGTCATTCTTCAGGTGCTAAAAGGTAAGTGGGGATCAGAATATATTAAACTATTAGCCTTTATCGCAGTTATAGTCCTTAAATGAGGAAGATACCAATAGAAGTCTGCTTTATTTCATGGGCTGTTGTGGAAAAATAAGGTGTACCTTTCAAAAGGATCCTGGTAATCTGACCAGTGTACAGTTCGGAAGTTTTTGGCAATGGGGCAGGTCAGCAATGCTAATCCCTGGAAATTCTGGCAAGCGAAGGAAGGGGATGAAGGTGCCTTAGCTTGTCTTGGTGGTGTCAGATGGTTTTGATAAGCAGCAGCAGAACAAAGAGCAAATTTTAGTCAATTCATTTTCATGTATATTGCAGAAAGCTGTTGATTAAAGGCTAACTGACTGCAGCAAGTCATTATCTGGTACTGCCATGTACCATACCACAACTGTAGCTTTTTAACTTTGCAAACTGAAGTTTGTGCAAGTACCCATCTATTTTCTGATGCATGTAATGGTAGTGTAGCGATAGTCCCAGTCACTGAAACTGGTAGTGGTAGGCACTGCTAAAGAAGCCACAAAATCAACTTAGTCCCTGTGAGAACCTGAGTGCACAAGGGAAAAATTGGTGTCACCTCCTCCGCCCCTGAGGAAGGCTGCAGGCAGCTCTGTGATACACAAGAGCTGGACTTCGCAGAAGTGACAAAGTAGTCCCTAAAATACCTGTTTCTTGCTACTGAAGATAAACTCCACACAGTTGTGCATAATGAGAGAGAAACCACAAAAGAAATAAAGCAACCTCTATCTTTATTGCATAGCAAAAACCTACTGTCCTTCCCATGCAGGCAGGAGTGAAAAGAAGGAGGCAAGGGAAGGAGCCACAGAGAACCTTTCTCCTTTTGCAATTTCTTCATGCATGAAAGGAAGAGAGGTCAAGTTCTCATGCCTGCTTTCCTAAAGTCACGCTCTAGCCACATCCCGTCAGCACACACTGCATGCAGTCAGTATTCCTGCCGCACACTAAGCGCCGTAGGAGGTGAGGAGGAGACCATTTGAGTAGAAGGCAAGGCAGCAGTATTCAGGAAACAGGTTAGTTTAGATCAAACGGTCTTATACCACAGCAGAAAAATGAGCATTTCCCTGTGTCATAACCAGACAAGCACATTTACCTGGAAGGCCTTTTGGTTTTGATTTCCTACTGGCATCAGCTTTGCTGTGTCTTCATTAAATGCTTATAACACTATGCTCTACTGACAATATTGGGAAGGGCAGGGGGTTGATATCACTATCCACATCCTGCGTTTTACTCTATTTTTGGCACAGCGGGTATTTAGAAGACAGTATTGTCACCAGCCATTGTCCTCTGCTCAGCAGAGCAGTCATAGTTCAAAATATATTCAGCTTGGGACAGATATACCTGCCTATTATCAGTGCCATTTTAAAGAGTTACATGATTCATCGAGTCTTCAGTCAGGAACCTATTTTAAGCCTCGCTGTCATTAACTGCGACTAATTTTCCTAGGCAAAGCAGCAGACTTCTGCAAATGGTCAAGAAACACTGCAGGATGGGGCTGGTCAATCAGAAGCAATGTACACTGAGATAAGCCTGGACATATTAAAAATAGGGCATAACAAGGCCAGACTTCAAGCTAGTGGTTTCTTAAAGCTGCTAATGATTTCTTATCAGGCCTAAGCCTGTTACAGTCTCTAGCAATGAGATGTAGTAGAATGATGAATCCAACCCAATTTCTCCATCTTACAGAAGTCTGCCTCCTACTCGGGAGGGAAGAACAAGGCCTCTTAATAGTTATATAAAGAAAGTTATAAAAAGAGTTATAAAGTTATATAAAGAAAGATCTGTAACCTTCATTTTCTGGGCTTGAAGATCACCATGACAACATAAAGGCAGATTTTTGAGGAGTAAGAGTTAAGTCTAAATATAAACAAGAAACTGGACAGAAAAATTGACTGACAGTTTCTTTAACAAAGCCCATCACTCGGGAGGATTTTTTGTGAGGGACTGGATTAAGCAGTACAAAAACACTGTAGTAAATCTTGCTTTAGGGATTAAGGACAGCACCTCCACAAAAGGTCCTTATCATCGCACAAGTTCCAAAAGTTACCAACTCTTGCAGATTTTTTTTCCTACTATTTTTCCCCTGTAATTACATAAAGGATTTAAATCCTACAAGCTTGGAAAGCGTTTAGATTCTATTTTGTGTCCTCCAGGAAAAAAGATTACAACTATTCCTCTATCTGATTACATGGTTTTTATGCACTGAATTTTTATCATTTAAGCCGCTGAAGCAGAGCTAAGGGGAAGGGGTGCCTTAATTACATCTGCATTAGTTTCATATCTGATCAAAATATACTCTTCTGATTATTAAAAAATACCTTTAAAACAACATTAAGTGTAAACATCGAGATATAATATAGACTTTTCCATTATAGCACATGCACTAGGACTATTTGAAACAAATAGTATATCTATTATGTTCATAAAACATTAAGGACGCACAATTCCTATTTGAGTGAACACACTGTATTATTACTTATTCAGAAAACCATTTATTTTAGTTGAAAATTAGAACTGGAAGATTTTTTTACTTTGGTACATTTGATGCTTATGAAAGAAGTTAATTGCCTATTGATATTTTAAATGCTATAAATATTTCCCATATATAAATAAAATTCACCCACTCTGAACTAAAGTTTGATCTTAGCAGCTTTCAGGAAAAGTTACAGCGTTGCTCTTATTTCATGCAGTTGCGCTGATTTTCCACAGGCACTGCTAACATGGTACGATCTGAATCTGTTTGCATTCCCATGAGGAAAACAGAAATCAATGTTGTGTATTAAATAGCACGCTTACTGAATTGCTGTGGTACTTATCTAAGAAAAGTGAAATGCATTTTAAAAGGAACTAGTGCTCATGTATTCTTAAATAATGCTCAGAAAACGCTCTTTTTTTAAAGGATGATAACTAGGTTTTTCTTCCTTTAAACACTCCAATATTTGGTTGAGTCATGCAAAATCCTCCATGAATGGTAGCTTTTCCTTCCTTCTGTAACACAGAAAACCAATGGGAGTTTCAATGAACTTTGTTCTTGTATGGACTGCTGATACAATTCCAGGTGTTTGGAAGCAGCAGAAAGTGTAAGAGTTTCAATCTAGTCTCATGCACTAATCTCTTCGAACAGAATTACTGCTACCAGATAAAGGTACCTCATTTGCAGTTTATAGAAGTTAATGGGAAAAAAAAAAACCAAACAATTGAGGGCTGCAGGCAGGGCTGCAACAGCCAACCTTCCCTTGCAGGGACCCATGTTTTATCACCAGAAACTTCTCCTTCAATCAGTGCTAAGGACTCCTAATGCAGATTGTCGAGGGCTGACGTCAACTGGTTCTATGGAAACCACAAAGAGTTTAATTTAGTCGCATTATTTGTTTCATGTAGTGATCAGAGCATAACTAGAAAGGGAAGCGACCTTGCTCTTGGTGTACTTCAAACAGAAAACAGAAATATTTGGGGGCCTTTGGCAGAGGTTTGCTATAGCTTGACTGACACCGCTTAATGGCAAAGCGTTGTTGTAATGTTGAAACAAAAAGATGCCATTCTAAGCACCAGCGATGTCTCGAGTGCCTTTCCCATGGGCACAAATCAATACGTTATTGCCAGGGAATGCACACTATTCAAATGGAGATGCTAAACAATAATATTGATAGGTTGTCATCTAACATCTATGAATTATACTTTGTTTTCATTCGCACCTAATGCAATATTTGTTCATTTCTGTTGCTGTTCTTTCAACTGCTTTGTTAGGTTTATTCGAATTCAGATAACTTAAAAGTTAGTAAGAATTATAGGTAATAGAGGAAAGCTTTTTCACCAAATTTTCTATTGTGGGAAAAAAAGTCCTCCATGTTCCAATGATCAGTTGAAGCAGCTATTGTTTTAAACCAGAATGAAGTACTGTGTAAAACAGGCACGTAATTATTTTTGTTTTAAAACCTTTTATTTCAGATAAAGCATGCTGCTATATACAGAAAAAAATGTGGGTCAAAGCAAGAGCAATACAGAATGGGCAACATATTCCTTAAAACTTACAAGATGCTTTTAAAAACCTCAGTGCACCAGTAGTACTACATATGCTTCTCGCTCCTAAATCACCTCTAGCAAAATGTCGTTTCCTCACAGATCCTGAGCAACCCCATCTATCTCTAGCCTTCAGATAATGACAAATTCAGGTTTCCAACAGAAAACTTACGGCAATGGTTTCAGCAAATGACTTCTACCAGTATAATGTATTGAAGAAATATAACTGCACATTGTAATAAGATATTAGCAAACAGCATCATTCAGCTATGCAAACTAAGTATGTTTTACATTTAGCAAAGTCTAGGCCAGGCTCAGTCAGTTTTCCTTTTCATCTTTCCCTCTCCTACTTAATTATCTTTACAGCAGTAAAACTCAGTAAAAGCCTCATTCCTCTTTCTCCTAAAGAAATACTGTCAGTAACTTGCCTCTCATTTTCTTCTAGAATTAAAGTCAAGAGAGTACAGTAGCGATTTTTTCCTGTATACTGAAGTGACATTTTCTATAGTAACTGACAAAAGCTAATCTACCTTATAATGAAGAACAAGAACCAGGTTGTTTCTTTACTTTTACTTCTGGTGACAGTGAATGGACACCAGGCTAATGACAGAAATCTACAGAAGACAGGCACTGAGAGGAAGGCCTTAGCAGTAAGCCTTTCCCCTGTGCGTGACGCTCTTAGGCTCTAACTCAGGACAGTGGTTAATTTTAAATGGTAATTCTCTGTATCATGTATTTGCCTGCTAAATGTGGGCTTTTAACTTTTAACATTAAGGATTTGCGCCGACAGGCCGTGATGCCAGTTGCGCAATTTGGCAAAGCGTGGGCTGTTACGTTCCGTTTCAAACCTTTCCCTGTGGCATGAAGAAAGAGGGAGGGAGAAAGAGAGAAAGACAGAGACAGAGAGACACACAGAGAAGAAAGAGAGGAGGGAGAAAGAAAGGGGTTAGGGACCATGGCTGCCACTCACTCCCTTGCCTTATAACTAGGGCAATGGCAATTTATTTGGATTTTTCCCTCAGCTTTCAAATCAGCACAAAGGAGGCTTTGATCCTTTTTGGGCCATGTATGAATGGTTTTGCAGTTGGTCATTTCTCAGCAGTAACTCGATATAACTTCATATTCTTTGACTTGTGCTTGGTATTACAGGGCTGCTTTTGCTAGAAATGCAGTGTAATCCCATGGCTTTCCTGCCAGCGGATTCTCAGGGCTTCTCCTTCCTTCCCCCCAGCTGAGCAGTCAGTGAAAGTTACCTCCATACAAGAGCCAAGTTAATGCAAGTATTTTCCATTCTGTAATACCTCAGTCAGCCCATATATATCCTGCTGTCCTTCCTAAGGACCATCAGCCACAGGTACTTGTCTATAGCTTTTCTCCATGTACCTAAGCGTATGTGTTGACGTTTGCATAAATGTGTCCGCCCATTTGTGTCATAAAGCAGAACGACATGGGGTTTTCAAAGTGCAGTCCTGTGAAGTACTGGCCACCTCCAGCAAACACGCCTGGCCTCCTGTGACTGCAGGCTGGGGCGCTCGAGCAAGTGAGTAAGTTTTAACCAGTGTTCAGCACCTCTCAGGATTTAATTATCTTTTAAATGTTCTAGAGTTTCAGTTCAGGTTTTGTAAATAAAAAGGGGGGGGAGGAGGATGTGGGATGAGAGCATGGTCAAGGAGAAGTGTATCGAACAGAATGGAAAATAAAGTGTTATTTGCAAAACATATTTGATTCACTGCAAACGAGGTAATTTTCCCCTCATTTACACCCAAAACGCAAGGCAATTGTGTTAATGAAGTGGAACTTGAGAGTGAAACCATCCAAACAGCAATGAACAGACTGGGCTGGTTTTACTCCTCAGGCTGAAGAAAGCACAAAACAATAAACAGAGCAAATGCCAACAAATTCACTGATCTTGCTAAATCTTCTCTTCCTAGTGACACAGACTCCTGCAAGTAACGCTCCTGTAGGAGTCTTGATGCATGACTTCTCAAACTATCTTTTATGCTTTTAAGTAATTGAAAGATATAAAGTATTCCTAGCTGACACACTGAAAGCTCTTGATGGCATTTTTTCAAGTTACATTGGACATACTAGCTACAGTGGGTCTTACGTGAAATTTAAGAATTCCCTTACTGCTTTAAAGATACACCCCTCCATTCAAGGGAAAGGTGTTCAGAAACATCTGTTTGGCTTGAAATGGCTACCATCTTTCCAGTAAAATATTCCGTAACAATCATCACAACAGCAATGGAAAGTTTTCATAGCAAGTTATAATCCTGTGTGCCTTCAGAATAACTGTCCTTTGCTCATGCTACTGCCATGCAATGCGCTAATTAGCGTGAACTGAAAGGAACATCCTGCCACCGGAAAATTCCCAAGCTTTCTGGGTTCTGTTCAGAGCACAAGTCAAGAAGTTAGAAGCACCAATCTAGAAGCAACTGTTATGCAAACCAGTTCTGCCAAAAAAAAGTTTGTTTTTTTTTTTTCCCCAGTTTCCTCCCAAGTGTTTGGAAGAGACCTGATCACTCTTTCATGCGGTTCTTGCTGACTACACAAAGAGACAAGAAAGCACCAGAGAGAGATTGCTCACAGCCTGCCCCGAGACCAGAATTCCCCACACTGTGAAATCTCTGGCAGTTTAAGTTTTGGAGCATGAAGGATTTTTCGTGAATGCCAGCACAGCATGGGATTAATGCAACACTGAATCTGGCAAGACTCAGATTCCACAATTCCATGGAAACCTTTTGCTTTCAGCAGCCCCAGAAGCCTTCCGGGTGATCCCAAACTGTGGGCATGGAGAAGGGTGTGGTTGTACAGGCTGTCTGGAGTAGATACTGAAGAGAGGAGTTTCTACTCCATTGTTGTGCTGGGAGAGTGGAGTTAAAGTATGGATTCTGTGCATCTCACATTGGTTCTTCCATCCTTTACAAAACCAAGAATGGCAGGGGCCTTGCCAAAGCCAAACCAGGAGGGGTCCAACAGGCCCCAAAGCAGCACATGGTGGATGCGTGCGTAACCAGGGCTGGCGCTACCAAATCTGCAGCGGAGTATGTGCACCGTTTGAGGAAGGCACCAAGGCACTGAGCTGGGGCAGGCACCATCAGTTTGGTAGGAAGCAGACCCTGGTTCATTCCTTGCACCAGAGCGCGTGCCAATTGCACTGTGCCCATATAACTACCCAGCACAGGTTCCCTTCTGCCTCTGCTACCAGCGGATGCCCTTAAACCTCTTCAGGCTGTGCCCCAACATACTCATAACCATAACTGTCCTTGTGAAAAAAAGGATAACACAGTCATACCTGAAAACTGCAGAAAACGTGCAAAGCACAGTGGTTGTAGTCAGGTACTTTAAGTTACACTGAACAGAACGTGCAATTTACATGTGTTGACGTGTTACTAGTTAATTATTTTCAGCATATCTGACCCGTGTTACATTTCCAATATCTAGTATTTTCCAAAGCCACAGACCACAGCTACAAAGATTAAGTCTTTAAAACAACATATTACTCTCAGATGCGTACGGGGGGCTGTTAAGTTCAGCACAATGCCTTAAATCCCTTCATAATAATGGTTTGGATGTGTGCTATTACACCAAAACAGGTAATGCACAATACATTTAATAAGAACTGGGCTTGCACATTTGAGGGAAGAAATAAATCCACGAGGGAAGTAATGTCAAGGCTGATGTTCAGGCACCTAGCCATGAACTTCGGTGAACTGCAATGGAAGGTTTACAGCAAACTGAAAATATACTTATTGTATTTTCACAGGAAAGACGACAGACATCTTTCTCACTGATTCAACATTTGTAACTTGCACTGTGATCAAAAGCTCAAAACCTTTAGAGAAGCCACATGGCAGTAAAAAGAAAAAAAAATAGAAAAAAAGAGAGAAAATAGATTGAGTATCAAACACATCATACACCCAGCCAGGGGCTTAGAGCAGCTGATGTGATACAGGGATTTGAATATGCAAACAGAACATCAGGCTCGCATGCAGGATGCTCTGATTCAACTACAGTTTTTAAGCTCTACATAAGAATCTCTAATAAATGTATTTCTTGGCTGTGTAGGACAGCACAACATGATGAGAAGTCTTTAATTCCTTATTAGATCTCTGAACACTCCCACTTTCTCAGTGGTTTTGGTAGATCATATGAAACAAATACATTTATCTACTAGCAAAAGCAGTCCTGTGCTTCTACAAATTTGGGCTGTATTTATTCCAAACAAAACGTAACAAATGATTACAGATATGGATGGAAACAACTCCTTTACTCCATCGTTTCAGAAGGATCAAATGTCAATCACGGGGTCATCCAAATAAATTGCTCACAAGTTTCTGTGCTATCCCAACATTAAATATTTTCATCCAGTTACACAATCAAGCAGTTACACAGGGCTTGGCCTTAGGAACTCATTGCATTCGCATTCCCAGTACGTACACAAAAGGTGCATGTGCAGAGAGCTTTCAGATTTGAACACACGCTTCAGGAATTTTGCACTGTCTTTCCTAAAAACATGCTAATTTGTTATCCTTTTCATTCAAATGCCTCTCACAGGTAGCATTTTAGTTTTAGTGATTTTTAAATAAAAGTATTAGAATATTTTAAGACAAAAAGATAAAAATATACATTCATATTAATGCTGTTTTAACATTATTTGGTTACCGAGTAAGGAGAAAGCTGTATTTTTCACAGGGAGTTGCCTACCTTGACCTCCTCAGGGCTTCTTCATCTGGATCTTGCACTGCAGGCAAAAAAATGTTTCAGTTAAAAAAGAAAGAAAGAAAGAAATGGGCTTTGCGATGAAATTATAGGTTCTTTAGAAACATATCAAAAGTCTATCTAAAGGTGCATACACACTGACTTTGCAACTGTGGATTTTGTAAGAACAGCATGAGAGCAGCAGCTCCCTAGAGCTAGGGAGAAGAACGATGGTAGGAAAGTAGCTATTACAGCCACTTTCTCGGTCATTTATTTGCAATGTTTCACAGCTGTAGGCAATGACTCTACAGAGAGGGCCTGCTGTTTTGCAGGAAAGCATGAGAAGCAGCAGCAGATTTATATGAGGAGAAAATACTAAGTATTTTCTCCTGATGGAAGAAAGGTCCCTGAACTTCCTTCTCTCTAGATCAGGAACAAGCTCTGAGGTGAGCACCAGGTGGTCAGGAAAACACTTCCACAGGCATCAAAGTTCAAGCTCCCATGACATTCATCGCAGCTGTAGGTTTAGGTAACAGGGCTAATGGAGAACCATAGGTTCAATACAATGGTGCTCCATGATTTTTTTGACCTCCGGAAGTCACTTCTATAAAAGACTCTTACAAGACATGTAAGTTGTTCTTTTTTTTTTTTCTAATGAATGGACAGCTGTGTGTGTCTAGACTGCTGGAAAACAAAAGATTACACTGCAGAGATTTGATTAGTAAGTAAGAACAACTATGGGCTCCCAAATGCGCTTTCACTGTGCAGTCTGTTATACTCTTATGGTGAGACTCTGGCAGATCAAAGGATTTTCTTCATAAAGCATAAGGTGAGATTGAACACTTTAATTTCCCAGTTCCCCTGAGTAACATCCAGGGTTCTCCGATGTTAGCCTTCACGGACAATGACTACAAGCTGGACACGAGCCTTCTCTGAGTATCAGCTGCTAATACTGGGGTAAGAAGATAAAGACATGGCTCTAAAAACACGATGAGTGGGAATTTTTCTTATTTGACTTACTGTACTCCGTTCCAGTCATCTGAGCAAGGATGCGAAAAGACTTAGACTGCAGATTGGCAGAACGGCGACTCCAGTCTTCGGTTTCATCTTCAGGCTTGTTCTGAGTTTTAAGCACAGCCTGATACACCGGAGAGGCACTGTCTATGTGGGGATCTTTAATAGGCAGGGTACTGCAATTCAGAAAGCGAAACGTTGTGAAACAGCACATGGTAGCTTTCAGCCCAACCTCTCTCTGGCCTTACAGCTTCTCATCCAAACAGCAATCCAAAGCATAGCTTTGAAAATATCACTTCTTTAAAAAAAATACATAGATCAATTTAATGTGAATTTTTCCCTTTGAAATGGCCTCTTATCAGTCAGATCTGCATATTCAAAAGAGTGTGAAAATGCTTGGAAATGTCTGTTGATGATTCCTCAGCCAATGCAGCCACAATCTTACGGTTGTTAGAATAATGTGTGGGGATGAAGGAGAGTGTGCCAGGCAAAACCATTTATTTCTCTGAGCATTCTTGTCCCATATTACTTCTTAGAAAAATGGCTCCGCATTGATACTATTCTATGTTACGTCTTACTACGGTTTTGGGCCAGTGTCTTGCAAGGTTGCAATTAGAAATAAAAAAACATATTTCATTGTAAAATAACGTGATAGGCTTTTGTAGTTTTTTCTAGAGATGGTTATTCTTTGCCAAACTCTGAATTAAACATCCAGCTGCCAGAACTCTGGATTCATTGTCTACTAAATATGCGAAACATCAGAAGTCTAGACTGGCACTCAAGACTTGCATATATATTTGGTATCTGAAATCTTTAGCGGCAGAATGTATCTCAGGGTCATACAACACCTCTTATCACCTTGCAAAGTGATATATCCAGGAAGAAACTTCCAATTTTGCACACCTTAAGTCAAAGCTACAAAGCTCTGTAGCACAAGTGAGGTAACCCCTCTTTGATTTATGATGCAAGCTAGAAACAGACTTAGTAACTTGATAGCCTTTTTTTTTTCCTGCGAAAATAACTTCTGCATAGCATACAGTTAAAATTAAATATTAACAGGGCTGCAGAAATATACACTGAGGGGATGATGTGTGCTGGGAGTAACTTGGCTCCATGACTTCTCTAAATACAAGGTCTATTTTTAAAGCAAGTGATTTATTGTAACAGCTTTAACATGCTATTCCATATAGAGCTTTGCAAGCAGCACGCTCAACTTCGTGAAAATTGAGAAATGGCTCTGTTAAAAGTTAAGGGCCATTTGGTCCAACTAAGTCACTGCTATAAAGTTCTGGGAGTAGTCACCTGCTAGAAAAGTTGCTTCCTTGGTTCAGGCTCAAAATTAAGTGTTCTCTGAGATACCACTGTGCAGAGAAAATCGACAGAGGAGTTGAGTCTGTGATGTGAAAGCCTGAAAGCAATCTTGAAAAAGGCTAAGAAGCATGCCTGATATCCTACATTCAGCAATAACATACACTCTAAGAAAAAAACATTACCGGGTATTGCCTTAAATATCAGTATTTTCCAGCTGGCACACTCCTCTTCTTCAGCAACGTGTAATATATGCTGTCTTAATGGATTTGCACGTAACAATAGCACGGGATGTTCTTCAAGGAAGATGCGTGCTTACATACGCTCTGGACCCAAAAGCACCCCAGCTCTGTAGGTATGGGTTTTTTTTTATTAGAGGAGTATTTATATTCCTCACAACCCTGGCATATGCAAATTTCTCACTTTCTTGAGGACCCAGCAGGTTACAAAAAAGAGTTATTTTTCTTGTATATGTTTCAGTATGATCACCTGTGTGATGGAGCTTAGGAAGAAACGTGGCTCAAAGTTTAAGCTCTGCCACAAAACATGAAAGTTGTGTTAAAAAGTCTCTCAGCATGGAAGATGCCCTGTAGGAGGACCAGCATTTTCCAGCTCCTTTTTTAGCTCATGTTTCCTAGACCACTACCTTTACAATATCTGAAGACTAGCAGGTATAGAAGGCATGGCATGGACTAGTTTGTTTTGGGAAGGGCGTGCCATCAGTGGCTTCCGCTAGCGCTGCTCCTATGTGTGCCAATGGACAGATTAGTGCCATTTCCTTCTCCAGATGGAAGATGGGAGACAGAGCCGTAGTCTTCCTCTTCTGGCCCTCCACACTCGGCAGAGGGCTTGCTGAGGCAGGGGAGTAAGCGTGGTAGGGAGTTCTGACTTTGTGCAGAAAGAGTCTTTCTATGGAACAGAGATACCCTAACACCAAAGGTAAGCCAGCAGCCCCCCCGTGACCGTTCTGCTGCCACTTCTCACTCTTGGCTCCTGCTGCAAGGTTCTGTTGCTGTAAAGGGTCCAGTAAAAGTCCCCCAAAAGGTGACCCCATTTTCAAGTTCCCAGAGGCATTCAGGCCTATGTCCTAGCACGGACTAAGCACGTGGTACCTTGCCCTGTATTACTGTTGCAGGTGACTGCCTGGTGTTGGCCGACAGTTAACTTCATATACCCGGACTTTTTAATCCTGCTGAAGCTTAAAAGACAGCTGTATGTGATAGCAAATTTCACAGCTGCAGACTGTTGTAGATTGGGTAACAAACCATTGGATAGGCAGTTTGGGCTACAGTGGCAACAGTGGTATGCAAGTCATGGACAGCTCCAATTCCTTTGTTCAAATCCTCTAGCTGAAATGCTTTGTTCTTATATTATAACCAATATACAAAAAAGCAGTTTAAAAGTGCACATATAGATATGCCATTAGCTCAAAGGTAGTTAAAAAATGCTAGAGGCTGGACTACAAATTCCACAGTAGCAATGTGTGGCATTAATACGACATATTAATATCCTTATGGCAGATGATTACAGCAGGAAATGGAGCTTGGTGAATTAACCTTCCCTAGCAGAGTGAAACACGCTCATATAAATCGAACTAAATTAAAGCAATACATTGGAACATTTCCAACTCTGTCTTTAATGCAACAGGCCTTTTTCTTTTTTTAAAATCATAATTATATTGTAGATGAGTAACTAGGACACATGAGCCACTCAGCATGGAAGTGTAAAATAGAGTGCCTCACTGATTATAAGCATTTCATAAACCTAAATCTGACAGTTGATTCTTACAGACAGCCTAAAGATGCACATAACCATGTTAATATCTCTGTTATACCTCTTCTTGATTTAATTTTTCTCCATCTGGGTGTGTGTTGTGCAGCAAGAGCATGCATCTTTAGCATATTACTTTAAATTGATATTGCTGGAAAAAAAAATTCTTCCCAAATGGGTTAGAGCTTTTAGAGCTTTTGAGGGTTTTCATATTATAGCCTAAGGTATTTTAGTAGGATTCAATAAAAAATTGTGCCCCTTTTTTACATCATCATAAAAGTCACACATGATTAACATTAAAACAGGCTTTAAAGACAGTCAAACCTCTTTGAGCAAGTAGCAGTGTGATTTTTTTTTTCTTGGTGTTCATTATAAACGATGGTTTAGGATGTGAATCACTCCCTAGAGTCATTATTCCAATTTAAGTAGATAGTAAGTAAAATCTTAGGAATGCTGCAGTGTTCTACCCCTGATGTGATGTAGACATACCATGAGATATTGTGACTTCGGACACTAGACTGATTCCAACTATTAAAAAAAGGTCTAAGAGGTAAAAAAACCCCAACCCAACAAACAAACAGTTCATGCAGACTGGTAAATTATCCAGCCGAGCTGACTGATTGTAGAGGATACGTGAGACTCCGGTTTGTACAATCACAGTATTGATTCTGCTACTAGAACTGTTAGATCTTAATCCCGATAAAGTTGTTGGACTTAAGTCTTGTGAATTTGGCTAAAACTGCGTAATGGAATTTAGAAGAGGTTTGACAGAAACGTACTTGAAATGTACTGACCCCGTCGTTTTGCTGCAACCAACTCTTGGTTCTTGGTATATCAAAATCAATTAAAACAAAGCAACATAGAGTGAGAAAAGATATCAAGTCAGGGCATTCAAAGTTTTCTACCTTTAAGTTCCAGTGTGAGGTCTGAATAACTGCAGTACAAATAATTCCTATGCTTTCCCTTGCATTTTCTGTGGTGATCCAGTACGTGTGGGTTGTTTTCTAAGTGACGTAAGCCTGATTCTGATCTCACTGACTTAAGCTAAAACATCACTGATTTCAAATGGTTGAAGTACAAAATGGATTCTTATCTTAAGCCTGTCTATTCTTCATCAGTGATAAAAGCAGTAAGCAGTGTTTCCAGTTGTCTGCCAAAAAGAACAGAAGCCCTTTGGATCTGCAGTCTGAGTATGCTTCCCATCTAACCTACGCCTTGTGGCTTCAGGGCTTATCTCCAACGTGAAATGAAAAGCCCAAAGACGAGTAATTAAGTGCTGAGACCAAATTATAGGCAGAGAATTGAGACAAAATGAGTCAGCACACAATCTGGCCTGCTTTTGTATGACAAACTTCTCATACAAATATTCCTGCATTAAGCAAAACCTTATCCCACACTTGATCAAATTGAAGTTCAGAATTTCACAGAGGTCAAAGCAACGCCTTAAGGAAATGAGTTACAGGTTTAATTGAATTAATATCAGTCAGTGGGTAGCCTGTTGTTATATCAGCACAAACCTTGTCTTTATATCTAGATTTAAAATGCTGTGTTAATTGTAATTAAACAATCTACTGAGAAAATTGTTTTGTCACTAAGTGCTATGAGTTTAAAAAAATGTGACAAACCAGGCTGTAGCTCACAGTACAGTAGATTTAGAGTCGCCGGCACCTGACTGCGCAGAGGAACGGGAACATTAGTTTCTTCTGGGGCCAGGTGAACGTTAGGCTTAGGAGTGGCATTCCAAAATGAAGGAAAATCTTAATCGGTAGTTTATATAGTGGGTCTTGCAGAAAAACTTTTTTTTGCAACAGTACAGGGGAGAACACAGTCACGGAGCTGTCTGCAAAGAATAACGTTCCGCTAGAACTGTCTGATATGAAAGCATTAATGGAAATAACCATCTCATTTAAAAAACACCCAGGCGACAGGTGGATTCTGTGTTCAAAACAAGGAAAAAAAGTTAGAACAGAGCTTTTGCTAGTGGCGTGTAACACAGCTCTTGCTGCTACTGGTGCAATGACTCCACAGTCCATGAAAATCTATTTTTTTTAACCTATGCATCCATTCATTTGGCTCTTTACAAGACATACCTACATACTAATATAATTCATTACCACCTTATGATTTATGATTCAAGCATCTCTAGTGATTCAGACTCTTTACTTCACAATTCTACACGTTAAGACAAATCCCTAACCCCCCTGGAAACGTGCTGATCTTCCAGCTCTAGTTGCACTCTTTGGACTTCTCTCAATGGATTTTGCCATAGTCCGAAAGATATGCGTGAGACAAACATACAGTATGAATACTAGGGACAGGGATAATGCAGGGATAATAACACTCCATTCTAAAGAATAAGACAGTAGCCAATGCTAAATAAATCTTTTGCATTCTTCACACATCAGTAACAATTCCACCCCCCCTTTCCCATTCTGAGTTCTGCACATAATACAGCGGTTATTACAAAGCACGGCCATTGTACATGAAAAGTCACCCAATGTCATATACAGAGCACTAGATACAGTTTGTAGGGTTTACCAGTTCTAGGAAGAATACAAAAAAAGAAATGTTACATTTTCTAACTATCCATCCTTTTAGCTTCAAAACGATGAAGTGCTTTCAAACATTGTCTAGGATTGGTTTGTATTTTTCACGTGTAAGGTACTCCAGAAAAAAAAGAGTCCAGGAAGAGCTGCGGTGTCATGCACGTAGGGACTGTCGGGTGTATCATGCAGAGAAAGAGCATTCCACACAAGGAAATAACCTTACCTAGCAAATTCTCCACCCTGGGCTTGTGCCTGGCCTGCAATTGCATCCATGATAGCATCTTGGGAATACATGCTGATCGGGGTGTTATACTGGGCGTGAATGATGGTAGCTTTGCCGCCCAGGCCTTTCACCTCGATGGGTTTGTGTGTAGACAGGGCAGAGTCCTTCAGGACGTTGGGGTTGAAACGCTCCGTGAACTCCGTGCTGGGTTACGCAAGAGTGAGGTTCGACAGGGAAGGGAAGGGAAGAAAGGAGAAAGGCGTGACAGTTAAGTGAGAGAAAAAGCACCAACAGAGGAGTGTGCGTGCCTGTTCACGGCACCTCACCACAAAAGCTTCTGGGCAGAGGGTAAGAGAGAACGTAACAAGGAGCAGTTAAAAGCTGGCTGCACTCACGGATGGCATTTTTGTGTTGGCTTACAGACGTATACAGAGAAAAAAAGGTGAGATAGCTGTCACTGTATAAAAAATCATGACAAATCCCTAAGTATGTGATATATATATATTAAAATTCTGTTCTTATGTGCATATATACGTGTAAGTACACAAACATACCCACACACGTATATATGCATGCCCAAGGGTGTACACGCATACTGCAGAGAATTCCTGCTTTATTCTCTGCATCCATCCATTCTTTCAGAAGGGTCTTACAAAGTGCTAGAAAGTGCAACGGGGTGAACAGACGTCAGGTCCTCTATTATTTAGAAGGTTCCAGTGCTTTCTGTCTGGATTATTAATCATAGTGAAATTTCGTACTTGCGCCTTTTAATCTTCAAAGCTTTCCTCACAAAGACTAAATTAATCTTCCCAAAACCTCTGTGCAGCCAGCCCGAAGTGTTGCTATAGCACGATAAACGCTCAGATCAAAATATCCTACACTGCAATCAACGGGATAACGGCAGTTGGAAGAGAAGCCACCATATTATATTTTCCAGTGGCTCCATTTATGAGGAAGGATTTTTATTTGAGCAATTGAGCCATGGGAAAGTGAACTGAAGGTCCCATTGCAACAGAACGAGTCAGTTTAACGTCAGGCTTCAGCTGAAGAGCACCTGGCTTCCTTGTAGCGCCTGGCTGTACGCTGCTCTAGTCCTAGAGTTAAGACTGAGTATTGCCCGGGGTTTCAGTGAGCAAGCTAAACGTCAGCTGTCAGTCACTGAAGTAGCTGCTCGTCTCTAACCTACAGGAGATAGGTGAGTGTCTAGTCTGCTGTTCCTGTCCTGCCAGCAGCAGGTGGATGCCAGCAGTATGGATTCCGAACGCTCACCAAACCCGGCAAAACTGAGAGTTCTGTCCTTTGGGAAGTAACGGATATTTCACAAAGGTTTCTTTCTGAGCTGAGCCCAAAAGCTGGAAATGGATAGATCTCACCCCCAAAGAAATTCTGAAAAATTTAATCCTGTTTTATTGGAACAATTTTCCTTTTCAGTTTAAAACCACTGTACCACAAGTCTATCACCTAATATTAAGTCTTTCGCTGATTTTTTTCATGCGACTGAATAACAGCTTCTCTGGCTGGCAAGGGAATGACAGTGTGCCTCTCTGCCATGGGTTAGCCCCGGAGGGTGAGCACTAAACCCAAACCCCCAGTCCGGCATGGAGGAAAAAGCAAAATCAGGTAAAGCTGGCAGCCACCTGACTTAACCTTCCAGAGATTATCAAAGGTGATGTGCTACCTCTGAACCCAGCCAGGGGATTCCTTGTGTTTTCAGCCTTTTGTTTGGTGGGATGCCCTGACTGAAGATGGAGGGTTAGACAGTCACACATCATTCAAAATACTTGATAGAACATTAACAGCCACATGCTCAAGGAACAGGGACATAAATATGCACATGCAGTGTTACAGCCACAGCCTTTAGTTACATACATCAGCATTTTAAGGGAGGGAACCGGGACGGCTGCATTATGCATTCAAAAAGTGAAAATCGTCTTTTTACAAAGACATTTTCACATTTACAATATCTCCCCATTAACTATTCATCAATCATGACATTATTATGCTGACATCATCTCTTGAACGGTGATGTGCAGAGATGTGCGGGTTGCTACACTCTTGACTCTTCAGCATGCACATGCCTTACTTTTACAATGGTATCTCTTTTCTTCGTAATACCCTAAACGACCACGTGATAATTATGAACGCACAGGTCCTCGAGATCTTGAATTTAGTGTTCTCTTTTCCTCACATTGTAAGAAGTATTGAAGAGATTCTAAACCCAAGATCTGAGAAGACTGTGTGAATGAAAAGACAGAGGTTAAATATGCCACTTTTAAAGAATAAAGTCCACAGCAATTGGTTTCCACAATCAATTACAAAAATAAAAGCTACTTCTCTTAGAACTGCCTAAACTTCCCTAACGGTAGCAGCAGTAGCGATTTAGGCTTTCACTTGTGGTATTTAAACAGTTTCAGTGACGTCTTTCAAGAGGTTTTAGTCACATTACACATACCAAGGAAAAACTTTCACTGAAATTAACAGGATTCCCATAAAAATATGAGAAAAGGGTACAGCTTTTCAACTGTAGAGTTTTCTTTATGATTCTGGAAGTAAGCAGAAGATCTCGGTGCTCATAAGGGGTGCTGTGCTGTTGGACAGCGTGGCAGAGGTGAGGCCCCAGAGACAGTCGGAGCACCTCTGCAAAATGAATGGGATTTTTCCACCAACCTGGAAAATGATCGGGAAAAATAAATCCCATAGCAAATAAGATTAAAAACACCCCTATAATGTGTCTTCTGCTTTCAAAAACAATTGTAACAGAATAATTATCAATGTAAATTGGCTAGAGTTTCATCACTCCAAAGGAGTTGCATCGTTTGCATGACATCACACCCACACCTCATTAAAATCAACAGAGAATGCCAGATCAGTGTAAGTTATAGGCATTAAATATTATTTCAACTTTACGTACTCCACTGTTTCTTCTTTTGGCAGCTTAAATTGGACATTTAATTAATAAAATTATTTATTTTATGCTGAATTTAACCCAGTTTCTCCTGCAATTGCTGGACAACACTCAGTCTGGAGACAGAAAGCGGGAATTTAGAGACAATCTTCTGCCCTTCGAAAACCAAAGATCAAAGCTGAGGACTCTGTGAACATCCCTCAATAAAGCAGATCAATCACATTTTCAAATCAATAGTTGTTACTTGGTTGGGCAATATACTTATTAAGGTAAATTACTTTTTAGATCTTTTCCATATTGGTATCTCATACCAACCTAAATGTGAATTTTAGTGGAGTGGGACTTTGGAAATTAATTTATTGCTAAGGCTAAAAATATATCACTAATAATACACAAAAAAATAAGGCTTAGATAAGGCTCCCCAAATCCTGGAGGCACAAAGACTACCTCAAGAGTTAGCAGGAATTAAACCCAGACTGTAGAGACAAAAACATCTGAAAGTATTCACAAGAACTGAGCAAGCTCAGGTGCTAACTCCCTTTGCAGCATTAGAACATCACCAAGAAATGCCGAACCCGTGGTGCGCTTAGAAGGGAGCACCCCTGGACGCCAGTGGCAGCCCGCTCGCTTGCCATAGCAATAAGATTTTAAAAAAAAAAAATCTCCACTTGCAAGCAGACACAGCAGGAACACAAGGGATCATGCTACCCCAGAAAACAAATCCTCACACATACAGCGAAACACAAATACTTGGCACTATACAGAAGCGATACTAACTTGGCAGCGGTGTTGGTTATGACCTAAAAGAAGAGAAAGAGAACAAACAAGATCAAAACCAACCAAAGAGAAAAAATCAATAGTTTTTAGAGTGCAAAGGGCAAAATGTATTTACAAAAGGTTTCTAAAGCTTTTTCCAGACTATCTACAAATAAGAACAAAAAGTAAATGTGTGCCAGAAACCCCCAACGTGATTAAGAAAGGAAAAAACGTAGGGATTTAGTTGATCCGCTAGGACTTAGTAGGGTACCATGGCATTTTGGCTGACCCTTGCACATTATTTTATTGCTGTGCATCCCTAAAAGTACTATTATTAAAATGTATGGGGGGAGGGAGCGGAGGGAAGAAAAAAGCATTTGCAGAGTATATTCTCATCTGAAAATAGCAAATGAGTGGTAGAGATTATATTCTTCCCTCAGATACTAAATATTCAGGGATGAAGTCTGTTCTCCTCAGGCCACCCTCAGAGTTGGTATTGCAAGATTGATTTGTTTGGTCTTTTACATGCTGGAGAAAATCCAAAGAATATATTGGTAGATGTTTTAAGTCTAAAACAAAGGAAAATGCCTTTGTATTTAACAAACTATTGGCCTAAATCTGACTGTACCTATGTTATGCTAGCAGTGGTGTAAAACAATTTCAGAATAGTAATTCCTAATTTATTCCATGTGAAATGAAGCAAGTCCATGCATTATGTGGGGTTTGTTTTTTTTTTTGTTTTGGATATCCATATCAGGATATTTTTTCCATCTGGTATGGACACAGTATGAAAACAACATATGTTCTTGCTACATCCTGTTTTGCTGCATAAAGAAGAGGTGATGGTGGCTTGCACAGTAATTGCAAAGAAACACAATACAAAACTCAGCGTAGGCCTTACATGGGCCAGAGCTGGGAGCAATGAACGGATAGTGTGCTCAGACTGTAATGTTATATTATCTGCTAATAACTCTTTCTGTTGGTTGCACGAATAGCGTTAATGGACGATGACATTTATTTTAACTCAGTTTTTCCAAAGCTTACAATACCCATATTTTGCTCTTATATCCTTGGGTAAAGAGTAATTTGTCGTATTTTGCACAAAATAAGAAGGGAGAGAGTCCAGGATCAGTTAATAAACATTTCTTCTTATTTAGCTGCACAGAATGCTGTTGACAGAACTGGGCACTGAACCTTCCAACTTGCTGCTCTAACATTTCTGGATCTGGCATTGGTACAAAGTACCGGACAGCAATGTTATACTGTTAGAGTGACATTTAAAGTGGATTTGTCTCCTTCTGCTTTTGCCTTGCAGAACCTTTGATATTACTGCTTCTTCTTACACACAGTCCTTTTGCATTGGCTCACGTAGCTGCCTTTTTCATGATCAAAACCACCCTAATGAGCCAAAGCTGCAGTAAAGGCTTTGCACTTGTGCGTTTCCGTGGAAAAGCAATCACAGATCACCTTCTGCAGTTACTGCTCCTCAGACCCTCGGATTCGAGAATATTCTTCTAACTTTATAAATGCTACATTAAGCCAAATATATCAGTCTGTTACAAGGAACCAGTTGAGTTATATTAGGAACAAGCTGTAGCCTGTAAGCACATCAGTGATCCTATATCCATTTTAGGTATGTGCAGGACAGCTGGGCACTCATTTACAATGGAACCCAGGGTAATAGTATCATTTTCTGAAGTGGACTCTGATGCCTGCTTTAGTCTTCTAATCCAGGCCTCTGCCTTACACATAAAATAGTATTTTAAAGGCAGAACTACCATCCCTAAAATACACCTTAATTAGAGGAACCACTTGTTTGCATATAAAAATATGTTCAAAGATAAAAATCATTACATGCACGCACTAAGAACAGCTCAACAGCCACATGTCTCAGTAAAGATTTTTTAGATGTGAAGAAGAGCCTACTATAGCTTCCTTCAAAAAGAGTAAAGCTTCACTCCTCCTTACGTTTAGTATGTGATGAGAAAATTCTCTCCAGTTTAGAGCCACACATTGTTTTAGCTTGATTCTAAATACGGACAAGTATGAAACACCCCAACTTGCTGCTCACAGAGGTCACACAGTAAGAAGCTGGTAACCCAAGCCACCTGGCACGCACTTGCGGGACAGGTATTTACTGCCCTTGACCTACAATGTGAAAAATAACTTACACTGGAATGAAAAAGAACCACATGTTACAAGCTATGACTCACTCTTCGTATTTATTAATACCCCCCTTTCCAGAGCTTTCAGCACATCAAGTTCTACACTCTTAGCAGGCCACCTCTATTTTTCACCCTGAGCTAGGGTGGCAAAGCTTTAATGTAAAACCGTATCAGAGAAACAGACGCTTTGTTCTTCTTTGTAGATAAAGGAAATAATCTCAAAACAAATTTCAGCTTTCTGATCGGATTTTCCAAAGGGTTTAGCTAAACCTCTAGCAGCAATTCACACAATTAAGTTTAAATGATTTGGCGAAAAGGACACCAAATTGAGATACGAAATATACCTGAAGATCAATCCCCAAACCTGAATTTTCTTATAGCTTTTACCATACTGCTAAGTGCACGTTCATGAATGCATAATAAATTCACAGTTTTGGAGCACCATACTTTCACAATCTTTACACAGCATTTTGTGTTGTACTGTGTGATAAAAATGTCCGCAGCGAAGTCCAGGGCTGATTTTGCAGAGCTCACAGAGCTCTCCTTGTATGCTTTTTCACATATATCAACAATGAGATGAAGACTATCACGGATGATACCGATTCCCAAAGTAGTTACAGGTTCGATGTTTCCCTCCACAGAGCAGTAGGAAAGATGCCTCTCACTTCATGGGTAATGCCCAAGTGGGAGCAGGAATGACAGGATTATTGAACTCTGAATTTTCTCTGCATGTAAACAGAGATGTACAATTCCCTAAATCTCAGGGGAATTACCTGAAAAGACACATGTACTTAGTAGCTCTGGGTTCTTTCATCTTTACAGTGTGTTCCTGGGCTGCAGGATAAGGGCTGGATTTTTTAACAGAAGATTTAGATGATTTCTCATAAATTTTCTTATTTGTTCATCAGTGCTACAGACATTATAGGCAGCAATTCCCTAAAATTTTGTTCAAACTAAAAAAGAATAAATCTCAGATGGTCATTCTAAGGTAGAACTTTCCTCTGTAGTTCAGTGCACTGCCACAGGCACACACTAATATGTGCACGTATACGGGTGACATAAAACATGAAAAAGCAGCAGAGTGAAGACAGGGAAGTGTTTTCTGCAGGGACACCTTTTTTGCACCCCAACAATCACTGTCATATTAAGTAGTCCTATCGCAGCGCCCTCTGGAACCAATAGAATGGTCCACGCTGACTTGGGTGTGTGATGGATGCAGCTTTGCTGTAATTTTGATAATGAAGAAATAGTCAGAATGCTGAGCCAGCCAAAATACAGCCCCCTCACCCTCACCCTTGCAGATGTTAAGGAGGGTTGTGAAGATAGTGAGATACACTCCCAGGAAACTCTGCATATTGAAATAAGACAAGGATTAGTTTTCCTCAAGAAAACTGTTAATTTAGAGAGAAGCATTCTGAGGTTTATTTTGCTGATCTTGCTTACTAACCAAAATTATTTTCTTTTAAACACTAAGTGCCTTTCTTAATTATCCAGCATGAGAAGGGATGATAGGAATTTTTCAGATAAGTTAATTAAGATTGTTAACGTTGAGTGCTCAAGAGAGTTACAATGAATCATCTAAAACGCTTGAATCATCTAGAGCATGTGTATGTGCTCCTTTGTAAGGGTAAAATAGCCTTACTTCGCTACAACTTAAAACCCCCTTGGTTTTACTCTTGCAAAGGGCTTCTGCAATGGGATATAAAGTACTTGAAAATATGCAGTTGCTATCAGACCCCGAGTGGATTGTCTCAGTTTTCTGTTTTTCCTCATACAGCCAAGTCCCTAGTGTTGAAAGTACACTTTTCCCGATATTCATAAGAAGAAATTTATCTTCATTTTAAATAAACAATAATAAATTAACGATTTGTTTGCAAATTAATACATGAAGGCAGAAAAAAATAGAAAAGCCTGTTTCTCATTGCTTTTTCTCACTTACTGTAGTCCAAGCTCCTCGCTTCACGAACCTACTAATAAAAGAGTTGATCTGCAATACTGAAAACCTTGACAGCAAGGGATCAAACTGTCTGGGTAGTATCTAGAGATCATTCCTTGTTCTCAGGAGTTAAGTGCAAAGCTAATGGATGTGAGACAGACAATGTTCAAACCAGAGGATTAGAAATATTGCAATTTTGACCCATTTTGCATAGGAAAGCCAATACATTAAAGCAGGAATTATAGTGGGACACTCCAGTAGACTAGCATGTCAGATTTGCTGCTCAAAGCAATTTCTCTTTAGGACAGTACCAAAGCTCAGATCTGTTTTATAGTAGCTTCTGTAATGGCCGGCAGTGATACTTATTTCTATGAGACTATACGCATTAGTTTAAATCACTAAATGCCAGAACCCTGAGATGATCACAGTTACTTCGGTCACAGTGTTCCTCGTCATGCTCTGGTGCCTATTGCCAATCTATATTACCATTCGGATACCAAAGACCAAGAGTTATTCTGTAACGGTACTGTGTACATGTTTTGGGGGGTACTGGAAAATTTAATGATTGTTCCAGACCTTAATCAAGATTACTGGACAAATGAACCATAGGGTAGGTACTATTACATTCATTTTTCAACAAATCCATTACTTATTGAAATATTAAATATTTTAGCATGTTACCTACCCTCTAGGAAGTCCACCTTCCGAAGCCCTTCGGTTGAGACTTAATTTATGCATCTCAGCCATTTCCCTTAGAGTCTCTGCTGAGTAAAGGCCAATAGGGTTGTTATACTGCCTTGCAGGGCTCAGCTGGTGTAAAGGACTATTGCCATCAGTCAATACAGGGCTTAGTTTTGAACCTAGATTACTCTTTGCAGGTGAAATATCAGGAGTCACAGACTGAGAGGACATGGAAGATCTAACTGTGGTAGTCTTTAAGTAGGAAGAGCTATTTGAAAAGCTGATCTCTTGCTTGTTGAGGTAGCCTGAAAACGTTCCATTGGCTGCTAAAATACTACCCATAGGCCCAGTCGCCGTGTTAGTTAGAGGGCTGAAGGTTGTTCTGTTGCCATTGATTTCCCAAGCAGGTTCCTGTAGTAGCAAACATGCAGGCCAAGAAAAGAAAAAAAGAAAAGAGCAATCATAGAACACATGCAAAAATAACATATCTGCAATTACTGCTTTCTAAACATATTGATAAACTTGCAATAAATAGATTGGGGCCAAAGCATCCAATCCTTCAGGGAAGATTTTCAACACAGAAATGCATTGTTTCAAAATAAGGAAGCAAAACATACTCAGGCATTTTTTTACTGGGTTTTAGTTGAAATCAACTAATAAAGCTTAACATTAAAGGAGCATTTGCTACTAGTCAATCTCTTAGCAATGATTTTATATAAAGACAATACTCTCCATTAATTTCTAGGATAATAAAGAAATCTTAAAAAAATGTCTTCAGGTCAGAATCATTTGAGATAATATACAAACCAAAGAGTCAATGTCATTTTTATAAAAACATAATGATTCTGAACCACACCATTCTATTTTCCATGAGTACACTTCAAGTTATTGAAGCCCACACGTTGCATTGCTTTCATAGGCTCTGGATCATGCTAATTAGGCCATGCAGCATGGTTAGCAGATAGACCAACAGGACTCGAGAACAGGTACTGCTCAGCAGAGAGGACACTTCTATTCTGACCATTTCTGCATAATTTCCACTTGAAGGAATGTGTGCATGAGAATGTAGATGAGTGTATGATCCTACAGTCATGTCCCAGATAATATTCCTAACTAGGACTGCAGGATGGATTGGCTTAGTCAAAGTACATAGGAATCTCTCCTGCAATAGATATACCCATAGAAGTCTGTGCTGGTGCTCAAAATAGAAACATTCTACCCAAATCTCATCCTGGAAAAATGCAGTACTATGTTTCAGTTTCGTAAATGATTTGCTATTACTGCAGCTTAGCGAAACCAAAATAAAAGATAATATCAAAAAAGAAAAACACTGCTTTTTCAGCAACACAATGCAGGAACTAAGTTGTCACATGAGTTCTGAGGAAGTTCCATGTAAAACTTCTGTGCTTGTGTTGCCTAAAACACCCTATCACCGCTTTAAGCTCGTTCTGGAGCAACACCATCTAAATCCCAAGGACTGGAGGGTACTCAGTACTTTGCGAGAAGCTCTATACCTTTTGGAAGTCCGCCTACCTGCAGTATGGACAATTTTATCAAAGAGGAATACAAACTTCATTTTCAGGAGGGCATTTTATACCTTTATTCTCAGTTTTCTTATTCTTCAAATTCTGAAGTCTCAGTGACCAGAACATGAATAGCAAGACTCTAATATTGATTATTTTTAACATCTCTCTAATATTGTGCTTTGAACCTAGCACCCTGAGTGCTGGAACTCATCAGCACATGTTTCAAAGTAATGAATTATATAGTTTCAAAATCTGCTTTATTCTTCACTTCTGTTTGTCTGTAGTTATGTGCGTTGGATAAAACTATAAGTGAAGTACCCAACAAACCATTTGAATGTCTGGCAATTTACAGATTTCTCTAGAGCCACAGTATCAATTTGTAGTTTATCTCAGAAGCTCCTGGCTCCAGCCTAACTTGGGCTACATTGCTTTTGCTACAGGAGAAGGACGACTTCAGCCTCTCCCTCTGGCCTTAGATACGCTGCAGCTGTAAATGGTACCCAGATGCCATGATGCTCACAGCTAAGAGGCCCACCAGTAATGCTGGCAGCGTGCTGCAGTGCAGCTCTGGGGGGCAGGGACAGGCAGGGGACATTGTCCGGAGGAAGGGATGGAGCCCACAGTCTGCCCTCAGTGACAGCCAGTACAAGAGCAGGTGGTGCCCTGCAGTGACATTTTGCCTCATTTGGGCTGGCACTGCTTCGGTTGCCATCTTTAACACCTTATGCACATTTCCCCCTTAGCCTCGCATGAAACACAGGGCTGAGAATAATTTTGCTTCTGATTTTCTACTTTTGCTGGTATTGGTTATCATTAATGTCATTTACTGATTTTGATACAAAGATTCACTAGAAAGATAAAACATTTTATGTTCTCCTCTTGGGTTTTTGTATACTGCATATTTAAGTTTTGAGAGATTACATTTGAAAAGTCAAGATAATATGCCCTGATTAATTAAAATTAATTGCAAAAAAAAACCCCTAAAGGACTAAGGATATAATTAATCGTAACATTAAATAAATTTAAGATGTTTTGAATCAAAAATGTAAGGCGGATAAGATGAACTGAGAACATTTTTCTTAGTACTAAACAGGAAGAGATTTTAGCTGGCATTAATAGCTCCCTGAGGCTGTAGAAATAGATAATCCTAAAAGCGTTTTTCAGACTATGCCTTTTTAAGTAAATACATTTGCATTACATACTTCAGTCATTACACCCTGACACAGAAAACAGCAAACAACCAACCTTTAAGTGGCCTACTGCAAGCTTCCAAGTATCATTAAACAAACAGAAAACCGGGATTCTCTCTAAAAACGTGTTGTAAAAGAAGCACAAACGCACAAGGCCATGTTCATAAATTAAGCCACCACTTGTGCAAATGAGCGTTACATGCTAACGGAGAGGGACAAAACAAATACTAAAAAAACCCCCACAACAACCAGAGGCAATAGAGAACAGGAGGGATATGCCAGAGTTATATTTGTTACCCTGAAAACTCTGCGGCTTTTATCTAAGTTAACTGTGGGTTTCCTTTCTAAATACCCTTACAAAAGGACATGCAAGGAGATCTGATTACAAAGTATCAGTTTCACCTGCTAATGAGAGAAATGCCAACTATTTCCTTAATCCTAGTGCATTTTCATAGTTTTGGCATTCCTGGACATTAACAGTAAGCAAAGGGAAAATTACAGGACCACCATAAAAATGGTGGTTGATTTTGCTCACCTTTATGACATGAATGGAGTTTTGGTGTCACACCTCAAACAATTTCTAGCTGGAGTACCTGCATGCTGGTAACTCAACACTAGAATTCCTAGGAACCCAGCAGTGCCAGGTTAGCATTCTCCATTCTGAGCTAGTATTTAAGGTAGTTGTAAGGTAGGTAGTTGTTTTCCCTGTGTTGGGAGTAAAGGGATGAAACGGGAAGTGTCCAAGAGAGCAGCTGTGTAACTTCTTCTAAAGAATTACTGCCCAATAATCAGCTTATTTAGCTTTTTCCTTTTGTGATTGACAAAGAATCTCTCATTCAGTTTATTCCTGGTAGGATATTTTAGAATTTTTTTTCTCCAGTTCAGTGGCAAAACCAGATCAATGCAGCATTTCTGAATGTGAAGGTCAAATTTCTAATACTGAGCAGCAGCACGGCTTTTAGCATTACAGCACATGAAACGCAGCCAAGAGTAACAAACGTTCCCCTGTTTCCCATCTCTCTCATCCCATCCTGTTTCAGCCTCTGCGGCTGGAAAAGCAAGCTACGTTTCAACCTATGCAAGTGCGATGCTACGCTTCAGGCGACCAGAAGGGGAGGCTCTGACACTGAGCAATGGGCTTCTTCCCTGAGAAAGATGTGATCCTGCAGCAATCCCTTACTACGAGGGGAAAACTGCGTTTTAATTTCCCTGTGTTATGTCAGTGAATGAGCTTAAAACTCATAAATGTAGAGGGGTCTCAAACATTTGGGAGTAGAAGGAAGCTATGAATCAGCTCAATTTCAGTTCTGAAATACTAGTCTTCTTTTCTTTATAAATATTCAATTTCTGTGAAAGGCAAATGCTCCTTTGTATATATCAGAGAAGTGAGAAACAAATTTATATTGGAAGACACAATATCAGTTTTTCCGGTCCTTTTCCTTTGACAGCCCACGTTCTATTTACCTACTGCTATGACACTATGACCATACAGCCTTTATACACCTTTTGCACTTCTGGGAGAACAATTTTAACGCTATACTAATGAATTTGACCACCCAATGTGCCTGAGAAGCAATTGTTACTTTGAACTTTTTATAGAAAGAAGGAAATGGAGGCACCATGGCATTATATGACTCTGCTCAGAGACATCCAACAAATAGCTTTTGGCTCAGCCAGCTCTTCCACCCTATGCTTTGCTTAAAAAGTCAGTAATTTCCTTCATCTGTTTTCTCTTAGCCACATAGGTTCCCAAATTTGGCAGGAAACAAATCATAAGCATTACAAGATCGTCGCTGGGACTCTGAAATAAGTGTGTTCAGTACTCCTTCATAAAGAGGAAAACACATAGTCATATTATTAAAATTAACGAGGCTATCTTAATACCTTTATGCCAAGGGACAAACATTAAACCTATGCAACCTATGCTTAGCCTTAAACCTTCAGCCTGAACATTCTGTACTGCACTGAGCTGAATCTTCACCTGTGGTTGTCCTCGCCCTGAAAAGCTGCAGGAACGCACTGGCTGATGATGGCTTAGTTTCAATCCTTGGATTCATGACTACTCTTCTTGCTATTTGAATGCTTTCAGCATTAGTTATGCCCTTTCCTCCAGCTACACCATACCTGTGCAAAAGACTGGACTAAATCATTTGACTAAGTAAAAAAGATTTGACTAAATGAAAATTGTTTCAGATTTGAGATTAATGTCAGGTAAAGAAATAATAAAACTGCAAATCAAACTTTTACTTCCAATAATAGCCCTACAGCTCAATTGATGCCGTACTTATGGTTGCAGAACCTGTGTCATCCATAACATCGATCAGCTCAAGAAAGGAAGGAGAGAACGTGTGTTACTTGTGGAATGTAGAAAAATTTCTATCATGGTGAAGAACTCTGGGGTTTTTATACTTTCCTTACATCTTTTCAAAAGAACGTATGCTTATTTTTCTAAAGCACAAAAACCCATGACGACCACAGTCGAAGAAATACATGCTTGAAAATTAGTGGAAGCTGCAATCAGATCAGCAATAATGGACAAGGGAATTTATGGTTTAAACCAGACACTGAACTTGCACATGCAGATTTTTAGCTAACATTGCCATGCCTTAACCTTGACTCAGAGAAAGGTGAGAATAACTTCTCTCGATGTTTGAGGAAACACTGTTGTGACTGTCTGGTAATGTAGCTTTTTGCTGTTTTTTGAAATGCAATCGAATTAATTTCATGTGAACCATCAGAGCCTAAACACTGTCAAGCAGTGATGTGGAGGTGACAGCTTCTGCCTATGTGTCACAGAATTCTTCATTTCTACAGTGGTACTGTTACTAGAAATAATAAAGGGACAAGGAAAGAAACCTTGATTTTTAAAATATATTTGCTATAACATACCTTATTGTAACATCCCCATACCTCTGTTTATGTCGGTAATGACTTTTTATTCTGGATTTTGAGACCTCTCCAATGGTTCAATGCCTTCATTCCCTTCCAAACCAAGCTCGGAGAAGATTATTTTCTTCAGTTAAAAACTACCGTTGTCTACTAATGTATACTAGAGACATAAACGTCACACCTCTTAACCTGCAAAGGGCCCCCCACTCCAGCACTCTACTGCTACCTCTTACCCCTGAGCCAAAGACCCTACACCTGAGAAGACCTTTCTGAATACTGATAGATACCCTATTCCCCACCATACCTTCTCCTAGATGCCACCTTTTTCTTCCAGAAAGAAAAAATCTCTTTTCCAGCTGCAAGTACTGCCTGTAGTCCATTCAGAATAGGCTGCCTGCAACAGCTCCTATAAACCTTTCCCAAGCACCAATGCACAGAGTGCTTAGGTGTGAGACAACACGCTCTTGGAAAAGGGTTGAGTCCTTTGATCCTCATCTCTCACTGAAGGGTTAAAATAGGAAATGTAAAGTGACTTTATAGCTTTCATGCCAAAGGCAGTTTTAGTACCTTGAAAAAAACCCTACAGTGTATGGAGTTAACTTTTCTATAGGGTTGGTAGTTAAGGTAGAAGAATTTTCTGTGATAAACAGCTTTGAATACCTATGGCAGTAATTTTAAAATTGGCACTTGCCAGGGAAGAAATGTACCTAATACAGAGTCATGAAAATCTGTTGTATAAAAGCTTTGATGTGCCTGTGGTGGAAGTAGGCAAATTTGTCATGCCTGCAGGGGTGCTACTGAGGGTCCCAAAAGATAGTTGTCAATCTGTTGGTGAATAACTCTGAAGAGACACGTCTACTTGCTGCCTTGAAAACTAACAGCATTCGGTGTAGTTCTCAAGGGAAAATAAGTACTCTCTCCCCCTTCCTGCCCCTGTTACTTTGTTGGTGCAGCTGAACACCAGTCTAACTAAAATAACGATCCATTGGTTTTGTTCTAGGAATTTCACAGTACTGTTTGGTGACCCTTCTAATAATTTTCTCCAAGTTAACGTTTATAAAATCATGATATAAGCAGAAACAACTCAAGCAAGATAAATTCTCAGTTTCATCTTCCCTTGCCAAAAAGTTTACAAGATCTGGCATGAAATAATATTATTTCTGTCTCAGCTAATAAATAGCCAGACAAGTTCATTTTAAATTTGACAAAATAAAATTGCATCAGATTATTCTCCCCAAGTACGTTCTCTTCTGTTAGTTTGAACATATTTGCAGTGTTTACAGGGATGATGTTATCTTCTGAGCTCTGAATTTGGAAAGCATGATGTTTATAAAAATTACTTAAAATTGATCTGTGGAAGTCACAACTGCCAAAACCAGTAGAACATCACCTAATTCCCCATGTATTTTGATCTTCAGTGTTTTTTTATTTATACTACATGCTAGGGCGGAAACTGACACTCACAGGAGGGGTAAAGTTGCAGCAATGGAGATTTCACCTCCTCTCCATTTATCTAGCTAAATGCATCAGCAATACAAATGTCCTACCCAGTGCTTGAGCCTAAGGATATATGCCATCTTTCGGGTATCCTTGCATCTCAGTGCCTCCAAGGATACAGATGATGAGTTGCCAGGTACAGTCAATAAATGCTGTTTATTCTAATATGACCATTTATTTTATGGAAGATGCCGAGCTTTGACAACAGAAACCAAGCATCCATTTCCTCTGCCACTTGCTGTTATTCATTAAATTGACTTATCCTCTTTATTTGTTATTCTCATGTCTTTTGAATAATGTCACAAGAATGCAATATGATGCAAGGTTTCAAATGCCCTAATGTCCTCTTTTCCAAATCAGTGCCTTTTCAGTTGTTGTCAGGGTTTGGATACACTGAGGCACAGTACTTTCAGAAGCTTTGGTAGCGTTTTGCGGCCTAGATGAAAACAAACTGTTCAGAACAGATTAGACCAGATCACATCAGAGGACAGCTGGATGCTTTGGTTCTGCTAATCAGAAATTAGCAAAATACAGATCACTGATTCATTGCATTGTGGCAGTTTTGCTGCCTGTGCATTCATTCAATATTTACTTATTTGGGGTGAGCAAAAGCTATTTCCTGTAGTAGGTATTTGTCTTTCACCACAGTAGATAAAAATAGTATTAACTTCGGCTGAGGAGAAACGTGTCACATACCTTCTGGTGGGGAATTACAGCCCTGGGAGAGTCAATTCTGGGTGCTGTGGTTGAAACTGGCACTGGACGTTTAGATCTGGCAACCCAAAAAACAAGAGAAAAAAAGATTAGCAATCTGGACTCCTATTTTTCAGCTCTAATTTCACACAAAAATGCTGCTTCATCAAGAGTGAAAGCTAAGGATAGCTGAGACTTTCTCTAGTGATCATCGTGCTTTTTCTACATCCTCATTTATAAAGGTCTCAAACATGTGAAAAGGTTTGATACCGTTTCTCTGAATGATGAAAAGCCACCATTTACAGAAGCAGCCTCTGACTTGGGAGATCATATGTTTTCCAGTACCTAGTGACAAACTGCATTTTCATAGGTGACAATCAGCCACAACTAGATAAATTCAGATTTGGGCAGCACTCTAGAAAAAGAGACTTAAAACTGTCTTAAAACGCAGAGACTAAATGTAGGTACTGAGGCATCTCAAGATCAAGCCCCCAAAAGATTATTATTTAATAGGTTAAACTTAACCTCTCTGCAGGAAGAAACATGGGCTTCATTTCAGACAATTTACTTTCAAAAGGAGCAGATCACTACTGAATTAACCACACTCCACCCCAAATGCCTGCCTTTCACCCGTATTTGACAAATATATGTACATGGTCCTTTAAAAAACAAAAATAAACCCCATGAAAATGCTTTCAAAACACAGTTTGCCCTTTCATCGGAACATTAAAAAGCAAGCACAGTGACAAATGCTAACTGAAGCACTCTAGGATGCTCAGGTAGGTGAAGATGTATTTGTGGGTGGTGTTGTGAGAACCTACATAACGCTAAACATCCCCCTGAAATCCTTCCAGTACACATGGGATCACCAGAGAAAATGAAAAGAATGTAAATATAGTCAAAAGAATCACAATTATACCATTAATATCCTACTGTCAACCTATAGATCAGGATTATGCCTAGAATTCTCCTCTTGAAAAAGTACATTTCAAAATTAAGACAGGTACAAAAATGAAATAAAATTACTTAAAAGCATACAAACCAAGCAGAAGTGATGGAGACGTTCAGAATTGTTTGCTTTAGGCAGGAGATGACTATGAGGAGATGTTACAGAGGCTCAGAAAATAATGAATGGTAGAAAAAGGGAAATAAAACTATATTCCTGGACATTGAGTGAAATTGAAAAGCCAACATATATAAGATTTATAAAGGCAAACATTTTTTCCTAGAGTACTTGATCAACCTGAGGTGAATCTCATTGTTACAAGACATCATTGAGACTATGAGAGTAGCAGGATATCAGAAAGGTTTAGATATTTATACTTAGAACAAAAACCCCAACACCTGCTTCAGACTGGGCAAAAATAAGTAGCCATACAGATTCTCATTTTTCATGGCGCAACTTAAAAGACTGATAGTAGAAAACCTTCTGTGTTATGTTCATTATTTCCTTACTGAGGGCTGTGTTGCTCTTTCCTCTGAAATACTTACCAGTGGCATCTATCAGCGACAGAAAGCTGAGCTAGACAAAAATGGGGCTCACCCATAGTGGCAATCTCTGCATTAATACCTGGCTTCATGTTGAGCTGTGTATTTAGCTTTAGCTGCCACACATAAAGTATTTCCACAAGCAGGAGTAAACAAACAAACAAAAAAAACTAGGAAAAAGGAGTAATCCTTACAGGAACTGGAAGATTTCCATATAGAAGATACAGAAATTATGCTCCTTTGAGAGCTGAAAACAAAGATGATGCAATAGATGCCTCCCTCACAACGAGATGCTAGGACAATGAACACCCTTTGAGGAAACGGTGAAAACTGACATTCTGTTAAACAATAGGTAATTAACCTGTGACATTCACTGACAAAGTATGCCTGAAACAAGAGGCTAGAAAATTGTAAATGGCACTAACGTTGAGACTCACAGTTGGAACACATCACAATATGCTCCCGAAGACATAATTATCTGAGAAATATATACCTTCAAGTTCTAAGAACAAGAGCTAACCACTAACTGCCTAGAACAAACTTTCCTCTGGTGAGTTACTAACTGAACTTCCCTCAGGAGTGAGTGTGTCCCCTTCCTCCAACCATTTTAGCTTAAAAAGAGAAACAATAAATCATATTCATGAGACAGGCACATGTATCAAGAAAGACAGCAAAAAAGAGAAAGAAAAAAAATCAGCTGCAGCCCAGAACACAGAGTTGCTGAAAATTGACAGTGACAATTTATGAACAGACAAAGATTTAGGGGCAGATTCCAATCCTCCTTCCATTGGTGTCATTTCTGAGTACACCCAGTTATTTCTGTGAAGTTACACAGGGGGACCTGCACATACTCAAGACCACAGCCGGGCAGAGCAGGCACTACATGTCCCCTCTGCTCTGCTCACTGATCATGAATCTTAGTGCCAAATTTGCTCAGCACTGTAAATGTTGCTTCTCAGGTACAGAGGTATAGCAAACAACCACACACTGCATCTTTGGTGCATAAATGGAAAATATTTGTATTGCAGCAAAGGAATTTATTTACCAGACTACTCCATCACTTCTGCTCTTTATTGTATGTCTATTTTTCCTCATTCATTATCCGACCGCAGAAGATGATGTTAAAAAACTGTATTTATTCCACACCACTGATAAGCTACATCTGTCATTCACAGTGCTACCCAACCAAGATTTTTATTTCACACCAACTTTGACGTTTCAAGATGTTACTTTATAACAATGAAGTTCGTACATAACTCTGCCCTGGACATTTATAGCTTTGATATTTAAAAACAGAATGATGAGGCTTGCTAGGTTTAGCAGGGGCTTGCACCAGAGGAGAGGGCAGAAGAGGTGAAGTCAATTTGTGGAATGAAAGTGTATGCACTTACAGAATAAAGTGATTATTTACATAAGAGCCATTACTCCTCCGGGGAAAACATCTGCAAGTTCAGGACATTTTTTTCCTCCCTCTTTTGCTAGATGAATCAGATCCTGCGGCAACACAAGGCTGCTTTTCGGGTGATGACGGTGCTGTTGTAAACATGTGTGTCCAGGTTTACATTTTAATCCATTGATTGCAAAATTATTTTATTCCAAACATTCTGGGAGTGTACTTGCTTAGCAGGGCTATGAGGAGGATGAAAGTCCAAATTGCACAAATGACTGATTATTTTAGATTTGACGTTGAAATGTTCTACCAAGTTTGTTCTCCTGAAGCAATTAATTTGATTTCAACTCTTAGATATTTTCTTCTATATTTTCAAAATTAAAAATGGAAACAAAAACCTCATTTCCAAATGAAAATTCAAAACAGTTTTAATGATGATGAAATACATCATTCTGGTATTCTTTAAATTCCCTTCCTTTCCACAGACAGATCTCCCCTCTCCCTCAGTACTGGTTCTCTTTCTTAATGAAGTTCAAAAATGAGATGGATGTAGTTTTGTAAAGCAGTTCAATTTTGATAGCACTGCTGACATGGCTGTCAAAATTTTAACTTGTTCCCACCTACCTGAATATATCTTTAATTGAAGAGCGCTTGACTTCAATCCTGGTATCTTTGCACTCACAATAAAGATTCATTAGGAGTCAGCTGCATTAGGAGGAGCTGCCTGCCTAAGGAAGGGCTGCAGGAGAGTTCTGTAATGTACTATCAGTTTAACCAGTGTCCTCAGGGGAGCACAATACCGTAACTTGCAGAGAGGTGGCATGATCAAAGAGATAAAAGCTCTTTTTCACTTCATGTAGCTTTTTTTTTTATATATTTCACACCTTCACCAGTCAGTGTCTATATTCTCTTTTCTAATTCTCAGAACAGCCAAATCAACATTTCTTTTCTTACAGTAAGCTTTTGCTTTCGTTTTGTTACACACGAGCACTTACACCTTGTTGAGCATCGTCATAATTGTATCTTAATATTTCAAACACTAGAAAATGAAAAGGGGTTAAGTGCATGCAAAGGTAATAAAACAGATTAAATTAGCGTTAGAAATGCTTAGAAAACATTTCACATACTTTACTTATCACCTAACTGAAACGGAGTCATTCTGGAGTGGAGTGGGTGAGCACATAGCAGGATGAAAAACAACAGAGCATGTAGAACTGGGCTTCTGAAATATATCTGTTTTAATGCAATTAATATTAGAGACAATTTGGTAGGGGCTGGGGGAAGAGACATAAATGGGACAGACTAAATATTACTCGTGGTTATCAATTTGAGGCGTCCATTTATTAAGTGCTAAGATCAGTAATGGGTCAGTTAAATCTTCAGCTAAACAGTGAATTAAGTCACCAAACAGAAGCTTCTTCCTGTTTGTAAGTCTTGCACAGAAAATCTTGAGTCTTTTGATACCATGTTTTAATTCTCTAAGCCCTGGCTGGGACATCAGCAAACAGTCTTAGTGACTCCAATGAGGATCACAAAGACAAAACCTTGAACATTTCACAGTACTTCAGATATAACTGCGATCACTTTGGGGCTAGGATGAGTCCTACTTTTCCTCTCTCAGGGTATCATCTGTGCCTGCAATAAAATTGAAAAGTATTTCCATCAGCAGTTTTGCTCTCTATATATCAATGGTGAATGCAAATATTAGCATTTGGCTGGATGACTGATTTGTTAATTATTTCCCTGCATTGTGCTGCACTCGGATTGCAAGACAGGCAATTATGCTTTCCAGACCTAATGTTCATACCCACAGAAATATATGGACAAAAACTTCTTATGCATAAGCGGCACCAACCTAAAGGGAAGCTGCTATCCAAAAAAATCTATGTAAGAGTATTACCCATTTTCCCTTAAAAGGGATCTGAGTCAGGGGCAGCTGCAAACATTATGGGATAGAGAGGGAAAAGAAAAGGGAAAAAGCCTTGGAGATTTTTGTGAAACAAAGGAAAGGAAGGGATAATACGGAGATAATACTGGAGATAATATGCATAAAGCTGCAATTTTTTAAAAGAAGTATGTATTAAAAAATATTGGAGAAGCAAATTCTACTTTCCTGTTTTCTTTGACCCTTTCTACTTCTGTGGCATCTGCAGTGACTGTTGCATCTACTTTACTCTTCCATTCCCTCCTGCTATGCAAAAATTCCTTCTTTCTTGAACTGCCCACATTCTGCCCTCCAGCCTGTTCCTTCCTGGATGGAGCAACTGGCTCCCAATGCCTCCATCTCCTCTTAGCTGACTCAGTACCAACTCGAAAATTCCTCCATCCCAGCAGCTCCTATGGGCAAGTGGGGAGGCTCTGCCTGAACCCCTGCTGCTCTGCTCTGTGTGTGACGGTTCTCCAAAGAGTACTAAGTACGGATGCTGAGCACGTGCCTGGCACTCACCCAATGCACATGGCAAGCCCCACACTTAAACTCCATGGAGCATGGACACCTTTTTTTGAGGCAGGTTATTTTTCTTGCTGTGCTCTTCCTTCTGTCTTTGTCCTACTTCTAAACCATTTCCAAACCCTTCCTCTCCTTATCACTACTGAAAACTTCAGTAACCCATTAAGAAATTGGGTTCATCCCCAGGAAATTTCATCCAGTTATAGAACTTGTTTATGCTGTCATGAATTGAATTTGTATGTAGCAGTGTATTGCCATCAACACTTTTGAAAAAATACTTTAATTTATATAAAATCCATAACTTTGTTACTAAGTAATAATAGATGATAAGAATTTGAAAATAAGCTTGCTTTAATGGTGAATTACCAAACAGATCACTCAGTTATACAGTGATCTACTGTAGCTTACAAAACCTTGTTGACATCACTATATTATCATTCAAATCTCTCACACAGCTAAGTTACTTTGTTTTAAGCTCAAATATATCTTTTACTAGTTTTACTTGAGACCATTCATCCACAGTTTATAATCACAATGCTACTTACCTGAATTTTTCATGTTAACCCAATCCAAATGCACATTTGGCTTCAGGTTTCATTACAGGAGTTTTGCACAGCTTTTCTAGTTATCCATACTAACTCGATTTGAATAGCATAAGATTAACAAGTAAAATACATTTTAACTAGGCTGAAACAGGATTCTGTTGGAGGGAGAGTATGGTTTCTTTTTACTTTCTACTTTTCATTTACATGTTTTCTATGGCTATTACTGATCAGATAAAAGCATCAGATGATCCTCTCAAAGCTTGCTTTAAAATAACAGCAGACACATGAAGAAGAATAGAAGGGGTACTTTCAGCACAGTGCAGGCAAAACCACAGTACTTCAAATACTCAGAAATATATAAACAGGTATTGATGATAAATAGGAAGGCACTATTCTCATCTCGATAATAAATTGGCTAAATGCAGAACTTGGATTGCCTAGCTATAGAGAATGGTGTTACAGAATCAAAAGCAAGAGGCTGGAGTACAATCAGAATTATCAGAGAGGGATCAAAGCTTAATGGTTTAACCTTCAGATACAGTGTCTCACTTGAAATCTCTTAGTTCAGCGTAGTTATTTACTATTAGCGATTTCATTATTATATTGATTATTTATAATGACTGAGAGATGTTAAAAATAAATCTATTTGAGGTAAACATACACAAAATAATTTATTAGTTTAAGAAAATCACAAAAAAACATTTGGGTTGTGAAAGGATCTAATTCTGTAGATCAAAGAATTAGCTATTATTAATAAAGAGCAGAAGAGGCACAGAATAAAGATTCAGTGCTTGTATGTTGCCTACCATACCCTGGTCTTGAGATATGACTCAACTCTCCCCAGTAAACATAATAAAAAACAATTTTGAAGAATCAAGTATCAAATATTTATATAAGTTATTTAGCTGATAAATATCTGAAGTGAACCATAGTGATTTCCCCCTGTTCAACTTTTGCCTGCCATGCAGACAGTGTACCTGAGGCTTAGACTACCCCCATTCAATTATCATCAGGCTCCACTGCGGTCCTGCAACTCTCGGCTTCTAAACAGCTTCGTTAAGGGTGAAAGTCATTTAGGTACAGATTTCAGAGCAGCACTGGGGACTGCTGTAGAGCATCACCCTAAAGAGCCAGCTCCAGAATCAGGGAATGACAGCCAACCTTCAAAGATATAATGATTCACAAATATGATATAAAGCTTTGTAACTGCCTTCTGTTCATACAGAGGAGTTCAAGTGTTGCACAAATCCAAACAGATTTCTAATACCATGCAGGTGAAGTCTATTGCTCCCCTTCCCACTCAACATTTTTTAAAAGCAAAAGCCTAACTCAGGATACTTTAAGTATCCTGACCACAATTTACTTTCTTTAGTTTCCTGAAGCTGCTAATGAAGCATATTTACTTAGCTGTTTTTCCTGTAATTCCTCTTATTTTTGATGTGGACTTTCTGCATGCCACGTGGCTTTTAGAGCACTTCTAATTGACATATATCAGAGAGAAAGATTAGTGAACATGGATAATAAGATCTTACCTACAGTCTGCCTCATTTAGGCCTTCCCTTTTTCTATTTCCAAGCTAAAACACTTCAATGAGCTTTCCATTAATGCCTATATCTGAAAGACTTTGAGTGGAAACACAACTTAGTGTCTTAAGACTAAGTCAAGAAAGTTAGCCAGAACTTGCCAAAAGACTTTGTTTCCTTTTGAGGTATTCAAGTACTGTTTGAAGTTGTTGTTACAGTGAGGCAGAAACACCACAGGGCCAGCCTGTGCCCAGTGCTCAGCATTGCCATGCCGCAACAGACACCAGCCAGAGAGAGCACAGAAACTAAGAGGTGGCTAACCCCTGAAGATGCCTGAAAGCCAGGCAAAATGGACCTTGGTGTATCTCTGCTCTTGCTTTCAGAAACCATGGGGCCACTAAAGATTAAAGCTTTGTGAAAAAAGAATGAGGCCTGACAGCTTTTATAGTGACTGGTGGGCAAGAAAGATCGAAAGGAAACTACAACCCTCACACGCACAAATAATGCATTACAAGATTGGTCTAGTCAAGACTTCATATTTTACCTCACAATTCCTCATTCCACTCCTTCAAAATACTATATCATCCATTCCAATTAGCCTCAAGTGTGCAATTTACATTTTGACATAACCACACTTAAGCTAATCGATGTTAATCAATAAGAAAAGGTCCCAACACTAATACGTTGGGACCTTCCTGTCTTCCGTAACATTTCGGGTAACATATTGACTTCCTTATTGCAGAATACAACCAGTAACTATTTGCCTGAAAGATTACAACTGTCATCTGTATTTAGTAAGTGGTGTCAGTTCATTGACTCTGGTGAGATGTGCCTGTGATACCCATCTTGACCTTTCCATTGTGAGTGCAATATAATATGTGAAAGGATTCACATGGGGATTATCCTTAGCTCATACAGAGAATATTTCTTAGACAAGTAAAACAATGATTTTTAACCTCACCTCTAAGCTGGTATTTGGGAGGGGAAAAAAAGTGATGTGCACTCTGAGAACAGTCCTAATCCCTAAGTAGAATCTTGTTCTAATGAAAACTTCATTGCCCTTTAAAGCCTTGGCATATATCCACAGTTGCCAGGCTCTTTTCTAAAACTAAGAAGGACACTTTATGCAGTGAGTGTAAATAGCAATCCACTCAATTAAACTGCTCATGTAAGGAATATATTTATATTTATTGCAGTGACTGACATTGATACCATGGAAAAAGCTGTTCATTAATTTTAACAGCATTAAATGTTACTACTCAAAGATGGTAACTCACAGCCCTGTCCAAATGCTAGCTTGACATCTATTAACAAATTCTACTGTCCTCTCATACCTCTGTACAGAGACAACTGGGCGTGCAATGGGATTCACCTGTATTTCACAAGGAGTGAGGCAGGACCACCTCTCTCAGCTTCCTTAATCTGCTGGCAGGATACATCTTTTTTAATGCTTTGAGCACACAGCATCATCAGAAGTTTGCAAAGGAAACCTTGGCTATTGGAGGCAGATGGCTCTCAAAAGTTCTAAAGTCACACGTCTATGCAAAATAAACTAACTAGTATCATGTCACATCTACCATTAGCATTCCTCTCCTTTTTCTACTAATCTGCTTAAAATTAGAATTTATACACATTGTGATGCAGTAAAGCACTTAAGCAGCTTTTGACTACTCTGCTTGTCTTACCTCTCTGAAGGTAGATTTTGTATCACCTGAGTACAGGTACATGCAGTTACCTACAGGCTAAGGTTCTCACTGAGTGAATTATGGAGGGTCCGAACACAGACTGTCCACATCATCACGGATCTCAGTACTTTGTCCAGTGTAGATCATAATTATTCCAGAGCACATCACATGGAATATCTAACATTGAACAAGCTTTGAATTTATTGCTTTGTGATATTTAGCCAGTATTTTCTTAATTTAACCTTTAAATCCTGCTGAGAATCATATTGGCATATTTAAACACATTTTCTGTAGAACTCAAGGGAACAGATTAAAGGACAGAGCTTCATTTTTTCTTTTTATACTCTGACTTTTTAAAGTGTCATTTAACTTCACGCTATATTTCTATGGCAATACGAATATATTTGTACTTAAAAAATATGATAAGAGTCCATAATTTCTAGTGAAATGTCACCAAATGCAGATGGCACATCTTTGTCAACACCTAAGGCTGAGTTGTTAAATACTGTGTTCTGACAGAAGGCAGGCATTGGTATCCTTAATCCAGTCTGACGTGGTCACAGACACCTCACTCCTGCATCCAGTAATTCAGAGTTTCTTACTGGAGTCTTGGTGTGGCCCTTGTTCCCTAAACTCTTAAATGCTGCTACATGAGCTACTGAGTCCCAGGTGAGACTCTGGAGTATAAAAGTGTTGCTGCAGCCTCATCCAAGGAGCAGTCATTTAGTAGTGGGCATTCAGTTTTCATAGTTTTAAGATTGCAGTCAGAAAGGCAGGAACAACCAGGAAAAACTTAGTCCCTCCAAGAATGGATTTCAGGAGATATATTCACAATGCTGAACATGACCACTACTAAATTATCACTTGCATTAGTGTTCCTTTAAAAAAAAAGTCACGTTCATATGGGTTCAGATTCTACCTGTAATATGTAAGCAGTCCTTGAATGAAAACATCATTAGTTGGATGAATGTAATGGAATCATTCAGAGAAGGGAAAAAAACTTCCAAATCCATATTTTCATTCTTTATTTTTACTAATCATCTCCTACAATGATTTCAGGAAATGCTTCTGCAGAATAGTCCGAGTACCACTATTTCAGACTGTGCTTTCATCAATATTGTTTATATAGTTTAAATTTACTCTTAAACTGGGACAGATACCCTCTTCTAATTCTTCTGAGCATAAACACAGCCTAAATCTGGATCTGATTTAAAATGTGTCCATCAGCAGACCTAAACCATGCACAGAATTGGTTACCATTCACAGCTTCAGACAAAAGAAAGCAGTTTACAATAACCACTGAATTCCCCTTGCTTGCAGTTTGCTGTCACCACATGCTTTATTTATAGTAGGCCTGAAATAAATACTGCAGGATCAGCCATCTTTTGGTGCTGCACAAAAAAGGAAAGCTATTAAATATTTACCATAAGTCTCTCATAGCTTTGCCTCTGACACTTTCCCTTTCACTAGAGAAAAGGATTATTAAGCTCATGATTTTCCAGCAAAAGAGAGTCAGTTGTGACTGTCTGGAAGTGAATGGTAGCATCATTGGCATGCCCTGGGAGGGGGAGGTTGTGTCAACACACACCAGGCACAGAAAGCCTGAGCCTCTCCTGCTCCTCTCCAGCAGCACAGGGTGACACCAAGGCAGGAGTCTTAGAGTGTCACAGGAATGTGTGTGCCAGCAGAATGAGGCGCACTCATGTTACAGCACTTTCCAAAGCTAAGCCAGTACATGTGGTGAATCCTTTCCAAGGAGGCCGATCAGGTTCCTTGAGTTAAGATCAAATGAATGTTGTGGATGCTCCAGTGAAACGTGTTGCCCTCTCATGCATTGCATTTACTGTGAATTTAAAAAAGAAAACCATTCATATGAAATAAAAATAGATTTGGCATGCATTTCATTTTTCACCTGTGAACTGAATACTGTAGGACAATAAGTTTATGGCCTAGTATCTGTACGACAGCCAGCCAGTTAAAGATGAACTTTGACTGGCCCAGAACTAAAATGCCTGGGGGCAGCTGTGTAGCTCAAGTAACTGATTAGAAACTGATACTGAAAAATGACTGAGAACTAAACTCCAGGAGGTCACAAAAATACTAAAAGCTAAGTAATGTCTTTTTCCATGACAACCCAGGTCATTACAGAGTATGATCATAGCCTTCCACAGCATTGTCTAGCAGAGCAGAATGAGCACCAATCCCCCCTCAGTACATCTAGAGTAATGTAGGTTTCCAAGGAACAAGCTGCATCTTCCCTTGTATGTATCTGATGCTCCAGAATATCAGCCTTGTTTGCCTGGATACTATCACGCCTCATGGAGTACTACTACAGTGCCAAAGAAATTTCTTTCCTCCTCACCTCACTGCTGCTCTTTTCTTCAGCAAAAGAGAATTCACTTCCTAGACATGTTTTGCCTTCTAAACTAGAGGGTCCCATACACTTCTACACCACCAGATCACAAGTCGTTTTCTGCAGGAATCGCCCAAATACTTCAACTCCCTGCCACATGCCTGTCTGCATCCTTTAACTTCACAAAAGGACAACAGGGAGGCACGCTGCAGGCTCTGGAGAACTAGGCAGCCAGACACAGAAAATGAGCAGTCAGAAAACGCAGTATTTCTCTCAAGCCAGTAACAAGACAACTTCTGGCTGTCTGATAAAACCTCTTGCATAGCTGGCGAGACTTCCATCCTAACTTTGTGGTTTCATGTGAAAACATAGCATGGGTGAGGTGATAAGAACAAATTTAACAAGGAGTTTAGGGAAGGAAGCTGTCAGAAAAAGACTTGATATCCACAAATTCCTGAACCCATAATGGGATACCTACGTGACTGAAACATGGAGAATTCCACTCAGGCCAGCACTGTGCACTAAGCACTCACTGAAGAGCTATGATAGTGTTCCTTGAACAGTGCAGATTGATGGTACTTGAAGAAAAACTGAGTTTATATAGCAGACTCTCATTGTTTAGGCAGGAAAGTACGAATGGGCATTCTTAATGCTTCCCTTCTGCTACATTTGAGGTCTTGCAATTTGATGTCCTGCACAAGTGCTGACACCATGTACAGCTTTTCTTGACAGCCAAATAAAAAATAACCAGTGCCCCACCCTGAAAAAGAAACCCCCATAGGGAACTTAAGTGTGATAATAAAAGTGAGTAGCAGCAAACACTGTCTGAACTGTCAGGTTATAAACAATGCTCATGAAACCTTCATGGCCAGGATCAATAAAAGGGAAGGCCATCGCTCTTGAGAGCCAAGGGCCATTAGAAAAATAAAAAGCTTTCTGTCTCAGAGCATTTATGTCTAGATTTCATGTTCCACTGCTTCTTCCATGGCCTTATAGACTAAACAAGCAACTTCATTTCTACTTCCAGTGCTGCGATAGTGAAACCAAGCCACAGATTGCCTCCTAAGGAACTCTATGACCTTGAAACATACTCTGTAGAGCCACGTGACTACTTCACATAAACGTCCAAGATCATAAAAATTTAGGTTTCCCATCACAATAGTCAATTTCCTAATGCACATATATACCTTTTCCATTTGAAAGAATTTCCAATGTTTCTAAACTTTTATGCAAATTAGATAACTGAGTCTACCGATGTCTGTGTTACTCATGGAAACTAGCTTTGTTTCTCCATAGCAATAGAACACTCCACTCCAGTTTCATTACTGCAAGTCATGTCTAAAAAAGTAAAAATGATCTCTTAGGACAGTCATTTTCCTGGTAACCAAGTCCCAGGAGATTTTGTCTTTCTCCTGTTTTGTTCTTATGTGGTTGAAAATTACTAGTGACTGCTCCCATATTTCTCATGTTAACTATTTTTTTCTCACCAATACAACCTTTGTAAAATTATTTTTGTTGGAAGCATATTTCATTGTAAATTTTGGGCAGGTGACTAAACTGCCACTATGCTTTTGTACTTAGGTACTTTCCCTTGTGCCTAGGAAAACAGATTAATCATACCTTGAAAAATAAAACTTCCCAAATATCGTGGAGATGCCTTTTGTTCAAGACATTAGGATACTGGATCTTTAAGAGGGTTCTAAGCATTCGTCAGTTGGCTGAGATCACGCACTGGTAGGATTTAGCTTGTATAAATACTGAATTGTGTGAAGTGAAAACCAGCTTGATGCCTCTGAACACAACTTTTTGAATAGCCCCATATCACCTAAGAAACAACACTATTAAAAAAAGAATTACTTTTCAGTCTTTGTCATTTGTTTTTCCCATATAAGTCTCGTGAGGCTGAATGGGTCACCAATGCAAACTAATAGCTCATATCAAAAAGCAATGTCGTACTGAAGAGGAGATTCTATGAATTGTGTAAATTTAGAGCAAAAGCATCATCTGTGAAAGTTCTCACTTGCTAACAAAGCAGCTGTCTGACCTGTTTGTGCTTAATAGTATTTCATATTACTTTATGCCATTTTTCTTCTTTTCAAAATGGATTTGAACTAATCTACATCCATTATCTATGCAAACATATTTCAGTCTGTGGAATGCTCCATTACTGCTTACTTTGGCTGTTCATTATCCACATAAGTTGATTATCTGAATCACATAATATTGTTTTAGAACCCAGAGATAAGGCAAGCCTTAAAAAAATAAAAGAAACAATAGATAGAGCAAAAAAGCAATAAATAATGATACTTCCACTAGAATTACATGGACAAAGAATAATGTATACCACAATAAATAAAGCTTTACCTGTCTGAAAAAACTTTAAGAAAAAACTAACTACTTCAATCATTAAACAATACGGAAACTGTGCTCCTGGATGCTGTAAAATGCCTTTTTTTAAAAAAAAAAAATAAAAAATGATGTAGCCCCTGGAGTTGCTGGTGTTGTAATTTAGCAAGTACAAAAGCACAACAATTACTCACATGAAATACCCCTGCCAACACTTGATCAAAATCAGTGGTTTAAGTGACTTCCATCTGCAACATGTATTACTCTAATCTGGTTTTGTTAGTCACAGATTTGGGAACCCTTCCACTGTGTGGAATGAGAGGCGACAGCTTGTAGTTTTAAATGCCAGGCCACGGAGGCAGCCACTGGACCGCTTTCCGTATTCAGGAAAATTAACTCCAAATGTGCAGCAAGCCAAAGTACAATGAGAAAAATGTTCTCTTAATATAAAAACACAAAGATCCAATAGAAAAGCAGAGAGAAGTTCTAAAATAAATTATCAGAAAGGATTTTCCTTAACTTACAAATACAAAATCATCCAGAACAGCGTAAATCTTTTTTAAAAAGGTATCATACATATCTCCATAATATCACTAGCATTCATTAGAATGGAGCAAAAGAAGTCAGAGCGGGTCACACGATGAGAATTCAACTACATGCATCAAGACAGTGCCCCATCTTCCCTCAATAACTTTGGAAGACAATTTTTTTCTGGCTTCTGATATAGAATCCATTTCAGCGCATTTAGGATCAGGCTTCTGGTGTCTGTTTGATTTTGGCTGAAAATCTTGCTTAAGCACACTAGAGGCACACCTGCACATCATATGAGGTGGCAGAAATGATTCCATCCATTTCCCTACCTCCCTTGCATTCACTGAAACAGCTACACTACATTCTTTGAGAAAAATCTCCAAGGTTTTAATTTGAGAAAATCTGAAGAGCTTTAATGTAAACCCTTTTCCAGGAAATATACAAGTCTATACATAAGTCTACCCAGTGTTCTCACAGAAGCTAACAGGTATGCTGCAATTTTGTTATCATCTTTCTACTTTGTGTACTTATTTTATACATTATCTGGAACACCCACTTAAAGACAAACTTGACATGTACAAAGCCATATGGGAAATTCAGCCATACATTTTGCTTTAGAGCACCCTACTCTGTCATGGAAACCTTAGCTAAAGATCTTTTTCCCTTAGGTGTTAGCCTGTTTCTGATACTCCTTAGCTCTACTGTACATCCATGTATGAGATTTTCTGGTATATTCTCAGAAATCATACTTCCCCATTACAACCTGCTTTCTATATCAGTCTTTGCTTAGCCTATGTAAAAATTATCTTCTCCACAACATAGTAAAAATAGCCATTATTTTGCTTTATGTAATTTTGAAGCCTTAAATAATAATGCAACTGTTACAGAAAATCTCTGTGCAAGGTTATCTGACTTGAGAACAAGTTTCCTAAAAAACAAGCAACACTAACCAGGAAAAGTTAAGAGACCTTTTTGTGAAAAGATTGTGCTTTCTCAATGGTAAGACAACTTTTATCACATCTCTATGAGAAAGTCTGCTAATGTTCTACTGACTTCCTTTCCTGCACTCAGGCTACATCTTTCTTATTCTGTCAGATGCAGAGAGGCCACTTTCAAACTCGCAGGTGCCAGACAACACAAATTCTCAGCCTGCTGTGATTATTTACCCCGTGAACAACAGGTTCCTCCCGTGCACTCATAACACTTGTTGTGATGGTCATTTCTAGAACAGACACTCATGAATTGACCAAATAAAACTGTGTGCTGTCCACGTGGGAATAAACAATAGAAACATCACTGTTGGATTTACTTTTCAACAGAAGCCCGATTGAGTATGGGATTACACACGGATTCAGTAGGCTAAATTCAACACCAATACACTCACATAGATTATCAACCATACTGATTTCTGTAAGAATCCATGCTGATTTCTACAAGAATCAGAGCAGATTTTGGCTTTCCATCTCATATCTGTGCCATGAACACTTTAAGTAAATCTAACAGGCAAAGACGAAACACTTATAGCTGTTAGTCACAGGTTTCATAGAATGGCTTAGGAACACAAAGACTTTAACTTATATCAACATACTTCTGAAGAGTGAGGCTCAAGTTGTGGCTGGCTGACTTGATCTTGTTCTGGGCCTCTAAGTGAGTCATGCTGTCAGTGTTGACTCCATCGATGGCTACCACAAGGTCCCCTTGGTTCATCTGTGACTGTGCTGCCTTGCTGCCAGGGGTGATCTATGTGGGAAAAGAAAGGGAAAAAAGTCATACCAGGATAAGTCATTCTGTGCACAAAGCACTTCCAGAGATTTTGCCCAGAATCCTAATGAGGAACAGATACAGCAATAACTACAGTAATAGATATAGCAATGGCAATATCTACTATTATATGCATGGAGCACCAAAATTCATGGATATTAAACAAACTCAAAGTTAACTCACATTCCTGCAAAGGTCGAGGACAATGTCTACCTGTCATTACTTCAATTTTGAGAGGTTAAGCCCAATGCAGTGTTTCCCTTACCACGTATTATCTCCTCCTCAGGGGGATAATTATCATTATTTATATTGGAGTAGTATATAGAGACATTACTCAGAAGCGGAAAACTAATCAACCACTATCTCCTGCATGATTTTATCATATTTTCCCTCCCAAAAGCCATTTTTCCCAAATTACTTAATTATATTGAATGGACAGAAAAATTAATGTGTGTGAGGGGCCTTGGACATGCTTTGCTTCTTTTATAGCAAGCTTTATAGGAAATCATTCTGCTTAACCTTACCCACATACAACTACAGCTCCATTACCAAGACGGATCACTACCTCCATCAGATGACCTCATTAACCTGTCGGACCTGACACTCCAAGGATAGACCAGCACTTTTAGAAATAAGATACCACAATGCTTCAACTACAAACCCAACTACTGAGACAACAGTCCAGAAATTCTGGTCATTTGCTATGGTGTCACATTTTGTTAGCTCCAGATGCCTTGTGGACTGCATCTTCTCCAAATGGACAGTATCCTGACCTCAATTTTACACAGCCCTCTCAGCTTGCATTTGGATGACCTTGATCCAGTACAGCTACTTACGAAACTTGACTGCATTAGGGAACTCCAACCAAAACAGAGAAGCCTTCGCATACCATCAGCCAGACAAATTTTAGTGAGCACATCGGAGTAGTCCTCTGCTCTTAGTACTTAAAGGGTATGGACATAAGCTACAGGTCTTTGCTCTTAATTTTAGGTACCCACTTCCTTACATTCTTCACTTATTAAAACAAACAAAACAAAAAACAAAAACAAAAAAATGACAAAAACCAACCAAACAAAAAAGAACAAAAAAACCAAACGCCAAACCCAAAACACCCAAGGATGATCTAAAATGCTACAACAAAGACTGCAGTCAACAACTCTGTTCCTTCAGCACAATGAAGATAAAAGAAAGATGTGTCTGATTATGAGCCAAAAGTCCCTGTGAATTCAGCCAGGGTGAAACCATGAAGTTAAATTCCTAAGGAAACCAAAACCCAACACAAATCCAAACACTTTTCCTCATCAAGTGCAAAGTGAAATTCCTTAAGCTGCCTTCCCTAATATGACATCAAAACACTCAAAAATACATACATTCTCAAACCAAAAAAGACCTTCCAAAACAATTCCCAAGGCTACTTATTTGTGCTCATCCAGTGGCAAAGCCAAAGAAGAAAAAAGGAATATATACATAAAAAAATCAATTTCAAGGGGCTCAGTATTGAGGCTGACAGTCTAATTGACAGTGTAATCTGACAATGGGAGTTGCCAGTTTACTAGAACACAAGTTCTAGTATCAGGGTGCTAGAGCACAGCACCTTGAATCCTTGAAGAGTCTACTTAAAAATAGAGATTACTTTGGAATTAGGCACTATAAATAAATCCCAGATTTGACTGGAAGAGACAGCTTTCTATACCTTTTCATTAGAGACAGAAGCAGTAAAAGTTCTATGCTTTCTGAGGGAAGGACAGCCACAGATATAAAGTTCTTATGCGAACTAGAGTTGACCGATAATGGCAGTGCCATTCCCTGATGTATTTTTCTGGTGTTAAGGAACAAAGGGGTGGGAGAAATACTTCATGGTAGTTTCAATGATGGAGTTTCATTCCGCAGCCTAATGCACCCTCATTGAAAGAGATTAGTAGAAATAAGAGATTCATATTACAAGCATGGTTTTCCTAACTTATTATACAAGCATTACGCTCTATGCATTTAATTGACTTGCTTTGTGCTGAGTACACAGAATCTAGATGCCTATAAAGAATAGGGATTATTTGCATACCCACATGTACTTGTATAGTTACTCAAAGACCCTTCCCTCATATATGTCAATTAACAAAATCCGCTATAAGATAAGAAGTCAGGAAAAAAAAGTGAACAAAAGTCAAACTCAGATAAATCAGTCAGTAAGACTCGAATTAGTCAAGTAGGACATTTCTCAGTGTTTCTCAATTTATACTTTTTCTCTCTTAACATAAACTGTCACCAAGGCTTGAGCCTTCTTGATACAGATTTTGTTAATAAATAATTTTCACACATCACTTTTCTAAGAAACCATTTTTACCATGTCTGGAAGCATGCAAGTTCTTGCCACAAAACGTTAACTGTGCAATGCTGATACTTCCAGTCTCCAGACAGCTGGTTCCAAATGCTGGGAACTCCCCCTTTTGCTTATCAAGAACAAAGACTAGTTTTTGAACATCAACCCAGTTCTTGAAAGTCAAATCTCTGCCCTAATTTGGGAATTCTTACTTGACACATACATCTCTCCTTCCACTCCGCAGTTATGCTTCAAACAAAATAAGCCCAGAGAAGCAGAGCTTCTACAGAAAGGGTAAAAAAGTCTAGATCTGGGACTAGTTTAAGGTAGCTCTGACATATCGACTTCCCTCTGAGTTTCTCTGATTTCTTCTTTTTCAAGCCCCAAATTTAAATGTTGTATCTTAAAATAAAGATAGGGTAGTCGTAGTTACCTGCTCTAGGATTAGAGTTCAAATTTAAAGGGAGGGGATGGCTATACTAGTGACCTGATTTCACTTACTCTAGTAGGATATTTTCTGCCTAACACTTTCAGAAGACACTACCTAAACAAATAAACAAAAAAAATTAGATTCATCAGAAGATTCTATCAAACAAAAAGTCCTGGGTAACTTGGATTTTATGATTTATATAAATTTCTAACTATGGCCATTGCCATTTCTAACTATGGCCTTTCTGAGAAGAGCCACAGGAGAACCATGCTGGGAAAGAAAAGGAAACCATCTCAATCATGGCTTACCAGCCATCGTTCCTTTATCTAACAAGGAAAGGAAAGGAATTTGTAGTCATCTCTTCAGCCAAGTATAATGGTAACAAATTTTGGGCTGGATTCCATCATATAGCTGGCACCCTTCCAATCTCCATTTCAGGGGCCGGCACTCCATGGATGTCACTTTACCTCTAAAATTCAGCTTATCCTAGCTTCATAGACAGTAAGACTCACAAGTATAAAAGATGGATCTAGTTTATTGTATCTGTAATTCAGAACCATAATAAATATCAGGAAAGAATTACTTCTTCCCCCAGTCTTTCCACTGGCTAACAGCATATTACATAAATTATTTGATTCTGTAGAGGTTTATATAGAAGGCATTACTAAAGCCTGGATGTAACATCTATATAAAGATATTCAAAACAAAGTACAAAATTATACTTATTTTAGTTAGAAGCTAACAGGCTTCTCTGTGAGATTTTCAAGTGAGCCCACAGTGTGCATCTGCAGCAGACATTTAGAACAGTGAGTAATTGTTGGGGACAAAATACCAGTGTACAGATGGAGATATAGGGCAGCCAGATCTGAAGTGTCAAGGCACATTCAAGACTATCTTGTTCCCATTTTTAAAGATCCAGCAGAAAGGAATGGAATGCAAAGTGTTTATCTGCTGGTATTTTCCTTTGAAAATTCATGTCTGCTCTACTAAAAACTGCTAAATATAATCACAAACAGAAAAAAATTGTGTCTTTATGAAATCTTTAGGAATTCCTTTCTATTTAAAAAGGTTTTTAAAAAATTTTTTTAAAATAAAGGGTGAATGTTAATTAACCCTTGGAATTAGACTGCAAATCCAGATCTGTCTACAAAGAAAGTTCTAGCTTGCTCTCATCTCAGCCTCTCTTCTGTTAACAAAAGTAGAGAAGCATAGTAGTGTTTAGGCCACTTTTCAATTTGACCACAGAGGTTTTTTTTCTTAAAACATCTCTGGAGAAGGTCTAGACAGAAATATTCCAGAAAATCTTTGTAATAGTCTTACCTCATTTGCTCTGGATTACAGCACAGCTTTCAGATGCTAGGTTTTGCAAATGGCTTTATTTAAGGCTACAGTGAGATGCTCACCAGAGATTCAAGGTAGAGTATTTCCATCAATTGATTTACAAAATCCAAACCAGGGTACCTCTGCCAGATCTAATTTTAATAGTATTTGTTTAGCGCCTCAAGCCCAAGCACAGACTTCATCTTGAAAAGTCAAGCATCTTTCACCTCTCTCAGAAAAGCAGAGGAACACTTGCTGCTTCAGACGTGTGAATTTCCAGCCCTGACAAATTTCCTACAAGGCAGACATCTGACTTCCAATATTCCCAGCTTAAAGCAAGTGGGCAGGCTGGAAGTATCACATGTTGCTTTCAGCACACTACAGAGAATTCTTACTACGCTCTGTTGTGAGCAGATCTGTATACGGGGTAAAAATATAGTACAACAGTGACAGCTGTGCCCTAAAAGATAAGACTGCACTGGGTTCAGAGTAAATACTACTTAGCAGGAGCTCTGGGAGGCAGCGTACAAAGTGCAGCTGCTGCACCACCTTGAGAACAGCACGTGTTCCCATCCAAGCCCCCTCAGCTCCACTCCAAAGGGGGCGAGACAGGGATCAGGCAGCATTTGAGTGGCTGAGTGTTAAAATATTAATGAGAAAGCTTGTAAAAACAGATGGATGGACAAAGCTTTCCTACCGCAGGGAACTCCTAGTTTACAAGGTAGACAGAAATACATAGGGAGGCCTATACAACCAAGAAGTTGTTAATATGGTAGCTTGCAGCATTAGCCAGGGCCTCTTCTTTTTCCAGGACTCAAGCTATACCTGACCCCCTCCTGACCCCAACCCCAAAATCCACAAGTTATATTTTCCCTTTCTCATTTAAGAACAACATTTCAGAGAATTAAGTATTCACTAGCACTAGAAATACACTAAAGCACTGGGAATGAATACCCTCTCCTCTTCAGGATCTCTAGGATAGAAGGAAATATTAAAAGAAAATGTTCCTTTCCATAGTCAGAAAGGCTAGAAATCAGATACAGGACATAAGCTGTCAGCTACCGGAGACTACAATACACTATTACAAGAAAATGAATGGACAGACGTTAAGGATCACTAGAAATTAAAACGTGTTTCCTTTATGGAGAAAACAGCATTTAAATCCCCCTTTGTTAAATTTTTGCAAGTGTTTTTTTGTATAGATACTTCCAACAAACCTTCATAGGCTTTCTAAGCGCTGAGGCTCACAATGCCTGGGAGCACAAGCGAAACTTCCTCATTTTGCACATAGGAGCATGACCTACTGAAAAGAGGAGAGACATGCTTTGAAACCTCACTGCAGAACAGTTGCGTGCAACTGGTGAATGCCCATCTGAATCCAAGTAGTCATCTCTGGACTGGAGACATCAGTTCTTCTCCCATTGTTAACAAGTTAATTGAGGAAATTTATAGTATTGTTTCCTAAATGAGTCACTCTCCGTTGCTGCCCCTTCAACAAATCTGTAACAGCTCCAAAGGGAAAATCATGGGGGTTTTTTTAGAAAATAGAAGGCAATTCTGGACAAGAAAAAACAGCAAAGGAAAGGAGTAAAGCCCACTGGCATAAGTCATCAGGCAGAAATTAACCATTTCATTCGACACACTGCCAGAAGGCATAAAACATGAACAAAAAAGGAAAAAGCCTAGGTAGCCTATGCCATAGAGCAAACATCCCACTCTCTTTGATGATGGCTTTTATACCTTCAAGCATCAGATGGGAGAGCTGAGCAAGACTGATTAAATGTAAAGACAGAGGACTGCAGGAAACTAGAAATAAAAGTCCTTGCACGTACCGCTAACCAAACCTAAATAAAATACCCTTTTGCAGCTCCCATTTTCCAGAAGAATATGTCTCCTCATTTTCAGTTTACTGCCAGGCTTTACTTTGTTTTCCTTTTCTATTTTTTGTTTTTAATGAGACAACAAAACCTGCCTTAAATGAACACTCAGGGCATCTGCAAAATGTGCCACTGACACCTTGAAGAGCTTCCATTTATATTAAACAGAGCTGAGCTGGCAAGTTGCAGAGACACTCTGAAGTGGCCTCTCAGGCTATGCTTCATCTGTAGTTAGGAAGAGAGATTACAATACATATGAGAACACCTAAAATAGCTTTAATCTACCTCTCTTTGGTACCAGGAGCTACGATACCACAGCAGCACAGAGATTTTTTTGGACAGCCAGGCAAGCACTTACAATTCAGGACACCCTGTGCTGAAATCTGTACTGCAAGAGCAGAAGGGCTATTAGCACTTGAGCTATCTGGCTTACCTCAGTCTCGGGTATGCCAACCCGTGCTAAAATGGTACCACCTCAATTCACACCAGAAAATTTCCTTGGGCTTAATGCCTTTACAATGCTGCTGTTAATACACAATATATAGGCTCTTCAAGGCAGAAGACAGCCACCTAGCCCTCTTGCCAAACTAAATAGACCCAGGTGATGAAAATAAGCCAAATGTAAAAGATTTTCAGCTGGGAAATGAAAGGAAGCATATAGGCAATGCTCACGGGATTACTCTGGGCAAGGCTTTGGGGGTTTTTTTTGAGAGTGAATGTGAATGCTCCTGTCTGTGGTTGGAAAGGACATGGTTCTGTTCCCTGACCTCAACCCCATGTTATCAGATAGGAAAACTGTCAATCCTTTGTTAAAAAATAATTTGCAGTTTAGCCTGTTAGAAGCATGACTAGTCTGTGTTTACCAACTATACAGATGATAGCCAAATTGTGGATGTGGCTTTTTAATAGGATGTGTTGGCAGAGCTAGGAGACTATGCAGCTCTCTAAATCTTGTATGGTATGACTAATAGTAATCTCTCTTCTCCCAGTCTTCATCTAAAAATAGCTGTTAGATCTATTCAGTCTATTCTCAGTTAGCATCACGTACTGTGCCAAGATAGTGCGTGCTACGTATCTTGCAGAAATGAAATGGAAGCAAAGAGGTGAGTCATATAATAATAAACGTTGATTGTTTTGTTATGACAACAGTTTTTAAGGAACAAGTGAGTAAGTTCCTCTGTGGTATCAAAGAATTTAATAACCTTAATGCAAATAAAAACTGAGAATATAATCGAGGTACTGATCCTTAGTATTCTGGCAGCCGTGTGTGTGTGAGCAGTTCTGTCGACTTCCACAGGACAACTCCCTGCAGCAAATTTACACTCAGCTTCTAAGTGCTTGCAGGGTCAGAACTGCCAAGTTTCTTCAAAGGTTCCCCTTCCTCTTCCCTACTTCCCAAATTTTAATTCATTTTAAGGCTGTTTTTTGAGGTGGGATGTTTCTTTGTGTTTCAAGTAGACAGATCTCTGTTACCAATATGGCCTTTTGCATTTTCACAGCTATGGGCTTCTTGAATTCTACATTCTGTGCAGTTTTTTTACCTCCTCATACAAACACAATTTGTCTTTTCTCCCCCTACAAGCATTAGCAATAAACTGAAGGGTTGATGTCTTTTGCTATTGCCCACTATGGTAAGATTTTCTTTTTTTCAAGTACATTCTGCTTAATGCGTTTCACTGTAACTAAGACCGCAATGCTTTATAACTTTGAAGGGCTTGTGATCTGTTCAGCAACAATGAGGCCTGACTAAAAGGGCATTTGAGACAATACTGAAAATTTTAGTTCGGCAGTTAGTGGCCTGCAGCCACTTCTGATATTAAGCAACTTAAAATAGCTTTGACTTTGAGTAAGTCCTGAGGTTCCAGCACAGATTTGACTGATGTATGTGACTCCTCTGCTGCTGTGTGTTTGTAAATTAGGGTACTTATTACCTTGACACAGGTTTACAATTTATTGTACTTTAAACATGCATTTGTTTATTGAGTTCTTTTTGTTTCTGGCCACCAGAATACCAGGGGAGTAATTATTTCTCTGATCACTAAAACACAAGCTGCCAGTTTGAGACAACAAATAGCAGTCCTGTCTCTACACCAGAAGTATGTAGTATTCAACTCCATGCTTTGCCTACAGACACTGGAGTAGCATAGCCCACACAGAAAGGCATCTGTATGAAAGAAGATCAAATGCAGCACATGTCCACAGCGACAGAGATGTTGAATCGTAGCTAAATTTGCAGGGACTACACTCAGTATCATGCCATTACTTTTAAGAGGCCATATTGCCCAATGTGAATCTGTTTCAGTTGGATGGCCCAGTATTAACCATCCACCATATAGCATCAGTTACTCATTAAACACACTCATTATCCACAAGAATAACTGTTTTGTAGCTGAGCTTCCATTGATGCTCTGAGAGAGAATAAACAAAACCACAGGCTTCAAACTTCAGAGAATGAAGAATTCCTTTCAAGATCCAAGTGAACAAAAAAGAACAGAAGCAAAGTTCCCCTGAGAAAGTGCAATGCAAATTTCTTCTGTAATATGCTTTATCATGTTTAGTGCATAAGATGACATCCTGCCAGGATCCTTGGAATCCCAGCAGGATCCTTGGAAATTTAAAGATGTAGCAGCTAAAACACAATCTTGACACATTTAACAGGTACTTTTACTGCTGGATGTTTCAGGAAGCAAGGGAAGTTGTAGAGACTGAGGATGTTTCTTTTACCTGCTAACATGTAATAGCTTAAGCTTTGCTTTCCTAGCTTTTCAACTGAATGCAGAGATGTCACTTCCCTTGTGAAGCCACAGGAACCATATTTGTTTAACAGGCAATAATTTGAACATATCGATATAACATCAAATCTAAAAGGGAAATCTTGTTATGTTGAAGATCGTGAAGGCTGACAAAATAATTAAAAGCAACACAATCTGAACTTTAAAAAAGGAAGCATCTTGGTTTACTGCTTCTTTATCTTGACTGAAGAGGGATGTGGCTGTTGCTGAAGACAAGGATTGAGCTTTATTTATAGAGTGGTGATGCCAATTCTGGTTTTGGGTGTTTTAACCCATTAAAGTGGTGGGTACAGCATTCTTCAAAAATTTCCCACTTAAAGCTTGCAGGGTGTAATAAAAAACCCCCAGATTTTATTTGACAAAGTACAAGCCAGCAACATATATGGTTTTCTCAAGGTAAAAGCACCCCTCTAAGTGAATTTTACATCCATCAGCTTTATAATCCTCTATTGCATAAACGTAGCTGAGTATTTCCCACACATCCCACAGTGGCTTCAGGGCACATAGCAATATTAAGCTGAAAAGTTTTCAAAATATGTTTTTTTGTCTTTTATTCCATATACTAGAATATTTTCCATACAATCTACAATAACGATTTTTTGTGTGACTTCAGAATAGCTTCCTGTTTACAGACAAAATGAAATAAGAGAAATGAAATGTTCTAACATACCGGTACTGTCTGTTGCTAAAGGCTATTTCAGACTCAAAATAAAAGTAAAAAAAATTAGTGAGATGGAAAAAGAATCATTTATTGAGAAAGATACAGTGTTTTTTTGTTCAACTACTAATGCAACATGGGTAGATTCGGTGACCATAACAGTGCCTACTTGACTCCTCTCCCCTGCAAACCATCAAGCTTGTGATGAAACAGGAGGCCAAGTAAACCCTGACAGAGTGGCTCCTACATTAATCTAGGGCTCACAAGCTTGTTTAATTTCTGGACAGCAAGAAGTCAGATCAGCTGGGTCTGTTATAGACAAAGGTAACCTGGACTGATAGTCTTCTTTCCCCAGAGAGTACTGCTTTATCAGCTCCCCTTCCCATTTCCTACAGATATTCTGAAGTAAAAAAATATTCTAAAAAATTACACAAAAGACAAAGATATGTTCTGAAAACTTACAGAAAGTCTTCATTAAACATCAATATTGTTTATGAACCAACACATCCTGAAAGGTACAACTGAAAATACTGCTAAGTTAAGAAAATGCAACATCAAGAAGGGTGCACTGAAACAAGGTTTTAACAAGAATGTCCCATAAATTTGAGAAGCCATAAGCTGATTTAGAAACAGGTTATTTAGAAAGGGCTTAAAGAAATGAATGATCTCAGCTAGTTAATATTAATTAGCCTATGGTGAATGGCTCTTCATTTAAACTGACCTGTGTTTGATGACCCAAACAATGCCACTCACCTTCATAAAAGACCATGTCTTCTATTTTCATGCCCAAGTTCTAGGCTGAAACTTGACTCAAAAATTCCCAACCACTACAAGGAAAACTGTTCTTGGGGAATTTCCATTCCAGATACAGGCAGGAGTATGTGATCTCAAGACTCCTAATTCAGCAGAATGCATAGTTCAAGCAGCGCCAGTTATCTTTGGATAAGCTACTGGGTGTTTATTTTTTTTGCAGAGGGAAAATTATTTATTCAAAGTCCCAGTCCCTCTAGAGTTCTCTAAAATGGTAAAGCACGTTTACTTGACCATCTCACTCAGCAGCATATTCCCAATAATCCATGTTAGAAAAACAGAACTACTTCCACAAAAAGAAAACCAGAAACTTTCTGACATTCACAGAGCTTGCTTAGTTATTGCTGTGACAAGGATGACATTTGGACCCCTTGCCAGCAGTAATACCAGGTGTATTACCTACTTTGTCAACATTCATCTATCCATCTTTTAGGTGCCCAGAGCAGCACTCCCTTCTGGACAAGCTGATCTGTTGTCTCTGATGACTGGTAACTCCCTGAGAAATTACCCAGCACGTGTGTGTGTGTGGAGGGGGGATTTCAGTGTGCAAAGACTATGACCAGTAACTGGCACTTGAAAAGAAGGCATTAAGGCAAGAAGAGAAGCCTGCTCAGTGTTTCCTATTCAGCTGACGAGCTCCTGCAGCCTTTCACCTTCTGAGCTGCTCTCCCTGGTGATCAACAGGTGAGGGTTAGACAACTTTCAGTTTGCATCGAAAACGCTAAGTAATACGTATCCCATCTTAATAAATTCTTTAACTTTACTTTGTACTACAGTCCAAAGGGTCCAATGAAAAATCTCTGTTGTTTTAATTACAGATAGCAAAGTGGGGAATCATCAACTGTGCATGAATGCTTTTTGTCTAAGCAAAAGGCCCCTGCAAAACACAGCCTACAGCTGTCTGTGATACTGATATTGCTGGTTACTGACACTTTTACCTGTTAACCTCAGGAACAATGTTTCTGCTAATTCCTTTTTGGGTGCTCTGCATCTCTCCTGTTATAGCTCGTCTAGATTTGGTGTTGACCACTTCCTTGTATAAGCAGCACCAAGCTAAGGCAGGATTATTTTTCCAGAGCATACAGGTTTTAATAGAGTGTTTCAGGTAGAGCCTTGACGCATGCTATCTACATACACTCCTCCAACTCTCACTTCTCTGTACATTCCTCTTTCTTTCAGGTAGTTAATTATGTTGGAAGGAAAGTAACAGTGAATCAAAGTTTTCTACCAGTTTGGCAATGTGACCAGTTATTTAGGAGCTTAGGATAGATATTCAGAAATGGCTTACACGTTCGTATCTAATAAACATTCTTACACAGCAAAGGTTAGGCGCATAAATTATGTGTGAAAATCATCATTAGCCTGCTTGGTATATTCAGCAAGGCTTCATCTAGATTAATGTATTTCTGATTCTTAGTTTAAGATATTAATTCATCCTTGATTCAGAGCATGGCTCCTTATGGATCATCAAGCTGTGTAACTTATGCATAGCTTGGGCCTAACAGAATTATTCTGCAGGGTGCTTCTCTTCCATTTCAAAGCTGTACTTTTATCTTTCATTCCTTCCTTGGTAACTGCAGACATTTTTCTCAGAAGGAGTGGAAGCAGAGGTTGTAATGAGCTACACACCTAGCCACAATGAGTTTCAAAATTCTGCATGTCCAAATTACGAATTTTCCTCCCTGAACCAGGGTAAATACACTAATTAGGATAATCTGATTGCATATTTTGTTATGGAATAAATGTTCACACGACATCTATTTAAGTCCATGGAAGGAATGCAATGAAGTTCAGAATTTGGCTTAACAGTGTTTTCCTTGGACGCATCAGACACTGTAACTTCTGCAGTGGAGCATGCCAAAATAATTGGTTTGGAAGAAGCAGAAGGAAGTTGTTGTTTGACCAAGAAAGAATTTCAGAAAGTCTAAGGTGGCCTGCCTTTCTGTGCTCAGTTTGTCTTTTTTCCTTCGTCTGGCACCAAATGAATTGCTAAACAATGTATTGTGTACATGACAAAATATGACAGTTACTTTAACTGGGATTCCTGCTGCTAGTAAAACTGTTATTTGCCTGATACAAATGAGGAATGAAAGGAACACGTAGAAAAAAGTTAACCCTCCACTTTGATGTCAAACGAGGACTTAGCTAAACTGCAGGACAATGAGCTTCATCACTATTTTGTCATCAAGCAAGCATCTGAATTGCTAAATTAAAGTGGCATTTTGGACTGCATAAAGCAAAAATGTCTTTAAAGAAGACTGATGTATTCCCTAACACCAACACACGAATCTCAGACCCAGCCAGAATTATGACTGATGGAATTATGAAAGTTCTGTGTTCTAGGCAGAGTTATATTTACAGTAATATTTTTCAGAGCTGTACACCCACGTGCAAACAAAATCTGTAGGCATTTTGGAGTTTTAATATGTTGTCAGAGTTTGATCTTGGCCAAGTTTCTCTAAACCCTCTTAAATCAGGAGATTACTTAGTGGATGACTGGCTCCCACCCTCCCTAGTTTTTCTCTTTCATCCGTTTCCTTTTTTTATATCCTTCCTTCTCTCACAGCATCTTGTTCAATAGCATTGCTTAGTCTCATGAGTCATGTTTGCAGAGAAAATATTTTAAAACTGTCAGTGACAGAACTTAGATGTGCTCCACATCAAGACTATGCCAACTGCAATGGCAGCAGAAAACATTTATCAAAGTGAATGTGCACCTATTTCACAGCACAGGAGGCTTTTACTTCAGATACCAAGAAGTGGAAATAAATGAAAATTAAGAATGTGTGGATGGTTATTGGGCAGCTGGGGAGATTCCTGGGGCAGACAGAAGTGCCAAATGGAGCTGTATTAGTAATCTCTCTTTATCCTAGGATGGGTCTTCTATTTATAGAATTAGACAGCTCTTCAAGAGACTAAGATTATGTACATATATGACATGGAAGCAACATATGCATTTTACATATAACTGCCTAATAAAGTCTGAAGAAATAAAGTCTGAAGATACATCCAAACTTTCCCTAGACATATTTTAAATAGTACCACAGATTATGTCCATCTGGTCCTCTCAGCTGGCGACAGGCATTTTCTTCTGAATGGCCTTCCTCTCTGCCTTTTTGTATCATTTCCAGGATTGAAAGAAATTCACCCTCTCTCTTCTGCTTCCATTTCCTGTGTATCTCCTACATAAAATCCTCAGAAAAGAGCTTCTTCACAATTCCAGATCATACCGATGAGTCTTTGGGGCCAACCCAGTCCAGCACACATCCAAGTAAAAGTAAGTTCTATTCCACACAGTGACATTAATCCCTTATTCTATATCTAGAAGGCAAGAATTTCGGAATGATGCTATTCTTCAGCAGCTGTCCAAAGTCAGAACTAGAAAAAGACTCCTATTATTCAGTCTTAACATTGAGTCACTACTGGAAATAGCGTTTTACCAGCAAATTTTTTATTATCGAATTGGAGAGACTTTCAAGACTGCAGAGGGAAATATTAAGCATAAACAGAAGCTGGTATTAAAGCTATATGCATTAACCACACAGAGAAAATGTAAATGTAACCTTAATCTATCTGCCTTCTCTGATGAAAAGACACACCAGAAATTTCAGGAAATTCTCTGGTTTTAAAAAGAATGAGGCACTGACGTCTCTCTCCAATGTATGTACAGTGCCTAGCACAACGGGGCCCAGACCTTCCTTGGCCCTGTACCTCAGGGTAAAACAAGTATTGCAAATAAAGAATCAACGTGTTTCACAGAGTGACAAACAATACATCAAGCAGCATTTTGGGCAAATGATACAGACGACTAGTATAACGAAATCATCCAGGTATTAAAATGAGTTCATAATAAAAATACTAATAGAAAAAAGGAAAAACTGAGACATAAGAAAAAGAGAAAACTTATTTTACAAGATTCTGGCTAGGTCAGAGAAGAATAAGATGCTGTCTTCACTCTCCACTTCAAAACATATACCATCATCTCATATAACTCTACTGCTCTGTGTGAATACCACAGACCAACAGAATTGACATGAAAGCATGGAATTCAAACTCTGTGCTACTATGCCCTGTAGTCTAGGCAATAATTCTAGCATCTGTTGCAGCCTCTGCGAAGAGATTTGAGTGACAGTGCAGAGGTAAAAGCTCTGCAGACAATAAGGTATTGGTCACGTCTCTTTGGAGGCCCCTTATCCTTTTTTATCATGCATGACCCTGTAAGAATGTGCAATGTGATAGTCCAGAGGGAAAAAACACTAGGCTGTCAAGCTGAGCTTTTGCTGGCTGCAACTCAGATATGACACAAAGTCATGACCATCTTATGTAAAGACTGATAAGAAGGCCGTGTGCTGTTTATGCTATAACAGTGTGTAATTAGAAAGTCTTGTGCCTGTATTAGTAGCTACACTGATAACCAGCCCTCAAAAAAGGAAAAAACACAGAATGGAGAACTGAAAGTCTGAATATCAAGAGTGGGTAAATCCCTCTAAAGAAGGAAGGGCAAAGAACATAACTGCGCTAAGATTAACAGCTTTTGAAACAGCATGATTACAAGTACTTTCCCCAAGTAAGGTGTGAATCAAGCTGTTGAGGAAGTTAACAGGTCAAGGAGTCTCATGCAGGAAATTAATTCCATTGTGCATATTCCTCCTGTGACCCCAGCCTCTTTGCTTGGAGAACCAGAGAACTACCATCTCTTGGGATTTTATTTTTCTGTCCTGTCTGTCAGCACTTTCAAAATAAAGCTTTACCACAGCAAAAATATTACGGACCCAATTCCCCATTATGTAGCACAAAGTTATTCTCTTCAGTGCAAATGCAAGCATTTCAGTTTCTCTGTTAGCTGCTTTGTAGCACTACAAATGACTGCATACCTGCCTGACAACGGTAAATCAGAGTTTGCTCAGGCAACATATCAATGATTTCTTCTCAAATAGCATTTGGAAAACATACCTTTAATTTACAGTAGGGTTCTAAAAGCTATTCTATTCCCCTTACAGTTTCATGTTAATGTTTGTTGGGTTTATGAGTATAGAAGTAAAACTGAGGATTGTGGGCAGCCTAGTGCTCATGTCCCTGTTTCCTTCTATCCTGAAGAGCGACCTCCCTGCTCTTCTTATCAAAAGTAATAACTTGTAAGTCCATCTCACCTTCATTTTTGAGAACCCCTCTCAAATGGCTATGGCTTGGGCCACAGCAAACTCACTTCACAAGAGAGCTGGCAGGACTCACATAACTTGCCATCCTGCAAAGTCAGTGCATAGCACACCTTCCCCTTTGTACCAGGCAGTTCTTTTCTGCTCCAGTATGCGAACGCTCAGAGCATCATAATCTTTGCAAACTTTTGAATGACATATAAGCCTAAATCACAGAAATTAAAGCTTGAAGATGCCTGTATTGGCAGAATGCAGACAACAAGCCCATGCGAGTGGCAGAAAGTCAGAGGAACAGTCTACAGGATCAAAAGGATCCACCTATGCTTATCTGTCATTCACTTAAGCAACTCCTTGTCATGACAAACCTATGAAGCATGCAGATCCATTAAAAAAAAAACAAACCCCAAACACAAACATATAATGGATTTAGGAGAGATTGGATTTCAGATTTCAGACTTGTACACCTATCTCAGTAGGAAGAAAGGATGACTACAGAAACTTCTGAAGTAAACATGAGTTAATACTAAGACAGTAATTTTTTTCCCCCTTAAAACACCTTTTGTTTCCACTTCTAGCTTTACGTAATGGATATAACAGTCAACTGGGAAACACCATCCATGCGTAGATAGTGCACGCTCTCAAATCCAGCCATCATATGTAACATGCCAAAGAGGTTGAGGGATCTGTATGTTTTTGCATAAGCTATAGACACAGTATTTGTCAGTCCATAGCACAGGTATTTCCACAGTGGACAGTAATATTATAATACAGCATTTTGTTAACCCACTGTTTGAACTATATTGATATTACTAAAGGAAAAAGTTTAATATATTTTTGTTATAAACTTGAAATCTAAGCTATGACAGTATTTTCAGTATTTAGTAATATAGACTGATGTTTCCAAAGCCTGACTTAAGGAGTATTCAGTGTAACAGCACTTGCTAAATATATTGACTGTCTTAGGTATTTTTTAAGAAATTGATTTAATTTGAAACAGAAATTGTTTTGCCTTGTTAAAAATGAAAGTACTCCTATTCTATATGAGGCCTATACTTACATACGTGGTCCTGTTTCATGAAGGGCACTAATCCAAATTATTTCAAGTACTAAATGCCAATTAATTCTCCCTTATGAGTTACGATAAATGATTATTTTAGGGTGAAGCTATACATTTTCCAAAGGGTCTTTATCACAGCTATGTTGACAGGACTTTAAGTATGGTGGTATGCTTAGTACTACCCTAAAGTAGCTGAAGTATGTGCCACAGCAGGTGCTACAAGTAGAACATAAATTTGCTTTGACATTAGAACATAGGATATAGAGTGAGTGCAGGATTGTATGATGGCTTTAAAAAGAGCGTATGCTGTGAATGGTTTGGAAAAGCAAAGCCTTCGGGGTATAGCATTAGCGTCAAAGCTAACTGAATTTGAAGAAATCCTGCCTTGCCATGGCAACAGTTGTTTGTACTTTATGAACATCAGGGTATCTGTCATTAAAGAAACATTTTGCCATCTCTAAGAGAAAAGCTCACTGAAGTGTAACCTCGTGGAGAAAGCAAGACCAAAGTATTAAAACACATTGTTGGAGCTTTAAAGGATACATTTCTGCCACAGAGCTGTAAAAATTGTATTTGCATCTATATTACAAAATATAAAATGTAGTTTACATTTATTTCACATTCTTGATAATGCCTTCTTTGTACAAACCTAACCTTGAATTTTTGCACCAACTCCCAATGTCACATGTGAGTAACTGATATACTCCTAGTCCTTCAGGCACAAAGTAGCATAAAAGATGACAGCTTCTACCAGCCAAAGGGTCTCTCTGCATTTATGACTTTATAAGTCATAACGTAGACTGACCAATTCACTGTAACAAAGCAGGAGATGAAAAGCCCCTCCTTGTTAGCCATAGCTAGGCCTCCCTGCTGGCACACACAGTTGTTGCGTCCATAAGCACATAAGCGTGCATACGCTTTGCCACTTTCCACAATGATTTGGAAACATTCAGCGGGGTTCTGTTCTGTGCAACAAAGTTTCTCCTACATGAAATTTTTTGCAGCTTCCAGTAGTTTTGGCCTTTGCTATGTCATTCTGCAAAGATGTTGATTATTCCTTTCCTAATACTGGGCAATGGTACAACAGGATCTAGTTTAGATTTTCACAAATGACTTCTGGCTCTTCTTGATCCATCTGCAAAATCAATTTATTGATTTGGACATGAATTAAGGTCACAGGTAACTTGTAAAAATGAAGTGAAATATCTAACCAGTCTGCTTGATAGTCAGTTTATAGACTTGATGTATGCCAAAACTGTAGCTAAAGATCTGTGAAAAATAATGGAATCATCCCAAATGCCACTAGGCACCTAATTCTTAGATTAACCCTAAAATATATACACAGCCAGAAAACCTCAACCTCATCTCTGATTGAAAAAAGAGAGCTAGATTCTCAGATATTAGAAAAAAAACCCACGTTCTGTGGTGCTCAGTCTCAATGGAGTTATGCTGGTTTATGCCAGTTAAAAATATTGCTCTTACCTTAGTGAGTGTAGCATTTCTCTTACAGAAGGAATTTTAACTTTACATTAAATGATATTTTTTCCAAGCTCCTTTCATACACAAGTGATTAAGAACAGCAGTATTATCCCTCAACTCATAAGGCTCTCTTGACAAATATATTTCCCCTGCAACTTCATAGAACTAGTGGAATTATACCAGGAATAAATGTGTTCCAGTATCTTCAGTTACTCTATTTGGAAACCAGTCATTTGCCTGACCTTCAGTGCAATGCTAAAAACAGAGTTTGTCTGTCATCAAGAGCCAGTGAGATTTCAGATAAAACAGAAGTCATGGCTCCTGCAATGAAATTCCAGGAGTGTCCATCAAAGGCTTGCCAACAATAGCATCTCACTCAGTCAATACTTTGACACTTTGACAAAACTAAGACAAAATAAAAAATAAAAAAAAAGGAGATTTGACATTTGGAATTAGGCATGTCATGGAGACTTAGTACTCAGTCTGAAGTATGCAAAAACAAAAGAATTCTTTAATTATATTCTACCTAAACTTTTATGACTTGAATAGCTTTAGTTCTTTAAAGGCCTAATAATTTCTCACACTACTGAGAATTTACTATTTTTTGGGGGGTGTGTGGGGTGTGGTGTGTTGGTTCGTTTGGGTTTTTTACCCCTACTGGGGAATACTCCTTCTTGCTACCAACACCAAAACATATTTAAAATAACATATAGATTAACACAAAATAATTAATCTTTGTTCTAAACCCCAAGGTAAATATTGTGAGCAGGCGCTGAAGTGGAAGAAGGACTATTTATTCTCCAAGCTTCCAACTTCCTTGTTTAAATTCAAATAAATTAATCTTGTGTTCATTAGAGTAAGATGATTGTTAGAAAGGATAGCTGCCAGGCAAGACCTGAAACTTATTCCTTATGGTCCTGTGCCAGGATGAAGGCTTACAGTGCTCTCTCTTCTTTCAGACTTGACTCTGGCATGTCTCTTGACGTTACTGAATCCAAACTTAAACCTCAATATACTATCCCAGTCCTGGCAGGATATTGCTGAATGCTTTGATAGTGGAAGATGGGGATAGCAGATATTACCAACCATTTCCACATTCATCCTAGATATCCAACCTCACTATCTTGGAATATATGCTTACATTTCTAGTATTCGTACAGTTTGTCCCATCTTGTAGTCACTTCACACTTGGGTTTCTACTTCAAAGGATGTAAACAGCTATGTTATTGCTAAGACTAAGGATAAGAGTGGGTTAGAGTGAAGCTAGCAAAAAGGATACCACGTCATCTTTAAGATGGTGTTCTCATCACAAAATGGACAATGTATATTTTAACTAAAAAAATAAAGACCTGTGCTAGTCTCTCTCACACTAGTTTTTGCAATGAAAATTGGCCATTAAAAAACAGAGGATGAACTTGTCAGAGGTAAGAATAAAAAGGAAGAAGATGATAAATTTCAAGACAACATCAGGCATTACAGGATGTGCCTGCCAGCCATATTTCAAAGCTAAGCAGAGGTCAAGATTCATACTATCAACTTTTAAGTGCAGCTTTTAGGCAGCTCTCCTTAAACATGAGGCCATGGCACCCTCTGTTATCTGATTAAACTGAGAATTGTCACAGTGCAACCTATCTGCAATAAAGTGATATAAATCACCAGAGAAGGAGAGGAAAGTGTCAAGAGGCACAGTCAAACCAATGGCTATTTGCCCTTGGTGTCACAGCAGAGCCCACAAGTTCAGTTGGAGATGCTGAGCCTGTTGGACAAGTTTTGCAAATTCCTCTCCAAGAAGACAACATCCATGGCTGTCAAAACTGTTGTCTAACTAGGCAAGGCATGCAAAAAGATTAGCAAAAAGAAATAAAGCTACAGCTGGGAGAAAAATCCAAGTCTCCATGTTCTTGAATACTAAAGGAATGAAAATGGGCAAGTAAAAAGATACCATCAAAACAGCCTAGATTTTTACTTATTCTGGTAGCAAAGCAAGATAAACTGAGCAAAATATAAGTGATAGTGAGACAAATAATAGAGAAAGGATATATATATATTATTATATGCATCAAGAGTACCTGTTCAACACAGACATACAGAAGAAGAGCAGGAGAGATTTTTCTATAGGCCATTTGCATCCAAAGATAAACACACAGGGCACAGGGATTATACATTCAGGAGGGAAATGGAGAGAATACTTCATGCGTACCAACTAAAAATGTAAAGCTAAGCTCAACTAACAGTGTACCAAGGACTTTGCAAGTCACCACCTTCTTCATCTATTCTTAGGATTTGAGTAAAATGCTTTTACTTTATTTCATATTTCCTTTTTTTTCTTTAAGAGAAATAAACACAGGGAGTTGGAGCTTTTATTATGGCTTTACTCAATAAACATAAGCAATTATTCAAATAAATATTACAAAACAATTAGATAGTTTCAACTTCACCTCTTCAAGGTGGCCACTGCCAGCTCTTGTAGGATGTTAGAACTTAGCCAGAAAATGCTTTTGTCTTATGACACACTGAAAAAACTAATTTTTAATGAGTATCACATTAATGTAATTGTAGCAATGGTGGGAGGGTATGAACAGCTTTGGAAGATGGTGTGCACCCTCTTCTTTCTTTCAGAGAGACTTAGGCAATTTGGGGGCTTTTCTTGCTAGTCCCTGATCCATATTTTGTTATTGTAGAATTGGGTTATCTGCAGTGGAAAAAGATAATATTTTAGAGAGTATTTTCTACACATCTCTCTTTACAGGCTTAGTATACCCCAGGACAGGCTCATACTAGTGTGGATGTATGGGCTAGATAGCCAGTACTCTCAGACAGTAGCCGAGAGCTTTAGGGGAATATTAAAACTAAGGACTTCTGGCATCCAGGCCAGAACCTTCACTGTGGACGTTCTAAAATTAAATGCCAACAAGGAAAGTTTCTTCCTAAACTCTTCATCTACACATTGAACAAAGAGGCTTAATAATCAACTACATGGCAAGAGTTCTTCCTTGGCCTCCTAAGCTTGGAGATGTATTTAATATTAGGACCCAATCCCATTTCTGCAAAACCAGTGGAGAAGGATCAAGACTTAATGTAGACAAAAAAGTAATATTGTTTATAAGTCCTCTTAGCGATGCTTTCCTCAGATATAACTCATCAAATATCCAGTTAATAAGACAAATAATTTTAAGTGTTAAACTATATTAAAACTACTCCTTTCTGCTGTTTCCTGGCCTATAAAAAGAGGTTTAATAAAGCAAAAAAGTTACAGACCAAATTAAGTAATTGAGCTAAACACTCTGAGTGGCAAGAGCAAAAAACATCTACCCATATCATCAAGTGGCATGAAACTCAGATCCAGCTTTGAATTACTTCCCCATGGGAAATATCAGAATCTCACGCTGTACTTATAAAATATAATACTGTACAAGAGTGTCCTGCCTTCTTTCCAGGTTGTCTTTAGGACACATGAACTCCAGGGAATCGTGGGTGGAATATATAAATATATAAATATATAAAAGATCTTATTGCAGCTGCTTGTACTGCACCTGTTCAAGGGATAAATAAAGCAGCTAAGTTCTAGTTTTGGTTTCATTTGCTGCCAGTCCCTTGATGTGCAAAGAAATGATATACCACCTCCTCATCTTGTCAATCATACTGCAAATATGTCTTCAATATTGTGGAAGTGATGATCTCTTTTTTTGTTGTTGTTGCCAGGAGTGTCCCCAGAAGCCGGGATAACCTCTAGAACAAGTCACACACACTGGGAAAAACCAATGGCTCTTCACTTCATATTCTTTCAGACAGCAAGCAACCCTGTTCGTGTAAATTATCAATCCTTAGACCTCTTCCCATTCTTGTTAGGAAAGGAATTAGAATTGGGTCTTGATGAAAGTAATCTGAAATTAAAACTGAACTAATTCACAAATTCTCTAGAGGTTACAGAAGGTTTATTCACCTTAGTTTTTTCCCCCACTTTATTCACCTCAGACTCCCAAAGCTAGAAACATGTTATCATATTGTATAAAAGAAGAAATACTACAACTGAGTTGAAGATCCAGACCTTTTTGATGTGAGTCATTGGGGTCTTTCCACTAACATTTAGGACACACATGCACATCTTCACAGGGCACATTTTCCACAAAAGCTTGTTGTTGCTGTTACTCTGCAGGGCAGACTTTTTTAAAACTTTTGCTTGCTTGCCTATTTCTTTAGAAAACATTCTTTGGGTGACCTAGAAATTCAATGAAGTAAACTATGTTAGCCTCAGAAGAGACAAACATGGGCTTAGAAAAGACACACATATTCCTGCGTTTTGCCGCAAAGAACTTACAGAAATGTTCACAACCACTATCCGCTTGTATTTAAAAAAAAAATTAATGTGTCCTACTGTCTATGCTTAGCATATTTTCTTCAGAGAAGAAGTGGGATATTACAGTAAAAAATGACATTTTGCAGGGCAAGGAAGCAAAGCATTGCAGAAACTTAAACACAGAAATGTAGGGAAAGGGAATTGCTAATGAGCAGGACAAACTCATCGTTCTGTGGGCCATAGGATCAGTGATTCTAAAGGGAGGAAAGTCTCTTCGAGGAATTTTTAGTGGAGATAAACTCTATCGTCAACACAAACTTTATTGGTATTAGTTGCAGCTTGGGTTCCCCAACATAGGGTAAAGGAGACTATTTAATACAGCAACACATGTAATCAGAGAAACAGGAAATGCCACAGCTACACACAGAGCAGCTGTGCCCTGTTTAGCCAACTCCTTCCTGCACACTCTTTCTCTTTCCCTTCACTGTTCTATAAGAACTTATAACACCCTGTGGAAGAATCTGTAACTTTCATTTTCCAAATGCAGCCTTCATCTCTTTGCTCCTCCACTAACAGTGCACTTAATCTGAGCAACATTGAAAGCTGGGAGCAAAGAAATGGTGGCAGACTCCAAGGAGGGAGAATGTGCGGGGTGGAGCAACGAAAGGCAGGCAGGGGACAAAGCCCCCATCAGCATCCCAGGCATATGGAAGGAGACAGCAGAGTACCATCCCACATGGAGCAAGGATGAAAGCCAAGAACCAATGTCAGGGGCCTCCCACATGACCACAGCAATATCAGCACTTGTCCTTGCAGCCAACTGCTACAACTAAGGCACACAGTTCTCAAGCATGGGATAGTTCCTCCCTCAAAAGAGAGGATAGTTTTGCTGTGCCTCAGGGACAAAACAGCCAAACAATTCTGGCACCCTAATAACCTGTTCACTCTTTCCATCAGGGGCTCACCTCCAACTCCGCATGCTCGTCCTGAACTATTGACAACTATGTGCCAACACAGCACGTAATTTTTCATTGTCGCCATATTACAATGAAAAGAAGCAGTACCAAGCAGCAGGCAATTAAACTGTTCAAATAGGTTTGGTTTGTTGTTGTTCAAACAAGCAGTGACATTTACAGACTTTTGCCCAGTTCTTGCCATCAAGAAAGCAAAGCAGACATGTAATAAAGATCCTCATCTGCCCCACCCCATACAGCTGGCAAAAGGATTTAATCCTGAATAATTCCTTAGATAACTTAAGCAAACAGGTGAGACAAGAATCTTCTAGATGGGAAAGCAATTTTGACAGTAGGTCAGAAGGGTACTTGTATTTTGCAACTCCTGTCAAAAAATTAGGAGAAAGACTATCCATTTATTTCCTACAATAGTTAATCTTAGCCAGCTCTGATGAAAAAGCCTTGTTTCGGCTGCCTATTTCTTTTTTAAACACCTGCCATAGTACCAACTGCCCCTTGGCCAATTTTGAACCAGCTATGACTAGGTAAGGAGAGAATGCTGACATTCTCAAATAGAGCAGGATGGTCCCAGTGACCCCCAGGATCAAGAAAAGGCAGCCCAAATTCACCCTAATACCAGAGCATTCTGATTTGACACTATGTACCAGAATCTGGGGTTACATGTAGTATTTTTGGAGTTTTGGATATCATGTCCCATTCCAGAAGCTTGAGGTAAATGTAGCATTCGTTCCAATTCAAAATAGCTTCCTAAGTTACAGGATGCTTTAAATATAGCATGAGAATCCCACAGAGGGTTCTGAAGAGTGTGCACAGCAGCCTACCCAGGTATAATAAGGACTGCACTGCCTTAGTTACTTTTCTTCACACCACAAAGACTAATTGTCACTAATGCTGGCTTTAAACTGAAGAGACATAAATTGTTTAAAATAAGTGTGTGCCCTTAAGTCTGTTACCTTTAATGAGAATAAGGGTTTACGTGTATTAACAAGTATGGGTAACCAAGTGAGAGAGCCAAAATAGCCCAGCAGCTGGAATTTGGACTCTGAGCAAGGGAAAGGAGGGGATACGGTGTGAGCGTACGAAAGGCTGAGTTCCTCCTAATCCTCAGCTGCCATTGCTACAAATCAAGTGTATTTGGAAGGATTTTGGGGAAAGGTTAAAACCTATTTATGCACGGTATCCAGGCACTGAACACCTGTGGCATAGATGATCACAACACCAGCTATGCATGTGGGAGGTGCAGAAAGTAACTCTACCCTTGCCAGAGGATTTGCACGCCTTTAAGACATTTGACCCATTACATCTTCCTAAAAGAGGAGCAAGATCTCATTGACTTTCTGGAAAAATGGCTGCTAGCCACTGCTAACAAAAAGAGGAGTCACCTTGTATGAAGCATATTCAAGATGTCATCTGGAACCATTTGTTAGCTGGAAACTAATTATTTTCAGGGTACCTAATTTCAAAAACCAGAGTACTTACACTCAAAGTCAGTGGGTGGGGAAAAAAAAAAAGTTCTTTCTCCCACCTGTAAGTGGGAGCTTGGTGCTCTTGTTCCTGAAATCTCTCAGAAGAACAACGAAAGAGCTTCACATTTTGGGGAAAAAAAGTTATACTCTTCATGGACCCAAAAATGAAAGTTTTAAGGACCAAAGGACACCCAACAGTAGGGCTGGACTAAGCTTCAGGGCCAGCTTCAGGCTGATGGCTCATATGATCAAGCTTTTATTTCACTTAGCCCTTTAAGTTATGTTAGCAGCTAAGTAAAACACATCATTTTTTTCTCATCTATGCAGCATTTTGATGGGCGATACCTGTTTGCTTTTAAATATATGGTATTATGTAAATTATGGGTCTACACAATGTGACTGAACAGCACACTTAACATCTTTGTCCTCACTCTGTACTGGCAAGAATTAAGCTCTTTATGAAGTGCCATTTATTAAGGATCATAACATACTTTTATCAAATTAGGGTTTAAAAATTTAGACAATTGTAACAAAAAGACTATTCTGAGATTTCACTCTCATGCAACATTTTTATTAAGGCTTTAATTACACTAGTACAGAAGAAATAGCCCTTTAACATGCTGTATAAGCCATTCTTTTTCAATTAGCATTATTAATTTCAAAGCATACTATAGCTGATGTTGCCAGACACCGTTTTAAATTAATTTATTTCCTCAAGACTTGCAAGTATTGATTTTTACCATGTTGAGCAAGAATTTCCCTCCTTCCTCTCCTCTTCCTCATGATCTTTCAATGGGAATTAATAACTTACCTGAACACTGAGCTCTTCCTGCAACAAAACCCAGTGAACAAAGAAAAGCAGTATCTCATATTATATTGGACAATATTTAACACTATATTATGCACTAAAATGGTGGCATCTCAGGTACCCATGTGCAGAAGCTTCCAGTTACACACAGAACAAATCAACTATATCAAGTTGTGTTCTCAGCTAGCTTCAGTCCACTATGAATGCTAGATCATAAAGAATATTGCATTTTGTACAACATTTTGATACTTTCAGAGTGCTACCGAAGGTGGGGGTTGGGTTGGTTTTGGTTTGGTTTTTTTTTAAATACCTACGTTTTATAAAGTTATAAAATAACATACTCTTTACGCTGTTAATCACACAATAGAGTGACCAGATGGGAACTGCTATTCCTAGTATAGAAAGTTAACATTAACATATTTGCAGAGCTCATTTTCCTCTGTGTTCCACTTGCTGGAGAACATTTTGCAATAATGTATTCAGAATGGGGCTAATGACAGGGTTATCTACTCTGTTATGAAGACAGCCATTTACTGAGTTCAGACATCAGACACTAATAAAGTTCTACATGAGAAAAGCTTATTATGCATTTTAATTATAAAGCGCTAACAGTTCAGCAACTTTAAATTCATAATTTAATGGTTACCTCCTGCTGTGTTTACTAGTTCCAAAGGATCTGCAAAATTATTAACTTTAATAATAATTAAGTAAATCTGAGGACTTCCTGAAATACTACATCAACTATGGTCAATGGCTGAGCAGTTTGTCAGACAAGAATATCCAGTTGCCAGGGAACTTCGTTAAAAGTTAAAACAAGAAGAAAAATAACATAACTGATTTGAGTTGTGGACCTGTTCCCTTAGGTTAAGAAACCTTCCTTTCCTCCTCCATAAAGACACAATAACTATGGTTATCCCCATCTGTGAACTTCTCAGCTTCTCACAGTTAACACTGCCTCCTGTCCAAGGGAAGGGTTATGTTCCCCCCTTTTTGCAGGAAAGAAAGCTGCAAAGTCACTACGGAGTGTTTTTTTTGGCACAAGTAGTAAAGCTAGCACCAAGAAACCCTGACAGGTAATTGCACAGATGCCATTCAGCCCAATTATTTCATACATTGAGCTCTTTTACTGGAGAATGCCACACAAGCATTGATGATTCAGACACATTCACACCCCAAAGAGAAAAGCTGAATTTAGCAGGTGAAATCAAGAAAGGGCTTCAAACACACTGGTTATGTATTATGTGTCAGAATACTCAGAGCAGCAGGTTTGATGATGTAACATCATCCAAGTCAGTACCTCCGTTATTACAGTCCATTATTCATATTAGCCTGGCCTACATTCTAACAGGGCTAAGTGTTTCTCCTGAAATTCAAAACATGGACAGGACTGAGAAACAGAACCTTAGAGCTAAGCAGGATATCTGCACAGATACTGTGCAGAGTACATAATACTCCTTATAAACCACTAGCCTTCAGCAGTGAGCTTAGTATTTAATGATTACTTTAATCACACAAACAGATAAGAGGAGCTGCCTTTCAGTTTCAAGCACATACCTTATTTAAAGGAGAAATAATTTGACCAAGAGCTGTAGTTAGCTCCATATCCTTCCTGAAAGTTACGTAGTCGAGTACAGTACATACATTCAAATCACATTGCATTATGAAGCTAAAATTTAAATAAAAATAATACAAGGACTCTTCCCCCAAAAAAATCCTGAGTTTAAAGATACAACATCAAGCTGCATGGATTTTTCAGAGTGTCTTCTGCAAGGAAAGAAAACAAAAGCTTCTTATGTCATGATTGTGTAACCAAAGGTAAAAATAGTACATCTTGGGCTGTAAGTGCTTTGTATTACAAAAAACAGGTATTTGTTGAAATCAAACCTTCTCTTTAAGTGTTAGCAGCTTTGCTGAAACATCCATTGGGATTACTTCTCAGGCCTGACATGGTATTTTTGATCAAGACAAGGAATGTTGCCTACCTCAGAATAACTAATGCCTTACCTCTTAGACCACCTGAACAGCCAAGATTAAACCTGTTCTGCTTTATTCACAGCAGAGACTTGAATGAAGTCCCCAGTATCCAGGGATGTTCTGACCCCCAGGCCCCAGAACCCATCTCTTTCTCTGGCCCAATAAATATTATTTAAAAAGAATGCAACTAAAGAATTTGCTCCCTCTGTCCTTGTCCAACATACACACGCCACTTGTATATAGGGCATTTGTATGATTTGGTTACATCTCATGTCAAACACTGAACTGCCATTTATAGCATAGGTGCTGACTACTGGAACATCTCAAACAAACAATACCAAATCAGGAGGCTTAGGAGTTACCTGTAGGGTTCAGGCTCACAGAAATGCAATAATTTCTGATAACTGTGGCTGTAAACATACCAGAATTGGCTTGTAAATTAATTTGAAAGCAAAGATACTATCTAAAGTAACTAGCATTCTCTCATGATACTGACACATCTGTACATTTAACAAATGGCTGCACGTAGTAAAATTCAGAATGCTATAACTTTGGATGAGGTGACTTGTGCTCGAGAAGTGATCTACAAGTTAAGCAGACTATCCCAAAGCAATGCTGACTCCCACAGATCAGGTTTCTATCAACAACACAAGAAAGTTTGAGTGTTCTTAAAAGTTGGCCTAGAAGTATTTCATTTTCCTCTTACAAGGAACTATTTTGAGTTAAATTGTAGAAGACTGGAAGAATGTGAAACCACCAATGCATAAGAAATTACTACACCTTATCTAGACATAAGACGGTCATTAAATGACTTGCTCCCCCTCTCAGAAGTTGACTCAGTGTCATTTAAGTCTTCAGGGGAAAACTAAACATCTCTACTAAATAGCAAGTAAAAAAGAAGGCTTTTAGAGGATGTGAGACTTACCTGCTAGTTTTGTAGAATATCAACTACTATAAATACTAATCTATGCCTTTTAGTATTGTGAAGGACTTCGTATCTGGAGGGGAAACAAAACTTCTAAATTGCAATTGTAGCTGTAGGGCAACTACCCAGTGGTTCAATTCACCAGAAATGGATGCTTAACAGGTGATGTGGAATCAGCATTTCAAGGGAACTCTTTAAATTTCTTCAGTTCAGTCAGTACAGGTACACTTCACTCTTCAGTTTACAATTTATGTACAGCACTACATGGCCATCCAAATGACAGCTGCAGAATGCATAGTGCCTGACCCTGATAATCTGAGGTTTCCCTGCCTTCAAGAATAGAAGAAAATGAAGCTAAGAGTGACTTCCCTTCGCCCATCGCTTGCCTGTTGTAAGGCACTGATAACCCATATGCAATAAGGCCAAAAGGAAATTAATACTCTCACATAGCTCCTCTAAAGGAAACGCAGTCACAGCAAGAGAATGACATGTATGCTAGGGAATGGAGGAGAGACAGGAAGTAATCAGGAAAGGATGCTGGTAAAAGGAAGGAGCCCAACAAATGTAAGAAAAGCCTTCCTGCTCCTCCAGAGACATGGACTGTGAAATGCAAGAATAGGGTTTTATTCACCCCAAAGAGCTGTTTGAGGCTGCTTGTATCAAAGTATACAGATCAGCTAATTTCATTTTTTCCCTATTAGAGTTTGAGGGGAAATGGCAATGTGCTTATGTCATCACCAGATTTCAACTTCTTCCTCACATAATAGAATAAAGCCAAAACAGTTCTCTAACACTTTTGTTTTGCTTAAGCACCGTCTCCTTCAGCTGCAGGACCTGGCTTTTGATTTGGAACCCAGGAAACATTTAAAAAGCCCTCTATCAGGAAATACAGAACTGTATGGATAATCACAGAGTGAACATACCAGTCATGAGTTACTGCGCTGTTCTGGATAATATTTCTGCCATCTTAGATGATAATTCTTGCATACCTTTCAGCTCATTGCATCACCTGCAAGCCAGCCTGTCTCACTAGAAAAGTTTGCTGTTCAGCAATAATAATTCACAAATATATGAACAGGCTCTGCTATTGCATCCCTCCATGCACAATGGTACCATCTTAGGTAACATAGCAACACAGCACTTAGATAATTAACTACGCCTAAAAGTCTTCTTACAGAGGATTAGGTCAATAAAATTAATGAATTCTGTTTGCTTCCAGACAGTTCATGCAAGCAGTAGAAGAAAATAAGCCTGGTCTTTCCAAATTGACGTGGGCAGCAAAGCAGGTTATGCATACGATCCCGCCACTGGTGACAGCATTAGCACTGCCAACAGCCTGCAAGCCTCATTCAATTCAGTAGGACTGACAGATGCTCAGCTTTACTAAGAGTCTGACAATACTGTTTTCCTACCTCTGCTACCTGCCCATGACATCTCATGACAGAATTTGTTCTGCAGGGTGGGGACTAGAAAAATATTTTTCAAGTCTTCCCAGATTATTTTCTAATGCCATTGTTAAAGGAGTGTGAAAGCTGCAGAGTGACCTTAACTCTTCTCCATTTGTTTTTTGTCTCCTCTATTCCTGTCTCCACCCGCCTATGTTAGTCAGGCACTTATTTTTAGATAAAGAACAAATAAGCAGAACAATCCATTTCAGAGGAACACATCTTCACCTGTCACCCAGCTGACTGACTGTGACTCCTGTGTCACATGCTCTTGACTATTCAGCAGTGAGCTGATCACCTGGACCTACCTGAAGGGAAGAAAATACATTATCTCAGACAGCATTTTAAAGAGTCCTTTAAAAATGAACTGTTGTGCCAAAGAGCTTTGAGTAATTCCCTCCCTTGCCCACTGTTTTCACAGAATCATAAAATCATTAAGGTTGGAAAAGACCTCTAGGATCATCAAGTCCAACTGTTTACCCAATGCTTTCAAGAGCATTTTCCTGAACAGAAGCCTTAACAATGCCACAATCTTGTACTGTGCTTTTGTCAGCAGGTTTCAAAGACTTTCAGGTTTTCCCCCCTTGCTTCTCAGGCGAAGTGCAAGATGAGTGAGAATTGTATGGGGCTGGATGGCAGAGTGCAGGTCAACAGACAGCTAAGCCACAGTTCTAGCTCCTAAGTCCAGGGTGGCCACTTTGGGTCTAGGCATGAGCCAGCTTCATACTGGCACAATACTAGCTTCCCCTTTCAGGAAGGTCCTTGGAAACATGCAGGCACAAGACTATAGATGGGATGAACAATTCCGGTGTGGTAGACTGTTGCTGTCATCCTTCTCGGGAGCTCAGAGGCAACTCTCTCACAGCATGACTTGCGGCATGACAGAAAAGCACAGAGCCTCCATGAAAAAGGATGAATCTTTTTGTTCTCGGTGGCCCACCCACAGGCAGTCTTATTGCTTGGAAGGAGTTAGAGTATAATGACCATGTCCCGATATAAACCCTATCTGCCTGCATAGAGGGATACTACACACATGTAGGCAAAAGGACCAGGGCACATCTGTCATTAAAAGCAATTATAAGACCCTTTAAGTTCAAGTAGTTTGGGTTTAAGACTCACCTGCCACGTAGGAAGTCTAATCCCATCTCAGGGCAGCTGAGGCTCAAAAGCAGCCCATAGGTAAGTGTACAGCATCCACTGGCAACATCTAGAGCTGTGTGCCCTTCCCAAGAAGGGGATTTTCCTCAGTTATCTTCCCTCCCCCACTCGCCCCCAAGAATATCTTGAGAATATAAGTATAGCTTTCCTTTTCTCCCATGGTAAGACTGCATTTACAGCTAAATTCACAGCTCAACTCATTTATGACTGCAAATCATTGATTAACGGGAATATCTGATCTGTTTGATGATATATTTCCATGAAAGATGCTAAAGAAAAAATAGACTTCCAGAATATTATCATCAAAAGCCACGTATTACACTGTGTTCCTGTTGACAAATATCACAACGAGCAGGCATTCATACTCCAGCTCCCCCTGAAAGAGACTACATTCATTTCTGCATGCCTGCCTTTCCCCTCTAAGGCAGGCTACAAAATCCAATCCCATGTCAAAGCAGTGCTCCCAGCTGAAAACTGGGCCTCACTGGGAAAGAGTTCAAAACATTTAACAGTGCTTTCTGACACTTCTACTGTTGGAAATGCAGCCAGCTGTGTGAAGAGGTAACTCCTCCACACCCCGGGAATCCGGCTGTTGCAGATTCCCTCCTGCTCATCATATGCTCTCAAAAGCCCCATGAGAATCACATAGCCTTTGGGCATACTGACTATCCTTTAAGAGATCATAATCTGAGACAATGGGTTCTTTGGGGAAAAACCTGCTTTTTCAATTCTGATTGTGCCATATACAGTGCAAGTACCCCAGCCCCAGCCCTTGACTGACAGTGTCTAGGTATGACTGAATTACTTATAAAAAAATAATCAACACCATACAGTGCAGGCCACAAAGCGTCATGAAAATGCCTACAGAAATAAATTGGCACCTCTCTGTACTCACCTTGCATGGGATAAGGAAAGAAATACCAAAACTATTTACCATACTGAAATTAGCATAAGTTTATGAAGTGAGTTTATTTTTATGTGCAGGGGGTTTTTTGGTTTTTTGCTTGTTTTTAAGCACACTGACAGAACAGCCTTCTTTGCATTACTATGCTGCTTCTGGAAAAGGGTTTATAAAAAGTTCCTCTCATCATCATAGGACTTATTATTATGGTAAATGCAGCTGTATCTTCACAGAATGGAATATTGTGCATAAGAATAAGGGAGATCAAATAATACAGAGCTTTACAGTATGAATATGGAGGAGCATAGTTAAGATTTCAGAAGCTCACCAATGACTGAATCATGATTGTTGCAGGGATATCAGTTTGGTACCCACAGCTTAACAGACTACACTTTTTCATTATGAAAAAAATGGTTTTCAAAGCAGTGTAGGTGGCTTTTTTTTTTTTGCAGTGGAGTAGAGCTTTTGTTTGCATTCTATTTGTCTGGTTAAATAATTCTGGTATTCCTTTTAAATACACTTATGTAAGTAACCTCTCTTGTCATTGCACTGCAAAATAAGCCTCTGCAAGTGATTGGTGGAGGAACCAAGATGTCTCAAAAGATCTGAGCATTCTGGAACAGATTTGAGACTATCAGAAAGAAAAAAAGGGGGCAGGGAGTGGCGAGGAGGAGGAATATGCAAGAGGTTGTAAAAGGCAGAATTCCCAAACCAGAAGTTACATGGAACTATCTGGTTTGATAGGGAAGGGTAGGTTAAAGGAAACGCTTACATATTTCCTGGAAACCATCAGATGTTAAAAACTTTTAAGAAACTGAACTAATTCAGGTAATAAGAGCACCCCACTGCAACACTTTAAAATATTGCTTTTCAGAAAAAAAAACAAAACACAAAAGACAGCTAGGGAATAGACTAATCTCTAATTGACAAATATATCACGTAATTAATTATTAAATCACATGCTGTTTGTTAGCTGCAAATGGAAGGCTTCTGCATAATTTAAGACTATTTTAAGCACTATTGAGTCTTCTGCTTGACAGGTCTAATTTTCATCCAATTATTGCTCTCCCTAAAAGAGGGGACATGCATCCCTATCTTTGTCCACTTTTAACACCTAGACTTCATGAATTTAAAAGCAGTTACATGGCTATTTTCTAGAAATATAATTTTATATTCTTATTCACAGTTGTTCTACTCCCTTACCCCCAGATAGACAGCACCAGCAAGGCCCCTATCAGCAGAAAAAGAGACAACACTGTACAAAATAGACCTGGAAGCTTGTTTAAAAGAGACAGTGTTGACATTCTTTAAAATATACTAACCAGTCTTCCTGAGGCATCATCAATCCCAGGTTGTACCTTGAACTGGTATATTCAAACTCCACAATGTATTTTCTTTATTCAGACCTAGCTGCAAAGATCCTCTATTTTGCTAGGCCAGGTCAGAGTGTACATATGACTAGTTCATTGCGGTTTTCCAGCCTAAACAAGCTCAGTGCAGTATTTTTGCTCACTTACTCTGGAGATGGTCAAAGGCATGTTGAAGTCCTTGCCCCCCTGCAGTCGGAAACCCCACGGTCCAGGTCCATTCAGAGTTACACTGTAAGCCATTTTGTACCTCTTTCACAAGGCGACAAGGCACTGCAGAACAGAAGGATGGGATAGACAGAGAAAGTGTGAAAAAATAGAATGAGAAAAAAGAAGAGTTTTATACGCGAAAGCAATTTGCTTTCTGCCTTGCCTGTTCAGTCGTGCTGGGATATCACCTAAGAATAGATGGGAGCTATAATGCAGATGCTGATATCCCAGCTGAGTAGGGCCCATAAAAGGTTTGTAACCAGACACCTACTATGCAAAGACTTCATGACTCAGAGGTCTAATATAGCCCCCAGGGAAGGGGACAGATCTTTCTAGGCTTCCCAAGCCCCTCTTCATGCTCAGTTCCTTTATGGGCAAAATGCATTTTGTAATAACACAAGCAAACAAAATCCCATGCTAAAATCCCAAACACCCAAATCTCTTCACTAACCTGTTAACAACTCCATAGCTATTTGTAATTTCTGCTTCAGAACATAAGTTTATTGTACCATGATATATAACATACTTCAGACAAGCTCTTTTTACCTAGATCTTCCCATATGTTGCAGGAAAGGCACCAAAAAAAAAAAAGTGTTCACCTTCTTTTGCTTTGATTTGTTAAACTGAGAAAAGCACACACTACATATATATATATACACACACATATTTAACATCACAAGAAAACCCACAACTTCATGTTCAGCTCTTGGTTCCATAGCCTTTGCTTTCTTAAGGGAAAATTAAAATTTATTCTCTTTGAATGTAGATAGAGGCATTGCAGGTTATTTCTAATCAGCATTTAGTTTCCGTGGCAAAAGCATAGTTTCACTACATACCTGTCTCACTATTTCGACACAAGTTTTCTGAAGGCATGGCACTTAAGTGGAGGGCTAAGAGTATAAGTAGCTAGCTAACTGCTTCCTTAATTCATTCCTTGATTTTTCATAGTTTATATTCCAGTTGTTAGGTGTTCCATAAAACTTTATAACCCTTGTTCAGTAACTTCGGATAGCATTTCTGCCTTAGACTGGGAATAGCTAAAATATAGGTAATAAGAGGGAAGGAGAGAAGCTGTTGGCAGAACTACAGATACAAAAAAAGCTCCTGCTCTCAGGATAAAGCTATAAACCTTAAATAACACCCACCCCTTTCAAGTCATTAATATGTGCAGGACCTCCAGAAGCACTCTATTGCATCTCCACAGCACCCCTGCCTTTACCCTCCAGTTACAAAAAAAATTCCTATTATGTTAAGATGGGAAAAAAAGAAGAAAACAAAACCCAGAGCATGGGTTCTACTCTGATAATCAAAGAGACAACCAAAACCACATAATGCACTAGAGCGAGGTAGCTCAGTGTGAACACTGATAACAGGTACATTGCCCATACACCTACCTTAAAATGCAACAGAAAAACCTGATGGTGAAATGGCAGAAAGCAAACACTATCAGGGCCTCAGTCTTTATCTGAGGAGATGGTAAATAGTTTTTCAAAACCATGAGGCAACAGAAGTGTTTGTTTAGTATTCACAGTGGCAAAAAAGCCCTTTCTACAAGGGAATAATTATGCTCCATACAGACACTAGGTTAAACCACATAACCATATTTTTAGTCAGAGGTCTAAACTAAACCACAGCAATTCACATGGATTTGAGCGAAAGTTACACTCAGCCAGTGGGACTGACCCAAACCAAAATCAATGCAGACAGCAACACACAGCTTGAAAAGAAAACGGGTTTCTGATGCCCCACAAATACCTTGAGGGTACATTTACATTAACAGCATTTAGAATCTACCCTATATGAGGCCATAACCAGTGATGTTTGGATGATTACTTTGAGGGGAGACAAAACTAACTTGTTGCACTTCAAACAGCAGAATTTTCAGGCTTGCCAGTTTATCCAGTAGGTCTCTTTCTAAATGCTGGTACTGAATATTTTAATTTTATTTTAAAAAAGCACACACAGAAAAGATTGAAGGTAAATTCCCACTGCGCTATTCCTTTCCTTTTCCTAGGAATTAAATTTCGGTTTTTAGTGGCCTTTCTTGGCTCCATTTCAAGGGTTCAGGTAAATGGAATAAAAACAGGGGTAAGATAAACATGGCAAGTCATTGCTTCACTAGTCAAGATAGTATCACAGAAAAAAGTATTTGGAGAGAGGTTACATTTTTATGGACTGTGAATTCTGCGCATGTTACCTTCCTACACTTAAATATTCAGTCATTTGTGTAAAAAAAACTAACACAAAATAACCCCAAACAGGCAGAGAAAAAAGCAAAACCCAGAACATAATAAAACAGCACAGACATCAAGCTGAATGGAGCTAAGCATTAAGAAGGATGCTGCTTAACCAAACGCTATGTGCTTCTATCCTAGTTTCACATGTGTAACATGCCACTTGCTTATCAGTTTAGGACATCTGAAAGGGTCTGTGAGATTCTTCAGGCTGGGTGGTGTGCTAGGAAACTAAAGTGGTAATCTCACTGGGGCACTGTCATTTGGATGAAATGTTAAACTGAGGTCACTTGTTCCTACAACCTTGGTTTCTGTCTGTGTCTGCATGCATGTCCAGCATAGCTTGGCACTTTTAAAAAGAAAGTATAAAGAATATGCTAGTGTCCTGGCCAACATTCCCCTTCAGCACAAGAGGACCACAGCTCTTTCATGTGCCTGCACTATCACTACCAGGTACATTTTGGAGTAAAACAGTTCCAGAGTTTTCTTTCTCCAGGTCGAAGACCCTTCCCTCCTGTGTTTGCTTCCCACAGGCTGCCTGCCTGGAGAAAGCTCTGTGCCTAATAATGAAGTGCAAACAGTAAAGAAGCCCATGCTGTAGTCACAGCTTCATTTGCTGGGGACACTCCTAGCACAGGTCTCGCTTGTCTTCTACAGATTTTTAATACAAGCAGCCTCTAAATAAGAAAGCTGGTGATCCACCCAGATGACTATTTCAACCCTGCCCTGTTTTCAAAGGCAAGAGACATGGGTGTTCTCACCATGTGAAGCATTCAGTGTAATCCTAGGAACTGAATTGCTGCAGCAGGTACCATGCCATCACGGCAACCAGCAGAAACCTCAGCAAAACCTTCCCGAAAATGTGATCATGAAATAAACTGTGTGTACCTAATAGACAATCTCCTTCTTTTCAGAAGCATGTAATGTTCAGAGTAGGTTCTAGTTGCTTTACATAACTGCCTGTTAGACTGTTCCAAAATCAGTCTTTGTTTGCTCACATAGCAGTATTGTGTTTCTCTTGGTGTGCCTTCTTCCCTACGTTCTCCAGCTATGTCAAAATCTATGACTTGCTCACAGCCCCCTCCCTTCAGACAGAAGCTGTGCTGAGTCAGATGAGGTCACTGGTGTAAGGAGTGACATTTAAAGAAAAAGACATATTCCAGGAGGAGGGTGACATTTTCTCTACAGATGCCAAACCAGAGTTGCCCAGAGCTCACCAGGTCCCTGCTGGAGCTGTCCCCAGCTGACTGATGGGAACAGTTGGAAGGAAGCTGGATGGGCACCAGACTCTGCCGGCTCTACAGCAGAGGAGAGTGCTGCCACCTCCAGCAAATGCCTTGGAGCCTGAGCAAACCTGTCCTTCTGTAGCTACCACAGAGACGTTACGCCAGCGGAAACAATTCACATATGCTAGGAGACCATGTTGTATTACAGTGACCTGCCTTTAGGAAAGCTACAACTGCATGCTTGGGAGTGCAGAGCCATTAAGTGAATGAAATAAAAACCACTAGTGTCAAGGCTAAATTGAGGTGGAAGGAAACAAGTAATGGAAATTCCAATTGTTCAAGTTGCTACTACTTCATTAAGCTGGCCACATTACTCATGGTTGTATTTTAGCTGCAGTGGTAGATGCGCTCACAGGAAAGCCTTGAGTTACTGTTACTGCAGCAACAAGGTTGTATCTTTCGTATCATTAAGCATGTCAGAAGAAGATTGCTTGAGAGTTGGACTTCAGATCTGCAATAGACTATGCAGACTTTGGCATATGAAGACGCACGCAAGGTCATGGTTTCAACCACCTCTTACGTTATTTTTTCAGGCAAGTGAAAGACTTGCCCTGCAGAGGAATAAACCATCATTACTTCCTTGATAAAAAGATCTTCAACAAGCTGGATAGACACTCCTTTAGAAAGCAATCGGACAAAAATATTTGTCTGCCTTTGTCTCAGTGTCCCTCACCTGAGGGAGTGGCAGTACAAGAAGGCAGCATTCAGCTTTATGACAAACACAACCTTTTTGTCCCATGGGTTCCAGCACTGTGCCTCATAAGATTACCTACACTCTTTCAAAAGAGTGGAAAGGTGAGAGGGATGGATTGGGACAATGTGAAGAAACTACTCACCTAGGCACGAGCATTAAGAAAACCCAGGCTTTGAACCAGATGCCTGACCTATGCAATCCTAGAGTTTCCCAAAATTTTTATTTAACCCAATGTTAATTATATTCCCTGAGGAAACCACAGCTCTGTCTGGGGACAGATCTTCATTACAATCAACAGGACAAAAGAACACATATTTACCATATACTGGCTAAGCAGCACTAAAGAATTTGAAACTGACACATTAGAGATCTAAAAGCTTTTAGCTCTGGATTCCTACCTTGCCAATGTCAAATTGACTACGAAAGTAATTACCATGAGCAAAGATTTTTCCCACAAGTTCAAAATGGCTTCCAAATCAAGACTATTCTACGATGCAAAAGAGCTCATTGCCATCTCCTTTCCTTCACTGTTGAGCTCTGACCTAAGCTGGGCTAATCCTCCTTGTACTTCCATATACAGCTTTGTTTCACCCATTTAATCAAGATCCTTCAATTCTCACCAAATTTTGTATTTCTGAGTTCCTCTTAGTCCCCTTATCAGGTTATCCTAGGTCCTGTATTTTGACCTTTCTTAAGACACTAAATTTTCTATCACACTTGGCTTCATCAAATTCTATTTTGTTGACACTTTTTTAGTAACATGGTTTGTGGGTCCCAGTAGAATATAGTATTCCTTGGGAGATATGCTACAGCAATATAATGATGTAATATCATCTCCCTTCTCTGTAATACAATGCCTTCCAAAACGCAGCTCGAACTGTTTTCTGTTTGGCTGTTTGCTAGTGCACCATCTTACCGATTAATCAAATTTACCGCTTACCCCTCATCTGCACATCCTTCGCCATGACTACTTTCGCCATTACAGAAAAATGACATTTCATGCTTTTTTTTCCCTGCTAGGTGGCCCTCTTTTTCTTTACCTGCCATGACCTCTTTTCACTACCACTGAAGACTGGGTATACACCATATACCCACACTTGATCTTTAAAAGATTTGAAGATTTTTGGTAACTATGTTAAACTGGAAACCATGCCTGTGAAGAGACAGGCTACCAAGGGAAGAGGAAAAGGTACCTGTCCAGACTGTTTACAAAGACTTATTTTCCCCTGTATTACAAAAAGACTGAAGTGTATGTTCTTAAGTTCTCACCTTACCAGCGTTTCAGTCATAATTTTTAAAGGCACGCACTACAGCATGTAATACTTAACACTTCTGAGGCACCTACATTGCCAAGATATAAACTTTTTTTTAAGGTAAAGAACACCTAAATACCTGGTTTTGTTACCATCTCCTTTTTACATCGGTGGCCATAGCACTTAAGTTACCAGTGTCAGGTCACAAAATGAGTCTACAGCAGCAACAAGATTAAAATGCAGGGCTCGATTTCTAATACAGGTACTTGAACCAGAAAAAGGAGGCTGTAAAGTGTTTCTGTTATGTTTTTATTTTTCTTCCCCAACTCTGGGCTGAAACCAGGAAAGTTTTTAGCAACCCTGTGACTGCTGTTGTTTGCGTCTTGCTGCAGGGGATCCTAATTGACTGTTCTGGCTTACAAGAGAAAACAGCGAAAGAAAAAACATCCAAACACACACACATCAAAAGGAAGAAAAAAAAAAAAAAAAAAAGGCTAAAGAAGCTATGTGCAGGTCATTATCAGCTCCACATAGACCAGGGACTGTGCTGTGACATCAGTGTCACAGGACCTCTACGGTGTTGGCTTGTCTCCAGAGAGCCTGAGGTTTGGCACAGCACAGTGGACGTACAGCAAGGCTTAGAAGAGGGATCCTGTGCCGTCCATGTAATTTCTCCACCGCACTGATTCCTCGAGGATTGCTGCACCACACCGATACGGCAGTGCGCCCCTATGCATGTGCCTATGGGCACAAGGATGCGACATTTAATCTTGAGCAGACTCCCAGAAGTTAGATTTCAGCCAGATGACTCACCTACACGTTTCTGACTTCCCAGTAAAGGCTTTACTTTCCACTAGAGAAAGTTTTTAAAGCTGCAGGGAGACTTTTAAAGGCAGGTGGCTCCCAACCTACGGTGGTAGCTCCCCAGCTGCCTTTGGCTAGCGCAGGGCCTGCATTTGCCCGCCGGCCAGGCTCTCTGCTGCCCTCTCGCCGGGAGAGCGGCGGCAGCCTGCCGGGCTGGCCCTCGGCGGAGGCGGGGGCACACGGGCAGCCCCGCTCCCCTCGCTCGGCCGCCGGCACCGCTCCTTCCCTCAGCGCCGCGGCGCGACCCACCTTCCCCACTCGCAGTATCACGCAACCGGCCACTCGAGGCCGACCGGGAGCCCAGCGCTACCTCCGGCCACGCACCGCTTTACCGTGTCGCGCCGCAGCCGCGGTGGGTGAGTGGGTGTCGGCAGGCGAGGGGCGACCAAACCCCCTCAGCGGGCGGCGCTTCGCGGTCACACGCACCCACGGACGGCCCCGTGGGGGCGGGGGGGGGAAGCACCGACCACACGGAGACCTCCCGTTCCACCGTCAAGGTGGAGCCTTTAAACCCCTCCGGCCACGCGTGGGCGTGGCGTGGCCGGGGCGCCGGTGCCCACCGGGCGCCGCGCGCGGGAGGCGGCGGGGCCCGGCGGTGGCTTCCTCGGGGTCGCCGTGAGGGGGCGCCGTGAGGGAGAGCGAGGAGCAGCGTGACGGGATTAAGCGCCGCGGGCTGTTGGGGAGTGACCGTTAACGGACAAACCGTTATCTGCCGTGCCCGAACGCTTTTTAAAAACAACAAAAAAAAATCCGTTTCTGAAGGGAGAGCACCTCTTGGCCGTGGTGGCAGAGCGGGAAGGTGACACAAAGCTGTGGGGAGCAGGTACCGGCGGGAGCCGGGCTACCGCGTCTGGGCGCCCTCAGAGCCGCGGCGACGGAAGCAATGGCGGCGGGCAGGAGTAGGGGGAAAGGCTGCGCCCTCCGCAGGGACCCGGAGCGTTCTGGAAGGCGTTGCGGGAGGCGGGTGCTGCCCCGGCCTCCCGGCGCTCCCCGCAACGGGGCGCTCGGGCGGGAGCGCCCTGCCCGAGCTGAGGGAAAGCTCTGAGGCGTGTGCTTTAATGCTTTGCGAGCTTGGAGCCTGCAGCCTTCATCCCCCCCGCCGGAACACCTGTGAAATCGGTGATTTCCCCTTAGGAAAAGTGAACTTTTTCCCCTCGGTGTTTCGCTGGTGTTGATAGGTAAAGGGCGTTTTAATAGAGCGGAAAAGTTAAAACGGCAGCCCAAACGAATGAAGGGTTTGGAAGCAATTTAAGAAAAAATACAAAATGAACAACGTAATTGCCCACCTGAATTTAAGGGAAGGGTTTTTTTCCCTTTTTATTTTTTAATACTTAGCCTTGTGGTAACTTCATATGACTGCTGTATGCTACCCGCTACATACACCCCTCTATTCAGCAGCGCTAGGTGAATTTTTTAGTGTCTGCTCCCAAAAGTATCTTCCAGAAAGGCAGGTGTTTTCTCAGTGTAATGACTGATACTGCTTTATGAGTTTGTTTTTTTAAAAAGAAAACAAACAAACAAACAAAAAAACCCCAAAACTTTTCGCAAGCGTTGAAACGCTGGACCCCACGGAGTGCCCCCCTGAGTCGCCTGGGCTGTACAGGGGAGGGCAGTTAGGCTGGGCTGGGCTGAGCTGGGGGAGCTGCCGGCAAGGCTGAGCTCGGCTCCTCCAGGACCCCCGCCTGCCTTCCCGGGGCCGGCTGCGGAGAGCAGGGGCCGTGTGTTCGGTTTGGTGGGGCCGCCCCGTCAGCACCAGGGACAGGCGCCGCGGCGGGAGCGGCGGGAACAGCGGGACACCCGTGGGGAGCGACCCCCTGCGCGGGGTCTGGAACCTTTAGAGTTTAGAACCTAACTAGGTCTAGAACCTAGAACTTAGACTAGAACTAGGTCTAAACCTTTAGTACGAAGGAGTCCAAGAGCCTCTCACAAGTCGTGTGTGGGAATAAACCCAGCCATGGCATCGCTGGAATACTAACCAAACATTTTGAAAACATTCTCAGCGCAGCTCTAGCCTACTTAAAAGAATTGCAGTTGGGTTTACTATTTCTTGCCTTTATTCCACATGTGTACCGTGCCTAAGTACTCACTTAGTTAAGCATGTTAAGTGGGGTCTTTTGGTACAATCTGTAGGATACATGGACCAGGCCAGGAGATCATGATCTAAATTATTTCTGTGTTTATATTTAGCCGACGTTCCTATTCATACGGATTGTAACTTAATGGTAGGGGCAAAAATATTCCACCGACAAGTAGGCGTACATCCCCAAAGGAAACATTCTGCATCTTGTCAAATGCCTGAATACACTGCTTTTCACAGAGCATTAAAGTTATTGATAATTACTACAAGATGATGCAGTTTATATGAAAGGTTTGTCTGATCTAAGGCAACGTGCAGATAGAGCAGATCAGGTTTACTATGGATTATAGAATCAAAACCCTGGAAATCTGTCAATTTTTTTTTTCCCCAAAAATATGACTATACAGAAAATAATGGGATGGCTGCTGTGGAAGGAAGAAAAGCATACCATAGCATTGTGCACAGTTAGTTTTATAGACCCCTGAATTTTCAACATTGTATTAGATACCACTTTTCCCCAAATTCATTCCTAGCTAAAATTACACAGCTCATCACGGAAAAAGTGTTGATGCTGACAGCAGTATATTCAATTAATCTTTTAATAAAGAAAGCAATTAGTAGATGGATTTTAAAACAGCTGTTTGTGGCTACTGATGCCTCAAGCCATGGAAATACTGAAGTATTTTTTTTATAATTGCTTCTTATTACACGGTTATCAGAACTATGAACCATTGCCTGTTAGATTAGTCTTGAGGCAGGAGTGATATTCTGTGGTAAAATATAAGATATTAACTCAAATCAATTTATTTAAACTTTGAATATCTTTATTTACAAATGGTGATGCTACCCAATTCTGATGATGATAGATACTTCTATATCTACTAATTAATGAAAATAATGGATATTTGCAGGGGGTAACTGTGCAATGAAGTACTTCTCGAGTAAGTGATTATTTGATCCTGAAGTTGGTATAACAAAAGACCTAAATATCTTTTCTTTTTCTGCCGGAAAGCTTCAGAACTTCAAGAGATATTTCATTTATCAGCTTTGAATAATTCTTTTACCATGCTGTAAGCCTCCCTTTGTACAAGTTCATAACCTGTTTTTATTAAGGCTATTTGATTCTTTTTAGGAAGATTAGGTGGGAATAAATGAGGGCAGAATCTGATGTGACTGTCTGTGGCAGGTGGCTAGGCACTTCCATGTGCTCTGTACTAGTTCCATCATGTGGTATATGTGTGTGCATTTAAAAGCCTCCTCAGACCCTCAGTACTGTGTTTAAGGTAGGAATTTTGATTGTCAGAGGCTTTTTGCAGTGGGATCAGTGTTAACGAATATCAGGATGAAAAGACATGCTTTATTATCCTTAAAGTTAGCTGCAGCTCTTTATCATCCTTTGAATTCCTCATCGATTCTTCTCTCTCTTTAAGTAACAAAAGCTGCAAAATGACCACAAACCGGTCTCCTGCAGATGAGCAAGCCTTATAAAGTAGCATAATTGGTGACTTAGGCTGGAAAACATGATCCAGATGGAGGAAAATTATGTTTATTTTGTTATGAATAGGGCAACGGTCTGTTAGCTTATTCCATTCCACATGTGATAGAAAAAAATCATATTTAGATTCTTTAGGTTTATACCTGAGCCTTTAGAAGGTCTTTAGCAACCTGATTTTCTGCTCCCCAGTAAAAACATCAGCAAGTATGACTGCAAATTGGCCCATAATCCTGTTCTGATAAGTGGTGGATCAGTTTTGTTTCAGAATTTGGTTTGGTTTGAAACAGGGTGGCATCCACTAGCTTTTGTGTTTCTCATTAAGTCACTCAAGGCCAGGGAATTTGAAACTATGGGAGCTCTACCTGCTCAGCACTCTCTAAAGGGTCCTACGAACTTGTTCCCAGAAACTTGTGCCTGTCTTTTGGAGGGTGAAAATCCTCTGTTCTCTTTTTCTAGCTAGCACTAGTGACAGTATTAAACTTGCGTTTTAGGTAACATTTCAAAGCTACATTGCTCACCTACCAGTGGCCTTGGAATAGTTCTGTGAAACACCTTCAGGATCACCGCTTAGTATGGAAAGCTGAAGACTGAGGCTACTCTGGCCAGGCCATCCTGTGCAAACAATCCTATTTGCTTTCTGAAAAGTAGCTTACTGGTAGATTTAGCTGTCCATTTTTCTCTGTGGCTCACTCAGTGTTTTTTGCTTTTGACCCATGAGTTTCATTCCAGCCTGGGCAATTTCCTTTTTTGGAAAATTCATATAGTTCTGTCAAGGGCTAATTCTGGGCTCTCCACAAGTCTTTCTCCAAGTCTTTTGTCCTTTTTTCTAATCACAACCTGATCTCCCCAACTGTTGCATTAGCATCTGTTCAGCCTCAGAGCGGTCACAGAAAGATTGTTTTCCTTGTAAATAAGCCCCTCATCTTTCATAAATCTCTGCAATATGATTTCATTAGGGTGATGAGGCATTTTGGTAAGCTGTCTGCACAGTTTACTTGCACTAATGGTAAACTGAAGGTACAACCATCATGGATGTCAATGTAAAAGAACGACTGCTGCCCAGCAAGGCTGGCCTCCACAGGTACTGAGATGTTCCTCACCAGTGACCGTGTTAGGAAAATTAGTATGTAAAGTAAATACACTACAGCACAAAATATGGGTGTGCTTTCTCCTGGCATAATGCTTTTGATGTCTGATCTCATTCCCTGCCCGGCTGAAGGGGTTACAGTCCCGAGTTCAGAAATAAAGTAGCAATGAGCGTGGCTTTCTGGGAGCCTGCACTTGATTACATCCAATAACAAGATATTGCCTTTGGTTTTGATGGGCTGCATAGGTGTTATTTCTCTGTGGTGACTTTGATGTGGCTATTCAAACAGAAGTGCTAACTTTTAGAGGAGAGCAGATCTGGGGTACATTTGCACTGCCATTTACCCAACTATAACAGCTCGAGTAAATGAGGCCTTTCCATTTGTGATCACTTATTGCTTAGCTGTTCTGACTTTGACTGTCCTTTGCGCATGATGTGTAAGGGGGCAGGAGATTCAGAGATTTGTTCCTTCTGTCATTAAGTAATGAATAAGCAATTTGCAAAACAACTCACGATTTTCACTTCCCTTCTGATAAAAGACTGGAAGGAATGTCTTTAAAATTAGGGCTATGGATATGTCCAATTAACAGTCTGATTCACATGGGATTGTGGCTTGATTTCTGGCACTGGCAAAAAAAGCTACCAAAGGAATCTAATATTTTGGATCTTCAAAATTATTTTATTTTGCAGAAATTTTACAGAAATTCTTAGGAAAATGTAGCAAGCACAGCTCAGGTGAGGATCATATTTTTAGTGTGGCTCTACTTTGGTAATTTTACCCTTTTAAGACAGAGATTCATCATTCCCATTTCCAGTCTTATCTTACCACTTTTGCAAAGCTCCTAATGTTGCCCACGTACGAGAGCAAACAAACAAGCCAACAAAACAATCAAAATATCAAGCTGTTACATAGAGTTCAATAAAACATTGTGAATTGCAACTCTAGAGTTTTGCTCAAACATAAAAAAAGAAGGCTGTCCCTATGGTAACCTCTTTGGACTGTTCCTATCATTTCCCTGAGCTATTAGCATAACATTCCTAGCACAGAGTAAGAACAGAGTTATAGCAGTAGATAATTCAGGCTGGACTGTCAGCAGGATGAACCCCAGCAAAGCAGCTTGACTCATAACCCAGGCTGCTTTCATACTTGGGGCCAATCCAGCCTCAAAATGTCAGTGTTGACTACACAATATCCACAAATCTTGTTCTCTGATTTTAGACAGAAGAAGAGCTGGAATTCTCTTTAAGTTTAAACTTGATCTATTTTCAGTTAGTCTAAATAAACATTGGCCTCTTAATTCTAGCTCACTGTTCAACTGCAAGTATTCAGATGTAAATGCATGCCATTTGCATGAATTTGTATTGTGAATCTCTTCCCACCTGTTCCACGCAATATCTCTCTGCAACTTTCAGTTGAAGGCTGATTAATCCATCATTGCATCTTACTTAAAACAGGCTATCCTCTGTTTGAGTATTGAAAAAAGGTTACATTTTCCAACCTTTATGCAATACCTTCCTAATTTTGCCTTGCAGCACTCTAAGAGTAAACGATAAGCCCATTTACAGATAAACTTGGGCGCTGCAGTAAATTGAATTGTCAAGGTCACAGAGGGAGTTAATGACATACTGGCTCAGAACTGATTATCTTTGATAGTTACCACAAAACAGTGTCAGATGAGCATCAGTCTTGATCGGTTTGATTACTGGGTGCCTGATCTGATGATTTGTTCAGTTGAGCCTGTTGATTTATTGAAACAATTTTAATTGTGGTCTTTGAAGACTAGGATAAACTTAACTGAGAAAACTGTGAGCCAGTTGGCTCTTCCAAGTAAGGGCTTAACTCAAGCACCGCTTTCCCTTGAGCACTAAAAAATTGCGTGAGCATTAAAATATAAATTCTCAGAGCCTTTAAAAAGAGATATTTACAAAGGGATATATGACCCCTAGATTATCCAAATGAAAGACTGCCCAGCTCACTGACTTTAATAAACCAGAGTTAACAAATTCTTTGCTCTGCTGCTGATACACTCGCTGCATCAAAGCAGTAAAGGAGGAGCAAAATGACCCATACTTTTCTGAGAATTTTTCATTTAACTGTAAATAGAACATGTGAAGTGGCTCAGCGGCTTTTCTCACAGTAGCCTACAAGTAATGCTTTGGCCACTTTGTAGTTGCAGGTAAAGATAATGATTTTAAATTAAACTTGGCAGCCACTGGAGAATGACTGCTGGTATACGGCTTTTTTTCAAAGAGTAGAACCTCAGCGCCCCACCTTTCAAATCCCACAGAATTTTTCCTGGCCCTTCAAGCATAAAGTAAATTTGTTTAACACCACCACCTCAACGGATAACCTGGAATAAGCTATTATTGTAGCAGTATGTCTGTTGAAAGGGAAATAGAACAAACTAGACTGAAACCTAAGCACAACAGTTTTCATTTAATATATTTATGCTAGCAGTATGCCCTACCAGTTACATAAATCTACGCAAGAGAATATGTGCAAAAGCAAACATTTGCTATTCAACATCAATAGGAGACTGTAGCCAAATGCTCCAACAAAATACAGTGACAGAACTGCTTCAGATGAGGACTTGGCTATTTAATAATGATTTAACCATCGTCATCTCGGTTTTCATTCACACATTCCTCCATTCCTTTCTTAGTGTTTTCAGTTGTGCTGGGAATAAGGGAGGAACTGAACTCAAAGCAAGGAGGGCAGGGTGAGGAAGTGTGCTAGCTGATTTGGCTTGATTCTCCCAAGTGGTAATTTTTTCCCTATTTGAAAGGCATGTAGGAAGATTGTTTCTCAGTTGAGAGGAGGGAAGATCAGGAATGTCTTGATGGTCAGATGCAAAATGTACAACTCATGGAAGACGGGAACTGACAAATCGGCTATGTAATTTGCGCTTGCACAATGTTTTCATGCAGTAATCAGGACCGGCAAAGAAAGGCACACCATGTCAAAAAAGTGTTCTTGTTTAACTCTGTTCAATCACAACAAGTAAAATAAACAAATTCATTTATTATGTACCTTTATTGGCAGTTTAAATAATCAAAAGTTTATTTAGGGTCAGCCAAGATTTCCAACTGAGTTTCAGAGGCTTAAGGGAGGACAGGTGGGATACAAATTCAGGATCCTGTTATATGAGTAACCTGAGTCAGTTCCCCATGTTTAGAGGAATGCACAAGTTAACAAGGACAGAACTCCCAGACAAGTCAACAGGAATGTCTTATTCCTTATTCCATTTATCATCTTTTGTTCCTCAGCCCTTTCGTTTACAAGTTGGATGTTTTTTGTAGAGGGACTGGAATGAAAGTTCCAATGAAATGTGTACTCTGTGATGAGCTTTTATCTTTTGATGAGATTTTGCAAATTGAGATCAAGTAAAACAATAACAGGCAAGTTATAACTGAAGTAAAATAATTCTGCTAGAACCAATGTTTCTTAAGTAGAACCAAGCCACTAGCTCTTGGAGGGAGGAAGCAAAGAAAAGCAGGTGCCTACAAGTTAGTCACATGTTGAAACAGAAGCTTTATGGTGTCCTCTTGACTTGTTGAATCAACCGTTATTTTGAGTGTAATTTGTACTGAATATGCAATAGCTGGGACTGTTGTATTAGTACTTAGGCTGGGACTTCCAAAGAGTTCCAGATGCTGAAGTATAACTGAATATCCCTTGCAGAAGCAGGATCCTGTTTCAAACCTCTGTCTCCAGTCCTGAGAGATCCAAAACTGGGGAAGAAATACTAGTATTGTGAAAATCTTAAGCAAGTAGGAAACTAATCAGTAAGACACCAAGTACTTAGTAGGGGATGTTGCTATATTGCCATGGGACTTCTTGTTTTGTTTTAACATTTTTAACTGACAAATTCAGAGCTGATTTGAGATCCGTGTGAAGTGGTTTAACTGCCATGATTTTCTGCTCAGAGAATCTTCCTTAAAAAGTGGATGAGAAATTACACCTGTCTGAAACCCAGTTTCCATCAGGATCCACCTCGTGTGGCTGAAGCATTATGCTGTAAATCCTTACTGGTATCATGCTGTTCCCACCTGTACGGCTGTTCTGGAAAGGGATGTGGCCCTGGCCATCTTTTGGCAAAAGAAACGCAGTGATCTTATCTAAACCCAAAATCCTAGGTTTCCCAGAAATGGCTTCCAATGAGGCTGGACAGTCAGCTGTGTTATTTTGAAAACTGCAGTAATTTTGGTTTTAAAAGGTAGAATTCAGGCAGCTTACACTATTGCCATGTTTGTGACCTGATCTAATAAACAATTGCCTTTGTACTGCGACTCAGTAAAAATGGGGCAGGTTCAGCAGTGCTGGGATTCATTCTGTCTCAGGAGACAGTGCAATGAAGGGAAGCTGCCAGACGCAGCCCTCTAACACATGCTGCGGCCTCCTTAGCCCTGCCTCTGGCATTGGTCTGGTCTGGCTCCTACACATGAGAAAAATCAAGAAGGGTTGAGTCAGTGAAAGAAGTAAGAGAAATCTGACACAAGATGGTAACTCTAAGTTCCTTTGCTGATAGTGGCCTACAAAGGAAAGAGAAGAGACATGTTTCGTACAAAGTTGTTCTGTTTTGCAACATGTCAGTATTCCCTAGCTTATTTCCAGTCACTTTATTTTGATGCAGTGCTAATGGGTATCCTGAACTATGTTTCTTTTTTTCTTCCTTTGCCTTTGGCCATCCTCTGCTGGAACCATTTGGGATAAAGCAAGAATTAAAATGGATGTGATTTATTGAAATCGAGTTTCACATGATGTTTCATGAGTTTTCATGTTTTTAATTCCTTCAGTCAAAATAGTCTCCGCAGTGCCCAAAGAGAACAGCTTTTACTGCATGAAACTTATTTCTCATCTGACTGAACATAATGATCCAGGACCTGAAAGATTGGTGTGTTTTCTTCTTTTTCAGAGGAATGATTTTCAGAAGGAATCTATGCAGTGAACATGACCAACCACTGAGCTGCCTGACGCTACTACCTCAACTCTGTTGTTCATGAGATTAAGTTCTCTTCCTACTTCACTGAGCAGCAGCAGAAAGTGAGTTTTAACCAATGCATCTAGAAAATGACACTTTGAATAAGATGTATCTACTCATTAAGGGTTCTGCTATGTGCTTCTGTTACTCAGAGACTTCAGCTGAGGACAGCAGCATCAAAAGGATTCATCTTTTTAAATAACAGTTGGAGGATTATTATAAACCCAGATTCCATCTGTTTACATGCTAAGATGGAAGCATACGTGATTTCTTTAGAAGCCAGGAGGGGGCTGTGTTTAGTTAATGCTGGCTTTGGCACCTGAGGGCATCGGGGACTGCTTGGAGAGGGGTACTAGAGGCATGAACTAATGAGAACTAGAAGAAAATGGTGACACTGCTGGGAGGCAAGACCTCGGAGGGCTTGAAGGCTAGACTGCTCCAGTACTGTCTCTGGGGTGAGTGACTGCAGGATCTGCCTGGTAGAAGGGAGATAAGACCTGAGCTTACGGGCACTCAAACGTGTCAGGGTTACCAAGAGCAGTGAGGTGAGAAACAGCTATTTCATGCCAGGTCCTTGGAAAGGGTAAGCAAAGGCCTGCCCTCTGGCCCTGTGGATTAGCTAGCAAAGAGTTGGGTGGTCACTCCCTGCTTGGACTAGGGAAAATGAAAAGAATCTCTAGGAGCTGAGCTGAGTGGGCTGAGCTGAGCAGGCTCTCTGCAGTCTGCATAACAGGATGAAGGTGAGTGGTGGCATTGGCAAAGAACTTCAAAATTCAGATCTGAAACTTTTGGTTAAAAAAGAGAAAATTTTTCTTGGTTTGTTTTTAAACCTGTCTTTCTTATCTTCCTCTTTTTTATAAGTTAATTTGTGTAACATGTCTAATATAGACAAATAAGGGGAGAGGTATTACCCAAAACATTGAGGTATGTTCTATTCTCTGGTTATGTGTTTACAACTATGACCAGCCTAGTGTATATTAATACTACATGCAGTTGGATGGAGAACTGATTTCCTCAAAGTCACAGCTCAACACTGGGAAGTTACCTTAGAGAATTCAGCACTCTGTGATATTAGCCACATGCTCCAGGCACTAGAAATTCTTCTATAATTTTTTAAGAATATAGTCTTTCCTTCATTCCTTCCTTTTACGGCTGAGCCTCACTGTATTCTTAACACTTGTTGGTGTTCAAACTTTGATGAATTGCCCTAATTTAAATCCTTTGACATTAATGGAGCTCTTTTGTGCATGAAAGTAGAAGCTGGCCCTGAAGAGGGTAGCTCATGTCTGGACAGGACAGAAACAGCTATCTGATGTTCAGAGCAGACTGCACTATGCAGGCTTCTCTGATTTTCATTCTGGGCAATATCCAGGGAAGGTTGTGAAAACGTGGTTGGTTTGATTTTGTAGTGCTTCATCCTGTTAATGTTGCCCTTGTTTCCTGGGTGACACTGCTGGTCAGTGACTCCCTTCTGCCACTGACAATTTTTGCCCTATTAATAGAGCAGAAAACCCTAAAAATGATTCTACTGTTTGACTTTGCTGACTTCAAGGGACAAACCTTACCTATGAGGCCTCAGCCCTCTTTCAAGGATCCCTCTCTTAAATCATCTTCTGTTAATTAGTTGCTTCTCCCCATAGATCCATTTCAGCACCTTCTCCACAGATAGTTTTCCTTTTTGCTTATATACCATAGAGCAAAATTTGATCCAGTGATTTTTAATATTCAGCTTCCTCGAGGGAATACATTATTACATATTGGACTCTTTGATCAAAGAATGTACACAATTGCATGACACTTATTTTTGAGTTGCATTTTACCATTAAAATGCTTGATTCTGCTTGATTCGTGTTACAAAGTAAAATACACCTTCAGTAAATGATAACTGAAGTCAGCTAGGTAGACGTCCAAATTATTTCTGTTGAATAACTTCTGTTGAGAAAATGAATTACTATGCATCCCTTAGCCACTTCAGTAACAATCTCTGACTTTCATATGTAAGAGTGTAGTGTAGACTTTTTGATAACTGTGCAGTAAAGAAAGGAAATGTGAACACTGGAAAAAAGAAATGCTATCTGCAGTTGTGAATCTTGGAACAAATTGCAAAAGCAAGTTAAGAGTAGCCTCATGATGATGAAGAGCATATTATCTCTATTTTATAGGTAGGAATACTGAGATATTAAAAGATTAAGTAATTTTCCCAAGGTCACACAGAAAACATGGAAAATAGACTCTTGAACTTCTGATTCCAACTTCTGTGCATTTTTGCAGGACTGTTCTTCTTCCTCTTTGTAAGGTTTGCTGTACCAAAGTACTGCTTTCTACATCAAATCACAGTAGGCCTAATAACAATAGAGTTTGCAGCCCAGCTCATCTATCAATATTAACCTTGTCTTTAAAAATGTGAAACTTAGGAGATTTATTAATGTACAGGTCCATGGAGTTAGCAGCAAATACTAGACTGGAAAAATATTTTTAAAATTCAGTCATTTTTAGTACTGACCTAACATAATCATAACCCCTGCATTTCAGTTGTGTGTCCTGAGGGGTTGCATAAATATTAATGCACATGATTAACTTCAAGCATTTGAAATACTTTATAAAGATCAATTATACCAATCCAAGGGGTGCATCTGGGCATATCTAATACATTTTTAAAGTGCTAGGGCTTTGGAAGGAAGGGCTGTTACATTAGAGGTACAGTCACTTTCTTTGTGAACCTTCAGGCATGGCACTGTGTGGAAGGGTATGGATTTTCCATTCTATTTTTCCAGTCAGTGGAAAATATATCGCCATTGTAAGTATGCCCGTAAGTATTCCACAGCCGATTCAGGAGATGTCCTTTATAAAACTTTACATGGGAGAGCTTGTGCTATCTCAGATTTTTGTGTTCGTTTCTGAACCATCTCCTTGTACACATGTGGAAGTCACAAGGAAGTCTAAATGTTGAGGGAAATTAATAATGGCTTTGTTTTTACATTGTGGGTAAAACATGGTTTGCAAAACTACCCCTTGGGAACTTTCTTTACATATTTGTCATGTTCGTTCTTTTAGTGGCTGAAGCTAGTTATTAATAACAAGGTAGAATGCTGAAGTTCGATGATCATACTGAGAGCAGATTCTTTGTGGGGAAAAAAGAAACACAAATTCATATAAAGCATATACTGCAACTGTGCTATCATAAAATTTCCCAATACTAATGCAGGAGATATCTATCTCCAGGATAAGCTGTAATATTAGAAAATCACATATGACCCCATAAATGAAAACACCAAATAATAATGGACTAAGAGGCACGTGATGAGCTTTACTTTCACATTATGTCTGTGTTTGATTGCATGCTGAGACAGTTTAACCTGAGCTGCAGCTCACTCTGCTCTGCAGCATACCTAAGTCTTGACTCAAGCCTGATAAAGTTAAAATTCTACTTATCTTTCAAGTTACAATCAACATCAGAAGACCTTCTTAGGCCCTTTTTGCTGTGAATTTCTGTGTTTCTCAGTCATAGATCTGATGGATTATGACCGAGTATGTATTGTAGTAGCCCAAATCAAAGTGGGTCTTAAAAACATTCTCCCACATAAAGTCTCCGTGGCAAGGGCTGGTTAAAATTTTCCTGAAAGCGATCTAAAAAATCTTTAGTACTAAATCTGCATCAATGCTGCTGTTTGTGTAAGTTACAAAACCAAAAACAAATCCCAAAACACCAGAAGGGTAGGGAGGAAAAGTTCACTGTAAAGAGGGATGAATCCCTTTCCATTCTTCCCAGCCGCTGGTCCTACTATTTACCCCCAGTTTCAGGGGAATCTTAATCTTGAGAGCCAATTTCATTGCCAAAAAGTGTTTGTAGGTAATATGCCAACCAACCACCGCGAAGCCAGCGTTGTAGTCTAATATCATGAGATCCTGACATCTCTATACACAGTGAGGTGATATCAGTGTTTGGAAAATGTACTAGCATTTTCCTATGCTGACATGACTCTTGCAGCATTTGCTTTGCTCTGCGAGCCAGGTACCTCGAATTCCTGTGCTGTGTCTCCAGCAGAACCCTGCTGCTGCCAGGACTGCTGTAACTAAAAAAAGTATTTTCCTACAAAAAAACCCAATCTTCTTACTAATGTTTGTGCTTTATATTGGACTTTTAAGGCTAGATTTGCTCTAGAGAAACTTTTCTGGCTTTATTAAGCTCACACTGATGATCTACTCAGTCTACTGTCCTTAGAAGGGAGGTAAGTAGGAGAACTTACAAGTCTTGACAACTGTGAACTCTGCATGACTTTGAAAATGAGCATTTAGCCTGTAAAATTGAACGGGTAGGAAAGGTATAATAATCTTTTTGTTCTACATGAAATGTTTCGTATATGGGATTGTGGCCCGTGTCTAGGGTTGCTGGGAATGACAGTACTAATAATTTATTTCTTTGTTATTAAGACTGCTTTTATATAAACCTATTTATAACATAGGACTCCTCACATTCCTATGACATTAACAACTGCAAGGCTACATGCACAAGTGTTTGAACTGAGATACCTGTTGCTCAGCCACTGAAATACCATCGTCTGATACTAACATTACTTTGAAGATAAGCGCCCTCTCCCAGTAGAGCCCTGTGGAAACAATGGTTTCAGAAGCAGAGACAGACAGATGCCCTGTCAGAGTTACTGAGATGGTAATAACTTTCACTGGGGGATGACAGAAAGATGAGGGCTGCAAGGCAGCACTTCTTGGAATGGCCTAAGTAAAAAATGGCACCAGTCACACTGAGGAAAACGGGAACACATATGACTTACCTATGTTATGCCCTAAAGAGCTGTAGAAACACCCAAAAAGCATTGGCGGTGCCTTCGTTTTTTTCTGAATGTCAAGCTTGCTGTTGGTTTTGTATGTGACTTCAAGAAAAATACTCTTTGCTTTACTCTGTCTTACTTGAGAATGTGTGAAAATTTACTCTGTGTCACGTGCTATGATGACACTTTTTAGTCCAGTGGTGGATGCAAAAGAGTTTACAAAAGTACTGGAAATGAGGCTGTGACATGCAAAAGATAGGGACTAAGGCCCCTGGGCAGGATGAGAAAATTTGAAAGACTGGCAGCTTGTGACCGCTGCCTTATGCAGTACTTCAATCTTGACTTGCAACAGCCTTTAATTAGACTGGTTCTTGGCACCTTCTTTGCAGGACCACCAATAGTGACTAGTTGCTCAGCAGTTTTGTAGAATTGCTTGGGTGATCAGACCAGACATTTTCATGTGCAACCCAAGTCTGAATTTGAGCTTGGGCTGATGGAGGTGAAGAGCTTGTCTGTTAACTCACAACACCGCTTGTTATTGCCATTGCCAGCAGGCTGCTCTATGAACAGCTGCTGCTGCACAAAAGGCCAAAGGGAAGCACCTCAGTTTTGCCCTAGCCCTTTCACATCTCCAAGTCACTGGAACATACCCATGTGCATGGTAAACTACAGGTGGTCTCTCCAGTGCAGAACAGGCTGTACAGTTGACTTTAACTGAAACATGAATCATCTCAGTCCTAAATTATTTTAATCCAATCAGTCATCTGTGTTAAAGGGTGTAAAGAGACAGCAAAGCGGAAAGAATGGCTGCCAAGTAGAGGATATAGGACACAAATAAAGCTGCTAAGATGAGGTGAAATATGAACTAATAAAGATTTATTCCAAATGCCACTGGGGTTACAGTGTGAATCACTTGGAGAGATATTCAGGTGAAATGAATTTCGTAGGCTTTTCTCTGAATGATTTTTATAGTCTCAGCAGAGGTGAAGGGAAGGCAAAGCTGTTAATTACACAGGGAGTACACACAAGAGTTTTCAAGTGCTCCCAAACAAATTCCCACTAATTAATGTATGCTTTTCAAGCCTCTTTTAAGTAGACAAGCATGAACAGCTGTAGTTCTTTTTATAGATACAAACTAATCTCTAGTACATATTGGAGTTGAAGGATATAGAGAACAACATGCTGCAGATTCATAAGGCTTTTCTAGCCAGGGAAGTATTCTTTTTATACCCTCTAAAAGAGGAAGGGAATGCAGAAGAGAGCAGAGTATAGTCTTCAAGAATACTACCTGGGGACAAAATCATGACAGGAGCAAAGGGTCTAGCTCCTAGTGGCACATATCATGCACTTCTTCTTAGCACGTGAAACAGCATGTGTGATTTTTGACCTATTTTCTCGACAGCTTCAGCCTTTTGTGACCCATATGAAATGGGCAGCAATTGCTAGCATTCCTTCCCAGTTTTCACTGGTGTGAATGGCCTTCATGACAAAGGATGGGAAGAATTACATTCTTCATGTTTTTAAATAATTTTAAAAGCCTAAGCAAATGGTCATAATAAAATTCCTTAGACTTGATTAATATCTTTGAACATCATCTTTGAAGATGCTGTGTTTTCTCCCTTCTTTCTCCTTATTGCTAGCTGTATATATTATCAGTTTGATATTGTCCTCTGCCTGGAGACAATATCTGGTTGTGGTAGGTAAAGGGAGGAACTGTAATAGCTCCTTTCCATTTCTAATGCCTATGATTTTATTTACATAAAAACACCCTTGATTTTGAACAGTTTGTTTCTTTTGGCAGCTTATTACCAGCCTGAATGGCCCACTTTTTCATGATTTAACATTTGTCTGCTGCACAAGTCATTATCACCTCTATTTTTAGTTTTAATAACCTTCCTTTTAATGAACCTCAGTTCGAAGTAAGTTCCCAAAAGTTTGCTTCAAAAGAGTTCCCCAAATCTTCTGGAACCCACTGACTACTTTTTTTCCCCTCAAAGGAGTAAGCTGGTTACATTTTTATTGATTTTATGTTTTTTTTCTGATGTGTCATAAGGAAGAACTGATTTACTTAGGACAAAATGACTTGCTGGGTTCCCTCCATTATTGCAACCAAAGGGAGAATTATTGGAGGGCCCACGGGGAAGAACTGTTTCAATAGGTCTTTGTGCCCTGTGCTTTTGGGCTCAGAAGGTATATGTCATCACTGTGGACTGACTATACCTCATAATTCTTGTGATGTAGAATGCTAAGGATCACAAATGAATTCTGTCCATTTATTCTCAAGAGCTAGAAGGACAACCAGGGAAAAGCAGAAAATTACTGTTTCATAGAACTCTTTTCCTTTCATTTCAGGGGAAATAAGTACAATCTCATGGATTTAGTCACTGTGGAAAAAATCCTCAGCTATAAGGATGCTGCTGTTTAGAGAAGGGAAAAATTAAAATGCTAAAGTGGGGATAGTGTGGATTGCAGACATCTCTAGAACAACTGTTTTTGGAGAACCCTTCTCCTTCCAAGATTTACTTCAGAAAAGCACATCAAAACATAAACCATTTTGAGGTATTAGAAGGCAGATGTATTGACTTACCCATAAGACATTTCAGTACAAACATTGCTTTGAATTCTGCATTCTTCCCATGAAACCTCCTAAAGGAAAGTTGGAAGAAGTTTCCTAATACTTTCCAAAGGCTCTGGGGAGGTTAGCTAAGAGCAGGTTAAACTGGTCTCTTAAGTGACTGTTGGAAAAAGAAGCTAAGTATGGAAAAGACCATAGCCTCATCCTCAGTGTGATTCCTTTCTCTTCTCCCAGAATCTCAGAAATTAAAGATCTGAAACTTCAAACTACTGCTCAAGTACATTGCCTTTCAGTTGGATTGTCCAAGAAAATGAGGGAAAATATGTAATTAATGAGAGAAGGGAGCACTGACTGTGTGATTAAAGTTTCATTTGGTTGAGGAACCTCACAATAATGAAGAAACCATCTTCAGGAAGTAATTATGTTTTCCCACAAATCTCTTAGCTTTAGCTCAGTAATAGCTTTGAAGTTAAACTACACTAAGTGAACAAAGGCCAGTTTTGGATCTCACGCTTCCCTTTCCTCTCAGGTTAATCCTAGGAGGCTTGTAGGTAACATCCATGCAGTGGTGGAATATACCTGAGCAGAGTAAACTCCAAGTGGAAGAAACTGTTTCATGAGCTGCATAAAGAAGAGAGAATAAAATTACAATGTGGCCCAAATCGAGAAGTGAGCCACTGGAGAGAGTTCTGATGCTGAAAAGCTTACTCCCCTTGCTTTTATCCTTGCTTGTCTTGTGTTGTGTCTTTGTGGAAGCATTTCAGAACAATGTATTCTGGATTCAGCTGATCCATAGTTGTTCCATAGGTATTGGCTAAGGTGACATTCTGGCTTGCACCACTCACTTAGCTGTTTGACTTCTTGTTTTGCTTGTGGCTGTTGATCTTTGGGTACAGAAAACCTGAGTTGTATCCAGAAGGCAGCTCTACTCCCTGGACATTGCTGTATGTAATTGTAATGCTGGGTATCTGGGCTGCAGGCAGTCTGTGGTGAGACTCTCCTTTTCTTTGTCCAATACCATTCAGACTCTCACCCCTCTAAAGGATGCAAGGATTTAAAAGAAATGGAAAACACAAACATCTACAAGGAGATCAGGTTGCATCATCTATGAAAATGTAGCATATATTTAGATAAGCTGATCCCCATGACTAACTCAAAACCAAACTTAAAGGATGGAGGAAAAGGTAGATCTGAACATTTTTTGACTGTTTCATGAATAATTTATGAGGAAAAAACTGTTAAGTTCACGTACTAAAGCACAGGCTTTGCATTTGCTACTTAAGAGCTGATCTACTTTGATGAAAAACCAGGCTAATGACAGCACATTCAACTATGAACAAAAGTGCTGTTAACATGCTCAGGCAGTCTATGAATTCAGTGAGGTAAGGAGTCCCTTCATAAAGAGGGACTGTTTAGGTTCACTGGGGCAAGAGGTGCTGTAAAATGTAATGGTAACAGCATAGATAGTTTGAAGGGGGAAGCAAAATAGAGAATGAAGTGAAAACAGGAATTGAGGGAAAGATTAATATTTTTTGACAATAGCAATGCTAGCTGTCACTTGCACAGGATCAAAAAATAAGTGTTAGGATAAGGCTAGCCATAGCTCATAAAGATCACTACTAACAATAAAGAGATAATTTAAGATGTTTATATTACGTCGGGGTTAATATCACAAAGATAAATCTGGCTTGTTTTCACCTGTCAGCTCTTTTCTTTTATTTCCCTGTCTGTCAGGAATTAAAGCAAGTTGACTCACTTGTGACAGATGTCAAAAATATTTTATCAGTATGCTGTAGCTTTGGGTCCTGGGCTACATGGAAGAAGAAATAGACACTAGCACAACAAATTACTGACTAGGTGATATGGCATGTTTCAAAAACTTACCTTGTTTTCCTCCAAGTTGCATTTTTTAGAGTTTTGGTTCTACCCAAACAAGAGAACACTAGTTAACAATGACACTTTGTACAGCAATACTTGCCACAAGACTAGGGCTGTCTCAGAGGTACAGCCATCAGAATGGCTATCTCAGCTTACCGTGTATATTATTCACATAAAGATAGCACAAAATTAACGCTTCCATGCTCCACTAAGGAAATCACAGACCTCATCCGGGAACCTACTGAATTCAAGAAATTATCCAAGTTCCTTGAAGAAGTTGGACTTAAGGAAAACCCCATAGTACATTTGTTCTCCTTCTGCTTAGTTTCAGCAATGATCTATCCTTTGTGGTCATGTTTTCTATATTCTTTCGGGAGTATTATGTGATTTTTGCATCTCAAAAAATAACTTAATTTGTGCTCAGAGGCTGGGACTGTCATTAGGTTTTGTTCCCTCAGTTAGTTAGACCCATGCCAAATATTAAAATAATAATTCTTACAGTAGGTGTAGCAGTGTCCTCTGTGACATTCAATTCCACCATGGGTATGTCATCAGCACCTACAGCTGTCTGAAAAATGAACACAGATAGGAAAGATGTAAATGACATATAGGTATGTAACAATATTTTACATATGTGAAATGCAAATTATAGGAAAAAGAAAAAAAGAGGACAGCAGAGGACTGACTGAAAAGTAGTGATATGCTAAAGATAGCCTTGTATTTACCTCTCACCATATGTGCTCATTTCATAGTAAATGGCAAGAGAACAGAAGGATTGACCAAGTAATTTGGACAGTGAAATACAAATATTACTAAATACACATTTAAAATCAAACACAAAACAACATACCATTCAGATGCAAAGTTCACTAAAACAGCAGCATTGCTTGTCAGAAATGCCACAAAGACAGCTGAATAATGAATCAGGGTGGAAATGAAAAGTTGATGACCTTTTACAGTCTCTAAGTCATTACTCATTGTGTTAACTCATAGGTTATCCCCATCTTCTTGGCAGGAACCTTCATGATTAATTGTGATAAAATGTGCAGATTTGTTAACCTACCAGTTGTCAGAGAATTTAGATATTACCTTAGATAGCAGCCTATTACCTGCTCACAGATCCCAGAATCATGGCGCTTCAGTTTAGGTTTGGCTCTTATGTCACTAGTTTGAGTTGTGTCTTTACCCTTTTCACAGGAAATCTGTCTGCCAGCAACTCTGGAGAACATACTGGGGGTATCAGTTTCTGTGTCAGTACAGCCCTAAAATGAATACAGCAAAACCAATCACATTAGGTTCCTTAGACTTCCATCCAATTTGCCCCATGGGAATCAGTTTTACCTAGACAGAAATTGTAAAAGAGGCAGACATTGTATAAAACACACTTCACAAAAGTTATGCTATGTATGACTTCATAAAATCTTTGCTTATAGGAGGTACAAACAAAACTATCAAGCCCCTTGAGTCTTAAGTTTGGCTTATGTTTCGCCCCCCCCTGCCCCCGATGCACTGCAAAATTTCAAACAAAAGAGTGTTTCGTTATAGTCTGTTGTTGAAACTTCTTTGATACACCTTGTAGCTCTGAGGAGTCAGTGTTTCCATAGTAGTACCCAATTAGGAGGCATGTGTTTGGAGGAATTAGGGCCAAAGTTTCCAAAGTGGCTTGATTGGAAGCAGCAATAAACAGAAAGAAATGTCTGGGGACTGCAGAATCACTGCTTTAGAACCATTTTGTTCCATGAAGGAGCCCTGGTGTTATAAATGTTGTTCTAATTAATGGGAAAACAAAAAAACATTAAAAACAAACAAACAAAAAACAAACCCCCAAGCCACCAGAATTTCCTAGAAGTCAGCCATTTTTCTACAATGAGGAAGAATCCCAGAATTCCATAGACCATAATAAAAGAATGAAACACCTAATGGGGTTGTGCTGAGCAGGTCATGGCAAATTAGCCTCTTTTCTGTTTGACAGTGTACCTTGCCTTAAAATGGGTGAACATAACAGTGCAATACATTTTCTTACATTTTTTCCTGCAGCAAGGATTTTTCATAATCAATCTATGTGCTTTGGATGTAGCTTCCGTCAGAGGAGAGTATATAATTGCTTGAAAATACTCAAAGCAATCATTGATACTTTCAATATTTAATACTTTCAATTATTAATACTTTGATAAACTTTCCCCAGGGAAGAAAATAAATATAAGAGGTGCAGAAAAACATGAACTTTGGTGGAACTGGAGAAATTAGCCTGATGAGTCTGTTACTATTAAGAGAGAATCCCGATTAGTGATGCTGTACCAGAATGTTAAAAAATAACAGATTGATTGCTCTAAGGAGGATCAGGATCATTATTTCTGTGTAACTGTGGGGAAGGATAAGGGGAACACAGTGAAGAAAAAGGAAAAATTAATTTAATTCGGAACAGTGATAATGAAGGTTGTATTTTCAGAAGCATCTTCCTAACCATTGGGGAAGCAATGATGAAGATGAATCTACAGAGTGAAGTGTCTCCAGACTGAAGTGTCTACGTGGAAGTTTTTTTAGAAGAGCTTAACAAAACATCCAGGAGGACAATCTAAACATGTGTTTTGCTGCTGAAGCACAAGAGGTTGGGGTAGGCTATTTTCTGGATCCCAACATTTTAAAAAATGTATACTGTGCTTCCCATTCCCTGCTTAGAGTGTATCAGCACTCGCAGTCCCATTTGATTGAAATTTAAAATGGAAGCAACTTTATTTTCTGAGCACCTGTTCTGGAGCTTGGCTCCTTTTAATTACAAAGAACCAAATAGAATTTTTTTCTTTAGGATTTTCTAAGGTGCAGAATATCTTTGCATCCACAGGAGTACAAAAAAAATTGCATAAAGATGATTTATTGGCTAACAGTTTGATGACCAGCCTTGACATAAAATACATGGCATCATATGTACTGCCTTTTTGCACTGTGAGTGTATGTGTTCAGTTTTGGGCTCCTCACTACAAGAGGGACATTGAATTGCTAGAGCATGTCCAAAGAAGGGCAACAAAGCTGGGGAAGAATCTGGAGAGCAGGTCTTAGGAGAGGTTGAGGGAACTGGGGTTGTTTAGCCTGGAGGAGAGGAGGCTGAGGTGGGAACCTTATCAGTCTCTGCACCTGCCTGAATGGAGGTTGCAGTGAGGTGGGGGTTGGTCTCTCCTCCCAAGTCACTAGTGATAGATTGAGAGGAAACGGCCTCAAGCTGTGTCAGGGGAGGTTTAGATTGGATATTAGGAGAAATTTCTTTACTGACAGAGTGGTCAGTCATTGGAACAGGCTGCCCAGAGAGGTGGGGGAGTCACCATCCCTGGAGGTGTTAAAAAAACATGTAGAGGTGGTACTTCAGGGCATGGTTTAGGAGGCCTGGGGGTGTTGGGCTTGACAGCATGATGGTTGGACTTGATGATCCTAGAGGTCTTTTCCAACCTTAATGATTCTATGGTTCTATGATTCTATGTCTAGAAATCTTATAGCTTAATTGAGTCACATATGGTGCAAAAAAACCCCAAAATAAATTATCAGTGAGCACTGAAGCAATTTTGTTTGTTTGTTTGTTTCAAACGTGAGCACTTCTTTCTGCTCTGTACTTCAGTTAAACTGATGTTACTAATAAATCAGAGTATTCTATGGTCAAATGAAATAGTTAATGGAAACATATGTTCTTGTCAGAAAATCTTAACTCTATCATTGTTCTGAACAAGATCCAGACTTCCTCAAGGCTTATAGAAAATACCAGACTGGAGCATGCCAATTGCTTGGAATTTTTTACTTTAGGTAATTCTCGTTCTCCATTCCACTGTTTTACCTCAAGTGTGAAGAGTTGCTTTCCTAAGCAAAAAGAATTGTTGAATTTTTTGTATGGTTCCCGTTCCCCAGCACTGATAGTGGTGCAAGAACACACAGCATTACTGAAGGAGTCTGTTGGTTTTTAAGAATCAGGATTCACAATCTATGAGATGCCATATAAAAATGTTCCTTCTTTATTAGCCAGTTTTAAAACCTTCCACCTGAATGGTGGCTACTAGCCAGAAGAATTTCATTTTGATCAGATTGAGAAGTCTAAAGAATATAAAGTACAAAGAAATTGAAAGGTCACTGTTAAAAACAACTGTCAGAATTCAGCGCTTGCCTGGATTAGATACAACTGACTATGAAAAAGAACCACCAAGAAAATTATGGCTTGTAATATATTTGGAAATTTCATTTTAAACAACTGCAATAAGCTAACTAATGTGCTTAGTTACTTAGTAATGTAATTTTGAGTTGCAAGAGGGGGCCTAAGATGCCAAATATTTGCCCTGTTTCTAGCTGCTGTGCAAAATATTTGGTTTCATTTAGACTGGCAGAAACAAGCTGTTGAGGTCTTCTGTGCAAATGATTCTGTAATGGATTTAGTGATTTGTCTAAATCTGATGATTAATATGTTTCCAGATACAGCCCAGTTGACTTTCAGAAAGCATTATCTGTTTCATTACAACCTTTCTTTCACTAGAGAACTATTTAGTGACCAGCAGTTTCTTCTTTGTGTATGTCCAAACCTGTGGTCACACAAGCACATCCTAGGAGTGTGACCAGGCTTCCAAGGGTGCTCTGACCCTAAGCTTCCCTTACTTTCTAAAATTCCTGTTGTTCCATCTTTCCACTCTTCTGTCCATGTCACAAACCACCAAGAATACAAAGATCTACATTCTGCTTTTACACTTCAGCCTTCTGTCTTTTGTTTCACTTTGTCCCTCTACTTTCTTTGCAGCTCTTGCGATGAGCACCATAATGCATTTCATCTAAAGAATCTACCACTTTGAAGGACTCTATATGAAAATTAATTACTTTGCAATCAAAAACAGATGTATGGGAAGCAGCTCCCTTACTGATTCACTGTCAGAGAGAGAAGACAGTCGCCTTCTTCCTTTCTGCAGCCCACTTAGCTCAGAAGACTGGCTGGTCACGGTTGCTCTTCTGGAGGAGGGATAACTGCTGAAAGACTGTGAGTCTTTAGGAGAAACTCTCAGCAGGGCTCCAAGGCAAGGAACATATGTTGCAATGGCTCTTCTAATGGATGAGAGGTAGAACCAGTCAGACTTTTTCTGTTAGCACAAAAATTCATTCATCACAAACAATGCATTTATTCAGTGAGATGAACTAATGCTGCATGGACTGGAAAATTACTGGGTACAAAAAGAGTTTTCCAGATATCCAATATCTCATATACAATCACCCTGCAAGATCACTTTTTCACAGTGTTCTGAAGAACTCAAATTTATTGCTTGGCAGGAATAAGAGCATTAAAGTATAACTCTTTGAACCAAAGGGAGCTATTAAAATGATGTTTTATCTTCTTGCAGCTTAACCAGGGCAAAAATAAAATTCTGTCCCTTTAAAGTGAACCTCACTGCAGTACCACATAATGAATTATTTTAATCTTCCCCTAAGCAGCTATTCTAGCTTCCTCTTACACATCTGTTCCCTGGCTATCTGTAGAGTTGTATAAAATGTGCAGTTATATTACAGTATTTCTTTCCTCATATGCAGCATAAGGAACCTGTTTTGTCCAGCTTTCCTCTTCCCGCCAGCCTTCCTCACTTAAATGTTCATGCCCACTTCTTCTCTAACCAGTTGGTCTTTGTAAAGGGTGAAACAACAGCATACATAAGGCATTGCTGCCGTCTGTCAGATCTCACAGCCTGCATCTGAACTTGATATGGTGATGACCCTAGGCATTACAACTCAGAAGAAATACTACCTGAAATATGAAAGTTTGAAGAAAGGTGGGGAGGATGCACAAAATAGGGAAGAGGTGGATTGACTTACTGAACTGCATCTCTCACTGGCCTGGTTAATTTAACAAACTGCTATTTGCAACACTGACAAATGTCTGCATCCCACTGAAGATAGTTAAAAAATTTATGGTGCTTTCCTTTGAGGTGGAAGGTCTCTGTCTTTTACCATGTAATCTGTAAGTACAGATCAGTACCCATAAGCATCTCTAACTCCCATCTGCATAGTAATTTGTTCCAAGTACAAATTCCACTGACATTTATATGGCATTGAGAAGTTTTCTTGGGGAGGACAAGGCTGTCTCGCAGAGGTAAAATGAGCAGGTGAAGCAGAGTTCAGGTACTAATCCTAAAAGTGACAAAGTTACTGTCTGATTATCTTTGCTGTATTAAACATAGTTTATAAGAGCAAACTTACCTGTATTTGGGGTGAGTGATGGCATAAATGATGGGGTTATGGATGACAGAAGCTTTGGCAATCACAGCTGGTATGGAGTTCATGAACGGTGTTAGGACGTGGGAATACCTAGAATAATGCAAATGCATTATATATTTAGTATTGAGTTCTGTGTAGTCTATGCAGTTATACACTGACAAGGGAATGCTTTATTAGTGCTCCAGAGAGAGAAAAGGGGGGAGTTGTGTACCCAAACAGTGAGAGAACAAATTTTATATCCTTTGCCTGTAAAGATCAACACCGGCCTAACCGCATTTCTGAGTGACATGATTTTCTTGGGGCTTCTCTCGCAGCACTTCACTACTGCCACTCAGGATGGTGGTGGTTCCCATGGGGTTTACCCCAGGGACAAAATCAGCCTTCAATAAGCGAATATGCATTCATCAGAGTATCTGTCTGTTCCAAACTCAGCAGATATACTTGCTGAGTCATGTGTCACTAAACAGGTGTGCAGAATGAGGCATTAGAAGGAAAGATAACTAATAAATCTCTTTTCCTAGTCAAACTTTATTTTTTGCCTGATTTGAACTAAAAAGTGAGGGGGAAGTGTTTTTCTGAACTAAACAGTGAAAAGAAAATATTTTCAGATCTCATATGTTACGCTAATGTGTTACTGTGACCATGCATATATGCAAGTGATGTGACTCTAAAAGATATAAGAATTATGACTGATGTCTGTTGGCCATGCTGCTATTATCCAGTTAATTTCTGAAGATAGCCTGAAGTACCCCATAATGTCTTGGTCAGAAGAAAGTCAGTAGAACAGCTCAGACCAAAAAAACAATAACATACCATGTCATAAGCAGTTTCTACCAGGAAAATTCTCCATAGACCTGCTTAGAGGCTATGAAGACCTTTTCCTTTGGTAGAAAGAGTTCTAAGTGAAATGGCCCAATAAATCAATCCTTCCTCCCAAAGATACCATCCTTCCTTTATCACTGCTCTTCCTGAGAAGGCAGTCTAAGCTCCATCTTTCAATTAGCCTTGTATTCCTATAATATTATGGGAGAAAAGGGCTTTTCCTCTCAATCCTCTCAGGAGGTCTCATATGAGTGCTGCAAACAAACAATGAAAAGGATTGCCTAAGCAGGTGGCAGCTCATCTTCCTGGTGAAGAAATTTTTCATCATAGTATGGGAATATTTATGCTCTGTCATGAGGTGGAAATGGTTTGCCAATACAGGTATCATTTCATCAGCCACCTGAATGTGGAGATGCCATTTCACCCTAATTTAAGGTTTTTCTCTGTTAAGCATGTTCTCCACATACAATCTTTAACATGGTTTCTCCTAATCATACTTTTAATGCATTGGTTAGAAGTGTAGTTCTTCATGGAGTCTGGAGAGCACACAACAGTGTGACCTTCTTGGAATGGAGTTTTTGACGCTGAATGATGAGATAGTGCTTTGGTAAGACTGATGGAGAGTTCAGCTAACAGAAACAGTGACAAAGGTTTTTGTTTAAGCTAACCTTTCCCAGAAAATACAATCTCCAGAACAACAATATTAGTGAGCATGACTGTGTGCTACCTCAGTATTCCCCACCCAAAGTAGTTTCTAAAGGAATTAAGGCTCTTCATCTTGTGTATGTTGTTGCTCTGTCAGATGTGTTATCTTTAGACCAAGACAGTAGCCACAGACTCCATGTGTGCCTCCTATATGTGGCATGCAGTGATTTTATCTGAGTTCATTGTAATGAAAGTCCACAGAAGGCCTCCAGGCTTGGTCTATCAATCTCCAAAAAATCCCAGGATTGCCTAAAAGGCATAGTTCAGAAATGGAAAAAAGCTGAATGAAGCTGTGCTGCTCACCAGATGTCTTCATGAGCAAAATTTGCAAATACTCATTTGTCACATACTGTAGAGTTATAAAATCGTCCAGTTGTTCAGATTTTTGTCAGTGTGAGACATGGGCTAGAAGTCAAGTTCAGCAGGCACTTGATCATCCTAAAGAAGATGCTGAATCATATGGGACAGCCTGACAGTTCTACATAGCTAAAATGCTTGGCTTAAAGCATCTCCTAAATTTTTTTTATTTTTTTTTTTTTTTGTGAGGTATCTTAGAGCAAGTATTACTGCAAGGTAACTGTGCTGCATTTCTTTGTCTTCTTGTTCTTCCTCTGTCTCTGGCTGGTCATATTTCACCAGCGGTGGGTGCCCAGTACCTAAGTCCCTCTGTGACAGGAAACAGGACGCTGGGACACATCCTAGGGATTTGTGTTTCTGAGTGAGGAACCTCTTTATCTTCATGGAGAAAATGTTTGCTGCTATGTGGAATTGCCCCTCTGGATACAACAGAAGCAAATCCTCTTGGCATTTTTTCTTCTTAAGCATAAGATTTTAGAAATGCTGTGGTTAGGAAGCTGCCTTCCTAAGCTATGTTTGAGAAGAGGCCCTGCAGTGGCCTCTTCCTTAGGTGCGTAACAAAAATCACCTCAAAATGCTCCATCGTAAGAAAATTTATCCTGTGTGTCAATTTTACAGAAACCTACTTTTTATTTCTGACTTGAAAAATACAAACAAAAGTGGTTTGTACTGTCATAGGAGTCTTTGACTTGAGGATTTGCAGTCAACAAGACTTCCTCAAGCAAATAAGCACACCCATTTTATTAAGGCTAAACTGAAGTACAGAAAAATTCACGTTAACATGGGAGAGATACCTGCATGGAGCCGAGGCATCCAGACTCCCGATACATTGCTTGTACCTTGATTGTATCAACTTCAGTCTGGTGTCAAGCTATGTCCAGATAGTGTATTAATAGTATCATGTTTTTGTTGAATTACTGTATAAAATGCTGACAATTAGATAGACAAAAAACATGCTTAGATGTTTTATATTTATGATTTTTATATCCAGCATCAAAAAGTTCCCCCATGCAAGTATGTACTAATTTTGAACTTGTAAGGAGTTTCAGCGATGTAACACAAGAAAATGAATTGACTTTTGTAAGCAACAGAATTGGAGAAATAAAAGAGAATCAACCCCTGGGTGGATCTTTTTAGCATTTTGGTGCTAAATAAAGTTCAGATAGTTCCAATATCCTAGCATAGAGAATCTGCATTCAGAAGTCACCAGCACAGTAATGTTATGTTGCCAGTAATAACCTTCCTGATTTCTTTTTCTTTTTTACCTTTTTTTTTTTTTAAGTCAAACTAAGGAAAAAAATCACACTCAGCATGTGCCTCATTTGTTAAATGTCACTCCTAAATATGTGAACGTTTTGGATGCACTTCAGGCATTAAACTTGACAGGTAGCTTTGACTTTCATCTGCCTTTTACAGTTTCACACCTTTTGCTTTCACTGAATATTCCTTTGCTGATACATTCATAATTACCCAGCAAAAGCTACCAGAGCAACAACAGAGTATGGTGACCAGGAAATGACATAAAGCAAGATGACAATCAGTGCAATTTTGGCCATCTTCCACTCATTTTTCATCCTCTGATACTGTTTCTGGAACTCTTTATTTCCATGTTTGCATCCAAATGTCTGAATAGACCTAGGGGAAATAAACATACAACAGCAAAAAAAGGAGGTAGGGAATTGAGGAAATAGCTTTATAAAATGGGGCAACAATTACTCTTATGCCAATTCATGCTAAAAGTCATGCACTTTTAACGTGTTAATGTATGTATGTGACCAGTCCTTCACAATTCAGTGCACTTTTGTTGCATAATCAGTGGCAAAATTCACATGTGCTTCAGTGAAGAAAATAGTCCTGTACCAGAAGAATTTCCACATAAATCAGGTATTCAAGCCAACTGAACGGTGCTGTATTAAATAGCTTTAGAGAAGTCTTTGCTTCCCTAGGTCCAGTTTTGGTACCTTACTCTCACTCTGTACTTCTGAGCTATGTGACCGCAGGTGCTGATATCTACAGGACAGATGTCTACAGACTACAAATGTCTGTACAAAGCCATTGGCCTTTGTTTTTACAACAATCGTTTTTGTTTCAGAGACCTGTGATTAAATGTTTTACCTCTTTTTGACCCGTTGTCAAATATGGATTTTTTAGTTTAATTCCATCTGTTTTTCTGTAAATAGTTGTTAGGTGTCTCTGATGTGCCCTTAGTAATTATTTTGGTTGGTTAATTTCTGCAGTCCTTTCTCATCTTTCAGATTTCTCTTGCTGCTACTCATACCCTTTTCTGCACCATTAGACAATACACTGAACGGCTCTGGCTTAAATTCAGGAATGGCCCTTTTAAGGATCATACTTCTTACCATGCTGACTATTGATAGAATTGTTGTTTGGTTTCCTGTCTCAGTCATGCATACAGAGTAAAAGTGAAAAACCTCCCAATTTTCTTCTGTTAGCCTATGTTTTAAGAAAATAAGCAGTCACTTAAACAGAAGGATAAAAACTTAAGACTGTTGGCTACTTACTTGTTGGCCTTCCTGATAGCCTCAAATATAAAGACATAGCTGTACAAAATAGCAATCAAAGGAATGAAAAAGACAAAGCAGAAAAGCAGCATTGTGTAGGCGCGGACTGATGGTGTGAAAGTCATGTAGTCCCAGGAACAGGAAGTCAGCAGACCCTCGGGAACATATGCACCTGGAAGGAAAGACAGGAGAAGACGTAAGCCGTGATGTGATTCTTATTCTGAGTGCAGAAGTTAGAGAAGGATACTCAGAATAACATGGAATTTAGTCCTATTCTCTTAGAGGGAAAAAGAGGTTAAAAGGATAAACGATTCTTCATTTAAAGCACCTCTTTTTATTTTCTTTTACTCTGTTGCCCAATTGTATTTATGTTTGGCATTCTAAGGCTTCAGAGCAGAAAACGGAATAATTTTGTTTCAGTTCTTGAATATTGTTTAAAGCTCAACATAGTCAAAAGGCATGTCTCTAAATACTTCAGTGGGTCTTGGAGCAGACCTGTACTGTTTTTAAATATCTCCATTTCCTGTCAAATTGCAGTCTTCCCAATGAGTGAAATGAAACTGATTGCTATAGCTACCACTTTTTTAAGCTTGCACAGATAAGAGAAATTTACTGTGCAAAGGAGAGAGATTTACTGTGCAGATCAAATTCCTTTTGTCATGAAGTAAAGCTGAGTACAAGTGAAAAAAAAAAGATACATACATAATATTCTGCCTGAAATATGATGTAATCTCCTTAAAGGAATTGTGTCAAACTGTTAAGTAAAGAAATTGTCAACAGCAATGTCTTTTTACCTTTTTAATTGTCGCTTTTTACAGTGATATTTTCTGTTGAACTCTTAAAAATATTGAACCAGATGTGCTCAGATGCATCTAATTACCATATAAGAGTTAGTACCGTGGGTACTATTGGAATCTAATTACAAGATAACAACACCCTTCAAGCAATTATTCCACCTTCTCCAATTAAGAATCGAGAATCTAAGACTATATTGTCATTTTGTTGTTCCAGCAGCTCCTCATTCAACTGAAGGCTGCTTCTCCCAGTATTGCAGTTTGCCTGCTTAAACATGCTTCATGTTTATGGGGAACCAGAATGACAATAACAAGACAATAACAAAAATCTGCTAAAATTCCACTCAGTAACTGAGTTGGTTGCATCGCCCTTTGGGAAAATCAAACATTGCTATGTTCTCACCTCAGCTGAGCTGACACATTCTTTTTTGGAATTAGGGAGCACAATAATGGGCTGGGGGTTTGAATGATGAGTTCATTCTAACTTACTGACTGAAACTGGTGACTCAGGAAACCAATTAATGGTAGCGAGGCAGGTTCAAATGCGGAAGAATAACAGAAACTCTCTTTGTTACAAGTTCAAGGATCAAGATGGTGTATGTGTGTTCCAATTTGCAGGCGTAAAATTAACATTTACAAAACCAAATTAGTTAGTTATTACTAGATGCCATCCTTATTGGAAGCCTTACTGAAAATACCAATGGCTGCACAGACAACGTGACCGAAACCTGGTGCAATTTGCCCATCCAGAACACAGTCAAGACTTACCAAAGATGTACTTGCACAAAATACTCAGACTATATTCCTTTTTTATGTGAATAAAGAAATTTAGGTTGACACTACTTTCTTACACAGCACCTTTGGGGAGGAAAAAAGTAATCAGAAAAAAACACCAATACATTTATTTCACTTTTATATTGTTGAATTTAGTTCAACAGAAATAGATAGGGGATAATAAGCAGGCGCATCCTTCATAAATTTTGGCCTTGATTTTATCTACTGTTCTTTATTCATAAGTAATGAGCTTAAGGGAAAGTGCCATTGTCATATAATATGCTGTAATACACATGGGATTTTTTTTTTCTTTTGATTAGAAATCTTCAGTTTCAATACGTATTTGATCAGTTTTCTTCAAATTGATTTATTTAAGCTTAATATACAAACCATTAATTCAGCCCTCTTCTATACTTGTAATTGGTCTTTAATCCAAAGCTATGAGGGAAAAAACTTTTATTCCATTTCACTTACTCCATCCAAAGAAGGGTGGGAGGCTCCAAGCCAGAGAGTACAGCCAGACTCCTACCAGGATTACCAAGGCCTTCTTCTTAGACATCACTCCAACAGAAGCCAGAGGTTTTGTGATGACAAAATATCTGTCCAAGGCAATCACCATCAACGTGATCATAGATGTAATGCCAAAAAGAGCTCCGCAGAAGGCATACAGCTCACAGCCTTTCAATGAAGACGACAGAAGTAGCAGTGAAATTAATCTACCCATGCTAATTAATTTATGGGAGAGTTCAAGTCTGTATTTCTGGTGAGCTAATGTCTTCTGGAATTTGTAAAGCAAGGGAACTTCAGTTTTCCTGCAGTTGTAATGCTATTTCAAAGCTGCTGTCTGTCTTGCTAATTATGTTATCCACGGAGATAAACTTCAAAGATTTTGTTTGTTTGAGTTGCTGGAGATAGCGATACTTAATGTATTTTCACTCATTGATTTCTGATGTTTCTAGCGGGATCATTTCAGCAGTCCATTAATATCTTGTTTAACTCCAGTTTTACTGCAGCTCCCACAGAAACAGCTGCTTTGCTTAACAATGCGTTATAGCTGCTTTGCTCTCCCGGAACCATTTCTATCTCAAGGTCAGCATAACTGGAGCAAATATGCAAACTATGGATATCTTAATCAGTGATTTTAATTATTCAAACGATCTAATGATTAGAAGCAGGGTTTTAGTTTGGGTTTGTGTTTTAACATGTATGCAACTGAACACTTCATGGAAATAAAAAAAAAAAAAGTGCTTTTGGTCATCAGAGATCAAAATAGCAACATTACTTCTCTGACCTTCCTTTCTGTTCAAGAGGCAAAGACTAGTATTCCTCTTACTGCACTTATAGAGGAAGAATGAAAGCACCTTCATTTCACATTTTCTTACTGCAAAGGAAAGGTTCGGTTAATAATTCTGTTGTGAAAACTCACTTTTGCCAGGCTTTCTTCCCTCACTTTGTCAGGTGCAAGTCCCAGAGCAGGTTATTTAGAAGAGCTCTTAAGCTGGTGTGTTAGGGGGTCGTGCTTCTTTGTCATCGGACTCTGCCAGTTACTAAGTTATGAGATGTCTGGGGAAGAATACTGGCAAGAAGACTAGTCCTGTGCCTTATCTTGCCAATGTTGCCTTTGAATCCGTGTATGTAATTTTCCTCTCCATGGTGGGAATGTATTTATTTCACACAGACAAACATGTTCAAAGGAACATTTGTGTCAACATTGAAACAATGTTGAGAAATGTTCTCAGCATTGCAAGTGTACCTGAGGATAAGGAAATAGCAGACTAACTGCCACTGTGGTAAGAACATACGTAGTGATTTCTTAGAAAGAATATATACAAACCTTTCTCACCAAAAATCCAGCGCTTGTGGAGGCTGTTGGTGAAAAAAACTGGAGACTGCGTAATGGACATCAGGAAGTCACTAATAGCGAGATTGATGATGAATATGTTGGCTGGAGTCTGAAGGCTCCTACTCCTACAAAGATCAGAAGGAATGTTGCTAAACACTGCTGCACTGTTAATTACGTTATTACTCTTTCCTGTGAGCCTTGGCAGCTTCACAAATACCAAGGCACACTACCTGGTGAGCTACAGCAGAGTGCTTCTCATTTCCCTCACGAGAGAACATAAGCAAGGCTTGGTTTTACACATTTATACTCCTGTGCACTTTAGAGGATTGTTTTGATAACCAGCTCAGTGATGGGGATCAATCATATTGTTTTTTAAATATTCTGACCCAGTGCACTGCATGTCCATGATTAACAGGAAATTAAAGTTGATGTACTCTATGGATTTGCTGGATCTGGGTCGTGTTAAGCAGGGGGAGGGGAGTGCATTTTCCACTGCTGATAAGATCAACAGTGACTTCCAAATACAGGGATTAAGCAAGCTCACTATGTACCACATCAAGCATTTTGTTTTACATCAGTTCTTCTCTATGGCACTCATTTTACTGGCCCAGACACTGACTTTAAAGACACTTCAGTGTATCCTGCCTGTATATGCTATTCATAGTATTACAGTACAGTGTTTTAAAGGGTACACATAAAAGCTCAACTGAGAGCTCCTCAGTTTGGAGCTCAGTGTAACTTTTTAGCTCCTTTCTCATATTTTTGGTCTTAGACACAGAATACCAAAATAAATGATAGATTCTTTGCACTGATCCAGAATCAATCACTACGACTACTGTCCCCTGTCTGTCAGTTTGGGAGCAGGGAGATATTATTAGTAGACACTTATGGGCTGCTTGTATTTGTTCAGTAGTCCGCAAAGTTACTGAACATATTTCTTTTTCAGGCAGCTGGCTGTCTTACAATTTGCCATTACTTGAGACTGCTTTGTAGGCATCTGATGTGTTCTCCAAACTTGTGATGTACTTGTTACTTTGCTACCAGTATCTCTTTCTGTCTTCATAACATCTTCAAATGAAGACAAGCTGTGTCCTCTGGCAGAACTGCAACTGCCGTGACTGGATTTCCTTTATGGGACCAGCCAAACAACTGAGCTAGCTTGTGTACTTCACCCTCATATATCTGGTCTGCATGCCAACACCTCTTCTGTTCTAAAGGCCATGTCATTCACGCTTGAGAGTTGGTTTCTGCTCTGAATGCACATTCTGAAACCTACCATTTAATGCACCACATAAATAGAGGCTTGAGACCCAGACTACTTTTGTCCTCACTCCAGTGATTTAAGTTAGCACAGCCAAATTATCATATAATTGCTATTATTTTGGTTTATTACAGTAGTGCCTAAAGACCAATCATGAAGTAGAAGCTCACTGGCCTGGACATCATGCCAATGCTCTGCCCAGTATGACAAAACAGAAACAGGATGAGTGAACAGGAATGGTGAAAATAATCACATTGTTGTCAGAGATCCAATTTCCTTCAGATTTAAACGTTGGAATGTGGCTTTAGTTAAAAGGAAATAAGCCAAGTGTTATACAATGTGAAAACAAGAGGCATGGCCAGTAAGGAACAGAGGAGGAAAAGAAACTGAGTAGTAAGCAGCAGGAGGAAGGAAAAATCTAAAATAGAGAAGATATGTGGGAGACATAGGTGCGAAACATCCCACCATTCCAGTGCAGACACAGTTCAGCCAGTAGAAAAAAATTCACTGGCAGGTTTCTTCTTGGCTGCTTTTCTATTGCTTGGCATATCTGGGTGTTTCTTTGCAATTTTGCTAACAATTTTGCTTCTGCTATGGTTAATGGGACAAGTCAGAGGGAAATGGCAGGCTGCCACTTTTTTTCCTACAGCAATGTCTCTTGGTGCATTTTTACTATGTCTGCATAGTAGTCTGACAGTATGTCTGTGCTGCATTTGCAGAGCATAGTCAAGGTACTGTTAAAGTTCATAAATCTGAGTATTTAAAAAAAAATCCAAAAGAAAGATACCTGCAGAAAGCATAGATGACCAGGAAATTACCCAGAGTTCCTGTGATCCCCACTAAAAGAATGACTATTCCAATTGTATAATGGACATGGTCTGGGACATCCACTGTAGGAAAGGCATCGGGAACATCTTGGACAGTCATCTTCTGTGGAGCAAACAAGAGGTCATAGGTATATTGTCAGACTTCACTGACCAAGCTGGCATGTGTTTCTCTAGAAGAGGAAATGGTCAAGAATGCAAAAAGACAGCAAGCAAAAAAAGTCAGAATAAGCTAAAAGCTTTCAAGTTACATTTGCTGTTGATCATCTTCAGGGGATAAATACACCATCAGCAGTGCAAAGGTCAAAGGGAGCTTTATATGTTTATTGTTGATTTAGAATTTTGGTGAAGAAAAGCAATCTATTCTCTCCCAAAAGAATGATAAAGCTATAGAAGAGAAAAAGGGAGATGGGAAAGGACCCTTTTTATTGCATCTGACTTCAAGTAATGCAGTACTTAACACATAAGTTTTCTGTAGTTTTCAGTTCAGGAAAGTTTGTGTACCTCTGATGTATGATTTCTGTTGTCCTCTGACATCACTGGCTAGACTTTTTTAAGTAGAAATTATCTTCTATAGATAAACATGCGTTTATTCCTTTAGTAGTATCGCTATTTCATTTCTTCCTCTGAATGCCACTGAATTGCTAGCTTCCCTCAAGACTTTGTTACCAAGAGCCTGGCAGCATTGAACAAGAGTCTTTTGGAAACTAAATTAAGGATCAGAAAAACTAAACCACAAATACTTATGCCTCGTTTCCATACTGTTGCTGTACGCTTCTGTGGGAGAACTTATCTTGGGCCGCATATCTCCGGGACACAGGGCTCTACCTACCCTGGGGACAGTGATGCACAGACATCAATATGATGGATGCAAAATGTCTGTTTATTTAACTGCGTCACACTCTTATATAGCTCTTGTGCTTCCTGTTCCTGCCACTCCTATGGGGAGGAGTCTATCTTTCCGTCACAGCCCGTGATCTTCCGGTCGCCGATCCCTGTCTACTTCCCTACACATATCAGTTTTGTTTCTGCTCTGCACTGAATGAAGGTCTGAAGACTACAACATTTTATATAATATTTTAAAAACATTTTTTAGTTAAGTATCAGGAGCCACAAACACATTTTAGGCCAAGCAACCCCAGATTAGTAATGAAGCGAACAATAAGGCTGCACCCAGGAAGCAGGATGACTTGACAGAAATTGAAGAGAGAAGAACAGCTGTCCAAACCATCACTGTTCTGCTCTCTTTTCATATAAGGTCATGCAAGGAGACTTAACCACTCACCTCTGTGCAACTGCCACTGTCCTAAATGTGTCTTGGCATCGGCTCCAACCAGCTAATGTAGTCACAAAAAATACCAAGCCCCATCTTCATTCATCTGCATGGACAGATCCTCTCTCCATAGCCAGGCTTTTCTCATCAAGGGTGGCACTTGCTCTGCAATGGCATGCCACAACCACTGCTTATAGCTCAAGCTGCAGCCATGGCATTCCTCAGCTACCGAGCTATGAGAATCACACCAAGGTTGAGAAAAGCCCAGGAAATATTTTGAATTGTTTGTAGCCTGCCTACTGTGAAAATTGTCAACCTGGCTGTGGCCTAGGATCCAGGACAAGGGAATTGCCTCTACTGAGGTCTGTGCCTATACCGACTTGAATAATGCTATGAAGCTGGATATATTCTTTCTAGTCACAGGTACTGGCAGGTTGTGGTGCAGCTGTCATATGTAGTCAGTTCTTCCTAGGAAAAGGAAGGTTGCTGGTAGAAAAGGAGGAAAGTGCACAGAGGGAGATGTGAAGGTCTCCCTTTTATGCTACAGTTGTGTTAGGAGTTGGCATTCACCATTAGCGTAACTTAGAAATGCCTTTGACAAAACTCCAGTTATCAAAGAATATGGGTATTTGCAGACAATAGAGGCAGACATTACTTCTGAATACATCTGTGAGATTGGGCTGAAGTTATTAGAGGCAGTCTATATTTAAAACCAACGTGCCAGTAGTAAAAGGTGAACCCCAGGAGTGTCTGGAATTCTGGAAGAGATTGCCTTTGCTTGCGTGCTGAAGATCTGCCCACAGCAATCCTCAACAAGTAGAGTGCGCTCCCATGGTTTCTACATTAGCAGCAATGAAATGCTGGACAAATAACTCTGATCTTAGAGAGAGAAAATGTAGCTCTGGCTGTTATTATAATTGGAGCAAAATATTAAGGTTGATACACTCACTGAATGACAGTATCATGACATTTATTGTTCAGGATCCTGCAGCCAAGCGTAAGTTGGCATCACATCATCAACATCAATGGGGATCTTGCCTACACAAAACTTGCTGTGCTTAACACACTGCCAGTAATATAGCAAAAAAATCCCATACTAATATCAAGTGGGAAGGGAGCATCTGAGATAAATCTGTTTTAAATAAATGAGATCAGGTGTTCTTTGGTTCAGATTATTTTTTTCTTTCTCCTTAACCTTGTGGCTAGAATATTTTTAAACTGCTGTTATAGAGTTAATGATGATTATTAATAGAGTGGAGATTTCTGATGTTTTTCCCTGTAGCTATCCATTTAATCAGAACCGGATCAAGGTAACAGAAATGAAGCAACTAAAGGAGCTTGTTTTGGCTACAAAGAACAGATTAAAATGGCTTTAATTTGAATTAAATTTGTGGAGGACTAAGGACAAGGAAAAATTTAAACAACAAATATAAAAACACAGAGAAATCACAAGAGAGGAAAGGTTATTTAAGGGATAATAGAAGACTTTAAAATAACTTATTCAGGAATGAAACAAGTTCAGAGTCAATAAAATGTCAAGCGTGGAAATAAAAGGAATAATATTTATATTGGAGCAGTGATAGGACATAAATAATACAAAATATATGGGCAAAGAAAAGGTCTGCAGCAAAGAAGAATAAATTCACATTTTAGTGTGGACTTCCTGTAGGCCTGGGATTTTTACCACAGGGTCCAACTCTGGCTGTTCTCTAGGAAGAAAAAGTAAATTATTTAAAAAGTAGTTTTACTGTCTTCGTAAGAAAAAACAGATCTCATTCAAGGCTTCTTTAAGTCAAAGAAAGATACTAGTTGACCAACAAGGTGTTAGATCAGGCCTAAGCACTTCAAATTAATCACTAAGTTGCATACATACAGCTTCCTTACTAGAATTTGAAAACACGTGCCTGTATCAAGTTCCGCTCTAGATCTTATAAGACAATTGCACATCAAAAGAAAGGACAGGGAGAAAAAGATATTGCTTGAGGAAATTGGGTCAGTGGGTTAATCAAGAAATCAGACAATTCCTAAAGCTTTCTTTTATTCAGTGTCTCCAGCAGATTAGCCTTGTTTACTCTCTGTCTTCTGTCGTCACCCCCTGGTATGAGTACTTGGTTGGCAGGGGAGAATAAAAATCCCACTGTTGCAACCCCCACTGTGGCTATCGTCCTATGAGAATACTCTGAACAACTATTTCAATTGCATTGATAATACATAGCATTGTTGCCTTGCATGTTTTTCTGTTCAGCTTTCTTTCTATAAACACCTCGTAACGAAGATAAGAAAAAATGAACGCGCAAAACAAGCACTTCATTATTTCTTTTCCAAGTGATATGACAACAGTTTATTTAATATAATGTGGTTCAAAACATCACCAAATGCATAAAGAAACTGAACTGGAAGCTAAGAGGATTTCCAGTGGATGGGCAATGGACTACAGCTTTCCTGAGTCAACAAATAAAAGATGCTTGTACCTGAGGCTCTGGACCACTGGGTGCCAGTATACCCACAGGTCTACTGTGCTGTGGGTGGCTTAGATCCATATTAATTCTGCAGGAAACAATTCACTGGGAAGCACCAACTTCCTGACAGTCAGTCCATATAAATATTGCACATTTCTCAAGCAAGCAAAAAAAATGATCATGGAAGCTGTGGAGGACATCAAGGTAATAACTGTAATATAACAAAATTTCTTCATAGTAAGTACCGAGAGTCAGTTGGAGAACATCTTCGAGCCAAGGATGGCATTTTAGTCAACCTTAAAAGCAGGTTTTATAATATTGTTCAGGTATATATAAAAACTGGCCTTTTGCTAGAACTGTAAAAGAATTTGTGTTTTTAATCTCTGACAAGCATATTATTTATTATTTATTTACACTATACTTTTGCAGAATCAGATGGATAACTTCGGAATGATAAGGAACTTGGGAAGTGCCACACTGATTCAGGCCAGCATTCCTGACAAAACACTAGCCTGCCTTTAGCCATGACCAGGTGTTTCACAGAGCTGTGAAACATGCGTATTGAACAGTGATGTGGGAATTTTGTTTTCAGTATAGTCTTAGCAGTTGGTCTGTACCCTAAAACAGGGTTATTTTCCCCTTGAAAGGATAATCTTAGTGGAGGAAATCTTCATCCTCCATATATAGGTGTAATCCTTTTCTAAATCCTACTCTATCATTTGCCTCAATAGAGTCAGTGGCAAGAAGTTATGAAGTTGCTCCATGTTAGTGTATTTCCTTCCAGCAGGTTTAAGCATGTCCTTGTGGAAACACTACAATAAAGGGAAACAGCTAGGTTTGATGCAGTCTGCCTTCTTAAAATGCTCATTGTTCTCCCTAAGGGATGCTTGTCTACTGCCTACAACAGAACAGCTAAAACAGAACTGTGTTTTCAGTTATCATTCAGTAAACTTGACTGAGACTTACAAACTTGAGATGCTTTTTGGGAGTTTGGAGAAAAGGAAATGTTTGATAGATAAATATGCCTAAATCTTTGCTGTTCTGGCTTCATCCGTGGAGGCTGCAGCACCACATGGAGCCTCCTTATTCTATATTAATGGCCTGCTGCCACGGCTGGTTACAAAGGAGGCAGAATTCTTCCTGGAGGGCCAATCTGAGGAGCCAGCCTGCTTTTTCGAGAAGAAAGCAGCACACAGTCCCTTCTGCTACGGCTTGGTGCAAGCAGAGAAGGGGTAAAAATGAATCAGCCACAGAGAACATCAGTGTATGGAGGAACTTGTATTTTACCATTAAGTTTGTCAAGACCCTGCAAGACACTGGTCTGAAAAGAGTTAAAAGGATAAAGGAATTCCTTTGCAGTCCAGGGCAAAACCACGATTCCTAAGCAATTTGCTCAGGTTGGAGTGAAGTCCAGATCACATATAAAACCCAGGAATATTTGATGCCTGCATCTCTTCTGTCTTGGGAATTTGTTTATTATACACATTTTCCTAAAGAGGTTTTCTAAATTGTTATTTCGTAATTCACTTAAAAAACCCCAAACCAGCTCACTTCTGAATAACCTGTAGTAGAAGACATTCCATTTCTGAAAGTCCAGCCTCGCCCCCATCCACCCATCGCATGAGAAAAATATTTGTGAAAAAAGGACAACACGCAAAGAGCACAGTTCAACTATTATTGGGGAAAAAACCTGTTCTTTTTCAGAGTAAGAAAAAAGTCCTATCACCTAATTACTGTTCATTTGGAGACACTGATTTCTGAAGTCCTACTAAAGCTAACAGTGATGATGGTAGGAGCAAGGCCATGCATGTAAATACTTGTACTGAATACAAATCATATTTGATATAGCCCACTCCTCGCATTCTCCCACTGGCAAGGGTATAAAGTAAGGTTTAGTTTATACTTATAGGAAAAGAAGAAATACTCATAAGGTCACTTGGGGATTTGAAGAGTCCCACACTGACTTTGGCAATGTATCAGGGTTCTTTGTTCTTAAGTTTCCTAAAAACACAGGTAACAAAGCTGCTTATTTACACAGTATGACCTGCACAACTGATGGTAGTGTTAAGCTTTTTACATTACAACAAATCATATAATTTAGAAGAATTATCAGAACAGAAATACTGTAATTTCCTAGGGTTTCTAGGTGCAGTGTTTGCACTGCCTACCTACACGAGGCCTCAAACCACCGATAGCAGTTATTTTCCTTCACAGTTCCTTGCTCCGATTTCTGAGCTTGCCTCTGTAGGCACTTGCTCTGTGATGACAGGCAGCACAAAGACGAGTGTAATCCCACCTCAATTATGGTTTCAGCAGGGTGACGCCGACTGCTAAGCCCTCTTTCCAGTAGGCAGCAGGGCTTTCCATAAATGATGTTTGTACTGTTGAACAATTTGGATAGCAGATTTTGTATCCTGTCTTCTGGATTTAATCTCAACTGCAAGCAGCACATATTGCTTGCAGTCCTGAAACCCTTTTAAACCAATCTTTGTGTCAAAATAAAATGCAAAAGTTTGAAAATACAGTCACTTGACCTAGGGAGAGGAAATGGACAGCTAATTACCTCTTTCAGCAGAATAAGGAAAAAATCCATTTTTGATTTTCCAATGTAAATCACTCTGTCCCCAGCAGCCTTTTCCATTATACGTACACTCTCCAGTTCCCCATCTCCCTCCCTGCTATGTTCTGCTATCCTCTTTCATGTGTTATCCATCTAATTTAGTTTGTAAGCGCCTTGGCTCAGGACATTTCTCTGTTTATTTTCCTGTAATACACTGCGCACACCCAGGTTTCATTAAAAAAAACAAACAAACAAATAAACTGCATTTTTACTATGCAAATAAAAAAATATTTGCTGGTCCTTCATTATAAATTGGGATCAAACTGAAACACCCAATCTAACATCCTATATGCATATAAACTTTTGGAGTGTTTGAAGCTTGCATACAATTTTTAAGCATCCACCATGTTATGTGGGCCACACCAAAATACCTGGTGTGACCACATCAAGATTTTAAGTTGAATTTCAGATTTTAAAAAGTTTTAAAATTAGCTTGGGTCATTTTTAAAAATGCTTTATTTTTAAAAAGACTTTCGTATAAACAGCAGGCGAACAAAACTTTGTAGTCCTATTAGGATAGTGAGATACACAACCAGGAAGAGTACTTCTGAACTCCTTTGGTTTGGGCTTCTGGGGTGGGATGGAGGAAATTTTAAGCATGCCAAAATAAATTCCATCCTGAAGTGTCATCACAACAGATTCTCACCTTCATGCTTCTAAGGAAATTTTCTTTCTGTTTAGTATTTAACAACTGAGAAAGAGCTTTGATATAACTTACCTGGGAAAAACCTTCTGAACAGCTCTCTTGAGTAACTGCAAATAACAACTCTCTAACATTTACATAAGCATTCCACTGCACTTACAGACTATTACAGAAATGACGGGGATTTCCATCTTGAATAATAACACAAGGGCACATTGTGTTTGAACTGCTAAACAGCTGTTTAATGCACAAGAACATGTTGTTTTGATAGTTTGCAACATATTTGGTGTACTTTGCCATTAGACATTCCTCTGTCTTCTGCCCATGTAACTCTGCTGAAAAACACAGCTTCTACAGTCCTTTCAGCAGTAAATAGTTAATAAAAAGAAGATTTTGAAGTTTTCATTATGTTGCTCATTCATTATTGCATTACAGCATTAAATGCGTACATGATTCTGAAATGGCCATTTACAGTTCTATAAATGCCACCTTTGCCAGCAGAACTACTTGCTACATCTTTTAGTGACAGAAAACACTTACTGTTGGGGTTCTAAGAGGCAGGTCCATCAGTGTGCAGGCATTGGCTTCCGAGTCATTCCATGCATTGAAGGACTCCACAATTTTGGTGCTGTTTGGGTCCTCAGAGGGACAAGAGATCCCCCTTTGAATGGGCTGATTACAAAGTTGAACAAAACCTAAGCAAAATCAAAGAAAGAAAAGCTCTTCTCTGAATTTAAGTCAGCCAGTTTACCTTGTGTGTGTGTGTGTGTGTGTGTGTGTGTGTGTGTGTAAAGCAGATTGTCAGATTCCCTGGAATAATGTGAGATCCAGTGCAGAGTTTCTCACTAAAGCTTCAGATTGCTTCACTTCATCTTCAGCTTAGCAAAGGGCAGCAGCAGCTTCCATTTAAATACAGGAGATGAGAGGGTCCGCACATGCCCAGTTCGAAGCTTGTTCCATCCAGATTTCAGCTTCACTTTAATAACAGTATAAAACTGATGCTCACTTAAAAGTGCTGCTATCTTCTTTGCCTTTGACAGGTTTGTGTCTAAATTAATGCTATATCCGCATTATCCCTGTATGAAGACAAAGAAGTTAAAAGGTTGATTTCGCTATCAGTCTTAAATATTAGACCTTACTGTTTCTTTTCACTGTATTGGCGAATTAGTTTTTTTTAGTCTGCTTTTAAAGAAGATGTGTGTGTACAGTTCTGCTGAAACTGTCTGAACTCAAATAGATCCTGGTATTTAACAATGTGCTTATGTGCACTTCTGTCTTGTAGAATTTAGGTCATGGTTCTTTGTTGGCCCGCTTCTAAAAATAAACAAAAAATAGGGATAAAACCCATGGATATCATCCTTTTCTGCTCTTCAGTCAAAAAAAACCAAAACCAAAACCACCCAGAATGCCCCCCACATGAATACCTTAGGCAGAGAACAGCAATAACCACTTGTTTTGAGAGTTGTCTGCTTTCTTGTTCAATGTGTTTATTTAAGGTGTACATGAGCAGATTCTTATTCACCCAAATCTTCCTTTATGTTGTACTGTTCATAGAGATATGAGTTGCTGTATTCCCAGTTGAAGGCTAGTTTTCATGGTCGTAAAGTGAAGTTTAATTGCAATAGAGAATTAGGCACAGAGTGTGAAAAAGCTGTTCTAGCAGATACTGCAGCCTGAATATCACAGAGTTTAGGCCTTTCACCTGCCATCAAAATGACCCTAATGCAAGCTATTAGCTTCATTGCAGTTGGTAATAAAAATAGATGGTGTGAACTGTTTCTGGAAAGCCTTTGTGAGAAGGCGGTGATAGTAACAGTGGAAACTGTATTTCCCCAGCTCAGTGTGGATTTCCCTTCTCATTTACTTTCCTTAAATTAGCACCTGCAGTACCTAACCTTAAACTGAAGCAACAGCAATCCCATTTCTTTGCATGATATCAAAGGCACTCACCTATAGTGCTGCAGATTCCCTTTCCTTGATAGTCATTAAAGAAGGTAGTGTTTACCTTGTGTCACCAGGCCACTGAGCATTGACCAGAGGAGACACTTCTTAGATTCTACAGGCTTTCAAACTGTGAGACCTTAAAAAATAATTATTAGCAGACCTGTCTAAAAAGCAAAGAGATTTCCTCGAGTATCCCTGCCCTGCAATGTTAGATAGACGCAACCAAGCCAGATTTAAACTAGCTGTGGCAGTACTGAGCTCAGAGGTGGCTAATCACCTGACAATTAACTTTGCCAATGTCTGAGATTCTATGGTCATTTTCTAAGGTGTGCTTTTCCCCTCTGTGTGTGACCTCAGACACATGCATATCAGGGCAATTGTGGATGCGGCATTAATGGCGTGAACTTCAAAAGACATTGATGTGAACTCCAAATCCATCACGCCATGTACTTGCATACAGCACACTGTAGGTACGAGGCAACAACGGTGTTAGACATTTTGAGGGACAGGACTTTTTTGGAAGATAATTTTACATTTTACTACTAAAAAGGCAGGAGATGCCATTACAGAAAGCCACAATGTGAAACTGGCAAAAGCTCGTACTATCTTCAAATAAAGCTTATCAAGGGAGCAGAGCAGAAAGTACATTTTAATGACTGAAGTGGAGAGAAAGGAGGGAACGGGAGATCACCATTTGAGTGACCTTTATGTTCAAAGAAGGTGCGTGCAGTTACATCCTGCTTTTATCAAACTCATAAGATAAAGTTTGAGACATAATTTTCAAGGACAGGCATAAATATTAGATCAGAGGTGGTCTTCAGCTAGGTTTCTAATTTTCTTTGCTTAAATCCTCTTGGTTTTCTGCTTTATGTCTTAGTTTTGCACAATCCCAACACTCAATCTGTTTACATACAGCTTGTACATGAAGTTTTCCTTTTCCCTGGGTCACAGGTTTTATTTCCTTCTTATTTTCTCTCACCTTAATAACAAGTCCATGTACTGAAAATGTTTCATTTCCAGTTAGCCTGGAAGCATCCAATTCTTTGTCATTTTTAAGGAAGCCCATAATATGTTTGGAATCAAATCAAGGAATAAGTGTAGTCTTTTTTTAAGTAAATCAGACATTATAGAAACTCTGTGTCTTCTTGCTTCTTTAGATTTGGCATTGTTGTGCATGCCTTGCCAGGAAGATTAATTTGATTAGTTCAGCAGTTGCTGAAAGTATATTATGAAAGAATACGCAGTATAAAGGGGAGAAAGAAAGTTTCCCCAGTGAGAAGCAGATGCCAGTCCAAAGAGAACTATTGATTCAGTCTCCTTCCTTAGCCTCTGGGGCTGCTTTTGTGCATGCTAAGCACTAGCAAGCTAGGTGAAATTATTTCTGAAAATTGGACCCTAACGCTAAGGTTCATGTTCTCATATGATTACAGTTGTCTGATCCTGTGTTAAAGCCAATTGCTGGAGGCAATTCAGCTGACCTATTTTATATGCGATGCCTTGGCTCCCATGGAAGGAGAGGACTTATGTCCTAGAACTGCACAAAGTGTGAAGTATGAGGCATCTCATTCTCTGTACATAAGTCTTGGGAAATCAAAGACATATGATAGCAAATCATTCATAAAACTTTTTTTCTCTCAGATTTGCTTCTGGTTTTTACACAGTATTAAACCAAACAGAAGAATTTAAAACATTTTACTGAGTGATAATTGTTTTTCTTTACAGGTAAGGCTTAAAGTAATCAGAAGGCTAGACTTACAGATCTGGAGGGAAATTTGCCCTCTGTCTCTCCCTTGTTTACTCTCCACCAAAAGCTTACCTCTGTTGTATGCCTTGGAAGCTTAATGGAGAAAATGTATCAGCTAATGACCCCAGGTACTTTCTAAAGCCACCCTGCTCATCCTAAAGTTTTCAAACATTTCTGCCACAGTTTTGTGTGCGAAACATGCCGGAAGCCCACCTGGCTTATAGCCCAGGTCTGAATTGCCCTGCAGTCACTTCTGGAGAAAAGAACATCTGCCCAGAATTCATCTTGCTGAATTCTGTCCTGCTGAGGTATGGTGAGAACATCCTTCCCAGTTTGAGAGTCCTGACTTTCACCTGCACCTCTTGCTATTGATAATTAACTTCTGCTCATGGCTTTTTATAAACTACAAGCAGAAATAACAGAGAGACCATGGACTCCAAGGCCGTTCCATGAAAACAAGAAAATTGTCTAACAGGACAAGGGAGAGATAATGTACGGGTAAAATTTAATTAAAGTCCAAGTGAGCATAGGAGTTCTTTCACGATGAGTGAAAGGGAACAGTGGACACTTCTTTAGCTGGGACCTCTGTGTGGAGTTAGGTTTTAGCTCATCTGCAGGAAGAGTGGACTGAAAGAACAGGTAATCTGCTGCTTATAGGATAAAGACCGCTGTTGGGAAACACCAGGCATTAACATCCCTGAGACATATTTACAAAAGTTCACCTGGGCTTCCTTAAACTTTGTAAGAGATCACCTAGGTTTCCAAGGCCAGCATGAGGAGAGAGGAATAGACTACTCAGTAATGGGAAAGGTAAACTCCCACTTTCTTTGAGTGCAGATACAGGTCTGGTATTTGAGTTACCACAAATGAGGAATACACAAAGCAAGGAAGTTGGGTCATTTTGTTTTCCCCTGTGTCATGGTTCAGCCTCAGTTGGCAACTAAACACCACGCAGCTGCTCGCTCACTCCCCCCACCGCTGTGGGATGGGGAAGAGAATCGGAAGAGCAAAAGAACTTGTGGGTTGAGATAAGCACAGTTTAATAATTAAAATAAAATAATAATTATAATAATAATCATGATAATAATGACAATAATGATAATATAATAAAATGGAAAAGGAAAAAAAAACAAACACAAACGATACAGCCGCTCACCACCCACCGACCGACGCTGCCTGTCCCCGAGCCGTGATTGCTGCCTCCCTCCCCCGGTCAGCCCCTCCCAGGTAGCATACTGGGCATGACGTTACGTGATATGGAATATCCCTTTGGCCAGTTTGGATCCCCTCTCTTAGCTGTGCCCCCTCCCCTCCCAGCTTCTTGTGCCCCCAGCAGAGCATGGGAAGCTGGAAAAGTCCTTGACTAGTACAAGCACTGCCCAGCAACAGCCAAACCATCGGTGTGTTATCTCAACATTTTTTCATGCTAAGTTCAAAGCACAGCACTATGCCAGCTAGAGTGAAGAAAATTAACTCTATCCCAGCTAAAAACCATGACACCCTGCTGTGATGAGAATGATAGAGATAACCCTGTAAAAAAACTTAGGGATAACAACACTACCCTCAAAATATTCTCTGCTTACCTTCTAAACACGCAGGTTCTTTCTATAAGTGATGGGATAGAGGGAGGAATTATTGATTTTTCATTTGACAGCCTATCCATTTTCAGTATCTGCTTTTCAGAAGGCAATACCACACTATAAAATCCGAGTCCATAGCAGCCTTCCTTACACAGTCACTCCTATATAGAAGTTGGGAGCCCTGGGTGTTCAATGTGGTACAGCTTGTCAGTGGCTGCAACATCTGAGAACACACTTCTCTCAGAAGTTTTCAGAGGTCTACTTTTGTCCTGGTACCTGCAACAAACTTATCTGCTTAGATATGCAGGTGAAACTGGTTGCTCATTTTATACAGAAATCCAATTTCAACCATCTGTGTTCTTTTTGCCTTTTAACAGCTAAGATCTGTCAGGTGGGAAGTCTCCCACTTCCTAGCTGTTCCCAGACAGCATACTGCAATTTTAGCACCCCAAATAACAAGGCAGGGAGAGAGTTGTGTAATATATATCTTCTCTGTGCTCTATTAATCATAAAAATTAAATTTAGTTCTTCATGCCTGGAGTAACTTGGCAAGGGGACATGGAGGCAAGAACAGCCTTTGTAAATAAAATTGTTAAACTGAATACAAAGTTCTGTATGGCCTGTTATGGGAGCACACTGTTGGGACTACTCAAAAATCAATAGACAAAATAGAAAACAGTAAATCAAATCAATGTGGTTTCTGCTCAGCTGTAGAAGTGAATAATTCACCTCATAGGTTGTTCTAATTATATAAGGTAGCCAACATCTACGGTGAACAGCAAAAGCACAAACCACTGGGTGCAGCCAGCAAGCGTGTAACACTGTGGGGCTGTTGAGCCCCACAGCAGGAGAGTGAGAATCCCAGGGCTGGACTGAATACAGAAGGGCCAGACCAGAAAGGATGGTTTAAAAAAGTCCATTCAAGTGCAGGTTTTTTTCTAAGTCACAAAAAAACACAAAACCACCACAACCTCCCCCCCCCAAAAAAAAAAAACAAAACAAAAACAAAAAACACATGAAAAGATTGTGTCAGGGATCTCCTCAACAGTATGAATTTAGCTCAGCAACGTGGCATTAGACTGCCACTCTATGGCAAGTCACAAGCCAGCAAGTGATCTGCCTTAGTTTCCCCAGTTTTCCAGCTTACTCTAGTGGCTTATGGCTTCAAGGCCAGGTAGCTTGAGAAGGTCAACCCACCTCTGTCCCTCTACTCCTTCCTCACAGAGTCTGAAGACAAAGTAGTCACACAAAGAGCTCTCCAGACCAGCCAAGCTGCATTTACAGTGCCTTCAAAAAGCTTGTTATCTTGTTTTGTAGGCTGAACTCTCAGATTCATCCTTCCCTGTCTCCTATGGCTTAACCTCTGTGCAAAGCCTACCCTTCTCCAGGGAATTCTGGTTAACCAAACTCTTCTCAGATAACTTCAGCTGAAAGCTTCCCTTCTTCCAGTTCCCAAATAAGAGCTCTCAACTTCCCAGACCTTCTCACATGTCTGAAATAAAGCTGATTGTACTGGTGCAGTTTAGTGCCTCCTGTAGGCAGGGGCAAATCGTATTTTAAAAATGATAGAAAAATTGCTGTATCATTGCAGAAAGAACAACCTCTCCCTCTTTCAGGCAATAATTAGATACAACACTTAAAGGAAACTTCCCTTCCTATTGTCTCACCTTTAATAAATCACGTCTGTGCCACAAGCAACTCAGTCTGCAGTGGGCTGAAAGGTGGGGCCAGCACATGGTGGTCTCCAAGCTGCCTTGTTGTCTTTGCTGGAAGCAGGCATATGAAAGATTTGCTTATGCAGAAATTTAGCAGAATGGTGTGTCTCCCAGCTAGGGTAGGGCTCTGATAAAAAAAAGAATTACTGGTAGAGAAGAGATGAGAAGTAAAATTGCAGAGAAATTCTATTAAGCATTTTTCCCCAGTCAAGTACTGTCTGCCATTAGAGGTGCACACAGTGCACAGTGACAGACAGCAGGGCCAGGTTTGGGTCAGCGTGAATACAGAGTTTGCACTGCTTACAGGAAGAACAATTGGTACCATCTGGGTTTTGATTGATTGTTTTTTAATCTCATCTGCTTATGTAGTAGTTACTTCTGAAATAGGAAGAACTCAGTGACTAGAGGCTGTCATGGGGATGGGCTGCATAAATATCTTGATAGGTAAGATACAGGAGAGTAATGGAGACAGCCAGGTCTCTGATGAAAAGACTAAGGGAAAAGAAACAATAAGAAGCAATTTGTACCTACACACAGCAATCAAAATGAAAACCCTGGGGTTTGAGAAACGATAGTTCATGATAACCAGAAGGTAAACAAAGTGTGATCTCATTTCATTTTAAAGAATTATCATCTTTCTCTTTAGATAATAGCACTGTTGTCTTCAGACAATCCACAGAGAATACATATACTGCCCTGATGGTTATACAACTATTTTTCCTGGTACATACTGTCTTGTCTTACAACATCCCTGTGAAAGAAATCCTATCCTTTCTAGAAATACCATCAGTGATTCTATAAAAAGAAAGAAAAAAACAACAAAAACCACAACCACAAGACCCCCCCCAACACCATAACAACAAAACCCCCCAAAAAAACCAAAACAAACCACCCTACCCACACAAAACAGCAAACACACACCCACGACTGTCAGTCCACTGGTGGGAGAAAATTATGTTACTGCACTAACAGGAAGGCAGCTTTATCACTGACTGCAGCTTAAGTCTCAGCAGCTCACAGCTATTGCAGGTGCTCTGTGCTTTGCTGTTCTTCCCTGTTCTGTGCCCAGGGATTTCAGGAATTTGGGGAGGATGAGGAGGGAGAAACAGACCACACACTAACATCACTGAATTTTCAGTGTCTTGGATTTGAATTGCTTCTGAAAACAGCCTGAAGAGTGAGTGCTAATTAAAAATACCAGAGGATATTTTAGCCAGATCTGCAAGAGATTTCAGGTGCAAGTGTCCTGCCCAAGACAAAGCAGGCAGCAGCAGCAGAAGTAGGATTTGACTCAGATTACAACAGTGTTCAAGATTTGGGCAGAATTTTGTCATGACTATTGAGAACAGAGACATTATGAGGAGTTTCTACCTTTCACACAAAGTCCAAAATCAAACAGATCTAATGTTTAAGCTGGAATAGAATCTACTGCAGTCCTATCATCAGAGTGTCTCAATGTACAGAAGTGTAAAGACACATGCCCATTTCTTTATAAACTCTTCTGCTACAGCTATCATCTGGCCTGTCGTCACCTTGGGCTCCAATTTCCCAAGTGTTCGCATGAGGCCTCTAAATGAGCAGAGATTCTTCTTTGTTCAACTCTGTGGTGTGGCCTTGATTAATACCTACTCTGCTAAACGCCTCCTCTGGATCCTCACTGACTTCTGTTTCAGTTGCTATGACATCCTTTTTCTCCGACTTTAATTAATGGAATGTACAGGGCAATTATCACAAGGCTGCAGAGATGCAAGTGTGCCAGTGTGGCTATGTTCAGCTCAGTCAGCCCTTTTCTTCTTGATCCTGTCCTCTCCCAGCCCACTGCTTTGACTGTTATTGACATGCGTCCCCTTCTTTGACTCTCCCTTTTCTATTAAATCAGGTATGTATTGCTGGTTGTTACTTCCAAGAGCCTTGATGGATTATCTATCACTGCTTTACCTATCATCTTTCAGACAGCATTGGCTTGCCACCTCTCACATCCTGTCAGCCACTAACGCTCATTTCCATCATTCACTGAACACAGCTTCCAACATGCATGACTTGCTTGTCTTCATGCAGTTCCTCATGTGGTGGCGGTGGCAACAAGAGACATTGACAATAGTTAGGCTGCAGGCACACAGAGCCTGCTGGTCGTATCGTCAGCGCTGACCTATATTGTCTTCTTGTTACCTGCTACTTTGCTGCCTGTATGCCTCCATTTCTTGTCTCCTATACTTTGATAACAAGCTCTTTGGAGCAGAGACATTTTGTTCTGGGCTGGTGCGATGCTTTGACTTGCCTAACATTTCTAGGCATGAGAGTAATGAAAATGAAAACATTGTGGGCTTCTATTCTCTGGTAGCATCATGAATTTTCTTAGAAATACGCTCTGCCTAATTTTTTGATGAAGAATTGGTAAGTAGTTTGGTATGGTTACAAGAAAAAGTGTGTTGAAGCTTGGGGTTTTTTTAACAAAAATGTGGACTTCTGTTTGAAGATTGTTTTCAGAGTTTAAAAAGCAAAATGGGAAGCCTTCTGAATAAACAAACATCTCAAAACCAAACTTATATGAACTGAAGTGATAAAAACCACTGGCAGTGATCCTCAGAAAGCCAAATTATGTCTCACTTCACTTTTATAATTCTGCCTGCTTCCTACAGAACTGGCATTCCTGTTCATGACCTGCAGGTGATGCTGCAAATCATGAAAACATAGTTGGGTAGTAATTTTGCAGCATAGCAGACAAACAGACAAACATGCCATCTCTACTTACTGAGATTAATTTTTCTTTCTGAATTTTACTGAATTTTTCACTGAAAGAATAACCTGAAATTCATATATGTGATTGGGAAAGCTGGGCACTGTATTCTTCCCACTCTTTCTAGATGGCTACAAATATGCTTGTAACACCAAAACACATCCTTGATTATGGACTTAATTTCTGTGCCTGATTCCCTAAAGCAGTCGAGCTATTTTGCACACCACCATGCAGTTTCCTTCTTGTACAAATGGAAACTTAAGAATGTCACCAGCAGGAAGCAACTGACCTCTCCCTGTATAATAAACAAGTGGATCCCATGACGAGGGACATCAGATTTAGACAAGCCTTATCTCAGTTCTGAGTGAATGATTCAGCCACTTCTTTTCTTAGTAAGGAAATCAACGTGCTCTTTTCTAAGCAGAGTTTCAGTGATGGGAATTAAGACTGCAGGACACCTCAATACAGAATGGACATCTAGAGGCATTTTTCTCTGATCACAAAAACATTTTCTTTGCATGTTTTTACCCCTTTTTGCAGTATTTAGTAATAAAATTTAATTTTCTAAATGTAAAATTATCATCCTCTCCTTGCTCCCCCCCAAAAAAAACCCCAACTCCTTTACCCAGCCAAAAAGTAAATAATATTTTACTAAACAAATGCATTGCTGCTGCCTTTGATGTGAGAGGTGAAAATGCTACATTATTTTCAGTGTTTATTTATGGTAACTAATTGTCAGGGAGAAGAGGTAATGAGAAATACGGTCACTCCTCTCTTCACAAATTTAAGCGAAGGTAAGTTCAAAAAATCCTAGGCATGCAATCAATACAAACTGTTGCAATTATATTGCTGACTATGGACATACTTAAGAGTTTACTCAGTCTTTTTCTTTTCAGACTCACGGACTTGTGGTAGAGTTACTTTTTTGGATTTCTTTTCAAGGGAGAGAACAGGGCTGTTTATTTTGCAGTTCACAGAGAAACGCCCTTGTGCAACCATCGGAACTAGTTACCTTCATCAAAAAACTGCAGTGATCTCAATGTGTTCTGGTCTCTTGCAGACAGCAAGTCAACAATGAGTGTTACGGTTACCCACTAAAAACAATAGAAAACTAAACTCATGGCAGCATTCTGAAACTCAAACCTATTTTCTGAGCATAAACATTTCACATTTAAGGAACAGCATGCCTCTTAGGATTTGGTTTTACAATGCACCAGAACACATATCCACAGAACATACAATAACCTTCCAGGTCTAATCACTTTTACAGAATTAAGCAGTTTTGTACTTTTATCATGGATCTACTCCTCAGATAGCATAAGTCAACATGGCTCTACTAACTCAGCTCTTATCACTGGAGAATCTAAGCTCCCCATTTACAAAGCAACTGCAAAGCTAGTATAAATTGGCCATGGAAGATTCTGCCACAAAATGAGTTTCCAAAGCATATTTCCTTCCTAGCAATGCTTGTTACCTGGCAGACTCCAGTTTCTGGACAAGCCCTCCAGAACTGCTTCACAGTGGGAAAACAGTGGAGGGGTTTTTCCGTTCACTCTTCAGACCCAAATACTATGGGACCTCATTCTCCAGAGGAACTTCTTGACAGTTTAACAAGTGACTTGGTTCCACTGCAACTCCAGTTCAATACTTGTAGAGCAGAAAGAGTAGCATTTTTTTTGGAGGGGATGTTTTGAGATGATCAAATAGGTGCTCAAACACTAAGGCAAACAAACAAAAAAATGAACTAAGAATAAAGAAAACCAAGAATTTAAAATTAAGACATGAGTGTTAGACTATGTTGGGGAACAGCAAAGGCCACCTGCTCTATAGCGGCCAGGAAGCAGAGGATGATAACAAACCAGGGCAGGAGCCTCACCAGCCAGGGCACCATCCCACAGCATATGAGCGAGGTGAGCAAGGTGAGCCAGGCAGACCTGGGAGCAGTAGCCAGGATTAGCTGAGAGACTGGGCTATCAGGCAAGTCCATGCCATCAATGCAGGTCTGAGGCAAAGCTGGGAGCAAAAGGCAGGGTCAGCGATAGTACCCAGGGCCAGATCAATGCGGTCCGTGGCTAAGTAGAGGCATGGCTGGGATAGGCTCAGGAAGGGAGCACAGGACCAGGCCTAAGCTTAAATGCAGCTCCTGGCTGCATGGGTAGAAGGGGTTGATGGGGGTATCAGGTGAGGCTGGTCAGGGCAATTAAGACCTATTAGTGCACTCAGGTCCTTGACAGACCCTGAGTCTCAAATTCTTATTAAATTCTCACTACTAAATTCTTTCTGCTAAATTAAATTCTTAATAAATGAGCACATTTTCTCAAATACAGAGTCTTACTACCTTGCACTGATGTCACCCTAAATACCTATTTACCATTTATTTAGGACCTTAAATATGGATTTGGCATTTTCTGTCATTTTGGAAGTTTAGAGCAAGAGATCTCATGAGAGATTATTTATGTATTTATTTAAATCATCTGTTGCATTAGTAAAAGATGTTGGTGTTTAATAAGTATCTCTAAGAACAGAAGAGTATGAGAATGACCATTCCGAGACAGTGCAAAGGTCTGTCTAACCCAACATCCAGTGGCTAAAAGCAGCATGCCAGGAAAGAGGGCAAGAACATGGTGAATTTCCTTAGAATACTCTTTCAGCCTCCAACAGTATGCTGCTCAGCAAATCTGTGCCCCTCAAGCCATATTTCAGTGATCTAAATCAAACATTGATGGGGTTTTTGTGGGCTTGTAAAAGGATTCTGGATGTAAGAAAGAATGTAGTTTCAAGTTGTCAACATAAAAGTCAGGGAAAAGAAAGGCTAGTCTGAACCATGAAGTTATTTTGGTCCATGCCAAATTACTCTTTAGCTTGAGCACAAGCACAGAAACCTGAAAGCTAATGCAGCCTCTCTTGGAAAGCTTTGTATAATTTAAGACAGCCATACTACAAAACCAGTTTTCATCTCAGCTCAGCAACTCTCTTCATGATATACAAGTGCCTTTCCAAAAAGTTGCCAGAACAAACCAGCTGAAATACAAGCTCCATTTCCTTCCTTTCTCCTAATGATTGGAAGTCATTCCTCTTAAAATGAACTTTCGGTTCACAGATTTTAATGCAACATCCTTTTAAAAAAAAAAAAAAGTCCTAAATAGCCTTATTAAGAGCTCTGATTTTCAAGGCTTGATGATCAGAACTCTGAGATTTGCATTCCAGAGAAGTGCCTGCAACTGAAGCACCCAGAATGACTAACTGAAGCTATAGGAACGTGGGTTTTTTATAAGAATCAGGCTTTAAGAACTGAGAGTTAGAGAGAATAAAACCAGCAATCTAAGAGAGTAATGCAAAATTAACATTCACTATATTGGGAATGGTTTCTAATCACTGCTATTTCTCAGGCTTTTCTTGCAGTACTATGATGGTGCTTCTACTGAATTTCTTACCTCCGCTCATTAGACATTACTGCAGTGAAAGGCCCCTTCATGATTCACTGAGCACAGAAAAATAATGGAGAGGAGACTTTAAAAAGAGGAACTGTTGTGCGTTCTCCAAGTATTCCACTGGAGACGAGTTCTTAATTTTTGGTAACCAGTAGAGTTATGAATATATATATTCCCAAACTGGACGGTGTTTTGCAAGTTTTGATTGATGATCAGTATTGAGAGGTCATATCAGAGATCACTCTATGAGAAATACTCACCCACAGGGAGCTGGGCATTTTAGTCCTTTAACGATCACCTGTGCAAGTGCATTTTGGAGCATTGATTCTGGAATTTCACCTATGTGCCTGTTGTGAGGTCACTTGATGCACTTTGCTGAAAATGCATATGTAGGACCCAAAGATGCTGATGGTCTTTTGTACAGGGTACTTATCTAACTAAACACTGAGGAATTATTTGCAATTTGTTTTTAGTTTTGAAAGCTGCTGCTTTTACCTGCCCTGCCAACTTGTTACCACACATTAATTTATGTGTGTCTGAAAACTATCTAATTTTTTTTGAAATATGCCCATTCGTATAATGAAAGGTATTTACCTACAGAGCTTGCACAGCCATAACAGTTACAGCATAGTACCAACAGAAACAATGGCATGTCTTCCTGACTTGACAGCATCCCTCCCCAAAATTCATGGAACTACACCAGAAACATAAAACACGGGAGTACCATCATTAAAAAATGACGTGTGTGTCATGCAGAGAAACAAAGGAGAGGGGCAGCTGTAATCCAGCCCACAGGTATCATTTGCAGCTGATTTTCCAGTGTCATAATGAATTGTTTCTCCATTGAACTTAGGCCTGCTTCTATAGAGGGACATTAAATACAATAGTGGGCAAATGTGTGTGGCAAGCAGGGTAAAGCACAAACCATTTGGCCCTCTATAAGAATAGAGGTTTGTGTTTCAACAAAAGAATTGGGAACTGGAGAGCAGGGCTTTAGGAAGCTTGGGCAAAAATTCTGAAAATGGAAAATTCCAGCTTCACTATGGAACGGCAGATACTCCAGATTCCAGTGATGGTACGTTTTGCTGTCATCAGTTTTAGGCTTTACAAATGCACAAGTACTTTGTTTCAGTTGAGTCTTAACAAATTGTACCTGGAATTCAGCAACTGAAAACTGATTATTTCAGGTTTCTACCATTTCTCTAGGAATAACAGGTTTTGGTCACGGGCGCAAGCAACTTTTCTGATGGTGTATGAGCCAAGGTGAAACTCAGTTTGAACTTGGTTTTCCTTGATCATGCTGTACTGTTTGAAGTACTTCAAATATCAGTACTCCTGTTAGCAATTTACATTATGAAATGTAACAATAAGTGTGGCATAAAAATGCTCTTTTAACAGAGCTCTTTTTTTATGTTTCCTAGCTGTAAATATGCCTGAAAAATAAGCATTGTAAAAGACTTTCCCTATGACATACTCGTGACCGGGCAGGACTGTGTACCAAAAAAGTCTGATGCTCATTTTCTAGCTGTTACCAGAATTCAAAGGAACAGATACCTTTACCACATGTCTGAATAAACATACCATTTTCTCCACAAGATTTCACCTGAATATTTATGCTGATAGTCACATTATTCTGAAACTATATTAACCTTCTAAATAACTAAATTTAACTTGGTTGAAGGCATTTGATTGTTTAGTGCAGCTGCTATTGAGATAAAGCCAGAATCAGTACAGATACTGTGCAATGAAAAATTTTTCAGACTTTTTGCTTTAATACAAAGAATGACATAGACAGGACAAGAGGCAAAGGGCACAAATTTGAAACCAGTAACTTCCATCTGAACAAAAGAAAACACATTTTTACTGTGAAAGTGGCCAAACATTGAGACAGGCTGCCCAGAGAGGTTATAGAATCTCCATCTTTAGAAATACTCAAAAGGCAGCTGGACACAATCCAGAGCAACCTGCTGTAGGTGACCTTGCCTGAGCAGGGGGGGTGCACTAGATGGTCTAAAGCAGCACTATCAAACCTCAACTATTCTGCAATTCTCTGACTGTGGGAAGGAAAGTGAATTCTTCCTTGTTGACCGGGGTCTATTTGCCAGATGCATAGGAACATAGCAGAGGTCAAAAGGTCTAACATGGATATAATATGAAAATAACAGTTCCACACTGACAAGCTGAAAATGCCACTTCAGGGAAAAAAAAACAACCCTTAAGTCAGGGGGATGGAGGTCTGAAAAAAAATCTCTCCTATCAGAGAACCTAACCCAAAAGTGAATGCTGACACGAGGAGTTGGCCACGTAGATATTCATTCACAGGCTACAAATTTGTTTAATACTTTTGGAATAATGTAACTCAGAATTTGATAAGATTTTGTTATTACTTGTTGACTTTGTAGAATGAGCAAATGGTAGCCAAAGTATATTTTTCCCAGAATATTCCCCTACGCTAATATCTCCTTTGTTAAAATAAAAATACACTAAACCCCAAGTTAAATGGGTTATTTTCTTTGTTCAGCCATTTGCAAGTTTTCCTGTTCTGGTACTTGAGAAATCGCCATGGAAGCACTTTTTTCTGCACACCTGTTAACAAAATAGAGTTTTAAACTCATCAATTTTGTCCATCTGACAGAAGTATGATTTCACTAATTAAAATAAATGCTCATTGATAAATTAATATTCTGAGTTATGGGTAATATCTTTATTGATATTCTATGGTCAATAGCAATTCCTCTCCTCCTCCACGTAAAGAATATATATGCATGTATTTTTATAGTTTCTATTACTCAGCAGTTCTACTAGAAATTTGGCTCATTTAGCACAAATGTACATGATTATGATAGCTGTGTTATTCTGGATCAAGAAAATCATTGGCTGCCCAAGGAAACAGCCGTGAAACTTCTGTATGTTTTCCAGGCACATCAGGCTCCTTTACCTTACTTTCATCAAAATAACCATGTCTGCTTTAACTGAAGCCTTTTGCCAGTTGACACAATGTGCAGTTGTCCTTGGGAGCATGGGTGTCCCCCTTCAGCTGAAGACGATACAATAACACAATATTGATTTAAGATTACTACTTTAAGACAAAAAGAGTAAGAGTATCCACGCATATTGGACTTGCATAGCAAGAGATAGGAGCAGTGTAATTATTCTCATGACAATTTATGTGCAGATCAGTGCTTAAACCATGTTCACTGTCAAACTGAACCTGAAATTCAGATGGGTGGTCCTCCTGCAGTGCCTGGGTTCCTGCAGGAGAGGAGCACATCAGCCTGGCAGTTTACACCTCTCCAAACCAGGTCCATGCAGCCCTGGCCATGAAAGAAAGCAATTACCTTCCCAGGCCTTTCATCCTTCTCTGAATTGTTTCTCTTCTTCAGCATCTGATGCTTTTGTCTTGATTGAACAGGACAAAGATGCCAAGTTCCCTCTTTGTCTTTCCTTTCACCAGGAAACAGTCATAGGTCTTCAATTACACAATGGTCCAACTGTTTAGCACCTTTTCTGCATTGGAGGATTAAAGTATAAACATTTCGTCAGGCTAGACTGCAGTATCTAGAATTGTACCTAAGATTTTTGTTTACAACAGATGTTTGCCATGTTTTGCCAGCAGCTTGAACAGTTTACAGCTTTTCCTAAACATCAATTGTTAATACAAAAAGCAGGTACAGAAAAACTGACATTTCATCTGTCCTTTTTCAACAAATTGCAGTAAAGAACACAATTTGTCACCTTTAATGTGAATGTCTCATTTCCCCTTTACTGAATTTCAGAAGCAAAGTACTGTGTTGCAACTGAAGTGGTCTCCAGGTAAAGTATCTTTTAATAAAATGGTGGCGCTCGAAATACAAATTTGGAATAATACTAGAGGGCTTTCAGCTTTAAGTCGGGCAATTTCTCACCAAGCCTAGACAATGGTTTATTTCTTTGCAATATGTTAAAACAGTTTGTATTAAACAAAAGAATAGCAATAGGAAAAGTAATATGTATTACACGTAATAGTTTTTCTCAATCTCTGAAGTAGTTGTGGTCAGATTTTAAGATTTTTTTTCCTGTCCTATTTTACTTTTCTATTATTGCCAGCAAATTTTAAGTCTTCTGCAAATTAAATAATTTATGCCCTTTTGACATAACTGACCTCTGTATTGTAAGAAAGTACTGTCTGCCAAATACTGCTCATTCAGCTTTAAGCTTGTCTGTGGGCTCTAAAGGGGGTAGCACTTACCTAGCTCATATAAAGCCTTCACATGGCTTCATTTTTGTCTGCCTTATTCCACGGAAGAATAGATGTCCAGCTGGGACCAGCACAAATGCTAATATCTGATACTATGGAGCATACTCACCAGATTTCCAGAAAAATCAGCTCTCAGGCCAAAAGAATCTGTAACCACATTAAGGATAAATGACAGAAATGTTTGGACATCTGCTAGGGCTTCTGTAACAGCTTCCTGGCACTGTAAAAAGAATTATAATCACAAGGGATAAAATTCTTATGATTGACAGGAATAATGTAGAGCTTAGAACAGTGAGTATTCATCTTAAAAAGCCTCAGCCATTGAAAACTCAGTTGTGTCTTCTGAAGTAGCTGTGTGCCTTCTTTTAACACTTCCATCCCAACTCATCCCATTCTGAGGCAGGTATCTAAGTTTAGCCAGAACAAGCCACCCTCTAGGGCTGCCGATCTGTCTCTGCACTAGAGAGGGCATAGATGACTAGCAGAAACAACGTGTAAAACTCTTGCTAAGGTTAGCCGAGTTGAATCCATCCTCAGGACATAGCTACGGGAGAAATATTGGAGACTGGCTTTTTAAAAAAATCTTTACTTTTTCTGTTCACTAGTACTAGCGGACCCAAGAAACAGGACTTTAAACTAGTCTTGACCTTTCCCTTACTATTTGGACTCCTCCACATACCACTTCACCAGTTGTTTCTATTACTTAAGTGTTGTACATTGCAATCACACAGGAGACTGTGCAATGTGTATTGAGATTCCTTTCTAGGAAACCGTGTATTAGAATGCTACATTAAAAAACAAATCTCTCCTTAAATACCTAAAAATGTCAAAGTCTTCATGATGGGACAGTGCCAGTAAAAATAAAATTTAAGGGACTTACCACTGTAGTGATAGATAATGCAGGAGAAGTACTGCATCTGTTTCTAAAGTAATCTTAAAGAATCTTCATGTCTACAAGAAAAACTATTGAAAATCAGCAGTGCTGGAGCTAGTGAAATAATTTCCAAACAGTTCAAGTAAATAACAGTATTAATGCAAATACAGAGGCATTGCATTGTGCCATTTGAAGAAGTTCCTTCCTTTCACTCCTCTGTTTTCATGTTTCTGTGATGACTTCAGTTGTTTATCTATAGGAACGTGGTGGTACTGAGCCTAAAAACAAGAGCTTCCACTGCTGGAGCTAAAGAAAGAGGTTGATTAACTTGCAGGGGCTAAGCCAGGCTAGATATTAGGGAGGAACAAAATGACTTGTGTCATAACTGGCAGTGCAGTTCTGACAGTGCATATTACTAGTAAACAAAAGTGCAGCAAATAGATCATTTGTCATAGAAGCCCTTAAACTGCCAGACGTACTGGTTTCTAACTCTATCTCTGTATCTCTCATTCATGGTCAAAAACAGTCTATCTTTAGCAGGAGACAAGGAAGACAGTTTCATACTTGAGTTTCCCAGAGATCAGCAGGGGCACTGGGGTACAGCTTTTCTGCTGCGGAAAAGGATACTCACCACGTGCTCTTCAAGAGAGCACCACAGCCCAATATTTGAAATCTGAATTCACCCAAGGGTCTGACTTTCATTTATGGTGACACTCTCATGTCATGCAAGCGGACAAAAAACAAGTTTGAATGGGAATAAATCCTTGTATTCTAGCCGTACTGCAGAACCCCTCCACTTGACCAAGGAGGAATACAACGAGACTGGAAGAAAAATCAGAAATTCTATTTCAAGTGGCATTTTCTTTGTGGTAGGGACTGATAGAAGGAAATAAGATCTTTTGACTCTTCTCTTTGGTTTGCTAGTAAGTTTGCAGCTAAAAATCCTAAAGCTCAGGGCATGCATTTTTCTATAGTTATTTAGCTGTGAACAAATAGATACTTCTGAGTTAACATTGCTTATGTATTCATATTAATATAAATTAATAGCATCTGTATTTATCTCTTGAAATCAGTGTCTCTTTCTCATAGGTCTGGGGGACTTCTTGGTTTAGGATAGGCAAAGGAAAGCAAAAAAGAAGGAAAAAAATATTTCTGAAGGAAAGTCCTTGTAGTATTTTAAGCTTGTTGGAGTCATGAGGTCCAAAATGTCTTGGGCAGGTGACAGTTGTATTTCTAACCATAACTCTAGAAATAGACTGCTTTGCAGCCATATAGCTCTGACAGTACGCACTAAGCAGCTTGTGTAATTAAAGAGACAAATAGTTTTAGATGACAATTACTCATGGGTTGCCACTTACATGGGAGCAGGGTGCCTAAATGTCCTCCTGTATATTCTGAAATCACTTGTAAGGTCCAGAAGCTGGGGGCATAACCAACAAGAAGAAAAAGTTAATGCTGACAGAAATCAGATAACCACTCTTTCCCTTCTGTTATATAACGTGCTATCATTAAGTGACAAGTGAAAAGAAGGTATTAGTGCCCAGAAAAGAATGAATTAGCATTGTATGAGGTAGGAGATTGACACTGTTTAAATTCAGGATACAACTTTACAGTGACTGATTTATTTACCAAAATATAGATACTACTGAGTAGATTTAATTTCTATCTTCTTCCTTTACAGACATTACCAAGAAAGCCTTTTCAACAACCTGCCCCCACCTGACAAACTTTCTGCTTCACTTCATACAGAGTGCTTGGCTCTAGGTCTCCTTGCAGAAAAAGAATGGCTATTAGGTGACAAGGTCTAACAGACAAAAACCACGCAGACATGTGGAACCAGGTATATTTAAAACTTCAGTACTGTAATTCTTTTACAGCCACCTGCACTATCTTTTATATCAAAGTCCCAAACCTTGATTTACACAGGCATGTGTTCTTTGTATTGCTGTGTCCCACAGCTGATGGAGGTGGCATGTTTTCATTTTTGAGAATTAACTACGTGACTAAATCTTACAGGAGTTTGATAACTTTCTATTAAGTAAGATTTTTCCAAAATATCATTTAAGTACTTAAAAAAACCTGGCCTTGAAATACGCTGTAGATTATCAGCGCTGATAGCCTAATATGAAGTCTAATTATTATAGCAGTGTAACAAAAACAGTGAGGAACTTAAAAGTGCAGGTGATGAATTAAATACTGTATTGAGCAAAGTGTTGCAGTCTAGTAAAGACATAAGCTATCAGACAACTGTATAATAGCATGCAGAAAATAAAGATATATAATCTGTACTGAACAGAGGTGCTAATGACTAATAGCTAGAGGAACATGTACAATGTAGAAGTTCCTAGTTAAACAGATAAAAGGAGCTGGAGTTTTTCGCCTTTGAATTCAAGAGATTGAAGAGCTGGATCTGTTTGTATGGATCTTGGTCAGAATGCACCATACCGCCCTGAATGAAACATGAGAAATCCAGTACTAAGTAAACCCACATACCTGGGCACTGCAAAGAACCTAAAAGCTGGAAGTGGTGGGATGAGGAGCTGTTGCAGCAAATGAGGAGCCTCCACAGTGCCAGCAGCAGACTGGTCCCTGGAGAGCAGCAGCAGCCAGGGACAGAGTAGCTCATGGCTAGTGGCAGTCAGCCATGAACATGCAACACCACCCTGTCACCTTTAAAAAAATACTGCTGCACAGGCATGACATTTCCATTTTTGTACTACCTCATACTTTCCAAGGTTTAGTGCAAATTCCTCTTACATAGAGGGTAGGTGGAAGGCACCTAACATTTAACCGAGTATCAGAAAAACACAGTAAAGGGGAGAACAGTACAGGGGACAGACAAGAGTAGGGGAAGGGAAGGAGACATAGCAGGGAACTGACTAAAGCAAGCAGTACCTTACCATTCATCTAACAACAGTAACAAGAAGCACCAGTCCTTTGCTCTCTAGGAACAGAAATAAATCTACTTACATTAATCAGTAATGCTTGAAATCAATAATACATAACAGACTAATGGATCTGAAAAGTCATTAATGGTGTGTAGGAAGCTTACTTCCTAAGAGTAATCTGCATGAACATTAGCATTAGAGCTAGTCAGAGAATGGATAATCTTGCCTGTACAGAAACTGATATATTTTCAAGTTACATGAAAAACAAATTCTGATTTTTTCATGAAATGTCAAAATAAGTCTCTTAATATTTTTTAATATTAAATAATTGAATTCAATCAATTGAATATAAAATATTGAAGTCCCTTTCAATATTTTTGCATGAATCTTCTGAATGAAAAATATGTTTATTTCAAAAATGTTGTGTTTGTCAAATGTTTCTTGTGAAAGAATGCAAATATACAGGGTTTTCTTTTTTTCAGGATTACATCAGTAAAATTCCGAAAAAATATCTAGTTGAACTGCCTTTTACTAAGGGACAACTCTTTAGAATTTTTTTACTAAAGCTCTAACTAGCACCAGAAGTTAATCATATGGGAAATAATGAAATATAGTGACTATGCCATCTTGCTACCTTTCCCTTTAGCTAGATAAAAAGCCAAATAATTTTCTCTCTTGTATCTAGACAACAAAAGGCTGTTCCATTACAGGAATGTTTTGTTGCAGATTTTTTCTTATTCTTTAGACAGAAGAACAAAAGCTGCGAGGGCCATGATAAGACTAATAAGTCAAATGTATTTTTTGTAAGGAATCTCTACTGATGCCAAATATGTTGATCTTGCTAACGGTTCTGGCATGACATTTATGTGAAAGGATTAAAAATTTGTAAAGCAAGTCTGTCACAGCAATCATCCATTCAAAGAAGGGACTCCTCTGGAAGAGCAGCTGAACTTCGGCAAGAATGGCCTTTGAATGACCAAGGCAGATGAAAAAGGTCCTTTCCAGGCTCTGCTCACCAAAAGACAGGTATCCCTATTAATGAGTAGCATTGAAACAGAACAGGAGGAGGTATCTTCCACATTCCTGCTACCTGTGAAGGGGGAAAAAAATTCTGAGATATTTTTCTGAAACAGAAAATTCTGTAATTCTGTATAAAATATTTTTCTAAGCAAGCAGCAGACATTTGAGAGACCTTCAAAACTTAACACAAATGCTGATCATATTACTTTCCTCCTCACTCTAAAGGAGATTTAGTAACTGCAGGTCCCACTTCTAGTTTGCTTTCCTTTGTTTTATCCCTTTGGTCCCTTTTCTTTCTGTTTGTGCCTAGAAGTTGCTGTTTCCTTGAAAGGCAGTTTAAAAACTGAGCGTGAGCTCTAACTGGAAATAACAAATGCAGTTAAATATACTTCTAAAGCAAACTCTGTTAATAAAACTAGTTTCTGAAAACTAGATAAGCTTCCAGAAGTGTTTATAGATAAAAAGGTATAAAATAGATTGCAAAAGGTCTGTAAAAATAGAGGCTAAGTTATCGCACTCATCAAACCTGATAAGGACCTGAAGCTTATGGGAACTAGAACTAAAGCATATGCTAAGTCATACTGATTTTAATGGTGTTTATGTGTGGTGCATTAAGGCATGGTTAGCTTTAACAGCCCCTTTGCTGGTTAGGGAAGTATTGATATGCCCATTTCACTTACTAACATAGATCCTTGCTAAAGAAGTGAATAACAGAGCACTCAAACCTGTCTATATTCCACTGAACTGGATTAAAGTGTACTCTGGTAAAAGCAAAGACTCTCAGGTGAGTTCTCAGTCATAACATCTCCAGCCACACCTGAACACATGTTAAATCCTGTAACAGTAGACATTGGAGGGGGGTTGTGTTCTTTCAGGAGTTAGCGTATAAAGAGAAGATTCACTTCATACAGTAATGTACATACCAGTCTACCAGTTCAGAAGATAGCACCCTAAGGGTTGGAGTCCTGTTGAAAAGAAATTGTGAGTATAACCACAAGAAATTAACTGTAGGATAGCTTCAAAAAATTACACTCTATTTAAGTAGTGTTCTGTGAAAGCGTAAGAGTTCAAGCAACAGTTCATTTACCCAACTTATGCTGTTCTTGTTGCACTATAAATATTGCCTTAGTGATAAATTAATTTCCTTTCTCACCTTTTTTACCTTACTCTGTTCTTTCTCATCCCCACCCAACTTACTGTTCTTTCATTTTCCTCCCACTGATATCCTTAAGAAAACTGAATTTTTGGAACTGTCCACTAAAGACACAACAATGAACTATGCGAGCCTGGCAAAACAGAAGTTGAGGGCCAGAGACAGAAACAGAGATAGAGAAGCACTTGTTTTGTAACTATGTCCTCAAGGAGAGCTGAGAGACTGATCAAAGCAAACATCCCATCTCAGAAGCCACTGAGAACAGGGTGATAAAGTGTATAGTCAAGGAGAACAACTAATTGGGAAGTAGATAAGAACTAAAACAAAGTGCCCAGTATGGGAACTATCCTCATTATAATACTAAAAATCAGGCCCATAGGCCAGGAACACCCTGCCCCCCCGCCCCCAGCTGGTAAGTCCCTTAATCTATGAGCATGCACAGTAAATTTAAAGTGAGCTGTACTGTTACGTCAAAGCATGAAAGAAATTAACCAATTATTAGCTGAGGCATGTGAATATTAGCTGTGATTGACGTATTTAGCTGTATAAATGCCTTGTAGTTTCTCTGGGCAGTGTGCTAGATTTGTGGATTACCACCTAGCACCAATCTTTGCACAAAAATGACTTGAGTAAAATACCTCCGCTCTGTGTTTAGTTTAGCATTTTGCACAACAGGCAGATGAACCCACTTTTTGGGATAACATCACCCTTCATTTCTTCCTTCCTTTCTTCCAAGTGGTATCTTTCATACATTCCTCTCTCACCCTTTCTTCATTTGGGTATCTTGCAGTCTCTGTGGAATAATATATAGTTTTGCAAGAAATTAGAAAAAACACAAAAGCACACTATTTTCCTTAACAGAGAAGTGGTAGACAATATCTGCAGCAAAATGATCTCTGGGAGTCTGTCAGTGCTTGGAATAACTCAGAGTTTCCTATCTGCCAGTCCCAGTCTAATTTTGTGTTCAAGAGTCCTTTTCACACCCAGCAAGTGAACAAGTACATAAACTTTGTAAGAAGACCTTTAAAAAACTTTCACTGCGGTATTTGACACAGACTTAGGGACTTTTTGCAGGCTAATGAAAGAAGCCTCCACTGCAGAGGATGACATTACTTAACGATGAGAGGAAAAAAAAAAATCAAGGAAACATGTTTTTTCCCTTACAGAGTAAAGGCATTTTACTGCAGGTTGCTACATATAACACACTAGTTGAGTTACAATAATTTGGGAAAGACCACACTCTGAAAAATAACTAACAGTTTGAAAGAGGTCCATACCCAGTGCTAGAAGAATATAACTATGTAGAAGCTCTTTCATAGATGCAGCTGTTGTGTTAAATAAATATTGACCTAGTTATTTGTAATTTAGTTCTGAAATAGCATCATTCTCATTTTAGAAGCTAGGTAAGGAGAATGGAGGTATTTTCTGTTAAAAAGTAACATTAATTTAAGAGGAGCTTTGGTGGTACTTAGCAAACTTCTACAGAATCTGTTTTACAGTCTAACTGGGTTTGTGCACATTATTCCTTCACTTGATTACATTGTTCAAGCAAATGCAATCACAGCAAGATTAACTGCCATCTGAGATAAGATGCAGGGCTCAGCCAGAGGCAGCTGTTGAAGTTCCATGTCTTTCACAAGCAATTAACTGTTTTTTTTCAAGTAAGCAACTGCTTATAAGGAAGGGGTGGGAGATAGCTTGTTCTGCATGAAATAAGAGGAAAAATTCCAACTTCTCTGAATACAGTTTCATTTGAATAGCTATTCATTTTTAATTTGAAAGCATTTACAAGGCACACTACTTTTACTTACAACCTATTTTATCATGTGACAAAACTACAATGCCTTGTCTCCATCTCTTCTGCAGTGGGATATCCAGTATACATTTGTTACATCATAGGAAGTATCTTTTCTTTTAAGTGAAATGATAGGTCCAACTAAGAAAGGCTTTCTGACATAGTACAGCAAAAAATATTTTAGTAAAGAACCCAAGTCTTTAGAAAGAGTTCTTGCCCACTCATTCTTTTGTTCTGGATCTCATCCTCTGCAGTCACCTCTCCCCTGTCTTTGTTAACAGCTGTGATGAAAGACATACAAGAACGTTCTCTATCTATAGAAAAGTAACATTCTCCTTTTGGACACATCCTTTCCCTTAATGGAACGTGTGGAGGTCCAGGTTTCTCAAACTTCTCTCCCTTGCTTCTATTTTGGAAATAATGTTTGATATAATCTCAGTTGTATACCTCTTTATACCCCTACTATCACTTGGTCTGAGCAATTTGCAGTGCTTGAAAAGCAAGTTACACCATGACTTACCTACCATTCATTAATATGATTAGATTATATTATCTGATAGAGTATGACTAATCACTAAGTAGATTTCTAGGAAATTTAATTTTAAGAGAAGCACATACTGTTTCTGTTACTTCTCCAAGCCACCTGCTCTAGCACAGCTGGAAATGGTTCAGCTATAATGAAACTGCATCATATGATCACATATGTTTTTCCTAGCCAGCTTATCAGTTTGATTATAGCAAGAGAAAAAAAATAGCAGCAAAATAATTTCTTAGTTGTTAGAGAAAAAAATTAATATCCTGGCAGTACTGATCAGGAGAGCTGGGGCATTAAAAAAGTATCTGAAAAACAAACCACGAGTGAGGAACACCATCTCATAATCACTCACCCTTTAAGGAAGTTCCTCAGTTGGGAGTTGCAGCAAGATTGGTGACACCTTTATGGACAGTCTGGTTCAGCAGAGAAAGGCTGAGAACTATTGCTGTAATCCACAGCAAACATCAAGAATCCTGGGGCACTGTCACAAGACTAGAGCTAGAACAAGAGAGACCAATTCTTGAAAAATTAAGTTTGAACATGAATAGCCTTTCCTAAATAGGGCTTTACGGGAAGGGCTCTGACTTTAGCTTAAACAGTAGAACTAATTCTCAATTGCTTTTACCAGAAGCAGTTTTTGGATGTAGTAAGTCAACACAGGATAACATACATCACTGGATCCTGCTCCATATTTATCACTTAAAATTACAAGTCAAGACTTCTCATACATACTTCGTGAGCCCCATTACCTTCATGTGAACACTGACATTCAGGGCCAGTGACTAACTCAGGGAGAGCTTGCTTCTTCTGGTCTTTGAAAGCCTAAGGATCACAGGATGCTACTGTGGTGCAAGTAACAGGATGGATGAAATGGGTTATTTACGCATCACTTAATAGGGGATACCCTTGCTTTGTTACTACAGAATTAATATTTTTATATGTAGGAAAAGCATTAACACCCATTTGAGTTTCATATAATAATTCAGTGCAATTTATACAACAGTGGTTTCCAACATAAGAGTTTCACAGATGTAGAGATAGGAATACTTTGCTAATATATTACTAAGAGAATTGAATATAAGACTTTAAATGAAAATGGAGTTAGCATTCTTAAAGCTAACTGTAATAGTCAGCATTAGTCTTCAAAAAAACCTAGAAAAATAGTGGATGTTATAAGCAATCTCACACAATGAAGCTCTTACTTTTTACACAAAATATTTTTAGGCAGGGATCACTAGTAGTTTTATTGAACTTAGCCCATTCAAAACAGCCTTATTAAATTAGTGTCATTCATTTACAAATTTAAGAGAACAGAAGAGATATTTAACTCAAAATATGATTTTCAACAAGTGAAATTGGTTTAAGAAGGTTTGTGCCAGGAAAGAGCACAGCAACACAAATCAGAAAACAGGGACCTCTACCAGCCAGGAGCCAGACCCACTACACCTGGGAAAAAGCAAACAGGACAGGCTGAAGGATAGCAGTTGGGAGTCCAGACCCTTATACATGCCCCTGAAGATGATGAGGCAGATCTGAAGTCAAGCTGAGAAGTCATATCATTCCTGATATGACTAAGGATAATCAAGGCAAGATACCTCAGGGAAACAGGTCCAGAATTAACTCAAGAAACCAGAGCCAAGAACAAAAAGCTACAGGCATAACAGCACTAGAACTGTAGACCAGCAGCATACCTACAAGTAAGCTCAAGCAGGAAGTAAGCATCCGGGGCTGAGCTTAAATAGAGCTCCTGGGCAGAAAGAGTGAGTGGGTGGAGGCAACAGGTGATGCTGGTCAGGCAATTAAGGTTTGTTAGTTCACTCGAGGCTCTGAGAGTTTGAAAGTACTCTTGCTTCCCCTGAGAGCAGCTGATTTACTAATATCTACATAGCTATTCTTTTGGCTTTTCTTGCTAGACTTGCCAAGGTACAAAGTTAAAAAGAAAGCATCACTTTCAAAATTGCATTTTGATCACACAAGCTTGAATTACATCCTCAAACATTCTTCATGTCACATTTAAGTTCACCATGATTTCTCTTCAAGTTCCTGAAGTGAATGATATTTAAGTGATTTTCAGCTTCTCTTTTACTCTTTATAAGCTGGACTTTAACAAACCGTCAGATCAAATAGACATGAGGCTGTTCATGTTTCCATTCATTTTAGCAACAGAGCAAGAGTACTCTGAATCCGGGAGAGAACAGAGGATGTGTCAACACCGTACAATGAGCACCAAGCAGAGATGTTAGTTTGGATTGTAGAAGCAGAATGGAAACATTGGTATAACACTTCTTTCCAGCTAATTGCTCCTGTTGGGCTTTGCTTTTCAGTAATGTTAACTATTCTAACCATAGTGCTGTGCTAACTTTGTTCTGTAACTTCTTTTGCTACTACTAGCTTCTCTGCACAGCACAATAGTGCATGGTATAGGCACACTAAAAATAAAAAAAATAAAATAGATGGGGTTAATAGTCAAGAATCTGCACCACCTTGTGCTCTTGGATGCCCCTATGTTCTGCAAGGCACTTTAGGATAGTCTTTATAATAGCAGCTGGAGGGAAAAAGAACAGGCCACATTGATTCAAGGCACATACTGTGGGGCTCCTGCCATTTTCTAAACAGTAAACTCAATGGCTGCAAGTGAGCATGGGCAGGGAAAAATGTTTTGAGCTGTCACAAGGCCGTGAGGAATGTGATCACATGCTGTGCAGGCACAAGTCGTGCAGAGCCAGCTGTGCCAATAATCACTTGAAAATTAAATTGTAAGAGCAGCGGGGCCTGTGTAGTCCTGTGATACCTGTTTGAGACAGTACAATTCTTCCAAAATATCCTTGGTTTGTGCAAATACAGTATTCATGCAGCTGTGGATTCTTTGAAGAATTGTGCTGCTTTTTTTTTCCTTAAGAAAAATTAATTAAATGTGTCAGGGTCCTGAGTGACTAGGCCTTTACAGCACTAACCAACCTTATCTGGGACAACCCCCCCCCGCCAATGAGCCCAGGAGCTCTACTTAAACTCAGGTCTGAGCCTTCAGTATCTAAGCTCTAGTGTTGGAGTGGTAGACTCTAGCTTAGGACTAGTCTTATCTGGCTATTGATTCCAGTCCTGACCTACAGGCTGCCTTTCTAGTTTCATCTCAGGTCTGTCTTGTCTCTGTGGGGTGTGCTAAGTGCTTAATGAGTTGTGTCTGACCTTGACTGCTCTTACTGGATCAGACCTGATCGGTAGATCAATTTTCTGGTTTGACCTTGGACCTATACTGTTGTCGCAACTTGGTGGATAACCTAGATAGTTGCTCAAACACAGCTCTCCTCTCTAGGTCTGCCTTGCTCACGTACTGTGGGCACTGCCACCTTTGTAACCATGTCTGGCTCCGTATCCATTAGGGAACAGCTGGTCTGTGCTGCAGCACAACAAACCAAAATTTAGCAGCTATAGAACTGATCTCTGTGGCTTTCAGGCATCTTCAATGACTATATTTTTATTCAATGTAAACTTTTTTCTTAATGCTACTGTTAGCAATGCCTTATAGCTCACAGAAATCCCTCTGCTTCTTCTCCTCAACTGGCCTTCAGGCTGTTCTTAGTTTGTCATTTATGTAATGTATTTTCATATCGCTTCCTAAAGGCATGGCTCTTCCTTCCTGTGCAATGAGCCAGTTCAGAGAACTGAAAACAAAGTGCAGTAGAAGTGAGTACAGAAAGCTGATGGAGGCTGAGCATGACGGATGATATAACTCTATTCCATTGTCTTTAGATATGCCTATTAAATTACTTGTAGCCTTTTTTTTCTAGCTGTGCAGGAGTCAGAGGGTGGCTTTGGTTCCTTTTACTGCTTCTTAAAGCAATTACAGGGCAATTTCTTCAGAGAAGATTTCTACTTTATTTGGTGCTTGAGGTGCCCTGTTGTCAAATCCCAGGAGTAAAATAATGATAGGACAATCTATATGGCACTGGATTACTATGTGAGCATTCTGACTTAGTCTTGTCTTGAAAATATGAGAAGGGTAAGGCTTGTTACGGAGCACCAGGGGCCAAACTGCAACTCAGATGTGACCGCTCCTGTTGTATCAGTCAGGTCCTACCACGCTTTACAAGGGAAGCCTACCAGGCCTGATGCTATTCTCATAAATCAGGCTACTGAGGAAGTGGAAGTAATAGTGTTCCCTTCTCTCCAGTACAACATTTCTCACCACACAATGAACTCTTTTTGGTGAGAAGCTGTAAAAGACTGCAAGCGTCAGCAGGTTTGCAATCTAAAAGTGTCAAAAAAGGGGGATTCCTCCCACCCAAAACACATAGAAGAAAGGCAGGAAGGTCAAAGTAGTATCTTCATCTTGTAGTGCAGAAATGGGACATGGAGTAAGAGTTGTGTAAAGCCATTCAGGAAATCTATAGCAGAAACATAGGCTGCCTGAGGCCCAGCCTCATTTAGAAGACCTGTCTGTCCTTGCTGGCATGGAAGGTTATGTTCTTCTAAAAAGAAAAAAAAAAACAATTCTTTCTGCCTCATGGCCACTACCAGAGAGGATGTAGGTTGTTCAGTAGCAGAGTCTGTATTTGTGGGTGTGAATTTGCTGAGGGATGAAAAAACTGAAGGCAGAACTATAGCTGCTGGTTATAACTACCCGGTGGCCTGGGAGTGGCCCGATGTGGCAGCAGGTACAGCCTAGTCAGATGGGAACCATGACAGCAGAAACTACCTCGGCAGCATAATTATGCAAATCAGACCAGATGCTGTTTACAGCATGTGGGAATTATTTATTAACATTCAGAGATACTAATGATAATAATCTTAGGTGCTGTTATAGGAAATATTTGAAGTGATTTAGTCAACTCTGACTCTACCAGATGCCCTAGAAAGGGCAGGAAAAGAAAGTTAGATCCTCATCTTGCTTTCTGGAGATACAAGAATCAGTTTTCAGCGTAGTGTAGTAAGTTTCTTCTGCATCAGTGTAGAGGAGGATCCTGCCATTAGGCAGGAAAATTTTATTTTTTTCCACTCCCTTCTGCCGTACTTACAGTCTTAACATTCTTCTACCTTCCTCTTCTTAGAGACTGTCTGCATTTGGTTGTGAAAACACTTTTGCCCCACAAGGAACTGCTTTATTCACAACGTTCTGTATACTATTTACATGATAAGTAATTTGTCATGGAACCATGGTCATAGAAATTAATGTCCAGCCTAAATCACCAGTCTTTCTAGTATGCCAGGCTAGTGTATCTCAAAGGATACTGCCTTGCCCTTAGGCTTCATGCTGTCCTTTGACTTCCTTACAGCCTTTCTTCAACCCTTGTATCCTTTTAAAGGCAAGGGCCTTCAGGCGTCGGTGGCCCTTAGTGCTTCCGTTAGGGAGGCAGCGCCACAGTCTGTAAATGATCTGTTCACCTGCCCTCAGAAAGCTGTAAAGTCTTCTGCTTTGGGGGAACACTTTTCTGGTCCCTTCTCCTACCACAATGCCAGCAGTCCTTGGCAGAGCAGAGCCCTGGCTGGCTTATCTTCTCATGCTTTCAGGCTCCAATGCCCTGTGCATGGGGTTCAGAGGTAAACACAGTCTGTGCAAACCCGAAATGGTGCATGGACATGATACAGCCTTGTGAAGCTTTATGTGGAAATACTAGTTGAGGCAGGAGGCACTGTCGTGACACAGCCTTCAGGCCTTGCACGAGCATGCTCCATTGCACCAAATGAATGTATGTAGCTCTGTCATAACAGTATCAGTAGGAATGGTTCTGCACTGGCAGAGAAAAAGATTTTTCATAGTGCAATTCTTTTTATCTTGTATAACTTGAGGTTACAGGTTGCCATGTTGAGCTTTTCCAAGGAAAGTTGACAAAAGTATAAAAGAAAAACAATAAAACACCTGTTAAGGAATGACAAGTTGGGTATTAACTTTGGCTAGTAGCTTTTACTTGAAGTGTGTAGGAAAACCTAAGCTAAAAGCATGTTATTTTGTCTTCATAGCTATTTTAAACTGAATTAAGAATGTTTCTTCAGTTTTTTTTTCCCAGTGTAGAAATACTTCTAGATTCATGTGTATCTTAAATGCTCCTTAATTACTGATGTATTGTGAGCTATCAAATAAATATTAAATAGACATAGGGTTTTATATAAGGGCATGTGCAAACAATGGAAGCAGCAATATTCTGGCATGTCATGGCCTATTTACAGAGTAACTCTTAGGTACACTTCTCTATCAAACAGAGCCATTCACGCCTACTGAATAGAAGTAATTCTTACTGATATTTGGAGCTGTTATGGTTTTATGTCAGGACTTACATGGACATTTTCCAAGCTGCATATTGTATAACTAAAGAGGTTGGGAGTGAGCAGTGTATTTAGATATTCAAAGTTATGATGGCACAATACACTGTTTATAAGGAGATGACTGTAAATGCAATTCTGTAGAAGAGGATTGTCTGTGCTCCCTTTTGAAATATAATTACTTCAGTTAAATCCTCTCCTGGAAGAGAAATCAAGTGTTCGTGGGAGTCTTTTGGGGGTGAAAAAAGAAAGGGTTTTTTATTAACATAGAAATGTATTGTTATAAAATGTGTATATTTTTTAAAGTATAAAGTAATGTTTGACTAAGTTGCAGTCATCTGGTGATAAATGCCTTCCCAGAGGGCTGATGGTGGGAAGGTGTAAGATTGATTTGAATTACTGGCTTGTATGAAGCCAAGCAGTGTGGTGGTGGGGTAGTGTATGGCAGTGTGCACTGGGATAGGCTTTTGCTGCTGGGATTTGCCTGGAAGGAGGGAGCAAAACTCTTAGTCTAGTTTAATTATTCACTTGGTTGTGCACAATTCCCTTTAAAAGAACTGAACTCCAGTGCCTCTAGAAAAACCTAAACTATTTCTACTGATTTAGCCAAAGAGCAGAGTTGTATCTAGCTGGATGGAAGCTAAATATAATGATGGAGAAATAGGATAGTTGCATTATTGTGCCATCCTCTCTAGGTCCATCCTTTCTCCTCTTAAATGTGTCAGAGAAGCCAAGATAGAAAATACAGGAAAAGTAGGAAAGGGTGAGAAAGAATGTGGTAGGGAGAGATGGATGTGGATGTGACAAGCCAGAGGAACAGTGAGCAGATGAAACAGACTAAATGAGGAATGATGATGGAAAAGGCTGCACACTTTCTTTTTGCTTAAGAGTAATGGAGAAGTGTCTGGTTTGCTAGTTTTCACTCCCTGTCTCCATGTTGATTACAGCTATGACAGTGCAGAAGGACTGACATTCTGCAAGATGCTGTATGACCTGTCTTCTACAGCTGCTACTCGGCAAAGATACGTACATCTGGCTGATCTCAGAGCCTATAGACCATGTCTGTAATTGCTGTATTTGATAACTGTTTGATGCTCTTGAACCTGTGCAACTGCAGATGGACCTTGTCATGCAGCCTGAGGAATGTCTGTGCCAGCTGTAGTCTGAAGCCTCAGGTGAGACCACCTAATGTCTGAGTGGCTATCCTACTCCAGCACAGGTCCCCAGAGTCACTGCTTGCTGGGTTCAAATTATATCTTTTGTAGTAAGTGACTGGCTATTAGGCAGCCAGGTCTGACATATGAAAAAGTAGATCCCTTTTTGTTAAAGAACAGCATCTGCAGAATATCCTCAAGCAGGCAAAATCAGGAGTATGCCTTACACAGTTCTTTGTAGGACACATCACCCTTATGATTAAATCTTCAGAGTTCTGAAAAGACAGACTGTTGCATGTTAAAAGGTGACCATAAGTGGCTGATCATAATGTGTTGCTCTGGACTTGCTGCTTTTACTGATTTTCCTCTCTTGTAGTCCTTTTGCTCTGTGTGAGAGCTGCAAGTTAACTGAATGTCATGTTGTATTGAATTGTATTGTGTTGTGTGGTGTGTTGGCAGACTCTACAGTGGAGTGGGACCAGTGGTGCCAATACAGCAGTTCCCAGTGAAGCTCTACTTGCATTCCTTGTAAAGTGCTGCTGCTGCTTCTGCAGGATTCAATTTCCTTTCTATTTTTATATCATTTTCCAAGTCTGTAGTTAATATTAACTGACGGGACCAGCTGAGAATCTCGGGATTTCCTATTACAGGTAATTAAGGAAAATACTAATTCACATACAGACAGATGCCTTGTGGTAAATTGCACTGCATGAATATTATTGCCTTCACTGCTAATTCTGTTTCCTACTGATTACTGAATCTGTCTTATCTGTCTTCCAGTATAAGGTGCTAGAGGCACGCAGCAGGTTTTCCAGCAAGTAGACGTGTAAAGAAAGCTGAAGAGAAGCTCTTACTCTTATTTTTTTCTGAAGTGTTGCTTTTACAACCCAGTTGTCCTAAATTGTTCTGTACCTAGAATATATGAGAGCTTGATTTTATGCTAGCTTAGTGGAGCTTGGAGAAGGACCTGGCGAGGGACTTGCGTTCATCAGGGACTTTTCTAGTTCACGTTAGTTATTACCATATTGATGTATGATTCTATATTAGGTTAGAATCAAGCTTCCTGTTTTGTTCAAAGGAAATATTGCCATCAGGGAGCAGCAAGAGTGGGCTGCTCTGCAAGGTAGGCAAACCAGGAGCTGAGGATGACAGCAAGGCAGGCAGAGGAAGGGGCCTCACCAATCCCACAAGGCTTGTGCAGGAAGAGCAGAGAAGGGCCAGTGGCAGTAACCAGGGCCAGCCACAGTCATCACTAGGCAAGTGTATAGTGGTGAGGCACACCCAAGGTCTAATGAGAAAGCTGAGACAGCACCCAGATCAGCAAGGCACATTACACATAGCTCAGGATTAGAGGCTACACTTCAGATCTGCTTGGCAAGACCAATGTGAGGGTATGAACTTAAATGCAGCTCGAAGTGGAGGAAGCCCTGATGAGGCTCCTCACAGCTCTTGCACATGAGCCTGACCCAGCATTGCAGCTGTACTATACCTGAGCCAGCCTCAAGCACAGGGCACTCAGGGGTAGGGGTAGCAGGTTGCAGAGCCTGTCGGTGCGCTCATGCAGCAGTTGTAAACCACTACGTCCTTTCCCTGTTCTGGAGCTATTTCCTAGGCAGGAGCCAGGATGTTGGGTTAGATGGATCTACCGTCTGATGTGGTGCAGCCATTGTTATGGTTAATGTGCTAAACCCCTCTGGGTTTAGAATAATCTTAATTTGGACATAGAAGAACAGGACTTCAAAATTCAGTTGAATGAACTGCCTCAGGTTGAGCAGGTTTGAAGTGTAATACTTATCTAAAATAGTGTTTCCTTATTAGTTGTCAGCATAAACACGTAACCAAATATTTGAACAAGCAGGTAGGTGTGATCAGAAGTACAAAGCTGGCCCCTTTAACGCCTTGTGGAAAAGCTCCAATAGTTTCATCCTTGTTCGCTAGGAAGGAATATGCTGGAGTCTCTTGACTCATAACTTATCAACAAGCAGAAGGGTAGATCTTGATTTTAGCATGCCTGAGTACAATGAAACATGAGTGAAGAGGAAGAAGAAGGACATCTGTGCTTGCCTTTCACCTTCACAAGTGTCTTCTGCAGAGGGATATGAGAGCAGCTTCTCTGGAGTCACACCAGTTTGCTCTCATCTGCCCGCACTGGGTACCAGCAGCAGGGACACTATGGCAAGGTCTGGCTTTTACAGCCAGATGAAGCCCTGATGAAGGGCTAGTCTGAGTGTGCAGACGCAGGCCACAAACACCCTGCTTGCAGCACAGGTGTGGCCCCCAACTAAGTCGTAGAGTTGCTACTTTGCAGGGGTAAGAAAGACTTTCCAGCTGTAAACAGATCAAACCTCACCTGGAATCAAGGAAACACACAAGTATGGCCTGAAGCAGATCAGAGGTTATGCTTCAAACCTGCTTAACCAGAGGCAGTTCATTCAGTTGAATTTTGAAGTCCTGTTCTTTTATGTCCAAGTTACCAATTGAGGCCACTTTGGATGACTCAAAGCTACTAGCAAGCATGCTTAACACGAACTTCCTTGTGCTGTAGAGAAAAACACAGACTAGATTCCTGGAATTTATCATGACAGATGGGAAATCGGTACAAATAAGACTAAGTTTAATGTAGCATGAGTGTACTTGGTTGAGGTTGCTGAGTGCCCTTTAAGACAAGGATATGGCAAAGCTCAGTAACTGGATTTTGACAGACTCCATTGCAACAGCTTGCTTTACTAGCCCTGTTGTGCCTTTGCTTTTATCTAATTTTATAACTTCATATCTTAGCGTGGTTAACCCTGATTATGGTCATTCTGATAATCTACTAAGTGAACTGCTTTTTACCAAGCTTAGTTTCCAAGACCCCTTAAAAAACCCCCAAACACCAGGGTTTGCTATTAACTAGTGGCAGAACAAAGGCAATCCATGCACCTCCAGACTGCTACTAATTCTTTACCTCTTCTCCCTTGGAATACTGCAAAAACAATGTCTAACCATGCACACTGTTTCTGTTGATCTGAATAACTCAGTGAGTGCTGAGACTTGTATTTTCTATTCATGCACTGAAGCCATCCTAACCTACAGCACTGGTGTTACGGAGGATGAGGTATCCTGTGGGCTCTAATATAAGCAGCTAATATTATAGAGAGCTGAAGTTAATAAACACACACTAATACCTATATATTAAAACATATATATGATGCCATTTTCAAAAAGCATATGGATCACTTGGTACTTACTTGGATACGTAGTTTATCACAGAACCATAAAATAGTCCTGGTGAGAAGGGACCTCAGGAGGTCTCTCACCCAACACCCTGCTCAAAGCAGGGTCAGCTCTAAGGTCAGGCCAGACTGCTCAGGGCTTTATCCAATTAGGTCTTGAAAACATTCAAGAACGGAAACTGCACTTGTTCCCCTGCCTGAAAAGGTTTTTCTGCATCTGTAGTTGGAATTTCTCTTGTTATTACAACTAAATCCATATTGTAAAACAAGTATGTTGGATTGTAGTTCAGCTGTTTAACTGGGAGTAACGTCAGATGCAGAACACAACGGTGAGAACCTATGTGGGCTGTAGGTGAAGTGCTGCTGACAGGGCCAGATGCTGGTGTCTGTAAAATCTATGCTCCAGTAGGGATACAGGGGCCCTCCTCAAGTGGTACTTAATTACACATGGAGCTCAATGTCTGTAACTCAGCCAGAGTAGAGGCTGTCACAGAAGCAGTGCCATGACACCAAAAGTAGGCCGAAGTAAAAACTTTGTGAAAGTTGTACTGACTGGGTCTTCCATACCTTGTTTTTCTAACAAGTTTCACACATCTTCCTCCCCTGCAACCTAGGCATGATTCGTGTCTGTGTCTGCTGCTGCTCGTATCTTTGTAGAGCAGCAAAACCAGCATGAAATTGATGTGATCTTCTTTCATTGCTGCCCAAAAGGTTCTGAATAGCAGCCCTGGAACAGAGCAGGCTTGTTGACTGCATTCTGCAGCTGCATGACAAATCTGCCTCTAAGCCTGCAGCTTCAAGAAGACAGTGCAGCATCTGTTCACATAAAAGATAGCTTTTAGCTTGTCTTTTTTTTTTAATAATGAGAAATTTAAACTACTGGGTTTAAATGGAAACTTAGAAGCAGGTGACTTGGGCTTCCCTCATTTGCCAAGAAAAGCTTCCCACTTATCTTTGATGAAGGACTGGATGGATTACCCTCAATTTCAATTAAATATTTTTGCTCCACATATGGAGAAATTAACATCTAATTTACAAGAAGCTTTAATCTTGGTATAATAATTACAGTCTGTTATGTGAATCTCTGTTTAGTCAAGGTATGAATACAAAGTTTCTTTGATTTCTATGGGCTGCTTCTATATGCATCTCTTTCTATATGCATTTGCTTGTCACCATGACAACTTCCTATCAGTTTGTCTGACACTCTGCATGTCAGAGAAGTTACAGTTAACCCAGGGCCTGAATGCAGAGTACCAGGGAGTAACATCTGAGCATCTGATTTCCATGGGCTTATGCACAGTTCCACTCTGCTGAAGTCTGAACAAAGAACTATATTCTTTCACCAGATCTTCAAGCTACAACATACGACAATTTCTCCAATATCTTTTCATTCTAATTATGTGCACAGGTTTGTAAAGCCAACGGTATAGACATGTTTGTAAAATCAATGTTTAACTATCATTTAACGGATTTATAGCCTAATTTATCCCTTAAAAATGTCTCTACATTTCCTTTAGAAATTATTTTCTTTATAGGCTATATTCTACCATAGAACAAAGCTGCCTTACACCTGTCTCTATCTGTTCTCCACTACCCTAGGAAAATATTCCTGCCCATGCAAATCTGGCTGATCTGCTCTGTCAGGAGAAATTTTTCAACTTAAACTTCGGTACTCGAAAGATCTGTGCATTCTTTGATCTGAGATGCCTGGGCTGATACTTTGTGAGCTGTGCTGATTTGTGTTGCTGGGTGGTGGTGGGTGCTCACTGCCACGCTTCCTCACCACTCCATACAGCATTTTTGTTGCCGTGGAAGAGTTTGCACTGGCGACTGGCAGACTTTACCAAAACAGGCTTTCGAACAGGAAGCTTCAGTTCCTTGAAGGAGGGATTTGCAGGACGAAGAGTAGAAAAATTTATTTGGGGCATGTGGCTTTGTTCAGCCATATCTGAAAGTGCTTCAGCATTAGAGGTGAAACTGAGACAACTCTAAGCCTGCCAGAGGTAGTAAGGGCAAAGTTTCCTAATGAAATGTGAATGGCTGGACCTCTATCAATGACGTTTATTGCCAATTGCTTGGCAAGACTGTGGTTTAAAAACCTTGCATATGTTATTTCAACCTCGGAAGAAAACCCTTGATCACAAATTGTCTTGAACAGAAACATCTGTACCCATACCCTGAGCTAGCGTACATAGTGGAGCCTAATGGTAGATGGAGAGGTTAGTCTGCTGCACAGAGCAGTAGTACTGCTTTTGCTTATTGCATTGATTCTGCATGTTCCAGCTGGCAGCTGCTATCTCTCTGAATGTACATCATGCATATTACATCCATTTTCTGTGTGTAAAGCCTTGCATCATGTTTGGTTTTTTGAAGAGGTGCAGTGGATCACTTGGAAGATACATAGGAATATCCTATTTTCCTAAACAAAATATCTCAAGTATCTGAAAAGAACATTGGTTACCTTTGGCTGCCTTATCTGATCAGAATGGCATGTAGAAATGTGACAACTGTAAGTATTTCCACCACAGAAAGCAAAAACTGGAAAAAGCAACTCTAAAAGGCCACTGGAAATACCATATTTGAATCACAGTCCTGGAGATGGGCTATTCCTTCTGTTTTGTCATTGAAATAAAACCTTCCAGGAGGATGTCTCTAGACCTCATAATTATAAAACCTCACAGTAAGAGGATAAGAAGGTTGAGTTTTGTATCACCTAACAGAAAAAGAAGGCACAAAGGCACAAAACTGTTAACAGAGGTCGGGCGTGGTGGTGGTGGTGGTGAGATACCCCAACTGTCTCTTAGGTGGTTTATTGGTATTTATTCTTTCACAACTGATGACTGAAGTTATGTTCAGAAATATCTGTATGGCCTACAAGACTAATACAGCTGTGACAAACCAGCACTACAAACGGCAGGGATTTGTCAGAAGCAAAACTATGATCTCAGCTGGTTGTGCTACTGATGAGATTTTAGCTTTTTGAATCCATGCTAAAATGCATGCAGTTGAAAGAAAATGAAGATGTATGAAATTATTTATTTTTTGGCTATAGTTATGTTAACGAAATGACTAAGGAAATTGTTGGACACATGTCCCTGTGTAGTCTAGTAAGCCAAAAATCCACTGGACTATTTTAATGTATTGCTGCCAGTAGCAAAATGTATGACTTGACAGTATCTTTAGAGTGCTAAAAATGCAGTTCCAAGTAGTTAACACTCACAGACTCACAGAATGTTAGGGGTTGGAAGGGCCCTCTGGAGCTCACCCCGTCCCACCCACTGCGTGAGCAGGCACCCCCAGAGCAGGGGCACAGGGCCGCGTCCACGCGGGGGGTGAATGTCTCCAGGGAAGGGACCCCACAGCCTCCCTGGGCAGCCTGTGCCCCTGCTCTGGCACCCGCACAGGGAAGGGGTTTGTCCTCATGTTCAGGGGGAACTTCCCGTGTTCCAGCTTGTGCCCGTGGCCCCTTGGCCTGGCGTTGGGCACCACTGGAAAGAGTCCGGCCCCATCATCTTGACAACCACCAATCAATTGGAGTCAAAATCCTATTGTGAAAAATAAACGCAAAATGTTTCATTAACTATAATCTCAAATTGTAACATGGTTCTTAGCCTGAGCTGCCAAAAAAAATTATTAGTGATCCTAAGGGCAGGTGCATAAATTAATGCTTCTACATTTTCAAGAAATATTTGGTAGCTTCTTTATTTACCAGTAGGTGTCACTGGAGTCCAGCAGAGAGCTATTTAAAACATCTTTTCTGCCGAATCGAACTTTTATTTATAGGGGAACATTCGGTATTTGGGCATGTTGACGTACACCCAATAAAAATGAAGAACTGCAGTCAATGCTCTTTCAGATATGTTGTTTCTTGTCTCAGCAACCAACAGCTGTTGATGGATAATTCAATGGACTGAGAAAGAATTTTGAATTTTTTTTCTCTGCAGCATGCCTGAGTCTGGTCAAGCTGATGATGACCAAAGTGACTATTTGATGCAAAGATGAAGCCCGTTAGCAGTGCCTGCATGATTACTCGGCCCTTGCCCAATCGTCCGTCTTGGGGGTGGGGGTGGTGGTAAGAAGATGGAAAATCAAGCCAAAAGACCTGTATCTTCAAGTTTTTTGGCACTTGTGCTGAAAATTGCAGTGAGTCTGGGAACTGAATGGGACAGGAAGGACCTGTCAGCCACAGAGCAGCTCTCGGCAGGACTGAGAAAGCATTTAGGGAGGAAAACTAGGGGAAACTCCACTGTTGGTGTCTGTAGGTACCTACCTTTGGAAATAAGCAGTACAGTTTTACTGATATCAGATGTGGTTTTCCTCCAGTCTTACATGTAAATTACTTCCAAAGAATACAAAAAATCTATAAAATCATGTGTCATTAGTTTTATGCACTTGTACTTTGTTATATGGATGTTTATCTGAAGATCTGGATCTTGCGTGCTATACCTTGTGTTAGAAGACACAGCATTGTGCTTAACAAGACTTCTTTGGATTGAGCTGAAGTAGAGCATGGAATGATTTTTTTTCTATTTTAATGAACTGTAGTCCTTGTCTGCTATGTGTTTGCTAGACAGGTGATCAGCAAAGGTATTTTGATTGAAATGCCCTTTCAGGTAAGCTCAGGTATTTGCTATCTGAAAGGCACAAAAAAGCATCAAGTAGACACCTGTAGTTACTACATGATGTTCAAGCCACTTGATAACATACATCAAAAGATAAAAGAAGAGTTAGGTTTTGTTTTCCCCCAGGTATGGTAAAAGGCTTAATCTTTATGAAACCACCACGGACACACTTTGAGTTAGCTGAATGAGTCTTAGTTTGAGCCTAAGATCTTCAATCAATCCATTCCTCCAATCTCTTTCAAATGCTTACTGAGAAATTACTGTGCTACACAGTAAACATTTCTCTCAGAAATTCAAGGTCGTGCATCCAGTAGAAAACTGTAGCATAAGGAAGCTGCTGCAGGCTGATGTATTATTAGGATAATAACGTGCTTTTGGACAGTAAATGCGCTGCCTGTTCTGTTGCCCTTACGCGTAGCTAGATCCAGTAATGAGCCGTTTGATATGTTGAAAGAACCAGTAAAGACACAGGTTGTTTTTAACCTTTTGTTATCTTCTTTAAACACATTTCTGAAGCATTCTGCCACCGCTACTACACTGCCACTCTGTTAATGGGCGCTCTATTGCATGCTGAAGGATGATCTTTGACCATTTCACAGAACACGGTTACACTGTACCCAGCGAACCTTGTTAAATGCAGACAGGATTGCAGAACTGGCACAATGTACGGTCCTGGATGTACCAGCGTCTTGTGCAACAGGCAGAAGACATTGCCGCTTTCTTCATGGTGCTGCATCGTAATTTGAATAAAGGTGAAAGCAATTTGTTCAGGTCTGTATTCTGGCAGGAAACTAATGAAGTCACTAACTGATATTTTGTTGACTCCTACCTTCCCATGAGGAAATCTTCATTTAATTATTTTTTTTAACTTCTATTTTAACAGCTTAATTTGCTAGATAGTACATTAATTCTGCCGTGACATTCAGCGACACGTCCATCCAGTCCTCCTTAATCCCACAAGTTTTAATTCTCTGTGGATTTTCTTTTCCAGCTGTAGTTTATGTTGCTGTTCTTTGTATCATCGCACACAACCCTTGAAGGCCATACATACTGGTCTCAATGCAGCAGCTTACTTGTTTTGTAACTGCTGTAGAAGTACTTATTTACTGGCCAAGTTCTACTCCTTCTAAAAAGTAGAAACAAGTACTTGGGAAATACAAAGATGAAAACAAAGATCTTGGACATCAAAACTCAAAAGGGAACTGAGTGATTTTAGCATCTGCAAAAAAAAGCCACGCACAAGCCTAATAATCAAAATTAAGAGGACAAAGGAACATAATGTATAAGTGTTGGTCACATACATTCCCTTTTTAACTGGTGAAGGAAGCAAATTAGCAAAATAAGCAACAGAAATGGCTGCTACCCTATTGCTGGAGGAGGAACAGAATAGGACAATGACAGTCCCACCAATGAGCTCTTTATAAAAACAATTTAAAACACCAATTGCTTGTTGCATTCCCATGTTTTTCTTCCCACAACCAGCACTGTGTTGGTGCATTTTGGTAGCTGTTCTGAAGGGCTGCCACCATGAAGACAGGCATAAATTCAATAATAATGTGAAACAGCAAGTTCGTAAAAGAAGAATTAAAAAATAAACCTTCAGGGAGAAGATAAGGTTGGTATTGACTCTGGTCTTCCTCTAAGGCTGCAACAGACCTCAGGCACTTGAGAGAGTCAGCCCCCATTTATTCCATAACAACACAATGGAAACTTTACCCCAACCAAGGAATCTAGACTTTCATTGCTGCTTTTAAAGTTAGGCTGCATCCTCATTACAGATGAGGTTTGGGTTTTTTTTCATGAAACACTTTGGCATGTTGTAAAATCTTCATGGGAAACAGCACAGGTGGTTACTTTCTCAGCAGAGCTTGCTGAGATAAACTCCATGGCAGAATAAAGTTCTGACCTTGACAATTATAACGAGGTGAAAGCTCCTTTGTGCTTTTCCCACTAGTATTTCATCACAGGATTTTCCATCAGACTTACAGGCTGATCACCTAGGGAAAAAACTGCACAGAACCACTGAGAATTTAGCTGTAGGTAAATGCATACTGTTGGTTTGTCGAGTAAAACTAGTCTTTCCAGAGGCTTTTACATTGCAGAGACGATGCTGCCTCTCACATGATTGCAACAGAGGGGTGGGTGTGCAGGCCAGGGAGAAGGTAGAGTAGAGCAACTTTTTCTGCTAGCTGCCTGGGTCTGATCATTACTGGCACAATCCAGGGAACTCTTTTTTTCTTTAATCACAGAGGACTGGCCCTTTGCTGCACTCCTAAAGCATTCCTTTGTTCTGTCCAGTGGTGCTTATTTTAACCTTTCAGTTGCTAAATTTAATGCCTTGGTTTGACCACCTCGTATTGAGGAGATAGCTACAATACGATGTAAATACTGAAAAATATGATCCAAAACTGTATAGGGATCCCCTATTTGAATGCATTTCAGTCTTTCTTCTCAGGCTTCAGTGTCAGAAATAAACAGTATGCTATCCATTGGAAATACCTCGCTAAGAAAAGCCATATTCTTGACAGAAATTGCACTTCCCTATGCACTGGGTTGCAGATCTCCCCTCCCTCCCCACCCCTGCGCGTTCTGCTTTATGGTCTGCTCTGACCCAGCTGCTGCAGCTCTTGGTGCAACCCAGCTGTCCTTGCCCGCTCCCGTGCTGCCGCTGGCAGTGTTGCTGAACTTCCTCCAGCATGTATTAGTACCGATACTAATGTATAAATGACTATTTTCAGAGCTGTTTCAAAGCCGTTGACTAAAGCATGCTAATTAGTTACTTAATGTGTCTCTCTACCCTCCCTTCATCTTTGCTATGCAAATAGCAAGGGGGAAATTCTAGCCCCAGTGAAGCAAAATGGCCAAGCCCTGAGTGCTCTCACCCAGGAGGGCTGGGTGGCACTTGAAGGACAGAAACAGGAGACTGCCATTTTGCAAAGAAAAAGCAGAACACACTGAAATGTTTAGCATTTTAAGAGTCACTAATTGGGACATGAAAGCACGGCAGCAGCTCTGAGTGCAGCAAAAGCAGCAGGACATCCTCTTCTCCGGCATCCCTTCCCACCTGGACAGGAGGCAAGGAAGGAAGTACTATAGGAAGCTGGAGAGAACTCGGGTGGCAAATAGTGACTAGGCTGAGACACAGAAGAATGGGGAAGAAGCAAGGGAGAAGATGCTAGGTGGACTGAGGGGTGTGGTCTGGGCATGAGGAGTAATGGAGGGAACCTTCCTGCGAGTTCCTGTTTGCTTCTTGGGCAGTGCTTTGCAGGGAAGTGGCTTATCGAGCTTATTCTCCTTTTGTGGGAAAAGGAGTGGAGTGAGGATGTGTGATGCTGTTAATTCATGTCCTGGATATGAAGGATACCTAGTGCCACGGCCCTTTTAAAGTCTGTCTGTAGCCTCACTTTAAGCTGATATTACTGTCAAACACTAGTTTTTATCCATGGGGCAGCACTGAGAAACATTCCTGGCAGCTTCAGAAGGATATGCCTGCCTTCATCTCCCCCCCAGAGTATCTGCTGCTGGGAAACCTTCCATTTTCCTACTGCATTGCCTCCATTTTCTTTTGGAAGAAACTGAAACAGTTTAAAATATTTTTAATGGCTGCCTCAAGACTGAATTACGTGAAAGGCTCCATACTGGGCTACAGCACACATTGAAAAGTCTGTGTTGTTCCCCTCACAGAGATCTCAGTGCGGGCCCTCAAAAGAGAACTGGGAGGGTTCTGGAGTGTATTAAGATGTGATGTATCCAAATAACCGTTCTGTCTTTCTTATATGTCCCTTCTTGTGCTTTTATCTCTCTTATCTCCAGCTTTGATATATTTGAGCTGTGTTTTTCAGTGGTTTCTGACTTCACTGTAAATAGCAAAGACGCTAGTTTCTTTTGCAGGGGGCAACAGCAGAATGCAATAGGAAGCTGCAGGACTCACTTTGGCTTTCCCAGAAAAGTTTTTAAGCTGAAAGAGCTAAAGTTGTAAGATGACTGCTTACCTCCCGCTGCTGTTCTTGTGGAGGCCAATGCCACGCTGGAGTGTTTTGTGTGCTGCTTTTTAGTGAAGGGTTTTGTGCGGCTGGGTTTTGTTTTGTTCTGGGTTGTTTGTTTTTTTTTTGTAAAGAGAGATGGCAACTATCAATAATAGAATTTCACCCTCTTTGAGAATTAAACTTACCTACTGCCAAACGTAGGTGGCATTTGGCTTTTATTTGCTCTGTCTTGGTACTTGCATATTTGAGGTAAGCCAGATGAAAATGGAAATAGCAAAGCTTAACGTGTTAATTGCCAAGCTCACTAAGTTACACGGTGTGAAAATTTCAAAAGTATCTGAAGTAAGTTAGGTGCAGAAAAACTGGCCCATCTGTGCTGTTCTTGAACATACCGATTTTTGTTTTCCATCAGCATCTATGTAAAAGGTTTTATTAGACTTCGAGGCCTCTGCTGCTACCCAAGATAGGACAGGCAGCACATAAATTAGTTTAATTTCTCCTCTCTTAGTCATGTGAAGTTCCATCATGAGTCTGCGGTGGTTTAGATTACTCTGAAAATACTGTTGGAAATACAAAGCTGGCCCAGGGGGTATAGGGTGTGTGAGGGCTTTCAAATGATGTCCAATTACTATCACTACACTGCAAAATTCTCTAAATGACTGTTTAAGTGAATTATGTAGCCCAGGCTTTAAGCTAGAAACATATTTAATTTAATTTCAACTCTCAACTTTATATCCAAGTAGAAACTCTTTCCAAATACTTTCTTGGTGTCACTTCCTTACTCGGGACATATTCTTCACTTTTTTCTGGTTCTCAGGACAAGCTTTATTTATGTTCAGCCTCAAAGAGTTTTGAGCTCTCACACCACTGTTTTTTCCTCTTTGTCTAAGAGATCAGTTAGTCACCAAATAAGACTTTCAGAGTCATGCAATAGTATGCAAAACTCAAACTGGTTTAGCTCTCCATTTTACTCTTGAAGTTTAAACAAGGTAATTAGTAGCTCTGATACAGGAATACTCACAGGAGAAAATACCTTCTCACTTTTTGTATTCCAATTATGTATTTTAAAGTTTGTAACCTGTTTTCAGTAGCTCTTCAATAACTGAGCCCAGTGGTTAGGTAGAAATAAACTTGTAAGCCTTCTTTGAAACACATCACAAACCTCAGCCGTATCTCAAATCAAGCTTGCATATCTTATCACAAGGCCCAGACTATTTTATCTTCACTTGCTTGAGCACTAGTTGTATACAGGTTTCAGAGTGTGTTTGCTCTTCAGAAGCAACACCTAAAAGCTACCAACAGATCAGTACGTACTGGGTAAAGGCCAAAAATCGATTTACTTACAGGATCAGTAAAGAAAACTATAGCCTTGTATCTCTTTTTTGAAAGCCAGTAACTTTGCATTGGGTAAAGCTAAAATTAAGGAAAAAGGAATGTTCCTTAACTAGAAGCGTCAAGACAACCCTGACCTCTTCTGTGTGGTGAAATCAGCCTCTCTTTAAATTTTTTTTTAATGCATTTTGTATTTGGGACCTGGATTTTAAAAGCTTTCCTCAGGCGACAGATGGCTAGTATGATCACGTGTGTTGTGAAACCATTTTAGGTTCCAAGGTTGTAGAGGGGAATTATTTTTGTGTTGCTTTTGCTATTTTTTTCTTTTCTGAGCTCCTCACTCCTCTTAAAAAAATTACCAAACCACACCTGTGAGTACAATGTTCTTTTTTAACACACTGCTTTTCTAGTAGCGCATCCTGAAGTTTTCCATTCAACAAGCATCTTACAAAATACTGCTTACAGAATGTAAAATAGTGGATTTGATGGTTGTTTGATGTATTTGCTGTATGACACAATCTCCACAGAGTATATTTTCACTCTGCACAGAGCGTATCATTAATTAAAGTCTCAAAGGTGTGCATAAATACACTGTATGTGGGTGGACGTAACCGCTTTGTGTAAGCTAGCGCTTGTGGAAGTAGGAGGATGTGAAAGCCACTATTTCACAGCCTGTGCTATCTTCGTTCCATGGGACTTCTCCGCGGAGCATGTTTCCTACTCGGGGCGGATGTAAAAGCCGGGGACGGTGCCACCACTGTGAGTACGAATAAAGAGCCGCGGCGACCGGCGGGGCTCGCTGCCCGGGCCCAGGCCGCTGCTCGGCCTAACAAACTCCGCGTGGAGCCGGCGCAGCGCCCGCCGCCTCCCCGAACTGCTCGGGGTGGGTCTGAACTTCCCTATGGCCGCCCCGGCGCCTTCCTCCCACCGCCTCGGGCCGGGCCGGCGCTGACCCGGGGGCCCGCTCCACCCGCGGCCTGCTCGGGACCGGGGCTGGGGCTGGGGCCGGGCTGCCCGCCCGCCACAGGCCCCGCCGCCCCCGCTTTCAGGCCCGCAGCGGCGGCGCTGCCCTTCCTGCCCCTCTCGGGGCGCGGGCCCCAGCGGAGGCCGCCACGGGGAGGCGGAGGGTCCCGCCGCGCCACGCCTGAGCGGGGCCCAGGCCCAGCAACCGGCTGCCTTGGGCCGCGCCGGGGCCTGGCGGGGCCTCCCGCATCCTGGCGGCGGACTACAACTCCCAGCAGGCATCGCGCGGGGCGGGCCGGCAGCGGCGGGGCGGGCGCATGCGCGTTGGTGTCGTCCGCCCGTGTTGAGTAAAGCGAGGCGCGATTGGCTGCGAGCAGTGGCCGGGCGTGGGACGCGCAGTGACGGAAGGAGCGGGGCAAATGGCGGAGAGATGGTCCTGGGCCCCGTCCCGAGAGCGGCGATAATCCCGGCGCGGAGGAAGCGGCGCCGGAGGAGGCGGCGCCGGGGGCTCTAACGCCCGCGCCACCCCGCGAGGGACCGGGGCCGGCGCCGGTACCGGGGAGGGGCGGAGCGGAGGCCGCCGTCGGCAGCGCGCCGTTCGCAGGCGGCAGATCGGCAGCCAGAAACCGACGCCGGAGCCGCACATCCGCGGCGGCGCCGACCCGGGACCCGCACCCGCGCCCGCCCGACCCCGCCGCCAGCACCGACGCCGAGGTAGGAGGCGGCCGCCCGGCGCCCCGAGGCCTGTGCGGGCCGCTGAACAGGCCCCGGTCCCGTTCCCCCCTCCTCCCCCGCCCCCACCCCTGGCGGGCGGGATCCGCCGGCCGCTGCCCCCGGTGACGTCCCGCTCACGGCGGCGGCCCGGCCGGGTGTGTGTGTGTGCGTATAGGGGTAACTGCGGCCGCCCCCGGCCCGCCGGGGAGCTGTCGGGGCGGGAGCGACAGGACTTTGCTCGGGGGTGAAGTGTGGGCCGGGGCGGGGGGGGGGACACCCGGGGCACACCCGGGCACGGCGGGGCCGGCGGCTGCCGGCGGGCTGGGCCGCTCGCCCCGGGCGGCGGGAGGCGCGGGCCGCCCCGCGGGCCGGGGACTTGTGTAATGGGGGTTGGTTTTCCTGCGGGGCGGGGAGGGGGGGGAGGAGGAGGAGGAGGCCGGGGAAGAAGGGAAATGACATCAGAAGTGGCCGGGCGTGCACGGTGGGGTGACCCGGTTCCGCTAGCACCCCCCCGCCCCGCCTCGGGGGGGGGAAGGGAGGAAAAAAGAAACTGTCACCGTGGGATTTCATCAGCTTCTTCTGCCTCCCTGCATTTAACCTATTTTTCTTTCCCTTGATTATGTAAGAGGAGCGGTGCGGAGAGGAGCAACGCGCAGGGACGGCCGATGGGCTTTCTGGGGAATTATCGGGGTTTTTCACATCTAGCTGGTCCGCCGAGTCCGTTCTGGGAAGTGCGGGAGAATTATGTGTCGGGTTTTTTGCTTGTATTTACATTTCTTGTGCTGCTCCAAATATTGCAGCACAGTGCAGGAGAGAGAGGCGGGGGGTGGAAACAGTGAGATGGGCCAAGTTTTTTGTTTCACGCTGAGTGAAAAGCAAGAGAGAGTTGTAAGTAAAGAGTAAAAATCCTGTTCTCTTGATTATATTGTGCGAGATTATCTTTAATCTCAGCCTAACATATGAGTTTATACCATAGAGTATCTATATTTTTCTGATCCTCCTCTTTTAACCTGCTTATATCACATTGAATATTTATTTGAGTTTTGAGATTTTTGATTCAAAACTCCTTATGAGATGGTCTTAATTTTTAAGCTTATTTATAAGTAGGAAAGTGTAGATGGAGGAGCTCTGCTTTCTGAAAATGAAGTCATCTTCTCCTTAAAATGGCAAGCCACGAGTCATAATTTAAATCCGCCGTTATTTTTGCAGGTGCTGGAAATGTAGTGTTGGGAGTACTTTTTTGAGTCAGGGTTTAGGGGAGGAAAATGTGCTAGTGATGAGTGAAGTGATTTTATTTTTTTTCTGTAGGAGTTGTATGGAAGCAGAGATGTTAAATATTTCACTTTAGTTTCTATAGCTTTAAACACTGGCCTTTCTGATCTAAAATATTTTGGTTACTGTTATAAGTATTTTCAAGCATCAGCAAAATAAAACTAGTAAGTTGGATTTGTTTTGTTGTTTGTTTTGTAAAGTATGTGGAGAAGTTCCAGTTTTGATCTTGGATGAAAAATAGGAAATTAGAGCTACTTCAGGGGAGCAAAAAAACCTAATGTGTTTGGAGCAGCACAGAGTAGGCTGGTGACACTGTGGGGGAAAAAGAGGATGGAGATGGATTGAAGAGTAACACCTACTTGGAGCAACCAGCAGCAGTCTGCAGAATGGTGTTTCACAGCAGAATTCTGGTCAGTAGAAAAGCATATGCCTTTACCATCCATCTGCTAAACTGCTGGGGAGAAGAGTGTTTCCCAAAGTGGTTGTTCCTGTATCTCTTCTGCATTGCAACACCATCTGTCTGGTAAACTTCCAAAGTTCAAATCTGATACTTCTAATTCACTTAAAATTTGCTCAAACATCGATGACCCGATGAATTGCTCACCTTGTGTGATAGGTGAAGGTTGGCCTGGTCTGATAAGGGGAGACTATTATTAGTGAGACAATTTTGCTCGAGCGAAGAGATAGAATGACGTTTCTGGAAACCAGTCTGGCGATTTTGGCAGAAGCTAGTCTGGCACCTCAGGTTGAGAAACTGTGAGTGTCGAGATGAAAACTGAAATATGGCAGAAAGACTGTATCCCACGTATTCAGGGGAATAATAATAAAAACAGTTGTCTCGAGCAAATAGTTCATGTGACAAATTTATTAATGTTTTTAAGCGCTATTTGTCATCTACTTTACTATATATGAAGGCAGTTCACGCTCTCAAAGTTGGATTTCTTTGATTCTGTAGCTTAAGTAAATGCCTCCCTTTTAACAGACTTTTCTCCAGTACAGTCATTTCAGAGAGAAAGGTGGACTTGATTGGATTCTGACCGACTATAAAGAATTTCAGTTTCCTAGTCATGTTTTGGGGAAAAAAAAAAAAAAAGACAAATGCTGGTTTACAAAACAGATATGTTTGTTTTGTTTTTATGTTGTCATTTGTCCAGTACTTGAAGTATTTGTTTTGGGAAAAAGAAACAAAGTGGTCTGTCTTCCTTCTTGAGTTAAACAAAAGTAGGACTAGAACACACGCTGGGAACTGTTTAAATGTGTTCCTGTTTAAGCTGTTTGTATTTAAAGTTTACTCTTCTGAGAGAGCAAACTGTGGACTGGACTACAGTTGTAACAGCCAGTCAACAATCACAGTTTATGCTGGTCGGCATAAGGTGTCCTCCATGTCCTTAGAAATTGATTGAGAAGTGTCTCTGCGTTCCTGTCCCTTGATCGATCAGATCTACTCGTGGGGAATTGCTCTGTACCAGTTTTGACCGTGACTGTGCAGATGGCATAAACAGCATCGTATTACCAAATAATATGCTCGCTAAGTAAGTGCAAGTGTGCGAGAAGAACAGGGAGTGAAGTTGTCATCGTTATTTGTGATTAATTAGTATTTAAAATATCTATAGTAACTAGAAGTATTCTGACAGGTTTTTTTAGTTAACTACAAAGAGTCTTTTTAAAGCCATGCTGTGTTCTTGGGCTCTAGCAGAGAGCTGCATGTGCAGATGTGGTGAAAATATTGTTTAGTTTTCTGTTTCATGAAAGCGGTGCCATTTATGCTTGAAAATACAAAATTAGAGCAAAGCAGTACCAAAAGTAATGTATTCATAGCAGATTTTTAGTAAGGATCCATTGTGCCATTGTTTTATAAACGTGCAAGTAACTGAATTTCAAGTTAAGTTGGTCAATACATCACTTATAGCAGAAACTTTTGACATAATGACGTTCACATGTAAGCGAGTTAGTCTATAGAAAGAAGCGGCCGATGTATCTGTTGCTTGTGTGAAATGTATGTGCTTTGTGCTCGTAGGCCCAATAAAGGATGGAGTACAATCATTTGTACTAAAAAGTTGGTGAATTTGTTTCTTCTTTCTTTTCCAACAGAGAATATGAAACAGGAGCCAAAATGACATCCCGATTTGGAAAGACCTACAGCCGGAAAGGAGGAAACGGCAGCTCCAAGTTTGATGAAGTGTTTTCCAACAAACGGACCACCCTTAGTACAAAATGGGGAGAAACCACCTTCATGGCCAAATTAGGACAGAAGAGGCCCAGTGTCAAACCAGATATTTCCGAAGCTCCTAAAAAACCTAAAGTTGAAGATGAGGTAACAGAGGATCCGTTTGGATTTGACAGTGATGAAGAATCTCTTCCTGTGTCTTCGAAGAATGTGTCACAGGCTAAAGGCTCCTCTCAGCTGGAACCTGGTGAAGCTGCTCAGTCCGAGGACTTCACTCCTCTGCTTGAAGCTAACAGCAGAATTAATCAGCCAGACAGCGGAGAAAGCGTTGCACCCAGCAAGTGCGTATCTTCTGACAATACTGTTCCTCTCCTAAAAGAAAAGAGCACAAGCAAAAACGTGGAAGATGGAGAATGCAAAGGCAGCAGTGCTAAACTTGTAACTGCAGGTACGTTTACTCAACTGTCCAGGTAGTTCTGTTGTCCTCTGGTTTTTACTCATCTGCATTTAGACTTTGTGTTTTCAGGGGTTGCTTAAATGTTCTGATAAAACCGTGGGTCAATTGTAAGAAATTGTAAAGGATACGCTGTTTAACTAAAAACATCGGGAAGCATTCTGTACTTTAAACATTGGTCTGAGGTCCTCGGCTTTCTAATTGTTATGTCTGCAAACTGAGATACGGTGCTTCAGATTCAACATAGTACATTAGTCCACCTGGAATAGATTGGAATAATGATCCTCCTAAAATTTGTTCGGACCTCAGTGCATTTGGGGTTTTTTGTTTTTTTGTTTTTTTTAAACACGTATTATTTTGAAGAGCCATGAGCTGGTAGTAATGGAATACTTTATTCTTAAGTTGCTGGCTTTAATTTAGTGTGGGTGCAGGGTTACTACTGTGCCAGTGCAGGTACAGCTTACAACCTGCCTTATTTAGTTATTTGGATGGAAAAAGTAGGTTTTTGCACTTCAGTTGCACAGAGGTGTGTGTGTATATATATGTTTTCTTTTTAAATTAGCAGATCTTTATCAATTTGTATGGATGAAGCTTCAGACCTCTGAGACAGAATTCTGTCAAATGTCTTCTAGGGGCTGTTTTCAGGCTCTGAAGTGTTTGTGAGATACCTTAATACTTTTGAGAGGGAGCTCACGAATCCCATGGAGCTGAACATCGCTGTAATTTTGTTCAAGTCATTCTTAGACAAGATCAGGTGTTATTATATCTCATTAGAGGTTTTCATATAATGGGCTGATTAAACCACAGCTGCTAAAATCGGGCAGCAGACCACATTAGATGAACCTTGATGAAGATGACACCTACTGACTTGCTCTGGGTTATCATAATCACCTTTAATGAGAAGAACTTACGTAACTTTGAATTCTCGGGTATAGTTAACCCTAGGATCAGAAGCTTGAGTGGACTTGTTCAGTTGTAATACAGTGGGCAAGTAGATACTGAATAGTGGAAGATGTGCATAGCTCAGTTATTTGCGAGATAATTTTATTAGTGATAAAACAGAAGAAAAACCAAGAAATGTTGATTGTAAGCGTAGTTTGACAGACACATTGGTGGGACGTGTAGTTGTCTTTTGATGTTACTCTTATTTTTGCTGCTGAAATATTTCTCATTTTTGTATGGTTTTCTGCAGTTTATTTACCTGTAAGTGTGATCCACCTTCAGTCTGGAAATACAATTTGTTTTGCTAAGTTTGAATATAGTTTTTGTAAGAAGCCGAGTAGATTCATCCCCCAATATTTACAAGGAGAAGAAATAGTAATGAGTTTCCTTGGTTGTTAATGAGAGATTGTACCAGAGGAGGCTTTACAGTGAAATGGTTTCCATGTAGAAAAGCTTTGTTAGAATGGTATTTTTTGGGTTGGAAAGGTGAACGTAAGAGCTGTGGGGAGAAAATATGGTAGAGCTCTGAAAATTCATAGTGCATGAAAGGCTGAGAAGAGCAGACTTCAGCAGTGTCATTGGTGCTTACTGGTTGCAGTGTAGTGGAAGATAATAAAATACAGTATTTAGTACAGAGAAAGTTTTTTAATTTGATGCTTATTCAAATTTTAGAACTCCTTGTTAGACAGTACTATATCTACCATAAGTATATAGAGCTTTAAAAGGAAGGAGGCTGATTAATCTTGGTGGGTAAGTCCATCATTGGCTGCTGAGTGTGGTGGTGGTCTGGATGCAGAGGGGAAGGTTACTTAACAGCTTACTGAAGGAATTCTGTTCTCACATGCTTTCCCGAAGTATTTGTTACTGACGGCAGTTCAGCCAGAAGTAGTGAAGGACAAGGTGGATCTTGATCTGATGATGCTGTTCTTTCAGAATATGTTACATTCTGTTTACACCCAGTCCAATGAAGATAACAATTTCATAGATTTCTTCAGAAATTAAATTCGTCCAAGAATGAATCTTTGCAAAACATCCTAGGAGGGCCTTTAAATAAGGGTAAGGAAACCAAGACCATAGTTTTGGTGATGGTGTTTATTTTGGACAGTTAGTGAAATAAAACCCAGATGGTTTAAGCAGCTATTATGCTTGTGTGTAGACTGATCCAAAATAAATTAAAAAATGTCTCTGTGTACGTCACTCAGAACATTGAGCAATTGGAGATAGTGGTATAGTTAGCCAGTGTAAATGTAGGTACTTCAAAGGCTTCTTTGTTATATTGACTATTAAGTGAAGTTTGGTATGAGGCTGTCTGTCAGAACTGGAGAGAGTTAATTATACTGAGTTTTGAGTGGGAGAGTATGGGGGAAGAGGGAACTTGGAGAGAAAAACTGAGTAACAGTAAAAGGTGGTTTCTTGTTGCGTAGTCTCCTAAGGTACAGTGTATGTACTTGTACTCATTACATGACCTCACCCTCCCCATAATAATTTTCCCCTTCCTGGTGACTCTTGAACTCCACCAGGTTCCACCAGGTTTGTTCCAAGGGCTTATAGATCCTTGAGACAGCAAGCTCTGCTGTCCCTGAAGAGGAAAGAAGGGGGGGAGTGGCGGCGGGGGAAGCCAAGCAGATAGAACAATATTAATATTCCCAGTGTGAGAGAGACTGCAATGTGAGCTCAACCTTAACCCACATATGATGGTGTATCTTAGGTATAGGAAACTAGGCTATGTTGGTACTGATGTTCGTAAAAGTGCTTGTTAGTTTAAGTGCAACTTTCTAGTCCCTGTCCTGATACTGAGTAGACAGTGCAGGAATTAAGGTCTCAAGACTTCTTGATGGCATGTGCTATCATGGTGAAGATAGTTGTAACTGAGGTGAAATAAGGTGAAGAATATGGTGAAAACTGATTTAACATGGCTGTGGGCAAGCTGAGAGCTACAGTTCAGCCTGCTAATTCTGCTCCAAATGTATTATCCTGCGTCAATGTCCATGTCTTGGGACATTAAATTGAAGGTGATGCAATGTCAGTTAATTTTAACTAATGTTTGGTATTAAAAAGGTCAGTTTTTTGAGTTGTTTTAATAGTTGTGCAGCTGTATGACACAGTTGAGGATCTGTATCTTTTATTTTAAATGATATGACATACTGGTCTCTGTCTTTTTTTTAAAAGTGTTCAGCTGGTGCTTGTAACAATCTCATTTTAAAGGCTTTGAGAAGCTCTTAATGTGGGAAGCTTCTCATAATCTTACCCTAATGTTGCTTGATCAAGACTTAATACTGTCAGAAGAATGTTCGTGAGTAATCCTGTACATAAGAGGTAATTTACAGGGAGTAGGAGTTCAGGTAAAGTAGAAATAGCAAAAGAATTTTCAGTATTAATAGTTACTGTTAGGTCTCTTTTGTTAAGGTAGGAGGACTTGGTAGCTAGGAAGTAAGTTGTGTCATTGGCAAATATTATAGTGCTATTTCATATCAAGCAACAACTTAGGTGGTGAGCTTTTTATGAGGGAGTCTCACAGTAGCATAAGGTGAAAACCCACAGAGCAATACTTAACTTGGATTTCTGAGAGACCTTGGTGGGTTTCTGTTTATTTGTTTTTTAAGTTGCTAAGCTTATTTTGTAAGGCATAAACCCAACTAGCATTCACCTGCACGCAGGCTTTAGTACAAAAACGCTTACGGCCTTGCAGAGCAAATTGTGAGGTGCTAGTTCTAAAAAATATTCTAATAACTTTGTTCTGAGAATATTTGTTAGCTTGTGCATTGAAATTAATGTAGTACTGTTTTTTTCAGAGGAAAATTGAAGTAAAAACGTGATGAATTTTAGAAGGTGGTATGGCATTTCATGATTATAATAGTGTGTGTGTATCAAATGGGATAACTACTTTCCCTACTCCAGTTATTTCAGTTTAGGGAAATACCACTTCTGTCATTTGTTACGGTGTACTGGTATTTAAACAAGTCTTTGTTCTGGAAATAGTTTTGCTCTTGGTGCTGTAAGGGAATACTTGCCTGTTACTCTTTTAGGTTTTTAGGTAGTTCTTAGGGCCATCGTTTTTTGCTTGGTGCTCATGCACGTGTCGGTAGCAAATCAAAATGGCACATGAAATCCTTCTTAATAACTTGTGCTTATGCAGTGCAGGAGTGAAGGGATGCAACTGCGCTTAACTACTTCATGACCCAATATGCAGAACCTAGTTGTGTTTAGTTGCTTGAAAAGCATACTGGGTGAATAGAGTAATTGGCAGAGAATGGTGCCCCTGAAGAGGAGCCAGTTCAAGTCCTCAGGTCTGTTCCCAACAGACCGTGCCGATAGTACCTCAGTGAAGGTGTCTGCAGAGCCTCCGCATCCCGATTATGTGGGTGGGGGAGCCCTATCTTTAGAGTTAAGTCTCAACTTCTCAAATACAAGTTTGTTAGATAATTACATTCAACAACAAGATTTGCCAGGGTGTTCCTTTCAAATTGTAATAGAGCTTCTATTTCGTGTTTAATGGTGACATGGACATTTAAGATAATAGTTGGGTGCGAGTGACCTTATCTTTTTTTCTCTGCGGAGTTGTTGAGTGCAATTTATTTACCTCTTGAGAAAGAATTTCAGTTTAGTAATTTTCTGTCCAAAACCAGAGCAGAAGTTGGGGAAAACTGAATGAGGTCTGAGCGTTTGGCTGTGTTAGGAGACAGCTGGCAGCAACCATGATTAAAAAGAACTGCAGCTGTGCTCTGGCTGGCTCAAAGCATTAAGAAACTGATAGCAGAGAAGGGGAAAGGTCTGCCAGAAAATATGTATACCCATAGAATTTCAGTATTATGAGGTTTGTTTAGATGGCAGTAGCTGTGCTGAGTACATAGGTAGCTGGGGTTTATCTCCAAGTCCTCTCTTCTTCAACTGATTATTTCTCCCTTTTCAAGGTATCTCTTCTCCCTTTATGCACAGAATTTCTTGCTGTGTCAGTAACCGAAGTTCAAACTAGTGCAATAATTGTTCTCAGTATTTTTTCCTTTGGCATTACTCTTGATACTACTTTGAAGATTTGGTGGTTGGTTTTTCAAAAGTCTGAAATGACTGAAATTTTGTTTAAATTTCAGTATTTACACTGGTTTGCTAAAATTGCAATACAGGAAAAAGGCCCCAGTATTTAGAAAGGAGTCTTCTGATTTCTGCAGCATATTTTTCCTAACGACAGGGAAATGCATGCTGTGTATGTCCATGTACGGAACACACGAAACCTTTTCCCCTCAGCCTGTAACTCCCTTTTCCCAAACAGCAGTGAAATTCTCAATACCTTTTTTGGAATCCACACTTTTAAATCATTCTTTATGGACTTGTACAGTGAACAGTTAGTTTTAAAAGGTCAAACTTTTGATTGCTGCTTAACTTCTTTTGTGTTTAAAAAGTTGAAATAACTTCGCATTCAAAACAGTTGGTCAGTGCTTATAGAAGAAAAAAACCCTTTTAACATGCATAGCTTTTAGGTGGGCCAAAGCATGCATGACAGCAGAAAACAGTGGGTAAGGAAGCCATTTCGGGTTCAAACTGCTGTATGGAAAATGTTTTTCAAGTTCAAACTTAGCTCATATCTTCTTTTAAGAAACTGCTACTGTATTCAGTGAAGGGTTTCGACATATTTATGAGTAGTGTCTGCATTCAGACTGTCTTAGCCTAAGGATACATTTGTTTTGACAGTTCTTAGTGCCGCTGTGTTATGGTATACTTTAATACTTTTTTTTTCATAAGGGCTCACACTACAAAAGTCGGTAAAAACAAGCTTTTTTGGCATGTGCCAGCCCCTTCCGTTGCCTGTGACACTTTGTCTTGTTTTCCCTGCAAGGGGGAAGTAGTTAGTGTCCTGGATCAGCTTTCTCCTGCTGCTTGGAGCAAAAGATGCCCTCCTGAGCTACCAGTGGGCAAAAATGTGTCTTTCTAACTGGACTTCCCATGAGATGAACACATGATACAGCTAGCTCAGGCTCTGACAGCTCCTGTATTAGAGTGTAGCAGCTCTTCTGGCCGTTGGTTTGATGTTGCACAATTTCTTGTCTCTTCAGGACTGTTTTATTTTTAGATTTCCGACCAAGTAGTCTTGCTTGTGGTGTTGTAGAGTTCTTCAAAGCTGAAGAATTTGCTGGAGGACAAAAAATAATTTTGTAGGAATGGGTTTTAGCATTGTTTACTAAAACTGCAATTTGCCCTTCATTTGAGAGAGTTGTGGACTCTGCATGCAAGTTGGGTGTGGACACTGATAACATGCTGTGTGGTGTGTTGGGTTTTTACATAATATCAGTGTCTGTAGGATCACGTTATAATTTATATTGTTATGAATGTGGATAAAGATGTGAGGAAATATTAAGAAAAAAAAAGTCCCGTTTGTCTTGTGTCTGCTCACCAGAAGAAAAACAGACTTTAAATGAGGTTTTCAGAGCGTTGTCAAAGAGTTTTAAGGAAGATTTGAAAGAAGAGTGAAGAAGGAATATGGTAGTTATTCCAGCTGTGGAAGACAAGCTGTGAGACTATAGGTGTAACTTAGAATCATAGCATGGTTTGAGTTGGAAGGGAACTTTAGAGGCCACCTATTCCAACCCCCTGCAGTGAGCAGGGACATCTTCAATAGATCAGGTTGCTCAGAGCCTTGTCCAACCTGACCCTCAGTGTTTCTAGGGATGAGGCATTTACCACCTCTCTGGGCAACCTGGGCCAATGTGTCACCACCCTCATAGTAAAAAACTTCTCCCTTGTATCTAGTCTAAATCTACCCTCCTTTAGTTTAAAACCATCACCCCTTGTCCTGTCACAACAGGCCTTGCTAAAGAGGTTGCCCCCATCTTTCCTATAGTCCCCCTTTAAGTACTGAAAGGCTGCAATAAGGTCTCCCCGCAGCCTTGTCTTCTCCAGGCTGAACAACCCCAACTCTCTCTGTCTGTCCTCGTAGGAGAGGTGCTCCGGCCCTCGGATCATTTTTGTGGCCTCCTCGGGACCTGCTCTAACAGGTCCATGTCCTTCCTGTGCTGAGGGCCCCAGAGCTGGGTGCAGTACTGCAGGGGGGTCTCACCAGAGCAGAGCAGAGGGGCAGAACCCCCTCCCTCGCCCTGCTGCCCACGCTGCTGGGGATGCAGCCCAGGATACGGCTGGCCTTCTGGGCTGCGAGTGCACATTGCTGGCTCATGTCCAGCTTTTCATCCACCAGTACCCCCACGTCCTTCTCCTCAGGGCTGCTCTCAATCCTTTCGTCCCCAGCCTGATATCTGATATTAGGGGTTGCTCCAACCCAGGTGCAGGACCCTGCACTTGACCTTGTTGAACCTCATGAGGTTCTCCCAGGCCCACTTCTCCAGCTTCTATAGGTCTCTCTGGATGGCATCCCATGCCTCAGGTGTGTCAACTGCACCGCTCAGCTTGGTGTCAACTGTAAACTTGCTGAGGGTGCACTCGATCCCACTGTCCGTGTCATTGATGGGGATATTAAAATAAACTTGGACAAAAATGCTTATCTGGGAAAACAAAAAGGATTGAAGTGCAAAAAAAAGTTATAAGGCTTTAATTTGATAGAAACTGAGAGGCTGGTTATAGCTGATGACAAGCAGCCTAGGTTAGTTTTTAGCTGTATTTTAATTGGAGGAGGAAATACCTGTAGTAACGAAGGAGTAAATAAGTAATTTTGAGGTTTGGTGTTCCATCCCCAGTATTTGCTGGGAAGGCAGTTGTGCTGAACACAGAGCTATGTGTGGTTTGGCCAGGTACATGTGTATAGCTTGGTATGAAGGTAGTATTGGCATGTGGTGACTTAAGATACACTGAAAGGTCAGGGATCAGGAAGGATATCTAATGATTGCTTGCTGAAGAAGAGGAGGGGAAAAGCAGCTAGGTTGTTACTTCAAAATACATCATCTTCCCATATGATTGAAATCTGGGCCGGAGATAAAGGCAAGTGATTAGCTCTGAATATTTTCTGCACAAGAGGGGAAGGTCGTCATGTCAGCCTGCACCCCTGTGAAAGGCTTCCTTTTCCACTGAAATACAAGGATTTAAGAAAAAAAAAGAGCAGTATGATGTCTGACAGCAAGATCATTTTTGCACCAGCATAAGACAACCTTTCAGAACGCCTGCTGGTAGCATGTTTTCCCAAGTGGAAAATAGTCTATGAGGAATTATTTCTTACGGCTTAAACAGGGCCCAAGGTGAGAAGCAGTGATGTGGTGGTTAAGGTTCAGCCTCTCACGGGGTGGAGCTGCTGCATGGTGGGGAGTTGTGCTAACACCAGCGGAACGATTCATGTTCTGAAAACATGAAAACCTGTTAGATTCATGGAATGAAAGTAATGGTTTATTAGAGAAGCTGAGCAACGTGTTACCAAACTGAAAGGCTGCATCTAGGTGATTTGAGAGAAGGCAAGGTGTCTTCTGTCTCACAAGCTGTGTATTTAGAAGAATAGCTACTTTAACTGAAATTAAGAGGTGTAACGTGATCGAGAACTCGTTTCGTACATAGCCTTAAATAATAAATTAAAACTTTTAATATAAATTGCCTTTGAATTTTGATATTCAGGGTGCTGGAAAGGAAACAAGAAAAGCAAACTATTTGTATAGAAAACAGTTCTGTGATAGCAGTAGATCAAATCTCATCACTTGAGGGTTTTCTGTGGAATTCTTCTGCAAAAGATGATGTCACTTAAAACATCTGCAGAGGCAAACAGTGTTTATCCAACCTCCATGCAAACTTGTTGGGAACTCATTTTGATTCAAAGAGAGTGAAGCAGCAGCATTACTTAAGAATTTGTAATCATAGCTATGGATGTGGTGGTTCTATAATTTTAGTTATTTTCGTGATTGTCATCCATGAATCTCATCTTGAGAGCCTAATCATCTGAAGCTCTTACGCATCTTACCTTCTTTTGATGCCTGCTAACAGGCGCTGTTTTTCGAGATCTTTTGGGCATCAATGGATGACACCGGATCTAAGGAAATTTTGCCTGTTTCTTAGAATTCTGTATTTTATATCCATCTACTTTTTTTTTCTCTGTTTCCCAGCTGTTCAATCATAGACAGAAAATAGATCAAAGCAGTTTAGTCTGTAACCTCTTCTCCTTACTAACTAAAACATTTTATTTTCAATGTAGAGTAGAAGAGAGAAACTGTAATGAAATTTGTTTTCTTATTTGGAGAGAAGCATGGCTTCTCTGCAGTTGCTGGTTTTCTGCCCAAACCAGAGAGGACACTATGTGTATGTCTTGTTTGGGCTCTCTTCCCAGAAATGAGGAGTGTGATACAAGCACCTGGTAAAGATTCATCTTTTCCTCTAGCTTGGTCAGCTTCAAGTTGTAGAGTACAGCGATGTAGCTTTATGCTTGGGAAATTGGTGTAGTGGAGCCATAATAAATGTTTCCGAGAGCTCAGGAACATCAGGCAGAGCTATAGCTCATAATAAGCTTAACAAACTGTTTCCTACATCCTGTGTCAGTGGTCTGGTCGTGAGCTGTAGCCTCTTAATGTACGCGCCCTCAGTAGCTGGAGGGATCTGAAGGCCCTGGATACAGGAATATAAAATTGGCATCATGCCACCTGCCTGCCCTTTCAAAGATTTCATTGCTTCTGGCTAACATTGCCTATACACACGCAATGAATTCTGTGAATTTGTGTGGCTAGTACTAAAAGAAACCTAGTTTAAGTTTGTAGACTTGTTTCCTGTGTGTAATAATTCAATTGTGCTCCTTTCGTTATTAAAATGAAGGCTCCTACAGCTAGGTATGCAGCAATGATGGAGCATAAGGTCTCATGCTGCAAAAGGTATAGAAAGCAATATGGCTTTTGTTTGTAGTTTTGAAAGACGCTTTGGCTAGCGTTCATCAAGAATTGTTAGAATTGAGAGGACTAACCTGGAATTCAAGTCAGTAGGGCTAACATTTAACACTGGCAAATCTTCCATGGGTGAATAGAAGAAATAAGCATTTATTTTGCATATGTGATATTATTTTGTCATCTTAATATGTTTTCTTAGCATATCACCGTTAACATTGACTGTCCTTTTTCTTCAATTTCTTAATAACATTTGTACTCATTAACCTGTTTTGATCAAACTTTTGAGTGGTAAGGAGAGATTTCAAAGACACAGTGCTATTTCAAGTGTCGTGAAAGGTGGTAGAGTGAAAAACTGAGTTGAATTGATTCATCTCTTCCCTTACCTCTCTCTTGTCTGTGTGCTGGTAAGGAAAATACGGTTATAAGTGGGTCCCTAATCCATTTGAAAAGGCAGCAGCAAGCTGGCTAGCCAGCACATGTTGCTGCGCATGATCTGCAGCGTCTGCTGTCTCCTGCCCAGTCAAACAGGTTGGTGTTGAAGGAAGCTGGGGGGTGGTGGTTGAGCTGTGGGGCAATGAGCTTTGTTCTGTGAGCCCCAAATCTGTTCTGGACAGAAATGTACATTGAGATGTTGTTGTTACAGCCTAAGAGAATGCTCTGTGCTCCGAGTAACTTAAAAATAGCAAATAAGGCTCCATCACCGAGTTGTCAACAAAAGCATGTAGTGTTTGACTTCAGGCAATTAGCGTTAGACTGTTAATGATGATTTTACTTTTATGGAGCTGAAAGCGATGCTTTTACACTTGGAGCCAAACATCTTAGTTGGAAATGAAATGAAATTGAAATGGGGGCTAGGCTGGAGGATGCATTTCTTGATGGTTGGTGTGGATTATGTTGTGGGTGTTCTTGTGGGTCCCCGTCCTGTCATCTGTGTCCCCCCTGCCCCACACACACCCAAGAAGAGTGTTTGGTTTCCTAAAGGATTTTTTTCCCTTCACTTTGTTTTGCATTCCATGTTGGTGTATGCTAAGGATCAGGGTTATTCTGTATCAGTAAATATCAGTGTTAACTCTCCACCAACTGCTGAAGCTGCAAGAGAGTGTTATCTTTTCTCCAAACTTCAGTGTTTCCTCTTCAAGTAAAAAGTCTGTTAAACTTTTAATCTCCTGTGAGAAATTATAAGAATTGTTTTTTATGACTTCCCTTTCTGCGTTAACCTGCTCGCTGCATTTAGGCCCTCCCTGGAGCAGGTTTTGACCAAGTTTGAGTTAATGCAAGGGTAAATGCCATTATGGTGAACCTTGGGCAGGAATGAGAATGGCTCTTGAGACGTATACCCAAATGCTACAAGTGTAATGCCAGGTGATTAGTCAATCATGCCAATATAGTTTCATTACTGTAAATACTCTAGTATGTCATCAGTGATGCTATGGCAAAATAACAGTTTGAGCTGTCAAAAAAATTCTCTGAGGAATCTGTGAAGCTGTCCAGGCAAAAGATAAGTAGCTCTAGTTTGACAAAACAGAGCAACTCTGGCAAGATGTATAACAAATCCTGGAAAAGTACTTCAGGCTCTCGGGACCACTTGTGCAACCTCTTAAGCTCCTGTCCCCTGCCAGGCATTTACTTTCCTCTCCTGTCTCCCCAGGTACTTTCAAGTAGTTTCTAGTATTCTCCACCTGTATCTCTTTTCAAAATCACCAGTAGGAAAACTTTGTGTTAATTACTCATTGAACTATTTCTTATGTTAGGCATCTTTTCCTGGCCACTCTGGGCTCTGCTGGCCTGTTGCAGTTATGAGTAGTACAGTTGGCTTTTTGCCTGTTCCCTTTGGTCTCTTGATGCTGATTCTGGGTCCTGGGATCATGCGCGCTTGTTTCACAGAAAGCTGCCTTGTACTTACAGATGATGTTGGTCAGTGGTGGTCACATCCCTCTGTTTGTACCAGTAACTGCCCCTTGTGTGTACTCGTTAGCAGAGGTGAGAAAGAAGCATGGAATGCGTTCTACCCCGCTGCAAGCAGTGGAGGACAGTCAAAGGTCAGGTTTAGAATTAATCGTATTTTCCCATTTTTAAAACCTCTATGTGTTTGTCCCTATGTTTCTTTGCCGTTTTATATACAGTGTAAAGTGACTGGAATCACTTAGCCAATTTTGGAGATAAATTGCTGTGTGGTGTCTTTACTGGTTCTTCTAGTGATTTTGTTTTCTTATTTCATCATCAGCCCAGAATTGAAGGGGTTTTTTTGAGCCAGGTGAGTAGAGAGATTCCTCAGAGTGCCCTGTTTATGTTCACTGCTGGTGCTAGCTTGAAGGCAGTTTGAGTTGGTACCAGAGGTCCTGCTCAGCTGGTCTATCATGGCTTTTGCTCTGGAAAAACTATTGGCCTTCCCTTTTTTGTTCTTTAAGACAATATGTAGCTAAAGATTGAAGGTAAGAAGCATATTGGAAGTTGTCTTTCTATCTACAATTAGTAACTTCCATTGTTTTGCTTGTAATATTCAGTTTAAAACACTTGTGGATGGCATGCAATCACTCTGGCAATTTCTAAAAGGTTCACAACTTTTTTAGACCTTTCACCATCTCAACAAGTCTGTAATTATATAGTGTCTTCTGCTATTGCTGTGTGTTGTGGTTCAGCCTGGCAGGCAGCTAGCACATGGCCACTCGCTCACGCCCCCCACACCAGTAGGATGGGGGAGAGGATTGGAAGGGCAACAGTAGGAAAAGTCGTGGGTTGAGATAAGAACAGTTTAATAATAATAATGTAATGAAAAGGGAAACAACGCGGGTGTGCAAGAGAGGGGCAAAACCCAGGGGAAAAAACAAGCCATGCAACCATTTACCACTTGCTCGCTGACACCCCTGCCAGTCCCCAAGCAGTGATCGCTTCCCCCTGCCCCAGCCAACTCCCCCAGCTTACATACTGAGCATGATGGCATGTGGTATGGATTATCCCTTTGGCCACTTTGGGTCAGCTGTCCCAGCTGTGTCCCCTCCCGGCTTCTTGTGCACCCAGCAGAACATGGGAAGCTGAAAAGTCCTTGACTTAGTGTAAGCAGTGCTCAGCAGCGACTAAAACATCAGTGTGTTATCAATATTATTCTTATGCTAAATCCATACCGCAGCACTGTATCAGCTACTAGGAAGAAAATTAACTCTATCCCAGCCAAAAGATTCTGATGGAACTAAATATTTTGTGTGGGGGGAGATACTCCTTCCTTTTCTCACACAGTACAGTGAAAAAATAGCGATGCTTCTGAGGGCTATTTGGGAGCACATTTTCAGGTAGTTTCTTAAGAAGAAAAACCCTTTAAAATAAGGGTGAGTTGTGTTATGGATACTTAATGAAAAAATAGTGTTGAAATCTGAGACCTTAATGTCTAAATTCTTAGAGAGTCTGGCTGAAGGAGGTAGGTGTGTTATCTCTAAAGAAAAATAATTATTTTTTTAAAAAAGTAAAAAAAAGGCTGGAATTGCATTCTTCCTTTTGTACATGATCTTAAAAATGAAAAGGCAAGAGGTAGTCCTGTTATGGCTACTCATGGTAGCCACAAGGCATTTTCTGCTTTGTTGAATATATAGAATACCATTTGTCCCATCTAATAAGTGAGTGCTTCTATTAAATATGTATTCTTTAAAAAGATATGAACGGAATATTCTCTTTCTATCCATCTAGCCTAAATGATATCGTAAGTCTACATGTGCATTTGTTTAATGTTTAAAGGTTTGTTACTGAAAAAGCAAAGGTTTATTACTGGGAAAACAGTGGGATTTTGAGCACTCTACATTCCCACTGGTTGAATGTTTTCATGTATCTAGAGGACTATAAACTATCACCCTCTATAAATCAGATGTCTTGCAGTGTATGAACTTGACCATTAGAGACAAAAATTCATCTTTCAGAGGTTACTTGGGACAATAATTGTCATAATCACTTAAATATAGCTCTGCAAAGCTTGGTCGTGTGCACCTCTGAGTGTGAAAACATGTCCATGTGTTTCGCGGGAAAGACTAGAAGTTTCACTGTTTAAATTTATCAGCAATACTTAAGGCATCCCTATCTTGTTAGTGACATAAACCAGAGCACAAAATAAAGCAAGAGGTTTGTGTAAATGTGTGGGGTTTTTCCTTTATCAGTTAAGTCTTAATTTAGACCTGCCAGTCATTTAGATCGGTGCTTCCACACTCTGCTAAATGAGTTCTAGAAATTCAAACAGAACGCAATCATGATTACTACAGAAGATTGTTAGGGTTCTTAGGAATATTGTGCTAGTATCTGGGGGAAAAAGTGACCGGTGGATCATCTAGTTATATGCTATTTTTGATCTGAAATTACTTGGGAGACTTGTTTTGGTATTTGAGCCCCAAAAGACCCCAGTTGCAGTTAAAATTGGGAGGAGAAATTACATGCCTCTTTGGAACTACAGAATATCTAATAATTCAAAATTAGTTAATTTTCTCATATTTTCTCTGTGCTTTCTGTATCTGTAAATAAAATTTTTTCCTAGAGTCATGCTAGCTTCTGTAATAGTTACTACAGATAAATCTAGTAATTTTTAAAATCAAGGTCATTGGAATTGCTGGTATTATACGTCTTCAGGCAATTAGCAAGTGATTTGCAGTAATTTCTGGTGTAGAGGCTTCAGTCTGACAGCTATTGACCCACTGATAAGATGAAAACAGTGACTTGACGAAGTATTCTTCCAGGAATTATTCCTCTGTATGTCACTGCTTAGTTTTCCGCTAATGCGTTATGATGATCCAGTTTTAAAGTCAAATTTTCTACCTGGTGTACAGTAAATGGTTTACTGGCTACATTTTCCATCAGCCTTGCTTATTATTGGAGATGGAAGAACCTCCTTGCTGCAGTTACTAAGACTTCTGAAGTACTGGGTGGCTTCAAAATTTTGGTGTCTGATAGGTGCAAAATGAAGGGGGAGGTTAACTGCCGATTATTTGCTGTAACTTTATGCTGTATTAAATTACCAGCCGAGAGTGAAAAATCGGATGTAACATTTTGTTGATACGTGTGGAGTCTTTTCAGAGAACTCAAAATTTTAAGTTGCTTATGTGCATACTTAAAACAATGAATGGGTTATACAAAGGCAAGAGAAGTACTACTGTGGTACGGAAAAAGCTGTTAATGATGAGTGTTCAGGAAGTGTAGTCAACCAAGCATTGATAAAAGCCGTTTGACTGAGGTAGAATGGATCTGCTATTTACAAGTTAGCTGAGCTGACTGGAGAAAGTCCTTTTACTCCCATTTACAGATGAAGAGAAATGAGGAATCCAGGGCGGGAAGGAGTAGATGGATGGTGCTGATGGTGCTCCTGCCTTAACCCGGTCTGATCAAATTTTACTACAATGCAGGTGTACTAATGTCTTGAAGTACCTGTGCGGTTTCAGTGGTTCTCTCACAGGTGGTGGAGGCTGTCAGAGGAGTTAATAGCTAGCTCAGTTTCCTCAGTTTTGCACTTGGGCCTGTTGGGAACAAGCAGGAGGAGAAGAGCAGGCAGGTTGGTGGGTAAGTGTGAAATTGGAGATGACAATTGGAGCCACTCCGGGAAGGAAAAATGTAACAGCCTCAGTGCAGCAAGTACAGAAAAATTGAAATGGAGATAGTAGATGTGAAGGATTGTTCTTGTTGTGGTGCATCTCTCAACCAATGCTTTGGTTTGTCCAAGTGACGCTGCTGCAATAAGGGAGTAGAAAGTTTTGTTCCCTTAATAGGTCACAGACAACTAGATGGGGTTGTGTTGCTTGCTCAGTGTCCTACAAATATTAGGCTAATTTTAGCGCATTCTAAAATATTCTAGAATAATTTGTAGAGCAGCTTTTCAGTGTGTGTAACTATATCATCAAAATTAATATTTTCATTAAGAGTGAATTCTAGTTATCTGGATTTATTATTCCTTGGTGAAATATCTAACGTGTCAAAAACCTTTTCTGACTAAAAGCAGCACTGCAGTAGACATAAGTGTCATAAGGATCATCCTTCTTACAAAGACCTGGTAGATGATGGCTTTAGCTCTTGGTTGCTGAGAGAGTCCTGGCAAGGGACTGAGAAAGTAACGTGGTTTCAGTTGCTAATCACTGCTTCAGAACTGATGAATGAACAGAAGAATTCAGGGAGTAGTTTGAGATGAAGTGAACTTAAGGGAAAGGCTTAAATATGCACTCCCTGAATAGCCATGCTTTTGCATACTAAAAATCTGGAGATTTAAGAGAACATGTGGGGAAGTATGTGTTATAGGGTAGTCATGATTTTTGTGATGTGCTAGTAGCTGACAACTGAACAAAAACCAAAAGCACAGCAAACAACAGGAACCGCCCTCTCACCCCCTCCAAAAAAACCCCAACAAAACAACACAACAACCAGACAGACAAAATCCCACAAAAAAACCCAAAACCCTTCTTCAGAACAGTTGATTAATGTTTCTTTGGTGACAGATTCCTTGGCAATTTTTTCCATTAAATCTCTGTCAGTGCTACTGGTGTGTATGCATTATAAATATTTTTATGTATCTTTGGCCTCTTCAGTCTGTTTTTCCAGGCTTGATGTGTTAATCATCTTTTCTGCTTGTCTTAGTTTGCATCATTATCATCTCAGTTACAGTCTGCACTCACAATGTAAAATTAAATTTGAGCTTTTTTAATCTCAAAACAGATTCTTGACTCTCAGGTTTTACCGTGCACACACACGTGTATTCTATTCCTTCCCTGGGAAGATGAGGTTTGATTTAGTCCTGGTATTAAATGAGGCTCTTTACAATCCCAGATTTCCCTAGGATGGGAAAACCATTCTATTTCCAGATAGGCATACTGAAACGTCTTCCTAACAATTCAGTCAAGTATAGTTCAGTAAGCCAAGACAGGCATATTTTAAATGTACTTATTTTAAATATTGTTTGGACTTGATTGATTCACATAAATATGGACTCAGATATGGAAGAGTAGTGGTGAGGCTGCAAAGTAGTGTATTTTAGTGAGAAGGTCTGAAAATTTTTCGGGTTTAATTTGCTGTTTTTCATGCCCAAGTATTATAGTAGTCTTCAGTTACACAATAATATTAAACATATGGGGGGAAAGGGAACATGTTGTACACTGTCAAACTCACTTTTTGATAAGAGAAAGATTAATTTTGGTTGGGCCTCTCCCATTATCACAAGCATGAGAGTGAAATGGGAATAACAAGGTTTCTTGTGTAATGTACTGATACCGAAAAAGATTGAACAAGATTTCATTGCTGAGATGGCTAGGGCTGATGTTCTTTGGGGAACTTAGTTTTGCATTTCATAGATTCTGTGAAGAGCCTTTTTTATTTCTAGCTGAGTATGTAAACTTCTGTGACAGACCGCAGCTGGACTCCTGGAAAACTTAGAGGCAGTTTGTGAGATATTACTTGTCCTGTCTCCCTGAGGAATTTCAGCTTGGATTAAACTGTTTTCCTATAAAACCTGACTTGGTAGTTATTTCTTTCTACTGCAATTTTCTGCTTGCACCTTAAAGTTCTTTTACAAACCATGTGTGGAAGGATGGCAGTTAGATTATGCCCTTTTCCTTTGAAAACCAATGAACGAAAGTCTTTGGAACAGTACTGATGCTCTCCTTCCCATCAGGAAGGCTGAATCCTTTTGGTGAGTGCTATGAAACTTCTGTGCCATCTGGGTAAGTGGTAGCTGATGAAGTTCAGTGCAGTGAGGACTAGTGCTAAAGGATGCTAAAGCCTTCATTGTAGTGATGAGTTTAGGAAGTATTTGCTGCCTAACAAATTTGAACCTTGGCGGTTGCATTCTGCAAGTGGAGCCTCTTTTAGTACTGTAGCATTCTGCGCCTGTCTCTTCTAAGAATGTTCTCCTCTAGCGTTCCCCCCCCCCCCGTACTTGTCCCTGTCCTGGTTGCTTTTGTTTTTTCCAGTTTATCTCATCATGTGCTACTCTTCTATGTGTCAGGGTCTTCTGCATTCCAGTCAGACTTCTTATCTTGCTTCTTCTGGCCCAGACAGCCAGAACAGTGAGTGTTGATAGTAACGGTAGACACCTTGGTTTCTCTGTCTGGTTATACTGTCTCAGAAATTTCAAAGAAATTTCTGCCCGTCTTGTTTCCAGGAAATAACACACTTGTATTTCTGGTTATCTTTGTGTGTGTGTGTGTGTGAGGTGCAACAGCAGAGCATGGCAGATGCAGATGCAATCTTCATGAAGCTCTGGTACCAAATCCACTGAGTTTTTCTCTCTTCTCAGGGAAACCAAAGGGAATGGTTTCCCTACCAGTTTAGAGGACAACGGGTGGAAGACTTAGTACTGTCTTTCCTGGCGTTACTATTGTGTGGATGCTGGTCAGCTGGAAACAAATCTTACAAAAAGTGATTTATTCCAGTGGAGTTTGATCTCTTTGACAGCGTAAGATGCAGGTGTGGCTGTGGGTTGGAGAAGTGCAAGGCTAACCTTCGGCAGCAGCTGTTTTTCAGATCTGTAGAAGTTCATTGTAAAAATCTGCCTTTCAGAAGTGATTTAATTTAAAATTTTAACAAGAATTGCATTTGCTCTATTTCTTCTGGAAGTCCAAATATTTTAATTTGAAGCAGCAAAATAAATAACAGCTGCTGGAGTTGTGTGTTGTTCTGTCCCGTGTACCTTGATCAAAACTAAGGGTAGAGTTTGTAACAGGGACTGTAGCATTTGTAGCACAGATACATTAGTGCATTACTTCTGCTGGTTTTAGTAGCTGTACAGTTACTGCCATAGGCAGCGAATTGCAGGATAATTTCCAGCAGATTTATTTAATTTCAGCAGTAGGGTCTGTGGCCCATGCTGATTTTCATTTCTACTGTGATGATGCCTCACTACTATCTAGTTCTTAGACCAGAAGTAGCTGAAGGAGCAGCTGTAACCTACTTCTTTCCTCACTACAGCAGGCTACTAAATGCATCTTGCAGTATTAAGAATTAATATATACAAACTTATTCAGTTCATTGGTTCATACATGTTTTGTTTCCAACGATATTACCTGTTTAAGTTCTACACAAAAGCAAGAAGTACTTCAAGTAGGGCATCTGAAGCAAATCAGACACTAAAATCAATATTGCAAAGCTTTCATTTGAAACACTAGTGTAGTCAGAATAGCTTGATATAAACAAGGATTTTTGGGGGGTATGTTTATGTAAGAATAGAATACAATGCTTAACATATGTATGGGAAAGATATTTTTGCTTATAAAATCAGAAAATACATTATAATTGCTCTTTATTTCTAACTATTCATTGTAAGTCACTTGTGTGTGAAACATGGTGATAGACTTCACTGGAGATTTCGCCGCAGACTTTTTTCCTTTTTGTGTAGGTTGTATAGATAAAGAAGTGGTTGTATTTAGGGCTTACTGTTGGTTTTTTTTCATGATGCACATGTTTTCAAAGTGACGCTTATTTCAAGTTAGTGTATGTTTTTGCTAAATGGTGAGAATATTTTATTATAGCAAAAATTTTAAACTGGAAGGCTTAATAAGTATAAACCAGGAAGATAAGGACCTCTAATGTTTTTTGTCATTGAATACTGAATATTTGCTGTTATACTGTGACTTTTCAGTTGCTCGCAACAGTTATTTTTGTTTTAATAATGCTTTTTAGTAATAGATTTATCTTTTTTTTTTGTAGATAAAATACAGAATTTGAATGAAGATAATGAGAAGAACAGTCATTTCATCTATGAGAATGCGGAAGATGGTAACAAAGCCAATGCTGAAACTACAGACGCTTCTGGATACAACACTGAAGCCAAGGACTTGCCTGATTCTTGGGACTCCCACGTTGGAAAAACAGCAGACTCTCCATCAGAAACATCTCAAACAAAGGGGCCATTAAGAACTCACTTGTATGAATGGGAGGATGAAACTGAAGACACCAGAACTGGAGAGTATGTATTAGATTTTGACAATGAGCATCTCTCAGAGATGAAGAGCAAGGATGAGGAGTGTGATAAAGAAGATACTGAAAATCCAAAGGAAGCCATTAGTGAAGAACTTGTGCAAACTATTCCCAGGCCAAGCAACTGTAGGACCTATTGTCGGTCCAACAAAGCAAAACCGCAGGGGGCAGCAAATTTTGATAAGCTAATGGATGGCACTAGTCAGTCTTTATCCAAAGCAAACAGTGAGTCAAATAATGATGGTCTGAACCCAGCAAGAAAAGTTTCTTTAAGTAGCGGGACCAGTTTTAGAGGGACGGTTGGACGGACTAGAGACTACACTGTTCTACATCCGTCTTGCTTGTCAGTTTGTAATGTTACTATACAGGATACCATGGAACGAATTGATGAATTTACCACGGCAGCCCCTACTGACTTGGGAGAAGCTGGACGCTTAAGGAAAAAAGCAGACATTGCTACTACAAAAACTACAACCAGGTTTCGACCAAGCAATACTAAATCCAAAAAGGATGTCAAATTAGAGTTTTTTGGGTTTGATGATCAAGATGAGGGAGGGGGAGATGAAGGCGCCTCTAGAAGTTCTGGCAGTTCCAATTACAAAATCAAGTATTTTGGGTTTGATGACTTGAGTGAAAGCGAGGATGAAGATGAAGAGTGGCAGGTAGCGGAAAGGAAAGCTAACAAAAAACGAAGTAGAACCACACCATCTTCTTCGCTACAGTCAACCTCTGACGGCAATGAAAACTGTTCCCAGGATAGCCAGCTCAATACTAATACAGGTAAGTAGAACTCTTCTGGAATACATGCTTAGCATTTGAATTTAGTAGGCGTTTATATTTTGGGTTTGGTTTTGCAGTATACCTAGGAGTTTGTTGAACAGTACTACTGATTTGGAGATCTAAAAGTTTTAAATTTGCTTATTTCTGCTGTGATCCTGTCTGGTGTTTGATAGCTGTCTTGAAGTATGCTTTATACCCCTTGATCTCTTGCCAGAGGTAGAGTTTCTTCTGTTTGAACAAGAAGAATCTTACCTTTTTGGTGTGTTGAGCATAGAGTACCTATGCCTGGAAGGCAGGTATCTTAGCACAGAAGCTCTGCATCAACCCAGAATTACAGAGCCGAGTGCAGAAATCTAAGTAGCTCTTAAAGACGTGAAATACCTTTTTCCTGTTTGTGCTTTTGAACATGTTTGTAAACAGTGAGGACTTTTCTCAAGTTCCATCTTATCCAAGAATGCACGGCTCGAGGGAGAGGCTGTGGGGACCCATGGAGTGCCAGTCAGATGACTGGCTTTGGGCGTGCCTCTGCATATTGATGTATGTCTGCTTGTGCTTCCAGTTTTCAGATATCTCCATCTTGTGCATAGGTGGTACGTGTGTGTATACATATGTGTACACACACACACACGAGTGTTCACGCAGAATTTGCTGAGCAAGTTCTGGCGTTTGAATGCTTTTGAAAAATTAGGCTTGCTTGGTGGCTGGTTAGGTCCTATGTAACGACTCTGATCAAGGTTGAGGTGTGGTGAAGAAGGAAAGGAATAACCTTGTTGAAAAGTTTCTTTTAGCCTTTTTTTTTAAAGTCTAATGCCAAAGAACCATGTGTGTTGGAATAAATGTTTGAAAACACTGCTGCCGTTCTAGGGAACTTTTTGGTCCTCTATTTTGGAGCATGAAGCGTGAGACGTTTTTATCCATTCATTGAAGCTGTTACGCTTTCAAGGCTTTGGCAAGATGTATTTCATTGTGATGGGGAAAGGGAAGGACTCTAGTCTAGTCTTGCAAATGTTGGAGAAGCTGGCTTTTCCTACAAATAGCTTCTGCTGAGATAATCCAGAAATAAAATTTCATAGGAAAAATTGTTCATTTCTCTGTTCTAATTATAGCGGTCTCTAAAACCAGAATTGTCTGTAAGTCTTTTAATCAAAGGTAAATGTAACTGCTAGGTTTTTTGGTAAATTCTAAAAGGGCCAAATTGATACTGATGATATATGAGAAAATTGTGTTTCCAAACAAAAAACCCCTTGATTTGTTTTCATAAAAAGTAATTATGATGAGACACTTGCATTCCAGTCTCTTTGGAAAATGGGTTTAACTTAAAGGGCCCTTATGAAATATTCCATCTGAGTCCCTTTTTCTGATGAGTCTTTGTTCAGCCATTTATTCCAAGGAAGAAAAAATCGCTTATACGGTTAATGCAGCTGAGATGCTGACCCATCAAATAATCCTTTCAGCTGCCATGCTCTAGAGTCTTAAAATATCTACAGTTTGCATTCAGCACTACATTCACCAAGGAGGCCATTATACTCTGAGGTACCATAGATTATGTCTCTGAAATGTTTTCCTGAGAGATTCCCATGACAAAGGTAGATATAAGTTTGTGTTTTCTTAGTTTCTTAATACACTTCTCCACTTCTCAGGTAAGAGCTACCTCTCAGTGCCTCTGCTGAGAGATGCTTCCCCATTATTTTGCATCTTTGCTCATTTGGTACCTGTTTTGTGCTACTGTAGCTAGGTGAGATTTGACTTGCATTTTTTCTTCTGAAAAATTGAAAGGGTGATGTGAAGTTAGTTCATGAAGTTTCAGCACATTCCCTGATTCAACCCTGTAGTACAGATTATAAAAATAGGGAGTCTGATGTTGCCCTAAAATTTGTAGGACTCTCTGATATATTTTACGTTGCCTTCTCTCAGACCTTTGAAAATTCTGAGCATCATAATTGCCCTGAACAACCATATTGGGGTCCTTAAATACAGTGATGCTGAGTCTGAGAATTTGCCAAGGACTTCTGGATCTAAGCCTGAAGTTGCAGTAAAATATGTGACATGGTTGTGAGGTATCATCTTTCCATACTGGAAAAAAGTGACTTCTGTATCCGTGGAGAATGTCAATTTTGAATCCTGGTGTCACAAAAATCTTTCAGAGCATCTTGCCCAACACAACTTTTTCCTGAAGTTACAAACAGTACTGAGAGGTGCTAATGCTACCAGAGTTCTGTCTGTGCTGTTCTTTTTTGTGCTAATGAATAAATCCACAGATAAAAATTCCAGTGTTCCCGTTCCAGGTTGACAGGTGAGGTGCCAGATTGCCTCTCTTAATTCCAGCCCCGGAAATTCCTAAGGCTGATTTTGACATTCTGTGTGTAAAGAATGTTATATGGCATAGTCATTTTCTCAAGAGATTTGATGCTTTGTGTTACGATCTTACAAAATTTTTGCCATAATACCGATCTGGATACTTACTGATAATCCAGGCCTATTGTTATGAAACAGATTTTAGAATCTTAGTATAAAACATCAAGCAAAGATTTTCCCATTGAACTGGAAATGGACTATTCTTTCCAGTCTAGTTGGAAAGTCTAGAGTCCCAAGCTCACAGTTGAGGGAAAGTAAGTTTAATAATACATATTTAAATGTTTCTGGAAATGAAATTTAAGAAAGCCTAAAGACTAGATGGATAATAGTGCAGGAAAAAATGCAAAGTAGTTCAATGGTAGACTCTTTTGCTGAAGTGTCTTTTCTGTTGTTCATTTGTACGGTAGGCTTGCCTGCTGAAAAGGTTAAAAAACACCAAAAAAACCCAAGCAAAAGCCAAACAAATAAAAACCCAAAGAAACCCAAGCCATGAGATGCTCTGGCTTTTAAATTTCTAGATGCTGTTCACACACTTTTCCTTTCAAAGAAAGTACCTCATAACTTTGTAAGCCTGAGATTTTTGGTGAAGCTTGGAGTTCTAGTTAAAGTTGCCCTTTTTTTTGCCATTGCAATCTAAAATTCTCTCATATTAGCTGATGTAGCAGCCTGCTGAAGCGAAAGCCTCTTTCACTATTGAGACTCCCAGCTGTAGTCTGCCAGAATGCCAGGGGCTAAAAGTAGTGATGAAACTTTACTGTATCTGAAACACCTGTATTATTTCACTAGCCAGAATATGCGATGACTCTACTTAAGATGAGCTTTTAATACTGGAGCGAAATGATTTACAACTCCTCATTGATTAATGCAGCCAAGTAATTTATCTAAGAGAAATCTGAACTAATGGCCAAGAAGAGTAAGGATTAACCAAAAATAACTTTAGGCTTCAGTTTTGAAGAGCAAACCTGTATTTTTCGGATGGTGTTATAAGTCTGGAAATAACTGTGCTGTCAGTTTGTTTCTGTCTTTTTCTAAATATCCTGCCATGGTTGTCAGTGGTTTGGGTGGTCACTAGGATTTCTAATATATTGAACTTCTGAACTTGTAGTCTCAGAATACTTTAATTGCCCACCTAGGGAAATGCTAGGGATGCCTAGGACTAAGTTAATTCTTGGTTTACTACATTTCATTTTGGCCAATGACAGTAAAATTATTACAGAAAGTGACAGGCATTTAAAAAGAAGTGAATACTTGCTTATCTGTATTTAGATGGACATAAACAGAATAGAGCAGCCCGAAACCTTCCACTAAAGGAAGGTATAAGATCTGTCCACTCTGACATGCTTATTTTTATTTGGTTCACCTCCTCCTTCACAACATAAGCAGTATAGTAGTGATAAGCTACAGTATTCTTGATTTAAATTATAGTAGCAGTTATCCTGTTACTGTAGTGTAAGTATTGCAACCTAGCCTTTTGCTTTGTAAATCAGTTCTGATCTACAACTTAACCTTTGTCATGCGTTCATGTTCCTTTCAGTGATCAAGATGAGATTCCTGTAATCTTTTTGGATAATAAAATAGCTTTTGTATATCAGTATCTGTCACTCAGCTCACTTCTGGTGAGCAAACTTGTCCTAATTTTTTTTCCTTTGCATCTTAAAAAAGGAATCACCTTAATTGGGTAAATATTTTTAGCCAGTTAAGAGCACATCAAAGTTCTCAAAGGCAGAGTCCTGTTTGGATTTCAAAATCTTCTGCAGAATTGCCCTTGGGCACTAAAACAAAACTGGGTTGTTTTTCCCCAGGAAACTTACAGTGGTGTTGCCTTCTAGTTGGTCTTTGAACATCTTTCCAATTTTAGCTGAGGCAGGTAAATCATCTCAAAGATTATAGATACCTTGAAAATAGATAGAGGAGAAAAGGCCTTACACGCTCCCGTAGTGAGAAAAGGGTCAATATACTCATCTCTTCTGTGAGGGGGAAGAAAACATCCTCACAAGAGAGAGCCAGTGGAGAATAAGTTTCATTAGTGTCACTGCTTACCAAACTACTTGTGTTTTTGCCTGGCTCAGTTAATGTTAACAGAAGACTTTTCTCCCACACCCTATTTAGTTTAAATTTGAAAATTTGGTGAGATATGTATGCAGGGTGCTTGTAGGCCTAGAAGGCCTTAGAGCATTGCTCAAATAAAAGCATTTCAGATAATCTGATGAAACTAATCATAAGTGTTTGATATGCTAGCAACAGCAAAAAAAAAAAAAAAGGGCAATATTATCCTATTGTAAGTAGGAGTTGAAATATTTTAATCAAGAAGTTCCTTTGAATTTAAAAATTCAAAGTTCAAATGGCATAGTTCAGGATCACATCAGTGTAGAATTCAAACGAAGAACCTTAGATGATTTGAAAATTGTGGCTTAGTTGTTATAGAGTACTACTAATCATTATTAACCACGATACCAGCTCCAAGTTTTAGCACAAGGCCCAAATTACTGTGCTGATTTGGTAGGTGAAAACACATCTTGTGTTTCCAGAGTGACTTGCATGTTTGGAATTTCTGTAGTCAAGCGATGTATTTCTTAGCTTTTGATCTACCATAGGAGGGTCCAGTTCTGTTGGTTTGACTTTCTTTGGGTCTGGCTTCTACAAAAGTATTTCAGGATTTGTAAGGATGTGTATCAAAGCAATTTGAGTTGACTCCTTTAACTGGTAAGTTCCAGCAAAGGGCAGAGTCAGCTTTTATATGGATTTGGAAGTAGTTTTGCTTTATTTAGGTTATTGAGGATTGGTCTGTAATATTTTGCCTCTGTTAGACTAATTTTATCAAAGTGTCTTTTGAAGTCTCCTATTTTCAGAGGGATTGTTCGTGTTGTGTGCTTAAGCTCATGTGCTGACATGGTACATCTAAATTGAAAACAGGTGGGCTGGGATGTGAGGGCTGGTTCCAGTAGGTGCATTGCAGCGGGCATCCTGCCTGCCCTGGTGCTGCCAAGCCCGTTGTCATTTACTGCAATTTAAGAAACTTCTGAGTCTTATTTTATGAGTACTTAAGTCCCCCAGACTAGGCAAGTTTTGTGTCCTTGCAAGTGCCATTAGAAACTTGCTTGCCTGGTTTGCTTTTGCCTCCTTACCTAGGCGCGTGACCAGTCCTGTTCACAGGATGTGAGCGCACTTGGGATTGGCATAACCGATCCAACCTGCTTGTATTTATGCAGCGCAGTTTTCAAATAGCGGCAGCTTCTCTGGAATAGATCAGTCTTCTAAACTGTTTATCAGACGGAACATTGCTTCTCTGTGTCTGTCTTTATCCCTGTCTTGAAATTTATGGTAACTTCTGGTTTGTGCCAAGTGAAAGAACATAAGCTGGTCTCCAAGGCATGATGCTTCAAATACAACTCAAGATTAAAGGGAAAAAAAGGACAAGCATTTAATTAGATCAGTGAATTTCATATTTACAGTCCAAAACTGAGTACTAGAACTACTGGTAAGGCAAGTATTGAATACGTTGAAAAGGCATTTCAGTGGTTCCTTCTAGCTGACTTCTTTCTGAGCTGATGGCCGTATTTTTAAATACTGTTTATAGCAGAATAAGCAAGTATAAACAGGTTGCCTTCATGAGAAGTGAACTAGGATCAATTTCCCAGTTCTGTAATTGTAGTGGCAAGTATTCTTCTTCCATATCTCTTAATCTCACGCTTTTGAAGAACCCCATCTACTGTTGCTCAGAGTAGTAGCGTAAGCACATATAAGAGGTAACCTGGGACTCACAGGAGTATAAAATGGGACATAATAACTTGAAGCTTACACAATGGGCGGGAGGTGCTAGAATAATTGTGTTTGTGTACCTTGTAACGTATCTTCTATGTAATGAACAGTCTAGTCAGTAAACCTGAGCTCCATCCAGAAGTGTGTTTGGCTTTAAACCTGATTTCAGAAGCTATACATGTGGAAATATTAGATGCAAGAAATGCTCTAGCAGTTCAACAGCTTTTAATGTGGTTGTTTCATGTCTATATTTACCTTTTACAGATCTTCTGGAGTTTTCAGAGGATGCATCTGGTGTGCCTGAAGGCAATAAGAAATCCACAAATAAACAAGGTGATAAATCTAAGGAGAACACCAGGAAGATTTTTAGTGGGCCAAAGCGGGTGAGTAGTAATACTAGGGCCAAGATAAAATTCTTACTTTAATTAATTTTCCAGTATGGCTGTTTCTTCCTCTGTATGTAACAGGGCTTTTGCCCCAGTTTATATCTGCATTTGAGATAATTTGTTGGCTTTTAAGATTATATCTGGAAAAGTAAAACCTTCAAGTGCAAAAATTTTTTATCGATTACTGGGAATTTCGCTTTTCAGGTGCAAGTCTGGGGTTGCACAGTGGTAATGCATAACCTGGATACATTCCTTTCCAGGTGATTGTTAAAGAAAGCATCATTAAATGCTGTGTGGTTTTTTTTTATTTCTTCGCTCTCCCAAGAAATATCTATTGTATTATAGCATTGAATGTTTCTGAATGCTTTAAATTTGGCATTGATATAGTCTTTATAGGGACAAGTGCCTTTATAGCATGTGGAAAAGTGAGATTTTCCTTTAGTTGGAAAAGTAACCCCCAATCCCACCCCCATATACCCAAACTATGCAGTATTCAGTTTGAATTTGCCCTTTCATGCTGTGAACGGAGCTTATTCATTGTGTTGATGCTAGGTGTGGTTTGTCTTACCTGTTATTATAGGTTACTCAGTATTTTGAGGCTTTTAAAAATGTGCATACAGCAAAAATCATGTTTAGCTATTAGGTGGAAGTTTGCAATAGTGGGATCCATGTCATCGCCACTAAATGAAGTTTTTATGACTTGATTGTCCAGGATACCTGTCTCTAATGCTTAAGGCCTTTTCACATGCTTTTTGCATAACGCGTTCCCGTTGCCTGGTGAAGAGAGTAGCTGTCTGACCGGCACTGCAATCCACAACTGGTGTAGTGAGAGAGAGAGGGAAATGCACTTGTATTCCTTCTTTCCCTCTGAATCCCCCAAGTTCTGCAAGACCTGGCAGTTGCGTGTTAGAAACTCTTTTGTATAGGTTCAGAATGTGTTCAGCAATCCAGCAGGTGGAAGAATTTATTTATTGTTTTCCTTGTTTTTCCCAGAGAGTTCTGATAACTAAATCACATGCTAAAACTTCCCATAAAGGTAGCTAATTACTTGTGTTATGTGATAGTTTCACTTGAAGTAATTTTTAAACGGGTTTTTTTTGGTCTTCCAGAACCAGAAGATTTATTACCTCCTCAACTGTATTGATATATAATAATTTTCCATTTAGAAATGTGGATTTGTGGGTGGAGGAAGGAGGATAAATTTGCTTTATTTCTCAAAAAACCCAGGGAGTATTTTCATTTGGGAGGACATGTGACCGATACGTACTTGTCAGTTGTGTTGCCCTTTGGAAAGAAGTATTGCTGCTTGTTGCTGCGTGGCTTTGGACAGAACGGGGAGCTCTTAGCTGCTAACTCTTGCCTCTAGAGTTTGAAGTCAGGCTATCGATAAGTGAAGAGGGTCTTTTCAGAACTGAAATAGTATTTCTTGAAGATGACAGTTCCGCAGCTTCTGCTGATTAAATACTCATTTTTTTAAAATATCAGCTTCCTGTCACTGAACATTACAATAGACTGAGAAACAGAAGTACAGGGAACATAAGTTTAACTATACCTTTTTTGCCTAACTTTTTAGCAGCATAAAACAGCTGTGAGTGTTCTGGTAAATATGGGATATTTTTTTAATGTTCAAATATTTATATGCTTCAAATACTAGTCTATAATTGCATTTTATGTGTTTCTTGTTTAAGTTTTATACTTTAAATACTTGAGGGTTTGTATGAAAGCTGTTTTAACTAATTTTGAATGCATATATCATGAAACTATGTGGAAAAAAACTTACAGCAATATCATACTATATAAGAGAAAATTGTTTCAACTCTGGAAAATTCTCAGTTGGGAATAAACTTAACTCAAGCGGGAAAGGTGAGAATTAAACAGCCTTTTTGACCCTGTAGTGATATAATGGACCTAGAAGTAGAAATTGCTGTAATTGCAATTCAGATTTTAAACTTAATGTTCTCTAATCATACAGCTGTTACTTGGAGTTATTAAAAAAGCTTGTAAAGCATGTTCTGATGGTAATTAAAGATGCTATAATTATCTACCTAAACTATAGGTATAGACTCTTAATCTCAGTCGCATCTTAAAGGAATTTTTGTTCTGGGAATGAAGGAAATGAACTAGAAGTATTAACCTGACCATAACTAAATGATCTAAAAAACCCCCAAATCTCTGGAACTTCTTCACTGTGTCATCACCATTTTTTTTTCCTTGTAGAAACTAGCAGATATAGTATTTTCTGCTGGATGGTGGTGTTAGAGGGATGGCACTTTGCGTCACACTGAGCTGAAGACCAAACAGTTCTGTTATGCAGGAAGCAACAGGTGGTATTGTTAAACTTCAGTAGATCCAGAAAGCTGAAGTATTTTTTCCAGTTCATAGTCAGTAGGACTCTTGCCCATGTTTGTGCTTTTGAAACCTGGCCATTGTACTCTAACGTTAAAGTCCAGTTCTTGAAACTTTGAGCATATGTGTAATAAAAGACTACAGACATTATTGACTTAGTGAATAACAGTGTTTCTAAAAAACTGCTTTTAACGTAAGGAGGCTCACTGAAATCACTCACTGCTCATACACATAATGATGGGCATAAAAGTTGCAGTAGCATATACATTATGATAGGTATGTAAAGTCTCAACCAGAATTCTGCTTTTAAGTGAATTAAATCTCTCTATCCTGAGCCTGAGTTACAGGGGGAATATTATGTTCCGTAGCAACATAATTATGTACTTAGAGTACATAAATATTGGCATTACTTAACTTGCAAATTATGGGTGTGAAGCATACATGAGTACCATCTGCAAAAGTTTGTTTGCAGCTGTTTACAATTTTAATTCAACTGGTTCAGTAACTCGTGCTCTAGCATGTAACTTTGGGAACTCTGCGTGCCCACCTGCTGGTCCCCTTGAGCTTGGTTCCCCTTCTACAGATGAAACTAATCCTCAATTATCACTAGAAAAACCAGTGATGTATCAGAGAATGTTTTTGTTGCTATGGTCCAGATCTACTCAGACTAAAGGTTTGAAAATAGGGACCATAAAAAAACCTCTTTCCTAAGATTGCTTGCTCCTGCCCCTCTCACCACAGATTTGGGCTAGAGTCAGCAAATGTGGAGAATCAGTTTTTGTAGGAATGCTCTGGAGCAGTTCCCAGTGGTCTGATGCAAATTATGTATGTCTTGAAATAGGAACCTGGGAGGGGGGAAATCCAACTTAGAAATTTAAGATAGACTAGTTCTCTTTATCTCCAAACTTAATCTTTTGATTGATCAGTCCTAGAAGTTGATGGCAGTGCCTGGTATTTTGTGCCAGAGCTGTACTGTCAGGTCAGCATTTCTCTTGTCCAGCGTGTCATTAAGGACCACCAAATCCTCTGAGCTGCAAACTTTCTGGGATGGCCCTCTGCTCTTAAACTCTGAATGTATGATAGAATGACCTGCAAGTCCATGCTGATCCTAGTTCTGCCTGTGGCCACGGGAAGCCAACCTAGACAAGGTGAATGCTGATTACCTTTGAATGTTCCAAGGTAAGAATGTAAATAGAGTTGCAAATCATTATTGAAACCTATGGGAGCCTTTCAGCTTGAGGGGCCAGAGAGAGCGGGAGGACTATAATCCTTCTGGTAGTGCTCTTCAGTGCTGCTAAGATACATGGGAAGACTTAATGTGTCACATGAAGTGGGACAAAGGAGGTATGAAATAAAAACCGGACTGTCAAGTAGGCATCCCCAAAAGCAGTCTCTGTGTTGTCTTTTCTCAAAGTAGCACGAAATTTCAAGGTGCTGTATCGGGACTTTTTTTTCCTGTGCCTTAGAATATGTGAACTTTAGAAACAAGTCTTTTGGGTTCAATTTCTTAGATGTTGATTACTTTTTTTTTTGCACTAAGTGTATTTCATAAAGCTTCTGTGCTAGTGTGGGCAGAATGCAATTTAGCACCCATAAAAGACTGAAATTTTCTTGAAGAAGGTAAAGTGTACTTTTTGTGGTTGGTAATATGAGGAAGAAGGTACTCACCACATGGACAGTCTATGCTGGTACTTCATGGACTATTGTTCAAACTAAAAACTAACCTGAATGCTTAATGACTTCTGACTTCAGTTAAAATTTGTGTATTTCCCTTAACTCTACTCACTTTTGTTTGTAACATTAAATTCTCATTGCAAATCTAAACTAGCTCAAATATTTTTCTTATTCCCTTGTCTTGTGCCTGGAGAAGTTTAGAGAAACTCACTTGTTGAGGTCTTTTGAGGTCTTAGCTCTAGAAAACCTGTATGTTTTGTGACTCCGTGTACATTTCCCCACATGTACACAGTGAATGGGAAGAACATTACATCTGTGTGCTTTTTTCTTCCTCTTGTTGTGCACACATTGGGTTGCAGAGGAAGAGGTATGGAAAACCCTCTTTGCCACTAACTTGGTTATCATAGTGTTTCCGTTGGGCCACTCGCTCAAGCAGTGGACCGCAGAGTTTCCCATGCAAAGCATTTTCCTTGTTTTTAATGGGCATTGCTTGACAGCTATTCCACTAGTGTGGAACGTGTTTGTCAGGAAAAGCTGAGATCTTCTCATATTATGTGTTAAAAATTGCAAGCAAAAAAATCCAAACCCAACAAAACCCAGCCTACTGTATGGACTGGTTTTGCCTGAAAAAGACAAAAAAAAAAAAAAAATACTGAGAGAAGTCTTTGAAGCTGCCTTTGCTCCTTTTGTTCCACCTGCTCACTTCTGTTCCCTCACTCCTTCAGTTTCCCAGTGCTGTGTATTGAATTAAATTGAGGGACCTGTCTGTGTTTAAAAAATAACCCACTAAAAGAAAATATTTAACATAAATCTCAGCCTGGTTCACCGGGAGACAGTAAACAGTTGTATACACTCAGTTGGGGGAACCAAAGGGAGATATTAAGTCGTCTTAACCTGGTTAAGTCAACATTGCAACTGAGAAATGCTCACTAAACACGGGCGGTGTTAGCAGGATTACATGCATTACTTTGATCAAGTGACATTAATAGAGTTAGTCATGACAGTAGTGTTGAATATATGAATGAAATCATTGCTGAATTCAGACATGGCTTAGCCAACAGACTGCTTCTGAACTCTGTATCCAAGATAAAAACTTGATCCAGTCATAACCCTCTAACTATTATTTTTCATGTTTTATTCAAGTTCTACAAATGACTGCTGGTTTGTGCCCAACAAGGTACAGAACGCGTGCAAGATTTCAGAGTGCGTTTTCTTGGACCGATCAGTTGGAAGGACATGTTAAATCACTGCTGTGTGAAAAGCAGAGCACTAATTTCCAGTGATCAAGTGCTGAACCAGGGGAAAACCAAATATTTCTTCTGTGTGACTTGAATTTGATCTGCAGCTAGTCCATAGGTCGTTATTTAATTGCATCTTTCTTGTCCTGTAGGCAGGCTTTTTTTTTTTCCTAGGATTAGGTTGTTTTTGTTGAGTTGCCATACTCCTGTTAGAAATTTTACACTCTGAGAAACTGTCAGTCCTTGAAAATGAAGCTGAGGTGTGATCCTGTTGTTCCTAACAGGATTTGCTTAATACAAGTTTAAGGGTATAACCAGTGAGAACTTTTACAGGTTGATGTGAGCTTTTTCCACTGGTGCTTCATGCTGACTGGAAGAAGCTATAAATATCATCTTGAAACAAATGCTGTGTCTAAGTTTGCTTCAAGATGAAATACTTGTACCTGATATTTGAAAGTGTTTTGAAATTGAAGAAGTTCAATACCATGCATGGCTCTTGGTTTGACTGAGTAATCTCATGGCTAATATGACAATGACGTGTGCGTGGGAGGGGAGAGAAACTAGGCTGCGCTGTGATCTGTAGTTTTCCACTTAGCCCATATTATACTTTACAGTACATGTTTACCAAAGACATCCTGCAAATAACACCTCTGCTTGCCTGCAAATGAATCTGCATTTCCCCAAATTAAAACCTAAAAAAAATATTTAAAAATTTAATGTATGTGAAGATTATCTTAAGTGCACAACCTCAGGTGGTTTTGGTTAATTATTTTTCCATAGCTTATTTTAAGTAAGTATTCTTGGAAAAGCAGCAGCGGATGCGGAATTCTAAAGTTTCGCTCTGTCAGTCATAGCCCTTTCCATACGTTTAATGGTAGGATCAAAATAGACTGATCAGAACTCGTTTTAAAAAGAGCTGTTTGCCTTTATCTTGCATAACCTTTAGGAAAAGAGTATTCTGCTGGAAGCACTTTTTCAGTGCGATTAAACTACTGATACTGCACACATTGAGCTGCTATTTGCATCCTGATTTAGGATGTCCAAGTTGCTTTTTTTTTTTTACTAGGAAAGATTATTAGCTGATATTTGCAACTTTGAGGAGTTGAGCTGAATTTTGACCATCAAAATGTTCTGTGAAGTCTCTGGCTCGTATCAGTTTAGTGCTAAGCCAGCAGTCTGTTTCATCAGCAGTTTGACAAACAGTGGTGGTCGGATCTGACAACCTGTGACAGCATGTTGCTACTTCTGCAGTACATTCATTTACTGGTGGGTGCTTCTGGCAGATGGTCTGCCCAGTCCTGAACTGAAGTGTTTTTTTGTGGGTGTTTTGTCCAAAAACTATTTGTTGGAATGATGCACAAGAGATGAGCTGTTCTAAGTGATAACCAACTATAAACACTGAATGTATTTTAAGCAACTTCGATATTGATGGAATAAAAATTAATTTTAAAATGTAAAAGATGATAAAAGGTAAGAATAAATCTGCTTTTTAAGTAGTTGATTTGTTAAAAACTGAAACTTCATATTGATATGAGTATTTCATTTAACCTTTGCAAAACCAGATTCTTTGGTAAGTGTATTTATTTAATACTGGCTTCCTAGTGCTTACCATTTGGGGATTTTTTTTCTTCTATATTAACATAAATAGACCAAAAAAATTAAGAATTGGTTAAGTTAGCAAACAGGATATTATTCAGGACTGGCAGGTTTTTGGATTAGTCACCTAATTCGAAGAGTGAAGTGTAGCCACTGTAGTTTTACTGAATTGAGTTGGGGCATAACACCTTGAAGCCGTCTCGGAGTGAAAGCAAATGCCAAGAGTTGCTCTGTTAACATCAAGATAATTGTTTAATGCTGATCAAAATTTTCTTCCCACTCCTTCATATTAAACCGTGGTGAAGAAGGGTGTGTTCTGGTAGATGCCGAGCTGAGATCCTTCCACCTGGCAAAACTGCTTCCTCGCCTGTCCTCCACAGGCAACCGTTAGGCCGAACTGTGGCAGCAATGTTATTGGAAGTGGATTTCTTCTCCGGTGCAGTGTCAAGAAAGGTGTTGTCAGCTGAGACATAGCTTTGTTCTGAGAAAGGTAGGGATGCGAAGTGCAACGTGAAGGGGACAGGCGAAGTCCTTGTCTAGAGGCAAGAGGAACAAGTGAAAAATAAACATGGGACTCTTCCTCTCCTTGTGTGTACTCTGCGCTTTTCACGAAGCGGAGAAATCAAGTTGAATGGAAAACGTTTAATGTCACAGTGGAAACTGTGTTTTATACCTCGAGCTCCTACTGTATTAACTCTTAGGCGAGAAGCAAAGATACATTAAAACATTTTTGAAACCAGATTCTCTTTTGCATCTTCACATTCCCCCCATCACTTGTGTAGTTTCCAGTAATTAACTCAGTGTTTTAGTAATTAGGCAACACAGGATAACTGTGTAGGATAAATATTACATTGCACAAGGCCTCAGTCCTGTAGAAAGTTCTAAAACGGGAAAAACTCTCAAAGAGATTAAAATATACTAGTTTCATTTGCCAATGGAAGCTTAATATATATGCAGATGAATATGCAAAATTGTCTTCACAGCTCCCATGTACTCTGTGAGCGTGGTTGGTTCACTCAGCTCTGTCTGTGACTTTATGATTTTTGTGATGCAACACAGGCACATCCTGGGAGTGAAACGGTGCTGAGGGCCCAGCGTCCCCATTAGACAGGTCTACAAGTTTTTACTTTGAGTTAGCTTTACTCTGAACTGCTTTAGGGAATGCCCAGTAACGGCTGGCATGAGGTAGGGGCTCTCTGGTAGAGCACCTTCGAGTTCGGTTTCATCAGAAAGGGATCAGGTAAGTGTACGTGGAGACTCGGTGGTGCAAGCTACGCTGTCATAACTGAAGACCTATGGGAGATTTATCTGAAAAATGTTTTACTGACCCAAATGGAACAGCTTATGTGGGTGTGCACGCATGCGCGCCCCAGCCATATGACCTCTGGAATTTCATTGCTGTTGCGGATCTGTAAGGCTTTCCCATGAGTAGTTTGAAACCCTTTGAGTAGATCAGGATTTGCAGGAGTGGGTGTCTCTGTGTGTGTGTGTCTCTGCCTTTATGTAGCAGCAAAATGGGCAGGAATTCTGTCTAACAGTTCTTAGAAAGATGTATTTGTGCCACTACAGTTATTCCAGGCAGATGCAGGTTTTTCCTCTTCTCTTGACTGAAGTGATATTTTTCCAGTATTGTGGTGATATGTCCCTTTAATTAGATTTAATGTAGGTTTCAGGCCAAGTTAGTAACCATAATCATATGGCTCCTGCTCTGAGCTGACCAGTTCAGTGTAAGCGGCATACAGAGTGCCATTAGCTCTTTCTGTTAAAGAGTGAATCTCGTGTATCACATTGTCCTGTTTCTTCAAGTTAAATTTTTGTTTCACTTGGGTATTTGACCCATCATCTTGTTCTGCCCTGTAGGCCTCTTTTTGAGCTTTGAGGAAGAAAAAACATTTTGCAGTTCTTCGGAAATCTGATGCAAGAAAATCTTCAGTGACATTTTTTCCCCCTGCACATTGTGTTGTCTGCTGCTGACTTGTCTACAAGCCAACTTTGACTTACAACTTGCGGTTGTCTAGCTGTGTGCACGCACAATGTTTTTGTGTACTGCATTAAATGGTGTAGCAGCTCACGATTAAGTGGTCTGTGGCAGCCAGAGGTGATGTATTGGCACTCATCTGCTACTGTGATCCAAATAATGGAGATTCAGTTCACATTTTGAACACTGAATAAATGACTTTGTCCTGGTTTGCGCCTGTTTTTTAACTGCTGTTGGAAAGTGCTATCTTATCTGGAGTCCGAATTAACTTTTTTGTTATGTACGTATGGCTCAGCCTGTGCTGAATTGATATTCCATCTTCTAGTTTTGAAGTGTAATTTCTTTTTCTTTGCTCTTAATGGATGTTCACTCCTTTCCCTTTCCAAAAGAAACAGTCCATTATGAATAGCTCTGTGCTACGTAACACACTTGTCATCTTTCCCCGTTCAAAGTGAGACATGCGGGACAGAGTAGTACTCCTAATGGTTATGAATACCGAGTGGTAAATAACCATATGTTTTGGTTGGGGGGGGGTTTTGGGTTTTTTTTTTTTCCTTCGTATTTTTTTAACTTACCTGTAGTGTTGAAGAGCATCTGGCATACAGTTGTACTGAATGCCCTTCAGATATCCTGATAGATCCTTTATTTATGTCTGTTAAAAATGTTTTTGTGTTTTCTTTTGCCATTGTCTTCTACCTTGGAGAGCATTTTTGCCTGCAAATAGCTGCTGTCTTCCTTGCTTTGCTAGTATTTTCAGCATGACTCATGTCCCTGCCTCTTGTTTTCTGCTATTCTTATATCTATGAATGGCAGGCAGCGCTGCATCAGTGGGTGCAGAGTGCCAGCTCTTGAAAATTTAATCTTTGAGGCTTTCAGAGATGGGAGGTTAAGCAAGACCCTTAGTTTACACTTTGGAGATGATCTTAGAAAACTGACAGCCCTGTGCATTTTGTAAAATCCCTGGCATTAGTTCTGGTTGTGCATCTCAGTTCGTCCCCCAGAACCACAGGCAGAGTCCCACAGTACAGTATGCTTTGTACCTTCACTGGAATATTTGCAGTCTTCAGGCATCTATCTGTGTGTAAACAGCTGTCAGTTCTATACAGATGAAAAAAGGAGACTCTTCTGCTATTCAGCAGGAGCTCTTACAGCTGATTAATATTGCAGAACTTATTTGCCTTAAGAACAGAGAATTCAAAGGAGTGATGTATTTCCACTTGCATCTATTCTAAGTTAAGCTTGAGAGGAATAATTCTTAAAGAAAAGACTGCGTTATTTGAATAATTGCAAGGTTGTCTTCTCTTTAAGGGAAAGTAAGTCAGTTTCTTAAATTACTGCTGCTTAAATACCAGTGTTGCTTCTTCAGGGGAGCTTGTTACCATAAGCATTTGTGATGCCTAAAAAAAACCAAGCCCCAAAACAAAAAACCAAACAAGCAAAAACACACACACCCCACCCCCAACAACAACAAAAAAAAAACCACCAAAACCAAACCAACCAACCCATTTTGCTTTTGTGATCAAGCCCATCTGAAGTCTTTGTTCACTAGCATTCTTTGATACTTCTCCTGGCTTCAGTTCTGTCCCACAGTAATCTAAAGCAAGTCTACATGGTGCTCACTGATTGATCAGTACTGGCAGAGTTTCTTTGCAGTTGTTTTGGAAATTCATCTTCATCTTGTGTTGCAAAGGAAAATGTGAAGGGTGCTTTAAGAGAGAGATGCAAAGGAGGGGATATATTGGCCATGTCCATGTGAGTTGTAAGAGAGCCTCCAAAGTCTCTGTATGTGTTAGAACTGATTAGAATGTATTTCTCTGGGAAGCAGTGTTGGATTTCTGCAGGTGTGTTTGGTAGTTGAGCTGTATGCAATCAGTGTGAGCCAGGATACTGGACTGGGAGGGATGCTGCGGAGCAGTGTCTACTACCTAATGAAATATTGAGAAGGTGCGGAATCACAGCTGAAAGCACTTTGGTCTAAAAGTAGAAGATATTACAAGGAATAGTGGCTAAAACTAACCTTCGGTGTTTGAGGTTTTAAATAACTAGCATTTTCAGTTGCAGTTTAGGTTCTGTTACAAGAGGTCTACGAAGTGATGACGTCCTAATTTCTCAGAACAGGCATTTATGGGTGGCACGACTTGATTCCTTATGTAAAATGCGGCTTTCCTCTCTGTTGATGGTGCCTCAGCAAGCTGTAAAATGCCTTGTCACAAAACAGTTTGGGATGCCCTAGCTTTTGGTTTAGTAAGGGATTAAGGAAAATCACAGAAGGCAAGCCCATTTTTGACTGTTAAATAAAAAGGATCCCATCTTTGACTAGGGAAGCCTCTGAGCCCTGAGTATTTAGAAGGAGTTGTCTTTATCTGTTTGCCCCGTTGAACTCTTTCCTACGCATCAGCTGTTGCTCTCTGCTGAAGAAAACACACTAATGCTGTGTGGACCTCCTGATTATACCGGCACAGCTGTTTGTATGCTTTGTTCTTATTCCATATCGAAGCACTGAACTTGATCTGTCATCTGTGCTTCCTTGCTGTATGGATGCGTATGCAACAGAGGTGCTAAATTTTGAACAGCCAAGACTGCAGAAACTCCTGTCGCGTGGTTGGCAAGTGCCTGTCCCAGTTGCTGCCTCGCTGGTTAAGATGAGCTTGAATGCCAGCACGGCTCTGCTCCCCCTGTGCCTGACAAGGGCTGCGTTGGTTCGTCAGGAAGCGTAAGGCTTGAAGAAAACAGAACATGCAGGCGGGGCACAGGCAGAGGCTTTGTGTACCGAGGCAGCCAGTATGGCGCGCTCTTCCCTTGAACTTCATGAAAATGGGAGTCCTGCAGCAGCAGCAGAGCCTGCCTTGGTCTGTGGCCCCGTTGTTTCTGCATCAAGTTAAGAAAACGGCATAAATGTAGGATCCTGTTGTGTGGGTTGCGCCTCCCCGCAGGGTCTCTGCGCATGCGCGGCGGCGTGCGTGTCGGCATGCTCCAGCTGCGCGGCTGGGCGCGCGGAGCCCAGACCTGAACGGCTTCTGTGCAGCTTGTAGCTCCCAGACAGGAAATTCAGGAGCAGTAATATATTAGCATCCTTTAAGCAGGGATAGAGTGCTGTTTGAGACTATGACTGAGATTTGGGACTATTAATATAGAATATCCTGTATTAATAGGGCTTCTGGCAGCTGTAATGCGCTGCTGACAGAACTGTAGTAGTTAAGCTTCCCTGCAAGGTTAAGAAGAATTATGCATCAGCTGAAACTGATACTAAATATATGCTGCACTTGCATGCTGGTTACTTGATAGAGTGCGTTATTGCCTTGAAACGTCCCATATGCCAGGATATGACACCCAGAAACTTACACCCGCTCTTCCCAATCTTAAAGCATACCCACAGGTTTGTTGCCATTACAGACACTTGTGAAATGTTGCATCTTTCATGATTAAAAAGCCTCTTTGTAACTAAGTTGTCCTTAGTTTGTCATCACAAACCCTGAGTCACATCCAGGGTAAGAATTTGCTAACTGGAAATGTACAGGAGAAAAGAGACATAACCTTTCAACCGTTTTGTCAGCAGTTACCTTTTTTCAGATAAGGATCTGTATGACACAGTCTTCCTATTTGTGGGCAGGGATGTCCTCTCGTAACCATAGCAGCACAAAGTGAAAACTGGTTTCTCAGTTTTTGAGCTTGGTAAGATTGTCAGGAAATCAGGAAATTGGGCAGGTTAGTGCTTCTGTTACTTGGGAAGGTTAAAAATTGAAATAATCTAAAACCTTATTTTGGCATTGCTACATGTGGCTGTGGTGGCTACATGTGGCTGCTGAAGGACTTGGTGTATCCATCACCTGAGAAGGTATTGTTTAAAAGAGCTTCCTTGGAAAATAGATAAAACTGTTTGGATGATGGCTGTTGTATACTTGTTTACTTGTTGCTGAATGGTACATGAGCACTGCTTTAAAAAAATAATTTTAAAATCCAGCTAAGTTAAGTTTCTCATGACCACGTCAAAGCTCGCTGTAGGAGGGAAAGAGGCGTTTCTCTTGTCTGGAAATGAAAATGATTTAGTGCTTGACAGGTCTTTTTGGCTTTGAAAACTCATAGCTGAGATTTTCATTCTGCTAATATTCTTTGAAGGTTTGTTAGTCAGGGCTTTCTCGTAAAGAATAGAAGGATGCCGCACAGTAGAGTGTTAACAGTAATACAGAAACTCTGGACTAAAAAAAAAAAAAAAAAAAAAAAAATCTATTTCCTAGCTTTTGACCTGCCAAAACCTTGTTACTCTTCGTAGAATGGGATTCAACCCATAGCTGGTACTGCTAGGTTCACTACGTGTAGCCCCACTGTGGGCTGTACTTGAGCCAGGATCTGTTTTAAATAGTTGATACGTTATATTTTGATAGAAAATAATTTTTAATGCCCAATTTTTTTTCCACGTTTAAAATGCTCTGTAAGTGCATGTGAGGAGGTATGTAGTTGTACGGTTTACACAATATATGGCATGTTGCAAAACTGTGGCAATTGTAATGGTATATTAGTCTGGAATATTATGCAATTAGATTGGTAAACTCAGATGCTAGAAGTAGAATTCTGTCTTTTCCTCCTCTAAGAATTATATTGTATTTCCCCCAAATTCAAGGACAGTAAGTTTCAATGCATTTTGATTTGTCTTGACACATTTTTGAGCAGGAAGAAAAAAAGCCTTCTTAATTTATTAATATGGATTAAGGCATTTCATTTGAGAGCTTTCTATTCCTCCAAGCACTGAAGTCTATATCAGTTCTACATTTTGATTCTAAACTAGTCATATTTTCTACTGACATGGTGTTTGTGGACATGTTTTTTTTCCCCATAGCTGTCTGGTTTTGTTTATAGGAAGGTTGCAGACCTTTTGTCATTGAATAAATCTAAAAAGTAGGAAAACGGAGAAATTATTGAAATACATACACGTCATGTCTGTTGCTATTTGAATGGGTCTGTAGGTCTTTAAAACCATTGGATGCTTCAAAGTCTTTCAGGTTTTCTGATACATCTGATACTGAGAACTTGTGTTGCTGGGAATACAGAAGGGGGAAAAATTAAGCTTATTTTACTGGTTTGGTTACATTATTGCTACAGTAATTTTTGAAGTATATAGTGACTACTGGTAGATTTGCTTAAAAAGTAACTTTTACTTTTATTTTTTAGTCTCCCACAAAAGCTGTATATAATGCTAGACACTGGAACCAGCCAGAATCAGAGGCTTTGCCAGCACCGCCGGTTTTGAAAACTCCCAGTGTCCCAGTAAGTAGACTGTTTGTTTTTCCTCAAGTTTATTTAACCTTCTTTTAAGATTCATTGTTGGTTTGGTTTTTCTTTGAAACACAAGTTCTTGATATCTGGTAATGTCACAGTAATTCCAAATGAAGTCCACTTTGTGATGTGAGCCATTGGGTATTTGACAGGAAAGACATTTTTGGTGGAAATACTCTAGAACGGGATCTTCCATATCATTTCAATATACAGATACAAAAAAAACACCTTCAGTCAAGTTATGTTCCCTAATCTGCTGAAGTTAAGCTTTCTGACGATATACTCCATCTTCTGTGAGAACCCCTAAGATAAACTTGCTAATACTCATAGAAATCAGCAAGTTGCAGGTCAAAAAAACAAACAAAAACTAAGAAGGGATATCTCATTTTTCCTTATTTTTCCTTTCTAATGGAGTAAAATACTGTGATTTGCTGATTTGAGTCTTTAGACACTACAGAAGAAACAATGTTCTGTATGTAGCCAGAAATGCTAATACAAACATACCAGATACAAGCATGTCTGCATTAAGTAGACAAGAGGTGACAACAGTTCTTAAAGTCACTTGTTTTTTCAAAAATCAGTGATTGTTCTGAGGCTTACAGTAATTGTTTTTTAACTCTTTTGAGACCCTGAAAATCCAGGGTCTTGGGCTTATGTATGTGTAAAGGTTGTTACTGGTTATGCTAAGAGAGCATTGTGCATTGTTACTGAACTTCGTTTCATTTGGTGCCTTGCTTGCAGTACTTGCCTGAGAACAGAAAATCAGAAAGTAGAGATTTTTGCAGTGAGAAGTCTTCAGCTTTTGTTGTTGTCACCAGTTTTAGTTGGGGGTTTTTTGGTTGTTGTTTTGGGGTTTTCTTTAGTTCCACCTGTGTGTGTGTGTTGTAGCTCCGCTTTGATTTATAGCTAGTTTTGGTTGCACCGTCACAGTATTCTGAACAGCCTTCCCTTGACGTTAACTGTGCTGCCTGGAAAATGTGGATTTTAAAGTAACCATTACTACTAGTGTTTGAGGAGAGAGCAGGAATTTCAGTCCTGGGTTTCTCCTAAACCCCTTTTTGAATTTCAATTACATGCACTTGAACGGAAGTGTTTGTTGTTTACTGAATCTATATACTGATACTGATTTTTGTGAAGTACTCTGATAGCTAGCTTAAAGGCAGATTTTGTCTGAGTCTCCTCAGACAGACTTCGAATATACCCTCTTTGGGCTAGGAAAGTGTCTGGATCATTCATATTCAGACAAGCCATTTTGTCTTCTGTCAAACTTCCACTTTGTAACTGGAACCATCAAAATTTTAATTCATGAACGTGGCAGAGGTTTGGCTGAACAAACCAATTAGGGGAATTTGTATCTGCTCATGTATTTGTTTGTATGTGATCCCTTGTTCCTGTGGGGGACTTCAATTTACCAGATGTCTGCTGGAAATACAATACAGCAGAGAGGGAACAGTCCAGGAGGTTCCTGGTGTGTGTGGAAGATCACTTCCTGACACAGCTGCTGAGGGAGCCAACGAGGGAAGGCACCCGCTGGACCTGTTGTTTGCAAAGAGAGAAGGACTCGGGGGTGATGTGACGGTTGGAGGCCGTCTTGGGCACAGCAGTGGCCATGAAGTGACAGAGTTCTCTATTCTTGGAGAAGTAAGGAGGGCGGTCAGCAGAACTGTGACCTTGGACTTTCAGACGGCAGACTTTGGCCTGTTCAGGAGACGGATCGACAGAGTCCCCTGGGAGGCAGCCCTGAAGGGTGAAGGAGTCCAGGAAGGCTAGACGTTCTTCAAGGAGGAAGTCTTCAAGGCGCAAAAGCAGGCTGCCCCATGTGCCAAAAGACAAGCCGGCAGGGAAGATGACTGGCCTGGCTGAACAGAAAGCTTTGATTGGAACGGAGGAAAAGGAGAGTTTATGACCTTTGGGAGAAGGGGACGATAACTTAGGAGGACTAAAAAGGTGTAGCAAGGTTATGCAGGGAGAAAATTAGAAGGCCCAAGCCCAGCTAGAACTTAATCTGGCTACTGCCTTAAAAGGCAATAAAAAATGTTTCTATAAATACATTAGCAACAAAAGGAGGGCAAAGGACAATATCCAGCCTTTATTGGATCTGGGGGGAAACAGAGTGACAAAGGATGAGGAAAAGGCTGAGATACTTAATGCCTTCTTTGCCTCAGTCTTTAATAGTCAGACCAGTTGTTCTTTGGGTACCCAGCCCTGGGCTGGAAGACAGGGATGGGGAGCAGAATGAAGCTCCCGTGATTCAAGGGGAAATGGTTAGTGACCTGCTACTCTACCTAGACACAATGTCTAAGGGGCCCAATGAGATCCACCCAAGGGTACTGAGGGAACTGGCAGAAGTGCTCACTGAGCCACTTTCCATCATTTATCAGCACTCCTGGTTAACCAGGGAGGTCCCGATTGACTGGAGATCTGCAACTGTGACACCCATCTACAAGAACAGCTGGAAGGAGGATCTGGGGAACTACAGGCCTCTCAGTCTGGCCTTGGTGCTGGGGGAGGTTATGGAGCAGATCATCTTGAGTACCATCACACGGCACGTACAGGACGACCAGGGGATCAGGCCCAGCCAGCATGGCTTCATGAAAGGCAGGTCTTGCTTGACTAACCTGATCTCCTTATATGACAAGGTGAAACACTTAGTGGATGAGGGAAAGGCTGTGTATGTTATCTTAGACTTTACTAAAGCCTTTGACACAGTTTCCCACAGCATTTTCCTGGACAAACTGGCTGCTCACGGCTTGATGGGTGTATTCTTGGCTGGGTAAAAAACTGGCTGGATGGCCAAGCCCAGAGAGTTGTGGTGAGCAGACCTAAATCCAGCCAGTCACAAGCTGAGTTCCCCAGGGCTCAGTGTTGGGGCTGGTTCTCTTTAATATCTTTATCAATGGTCTGTGCACCCTCAGTAAGTTTGCAGATGACACCAAGTTGGGCAGGAGTGTTGATCTGCTCTGGGGTAGGAAGGCTCTGCAGAGGGATCTGGACAGGCTGGATCAATGGGCCGAGGCCAATTGTATGAGATTCAGCAAAGCTGAGTGTTGGGTCCCACACCTGGGCCACAACAACCCCATGCAACGCTGCAGGCTTGGGGAATAGTGGCTGGAAACTGCTGGGCAGAGGAGGACGGGGGTGTTGATCAACAGCTGGCTGAGCATGAGCCAGCAGTGTGCCCAGGTGGCCAAGAAAGCCAACAGCATCCTGGCTTGGGTCAGCAATAATGTGGCCAGCAGGAGCAGGGCAGGGATGGTGCCCCTGTGCTCGGCCCTGGTGAGGCCCCACCTCGAATGCTGGGCTCAGTTTTGGGCCCCTCAGGACAAGAGGGACATTGAGGTGCTGGAGCATGTCCAGAGAAGGGCGACGGAGCTGGTGAAGGGTCTGGAGCACAAGTCTTATGAGGAGAGGTTGAGGGAACTGGGGTTGTTTAGCCTGGAGAAGAGGAGGCTGAGGGGAAGCCTTATTGCTCTCGACAACTACCTGAAAGGAGGCTGTAGCGAGGTGGGTGTTGGTCTCTTCTCCCAAGTTACTAGCGATAGAATGAGAGGAAATGGTCTCAAGCTGCATCAGGGGAGGTTTAGATGGATATTAGGAGAAATAGTGGTCAGGCATTGGGACAGGCTGCTCAGAGAGGTAGTGGAGTCAATATCCCTGGAAGTACTTAAAAGACATGTAGATGTGGTGCTTAGGGCCCTGGTTTAGCGGTAGAATTGTCAGCGTTAGGTTTACTGTTGGTTTTGGTGGTCCATACTAAATGATTCTGTGCTCCTTGTGTTATGATACACATCTGAAATTACTTCAGTCACTTCTTTTAACCTTGATTTATGTATGTATGACTAAGAGTTAAGCATTATGAGATAAATGAGCCTTGATCCGAATGTTCAGTGGTAACCCTGCACAGATGATCCTGCCTCTTTAATTTCTGTAGAGTTTTGTTACCTGAAGATCTGGATAAATTTGCCTTAGATTTATGATGAGAAACCCATAGCATGCAAACTGCTTATGCCAAGTACTCTTTCTTATGGCCTCTCCAAACTCCCTTGGAATTTGCTTTGAAGGGGAAGCCATTAACCAAGGCTTGGATGAGATACTTCAGTGAATCTCCTGTGTTCACAGACTGATAAGACCAGAGTCTTCCAGTATGTGCTCTCTAAACCAGCTTTTCAGGGTGGTTTATTAGCATTTTGCCACTGGAGCCTAAGTGAGCCAATACTGAAGTGCTGCACAGCAATAGAGGCAGCATGTAAAGAATAGTGCCTTGGTATAGCAGGTTTTTTTTGGCTTATATTTTAATTTCGGCTGCCAATGTACAATGCACAAGAAGGCTTTCTCAAAATTTCCCATGGGGTGACTAACAGCTAATGCATCCTGTATGCCTGCGTATTAATTCTAATTTTTTCAGTCACACTTAGAAAAATGAGGATTTTTTTTTTTTTATTTAAGGAAACTGAGATTGATATTACTTAGAGATTGAGGGTGAGTGAATGACCACTGGCATTGGCACTTGCACACTTAGAATTTGGCATTTGGAGGTCTTTTTCCTGTATGCCTTGTTTTCTGCAGTTTGTCTTCACATCTGAATTTGTGCCAAAGAAGTAATCAGAAGATAAGCTAACAGTTAAGCTTATAGTAGTCTCAAATTAATACAGAGGAGTAGGTTGACAAGAAACCTGTAATACTTGCTTGAGATGGCTGGAAACTTATCACTGGTTATTCTAGACCTAACACCTAGTTCTCTGCTACCTGCTCTAAGTTCAGAATAGGTTTTTCTCTATGTTGTGCTATAATATGTTGTTCCTAAAATATTAACACCACAAATAAAATGAAGGCCAGTGCACGGAGAATACCATGAATTTAGAAGAGCATATTCTACCTGTTTGAGGCCTATACCATGCCTCTCTTCTTTCTCTATGTGGCATTTTTTTGTGCTACAAAATTTATATTATATAGTCTTATACCTACAGGCAAAATACAGGTCGGAGAGGTCGGTTTTCTGATAGCTACGCCCTGAGTACAGTAGCGCGGTAGCCTCTAGCAGTTAGAGATGAGAACAGGAGGCACAGGGTTTTTCAGTTGAGGCTATGCTGAGACAGTGATTGCTCAATGCTGTGCTCATGTCCGGACCAGTGTACTTAGTGATGGTTCAGTAAAGCAACCAACTTAATCAATCCCAGAAGCTCCAGTGTAAGGGGGTAAGATACTTGTAAGTATCAACAAATAATTGTTTTTAAACACTAAACTTGGTTGGTTTACTTACCCTAAAGCTTAAGGAACTAGCATAAAGGACTCTTTTTTTTTTTTTCCTTTTTTCTTTTTTTTAGTTTCAGAATTCTACTGGAGCTTTCCTGACTACTTAGAACTGATTTTTTTGTATTTAAAAATGCATATAATTTCTGACATCTTTTTTTTTATTTTTTTGTAAGAGTAGGTACATTGTCACGTAGCTTAGGTACATCTTGGTAGCGTAAGGCAAGGACTAAATAGTCCCAGAATGTGAGTTTGACAATTGAACACCTGTACTGTTTCCTGATGTATTCAGTGTATGTTTACATGCTCAAAACATCTGCCCATTTTAGCACTTTCTTATTAATAGGTAAGGCTATCTTCAAAGGAGGCAATTCATAAAGATGATGGAGTTTTTAAGGCTCCTGCACCACCTCCCAAAGTGATAAAAACTGTGACAATACCTACTCAGCCCTATCAAGAGATAGTAACTGCATTGAAATGTAGGAAAGAAGACAAAGAAGTAAGTATTCTTAACAAATTTTTAAGATAAAGAATTATTGGTAATCCTAAGTACTGAAGGAACAGTGTCAAAATGAAATTTGGCTTTCCTATTAAAGATAATATTTTTATATAAGTAGTTGAATGGCCTGCATTAACTTAATGTTTCCTTGCTCTCAAAACTGCTAAGATTGTAAGCTCTACTTGTTAGGGTTATAATTGGTCCCAAGAGCAACTTACCTAGGTCAAAATATTTGTCTCTTCCAGTTATACACTGTTGTTCAGCATGTAAAGCACTTCAATGATGTAGTGGAATTTGGTGAAAATCAAGAGTTCACAGATGATATTGAGTACTTGCTAAGTGGATTGAAGAGCAATCAGCCCCTAAACACACGTTGCCTTAGGTAAGATATCTTAATGTAAAACACTGAACTTACATTTAAAAGAAATATTAAATTAAATATTCATCAATTAAGTGATCATGCTTTAAAATGTTGTTTGGGTATTTACCTGGCACGTCTGCTGTAAAGAATAAAATTAGAAAATAATCATCAAGTTGGTGTATTTTAAATTATCAAAAGTAGCATAACTTGGAAAATGAAATAGAAAATTGTACAGTAAGAGACGTTCAACACAATTGTTTTCCTTGCTATAAATAAAAAAACCACATTTTTTGATAAGTTTTCTTTGTTTAGCACAATCTGATGTGCGATATCTGTTCTGTTTTTAATACAAAATTGAATTCTGAAATAAAATCCCGAAGATTGGAAAGTTTGGCTATAACCTAGAACTAATGTAATACTGAGATACCGTTCAACTCCAGCTCCCTGTTCTTTATCTTCTCTTGAAAAATAACATAGCTAGCATCCACTGGATGTATTGTGGCCCCAATATTAACTGGAACCTTCCCTAAGTTGACCTAAACTACTCCTTGCATTCTTAATATTCAAGTTACACGTCATTGTGAAGTTTGTATCAGAAATGTTAGTCTTGTTTTGAAGAAGTTTATGATTTAATATTGGTGTCCATTGCCTGGACATAAAAGTAATGAGGATGATGTTCTGTAACCATACAATAATATCTTTTTTTTTTTTTGTATACTTGTGAATTTTCCTCTCTGGTTAGCAAAACGAAAATGGTAGAGAAGGAAAAACTTGAATCCACAGAGACAGGTGATGAGGACCATTTTCTTGAGACTTGACTGTGGATGAGCAAAAGCTTTATATGCTTTTGAGAGCTATTTTAAAAATTCATTTTTTATGTTCCTGAAAAACTAGCAGTGAATAATGTTGCTGGAGTATAAACACAAGAAATCTATTATCCAGTTTGTATGTACATTATGACAAGAATAAATAAATACCATAATGACAGTTCAGGAGTGTTTTTCATATTGAGTGTGCTTAATTTGCTCGTATGGCAGACTTCCTAAGATCTGAAACTGACTTTTTTCTATCCAAATTTATATCATGGAATGTAACTTGTATAAACACCATAAAAAATTTTTTCTTTCAGTTAACAAATTAAGACAAGTATTTTTCCAAAGGAAATGAATGTGTAAGGATAGGAATAGACGTAAAAGAATCAGAAACTGGTACGTAAGCTCTGACTGGTGCTGTTGTGATTGGAGACAGAAAGGCCACTTGTCCTTTAACACTGTGCCGTATGAATCTTTTATAATAGTCCATGACGGTAGTTGTGGAAGGCTTGTATGCAGAATCACTCCCACGTTACTCCGCATTTAAAAGCAATAGATTTTTAATCGCCTGTTCGTTGCACTGTGCTACAAATGGCAGACAACTTGCTAATAAAAGCTAGGGGAAGACTTCCATTTTTAAAATAGAACTGTTATGCTGATCACTGATTAGACTAATATATTTGTCAGGTTTTCCATGAAATATAGATAGTTTTTCCATCAACCATATAATGCAGCAGTAGGTATTAAAAATGTTTGGGTTTTTTGTAAAGTGTTGTCAGGCATAAGCAGGACTAACCGGTCAAATAGAGAACTGTTACGTAGCGGTGGAAGCTGACATTTATCATTTCTGATAATGGCGTGATCCATAATAAGCTCTCCTGTGCCTCTAAATCAGAGCTTTGTACTTAATCAATGCACATTTTACTTCCAATGTAACTGTTTTAGATTATTTCAACTTCTGTTTGAAAGAAGTAAGTTCAGGGCACTCTTTCAAATCCTGTTTTGAGCCAAACTTAAAATAAAGCACGCATAGTTTGGTGCTGGTAAGCAACTGTTGAATAGGATGCTGCTCTCTTCACCGGTTACTAACTTGCCGTATATAAATTTTGGCAGAAACATCCTGACAGAGTTTGTCAGGGTCTGAGGTATATGGTCACATTTTATAGACTTGTTTATCTGCTGTTTGTTTATGCGTTCATTTTAGTTGTTCTAATCTGGAATTAATTTTCTCTAGTGTAATCAGCTTGGCGACAAAGTGCGCCATGCCCAGCTTCCGAATGCATCTGAGAGCACATGGGATGGTAGCCATGGTTTTCAAAACACTGGATGATTCCCAGCACCATCAGGTATGGATACATTGTGTGTTTAATTAAAGTTTGATGATACCTGTCTGTTGTGTGTGAATTGTGTGTACACGTAATTCAAGGTCAACCATCCAGTATAGTGTGCGTCTGGGATCAGCAGCTCCATTTTAGAAAGCTGTAGTGAAATGAAAAATCAGGGCATGTGTGTTCCAATAACAGATTCCCCTTCCACTCTGTGTGCTTCTGGGTTTGGAAATTCTTTTAAAAAAAAAATCATTTAAGTTTAAAAAAACCCAAAACTGTCTGTGCTTTTGGTTGCTTTTTTGTATCTTGTCTTAAGTTTTTTTTAATAGTTCTATTGTTGTATTTATTTCCTTCAAATAGAATTCATTTGAAAATAATCCTTTCATCTTAAAGATGGCTCAAAGTGCTCATCTCCAGACTTGTTTGTGTGTAAATTATTGTCTTTTCTGTAGCTGTTGCGGGACATTTTTCATGTCCTGTGCTTGTCTCCTTGAGCAGCGCTGCAATTGCAGTCGTAGGATGCCTTGAGTGTGTGCGCTGTTCTATGAGAAATCTAGGAAAGGCACATTTTAACTGTGTATGGTAACATGGCCCGGGAGTTCAAATGGAAGCAGTTTGGGCTTTCCTTCTTCCCAACTTTACAAGTGCAATTCGGCTGTAGTAGAAAACCCTTCTTGCAGGTGGTAGTATTTTTCCAGCAGTGGAAGCTGTGCCTCTGTGGGTATCCCTTGGGGTATTGTTACAAAAGCTGAACGTAGGAAATGTTACTTCAGGTGGGTGGGAGATGGGTATATCCAGTCAGGTGTATTACTTTCATTTAATAGCTCTAGAAGAACGACATCCAGTGCAGAAAGAAGCCTTGCACCCACAGAAATAGATGTTTAGGAGATTGGACTTGACCCTTTACTGCGCGTGGGGGAAAAAGCTGTAGAGCTTTAAGGAACTAATTTAGAATAATAGCTTACTTTCCATCTCCCTCCAAAATTAGCAATGGCTAGCTGTAAAACAGAGGAACCAGGTTCAATGTGTTCATTGTTTTGTGAGTTGTCAAAATAGTGCCAAGTGATACTAGAAATAAATAAAGTATAGTCATGCTATTTAGGACAGTTGCCACCACTGAGTTGCAGGAGATCTGCAGAGGACGGCTACAGTTCTTTGGAAAATGTGTATTTTTGGCTGTCTTTTAACAGTTATTATTCCCTCATTTTCAAAAGAACTAGCACATACAGTTCAAAAGGAAATTGCTTGCTATTATTAGTCTGCAGTAACAAAAAGCATTGATTATATTCACTATTTTCAGTATATTTGATGATATGTTCCCTTTTGTCAGGGAAAAAAATCGGTAGTTAACATTTTAATGTAGTTACAGTGCAATCTTGATACAGGCTATACTGTAGTATAAAATTACTGATTTATCAAACTGCCGTTAATAAATGCTAAAATATGTTCTAAGTACTGACAGTATATGCTTCAACAATGACCTTCTCTGTATAAACTTGCTGTCTTCATGTACTACCATTTCATTCACTAATTATTTCACTAAAATTTTAACTTGTTCAAAATGAATAGAAATTTCTCCACTAAATCGCAGTGCAAAGTAACTCAAGAATAATAAACCGCACTAGGCCTTCCTTGCATGGCTTAAATCCATTTAAGGTGAATGAGGACTAGGGGCGGGGGGGATTATTTTGTTAATATTTTCTTTAAAGTATTTTGGAGGTGGGAAAACTGCCCCACTGACATTGCTAGTGGAAACAAATGAGTGTGTACTGCCTTCCTTGTACTGATCCAGTGGAACAGACTGAGAAAGTAGGGGACTTCTACATTTCCAGAAGAATAAAAAATACCAGTTGCAGAGGTATTTTTTTAACCAGCAAGGAACACAAAATAACCAGTTATCTTACTGAGCTATGCCCCAAAATATTTATGTGAAAATTACGTGGTCCACCAATTTTCCTTTTTTTTTTTTTTTTTGTAGATTTTTCTTTAAGCTACAGTTCCCGTTTTTAGCTAACTTTGTCTCTTCTTCTGTGCTCTGAAGGTTTTGGAGTAGTATTAATTTTTAAAATAAAAAAATATATTTTCATTATAGCTGTCAGTAGTTAAGCACAGAAATGTGGTTTTGTAATGTCTTCAGCATGTGAATAATTAAAAAAAAAAGTGCATTAAATGTAGTGCTGAACCCTAGAAAACAACCATCTGTTCCCACAAGCTGGAGTATAAATAGAACACACAAGGGAAGACAAGGATGAGAGTGGGTGTAAGTGGTCTGCCATTTCTGGAGTATATGTTCAGCTAGGATGTTTTCCTGAGTTCTGTGGAAGTATGGAGTGCAACTCCATAGTTAGCCCATCAAACTTCTGTCTAGAGCAAATTCTGTTTATTTTACTTTTTCTTTTTTCTCCTCTCCACATTAGTTCGGAAGCATGATGTGTTTTAAGCGTCTTGAGGAATAGAATGGGGTGGAGGGAAGCCCACCAAAAAACCAGCTTCATTATTGCAATCCATAAGGGTGGGATATTAAGGATTTGATTGGGTTCTTTGGGTGTTTTTAGGATATTGATCAAAACCGAGTTGTACTAACATTTCCCCTCATTCTCCACTCAGAATTCAGTGTATGGTAGGGCATAAGATAGCTTTCAGACAATGTTGTTAGCTGTTTTGAACACTTAGAGAAGGTCAGAGCAACGTGTAGAGTTGTTAGATTCAAGACAAAACCAGCTTGCTTCTAGGGACTAAAAAGAAAGAGTTTTAGAAAACCCATATCGCTGGCATGTAGCTGAAGCGGGCTTGTTCCACATAAGCACCATTCACACTGAGGCCCTTACTTCTGCAGCATCACTGTTCTGTTACACATCAGCATTTGGAGGCTTATTGACCTGTTTGCCTTCTGTACACGTGCTGTTGCAGGAACCTAGTCCTTGTTGCACATAACTACTCCACTCCTTCTTGTTTTTCTGGCAGTTTTCCTGCAGCCTTGAAACTTTCTGTATAATGTCTTTGTCCCCTGCTTGAGTCCTTCTGACCACGTTTAAGTATCTTAAAATGTGGGTGGAAGGTCTGAGGGAAGTGTTGACAGAGCTTTTGCGGAGGGAGAGCCATTACGCTGCATAATAGCAAGTCAGTTGGATTGCAAAGAAGGGAGCCTGGGACAGGCAAGGGCTTGGTACGGAGGCTTACAGAACGAGGGTGATTGCCCTTATCAGACTTCGGAGTATCTGTAGAGCATTTCTGAGTAGTGATCTAAGAACAGTCTGACTTTTTGAAATGCCAGAATATTGGCAGCCCAGATTATAAATGCAGCAGTTTCCCTCTAACTGCTGCGTATTTTCTAGTTGAAACCCTTTTGGGGGCATAAGCATTTTTTCTTTTTTTTTTTTTTTTTTTTACTAGGAAGCTCACCCAGATAACACTGGTCACTAGAAGGGAATTCTTCATAGGTGGTGCTTTATTAGGTCCCACATAGGCTGAACAAGGCTTAGGGGAGTAACCTTTGGTTTCTCTGGAATGCAGTGCCCCTATGTCCTGTTTCAATAACTGCCATGCTGAAGGAGCAGAGTCATCTTCCAGGAACCTGCAATTATTTACAGTTTAAACCAGTTGCAAGTAAATCCAGAATAAACAATTTCTATAATTAATTATAAAATTGCAAGGTTTATTGGAGGAAGTTACTAGAAATTAAGGGAAAACAAAATGCTTAACGCTGCCTATGTAGACAAGCTGCATAGATTGCTTTCTGCCTTAAAACTGGCAAGGCTGGAGTAGTGATATTCACAGCTAAGATTCTTCCCCCACCCTGAGTCTCAGGGTTGTATCCATGAAAGGACGCGTAGCTTTGGAAACTCTTGCATCCTTCCTTCAGTATTCCAAATGTATCTTCGGTAGTTAGTCAGATAAAGTCTGACGTACACCTGAGGGTTTCCTTGACTCAGAGAGGGAGGAGTTCTACCACAGCTTTTGGTAGACTGTCAGCTGCCTAATCCTGTTTTGGACATCCTGATACTGCTTAGTATGACCAGGTATGATTATTACTTGGTCCTAAAATAAACAGAAACAGCTAATGATTGCTTTGGTTGTTGGCTAAACTCTAAACAAGATGTTAATCTGCTGTGACACAGAAATTCTGCTCTTTCCTGTTGAGCTGTACAACATTCACATCCCAGAATTAGTTTGTCTCCATTTTTAATTTACTTTATACAGAACAAATGGAATAGATGCATGCAGCATATTGACTCCTGAGAGTTGAACTCTGTAAGATGCACATACATACCCCATGCCCCCCCCCCAGCTCTTTTTTCCTCCAGATATTGTCAAAGGTTTCTGAAAGTATTGTGCCCAGCACAACTCAGATCTCTGTGAACATTTTTCCTGTTTACCTTAACTCGGAGCTCACCTGAATAGATGAGTCTCCTGGTGCAAGTGCTGTAGTCACCGGCACTAGGGACAGGTATCTTCACTCTGATCTCTTCCCTGTCATTTGTCCCTTCCTGACAATCACCTTCTGCCTTTGTGTTTCTGGATCCTCATGAAGATTAAATTTAATTCCTTCCTGAAGAAGGACTAAGTATTCTTTAGCAGGGAGGAGGCCCCTATACACCAACTCTGTGTAAGATAGGGGTGGTCAAGATAACAACATCTACTTGTTAAGGACTGATGGGGATGGGGCAGGAGGAAGCTGGTTTGTACTCTGGCTGCTTCCAAAAAGCAGAATTCCCTTGGAAATTAAATGTGTTCATGCTGGCAAAGTTAGGGTAAACTACTGACTGACCAACCTGCTTGGCAGAATTGGAATGTATGTCACTGGGCCCTCTTTTTGGTTTTTCTTTTGTGGGGTGTTGTGTCGTCTTCCCCCCGCCCCCCCTCCCCGTCCCCATGATCTCTCTATTTTCTGGTGCTGTCACCACCTTATCCCATCAAACCAATATGTTTCACCTACCTTGCCATGTATCCTGTGCTTTTTCACTTTGTTCCCCTGCCATCTGTCTCTCTTGTATAATACTGTGCTACTGGAGTTACCATATCTTACTCTGTCTGCAGCACTGAGTCCCTTAAAAGTAGAAAACTCTGCTTTTGTACTAGGGTTTTGTAAATGTATTATGTGATTTATGTCTCAGTTGTATTGGTTAGGAAAGTGCATTAGTAACTTGCTAGAAGGAATCTATGCACAACAGTGAGTACTCATGCAAGCGCTAGTGTAGATTTGGACTTGTCAGGCTTTTTCTTTTGTAGATCTTCAGCTTGTTTATTAAAACTTGTAAAAGGTCTAACGTGACTACTAAAAAACTCTTTTCCTTTCCTCTCCCAACCCAAGAATTTGTCCCTTTGTACAGCGGCTCTAATGTACATCCTGAGCAGAGATCGTTTGAATATGGATTTAGACAGAGCTAGTCTGGATCTGATGATACGGCTTTTGGAATTGGAACAAGATGCTTCTTCTGCCAAGCTGCTGAATGAAAAAGACATGAATAAAATTAAGGAAAAAATTCGGAGGCTGTGTGAAACTGTTCACAATAAACATCTTGATCTTGAAAACATCACGGTGGGTATCATGCTTTTATTTGAAAGCCTTGGCAGTAGTGGAATGTCTAATAAGATGCAACTTGTAAGCATCATCCTTAATCTCGTGTCTCCCAGCCAAGGAGTCGTGACATTTTTGTCTGCCTTCTATGTGTACATTTGACTGCACTGCAAGTATTTTCCTCTTTAAATTGGAAATTTCCTTTCTAAAGGCTGTTGGTAGGATAAAGTTGTGATGTTCTTCAGCTATCTGAGTCACCATTCCCTCCTGCTAAGGGTAGCTAGTTCAAGGCAGCAATTAAAAACAAGTAACACTTCAAATAGCCATGTGTTTAATGACCACATTTAGATTATTTGACTCTGTTTCTTTGCCTAAATTTTATATATATATTCACAAACAATAGGGGTTCTTACATGACAGTGAGAGTATTGTGTGTTAAATTGAAAATGTGGTGCAGGTTCTCCCATTTAAAAAAACATCAAAATCTGTCCTACAGAAACCGATTTCTCTCTGCCCAGAGCCTGGTGGCAGATCTGTTAATTACCATAAATGTGGATGATTTTTTTCTTTCTTTTCTCAAATGTCCTTGGTTTTTGTGAATGTGTCTTCAGCTGCAACAGTGAACTGTTTTTGTTTAAAAATAAATTTGGCCAAGGTTTGATGTTGAAAAATAAAGGGTAAGTTGCAAGTCTCTTTTTAAAAGAGTGTATTTAAAGAATCGATGACAGATTGACTAGATGAATGGTCATAGACAGCAAAAATTAGTAATGTGTTTTTGCTTTCACCATATTTGAGTATAGCAGATGTTAGTATGAGCTTAATTTTTTAACATCTAATACATTCTTTCAATGTTTTAAAGATTCTTACTAGGCTTTTGCCATTTTTCATGTAATACTTACACCTGACAGGAGAAGATTCTGATTCATTGTTTATGAAGCGAGCTTTTTAGAGCTTCATCTCTGTGTGTAATGTTTCAACTCCTGCCAGCAATCTGCAGTAAAGGTTGTGTTCCACCTTAGGGTTAGATTATAAGATGATATTCCTTGTTGAGCTGGCATTTTCTTTTGCAGTTTTTGTGACTCTTGTCAGTTTAGGAAGGGTTTGGGTTTTTTTCTTTCCCAAAATTCCAGCTATGGAACAGATAGCTGAGTTGGTACAAGGAGTCAGTATTATGTAGCAGTAGAAAGAGGTGAATTTTGGTGGAGGGAAGGTAATGTTTGTGGCATAATTCTTAACCTTGGTAATCGATCTGTGGTGACGAAGGAGAATTGTTTCAGAGTTTCAGTTTTAGGCTTATTTCCTGCAAACCTATGAAACATGCAGATAGGGTAGGTATTAATTTTCTGGCTTTTGAAATCTGCAATGGAAGAATGAATTTGAGATTATTTTCTCTACCTTTGGTTTACTCTCTGAATTCACATGGTACTATCTGAAGATACGAACACAGAATGAAATTTGTTCTCTAGGTAGTGATCAGCTAGGAATTGGTATAATCAGTGTCTTATTTCAGGGCTGTTTTGGCACCAAAGGCAGCTCACGTAGCTCACAGTCTGTCAGTGCCAGGATATGTTTTGCACTATAAAATGTAAGACGGCTCCCTTTATTAAGCGTGGAACAGCTGGTACAGGTTCCTCATTGCTAAAGCATCCAGCCACACAGACCACTGTCTCCTCTTTGAGCTTTCCTCATATTCATAATCTGAGTTAGCCAGATCTTTTTTTATGAACTGTAATTCTGTTCTTGTGTTTTCTTAGGCATGGGTTTTAAAGGGAGAGGATATAGTAAAAGGATATATATTCTTGCAAGGAAGCTGACAGTTTTAGCTGTTTGTTTTTTGGGGGTTGATTTTTTTTGTTTTGTTTTGGTTTTTTGTTGGGTTTTGTTTGTTTGTTTATGATTTTATGCCTCAGAACAAAAAAAACAATGCCCTGAGCTGGAAGCGACCCGCAAGGACCATTGAGTCCAACTCCTGTCCCTGCAGAGGAGAACCCCAAAATTCACACCACATGTCTGCTGATGTTGTCCAAATGTTTCTTGAGTTTGTCAGGCTTGGCGCCGTGATGCCTCCCTGGGGAGCCTGTTCCAGGGCTCCACCTCTCTCTGGGGGAAGAGCCTTTTCCTAATATCCAATCTAAACCTCCCCCGGCACATCTTCCTGCCATTCCCTCAGGTCCTGTCATCGGTCACCAGAGAGCATCTCTATTTCTTAAAATTATGTTGTGCCATTGTAAATGTGTTGAATGCTGCAGTACCTCACAGATGGAAACTGGTTCCTTCCCAGCTGCACCGTCTAGAAGCAGACACTATATGGTGTTTAGACAATATACGCAAGCCAAATGAGATGATTAGGTTCTCTTCCAATTTATGATAGTAACGGTGGTAAGTTGAGACAATAATGAACTTCACATGTAGAAGATAAAGTTACTTTTGCATAGATCTCTGTCATGAGATATAATAAGTAATCTTTCCTTTCTACCAGATGACAGGCAGAAAATACTAACAAAAATGCAAATCTTCTGGGGGTAGAGAAAAGATCTGTGCTTTTTCAGAGTCATACGTATCCACTGAGAAACAGGAGGATTGCAGCAGATGTTAGGCACAAACTGGAGTTATCAAAACTGGTTACACCTTCATTTTTTTGAATCTTGCACAGATCAAATGGAGATGATCAATACTGCCTGTGTCTGTGTGTGACTATCGAGAATTTATATTGGACTAATTTTTGAGTACTTAAACAGGTATTCAAAGGGTTTTGTTTTCTAGACTGCTATGGACATTAAAAACGTAACCCAGAAACTGAGAATGAGTTCTCTGTTGGTTGAATTTGTTCCAGGTTTTTTTTTTGCTGGCTTAGAAGAAGGCAAAACTTGAAGAATTTACCCTTCATGTTACCAAATGGCACTTGCCCATCAGTCAGAGTAGCCCTCTGTAGCTGACGCTTGCAGCTGACTCCTCTCTGTTGCATCATAAAGAAAACCTTCAGAAGTGTCTTCTCTTCTCAGTTGGTGAAAGAGGTTATTGTGTGTTTTCGCTCCCAGCATAAGGCTGAAAGCTTCAGGGAACCATGTTCTGAACCTCTGGAGTTAAAATTTCATAGTAATTGACATAAAAATAGGATAAAATGGGTTATTTTCCTTAAAAGGAAAAGGGTTACAAGGTTTGATTCATTTAAAAAAAAAAAGTGAAAATGTTTGGTTTTATGCCTGGTAGTATAAATATCCAATTATATTCTCCTGGAGTTTTTTTTGGTCTTTGATGGAAAACTAAGCACCATATTTTAAATATTGTGCAGCCTTTGTGCTTTCATAGTGAAGGTATTCAGGAAGCTAGTAACCATTTGTAGCCTTTAAGATCCCTAAGGAGAATTTTTAATCAGCTTCTATCAATCTGGTTTAGGTTATGCGTGATTTCAAATATCCATGTTACAATGTTTTCAAGCTCAATCTATAAAAGCAAAAGGAATCATCTGAAGAGGATGGGAAAGCTTCAGAGAGCTAGGGATCTGTCAAAGTGCTGTCTTCAGGTTCTCTCCCCTCCTCCCTCAAAACACTTTCTCATTTGGTTGGCTTCAGAAGGGAAGTTCTCCATCCAATGCTTAAAATATTCTCATCTCCTTTAGCATTGTGTTCTTAACTTACAGTTTCTAAAAGTGTCAGGTTTTGGATCTTGTATCCTCCAGTGATGAGATGAGAACACTCTGTAACCAAGTGTGTCTAGTTTCCCTCCTGTGGGAAGACTTTGAGTGGCTGTTGGCAATTAAAGGTAGTTAGCAGTTTCTCGGATGGTGGAAGGGTTGCAGCAGTAATTGCAGTTTTGTCTTTGTTTCCTCTGTGATGGGGAACTGAGGTGCTGCTGACTCAGAAATGACCTGTTGTAGATTTGGTGCTGCTTGTGTTCTCTTGCCCCCCACAACGCTGTCATGACCCAAGGACACCTCCATTTACACTGGAGAAAAGCTCTTACTAGCTATATGCTCATCACTGCCAGTGTGCTGCAGAGCTTGCGCCTAAAAACCAGAAATAACTAACTTTTTGGGGGTAGCTCTTCTTTATGAAGACTGATCTTCACTTCCTTCTTGGAAACTGGTATTTTGAAAAGAAGGAAAGCAGCTGAAGCTGTTGGGGGGGGCTCATACGATTTAAAACTTGGTTTTCCATGACAGTGGGGTGTTTACTCAAGACTGGTGAGCACTGTTATTCCCGAGAGGTGCTGCGGTTTGAACTGGTACCCTGGAACATGCTGCACAGCTCAGAATAAGCGCAGTCGTCCTTTAAGCATTACAAATCAAATGTGTCAGGGATGGAAGAGAACCTGAGAAGGGTTAAATTCAGATGGCTTTAATGAGATCTTATGGCTTTTTTCATTGTTGTATTTATGTACCATATATGAAATTACTAACCTTATAGCAGTCCAGAATTGCCTGTACCAGGTGTTACAGAAGTCTATGCTGGTCACTTCTGTGTAGGTATACATTTATATGTGTATAGATATAAATTTTGTTAACATCTGCCTTTTATTAGAAGCCTTTGGAAAAACAAGTTATGGTCTTGACTTTATAAATGGTGTTAGTTTTGGTTAAAAACATGTCAGGGGATTAACTAAGATCATCACCTAAAATCTCTTTAACTCCCATTTGCAGGAAGTAAACATACCTTTGCTGTTGTTAAATTTTGATGTGTATTCCTCTAAATCAGTATATATAGTATGATTTTCTACAGTGTTTTAGTTTAATTGGTGTCTTCAATGAGTTTGAAGTAAAACCACAAAATACCTACGTTAGAATCAAATGTCTTCTGCCAGCAGCACAGCCAGCGTGTCTGAGCAGCAGTGTTTGCTGTGGCTTTTCTTGGGGTTTTTCCTGCCTGGCTGATTTGTCCATTTCCTTCCTCCACTGGTTTCTTTTGCTAACAAGAGAAACAGATGAAAGGAAACTGCTTAGGTTTTCTAAGTTATTAATAAATTCAAGAGAGAGTTGGAAATGCAAAGTACCTTTTTATCAGTACTATTTTTTTTAAGATACGCATATTTTTCAATCTGTTCTTGCTCCCTCTGGTGGTTCTTCTACTCAGAACATCTAACTTTGTTTTTATGTTTTTTCCATGATGTGTGTTTGTATGATTTGATATATTGGCTACAGCTGCATATGATTATTTCACTAATTCTGGAACCTAACTCTTTCAGACCGGGCATTTGGCAATGGAGACGTTACTGTCTCTCACCTCAAAACGAGCTGGGGACTGGTTTAAAGAAGAACTGCGACTTCTAGGTGGTCTTGATCATATTGTAGATAAAGGTATATATTGGAGATACTGCTCTGACAGTGTGAAAAATTAGTCAATCTTACTGTTTGCTTTTGTTAACGTTCATTTTCTGTGGTTAAAAATATTTTTAACATTGCTCAGAAAAATATATAAAGTTTCTAAAGTACGTAGTTTGATATCAGATCACTGGGAAATACTAGTGACCTTAGTCTGCTGCATGGGGGATTGACAGTAGTTTTATGGTTAAGCAGAATGTGTGTGATGTTGCATATAATATGTGATATTAAAAATGGCTTAAGCTTAGCACACAGATGACTGCTACATATCTCTGTACAGCACACAAATTAACACGCTTATTCTAAAGTAAAAATCTCCTTTACAGTCTTCTAGGATTATTTTCAGGCCTGCCTGACATTTTTTAACTAAATATCCCAGAGAAAGTCAGCCCTTCAAGAACAGATTGTGGGGGGTTTTTTTACTTATTTTTTAAAGATATGCCTTGGTCAGGTTTTTTGGATCAGCATCTCTCAGATAGGAAGAGGGACATTTCTGAAATCAATTCTTGAGCTGAATAAAGCTTGGTCTTAAGCACGCAGAGGGGTGGACAAAGGAAGGACTGAAGAGATGAAAGCATTCAACTTGCACACAGTTTGACTTGTGAAGTGTGGGGAGTGCATGTGCTGCATTTTTTTTCCTCTTCTACAAAACGGTGCATTACAGTTAAGGAACAGAGCCATGTGCTGTACAATCTCTCGGCGTCAGTCGAAAATCAGATATACAGAGAGGTGATTGGTGGCAACGATGACAAACTTGTAAAGCCAAAACTGTAAGGGTTGTTTTTAATTTACTTGGAGAAATGAAAAATTTTGGAATGCTGATCGTGTCTTTGTGAAAACACGGTTGATAGCAACTCTGAGTAGCTCGTTAGTTTGAACACTTGGCTTTTGAACATCTCTTACTGATAGTGGAAAACAACTTCTTTTTGTTTTTTAGTTAAAGAATGTGTGGATCACCTAAGCAGTGATGAAAATGAAGAGAAATTGGTTGCTTCATTATGGGGTGCAGAAAGATGTTTACGGGTCTTAGAAAGTGTGAGTATGAGCAGATGCATTTTTGAAAACTGCATTTTCTCAACTAGACTGTTGCAATGTTACATTCTTTCAACAAATCGTTATGTAATAACACTATAATGTTGATTATTTCTTTTACTAACTTTCTGATGTTCGTCACCATTACTGGAATGCTTGTTTGAAAATGTCTCTTACCGTTCTGCATGTATGTACAACATTGCAAGTTTATTTTTGGTAAGAATAATGGAGCGTAGGGTGATGCTTTTTCTTAAGTTCCTACTATGGATGATGTTTTGGAGGCATGAGTTTAATCCTCAAGTATGTGTCTGGCAATAACACATCATTATAGAAGCGGTATTTTCTTAGAAGCAATAAATCAATGTATATTTTAAGAATTTCTACTTTCAAACATCAGCTGGCTAAGCACTGAAAGAGAAGACTACCCTGAAAGTCAGGCTAGTCCTGTAATCAGTTGAGTGTGTATATTGAGATGGTAAATATTTTTTTATGAGAACTTTGAACAGAATTAAAACACATGGTACTTTTTGAGAAGCTTAATTGACAAGAATTGTGAGCATATGCTTCTCTACAGTGCCTGGCTTTGAGTTTTGTACTTGTTACTAGTGTTACGCTTCTGGTACTGTGATAGGGTAAGCAAGCAGGAGAGTGTTGTGATGTTGTAGTAATACATCTCCACGCATTGTAAGGCAGCGCTCGGGTGCAGGGTACAGGTCAGTGAATCTTAATGACACCTTAAACCCAAGTCAGAGGGCAAATAGCTACAGCAGTAACTTGTTTTCTTCACTAAAGTAGGAAGACAGACTCAAAGATAGTGCAAAAGTAAGCTAAAAGCTGAGAAAGATGAACAACTTGTGAAGTACTACAAGGGTGCCTACTTAAAAACAAATGGCCCCTAGCTCTCTTCCTGCCTTCTGAACAGTAGGAGAAAAATTTGAAGATGCAATTTCTGCTTTTATATTTGATAGATGGAAATGCCGAGCAACAGCACAAGAGCTTTGTTTAGTGGTAGAATATTCAAATTTGAACCACGTAAAGGGTGGCTTGTGATGTAGTAAGATCCTTAGGGACTTGGGAGAGACACCAAAAATCAACACCCCAAACCATGCAAATTTAGGAGAACTTCTGCTGTTTCTGAAAATTGATTCTGAATTTCAATCAAGGGAATCAATTAAAAACTTGATTTTTATGGTTGGATGCATAATAAGGTCTCAGGAGTAGAGTTGATGTCAAGTCCTAAAAAAACCATTACGTATATAATTGCATTCTGTGTTATATTTTTGTATATATTTACTTACACATATACGCATACGCACTTGGGACACTAGTCCCAGGGTATAGATTCAGGGTGCTGCTGTGGCAGAACATTCTGCCACATGGTTTCTGTACTTATGTATCCGGGAAGATGGTTTTATCTTCAGCGCCACAATTTTGTGTGATTAATTACAAGGTGAAAACTCCAAGGAAATACTGGACAATAAGTGAAAGTTTACACTCGGTAATGGCTGAGAAATGTGAAACTGAATAAAGTGGGGTGATGGTAAAAGTGAATGCTTCTCTTTCGAGGAAAAAAAAGTCCCATTTTTAATATTACTTTCTCCTCCCCTTTTTAGGTAACGGTGCATAATCCAGAAAATCAGAGCTATCTGATAGCATACAAAGACTCGCAACTCATAGTCTCCTCAGCTAAGTAAGTTGTAACAAAGAGACACTTCCGCAAAGCACTGCATGTGATCGGGCAAAAAATAAATTTGTTAAACCAAAAGATGCTGGGGGTGGAGAGCCCATACTTTCCACTGTTGTTTTTCATTAAGTAATGCTAAAGTTAACTTAGATGAGGGTGTGGGTAACTGCCCGAGCACTACCAATATGTAGTGCTACTCTTGTTGGTCCCAGAGAAGCTGCAGACAGTGGATTCAGCTGCTTCTGTGCCAATCTAATATGAACACAGAAGAGGGCAGTTGGGAAGCTACATTTATTTATTGTGTTTTCATTATGCTTAAGTGTTTACTGAAATGGAGCATAACAGAATTGACAATGCCGCTAAGAATTAAAATAGTGAAATTCTGTTCTTAGCTGTTCTCCCTGGCAAAGAAGCTTGTACAAACACCTCTAACCCACTTATCAATCTGGGTGAGGTCTCAGTTGACCGGCAGAGATTGTATCCCTCTTGTACTGCTCTTCAAAAGAGAACAAATTAAGCTGAAACTTGGAATCTGCAGACCTCAATGGAAATATAATTTCATGGCTGTAGATTAGATATTTTGAGTATTTATTTAAATTAAAAAATACAAACCCAAAACAAACCACAGTTTACTCTGCTATTTAGATCAATATATATTTTTCACATGTTTAGTTATCTTTATAATTGAAATCAGAATTGTTGGTTTAACACCAAACTAATGCCATGCAGTAGAATTATGCCTGTGGTCCAGTAGTGTTATGAGATTGATTTTTCCTGCTAGGAAGTCATGTGTCATTTATTTATTTCTTACAGAATGAAAATAGCTTTGAGGCCAGAACAAGAGAACATTTGGATAACACTGTCAGAATAATGTTGTGCCTTGATGGTTAGAGGATATGAGAGGCTGGGTTTGTAGGGAGGGGGGAGTATCTTTTGTAGACCATGTGATGAAGTTGGAAAGAAAAATCAACTTTAGAAATCTCAAGCTGATAAAGTTGCAAGCCACAAAGCTCTCCTGGGTTTTGTTTTCACAATTTTAGTTGAGCTCATGAAAGGTTTTAGGGGTGATAAGTTTATTCTCTCTCCCTACAGACTGGTCATGTGGGCATCAGAAAAATTCTGCATAAGCTCTGTATTTGGGGTTGCTTGTTCTTTGCTCCCCCACCCCACCCCGTGAAACAAGTATAAAGGTGGAATGTCCTTTATATTGTGGAGGTAATTTTGTTCTGCATCTTCTCCCTGCAGAGCGCTGCAGCATTGTGAGAAGTTAATCCAGCGATATAATCGTGCTGAAGACAGTATCTGTTTACCAGACAATAAGCCTCTGCCTCACCAGAATGTAACTAACCACGTGGGTAAAGCAGTGGAAGACTGTATGAGGGCCATCATTGGTGTCTTGCTCAACCTGACAAATGATAACGGTAAAAGAAACACAAAAAATTTTGCATATTCTGTGTTAAAGCATCAAATGAAACATTAATGAAAACACTTCTCTTATATTGACTATGGCTTTTCTGTGTACGATGCAGTAAAGGAGTTATGCTTGGTCTACGGTAATCGGTAATTTGTCTTTGCAAATTGGATGAGTAATTGTGGGTATTAAGTGTTAAGATGGGTGCTTTGGCTAAGAGTCCCCTTTGTCTTTAGGGCCGAAAAGTTTTTATCAATCTGCTTATGATTTAGGCTCTATTTTCATAAAAATGAAGATGTTCAAAATTGAGCCTCTGAACTCTTTTTGTTTACAGAATGGGGTAGTACAAAAACAGGTGAACAGGATGGTCTGATAGGCACAGCTATGAATTGTGTGCTTCAGGTTCCAAAGTTCCTACCTCAAGAACAGAGATTTGATATTCGGGTGCTGGTAAGCTGTTGTATTTGTTACGTTGACATAAAGTGATTTGCCCCCTTCTTGTGCGTTTAACTACTCTGGTTCCAAATTAAGGAGCAGCCTCCGTAGTTTTCATTGACCATATAAATACTTAGTGAGGTACTTAAAGAAGGTTCCTGTAAGTATTTGGTGGTTTTAAGCTCTAACCATTTTCCTGTGTTTGGTGGGAAAAGCGCACTGCTAGACGAACAAAGAGATGTAGCTAAGTAAATCTGTGAATTATCTAGTTTTCAGATGTCTTTTCAACTTCAGAAATAGGGTGGATGTTACTGTTTGAGATAAAGGCTTTGTCAAATTTACCTCAGCTTATGTAAAATGGGTCTGTGAGGCTGAAATAGCAACAGTGAAATTGTGTACGTGAAGGGTCTTGTAAGAATATAAGCTAAAGCTTATATTTGAATCCCTATCTGTATTTGAACCCCTAATCTGTAAATGAAATCTCATCTTCAAATATTTTTTGTGTTCATAATTGAAAAAAAAAAAAAGATTCCCGCATACAAGTTCTAGTGTTGCGGGATCTCAGTTTTGTCTCGTATTTCTTTAAATCCTGATCCCTCTGTCTATCAAACTGTTTCATAACTTACTAACACACCTTTATGCTCAGAAAGGTAAGGCCTAAAGAAGACATTTATCTAGATAGATTTTTTTTTTTTTTTTTGCTAAATTACCCTTTTTTAAATGTGTGTAATCCTCTTTGACTCTCCAATTCTTGCAGGGATTGGGTTTGTTGATCAATCTAGTAGAATACAGTGCTCGGAACAGGCACTGTCTTGTCAATATGGAAACATCATGTTCTTTTGACTCATTCTGTACGGGAGAAGGAGATGATAGCCTAAAGATAACTGGACAGATTGATGCTGTTCAGGCTTTAGTGCAGGTAAGAAATGTGTTTTTCCTCTCATAGTTACCATTTCTCATTATCAGGCTGTCAAGGGGGAAGGGAGAACTTCGCAGTGAAGATTTGTCAGAGTGTTTTTGTGTTCAGTATTTCGAGCAGTGAAGGAGAGTGCTGCTCACAACTTTGACTGTCTCAGTACTGTCCATGACAGAAACGGCTTTGCTGGTCAGAGACAGTGGTGTCATTATTACAGACATCCAAAGGCTGCTCTCATGCTCCATAAAGCTTTCTTGTTCCTGTGTAGTTTATTTCTAGCTTTCTTGTTCCTAAATGGTTTGCTTCTACTTTTGTCTTAAACCAGCTGTAAAAATTGTAAGCTACTCTTGTCTTACATACTTTACTTCCATAGATTATTTTAAGTACTCTTCTTTGGGAGTTTGCAACTTTAAATTTAAAAAAAAGTCATGCTTTATAAGAGCAATAAAATATAGATGTAATGATTATGGATGTGAAACAGCATTCTTAATGTTGTATTGACTGACTTGTTAAAAAAAATCCACTGGTAACTTTGGTGAATGAGTTGCACCATGCAAGCTAAAATAAATGCAAGGAAATTACGGCCTTTTTATTTCAATTGAGATAATTTGATGGATGTTTTTAGCAGTTCTTCTAGGTAACTATGTGAAATAACTGTCCGGCAGCAGACAAAAAATCAACAACAAAAATAATATTAAATACCTTAAATATTGCTTTGCAGAGCTGTATATTAAAACTGGTGGTTGTAATGTCTGGGAAATAATTTGCAAGATATGAATGCACAGTATGAGATTGCTGGTTCAGTTGCATCTGTGATAACTCATTTTATATTACCCTCTGAAATTTTTACAGTTTACTTACCATGGTAAAACCTGAGAGAGCAACGAGGGGATAGCTAGCATGGAAAGAACATAAGGATTGGTAGAGAACAAAAATGGACAGGAAAATATGGCAACTTTTATTCTTCAAGCTGTGTCTCAAAGGAAACGATTAAACATTTACGATGCCCAGGAGGAGCCTGCCAACTGGTTCAGCACTGGGGAGGGAGGGAGGCCTTTTCTGGAGAGCACAGCATTAGTGTTGGGGTAAATTATATTTTCCTTTGAAGAAGAAAAGGCTATTGTTACAAAAAGTATTGGAGACTAACTCTACTGAGGGGTGAATTGCAAAGGGGAAATAAACTTTCAAGTATTAATTCAATATGTTTAGGGTTTAATTTATAGCAGAAACTCTCCTGAAATTTTCTCCATTAGCTTTTTCTTGAGCGTGAGCGAGCGGCACAGCTGGCCGAGAGCCAGACAGACGAACTGATTAAAGAAGCTCCTACTGCTCAGCATGATAAGAGCGGGGAATGGCAAGAGACAAGTGGGGAGATACAGTGGGTCTCCACGGAAAAGCCAGATAGTACTGAAGAGAAAGATAAGAAGGAAGAAGATGATGAAGAACTTGATCTTAATAAAGGTACGTTGTTTGGTTGTGATGAGCTCACAAAAGGCAAAGAGCTCTGATTGCATAAATTTCCACCTTGTCCTCTGCTTCCTATCTACATGCAGTCTCCTGGGCTGAGATTTCCTCAGCGTATCCCCAGGCGAAACTGTCACGGATCATAGGTGGGAGCGGTTCAGAGTTGAAGCATGAGAAGTGGGAAGAAGTTATGCTACTTCTTATTTTCTTAGTAGTGCCTTCTATCTGGCCCTTAAAAAAAAAAAAACACCACACCAAAAAAAACCACAAAAACAAAAACCCAACAACAACAACAACAAAAAACAACCAACAAACCAAACAAAAAGATCAAAACAAAACCAAAAAGAACCCCCACCAAACCTTTCCAGGGACATTCTGTGTAAGAAATATTCTGGAAGGGATGGCTTTTAGGCCTTTATCTTGTTCTGAAAAAGTCCTTGAAAGTTACCTGCCTTGACTTTGTTTTCTGCGGTATCAGACATGTTTTTGTCTCATGCTCCTTTGGGTTTGTGATGTTTCTTTTTTTTTTTTTTTTTCCCCCCTCCCCTCCCTATTTGCACATATGCTGCTTCTGTCTCTATCTTCTTTGTTCTGAGTTTCTCTTGCTCCATCGGTGGTGTCTCAGGTACCTGTGTAACACCTCGATGTGCTGCATCTTTGGTAGTTTGGTCCAGGAATTTGAGTATCTCTAAGCTGAGTATGTAGTTTGTCTTTGGAAAATGTATCAGGTCTGAAACATCAGTCCTTCTTGTGTAATGTTTTGATAGTAGGTGCAGTGTATTACTTGAAATAGCGTTTTAATCTTCTAATAGTAGGTGCGGTATATTACTTTCTCCAACCTTGCTTTATATCCTTCCTTCTTTTTGTAGCTCTGTCAACCGGTGTCTGCAGCTATTTGTGGTTTGCCCAAACATGCTGAGTCATTAGCAGTGCGCTGTACCTGTTATCCTTAATACCATAAACGTCTTTTGGTGGAAGTGTTGCTGTCTTATAGTATCACGTGAGAGTTGTATTGGGTGTGTTAGGCATACAGTTTGCCCGTTAAAATGACAATTAATAAAATACTATACAATGCAATGAGCTGAAAGCAAATGAATGCCATTTTTCTGTTCAAGAATGTGTTGCCGAGTTAGTAAGTATGGCGTTTGTCCTATTTGTGCCCCTGAAGTCTCAGTTCAAAAGCTTGTTCTGTTTGAGAAAACAGAATTCTGAAAAGTGATAATGAAAGATTGTATCTGAAGCAGTAGAAGATACCAGCTGCTTAGAGAATACAATACACTCGGTTGTCTCTCTTTACAGCTCTTCAGCATGCTGGGAAGCACATGGAAGACTGCATTGTGGCCTCATACACAGCGTTGCTTCTAGGCTGTCTCTGCCAAGAGAGTCCAGTAAGGGAATAAATCAATAACTTTTAAGTCCAATACAATTTTTAGTGAAGTAATAATCTGCAGTATTGAAATGGGTTTATTAAATTTGGGTTCGATGTGAGCTAATACATGGATGAAGCTGTACTGATGTATCTAGTTCTGTGAAAAGTTGCCAGAGGTATTCCATCCAAGACAAACTTTCTGAACATCAGTATGTTTATTAAAAACAGTTGGAACTGAATATTTAACCTCTTGTGCCTCTCTCCCCTTTGCTGTTAGTCTTGGCCAACAAATGAACTTACTTCAGAAAGGCGAAGGAAACTTGGCTTGCCTGTTCTGTAATTATACAAGCTTGCTTCACTTCTTAGTAGTTTCAATAAGCATGTTAACATCAGACTTGTTTATTCTTTTTTTTATCAGTCTGCTTTGTTTTGTTTTTTCCTCCACTGAAATGACATGAAATTGTATATGTCCATATTAGTTGAAGATGATTGCCTCAGATTGGAAATACATAATAGAAAGCTGTAGTTAAAAATGTGGAACTCTAACAGCCGAGAACTTAATAAACTCTGCTGTCAAATATATGCTCAAATAAAAATGAGGTTCAAACCTGCCTTTAGGCTTGTCTGAATTCACCAGGATGGCAGAAATGGTCGTTAACATGCTGTTCTGTACCTTTTGACTGGCAAGCTTCTGTACCCTTTTAGTGTTTGGAGTGATACTGACAATAAGTTCAGTAATTCTCAGCCCTTAACAGTTCTAAAGGGAGATTCTGCTCCATGTCAGGAGAGTAATCTGGTGGGGTTCTTAGCTCTTGATAATCTTGTGTGTCCTGGGGAGGTCTGACAGTGGTCATGATCCTTAATTAAAAAAAAAACCCAACCAAACAAAAACCAAAATATTTCAGCACTTAAACACCATAAACATACGAGTATTGTTTGAGAGAGACTTAAATTATAGAGATGACAGCAAAAGCCATCTTAATAATGCTGTGAATATACTTTGTCTTACTGCATCTGACATGCAGAGTAACGTAGGTCTGTGTTGGAAAAATATTTCCCAAATTAAAATAGATTGTTTTATTTCTTAGATCAATGTGACTACTGTGAGGGAGTACTTACCTGAAGGGGACTTCTCAATAATGACTGAAATGCTCAAAAAATTTCTCAGTTTTATGAATCTTACTGTAAGTAATACATATTTTAAATTGATGTATGTAGATACTTTTGCAATTGTGTTTTCTGTTACTGGTCCGTACATTTTTAGAAGCATTTAACATTTTTCAGTTCGTGCCTTTAGAAAAGCACAGGATGATTTTTCTGTTTTTAAATACTGAAAACCCATTTGTCTGTCACTATTTGGGTAGTAAATGGAGCGAAGCTACTTGCATTCCATTTGATTTTGTGGCTGGTCAGGAAAATATTTCTGAATCCTCTGCCTGAACCTAATTGCTTTTACTGATATATAATTCTAAATACTAAAACTCTGAAATGAGCATAGCTCTCAAATATTTTCAAGAGATATTACAAATGCTTGTTTGTTACTTCTGTTTTCTATTACATTTTCCAGTGTGCTGTTGGAACAACAGGCCAGAAATCTATCTCTAGGGTGATTGAATACTTGGAACACTGCTAGATACTTAACTTCCGCTGCAGGCACTCTAATGCTGGAGCTACCCTTAGACAAAAGAAGAAGTCATGAAAGAAGTCCTTGACGGATATACCAAGAGCATTCATCTGTGTCATTCGTGTTCGGATTTTTAAGGCTACCTGGTCTCTTAACCATGCATTCAGCATTTTCTAAAAGACAGTTACTACATCAATCTGCAACTATCAAAAATGAGGGGAAAAAGGTTCTGAGGAAAATAAATAAAGAAACCGTGCTGTTTATGATGCAGTGCAGTATTTAAATATTTTCTGGCAGGGTTTACCCTCCCTATCTTCTTTTTTCTTGCTTTGTTCGTGACAAGTTTCAAGGGGAAAAACTTGCTGCTGATAGTGCAACTGCTGTTTACTGTTGAGCCACTGTTTCATGCCAGCCAGGTGCAAAGGCAGCTTAGCTACTGAGGTATCAAACAAATGTTCTAATAAAGAAGTTCTGGACAGCAGCACCGCTCCTATTTGAGTTTAATTTGCTCTTGCTTTTTTTATTACTAGATGATTCCAAAATCATAAAATATAAATTTTTAAATACTTTTGTGATTTTAACTACTGTCTATATTTAAAATTTGTTGGAATCCAAAGAGGCGAGGATTGGATAGTTTATTTTTTATACTGTTTTGATTGAAATTAGGTTGTTGAACTATTTCTCACTTCTAAAACTGTCATGGCCCACGTACTGTAAACTGATAGACCATAACGCTTTCTAGTTCCAAGAAGCATACAAACCCATACACACACAAAGCCATTTGAGGGTATGTTATCCACAAAAGAAATAGTAACTGTAAAAAGTTGTGCCCTGTTTAAAAAAAAAAAAAAAAAAAAAAGGAAAAAAGAAAACAAAAGAAATATTAAAAAAACCACCACCTTCAATCCCAGGGTAGTTTACACTTCTAATAAGCAAAAACTTTGAAATGCTGTTTTAATTTGTTTCAAGAAAGCACTCAAGATGTATTTTATAATGCTCAATACAAAGAATTTGGATGTTTTAGGGGGAAGAATTTTAAAGAAGCTAAAACACCAATGGGGATTAATGTTTCCAGCTGACATAATCTTTCTATTTCATTCTTCTGTAGTATGACAAAGTTTAAATGCATACAACACAAAGCCTTAAATTGCTGATATAGCTAAGATTTTGTTCAGTCTGAGGTCTAGTTCACAGCAAAGCATTGTGTTTGAAGACTGAAGTGGAACAAAGAATCCCAGAAAATACATGACTTTTTTGAACAATTTTTTTCTTGCACTCATTATTCAGACCACCAGAATTGGTAATTATTTTTATTAAGCTGGTCTTGAATATTTGCAGACTGTTCCGAGATCTACTTCATCAATATTTTTAAATACCTGTATAGGTAGTTACATCATGTTATTCCATTGAATTTGTAAAACTTGAAGCCATAAAAATATTAGTTCTATGTATAATGAGGGGGAAATAACAGGAAATCTAACCTGCTTTTAGATCTTGTGTTATCTCCATGTATAAAGTTAAGAACTTGTGCTTTTGTATCAGTGCCAGCTGTAAATTTTTTACATACAGTGGCTGCCTTCTATGTCTTCCTATTTTTGATAATGCAGATTGTTGGGAATTCTGTAAGGAAGTAACTGATTAGCGGCAAAAATCCTATGTTGGTCATACTTTTTTGCGTTTTCTCTCATCACCTTCTAAAACTTAGTGTATCAGTGTAACTTAGAAAAGTTTTTGAGGTTGTATTCCCCTTTGTTTAAAAAAAACCAACTCAGTATTGACAGAGAGGGAGAAGCTGTATGTAAATGGCCTACATCAGGAGGAAAATATTGCCCATCTGGCTTTCTGAATTTTAGAGGTTTTCACTTACAATTGGATTTCAAATTTATGATATAGCTTTCTGTGGAGAGATGGCAAAATACAGATGCGATGATGGGGGAAAGCAGGAGCAACTACCTTTCTTTGTTACACTGCTAACTGTTTGGGAATTGATTTACCTCAGTGTTTAACAGTTTTTTTTAAATGTAACTAATTGTCAAGCACTGACAAATGCAGATTTTATTTTTTTTTTTTCTTGAGGGTGGGGGGAGAAATCACCCTGTGAACTGCAGTGCATTTTTGTGTGTTAGACCCTCAAATAACTCTGCATTAAAGGGTACTTGAGGCCAACTTGCAAATTAAAGTTTTAAGGAACTTTTTTCCATTGTAAATATTTGTGTAAATACTCTCAATTGGAAATTAGAACAGTAGAGTACTTTTCTGAATCCAATCCTATTTTTATTTTATACAGTATTTCTCAGCTGTGATCTTTGGAGCAAAAGCCAACGGCAGGAAAAATAGTTTGTACCAGTTTCATGAAGTATGTCTTTGGGTTTTTGTAAATAATTTTAACTCAAATAAAATTGCTACTTTCAATACATATCTTGTCTTTTAACATGTAATAAAACACTCCTCTGACTGCAGAAAGAAGGCAGTGTCAGGTAAATTGCTGGGGGGGGGGGGGGTGGGGGGAGAGGAGGGAAAAAATGATAGAAGAGCACCCTGACGGTAGTGCTCAGTTTTTCACTGGCATGTTGGGACAACAGAACTCAGTGCCTGGACCTGAGGCCGTGGTCAGTCAAACCAACTAAGGCTTGACATTTTTTGGAGGTGATGCACTCAATCTCTTCACATTTGGGTGTTCTCCATGCAATTTGCTATTGATGGTTCAGCTGAAGGAGCATATAACAGCTCCAAAGAGCTGCAGTTAGAATAACAAAAATATGCTAAAGCGAAGGGGAAATGAGGCAGTTGTGGTGGTGGTGATAGTTTTCACATCCTGGGGGATGTTAATGGCTTCTTTCTTCAGTGGAAAATGAGAAAATTACCACCAGCATTGTTCTGTTTCTCTATTAATATGAATGACACTTGAATTTCAGGATGGATTTTTCCCATGGATTTTCTATTAATTGATGCAACTAGTAGAGGTACAATATGCGGTAACTCATGAACTGTAAAGGGAGTTGAATGTGGCATCTCTTGCCACTTTAACAAGCATCAGCATAATATAACTTTATTTTTGTGCTGTAAAAGGATGTTACTGGAGTTTTGAAATATGGAGAAGTGTTATTAGTGTATGGCACTGTAGGAGGCAAATACAGCTTCATGTAAGCAAATGCTTAAAAATCAACATCTGGTAAAAGTGTTTCTTTGGGGTTATTTTGTTGGTAGATATGTGATGGAAGCATTGTGTGGATGCTTTGAGATGACATCAGCATTTTCAGGTTAACAGGACAATTGTGAAGCTTCTACAGAAGATTTGGGAGTCATGGCCTTTCACATAGATTATTTCACTTTCAGACTGTTTTGAAATGCATGATTTGCATAACAACGGAGTTAACCGGCATGATCCCTACAGCACTGGCTTACCAGAAGCTTGATGTAAAAGCAGGTAGTAGTGCTGCAGATTCCTCAAGTTGGCCTAATGGAGTTGGTTTTGTGCTGTCAGCAGATTGAGTCTCTCTGAGCAGAAGATTGGACAGTGATCACAAAGGTTTAAAAGCTTTGTTCTTCCCCCTGAGCCAAGCGTCTGTGCCAGGGGTGCAGCTGGAATAGTGCAGTTCTGGTAGGGAACTGAATAATCACTGCACGGCTGCTTCTGGGTGGTCGAGAAGGCAGTGGGAATTCTCATACCGGTTTTAGGGTGTTACATTTTTTTAACTTTTTCTGTAACAGAACATATCCAGCAGGAGTTTTTTGCTTTTTACCATGTTTTCAGGACCAGCTACCTCACTGAATTGATAAGGATGTCTTTGGTGTCAGATGCCCTAGCGAGTGTTCCGTCTGCCCTCGTTTTTCCTTCCTGGACATCAGTAAATCCTCCTTTGAGTAAGCAGAAGTCAAAGCAGACTTGGTTAGCTGGGGCTATTACCAGGAAAGCCCGCATGGCTTTTTCAGTAATTGATACAGAAATCAGTAATTCAGTAACTAAAGGGGTACTTTCCTTGTTTAAATGGCAAGGAAAACCAAAAATGTGTATGTGAGCTCAAAAGATAAAGAGGAATTAAGTAGCTGCCTTTCTTCTGCATCAAGCCCTGCCTTACAGGATGGCTCCTTAATTGGGTTTTTGAAGCTAATGAGATTGGAATTTGCGCTGAATACTGCTAGCCAAGTGTTCTTAGAACCAGGCCAATGTAAATCTTGGTGCTGCTGCTTCTCCTCTGTGTAATATGTTAATTCGTCTTTGGGTAAAGGACACTACTGGATTATTTTAGCTACGTGGAACAGAAGCCATTCGTACATATTGGTTTTTTTACCTGCCCTAAAGGTCCCCTATCCAAGGGACTGTAACTTATGAAGACACTTGCAGCGTCAGGAGGTGCGGATAGTCTTACTGTAAGTAAAAGTGAAAGTTATAAATAATGCAACTGCTTGAAGTCCTTATCCAAGGGTGGATTGAATTACTTATGCCACAAGGATCTTTATTGCAACTGTGAAAACTGGACTTAATTTGCATATATGGGTTAAGCCTCAAGTTGCCATGCTTGGTGTGAGACATCTGTGTGTGACAGTGGGTGCTCTCTGGTGATGCGGAGGGTGTTGTAAGGAGGCCTGGAAAAAGCAGTCATCACTGGGAGGGAAGTGAACTATGCTGGAGACTGCCTTACATTTGAAAGGCAGACATGTTCGTATTTTTCACCTCCTGTCTTCCAAACGGTATCTGGAAGTCTCCTAACCCCCAACTTTTGCTACTACATGTTGAACGTCCTTTTCATCAGCTTAGAGGAAGTAAGGGCCAAAGAATTTGGTGTGATATCTGGAAAGCCAGATTACTAAATAATAAAGGGAGTTGTTGAGCCAGTAGTACCCGTTTCCCTTTATGCCCACTAATTAGACTCAAAATTCTCATCTGTCTTAGGTGATCCAGAGTTATTTAGAGGAAGATTCATTGTTGAATAATTATTAATAGTAGGTTAAACTTTTGCAGGGTAAAATTTGGTGATAAAAAGAGGACTGAGTTTGGGGTAAAGGGAAGAATAACAGGAATTTTAGTTAGATTTACTCTTTAGTGTGGGAATTCTTTAAGTTCCCTGTATTACAACAGAAGATTTAATCATGTCTCTACAATTAATTTTTTAAAAGTGGGGAGGAAGAGTGTTAACCCAGAGCGTGGGGTGGATTAGATGATTTTTAGTTCCACTTGTAAAGCTTGAACTTGTGATTGTGTCCTAGAACAACAGTTCAGTCTTGGTGAAGCAAGTGAGTAATGATAGTTCGCATGTGTGTGCTGCTCTTTTCCCTGAGCTTCCTAGCCGTCACTTTACCCAGTGTATTCTCATCACTGAAAATAAAGGCTGAGAAGTGGGTGTTCCACCAGGAGAAAGATTTGAGTCAAAGGTGCACCAAAGTGATTATGTGTCATTGTGGAGATGAATATTTACCACCTGGATAAATATTTCTGTTAAAGACCCAAACCAGACTACTTCTTACCTTGTGTCGTGTTCTCCTTCAAATTCACTGATGTTTAATCCATAGAAACCAAAACTTGAGGAAAGTTACAAGGCCTACAGTTTGGAGGAAAAATATCCCAAACACAGGTGCTAGAAATAATTTTAGTATTTTTCCAGCCAGTAATTGACCAAAGAAAATGTATTTAAGTAGCCTGTTTGATGGGAGAAGGACTTGTGAATGTGGCTGTGATGTATGTCCCAGTGGCAGTTGCTGCTGTTTGCTTTCCTTCTGCCTTACAGTGTTCTACTTGGTGGAAAGCAAACCTTGATGGAAAATAGGTGGGTATGTGTGTGCATGCACACACACACGTATATATCTGTATATATAGTTATTTTGTTCTTGTGCTGTTACTAGCACCTAATGCATGAAAGTCAAGGTGAATGGTGTTTCTCCAGAAGTTTGAATGAGAAAGATAAGAAAGGAGTTGCTTTTGCATTAAAATGATACCATTCAGGAGCTATGCACACACCTGACTGCCTCTGTGAATGATCCCGAAGTTGTGACCCTTGGGGGTTTTTCATGGATACGTTGTTGGCTCTTGAAAGCATTTCTGGGACAAAAAGTTTTAAAATATCCAGCCTGTGTTGTTTACTGGGTTGCTGTTTAATTTGTAGTCTCGGTTTGAGTGGAATTTTAAGTACACACCATAGAAAAATTTGCAGTAAGATCGCTTTGTGTCGCAGCTTTACTCTAAGGTATGAATTTAGATTCAAAGGGGTGATATTTAGGTTACTGAGCCTCAAGAAGTTGTTTAGTCATGTGTTAAACTGCTGTGTAACAGCTGGCGTCATTTTGCTGGCTCATAGTTTGAAGTCTTCATTCAACGAGGAACTTAAAGGCGAGGCTAGCTTATCCAAATTAAAAACGCCATCGTGTTTGTCTAGGCTAAAGTGCTATAATGAAATTATACTTTAGCAGCAGAAATGGAACATTGTAAATTAAATAGAAGTGATGCAATTATTGTTTGTAGTCTCCTTTGCCCTAACTATTTTTAAAACCTGGCAATAAATTTTTAATAAGAAAAATTTAATCTTCCTAATGGAAAACTCCAACTGGAATTTGCGTGTTTTAGTATATTACTGCATGTCATGCATCCAGTTATAAAATAGAGCTTCATCTTGCAAAACAACATATTTTTTAATCTGTGATACCTTAGATTAAAAGGAGATTCTTACTGAGGATTTTGCAAGAGCAAATTTGTAGCTATTTTATCCCAGGTAATAATAAAATTTCCTCCTTCCTTATTTGGCGTAGGCTACAATGGCTCATGAAGTATCATTGCAAATGTGAGACAGAGCCAAGTATCGTATAGGATTTCAAGTGTCCTTTATGTATTCCTGTAGAACAGCAATTAAAATTGCTGGGACAAACCAGTACTCTAGAATGATTTGCTAGTCTATTATCCATCCAGTCTAAGACTGTAAGAAAAAAAAAATCACTGAGAACGAAAACAATTTTTATGTTCTTCACAATAAGACATAAATACATGGCTATCTTAGTGTTGTCATACAATGTTAAGAGGTTTAGACAAAGATGAAATATACCGCAAACGTAATTTTATTTAACACTTGTGATTAGCATTCAGAGGTTTTCGGGAGAATTGGTTTGTGCTGTTTGATTAACATATGTAATGTAAGTTCAGCTTTGTCTTCTGAAAATCACTAAAATGTGCTTTGGTTTTTGAACTTTGACAGCTGAGACCAAATGAAGCGGGTCTTGAAGCACAGCTGTCTGCACAATCCTACCCTTCTCTGAGGATTTTCACTGGACACAGTGTTCAAAATGCTGAATGCAGAGCCTGACGCTGTTAACCTTAGTCTGTCCTGCATTACACTGGTGGTCTTTAAAGCTGAGTTCAGTCTATATCCCTTTTTCTGGGAGAAACCCTCAGCAATTTCTCAGTACATGCCTAGTTCTCAGCAAGATCAAAAGTCCTCCTAAGTCAATGCAAGCATGAGGTCGGACCTAGAGGAGGCTGGCTTGGGGAGGCACATGTGGCCAAGCCCATGCGCTTGAAATCCGCTGAGCAAGACACCAGATACGTCTGAAGAAGCTGGCATGGTTACAGGGGCTTGGCTGAGGTCACTAGAAGCGGCTGTCTCGGGCTCTGGCCCAGGAGCTCAAGCTGTTCACAAAGGAAAAGTATAAGATCAAGTGGGGGAGGAGGGTACCTGCTCAGGCTGTTTCTGCTGAACACCAGGTTTTGCTGATACTGGAACCCCACTGTGTTTCCTGGGCCTGAATTCAAAACCTGCCAGGTTGCTGAGCCATTGCTAGCATCATTGCAGTGAGAGGAGCATGCGGTACCATGGGAATGTAGCTTCTCTCCTGGGTCTAGCAAAAAAAAAATCTTGGCTCTAAGCTGTTGGAAATGATAACCAAAAGACCTGAAGGAGTTCTATGAACCCGGATTTCACTAACTACATATGTGAGATTTTACTTAGATTTTGTGAGTATGTGGCTTGACTTCCCAAACAGGAGGCGTGGGCTTAGAGAGGTGGAGATCATCTCCCTTTCAAGCAGGATTTTGGGCATATGCGAGACAAGGATATTCAGAAGAACAGGATTTTTCTGCACAGCCTTAGTCATTGTCTTAATTAATTGATGTCTGCTCAATGAATTATTCATGTCCTGAAGATTAAATAAGAATTCTAGAGATTCAGACTTGTGAAAGAAAATAATATTTGTTAGCGTGCTAGTGCTGAAACTTGTCATCCATCTGTGACCAATGGTGGGAACAGAAAATACCCTTGATTAACAAGCTTTCCGTCGAGGTGAAGTCAGAGGGACAGAGATCTGACAGGGTGAAGAAGACCCATCATGCAAGTGATGACCTATCAGAAGCTGGATCAACATCTGGGCCTGGCATTTAGTTGCATGGCACTTCCTGTTCTCAAGTGTCAAGTGTTTCTTGTCAGAACAAGATACCACAGAGAGCTTTTGAGGGGCTCCAAATGGGCTAGCAATTAGCCTGTGAATACTTTGCACTTCCCAAATGAGATTCCAGTAGTACTGCACGCCATCTAGGATTAGGTCGCTATCTCCCAGCCTATTGCCAAACATACCACCTACAAACAGTTGCCACAAAGACTGCGTACACCGCTGCACCAAAAGCAGCTTGGCTGCAACACTGAGAACTTAGCAAGACAGAGCGAAGGTCAGTATTCTGCCCTAAGGTTGGCAGTACACGGCATAACGTCTGCAGGTGTGATGGCAGGCTCCAGAACCACAGCGGCATTAGGTGGCTGGGTGCTTTCCTTGGAAGCTGCTTTGCTCTCTTCCTTTGAATGCAGTTGAAAACTGTAGTACACAGCTAAGAAATCTCTTTACATCATCACCTCTACCTCTTCCCCATCTCTTTTCAATATCACCACTAAAACAAGGTTTTACAAGAGAAGTCCTTGTTGGGCAGAAGTACTTGAAAGTTGTTCTTCAGCACCAGGAAGAAACTTTCATTCTGTTTTCTTCCTATTCGGGGGGGGGAGAATAATTCATCCTGACCTGCTGAAGAGGCTTTTTTTTAAAATGGCTACTGTTTCAGGATGCTGAGGTTTGCTTCCATCAGCCTAAGGTCCAGGCTGCTTCATGGCACTTGGTTTACGGCCCAGCTTTCCAGTGCCAGTTCCACAGAAATACTATGCAGACACGAAGTTACCGGTCCCGAATTTTCATGTCACAGTAAGTACCAGCACTGACCGGTCTGCAGAGTACCACGCAGTAGTAGTAGAAAATATGAGGTGCTATACTCAGAGGTGAACTCACTGGCCACGATATCTAATTGTAAGAATAGTTATACTAGAGTGTAACTCTAGTTGTTTGAGGTGCTGTGAAAGGTGTGAAACCCATAATCTCTTGCTCTCAATGTTTCAGAATAACCATCATAAGCATCAAACTGCAAAGGAACAAGAGGAAGATTACAGGTCTCGTGTTCTTTTTACTTGTATAAGGAGAGAATGGGGAGGCTCAGGAACAATTCACAACCCAGCTTTTAATACAGCTCACCAAAAGAAGCTCCTCAAGATCCTGAGCTCAGGAGCAATAAGTGTTCCTCTAGCAGGTTTCATGCTGACGACTCTATCCCTGTAGAAATAGGGTCACTGTTGGAGGCATGTTGTAACTCTGCCTCCACTGGTCTCCCTGGCAGCTGGCAGTAGTCCAGAGGAATTCTCCTGCTGCATTTCTGTGGCTCTCCGGAGCACTTGGGGGATTGCTGAAGTACATCTGAAGTCCTGTCTCCGTGATGCTCCGCCCCACGGCAGTGGGGGAGGTCTGAGATCTGCCCTGCTATGTGTGTATGAGCAAAGGAGGTAAGTCTGTGTGCACTTGACTCCAGAATGCCTCCTTTCATCAAGGAGCTTTGTAAATGCACCTGGAGCCTTACATGGGGGCCACAGCCCAGGGAGAGCAGAGGAGTTCATTGCTACTTGGAAGCTGTCATACTGGTTTATACTGTCCTGGTGACACTGCTCATGTACATGCATAACAGGTACCACACTCTGGTCAGCCTGCAGAAGTGTTCAAAGGAGATCTTCTGAACATACAGGTTGTTGGTAATAATGGGGGATTTGGGATGGGAATATGAGGTTTTATGAAAGGCAAGCGAAAATAAGGTGTTAAATTGTCCTGCATAGGGTTAAATGGATTATGAAACACAAGAAAAGCCACTACACTTGCTGGAATTCACAGATGACTATGAAAAAGATGGTGTGTGAATGTAGGATGTCTTTAGTTAGCTTCCTTGCAGCACTTAAACACAAGATTTACTAAAGAGACATCACCGCCAGTGTTCTGGCAGACACACGCTGCTCTAGTCTCTTACTGTTTGTCACTATTTGGAAAGGATTTGAAGACAGAGAGCATATTGATTAAAAATAGACTTCTTGGAAACTTGGTTGAGGGAAAAGTGTCAAGGAGGTGCCAGTGTCAAAGCATGAACTGTATAGGAATGAAAAGAGCTGATTATCAGTAACTATCAGGCCCAACTGGTACGGACCGGGAGCCCTAAAGCAACTCAGCAAATGACTGTGGCTTACAACGTGTCACTTACAGTTGGAACTAGGGGAAAGACTGTGACCACAAGCTTTCAAAAGAGCTTCAGAAATAATCCTACTAACCGCAGGCTAGCAAGTTTAACTTCATTCCAAAAGAAGAAAGTGCTAGAATTTACATGCTATAATAAAGCCAAGGCAGCTGATGAGGTACTTGGCTAAATGTTATGGGGAACCAGCTGCTGTAACCTTAAGAGAAACCGTAAGCCAGGATTGCTCTTAAAACTTACGCAGACAAGTGTGACACAGTTAATATAAAACCATGCAAGTGTTGGTTGCAAGGAACTCGGGAGATCACGTAGCCCAGACTTGTGCTCAAAGTGAGATGGGTGACCAAGCTTGTTCAGGTCAGCCCTGGCTCTGTCTAGCCCAGCCTTGAAAACCTCTAAGGATGGAGGTTTCACAGCCTCTCTAAGTAATCCACACCAGTGCTGTACTACTGTCCTAGTGAAAAAAAATAAGGTGTTACTTGTCAAATTAAAAAAAATTTAAAACATTTTTAGAAAAATCAAAGTATTCACTAAAGCGTCCTAGAGACCCTAAGCCACGCATAGAGAGAAAAGTCCTCTATTGGACTGATAACCTCAATCCAAGTGTTTAGAAGAGAAGAGCTGAGCAGAAATAATCCGATCCACGCAGGAAAGGACACTGCTGAGTTACCAAGGGGTGTGGGCGGAGTTCTGTGCTGTTGTGTGGGTTTGTGATTGACTTGACAAGGGGAGTGTGGTGGGTGGGAAGGGCGATGGACTGCAGGTGTTTGGCAGTCTGTGGGTATTTGGTTATTCATGATAGTCAAATACAAAGCTGAATGCAAAGAGCTGCAGAGGCTCTAATGAATGATGGCATGATGAAAAGCCCAATGAAATGCATGTGAGGGAAAAATAACTCTATACTTACATCAAGTTAGACTAAAAATTAACTTGCTGCCAGGAAGAAAAAAAAGTCTGACTGTTCAGTTTCAGTAGAGAGCAGAAAGACAATTGTAACATTAAGTGGTATTAGGAAACAAATAGAAGAAGAAAACAGGAACCATCTTCATAGCACAGAATGCATCCATGATGTTGCCTTGTTTTGAATACAGCATGGATTTTAGGAGACAGCAAGACAGAGGCAGATACAAAAAACAGCCTCTTTATCTTCCTTTCTTCTGCTTTATAACCTGAATAACCAGCACTATGGGTTGGTGAAAGAGCTTCAAAGAGCCCAGAATTCTTCAGCTTGCAGAAGAAATCATGACTGGAGGTATGCAATTGGGAACAAAAACCTCAAATATGATGTGGAAAATGTAAATAGGAAGAGTGTTTCTCCCAGAGTTCTCCTTCATCCTTACAAGAGGGAACCCAGTGCAATTACCAGGTAACAGAATTTAAAATGAGCAAAAGGAAGTATATTTTAACACAGCACAGAATTAAACTGTGGAACTTGCTGCCTCACAATACTGGGAACTGTTCACTCTGAACATTTTGCTACTAAGCATTAGCCTTTGCATACCAGGCAGCTAAAATTCACAGCAATGCATGACGGAGCAGTGGCAGGTCTCTCTGGTGTCTATAAGAACTGGTGTCTCCAAAATTTGCACCAGTCCCCCCCTCTTTACTGCACTGTTAGTTTGTGGCATGTGCTCTTCAGTGTGTACGTGCAGCAGGAGCAGCTTTACTTGGAGTCTAATTCCTCAGTTACCCAGCAGTGCCCCAGACACCGCTATGCTTCAGGATTAGCTGGGCTTAAATTCCTGGCTGACAATCTGAGAGTGGCAGGCTGGGCAGAGCCTGGCTCCCCCATCGGGCAGGGAGAGAGTTTCCACCCTCACGGCTAAAGCACTCTCCTTCCTATGGAAGGATTTCCCTGCACCTGCTTGGATGGTAGCACAGGTCTATTCCCATTTCTACCATACTTCTGGTATGTTTTTTCCGGAGTTCACCGTATACCCATTTATCCCCTTCCTGCTGCTTTTCTAGCTCTAATTTCCCTTCACTTCCCTATACCCCACAGCCTCTGTGTGCCTACCAGCCCCTGTATAAATAATTTGTGTTCTTTTCAAAAATAGTTTGAGTCCCCTCTGAATAACCTACCACACTCAGTTTGCATTTCAAAAAATACTAAAAAAAATACCGTGGCCAGATAGACATGCCATGGCAGCAGATCTTGCTCACATTTTGACCCTGGGTAGAGTTCCAGTTTCTGAGGGCTAAAGACGGCTTCAGTTCAGTTGACATACGTATCCCCTTGAGCTGTTCAGGTCACATGAAACCAGGCTGGCGAGAAACCTCCTTACCCAGCCTTTCTGCAGCTCTCACTGCTTGGCGCATCGCACATGCCTTTCAGGGGAGCTCAGCTCTGTCTTTAATGCTGTTCTCCCTGCGGTGTCCTCAGAGTGACAGGGAGGGAGCTGTGAGATGGATGTCCAGCCACCAAGATCAGTGAGGGGGCAGCCAGAGCTGTGGGCACACTCCCATGCACCCTAGGAAACGCTGGTCTTGGGGCAGTCTGTATGCTGAGAACAGCAGTTCATATCCCTATAAAGTGGCAACGCTGAGCTCAACTCCTGCAGCATCACACGCTGCTTGTTCTGAGACCGTCCCAGGATGTGTGAGGGCTTTAGCGTAGTTAGGAAAGTCAGCCTTTACACAGGACTTCCTAAATTTAATTGCATATGCAAGTGACACCAGTTCAAGCTCGTAGAAATGTATACTGCTCTGGTGTAAGTCCAGCTCTGGGTTAATTATTAAGGAGTGGTATTTTTAGTCAGCATTTGCAATAGATTCCACATCTAAAACCTCGTTCCCATGCAAGTTCATCACAATGTCAAGTATTTAATTAATTAGAACATTCATTTTAAAGGTGTTACTGCAATTATTAGAAATGTTTGTCAAAACCTGTTTGATTCCCATCCTGGCCCCTACCCACTGGGAAGGCTAATCAACTGTATGAGTTCTAGCCATGTTTTCTAACCTCACAGAGTGCCAAGTTTTCCCAGGATATAAATATAAATCCATAGAAGGGGGGAGGGAGGAAGAGTTGGTTTACAAGAAATCAGAGATTCTTTCAAAGAAATGTATAAATGTTTCAAGTTAAAGTCAACAACTAATCTGCTATTCTGCCAATAAGAAATGTATACATTTTAAAACAAGTAAATTAAAAAAAAAAATGCAACACTTAAAATCTTTTTTTAAAAAACCCAAAAAACACAAACCTTAAACAGTTGGCAGCTCTTAGCATCATTTGCCTAAATTCATAGACTAATTTACATTTAAGAGTATATTACCATGAGAACTTTTAAATCTTACTAAATTCTCTTCTTACTACTAAACTTTTTTTTTTCTGTGCTTTCTTCAAGAAAAGTGATATATAATCTGGAATTTCTTCCACATGCAAGGACCTTCATCCTGCATCTCTAACCCTGAGTGCACTTTGAGCACTACTGCGACAATGTAGAGTAGACTTAAAGCATGTTACCTTCAAAATCTTGTTTATGAAGAAAGAGGAAACATATCATATATAGAAAGCCAGGAATTTATTGTTAGTATAATAGAAATCTGAAGTCTAGTCTGAGAACGATTGTTAGTCCAGATGTAATTATTCCAGAAAAAAAACACCTCTCTACAGAGTTGCAGTAATAATTAAAATAACAATACAGTTAAAACTGTTATACTCGCGCTTCCTAGCTGCTTCTCCCTTTTCTGGTGCTATGCTCACCCTGCCACTGCATCTTGGGATCTTCAGGTTGGTGGCCTCAGGCCAGCAGTAGAGGTGCTAAGGCTGGTCATTGAGTCTTTTGCTGGGAGGAATGTGATGTGGATGGCTGCATCTTTCTTGCTCTGGGATCCACCTGGGGGCTTTTTTATGTTTGCCAACTGCCTTTCACGCCTTGCTGTTTCATCACTGGTTTGCAACTCAACACGATGCATCATATATGGTAAATTTGGGTATCTTGCATATGCTAGAAATTTTGTTCTATTTTGTCTGACTCTAGGTCTGTATTTCTTTTTAACAGAAAATAATTGTTGCTTTCTTTATAGCTGTGGTATCACCAGTGGCAAGACTGTGCTTCATCATTTGTCATCTTCTGCCTCCACTCCCCCACTGCATCCTGTGCCTCCACCTCTCAAGGCCTCTGCTGTCATCCCAGGCCTGTATTTCTCCACACTACATCATTATGCTGGTTGTAAATATCTTGTTCTGTGCAGAACAACTACTTGTCACTCCGGTCTGTACACAACTACAGTGGTACCATACAAGGATAGGCAAAAGGAAAACCAAATCAGCTATAACCACCTGGTCAGAAGAAAAAATGCTGTTACAGCTAAGCCAAGTTAAAAGAAAACTTGCAGACAGGTCAGCAAATGTTCAGCTGAAGCAAGCCTGGCATGACTCAGTGCTGAGGCCTTGCAAAGTCAGTGAAAGCCCATGGCCTGTTACTAACAGTGGCAATGTCTGATACAGGGCTACAGGTTACAAGCAGGCAACCCTTGCATCAGCAGAATGCACTAAGCGATGCGATAAGTTATGCTGCTGTGGTACATTCCAGCTGCAGTTACAGCAGTGCCTGCCCTGCTGACAAAAATAAGGCTGTACAGGTGCAAAGCAGCAACATCTGGGATCTTAATTACTGCTCATACAATAAAAGAACCTAGCCTGGCGTTATGGTCTTGCTCCAAGTTGGCTGGGCAGATGCTTGAGTGGAAAAATAGCTTACTGGTGAGATCAGCCTGTTCAATCCAGGCAAGTGAGAAGAGCGGCTCATTATTAAAATAGAAGGCAAAATGAGGCAATTCCTCAGCCTGTCAAATAACTGGGTAAGTCTTCTCAGAGTCTTTGCTCCATGTGCTTTGTTTGATTTGGTTATCTCTGTCCTATGAGAGTAAAAAATTCTTAGCAGGGGAAATGCTGCTTTCACAAATACCAAGTGCCAAGCTTTTAAAAATTACTAATTAGTTTCTATAAAAAGGCTGATAAAACAGCCCAAGTTTCAGACTGATTTTAAATGATACTTTGCATATTTTCAGGAACAATGCCTGGTTTCCACTGGAAGCACGATGAGGCTAGGCCTCTCACAGTAGCTACGGATGCATTTGTTCTTTGTGACCAGGGAAGGGAAGCAGTAGTCCCAGTATCCCTCCAGCCGGGAGGGTTCGGGGCGTAGCTTGGCAGCTGGGAGATGGTGGTTTGTGCTTGGCCAGAGCCCTCTCAAGTGTGTTCCAAGTGTCCTTTGAAGTTCCCCACCCTGGGGCACTCCAGAAAGTCCATTCAAGTTAATGAAAGGCAGGCTGTATCAGTTAAAACTTCATTAAACCTGCAGAATGGATGCTAAGCCCGTGTTTTAGTTTGATTCATAAATGGGATTGAGTAAAGTGTTTACCAGCTCCCTGACCCAAATCCCCAAAGGCTCACTGTGTTCACTCATGAATCATGAGCTTAAACGCCTCTGCCATCCTGCTTCCAGGCCAGGCTGTGACATGAGGGTGTTTCCCTGTCGCAGAGATGGTGCCTACGCACGAGGCGAGAGGCGTTGAGGCGGCAGCTGCCTTTGGTCGCTGCCTGCAGCCGCCCCGATGCCCCAGCAAGCGCCGGCCTCACGCCGCCCCGCTGGCCGTGAACAGCTCCTCAGGGGAGATGAAGGAAGTGTGTCGAATACATCCATTTGGTTTGGGTTAATTTCTCACAGCTGCTCCCCTGGGTGTGACACTGGGGGGATGTTACCCCATAGCCTGAGGTACTACCCGAACCCTGCGGGGGTCCTCACCATCTGCAGCCTCCCCCCCCCCCCAAATCCATCCCGGATGGCTCTCCTCACAGTTCCTCTGGCAGTCCAGGCTGCTGCTAAGTGTGAAAATCGAGATGCATCGAACACCTCACATGTCGGCGGCACCCCAAGGTGAGTGCCAAGCACTTACAGGGCTTGAGGCCGTGGCCCTGGCATGGCGCTGAGGGACGTGGCCCTGTCACCCAGGGGTGTTGACGGCCAGCCCTGCACCGTGACAGCACAGCACCAAGTCCTGCCAAGAGCCCTCAGGGCTGCCCCGCAGGGCTGCCAGGACCTGCCGCCCCGTGGGGCAGAGGGAGCTGGACCTTCTAGAAAGTTCCTCAGGCAGGGCCCCAGGGCAGCACTGGTGCTTGCAGGTGCTGGCCTGTGGTGCCTCCCCGTGAGTGCTGGGGCGAGGCGAGAGCTCCCCTCCAGGAGGCGAGGAGGAATAGGCATCGTGGCACCGTGCTTGTGTGTCCTGCGGGGACGCACCGCCACCCCCCTGAGGGAGGGCCTGGCGGTCCGGGCTCACCCCTCGGCCTCAACGGCTTAAAAAAAGCCCAGGTACTTCACCACTTTTACTTGCTTTTAGTAACCAGCAGAGGGTGACATGCTGAAATTTTAACTTTGTAACTACAGAAGTGAGGCATTAAATTCTTTAAATGTCAGAACTCAGTTAAAGACGCTGTTTTCCCTCGTGAGGTACTGATGAGATGACAGCCGCCCCTCTGCTGCTCCCTCGGCCTGTGTTGGAGGCCTACTAGCCATGACTAGGTGTTAATTTCCTGTGGAAACCTTTTCCCTTGTGATAAAACTACAGTTGAAACTGTAGAAAGTAGTTGTGAATTCTGCATTTTTCTGATATGAAGAAAAAAAAAGAATTTTAATACAGTTGATGTATCCAGTTTCACTAATATTTACAGGAATGTATTTATTTAATTAACTCTTCAGTTCAGAAAATTACATTCTCCTTTTTCCTTAGGAGACTAGACAAAATGAGTAAAACATGTTTCTACATTTTAACATCCACATTTTGAAGGTGTGCTGTGTCTCCTCCACCCCAGAGGGAGAGGGAGACCTCCACGCCGCTGTGCTACACATCTCTCTCCAACCCTGCCTACCGAGCCATTATGTCCCCCGCGGCTGCAGTGTTTGACACCACACAATTTACTTCTCCCCGCTGTGTACTACATAGTCCTTTCATCCCAGTTGCTGTCCTGTATGCCAGCTCATGATCTGCTTTCATTCTGCGCAAAGCCCGAGGCTTATGTGTATGCAGGAGTAGCCCGTGGTAGGACCAGTATGGCTGTGGAAACTTAAGTGTGAATAGAACTGATGGTTTGCTGTATGGTGGAAGTTGCTGTAATTTGTAGATGTATAGGTGGTGCTGATATGAAACAGATCAGATATTGATGGATGTTGAAGACCCGTATTTCTGTAGAGATTAGAAAAGAAATTGTGCGGTCATTTTGGGCATGCCTACAGTAGACAATCATGAAACTACTTGGTGTCACACGTTACTTGGGAGCTTACCAACAAGTGGATCCGTGCTTAATGGCATGATCCATTCAGTTCCAGTTAACTTCAATATCGAACACTGTTGTTCCTGTGTGAAAGGACATAAGCATCAAACTGCAAACTAAACATGAAATAGACGCTGGGCGCTAGGGATGCCCCAAGGCTGAGGAAGGCACACTCTTCATCTCTGTGAAAAGAATAGAGTAAAATGAAGGTTGAAATGTTACTATTTGGGCCTTTAAAAAAAGATTCTTCATTGCATGTATCCAAATGAAATGATGAGGTACTAAAAAAACCCAATTAATAAGTAGCTTTGACTAGTGATCAGCATGCTTATACCATTAAAGATCTTTGCATAAAACAGAAAATGGCCTAATTTAACACTGGAGGAACTAAGCAGGTGGTGGCTAGAGTTTAAGCAATTAATAATCAAGAAGCAGGAGATAGAAGATACTGAGAAGGAAACATGTAATATAGAACTGACTACTGAAGTGCACACACAGTGAAGATGTGACTTGGATACTTTTGTTGAAATAGCACTGTGTTGCAGATTTAAGACTCCAGTGGAATACAGATTAATAGAAGAGGAACACTCTTGCGACTGTACTCCTTATTCAGTTTTGGAAGCTTAGGAGGTTTTTGACTTCAGGAGTTTCACTGCCAAAAGCACTTTCTAATTTCTGTGGTTAGACAATCACTTAGATGGGATACATACCTTGTTTTGTGGGGTGTTTTTCCTGATCCTGTTCATTATACAGGGAATGAAAAGGGCTGTAAGTGGTTCCTTGCTAAAATCCAGGCACGCGGTTTCCATTTTGAAACTCAAGTGTATGTTTTTATGTTACAATACTGCTGACTTCACTTTAGTTATACATAGCTCCTTATCCTCTGTCCAAGCCATTTTTAACTCTACTGTTCTGTTTTAAAGAAAACTGAATTGGAGAAGAAACATGCTTCTAATTCAGGATTTTTTTTTACCTCAATGGAGACGAAAATTGAAGTTGCTCTTGTGGGAAGAGTAGTAGATGGAACAGAACTACTTAATATCAGAGCCATAATTCCTGCTGCTCGCATCTTATCATAGAAGTACAAATTGTACTGTTATTTAAATTTCAGTGCTCCCCCCCCTCCATTTAAAACAGGGCTTCAATCTCTTCATTTGGGAGAAGGAACTTGGTGTCTTTGTTGACTTCACAGTACAAAATCTTCAAGAAAATCCTGACTTCTCAAAGGACCATTAGGTAAATGTCAGCTTGATAGCAATTCTTAAAAGCAGAGGTTTTGTTTCTGCTGAGTTACTTCTTTTCTTATCCCATATGTTTCTACATAATAAAACAGGTTTTATTACTAACTTTTTATATGTGTATAGGATGGTTTGTGAGTAGGCTGCATTTGAGAAATTCAGTTGCAGCTGAGCCAAGTTCCTAATGTTTATATGTAATTGTTATGATCATGGGCCCACCCCGGTTGCTGTGGACTTGAGATAGACCCTGCCCAGTGGCAGATCCGCAGTAGCTTAGTGAATTCAGTAGGAGTTTCTCTTCTAGTGAAAATTTTGAAGGTTAAAAAAAAAAAAAAGAAAGAGGTCATCCTCTTGTGAATCCATGTGTGCCAACTGTACTTCTTCCAACTGTTCATCATTGCTCCCTGGCTATACTTTCTTGCCTTTGCAGCTTGTAATCCACTGACAGCCAAGTGAACAATCTATGTATGGTTCTAGTTTTGCTTCAGAAAAAAATGGCAGATTCACTGTGACGTCAACAAGGCCAACAGCCGATTTCATCAGCTCTGCCCGTCATAGCTAAGATGCTGGAGCTATGCTTTTCTCCCTGTTTTTAACTGACTAATTATGCTGTCAAAATGTTGTTGTAAAGCTGAAGTGTGTTTGCAACATTAGTGCTAACTTCCTTCTAATTACAGTTTGCATATTGGAATTCTTTAAGCTGGAGGGAATTAGTAGGGTAAGCAGAGTTGCCCCTAACCTTGGAGCTAAAGGATATGGCTTCACCTTCCACACAGTTCCAGATCTGTCTCAAAGGCTTTTTTCATGATAGAAGAGCATATGAGAGCCTGGCTAAGATGGTGGCTGTCAGCCTGGATGGATGTGTATGTGGCTAGGAGGAGTGTGGTGGCAGTGGAGGCTGTAGTTGGCAGAAGAATTGACACTATGTGGACCCATGTGATAAAGGCAGTACTGTTTCTTAGCTGATTTCTTATCCAGCTACAAAGATCCCCCGGAAAACTAAAAGGGCCTCTAAAGCAGATGGTATTAATATCTGTGTTCTGACATCTATGCTTCAGCACTTCCTGAAAATTTGATGCAGTACAACATGTGAGGCAAATACTTCATCAGGCCTGTAGCGGTAATCAGAGAGATTCCTTGGGAGTGGTAGGAAGGGAAGAGGTAAATACCTGCCCAGACAAGCTTTACAATTTCTTTTGTGACATGTAGTGCACAGCAGAAAGAGGAACCAGACGTTTTTCTGTGATAACCATAGATTCTGAAATGAGAAACAGCAGGCAGGAAAATTCAGCCAATGAAAGATAGGAATATCTAGTCACTGTAGTGAGCTTTTATGCCTTTCAGTGCTATGTCTTCATAACTGAAGCATTACCATGCATCGGTGGTGTTTAGGAGAGATGTAACTCAAGGAGTTTTCACTTTGATGGTCCAGACTGATGTTCTGCAACAGAGGATGCTGGAGTAGGGAGCATTGACTTTGATTCCTTTCTACTTAGCTCAAAAATCTGCAAAATTTTTATGCTCTTAAGTGAATCTCAATATTGTGAGCATCTGTTAGTATTAGGTTGCATAGCAGACTTGTTTATCCTTTCCTAAACCCCTCTAAATTTGCAGCGCATAATTTTTCTAAGTCCTTGCTCTAGGTCTTTATCAAAACTCAGTTGGGGAACATTAGTGATTTTTACTTGATTTGATATGTGATCATCCTGTTGAAAACAAATGCCTTGATCCTTCCACCCCACCCCCCCCAAACCCAAAAAGGCAATATCCAGCTTTTATGATTAAAATAAATGACAATGTCCCTCTTCAGAGCAAAGTCACTGAGAATTGTCTTCAAGCACAGAGTTCCTTTAGCAAAAATGCAGTGTGGCCTACAGTTCACAGAGCAGTGGTAGCCACCTGCACGTGTGTCCTCGAGGGTTGCTCAGCTCCTTGCTAGCTCGCTTTGCTTCTCACCTTCCCCGTACAGGCCAGTTCCTGGGCAAGTCAGGCAGATGTTCTCTAATGGCATCTATTGGAACAGGAATGGGCATGGTGCAGATGTATTTTGGTGTGTCTCTCCCTCTCCTACCTTTCACCTCTTGTCTCTGAATTGCCAGCTCTGGAGCATAAAAACAAGTTATTGTTTTTATAGGGAAAACAAGATACAGGAATGATGCTAAATGAACAAGCTCATTGGTAACCTGTTCGTCTGGAGCAGACATTGCAAGACTAATTGGCAAAGAAGCGTGAAGCAGAGCTAGCTGGCAGGGAGCCCCATAATGCCCTGCACCATGACTCTTTCTGCCACGCTTGGAAGAAAACATGGTAACTTACATCCACAGCTTTGAAATTAATCCCATTAGACACTCCCCTAAAAAAAAAACAAGAGGCATACAGCCTTCCACTTTGATTAATCCAGTGTGAATCTATTGTAAAGACACCCCCTCCCATTGTGCCTCACATTTCCACATGCTCTTGAACAGAAATGAGCGCAAGACTCTTGGGAGCTTCAACTGTTTCAGATATCTAGGAAGATAGGGAGAGGCTGTGAGAGCTTGGTCTGCTTTGCATATGCAATTAAGAGGTCATCCAAGGAATGGAAATGTTATGAGAGATCAAAAAGGAGCTGTCCCTGAACTCTCTGTCCTCTGGTGGGTTTCAGGTTTTCACAAGAACAAACCTTTTGCTCCTGGGATGAGGGCAAAAGACTCTTTTCCATAACTGAAACACTACAGTTACTGTTTGTCCAGTCCTGTCATCCTCTTCCTCAGACCCTTCGTGAAGCAGGTGGATATTCATGGGGATCTCTTCTCAGGTACAAATGTGTTATTACCACCCTTCAGGATGAATGGGCACCAGTCTTGCAGTGGTTTACTTTTCTGCGTTAAAACAGAAAAGCGAAGGGTGAAGTGAAAACTTTGGTGCTACTCAATGGACTGGGAAGGGGTGGAGCTTTTCTTAGTGAACCCCTTGGTATTAATGGTTTTAGCCTGAGGAAATTATGTGTGTGTTACTGCACTGTCTGCTCAATTCTCCTCTAATGCCATATGAACCCAGTAATCACACTGAGCTGAATTACCTCAAAAAGAGAGTTTCTGTAAATGCAGTGGAAGCTGCTGGCTGAATAAAGGGGAGAAATACCCCAATGGGTTCTCCCACGGAGGCAATACTGACAGATTTCAGGGGGTCTGTGTTCTCTTTGGTGTCAGCCAACTGTGCAGGTAGCACAGGCTTAGTCCTGCACTGAACTGTCCCTTCCTGTGGAGTTATCACAAAAAAGGATGGAGCTGCTGCTAAGAATGAGGGTAGTGGTGGTGGTCCCAAGCCCATAGGAAATAACATGTTGCTGATTCCACTGGTTTGGTCGTTTCTAAGGGGAAAAAAAATTATTTTGAGCTACTTTATTTGAGAACCTAAAGTACCTTTAAATCACCCATGCTAACAACTTGTATGTTTTCACTAACTCTCCAAGACTCACAACGTTTGGAAATTTCAGTCTGTGTTTTTTTTTCCCCTCCAATTAATTTGTTTTGTCTCTTGCTTGTTGCTGTTATATAAATAAGTCTTTAGTGTTTTCAAATATAAAAAAATATGAGAATAACATGAGTGAAACAAGCACCTTTGAAACACACTCCCGAGTTAGAGAAACCCCTGCAACAGGAAAAAATGCTAAAGAGTAGAAGGAAAATAATTGGATTAGGAGAGGAAATGTTCCTTTGGTATTACTGCACTGATTATTAGTAGTGAGGTTTGCAGAACTTATGTGTCATTAAAAAATAGCTTTTTTTTTTTAAGTAACCTCGTAGACAAACTCCACATTTGCAACAAAGTGAGAAGAAATTATTTCAGGTCAAGGAAAAGGATCACAGACCCTGCTATATCTGGGAGGTTTTCTAGCAGCAGAAATTGAGATTCTTCTACTTTGTGTTCAGCAGAAGTGACAAGAAGTGGGTGTATCTGATGGATTTCAGTCCATCCTCATTAGCTCTGCTCCCATTACAGTCACAGAAATGGAGGGCTTGGGAGGAGACAGTGTTTGTGTTTCCTATTGCCCTCTATAGGGTCTCAGAAGTAAAACACCAGCTTTAAAATATGGAGTATGTTGTATTAAACATTAAGTAACAGCAATTTGCACACTATAAGGAAGAAAGCTGAAAAGATGTTAATAAGTATTATTTACCTCTGAACAATACACTGCTGCCTATCTATGGCTAAGCTGGGAAACTGCATATGTAAGTAAGTAATTATTTAAAACAGCTTTTAAATAACCACAGAAGTCCACAGTGATCCTTGCTGCTTTCTGTTATCACTGGGCATGTTGCAAACCCAGTGATACTCTGTTTTGTGAGGCTGGAACAGGCTCAGATTGCTAACGTTCCCCTTGCTCCCCTGGCCTGAAAACAAAGTTCTTGTTTTCATAACATCACCATTTGAATCTATAAGATTTTGGGGAAATGAGCATATTTCTGTCAAACAGTGCTTTTCAGTATGAATTTAAGTCCACTCCAGAAAAGCCCATACTATTTGAATGTATTTCTGTTGTAATTCATGCTTGAAGTCTAGTCAGGCTGGAAATCTGCAGAATGGCTTGGGTTACATGAAAACAAACATTACAGCCCTGAACAGGAGTCCCTTGAAATCAATGGGAGACTTTTTCTATTTACTTCCATAGATCTTGACTCTGACCATTATTTGCTTTTTCTATGGGCAAAAGGTTTCAGGCAACTACTTGCATGCTCACATTTGTGTAATGTTCAGTATTTCTCTCCTGGGCAGTTACAAAGATGGGGAATGACTCAGCTTTACCTCAGCAGTCTTATAGACTGTATCTTTTTCCTAATATAGGTAGGGCTGGTATTATTTGGTATTACTTACACCAATTTCTGTCACAAGAGTATCTTGTTCAGTGGTTTATAGCTCAGACAAAACATTTGGTCTGAAATTTTTCATACTGATGGTATTTTTTTTCCTGCAATAAAAACAGATATAGATTTTGGGGGTGGGGCTGGGAGGGGAGCAGGGTAGTATTCTCTTTTTTTGGAACGAAGACTTATAAAGTAGGAATGATGCTTCAGATCAGGGAAAACTCTTACTCTGCACCCAACTTTCAATGAATTTTGAATTATCAAAACACGGGTGTTTATACATCTTTCAGCAAAGACTGGCTAGAGCTTAACAGCTCTAATTTCTACCCACATGAAGACTTAGTTTGTAAAGTAGCTAGTGAGCAATAAATTCACACGCCCCTCATGTTGTACTAATGTCCTATGTAATCAAGCCCTGTAAATCATGTTGCTTATGAAAAGAGAGGTCAGGAAATAAGTGTATTAGAAAAATAAATGGGAAGCCCTAAGCAGGCTGATGAAATGTGATATATCTGTTGGTACAGGACACTTTATCGCTAGATGTTGCTATATCACCAGAAGACCTCTGAAAATCAACACAGAAATCAGATCTGATCCCTACCTATATGTGCTTTTATGTTTTGGACTTGAATAATACCTGGCCACTTGCAAGATGAAAATTGGTTGGTTCATGGATTTCTTAAGGCAGAGTTTTCCTTTCTCACACAGATGAGTAATTAAATTTGCATGTGCTTGTTTTTAAATCTCTCTGAGTATCTTTGTAATACTTCTTGTTTTTTTGACAAAAGCTACTCTTGGCATATGGGCAAAAAAGAATAGTACCCGTCAAAATAACTGTATCTAGCATGTTGCATCATTAAGAGAACCGGCTGATAAAATGTGTCAGTCTGATACCTGTTATGTAGATTAACTGCTGTTGACCTCCTATCACTTTCAGTGATCTATCCTCCTTTTAGGAAGGTGGGTAGGTGCAATTTATCTTTCAAGTAGGATTTATTGTCACATAGACAAGGGGCAGAGAAAATGTGAACCAGTCTGTTACTGTTTATTCCACTTTTAATCCTTAGGCCACTCGATATTGGCTTCATCGTACCTGTTACTACCAGATATTCATCATAGGATTTATTTTTCCATTGCAGTCTTCCTGAAACTGTGATAATCTGTTTATTTTACTACCTTAATGTCTTCAGAATGCATAAGTTCAAAACTTATAAGTATGTAATTCAGGACGACTTAAGAAGAGCAATTAAATTTGCACTTGTATTTTGGAAGGCAGAATCTTGTGTGCCTTTTTCTTATTTTGTAATGAATCTGTGACACAAGTCATCATTTTCTATGCCATAACTGTATTGAGAGTGACATTAGAGATACCATTCAAATCAAAGTAGTCTGTAATGCTGAAGTTCAAGTCTTAGATGTCAGCTCTGATGTTAGGCTCCTAGCATTATTTGGAGTATGCTGTGATAAATTAATGGGTATGTTGAATTCCTGAATCTATCCCAATTTTTTATTCATTCTTTTTTTTTTTTTTTTTTTACTTTTAATGGTAGAACTGTCTATAGCTGCTAAACCATTATTTCTATGGTATAAGTGACTCTGCAAGTTCTGTTACATTTTGTTCCTTTTATTGACGCACTAGTTACTGAGGCTAACATATAGCAAGAGCCACGCTCAGCTCTTGCCCTCGTCTATAATCAGGAAGATAATGTACCTTTAAATGTTTTTCTTTCTTTACCCTTCTCACAAGATGAAGGAGGATCAATAGAAAATTCTATAGCAAGCTGAGCTGGTTTTGTAATCATAATGGCACCAGTTGAATCAGGGAAAATAAATTCACTCCAATTTCTTATCTATTGTGGTTATTTTTAAGAATTCTGCTTCACAAAATGTCTCTTCACACAAATACATTTTAAAGGAAGCATCACAAATGATTTTGTAGCATAAAATTGGTCTCTTTGGCATGCTGGTGACAGCTGAATGCCATAATGGAACATTTAATAATTGCATGCAACTGGGGAAATCCTCATGGTCCTGCTGGGGCGAATTACCAAGTTCTGATCATTTGCAGATGAGTGGTTGAGTAAGTAGTTAATTGGGCATGTACACTAATAATAGGAGACCCCTGTCTCCTATAGGAGACTGAGGGTGTAGAGCGGGCCTTGTCCTACTTGAGTCTTTCTTCCATTAAAATGACTGTATTAACAATTAGATTTCTCTAAGCTTGTTTGCTCTTACATCAATATCCACTGTGTTTCCCTTGTCTTTTAATGACCCTACAATAGATCTATTTTCTCTTTGAGCTTGGTTAGCTAATTGGGGGGGGTGGGGGGGGGTGGGGTGTGTGTCAGTGTTCCATTGCAGTCACCTACCTATTGGTTTTGCTGGCTGATAATTTCCTTAGATTCGTTGTTACTAATTTCCATGGGTTTATTTTAAGTCGGGAGATCAGAAACAGAGTTCAATGTCAAATCTTTACCAACAGTTAGGAGGAGGATGGAAAAAGAAAATTCAAGTTGAGCTCATACGATCTGTAAATGGCAAAATACAAACTGTGATTTTATTTTTAAAAAGCTTACCAGCACAAGCTGTCATTTTAGGCTTTGTGATGCTGCCAGGTGAATTTGTTTCACAAACTACTCAGAAATGCTGAATTAGTTCTGTTTAGCCTACAGAAAATATAGAATTTAAGAGAGAGTTACCAATCTGATCATCCAGGTAATCATTCCAGAAGGTGGGTAATGATGTAGGTATTCAGTGTGTATTCATGGTGATTCACATTGTAATTATAGGCTCCTTAGGCTGAGGTCCTGGAATATTTTTTTACCTGTAACCTTTTGTCATCTTTTCTTCTTTCACCTACCTTGAGTACAATTTTAACCGACATATGTCTTAATTCTTGAATAAAAATCCCCTTAAAATCTTTCCCTTGGAAACTAACTTACTTTAAGTTTGCATATTGTTTTATTGCATAAAATATCATTGGGGGGGAGTGTCAAGGGGAGTTGTTTGCAATAGCTGAATAACTTGCTGAGCCATGATTTTCTAGGCTCGAACGACTGTTGCAGGTATCTTTCTGTAACATGTTTTTTTTTATTTTAACCCTGAGTAATTTGGGCAGTTCATTCAATGTTTTTCTAATTAGTGACCTTGAAACATTCACAAATGTACAGACTGCTAGAGGATGTTGCTTTGTTGGAGAAAAACACAGTTAAGTCTCAAGGGCAGAAAAATTTTGATCCTTATGGACCTATTCAGGAGCCTGGATATGCCGGTCTAACTGAGTTCAGTGAGTCTGGGCTGACCTCTGTCAATCAATTTAATTTTTAAAGTTGACACACAAAGGAATGAAAGGCTGCTTCATGTTCCACTCTGGGTACACTGTGTGGATGATCACACTTGAGATTTTTCAGGTTTTCAACCCCACCATGCCTGGTCACCATTTACCCTGTGCACTGATGCCACAGCCATCCTTGGTGAGCACGATAATGTGGGAAAGCTGAAAGGTAAGTGCAATGATTTGGCCTTTTCTGATCACCTGCCTTCTCTGTATTACTATTCTGAAATGCTCAGTAAAGCTGAGGAATTCAGTGTGTTCAGTAGGGTAAATCTGATCCAAAATGCTGCCCCACTGTGTGTCAAGGAATAAATTGAGTGTGGCTAATACTCTATTCCAAACAGTTCACTGTTTTCTCTAATTTATGAGTGGAGATTTAGAACTATCCAATGAAACATTTCTCCCACTCACTCTTGGCTTCTGCTGATCCTTCAGAGTAATTTTCCTGAATTCTAATGTACTTATGTGTGAGCTGGGGCAGCATAAGATGCATAAACATTCTGTTGTGAGTGCTTATGATTACCTTACAGAAGACAATGAATTTTATGCATATTCTCCAGGGCTCCTTAAAATGTGCAGATCAGCAAATATGCATGCCTGTAAGCCAGTTCAGTAGAACAATTGTGAAACAAAAACACAATAAAGCACAAAGCAGACTTATTGTAGGACTGGGGTTTTAGAGTTTTCAAAAACATCTAGACAATTTTGGAAAACAAATTGTATTGAGAGTCAAAGGGATTTATATGGTTAAATCCTTCAGCCATTTTGGAAAAACTTCTAAATGAATAAATATAGGGAAACTGTACATTAAATCAGTGTATTCACTCCCAAAGGAAGAAAACAAGTTCAGGAAATACATAGACTGCACAAGAGCAGGCAAAGCAACCTGAAAAATTACAGACAATAGAAGAAAAAACCAAAGAGACTCCCAAGTTTGGGTTTGGTGGCTTTGTTTGTTTGTTTGTTTGTTTGTTTTTAAACAATACCTATTCTAACTGATGGCTTAAGGCTGGATTGATCCTAAGTGTAACTGCTGTGACTTCAGAGTTTCAAATTTCACTCCTGATGTTTTAGGGAAATAGTATATAAATCTCTGTTATCCTGCAGTGGTTGTTGTCTCCTTCACTGCTGCCTTTCATTTAAAGACTGTATAACACTGTGCTATATCCAGCACAACCATATAAAATACTTACTTGGTAAGATGATGTTTGCATAGGCTGATGTTTGCCTGAAATTTGTCAAGTAGAGTCTAACTCAGGTCATTTGTAGTCTGATATATATGTACCTTAAATCCAAGTGTATAGGATGGAGCTCTAAAGGCCAGCAGAAGCCCAGTCGAATGACAGTTTGTGGTATGCACCAGGTATATACCTCAAATGTACTTTTTGCTGAGATGATGTTTCTGTTACTGTGTTCAGTGCTGAAGCAATGATGTGCTCGTCACTCTGAGTTCAAACGCTGATGGCAGTGCAAGTATGGGCATCCATCCATATATGTTGTTACCAGTGCTGGTAATTCTTCCCCAGTTCAGATGGGCAAACCAATGGAAGTATATTGTACATGTTCTTGGATTATTCTGAAAACAAAACAGTCATTTTTATTGTTTGTATTCCATGGAAGTTCTGAAGAAAACATGAGATTTAAGTATGTATCTTAGCCTCTTTTTCCATGCTTTCTGAACCTGTACAATGCGATTGTTTAATTGTTTAAACCTTGTCTCAAATACAAGGGGTTTGATTTATTTTTAAGTAAAGGGCAGGATTTCTAATGGACAATGATGTAAGAGGAAAAAAAAACCTTAAAAAGATGAGAAATCAGGATAAACCTGTCATTTTTTCTCACAGAGTGGTGAAAGAAAATGTTTGGACTTATCTTTTGCCTTCTGTACAAACATTGCCCTTGTAGCTGTTGTGGTAGATAACCAGATGATGGTTTGTTGGAAGCAAGTCCCATCAGAATGATACTAAGAGTATATAGATCCCCAGGGTATTATTTTTTTGCATGGGGTGTGATGTCACAGTATAGGTCATAAAAAAAATTATCATGACAGCTAACTGCTAGCAAAGTTTAAGGGATATTTTGCTCTCTTCCCTCTTCCTCACTGGTGATTAAATTATTTTTACCATCTTTTGCTAGTAAATGGGATTATTTTTTTGAGTGCTCTGGTACGTTCATCATTATTTAGATCATTTAATAGACAAATAAGGACACACCCCAATTAAATTAATTTAGCCCCCCCCTGCAAGCAGTGCCTGAATCCTAAACATATACAAAGCCAGTTGAAGAAATACTGTGAAACAGAAGACAGGTTCTTCCACCTTTAAGTTGATAAGCTAGTAAAACACATACCATATGGAACAGACCACTCATTTTAACAACAACAACAACAGAATATTTTTAACAAATTAAAAATACCCTATTCCTTTCCTCCAGAATAAATAAAATAACAGTAGAATTGATTCCAAGATCAGCACATCTAGCAGTGTACTGAATGGAGAGCTCTGACACTGCGCAGCCCTCCCATACTGAAGGATAAAGGATGGTGACAGAAATGGAACAGGGTTACCTTGGTACCTTCCCAGGCATTTACTGCTAAGAAAGCTATCCACCTCTCCTTTTGAATTGTAAGACAGGATACCTGGCTGTAAAACATGAAATAAAATAGGGCAACTGCTGTCAGAGTCCAGTAATAATGGGAAGAAAGGAATTTTTGAGGAAATTGATGAAAGGAGAAGGGGAAGGCTCTCTTAACTCTTGAAATAGGTGTTAACTCTTGAAACGGCAGTGAGGTTTGTTAAGACAAGTTGTATTTACAGCAGCCTGGAACTGGGATATTCTGAGGCGTGGAGTTTGTAAAAGGTCTGTAGGAATTGCAGGCAACAAGAAAAATGAAGGGAAAAAAGCAGAGATGTAAATGCATCACATCACCTATCTGAGGGAGAAAGCTGAGAAAAGATCCATGTTTTGAGTGAGAGAGAGAGACTAGGATCTTTCAGTCTCTCTAGCTCAAAGGTCTCATTTCACTCTGGGTGAGTAAATAAGGGACCATAGGGAGGGCATGATGTTCTGATCTGAGAGATTGGTTATGAACTTTCAGAAAGCAAAGAGACAACAGGAACAGAAATAGTCATCTGGGAAAAGATAGCTTCTGTTTTGAGGTCTATGAGCTTCCCTTGTGACTGGGGGAAACCATATAGTAGTTTCTGTGCTAACTCAGAAGAGATGAAATTTGTAGTTGGGGAAAAATGAAAACTAGTCTGTGATTAAAGCCACAGGACTGAGCCACTTAACTGTCACAGAAGTACCTCCATATGTGGTCCACAATTTTTATTCTATCTGAATTTTCACAATGCAAGGAAAAATTTCTTTAGGACCTGCAGAAGTATGAGTCTGTAAAGTCTCACTTTCCTACACTGAGACACTTATCAAGGGCAAGGAGACCAAGGGAAATGACTGATTTTGACATTACTGGGAACCGATATAGTTGAGGAGCAAAATTCTGCATGTGCATGTGGCTGCTTAACTCCACTGTAGTACAAATTTAAAACAGCTTTTCGCTGAGGAGATGGACAACTTTGAATTTGTGAGAGGGACAAGCTTAAAAATGTGTTCTACACAACTAATTTGGTGGCACCGTATCTTGAAAGGAGCTGTTTATCCATGTGATAGAGACGGCAGAGGCATTAGCTGTACAAACTACCCTGCCTGCACCTACCAGTATGCCCCTACATTACTGTAGGAAGCAAGAACCTCTCTGGAGACACAAGAGCAGTGAGTCTTCAGTTCACTCTGCCATTGGCAGCTTGTCTGAGACAGCCAGAAAGATGCTAACTAGCACCAGCTGTTAGTCCTGAGAGGCTCTTCAGATCAGGCCCCCTACAGCCAACATGAAGGGACTGCTTTATTTTCACAGTAGTATTTCTCAATGTATTTTCATTCATGCAGAGGGGATAAAACTCTGTTAGTTATGCCAGGAAAAAAAGGTGCAAGGAGTTACTTATCTAAAATTCAAAGGGAAGTTTATCTGAATTGCTGTCTGATAATGGAGGCACATAGAGTTAAAGGCAAAGGTACGTCAGACCTTTGCCTCTGTACGTCAGACCTTTGACTTTCTAATCCTGCCCAATTGCTGCAGTCAGGATCATAGAGATTATTTTTGTAAACTATTGCTCAGCAAAAGCAAAACAGATCAACCATGGTTTGTGGAATTAGATCAGCCCTGTCCTGAGGCATCATGCACAAAATACAAAGCTTCTGGCAAAAATAGAGAGAAATATAACCAGCTTGTCCTCCTTAAATCTAACTGAGGAAAGTACATCTGCTGTAGCCATAAAATAAGAAGCGACTTGTTTTAAAAAGAAAAAAAGCATCAATTTGTCATTCTGGAGCTATGTTTTTTGCAGCGCAGAACTGCTGGAGGGATGACAGCAGTCAGGGATAGAGAAAGACTATTAATTGAGTCCATTCCCCTGCACTCATGGACATAATCTCCTGATGCAAATACATGGTTTATTAAGGTTGCAGTGTACTTGCTATGGGAATCAGACCTCTAATAACATTATCCCTGGAGCTCTAGAGGAATAATGCTGCTTCTCTTTAGAAGTGTGCTGTGGATGGTTGTGCACCAACGCTATACACTGGTAAAAGGAGTAGACCATGGAAGTGAACACAGAGTAGTAAGAAAGGCCGTTTGAAAGAAACCATGAATGTTCACATTATCTGCAGGCATTAAGTGCTTTTCAGATAGGTCAGTGTTTGATGAGAAAGCTGAGATATGTTGGCTTGAGACATGCTTAAATTCTCCCAGCAGATCTTGAATTTCAGATCCCATCCTAGTACACTTCAGCCTAGAGGGCAAAGCTGTGTTGAATGCTGCAGTAAGTATGAAGGTCAAGTGTTAAAGAAGATAAAAAATTCTGGTGCTATTGGAACCTCCATCAAATAGTTGAATAAAAGATCAAAATAATAGTTCTAGCAGCCTAGACTGAATGCAGGGAAGAGACTTATAGAGCTGGGTAGCTTTATTGTATTTGTGATGGAACATAATTCAGTAAAGACTTTTGCCAAGTACTCTGTCCTCCTCTCTTCTCTGTGGGATGTGGGTTTTGGTCTACAGCTTAGCTGCTAGCAGCAGACTTGAAAACACAGCCATGTTGTACAGATGACTGTGGTTGTATCTGACCCAGAATTTCCTTCCTCCTCCCCCTACTCCAACCTTTTGCAGCTGCTGGGACTGCCTCAACTCTACTAGTAGGCAAAATGGTAAAAGTGCTAGGATACATAAAGTGATGGTTTTAAGCCACGGCTGAGTGAGTTGGGGTTGTTCAGCCTGGAGAAGAGAGGGCTGCGGGGAGACCTTATTGCGGCCTCCCAGTACTTAAAAGGGGACTATAGGAAGGACGGGGGCAACCTTTTTAGCAAGGCCTGTTGTGACAGGACAAGGGGTAATGGTTTTAAACTAAAGGAGGGTAGATTTAGACTGGATATAAGGAAGAAATTTTTTATGGCCCAGGTTGCCCAGAGAGGTGGTCAATGCCCCATCCCTGGAAACATTCAGTGTCAGGCTGGACGGGGCTCTGAGCAACCTGATCTAGTTGAAGATGTCCCTGCTCACTGCAGGGGGGTTGGAATAGATGACTTCTAAAGGTCCCTTCAACACAAACCATTCTATGATTCTATCATTGCAGCATGTTTAAGGCCTAAGTTCCAAAACCTGGAGATACCATGATCGCATAAATATCTAACTTGTACCACAAGAGTAAGCTTGTGAAACACCCTATTTTTAACTGAGCTGATTTTTTTTTATCACAAGAGATTTAGTTCATCACAATGAAATTAATTCATCCTTCCCTTGCCTGCCAGATCCTCAGGGCTGCTTCACTTTTTTTCCATTGTAGGAGAAGATGTCTTCACAAAGATCTCCACATGAAATACAGCCGAGAATAGTACTTTTGTTTACTACCTGTTGCTTTACAAGCTCGGTGTAGCATAGGACAATACAGAAGAGAAGCCCTGAAACTGGGGCTAAGGGTTTTCGTAGGATTTTGGTTGAGGTTTCTGGAAGTTGTAACTCACTCTGGGTTTTGGTTTGACTTTCTGCCAGGGTCCATAATCCAGGGAAGAAAGCCATGTTAAGTTGGTCATTCAAAAATCAAGACACTTAATCACTAATGAATCACTTAGGACATTGAGTTGCTGGAGTGTGTCCAGAGAAGGGCAATGAAGCTGGTGTGAAGAGTCTGGAGAGCAGGTCTTATGAGGAGAGGTTGAGGGAGCTGGTGTGGTTTAGCCTGGGGAAGAGGAGGCTGAGGTGGGAACCTTATCAGTCTCTGCACCTGCCTGAAAGGAGGCTGCAGTGAGGTGGGGGTTGGTCTCTCCTCCCAAGTCACTAGTGATAGATTGAGAGGAAACGGCCTCAAGCTGTGTCAGGGGAGGTTTAGATTGGATATTCGGAGAAATTTCTTTACTGACAGAGTGGTCAGGCATTGGAACAGGCTGCCCAGAGAGGTAGTAGAGTTGCCATCCCTGGGGGTGTTCGAAAGACATGTAGAGGTGGCACTCCAGGGCATGGTTTAGGAGGCCTGGGGGTGTTGGGCTTGACAGCATGATGGTTGGACTTGATGATCCTAGAAGTCTTTTCCAACCTTAATGATTCTATAATGATTTTTTAAAATATCAGTCTTTGCTTTAAAGCCTCCTAGTAATTGCTCACCCATGCATACACACACAGTGCTGGAAATTTTGGATCAGAAATAGTATAACTTCAAAGCTTCGATGTTCACCTTTTGGAAAGTTAGCCATTTTTCCTCTTCCTAAAATAACTGTGAGAGGAAACACAAAATTAATCATAGATACAAAGGCTGCTTGTAGCGAGGTAGCTCATTAAGCATCCCTTTTCCAAGCTCTGTGTTTCTTTCAGAATTTTAATCTCTGTAGTGTGGGGTTTTTTTTTCTTTCCTTTTTTTTTTTTTTTTTTTTGTTTGGAACATGTGTAATGTTCTGCAACAACAAAATGCTTTACTGGGTCATTTATCACCCTTTGCCTTGAGGAAAGTCTATACAATTATGTTTGTTCTTGTGTTAGACTCTAAAGTTTTATAATCCAGGTGTCTGCAGGCTTCTGGAACTTGCGCAGTGGGAGATGCACGTTAGAGAAAATGCATCATTGCTTCTGAAAGCCCATCCTTGGAAGTTACATGGCTACATCCCCTTAAACAAAGTAAACTGTTTATTTTTCTATTGCTGTTCTCTGGCTTATAGCACCACCTACAAGTAACTTTCAAACTGCAGATGCAGGCTGATGATCTTTGCATGTTCCTGTACCTTCTTCCATGATGTAGCTGCAATTGCCCACTTTTCTGCAGCCTCATGAGAGCCTCAATGACTTCAGCCATAGCAATGTGCTCGTCTTAAGGATACTGTGGCTCAGTGATTTTGTCTGTCTTGGGAACCACTGGAATTCATCCAGTTCCAAAGGTCAATACAAATCCCTGCATCTCATTTATTCCTCAGGTCTGGATTTTAATTAATGAGGGAGGAGGAGGAGCCATGGAAGGAAGTCTCTGCTGGCACTGAGGATGGTCCATATGCCAAAACTTGATAAACTAATGTAAAAGGCAGTGATGGAAGATCAGGTCCAAAGCCAGTCATTATGGGCAAATAAAAGCAACCTTATTTTTCCTTTAACAGGTGGAGCATCATGCTAAGCCAGAGGGGATTTTTACTTCCACCTTGGACTCTTGTCCATTTAACAAGTTTTATTACTTAGGTTTTGTGAGAGTGAAATTAGTTGCACACTGACAGAGGGATAACTGAGCTGCATGCCCAAAATATCAGTAAATTATTGCAATTGCTGTAATGGCTGTGGTGGAGTTTTTTCTTCCCTGTCTTTCTCAGAGCACAAAATTTCTCATGTACGGTTCAGGAAGTGTTTATCTGTAGCTCTTCTGCCAGTTAATCCCTCTCCCCAGTGTAGCTGACAAACTTATTCTGGTGGAAATTGTGATGATACCCTTTATTCTTTCACTTCTGTTAAAAAAAAGGATGTTATTTGTATTCACAAAAATAAAAGACACTTATCAATAAGGATGCACTTTACAGCTATCAGAACAGCTCACACATTGCTATTGCAGCTGCTCTAACAATGGAAAATTAAGTAATACAGGTTCTTCTTGCTGCTGTTAAGCAGAATAGGGAGGAGGTTATTTTGTTCCGTTTGAGGAAAATATTTTTTAAATTAAAAAACTTTCAGTATGCCCCTTAGTTAAACATATGTGTACTAATTTATCCAGTCTGAGCATTAATTATGGCTTTTTTGATGTATGTTCATCTAAAACTACTTCCACAGTATATATAATGCAATCCTATTGAAGTTCTCACTGGTTTGATTTGGGTGACAAGTCTGTGAAACAAAGAAAATACCTGGTGTGAATATTCCCAGAAAACCATAGGAAAAAACAACAACAAAAAAAAGTATTCTTAGCACGAGGGTACATGATCTTTCGCTGTAAAAGGACCCATTAATTTCCCAAGTGCGTTACTATTGGCAGTGGGTAGCTTATCAAAAGGACTTTTCTGCCTGGGAGTAGTCCTACTTCATCACACAGACGTGAACTTCCTGACAGAGTTACTGACCCCTGCCGGTAAACTTTGAAAAGCATATCGTTAAGCCACAATTCTGCAGACACCTTTATTTTATTTCTCCTTCCTTCGCTTCATTTTTTTTTTTTGTATTACCAAATACTTTTTCATGAGGACGAGATTCAGTATTTAGGATTTCATAGGCTGCTGCTGCTTCTTCCCTGAGTGAAGTTATCGTCGTCTTGTCACATCTGAGATGACTGTTGTAGAGGTGGTTATGTGGCAAGAATGTGATTTCAGGTGGCGAGAATAAGCAGTACAAGCAGAAAAAATGTCAAGTGATTATACAGGTTTCATATTAGCTACTGTAGTAATACAACCAAAAAACACACCTCCTAGTCTCAGCAGAGAGGCAACGTTTTTTCTGAACTGAGAATAGCTCCAAAGTTTTGCATCAGGTGCTTTTTGGTTTCTGTTAATTGGACAACCAGATCAGCAATTGGTAGACGAAAAAAAAACTATTTGGTTTAGTAGTGTGTATTGTAGATTTTACTGAGCTCTTTATTATATGTTAGGTGTAAAAGAGAGGTAGGTCTTTGCGACAGAGTAACAGATGACAACTCTGGTCCAATAATATTAACAAAATCTGTTAGCTGAGAACAGTGCTTTAGATGTCTGTGGGAACAGCTGTAATAATGACTTAATTCTTTCTTTTAGCAGGATACCTTGGTGTCATGCAGAAAAGAGGGAAGGCCAAATGATGGCAGAATACCAGACATGGAAGCTTTAATTGCAAGGAAGTCAAATGAGGGCTTTAATTTTGGGGTTTAAGATGCTGGCAAAGCCTTCTGCAGAGCCTCTGCTGAGTCGGTAACGTCAGGAGGATGTCTTGTGCTGTCCTTGTACACATGACAGTTTACTTGAACAGAACATGTTTTTCTGCCAAGACACCCTCCTTTCCTCCCCCCTTCTCCTTATTCATTTCAAAAGCAGTAATGGAAGTAGTATTCTGAGGCCTTATTTAGCCCAGCATCTTCTCTGTCCAATTAGCAAATATCCTGCATCACTGATTTTAGAGGACTATGGTCACGTTAATTCTTAACTAGTTACAACATATTGACTCCATCTTGAACAGTATTAATTTACAGTTATCAAGGAATAATATATGGAAATGCTAACAAGAGAAATTTGCTTGTACTCTTCTCCAACTGCTCTTTAAATGAGGGCTCAGTGTTGCGGGTTTTGTCCCACCTGATCCCATCTTATCGCTGATATCGATCTACTTGTATTGCTTAAACTGAATTACTGCTTGTGCAACTTGCATGGACATTGTGTTCCCAGCAGGGCTCTTGAGTCGGTTCCTTAGCCTAGGTTTGGGTACATAGACCTGATCTCAGCTGCTGGGAGCCTTCATTTGTGAGTTAAGGAAGTCCGATTTAACGTGGATCCTAACGCAGCCACCAAGCACTTCTTTCCCCTTGAGGGACTGATGTGATCTGCTCCATGTCTCAGTTTTCCCTCTTTAAAATGAGGGTAGAATAAATCCACTTGTAAGGTGAGGAGTACAAAGGCAATAAATACTTCAGCAGATAGGAACTTCAGCATCCACTGAAGCCTCGTTCCTTCAGTTCCTTCATTCTCTGGGAAGAGTTAAGCTTGCAGGGAAGGTGGACTTCTGAATCTTGTCAGCCACTGATCGCATGTCTCTCTCATTCCGCTGGACCTTATGCTACTTCTTATGAATCTTCTGATAAACCCATCCTTCCAGTTGGTTTTTCATGTACTCTTCTAGAGGAACTATATGTACTGATTACAACCACCCTGTCCTAATATTTCTGGTTTTTAATATTAACCTAGCAAAGGTCTGCCCTATTGGGAACTCAGAGCAATCTCCAGCTTTACCACCTGATGTGATAGTCAGGATCAGACCACTGATCCTGATGTCATGGTCCCCCTAAGTACATTATGAGGACACTTACCATTTTTTTTCTTTAATGCAGCAACATGTAACTAGCGGTGGGTGTTGCACAGAATGCTCTGTTCACATGCTCTCAATTTAGTGATCCCACGTGCTGTACAAGATCTTCAGTTCTATTGCTTTTATTCCTACCATTTCTTGTCTTCGGGTATCACCATTAAACATGGGATGGTCTTCCCTATTTAACTGTAGAAATAGTAATCTCATAAACTTCTTGCAGTTAAGATAAGAGTTATAATCCTGCTAAAACAGATAAAATGTCCTCGGTATTGAGGGCGAGAAAAGTTGTACCATAACTTTATTTTATTCCTTAATAAGTAGAAGGTGAAATAGGATGATCTCGGATGGGCTGAGCCCTCTCCGAGCTTATTGGACTACTTTTTTGAAATGGAGAAATTACTTCATTTTTTTTTTATTTTTGCTCTTCAATTTAATCCAAGCATTTGAAAAACTAGGGAGAATTTTTTTAAGTATTCGGTATCTTCACTGTGCATTTCAGGAAATTGTTCCCACTGTGTATTTCTGGTTTATGCAAGTCATCTGTAAAAAGTCTGAATAAATTATCCAGTTGAGAATCACCCTCCTGTATGTATCTGTGCCTTTCCTTCCCTGGAGTTAGGGGCTTTTTCATTTATTTGGGTTACATTTTTTCTCTGTACCTTCAGTTGCTATAATTTCTCAACATTGCTTGATAGTCACGCCTTTGTCTGAGTGCATTACCCTGCTGATGGTGAGATCGCCCACTAACCTGACTCCATCCAAAAAAGCCAAATAAAGCACAGATAAAACTCCCTGGTTTCAAATGTACTTAAACAGAAAAAGTCCCAAATAAACAAACCTTCAAAGAGCCTATAAAAACTCTTGGACTTCTTGCTTTCCCGCAGAGATCAATGTGGCTTGAAAAATAATGTATATTTCACTATTTCTACTCTGCAGACCATGTGTGGGATGCAGGCAAAATCTGAGAATCACTGAACATATTTCTGGTTCTCTATGCACACAGAATCTTCAATCAAATTGGCTATCATCTTGCCATCAGGTTCTCTTCTATGGTCATGGCTGCCTGAAATGAATAGTAAATGCTGGCTTTGCAGCTGACTTCTCAATCACAAAAATACTGCTGTCCTTGCATCTAGCTGTTGTCACATAATGCAGGCTCCCTCCTCCCAGAACTCAATTTCACTGCCACTGAACCAGTGATAAAACCTGAGCACTGACAGCATGAACAATTGGCATTCTTAAAGGTAAACATGAAGCCTTATCACTTGGCGGCTGCTGCTGCGGATTGTGATAGGGAGATGAGTGCTGGGTAGTGACAATTCAAGATGAGAGATTGCAACAATGTACTGATAATGAAACTACTTAATAGTTCTGACTTATACATAACTTTGAGCGAGTTACCTCCCAGTCAAATTGCCACAATTAAATACATTTCCAAACTGCTCAAACAACATAAGAACTGTCAATAGTTTTCATTTTCACCTTGTATTAGCTTGGATATTTTTACCTAATGGGTGTAAATGCTGTGAATTTGGCAAGCATGGGATGGGCAGGAATTCTGAATGATACTGTATGAAGGGGTTGTGTTGGACTCGTCCAGCTGTTTCCTTTGCTTAGCAGGTCGGAGGTGCTAAAACTTGAGTATGTGTGTGCAAGTCACTTTGCTTTCTAATGAGGTTGGCCTATCCTTTGCTTCTTGATTTTTGTTTGTAGTTTCTCCAGTCCTAGAGAATGTATAATACTGATGGACAGATCTGAGGTATACTGACAGTGCTAGCTATGATATCAGGTATTTTTTCTGTTTACCAATATACCATGTTTTAGCCTGCACTTGTGCTTCTGCTCTCTATAGAGCTAATCATCTCAAGTGCAAATTCACTCCTGTGCAATTCTGTTTCTACTTTCACATTTAGCCAATAGGACTCCTCACCTCCCTCCACCACAAAAATCGGTGCTCAGGTGCTGCTTAATCCTGTTCCTGCTTATGTTTCAGAGCCATTTGCAGCTCTGAGCTGTGCCACGCATGAACTGCATTAGAATTTAAAACTGAGGATTCTCTGCTTCTCTTGCCTGGGAAGCTGATCTGAGAGGCATGTCTGAAGTCTGCTGGGGCCTTCCCTTCTAGCCAAATCATTTGAGATGTTCAAATCTGTGGTATGAGTCAAAGCGAAGATGAGGAGCAGGGACATTCCCTTATTTCTGCAGGTGAGTGGTATTTTAGACATTTGGGATTGGGATGACTACATCACCCCTGCTCTCTGGCCTACTGAATATTTGAATACTTTTATGGGGTGGGCCAGTTTCTGGATAAGAAACTGGGGAGCTTATGTCATCCCACGGTAGAGTTTTAGGATGCAGCAGGTCTGGACTCAACATAAGCAAAGGAAACATATGAATTCAGGTTCTGGTACTGAATGGAGGTGAGGCATCTAATTTATTTTCAATATTCCCTAGAGGTCAACACCCTAAAACCTTCACAATGTTTCTTTTGGCACCCACCTCCTGCGTAGTCACTGCAGTCATAAGGGAAGTTGTGAATTTCAGTTGATCCAAGATTATCCAAAAGTTAATTTTTGTGTTTTGTTGAATCTATGCTTAGTTTTTAACTTGTGAGGGAGAAGAAAAAGAGAGAAGGGTAGGTGTGAATGCAAACCAACACGAAGAATTAAATAACCCTTTCCTACTACACTGGGAGTTCATAAGCTAATTAGCTGGCAAGGTCCCCTCAAATTCTTACTGGTACAGGATTAAATATCCTGCCCAGTGACAGAGAAAGGAGATCACAGCTGTCTTCTAATAGGCCTGCCACTCCCTATGGGACCTGCAGTACATAACTCCATCAAAGACGGGAATTCAGGCTTCACTGTGCCTTCTAGATTTTACATTATGAAGCTGTTTATTTCCTGGCCAAACAAGGGTCAGGTGGATAAATGATTGGACATATGCTGCATATCCAGAGCCTAAAAACATCTCTGTGAAATTGGAAAAAGGCAGAGATACTCTTCATGAGGAAAGGGAGAGAGAGTGCTAATTGCAATTACATTCAGTACTTCAAGAGTGTCAGTTGTTGATAAGGTGTTGATAGCAAAGATAACAAGCTGCATCCCCATTTCTACTTGTTGCCTCGCTTCCTAAAGCATTTGTACAGTGCACCCCTGCAGCAGGGTTTCTTTCTTGACCTGCTGTTTGTTTGTATGAAAAAGCTAAGGGCACATATATCATTAAAGCTGTTTCTTCCTCTTTCATAAAGTACCACGTTTCTGTTAAGAGCAGTAGCGTTGTTAGCACAGGCTGTACCCTAGACTTGTTTTGCCATCGTTTGGTATGTCTGATGCCAGGATGTGCTCCATGTGGGGGCCCTTAGACCAGAGTTGCTGTAGTTGAGCCCCTCATAATATATACCCAAAGGCTTCAGTGTTCCTTTGAAACATCTCAATATTGTCTTTGCGGTGAGTGGCTCCTGCTGCTGTTAATTAACGTGGGTTAAACATTATTGTTTGCCAAGTAGAGACAGCAGTGTGAAGCAGTCTTGCTGCAGGAATTACTGGGTAATGCACTTTTGGTTTATGGCTGCTGTTTGAGGGAAAAGGGACGTCTGACCTGTTCCCCTAAGAAAATAAATAGCGTGCTAAGCTTGAAATTATGGAGGCTTATTTAATGTTCACCTTTAACCTGTGTCAACCTCTATCATAAAGGCCTCTGGCTCTTACTTTGAGGAATGTTTTATCTTGTAAAGAAAGTCTAGCATTGACTGAAGCTTCAGGTGGGTTTCAGTTACAATCTTTTGTTAATCGACCTCGGTCTGGGAGGATGGGACAGCTGGGATTGCTGTCCAGGGTGAAAAATCCAAAGGAGAATTTCTAAAACTGCTCTGGGAAAATCTGTAATGGTTCCACATCTTGGAATGGGACCCAGTATATGTAGGAACTCTGTACTGCTTTAGTTAAATTCTTAGAAGTCTTATTTACATTAATAAATATAGTTTTAGGTAATAGTTGGCCAACTCATATCTGGAATATTGGGCCATCCATTTTCTCTCTCATTCTGTTTTTTATGTCTTCTATATTAAAAAAGCACTATGTTATACCAGTGTGAAATGAGATTTTCACTGCATGGATTACAAGGTGCTAAAGAGTGAATGCATTGTCCAATTCTGCCCTTCTGAAGGTTCTTTACAGTAGTCTTCAGGGTCATAATTATGTTATTTTAAATAACTTTTTTGTTTGTTTAAAAGAATTATGCTTTCATGTACAGAGCATGGCAGCAGAACAGCCAATAAAAAAGAACAGACTCTTTTTTCATATTCAGCTCTCTTTCATGGTGCATTTGTGTGCCTATCTGTACAAGCTTAATAATGCCTTAACCTAGTTTTTTTGCATTCACTATGAAATAAGGTTCATAGAGGCTCATGACAACAACCTCTATTTTGAATCAGAGGGAAGAGGGGAAAATGCACCTTGAAAATACTGTCTAAACCATCAAATGCTAGATTCTCTGGAGTTATACAGATAAACTCTTTTTAGCTCTTCCCAACGTGCATGACTATTTCAGCAAACAAAAGCATACAAAATTATCACTGACTATTGGAGACATTTAACCAGATTAAAATAACTTCCATGTTGCATTGTCACATTGTGAGCACAGTTGAAATATTACCTGAGTGTGGTAGGGAGAAGAGACTTGGAATATAAACTCAATTCAAAATTCTTTGGTGATGTGTATTTCTTTACCTCCGGAACAAGAGGTTTAGTTTTGAATTTTAGAAACAGATTGCATGAGGACCCTGAGGAAGGTAAAGATGTAGCACCTTCATAGCTGGCAGATCTGCTTTTGTGAGAGATGATAAATACAGATGTTGCAGTTCTGCAGTACAGACAGTGGGAACAAATAGCAGCTGGAGAGCAAAAATGATTCTCCTTGGCACTCTGCACAGTCAAGGGGTCCGTTATCAGAGGCTTCTTTGCCAAAGGATTGCCTGGAGAATGGTGTGTACTGTAATAAACTGCAGGGAGACACATCTGCAGATAATCAATTATAATGAAGCAGTATAGCTTAATTGTTGAGACCTTGGGTTGGATTTGCAGGGCCACAGCTAAGAAATAAAAGCTTTTCTTTGCTTATGAACCAGACAAACCTGGTCAGTGAAACAGAATAAATGTGTAATCTCACAGTGTTTTACTGAGTCACTTTTCAAAGCAGAACACCACTTCGTGTTCACTTTTGACATTTATTTATCTCTGAAGGACCCTATAAAAATTGAGGGAATTAAAAAAAAAATAGATAAAACTCTCCCAGAGCTCTCAGATGAAGTAATTTTCCACAAGATTGCAGAACCAAGAACAGAACTTGACCTCTGGGTATTCAAAAGCAGTAGTCAAAGCTGTTTTACTTAGGTAGTGGAGTTTATTAAAGTTAACTCTTGTATGATTTTGTCACAGATCAGTTTTGTCAGAGTGGTAATGTGACACTTGGAACATTGAAAAACTGCTGCCAACAGAATGCAGCTCATTCTGAGCCTCATTTTCCTATCACAAGATGGTTGAATTTGTATCCTAGGTGAATAACAATGTGCCTAGACTCCTGAAATTAATAAAACAGCTCCTAAGAGTATAATTCTTCTCCTTCAGTCTCCATACAGATGATTGGGATATACTCAACAGATGGTCTTCACGTGAACAGTTATATCCATATATCTTTTTTTGCCTCTACTCCTGAATGCAGATGATGATATGAAAACCCCTTCTGGATGGTTCATTTGTATGGAAAAAGTGTTGCTGACACTTTTCAGTGTTTCAAAGTGTTTCAAATGAGTCCCAAATATGCCATGAATGTCTAAACCATTCTGTTGATTTCATGGTTTTTCTTGTCAAAGTCTCACTGAGAAATTGCATCTCTGGAATAAGAAATTTGGGACAGCTTAGCAAAATATAAGTTTGCAACAGTTGGTGCCTCCCTTCTTCCTTCCTCCCATCATTAAAAAGAGCTGCCACTTAGAAAAAGTGTGAGGAAAGAAACCTTCCCTATTTCAGAAGCTGCTAAAAACACCAATTCAGGATTTGTACCTGCAGATTGTGGAAAGTTCATGTGAATTCTTAAATTTTCACCCTCTTAAAGGTTGATTGAGAGTAATTTTCTCATCTCCTGAGCATAGGCTGAAACAGAAAACAGATTGGGCAGATGTTATGCAGTACATTGTGTAGATATTCTCAGTTCTGAGATGCCAAAGTGCTGATGAAAATGTCTTGAAGAGATGCGCTGTCCTGAAGCAAGTGTTATGCGCAGGCCAAATGCCATCCCAATTAATATGGCTAACTTAAACTCAAATCCCGGCAATTTTGTGTCTTTTCTTGAACTGAGAATATGAATCCCTTTTGATTATTTGAGTGGTTTTCTATTGGAATAACGGGGGATTGAGGTATGGGATATGAAGAAAGAACAATGGCATTTTTGCATGTAATGTGAAGATTAATTATTTCACCTCCTGGCTCTGAAGAGGAGTCTGATGAAATAACCGGCAGCACCACAAAAGTCCATCATTAATATGAATATTTATGTGAGAGGACCCATAGGTGTCTAGACTGTCATACTTGAAATCCACTGTTATCATTTCCCACCCTCTAGCTGGAGCAAACATAATTTTTTTTCTGGATCCTTGTTTTAGCTGAGACATGAGGTTGTTTTTTTTTTTTAAATGAAATCCAGAGGTTGCATTTATCGTTATGAATTATACTCAGCAAAATATTTTTTATTGTTTAAATAAAATTGGACCTTCCGTATGACTTCCTTCCAAGTTCAGAAGTCTTTTCTTTGAGGTTCTTTTTTCTTCTCTTTTCTTTTTCTCCTTCCTCTACAATCTAACATTTCCTGTACCTCATTTCAGTTTATCTCCTTGCCCAGATTATGAGCAGCAATTGGTTGTGAAGCTGACTAGAGAGCATGTGAATATAGCGGCTGTGAGGAGGTTTCTTCACCCTTCCATTGCTGGTGGAGGCTTCTGGGGGTTTGGGATCACAGTATTGTTCCTACGGTACTGCTCTGGATTTGGCTGAGGTTGGTGATCATCTCTGTGTCATCACTTTCTCAGGGGAGTGAGCCCTAGATTACTGAAGTGCTGAATACTGGTAGTGAGTTCTGTCACTCAGTCTGTCTCATTGAGACTAATTATCGGCTGTGCAGATGGGTACTAGATTTCAAAGTCTTCTCTCCTATCATAGTGATTCCTATTTCTTCTTTCACCTAGGATGTCTCTTCTGGGATGTTTCAGTGCAAGAAACAAAAGGCAGCTGGGAGAATCAAAGTATTTATGTGGACCCTAAGTGGGATTACCTGTGATTGGCCTGTCACCATAGGGAATATTCCCAGATGATAGGCAAGCAGTGGTGTCCCAGGTAGCATAGAAGAATTCTGCTTCTCCTGGCTGATTCTAGGCCACCTTCTTCACCTTCATTCTCTACTTCTGGATTTGCAGAGGGATGAGAGTGAATCTTGTTTTGTTTTCGTTGTGGGTTTTAATTCCCTTCTCGCGGCATTCCTAAACTCCTGCATCCATACCCTGAATAACAGTGAAAATTAAGCCAGAACAACCACTTGATCTTCTCCTATTAAGAACAGAAAGGTGTTCAAAATAATTTCTTGTGCATGCATGGTACTTGTGCTCCCCTTAAAATATGCTTTGCCCCAAACAAGGATAAAATTAAAATTTGAAATTAAACTTTTCTGGTTTCCTAAATGGCAGTTCAGCTTTCGTACTCACTGTCTAGGTAGTTAAGACCTTAGGAAATTATGCCGTTCTCACTAATGGATTGTTTATTTTGAATAAATCTGAAAGGCACTCCAGCATTGTTGGATAGAAATGTTCTGCGTGGTGGTACATTTCGTGTGAAATACTTGACATTTTAAAATTTCCTTGGAAAGGTAAATGGATTAAAATGTTAATTTTTTACAATGGGTTTTCATGATAAAAAATTCAAAAGGTCTCCTGCTCACATTTTCAGGTCAGGAGAGAGTTTGACTTTTACAAGCCAAAATAAAAGGGATTTCTACATAATGCATGAATGATGTATAACTTCAAAGGGAACCTTCCTTGAACAAAGTTTCAGTCTGCCTAACTTCTCTTTACTTCAGGGGGCAGGAGATAAGGGAATAGGCACACTGGATTGCTTGAAGGATTAGTGAAGTAGTAGAGAGCCTTTTACTTCCACAGTAGATCATCAGCTTGAAGCCAGCAGAACTCATCACTGCTGACCAGCTGTTCAGCAGTATTTTGCTGATTACTGACCGTCTTTACCAAGAGGGTGATGACACTGATGATGAACATCAACTTGAGCCTGAGATAGAATGAAGAACTGAAGTCAGTTTACAAAACTTCTTGATCTAAAGACCTAGAGAGCTTGTGATATAATCTGTGGAGGGAAATATGTTTTTGGACCATGGGACTGAGGAGGCTGTTGAATTTCAGCAGGTGTGTAGTACAGTCCTTGCAATAAACTGAGACTCCATTTTAGGAGTTAGGCTGGGTCTTTGACCCCTCTGCTCTTGTTGTAAGGCTGCTCCAGGTTTCTGTAATAACCTTCTCCTTTCCAGTCTGCTCTGGGCTGACTTTCTTGCTCTAGACCTAGGAGTATCTTTGTCCTGTAGGGCAGACCTGGGATACATCACAACAGTTTGCCACACTGTGTTTGAATAGAGAAGTCCAGTGTTGGTCACAAGTGCTCTGGTCACTGGAAGACATTGAACAGCTTATAGACCCTGCGTGCATAAAAATGATATATATGTGCTTCCAACACCTGGAGTTCTCTTCTGCTTTAGGAAAGCTGGGCAAAAAATGCATGCTTGTTTGTTTTGTTTTTAAAACATGATGCCTTTGTAATAGGTGTGACCAAGTAATTAGTTTTGAGTTGTTCGACTTCTGTTTAAATTTAAAATCAGAATCTGGACGTGTCTCAAAACCCAAAACCAACAAACAAAGAAAACCTTTAAGCATCCAGGAGCCATTTAAGAAATCGTTTGATGGATCTTAAATTTTATTTTTCTGCTTTGACAGCTATTGTGTCCGTGATCATTCCAACTCTGTTTAAAAGAAATTCAGTTCTAAAGAATAGTTGTAAGATAGCTTTACGTTTCCCGGGGACTGGGAATCATGCATGTGATTTTTCAAATTGATGACAAGACTTGGATGGAGTGTGTACTCTTAGAACAAAACTGTCTTGTTAAAAAGCACTGTGTTTAGACAGCTTGCAGCAAAAGGAGATTAAATTGCTGGGTTGGCCTTTTATATGGCTTGATTGATGAGAAAACTATGCTGCAGTATTCAGTTTATCAAATGCCACTCGGCCAGTGGCACTAACAAAAACAAATATTTATTGGATGCAAGATTAAATAATTCTCTTGCAGAAATGTGTGACTAGTTTCAGCAAAGATTCCTATATCTCTGTAGGGGCAAAAAGTTAAGATGTGCTGCAACAGTAATGAGAGGCACTGTGCAATGTAACCAGGGAGACATCAGGCACTGCGTCCTTCATAGAAAAGAGGTTCTTGTTCGTGATCTCTTACTGAAGGGCATTCAGGAATAACCTGCATGTGTTTATAAAAACAAGTGCTTTCTCCTATTGCCTTCTCTTCTCCCCCTACTCCTTTCAAAAATAAACAACCCCAATCTTTGATGGATGTCCTTTTATTGTCTCTCTTCAGATGTAGCTTCCTCTGATGTGTTATACCTGTGCCTTAGAATTTATATCCACCTATATCCACTGCTTTTATCCATGAGTGGGAATGGGAGCTTATCTGTACGATTATCTGGTTTAGGAAACATACATGTTGTTTTGATTAGGGTAGTGCTGTGGGCTATGTTACCTGAATAAGTGAGAACCTGAAAGGTGGATTATCATAATGTTAACCATTTAGCAAAAATATAGTTGTCCTATGGTGACAAGTACTGTGTGGATGTATTTGATATACTGTCTTTTCTCCCTAGCTGTAGAAGCAGATTTAGCAAATATTGGGTTTTTAGGATTTTTGTGTGGTGCAGTAAGAACAGGCTTGGAATCCTGTTTCCTCTGTAGTTGCACACCATGCATGATAAACAGGTATTACCTGTTCATTTGCAGGGGATCCTGTGTGTGTTTATTTTTGGTGGTGTGGTTTTTTTTTTGGTTTGTTTTTATTTTTTTTTTAAACATGCTTATCTAAATATGGTGTTTGTAAAAAATGAGTCTCCTATTAGCTGTAGGTTAATGTTATGTGAAAGACATGCTGGGCAAACATCCTCTAGCCAGTCTGTCTGGAAACAGCTATGATCTGTGAAATGTTATCTTGGCTAGTTTACACCATTCCCCAGTGAGTCAGTTTGAACTCTGTTCTTTTATTGGATAATTATTTTTTGGAAGGTAATTCTCAATACATTTGTATTCATGAGGCCATGAGCAGTAGGTAATTTAACACCTGCTATCTACGGTCTCCATCAGCAAATGGACTTCTCCTAGTGGGATATATAGTTACTTCATTTTCAAAGGCGGAGAATTCAAATCCTGTTTAGTTTAGTTTGCTGTGCTGTGGGCAGAGTTATGGCATGTGCCTTCTTTCCGACTGTCCTTTAGTCTAGTTTTAAACTATCACTGCTTTTTTACTCCAAAATGGAGAAAAGCTAAAACCTGGAGTGGTTCAACAATTGTTTCATCCATCAAGGTCTTTTCCTCTCTAAAACAGGAAAAGGTGGGAATATGGGGAAGAAAACTAAGGAAAAATTAACCCTACTCCCACCTTATTTACTGTGAATATTTTCTAGGCTTATTACCTTAGTCTCTGCATTGTGTTCTCCTATTGATTTTGGAGGGTGAAGAGTCTGCATTGGTGGGAGGTGAAACTGGGGTCTAAAGGTATAATCGCCAGAGGTAAGGGCTGTATAATTGTATCTGTTAGTTCCTGTTGGGAGGTCTGACTTAAGGTTCTTTGCATACCCCTTTACCTCTGTTACAACTTCCAGTTCTGGTTTCATTCGAAAAGTATAGAGAAAGTGTAAAATGGGAGAGGAGTAGGAGATTTTAAGATACTGGTAAATCTCTTATACCTCTCACTTGAAATAAGGGAATGCACTGTTTGCGACTGGTTTGTTTTTGGTCGTCGTCCCCTCCCCCCGGTACCTAGTCTGTAGAAAGAGAGTATATGCTACATCCACCTTACCACAAAAGCCCTGTGTTTGTGAGATCATTCATATCAGCACTGGTTGCTCTAATGTTAATCAACAGGAATAAGCTAAACCCTACTACATTGTTTCAAAATGAGAAAACTGCCTTTTGTTTAAAAAAGTAATCAGCATTGCCTGATATTTAGTAGCGAATTATTGTCTTCTTACAGCAAAATTATGCATAGAAACCTTCAGTCTGGTTGGCTGCAAGACCAATAAACTAGATTGAGTGTTCTCTGCTATCTTGGCCCACATGATCAACAACCTATTGTTGATTTCAGTCTCTTGATTAACAAGTTAAGAGCACTTTATATTAAGATGAATTTAATCTCTTCAGAGAAGGGAAAAATATCTGGGGAGGAGGGGTACCTCTCTTCCCCCCTTCCCCAGGATGCTGTGATCTTTTGCAGTGCTTATCATCCTTTCAGAGCTGTGTAGAAGCAAACCCTCACTCTTCTGACTACGTGTCATGTTTCCTTTTTCAATCTGATGGACACAGAAAACTGTCTCTGTGCTCTTTTTAGCATTAGAGTAAAATCAGCCTTTGCGGTCTTACCCTAGATTTCCATCCACCTCTGTAGCCTGTGACTGGGCTGAGCTGAAGAATGGAAAGCCTGTGTTCCTGACTGTGTGTCCCCAATTCAACAGGAACAGGTTTTAGATGCAAATAGAAAAGTATGCAAATAGAGACTTAAAAGGCCCCCTACTAAAAACACTTTGGAAAGGCATATCCAGATCAGGCTTTCTGTTTGGAAAGTACCAGAAAGAATGGGAGTTTGCCAAAGAGCGTGCTTGGTACGAGAGAGGGTTGCTAGCTGCCTAAGGAGGAGCAGTCATGCACAGTGCTTGCGTTGAACACTGACTGTAAAGGAAGATTGGATGTTTCACACAGGAGCTGTAGATAACCTTGGGGACTGGGGAGAATAGTTGCTTCTGCAGGTGAAAGCGTGTAACCTGACAGAAGCAGGTGGGTGAAGCAGCTGAGGTGGTTGGACCGAGCTGTGGAGTCAGGTTCTGCACTGTTGGCAGGTTTGGTAGAAAAGAAGAGTTTAAAAGACCTCACAGAGACCTGCATCTCAGAGAGATCATGCAGCCAGCCCATGAGTACACTGGAAGGGCTTGATCTGGATGCTGGAGTACCCCACTGCTCTTAGCTGTGTTCCTTTGGTGAGGTAGGCCATGTCAGGGAGTTTGTGTGACTTCTGTCTAGGTGATGGCTGCCCCAGAAATAGAAAGGACATTGGTTTGGGAGCATGTCAGCTTAGCAACTCTGCAGCACACTAAAGCACACCTGCAAAAGCTAAAAACAAACCAACAAGCAAACCCCAAACAGATTATTAGATGATATATAAAACAGACCTCCAGCTCTGCTTTACCTTTACAGAAGAAAATACAGTTTATAACTGGTTAAGCAGGGGCTTTCTGTTACCATCTGTTGAATCTTGCAATTTCTCTTCCCTCCTGCTCTAGCATCTGTGAATCTCAGTAACAGAATCGTTGCTTGGAAACTCAATTGTCTTTTTGCATTTACTGGTAGGAAAGGGTGCTCAGTTTCAGTAACTTGATTATCACAACTTCTGCATAGATCTAAAGCTCCTTGGCAGATTTCTTAAGTGACAGGCTAAATGCTGCAGATACAGTGTTTAACAGTGTTTTCAGCAGGGGTGGAGTTGTTCCGATGTGAACATTTGTCAGTGTCATAACTGAGACATAAAATAAGTTGCATGGAAATGAGCCTATTGTATAGGTGCTAGTATTGATGTGCCATTTCTATTTATTTGCCTTTTTTTTCTGTGGAGTAGAAAACCACCTATGAGTACTCAGGTTGCCATCATCTGGCTGTGGGTAAATTTGGGTTTATTTATTCGTTTTTCCTACTTTTTTGTTTGTTAAACTTCAGTTCTTCAGTGTACCCTGACAATTTATTTTGTGTCTTCTGGAGAAGTCAAACTTCTAATACCTATCAACTTGTGGTAAAGATTCAGTCACAACATGTTTCTCTGGTGTTAGACGTGAACACAACAGTGTATTGAATCTTTTTGTAGACATAGACTATTTGGTGTTAAGTTTGAAAGAAAAGAATGTGTGTTTTGTGACTCATTATATGTAATCTTGATTCAGACTGCTTAGGAAACACGCTGCCTCCTGTTTCTTGAGATTCGTTTTCCTAGACAGAACAACTAATGTCAGGAGGATCACTCTATCATAGATTCACAGATCTATGTCGTCCCCCCCATTTTAATTTAAATAGGTGTCTAAGTGCCTTGCTGAGTGTTTGCCTTAAAGGACTTCTATGGCACAAGAAGGATTTTGAGTTGAGGAGAGTTTAGGAAGCAGTCATAATATCAGGAAACCTGACATGCACCCCTCTTTTTAATTTTAAAGTTGGTCACCGTGACATTATGTCTTATATTCTGGGGGAGCAGGTAGAGAGGAGAGATTCTGAATTGCTTCATAAGCTCTTGGTCAAATTAATCTTCTGCCTTCTGTTTGAATGTATTCTTTCTCCGCAGCCCTTGTTATTCCATTCCACTCTGTCCTTCAGCAGTTTCTTTGGGGAGTGTAATATGGATAGATGTTCACAGCTTGGCAAGAAGACTTTTGTGGGGATTTTTGGTTTGATGGAACACTGGTTGAGTTTGGTTTCTTTGGGACTGTTTGTTTTGAGGGTTCAGTTTGAAGAAAGAGAGAAAGAAACAGTGATCATTGCCTTGTTTTTGGGGTTCTTTGGTTTCCGCCACCCCTCTGTTGCCTGAAGTAAAATGAATTTCACAAACCTTGCAGAATCAATACTTAAACTGCATACTAATGTGTTTTGGAGAACTACAGAGAAGATAGGTAGATGGAGAACACGGAGTGGTTCTGGCTTTGTTCATAGTGTTGTTTCAGAGAAAAATAAACAGAGCTACAGCTGCCATCTGCAGTTATGCTCAGCATTCCCAGCATCTGAAGATGGCTCTACCAACACAAAGAAGGCTTAAGAGGGCTTTTGTTTTTATTGCCATGTGAGTTTAAATATTGGATCCTATGTTGTGTGCTCCAAAGTCATAGCAAAGAGATATTCTTCACTCAGTTTCCAAGAGGTATCACAAGGACTGAAAACTGAGCTAAATACCAGGGTAGGCTATATGAAGCGTTAGATCAATACTTGAAATTGGCACATATCATGACAGCTTTGAAACTGATGCGCAGGTCAGTGTGATTGATAATTGCCTTGAGAGCCTCCTAGGAGAAGCTTGGGGATTCATTTTGCTTAAAATGGAAGGAAAACAGTATCTATACAACACTATGTACTACACTTTATGATAAAAGTTACACATTAAGGCTTCAAAGAGTATTTAAGTGCTTTATGCTATTCATTATCCTCAAGACTAGTATTAAAATCAACATTCTAGGTTACAGGGCTTGTGGGATGTGCTTTCCCTTAGGATGGAGAGGGATGGCAGCCTTTGTGGTTTGGGTAGTGTTTGGATTCTCCCCCCCCCCCCCGTCCCCCGTCTGTGGGGGATTTTCATTAGCAATTATATGAGCATTTGGATGTGTATTTCTTGTAAAGGGTGGGTATGCACTAGCAAGCATCACTACCTAAGCAATATTTCCCCATCACACCTCTTGTAAAGTTTAGTGGCTTTGACTTTATTCTGTGGACCATATAGGGGCTGCAAGTATGGGATAATAATACCAAGGTACTTAATTACCCATGTTATTCCAGCGTAGTTAGAAGCCTAGGCTGTTTGTACTCCTGAGAATGTGATTTGGCAGCAAACCGAGATAGTGAAGAGTAGAAAGAGAGAAATGTGTTGCTTCAGTACTTTGCCATAAAGGGCTATTCTTTTTTTCTCGCAGAATATAACCAATGAAAAAGACATAACTCCCCAGTTAGGGACAGCCCCCAGTAGGGGGCTAGGTTATTGTGTTCCATTTGTGGCTTGGATGTTTTCAGCCAGGAAGAGAGCAACCTCCTTTTTTATTTTCAGGATTTGGGGATCTTCAGTATTGGACCCTTAGGCTCTTCTACTGCCATCTGAAGTTATTTATTATCAGGTAGGAGGTAGGACAACAGTTGTTCTTGCAGAAGGCTCTTGCTAGACTTTGCTTTTAAAATTGACCTGCTAGAAAAGATTTTGTTAAGGGCATGTGCTCTGAAGCGCTTTTCTCTATGGAAACTGTTGTTCTAACTTCCCACTGATCACTTGGAAATTAATTCTTATGATTTAGTGTTGTGTTTGTTGTCTATAGAACTTTTGTTCTTTTAAAAATTACTGAAGTATTGGGCTGAAAGTTTGCTTTGGCATAACAAAAAAATGAAGATGACTTACTGTTTTCTGAAGCAGTTATTGCTGGCGGCATTAATTCAGGTGTGGTTTTAACGACACCTGTTGTTTGGATCTGCTTAGCAGTCTGACTTCTTAGTGTCTGAGCATGTAGCTGTGTTGAAATTGGCCTAAACGAGGTTAACTGGAAAGAAGAGAGCTGCTGTTGGCAAGAAAGAGAGGCTGCAGAGAGGTGAGTCAGCAGAGGTTTAAAGCAAAACCATGACTTGCTGAGAAGTGCAAGCAGCAAGCTGTGAAGTACATTAATTAAATGCTAGTATTGAGCAGGTGGGGGAGATTGCATGTAACAAGACAGGGAGTTGTGCAGGGTTTTAAAAAAATTCTAAACAAAATCTTAGGAAATAAATTAGCTGCTTTTTTCATCTTTGTTGTCTTGCCTAGTTGTAATTGAATTTAAATTAAAAAAAAATAAAATCTTTCCCTCCAATCCAGAGGGCTTTTAGGCTGATCTGGAGCTTTCTAAATCTGAAGTGGCTCCAGACTTCTGTCACTGGCATAAGATAGGGAATGACAGTGCCACTGGCCGAGGCAGAAAGGTCATGCTTGGAAGCCTGGTTGGGACAGCGTAAGACAGATGTAACTCTGTGCTGGTATTTTTAATGATACAAAATTGGGGGTCTTGAAAACATGATGTTTTTCAAGAGCTGTAACTATTTCCAGCTGGGGCCAACAGATACCAGACTTAAAATGTTGTGAAGGTATGGGTTAACAAAAGGATTTTGATGCTGGGTGGGGAGGGTTGTCTGGTTTTTTCTACCTTTTTATACTTAACATTCATGTCCAGAGAATGTGCAGTTAAATCCTTGACCTTTCATATGAAGCCTGAAAAGATCCTGTGGCCCTTTACATGGGAGTAATATGACTGCTGTGAGGCAGTTGGTGTTTGCTAATTGAATCTGAATTGGGTTGTTCTGTGATGCACTTTCAAAAATTCTTTGAAAAACTTCCTGATAGCAGAGAACAGGCTTTTTTGTTGTCTTTTTTTATGCTGCTAGTAGATTCTGGGGTAAGAACTCTTATTTTCTGTTTTCTGGAACAGTACCTGTTGTTGCTAGCATGATAAAAGTATTTTAAAGATGGAACATGGAGAGCCACATGCTATACTCATAGGATATTTTATTCTTCCTTCTCGCTGGTTTTATCTTGACATCTTTTGAAGACTAAGTTCTCTGCCAGCAATATTGCTTTAGCTTTGAAGAAAAACATACTGTTTGAGAACTGGCTTAAAGTAGACCTTGTTCTACCTAGTGCGAAAATAACAGTATTCCACCCAGAATCAACTGAGTGTGAAAATGAATTGCCCATATAAAATTCATATGAATGTTTCTTTAGGAAACACTTTTCTTTGATTTTCAAATACTAGCAATGAATATATAATGGGGGGCTGGAAGGGGTTCTGCATTTTACCTTTCTCTGCAGAAACATTTCTTCAGTTTGCTAAGGTGGTAGAATTCTTTAGGATTTTTTTTAGCGGTGTCATGTACATTAAATTAACCATGGAAGGTACCAAAGAGGAATTTCCATGATCCTGGATCTGAATGTCACTTTTGCACCACTCTGATTGTTTGAGGTTCTATTTCTAGGGAGTAGAAAGAAAATCAGTTGCTTTGGAGTAAGTTGTTTCCAGGCATTCTAACTGGACCGAAATAAAGGCCTTTCATGCCTTTGCCAGCTTCTAGGGTAATTTCTTTAGGCACACCATGACTCACACTGTTGAACTAAGAAAAGTTGTAGTTCTATATAGGCCTCAATTTTGTGTATTCTTCAGTGAAGATGATGATTAGGCTGCTTGTGATCAGGACTGAAAAAGTAAAGGCCTCTTGTAAGGGAAAAAGCTATTGTCCTGATTTTCAAGGAATGATCTCTTTTCTGTGTAATAACCACCAAGTATGCATATTCTACAAAGGAAGACCATATGAAGAAGAAAGCCTCAGGATGAACCAGATAATTCTGTTAACCTGGTGGAAATAGTTCTTGGGTCCAGGACGTAGCTTGGGCTTCATCTTGTTCTTTAGTTTTAACCTGTAGCTTGGGCTCCCTAAGGCAATTTTCTGTATGTTAAAGACAAAAATCTGTGTATTTTCTTAGCATAAGGTAAGCAAGGCTTCCTATAATTTCAGTCTTGGAGTATGGGTGCTCAGAAATGTGACACAAGGAAGCCTTTCTCAGGAAATTTGGTAGATGTACTAAGACTACTTCTTTCTAGCACAATCCTACTCCAAGATTAAATCTAAAACAGATAGGGAGGTTAACAAGACAGTATCTCTTCAAACAATAGATGTAATTTTTCTAGTGAAATGAGCATTTTTAACAGCACAACCTGGTGACTCCAGTGGCAGCATTTTCTCATTAAATTATAACGGATGGACCTGCCTCTTTGGGATAGGTGGCATAGCTAATTCTCAGACGTATCAATCTGTAATTTTCTTGCTTGCATCTGACCGGTCATTGATTTTTGTTTATTTGGGTAGGTTGATCTTAAATTCTTGGTAGTCTGAGACTTTCCAAAAAGCCGTTTGCTACTATGGGCTTTTACAGCAATTCAAACCAGTTGTTAGTATAAGATAGTTAATGCAAGGTAATTGCAAAGTATTTGAGGTGGAAGAGATAATATCAGCCTTCACAAAAGGTAGAGATGACCAGTTATCTCTAAGGTGAAGTTAACTACTGTGTGCTAACTGGCAATTTATTAACTCCAGGGGTTAGGTTTTGTTTTGTTTTGTTCCAGCCCTGGCCTGACATCTTTTGTGGAACTGGTCTAGCTGTTAGTTTTGATTATAATAACCTGTTCACAACAAAGTGGAAGCTGACTTGCTTAGTGCAAGCTCAGATATTAGATAGCTATCAGATTCTGCTTCTAATACAGATAGGATTCAAATAAAATATTTCAAGCTTATGAAAATAAGAAATAAAATATTTGAGGCAGTGTCTGTCATTTTTATCACATCCCCAAAGGAGTTGCTTTATGAGCTTTGACCTAATACCAGCTACAGATTGAAACTGGAACATTAATAGCAAGTTGAACCTGGCATGCTGGCTGGTTATCTAGAAGATCATTTTACTACAAGGAGCCGTAACAACAAATAAGAAAGCTGAGGTTTCTTGGAAGTATTCTAGGGACAGCAGTGAATTAAGAGTAAAGCTTCTTTTCTGCTTTTCCTGGTGTGCTTTTCTTCTGTTGCCCTGAAGAAATATGAAAAAGACATGTGCTTGGCAGCGATGACCAGGCCCCAGAGAAGTCCCATTACTGGTCCCCTCAAGAAGGTGCAGTGTGGGTGTAGATAAGCCAGGGGAGAAGCAGGTCATTGACATTTCATTTATTCCTAATAGCGCAAGGGAATTAAAGAGCAGCTTCATAAGAACTGCAAAATCTGCAGTTATGTTGCAGCAGCAGTTTCCCAAGAGACTAATTGAAAGAGGCAATACTTTGAACTCCAGTTATTTAAAAGGCTGTAGTTCCCTGTACTTGTTCAGTGGAAGTCACCATAATAAAGATGATATGAAAACCACAACAAAACACACTTGCAGCTCTTTTGAAGATGGTCTTGGACTCTCTTGATCAAAACAGGGTAATCAGGGTAAACAACCTCTGAGATCTAAGATTTAACATTCCCTTAAAGAAATCATACCATACGGTAGCCTGTACTAGAGGATCGATAACATGTAAGAGATAAAAGACTTCCCTACCTTTAGAAGGTAGGCCTGCTCTTGGTTTGCAGGACAGATTTAGTATTATGCTTGAAGAAAAGAAGATTGGAGGAGGATATGCAAATAGTTCTGGCTTTACTTGCACTTACTATTCAATAGGTAGTTTGGTTTTGGTTTTTTTGTTGTTGTTGATTGGTTGGTTTTTGTGGTTTATTTGTTGTTTTTTTTTTTCTCCTTGCAAACATGGATATCAGCATAGGATTTTTTTAGGTTTTTTTTTGTTTGTTTGTTTGTTTTAATCTTCAGAGAAGGAGACACTTGTAGATGTGTTGTGGGTTGTTCTTGGCTGGATGTCAGGTGCCACAAAGCTGCCCTATTGCTTGCCTCCTCAGTAGGACAGGGCATGGGGAGAAAATGAGATGGAAAAAAAACCTTGTGGGTCAAGATAGAGGCAGTTTAATAAAGCAAAAGCAAAGGCTGCATGCAGAAGCAAAAGGAAAACAATGACCTTTATTCTCTACTTCCTGTCACTAGGCAAAGTCCAGCCACTTTCCAGGAAGCAGAGCTTCAGTACATGTAGTGGTTGCTCTGGAAGACAAATATCATAAATAACAAATGCCCCACCCCACCCACCCTTGCTCCTCCTTTCTCTTAGCTTTTATTGCTGAGCAGGCATCATATGGTATGGAATTCCCCTTTGGTCAGTTTGGGTCAGCTGTCCTTTCCCTTCCCAAGATCTTGCCCACCCCCAGCATACTGGTGAGGGGGGAAATGTCAGAGAGACAGCCTGGATGCTGTGGAGCACTGTTCAGCAGTAGCCAAAACCTTGGTGTGTTACCAACACCTTTCTAGCTACCAAGAGAAAGCATAGCACTATGAGGGCTGCTGTGGGGAAAATTAACTCAATCGCAGCCGGACCCAATACAAGACATCACTTAAGCTGTTCCTAACTCTAGCAAAGAATGATCCACTTGAATTTCTACTGCCACATGCAGGGAATGGGTAAATGTCCATGATTAATTTCATGGTCAGCTGGTTGCTTAATTTCAGTTTCTTCTTGTTCTTGCCCTATTACCTTGGCAAGGATGAAAGTTAGCATTTAAAATAGAGAAAAATGAAGGGGATCAGAGCAAATGTGTCCTGCCTTTGCCCTTAACCGATGGAAGTCCCTCTAAATGAGTCCCTGTAAATGAAAAATACTAACTGGGTATGTAACAGCATCCAAAATTCTGGGGAGAAATAACTTTGGGCATACCTCTGACTGCTTACTCCTAAATTTCTTTGGACTCTCGGTTTGTGTTGCAATGTTCCATTCTAATTCAGTTTTTAAACTATGTATGTTGAGCTGTAAGGTGTTATAGCTGGTACAGTGCTTGGACATTTAATAATAATTGCTCCTTGCTTCCAGTAAAACCAGGAGTGGACATGCAAAGCAGTAGTATAGATGAACACATTTTGTTCAGGGTTGTCTAGAAGCATGTGGGAATTTCCTCCTTTCTGCTTACTACAAAAAGATGCAAATTACCTCCCTTCCCCCAGACTTCATGCTGGATAATATCCTGAAAACTGAGCTTAAATGTAAAATTTGTGGAATCTCTTGCAATTTATTTTGACACAAAGTTGATGGTGCTAGCTAGAAACTTCTTTCAGAACTTAGGGTGTGCAGTGCAATTCCTCAGTAGCATTACTACGATGCAGTGCACATGGCACTCGTGCTGCTCTTCTCCAGTAGCCTTCCATCTAGATACAGCAGGCACTGGTGGAGCATTTTAGTCCTTAGCTTTTCTGGTAGAGAGACAATGATTTTTGCAGACAGGGGATGGCACTGTTGCACTGTAGCTCCTCAGCCTTCCATCCAAAATGTCTCTATTTATGAAAAGCGCTTGGTATTTACCAGGAAGGGAGCAGATGAACCAGATGCATTACTGCAAGATTTTCTTGAAATAGTTCTGCATAAAATATCAAATCTGGGTTACCAGGAATTTTATATTTTGATAAAACCCCCCAAAAGAATGCATTAGCATGCATCTAAATTGGATGTCAGTAGTAGACATAGTTTAAGACACACTTATTCATTTTAGATTTAGACTTAAACACCTGTGTGAAGCTCTGAGAAATTATTAATAATACAATAAACTCTGAGAATCATGGCAGTAACCATTTCAATAAGAATTTAACCAGCAAGCACTTAAAGAAACTCATTTCTACCTTATTCTGGAAAAAGTAAACTTGCCTTCTCTGAAGCCTTAATATATTATTGTCTTCTGTAGTTCAGGAGAAATTCCCTAGGGCAAGAGGCCAGTTCTGAAGGATGCCCAGTCCACATGGGCAGGCACATTTGTGAGTGCGGAAGCAGCATTCAGCTTGCTCGTCTTGGCTCACTACAGTCACAGGAACACGACAGGTAGACCAAAATTATTTCTTTTGAAGGATGGGCTTTGGCCATGTAAGGCGCTACAAATCTTGATCAGCACCTTCAACTTCAACTGCTAATTGAGTACAGTCTGAGCTGTTACTTGAGCACCGACATCAGCACGTGGCAGTGAGGTTTGTGCTTCAGTCATTTGATGATTCTCACATGGAGTCCCATCTGGGATGTGCTGTTAACAACCTCAGTCTTGAGGTGATGAAAGTATAAGTGATGACGGGGAAGTTTGCATTCAAAATACAGATGGTAGGAAAAGCTGAGCAGGCTGTTGCTGTAATGTGATGACCGAAATTAACTCATTGATTCAGTCCCTTTTCTTGGAGGAGTACAGCTACCTCTGGCTGTCTTCCACTGGTCCCCTGTGATTCCCTTAGTTTCACCTGAAGGGTGGCTGTCTCGTTTGCACCTGTATCTTTATTTCAGCAAGGCACAGACACTGGTCCTCAGCTGCATCGTGCAAGTTGGATGAAGTAAAGCTGACATGAGTCAGTATGCAAAAAACACTGGCATTTGTGTTTCCTGCCTAGGCCCCTTGTCACCAACCAGCCACTTCAAACTGGTGGTGTGAAACCTCTACTGGGAAAAAAAGGCCATGTCTCTGACTATCAGCAGAAATGTCTGAAGTGGAAAGAATTAAACCTCTCAAAAGAACAGTTAAACTGAACTGCACCAAAGTCTTTATCTTTCTCTCTCTCATTTTTTAATTTTTTTTATTTTTCCTCTCCCCTGAAAATGCATGATTGAATCAACCAAAACAATCTCTGTGATATGACTTCACGTGGCTTGTTTTGGGGGGGGGGGCAGGGAGGAAAAAGGTACAGATAATTTTGGTCAGACCATTTCATTTGGCAGTGCACTTAAAAAAAGAAAAAAGATTGTTTTGACATGGCATTTAGTTTCAAAAGTAAATATGAAATGTTCACTATATTCTGGGACAAAAAAAAAATTTAGCCAACTAGAACTCACCTCTCCCCTTCCTCCCTGTCAGCTGTGGGAAGAACTGAGAGAGTGAGCAGCTTTACTGGAGCTTGATGTCTCACTTGAAGGGCAGGCCCTATTGCTGCCTGCTGTGGTGTGTAGGTGACTGAACTCTGAGGCCTTCCTAGTCTAAGGAAGTAAATTTATTTTCTGGAGGAGATAAATCAGATTAGAGATAACCTGTATGCTTCTGTGACGGTATCAAAGGCAACCAATCAAGATAATAATAGCAGCATTATTACAAGGCGTCTGATTCTCATCCATCACTAGAAAGAGATAATTAAGTAAGAAGTCCTTTGGCTTATTCTAAGCCCATATTTAGATTACAAGGGTCAAGTGACTGGGTGGTGTATATATGCTAAGAGCAGTCTCTCAGTTTGTCTCAGAAAGAGGAGGTGAAATGTGGTTAACTATTTTATGATACTCTGGTGATGACTTCTGGAGTATGCTTCTTTCAAAACTATATTCAACCTGTTTTTCCTGACTTGCTGATGACCATTGCTGGCCAGCAGCTTCATAGTTGTCCTTGGGATTCCTTTAGAGATTACATAGGTCTAGTGGAAAAAGTGCTAAACTATTTTTCATTTTTTCCCCTAGCACACTGAATTTTAGTGAGCCAGTAACTAGCTGGAACAGGCTGAGGGCCAGCAGAATAGCCACGGAGCTGTCTCAGAACATTCTTTGTCTACCTACTGGCCTGGTAGTTTATAGTACTACGTTCATGGTAGCCTGGAAATAGCATGAATAGAAATACATTAAAAACGTCCCAGCTTTGTTTCATTTGGGGACTTGCATAGTAAAGATAGTATTCCTTCAGGTGCTGTTTTGGACAGAGTCCTTTTCATTCTGCTTATTGTTTTGTTTTGGTTTTTGAACTTAGAAGAATGTTCCTCAAAAAATATGTTGGGGTAAAGTGGATTTTTCATATTTAAGCTTCACTTGATCATGCTATGCGTGTTTGTCTGTGTAGTTATGTGATGACTCCTTCCTGGAAATTAGGAATGGAAAAAGTGAATCTTTAAAGATGGACGTACTGTTGGAAAATTACTTCACTTGGTCACCAGTTATGATGATTTAACTTGAAATAGGTAAAGCTAGACTGGAAAAATCATTAAAACTATATTGTAAACCTAACAACACTGCAGTAATATAGGAATAAAGTGGAAGAATTTAGAGTACAAAATAGTTATTTGTATTTGTAATGACAAGTATGTTTTGATAGGTATTAACATGATGGAAAATAGAGGTATCGTTCCTGTTTCAGAAAGGTGAAATTAATGCACAGATGCTGGATGACTTGTTCAAGTTTACTCGCTGCATTCCTATCAAGGCCAGGCCTCTTAGTAATATTAGAGCATGGCATTACCTTAGGGAGTTAAAGATGATTTCTCACTTTTAAAGATTCATTACCTTAACCTGGGAATTCAAACTGACCATACATGTTAGAAAGCATTCTATGGAATCTGATGCAAAGCTCCAGCCCCACGTGTTCTGCATTAAGAACAAGCCAAGATACTTGACTGTGGTTTTCGTCTGCCTATCATTCATGATGAGGAATGTCCATGTGAAACTAATCTAGGATATGTGGCACTTATGCATTCAGTGCTGCTGAAATTGGGCTGTGAGTCAAAATGTTGATGACCTACCATGCACTGAAATGAGGCTGATGATGCGTAAAGTGGTGAAATGTTTATTTCAATACTTAGCTGATGATGCACTATTTATTTTAAGACTATTGAACTGTGTAGTTGTAATAAGGTTTTGAAAGGCGGTTATGAAATGTCCTGATTGTATATCTGCCACAGTTAAAGATGAATCTGAACTCTGGAGGAAGTACTGCTGGATTCCAGTTGTTCAATATCTAAACTTGGTTCTGAAATGCTATAGCTTAGACATACATGTCATTACATGGAGGCATGTATCTGATTACATAGAATATTCCATTACAAAGCATCCTGGCTTGGGCTTCAAGATGTAAACTCTTGCAAAGCTCTGTTTGGGAAGGGGTTTTGGACCTAGACCTCATAAAGTCACTGCTGGAAGGCTAACTCCACTTTATTTATTCCTTTACAGAGGGAGAATTCACACCAACAAGATTAGGTTCTGGATTTATAGATAAACATTCAGAATTTTCCTTCCCAACCCCCTTGTATTAGTGTTGCCTCATCCGTTTAAATGACAGGCCTGTAATCTTAATATTTTTTTCCCTTCTGGAGGTAAATTTCTTTAAATTACATAACATTTCTATGCAGGAAAACAAAATAAAGAACACTTTCTTGGAAGACATTAGGTTTTTAAGCTCTGGGTCTGCAACTATGAAACCTACCTTTTCATAGTTTCTCTAGGACTCCACAGAACCCTTAGTGCAGAACTGATGTTTCCCTGGGGAATGGAAGGCTCCCTGCGGGGCTTCCCTGGCAAAATCCATTATACCTTTCTGCCTTGTAGGTAGTCCAGTACATGGGATGGGTAAAGTCATGCATTTCTTTAAAACGTGTTTGCTACACACGTCAGAAAAATGAGGAGAGTTTTGGTTTATTGTTGGTTGTTTTTTAAAATGATGTTCATTGAATAACAGAGTTTAAACTGCACTTGCTAAAGAGTTTAAAGAAAGGCAAGTGAAAATCTACTGGCACTGAGCGCACAAAGAGCAGAGCTGGTCTTGGATATGCCTTATAACTAGGAATAGTTATTTGAGAATATAACATACTTTTACTGTACTATTAGGAAACAATCTATCAGGTGCCTGTTTTTTCCTAAATAGGAAAGTTTTTTGCATTGTCTTCTGAAGAATTTTTTTTGCGCCAGCTGTATAATATGAAATTGGGGAATGAATTTAGAAATTCTCTGATGTGCTTTGTGAACTGTTTCACAGGGCAGTCTAGTGTGACCAAACACTGATGGACCAGAAGCCTAATTATTGAGTCTAGATCCAAGAGCCATACAAACGGTTGTCTTTGTTTCCTACGATCTCTTTGATCACTGTTATGGAAATCGTGCTTCATAACCTGTTAAAGAATTTGTGTTGGTGCCTAAAGTACCTAACAGCATAAGGTATTTTACTTGTTAAACTATGTATTGTAAATGAGAGATCTATTTCAAGGAACTGGTTGAGTGATCTTGTTTCCTTCTCCCATTCGATGACTTGGTATGCCACGTTGTCTGAAGGTATCAACAGAAACAAATGTCTTCCTATGCAACTGTGATTTAAACTTGTGAAAATAACGTGTGAGTGATGGCCACATTAGTACTGGTTTTCAGGAAGACTTTTTTTGTAAAACTGTTACAACTTGCAAATAAATAAGGGCTTTCTTTAAACCACTTTACTATGATCATTTGTATTTTGAAAATAAGATATGCATTTTTTCACATCTCAGGATTGGAAGTAAGTGCTTTAATTATCTTTTCATTCACCTTAGAGTGTTTAATCCACAGTTAATATTGCTTATAGTAAAAGAAAAGGAGGACTTGACTTGTATATTAAAGGTCATTGAGTTACAGAGGCACACAATGAAACTGTCTTTGGGGATGATCAAAGATGCCAAGCAATAGTGGCTGTCAGCGCTTCTTGGGCTGCTAGATCCCTGCATCTTTGCCGTTTAGAGGAACTGATCAAAGGGAAAATTCACAGCAAAGTCACGTTTTTCAAGCCAAGACATCTAAGGGATGGCAGGTTCCAAAGTGTAACGTGCAGGGGCTGAGGGAAAAGGATGTGTGGGAAGGAAGTGTGTTAACCAGATGGCTCTGCTTTACTGTTTTTGGGAGCCCTTGAAGGGAGTGAGAGAGAGATCAAGGCAGCAAGTTTCTGCCTGAGTGGAGTTTCAGCCAAAGGATGCTCTGTGTGTGCTCTTCATCTCACTGGTTCAACTCGACAAGGCTCAAGGTATACCCTGTAGATAAACTCCCTTGTACTTTACTTTTCATCTTCCCAAACATGCTACTGTTGAATTGGACACTCTGTATGGCACTAATGGGGATCCTCTTTCTTTCGGAAACATACAAGTCCCTATTTGCCTTTCTATTCACATCAATTAAAAAAAAAAAATAAATCCAATTTTGATAACTGTTTAATTACAGGGCTTCTGTTCACTAGAAGTTCCAGGCAATGGGAACTACTCGGTGTTTGGCTCGTTGATGTCTTTCTGCCCCTTGGTGACATTTAGAACAATTTAATTAAAATGACCCAAAATACTTCTAGAGACCTATCTCTCCAGGCTAAGCAGGGATAATATCATCCTCTAGGGTTCCATTTAGGGAACTCTATATCTTTTTAAGGATTAAGCATATGGGGATTCTAGGCTACTGCGAAAGCACAAAGCAAAATATAGGAATGAAGAAATGTTGTATAACCTGGAACATTGGTCTAACAAACATACCACTAGTTACTACTGAAATACTCTGTAACAAATGATATAAGAGCAGCCTTTAATCTAAAATACGAAAGGAGGGGAAAAGAGAAAGAGATATTATTAGCAAGCATAAGCTGAATCATGACTATATATTCTCCAAAGAGGTGAAAACAACATCTATTTGTTTCCACTTAAGGCAGATTTCAACATGAGGGTACATTGATTATGTATTTGCTGCATCTAGAGATAACCACCATTCATTTAAATGAGTTTGAACAAACTTTAAGTAGTGGCATTTAAGTAAATTACAGGCAATGTTTTTCAATTTTGATTTTAGAATTATTTGTGCTATCTGAAAGCATTTTAGTTCCTCATCTTGGCTCTTCTTGGTATTATTCATTGTTCCTCCGCTTTTTACTGTGTCACATTTCATGAATTAAGTGAGGTTGCTGTGGTTCATGCCGACATGGTTTACTGAATTGTCCTGATCTCCTGCTAAACTCATCTGCCATTAGCTTAAGACACTATGAGTTTTGTAAGAATACCTCACTGACAGTGGATTGCCTAGAAAAGCGATATGGTTTCCTTCATAAGACATCTGTAGGACCCAAATAGGAACTTCTTTATATCTACCCCAAAAGCTGCAGTCCATTTGCACTTAGTCCTGATCTGGCCAAATTCCGTTGTTTCCTGTAAACTGTGTCTCTCAGAGAAAGGAGAACACCAGTTTGCTTTTTGGGTGCATCACTGAAAAGATCAATATTGGAGGTTGTCTGGGTGCGCTTTCATGTAACAGGTTTTTTTTTTGTTGTTTTTGTTCTTGATGGCCTTTCTTAGACTGAGTCCAGGCTAAAAGAAGCACATTGCTCTTTGTATATCAAAAATGCAAAATTATTGTCAAAAATTTTCAATTTCCCTCAAATACATCAACCTGTCTTAACGCTGACACCTGTGAACAGTCAAACAGCGACCTCATTTTTGGTAAAAAAAAATCCCTTTGAGAGGGAAGTGAATTCTATCTTCTGGGGTGGAAGGCATTATAATGCTGTTGGTTCAGACATCAGGCTGCTTTCGCGTAGTGCTGTAGAGAAGTAGCAAAGACGACACCTCCTGCCCCTGGCAGCTGATGCTTCTGGTTATCTGACAGGCTATGATGGAGCAACACAGTGAAGAACTGTGGTGAGGCAGGGGAGGGAGACTGAAGCAACAGCAGAGACTGCAGTTGGGGTGAAAGCAACTGAAAGTGGAAACGGAAATCGTATGTTGATATCCCTAAGAAACTGCCAAAGTATAAATTGTCCCTGACAGTGCTTAGCTATTTCTTCCTGTGTTTGCTTGCCCTGTGAGCAGCTGACTGTTTATGGTTCCTGTTGGAGTCAGTAGTACTAATTAGACCTTAAGCCAGTGATATAGCTCCCTCCAACTTTATGCTGATATGAATACACAGTGACCTGTTTCAAAAAAAATCAATCACAATTTCATTAATTATGTTAAAACCAGCAGTTTTTGCTCGAAGGGAAACTAAGCTTTGGATACTGGGCCATTTGGTGACTTAATTAGGTATGGAAGTCAATGACAGTCAAACCTACTACAGCCAATACACTGCAATATTAACCTTCATTATGAGTGCTTTATTTCATGGTTAATATGTAAGAAAAATGTATCTTTAGGTACTGACAAATTTAATACAGATATATCTGATTCTAAGTCTCTGTGCTTTAAGAAACATTTTTTTATGCCTGTGTTTTTGTTTGATTTTTTTTTAGAGAAAAAGAGTAGTTGCTGTTTTGCCTGTAGTGGTTTTAGATCTGTGAGCTTCTCTCATGAGACACCATCTCTTGCGGAGATCAAAGAACAAAATCACTTCCATCACATTTGTGGAACATTGCAATGTATCATTTTGTGTGTGTTATGCTATTTGAATGACTGATCGAAGTCAATTACATGAAAGTGTAAATTGCTTTTTAAATAGATTAGAATAAAAAGACAGGAGATACACTATTCAGGATATCTATTCAACCTGCTTCTTGATGTTTAATGGCTCAAGTTCTCATAACCAAAGGCTTTAGCATTACATGTTGTAGCACTTACCAACACTGCTGAACTGCAGCTCCTGAAGTCAGAAATGCTATACATTAAAAAGAAACCAACAGATGGCATTTTATAAACCCCATGTTTCATTGTCCTATAAATAGAGATTATCAAATGCATAATGAGCACCCGGCAAGAATAATATTCCTCCTCTGTTAACTACTTTATTAATCATAAGCAAGCAACTAATACCATTTTTTCGCCTCTTGCTGGTAAATCTGTTTGTAACATGCATGGTGTTATTCTTGTAAGGCTATGCTCATCTGTGAGTTAACATTTCAAGCTGGACATGGAGAACAGAAGTGGCACCCACTTTTTTTTTTTGTCTTCTGCTAATCATTTTCTTATAATGAGCCTATAGTGGCATTATGATGATATTGTAGTTTACAGTAAAGATGGATTTCAAACAGTTGGAAATCAGATTTTCTTTTTCTAGAAGGGAGGGTGGTAACTGGCAATTAGGTTTAACGTTAGCCTTAGTTGAAAGGAGGTGAAAGAAATTGCTTTTAAAATAATAATAACGCCAGGTAGACAGAGATTGCTTATGGATGGTGTAACCAGCTGTGCAGGAGAAATGTCAAAAGACGGTTATGGGAGCATTTGGAATGTAGAAAAATCAATCTAAAAGGGTGTTACATAAAACCAGTACATTTTATTATGATGTTGCCATAAGACTATTATCCTGTATCCTGTCATTATGAGATTCTTTCTGTTATAAAGTTACTCTACCTTCTCTCATGTAACTCCCTTAATGTTATTTATTGTCTTTTGTAGAAGGAAAGCAATGTGCCGCTTTTAGTCATGTCAGAAGTAATGAATAAAACCATCTTGTTAAAAGAAAATAGATCAAAAAATCAAAAGTGTGCTTTGGAACAGAGAAGAGATTAAAGAGAAAAGAACCCTTATTATTTAGTACATCTCCTTTCTTTGTGCATTCAAAGTCCCGTCAGCTTATTTAAGGCCTTGGTGATGCTACATCGATGTAGAGGTTTTGTTTTTGCATCAGCAGTTTCTAGTGACTCCTTGGCGAGGATTCATCTCTCCCAAGATTACAGGTCATCTGAGACTTCCTCAGTTCTCAAGAAGGAAGATGGTTCCTACCAGCATATCTTTTGCTTTGTGGAATTCTGGGCTTGATTTTTACACATAGAGAGGGGTGCTTATTTTGGATGTTGCTGTATTTTTCTTCCAGAAAATACTCATTTTTGTAAGAAAAATTTCTTGCAAACTTACAAAAGGAAGCTTTGTTCTTTTGTGAATTGTTTTGTGCTGTTTGTCAACAGATAATGTCATGAAAGGAATAAAAATGCCTCTTTGTCTTATGAGGAGTGAGACCAGTAGCCTGGTAATAGTTTCATTAATAGCTATTTGTCTATTAGTCAAAATGCATAAAGAATGATTGTAGAACCGGGATTTGGACCTGTGGCCATGAACGGCTATTTACAGGTGGAACCCGAGCTTCCGCTACAGTTTTCATGGTGCAGCCGCTCTGCTGCAATAGGCTGACCCCAAAAGCTGTGTTGACTTCTCTGGATCCCTTTTTAGAGCCAGATGTTGTGCTGTGGCTGTAGAGGACGGTGTTAATCCAACGAGGGTTGTGGTGGGAGGAAAATCAGTCCAAAGCTCTGGCTTAAAACTACCCCTGGGATGAGTCCACAGACTCAATACTTGCACAGTCAACCAGTTTGTTGACCTTGTCTCTGAGGGTGATCATTAAATCGTAAACAAGGGATTGATTTTCATGTTCCTGTTGTCTTTGGAGAGCAATGAGATACAGAAGGCTGGATTCTGTTCTAACTTACACATAATTATCAAAGTACTAGAGGCAGCCACACTTTATGCAAGAATATTCCTGATAAACTTTTCACTGGTGGGAAAATGAAAAAGAAATGGAAAGGGGAAAAACTGAGGTACTGTTAAGAAGTCAGCCTGGAGAAATTTAATGCATTTCAAACTGGCCAAGGTTTTCTGGCTACTGTGTGAGCTAAAGACCAAGAAATAAGGCATTAGAAAGGCAAGCTCTTCATTTTTATCTCTTGTTTCTAAAGGGAGACCTCTATATTTTACTTTTCAGTCTGGTTTTGTAAAAAGTGGGAAGGCTTTGGTGACTGCAGTGTGTTTCAGTCACTTTCCCACCTCTTCTTCAAGAGTTTATATTATTAAAAAAAAATGCCAAAAACTAAGTTCCATGACAATAGACATGCAGGTAGAGAAAAGAGTCCAAAATGAATAATCTTGCTGAGAGAAGATTACTCTAAGTCTATAAAACAGTCTTGCAAAGTTCTGTTGTGTACAGAGCCACATGTGCCATAGTGGGGGTGTTGAGAGACCACCTCAAAAAAAATGTTTCAAAGAGGAAATGTAAACTTCAGTGAATTAGTGGATTTTGAGGACTAAGCAGTAAAGCTGAAAAGCTATTGTCAAAGGTCATCTTTTGGTTACTGTAGCAGTACTGCGCAGTAATATATGATAACAGTGTATGATAACAGTGAAGGATAAGTAGGAAGTGACGTTGCTGTGAAGTCCAGTGAGTACAGTCTCACTGGTCAAGAACCAGGGGATTTCACCCCAGTGTTAGGAAACTTCTCTTGGCTTGAGTTTGAGGTCAGACCTGCGGCTGGCCACTTGGCTTTGTTTCCTCACCTATATTTTATTATCTCTTGAAATCTGAAACAGTATACTGAGCAGTTGCCTGTGTTCCTCACCAGCGTGGTTTGGGAACTACATGCAAGCTAGTGCTGGCTGGGGCCTTGTGTTGAAAGGGAGCTGGCTCTTCCTTTAAATCCTCTCTGTATAGCATTAATCCAAAGCAATTCATTCTTTTTCCTGTGAGCTAGAAAGCTTATTCTTCTTGTGAGCTGATTTGGTTATCTGTTGCCGTATTAATTTAGTGATCTGATCCTTTGAACCTATTGATTTAATTGTAACTGTTCACTCAATTTTGTTCATTGCATTATTCCACCTTTAATTAGTTTAGTAAAACTGTACAATGAATCAGTTTAGTACAACTGTGGTTATTTAAATGTGGGTTTTTTTCCTGTTCAGCCTTGAAATGAAATCCATAAATGTACAGAACAGATTTATTCCACTACATTGCAACAAGATGAGCTCAAGGTTACAGAAACCAACAGACGAGAAATTTGCTTGCCTCTTGGTTTTGTTTCCTCACCAGCGTTCAAGAGTGCCTTTTAGTCTCAGACAGTATCCTGAATCTGTTTCCCCTCTATAAGCAATATAAAGTTTGATTGTGTGCTAATGGAAAATCGTTTGAGCTGGAGTCTTGCCACGTTCATCAATAGAAGGGTGTTTTCACCCTGTGCACAGAAAATCACATGATTCACTCCTAACTGCAGATAGTGAGAACCTCCGCTCCAGCATTTAGAAGTCTAGCTAGAAGAAATAATTCACTGTGTTTTTAAAATGCATCCTCTCAGGGCGTATTGGCCAAAGAACAACAAAATATGGTGGCAGCCATTGGTGGAATTGAACAGACAGGCTAGTGCCACTGACAGTGAGAGAAGCTGCGGATCTGTGCCTGCGTACCTGGTTAGCAGGTGTCACGCAAAAACCACGCACACAGCTTAACCTCGGTAGGGAGCCGGGGAGCTTTGCACTTTCCATCTCTTCAACACCGTTAGGCAGATTTCTGGGGTTGCTCTGCATCTAGTGGCAGGTGGCCCCGTGGCTGGCCTACATAGCCAGGGTATGTAGCCACATAATGGAAACTTCTGATCTTGTTATTTTTACTAGTAATTATTTAGATAAATATAATGTGAATGCATGATTGGATGATGGTCTGTGACTTTGAAGGACCTCATAGATTTTATTGCTGCTGATGCAATTTCATCGTCAGGCAATGATGTGGGTGGGTGGGAGGCAAAAAGGAAAGGAACGATGTCACTGATGGAGGGCTTCAGTTTCTGGGGCAAGAAGCGCTGCTGCTGAAAACAATAGAGAACCCAGATTATAATGGGAAGTTACTCATCCCAGATTATTACACAAAATCTGTGGATCCATATCCACTTTCACTTTAAACAGGGAAAAGAAAAATTCTTTGTTACTAACATATATCAGGCATTGCCAAAAATTTGTTGAACCGGGTGTCTTGGGCATACTGGAGTGAAAAGGAAAACACTTGTAGGGAAAAAATGTCTGTCTGTTAAATCAAGTACTGCACCTAATAATTATATATGCTTGTCAGGTTTTAAGAAAGCAAAGTTTGTGAATTGATAAAGTGTACCAAGTAGCATGGTTTTGCAGGGATATATTTTGTTATAATTGTTCCTTCCTCTAATAGCATTCCTCTTCAATGTGCAATTAGAGGGAGGCAGAAGTTCACTAAAAGGTGTCTGTAGTGTATTTATTACGAGGCTTCCTTTATGTGTATAATGCAAAGGTGATTGGTAGCTAGTTTGCAGTAAAAGGAACTTCTGAGCTTTCAAAAGAAATCCAAGTAGGAGGCAACAGAGCGGTGGGAGAAAATTGAGTGGCCGAAGCAAAACTGTTCAGCAGCTTTCCATGGTGTAGTAGCGCTCTTCTGCGTGGACAAAGGCTCTGAACAACCATGGCAGTGAAATGAGGGACTATGGAGAAGTGGCAATTTCACTGTGGTGACCCTAGGCCAATCTGATTTTCTTCTCTTATTGTATGGAAATGTTGGCTTTGCCCCATGCTGAGGGGAAGGCAAGTCACTCTGTTGGGTGGACTGTTCCTATATCAAATGCGGGAGGTTTTCAGGGCTCAGAAGGGCTATGGTACTTGCTGCTGGTCCTCCTGTGCCCCTCTCTGTAAGCCCTGTTAATTCAGTTGACATAGATTAAGGTGGTGGAGCAGCTTTTATTCATTTCTTAGGATTTGTTTGCCCTTAATTAAGGGGAAATCCATGAATGCAGGTTGGAAAGAGAGGCTTGGAGTAAACGAAAGGGCTTAAGGGTGTCAAATGCTGCTATGTCACCTGTTTCTCCTAAATGCATTTACTTGGTAAATTATAGGAACTATGTGGAGTGTTGGAATAACGGGTGCACCTTCAGTTAGTGTTTCTACTGGATTTCTTTGGGCCATGATTGTAAATTTGCTCCTTGAAAGGGAAACCTGCCACTTAATAAGCCTGAGTCAGGTGGTGAAGTCAAAGCTCTCTGAACAAACCACTGAGGAAAGTAAAATATAATTTATCCATAAAGGTAAGTCTAAGAAAAGCAAAAGTGACTAATAACAATGTAGAGGTAATGCTCCAAACAAGGCTCAGAAACAGAATCTTGCTTCATTGTAATGGCATGGTGTAAAGATCACTGTGTACTTCAAGTTCTTATATTTCTGGTGCTTATAAGTCCTGAGAGTGGAAACAAGAAGTTTGTGGTTAGAAGGATAAAGCCTGACTATTCTTGGGTTTTCTCTACCTGCTGTAGGAGAAGAAGGGTGTTTAGCTACTTGGGTAACAGGTTTTGTGGATCTGCAGATCGACCAGCACAGGTGAAGGCATTTATGTACTCAACAGCCTTTCAGGCAGGAAGAAGCCAGAAGTGGAAAGGTATGGTCCTTATGCATTACTGCAAGAAACCTACTTATCAAATTGGGATTAAGCTGGTAAAGCAGCAAGATAACTAGGAGATTTTTACCAACTTGGGAGCCGTTGAGGATATGAGAACAAGAGCACAATCTGCATAGAAATCTTGGAGAGGTATTTAAAAGTTATTTTTGGAATGGAGTAAGCAGCACCCCAGGGAAACTGGTCAAGTGATGTTATGGTGGTGACAAATCTGGAGGGCTACTTAGGAACATGAAAACTAATGATTTTAAATTACATACCAGAGCGTTTAAAATGTACGTGCAAAGATATGCTTTGGGTTTGAGGTTAATTTTCTTTTAATTCCCTTTCCCCCTTCTCCTCGTGTATAATTTATTTAATGTAAAGTATTCTTCTAAGAGTGGTTTGCTTACTTGCTTGTAGTCTCTTGCGTGACTCAGAGCAGTATGTGAAGAATCTGCCTGTGTTTCCAGGGAGCAGAAATCCTTACCTAAGTATGCTCTAAAAGGTCAAGTTCAATTTAATAAATTTATCTCTCAGGAAAACAAGCATTTTTCTTAGCTAGAAAAGGTTTTGCATTAAAAAAAACCACAAAAACCTAGAGCATATTATAGTTGTGTAAGTGTGAAGAGCTAAAAGCTTATATTACTGAAACCACACTAGTATAAATCCTCGATACGTGTTGAAGTTGGTAGCATTACTCGTAATTCTATTATATAGTCTCTCTAAAGAGAGGAAAGCTGCTGGGAAATGCAATTCAAATTTGGTCTTAAAGTACTTATCTAAAGGCTGTATTCTACCAGTGTTTTTAAAATAAAAGTTGTAATCAATGCCATTGCTTAAAAAAAATCAATGTTGCCTGGTATAGTCATGTGTGATAATACAGCACTGCAGCAAAGCTATTTCAACTGCAGACTTGTGTTCAGCTGGATAGTATATAGCTGTAGTATAATATATTGCTGTATAATGCAGCACAGTTTAGAGAGGAAGTGTGGTAGGGAGTATTTAATGATATTATGAAGGTATCAGAGAACTTGGGGGTTTTAGAAACTGTTGGTCAGTGAAGTTTCACAAGGGTGCTGTGACAGGGGCTGTGACTCATGGAGTGCTGGGTGCTTAAAGCGGCGCCTGATTTTTATCCTCCCTGCCCTTTGCATAAACCCTTTACCACAATATCTCTGAACTGTCAGAAGATCAGAAAAAATATTTGGGTTGCTTTCGATTCTTTTTGTCAGAACTGATGATTCAGATGTGTAGAGTTTTAAGCTCATTTCTAATAGGAATCAATAAAAAGAGGTCATAGTTTCCAGTGCTTTCAGGTGCTGTGTTTTGGAGCTCTAAAACAACTTGTATTTTTTCTATGGCTTAAACATATATAAAATGGCAATAACACCCAAACAGTGCTATGTGGAATGCTACAAAGCCCTGTGGTCCTGGGTTGCTTGTTTCCACTGGCCACACTATAAAAACTACTGCAAACCTATCTATGGTATGCACTTATGTCTTCAATGCAAGCTTTATACTGAGGCTGTGTAAAGGGGAATGGATAAGTGGTGAAGGGATGAGGCACCACTAAGATGTGGCTTGTGTGACTTAAACCATCAGAAAGGTCGTGAACGCCTGGGTGTGTTCATAGGCAGGAGTGCTCATGGAAATAGTTACTTTTCAGGGAGCAGCGTGAAATGCCCACAGAAAATCAACCTGACATGAACAAACTTCTTGATGCAGGGAAACCTGGGTTAGAAAGCTGCTACTCTGTTCATATACACAAACACCCTCTACAGCCTAGAAGTAGGAAGGAAGCAGTGTGCTTTTCTTTTTCTTTTCTCTCTCCCTTTCTCACCAGGCCATATGGAAATATTTCAAGGTGTGGGTGGATTTTTTTTTTTTCTCTCTTTCTCAAAAGAGGTGTATATTCTTCCCCCGCTCCTTCCCCAACACCTAGTCATCAGGACACCCCTTTCTCAGGTGAGAGATCTAGTTCAAGTGCCTACTCTATCAGAATTGAAGTGACTTGAATGTAACCAAGAGGTGAGTATAACTGGCTTGTAGTTCTGGGTGGGCTTGTCTCTAGAGCTTTTCCTATCCGTCTCAATACAAGGTGTCATCCCCTGCCTACCCCACCACTACAGTTGAAAAATGGAAAGAAAAAAAATCATTAGGCAGCTGAAGTCCTGTCACACAGGTCAGCAATGGAGCATGGCTACTTAATGCTTGCATCCAGACTCAGCTACATGGAACAGGCTGGTCCTAAGGATCACAGAAAGCATTTTCTGTTTGAGATTTTTTTTTAATATGAGAAAACTTGTTCTCATCTCTGTATGATTTACAAACTTGAAATTACTTAGAATTACCTGTTTGACCAGCCAAAACCAAACCTACCCTGTTTCCCCTACATCTGCTAGAGAAGTAGGACAGCTGACCGAGTGCCGTAACTGAGGAGAGGAACTTGATGTTCTTGTTCACCCTTAAATTGAGAACTGAATACAATGTTCATGCAACAGTCCACTCAATTAGTCATGAAATGAATCGTTGGCTGTGATGGGAATGGAGCCCGGGAATCATGGTCCCTCTGCTCCAATGGCTGCATTGCACTGTCTTTAAAAACAAATCCCCTTTTCTTAGCAGGAAATTTAAGAAATACCATGGCAGTTTACCATACTGGTTGACTTGATTCTTTTTTTTTCTTTAAGAGACAGAAATACAATGAGCAAAGGCTTTGCTAGGATAAATTTTGAAGTCAGGCATACAATGAGAGTCAAGCTGATGTTTCTGTTATAAAATCTTCGTTTCATCTTTTCCTGGAAACATGAGTATGAATTATGAACTCCATGACTGGCAACCTTTTCCTGAAGAGAACATAGATCCCTGGGAGAATATATTCTCTCCTGCTCTGTGTGTGTGACTGCCATTAATGCTAATGGAGTCACTGAAAAGGCAAATATGCCCTTGTTTGTACAAATGGCTGCAAAGTAGATGTTGCAAAAACACGCTGGATAAAAAAAGAATACTCCATGACACAGCACTGCAAGTCAAAAGAGAGACCTTACCAGCTGGGAGAAGTGGCCCATTGTGAGACGGTCATTAAATATAATATGGTTTAGAATGGACTGTTGAGAAAGATCAGTTTTCTTAAAGGTAAAATTACTTTCCACTTAGAGTACTTTCCATTGTGAGGCTTTTAAAAGACTCTGCACATACAAACTGCATCAGTATTTAGTGATGGCAAAGGACCGAGTTAGTGCAATTGAAAAGGTCCTTATTCTTTGCCTGAAATGCAGCAAAGGGCAATGTTCAAGTTCCTGGCTTGTAGCAAAATCTTTCTGCTTACATCACTTCTCAGTGGAGTTTGCAGTGAAGTAGGAACAAACACATGATCAGTTACCGTGTCTTGGCTGGAGGGCAGAACTTTTTAAATGTACGTGTTCAGACTTTGCTGGCTATCTGCTTCCCCATGCAGCAGCATCTACTTTACTGGTTTTGTTACTGTCGAGATGGGTAAAGTGAGAAGTAGCAAGAATACTTTTCCAGAGTCTTCAGCCAACTGAAGCAAGCCGCAGGATAACTTCCTGTAACTTGCTTTTTCCTCTGGCTGACATACCCACCCTGCAGTTTCAATCAGTTCTAACAAAGCAAGGACGTATTCTTATGGTCAAGGTGTTGATAAGATTTATAATAGCGGGAGTACTGGGAAATGTGCTCACAATGAGGTATCTATACAACATAGGCGTCATTCTTGGCCTCTTACTACCTGAGAAAGTGTGAGATTGGTCAGTGTGCGTTTATGGTGGTTACATGCATAGTGAGATCTGGGGCTTTTCTGCTTTAGGTTTTCCTTTTTGGATTTGCCTGTCTCTTTGCGTTGCTGTGAGGGCAGAGGACAGCTGTCCTGGAAATGTCTTGTCACCTATAACAGGCAGCACATTGAACAGCTCATGAGACTGGACAGTATGTATAACGTGGATGGATCAGAGGCACGCAAGATGTTTTTGAAGAACTTGTAACCAGTTGGACAACGGAAGCAGTATGATGGAGTATCATCTCTACTCCCTTGTCTGCCTTAACATCTGGGAGCAGGAGCTCCCCTGGAGAGGGTTTTTGTGTTTGGTGGAGAATCTTGTAAATTTTTTTTTCTGTCTCAGATGAGTGCCAGTGAAGCTAGTTCAGAGACTATCTTGATATGGCTACTAATAAATTATGAATAATTAACTTTTTCTTACTTCTGGAGCTCACATTCTTATATATCTGTAGTGTAACAAAGATGGCAACCACACCTGCTCTGCTCCCATTAAAAAAGGAAAAGGATCCCTGCTCCGGAAAATAAGCCTACGGAGTTTAGCTTTTCCAGTCAGTGCTCGGTGGATATAATGACAAGGAACTTGCTCAGCAGTGAAAGAGAAAGGGTTTTTCCTATAACTAGGAGTTACACTTGCATCCCAAACAGTAATGACAAAGGATCCTTTGGCCACCTGTGTGTTAGAACTTTCCATAAAATACGTCTTTGTGGTATTGAACTGTTATGAATAAACAGATTCCTTCTGAGTTTCTTCTGAATCAAAGTGTTTATTAAATACAAATGCCAAGATAGAGATTAAATTTACCAACACTGATACAGCTTGCCTTGGACTATGTTAAGAGTGCATTTATGCAACTATGAAAATGTGGGAGGCTGGAAAAGCCTATACAGGCCCTCGGCTACTGTAAAGAAAATGCCCGTTAAAGAAAAACGGGGTGTGAAAAAGCACAGTTGGAAGAAAGGAGTAGGGAAGTAAATATGAATGTTATCAAGATGCGATAGATATTGAACTGACGGAATTAAGTGAACCTATGTGTGAATTAAATCAAATCTAGTCTGTGTGTACTCTGCTGAATTAAATCGGGTAAGAATCTGGAAATAATACTGCTTTGGCATCCTAAAAGGCATGTCAATCCAAATAAAGTGTTGACTGTAGCAAAGTCTCAAATTGTTATTAGGCACACAACAAATTAATAAAGAATGTCAACTGTCCCACAAAGAACTCTATAATTCAGCAATCTCTTCCTGCAGAGCAACTCTAGTCCATTACTCCTGGAAGATTATCCTACTACGCTATCAACCATGAAAAGAGGAAAGAAGGTTTCAGTAAGCTAAAGGAAGCTTCAATAAACCAACTGAAACCTCAGGCTGTCACCACAGGAGAGTGACAATCAAATGACTTTTTAAACATAAACATCCACAAAGTTAGGAATGTGTAGTAGGTTTGAGTTTTTGTATTACTATTTCCAAACAGAAGCAGAGATGTTCAATTTCTTATTCTAAAATGCAGTGGAATTAGACTTCTTTTTCCACGTGTGTGTTAATTGTAGGTGACTTGGCTATTGAGGAAGGAGGGAGAGTGTTACCATGTTGTGTGTTGGAATCTTTTTGATTATGTTTGGGTTTTGTTCTTCCAACTCCATACACTGAGCAGCTAACAACTGGAGATATTGGCTGCATCTTTATACCTGTAGAGCTCATACAGAGCAGGAATTCCATTCACTTTTGGAGGGAATAATAACCATTGCCACATGCACACACACAGATATGTATACACACATATTTTAGGGGCTAACTCTTACCTTAGGTATAAATGTGTGGGCAATTATGGATTTGTGCTGTCGGTGGACTAGAGAATCGCCACCCCCCTCCTCACCCTGCTAGAGATAAAAATTGTTGAGAAAACTCTGGAGTAGTTTTGGAGAAGATTATTTCCCCTGTCTAAACTACCCAAACAGTCTGTCTTCTTTTCTTCCCCTTCACAGCCAAGAACCATAATTGCCCTCCAATGCTTCTCACACTGTTTTAAGGACTTAACGTTGTCCCAGTTTTCATGTGGGGAAGCCTCATCTTAGCTGTAGTAAATGGGTGGAAGTCAGGAGAAGACAGGAGAAATGCTGAATCTTAAAGCATTCCGTTTATTCTGAACATAGGCTATCATACAGTCAAAAGTCTCAGTGTTCTGGTCATGTAGAGCTCCTGCTTATGAAACAACTTTGTAAATGCTCAGTAAACACAAGGGGCTTTCCAGATCCAGGTGTATCTGCAGCTGTAGTTCTGGTCACGTCTTCCAAAATGTGCCTCGTTCTTCTTGTGGCGGCACAGAGGGACAGAGCCCTGGGCGCAAGGCTCGGAGCGTGGCACTGCACAAGCCTTTCAGTTCACCTTTCTAGGATATTCTGATTCTAATTACATTGTCATTTTCATAGTCGTGCTTAAGCCGTTCTCTTGTAGCTAAACCCAGTCAGTACAGGTTTCATACCACGTTCGTTCTGACAACAGAAATAGGCACAGCAATAGCTCATGATAGGTTAGCTTAAAATCACCACAGTGGTTTGCAAAGGCAATAGAGCTGTTAGAGATATGCATGGAATTGATCTGTTGCCACGGAGTTCAACTTTGAATAGTGACCATCACTTGAGTTGGGTATTTACCTTGCGTATTTCTCATGAGATACTATTCTTCCATTGGTAATGTAAATCCAGCGGTACCTTATGTAGTAATGTGTAATGAGTTGCTCCCTACACAATGATGATGGAATATCATGGTGACTTATAACATTCTTAATATGCAAAATATTGGCAAATGGATTAGCCTTTTAGAGCCGACTGCTTCATCTAAACAACATATACCCACCACAAAACGTCAGCGCTCTTCCGATTGCAAACGATGAATGGCAGAATTGAAGTGAGTTCTCTTGTTTATACTGGGCTTAGGAATGCAACATCGATAGCTTTTTGGCAAGGAGGGAAATAATAGAGGAAAGAGTAAGTATTACGAAAAACAAACAAAAAAAAGAAGAGTGGAAGGGGAAAGGGGGAAGAGAAAGAAAAGACAATGCAGATAATGGCAAAGAAAAGGTAATGCAGCCGGACTTAAATCAAGTTTAAAACCAGACACAATGAAGTTTTGATGCTGCAACTCTCTGTCTTGCGGAGATGCTGCTAAAGTTGCAGATCCTCTCTTTGGTGTGGTGGATCCATTTAGGTCTCATTGCGCTTTGCATGTTACAAATCAGGTTTTATGGCATTTGAGATTTCTTCTAGACATTTTCCTTGTTTGTTGCTGTCCTCTGGCTGAGACAAATAGCCTTCTGCCCTTTTTAGGAGTCTGTTTCAGTTCATCTGTTTTATAGTATTCTGGGCTCCTGTCCTTTTTTCCCCCTTCTTGGCTGGGACTGGATCCTTTTCCGCATGCTGAGTGTTTGCTCATGGAGTTCTCAGGAAATTTTTGTAACTTGTCCAATTCACTGGGTTTGGATTTTTAATATTTAATATTACTATTTTACTACTATTAAAATAGCAGCCAGAGGCATCCCAGCTGAGGTCAAGAACTCACTGTGCAAACTTAAGTGAGAGGCAAGCCTGCTCCCAAATGCTTGCAGTGCAACTGACTGGTGTTTGGACGCCCACATAAATCGAGGGGCTAATAGCTGTGTATTTCTACAGGTTTCAGGCTAGGATGCCAAAGCGCCTTTCAAACACAAATAAATTTTAACCTCCTTTCCTCTATGGAAGTCAGAGATTGGTTCTGCAGTAACACTTCCTCCTTCTCTAATTCCCACACATGTACTTGTTACTGACATATATATGACTGTGGTCAATATAGGTGCTTAACTTTTTTAAAAAGCCTGTGTAAGTCACTAAGTGCATATTGATTTGAAGCAAATGTAAATTAGAATTAATTTTGACTTGCGAACGTAGTCAAATAAGGAACATTTCTATTGATCTTTGTCCCAGAAGCCAATTATCTCAATTAACTGTTTTATTACATGAAATACAGTGTATAGTATATATCCTGCGTTGACCAGTGTGAAATTGCATATTTGAGACAAGGACTGTAAGTAGGAGTAGTTAGCAAGTGATTTATTTTTAAAGAGTATATCTTGTTTTATTTACCCCCCACTTTTCCCTGTTCAAAAGCTGTGCATGTAACTGCCACTGCACAGGAGGCTGTTGACGCATGTGGATCAACAGGGATTCTTGTTCGTATCATTTCCATTTCTGCTTCCTTCCCTTTCGCTCTGCTCCATCTATACCGTGTTCCCTCCCCCTTCTGCCTCCCCAGCCACTGTCAAGCTTATCCATATTTGCCACTCCTTAGCATTAAGCAGTTTTTGCCATACTGTGCTCTGCATGAAAAGAATGTTGTCTATATTAAAGATATAACGTTGCAGCAACCTCTCGTGCAAGCTAGAGATGCTAAGCAGCTGGAGAATTTAGTAGCGAATGTACAGGTGATGGTTATAAAAAGTGAGCTGAATTTACCTGGCCCTGCTGGTGTAAGGATGGGGAGAAAGGGAGCCTTCAGGTTGCCCCCTGAAGCCCCCGGGAGGGGGGCAGGCTCCCGGGGCCACATCCTTCCCCTGCCAAGGCTCTGAGATCTGGTGTGCCCTCCCCGGGAGCAGGATCCGGCCCCAGTCCTCCGTTACCAGACCAGCTAGGTTGCCCAAGGGCTGGCCTTATCCAGACCTACCTGCCTTATCCAGACCTGCTGCTACTGCTGCCCGTGCCTCGCCCCACCGCTGCTTAATAATCTTGGTAACATCCTGCTCTCAACTCATTTTCTTGGCAGTAGTTTTAATTACGTTTCGGGCTCCTGAATGAATTTGTTTTCTCTGGATCCTTGGCATATTGAGACGCTTGTCACGTTTGGGTGCCTGCAATCACTGATGCGTTTGTTTTAGGGGATGAATTAGTCTTCTGAGCCCGAGCATGTCCAATTTATGAATTAGATTTCATTGAAAGCTAGAACAAAACAAAACAAGGGACGGTTTTGCTGTACCACTTTTTCTCCCCTACCCCCTTGCCCCCAGCGCGGGGGTAAAACAACAACAAAATATAAAATCTCACATTTCCATTTCGCTCGGCAAACGCGGATCCTGTCCCGGGAAGGAGGAAGGGGCATCCCGCCCCGGCGCCCCCGGTGCTGTGTCCCCCGACACCGCCCCGGCCGCCCAAGTTGGGCGAGCGGCTCCAGCCACGGCCCCGCGCCCTTACCTCCGGGGGCGTCCCGCCGAGCCTAGCCAGGCCGAGCCTAGCCGGGCCGGGCGGGGGCTGCAGCCCCACGGAAGAGCCTGTGCCCGGTAACCGCGGAGCAGCCGAACCGCCTCGCCCCCTCCTCCGCTCCCCGCGCGTGGAGCGCCGGCCCCCAGCGCCTTTCCCCCAGGAGCTATACATATGTATAGAAGGTATATAGACATAACAGCGGATGTATGGGAAGGTGGCCAGTCGCGCTGGATGCCCCCGCCGCCGCGCCGTGCCCCGGCGGCACCGAGGCTCCGCAGTCACGTGGCGCGGGGGGCGGGCGGCGGCGGCGGCGGGCGGGGGGGGCGGCGGGAGGAGGGGGGGGGCGCCGCTCCGCAGTTCGCGGTCTGCCGGCTCCCCGGCACACACCGAGCGCCGGAGGCTCCGCCGCGCCGCCTGCCAACCCGGGATCTACCTCCGTGCTTTTTCAGCCCCGGCTGTTCTTTCTCTCCCCAGCGCCCGTTTTTCCTGAATCTTGGAAAATTCTTAGGGAATTGGGGATTTTTTTTTTTTCCAAGGGGGGTGTCTGGGCATCCCCCCCCGCCGCCTTGCTCCACCTGCCCTTGCGCCTTTTTTTCCTTCTTTTCCTCTGCCTGTCTCTCCCCCAAACCCGGGCTGATGTGCTGTGCGAGAGGCTGGCAATGGAAGTGTTGATGCTCTGGCTTTTCCCCTGGATATTTCAGTGCGTTTCGGTGCGGGCGGACTCCATCATCCACATCGGTAAGAGGGGGGGCGGGGGGGCGGAGAGGGACGCGGGAGATAAAGAATTAAATTAAAGGAGCGTCTCGTTTAACCGCGGTAATGTCACAGGCTGCGGTTCAATCCAACTCCGCGGAGAGAGAGGAGGAGGAGGGAGGGGAGAAAGGCTGCTGAATGACACCACCCCCCCCCCCCCCAACCCGATTGTAAAGTTAGAGGGGAAATGCGGGGCCGGGCTGCGGGGCGGGGGGGCTGCGGTCTCCCATGTGGCTGGGGAGCCTCTGCGTGGACCTGTTTGCATGGAAAGGTTTTCTGCTCCCCCCCCATCCCCGTGTCTCCTCGTCACCGAAAACAAACAACCGCCCCCACCACCCGAGCAGAAGAGGCATAATCCGAACGTGCTCGGAGGGGAAAACTTTGGGGGCGATCGCCCCCCGGGTTGCGCCCCCCGCCCTAGCAGGTGTCAGTCGAGGCGGAATGCGGGGGGACCTGGCAGGGGAAGGGTTCGGAAGGCGAGATTTGCAGCGGCTCTGTGCGTGTGCGTGCAACTGTTGTGGTTTGAATAAGATCTCATTAAAACCCCTGGGCAGCGAGAAGGCTGGATCAGCGGTGGGAGGAAGAGAGGGATGAATAAAAAGCAAAGGAAAGGCTGATGTGAACTTTTATGGCTTCTGGGAGCGAGGCAGGGTGATGTCCGCGGGAAGCCTGGCGAGCAAAAGCGAGGCTCTGCAGTCACCTTTTGGCTGGTGTTGAAAGGTACCAGCAGGAACGAAAATGAGGATGTTTAGGGGCGGAGAGGGGGGAGAGAATCACTTGTGGAGGGAGGATGATAGAGGAGGAGACGGGAGTACGGCCGGGAAATGAAAAGCCGTAATTCCCACCAGCCTTTTAGGGAGGATGGGAGATCAAAAAAAGGAGGGGGCCGGGGAGGGAGCGATCCTGGCGAGGGGAGGCTCCACGGGGATGGGAGGAAGTCCCGCGTCGCTCGGGGCGGGGAAGGGGAGTCGGGGGACCGGCCCCGTAACAAGTTTCCCGGCAGGGGCGGCAGCCCCGGGCGGCGGCGGCTCCGGGGCCGGCAGAGGAGGCTCCGGTCGGCGCCGCTCGCCTCCGGAGCCTGGGGGCGCAGCCAAGGCAGACAGCATTGCAGAGCCATTAAGGAGACGGGGTCAGTCCCGACCGCAGCCCGGGGACTCCGGCCCAGGGGCGCTCCCCAGGGCCCGGTAGACCCCGGCGGGGGGGCGGCGGGGCCGCCCTGCGGGAAGCGCCCGGGGCGGGGGGAGAAGCATCCTCCGCGGCCCTCCCTCCCCGCCCCGCTTCTCCTGCAGGTGGACGGGGTCACCTCGGCTTCTCCACGCACCAAGTTCAGCCCGAGCGGTGGTTGCTAACTAACTCACTCCTGGCAGAAATAGCGGTCCGGTGGGCAGGGGCGGGGGGCGGAGATGCTGCCTGCAGAGCCGGGGCCGCACACGGGCGGTGCGCGGAGGCTCCAGCCACAGGCACGCACGGTGTGAATCAGCAGGACTTTTCCAGGCTGGGGGATAACCTGTTTTTTTGGTGTGTGTTTTTTGTTTGGTGTGGTTTTTTTTTTGGTTTTTTCCCCCCCCCCCCCCCGCTTGTTTTGCTGCCAGCACTGAAGCTCTCCCGGCGCTGCGCAGAGCAGGGCAGCGAGCCCGGCGTGGGCACCCACGCACACACACGCTCCGTCCAGAGGGGCTCTTATGTAACGCCCATCGCCAGATGTCTTCACGTTAACTGTATAAACAGGACAGGGAAATTAAAGCTGCCAGGTTACTGGACACAAATCCTGCCTTCACCTTCGTGTGTGGGAGCCTCAATAAAACCGCTGCCCGAAAAGCAGCGACCCAGGGAGCGGCGCAGCAGCCAGCAAAAAGTTGGTCCAATTCCCGAGCCCCGTCGCTGGCGAGGCGAGTCCCTGCCCCGGCTCGGGGCTCCGTGAATGCCGGGAGGAGGGTAGCGCTTCCCCGTGCCCGGGGCGAGGCCGCCCACGCGTGGGTCCCGGCGCCGGGGGTGCCTGGTGCCCCCGGAGCTGCCCCGCCTGGCAGCGTGCGAGCCGGCTCCCGGGTGGGGGCCGAGCCCTCCTCATCCTCCGCCGCCTTCCTCCCCGCAGGTGCCATTTTCGAAGGCAATGCTGCCAAGGACGACGAGGTGTTCAAGCAGGCGGTGTCGGATCTGAACCTCAATGACGACATCCTCCAGAGCGAGAAAATCACTTACTCCATCAAGCTCATCGAGGCCAACAACCCCTTCCATGCGGTGCAGGAAGGTGAGCGCCCCCGGGGCGGCACCCACGGCGCGGGTGGGCTGGGCGCCGCGCCGGGGCTGAGGGCGGGAGGCCCCCGGCCCGGCCGGTCGGCGGGGAGGGGGTTTGGGCGCCGGTAGCAGCTCGGACCTGTCCTGGTGCTCGGCTGGAAACTTTTCTTCGGTCGGGGGTTGGCGCTGTCTTACAAGGAAAGGGGAGGGACGGCGTGGTGCGGCTGCTGCGGCGCTGTGCCCAGCCGAGCCGAGCCCAGCCTAGCCGTGCCCAGCCCAGCTGGCCCCCCGGCAGGGCCGACGCGGCGGGGCAGGGTAGAGAAGAGGGGGTCCCACCCGTAGAGTGTGCGTGTGGTGGTGGGTCGTGCGGCGGTGAGGGGCCGCGCAGAAGGACTCGTCGCTGGTGGAAATGGCTGCGGCAGGTGGAGGGACACAAGCCCTGCGCCTCTGCCCACCCCCGTCCCTCCCCATGGGAAGCGGAGCTGGGGGGCCGGCGGTGAGACCCCCGTGGGCGCGGAGCTCCCTCCCGGGTGGCTGGGAGAGGGCGAGGTAGCCGAGGCGCCGGCCGAAAACCTTCCCAGAGTTTACAAGATGTGACAAGTAGCTACGTAGGTAAATCATTTCAATTAGATTTTTGCAAAGGGAAATGTTTAAATTAATCAGCTTGCCTTTACAAATAAGACTTTAAAAAGATATTATTTGTGATTTAATGAAGCCAAGGTTAATTATGGCTTAGGTTATTTCAGAAGCTGTGTTTTTCAGTAGTAATTATTCTAGAAACAGAGAGCTATTTATATACCCAGACTAGAATATTTAAGAAAGTGATTCATTGCCAGCCTTACCCTTAGTTTTACAGAGCACAGAGCAAATCTTTCCCGGTATGAAAATTTGCATTAATCCATATGTATTTATGTCTAAGTTGTGTACATGTAAATCATGGCTGCAAAATTACACCGAATGTTAATTTTCATGAACTCTGCACAATTTCTTCTGCCGCCTTTTTTCCTCAGAGTAGGTGCTAGTTAATATCATGCACGTTCAGGAGGAGCAGCGCTGTATACCTTTCCAAGGGCCTGATCTCATTAACAGCAGGATTTCTCCTGCTGCTCTGCAAGCTTAGCGAGGTAATACAAAAAAAAGTCTCTGTGAAAGTGGGAAGAAGGGGACTTTAAAACAAAACTCCACCCACATAGTCAGACACCAGAGGAAAATAAAAATCTCTAAATAACGGCGGGTTGATTTATTGGCAAAGATTAACTCCGAACAATTGGATCTTCTTACATTTGCAAAAGCTTAGTGTCCTATATTGGAGCTTATTCATATTCATGGAAGTGACAGTAGTTGGCTGGCTGAACAATTACTTTCAACAATGTCTCTTCTCAGAAGTAAAACTTTATGAAACTATTCTGAATGCCTTGGGATCTGAGCTGACAATCTTGTGGACAGAGCCCCTTTGCTCAGTTTTGTTGAAAAGAGAGAAGCATCACCAAGTGGAGGATTCTTCTTGATCTAGTGGGATTGTTTAATTGGTTTATTTGCTAACCTTGAAGATCAGTATTGCATTTATGAAGACTACTAAGAAAATAAAATTTCTCTGTCAAAATACCATGCTGGAGCCACAGAAAAGACTCTGGGCAGTTTTTAATCTTTTTGATACAGAATCTTTGTGCTACCTGAATACATGTAAATAAAGATGTTTCTTTCTATCCCTTCCAATATGCCCTTTCAGGGCCCATGTGTCCATTGCAATTAGAATTGCTCTTTGATGAACTGATCCTGTGCTGGAGAATTAAGGAAGTGGTTGATGAATGTTCACAATTCCAAAGAGAAATTGTTCTCTGTCACTACTTCATTAAGGCATATCAGTGTGTCTTCTTTTGGGAGGACTACGAAATGATCCTATCTGCGAATAAAACCTTGCCACAGTGGGAGAGCTAAGAGAAGAGCATCAGACTTTGCTCAATTTCCTGGCTTGCTTTGTTGGGTCAGGTCAGGTCTTCTTTTATTTAAGATTTAATTTCCTACTTCTGAAACTGTTATACAACGTGCTGACAGAATGATCTGTGGGACGTACAAGTTGCCGGGCTGTTCTTACGGAGCGGTGCCTCCCTGCCTGGTGTTACTCGGTGTCATTCTGACTATTCAAAATCTCATTGTATCTCACTGTACGGATGTCCTGCTCATTTTGCTAGAATATTGCGTATAGTAGACAAAACAACCTGGAGCAAATCCGCTGCCCTGACTGCTTAGAGAATCTTGCTGCTGCTACATAAAATGCCCTGACATCCACATTATTCTTCTGCAGTGTCTTTCTAGGCAGCGCCATGAAAATCAATGTTGCAAGCATTAGTTTCATAACGATGGAACTTTTTATAGTAAAAACCAATCTGGAATAAAAACAGACCGTTGTGATGCTACCGCCAGAATAGTTCATGCCATCAAACCAATCACAAATATTGGTTTTATTTGAAGCGACTTTTGGACAGTGTTATGAGATGATCTTGTAAACCATTCCTTGAGCCCTTTTTAAAGACTGCTGCGAACTAGGACCTTCATTTCAATGATGCGCAGTACCATGCTGGTAAAATTGTGGGAAGCCACCCCTCCATGTAACAAGGTCTATTATGCAGTAACAAGGCTTTAATTACTGATGGAGATAGTATTTAACATGTGTTTGACCTGGCATTTATTGTGCAGTTGGAGAACCTCTGCACGGTGAGGAAGCACAGAAGAGCGGTAACTGTAGGGTTTTCTTAATTGGAGCAGCACATTTGCAGAGCTAAAGGCCAAACAGAAGGTACTTTGCCTTTCATAAATGGAGTAGTTTTCAATGCTGGAAGGTGCTGAGAAATGTCCTAAGATTTGGGAAAAAAGCTTCACTGACTTTGCTTTAGAGAAAGAAGGGCACTATTGTGAGAGTTTCTGGTGACTGAAATAGATAAATAAAATTCAGAGATCCTTTTTCTTAAAGGCTTGGTGGACACTCATGTTAATGGCTGTGTCAGTGCCAGAGAATAGTAATTAACAAAAGTGTAAATTGTGTTCTGTCTTTACCTCTTATTTTAATGTATGTTGCAGGAACAAGATCCTGTTTTGCTGATAAATAAAGAGATTGTTTTGGCCCCATCAAACTCTCGTTCTCCAAATAAGTGTGGCAAGTGGGTGGCAGGAATTCCAGTGGCAAGGGATGCAGCAGTAAAGAATAAACAGGCCCTGGTGTACACGTAAAATAAGACTTTGTTGTCTGTTTGCACTTGCAAACAGTTGTTGCATTTTGTGGAATATTGCTTTTATGTGTGTGGCAATTACTTGAGGGAAAAATTGTTTTTTCACTGACTGTCATGGGAGAAAATATATATGGGGAATTATTGTTCTTTTCATACGATTTTAAGGAAATGAGCTCAAACCACAAACATGATGTTGAATTATACCCTTGCTTCCAAAAGAGCTATGTGCTCAGTTTCTGTTAAGTCATTGAGATGTGAGATAATAAGTGCTTGTTTGTGTGTGGTGTGTATTTAAGCTAGGACTGTGGTAACCTCTTTGTGATTCAAGGATTCAAATAAGCTCAAAGGTATGAGAAACACTTTAAAGCTTTCAATCCAAATTGGGATTTTAGAGCCTGCCATTGGTGTTGAAAAGGGACTTTGTGTATGATGTATGGGTGGCAAACAAGTTTCCAGCTGGGCTTGAAGACGTGATGGCATGTTTAAACTAAAAACCAAACAAAATGAATGTGTAAGCTTTTAAAATATTGCTTTTGGAGGGGGGGTGGTTAGCTGTTTGTAGTGCTCTTTGGAGAAGGGATCTAAAGGAGACAGTTACTCAGAAATTGAAAAACTTTAAAATCCTCTTTCTTGGTGGATGATGCTTTCACATCTATGGAGCTTTCCTGGAGCTGAAACTTGATGTTCTCTCTGCATAGCAATTTCAGATGAATTGTTTCTAATTTGAGCAGCCTTGTATGTATGCTTGTTGATGTTAAAATGCTGTCAGCTCTGGAAACCAGAACAAATTTGGAAAATCAGAATGTGATTTGAGAGCAAGAATTGTGTTCCATAAATGGGTTTATTGGCAGTCCTGCGTACACTGCTGTGGTTTCAGGGCAACTCAGAGCTGCTGCTTTTTTGGATGTCTGTGTTGTATACCATTGAGTGAACCTGATCTCTTATGATAGTCTGTAGGACGTGGTAACATACGTACTTGGCATAGTTCTTGAACTGTCTTGGCTCAGCATGTATATTTCTAGTTACTACAACAGCTGCTTTCCAACAGTTCTATTTGTTGAGAAGGTATAAGCTGATCAACATGTAGATAACTGAAATGAAATAAAGACCTGGCAAATGGGACTCATCAGCTCCATTGCTATTCTTGCATTTATTTATCTGGCTAAAATCCCAAGCAGAGCTGTGCTTGTCATATGTGCCTTGCCCAGTGGTAGGGAACCGTGGAGGACCGGAGCGACTGTATGCCTCTGTGTGTGTGTGTGTGTGTCTTGGGATATTTGCATATAGCCCTTTTGCAACCCTGATACTGTATTTCAAGGCAGTGCAAATGTCCCTGCCCGGAAACCCACAGGTGGGCCAGAAGCTGCGTCCTGATTTTGGCAAAACACAGACTTCAGGTAAAGCAGTGATTTCTCTGTCAGGAGAACTTAAACTTAGGTGGCTATTAAATGAAGAAGAGGAAAACCTAACAACAGCTGTGAAAAGATACCCCTGGGTCGTGGTGATAACCCTCCCCCTGCCATTGGGTAAGCCCAGGTCCAGAGCCATATACAGCTACATCAGATAGGTGTTTGTGTAAATGCGGAGTAAGATGTTTTGTTTTGTTGAGCTGTAGTTTCACATGCCCCAAAGGTAAAGGTTGTTGTTTTTAGACTTAGGATATTTTAATACCAGAATGGAAGAGAGAAAGGAAAGTGAAGCATAACAGCAGCAACAATTTCATAAAATATTGCATATAGAAATTATTAGTTGGGTTTTTTTTTAAAAAAAAACAAACCCAAAGCTTTATTGATTTGACTGCACTGGATTGGGGAATTTGGTACCTAGATAGAAATCATAGGCTGTACCTAGATTTTTAATGTAAAACAAAAAATAAAAAGCTCTCATCTGTATCAATATAACATCAATTCATGTCTCTCCAATGGTTTCTCTTGAGTCTTTCATTGCCACGTAATGTCACCTTTACCTGCTCTTCTTCTGCAGCTTGCTCAAACACAGATTTCACGCTGTTTTCATCAGGATACATGGGGTCCTGTTTGGAAGTTTTTGACAGGTGAACTCTGAGCTCCTCAGAAAGAACATTGTTACATATATTTTTTTTCCTAGTTTTAATCTGAGCTTTCAACACTTTTTAAAATACGGCCAGGACGAGTGTAGGTAGAGGTTCCCTCCCATGGTCAGAGAGGCCTTGCTGTGCAAATACACATTTTTTCTACTAGTCTGCTGCAGTTAAAAGCTGTTGCTCAGTGGGGTGAATGTGCTTAACTGTTTTACCTCCTTGTGCCTTCTGAGACCAGACCAAGACTTGTTAAGGACTGCCGCAGTGAAGACATCTGTGACGCTGTCTTCTCATTGTGCTTGTGTTTTTACGCTCTATAGTTGCATGGCCCCGTGTATTATAAACCGGAGTGTTTCGCAGAGCTGAAGAAAACAACAAATTAAAACGTCCATCTCCTCCCATTCTTGTGTTTCTGTTATGCTGAAAGCAGGGACCTGCAGATGCCTTCAGCAGGAAGGAAAGGGCTTGATAGCCCATGAAGGAGTCTGGTTGGTGCTGAGGATGAAGGCAGGCTACAGGCTGTGGGCAAACATCCGAACACGCCTTTGTGTTGTCCTTTCATTCCACTTGCGCTTTGTTACTTTGTAGCCCCGGCTATTCAGGCTCTGGTCACAGTTTAACTGCAGGTGCGAAATACTTTGTACTTTGAGGAGGCAGTCCCACTCGCACCGCCGCTGGGGTTAGTCCCGCCCCAGCCATGCTCTCGGCCTTTGCAGAGGCTCCCATCACTTCAGCCCGGGGCTGGGCTCTCAGGGTGGCGAGCTCCCGGCAGTGCCATGCATTGGGGTGCAGCAGGCAGTCAGGAGAAGAAGGAGGTGCTGCCTTGGGCTCGCAGCTTGGCGTCCCAAGGTAGGAAGGTGTGTGGTGGTGGTTTTTTTGTGGAAACACCGACAGCATGGCTGGGACCTGTGTGGAGCGCAGACTCCTGCCCCAGCGCGGGGGAGGTTGCTGATGGGGAGGTGGTGTGCTCAGCCTGCCGCAGGAGGTGCTGTGGGGTGACAGGGGATCCCTTGTTGTTTTCGTGCCTCGCAGTTAAAAGGTTTTTAGTTCGTCTGAAAGATTTTGATTTTTTTCACTCCCTCCATCTGAGATAACGAGTGAGATAACAGGTTAAGCTCATTTCTTCTCTCCCTTCTAATACGCAGACTTGCTAGTACCTTTATTTCCATGTTAGGTGTGGGTCACCCATCTGGTGTAAGGGTCTCATACACAACAGCAGCTGTAGGTTAGGCTACAATCCTTTCTCAGTACCTAATGGTCTTTCCCACTGATCCTGCTGCTGATCCTGCTCATTTATCTAGGATTTCATTATAGAAAATATACCACCTCATTAACTATCATGCTAGAAATTATCTTAAAAGATCAGAAATAAGCAGTGTTGATAAAAACATTAGCGAATGGTTTTCAGGGTTAAAGATTTTATTTTTCTCTCTCTCTCTTTTTTTTTTTTTAATTTGAGCACTTTGTGGCAGCTTTTCTCAGCCATTACTGTGGAGGAGGATCTGTAAATTTGAAATGAGTATACAAAATCACCTCAGCCTGATCTAGTTAAAATAATGGATAAAGAAAATGATCTTAAACTGTGAAATATAATCTGTATAAATGCATATACATGCATCCCCATACACCCTGACCAAATAATTTAATTGCTAGACTTACTGCAATATGTCCAGCAGGGAATATGCCTTGAGCCTTTCTGTGTTCAGAATCTTCCAGCTACAGACGATTAGATTATTGACTAAGTATTACCTTTTAAATTACATCTCCATACTTGCAGAATGAAATGAATTTAATATTTTGATGTGATTTATCATGCCATGGTTTAGCCATACAGTGAAAGAAGTTAAAACCACACATTCTTTGAAGAGAGGGGATATCATCATGTTGATTAAAGCTGTTCATGGCTTACCATAGTTATTTACTGGAAGGAAAACAAAACAAAGCCTCAAAGCTGAGTTACACGACTACAATAGTGTCTGACTGTAAGACTACAGCACACTAAGACTGTGGCCGAAATAGTTACTTCGGATTTAACTGTTTGCCATTTCAGAAGAACCATAGTCAAACTCTTCTTCATTTTTTTGGCAAAGATCAAAATGTTTTTCATACTTTTACTCATAATAAATTCCATCTAAGGGGAATTCCTGCTGTGTCTTTATTTGTCTCTGTCATCTCATGCTTAGAGGTGTTTTTTCAATTTGCCTTTCAGAAAAAAATGTACTTAGAATGCATTGTTGGAATCATACTGCTGTGTCAGTCTTATAATTATATGAATTACAGCTGCTTTTTTTTTTAAGCAGATATCTAGATAACTTTGTTTATCTGAAAGTGTCCTGCTAGAACGAAGTGGCCCACACAGCTATTTCTTTTCTGGCAAGAGATTTGTCCATAATTTACAGGTATTTGTGTTGGTGATTTTGAAAAATAGCTTACATGTTCAATTTTGCGTTTTGATAGGGTTTTTTATGTAATAGAACTTGCAGTGATTTTTCTTACATACAGAAATGTTGTGTGTCTCTTTCCATTTGGAAACCTGTTGAAAGAGACCAGGTTTCAGACCAAGGAAGGAATCATTTTATGCACGGGGCACATACAAGTTATGCAGACTGCCTTACACAAAAAAGTGTCAGCCCTGAAGTTGAAATATGGGTGCCCATCCTGAGAATCCTTTCCATTTCACTCTTCACTGGGGAAAGGGAGCAGCTAATGCTGATCCTTAATGTAGCTCTTTGGTTATTAAGATTCTTGTCCATGAGAAAATTGGATTGAGGCCGTTAAATAGGGTGCAACATTTTGAGAACCTCATTTTATATCATAGGTAGATCTGTAATCATTTCAAAGGCAGATGATAATGATATGCTAATATGCCAAGTCTTCTTTCATTTACATAACTTTAAGGCAATAAATACCTGAAATGAGAAATATGTGGAAAGGGTTTCTTTTATGTTTCTGCTAATAGCTTGCATTTAATTATAATTTGGAGACCTGATTGCTGTGCTTGAAACTGTGTTCAGGTTTGTGGGTTTGGAGTGCTTTTTATAGCCTGAAAGGTTTGTGTTATCAGAGAGTCTGCCAACACTGGCCCTGCTTTTGTGAAGTTCCTTTTTTTGACCCCATTGTGGCATCTTGATGCCTGTCCATTTTTTTCTTTTTGCCTGTTGTATTACATATTCAGATACACAGTAAGAATTAATACTGGAAAGCACTAACAGCCAGTGCTTAAAGTAAAAAGAACCAAGAGGCGTTAATTTCAAGTGGTGTTTGGCTGCATTAAAACACACAGCAGGGTTTCTACTGCTTGACCTTACTGAGAACCATTCCCTTAGCAACCTTTCATAAAGGGAGTAAAAGGACAGTAAGAAAACAATTTTTCTCCCCTAAATTCAACAGAATAATGTCTAAGAAATGACTTTCTCTCTTAAAAGATACAACAAGCTCAAACCAAAAAACTCCCAGTGGCTCCAAGCTCTCATTATGTATCACGTTTCTGAGTCCAGTTATTTAATCCTCTGCTTTTTAACTTACTTCTCTGAGTCTTTGAGATTTTAACTAGTAGCATTGCTGATGGAATACTTTCAATATCCTCAAAATCTCATTGTCAATCTGGTTCGTTCTTATTTAGAAAGTGAATAAAAGGTTTTTCCATATAAGCGAATGTCTGTAAAGTTAATGAGGATTGTCTTTGTCAGCAGGTAAGTTACTCTACTTTATACCATTACTTGACATTAGGAAATACCAGTTATTTGCTGCTTGGTAATACTTTCAGTGGAGACACTGTGTAAAGATCTAGAGCAGCATTTCCGTAGTTCTTTGATTTCTTAACCTCTCTGCTCCTGGCTAGAGGTAGAGCTTGGGATGGTGGAAGGAGGAATTGGTTCATGGGACACAGGGCCCCTTAGTGTCTTTTCTGTGTGTTTGCAAACGCTTGACTTAATTGTACATTTACTTTAAAAATTATTTAGAAGTCCAAGGAAAACTTTGATATAAACTGATCATTGTCTTAAATGTAATATTAGCTGCATTTTAGTCTAAAAGACCAATATTTTCTTTACCTTCTTCCTACTTGAGAATATTTTTGGCATGAAAAGGGTTATCTGAGAGGCTCAGAGAAAAGGAACTTAGGTTGTGATGTCTGCAAGGGTCAAAACACAGATGGCTAGGATGTTGAAGGGGCACAAAAAATAAAAGAGAAAAACCCAATTATCTGCTTGAAGTTTATTTTTACTGAAACTTTATTTTTCTTTTCTTTCAGCTTGCTTTTGTCCTGAAGTACTTCAGTTACTGTGGAACTAACAGTGGTTTTGATATAGGTAGGACTTAGTGACCCAAACAGAAACAGAAAAAGCTTGCACTTCCTCTGGTCTGAGTGAGATGTTTGCACAGTACGGGTCTGGATTTTTAAAGAAGCTGGAGAAGGGCAGGGGTGCCACTGCATTAGCAAGTAATCAGTCTGCAAATAGTCAGCCCGTGGCAGGCATTTCCTTTCCTGAGGGAAGAAAAGGCATCTCCCAAATGTGCTCACAGGACAAGATGGGGAAAGATACGGTCTAGCAGAAGTTGAGGTTGACTGAACCTCTGCCTGTAGAAGATCACTTGTCCAGAGCAGTTTGAAATGAGGGTGCTTATATCTGGATTAAAGTGTTGCACAGTCTGCATGGAAAGTAATGCCACATTTCAACACTACCTAGCTTTTTTTCTTCCTTTTAAGAAAACCCAAAAATTTGTAAGGGAGCTGATGGACTCTGTATGGTAACTCTTAGGGTACACTTGGGAGGAAGGCCTTGCAGCAAGGCTTCTAGACAAGCTGTATCCTCAGCCACGAGTTAGAGCACCCATTAAATGTGTTACAGTGCTTCGGCAGCCAGTGGGGTCTTGCCTTGGCTCTGGATGGGTACTCACAAAGTCAGCTGTGCAGGCAAGCAGAAGTGCTGTTGTCAAGCATGATTAGAGCCAGGCTTCTTAAAGCAGGTGGCTGGACTCATCTTTCCCTCCCTTCTCTGCCTGTGGCAGTGGTGCTAGTGTGGCCAGGTCGGTTCACAAATTGGTTTCTAAAGGCTTAACGCCTTGTCTTGTGTCGAGGGCAGTTTACATTTTTGTGACCATGGTGTGTCCTCTTTGCTTTTACGCCATTGCTTAAAAATAAAACATAATGTCAGCTAGAACTCAGAGCTGTCTGGGCAATGCAATGACTAGTGATGCCTGATGCTTTTTGAATCAGATCTGCAATCCTAGTTCTCAAAAGGCATTTTGCTGTCTTTCATTAGATTTTTTTGTAGTTACTTAATATTTATCTGAGGAAGAGCTTCCTTCTGTTATCCATTTGGCTTGTTCTTAGTGTCTTATTGCCAAGTCAGGGACCATACAGTTGTAGCTGGTATCTTTATGCCTGGAGTTCTTCACTAAAACTCCAGTTTCTCAAAGGCATCTAGCTGGTGCGACATACATAATTTCCTGTCTGTGGTTCCAGGACCTCCTCACTTCCAGCCATGCTCCATTTTATATGGACAGCAGGTTCACTAGGAAGTAGAATGATGAGGTTTGTAAGTATAAATTATTTCTTCTAATTCTTTTTTTTTCTCATAAACCTTTTTTTACCTGCCTTCTCTTGTTTGGTAGCATGGTGTTCTCTCTGTACTTCCCTCCTCCCTGCCACTGCTCAATGCAATAGATTTTATGAACATGCTTTTTGTGATTTGCTGGATTATTCTGTTTCCACTCCATTTTAATCATCATAATGACAACATCTGTTGGCAGAAGTACATAGGCGTTTTTTCCAGAGCATATTCTAAGGTTTGTAAATGGTTACTATATCTACAGGAGAAAACTAAGGTTTTGTCTTTCCCATTTAGATTAAGAGAAGTGGAACTGCATTATGGAAATGAAATGTGTGTCTCTGGGAGACTTACCACCTTTCAGTGACAGCCAGGGAAACCTTTAAGTTTCACGCAGCTTCCACTATGTTGCCTGCTGCGGTGAGCCTGGGGTTTGTGTTACAGAATTAAGTCTCTCATCCCGCTTTCACTGATATGATGGGTAATCTTCCACTCTTTTTTATTTGATTTTAGATTTTTAACCTTTAAAGCTGTGTATCTCTGACATTATAAGGAAATGGAGAACACACATGGACAAGAAGTCAGAGGTGCTCCTCAAGAGCATCACAGTAGCTCTAAGGAATGGCAAAATATCAGGAATGTAAAGAAGAAATTTTAAGTGGTCAGTTGTATTTGCATAAGGCATTCTGGCAATGCTGGCAGCTAAATGCATTCCAGCTAAAATGGTAATTTTGTAAAAAAATTCTTCATAAAATGTCCATGAAATAGAAGGCAGATTATCTATTGTCATAATTTTAATGCCTTTAAATTTTCTTTTTTGTGCTAATTATTTTCGAAGCGATGTTGTCCTTTAGGCAGCTCAACATGCAGAAAAGCACCTGATGGATATGCAAGAAATAAAGTTTGTTGATCAAAGATGGGAGTTCATGTCCTGCACTTTTGGGGGCAATGCGGCTCTAAACTGGATTTTGGTAACCCTGCTAACCAGCCTTTTAGTGTTGTTGGCCTGTAGGGAGACTATTTGTAAACTGGAATCTTATCTTTTGCCCTGAGAAGTTATGGGTAGTTGTGTTGAGCCAGTGGAACTGGCACATCTCCTAAAGGATGTTATATGAGGAAGGCTTGGAGCAGAGTGTGTGTGATGTTTTGGCTCTGAAATTTATTTTCTCAGAAAAAGAAATAAATCAGCTGTTACATGGAGTAACTAATAGGGAAAGACATTATTTTGGATCTCTCATGTTTGTAAAAAGAGAAAATGTGCTTTAAAATGTTGATATTCCTTTGGGCTTTCAGGGGAGAAAAGCTTACGGTCTGTAACTTGTGACAGACTTATAATGTATAAAGTTGGGTTTATTTTATTTTATTCCTTTCAGAAATAGCACTGCTAGTTGCCCAAGGGTGTAGTTTACCCTTGTCCAAAACCTGTGCTTGGAATGTAAGTTAACTGTAAAATTTGTACTCTGTAAAATGCAACACATGAGACAAGAGAACTACTATACAAGGCCCTGGAGAAAAATATGTATCATACATACACACGACACTTTCTGTAGTTAAATTCAAGTTAAACTCAGTCACAAGTTGGTCAAGGGACAGGCAAAAAACGCATGAGCCTGCATCATTCAGTTCACTTCCAGGGACAATTTATTAAACTAATGAGGTAAGATTGTTCTCTCTGAGGTTGAAGAAGAAATAGGAGGAGTTTCTTTGAAAGTAGAACAGCATAGTGATAGCTGGAAAGGCTCTGTTGGCTCCAGTGCCCCTGGAAACTGCCTTAAGGCAAAATGAAAGCTTGTGTCAATTTGCCATTTAAATCCATTCCCAATGACTGTCTTGGTGGGCTGTACTGTATTTAGGAAACAAAAATAAATGCATGGATTTAGAGAGTTCTGTCTTTTAAAAATATATCTCCATCTCTTCAGTGTTACTTTGAACCTATTATTTGCAAATAGCTTGCCAGATTATCAGATTAACTGGGAAATAGTCATAGGTTCTAGGGCCATTGGAAAATGCACTCTGAAGCTGAGAATTTTAAGTGGGATCTTCAAGACTTAGCATGTTATTACAATGTTAATAAATAGCCTGAGAATTGATAGGAAAATGTATGATACTGTTGATAAAATGCAAACCAGCTGAGGAAGCTGGTCTAAAACTCAATAAGCATGCATGAGGGAGAATGGAATCGTTCCTGAAAAAAGGTCTGTATATATGTGAACTTGGCAATTCTTTTATTTTTTTTAACATTTTTGGTGATGTTAGATTGATTAAAAGAAACCAAAAAACAAAAAACCTAACCAAACCCTACGTTAAGTTATTTTAGTTTTTAGCCCAGAAGTTTTCTAACAGATATGACAAAATCATTATCTTCATGAAACCATGGATGCAAATGCAGATGTACTTTGATCTTGGTCTCATAAATCTCATTTTAAGAAGTCCTTTCAGTTTCCTAATGAGAGGTTGTTAGTATGAAGTGTGTCTGTTTTCTTTCCAAAAGATTACCAGTTACCCTTTTTATCAGGGTATCCACATTTGCAAATAATGGCTTGCATGGGAAAAGTGTGGCCATCGATGTAATAGTGTGTTCACGGTGCTTTAAAAAAGTGTGCCTGCAATGCATTAATCTGGAATAATATTGAGATTTAAACTGAAGATGGGAAATATTTGCTGACAGGGCTAGCCTCAAGGCGTTCTTTTTCCTTCCTAAATGCTGATAAAATTGCTTGAAATGTTCTAAAGTATATTGAAGATTGTCTCAAGATGGATATATTGGCTTAAAAAAGCATTATTCCATTCTCTCCATAATTATATTTTCTTTTTGATGACATTTCACTGGAAACTTGTTTTATCTCTTTTTCTATAGAAAAATATTGATGTCGGAAGTAAACTTCTTGAGCGTATTAGTTATCTTGATATAGAGAAAGGTCAATTGATTTTCTGGTTGCTTGTCCTGGATTAAGTTTTTAATTGTGGGAGTTTGACTCTAACTCTGATTGCTGGTGAATGAGAATTACCAGGTGAAGAGAAAGTGGACTCCCAATGCAGTTTCTCATGTGCTTGCCAATCTCTGATCTGTATAGCATGGTAGGGAAGACAAAACTTAATGTTCGTGACCTCTGTAGGTGTCCTTGGGATTGGGCTTCCTCTTCCCAGTGTTCATGTAGTGTTATCACACATCCCATGTCTCCTTCCAACCTGTCTGTAGGGCTCAGGAAGGGATCTAGCTCTTGAAACATAGGTTAAGGTAAATGGTAGTCTAGTGCTTCACCCCTTATTTCCTTCCCTCCCTTCTCTTTGCTGTCATCCTTTGACACGCTTTGATCCTCCAATCACCCAAAGTACCAGACGGGCCAGAGGCAGTGATGAGCTGTTTGGTATATTAGGCTGGTACACCTATCAGTTAATTCTGTTATTGCTAAACTGCATTTGCTTAAACCAGAAATGGGTTAAATTAGATGTGGACTTGTGAAGGAATTTTTTTTTCCCTGGTGAGATAAGTGGGGACCTGCTACTTATTTCATTTTTACTCTCTGTGCTGTGTGGGTTGTGATCCATGTTTCAGGAATTTCTGAACTATTTGACATAACACGTTTCTTGATATTGTTGGGGCCAGCAAGTTGGCCTGAATTTCCTCTGCAGTCCTTGAGTTGCATTGTAGTTCTGGCCTTTGGCCTCTTACTGTAGACGTTGGGATGGTTGTAGGCCAGTAGTTTTCAAGCTTTTTCAATTTCTATACCTCTGGAAAAGTTCCTCAGAGGGGTGATAATCCAAATCTACTGATAACAGACCTGATTTTTTTTTTTAAAAAATATTTCTATTGCCTAGATAGGTCTGTGAGCCACAGGTTGAAACCGGTAGTAGATTTAGGAAATAATCCTTGGTGTTCACAGGTCTGGTGTGCTCTTGACCCCTTGATGGTATTTTCCAGTGATTGCAGAGGACTGGAGTCAGCGACCCAGATGATCCTTCCAGCTTTGTTCCCCAGACGTGGAGCAGAAGTATGGAGTAACAGAATCATTTAGGTTGGAAAAGACCCTTGAGATCGAGTCCAACCATAAAATGACAGAATGCTCACTGTCATTAACCTCATACTTATGTTTATTTTCCTTAAAAACATCTGTTAAATCTTTATTTGAAGTACTAAGGGTTTGTCTTATCATTAGCCAACCACAAAGGCTAGAAAGAAATTGAGTGACATTTTTGAATGTCAAGCCATTATCTAAGTGCTGGCAAGCAGATGAACAACCTCCTTGGATTTTATCGTTTCTATTGTTTTCTGCAGGGAAATACAATGTGAAGGGGGAGAACCCTAGGTCTTTGGAGGCATAAGCCTCGGAGATGTAAAATGAACATGGGAATTTGGGATATCTGACAACCGTATTGGCCTGTTTGCCAAGTGTGACTGTGCCACTGTCATAATGTAGCCTAAAAATCTTTGATAGTTGTACTTCAGTGCTTGTAAACTAGTGAGTGATTATTTCATCTTTTGTTTATACTATTCGTCAAAGCAGTCTGGGCTGACAAGGCCTGGAAAATTCTCAAGGGTTTTGCTGCTGTTAGTGCAGCGTGCTATAATGGGACATTTCTTGTGCAACAATGTCGCCGAGTACTTCTAATATCATAGTCTATATTGGCACTAACTCACTGAACCATAGGAGTTGCGTATTCCTACCCACCTGCCTCATTTGAACTGATTGCACCAAATGCCTTGGAAGTTCTTCCTTTTGTATATTGCCTGTGAACTTTTGAAGTTGATTGTGTTTGTTGTCATTAATGGCACACAGTAGCTATTTGATGTTTTTGTAAAAATTCAGGCCATTTACTTAAAAAATAGAAGGATTATTTCTGTGAGGACTTTGAGGAATTTAACTTTTTTCCCAGAAATATGAATAATTGTCTCCTAGAAATCACTGTATGTGGTAATGTTTTACTGCATTAATTTATTAAATTTATTAAATGCTTCTGTAGCTGCCTTCAGTTCATAGAAGCTTAGTATGAGGACCACAGCCTGCTTTCTTTCTGTTCATAGCGATCTGAAAGCATAACCTTATACCCATCAATAACCACGTGAACTTTTGCCTGGCTTGATCCTCAGACACATTACAGCTGATCTTCTGGACCATATGTAACCCCAGCAATGCCTTGATTTTAAATAGTGCAAATCACACTTATTTTTTACAAGCAGGCTGAGAATTTGTGCATAGAAAATCTTTCCAGGCCCACATGCATTTCGACCTGACCTGTTCCCAGTTACACCACAGTGTAAGTACTGTGAACACGAGCCAGATTCTGTGCTAGGGATACCTATAAGCACAGGATGCAAGCTTTATCTCCTCTACCCTGCCATGTGTAGTAGAGCTTGGCATACACAGGAAAATCTGCTTTGGGATGCATTTCTTTACTTCTTCCAAGTTAGCTTGGCTCTTCAGCCTCAGCGAGTGGGCATCTTACACAACAAAGAAATTAAATTGGTATATTGCTTATGCTTATTGCAGTCACTTGGAATCTTTTGAAGGTATTTCTGAAATATGATACATGATTCCTGCACATGGGAGGAACTTCTCACATGCATGGGCTTAAAGGCAGGATGGCTCAAGACACATGCAAAGCAGGCAGTCTGGGGCAAGTTACTCTAAGTGTAGTATCAGCTTTAGTTCTGATGATGGATTTGGCGGCTCCGTGAGGCTCGCCAGCATTGCTGCTGCCCCTTGAGAAGGGTTGGGATATGAGAAAGGCAGCTGTTGCTGGGGGCAGGGCAAGAGCACCACTCCTCATATATTCTGTCGTCTGTCAGCTGACATCAGGAATAATAGATCCACTCACCTGGGTGCACCACTGGGACTTCACCTGTGGTTTGTACCTTCATATATATTTCCTATGGCAGAAGCAGCCTGGGCTTGGCCAGAAACAACCTCTTATCCTTGTGGCATCAAAAGTCAATTCTGGCTAAACTGCTGAGATGATGTGAGCTGTCTCTGCTTACCAGTCCATATGATACATTGTCTGCTTTGCCTGTGTGGGAGCCAAGTCTGTATTTCTGAAAGGTACAACCAATGGGGGAATAATTGCAAAGACAGAGCTGCACTATGAACAAAGTTGAAGGAATACTGAGTGTTCTCAAAGTTCCCCCCTTTTAGCTCAGACATAAGCAATGATCTCACAGGTGATGGCATGCTCAGCTGCCTAGAGCAAGACAACCCGGACTGTGTCACAGGAGTGACTGCTTCCAGCTAAGTCATGCATTGCAGCAGACTTGACTGATCTATAAAGACTTGAGGTGGTTCATTTCTAAGAGAAAGAACTGCAGTCTGGACTATGCTATTCAATATAGGCACACAAAGACTGTACTGGTAGTAGTTTTGTTGAAAATTATTCAGTCACCTCTAGAAGAAATAGACAATAAATCTGCTTGACTGTCTTCATTAAACCCAAAAGCATCTGTTGCAACTCTTGTTATGGTAACTGAAGTAGGTATTAAGTTTGACTGTAAAAGTTATAGAAAACATAGCTTTAAAAATTCATTACCTGTTTTACCAGTGATTGGCAAATAATTCCTAAAAAGGGATTTAAAGGGTCTGATCTGTGGAGTTCAGAGTTCTCAAAGTCTTGATTTGGGTTTGAGAGTATCTAGGTCTTTCAAGGAGAGTCTGTTTGCAGATTTATAATCAATATCAGATGTTTTTCTAAGCTCGTAGCCAAATGCTACGCAGAAGCGAGCAAGAGCTAGCCAAGTATGGACGACAGGAGAATGAAAACAGAGAATCCCCTACAAGGGTCTTCCAGGCCCTAGTGCCAGCCATGCAGATGGAGCTTGGTATCTCCTCCTAGGAATATATTTAAACTGCCTACTGGTTCTGCTTACTCCAAAACTCCACACTGCATTTACTAATTTGCTGTAGCTTCAAAAAGTGTCTCTAGAAACAGATATGGCAAGAGATGGCAAAACTGTAACTGCTGTTACTTGATAGTGCAAAATATTCAGAGGATAAAAGTTCTGAGCCTGTAATTTTTTGATACATAAAAATGGCTACATGTAGCACAGAATGTATTCTGCAGTGGATTAGAGATCCATCATTAGTTTTTAAGCACTTTCAGCAGCAAAATATGAGAATAGTTCTTTGAAAAGGCATGTAGGCGTGTTTTCTCCTTTATGATCCTTCTGAGAAAATGTAAAACAGAAAATGCAAACAAAATTAAACTCCTGTTTTTTAAAAATTCATTCAATGAGATTTGAAAGAGCAGTTGGAAAAATCCTTTATTTCATCTTTGGTTTTTTTGAAAGCTGAATAGAATGCAGTTTTTCTGTTACAGACTTCTTATTAAAAAAAAAAAAAATATTCCTGCCTCAGAATGTGTAATTTTTGGTGACAGTGATGTTTTCTGTTACCCAAATCAAATCCCAAATCAAATCCAAGGAAACCCTTGCTGTCAGTGCAGATTCTTCTTGTGGTAAGGAATAGTTTTAGCTAACCAGGCTTGGGCAGTGGCAGTCCATAGACAGGACTACTGCCTTTTTTTACCCTCTGTAGTTCCCTTTGTTTCATGTCTTGAAAATATTTGGGAGAAACACCTAACTAAAATAATCTCCAGGGATCTCTTTATTCTTTTAGTGTAAGTGGATCTGACAGCAAAGCCTTATTGTATTTTAGAAGACTTAAAAACAAATGCAAAATATGTGGCTTTTACCTAAAGGCTTTACTGGCCTTTGCCTTTCCTATAGACAGTGGTTGCTGGGTCCAGGGCTCGATGAGACACACCTGGTGCTGTCCCACCATCGCAGAAGCGCGGTACGCCTGGCTGGTGTCCCTGCTTCTGTGCAGGCACTCCTCGTGGGAAGGAGGCAGGAGAAGAGTGCTGTGGCCGGGTCTGCTGTCTGGGCAGCCGGCTGGGGGCTGCTGAGGTTTGCAGACAGGCAGTGTTCAGAGGTCTCTGGTCTGACTGCAGACCAGTCACAAAAGGTACCTGACAAACTGCCCTTGGGACCTTTCTGTCTAATGCGGGAGCAGGATATTTTGGGCAGCTCGTGACTGATCGTCTGGTCTCTTTCTTGAGAATTGTTACTAGAGGCTGTGTACATGGGCAAAACTTCCTTTTAACTTCAGCAAGAAAGGTACAAACTGAGGCAAGGAAAGTCCTGAAAGCTGGAAATTGAACCAATCAACTGGCCCATATTTCTCCCACTTCTGTGAAATTCATATATATATATGTGTGTATGTATATCTACAAACAATAGCTGCCCACCATTAGGCAGATTATGTTACTTATTAGGGAACACTTCCTTTTCTTTCTGGGAGCTGCCTTCTGCATTCCCAGCTGCGGTAAGCAATAAACGGAGAAGGATGTTGGTTTGTTATGATGGAGTCACTGTTCTCAGCACAAGTCTGTATTTTCTACTGTCTCTTATGAGATTTAAACCTGTTGTTTTCATCCAACTTTCTTTTTTTCAGGAAGAGTTTCCTGAAAGATATGTCTTGTTTTATGCTAAAACCATCCTTCATAGGAATTTCTTCACTAAATCCTCGCAGTTAGGACAGGCTGATTGCAGCCCCTGCAGGGCATTGAACAGTAGTTTCTTGACCGCTCTGGTACCTTCCCTGCAGGCCCAGCCTCTGCCAGGCTGCTTTTGTGCTCCAGATGACCCAGCCTTCAGCTCCTGAGGCACAAGGTCCCCAGCGGTGCTTGCTGACACATAACCTTGTGTTTGCATTTGCACTGGAACTCTTCAGTCAGGTACTTAAACGACCATCTCAGCGTCCTTATTTCTCACAGAATATTGAACTCTCCATTTAATACCTCTTTTCATGAGGAATGACTCTACACAAGCTTTAACAGTACTTGAATCCCATTAGGGATTGCTGTGATGCCTAACAATGTATGTCTTGTAACTTGCTATAAAGACAGTTTCTGAAGATTTGGTGCAACAGAAAGAAGGCGTATTTCCACTGAAAGTACTTTTCTTCTTGCCATTTGTTCAGCCAAATGCTTCAGAAATAGCTATGGTGCTTGGGTTTACCTTTGCAAGCCTGAGTTTTTAGTGCTGAACATTTCCTGCTCAGAAATGACTAATTAGATAGAGGCTCAGAATAAAATAACGAGGTGTCAAATATGGTAGGAATATCTAGGGAGGTTGCTGTGTACCTGCACTGTGTGTTTGATTAGGGAACACTTAAAACATGGGAAACACAGAGGCTGTTATTCTTACCTCTAATGGAAGGCCTCAGAGATGGAGCTGTTAACTGCTCTAGAGATGGCACTGTGGATTTCCCTTTCGAAATAATCTTGAGAGATAATGCTCTTTTCCCAGATCCCTGGTGACATGAAGGGCTCAGGAGTGTGTGTCTGACTTACAGCCCCTCAAAGCCTTCTTATCCAGGGGAAATCTTCCCAGGAGTCTCCATAGAGATACTTGAAAAGAACAGGAGATCGCTGCTTGCACAGGGCCATAAGTTCTCATAAAAAGGAAAAGCTTTGCAGAATAGAGGATTTTTTCCTTTTCTTCATATACCCCCTGATGACTGAAATCAGTAAAAACCCCCAAACTATAGCCTGCCACACAGCAAAGGAGGAGGACTTGGGTTAGACAAAGTTTTTTGCTTGATATAAACCTTCTTTGTGTTTTGCATAATAGTTGTGTGTCAGTCTGAAGGACTCTAAAAGGGCTTTTATCAAGAAGGATTTAGATGAACACTGAAAGGCAAGGTGATACTAGTACTGACTTGTTTCACATGTAGTCTTTGTCATTTTAGCAATGTCAAAGTTTCTTATAGCTTGGATGTTTCAGAGAGGGAGATAGGCACATGTAAATGCATTGGTTGTTCAGGATGGTTATGAGTTTCAGGCTTGTCAAGCAGAGTTTAAAAATCTCAGCCTGTATTCAAAGTGGGGAAAAAAGACTGTCACTTTCCAGTAAATCTGTATTTCTTAAAGAGAAATATTTTAGCTATTCTAGACCATTTTAGTGTCTATCGCTATATAGATACTGATATGGTTGCTCTGTAATAATATAATCTTTCTGCTCTACCTACTTGTGAGGAGCATTGTGAGAATTAATTAACAAGTCCTGATAAGAATATTCGGCATGCTCTTAAGTATTTTATTCAGAGATATCTTGCCTTCACTACAAGAACCTGAAGTGCTTTTCTTTTCTCTATTTGCATTAGAATAAAAGGTCAGGAAACAGCGTTGCAGCGTTGACCTGAGGAATATGTTCTCAGATGGCAGGGGCGGGTCTGGCTGCACCACTTCAGTGAGAGAGTCTCTGAAATCGCTGTTTTGATGGCCTTTCGATGGGTTTGCAGCAAAAGTTTTCTGAGCATAGCTGTCTGTTCCCTACTGGTGTCAGGCTTCGAATCTGAAAGAGAAGTTGACAGCACGTCTTGTGAGTGACCGCATTAAATAGAAAACTGGCAAGGTCCTGTCGAAGCTGCATCACTTGGCTGCATAGCGGTACCTATTTTGAGAATGTTTTCAACTTTGAGGTTTAATGCAGAGCAATCAGTAATACTTAATTAGTTGATTAATCACACAAAATAGCAGGACTTCAGTGCATGCGGATCACTTTTACTTAAAATAACTCTCAGCTTTCCTATTAAGTGTCCTTGGTCTTACCTTTCTTTCCTGGCATTTCTTCAATTCCCTGTGATCAGCTACAATGTTTAGAAGGTCTTTCTTCACTGGAAAACTTACTAAGTGCCAGAGGAGGCAGGGTCTTGCATGGAAGGAATTTATGTGATATTGATAGTAGCCTGTTATTCTGTAAATCTTGAGAGTGGCAGTATTCTGTCATTTGAAGAAAACTGCCTGGCCAAGTCCATCAAGCCTCTCAGTTCTTTTCCTTCACCTTTCCCAGTCCTTCCTGTTGTCCCTTTGTTTTACATTTGTCTTCAGAGAGCTATGTCAAGGCATGGTTTGGCCCTTGGTATCTGCCTGTAATTTTCTAAAGGAAAATAAATGAAGACTGCAGCATTTCTGTTTACCTTTTAGACTGATCTTCATTTGCTACATATCTTTGATAGCTGCCAGAATGCATTTGCAGCTTCCTCAAAGGTTGTATTTATCTCCCTTCAGATCTCATTATGTTCTGCAACTTTACTGCCCTAGGAAGCAAATATATATATTTCTTCATCATGTTACTGTTTTTTCCTTTACAAACAAGATCTATTCTATTTTCTCCCTTTTCTGAGCGTGTGGATAACAGCAGTTTTCCAGAACACTAGCTTTGTATTTTGTGAATCACTGTACCACAAACAAATTCCCTTTTTGGATGTATTGAAGTCTCCTTGGCCCCTCTTAGTCTTGTCATTGCACGTTCCTGCATCATGAAGTGCTTTCTTCAGGCTCATCTATTTCTTTCCCTATCACTCCAGACTATTAATTTTTTTTTCCTCAATTGTCCCTTTCCTTTTTCTTGTCTCCCTTTACTTTTGGACCTCCCTTCTCTTTTATTTCTTCTACCAGTGCAGCCACACTCATCAAATGTTTGTGATGTAGGATGTCTATTGCCTTAGTATTTCAGAAAGGTTATGTGAAAAGAAAAAGGAAGCAAATCTGCACATTGCTTAGAGGTGAGGGAGGCCAAAGTGCAAGGTGTCCTTGTGCCAAAAGAAAATCCTTGTATTCCTTACTGAGGAGAAATCTGAGGACTTCATTGGAATGCAAACACTTCCCCCGACCTTTCTATTTTGCCCACATGCCTCTCAGGCTGGATGCACGTAAATGTGGTTATGCGGCAGGTCAAAGCAGGAGCCATTTAAACTCACTTGGACTGCCCAGGTCTCAAAAGCATCACATGTGCATGTCTCCTACAGCAGTCATGCTTTCAGGTTTTATATACCCTGGGATGCATATTTGGTCCCTCTGTAGCTAGGCTGTATTTCCTATTTACAGAACTCCTCCTTTAAAATATTTCCCTCCCCCCATGCACCAGCACAGCAGGAATTCTAAAGGATACACTTCAAATGAATGCTGAATTCTTATATTGTTTGCAGCAACAAACACTGCAGTCACAAAAAGACTTCCATTATAGTCTCTAGCTTGGCTCCTGCCTCCCACCAGCACCATGGATTCCCCTTTCATTTCTACTATTCATCTTTAAACAGCATATGTTATCTGCAGACACAATGGAGAGTCGAGCTCTTCAGAAATATACGTAATAAAAATCCGTTCTGCTTGTTACTCAGCGTGAGGTGGCGAGTACTTTGGAATCTGTCCTTCTGTAGCAAAATAGTGACATTTCAAATGAACTTTATTTTGGAGAAGTAAGGTAGGGCAGTGCCATGTTCTCCAAAAGAGTAAGAGAAGTACTTCATGTTAACCTGGCTTTGTGGATTTTATAAGTAAACATGAAATGCTCAGTTATTCTCCTGGGTTGTGATGACTCGAATGTTGAATCAGAAAGAATGATGAGTGTTTGTTTTTATCTGGGGTGTAGAGTGGTGAATATCAAACCAGCACAGTGCTGTACGTTCAAAATCAGTCTCCAATTTGCTCATGAACATGGCTCTTGAGCAGGGTAGGAAGAGACAGGATTTTGGTCTTCGTGAGATGAGTTCCCCTCTCCTAGTAAGTGTGGGGTTTCATGCACTGTAAAAAGTACATTTGGGGCACAATGACCAGTAAGTGAAAGGAAATGTCTTTGTATATTGGTAGGGAAAGGAGGAAAGCTTGAGTTTCACTTTTTGTTCCCTCCATTTGTCAGTACACATTTTGTTAAGTACGATGAGTTCCCTCAGATGGGAGACCAAAGTAGGCACAAATGCTCTCTTCTTAACTGTGTACTTGGTAGTTGCTTTTTGATGAATTAACTATGGAATGTGGATGTTCACAGTAGGCTGTGGTTCAGCTTACCCAACCCAGAGGCTTTGGTTCTCTGTATGAGACAATTTTCCATCTTTCTGTATTCCAGTGGCTTCAAAACAGCTAATTTGGAGTCTTTGTTAGTCAAAATGCATGTTTAAAGGAATTGTGCATCTACAGACTAATGTTCTCAGTTCAGCTGAAACTCTGGAGTCAGTGTTTGTTGTCGTTAAATGAGGATTATTGGAAGGTCTGGAAAATAACATGTCCAGACCCATGCAGTCATTTTCACGTAGCTGCAGTATGCTATGTGAAATTTGAATATTTGTGTTGTTTCTGCAGGGAACAGCTTATAGCATCTGGGAGATCTAAAAGATTTGTGGGAAATTAGAGTCATTGGGAGAGACTCCTTTCTCTCCTCCTCTGGTTTGATTCTCCCTAGTTTTCTGTCTGAGAGGGAAAAATGAGTTCCGCATTGCCATTCCTATAAAATAGTCCCTGCTGCTAAACTGCAAGTTTGGTGTGACACAGTAAGCATCAGGACAATTATGGTCTTTATCATACTCTCTCTGAGCATGCTTCTTTGTATGTCTTTCTTGTTTGTTTTTGTTTTATAAATTTTCAGTGTCTTCTGTATTTAGTCTTTCTTTCTAGCAAAAATAATTTATTATGCTTTTTGATGAAGGCAGAGATAGGATGGACATAATGAAAGTTTGTTTTAAAATACTTTTAATAGGCAGTAATCTCTATTTTATTTTTTACAGTTTAACAGAAATTGAAGATCTCTGAAATAATAAAAAATTCTTGGCACTAGTTGTAAGAAGGATAATCAAATAGGCATCTCCTTTAACCCGTGCCATTCTGTTGGGTACCTCCTTTGCATTTCCATCGGAGGTTCAGGATTTGGGACTCAGGGACAAAATAGAGTGGCAGCTTCTGGCATTGCCTTTTGGAAATATGGGTCTTAAATGACTGTGCATGCACTGGGTTTTTTGTAGGGTGTACAGAAGATCCAAAGTGCTGAACTTGCCTCTTCAATTTAATTTTCTTTCATTGTTATAATTAGAAATACAGAAATGCATAAAAATGCCATGTAATGTCAGAGTAGATGGGTATTGAGAAACAGCTTGTCCTATTCGCATGAATTTTTAATTAGATCCTGGTAGACTTTGTACTTGCCAAAAATCAGAGGTTTTTTGGGGAAGGAGAAAATAGACAAATTTAGTATGGAATGCAAGAGATTTTTCACGGAAAGAAATGGAATTAAAAAGGTATGGCAACATCTATTGTGGCGCAAAAATATTTTGACTTTTTTCTTTTGAAAATGATGTAGTTCAGGGATGAACCCTAACAGTTGTTTATGTAAAGCCACCGCTGGGAAGTTTCTATACCTTTTGCCACCTTTCTTATGTCTCCAGATATTGCCAACCAATCTATCCCAATTTTTGGCTCTAAAAATTCCCTAAAATAAAAGGAAGTATTGTTGAAATAATAAAAATGCCAAATAAGCCTTGCATTAAACATTAGGTCTTTAAGAAAAAAAGATCTGCTTCAAAGCATTCTTTTTTTCCCAGTGTTTTTGTCCTGTATAGATTTTTTTTCCTTAAACCTAGCTCCAGATATAATTTTAAAAGCTGTTACTGGTAAATAATCATGGGTAAATGAAATATCTCAGCATATTTCTGTAGATGCAGACAGCCTGGCATTCTGATATTCCCTTCAGGGAGGGAATACGTTGTGAGAAATCAAGTCTGCAAATTATCTGTCGTAAAAATGCATTATTTCTGGCAAAGCTACAAATGGGGTGCCTGTGTTGATGCATGCCTGCAGTGTCATTAACCATGTTCCTTAATAACTATTAATTAGTTTCACTAAGCTCTGGTAGTCCAGATTAATTGCAGTGGGAGGGCCAAGGGGAACTAAACCACTCCTTTATTTCACTGTTGTTAAGAGTTGACTGCGTTTATTGATTGGAGGCTGCCTTTGGTCATTCTAAAATTGTTTGAGTGATGTTAGTTTCCTTGGATCTTTCTACCTGTCATGACTGAAATAACACCTATTAGCAGTATCCAAAATTATGACTGGGAAGAAGAGCACTCTCCTCTTCCTCTGCATGCCAGCATGCAGCTTCCAGGACTGCACACAGGTAGTGTGCAGGTAGCATTAAGCTGTTTTCCTTCACCCAAGTATTTTTTCATCCAGTGTTCTTTGTGGCAAACTTTGTAGACAAAATTAGGTCAGAAAAGCAATGTGGTATTGACCCATTGGTTCTGATTCTGGTTCTGATGAACACAGAACAGGAATTGCAACAGAATAAGAACCTCTTCCTTTGCTCTTTGAACAAGTTTACCTTCTCATGAATCATAAGGGAGCTCCCATTACACATCAGTCAGCTCGAGGATACTGTTTTGGTAGAGAATTGAATCTTCTTTATTTTATTAGTTTTAAGAACTAGAAACTTGTGATTTTTTTTTTATAGTTCTTCAATAATTTTATAACAGGATGTGTTCTGTAGTCTCGATAGAGAACTGGCTCAACAACAGAACTCAGAGGGTTGTGATCAACGGAGCAGAGTCTGGGTGGAGGCCTGTCACTAGTGGTGTTCCCCAGGGGTCTGTGCTGGGTCCAGTCCTGTTCAACATATTCATCAGTGACCTGGATGATGGGATAGAGCGTAACCTCAGCAAGTTCACTGGTGATACCAAGCTGGGAGGAGTAGCTGATACACCAGAAGGCTGTGCCGCCATCCGGTGAGACCTGGACAGGCTGGAGAGCTGGGCCCAGGGGAACCTCATGAAATTCAACAAACGTGCAAGGTCCTGCCCCTGGGGAGGAACAGCCCCCCGCACCAGCACAGGCCGGGGGCTGAACTACTGGAAAGTAGCTCTGTTGAAAAGGACCTGGGAGTGCTTGACCATGTTGACCATGAGCCAATAATGTGCCCTTGTGGCCAAGAAGGCCAAGGGTATCCTGGGCTGCATTAAAAGGAGTGTGGCCAGCAGATAAAGAGAGGTTATCCTTCCCCTCTACTCTGCCCTAGTGAGACTACATCAGGAGTATGTGTCTAGTTCCGGGCCCCCCAGTTTAAGGATGTGGAAATGCTCGAGTAAGTCCAGCAGAGAGCTACCAAGATGATCAGGGGACTGGAGCATCTCCCTGATGAGGAAAGGCTGAGAGACCTGGGTTTGTTCAGCCTGGAGAAGAGAAGACTGAGGGGGAGCTTATCAATACCTATAAATATCTAAAGGGTGGGTGTCAAGAGGATGGGACTGGGCTCTTTTCAGTGGTGCCCAACGACAGGACAAGGGGCCACGGGCACAAGTTGGAACACGGGAAGTTCCACCTCAATATGAGAAAAACCCCTTTGCTGTGCGGGTGCCAGAGCAGTGGCACAGGCTGCCCAGAGAGGCTGTGGGGTCCCTTCCCTGGAGACTCTCAAACCCTACATGGACACAGTCCTGTGCCCCTGCTCTGGGTGTGCCTGCTCAAGCAGGGGGTTGGACAAGGTGATCTCTCCAGAGGTCCCTTCCAACCCTCACCAGTCTGGAGTCTGTGGCCCAAATCAAAGAAATACACCAGATGGGTTAGCTGTAATTATTGTTTATATGCAGCTTTCACTGGAAAATTTCAGTATTTTCTCAAGCTTTATCTATTTCCAGTTATTGTCAAAAAGTCTCTCCATACTGGAGTTAGCCATATTAAAAGTTAATCTATATTTTAAAGTTATTGCTGAAAGGCAGTTCTTTTTCTCTATGTCAGAGTATTTAATTCTTTTTATCCATTTCTGAATGGTTATTTCTGGTATCTTTGTTCTCCAAATTTCTTTGAGTGCTGTTGAAGCTAGTACAGAAGGCTCACCTGTTGTTGTGCAGTCACTGACGTCTCCAATAGAAATGGTATGAGTGGCTTGAAGAGGATATCATAACATCTCAGCAGAAGAGACAGTCTTGTCTGTGACTCCTTACTTGTCTACTCTATCTTCCAAATATATTTTTGATTTTTATATTGTAGTTGAACTTTGGATAAAATACAGCTCAGGCTCTTTTACTTCCACACCCTATGAACTTCCCATATCCTTTCTCTGAACAAGCTTTTCCATGACCATTGGCTCTTCATCAAACACTCCATTGCTGATTCACTGAAATGTTTTAAACACATTTATTAATTACTGATTGTTTTCTTGATTCTAGTTCTGTTTTCCTCGGATACAGTAACAATAACTTGTCAAGGACACAACGGTCACAGCTTGTTTCTTAGAATTATAGAATCATCATAGAACCATTAAGGTTGGAAAAGACCTCTAGGATCATCAAGTCCAACCACCAACCCAACACCACTGTGCCTCCTAAACCGTGTCCTCAAGTGCCACATCTACACATTTTTGAACACCCTTAGCGATTAAACTTTTGGAGAAAACAATTTTTATTTATTCATTTTGCACTGTTAAAGTGCTTGTACTAGTTCTAATTCTAACTACCACATCACTGTCAGTGTATTGGAAATGCATTATAAAGTTTGATGGTTTGTATTGCTTACAGGTTTTTGGTGATTTTTTTAAAATTAATTTTAATTTGGAAGGGATAGAGCAGAACTAGTTGATATCGTCCTCTTGTAATTTATGCAGTAATACTGGAACTGAGTTACAAACATATGTCTAAAACTGCCAGGTACGTTGGTTTAAATAAAGAAGGAATCTACCATTTAATCTTAGATAAGATTAAGAAGGTAAGAAGGAAACACACTCTCATTCAGGTTGCTTTCTAATTAGGAAGAAGGTTTGTTGGACTTTGAGTGAATTGCAGGCTTCCAGCTGTAGTAAAGGGCTCCAGAGCTTTTAACCCAGTGATTTCTAATCCAGGGTTTTACACCAGTTAGGATCCATATGCTTGAAGAAGTTTCGAGCTGTTATTAAGGAGACTAAATAAATGAACTTTGGAGAAATCCAGAGGGAATAGGAACTCCAGAATTACAAAAGTCTGTTTTTAATGGCATCTGCTTGTTGCCTTTAGAAATTTGTGCTGTTTTCTGTGGTGTTTTGTTCTCTGCAGATTTTGTGTATTGACTGATCTTTTCGGAGGCAACTTGCTGGGAAGTGGAAAACTGCCAATTTTTTAAATGTATTGACTGAGATCTTTATTGTTGGTTGAGAGTGGAAGTGGAGGAGGGAAGGGAACATGGACTGTCTTAATAAAATCAAGTGCACTTACTTTCCTTCAGAATACGTCCTCCTTATACAGGAAGAATTAAAGATACCAGCTGTCCGTGACAGAGTGATACGTTACTTCATAAAGGCAATGGGCTTATTCATTGTGTTTTGGGATAGTGATACTACTGATGAAGTAAATGTGAAGCCTTCTATGTGAGTAGCTAGAACATTATCAACCGTGGCCACTGTTAGAAAGCTGACTGTCCTCAGCCGCAGAACAGTTGTATTTGTAATGTTTCTGTATTTAATTTGAAGGACGCCAACTTGTTTTCTACTGTCTGTATAGGAATAAAAATAAATATAAGAATAGTTATCTCTTCACGTGGTGTTTCTTCTAACTATATTAAAAAATAGTGCATCTTTTGTTCTAATGCAAAGCACTGATAATACCTACTTTTCTTTGTCATGAAATAAGGTGGGTAATACTGGGTTCTTATAAATTGGATAAAATTTTTTATTCTCTTCAAATGGATTACTTCCGTGAGCAACAGAGCTCACTTTGTACTCTGAGATTTAGGTTGCAACCTTCATTTATATGTGACTTGTTTTTTCTAGGCTTTATTTAATGATAGACTGATGAAATTTCAGCCCAATATGCAAAAGAACTGGTTGCTGATATATTGGTTTTATTATAATAATTTGTTCTTGTTCTTTCTCACTTTGAGTATTTATTTTTTTCCCTGGTATCTGAGAGTGGTGTAGCCATTCTTTTACTATCAGTCTATACATTTGGAAAATGCAGGGTCAATCCACTTTTGCAGCTGGATTTTGTAAACCAATAGGGAGTGAATGGTCTTCGCTGGACTATACCCTCTCTGTCTGTGTTGATGCCAACTTAAAATTGATCTTATTTCTGAATAGTTGCTTTTTGTGATTTAAAAAATCAGCGTTGAAAACATCTATTCAGTGAAGAAGATATAAAGCTGTCTGTTCAATTCATGTAGTCACATTGCCTAATACTTACGCGAAGTTAAATAAACCAAAAAAGAACAACTCAGGCCTCGATTTTCCATTATTTACAAGGAAAAGAAATGGCAGTGTCTTAATAGCAGATTGTCTGTACATGTAAGAGTCAGAACCATTTTACTGCACCTTTTAGCTCAGATAGGATAAGGCCTATTTTGTTCTCATTAGATTTATAATCCCAGAATTACTTTCAGCACAGATTGCTTAATGGAATGAAATTATGCCTACATTAGATAGTAGAGTAGATTTTTCTAAAATTGAAGATGTGAATATGACCAAACTTAAATATATATCATTCAGAGCCTTTTAAATTATCAATTAACTCTTGGCTTCAGTAATATAAAAAGGATATTAAAATGTAGTTTAGTGATTAATCCTTGAGCTTTTCTCTGTTCCTATACATGGTTTTTTAGTAAAGTTGCAGTCCTTATTCTTTGTGCAAAAACATTGTACGTCTTGTTCAGAGAAGGCAGGGTATTGACATTCCAAATAGGTAAACTTCTTCAGCCTTATGATAGACATTTAAGCGGTTTTGGTTATAAGGTGTGGGTATTATATGGTATTAATATTTACCATCTTATTTTACGAGGTACTCATTATGATATTGCAGCTTCTTTAAACACTGATAGACACTTGGAAACTAGAGAGGAGAACCCAGTCTCGGATGTGTCATCCAACAAGGATGTTTTAGAAGACAGTTTTTTACTCGCAGATTGGTGGTTCTCAGTTTGTGCCTGTGCCACAATGTTTTACTGCTGTAGGTCAGCATTAAAAAGGAGAAAGAGGCAAAGGTGAAAATTCTCTTCTACCGTGGAAATATAATTATGTGGTGGCCTTGTGGTTCTATGTGTTTTTCTGTGCAACGGTTATGAAGGGAGATACAGTATAGCATGCTAATGTAGAAGAGACTTAGTATTTGCTCCAATGGCACATAATGTCTCAAGACTGTCATTTAATCCTGACTGTTCCCAGCCCGTAATTCTCTTGTAGCCATGATTAGTGGAGAAAATAGTTACTGGCATACGGTGGTCTTACTGGGTAGCAAAAATATACAACCTATAGAAAGAACAGCTTGCAGGTGTATTGCTGTAGGAAAACAGAATTGCTTCATGGCAGAAAAAAAGCAGAAATAATGTATGTCTATTTGGGTTATGCTTCAGTGTGGTGCATGAAACTGTGTTACTTTTTCACTTGGAAGATGAGTCGCAGTGAGAGAACAGATGAAATTCAATATGTGCTGGCTTTTAACCAAATTTTAAAATATGATAGCAAGTTGTAATTTTAACATTTTATTATACTTAATGTTGAATAGGAAAACTTAGTCTGTAGTCTTACTAGTTCACTGATATATGTTGTGTAACTGACATTAACTTTATCTTGAGGTATACCAATGAAGTCCACCGAGGTCCTGATGAACATTTAACCTGATCCTCTAAGCCGTGTGTAACCTAACGCTTAAAATTGATGTTGAAGTAATGATTGTTTTTTTTTTACTGATTGACTTGCTATAGATTTTCTTATTATAGGAAGTGAGTGTTTTATCTTATCTAGGATATTACTGGGAGATGCAATACAGATTTGGTGATGAGATTCATTTAATAACTTGCTGTCTACTATTACGTTTAGTGTTGTTTATATGTTATAAGACTACTGAAACAATACTCTTATGTTTAGTGTTGTTGTGAGTACATGTGAGTCTAGAGGCGTTATTTTGCAGCGTTTCCTCCACCCGGGACAATTTGTGCTGTGTTCAGACTTTACGTGTTCTTGTTGAAAATAAGTGGTATTCAAAGAAGAGTTTGTCTTTTCTCCAGAATTGTATGGGTGTAGTGATTTTTAGAACAGGGACCAAAATCCTGAGATCTTTTCCATTTTGCAATCTTTGTGTGAAATATTTGATATCTTCCTTGAATTATTTGCATTGGTGAAAGGCCTGTGTCACAACTGAAGGGTGCAGCCAGATAAGGAGTGAGAGAGGGAGTCGTTGGTGCTGTTCTGGTTCTTGGAGGCCTGTTGTTTTACTCTTTTTAGGCTTGTCGTAGGCCAAACTGTTTTGCCTGGCACTGTTTAGACATGTCCAAATCACTTCTCAGAATGCAAGATCTGGAGAAGATTTAACCTTTGTTCTTTTATACCGTTCACAGGAGTAAGTAAGCGTGTTGGAAGATCTCACATGAATGTAATGTAAGGCTTTATGACTGTAGCTCTACTGTGATTACCTTTATAAAAGAGGCATTATAAGCCTCTAAGTTCTATTGAATTCCCTTGTTAACAGCCCCCATATAGTACAAAGCTTATTATACCTAAGGGAAAACTAATATAAATGATATTGTAGTATGCCATTAACAGGAGGGTGACAATTTTACTTGCACTATTAGTTTCAGGTTAAAATCCTGGAGAGCAAAATATTTCATGTGCACTTGACTATAATTAACCCCTTATGTCTTTCCCCTAGTCATGTCATTTAACGAAGGTTCGTTTGCAGTCGCTCAGTAACACAGCATGTGCTCCTACGCATGCAAAGACCACTTCAGTGATTCCCTTCTGCTAGAGGCTGGTTATACCGTAGGGCAACTTGCAGGATTAATTAGTCACTCTCCGAGTTTCTTACTGCTGTTACAAATTTTAAACACTAAGACAGTAGGCAATTCTGCATTCCCAGAGTCTGTTACTACCTTCTGCTTTGGATTTTGTTTTTATGTAAATAGTTATTGCTGGTTGCTTGGTTTGTTCAGTATAACATGGGCACATATAGGACAGTAAATGCTGTTTCTCAAAAGAAATGAGAATATGGTCAAGTTGGATGAAACTGAACATTAGTCATGTCATAGTTGGCATAGAGTTTGTGCGCTTTTTATGTCTTGTATCCTCAATTGTATTAGGTTTGTGTGGTGAGGTTTTGGTAGTGGAGGGGCTACAAGGGTGGCTTCTTTAAGAAGCTGCTAGGAACTTCCCCCGTGTCCGACAGAGCCAATGCCAGCTGGCTCCATGACGAACCCGCCACTGGCTAAGGTTGAGCCCATCAGTGATGGTGGCAGTGCCTCTGGGATAAAGTATTTTAGAAGGGGGAACAAAAAAACCTGCGCAACTGCAGCTGGAGAGAGGAGTGAGAATATGTGAGGGAAACAACCCTGCAGACACCAAGGTCAGTGAGGAAGGAGGGGGAGGTAGTGCTCCGTGTGCTGGGGCAGAGATTCCCCTGCAGCCCATGGTGAAGACCATGGTGAGGCAGGCTGTGCCCCTGCAGCCCATGGAGGTTAACTGGGGGGCAGATACCCACCTGCAGCCTGTGTAGGACCCCACTCCAGAGCAGGTGGGTGTGTTTGAAGGGGGCTGTGACACCGTGGGAAGCCTGGACTGGAGCAGGTTACTGGCAGGACCTGTGGCCCCATGGAGAGAGGAGCCTGTGCTGGAGCAGGTTTGCTGGTAGGATCTGTGACCCCATGGGGCACCCACGCTGGAGCAGTCTGTCCTGAAGGATGCACCCCAGGGAAGGGACCTCTGCTAGAGCAGAACATGAAGAACTGTAGCCTGTGGGAGGGACCCCATGCCGGAGCAGGGGAAGACTGTGAGGAGGAAGGAGCAGAAGAGACAACGTGTGATGCACTGACCACAACCCCCACTCCCTGTCTCCCTGCACCACTGATGGGGAGGAGGTAGAGAAAATCAGAGTGAAGTTGAGCCTGGGAAGAAGGGAGGGGTGGGGGGAAGGTGTTTTAAGATTTGGGTTTTATTTTCTTATTATCCTACTCTGGATTGATTGGTAATAAATGAAGCTGATTTCTCCAAGTCAAGTCTGTTTAACCTGTGACAGTAATTGTTGAGTGATCTCCCTGTCCTTATTTTGACCCATGAGCCTTTTGCTATATTTTATCTCCCCTGCCCGGCTGAGGAGGGGCATGATAGAGCAGCTTTGGTGGGCACCCAGCACCCAGCCAGGGTCAACCCACCACAACAGCGCTCAGCTGTAGCATCAAACTGTGCCCTGCACTGCTCTAATATTGAGAAGGAGGGTATGTGCCTTTGTCCTTCAGTCAACTTAAGTGCTTCACCCCTAGTCTCTTACTGGTGATGGGCTACAGAAAGGTAACCCTGCACAGATGGTCCTGCTGATACCAGTGCTTAAGAGAGGCATGTGGATGGATACTTTGCTGAGTTTGTACAAGATTTTCTTTTTCGAAGTTGTAAAACAAAGATCCTGGCTGGATCTAACATGTTGCTCACTTGTTACCATTGGCCAGAAGAGTTTGACATCTAGAATACTAAATATTCTTACTGGATTTATGGCAAAGGGAGAATAAAGTCTTGTGACTCAGCACCTTGCAGCTTATGTTGTTGGAAATGAAATTGCTTGGACAGTCTGTTAGCTGCAGATCAGTTGCGTAGCTCAAATGACAACTACTGGAATGGTGGCTGTTACACTATTAACAAAGCTGTTGTAAGTCTCAGTGCTTTGTAACGTATACTAGATACTTTGTAAGTCAAAGTCAGTCAGTGTTAAGAAAGCTAAGATCAATGAATTGGAAGAGAACAAAGACAAGTGCATTGGGTAAGTAAGAAAAAAGTGTTGCTATTCTTCCCAACTTATTTCACAGAAGCATAAAACACATCAACGTAATACCATGTGGTATGCTCAATTTTCATGGTTTTCTTGCATGTTGTGTAGCATCCTATTGATTAGATATGTAAGTAAATTTGTTTTCTTTGAGATTCGCATTTGCTATAAACTTGTGCACCCATATTTGCTGAACTGGATCTGTAGTAGACATTGACTGATGGAACTGTGGACTGCAAGAGCAACACAAAAATCACAATGAAGTTTTGAGAAATTTATTTCTATATTGTTTTCCAGAGTTGGAAACTTGCACAAACTATATGCATTTGAACTGGAAAGTCAAAATATTACCGCATGGTTGGATTAAAAAAAGTAAGGAAGGAACAGGCTATAGTAAGAATAATTCAAATTATTTCTATTTAAGATATTTTCATTGTTTAAGAATCCATATCCACTATGAAAACTAGTTGCATCTGCATATGTTTTTTCTTATTGATTTTGATATCAGTTTTGAGAGAACTGTACTTTACTTTGAAATGAAGGGAAATGGCTGAAATAAATATCAGAAGTATGAGTGAGGGACCCGGTAAAATATAGCTGTACACTAGAAACATATTTACTTGTCAGCTGTCAGATTCTCCTGGTCAGCAGGGTCTAGACAAAATTTAAATGTATTTTGCTACTAGCCTGTCTAGACCAAATGAGGTAGTAACTTTCTGCAGCAGCAGCAGTGCAATAAATATGCGTGGGATATTCCAGGACTTGTAATCTTTTTTCAGTCTGAAAGATTAAATCCTGTGTGCAGAATGGTGTACTTTATTTGAAGTGCAATTACTATAGCCTCTGCTATCTACTTTAGTCAAAAGGAATAATTGATTCCTTTTCCCTGGTGTGAATCTAGCTATTCAGAATGATATTTTCTGAATTTTCATAGTACAAATTCTGAATTGCTTCATCGCTAAGCTTAAAAGATGATAACTGCACCTTGGCTGCCTAAAAAAGGTCACAAAGGCTTGGATCACAAATTTCTTTTCATGTCTTTCCCAGTTATGTTACAAAACCATATCCTGCCCAACAGAGTATTAAATAAGACGGCTGCAGCAGGTGCCCTTGCCATAATGAGAGACATGACCATGTTCCAAAATTCAGGTTTTTGGTCACTCTGAAGGGTGATTACATCTCATAAACATTGAAGATGTGTAAACACTGTGCACCGATGACTTATTCAGGCCTTGTGTGTGAAAAGCCTGATCTTTTCCTGCTTGTGCAGTATTTATCCATGAGAATAATCTGCCTCTTTTTAAAAAATTTCCTGATGCTCTATGACCTCTGAATTGGAGTGAACATTTAAAAATGCATTAAAAAAAATCAGGGCAAAACAAGCTTGTGAAACATGTTCTTTTTGTATGCTGTGAATTGCTGGTGATGTTGTAAGGAGTCAGTGATGTGAGATGGGATTTCCCTGTTTTGCTGGTGATGTGTTCTTGTGCGTTGCATAACTGTGTTTTCATTATTTTTGTGCTCCTATTTCATTTTGATGGTCACTTTTATCAAGTGTTATGAAGAAAATTAGGTAAATGATCTTAGAATAAATTTTAAAGATAGACAGCATGAAATTAAAATTAGAATTAATATCTTGTGAGTTTGTACTGAAAGGAGTGTTCAAAATATAATGGTCTCTCTTTGGATGGTCCCTTTAAATAGAGAGGTGCAGAGGAGTTTGTAACAGAACCAGATTGCCGTTAAGTTCAGATGACCCTGTCTGCACAGTTTCAATGCCACACATAGTTTTTTCTTCTCTGATATTTAATGCAAAATATGTACATTTATTTTTTTGTTTGGTTATAGTAATGGAAGTTATAGTTAATGTATAATTGAATAAACAAACTTTCCCATTTTGCTGCCACTTCCATTTGTGTACCTTTCTAATTGTTCAGCAGACTGTTCTTCTAACTTTCTGTATTTTTTCCTAAAGAGCAGCAGCTCTTAGTTTTCTTTTTGTAATTCTACTTCTACGGCTAACATCATTGCCTGTAAAGCTTGACTGTAAGCACCTGCAGTCACCTGCCATGAAACTGAAGAAATATTTGAAACTGGAAAATCAAAGTTGGCTCGTAAATTGTTCATACAAGTCACAAGCCTGGTGGTGCTTTGATGCTCTCTGGAGTTCTCAGAGGGAAGAGGGAAATGTTTCGACTGCTGCCGCTTACAGTCCTACAGTCTCTGTCTCTCTGCTTCTGTTGCTACAGCGGGAGGAAGGTTTCAGGTAAAGCCTTGGCTAACCAAACCTGTGTTAGGAGGTGGGTGTTCCCTTTCAAGTAAGTTTTCTTTTGGTTGTTTTCTGATGAGTTATAGGAGATTAGCTTACCTTCAGAAGGGTCCACAGTGTGTATTGTTACATCAGTAAAAGGCCACAAATTCTCCCACGCAGTCAAAACTACTGACTTTGGTGAAGTGTGGTGAACAATTTGAAGGAAACAAGCATTTCTTGCAACGTAAATGACACTTACCTTATCAGGTGATTTTCTTCTAAACTTACCTGGAAATCTGAAATGCTAGCTTCTGGCTGCAGTCTGTTGACGGAGAAGGTTAGGAAGGTTCTGAACCCTGTTCGTGTGCAAACTTGCAAGGTTATAATAGGAAAACCTTTCTATTGCTCAGAAATGAAGAGTAGAACAGTATTTTGCAAGATAAGATTTACAACATAATTTACTCAGATGATGAAAGCATGAAGCTGAAGGATTAGTCTGGTGACCATCCAAGAAATACAGTATGTTGGAAGAGTCCCAGTGGTGTGGTATGTTCATGAAACTTGTAAAATAGTTTTCGTACTCTTCTGGTTAACAAGCGTGACAGGTGCAGTATGTTCTAGTTGCTCAGAGTTACACTATTTGAGTTTCTCTCTCTTGTTTTATTACTATCAGATGTCAGACCTCTAGAAGCATCTAGTGATAATAAACATGAAAATGTCCGTGTTCATTGTTTTTCTGTCTGTTCTTTCGTGAATTGGATACCTTATGTATTGGAGCAGTTCTGGAAATAAGAATTGTGTAAAAGCAAAACATGTTTATTTTTTCTGACATGATATTTACTGTGAAAGTTTAAGATGTTTATTCCTTTCCCTTTTTTCAATCTTTTTTTTTTTTTCGGGGGGGGGAATAATCTAAAACTAAGTTATTGTAGGGCTTATTTTAGCTTTTACAGATACTGAATCATTATTAAATGCATTGAAGTGACTGATGCTGTTTTAATTTCTGCTAAGCTTCTAATAGTTCTTCATCAGCACTGTCCATTTTCTTCCTTATTACAGAAGAATTATCAAACACTGTTATAAAAAGGGGAAAGTGCTGCCTGTGACAATATTAGGTGTTGTAATAAAAAGCAAAGAGTATTTTACTGGCATCTAATTGTTCAGTTACAATAATAGTTTTTATGTCTGCTGCAGTGTGGTGCCAAGTCCTGGAGATGATATGCATCAAAAGTGGGTTTTTCTGATGGACTAAATAAACTCCCAGAATCCATACTATGTAAGCCTGGAAATGAAATGTGCAGTTTATTCAAAACTAACTGTTTTCTTTATGCTCTGGAGAGTTATGAAAACAAGAAAAAAAATCTGGTAGGATTTCTGATGTTCACTGACACGCAGGTGGAGGGACTCCCTCTAAATGAACTCAAAGTTTTTCTGAACAGCACATTGTTAGTGATCAAAACTACGTAAGATTAAGCCTGCAAAAGATTGGCTTTATGTAATAAAAAGGTGTCAAGCTACTTAGCTGGAGCTAAGAGAATTAAATTCATTAAAGGCAGTGAAATCAGGTCTCCAGTGAGTACAAGAATCCACTGATCAATATAGCACGTTAGAAAGTACCGGGGAAGGATCTGTTCAGAATGCTAATGGCGTGTAGCCTGCTAGGAACAACCGCCAGCTGGGGAGCTGGTTCATGCTTCCCATGCGCCCGGTGCATCGCACGGCCCCAGAGCCAAGGGGCTGAGCCTCTTTCAACGGCTGCTAAACTGTGTGGAGGCAATAGCACAACGGTAGTGATGAGCAGCGTGTTGTTATTCCTGAGTTCATGTTTGCACTAAGGTCCTTTTCCAAGTGGGAAGATACCTTTGTCTAAATGAGACTTTGGAGAGTTTTGTCTGGACGGGCTCAGTCAGATGTAAGGTGCAATTGCCTTGAGTGGTCAGCTACTGATGTCACCCCAAGGAACCAAGGCTTATACCAGGACTTCTATAGTTTTACATTCAATTTATAAAAACTTTTAGGAATAATTGACTAAAAAAAACGTTCTTGACTACTTACTCTATGACTATCTGAAGCCTGATAGTCTGTGTGTGATAGGGAGGCACCTGTGACAGTTGAGTTATGCAGCCGGAGATTTTCTGCTGTTTTCATACAGTGCAGTAGAATCTGATTATTAAACTAGTTATCCAAAAGGCTGCCACTACTGAGCAGCTCCTTGCAGTGACAACTGTGAAAGAAATACCCCAATTAATGAAGTGAATCAGAACCCTTGAAAGGGACATGGAGTAAACTAAGGGAATGATCTTGTAGGAAGTTCTTCTCTGAAAAAGATGTCATAGCCACGAGCCTTGCACCAAACCTGTCAGCCGTATTACAAAAGTCTAAAATTAGAGAGAACAATGTTAGTAGAGAAAGTTAAAGACAACAGGATTTATGTAGTTTTTTATTGTATATGTAGTGAATGGGCTTAGAGGCTTCAGTATCATCAGAAAGCGTTCCATGCCAATTAGCTGCTCAATTATAATGATTTTAGGTAAATTAACAAATAAGATGACAATGGAAGTGACAATACACCTGAAAAATCCAGCAGAGTTAAACAGGGGGATTTTGTGTTTGTTATTTTTTCTGTTGGAGTAACTGGCAGGGTGTTAGTTTTGCCCAAGGTAGGTGGGAGGGGAACATGATTCTTTTTGCCTGGGTGGTGACTGCTCTGGTTCTTAAAGAGCTTGAGGTTCACGTTGCAGCATGCCAGTTCGATTGTTCTGAACAAATATGAATTAAAGAATTATCATCACTGTACTTTTATTGTTCTTGTAGCTAGAGATGAGTACAATAGTTTCTCTTTAGCTCAGTCAACTGTACAGAATGGTGCTTGTTTTAAACTGCTCAAGTTCAGCGACTCTTCAGAAGTGTGTAGGTACTTGCTCTCTAAATATTTCAACATTTCTCGTTTTGTACTTACATGTGAAGTCATTTTTAAAGAAGTTGTCAGTGCCTCTCAGGGTGCAATAAGAAAAATAAAAGTGAAGAATTACTAGAAGTATTATTTAAATGCAGGTCTGGGAGGCAGAAACTTGCGACATTTAATCCCAGTACTAAAACTGATCCTTCTGTGGCATTTACTTCTCCTAAGATTCTTCTAATCTTATTACTACAAAATTATTTTTATTACTAACAGTCAGGCACCTATCTTCAGGCTTTAGCAGTTAATCCTTATGCCTCATTGGAACCATTGTACAGTCGGGGGTGCTGCTTTTCTGCATTCCACCATGAACATGCTGTGATCGTTATAGCTCAGATTCAGAAAACATCCTACAGTCCTTGGTCCATTATATTTTTGACTTGAGCTGTACACATGCACACATTAACCTTTACTGGATACAGGGGTGTTTTGTCCTGGGTAAGGATTATTTGGGAGGAGACTAGAAGGAGCTAAATCAAACTTTAGTTTAGTGCCAACCAAATGTTAATTCTAATATATCCTCACATTAATCCACAAAGAGTTAACCAAGATTTATTATTTTAAAACTATGTGTGAGGTTAAATGACCAATTGGTTCAAGAGACTGGTTGCCTTTATCAGGCTGCTTCTTAGGAATGGACTGTTGAGATAAATGCTGTTAATTACATACAAATCCTTTTCTCAACTGTGCAGAAACAGCCTTGCTACTGGTCCCTTTCCTAATCTTGTTATAACAGTCCCCTGATAGGTCTCATTAGATTGTCTTGTTAGCTGATACAGAGTCTATTTTGCAGCATAACAGACAGAAAAGTTAATCTTAGTCAGTTGTAATGTGTCTGAACTGCTAAAGGGTTTTTTTCCTCCTCCTTATCCACTTTTGTTTACTCTCATCACCTAGTCCCTTTCGTTCTGTTGCCCAAAACAATAGACATGTGTGAAACCAGTAATTTATTAATTTTGATTAGTTTTTATTTAATCTGTCATGGTTTATTGAATCTAATTACTTTTAAATCATTAACTTCAGCTGAACAATGTGAGGAGGGAGAGAAAAGCCCTGTCTTGTACAGCCTGAATGGGACAAGCCATGAGCTAGTTCCTGATTTGCCAAACTAAAGGAACTTCACAGAATCACACAGAATCCCAGGCTGGAAGGGACCTCAGGGAGCATCTAGTCCAACCTTTCTAGGAAGAGCCCAGTCTAGACAAGATGGCCCAGCACCGTGTCCAGATGACTCTTAAAGCCTGTCCACATCCTTTTTGTATAGCGGGGACCAGAACTGCACACAGTGCTCCAGGTGTGTACAGACATAGAGTTTTAATCAAAGATACTCTCTGTTTGTCAGGAGAATTTATGGAAATATTGTCACCTATAATTTTATGTGTGGGATCTTCTCAGTTTCTTTCTCTGTGACTTTCCGAGAAAGTCAGCTGCAGAGTTGACTTTCAGTAACTGCAGAGATCTGGAAGACCAAGGCCTCTTGTAAAATGACTCTTTGTAAGATTGAACACCTGTATAAAGTGATTTTAATATTTGGCGTTGTCCGTGATTGTGCTGGTTGAGTTCACTGGATGGCCTGTGGAAGGTGAACTTAAGTAGAACATTTTGTATGGCCATGTTGTTAACAGGAGAGTTTTGAATTCCTAACCATCAAAAACACAAGATTAGTAGCTTTGGTACTAATCAAACTCTTGAGACTTGTTCCTCAATTGTTGCTTATGTAGCACTATTCATGTGTGATATTTCTTTAGAGAGATACACAATGATACACCATGTGAACTATCTTTGTATGGGTGAGGTTTTCTTATATATTATGATTTAAATATATTTTTTTGTTTCAGAATTAGATCTATAGGAAGAGGAAAAAAGTGTTTTGTTGTCTGTTATAGTTCATGTTTGTTTATCCTGTTTTTTTTAAGAAACCTTGGAGGGAAATTATATACAGAAGTTTTCTTAGAGTTTAATATTCTAAAGCTAAAGATTTGATTCCCCCCCCCCCCCCCCCCCCCCCCCCCCGTTAGGTCATTAATTGAGGCCTTATTGCAAATGCTCAGCCTCACTTTTTGTGAAGGATATTTGGTGTATTGTCTGCTTGCTGTCCCACTGGAGGCTAATAGTTAGATTTTTGACTTTGCAGAATGATCCCATCACCCCTCAGATAATAAGGACCTCATGTTCTCCTGTTTCTCAAAAAATCATGGTAGCGACAGGACCTGCTGCTGCAGAGCTCTTTTCTCTCTCATAGAAACTCTGTGCTTTTCCTTCTTCCAGTATATCCCTTTGCTTTTGAGCCTTAATGTGGTTAAAAATTCTGAGGAATGAGAGTCTGGGGATTTTCCTCTGCCTTCTCAGAAATCTTTTGATGAAGTGAATGTATCCTAAGAAGCTGGTGTCAAGCTAAATTGATCTTCTCCACAAAAGACAGATACCAATGTGGAGTGCAACACCAGGTGCACAACCCATCTGTCCTGGCTTCCAGATGTCCTTCCTTTTTCAAACGTAGTATTACTCTCCTGTCTTTCATGCTCCATATTATGTACATGACAAATTGCCAGCTAGAACTGGCTCTCTGAGGAGGAATGTAGGTGGAAAAAATGATGGCACTCTTTAGGCCACACTGCACGTTCACATTTGTTATTCATTCTTGCATGGACAGAGTTTTATTCCATTTGGAGCTGCTGCTCTAAGCTTTCTACTACAGCATTTGTAAATACATACGTGATACTGGCTCAGCGTCTAAAGAGGGAAGGATGAGAGTATCCTAGGAGAACAGTGTTGGGAGTCTTTGCCAAGTAGCTGTATGTTTTAAGGAGAAAAGAATGACTGCTTGGCAGATGAAAAGTGGGTGGGCTGATTCAAGTGTGGGTGCTGACAAGAAAGAAGAAATAAAACTGAGAATAAGTACAGGAAACAAGTATGCAGGTAGGAGGGACAAGGGAACCATTTACTCAGCAACCTAATAGCCTTTTCAACTCCAGTATAACAGAATCACAACCATCTTGGTGATTTTCACTTAACTGGTAACAGCCACAAGTTTACTGCCCAAGTCCTTTTAAAATTAAAAATGTGTATGAGTCTGATAAAACTTATGGCATGTTAAAAGCTGTATCTGACTACGCTGGAGCAAGTTGCAGCTTTTAGCACGAATTATCATGTATGGTTTAATTTGAATTAAGAGTATTTATACAAGATTTTTGTGTATTTCTGTTAAATCTGAGTTCAGACCAGGTGTAAAAATGACTTGGTTTCTAGAATACGTGGTCAGGCTTTGATCTTCTAACACTCTTGGTTTTTCCTGGATAGAGTGCTGGTGGTTTTTTTTTTTTTTGTTTGTTTGATTTTTTAATTCAGGCTTTGTGCCTGGGTAAAAAGAATGGTAAATTCTTCCTTGGGGCAAGTACATTGGCCCTTTTTAACATATCCATTTTTCAGAGACCCAAATTCAGCAATATATTGTACCAAAGAGCACCTGAGGAAATGTTCTTGAACAATGAAGAGAGGACATAAAGCTGCTGTTTTTGTGCAGTGTGAGAAGAACAAAAGGCATGACTGATTACTTATTTTTTGTCCTGAAAGACCGAAGAGTCTGTGGGTCTTCAGAGACACCAGGATACACTTGAACAACTGACATTCCGAATTCTGCCTTGTATAATGTGGGTAATAGGGGCTCGTGGTATGAAAATGACTCCCATTTCCCTGTTGAGCCGAGCCCTGTGGATGTTCTGGCTATGAGCGCATGACGAATAATTCTATGGGAAATAATGAATGTTTTCCTCAAGCCCATATTGGATTTTTAACATGCATCTGCTACTTTACCAACATCCTCCCACATTCTGCCACAGAATCATAACTTGCACATTTTGGTCTTGGAAGCAAATGTTTCCTATAGGCCTTGACTTCTACCTCAGAGTCCCCGAGGATGGTTATGAAACGTTTGCATAATTAATTTTTTTATGGAATACAGCTTTTGTTTATTTAAATGATACTGAATGTAATAATATCTAGGTGTCTTAAACTCATAACAATGGAGAATTCACAAGTGTTGTAGGCTGCATCCTCCAGAAAAGACTGTCACTTGCAGGAACAGAGTGAGCAGCCACTGCCTCTACTGAAACTACTTGCGTGAAGACTGAGCATCTGACCACCTGTGGTTCCTGAGAGCTGGAGAGCATTTGGCATCTCTTGGAGGCACAGGTGGGGAAAAAAATCCTTGACCTCACCTTGCAAAAGTTCAGTCATTAAATCAAATGGTACTTTTACAGTTAGCTAAGGTCCCATAAAATGTGAGTGGCTAAGCTTTTAAAAACCAGTTCTTTCAGTTTTTAAGACCTGTAGGTTAGGAGCAGAATAGAGCCATAGGTTTAGGAATTGATAGATACCCCATATTTTAAACTAGAAACACTTGAAAAATCTATCTCCCCTTTGCTTGCCTAATGAAGTGCTGAGTTCTGCACCTCACCCTGTTGTTATAACTGACAATGTCAGCAATGAAAGGAGAGACAGAAACTGTTTATGCTTTGCAGTCATTGCCAAAGACACATTAAAGAGCAAACCCAAATTTCTTTTGCAAGTTTATGATCACAGTAGTAAAGTACTAAATGATGCAATGCAGAGCCAGCACCTTTCAGTGACTTCCAGACCAGGTTCTCATGTCTGAGCCTGACCTAACTCCATCTGAATACAGTGGAGTGACTCCTAATATCCTCTAATTTTGTGGGAGTATTTTTATGATTTACCTCAGAAGTATTACTGCCAGTTACAGGGGGAGTAGCTTTAAGCTGTCAGTGTCTGTTGTGTGAAGCCAGACAACTACATTGACTTCCACAGTCATCCCATACTTAAGTGATTATAGCAAAGACTGGAGTCTGGCTGTACAGTCTGCAGTGCAGTAAAAGAGGTTAAAGTGTAATGGCTAAAGGAGAAATGTGTTGGTTCTTCAGCTATCAGTGATGAGTAAGTCCAGGGACATTTACTGGCTGGTTAATGAAAATGTTTCTGTTTGGGGAAAGGGATTCATATTCTAAATGCTTTTAATCTAAGGGCTGATAAGTTGTCTGATCTAATCCTATATTTGCAACCATTTTAAAAAGTAAAAGAAAAACATCTACTAAGTAACATGAAATTTCAAAGAAGGGTAGGAAGAGGTATTTATGTTAACAAACAGTTTTCTTACTTTGTTTATCGATGGGGTTTTTTGTCAAGTTTATTACCCCATGGATCTGTTTAGATTTTTTTTCTTGTGATTTTATTTTTTCTTGTTTTTTTTTTTTCTGTAAATTTTAATTTATAGTGTTGCATTAACATAATGAGCATAATTACATCTAATTATAAGTCATCTCCCCACTGAAACTTGTAATTACAGAATTATAATGTATAATGACATCCATGTTAAATTTAGTGGGGGAAAATATAAAGGAAGACCATAACAAATTCATTTTAAAAAAATGAAATTATATTGAAATAATACCCCCCCCCCCCAACAGAAATAACAAATTCAACCAACTGAATCTTTCCTACTTGGACAAGTTCTTATTTCACTAGTATTCACTCTTTTTTTTTTTTTCTGTGAAAATTTTATTCAGTTTCTTTTCCAGATAGCATTTTAATTTATCAGGTTCAGAAACTAAATTTTAGGATATTCCCCTGGTCAGTAGTTAAGCAATGTTTTGTCTAAGCATTTCACTTATGATGTGCAATTAGGCTAAACCAGAGAATTGAAAAGCTGCAAGCTGTGAGGAGTACAGGAATAAATACAAATTAAAGGAGAAGATCTTTTGTATCTTAAAATCTTCTACATTTTATGGAGAAGTAGGGCTTTAGCAGTAGTAAATATTTAATCAACAAACCCAAACTTCTCTTAAAAAACACAGAAATTACTGCCTTCATTACCCAGTTGGAAGAAAGGTGTAATCAAAGGCACAGACAGTAGTTTTAGAAGTTGATTTTAGTATTGCAAATGCACCATTGATTTTATAACTGAGAAGATTAAAAATTTTCTAGGCCTGGTATAGATGGGATAGCAGCTAGATACATAGATGTGTAGCAGCTGTGGGTCTTGGCTGAGGTGTCTGAATGTACTACTTTGTTTCTAGGCACTGTGTGATTTTCATCTCAAGGAGGTGAAGGACTGAACTAAGTGACTCACTGAGTTTCTTCGTGCTGAAGGGTGAATGTCTAACTGAAATGAACATCTTTTAGTGGGTTCATAGACTCTCAGGCATTATGTGGGTTACCAAAGTGCTTGTGTAGCAGCAGAGGCCTTTGGGAGGGCCACCATACAAACTTCTCACCCTTCCCTCTGTGGAGAGTCTAGAACATGTGTTGCTTTGGGTGATGTTGCAGGACTTTGAATAATCTTACTAAGGAAAGTCCAGAAATTCTGGATAGTAGTCCATGAAGAGGAATGAGGTAGCCTTTTCCAGTTCATCTTAGTCATGCTCTGAATACTTATGAATGATCCCTTAATTAATCTGGTGCCTCATATTTATATGGTTATAATTGATTTACATAGCAAGCGCTATGAGTGAGAAGGGAGACAGGCCTTTTTATAATAGAAAATATTCAGAGCCAGCTTTCCTGAGATCTTGAGAACAAAGTGCAGTAGGCGAGAGATGGGAAAATCCTGACTTTTGGCACATCAGGGTGAAAACCCCAAAAGGTTCTAACTGTCCTGTGTTGGTGGCTAATCCTTTCAGAAAGCAACAGTTGCTTGCAGTCTTCTAAAGGAAGCTGATCTGGCCCAAATCCACCTTCAAACAACTCCTCTTCTATTGCCTCCTGAGAGCCTCTTTTGCCTCATCAGTGCAAGGTCAACGTTTGACCTTGCAGTGAGTTATCTTGTGACAGATAATTCTGTTCACAGTGCATTCTTTCTGCGGTACAGCCTTGTCAATAGCCTCCTCTCTGAAAAAATGCTTCCCAGGATTCATTTTGCAATCGCCACCCTGTTTATAAATGGGCTTTTTCAGGCAGATGATGGCTGAGCTGAATTCCACCACAGTCAAACCACATCACTTGTAACATGAAAGGGGCTTTCCTCGATAGGCAGGGTTTCTGCACTTGTTTATTAAAACACAAGAATTAAATGCTCTACTCCGCTTCCCCTCACAATTTTTTATGCCCTTTCCCTCTTCTCCATTTCAGTCATTCACAGCAGCAGACTCCTTTACATAACTGCCAGCAGCACACATTTTCCAACAGTACAAATGAAATGAAACCACTGAGCATAGCTGAACCAGAGGCATGATTAAACATATTATAAACTACCAAGAATAGGAGGAACATGCCATGAGGGCATCATCTATCACAATGTATGTGGGGGGAAGGAATCTGTCAACTTATTCTATGTTAATGCCATGATAAATTGGTACTTACTTACACACGTGTACGTGTATAGCTGTTTAGTCTCAATTTCTTTGTAAATAGATGGGAGAACAGCTAAATGCCTGTGAAGACCTCTCAAGCTATTGCTCTGAAGTTAGCAAATTTATGGCTCAAAGTAGCTTTCTTGCAAATGAAGTCTGAAAGCTGTTTATGTTTGACTGAAAATCCATAATGGAGAACAAATGAATGACACATTTAATTACATCTGTGGAATTAAATAAAACACACTGCTAGAGCATATGCGTAAGGGTTGCAGCAATGTGTTTTATTTTCTGAGAAATTAATTGGTTTATTTATTATTCATAAACTAAAATCACACAAAATGGTATTTGATGTATCGGGGCTCTTTGTCTTTAGCATATTTTCATTTTCTCTGAAACAATATTTGTTGAAAGAGCTTTTGTCTGTTGATGGTTTCAGGAGATACTTTCTGTGCAGCCCTTTAGATATTTGATAGCAACTCTTAATTTTCTACTTCTTAAGTTTTAGTTAAAAAAAAAAAAAAGGAAAAAATTTAATATAACTTGTTTGCATATACTATTTTTGATTGTATATGCTGTTTAGCAGAAGTTATTTGATGAAGTGGGGCAAAGTATTCATGCAAGAAATGGAAAAATTGTTCATAGTTTGCTGTAACCGGAACACGATCTGATGGTGCACAGGGTAGGGAGGGATCTGCCACTGAGTATGTGTGCACACAGTTAAAAGATCTCTTTTGGAGTATCCCTGTACTCGTCCATTATAAGCACTGCACCTGGGATCGGTTTCCTTATCTCCATCTCAAAACACTGAGCAGGGGTATGACAGGAGAGCCAGAGAAACAAGACAGCAATTTCTTGTTTGTGATGATTTGTCTATGCAGTGACCCATGCAGCACCCCTGAGCCTAAGGGGTCAGAGCAGTTGGGTCTGCCCAGGTTCCCTCAGAAGCAAGTGGGTGAGGGGTGAAAGGTGACATCCCTCTCCTAGGGGAAATCTGGGGCTTCCTCCTGCTTGCTGTTAGTTTCTGTACTCCATGTGGTGATACAGTTTCCCAGAACAGAGTGTCTGTACTATTTTATTGCAGGTGACTTTCATTTAGTCACCCAGGTGTTGGGCAGCAGTATAAAGCTACTCTGTTGATATTCAGTGGTGAGTCTGTGGGCATCAGGTTATACTATTCACGTATGTTACTTGATGTAAATTGAGAAGCGGTAAGTCAAACATGGTGAAGTTCTAGTCAGAAAAGGGCTATAGGTTATTCTGGGAAAACTGTAGGCAGAAAGGCAAACATCACCGCTTCTGTGAATACTGGGAAGGAAGAAGGAAAGTCCCTTTGGAAGAAGAGAAGAAAGGATGAGGTTGCACCCAGATGTGTTACTTTTCAAAGCTAGCTGCATGAAGAGTGCAAGCTGTGGCTGAGAGCCACTGAGAAGCAAAACAGGCCCAAAGAACTGAGAGATGTAGCAGAGTGGAGGAAAGACCTTAAGGCAATTGTAAAATACTACGCTGTCATTCTCACTGAACCCTGGGCTCCCTGACACCACACAGTGTGGACCTTCTGCTTCCCTGTCATAGTAGGAGAACTGTGGTCTCAGAAAGTCACAAGGAATGGTCAGTATTGGCTGCAGGAATACAAATAAATTTCTCTGTTCTTTTAGTTCCAAAGCTCAATAACTGAGGAAGGAGGAAGCAGGGGAAGAAAATACCAAGGCTGATTTCTTTCTCCTCTCTTCTTTCCTTCCCCTCTCTTCCTGTGATCCACTGTATCCTCGCAGCCAGACTGCAGGTAAAACAAGCAGAGTCACAGCTCCAGATGGAAAAGTAAGATATGGCCATTTAAATACCAGGGATGTGTTCTGGTTGGTAACGCCTAGTTGGGTAGTAGAAACAATATCAGTAGGTAAGCTGTTGATGATTTGACGGTAGTCACCACTGCCAACAGTTGAATTTATCCATATGGCCTGTTTTAGGACGATGTAGGTCAGCCATAGTCTACGGAAAAACAAAGAGATATTATTGAACCTGTGTTACCAGTTCCTTTATAACTCCCAAATAATGTTACTAAAGCTCATTCTTTTATACCTCTCATTATTAAAGCTGAATTTGCTGTATAATATTTTTTCATTTATAACAAAACAAGGCTTTCCTGTAAATGCTTATCACGATAATCTTTTTCTCAGATGGCTACAAAAAATATTTGACACATCATGCTCAACATAGTGGTGATGTTATCTAGGAGAAAATCCAAAGTACAGCGAAGTCAATGATAGAGTTTTCACTATGCTGGCTGACTGCTAGGACCCTGACCAATATATTTTCTTTGGCTGATTTTCAGAAATAGTTAATGTCATTAATGCAATTTGATGTTACCTGTGTTGCCTTTGAATGAAAGCTGATCTGAAATTTATCAGGAGTGAAGTATGAATTAGTTACATAAAGACCAGGAACCACTAAAAATGGAATCTCCAGTACACAGTTCATGGGGTTGATCAAAAGGCACTCAAAAAATCTACGGGCAGACACGAAACTGAAAATGCAAGCTGAAATAGGAGGAATGGACAGAAAATCAGTGAGACCAGATGGAAATTTTTCTTGCATCTCTGTGCATTTAAATTAGGTATGAAAGCGTTTAGAATAAAAACTTACGATTTCTTCACTACCACAATTTAAATGTTAGGTCTGGAGGAAGGGAATATTTTCTTTATACCTCTGTGCCATATGACGACAGTTACCTGTTCCATTTTTAACAAAAATTTTCTGCAACAAGTGTGGCTTATTCCCTTTGGGTATTTTGTCAGAGAATAACTATTTATGTGGAAACAAACTAGGGAACATTTTGAATTTTTTAAGCAAAAGTGAATAAGTATATATGATCCATTTAAAAAATCAATTTTCTTTCATTCCCTATTTCTTGTACTCTAGACAATTGCTTTTTTTTGTCACGATGGCTTGGGGTGACCTCAGGCTAACAAATCTTTCAAAATGACAGGGTGCACTTGGTGCTCTGAGGACATGAAATGGGTTCTGTCTATCAGGGTCTTTAGAGAATTATATATATGGTGGAAGTTGTGTCAGGATTTATCTTTGTCAAAGCTAATATTAAAATCACTGTCAGTTTCCAGGCACCTCTACTGTATTGGAAAGGGTTATGATTGGCTAACATAGTTCTGTTTACTGATGTCAGCTTTTGACGGATTGTGTGAGTAAACTGAGGAAGAAAAGATATTTAATATCTATTGTACCAGACATCCACATTTCAGTGAACTATGAAAAAGTACCTGTGGGTAAAGTGTGTTATCTCTTAAAGCGTTGCTAGTCACAGCAATGTATATGAAATATAAATGCTCTTTCTGCACCATAATACTTGAAGCCAGTTTCCCTGGAGGAAAAATTAAGTGTATAGCCATACACCAGAAAATAGTTTTCTTCTTTGATAGATATATCAAGTTCCATCTGGTAACGAAGACAAGAGTGGATGTGAATAGCAAACTTTCCTGATCCACACATGTTCCAGCATAAAGTTGGTGTAGCCACAGTTGTCAGAGAAGTCACCTCGTGTGTCACCTCATTTAACCTGTGTGGAATGAGGCTCCCTGAATTCAGTTCCAGCACTGACTTCTATGCTGATGAGGGTAAGAATCAAAGAAGGTAGGGAAGTTTACAAGAGGCAAAATGAGAATTAGAGGTCGGTTTCATTGATCACAAGAGATCAGAAAACAAAAACATGGAAGCTGCTTCTCAGTTTATTAAAGAGAATGAATGAGTTTCACTTTCCAGTGTGCATGAAAAAGCAGTTTCAACATAAGACTCTCCTAGTCATAGACAAGTATCACTCTAGTAGTGCATGCATCAATGCGATTATGGCTGTAACACCTGGATTAACATTTCTTTCTTTATGCAATCCTTACTTTTATCAACTGGCTAAATCTGTTATGTGCCAGCAAGGAATAAATTATTTATATTATCATATACTTATATTGGTTTGGAGAGCTCCTTTTTCTTGTATATATTAAAATAAACTCATATAGAAGTTAGAATCCATATTCACAATGATTACATTCTGAATGCCGATTACCTCCATCAACATTGAAGTAGATCCAGTTACAGAAGAAACATATTTCCAGCAATACCTGAAGCACATTTTAGAAAATGTATATAGGAGTAGGATGCTGCATTTGGCAGCTGTGTTTGAATTCATTGTAGGAGATAACTAAAGGGACATGAACACAGTAAGAATGTGTTTTTACTGTGTAAAGGCTTCACTGCATTCATCCGCACTGACTTTATAGGGGTGTCCATACAGCACTGATGGAAGGAATGTTTCAGGCTGTTGTGACAGCTGGATGCTAAATTGTTTGGTTTTCAAAAAACAGAAGTCTTTGAAGCTCAGTACCTATCAGAGCTGGGAATGACCCAGTGAATCTCCTGCATCCATTTTAAAAACAGAGAACAGCCTTCGCTGTGGTGAGGAGCGGCAAGGGGTTTGTATCAATGAGAGATACTCCAAAATATGTACCTCTGGTCACAACACAGAAGCACAGGCCCACGTCTAAGTATAGTCATACTTCAGAAAGATTTTGAGAAGTAGTAAACAATACAGATTTGAAGAATATATTCTACACTGAGAAAAGTTTTGAACAGAACTGGCATAGTGGCAGACACACAAACAGCACTTCCTCATGCATTTCATTTGAGGAAAGGATATGTGAGGTTTCTGTGAATACTTTTTGTATTAAAGTTAAGTGCTTGTGTAAGTGAGGGACATGAATTCAAGGACTACATGATCTGGTTTTGCACTTTTTTCCCAGCACATCTCCAGCGGTCCAGTCCTAGGCTCTTTAGGTGCAGAAGCTCACCTTTGTCAAAAGGAAACAGGGGAGACTTTATTCCCTTCTACTTTTACAGAAACTTTTACTTCCTCTTTCTTTCTCTTTTTCATTGGGAAAATGAGTAAAAGTCTCAGAAAAGCCCACCAGAGACGATCCTACCCAAACTCATGTTCAAGACAGCCCTGTCTAGACATTTGTAATCCTACACAGTTCCCTGCAGCAATCTTGTGCCCATGATAGTTTTCTTCAGTTTCAGGATGCAGCTTTCTAATGTTTTTAAGCTCCTTCTAGCATCTGTGTTTGAAATATAACATGAATATATAACTTTATAACTAATACCAGCTGGCAGAGACGAGAGCATTAAAGGGGTAGGGTTCCTCACTCCCAGGTTGCTCCATTTCCTCAACAGTATAGAACTGTTGTTGGCTCCACATGTGTCTTCCCGCCATGCTCCTATTGTGGTTGCGTTCATGCCCCTTCCTTTGCTTGGAAGAGGAAGATAAATTTTATTTTTCATTAAAAAATGATATTCAGACATTTGGCTCTCTTAAAAATCTGCTCATGGATTAGTTTGCTGATTTGAGGTCTTACTATCTACTTCTTAAAAAGGGATTTTGTCACTTACAGAGAGCAGAATTGGAACTTAAAATGTATTAATTCTAAAATAATTTCAAGATACCTATTTGCCTTCTAGGAGACATTTAACATACCTTTCTGTACTCTATTTTTAGTTGTCTGTCTTTAAGTTGTCTTTAATGTTTTAAAATTTCTTCATAATCCATCATAAGCTATCATAATCCAATTTGTATAATGAGTTAATTGCTGATTGCTAGTAATTGTTAGTAAAAACCCCCCAGACCTCTAATAATTACCTTGTAGCAAGAACTCTCTACAAAGAGCAGAATTCCCATTCTTGTTTAGCTCCATCATTCACTTGTTCATCTTGGAAAGGGCGACCCTCTCTTTCATAGAAGTTTCCTCTCCTTTTGATGGGAAGGCATGCCAGCTTGATCTGTCATGGAGAGAGCCATGTTCCAGGAAAGTACGTGCCTCCAGAGAGAGTTCTGTGGGTTTACTGTTTTATAAATGTAAATTCTGAAATGTTGAAACCTATATTGCCCTAAATTAGTGTGAAATTGATCTGGTCTCAGAATGGGTCAGGAAGAAAAATAAATGAGCACAGAAATATATTATCAGTGAACTCGGCACTCTTAATTGGTAAACAATAGAGCTGTAACTATTTTATTTTGATTATATTCACTAACAGAGTAATTATCATTTTAATTGATATGTATGAACAGGTGCTTACACTGAAAGCAGTTTCAAACTGGGATACGTTATGCTTGAAAAGTAGCCTGGGTGATTGTTCTCATTAGCCAAACAGATGGCTGGACGTTTGCTTGCCATTTTGTGGAGAGAGAATTATAATCTGACAATATTTTACATAGTGTGAAGTATTTATAAATCAATAAAAGATTAAATTTATGTTCAGAATTAGTGTAGAGTAAATGCAACTCACATGCTGGGGAAGGGCATCTCCATGATAAATATCAACGTACTGTTCTAATTAACTCTTTTGGAGGGTTTACTTTCAAGTGCAATGAGGTTAGGGCATTGACGTGCTCAGGAGTATGTGGAATCAGACCTTATTTTAAATGATGGATTTTAGTGCCATGCATCTATCTGTTTCATTCCCATCTATTGCCTAGTTTCTAAAACCTTAGGGCTTCTTAGGAGGAGCCTTGCTATGCATCTCTGAACGTTAATTGAGCACACTCTAAATGTTGGCTTGTGTATTTTAGCCTTTTTGAAAATGAGGTTGTGTGGGGATTCCTAAATTTTTGATCTAAAGTTACTTTTAGATTTGAGAATCCTCTTCCATTATCCTCTGTGTCTTGGTTTTGTCTGGGATAGAGTTATTTTTCCTCCTAGTAGCTGGTACAGTGCTGTGTTTAGGATTTAGCACGAGAATTGATAACATACCAATGTTTTAGTTGTTGCTAAGCAGGGCTTACACTAAGTCAAGGACTTTTCAGCTTCCCAAGCTCTGCTGGGTGCACAAGAATCTGGGAGGGGGCACAGCTGGGACAGCTGACCCCAACTGGCCAAAGGGATTTTTCCATACCATATACCTGCATAGAAACTGTGGGGAGTTAGCTGGGGGGCAGCAGTGGCTGCTTGGGGATGGGCTGGGTATCAGTCAGTGGGTGGTGAGCAATTTCATTGTGCATCATTTGTTTTGTGTATTCTTTTATAATTATTATTACTATTTTCCCTTCCTCTGCTGTCCTATTAAACTGCCTTTATCTCAAAGCACGGTTTTTACTTTCTTTCCCCATTTATCTCCCCCATCCCACCAGGCAGAGGGAGGGTGAGTGACTGACTGTGTGGTGCTTGGTCACCAATTGGGGTTAAACCACGACACTCTGTATAGTGTAGGATAGTTCCTTGTAATTGGTGGAACAGTTGCGATGGATATGTTGTGCTCCCTTGTCTAGATAGTAATGTGGTTTTAATAGAGTTTGTTCCAGTATAATTTGAACTTCCTCTCAATTTGTTACTGTACTTTGCCTGCAAAAATGTCTGATTTTGAAAATTTCCTAAAATGAGTGTTTGTGTGGGCCTTTTGCTCCTTTAATTGAGAGAGAAGGTATACTCTGTAAACAAGTGAAGGCAGTCACCTCTAGTTTTGGAGTGACAGAACAGAAATGTTTACATTGTCTTTCCACACTTCCATGAGTTACATAGACACTGGGCTAATAGAAGTCCTTTGGTGTACACCTTTTCTAGTCTTGATTCTGGATCTAAAAGTCCTTTCCCAGACAGACTCACTGAACCTTGTAAAGGTTCCTGAGAAGTCTGGCTTCCAACCATAAACCAATCAACACCTAAAATAATAAATCCCAGATATCTGCACCAGAGGCTTCTTAAGAGTGTGCGCTTGGGAATTTTTATTTTTACAGTTACAAGGTATTTTAGGTACAGCTGGTTTGGTGGTGGCCAAGCACCTGTTAAGTCTTTTAGGTATCATCTTCTGCTATGAAATTTTGCACCAGAATGGATCTTCTTTACTTGGCACTGTAATACTTTCCAGAATGTTGACTGCAATATCTGAAAGAGAAACAGATGACCAGCTTGAAGGATCAGCAATAACTCTTCACAAACTTAAGAGTTCTTGATGATTGCGTTACTTTAATATAATGTTCCTGTTAATAAATGTCAAAGAAAAAGAATTATGATACTGCAGCATAAATAGAAAAAATAATTCATATTACACAAAATATCCTAAAGTGCTGGTAACTTTTTATTATTTTTTTTTTTTGCATTCAAGAGCCATAAGAGCTCACATACTAAATTTCCAGTTATGGCTTCAAACCTGGAAACAGATTTGGGGGAGGTAGGGGGGCTTTTGCTTAGCACCGGCACTGAAACCAAGCTGTAGCTACCTGTCCTTTCTATATCCCCCTTCTTTTCATGCCTCCTTAGCTATATGATGAGCCTTTTTATTTTAGGCTTTGTCAGCCTTGGGTTCCAGCTGACCATGCAGCTACACAAACAGCCATGCTGGCACAAAGGCTCGGAGTGTCATGGACTGGGTGGAATGTTTGGGGCTAGAAGAAAGCAGGGCTTCTCTTGGTAACAGCAATAGCTTTTGCTGCCTCAAGATGCTTTTGCTGCCTTTAAATGTTTAAACTCCTGCCATACCTGCAGTCCTTTGAGTACCAGGCTTGGAGCTGCCCGAGCTGGGGATCCCTTCTCGGCAACACGCACTACCTGATCAGAGGAACTGTGGCGTGCTGTCCCTGTTGTACCAGGTGCGCTCCGTTAAATAACCAGGTGTGAATATTAGGTGGTATTGAGCTGAATAAAAATTATTTTTAGCATTTTCTTGTTTTCTCTCCTGTATGGGGTAATGTCCCAAGCTTATAGCTTCCAATGATTATCATAGCTGCACTTGTACAGTCTATATTTTGGCTAAGCATTTGAAGTTAAGATGCAGAATCTTTCACTCCACACAGACCGTAATGCACAATGCATCTAAAATAAGTTGTCTCCTCCTTGGTCCTATGGGGCCAAGGGATAAGGCATTTCATGCTAACCACACTGAAGGCATTTTTGGTGCTGAACAACATTCTTCTTCGTTTGTTAGTGCCAGGGGCTTCAGAACAGTAAATAACATCAACAGATTTTCTCATGTTTTAGCCATATTGTTCTGCAATCCAAAGTCAAGAAAAAAGACAAAGCTAAAAAAGAGTTGTTTCAGTCAAAATATGATGAACAGCACGCTTTTCTGAAACTCAGTTACAAATCATGCTGTCAACAAACTGAAATCACTTGGCCTTCCAAAGGGGGTGGTCACCATGGTAACAAAATATACCAGATACTTCATTTTCTCCGAACCTTTATTCATGTCATAAATGGAGTGGGAGCCCATCCTTCTTTTACTGAGGGAACAGGAGAAATATTTTCATCAGAGCTTGTTATCTGCTGAAAGATTCTCATCAACTTGCACGTTATCGGGAAATGTTTGCTAGGACAGGTGTTCCTGCAGAGCGATTCTATGTGCAGAAAGACTCACTTGAGTATGAGTCAAGACCCAACTCAGTAAAGCATTGAAATGGTCCATAATGGCTGATGAATTGCCAGTGGAGGTGAGAAGAAGGGGGAGGGAGAAGGGAATGTTTGGTACTACTTGTATATAAGTGCTGGAAGATAAAAGCAAACTTTGGAGGAAGCTAGTTAGCTTTATTTCCCATGGTGAATTTAGCATATTTCAAGGGCCCCGAGCTCATAAACGCACACCTGGCTCTTGAGTTGCAATTTGCGTATTGAAGCCTCTTGTTGTGAGGCTGCTGTATCGGAATAGGCAAAGTTGGTTTACTATTATTGTAGACACAGTCAGTTCTTTCTTAATTTAATTTTATAAGCATCTCCATGTATTTTGTCTGGAGCCCTGATAGGCCATCTGGAGCAGTCTTGTTTTCCTTCTTTTACCTTTATCAGTTCCACACTGAATCGTAGCCCTTCACTTCATAGTTCAATTATCCTAGAGAATATAAGGAACCAGAATGACTCAGTTTAAACTGAAAATGGGTCTTGAGCAAAGTTCCACATCCAAAACCATACCAAGGAAAAAGAACAGGTCTGAGCACTGGTTTGGCTTGAAATACTTCAGCAGAGTCTTTCACAGGAGTAGGGTACAAAGCTGGAGTAAAGATTGATGAAAAATTTGGTTGCCTCTTTTTTCTTCCAGTTCTCCCCCATTATTCTTCTCTGCTACTGCTTTATGGAGAGGCTTCTTTTCTCAAAGCTGTTTTGTAAAGCTGTTCTTTGCTTGGCCCCAAGCAAAAACTGGAAACAATTCCTGATGGAGTTATTTTATCATGTTATATATATGTATTTTTGAGAACTCTTGTAATGCCAAAAGAGTCTGATTAAGAGAACAAGTTTTCTAAAAATATCCAAAGAGTTGACCTTCCCTCTGACTTCACCTTTCACTGGCTGTTGCCTTTAGTGACGGAGTCTATTGTTTAGGCTCAGAAGTTTGTATAAACAACTACTTTAATTCCCAAATTCTGAGGTGGTTTTGAAAAGCAGCATTGTTTCAAAGTTTTGGATGTTTGTTTAGTGGGTTTTTTTAAAATAAATCCATCCTATGTGCAATGTTTTGACTGAAACCAATACATTTATTACAAAAATAAACTTGAAGTCATCTTCTATAATGTAATTCTCATTAGAGATCCTTTCTTTATTTTTCATAGCGAGATGTAACGGGATTTTCTTTCTGTTCTTTTTATGTGGTACTATGATGAAACACTGATGTAGAGATTTCTTGTTTGCCATCCTTAATTATAATTTAGACTTTAAATTGAAAATATGGTATTCCAGGTTAAAGAAAATAAGGATGTAGACACATAAAACCTGTAAATTGGCTTCTGTTTTAAGAAGAGAAACTAAATGTTAACCAGGAGAAATTTTCATAGATCCAAAGGACAGCATTGGCACAGTAAACTCATCACTTAAAAAGGAAGTTCAGATAATTCCATTCCAATAATCAGCTGAACCACAAAACTCAAAAGTTCTGAACATATTAGGAGAGGAGCTGTTCCAACTCTTATCTACCATTCCTGTGCTTTGTCCTCCCTGGTGATAGATTGCTACTATCACTTTATTTCTAATGGCAATGTTGTAATGTTTAGGAAGCTGCTCGTTTGAGGTGCTGCTGAGGGATGCTTTCAACTCTGTGCCTGATTCCCGTAGACTGTTTTGCACAATCAGCAAGTGGGGCTGGGTGACAATATTTAAAACTATAAAATAGACTCACTGTTTGGCCATATAGGTCAGTGAAGAATGAGAACAGCTTTCATATCCTTAGTCTTTAAACTTGTCAGAGTGCACTGGAATAATTCCTGCAGGTATGTATGTAAGTATCCACATCTAGTGAAGACATCAGTTAGGAGTGTCTGCTGGCCTAATTTCACTTTACTTCCTGTTTCTAGATAGTATCAATGCAGATACAGCATCCTCAAACTGATTCATTATTTGAGTAATCAAGTGAAGTTCCTGATGAATGTTGTTGTTTTCTTTTTGTATTCTGAAGTTGTGCAATTATGATTATTTTCATTTCAATATGTGCTTTCTGCTAATGAGATAATATTTCTAGTGGAATTACTGTTTTATTAAGATCCCAACCAGTCGCTTTCTTCCATATGCGATTTCAGTTAAAAGTATACTGTCTAAATTCTTTGTGGAAAATATACAATGAAGTTTAAATATGTTTTCGAAAGTATAGGAAAATATTTTCCTGGTGGTTTTATTGCTAGTACGTGATAGTATTTAATGCATATGACAGTAAAGCTGTGATAGATGGTGTAGCATAGCGACATGTGCACAACACAAAGTAGGGTATCAGAACTTTAAACTTTCTGTGGTGCAACTGTGATCAGTATATCATAGATCCCCCCTTTTTACATGCTAAGTGTGTGTTAAGGCTTCTACTCAAGCTGGGAAAAGAATAGCTCAAATGTCATCCCAGACTATAATGTCTGCTCATGTACAGTAAGTTTTGATCTATTTAATTCCTGAAGGCTAGAAATAGTTGATGGAAATCTTAATTTACATCAAAGAAGATATTAATACCTGTAAAATGGCTGGTCAGAGAGACTAGTTAGGTCTAAGAATGTGAAAGAATGACACACATGATATAAAGAATTTGATTGAAGAGATTTCCGTTAAATATATGGTATTTTTGGGGTGGGGTGGGTGGAAAACTTAATGCATGATCATTTTTCTAGGGGAAGTCTTTCAGGTTATGATATATATCACCAGGAAAATTTTGGATTTTTAAACACAGGTTGATTTAGGCACTGGGCAAGGCTGGTGTGGGATCTTTGCTGATGGGCTTAGGGAAGTAGCTTTTAACAAAGATCAAAGGAGAACATGAGCAAAAATACCAGTAAATGGACAAGTGTATAAAGATTAAAAGCCATAATCCCACAGTGCAAGGAGAAAAGCTTTTCGTGTTGGTAATTTACAAAAGATGATGAAATCAGGAATCTGGTGAGATGGTTTTTAATGAATGATTTTATAATGACATAGAATACAAGATTTGGCAGACTGTGAAGTTTAAGTAAGGAGGCATTACAGGGGGTAAAAAAATAAGTGGATGCTCAGCAAAGTCTTGGAATTCATCAGGTTGATTAACTGATAAGTATTTGTTTATTGATTTACTGTTGATAGGGACAGTGTGAAAACGGAAAATGTTCAAAAAGCCTTCAATCTAAGGTAGAAAAATCCAGTGCTGAGGAAGCTAGTTTGGGTGAGAACTGCTAGAAGGACAGAGAAAAAAGCTTTAAGAAGCCAGACATATAAAACTTTAAGATCTCCTGGGGGAGAGTCTAAGGAAAACAGAAAGTAAGGTGACCTGCTTTCAAATATATGACATTAACAGCATAATTCAAAACTGTCCATGTGTGGAAGAAGGATAGCAGAGGAAGATTATTAAAGACTAACTTGGCTAAATCATGAACTCCCCACTGGCTTTATGTAGAAAAGAAAATTAGTTATCTTACTAAGAAAAGCTATAAAAGAGTAACACTGATTTATAGAGAGGTACTTAGAAAACCAAGGCTCAAAATTAGATGCATTTAGCAAGAAACATTAAGGGTGACAAGAAATATTTCTATAATTGCTTTAGCAGCAAAATGAAAAAATTTGGTCCTCTTTATCAACAGAAGGGAGATTTCTCAGCAGATGATGTTAAGAAGGCAAATATTCTTAATATCTTTTGAAAGAGATCAAATATAAACAAGACAGTAGCAAAATTAATGCTAACAACAGAAGGAAGAGATATCTCCCAGCCTGAGAAAAAACTTTGCACTTCGCACTTTGACAGCTAAAACGTTTTCACATCAGCCCAGTATGACTTCAAGATAGGGTGTTTAAAAGCTCATTGAATGAGCCACAGAACCAGCAGTAGCTTTCATTAGGGAGCTTGTGGAAAGTGGTTAAAGTTGGAAGAAGACACAGGCTTGCTCATCTTTAAAAGTCCGAGGAGGAGGAGGAGAAGGAGAAAAGAGTTTTCAGTTGGGGTGGTTCGGTTCCTACATACATTTCTGAAACACACAAGCTATTTGTAAACACCTGCATTTTGAGGAGAAGTAGCTGCCAATCAGGTCAAACAAGTATGATTTTCTTCACGCTAGGAAGATAAGGTATTGTACGCAGGGGGGAGGAGGAGTGGGTGCTCTCAATCTTGGAGTTTTCAAAACTTTTGCCACAGTCTTATTTTACTTGTAACCTAGAGAAATGGTGGTGGTAGAGCACCTAAGGGGTGACTGCAAAGATCAGAATATTAAAATGAAGAATTAATCAATAAATACTGTGCACGCATATTGGTTACCATGTCATACCTTCAACATCTGTATTCTTTCTGAAGAAGGAAACCAACACAAATATGTTTGTATACATGTCCGATAACATTGCTTGTTATCCCCCCCTTCATCTTTGTGATTGTAGAATTTGAGTAGAACATCCCTAGAGTTATAAGGTTACGTTGGGTCCTGGGCATATTCTTTGATTTCAGGTTGCTGGTCAAAGTGTTGGAATGAGTAAAACAGTGGTGTTCCAAAGAAAATCTGTGCAAGGCATGCCCAGACAGAACGACAATAATGTGTGGATATTTGTGAAACGCAAACGTCATTGGTAACTGCAAGGTTTGCCTTCTGCATCCCAGAACTTTAAGTTGTCAAATTTATAGTCACTTGCACTGTAGTCACCAGAAGTTACCATTTTTATGTTATGGTTAATTCATATGTTTTTTCTATATTTTAACTGATCTTGAACATGTTTATGTTGGAAAAAAATGTGGTTGGACTGGTTACTCGGATAGATGATGTTTCTCATCTAAATATTTTTGAACAATCTTTCTGGTGAAGTCAGTGGTAAAGAACAACTCCTTTTTGGAATGAATTATTCAAATAAATTCTTCAGATTTTTTATACAGATGCATCATATAAAGATATCAGTCCTAACCCATTATATGAAATAGTGACAAACGTTCTGAAATAATAATTAAAAATAAATTTTTTTTGGAAAATTTATTAACTTAATCTTGCTAAACATTAGAAATAAACAGACTTACTCCAAATCAGAATGAAAAGGAAAAAATTACCTTCGCACAATCAAATGGTACCTCTGTAGTAGAGTCCCTTGGTGAATACATTAGATTTATACATACATATAACTTACATCTTTCAATATTTACTTCATTTTTTATGATTACCTTTCCTTTGAGACTGTTTCACACTTGGATAGCTTTCACTAGCTTAACCTTCCTGTCCTGTGTTAAGAGCATGAAAATATGCCTTCACCACTTCACAGGAAGATTTTTGTGATTAGAGAGGTGCTATACTCTTCCTCACATCTTGCCATTCCTCTCCTCCTCCATCACTTTGTCAGGAATCTTGTTTAGCAGCTCTTGCCTGGTTTCTAATTGTGGCTTACCAAAACAACCATGTAACCTGGTGGTTCTTTCCTCTGTGGTTTCATTTCCATCATACATCACTCATCATGGTACCCATCACTCAAAAAAAATCTGTAATTTGCTATGAAAATTATTGTCTGTATCACTCTTCAGTGTCAAGATTCTCTCTTCATCTTTTGATCTGTTGGCTGAAATAGTTGACAGCAACAAAACAAGAGATCAACCTATTTACAGAGGGGTCCCAGAAAGCCTTTTGTTCTGTGTATGTCACTGTTTGCCGTATAACATAGGACTGGGAAACAAATTTGTCAGTAGCCTTGAGGAATTTCTTACCTTCCTGTCAATAAAAGAGATAATAAGTATTAACCTATGTGTCCGTTTTTTTCGTGTTTTAACATAGAGTCCTTAAAATAGAAGTTAGTTTTCTTTTAACAATCAGAAGAATTTATTGATTTGACAGAATCTAGAGGACTGCTGACTCTGAAGTAAAGGTCACTGTTTTACTTTAAGAAGTTACCAAGAGTAATGCAGCAAGAAATAGAGGTCTCAAAACGGGCCGTGCAAAATCTGATGACAAATGAGAACTTGATAGGGTAAAATACTTCTGATTGATTTATAATGTTTTGGTTTTCTTTCTGCTCTCCACCTTCCACAAAAATATAGAAAAATGATCTTGAAGCACTTAAAAATCACTTTTCTGTGAAATGAGTGCAGAGCTATGTTATGCTTGTGCTTCATGTGTGGATGACAAAGGACACTAGTGAATTTTTCATGGTCCACATAGATAAAACTGCAATAGATGGCAAATATTTGAGGACTAATAATCCAGGCTAGAGGGGGTGTGACACCCCGCATATACGCTATATACAATGATATCTTAAAAGGACAACAAACCAAAACTTAATGACGAGCTCCATCAAATTCTCTGTCAGCCCTAATATCTCCACCCCAGTAGCCTTGGAGATTCAGAAAGAAAAAGCTTGTAAGGGAAATAATCTTTTGTCTTTCTATTTAATTCTATTCTGATTGTCTTATAAACTTAGGTCACAGACAGACTTGTGTTGTGTAGAAAATACTAGGTGACGTGAGCATGAATGTTCTTAGCAAGATACTTGACCCACAAGGCCATGGAAAGAGCCACGTAGTCTCTGCCTCTCCTTTCTCTTTCCTCAGGACTTTCATAATTACTGTTCAAAAAGTCTCTTCTCTGCTCTGTTTCGTAAGGTCTCCTGGTGTCTTTTTCTGTGGACACATCACACACATTTTGTGGCCAAAATACAGGTGTCTTGCCTTTTGAGACCAAAAAGGCAATTTTGTCACAAGGTAGGCAAATCTACTGTCACATGTTGAACACTAGGTGATAACGAATGGGAGGCCCAGGTGATCCTCTGTGAATGTGGATATGGTATGGGGAAGATATTCTCATATAAAATATGAGTGATTTTAGACTCTGTTATGCTTAAACCTAGCTGAGGCTGCTAGTGGTGAGTCCTTCTTCTAGAGTCCATCCTCTAGAAGCTTCTGCCAGCTGTTGCTGCGTCTCAGGCCATGCGAGCCCAGATCACAGATCCTTTTTGTGAAAATGAGGAAACAACTGTACAGAATAAACTTACTGTCTTTTTTTATATTTTATTTATATATTTATATTTATATTTTATATTTTATATTTTATTTTTATATTATATTTTATATTTTTTATATTTTATATTATATTTTTATATTTTATAAATGGTAATTTCTGTAAAATTCAGCAGGTAGAAATGAAACACTGTCAGATTTATAGTTTGGTGATTTTAGTTTAGATGGTTGTGCCAGGTTATTTTGTTAAACTTTTAAATTACATGATTGCATCCTAACTTCCACAGGACCCATACTCCCTTCTGTGCACTGTGGGATGCATGGAAAGTTGGTTGAGAGCAGAGTTTGAATGTAGTTACTTCTATTTTAAGGAACAGAAGAATGAAGAGCAAGTATTTAAACATTACATTAACAGCGAGTCAATGTTAACTTTTAATAACGACAGTACGTGCCGTAGAATTAGACACCATTAAATTAAACCACGTGAGTGTGTAGAACTAGGTATTTAATTTGAATTTAATAGTGTTGTAATCACTTGCAAAATAAATCAGTTAGGAACATATATATTCTAGATATATATTAACCATTGCATGAGAAGTAAATGTCTTATAACTGTTTAATGTGTTTCATATTTATGTATCATGAACATACTGTGATTAACATACTATTAAATCCTAAAGGATAACAAATTGAATTAGTTAAGCCACACTCCCTTTCTTCCCCCTCATTACCGCAGCCCTACACTGTAACTGGTTAGCAGCATTCATTATTTATACAATAAACGTTGCTAGCCTTTTTTGTCATATAATCTCTCTGTGCTGTTTCCCTCGGTGTGGCCCCGTACTTCTCTCCCTATACATGCTTAGGCTGCAAAAAGCAGTTTTGCAAATGCTTGGTGTTGTGTGCATGTGAAACTCTTACCTGCTGACTGATTACTGAATGTATGCATTGCATATTTACTGTTTTATATTATTAGACTTTCCAGTAAATTGGGGTTACTGACTTCAGAGGATGGAGCAGGATTGCTAATTGGGATATATCCCCTTAGAAAGTTAGTAGTTGAAAGTACAGTAGGGGATAAAAAGGAGAAAGAAATGTGGAGATTAACCAATAAGGCTGTATTTGTTAGATCAATAGGATCTGAGTCTTTTTACTCTCCGAGAGGTAAGAGCCTGCTGATGGAAACTAATTGGCTTTGTCTTATTTCAGTAAAAGGTAAAGTACCCTGTCCCTACTGACTCAGGAGCTCAGCAGAGTCTGGGAGCTCAAAGTCGCTTTCTCAATGCTCTGTCAGGCTGAGGCAAAGCTATATGAGCACTGTGACCCTGCTTAACTGACAGGTAGAGCAGGAGACATGCCAGTCATGTGGTCCTTGACACCTCCAGGTCAGCTTGGGGCGCCTGCTCCACTGCGCTTCCCACCTGTGCTTCCCACTGGTACCCTGGCAGTGGCAGTGGCAGGTGAGTGGGGCGCTTTGCGAGCACTGATGACAGTCGCAGTGGTCCTGAGGAACAGGCCATGTGCTTCGCTGGGGGCTGCAGTCCCGGCTGCCCACCGGGAACCGTGTGACTTACGGGGCTGTGGAAGTGGCTGGCTTACATTGTTCTAATGCGTGTGAAAATAGAGACCATCAGAGAGTGTGGTGAGAGCCTTCCCCCGTGCTGTGCGGCTGCTTTGCTCCGAAGACAGTGGCTTATTGTGGTCAGACCCCAGGTTAGAAAAAGATGTAATTAGGAGGTTGTGAAGACAGTGACGACTGATGCCTGAAGAAATCGCTTACTCCAGATGGCAGCTGGGAGCTGAGCAGAAGTGTAGAGATGAAGCCTTCAGTTACTGTAAGGAAGGAAACTGGAAAGTGAGGAGGAGGTGAGTGAGAGCTTCCTCCCAGGCAGAGCAGGAGTTGTGGCTGGTTGCTCCTGGGTGCCCATGGCTGTTCTGTCGCTGTGCCCCAGGGATGGATGGTGTGATGGGGCATAGCATATCACCCCCCTGGGCCACTCTGTTGGACCTGTGTTAAAATCTGTCATATACATGGCATGCAGTCTTGTCCCTCCCATTATCACCACCTTTGCAGAGTTTTGATGTTTGGTTTATTTTCCCTGTCCCCTATTATCCCTTAAACACGAATAGATAATTTTGTTTAACTACTGTCAGCAGTGGGTGATCTACAATTTCATTTCCTCTCTGCCTTTCATTCTGTCATTAAATAGCTATAAGAAATATATATCCTTGATCTCTCTTTTTTCACATACTTTCATGAAATTAAGAAGATCATAGCAGATACGCAAAATTATATAGTATACGTGTATAACTTTTCTGGATTTGGGATGACCAGCCAATAAAATGGGCTGGTGATAATGTTCTACAGTAGTCATATCACTGTTAAAAGTGTAGTTGAGTTCAGAATTACATTTTTAATTTTAGATTATCTCATATGTTGTATCACCAAAGAGGCTACTTACCAGTTCTTGTGTTATAGTAACACAAACATTAGTTGGTGTGCTTCACATTAGTGCTGAAGGAGAGAGAGGAAGTTCTTTCCATTCTTCTCTCAAGGCAAGATAACTTCTGTCTAATTACCTTAGTTTTTGCCATGTATAGGAATACTAATTTATCCTATTTTATGGGACACCTAAAGGTAGTTATTCAGGGTGGGGAGGGTTTGTAGGAAAAGTAATTCTCATTGTTTATACTATAGCATAAAAGACACAACAGGCATGTAACTTCCCATCATCTATTTGGTAGGTAATTTTTTTGTTGTTGTTGAGTTAAGGTGGTTTCTAACCTGTTTTGACTAATTGAAAAAATGGTGATACCATACTAACTCATATTTAAAAATTGGAAAAATAAGGCACAACCCTTTATGGCGAAACTTAAACTTTGAGCTATGACTAAAAGAAAATCAGGTGCCTAATTTTTTTGGTTTAATTTTACTGACCACAAAGTTTTAATGTTATTTTAAAACAGGGCATTCTGACATAAAAAAAAATAGACCACACAAACAGGCTTTTATTAGCTTAGTATAGGGCTGGCTTTGCTCTCGTGTCTCTGCTTTCTGAAATTGCTGGCCATCAGTTTGTGTTATCCTAGGACATTTTTCTGATTTATAGGAGTGAATGTTTTCATTGTCTCTTAGAACCAGAAACTTGTATATGCTGGACTATTACTGCCAACAGAATTAATGTGGTTAAGACGTGGAACTTACTTTTCATTTCTTTGTAGAAAGAGATAGAGCTTCAACACGTTTTATAGTATATTGCAGGTTTTACAGTAAAACAATAACAGAAGAAGAACTGCAACCAGAAATGGCATACAGCATAATGAATAAAGTTGATTCAAATCTGACTTACCTTCGTGCCAGAATCTTAGGTCATTCCTTTTAGTAGATAGGTGGGAGCAATATTTGCAGAGGAGGAGGAATGACATCTGTTTTATAGATGCAGGAATAAATATGCCACAGAGGATTAAGACAGTCTTTGCCCAAGGTCATGAAATAATTTAGTCAAACAAGTTATGAGTAAATATGATATCTACTACTCATGTGTTGAAATGTGACAAACCATTCCCTATATTTTTTACATTCATTATTATTAAGCCTTTCTCCTGTCACTTCAAATGATTTCTCTGTCTTGACTCTTTTTTTCCTTTAGGCTGTTTCTCTTATGTCACTTTTATGTCCACTTTATTCCACATACATTTGTTACTGTGGTGCCTGAACTTCAAATATACAGATAAATACAGTTGGTCCAGAAAAACACAAAGAGAAGAACAGTTCCCATCTTTGTGAAATTCTAGGAGTTTAATAAAGTTAATTGCAATTAATTTTGAAAAAAAAATTACTAATATTCTTTAAGAAAATCAAAATGTACTCTCAAGAACTCTTTGCTGTCACTTTTGAAAATTTGTATGATAAACTAGAAGTAAAAATACTAAAATTAACCTCCCAGCTTAGCAATTAGAAATGGGTTCTCCCATAAAACTTTCAGATTTTAACAGCTCAGCAATCTCAGATGAGAAAAATGCTGGAGAATTTGCCGTAGAACTATCATTCTCCTTGCCTCTTCCATCAGGCTGTGTTGCCATGCTAATTTATAGCAATAGCGTCAAAGCATGGAAGAAAGAAACCTGTTCTTCGCGAGGTTAAAGGTGGTTGAACCCTTCATGTGTAACCAATAGCAACAGGCACCTGTCAAGTGGGCTGCTGTTCCTGCTGCGTCACTGGTTATTTTTTTCCCATTCACTTTCTTGAATAAATTAAATTGACACTCTGAGAGAAATCAACTACTCTGTTATAAAGTGTTTTGTTGTAGCAATTTCTCCTTTGTTACGCTGGCTGCACCGAGGGTCCTATTTTTGCTTTGTGGCTTGTCTCTACCTGCATTTTATTATTGTTGACTGGGTATTTTTGGGAAATCTGCTGAAGACGTTGTGTTTGTCCTTGTACTGGATAGTTTTCTGAGACAAGATCACTGTTTGCGTATGACATGCGGTCTTGGCTCAGTAGCATCTTTTGATGGCGTGGCCATGCAGAAGGCCATGTTGACTTTTATGCCTTGCAAAGGTTGTATGTTATTTTATTTTCAAGTTAGATTTGCAATGCAGAAAATGAAAATCTTCATTAATACAGTGTTTGATGTGTCTTTGTGTGATTTTTTTTTTTAATTCAGAAGTTTAGTAAGCAACTGTAATGAAATTTTAAAGATTTATTTTTCTTATTTCGATACTGATTTTGTGCTATTTTATTCATGTGGGAAAAATCATTTGGTCTTGGCAGTTTTTATTTATTTTATGATTAATCTACAAACTAAAGCAAAATGAAAGAGTTTAATTCTCTTAGGAGTGACCTTGAAATTTAAGATCACATATTTGCATTTAAAACAATATAAAGCTGAGTTTTCAATTTGTACTGCACGCCTGTACTGCATTTTGTCATGTCTCAAGCGCCTGTAAAAGGAGATGATCCTTGTTACACCTTCAGCATTGAGAAGGTTTACGAGGTTTGTATTGTTTTGTTTGTTTGTTTTTAACTTGTTTGTACTTTCAGAGGCAGATGCTATTAAGAGAGTATGCCAGTTGGGCCAGTGTCTTCACTTTCTGTATGCTTTTCTGCAATTTGTTCTGCAGTGCTTCGTTCCAAATCAATGTAACAAGGTGCTCTAAAGCAACCGGCTAAGACTCTTCCAGGGCAAGCGCTCAAGGACAAGCTGCAGAGGATATTGGATGTTCCTAAAGAGGTCAAAACACTGCTGATACACTGAGGAGTGCTCTGCTTGCCCATGTTTTCCTTTGGAGATTTACAAGCTGAAAGGAAACTAATAGGAAAGAGTTGATGTTGCTGAAAGGTGGTGATTAGTAGTTAGTCCCTTAAGAAACTGCAACAAGGTGGCTATATGGGTCTAATTTTCCCCTTTGTGCACACACAAAACTCCCACTTGCATTAATGAGAATTACATGCAAGTGTCAAGGGAAGCACAAACCCTGTCTGTAAACCCTTGGAATGAGCCTCCTTATTTCTACGCAGGAGCAGAGAAGGTAAGCCCGACTCTCTGCTTTGCTGGGGACAGTTCTGCTAAACTAAAAATCACCACTGGCAATATGTAAGTCAATTTTATAGCAAAATGTTATGCTCTTATACAGGTTTAGGCCTCTCCTTGCCATCAAATTCCTAGCTAAATGTAAGGGAACAACCTGCCTCCTGGATCTTGGAAAAAGGAGGGTACTTTTCTTTCCAAAGCATTCTCCTTCATACCCCCTCAGTGAGGGCAGCAATCGCATACTGAAGCGCTCACCTTCTGTCTCATCTTGTTTGGGCAGTAAAGCTGCAGCTACTTCTGTGCTGAAGTGCCAGCGCACTCATCAGCTCTGTCGTATCATTAGAGCAGCTGTGTGTCAGTGACAAAATCATAGAGTTTGTGCTGTAAACTCATATAATCAATGGAGAAGTTGGCAGGTTTGACACAAGCCCGAATATTTTAAGCCTTTTCCAGCAAAATTCATTACGTTCTTTACGCACTGTAGGGAGAATTCTAGTGATCCGATGGTGACAAAACACCTGTGAGCTCGTAAACAAAAGTGCGAATTTAGCAAGACCAGCAAGGTTATAGTGTTGCTCAATGTACTGGTTTCTTGTGACACTGAGTGGCTTCTCACAGCTTGATAACTAAAAAGCAATGAGAGGAGTCTGCTTTTCGGCAAAGGGGGCCTCTTCTCATAGTATTTTTTTGAAAGTAGATGGGGAGGGGAAATGTAAGGGAGGAAAAAATATTTTAGTTGTATTTGCTGATAGATCCAAATGCTTAGCAACCTAATGATGTTGTTGATCTTGTAGTCTCGGTTCCTGTGGGTAGCAATAGTGTGTGGGAGGTGAGCTTATAGCAACAGGAACCAGCAAAAGTGCCTCTTTGCTGCTTTATTGATTAGAAGGAAAGCTCAATAGTGCTGTTGCGTTACAGCTGGGTAAGTTGTATTCCGGTGTGCTGCTTCTGGTGAAGTCAAGGAGCATATTTATGCTCTGAGATGTAATTTAACATTTATGAGAGATGCAGGGGTTGGGTGGCAGTATACTTTATGGTCTCCTTTTAATCTGTCCTCAGAGAGGATTACTCCTTCCATCTTCTGTTAAGTTTCCTTGTAGTTCTGTATGGCTAGAAGTGCTCAAATATGTACTTGTATTTGGTACCCAAAACATCAGAAGTCATAGTAGAAGTTTGAACAAATATGTCTACAGCTACTAATTTGAGAAGCATTTGTATTGAAGCAACAACATTTCTTTTTATTCCCTTCTGCACTTGAAATATTGCTTGGCAGTAATTGTCTCCAAAGAGAGTAGCCATATTTTTCTACAAAATACCTGAAGAGTGAAACAATACCAAGGATAGTGCACCTCTCTCCCCTTTCTCAGCTGCTTGCCTTTGGCTTAAATTTCAGGGATTAGTTTAACACTGTGCTCAAAATTGTATTTGCAGAGAAAACGGGAGCCTTGTGAACAAAATGAACGTGGAATGCACAGTTTTGTTTCTCCTGCAGTGTCGAGTAGCCTTAAGCTTTGGACTGTGGCCGTGGTAAAACGTAACAAAGACGATTTGCCCTATAATGTACTGCCTATCTTTGCAGTTAACAGGAAAGTTCTCCGCAGCATGACATGAAAAATTTTATGTTGATTGATTGCCTTTTAATGTATTGTACATTTTTGTAATGTAGGAAACAAAGATGTGGGGGTGACAGTTGCAAAGACTGGCAGGACTGCTACTCCGTGGCTCACTCATGAGGGGTGCGTTACTAGAAGCTGGTTTTGGTATAACAGTGTTTTATGGTACCTGCCACAACTGCAGAATCACTAAATTCTTCCAAAAACTCAATAAATACTCAGGCAAATGTAACAGGTGAGGTGCCTTTGACAAAACATTGGTTGTTAGGTTGTAGTGTCTAGCTTTCTCGCCCTCTTAGTTACTAAGCATGGTAGTTTTGCCCAGTGATGCTGTGCCGGACCAGTTCTCTTTCTGGGATGGGAGACCTTTAGCGACACACCTTTGTGCTGGAGGGAAGTCTAATGATTATGCACCTTTACTTGGACTTGTGTTGTTCCAATTCTTTAACTTTTCTCTGGCAGTGCTCTTTTCTGGGTAATAAAGAAAATAGACACTACAGCTACTTTATGGTATTAAAAATAACACATAGTGAGAGCACTGGTGGTTGCCACTTTTAGTGTAATTTCCCCATTTGCAAGGCTATTTCATCATCTTTCAGTGTCTTCATTATAAGGAATGAGTTGGAATACAATTACCTGAGTTTTGTTTTAATGATTATGATAGGCCTCCTCATTTCCTGTCCTAAAATTGCTGTAATTAAATAGCTTATCTGCATCTCAGAACTGGCTGAAAATCAGAGACTAGTGATGTGATTGTCAGTCTTTACATGTCAGCAGTGTGACAGCATTATGATGTGCTGGAGCCCGTCTATCGTCCACAGTTAAGTATAGATGCTAGCTAATTCTTGTGCTATGGAGAAAAAATTTACATTTGGCTAAAAAACCTGAACTTGTTAAGTTCTCTGCTGTTATAATTTCCCCACTGGCCTGAGAGACAAGACTTTTTGAAGGTCACAAGCCTATTCCTCAGTTATTTTGCAACATGAGTTTATATGCAGCTGCTTGTATTTCAGTGTCACATTCTGCTAAAAATCCACAGAGAAAGGAAAATAATAGAATAAAGTAATCATTCTGTCAAGGCTAATAATCTTCATTAAAATCTAATCTGTTTAGTGGCTATTTTTCAGTTTTTTAAAAGGCTGTTAGAAATCAGATTATCAATAGTATGTTATACAAGTCTTTTATTAATGTTGTCAGTTCATCTTTTCAGAGAAAAATACATAGCGGTCTGGCTATTTCTCCATCTTTTTACTGACTACTGCTATTTTTAAATACTTTGCAGAAATCGAAGTTCCACGCATGGCCTTGCCATCACTTTTTTAAGGTTGATCAGTTATATTTCTTTATTTGGTCTGATTAAAATGTGGTTTGATGGTGAGAATTTTGAAGTGCTTCATTGCCCTAATTTTGATTTATTTATTCTGAAAGAAGAAACCATGCAGTCAACCTTGAGACAATGTAATATGGGATGAAGTCTATATTATGTTCATCCCAACCAAACTAATCTTTGGAAGCATTCATCTGATTCCTTTTGTCACACTTGACCCTCCTTGATACGGTTCATACATGGAAAGTCCCAGAGAGAAAATAAAGCCATACAGGCAAATGAGTTTGCAGTGTGAAAGGAACTATCAGAATATCAAATTCTGAACAAATTCTGTTATTTCAAGAATACTGAAGAAGACAGCTCACAGTAGTTGGACAGTCCCAGGGTTGTACACAGTAAACAGTCAACATATGGATGGCAGATTAACCTAGTCCTGTTTTGACTTTTTGTGTTGTACAACAAATATTTTGGAAAGGAAAACAGAGCCAGATCCTATTTTCCATTTCCAGGAGCACCTGAAATTGTTCAAAGACACGGTTGGTTAGGTCTGCCTTGTCAGAATCTGCCCATCAGTTTTCTACCACTTTGTGTTTATACGTAGTTTTTGTGGGTGGGTTTCAAGGTCAAGAGACCTTTGTGTCCTCATGGAGCAAAAATCTGTACAATAGGATTAGCATGAACTGAGAAGAACTTGTGATTTTCACTGTGTTTTTCTGTGAATATATAGATCACTTTCTAGGTTCCTGCCCAGCTTGGGGAATCTGTACAACAGTGGTTGATGTTTACCCAGTTGGTAGCAGAGGCCTGTAAAGTTATTTATGTAACGTGGTCTCACTCTGTCTTTGGACCCATTCACCTTATGCCTGGGATGAAAGAATAAGTTGTTATGGTTATCTTCTTTTTCACTTCCCTCCTGAAGATAAAGTGTGCAGTTTCTGTAGCTTCATGTAGGTCATCTGTTGCAAAAGAGAGATTAAACAATTGTTGGAAGTTACAAAAGATTTAGCAACACAAGCACAACATTCCTCTAAGCTGTATTCATGCTTAAGAATTAGCTATCCTGGCTACAGGTTTTTTCCAAGCCTCCTGAAAGTACACAGGTTGTCAGGATATCAGGGACGTTCACTTATAATTCCTCATTTAGGTGCACGGATGCTCTGATTCCAGACATTTTTGTTGTCACTACCTCTTTATAAAATGAAAAAAATACATAAAAATATAGGACTTTTCCCAGATACTTTCAGGGGAAGTTCCTATTCTAGTTTATTCCTCCTTCAGTTGAAGATTGTGATAAGAATTGAAGAAGGAGGTATATTTTGGAGAAAAATAGAAATATGATTAAATAAACTTCTTGTTTGAATGTGGATTTCCTCCTTTAAATTAAAATAAAAAAGGGATTTCAGTTTTTAAAACAGGTTTGGATCATCCAATAATTTTAAACTTGTTATTCTATTTTGTAAATATAGAACTCGGTGTATATTTTGGTCAAATAGGTGCGCATGCTCTGCAGAGATACTCTAACAGAATGACAGTGCAAGGCTGTACAGATGCTTGATTAACATTTAGCATCCTTTCTGCTAAGTGTTTTTTTTGGTAATTGAGGGTTTTATCACCATGTCTGCAGCTCTCTGTGTTTATCAAACTCTCCCCAGATTCCTCCTCGGTTCCAAGGCCTCCCTCCCCCGTTCTCTTGCAGCTCTGGGCTCTTCCCGGGCACACTCTCTTCCTTTCTCAATATGCTGCTGTTCAAAACACAGAGCTGTACCTATTTCCACTAGCGTGCAGCTCCCTCTGTCCAGGACAATTCTGCTTTGTGTCTCTGTACAATGCAACCTGTGTAATTGCACTCACGAATAATATAGCATCTTCCTCCCAATGATATCTTCTATACCTGAAAAATATGATAAGTGACTATTTGACCTTATCTCCTAGTGCAGGAATCAGAAGTGTTAAGATATATTCACTGTTTTTGTGGCCACCTGTAAAAGGTTTCTGTTCATTTAGATATAATTAATGTACTTTTGACCTATTAGGGCATCAAGAGCCGCAGAGCTAATTAATTAGGAAATTATTTTCGTATGCATACAGGTGCACTCATTTAAATGTCACTGACTTAATTTAATAACACGCTGTGAGTTTGGACACGCTGCCAATTCAATAGAGTTGTTTGTTTCTTCTTTAATTTGTACTTAGTAAGACTCTGCTTTTTTTTGTATCTCGGAAGAGTTCAGATGATAAATAGTTTTCTTCCCTTATGAAGACAAACTGGTTTTGTGGTTTTTTTTATTTTATTTTTTTTTAGGTTGGTGATTAGACATCTTAAAATAGTAAAAATTATTTAGAAAAAAATTCAGTCTCAATATTTGGACAAGAAGAAGAGAAAGAGAACTACATCTTTCTCAGGGCCAGTGCTTTATAGAGAAAAGGCTTGCTTTTTAGAATGTCTTAATAAAGACTGAATAGGTGTTCTAGGTGAGTTCACATTTCTTGGAAGAATCCATATAATTACCCTTATATATTTATATTTTCAAGGAAATATTTTTCCTTTCTGGGGGGGGGAAGCCATTCATTGTACTGATGGGATAAACAATATTGTAGTGCGTTACATATCTAGACAAGTCACCTAGAACCTCATCGTGAGGTCGAGTAGTCCCTGCCATTCATTCCCTGTCCCGGCACAGTTCTCCATGCCAGGCTTAGTCAGAACAATTGCCTGGTAAACTGCGTAAAACAGTGATCGCTGGAATGAATCCCATCTGGTGTGCTGCAGGGCTCAAGGACCCGGAGGTTGTGCTTTATTCCTGTCCTGAAGAAATCAAACCTTACTCACTGGAAGGAAAGAAAAATGACTTCTTGTCCGGTGTGCATAAGACTGACATTACAAAATCTAAACCAGTTCTGAGATAAAATTTTAAGACAAAAATACAGTCAGTGTTCTTTGTGTATATATTTTGGTGATTTATCGATATTGTTGGTAGCTTTCTTAGAATTCAGTTCTGGAGGGTTTAAGGCTTTTAAATTGTTCAGAGGATTAGTGCAATGTCCTTAATGTCTGAACTAAACACAGTTCAGTTAAGACATTAATATGCACAGAAAGATACAGCACTTCTCCTTCCAATCAAGTTGCGCTGAGCTGAATTTCTGGTTGTCTTTCTTAGCAAAGGATTTTATTGCCTACCCTCTTCACAGAGAGCACAATCTCTATTACACTGCCATTGTCACTGTCTTAAGTTTCAAAGCTTACACACTGTAAGAAGTACCAGCCAGTGCAATGACACTTATTCATATGAGGGAACAGTCCTTGACGTTATCAGGGAAGAAAATCTTGCCAAAGACCCTCCTCACAGTAACAGAAAACTGAGCTTTTCAAAAAATGTTTTAACGATACTGTACAAGAATCAAAGCACCTTTTTCCCATCTTGGAAGGTATTTATTGTGCAAATCAGGATAAAATGTGTTCAGTTCTGTAGTTCAAATATACTATCTTTACAATGTCCTTTTGAAAGAAAGTCTTTCAATTTCTTCAGTATCTGCTTGGTCAGATCTGAAATATGTGCTGAAAGAGCTAGAAGCTATCCAATTAAGGCAAAAATCCGCTCTCTTGTACAGAGCTTGGGTGTTCGAGCGGTGCCAATGCAGCTCCAGTGGGCCTGGCAGGAAGATAGCTGAAACTGGAAGATTCTGCCTTGCTCTGGACTGCAAAATGTCATTACAGCTCTTCCCTCAATATTAACCTAGGTTTCACAGGTTAAATATTGCAGCAGCACCAATGCTCATCCTTCTAATCATCAGGGAAGAGCTACCTAATGAAGTCACTAACCCAAAACTATTCCCAGATGGACAGCTTAGTCCAAAGTCCACTGGCATTTTCTAGTGTCATAGTGCTTGTCAAGCTTGGAACTGCTTGGTTTCTTCCCAATGATCCTTAGACTCACAACCTTTTTTCCCCCAAGTTTCTCCTTTCCAATGCTACTCAAGTTGGGAATTATTTGTTTCCCTGATTCATTGATCTCTTTTCCCAGCTGTCATTTATTTTGCACTTATTTTGTGTTTCTCTGCTTTTTTTAAAAAAAAAAAATATTTTCCCACCTCCCTCAGCCCTGTTTATCACACATTCCCATTTACCAATAAATGCCCTTAATCTTTTTTTTCATCCAGTCTTATATCAGATGTTAAATGACAAGATCTAAAACAAGTTCTTTTATTACCAAGCATGCTTTTCTCCTTACAACTACTTTTTTTAACATATTTTAAAATGTTCTTCATCAATGTTTTTCATTAATTTTGAACACAAGTAAGAAAAGTCCCCCTCTCTAAGAAGGCCTTTATGTAAATGAGTAAAAAGCTCACAGTCAAAATGCTTCCTGAACAAGGTCCTTTAATAAGAATCAAAACTCTAGGAGAGAATTTATTGATTTACTGCTGTCAAATTATACATATGTTTAGCATTCTTTTTATTTTAGCATAAATCAGGTATTGCATGATACTGACTTTGTGACCACCTGCTAGTCATCTATCTCAGTTTCATTATAATCTCAGCTGAAAGATTTCGTTAGTACTTGTTCTGTTATTTTAACTACAGTGACGATACAGACTAGCTTTATTTCATATTCTGAACATTTAGTCAACATTTTTTTTTCTGCGTTTTCTATTTATATAATATTTTTTCATTACTTCAAATAATAGCAGGATTCACAAAGATATGAAAGTCCTTTTGTAGGGTCTGCAAAACCCTAACACGTATATCCATCCAATTTACAAACACTAGTATTTTCCAATAAGTTCTTACCAGCTCTTCATCAATGACTATTTCTAGTCTATTTCTGTTTGTCTAAATTGCCATTTTTTTGTTTATATCAGGTAATGGCAGGATATAAAATTATATGTGCAGTTATTTACTATGAAGTTTCAAACAATTTAGTATGATTAAGCTCTGATGATCTTAAGGAATGAAAAATGAGTTTGTGGAATATTTGATTAAGTGACTTCATGGCTGATGATTACTGTGATTCAATAATCATAATAAGAGAAAATAGTACCCATGAAACTTTTGCTTTCCCACTTCCTTGCATTTTAGATTTGCACCTAACACTGTGTCATCTTTATTTTTTTCCTTCCAACAGTGACTTTGCGCTGTTGAAATAAGCAGGAGTTTCACCTGTGAAACAGGCAGGACCTTAATGAACCCACCTGCTATCCACTTCATGTCTTGATATGGTTTGTTTCAGTCTAGTCTTCGTGTCACTGCCAGGGCATGGTGCCCAAAGCCTCCTCCTCTACTTTGGTAGTTTTTTACAGTGTTGTCCAGAAGGCTATGAGGTTGGACTGTGAATTTTGTACTGAGTGAGGCATGCTGCTCTTGATCTCAGATGAGGTAACAAAAAGAGTTGATTTGGTTAAGTGCTCTTAATGGAGTTTCTCTTCAACAGGCTTCCATTTTTCATCATCCTATATTCTCAGAGTAAATAATAAGAATTCCTTAAAGTGGTAGAAAAACCTCAAATCATCTGGAATGACTTAAGAAAGTTTAGGGGAAGGGGAAGTGAAAAAGTTTACTTTGTCTGAGAGCTTGTTTCATATTAACATTTGAAAATATGAATGCCATTTGAAGACAGAATAAAGCATAGTGAAATTAAAAATAAATAAAAAAAAGAGCATGAGAGTTTTGCAAAGTGGAATAGGCTTCCAGTGGGGGCAACAGCCCCAGTGCTTCTGTTTTATAATTGGAGAGGTTTGCAACTATCAGGTTTGTTACAAGAATTGGCTTATGTTGGCTTTGTAATACATTGCCCACTCTGAAACGTGTTTTCAGTCTGCTACAATTTTTAACGTGATTTTGTATAAGGATGCGACTCATTTAGGATGATAAGTGCTTAATAAATCTAATAAATATGTCTGTGGTGGCTGGTAGTCAAGGCTTGATGCTTTACAGTTCTATCATGTCAGACAGAGGGCAAAGCACTAACGAAAATTTTGGTGCTCAAATAAGTGATGTGTACTTCCTAAAAACTGATCTCTTCTAAATTACATATTAATTCAGTGTCTGCTTACTTTTGGAATATCTTGACTCTGTTGCTGAGCTCTGGACAATGTGGAGTTATATTTTTGCCCATATCTCTCATGGATTATTCAAAGTTTTGGAGGAGAGTGCATCAGTTCTTATTGATCAAAAAATTCTTCCAGGAAAACAAAGTAAAAGTTACCTTCATATGAGTAATAAGTGAAAGCTCAAAAATCATCTCTTGATACACTTAAACATATACTCCCCATCACAAATGTTTTCCTTCATTGCTGAATTTGTTGATAATTCTAAGGCAATCCTCATCTGATGTTACCTGGAGTCCTCACATTTCCTTTACTCTTTTCAGCTAGCTTAGGCCTCTCTCTGTATGTTAAATACTATTTAAGTTCTCATGTTGTTATTGATTTCTTCTGGTTAATGGACTAAGGCCAGGTGTCTATATTGATTGTTTAAACCTGTTAGCAATCTGTAATATTATTGACCATTCAGGAGTATGTGGGTATTTTTAGGACCTTATGTGGATATTTTGGCTCACATTTGAGTAGATCCATTCTTTTTTTTATCAATGAAAAATTCCTGAGTGTGGTATTAGGCAGATTTATTACGCACAGGGAGCTTTGTGGTCTCAAATGCTACAGGCATATGCCATCACCCTTCTTGCTTGGTTCCATTTGTGTTTGAGATCACTAGGGGCGACCATGGGATATTTTGGATTGCATTGCCCTAAGGAAGTAGATCAGTAGAAGATCATCCTCACTCTCTCCATGTCCTGATACTTGAAAGAGACTGTTTGCCATCCAGTGTGTGCTACAACTTTTACCTAATCATCCAGAGTTTTACAGTGAAGAAACAAATGTAAGAGGTGCTATGTATTTAAAGAACTTTTAAAAGTTTAAAACTCAACTGTTTCTTGTAGGGATAGTTCTAAGGCAATGGAGTGCCACATGTTGTATTTTATGTAAGAAAATTTGTTCAGAAGTCAGCTGCATAAATAGCTTTTTAAAGTGAAACATTTAATGATCAAAACATTATGTCTAAACATTGTGTTGCTGGCTTCAGCATTTGAAAGTAAAAGTCTGTCTCCCAAGACCTATGATTTCCTGATGGTCATCCTTAACCAGTTACAATTAAACATTTTTTTTCTTTATGACAGGAATTCAGTTCTACAGGAAAGTAATTGAGTTCTGTTAGAAGAAATAAATGTCAAAGTTTACTTTCTATAAAGCAACAGTGTCTGAATTCCCCATTGTACAAATTGGGCCACTTGAGCCATTGGTGATGACAGTTACTGAAAGAGAACACACACAGGATTTTATTTTTTTTTTGTGGTGTTGGGGCTATAAATGCTTGTTCTGTGATTTCTGAACAGCTCCAGGGTCGTGGTTAGATTTCTTCCCTGATGTGCTCCTTGTAACACGCATTCATAATGATGCATCCCTAAAGGAAAGGTTATGACCCTCTAACCATTGGGTAGTCTGATAACTGCTTGCTTTTTTTCAGTGGTCAGTGAATTTGTTGCTTAGGTACCAGCGACATTGGCTAGAGTCAGTCGCTGCATGGGCAAGTTTCAGCTGATATTCTGTGCAAGCTTCCCTTCAAAATTTTGCTCATATATCTCAGGCTTGCCTGCAATGCTGGTAACTATTCTGTGGGAGACCAAGTCTTCAGCAGAAACTGTGAATGGTGTCGCACCAGGCGATGGTATTGTGAAATGCTGTCCCTTCGTTCAGTCATTTCGGAGTGTGGATTTGTTCCCCAGGGAGTGAGAAGTCCTCAGTATCTCACCGCGCCAACTGAGATACTAAATAAGTCCATGTAGTTGTACAGTGAAACTCTACTAGTCTGTTTCAGAAGAGACATGTAGTTCATTGAAAGCCTCACCTCTGACTAGCCTACCATTCTTTCTTTTGGAGCATTCAAAACAAATTAGAAATTACTTCAAAAGGGTAAACGCTAATAATGAGTCACTTTAATTCAATAGCCTCTGCTGTCAGAAAATTACAAAAGTGTTTCAGTCTTTGCATAGGCAGGGTGCTTTCATTGTCAGTCATGAGCTTGTGTCCAAGGGCAAGCTCAGTGAACATTTATAGAAAGATTTCATAGGCATTTCATGCCTACCACAACTCATTTTAATTATCTTGTTTTAAAGAAATAGTTTAGCTTGCAATAAATGCCATGCCGTTTGTGAATACTAATGTTTTATAATTTAGTTCTTAAAATGTAGTACAGAATACAGATAAGAACCAAAAGACTGAGGGCTTGAGAAGCCCAATTCTTATTCTAAAATAACTTCACCTTCTTTTCTGTTCTCCCCTTTTTCCTGTTTCAAAAAACAAGCAAAAGAAACCACCACCTTTATTTGGAAGAGGGGAACTGACTTCACCTGCCATAGAATGGAAAGGGATTCCTTTCAAACTCTGGGGGAAATACTAGTGCATGTTATTATTACCTTTTTGTTGTATGATGAATACCAGCATAGTGCTGGTGAAAGCCACATACCAATATGCAGATACACTGTTAGCATGCAGAAACTCTGCAGAGCTGACCAGATTCTCTGGTGTGTTTGCTTTATTGAAGAGGCGTTTCATTATACAGTGTATTTTTATTTTATTTATTTAAAAGAAATCCTAACCACTAATTACTGGAAGCCTTTTAATATATACCTGTGTTTAACACAGGCTGTGACTCTCCCCTTGCTTTTGTGAGCTCTGTGCTAATGCAATGCTATTTCTGACTCTGGTTGACATGCACTTCTATAAATGGAGATAATTTGTTTTACCTATTGAGATACCAAGTCGTCTGAGCTAGGACTATCTCCTACTATAAACAGTACTTAAAATGAGGTGACTGTAACCTCAGCTAGTGTTTCTGGGTACTGTTGCATACTAATGCATGTGATATACATCAACTGACAAAAAGGAAGGATTTTCTTGTGCTATAAGGTTCCTTGCCGTCTAGTTTTCTCTCCTCTGTCTTTGTATATTCCCAAGCCATTTGTGATTTCATCTCCTTTCTTCACATGATTTCAAAAGTTCAGACCTAATATATATTCAGTAGTAAAAAGCCCAAGGCACCAGTGTTGCACAGGCTATCAAATATTCATGCTCTTTTCAAATATTTATTTGTATAGTGTTAATAAATTAGAAGACAGGAATGTCACCTTCTCCTCCCTGTGAGTGAGGGCAACTATCTGACACAGCAACACCTATAATAGATCTTAAAAGTGTAATTACATGGATCTGACACTTCGTTGTCTGTTATTAATTTCTTTCTTGGTGTCATTCTAGTAGAGGGCTCTGAGATTTTTCAAATAAGACTTCCACATATTAGGGTTTCTGTTACGTGTGAGGATTTTGATAATTTGAGTTTTAGGTGCGTTTCTAACTTTTTGACAATTAGCTACAGTTTTAAAATGCAGGTAATACATTTTTATGTTTCCATCTGTATTTTCATCCTGGGTTTTGTAAAAAGATACTTTTTTAAAGTTTAAATCTATACTGTTAAGATGCTGTTGTTGCATACTTGATTTGAGAAGGCAGAGATTGATTTGATAATTTAGGGCTGCTTGTAGGTTTGTAAGAAGAAAACCAGCAACTCATGGGCATTTGCAGCTGTATAGTAAAGTCTGTATGTGTAGTATTTATCCCGGCTCGTAGAGCAGAAGGAGAATTTTCTTTTCAAATCTGTAAACTAAGTGTTGCCAGCTGTTTAGGTGAGTACAGGCCTTGGGGACTTAAGTTGGAGATTCATTCATGAGGGAAAAGCAGGATGCTGGGGTTGAAATCTACCATGGTCAGAGATATTTGATAAGTTATACTTTGTGCTGAATATAAAACACAACAAGGTTAGTTCTGGTTCTCCATGGTATGCTATCATAGTTCAAATACTACTTGCAAAAAGATTATTCCAAAAGCAATTGGAGTTGATGGTTCAAACTGTTTTGCCAAAGAACTTCAGTAAAATAAAAGTATCAAGAACATGTCATGGTTTAACCCCAGCTGGCAACTAAGAACCCCACAGCTGCTCACTCACTCCCCCACAGCAGGATAGGGGAGAATCGGAAGCGTAAAAGTGAGAAAAATTGTGGGTTGAGATAAAGACAGTTTAACAGGTAAAGCAAAAGCCACACAAGCAAAGCAAAACAAGGAATTCATTCACTCCTTCCCACAGGCAGGCGGGTGCTCAGCCCTCCCCAGGACAGCAGGGCTCCATCACATGTAATGCGGTGACTTGGGAAGACAAACGCCATCACTCCAAATGTCCCCCCTTCCCTCTTCTCTCCCCCAGCTCTGTATGCTGAGCATGACGTCATACGGTGTGGGACACCCCTTGGGTCAGTTGGGGTCAGCTGTCCTGGCTGTGTCCCCTCCCAATTCCTTGTGCACCTGGCAGAACATGGGAAGCTGAGAAAGTCCTTGACTTAGTGTAAGCCCTGCTGAGCAACAACTAAAACATCAGTGCGTTATCAACATTATTATCATGCTAAATCCAAAACACAGCACTGTACCAGCTACTAAGAAGAAAACTAACTCTATTCCAGCCAAAATCAGGACAGAACAAAATCATAATAAGCGGGTTAGTGTAAAGGAAAGAAGCAAACAACCTCCCACCCCTCCAAAAAAAGCCCCCACTGAGTCTTCCTAGCTACCCAGGGAGTTTGTTACATAAGTGATTTCTAGTACTTGTAAGTTTAACAAAATGTGGCTGTAGAAATTAACTCAATTCCTGGATTCAGATTGTTTGCTTATTTCTTAAGCTTATTATACTCAGTTGTTCCTTGTACTTGTGTACCTCTTCCAAATAAGAAAAGTGGGAATTTGAATTTGATTCTCCTAGGAGCTGTGGCTGCACACATGAATGTCTTCCTTAGGATACAGTATAACCACCAGGACCTTAATTTGTTTTCAAGTTATTATTTTTTATTTCATCAAGGTCTTCAGTTTAATGGGGCCTTATTAGATATTCTGGAAATACAGAATTATGCAAGATTGGAGCATATATTCAGTGATCATTCAGGGCTTTCTCTAAACCCAGTAAGTGTATACAGCCATAAAGAGTAATTCTTCTACAATGTATTCATTATTTAGATGCTGAGTCTAACAAAAGCTATATTAATCCAAAAAGTTAGAATATTTGGAGTTTTGTGAGTTGTTGGGTGGACAATATTAGAGCTATACAGGGACTAAGTTCTGTTCTCTTTTAACTCCTCTGCAAAACCGAAATGGGGGCATACAAGGGGAGGAAATGTGGTATAGAAGCAATATTTCTTTCCTTCTTTCCCTTCTGTATCGATTTTGGGGAGAACTTTATCAGATCTCAAGTTTTTGGTGTACAGTCTCAAATTTTAAAGAGGTGGCTTGGATGTACCAGCAGCCTGGAGTGTCAAGTGAAATAGGTGGAGGTTGATGAGGGTTCTTCCACTGAAAGTTTTGGTGGCATTGCTTGTAAAAGATTCTTGTAAAAGATTCTGATTCGGTTAAATTATCTTTTTTCTTAGCAACAAGTTTTCAGTTTTGCTATGTTTCATCTCCTCATCTCTGCCTGGTTTGTTTTCTGAGCAGCAGTGTATTAGGCAAGTGTGTTTTCCAAGCAGCTTTTCACAATTGACTTACGCCTTCGTTTTTCATTTGAATGCTCCTTAGTATGGCTGAAACTTCAGGGTTCTGTCAAGGCTCATTCAGAAGCGTAGCAGTGTTGGCGAACAACCTTGGGGCAACCCTGCCAAATATGATTTGTGTTGCTGCAGTCTCTGTTTACAAAGTATTATTGTTTTGACAGTGTCTTAGAAGATATCTTTTTGTTGTAAGGATTATGACCAGGTAGTCCCAGTTTACCTCTAGACGGTCATACGTCTGCCCTCCGTATTAACTTTTTATTGGCAACTACACTTTCCTGTGTGCCTTCAGGTAAAAGATAAATGTCTGTGTGATGGAAGCAGTCTAACCTGTTAAAGGAAGTATTTGTAGAGCAGTATGCAACTCGGAGTAAGGCCATCAAAATCCTTTTAAAAATTATTGGAGATATATTCAGTGCTTTAAATCTATCAAATGTATCTAACAAAGAATTTGCCTTTTGAATGTTGATAAAATATTCATGCTGTTTGAACATAAATAAAAATCTTTGAATATCATTTTTCAGGCACCCTTGAAAAGGGTTTAGTGTAGCTTGATAGGAAAAAACTCTCGGGCATGTGACTTTTTTTTAAAAAACAAAAGAGTAATTTATTGTTTCATAAGAATACTACGCCTTTTTTTTTTCCCCTTCCCTCAAGTGTGTCATTGGCATCTCTTAAAATGAAGCATTGTATGCATACCAGAAAAATGCAAATTTCTGCAGAGCCACACTGCTTTAAAAACCGAAACTAGCAATAGCTTTTCCTGAGCAGAGAGAATTCCCCATTCCTTCAGGATTGCTCAGGGGTGCTATTTTCCCATGTTCATGGCAAAAACTCAGACTTGCTAGCTGAATGGTGAAGTCTTACCGACAAACAGATTTTTACACAGCAGTGAAGATCTCCTTTCCATGTGTCAGCTACCAGCAGTTTCATGGATTGTTACTCTTCATCTGTCCCTCATCCCATTTCATGAACACTGCTTTTTTAATTGACAACAACAAAAAAGAAGACATAACGGTTGCATCTTCAATAAAAGATGGGTTTTAATGTGGCTTGTTGTATATTTCTTCTCCTGATCGGAACAGGCATCTGCTCTCTGCATATGTTGTCCTGGAAAAGAGGTGAGCTTTTAGTACAGCTCTGGTGGTAGTGCTGCTTTTCTGCTCAGACTCCAAGCACCAGCCTCTTCCCTAGAGGAAAAGCGAGCAGCAGCAAGCCTCCAGAGAGAGTCCTACTTTTGGACAGAGAGCACCAGCTGTCTGAACACAGCAGTGGATCTGTTGTCATTTTACATACTTCCATACCTAAAGTAGTAGCTGACCTACTTTTTGGTTTTGATTTAAATCTATTCTTTTCCCCAACAATTCTTTTTCTTTTATCAGTAGTAACTATAATTTCATCTGGCAAATCACTGCAGGTGTAATCCCAACTCCTCCTCTTTCTTTGGATTGCATCTGTGTTGTACTGGATCTGGGAATTTACACTGAAATCTAGGCTTTATTTCAGATATTATCTTTTTTGCTTTCCTTGCTCCTGCAGAATTGTTGACAGGCAACAAACAAACAAAAGAACTAAAATTAATAGAAAGTATCAGAAAACACTGAAGGTTTTAGAAAAAGAAAGTATAATTCAGGTTTATAGCGTTGATGTCTTATGTATGTCCTTTAAAATGACATCCTTGTTTTTGTATAGAACATGACAAGATGATAAAGTAAGTTTAGCAAACATGTAAGGTTCTGCAGGAAAATTCATGTTCCACTTTCAAGATGATTGTCCAAATCTTTATTCCTTTTTTCTCAATGATTTTTTTGAGAGACAAGCCCACCCCTGAACATACTGGGTCTCAGTGATGAGGTACAAACCCAGGAAATGGAAGATTTGGATCAAAAGGTGGATCTGATTTTTGTGTGTGTGTGTGTGTGTGTGTGTGTGTGTGTGTGTGTGTTTATCTCTGTGTGTGTACATGTCCTGAGAAGATGGAGGAGGATGTTTAGCTTCCTGTGACCCAGCAAAGTGCTATAATGATTATGTTTTTTGGAGGAAAGGCATCTCTGTTTCCAGATGTCTCATAAACCTTCCAAACCACCAAAATATTTTTCAAGCTGAAGGTATTGGATGAGTTTCCCAATTTCACTTGTTTTCCCCCCGAGAAAGTTATTCTAAAAAAAAATCAGAACTGGGAAATAGCTCTTCCAACCTCCTAAATTTAGTGTGTGCTACTTACAGACATGAACACATGTACATATACAAAACTATGTTGTTGCAGAAAACAAATTCCAGGGAATAGTTTATAGCTGCTAAACTGTAAATATTTTATTTCCTAGTATTTCTGTTTCTGAATAGGCAAGGTTTTGTCATTGTTATATTTGTTACTAAATTTTATGAGCAAAATTTACAAACTTAGCATGGTAGAAATGCTGCTCTGTCATGAAAAGAAAACACATTCTCCCTTTGTATACTTACTTGATTCAAATACCAAATCTATTCGTGGCCAAGAATCTTATATTTAAACTTGAGTTTTATGCTAATAAATAAAATTTGGTTATATATTTTAATATACAGTAATGAAAATAATTCAGTATCTTATTACTACTGAGAAAGTTGCTCTTAGGAATTTCATTGTCATTTAATTTTCTTTAATGACAGTCTACCTAAAAAATAGTTAATGATAGTTATAGTAGTAGCAGAAGCTTTGCTACACTCAGTTCATGCTTATTTATTGTTGAAAAATAGATTATATGGTGACGATAATAAGGAAGTAGTAGAAGTTATACAGATTAGCCTGGGTTGTGTTTCTGCTCTTACTTAAGGTATGGAGAATTAAGTCTCCCAGATTGCTGGGGTACGTGTGCAGTGCAAGGAGTGATGTGATTTCTTTTATGCATGGCTCCTTTAGACTAAGCACGTTCCCATGCTTTCGTATCAGCTGCATTGCAGTGATCTTGTCCAGCACCACAGAACAAACTGTGTGTGAGGCTTAAATATCACATCCTTAGAGGTGGAAGAGACTACTGAAATGTTGCGAATTGCAGACAGCGAAGAGTCTTTGATTTATAGGCTTGTTGTTCTTTCAGTAGGGAGACATGAATGCTTTATTTGACTGAGTTCTGTTTCAGATTATGCAGGTTGTGAGGGAGATAGGTGGATTAAGAGGCAAGACACTGAAGTTTTTAATCTCCATGTCTCCATTTCAGGTTCTGCATGAGTCAGAATGATTGTGAAACCTTGCTACCAGATTGTCGTTTGGCCAGCAGTCCTGTTTCCTGTGTAGTTTTTATCCATGTTACTGGCTTGTCTCTAATAATTAATCTGGAGATTAGCAATTTGAGCAATGTCAAAAGCCAGTGTAAATATGGAATCTACTTTTTCAAACATAAAGATACCATTTTAGGCTGACAGCAGTGCAAAACTGGCACTGCAGCAAGCTTGTGCTTCTGCTGTCTTCTGAGCACAAGGGTTTGTTATCTAGAGTTGTTAGGCTGGAATCTTCTGTTAGTTCCTTGCAACAAATAGTGAAATCTTGACTATGTGAAATTGGCTGTATTTATGTTGAAGTCTGTTAATTTCTATTTTCCTCAGTAAATTAACATCATTTGCCTTGACCCACTGCATTACTAAAAGGGATACATATCTGTATTGTACTTCTCGTAGCTGAAGAATATGTGAACTGGCTTACAGCAAAGCCTACATAAAAAATCCCTTTCATGGTGAGAATGGGCCAACTCTGAATGCTCTGGCTCCCTCTGAAGTGACCATGTTTGGTTTTGTGTGTAGAAAAGATTAAAAGGGAGATGTTTCAGAGAGAGAGACGTTTTCTTGCTAAAGACGTCCCTTTAGAAGTTTCCATCATGGTAATGTGAGGCATGGAGATGCAGCAAGCCCAGGCTGTACCAGGTGGAACACTTTGCTAATTGGTTAATTCTGCTTTAGTGCCTGGCCACCACTTGGCACCATGGCACACAGAATTTTACATAGATCCAGCAGGGAAGCTTCTGCTTCTTATTATTCTGAAATATGGTAATGGTTTTGATGAAACAAAGTTTTTAAGTGAGATTTTCTTAAATTTTAGTGTGTTCTAAGATACCCCTCTTTAACCCTGCATGCACATCACCTGTTTGAAGTTGAAATTAAAACTGGGTCTTTGTTTTTTTTCAGTAGGATCTAGTAGTCTTAAGATAGTGGCTAGTGATTCTGAAAGTGAAAACCTGCATTTCAGTAAATGTGCTAATAATAGGTTTTACTTATGGCCTAACTACTGACTAATGGATCTGTGGACAGGATAAGTGCACCCGATTCTACTAATTTGATAAAGCAAGTACCTTTCCAGATAGTGGGACAAATTTATTCTGGGAATTACTCCATACACTTAAATGCACTTACAGCTGAGCTAAATTTGCCCCCTAAGGTCCTATTTGGAGAACAATATCAATAATTTGTTCAGTTATGATCACAAAATACAGAGGCATCTTTTTATTGTTGTTATTGTATTTAAATACACAGAGAAGTTCATAGTAACATAGTAATTCCAAGCTCTGCAGATCCTACAATGGGAACTAGATAGTGGGAAAGAAGGAAGTATCTACCATCCGCAGATGCAAACTTGCAGCACACAAGTAATGATAGAGATATTTATGAAAGAGTTCCTTAACTAATTCTTTCATTAATTTGGCCATTCCTCTGAGCTTTGGGAATGTCTGTTTTCATTATTTAAAAGGAAGACACAGGATTCCCAAAGGTTTTATTAGGAATGGCTTGGGAGTGGGAACAAACAATTTTAGAAGCAAAATTTCCCGTTAAGAGTAGTGTACTTCTCAGCTACTCAGTATACTTATGATAGGCTTGTAAGCCTGTCTGTTACATTATACTTCAGCGAGTATTGCTAGAAAATAAGAGTCATTAGAGAATTGAAAATGGAAGTGTATAGGAACATGGGCCAGGTTAGCTTTGTCCATAACATGGAGCCTGGGGTATGGGTTGGATAAATCCTTCTATTTCAGTGCCATTTACAACACTGCATTCAACAATCACAGAATCATAGAATGCTTCGGATTGGAAGGGACCTTTAAAGGCCACCTATTCCAACCCCCTGCAGTGAGCAGGGACATCTTCAACTAGATCAGGTTGCTCAGAGCCCCGTCCAACCTGACCTTGAGTATTTCCAGGGATGGGGCATCTCCCACCTCTCTGGGTATCCTGGGCCAGTGTTTTACCACCCTCATCATAAAAAATTTCTTCCTTGTATCTAGTCTAATCTACCCTCCTTTAGTTTAAAACCATCACCCCTTGTCCTGTCACAACAGGCCTTGCTAAAGAGGTTGCCCCCATCTTACTTACAGTCACCTTTTAAGTACTGAAAGGCTGCAATAAGGTCTCCCCGCAGCCTTGTCTTCTCCAGGCTGAACAACCCCAACTCTCTCTGTCTGTCCTTGTAGGAGAGGTGCTCCGGCCCTCGGATCATTTTTGTGGCCCCCTCTGGACCTGCTCTAACAGGTCCATGTCCTTCCTGTGCTGAGGGCCCCAGAGCTGGGTGCAGTACTGCAGGGGGGTCTCACCAAAGTAGAAGGATAGCATCACCGCCCTCGACCTGCTGGTCACTTTTCTTATGCAGCCCAGGGTATGGTTGGCCTTCTGGGCTGTGCACGTACTTTGTCTGCTCATGTCCAGCTTCTCATCCACCAGACCCTAAAGTCTCCTCTACTTTAGCAATGACCAAAGACACCTTGCAGGTCTCTATCTCCAGCAAGATTTGCAATGAGGAGATCTAAAGGAGGCTTTAAAAAAACCTCAGAGAACCTTTAGCATAACCAAGTATCTAGTATGTTAGGGGTAATTTTAAAAGGAACAGCATCAAACATCAAATATTTATACACTTTTCATAGACAAACATTACATTTCACATGAGGTGCTTTTTTCCCTCTCAGGCATGTTGGTTGCTGTACTAGTATCTGATTCCACCTACAGTGTATTTACATTTTCTAAAGGCATTCCCATTCTCAGTTTCTTGCAAATATTTTTCTGTTTTGATGTTGGTGGGTGGAAGCAAAGAACCTCTAGTCCTGTGGTGAAGTCAGTTTAAAGATTGAAACAGCAAATTCAAATCAGAAATGAGACACTTGAAGCAACCTTTCAACAAAAATTACTTTCTGCAGGAAGATATATTTGTGTTTGTGTAGGCATGTATAGGCACACATTTATACCTCATTTATATTAGGAAGCATAAAAAAAAGTGTACATCAAATATTAAGAGCTGGCTTTGGCTTGTGTGCCCAGAGATTTCAAAGTGCTCCGTATTGTCATGTTAGCCCAGCCAAACACTACATCTGCATGCCATTGCCTGGTCACTGGCTGAGAGCTTTATTCTTTCTCCGGGATTTGGGAACCCTCTTTGGGAATCTTCTTCCCAAAGTGGGCAGTCATGATAGTAACTTTACAGGGGTCATAAAGCTTAAAGGAAATAGGTCATCAAGCATGTATTCAGATAACATGCCTAATGGTTTTGCCAAATATAAGCTGGTTTCTAATCAGCTGTCTAAGAGGTAAACAAAGTCTATTTCCCCATCCCAGTCTGCCAATTTATCTGTTTTTCTAGTGGACTGTTGTGCTTATGTTATCTAGAAACATTTAATTTTTAATTAGTTTTGTTTTGTCAGGTGGTGAAATAGAATGGCATCTTGTCTTCTCTCCATGACATAAGCACCTTGTGAATCAATTTAAATTAATTTAGAAATGTTTCTTCAGTGTAGAAAAGAGACAGCTGCAGCAGAATATGATAGAAGTCTATAAAATCTTGACTGACATGGAGGGGTCAGCTGCTTACTGTTTCTCCTAATACAACACTAGGGTTCACCAGGTGAAACTAGTAGGTTGCAAATCTGAAACACATGAAACATGGCTGTTCTTACTACAGATTGCTGTGAAGGTAAAATTTTACATTGATACAGGGAAGTCTGGAAAAGTTAATGAGAAAGAGAAATTCACTGGGAGTAATTAAATGCATAGAAACTATTTCCAGGTCCCTAGTCTGAAAACTGTTGGCTTCCTGAGCTGTGAGTATTAGGTTGAAGTAAGGGGCAAGTTTACCTGGTTCTTATTATCTTCTGTAGGAATCCATTCATGACCCTTGGTGTGGAGAAAGTGCAGATAGTTGAGAGAGTAAGAGTATGGGTAGCAGAAAATGTAGCTTTTCTACCTGGAAGGATCAGCTTGTTCACTGCCATACTGTGATGAAAAGAACAGATTTATTGAGTTATTATTTGGAAGATATTTATAAACTTTTGCCTGTCAAGATTTTAAAATATTTCTGAGATAATACTGAAGTCAAAAGAAAAAAAAGATGTCATCTGGAACCTGTAATCTCTTTTTCTGTTCTGCAGGTCTTGGGCATAATATACCTGAGTTTTCATTCTTTCCTTTTTTAGGAAAAATCTACGATGCAAATCATGCTTTTGCCAACCAATAATTAAATGTTTTGCTATCTCTAACTTCTGTATCTGTTTCTGTAGGAAAAAGCAATGACAGATTAAATGAGCGGAAAAATACCACAAAGCAAATGGTGTTCTAAACTGTTTAGGCCAAATTATTGCCAGACTGGAAGAGGATTGTGGTGTTGGTGAGATGGTGAACATCTGAGTGCTTTAGAAGAGAGTTTTAGAATAGATTAAGTGTTGGAATATGAATTAGGATGCATATTTGGCTAATCCTTTGGAATTATAAGCATATATTTCAACAGTTGAAATATACAGCAATGCTCAGGAAAAGTGTAGTAGAGAGCAGTAAATAGAGCTGAGATTCCAGCATAGCACTTGGAAGTGTCTCTGAATGATGTCCTGACAGAGCCTGCCACACGTACAGCTGCTTCTGCTCATGTTGGGGTCTAATTTGCAGAACTGCGTCATCCTGTGCACATATTTTTTTAATTTGTCCTTCCCCTTGTAACTGAAGGAATCTTAAGATGTATCTGGAGGTCTTTTCCATGCTCAGGAAAGAATAAGGAAGGACTCTGCTGCAAGAAATTAAATTGCTGGTGGAGAAAGTAATCGAACACCACAAGGTGCTGCACAGAGCCTGAAGAAATAGTACAAAACAAACATGCCCTGAATAGGACCCTGTCAAAGTGCTTGTCTGCTGTAAGGCTGTGAAAGACTTCAAATACCAGAGGGAAGAGAGCTTTGAAGAGTATCTGTTTATCACACATGCTTCTCCTTGCTGCTATTTAGAGATGCTTGCAGCTACTTTCCGTTCAAGCCATACAAGATGCATAAAGAGAAGCAGATTGCTTACAGGCTGGTAGCATAACGCTGTTTTTTAGTACAGAGAGCACTGTATTAGCTCCCTTTCAATGCTGTGCATGTCAGTACCTTGCCCAGCTAATACTGCCAACATGTTTTCCCTGAAAAGCTTTAAACAATACGAAAAAGCACTTTGGGAAAGCTTGTAAAATTCAGTCAACTTGTCACAATGTTTTATAGTTTTATCACCTTAGTCAGTGGAGACTGACTGCTGCATGTCAAAACAAAAAGTAACAAGCTGGAACCATGGCTGCTTTTACATGTTCTAAATAGTCTCTGACACACAAACGCCATATTAACGGGATGCCTAAAATTGGCTGTGGTAGTAGATTCATCAAAGACTACAGGGCAGTTAGGCTACCTGGAAACAAAGTAAGTATCTGGAAGTGATGGCTCTCATTTATCCTTGGTTTTGATAGTGAAGATGATTATTGCTTAGGTGAGTCTCTCCAACTTCTTCTAAAGCTAAGCAAAACAAATTAAGTGAAAAATTGTGATGGATTCCCTTAAATGCATGCACAAACAAGGTGAGATAATGTAGCACTAGGCAAATTACTTGTGATAACTCTTAGAAGTAAAATAGAGAACACGAAAATTCTGTAAAATTAGTACCTTTTGTTTTAACGTTAACTGTTTGACAGGCTCCTGTAGCTAAGAAGGATGTGGAATATGGAATTGCTGATTATAAGGGCTCCTAGGATTTTTTTAAAGATTAATGTGGTTTCCTGTATTAATATGAAAGTAGTATCACTTTGACAGCCTAACATAAAGCTACAGACTTCTAGTAATTCTCGTCTAGAAGAAACATGATTGAGGAGACACTGCCTGGCTGTTTTTTCCCTATTCTGAGTCCATATTTTCAAGGAGTATTTGCTTTTATCTAAGTATCAAATGGGTTGGCCTTCCTCATGCTCCAGAGCCCCATAAGACCCTAGTGGAAAGCGGCTCTTACTGAAAGTCAAGAAGATATCAAGGAAGGTGTTATTTTGTGACTTGATTTAGGCGAAACAGCAAGATGAAGCAATACCCAAGGGAAACCTTGAGTGTGTAGCACAGCTATCCAAGGATAGGCTTCAAAATTCAGTATCTTATTTTCGAAACCATCCTTTGTCTTAGCTGTTCAGAAAACACCCCAAACCACTTTTCCTTTATTTTTCCCCAATAATGCTAATTTTAAAGTAATGTACCACATCAGATGGTCACAGTGTGTTGCACTCAAATTTTCCTGCTGTTGTGGAGCAGCTAGTCTCCTACAGCTGTCCTCCTGTATTCTGACATCCTCTTGCTATACTTGTCCCAGCAGACCTGAATTTTCGTTTCTTTCTTTCCTGCTTTGTTTTCATACAGACAACTGCTCCAAAATATTCTGCAAAAGAGGAATGTACAGACCTTCCTTGACCTTTACACAGTGACACGCCAGTCTTGGTGTTCAGGCAATGCTTGGGTTGCACTTGCTCTGCAACTGGTACTCCCCTTGCTGTTACAGCACTTGGTCCTCTCCCCTGTCTGTTTGTTAGTGAGGAAGGAACATCTCTGTGTCTTCACCATTCTCTGAGCCTTTGCAGTTTGACTCCGAAGCTGAAATATGGCTGTCAATCAGTAACTGATTGACTGATTGCTGTTTTTACAAATGACAATACATTATTTTTGTTGTTTGTGTTACAGCTTTGTTAATAACCTTAGTTAGGAGTCAAAGTGGAATTCGGCACAGAAACGGGAAATCCCAAGGGTGGGGAAGGTTGAAGCAACTACAGGTTTAAAATGTATTGCAGAGGTGACAGGTCTGCTTCACTTCAAATATTGCTTGTACTGTATTCTGAATTTATTGACTGTGTAGCAATTGCCGTGGAGAGAAGAAAACAGAATGGGATGATAATGGTTATCGGGGGTTTTAAAAATTTTTTTCCATCTGATTATTGATGGTGTTTACAAAATAAAAATTAACAGCACTAAAAAGAAATAATTGATAGGCACTGTTAGTGCAATGATATTATTGTTGGAAGCTTGGTGTGGAATAAGCACGACTTGAAACAAATCTGTAATTGGGGATGAATGTGTCAATGGGAGGAAAAAAAATTCTAACTGGATGTGATTTACTAAGTTAAATATTTGTTAGCATTATATTGAACATGCAGGATAAAAATGCAAGGATACCACATCTGAACACTTGCAGCATTTCACCATATTTAAAGTATAATGATTACTGTAGTTATTTAGCATAATGACTAAAATAGTTGCACAAAGTACTTTATTTATAGCAACATTTGTAATTAGGTACTTGAATATTTGTTATTTCAGACAGGAATGTCCTGTAGAGCTAACCCATGTGAAATGAATTCTCCAATTAGTGAATTTACATATCATGCTTGTTTCTATGAAACTTGGCAAATTTTGTTACTATTAACTTTGTTTTTAAGGAAACAGTATAACGTAACTCTCCTTCGCCATATTTAATTCTTAAACTCAGCGATTCTATCCTCAGTGAACAAATATCACAATTATTTTCCAGCTGGAACTCCCCTAATACCATTATTTCAAGGGTATTGCTTGATATACTTACGGTCATGAAGAAGCTTTTTATTCTTGTAGCTCTTCTGCTCTTTCCCCTTCTCCCAAAAGAAGAAAAAAACCAAGAAATACCTAGCATAAAGAACCTGGGTAGAAAATATTCCTCAAAATGAATCAAACTCATTCTTTGCAAATTAAATATTATCAAGTCCCTTAGTAAGTTTTATCTTTCTTTTAGAAATGTCAAATTAATGTCAATTAGGAAATTAGAGATGATTGTGCCTGGTGCACAAGGCACGGCATGATGAAAACTATTCAGATGCAGCAATCTAGAGGCTGCTAAAGGTGTTCACAGAACATAAAAGCTTTCTCTAAAACCTTCATTTAAGGTTGAAGAAAACTTCTTTGCCACCATTTTGAGTACCAAATGTAGGCAGTGAATTAAATATTTACATAACATAAAGACTTTCATGACCTCTAATGACGTAGTTTCTAACTCCATGGAAGGTCTGAAGTTTTTGTATGCAAAGTTTCTCTCACCCAAATTTCTGTCACTGTTCATGCACAGGACATTGCCTTGGAGGATGGGAAACTTGTGGTTAAAGTCTAGTTCCTCTGCTTGGTTTGATCAGACTGCTGAACTCAGGTTTCCTACTTCCCAAGGGTTGTTGTGATCCATTGAGTTAAAAGGGATCATTCCTGGCCTCCTCCATGCGACCTAGCTGAGACACACTGTAGATTTAGTTCATACCTGTACTCTCTACAAACCCCATAGCTTTTGTGATCTTTATTTGTGGATATTCAAGCTCCTCTTGCACAGTCTGAGGAGCTTGGGTGCTGATCACAAGGTTCTGGGTTCCTCTTGGTGAGGGGGGCAAGTCTGACTCAGCGATGGCTGTCCCTGGGGGAGGTATCTTTGTTTTAATAGGAAGGCTTGATTCACCCTTGGTTTAATAGAATATCTGATTTGAAAATTGTATATTGTGGGCAATAAATGTCTTGCTGGCAGTACCACCTTAGCTCCCATTTCCAAATACTTCTGCCAAAAGTAAAGGGAGGAAGAATTTGTGATGTAGGAGATAAGAAGTAACTGTGACTCTGAGATCTGACCTGTTGGACTGGCAGCTGGGTTAAGTCAGTGAAACACTGGTAATGTTCTGCTTTTTAATAGATTAGGTTTGGTAGATTAAGGTATTTTTTAGTAATAATGATAACAATGCATCAGTGTCCTTTGTGGCAGTTTGTATGCCTTTATTTCAGGATGGTCGTGACCCAGACCAAATTAGGAAAGACAATAGTATCTGAATAAACTCAAGTTTTAAGTATTCATTACTATGAAAACAAGTCATTCGTGCCCATCAGCACTGATGTTAGGTTACAGAGAGGTGTGGTTGACCTTCTGTTTTCTTAACTGTCAAATACTGTTAAATACTAACATATGCTTCTGTTTCCAGAGATGCTTTATTCCTTTGTAAGAAATTCATGTTGCTCTTATTTTTCTGAAGAAGCAGAAGAGTTCATTTCGTACAACAGTTCACACTTTGCTGGGAAGCAGGGAAACAGAAGCTGTTAAAGTCCTGTCTGTTTTGTGCTCAAGCAGCTGAAGTGTTTCTATAGTCCCTTAGAAACATGAGTAAAAGAATTGCTTTTGATCAGAAAATACCAATTTGTTGAAACTGTACCACAAGGAATACCCAGGCCCGTAACAGGATTTCTTGAGGAGATGACTGATTCTGATTTCAGACAAATGGATAGCTTGCTAGTTGTGTCTAACCATCAAAGGAACTTAGGGCTAGTTTGTTTGCTGTTTTACTGAAGATGGGATTTGAAGTCAGGCTATTTCTAGTTGAATATTTAACTGGTCGGCATTGAACAGTTACACAAAGGCTTGGCATCCCTTGGGCAGGGCACTTGTTGGGGTAGGAGTCCTTGGTGTTCTAAATTGGTCAGAATAAAGCTAATATGTAGAAAGGATTTGAATGCTGTGGTCACCAGGCTACTGGCTGATCTTTGCATGCCTCTCTCTATCTTGTAGCTGGTGAAGGTTTTCTTCCAAAGAACAAAATTCCATCAGTACTTGGAATGTAGGGCATAGGTTCCTTATCCTATCTTATTATTGTGTGAAAGGCTAAAGGCCTGTGCATATTTCTTTATCACAATTTCGCATCTCTCACTTTTGGACCTTTCAGTGACACGCCAAAGGCAGTGTCATGGTAAGGGGAATAAGGTAAAGATTTTCGCCTGGCCCATGTGTGCCCCTTTTTGTCAAGTCCAAGGCCTGGTTGCCAATTCAGAAGAATTTAAAGCCCTCCTTTTTTTTAAGCTGTATCTTAACAGCCTATTTTAAAGGCTGTGTTTTGGAGAAGCAAAACTATATCTATTATGTAGTATTTTTGTAGACATTTAAAACGTAAAGTATGAACTCTGTGAAATATTCTTTTAGCTTACAGAACGAATAAAAACAGGTAATATTTCAAATCCATTCCCTTTTATTTTCCATGCTTTTCCTGAGAGTTTCCTAATGTGCCTGAATGTTAGCCTAGAACATACACTCTGATTTCTAATCTGTTCTTATCAGTTTAAAAGAAAATACATTTTATTAAAAATTATTTCACATTTCTAAGAAGTGTCATTTTCTTTTAGGCTACAGCTTATCACAGCATGATTGCTTTTGAAACATTATAGCACAGCACAAATGTGGTGCCAGGTAACATGACTAATTCAACACAGTCTGATGTGTAATTAATGTAATACTTCACAATATGAATGCTTTTTATATGAAATAAAAATGCAAGTTCAATTTTGGAAGATAATTAACAAGTAAAATAACCTGAAAGGGATGTCATTTAACTGTTACTCTTTGGAGCAAACAATGGCTGTTCAAAGCTTAGTAATGTATATCTCACATACTTGCAGACTATGCAGTTGGTGCTGTGGCTAAAGGTAGTGGAGGAATTGATGGCAAAACTGAAAAAAAGGATGATAAATTTCTTTAGTTTGGGAAGACAATTGGGCATTGTTTGAACACAGCAAAAGAAAAGTTTTGCTAGAATTTGTTATTTATAGCTAAGCATCTCTGGTATGCTGAGATTTATTTGGACTGTCAGGTAAATAGAAAACTGTTTATGCTTTTACCCAGTCCTTGGGATTTGGCAGGTGATTTTGAGAACTATTTTGTAAAAAGTTAAAAAGAAATATAAATACTTGCAATCAGTTTTATACAGGGGAAAAAAAGAGTCCATGTTCAGAATGTAGTGTCTTCTTAGCAATACATTGTTTATTATGCTCAATCTTCTGGTAAAAGGGATTATGTCAATCCTCAACAATAGCAAATTTGGCATTTTACTTAAAAAATTCCCAAACCTAAAAAAATCCTCTAAATTTCAACTTCCTCAAAGACAAAGGTCAAGCAGCCCAGGAGAAAAGCTGTGAGTGGTGAGGAGAGGTTGGGGAAAAGTATTATATACAGTTCCTGGGATTGAAAAAAACCCTGCTCAGGTTGGATATTCTTTACTTCTACCTCATATTCGTTATATATATGATGTTAAACATGGATGAGACTTGGAGAGGCCTCCGGAAGGGTTTTTCTCAAGCCCTGCATGCCTTGCCTGGAAAATCTGTCCAGCATCTTCCAGCATTACTGAACTCTGCATCTATGGGACTACTGTGAGAAGAAAAGAATAAGGACTGGGCATCATACTAATACCGTACTAACACAGTACGCTTCACTTCAGGCTTGAGAGCTGTTTTTATCTTAAACCTTGACATGCAAATGTTCTTAGTCATTGCCTAGTACCATAAAGCAGCTGATTTCAGGGCAGATTTCTGTTCTCATGGATTACTTCCATGTCTTAAGTGTCCACTTCTTCCAATATGGGTAAACACAAGAGTACCACATGCAGATTTGAATAGCTAGTACATCACGTCACAGATCAAACCGTTTAGAAGTAGAATATCTACCAAGGTAAAGGTAATTCCATACATCTAGCAGCATAAAAATGCACTTATGTAAGGCTTACATTCTTATAGTGCCAGGAGACTGCTTTTAAGTGCTCAAGGGAGTTCAAGAAAAGGTTGTCTTCTCTATATTAAACTCAACCTGTTTCAAGAAAAGCATCACAAGTGTGTGAGAACATTGGGTAATCCCTAGAGCTGCAGAAATGGTAGGAAATGCAAAAAATGGAGTGCGCCTCCCAGATAGTCATGCTAAAATTGCAACACAAGGCCTGTAATGGGAGGGGTACTCTGGCTATGGCTGTCTCAAAGACTGTGCCTCGCTAATTGGTATTTAGTAGTTATTCAGACATATCAGAAATGCTGGGCTCTGGAGCCAACATAGGACTATATTGGCTCTGCAAGTTTATCAAGAAGCATGTAAACAGGTCAAGAAAAGAATGCAAATCTGTTTCTGCGTTTGTGTGCGTGTGTGTCCCTGCAAACGTGTGCTGGGAAGCAGGGATTTCCCAAGGACTCCTGTCGTGTTACTGTTTGGCAGTCAAGCAGCTACAGTCATTTGCAAACAAACTTCTCCTCTGCTGCAGGCCTTAGGTCAGCAGAGCCCAGAGTTCAGCTGAAATTAGTAAGGCTTAGAGATACAACTAAATGAAATGCTCCCCTGGGTATTTTGCTGAGCACAGTGCATTTTAATCCTTTGGAGTGTCTATATGCCACGTTCCTGTTTTATACGCTACACACCAGTATCCTCTTTTCTTTGTTTCTCTGAGTTGACCTGTGAGAAGGGTCCTGCTGTGCTGCCCTCACTTGTATTGCCCTGCTGCATGGGAGAATGGGGCTCGAGGTATGGGGGGCTCTCATTACAGGTGCCAAGGCAGGTTGTTGTACTCTGCAGCTGGCTGAATACACAAGTGTTTCGGGTAGCCAGAAGCCCATGGCCATGTAATAGCACTTGGCTGGACAGAAACTACATAAATAGTAACCTAAAAGAAGGATTCATAGGCTGAACCTCTTAGAGGCTGTGTGGTCCTGCATCTCACCAAGGGTTCTTCTTGCCATCCAGCCCCAGGTGCTTTTCAGCTGAAGAAATCTATATGGTTGTCGTCTGCTTTTTGTTCTGTGAATAGATTAATCACAATTACTTGTACACTTTTTCTTGTATCTTCAGTAAATGAAGATGCAGGGTCAGATTTTGGGAGCGCTTATGTAGTCAGAAGAAAAATAGCTCTGAAGTGAGAGATGTTATTTTGGTGAAACATCTGTCTTTCTATATTAGCATTTATACTGAAAAGCAAATCTTTGAAAATCATTTCACTACCTTTAACTCTATATTTTCATAGTTAGCAAAGGATGCAACACCAGACTTTTGCTTTATATCATTCATCCCTCCTGTGTCTTGTGTAGAATTTAAATGCACCTTATTACTATTCTTAGTTATTTTCTAGAAGGTCTTAATTTAATTCCCATCCGTTCTCCCCTGTGGCCTCTGAAGAAAAGAAAATAGGTAGGGCAGACAAATTGGAAAGTAAGGAATATACTGTGTCAGCTTTTCTGATTGTGTCAGGTGCACTGCAGAAAAAAATTATCTACTTCATTATCTCCTCGTTCAAGTGGAATACTAATCAATATCAAGGACTGAAAGAACATCATTTGACAAATACAGGATGCTGCTGACAGTTCACTTTTTAAAGTGATCGTTCTTTTTTAAGAACAACTTGTGGTTAACTATTGTTTTAAATGGTTTTTAAATGGTTAAGTGTTTAAGTGTGCTATGCTATCACTTATGCCTTTGAAAAGGAAACATCACTGAATGGCCCTTTTACCGTCTTCTACTCCCCTCAAAAAAACCCAAAACAACGACCTCTTAAAATATCCTTTCAGGATCAGACATACAAAAGAATCTTTCTCATGTAGCTTGTTCATTTAGAGAACAATCATAAGAAGTTCTATTATTCTAACAGCTCCTTCCCTATGCTGTATTTTCATTTCTGGACCAAGTTTTTCATATGTTGATAATCTTTAGTAGATGATACCTAGAAAATGCGTTTAGTGTTAAAACAAGTTACATAGGATGGATTAGGCAAGTCCAAAAAATAAAAGACACTGCAGATATCATCAGGAATATTTTCTGCTTAAGATAGTTTTTTACCCTGTTAAGAACATTAACTCTCCCTCTGGCCTAAAATCAGTAGAAATCTTCATCTCTATGAAAAATACTGTATACTCTTGTGAACTCAAGAGCTCTGTTTTTCCTATTTATCTCTTCTGTTTTCTTCAACAAAGTTATAATAGGAGTAGCCTCGATTGAATCAGGAGATTTAGGCAAGTGACAATCCACCTTCTTAGGTATGATTTAATTGTAAATTTAGCCTCTTGTTTTCAGGACACAGATTTTTGACAACTCACTTTCTGCTTTAAGGCATGGTACTGAGGAGCGGAGAGCTTAGTACCCAGCATCTGATACTGTGACAACTGAGGTCAGATAATTAGTGCTGAAATACTCCTCTGGGCTTTTTTTTAATTTTATTTTTTAAACCTGCCTTCTTTATTCAGCATTGGGAAAGAAGAATTGAGCTCAATTTCGAAAATTCTGATCACATTCTTTCTGTGACCTGGTATCATATGGCGACTAAACGGAGCACCTGTATATTTTCCATGGGGCGATGGTATGTAATTGAATTTCCTAGGGTAGTATTTTTGTGTGATAGACAGTGACTGTCTCTAAATGGTTTCCGTAGCAGCAGACAGAGCAAAAGCCATGCAATTAGACACCTAATGCTAGAAGTCATCTTGATGCTCAGAACTGAAGCATATGTCTTTTTGAGTGGAGGTTTACATTCCTCCTCTGCCAGCACACCTGTGATAGTCATCAGGAGGTGGCTGTGTTGTCTGGTCTTGCTGTTCCTTTATGCATCATTGCTTAGCTGTAGAAGATCTATATGCTCCAGGACAACCTTAGAAAGGGGGAAAAAAGTGTTGAGTGGTGTTCTTGCTGGGTTTGTGTGTCTGTCTGTGCCTGCTCTCCACTTAACAGAGTGGGGACATGCAGCCTTGGCTCCAGAGCCTGTGTACCCTCAACAGTGCCACAGGGACTGAGCTGCAACTGCCGCCCCTTGCTTGTGGACAGGAGTTAAGAAAGAGCGCCATGTTTCATTGGTGAAGGTGCTAGCTGGTTCAGGAAAACATTAAATAGTGTTTTAGTCTTTAATGTGCCTGATTACTTTTTTTGAGGGAGGCAGTTAGGAGGAAGAAGTTGAAGCTCTGTTTCATCTATTCGGTTACACTTCACACTCTGTGTTCTTCACCAAAAAAGGTGTTATTAAAAAAGCAGTCAGCAGAGTGTCAGGGTGGTCCATTTACCACATATGTGACTAGAAAGGAGTATAAAATCCTTCTTATATCCAGTGCTTATTGTTTTACCTATCATAATGACGATAATGATGTAAGTTACTTTATTACATAATGCTTCTGTTTATGGGCTGAGATCCTGTTCTTCCCATTCTTTAAAAATTGCCTCAAATTTATTTCCTTCTGCATTTTGCCTAATACAAGTAAAACTCTTCAGGTCTCTACCTGAACTCTCGAGAAGCTCTCAGTATAAGATCACTCAAAACCCCAAACATTTCTTTCATAGGAAATATTCCTCCCTGTATCTGCCCTGGAAGAAAAGATGTCTACCTCCTCCTTCTTAGGGTATACTTTGCCACAGTAAGAGGTGTTTACTTTCCCTACTTTAATAGCAGCTTCACATGGCTTAATCCTTACTAATGACTGCAGCTTGGCTCTGTGCCATGAATCCACCTATGTCTGTAGACTTCAAAAAAGCCAAACTGAGAAGAATATTGGAAAACTAGCCAGAAAAACCCTCTTTAACTTCTTTGGCACAGTGCCTGGAAAGGAAGAGAGAACACAGAATCAAAATAAATTACAGGATTCAGAAGCGCATTAAATTAGCCCTAAGAAATTGCTTTCTTCTTGTATTAGTGACTAGTGATAATTTGAAACACTTCAGCCCTGGTCACTTTGTTATTTTAAAAGAAATGGAAATAGAGATGTAAGAACAGAAAGCTTGAGTAATGGGGCCAATGTTTACATTTTAAAGTAGTAACTTAAATCGAAACATTTTGGTTAAGAGGAAACAGCCTAGCAAAGAGCTAATTTTAAAAGGAGCAAAAGGAATCATAGGATAATTTAGCCTTCAAGGAATTTCTGGAGGTCCTCCTGTCAAGCCCCTTCCTCAGAGCAGGGCCAGTGGAGACAAGGCTGCTCAGGGGCTGGCAAGTTAAATTTTGAGTACTTCCAAGGCTGCAGATTCCACAACGCATGTGAGTTTTAGAGGATGAGGTGCACATTTCTCAGCATAGTTCAGAGAGAGAAGAGTTTTGAACCACAGGTTTCTCACACTCTTTATAGGTGCCTTCCTCATAGGTTTCTATGTCAGGAGTGCATTTGGTTTGATTGGTTGTTTTGCTTTTGGTTCCCACCCCCGCCCCAGTTAATAAATAGTATAAGTCTACCTCTGTGAAGAAAGAGACGTTCAAATTGCAGATGTTCATTGTTTAAATCACTATTTGGTCATTGTTCAAATGGTTCTATCATGTTCTTTGTCTCCTCTGAGGATTAGAAACCCTCCCAAAGAGGTTATGTAGGTTCAACATAAAGTGAGCACTAGTAGTTGGTGTATGTGAACTGACTCATCCGTGCAAAGCTGATCAGGTTATTTGGCTGCTGTGCTAATCAACTTCAAAAATAATTACAGCTAGGAGTTCGAAGCTTGCCTAGTACAAGCATGCAGAGCTGTTCCAGAGCTCTTCTGGATACAGAGATCTTTCCACTACGTAAGACTGCAACTTCACTGTGGTGGTGTGTGGTTTGTTGTTTTTTTGTTTTGTGTTTTTTTTTTTTTTCCAAAAAGTTGACCATATCTATACAGTAAGAAAAATAATTCAGAAAGGACAATAATTACTATAGTTTTCTCCATGGCTCAGTGGGGATAAAAGGTTGTATTAACAATAAATATAATTTATGGAGTATGCAGCACAAAGGGGATCTCCTCACTTTCTGTAGGTGAAGATAATTCTTTATTTACTGTGCCAATGTACAGTCCCAAAGGTAAGGATTTGCTGCAGAAAGCGAAATATTCACCTCAAAGCAATAGATGAAAGGATCATCACTCCTCACAGGTTTTATACAATCATTAATCTTCGATTCACCTATAAATACCCGAATCAACTTATTTCTGTTTGTGCTTTACTTGTCAGTAAATGCTTAAATGAACAGAATTTCTATGGAGGTACCATAAAGGCTTCATAAATGTAATATTAAAGCTTTTACCCCATTGGAACCTGGTAAAGTCCAACAAGAACAGATCTGAAAAGGACTTTCTTTGGTTTTTGTCTGCCAGCCTGAGTATCTGATTGATTATTTATTTGTTTGTTTGTTTATTGTGTCCTCTACATATTTCACTGGCTGTGACTATCAGAGGTGTCCTTCAGGATTTGTTTTCCAATATCTATCTCTTTGTCTCCCTTGATAGCTTTATTGTAAGGGGAAGAAGATGCAGTCTGTTTTTCAGGAGCTGTCTGGATCAGCACCCTGTTCTCTTAGAAGTTGGAGATGTACTGAGTAATGAACGCGGTGACACAATGGAGGAGATAGATGAGTGGAGTTATAAGGTTTTTTGAGCAGAAAGGGATAGTGTAGACATGCCTATTAGTACTAGGGGAGAGAAATGAGTCTCCAGAGAGTAATTCAAAGGAAGTCTTTGGAAAAGAAAGGTGGGATATTCCCCTATAACTCATAGGAAGCAAGAAGAACATAACTGGTACTCTGTCATATCAGACAGGATGCATAAATGATAAGACCTTACTTCACGCAGGTTAGAGGCTGAGGGTTCCCTTGTTATTTATCAAGGATAGCACTTTGGTGCAACTATGAATTTGAATTATTAGAGTTGTTATAGGACAGTTGTTTTACCCTATAGGCGTTTTCTATAATACATGCTATAATTTATTTTGTTTTGCATTTTGGGATTTGTTTTGCATAGAACGTTGCTGGCAATTTCTGCAGCTTGCTAACCTTTGTAACTAAGCAGTATTAGCATATGCCAATGTAACCTACAAATATGTAACTTGAGGGAAAAAAAGGTTTTGAAGTTTGTTTATATGAAAAATAGATGAGATTATTTGCAAAGAGAGATCCAACATAAGTTTAATTGAAAATATTTGCATTTAGAATGCAAGAGATTAATAACTGTAAATTTAAGAACTTAGTGTGCAGTGGTAAGCTGTCTTTCGATGAGAATAAAGTGTTGGAGAGATTTCTGGAAGAAGAAAGTCTGCAGGCATGTTTTCTAGTATTTCTCTGGAATGACCACAAAGACTCCTGAGTTTTAATCATCTTTTATTATAGTTCACCTCAGAACAAACTTCTGAGGTGGAAAAGTGCTATCGTTAGCATAAAAGTGCTATACTTAGCATAAAAGTGCTATACTTATTTTAAAGCTGGGGAACTGAAATGCAAGGTAGACTGTGGCTTTCCTAAGGTGCAGGAAAATATGTGAAGCAGAGCAGAAAGTGGCAACTCAGTTTCCCACGTCCCAGGCTGGAATGCTAACTCCTAAATGTGACTGCATTTGAAATTACAATGGAATCTGGTTGGCTGGGTTTAAACAAGCTGTCTTAGATCCTGGTAACAATTTCTCTGGCAGAATGAATTTCAGCGGAGTCCAGATTACTCTGCCTCTCATCTCTGTAGGTTATATCCAAGACTATTGAGCTTTATGAAAACTTGGTTTCATATTCCTAGTCTAGCTAATGTAAAGGCAGTTTTAGGGCCTACCCACTACACTAAAGTGTGTTCTATAAACAAACCCTATTGTACAAATGTACCCCGTTCTGTGGAGTGAGAAAGCATGTTTTTGTAGGTTAAGTCTTCTTAACTTATTAAGTCCTTGGACCTGATAATTCAACCAGGATCTCCCAGTTCTGCCACAGATACATGGATGTGTAGTGTTGGTCAGGATACTTACTCACTGTGCCCTGCAGTTTTGCTTCTGTAAATTGGAGGCAATGTTTCCTTGCCTCCGGACAATGCCACAAGAATAAATTCCTGTTCGCTAAACGTCAGGAGCTGGGGGGAAGGCAGTCATAAAAATACACATCTAAGTACCTTAGACCATTGAGGCTTTGCAGCTTTGTAACAGCCCAGACTGCTTTACTGTTGTTAAAGAGAAAATTAATATTGTACAATGTCTACATCCTGTCAATGTCTGGAAATGCAATTCTGGGAGAGAGTAGTGAAGGATGAAAGTTTGCTATTTCTCTTGTTTATTGTTTTGAAACAGAAAACTAAGTTTGTTGTTATTGCTTATAAAGTGTTCTAGAGAAAGGTTGCAGCCCGCTGTAAGCCTGTCACTGGTATGATTTTGCAAAGGTGAAGAATAATTTTGCCAAATAAATGTTTTGAAGAATTTTCTTCCTGTCATTAAATCTTTATCATTTTACTTTGTTGCCTAACTTCTTTGTTTCTTCTGCTGCCATAAAAGGAGCCACAAAAGTTTTGAGTGAGTATAACACCATTTTAATGTAATCACCTGACTGTGGGTTGCCAGAAGGCTGTATGCATGCACAGACACATACACACACAAACAGACAGATATACAAGTGTCTAGGGAACAGAGTTTTAATCAAGGAATACTCTGCAGTGAGGATTTAAGTTTATGTGACATTTAGTGCTTCTCTGACTTGGAATAACTTAATGTTGAAACAATTTTGGAACCTCCTTCTCCCTACCTCAGTTAGCTAAAGGCTCCAGGAAACAGGATTTGCAGACCACCTCGTTTTAGAACAGAGCAAACAGGATTAGAGAATGGACAGATTTTCTTCCCCTTAAGTGTTGTTATAGATAATCTTTCTGGACTCCAAAAACCCTATAGAATTGATGGAAAAAAATGATCTGTGACTGAATGGCTGAAGTGATTTTTGAGAATATAGGATATTTCGTATTTCTGTCATTTTTTAATCCAGAGCAGGTAAAAGGGTTATGCTCTGACAACTGTTGAGCAGCCTGTGCAAAATAAAGCAGTGCACATTTTACAAAATCTAAAATCTTTGTGAAGAGTTTAGATTATGTTTTGGAGCAACTTACTAATACAAATATTTACAGTAACACCAATGAGGTGAATTCTTAAGGCTGGTCTTTTAGAATTAAAAAAATATTAGTCTGAAAATGGAAAGGATGTGCTAGTATACCTTATGAAAAAATACAGACACAATTTCTAACAACAGAGACTTAATAAAATAAAGAACTTGGAGAAGAGTTAAAAATAAGACAGACCTTCTGATGTTTTATGAGGAAGTATTTTCTCGCTCTCCCAAGAGATTTAGTTAGTTCGTTCGGGAAGCTTTTTCATGCTTCATCAACAGATCTGTGACACTCATTTTGTTATCAGCTTTATGTTTTTCTAAGCTCCACTGAGAAGGAGAATGTTACATCTGAAAGCTCATCATCATTCTTTACAGTTTTTGTGCATTATCCTATGTAAGACATTCATTAACCCATAATGCAAGATGCAAATTAATCTATTCAACTAGCCCATCACAGAACACAAAAATAACAGATCTTTTTTCTTATATGCCTAATGTTTGAAAGTCTGCCAGCACAGGCACGCCGGTCAGATCTCTGTGCTGTGAGTTGTCATGAATTTTCAAGTAGTCGTATAATTAAGCAGAGTCAGCAAAAAAATTTTGATCGTTGTTTGTTTTATTATTTTTCCTTAACTATGAAGTTCAGAGCCAAAAAAACTTGTGAGTAGATGTGATATGTTCTGCCCTAGAGGCATTCTTTGAAATTGCCCACTGTTTCTCTTTTCCATATGTTTCCTTCCTGACCAAGGGTACTATGGAGGTGTAGTTTAGGATGCTTCCTCAGAAATTCACCCTGCAGTGATTTGGGTTTTTCTTCCCCCTTGAATGATATTGGGGAGCTTTAACTCTTGGACTCTTACAGCCTGGTGAAAGGATATTTTGCATTTCTACACCTCTTGCCTCTATGTTGATGTTTGAAAGCAAGAAAAAACTCTATTAGCTTAATAGGTTTGAGAATGAAAAATGCCCCAAAACTGAACTGGAGTTGAAAGCCTTCTAATTACGCGGACAAGAGCAGAAATTATGCTTCATGAATCATTCAGAACAAGCATGCTTATAATCTGCTTCTTGATTATACTTTTCAGTTGATATGTTGGAAACACCCTCCTTCCTCAGTTCATTTTGTCAGTGATGAGTTTGTCTGCCAGAACCAGAGTGGAGCTGCTCCTTTCTTTCTGGCTCTGAAAGGTTCATCTTTATTGGCTTGATTCTTTAATCATGGCAAATCTGCAGTTTTTTAATGGAAAGGAAACATGTCATCTTAGATGTTAAAGTGATGCATGAATATATTGCTATTGATTTTCAGTGAGCAAACCCTTTAATTTAGCATATTTATATTTATGTGAAGTGGATCTGAACTTTTGCTGTACTTAATTTGGTGGTGGCCTAATTACACGGTTCAATACGATCTAATAATACAGGACAGTAGAAGATTTTTCTTTGTGATTTAGTTGGCAGCAAATACTAATCTTTGTGGTTGTTATCAAAGAAAGACACCTGAATCTATAGCAGTATTTGTCTTTTCCTGGTGCTCAATTCCTGCTTTCTCTGTGTGTCAGAGTTTTGTTTATCATTTCCGGTTGTTCTGGGCTCCTCACATTCATCTTCATTACTGTGTTTTTTTCCTTCCCTCTGTGACTCACAGCAATAACTTATTTTCCTCTTAGGTTGGTAAACAACATACTGATGTGTATTCGGAATCTGATGTAGGACATTTCTGTTAGATCAGAAGCATTGACTCAGCTATCTTTAGCCAGCAAGTGGCCAGTTGGCTGAGTGGAAAGTGGCTGAGTCACTTTGGCAAATGTCTGGTTTATGGTGAACCGTGATGAATCTGACAGTATTTAAAGAACTCCTGAATAAAATTACTGCTTGGTCGAATGCTTTAAAGGCTGATACAGGCACAACTGGAGGGAGAAAAAGTATGTTTAAAGAGTGACCTTGATAATTTAAAATAATACATTCTGTGATATAAAAAAAACTTCGTTGCTATTCCATTGTGAGGATACCTAATAAACTGAACTCATTCTTGGCACGGCTGCTGAATAGGTAAATCAGTAATAAAACTATCTTGCTTTGCTTATTACTGTGCTTCATATATTCATACAAAATCCTACAGAGAAATTCCTCACTTGTTTTGCATATGTGCATATTTTCTTGATTTGTGGTATAGAATGGTATTTTAGACTGCATAGGAACGTCCTTTACAAATAAACCTGGACTGCTAATTCCTGTAATACCACCTCCCCCTGTTCCTCCTCCTCTCTTTGTCTGGTGACTAAAAGGTGGTGAATCCAAGTCATCAGTCGTCACTAGCGTAAACCTGCCGTGGTACTAGTTTATATTTCTGTTCTGCTGTTTCCGCTGATATGCTTTAGCTGAAGGTCTTAACAACAACAGAAAATAAGGGGAATCACAGGGACTTCCAGAGACAGATGGTGTTAATTGATTTTATTTTTCCCCTTCAATTGTTTTCTTAAAGAGGAAGACGATAATCCTTCCTTATCAGAGCAGAATTTTGCTTGTCACTGATATTTAGAGAGGTTAGTCTTAAAGCCCTGTATGTTTTAAGATTGTAAATAAGGTAATGCTGTAAATGTAAAACCTTAATATGTGAAGATTAGCAGGACTAATCAGATAAGTAAGAAAGTGCTTTTTATGCATTTACAATTTCCACTTGCCTTTTTTTATTTATTTTTTTTTTTTACTGCAGGGCCCTGTGCTATTATCAGCTTAAAGTGATTTAGTTATAGTTAGTCAGATTTTCTGGTAGAGGTAACCTGGTAGGGATGACAAACATTTAAATAGAGAAAGCATTATTTTTTCATAAAGAAAATAGGGTTTTTTATTAAACAAGAATTGGATGTTATGCTTGGATGCAGGATATAAGAACTGGTAGAGTCAATGTAACTGCACTAAGTCAAAGTTCTGCCATGACCCTGACTTTTTCCTAATCCTTTTTTCTTTATTAAGCTAACTAAACATTTCCTAAAGGAAAAATGTAAATTCATACTTGGATATGTTTCTAAAACTGTGGCTAGATTATTTGGTCTGCTACACCAAGTATTTAGTCTTCCTTTCCTTGCAAATGGGTATTGGAAAGGAAGTGTCATCTAATGTATATAACGTTGGATATGCAGCAAACAGTCTTTACTGACATCTGTTCCTCTTGGAAAAAGCATTTTATTTAAAGGGAGGAGGTCATCTGATCTCATCCTTTAGAGAATGTGTTGAAAAGCACCTTAGGAAAGCTTTGGTATATCACACCATTTCTGAAGCCTTGTACTTTCTAAATTACGGTTCATTCCTGAAAGATTTGCAGAACACTTCACAGAGTTTTGCCTTTCACACTTCATACACTTTTACCCTTCTGGCTAACTCAGTAACCACTTTCTTCATTTTCATACCTCTACAATGACACCCCTACTGGCCAAAAGTGAAAAGAAATGAGAAAGTGGGAAAAAATAAAAAAAGGTGGAAGTGATGGCACATGTCTGTTTAAGTAAGTGCAACAAGGATAACCTAATAAACTACAAAATAGCTCCAGAGCAGTGGAAGTGTCAAGGAGCATCTTACGATGTCCTTTTCTGAAGTATGTATCTATGGAAGCCGAACAACAGAAAGCTATCATAGGGTATAAGAAGTATGCTTTTCCAATAAGATACTATGAGCTAAATATAGTCGCGGCCTGGTGAATCACAGAAACCTCCGATCTTTAGATTTAGATTTTCAGAACTACCTGTAACTTTTCTGGCTACATGTTTGCTTTATTCTTAATCTCATAAAAGTGAATGGATATGTAAAATAAAAACTGCATCGCTTGACTGAGCTAGTGAACACAGGTATTTTGGGAAAGTTAAAAAGCAGTGACTGATTTTGTTTAAAATAGATACGTGGATAATCTATCATTTACTTGCTGGTTTCCTTTCACCTTTCTGTTTGTTTGTCTGAAAAGTTGTTTCGTCTTGTCTTTAATGTATTTTACTGGCTGTTACACCTTGTGAATTATCTTTGCCAGGAATTGTCATTTATTTTACGCCTGTGCAGGGCCTAGCACAGAGGACCCAGCCTTGTCAAATCTCTGGTTGCAAGCAGTAATATTAATAATTAAAAATAGCATGGGAAAATTAGATTGAGACTGGAGTTTGTATGAAACATAATATTGAATGTAATAAAAGAGAGTCTTTAACATATAAATGGGTTTGAGAAGATACAGAGTAATCAAATTGAACTGCATTTTTTTAGTACTTTTCATGTCATGTCTCCCAAGGTACTTTACAGCACAATAATCGTGATTAACTCTGGATTTAATCAGTGAACTACTACAGTAATCCACAAAGTGGGACAATGAGTTAGAAGAGCTTGATGTCAGTGGAGACCCTAGTGACCACGTTACAATTCGTGAAGAGATGGCAGGGAAACCCATAAAGAGTACGTGGGTAATCAATTCAGTATTTCAGAGAAATAGTTGGAATGCAAGTCCACAAACGTTTCTTAGATAACATAATAATCTGAGCATGGGAGGTTTGGGATGCGTGCTTTGTTTTAGGATGATACTGACAAATCATAAGAGAAATTCATACCACATTTTCCGGTCTGCTTTGGTTTTGCTCTCATAAATGCTTGTAAGTGCAAATATCTCTCAAATGTGAACTCTGTGAATCGCAAGTACTGGTTTCTTGGCAACCACATCAGGACTTTGCTATTTGCAGCTAGAAAGGATGGTGCATTTTCAAACAGTCTCTGAATTTAGAGGTTTTGATGGCATTGATGGTAATGGAGGTTTATGACTTGTGTTTTAATTTTTTTAAAACTCGCATTTGCAGTCCTCAGACCCCTAAGTGCAATACACCATCAATGTGGTGAGTACCAAAGTAACCTGGAATTACCTAGGTAGTGAAAAGTTAGGTAGTTTTTCCTGGTTACTATAAGACAATTTTTTAAATACGAACCTTCCTTTTAAGGTTGTTTCCTCGCCAGCTGAATTTAATAAACTACTTTTATAGTGTGTTTTGGATGGATAATGATGGGGACTCACTCTCCAAGTTACTGAGAGATTATGATGATAGGAGCTGAGGAGACAGTGTTCCTGCGTACACACCTTGGGAAAGTGGGAAGCGGCTGTTCAGGTATGGAAGAGAAGAGCCTGGAATGTGTAAAGGGTATCTGAAGCAGTGGTATGATACGACAAATTTCAAGTATAGTTTTCTCCTTCTTTCTACCTCCCTCCTTCATCTCACTGCCTCAAATCTAGTGAAAGTATTCACTGTCTTGGATCTCTCTAAAGTACAGGGAAACCGAGGGATGTTGGACAGAGTAGGTGATAATCCAGTGGCTAGGGTCCAGATGCCTGATATGGCAGCAGTACAAGTCTTAAACGTATTTTTTCTCTGACATTCTATATGGCTTACATAAATGGGTTTTAAAAAGTAGTAGTGTGGATGGAGAATTCCTTTTAAGTCTTTTATTATGGTGAAAAATTAGAACAATTTATGTTAAGATTTTATTGCTTTCTGAGCAAATGAAATCTGGGGTTATGAGAATTGTTTCTGATTTTGTAAGATATTGAATCTACTGCAGTTCAGGTGAAGGAAAGAGAAAGGTCAGTGAAAGGAGAAAAATGAGACATTTTTTCTCTCTTTGTGGATGTTGGTACAGGCTCTAGAATGTATGTTCCAAACGTGTATTGGATCAAGGTTTGAGACTGTGGACTCTTAAGATTAGAGAGAGTCTTTAAATTATACCGCGAGGGTTTTATACCCTACTTTGGATAAATGCTGGCTAGTACTAATAAAACAGCATAATTGTCATGACTGCATTAAAGTTTATTATAAATTTTCTAATTTTGTGGCACTGCAATCTGAATGCCCCAGCACATCTAACAAATGTAAATTAATTGACCTTCCCATACCTTTGGAGAACAGATAATTTTCCGATAGATACAGAGTTTGCAGTAGAAGTTTCTAAAGGAGTTGCCAGGCTTACTGTGGAGTCGCTGCTAGGAACCAGATTTCGTTCTTCATTACCCTGACCAACCTTTCCTTACTCTACCCACCTTTAACTCTGTTTTTGGAGTTAGGCCCCTTCAAAGCACGTCTGTTATTTTGATGGCAGTTGTTGGCCCTTTCGTCTTTGTCTTTTCTTTTTCTTAATCTAAACACATGTTTATCTTCTATGAAATGGAGAGAGCAGTGCTTATATAATCTTGAAGTAGTGTTGGCTGGTTCAAAGATGTAGAAATTCTTGAGCCAGAGAGCTGGGGCTTTACTTATATATCCGCACAGGGAAGAAGAAATTAATACACCCGTTGTACCTGGAACCTCTAATGCCTCCCTGGACTACTGATGGGTGCAGCCAATGCATCATATCTTTCTCAAGCTCACTCTGCATGAAGTCACATCTAGCCATATATTTATTATTTATTAAATAAAATTTTTATTATTTTACTTGCTATTATTTTCAGAATCTCTTGACACAGTTATTGAATTATGTATGCTTGTGGGTATGTTATCTTGTGCAGAGATTAAGACAGCACAGTATAGATTTCAATTTTTAGAGTTAAGTAAAATCTGGCTACATACGAAGAACAACAATATTATGCTAAAGCAAATGCTGTTACTTTTTACTACTTCCCCCTGGAAAAGGACTATGTTTTTGAGATGAAACCCAGCATATCAAATGAATTTTTTATATTATTGCATGTAACAGGATTCATTTTCTCCATCATCTAATGGATCGTGTTTATTAAATCTGACAAACTTGAGGAACTGATCTTTCAGATGTGGAGGGCAAACTACTGCCTGCATTTATATGGCATCATTGATTTATCAAGACTTTTATCTTGTGCAGATTATAGGTTGAGCTTCCATCCCTTCATGAAAAGTCCAATTATCTGTCTTAAATCTTTAAAAACTAGTACTGAGGAAAAAATTATGTTTAGGACAACCACCAGAAACATTTTATAGAAATTTTATAGGGATGTTATAGAGTTAATGAGTGGTTATTGCTTTTCTGTTCATTATTTTGATTCAGTAGAGAGTGAGAATATGACTTCTTGAAGAAAAAAATAGTCTTGATCCTGCTTTTAGCAAGGTCAGTAGCAAAACTTCTGCAGTTCTGTCTCTCAAAAATATGGATACTCATCTGTTTGGGCTGAAGAAAGGTATTTTCTTCTGTTAACAAGAGATTTTGCAACTGTAGCAGTTCTGGTTGAACTGTCTGTCTGGTAGTGAAAAGGCTGATTACTACCATCGCTGTGGGACAGAAACCTGCATCTTTTCTCCTGACTGTCCCCTTTCTGAACACTGTGGCCTATCACAGCTCCAAGCAGGAAAACTGACCTTGTTGCATGGAAATCAATGGGGCGAGTTACCACTGTCTTCAATGGGAGCAGGGGCAAGACCAGAGTTACACAGTCCTTTTAGTGGATACCTTGAATCCACCACTATTTTTTTTTTAATTATTATTTCTGTCAGTTTTACACATGCCATAGATATGCAGGGCAGTTACAGAGTGCATTTAGGGGCCACCAGATGACTCTAGGTGGAGCATAGAGCGGTGGGCGGCTGTGGGCTTGATGTGCAGTGAGGGAAGGCACCTGTGAGGCAGCCTTTAAAGGGAATTTGCAACACCTGGGTGGGGAGGGGGTGTCCTGCTGAGCTGGGTGTGCTCCAGAGAGGTGGTGGTCTGCCGAAGGTCTGCCTTTGAACAACAGCTCTCAGGTGGGAATTCTGCATTTTAGAAGTTGATTATACTGCTCATCTATACAGGTAACAAATAAGGCTTATTTGTTTGCTTTTTGGAGTCAGTTTTGTTTCCTGTGAGCTTGCGTGTTTGTATATGTTTGGAAACCTGTTTTATATTTGTGATCTAGGTGAGGCATAAACCCCTTCCAGCACTACCCTAAAGGGAGGAGATTAATGTGTACTTGGGGGCACAAAAAGTCAGACATAAGCTAGAAAACTTAGAAAAATTTATCCATGCTTCAGACCTAGCAACTCCTTTGGGCAGTGAGCTATTGAATCGCTACTTATCTGTCATTTAGGTATGGTGGGTGCCTGGGAGTCATGGACAGATAATTGTTGTGCCTGCAAAAGGCAACTCTATTGTGTGTTAAGTGATTATATATAATATTTTGAGGTATATTTCACTTGATTTGTATGTTGATTGATTTAGTGTAGCTTAGCTTTTGTATTAGCTCTTCATTGTTAGTAAACTAGAATGAGATTAAGATTTTTGTGTGTTAGGTCATGGAATTCAAATGGACAGTACAGATTGTGAAGGACTTGTACCAGGAATTACTTTGGATGTGATTATCTATTTTTATGCTGGGCAGCCCGTATTGCACCCTGCACTTCATGGATTGACTCTCTCCTGCTTGTTTTATGAAAACCTTTTCACCTGTGAATAGTGGGTGTAAAAGGCAAGTTGCAAAGACTTACTTTTGATGGTGCTATGGAGTAAGAAACAGTACAAGTTGCAAGACAATACATTGGTATGCATGGTTCTTTTTATGTAACAATATCCCCTTTGGAAAATTAGAGGATGTACGGTTAGGAGGATGATTGGAAAAACTTGACTATGCAGTTGCTAAGCTCTAGTACTAGGAAACTAAGACCAAATTTCTTCAAGCACCAGCTGAATGCTACTGTGGTTTATAATTGGGTACACCTGACTTGCATTTTAACAGACACTGTGTTTTTATTCTTCCTCTCCTAGCTACCTTATTCATACAAATTACAGGAGTTTGAAATGAAACAAGGTGTACACTCCAGGGCCTTAATTGCTAGCTACTAGTAAACAGAAGTTTTTTGCGTTAACTTATTACAAAGGCTGCTGAGCAACTGTTCTATGGTATAGTTTGCTCTTGTCTGGGGGGATGATTTTACATTTTGTGAATGCTAATGGCACATTTTGAATTCCCAGGAATTATTTTGGAGGCTGCAAAAACTGTGAGACATCTATCAGCTGGAAGGGAGCTCTTAAACTACTAGTGTGTAAACGAACTCAGAGGTTGTACTCTTTATACTCTGTGAAGTGCTGCAGTGTGCACGTTTCCAGCTGTGAGGGATTACTATGGATCCCACTAGCTCATCTAGAGGGAGGTTTTTATTTTAACCCACACTTTGACAGATTCATGTCTTGATAGTGTATGTACATAAATGTAATCCATTGATTACTTTATTTCTTACTGTTCATAGGCACTGGTTATACATTGCTTTATCAGCCATAAACTTTCATCACTGAAAGCTTGTATCTGGAGTGCTGCTAATAATGAGCAAGCTTATACCGTTGTTAACTGTCTCTGGTGTGGTAGAATGGGTTGCTTTACCTCTCAAAAGTACATCTGGGAGGTAAAAAAAGAGACAATAATTAAATGAAATGGTGAAGTCTACAAGCTGCCTTTGGGAACTCCAGCCAAGCCTTCAGCTGCTGATAATCTGAACCCATTCCTGCTTCAGACCCAGAGCAGAAATTGAGGTAGCTCCTCTAACCTAAAAGAAGGAGAAACAAACTCAATTAGTTGAAAACCAGTTTGAGCCAGGGGAAGTATGAAGAAATCATAGTGCCTCAAGTAAGAATGTGGAGATGATGTATTTATTCCAATGTTATAAGGCATGTTACAGATTTCTGCTTTCTCTCTTCACTCTTGAATTCTATGACTTACATCTTCACTGGCAGATATATGCAAAATTTCAAGGTTGTGCATCAGCTGTCCCTGAGGCATAACACAGCCCAACTAAGGCAGTATATTAACAGTGGATTATTGGATATACTCCAGCACAAGAGGTTAGAGCTACTAGCAGCTGTGTCCTGTCCTGAAGTTGTGGCACGACATGCTTACATGCTTGTATAAACAAGTACTTTGTTTTTCCTACGTGTTGTGTAAAAAAATTTTAAAATTAATAATTTCTTAAGAATAAAAATTCAAAGTTAAATCACATTTTTTAATGTAAGCTCATCAGGAGCACACCTAAAGCTGATGGACAATTAGTCCACAACACTGGATCAGTGCTAGTCCCAAGTAAAACTCTGTAATCCTATTCTGTGAGCACTTGGTCATTGGCACCAGCTCATTCACTGCTTACTGTGTGAGATGTACTCACATTGTGTTAATGTATTGGGTTTATGTGGCAAGGTTTTGGTAGCAGGGGGGCTACAGGGTTGGCTTCTGTAAGAAGCTGCTAGGAGCTTCCCCGTGTCTGACAGAGCCAATGCAGGCTGGCTGCAAGATGGACCCACTGCTGGCCAAGGTCAAGCCCATCAGCGATGGTGGTAGTGCCTCTGGGGTAGCATATTTAAGAAGGGGGAACAAAAAAAAACCCCACAACTGTGCAACTTCAGCAGGAGAGAGGGGTAAGAATATGTGAGAGGAACAACCCTGCAGACACCAAGGTCAGTAAGGAAGGGGAGGAGGTGCTCCAGGTGCTGGGGCAGAGATTCCCCTGCAGCCTGTGTAGGACCCCACTCCAGAGCAGGTAGGTGGATGAGAAAGGGGCTGTGACCCTGTGGGCAAGCCTGGACTGGAGCAGGCTCCTGGCAGGACCTGTGGCCCCATGGAGAGAGGAGCCTGTGCTGGAGCAGGTGTGCTGGTAGGATCTGTGACCCCATGGGGGACTCACATTGGAGCACTTTGTGAAGAACTGCAGCCCACGGGAAGGATTTGTTGGAGAAGTTCATTGAGGACTATCTCCTGTGGGAAGAGACCCACACTGGGGTGGTCTGTTCCTGAAGGACTGCACCCCCTGGAAGGGACCCACGCTGGAGCAGTTGAAGAACTGCAGCCCATGGGAAGTACCCACATTGGAGCAGGAGAAAAGTGTGGGGAGTCCTCCCCCTGAGGAGGAAGGAGCAGCAGAGACAATGTGTGATGAACTGACCACAACCCCCATTCCCCACCACCACTGTGTGGGAGGAGGAGGGAGAGAAAATTGGAGTTAAGCTTGGGAATAAGGGAGGAGTAGGGGTGAAGGTGTGTTTAAGATTTGGTTTTATTTCTCATTTTCCTATTCTGATTTGATTGGTAATAAATTAAGCTAATTTCCCCAAGTCACAGGCAAAACAGGCTTGACAGTAATTGCTGAGTGATCTCCCTGTCCTTATCTCGACCCATGAGTTCTGTTATATTTTCTCTCCCCTGTCTAGTTGAAGAGGGGGTGTGATAAAGCAGCTGTGGTGGGCGCCTGGCATCCAGCCAGCTTCAACCCACCACAGTGAAGTTACTTGCTAAAATAGATATAACATGGAAATTAATTTATTTTTATTGAGCAGTTGAAGAGGAAATGATCACTTGGAACTGAAGCTGAGGGATGGAGAATTGTGAAGTATCTATTGAGGTGGACTGAAAGCATCAGAGTAGAAGTGTTTCTCATTTGAATAAAACTATTCATACTCGGATTTTTGTTATTTTAATGAGGATAAATGAAACTTTCACCTTTCCCACTGTTCACAAAGGGCAAGGTATGATTATGACAGCACTGTTCCATCAGACAGTAGTCGGTGAAACATGTAGGGTGCTTTCCTGAGACATGGAGAAACATCTTTTAATCTCTCCTTTGAAGAGACTTAGACTTCTCTCAACTCTTCCAGGAGCAAGGTAAATGCCAGCTTTGTAAGTGATTACAGGAGGGTTTATGTTGCTTTCGGTATTTCCCGTGGAGGAGTTCCACTTTGCACACAGTGTGTTTGCTAGACTAAGGGAGGGAGGATGACTCAAGACCCTGACAATCAGCCCCAGGTCCCAGTCCCTACTCCAGTGTTACGGAGCAAAAGTAATTTGCATGGCATGTGTCATGTTGTTGATAATGAAGGCTAATCTAATTGTGTGCCAGTTTCAGGACTGTTTATAAGAATATTTAAAGAAAATGATAGTTTGAATTCCACAAGATTAAGCAAAGTGGACTGGGGGGGGATGGGGGTGAGGTGAGGCCAGGCCCAAACTCAGTAATTAAGGTTATGTGCATATATTGTTTTAATCTTCTCTTCTACTGTTCAATTTTCCCCTTCATCACATTTTATAGATTTTCATCTGCCTCCTGGGTGATATTTTTTTCTGAGAGCTTGTTGTGCCATTGTGACTGGAGGATAGTGTGCCTTCTTTCCTGTCACTTCTCCATTCCTGCCACTAATTAACCACAAAGACGAATTGTGATTTTTGTATGTTGTTTCTAGTTTGAGAGCTTGCCAGACCTTTTTATGGCTTGACGTGTCTGGTGTCCTTGTGCTGTGGGGCTGGACTATACCTTTAGCACTGCCAAAAAGCTATTTTCCCTAGGGGAAACAAGGATCCAGCACACTGGAGAAATCACATACACCTATGCTATTACCATTTTTTCGGTAGGTCTTTTGTAAGAGCTTTCATATCTTAAAATAGCATGAAAACTGTGAAGGACTACTAGATGAAAGTAGTGTCAATCAAAATGTCAAACTGTGTACCCTCAGTAGGTGTTACAATAACGTGTTTTTGTGAATGATGCATTTTTTGATGCAGAAGTCAAATTTTTTTTTGTCTCATAATATAGGATGTTACCAATTATTAAGGAAGTAAAACATGGAGAAGTGATTCCCAGGCAGAGTGATTCAATCTCAGTTCCTTTCCTTAAAAGGGATCTTTTTGTATATTTTTTTTCTGATTACCATTTTTTCTTGCATGAGATGACTGGGTAATTCGAAGTGTTTTCAGGCTTATGTTTTTTCAGAGGTGAAATAATCATGAATAGCTGAAAGGGGGAAGAGTATACCTCCTTTACCTTAAAATAATAAAAGATACCATTTTACCTTGTTTTCCAAAGGAAATTTGTTTGTGCTCGCATGTGTTTTTCCTCTTCCCTTGTAGTTTCTAGCCTTGTTTACTTTCAGCTGAAGTTGGCAGTAGGACAAAATCAAAGAAGAGGTGGTTAGTTTGGGGAGATCCTATTAACATTCCCTGCTGTGAAGGAGCCCCAGCACCTGGAGGAGGTGCTCCCTTGTTTTTACTATACCAGAAATGCTAGATAGATGGACAGCCTTGCATGCTTCCTGACCATGGAAGCCATTGTATTTGCTGAAACAGTTCATGCTTTAGGTTCCAAAATCAGCTACTGTCAGGACACAAATCCATGGGAAATGACACTTGACTGGCTCTGCTGCTTAAGGAACTACTTGTTATGCTTTCTTTCCCCTGCCTCATTGTGAAACCGCCATAGAACAGCAGAGACTTACCCCAGCTTTGAGAAAAATAGATTTTAGAAAGTGTGTTCTGTTAGAGCAGTAAGTGGACTGCAACATTGGATTTGTACAGACAGCATCTCTAAGTTTTTTGGTTGTTCATCTTGCTAATTTATTTAATTTCAGAACAGTTGGACAACTTTACTTGAAGCAATAAAAGCAAATGTGCTAAATATTGCTCTAGTTTTTCCAGGATGCTTCAAAGTTGTGTGTTGTTGATATCGGCTTTTTACAGCTATTCCGTATTTGAACTGTGTGACTGTCATGGAACTAGATGGAGGGGGTAGAATCCTTTTGTGGTATTTCATGTTGAATGACATTAGTTAAACTATTAACAAAACAGTTTTGTTCTTTAGGAGGGAAATGTAGTTGGAGAAATATTCTGCAGTTATAACAAAGAGGATTTACTGCTATTTTGTAGCGGGCTGGGTTGAAGAGGATGAAATTTTTAACTTTTTGGAAGCCACTCGAGATTTAAGCATTTCTGTAGTACTGACGTATTATTCAGACCAGGGAAAGGCTAACTTTCTCATAAAGCAGTAGGGGAGATACTGAGCTTCTTAATATTTCATGGAACAATATATGAGGCAGATTACAGAAGTTTCAGAGTGCTAGAGGCTCTTGGATGCAGAATTGTTTGATGAAGTACTCATGAGTTTAACGGAGCCCTGAACATAAACCACCCAGCTGTTATGTGCTGTGAACTGGCATATTCCAAGGTACCTGCAAGCTGTGTTTAGAGTTAGGGCTTTATGCGCAGCACACGAACTCTTGGATACAATATGGGAAGCTGAGTTGTAATATTCTGCACAACTGTGTTGTTGGGGAGTGAATATTGAGAAAAAGGTAATTACAGTTTTTCAACTATGATAGCTCTCTGACAGTAATTGTGCAAAGCAGCTAACCAAATACTAATATTTGCTGTCTGGTCTGAAGGGTTTTCTTGGGGTACTACCAGAATTGTGTGTTTATACTTATGGTCCCTCAGCGGTTGCCATGGAAGATCCTGGCTTTGCAAAGAATTAAGCACTGAGACTACAGTTCTGACAAGTGTTTATCATGCTTCAGCCAGAACACACTGATATCTGACTGAGCATGCGATTATATACAGTTATATCACTGTCTTTTGATAAGGTGGTGAATAACCTGTAACATGTGATTGTCATCTTTGTTCAAGGAATATAAATAACACAAAATTATTTGGGCCTTTTGGGTAATGAATTTATAGGCTTATGTACTTAAAACTTATTTCTGCTCTTTAAACTGAATGAGATATGTTTTGGTGATTGAAGACCTCATGCACAGTGGCCTCCAGGATAGTCCGTGTGGTATTTGTCCAGCTGCTGAGCAAGGCATGAAATTCATGACCTTGAACTCAACAGGACCCTCGTGCCTCTAAGCTTAATGTTTGCCTGGCTATCTTTTTGATGGTTTCCTGAGGAAGGAAGCCACAAGTGGCTAGGATGAAAAAGGAGAATGGGGAAATGAGCAAGTACTACTGGGGTTTTTATTAAAAAAAAATGGAATTCTGAACTTTGCTCCAAACTCAGCTTAAAAATTACCCTATCTTCCTCTCCCTCTTCTTTCTTCCCTCCTTGGTTTGCATAACCAACAGAATCAAAATCTGCATCCTTTTTTTTGAGCCAAAAGCTGTAAAGGTTGACTTGAGGTAGCTTTGCCAGGCTGATGGGTTACCTTGGTTGATGTATGGATTTGTGAAATCAAGATAGAGAAGACTTGTTTGGAAGAAAACCTTGAATTTCTAAGCTTAAGTGTCACTTGTTTGTTTTGTATCTGCTCTTTACCCAGTTTCCACGTGAGTGGAGAGCAGTGCTTGACTACCTAGCAAATATTTGGGCTTTGTTGATTAATCTTTTCAAGGTGCTTGTTGCTTACTTGGGTATGCCAGGACCTTTGTATGCTTTGTTTTGGTTCTTAACAGTGGTCACATTCTGTATTTTTAGTAGAGATTTGACTTCTGATTTACTTTTTTTAAAGTATCTCTCTAAGTTGAAATATTTTCTTTAATAGTTTGTGTTGTAGTGACTGCTCTTCTAGCAGTGTGTTTGCTTGTATGAAAGTTGGTCCAGCTTCCTGCTCTTGCAGTTGTCACAAAACTCCATTTGTGTGAATGCTATTGGCCTATCTTTGCTATACAAAAATGCAATTGCATTTACTTACAGTGTAGTCTTTTTTTTTTACATGCTGAGTCTGTTTGCTTTTTTTTGGAAAATCTATCCTTTAAAACTACTGTGCTTGATTAGAGATGTATGGCATGGGTTAAGCTATTCAATTTAAATTGAAAAAAAGCTGAGAACTGTCTGCAGCTCACTGAAAAATGGTTCTTACCATCTTTGAAAGATGAATCTAACGGTAAGTTACTACAGCTGCTTTTTTTGGGTAATAATTACAGTAAGTGTTATTTCCTCTATTTAAAAACAGAACACTTTTAGTATCTTTTCACTTATTGAACTGTTCTTTTAAAAGGTAGAGGTGAATGCTACCTTAGTAAAATAAGGTAGCTAGGATTTAAAACTGAGGAAATTAATAAGATAAAGCATAATTTTCAACTACAAAGATTTCTTCTTTGAGATAAAGTAAGTGTCTTAAACTGATATGGAGACTACATGTTATTAATAGTAAAACATTTATTAAAAATCTGTAAAGCCCTCTGAGGAAAATGTACGAGTAAGTCAAAGATCCTAATCTATCAATGTAGCTTAGAGCTGGTATGATCAAATTTGGATCTCAGTAGTGGTACTTAATAAGAATAAAGCTGCATAAAGTATATTTATTTGAAGCACAGTAGTTCTTCATTGGTATTTGTCCTGCCTCTCCCATAAATAACCTTGGCCACTTAGGTCAAGTATTTTAAATACCAAAGCAAGAGAAAAGTAAAAGATATACCATTCTAAATATTGGAAAATAGATATTTTGGGTTTATGTGTGGCGTTTTTTTTTTCTTACTGAGTATGAATTTTCTTCTGCATGACGGGAATAATGTGCAGTACTTTATGGCTTTAAAACTTATCTATAATGTCAGAGGTCACCTCTTTTAAATTTCAGACTCTTCAGAAACTTTGCTTACCAATTCAAACCTATTTGTTAAAGAAAGTTTGTTCTAAAGTTGTTTCTAATTTGAACTATAGAGTTAGGATGAATTTTAATGTTGATTGCACATCATGTAACATAGACTTTACATGGATTCTGAAGTGTCAAAAGGCATCTTGCATGATTGAACACTATGTCTTACCAAACTTTAATGTATTCCCTATAAGCAGCCTCTTTTATAGAATGAAGGAGTTGAAATATTGAACAGGGTTTTTTTCTGTTTGTATTTAATCTGGTCATTTTCTTGTTCCCTGCTAACTGTAAAGCCTCTCTTCCTGAATAACTGGGCTCTCAGGGAGGGCAAAATGAAAACTTATAAATTTTAAAACATCTCATAAAAGTGATCTAAAACAGCCTCATGGTCTATAAAAATGTTACAGATCGTAAGTCATGTATCTGGGGACCTTCTAGAGGTAGATGCAAGTGTTGCTGCTTATCGGGCAGTTCCCATTTCTAAATGTGTAGGGTTTTATGATGCTAAAGCTGTAACCTGTAAGTGGAGCAAGACGGAATGTGATCTTTTTGGAGCTGAGACAGTATTTATTTTCAAATCTGGGGCTGGAGTAATGAACAAGAATTAGACATTGGGATGAACAAACATAAAAATCTGTGAATCTTTTCAGGGATCAGGAGAGTTAGAGATGTTAGTATGAATATTGCCTCCATAGGGTGGTATATATGCAGAAATAAGTATTATGAGTGTTAACAGAAGCTTAAATGTTTCAACTCCATCAGACTTGGGATTCCTGCCTTTTGCCTTCCTCTGGTTTAACAGAAACTCCTGGTCTCGCAACAATAGAATCCGATATTTTCTTTGCAATTATTAGGTCCACTAACCCTATTTCCTTTTATTTGTAAGGTGTTGCTTTGTTAATTTCTTGCTTTGTTTTTATGGCATTAACTTTTGCCTTCTGTAAAAAATGTCTAGATTAACCAATGGGAAAATCATAACCTGCAAAGCAGATATAGGTGTAACCTCAAAGTTTTGCAATGAGAAGCCTCAGTCCTTGGAGAATTGCTGCGAGAGAGATGAGGTCACTTGCTGGAGCCACTTAGTCTTTATCTTCTCTCTGGAGAGCTGGGTATAAAGGTGACACATATAATGAGGGTGCTTTTCTATACATTTGTGCTCAGAGCAGTTAAATACAATCACCTACCCCTTCCAGACACGTCAGAGTAGCCTCTAGAGATCGAAGTTGGTGAGACTCTGCTGTCAGAGCTTGTGATCAGTTAGCACCTCACAAGATCAGATATTAGATGGTAACAACCTTTGTGCAGCCTTGACTTGGACAGAATTCAAACTAGTGATCTATAGCAAAAAAAATTGGTTTGTGGTTTGTTTTTTTTTTTTTTTTAGAATTTGTACTGCCAAGGTTTTCTCTTTAAAGCTCGGCAATCCCGCTGTCACTATTTGTTTTTGCACTGCGGGAACAGCATTGATCTTCCTCTCGTGTGTGTGATGCAGGAAGGGAACAAGGCATGCAAGATTAGTGGCTGTGCTCTCCAGGACACCATCACTGTCTCTTTTTGGACAGGAAAACTAAAGCTCGAGATGACTAGAGATTATGTCTAATTCAAATCAGTCAACTCTCTGTTAGTTTGAAAAGATCCTTTATTTGTTGGAAGTCTGCATCTGTGTAAACTGGTGGGGATTCCTGATCATTAATCAATGGACATTAATGGTGATGGAGAATAAATTTTCATTTTGACAGGCTTTAATATAACAAATTGCAGAAGTTTGTCACTGTGGGGGGTGGTGGGTGAAAATGGGCTGGAGTGAAAGAGGAAGGAGTCTGGATATATGTAAAATCCTATGGTTCTCGCCACTGGGTGCACTTACAATGTCATTGTTACCTAAGATAAAAAGGATACTTAAGAATTAAGGACTTTTCCCTGTCATGCACTCTGAAAACACCCAGAGGAGGTTCTACTTCCCTCTCGGTACAATAGGAATAAGGGTTAAGAGAATTCAGGCACGTGAGTTTCAATTCAGTTGTTAGAAGACTCACAGGAAGGCTATGCAGAATTCACAAGTCTCTCTTCAATTTTCTTTCCCAAGAAGAAAACTGTTTCTGTGCTAGCAAGTTCTTGGCCTTAACTCGCAACTGCTCATCATCTCAGCCAACTTAGCTGTTCAGCTCCTTTGGCTGAACATATGAGGGATCACTCATCCAGCTGTGGACAGGCCTCCCCAGCCCATGTACTGAAGATGACAGTGACCCCTAGTAACCAGCTGAGAAATTCTTTGGCTGTTTGTGGTGTTGGTCTTTCCACCTAGAACTGGGGTTGAGTGATGCATTGTACTCTCAGCGTATCACTGTGACACAAGACAAGTTTAGACAAGTTTGTTGCTTTTATTTTTTTCTTTATTTTTAGTTGGAGCAAGGCTTGGACATATGTAAGTAAAGTAGTTTCTGTTGAAAGGAGTCTTCTGTTGACACCATGGGAAAACAAAGTGCAAGGGTAGTAATCCAAAGGACTATACAACAGGATTGTACCTTGATATTATGCTCAGAAAAATGTGGCATTTTGAGTTTTTTCCTCCTTCTGCTATGATTTAAACAACAGTAGTATCAATTGCTTTCCATTGCAAGCCCATTCCTGAATGATAGTCCTCATCACATTTCCACCCAAAACTCCCTTTGGCTTTTGGTGATCTAATCTATTCCTCTAGTGAATCAGCCAGTTTTGACTGATTTAGATTTTTAAAAAATTCAGGTTGGTTGGATAAAGAGCTGAGCTCACCATTTCCAAACTTATTGTTACCTCATATAGAGAACATTCGTTCAAAAATGGCTATTGCAGCACTCTTTTCTTTGATATGCACCTGTATCCGTTGCTGAAATGTGACAAAAAGGCTCTTCCTGTAATAAAGAGTTCCTTTTTTTGATGGATTTTGTCTTTGGGAAATAGACACTCTATTCTCACATCCAGGCTGGTGATGGTTCAGAACAAGAATGTGCTTTATTTTCACCTCATAGAGAACACTGAAGAATACTGAGCTAATGAAAGTGCCAGTACCTGTATCAGTTATTTTTTTTTTTATTGATGTGACAAAACTGCATGCCCAGTTGCAAGCACAGGGAGACAGATGAGCCAAAAAGGTTAATTACTTCTCATTTTCTTACCCTTATGTTTATTTCAAATGCTCATCTCTTTCAGTGCCTGAAGGTGGCCAATTAATCTTACGTACTTTTGTTTCTACCAAAAGAACGGTTGTGGTACGTCTCGCTGTTTGTTATAAAGGCATGAAAAGTTCTGTACTGGGGAAGAATACCATAAAGAACAGAAAACTGTTTTGCTTTCAGAAACCTTTCTGAGGGGCTGTTTAAAGCTAAAACTTGTAGTGAACTTGGTGTGAAAGTTCTTCCATCAGGAAGATCAGGGTTATGCTTGGAGGGAACCATGGTCTCTACCTTTCTTCAAAGTAGAGTAATTTTGTTCCCTGCAAGCTGTATTCAGAGGTAAGGCTTTCAAATAGAAACCCCACACCAGGGAGCCAAGCCCACCTCCCTTAGTACAGTGTCTGTACTTCCCAGCTTCTCTGTTGTTAAATGATTTGCATCGCAGTGGTTTTGTCAGTGCATGCTCTGATTCTTCCCTGGCTCTATGGAACAGGTGATGGAGCTCTGCCCGGTATCGCACTACTTCCTTCCATAGCTCAGAAAAATAGGGTAAATCAGTGTGAGTTTCTCCTGTGGTGCCATTAAATCAAGCCACATGTTTACTTTTTATGCTTATTGCCCTCTCTTATATTTTTCTGTCATCTCAAAATATGTTCTATGAGAAGCTATATGGATACAAAAAATTGGGTAACAGCAATTCTTCCTGAGTTCTGCAGTCAGCCATTATTTTGTCTATTAAATCAGAAAAAAATAGCTTATTAAAACAAATGTAAGAAAATATTTTTGAAACCCTGCATCGTCCATATTTTTTTTACAAATTCCTTGCCACAGAGCAGTGTTAGGGTTGCTCAATATCCAGTTTTACTGTCTGAAAGTTGCCTCTTGTCTGTGAAAGAATTGGTAATATATCAGGAAATTTATGCTGAAAGGATGTCAGCATGAAGTCACCATGCAGAAAGTAGGATCAGAAGTCCAGGAAGTTTAATTATTAGAAATAATGTCTGGCAGATAAAGGCAAAGCACATTAGAGATGAACCTAAAGACTTGTGCAGAGGGATCTCTCTGTGATCTTCCTCATAAAATAATCAGATTTTAAAATATTTTAAGGGTTCTTCCTCTTTTTAATAGAAGACCTCTTTATTCCTGTTCTTCTACCTTTTCCTTTGCAGTTCAGTGTTATTCAGAGCCTCTGATCATGTCTCATTTAGGATGTCTCCATGTCCTAAAAGGTGTAAAGGCTAAAAGGCATAGCTGTAACAATACTTCAGTGCTGTGTAAACTGTGCCAGTAATGTGGTGTTGAAAAGAAAAAAGCAAAATAATGAGTTTTTGATGCAGCTGCATTGCTTTTAACAGGTAATCTAAGCAGTCTTCTCAATGTATCTTATAGCATACTTCAATTTCACTGATGGGAACTCCTCAACTAGCTGGTTTCTCACAGAAAGCGTTTTTGGTTGACTACTACCAAGAAATTTCGGGAAAAGAGAAGCTTTGTGATGCTGTGAGATATTCTAGTGAAGCCTCCCTGGATTCATAGACCTATTCCTAAATCTGTCAACTGACGTTGTGTGATTTACTTCCTTACTGGGAAGGAGTGATTTCAGGTGAGGGAATGCTGAATTGCTAACACGCAAGTATCTGGGAAACGTGGCTTACTCTTTGAATAAGATGGAAGGCTGTACCCTCAAAATCGAGAAACACATTGTACGGCTACTCACCTCACAAGATGGATGATATGCTTTGAAGGTTTTTTTGTGTTTATCCAGGAGAAAGGATGTGCTGAAACAGTAACTGTACGGGGCACAGGTGGTTTTCAGTAGTTCTCAAACAGCAGTGTCCTGTAAGTGAGAGGCTCTGGAAGGTTTTTGTGAAATATGTATGAGGTAAAAAGCTATTTAATTTGAAGCATAATATGACCTGGAAAAAAAGTGGAATGTTTCCATAATACAATTTTGCGGGGATTTGCCTTTTTCCTCATCTTTGGAAAGCATTTGTTCATCTCATGCTGTGATGTAATATACCACGTAACAGGAGAGTTGGAAAAGAGGTGGTCTCCTCTATTCTTTTACAATATTTTGTTTGATATGTATTCCTCCTTTGTTACTGCACTCTGACAGGTTAACATCTTAAAGCTTTCCATTAATAAATACCATTTATTGGAATTACAATATTATGGTAATTCCAGTGGTTGGGTAGTTTAGCAAGTAGAATACCAGGCATGGACTCAGGAGATCCTTTCAGCTTTGTCCTTTCTTTTACTCTGCAGGGCATGTCCAGTTTGCTTTGCCATCACTCAGTTTCTTCCCCTTCAGAGCAGGGTTATTGATACTGCTTAAAGATCTGTTTGTATAATCTCATAAAATAAGATATTTTTTTTTCCCCCACCCTCCTGAATTTGCAGTTCAATGGCTTTTTCTATTGTTGTTTTATTAAAAGACGGATGAAGTTGTCAGAGCTTCTTTGATTGCTTTCCCTTTCCAGGCTGGTCATTTCCCTGGACCCGAATTTAATCCTTGGCCTAGAAGAAACTTGAATAAGCAGTGCTGAGAATTAATAATTTCTCTACTTATCAAGTTGTGATGAATGTCCTTCCTTACAAGGCTTGAAAAATACCTAATTAATTCTCCTTGGATGTTTTTGTGCTCATTTTTATTCTGCAGTAGAGGTTAAGATTTGAAAAGCAAGACTTTTCACACCCTTTCTTCCTGCAGACCTCTGGTTCTCAAAGTACAGAGCTGGTCTTTACTGGACAGGATTTAGATTGGATATAATGAAGCTGATGGTGAGTGGTGAAAGATTTCTACATAAAATAGCTAAAGGAGTGGCAAGAGCGCTGATGCGATATAGGGCATCATCAGCTTCACTGCTAAAGGAGATCGCTAGCCAAATTAATGAAGAATGGGAACTGCATCAAATCTTGCAAATGACGTTTATGAAAAAGAGGAATGATAGTTTATTAAAGGCTTCTAAAGCTGAAAATGTACACATTTCCATTTTAAGCCTGGTACAATTGTGCATAAGTTAGCGTGCAGAAGTCAGTACATATTTATTGTATAGCTCTTCAGTACTTCCTAAATAGCTGTTTAACACACAATAATTATCGTATTCAGCTTTAATTAAATGTAAAGTCATGCATATTGGAAACACATTTACACATTTTTTTCATAGTGTAATGGTGACAAAGTTTTTTCTTCTGGGTATTTCAAATGCTAGTTATGAAAGTAAGATCCAGTATAATTGTTTTGCTTTTTATAAGAACTGGTTCTAGTCTGGCTTTCTTGACCCATCGCCCCTCTCTATCTTCCCTCCCATCCAGTAGGATTTGTAAGTCTGAAAAACCAAGATTGAATTGTTAAGTTCACTACTCTGAAACCCTGCCAGCCTATACTCAGTAATCCCAGAAGAATTAAGGAAAAAGGGGGTGGACTGTCACATTCATTCACATCATCTTGGCTGGTTATCGGGTCACAAGCCAAAGGGAAACAACTGCATAACTGCTAAGGCAGAGAGATTGGCGCTGTCATTAAGGGACTGTGAATCAAACAGGTTGCTCGTGAGTGTATGGGCGCAGCCCTTGGGGCAATGCTAATCACCAAGATCGCTGTATGCTGAAGGTCCTAAATTGTATAATCGCTCATACTGAAGTCACCATGATGCCACATTAACATATAGAATCCTTTTCAAATTCTACTTTAGTGGATTTGGAAGGGAAATCCTTAGATATCGACGTTGATGTGAAACCCGTCAGCACTGTAGAGGCTGAAAATGTGCTCTGCAGTGAGGAAACAATGCCGCTGCTGTTGGAGACCCTCTTATCATACCTCCTTTACTCCATGAAGCATCACCCTAGCACCTTGCACTCTTATCTGCTTACCTTCTGTACGCTTTGCTTCCCAAGGCCTGCACCTGCATCCTCACCTGGAAGAGCACAGCTTGGTATCTGGATGCTTTTGAAGGGGAGGAAGGTGGAAGGAGACTTTGGTCTTGCGCATTATGAGGTTTCATGTATCTTCTGGCCATGCTGATGCGCAGACAAGAAGCCACTTGATGCAATTGTGCAAGCTCTGTGCTCAGGGTGGATCAGCTGCGGCCTCATAATGGGGTGACAAGAGGGCTGGACTGGGAGCTCTAGGGGCAAAGATGGCCCCAGGAGTCTCAGACTGCTTGTTGTCAGGGTTGGCCTTGCTTATTGCATTCATTCACAACCTTTCATGTGTCTAGCTGAATTAGAAGAAACCAAACTGTGGAGACCCCCTGGGAGAAAGGGAAGGGATTCTCACTGCAACTTTGAACTCTAATTATTTGCATCTATGCTACCGTGAACCTCCAGATGGCATGTTGATCTGGTTTTTTTCCAGTGCGATGCACCCTTCAGGGAATTTTCCTGAGGAAGAATGAAACATATTTGAATCTGCATTCCATCCTAGTACCCTGCGAATGCCTTGTAAGCAAGACTCCCTTGTCTGGCAAGAAGCGTCTGTGAATTAAGAGCAACTTGGGTTAGGAGTCCACATGCCAAATTAACTTAGTTTCATTCAGCAGCCCCAACAGATTTTATTTAGCAGGCAGTCTGTTCTACGTTTGGGTGATCTGCTGACATCATGTGCTTCCTTCCTCTAAATCATCCAGGATGAAAACTGGGATTTTATCACGCATTGAACACATACACACACTTACTCTTTCTAACCTACTAATGCAAGATGGAACTCGCTTATTTTAGCTAAATAGGCTCTTGACATGTGCAAGTGCTCATCATAAATATTTTCTTTGATGAATCCAAGACATAGAACGTAGACCAGCGTTCATTTTTACAAACCTTCAGGCTCTTACTGCGAAATGTTATAGATTATGGAACAAGTCTCCTGCTATTCCATATATTTTTCAATTGTGATTTACTTGTTTAAGCTTCCTTCCCTCCCACTTTTCTACTTGCTTTAGTTTTTCTTCCTTTAAGCTTTCCAGATACTTTTTGTGCTTATTTCCCCATATAAAAACATAATCTGCCCGGCATGATATCACAACTGATGATGAAGCTGTAGCTAATTGTGATCTTATCAATAGGAAATATAGATTATTTTTTTTCTTATTTATGGAAAAGTAACAGCTAGAACATAATTTCTTTAGTAAAAAAGAGCCTGTCTTCATTTGTCATATATTGAAAGAAAATGGACAAGTATGGTAAACAGTGGCAGCTTTTATCTGCAGGCATATCTCCATCGATTGATTTTTTTTTTTTTTTTGGTTTATGATTTGAAACTGACAGGCTCTATAAGAATTTTCTTTTCAAGAAAAATACATGTACAACATCTGCACTCTGTAGGTGAAAACCTTAATCTCTGGGTATACTTGGTTGTTATTACACTGCAGTGGAGTTGGTTCCTCAGCCATAAATTTCTCTCCTTTGAACAGAGGCAGTTAAGATTGGCATAGCTGTGCTGCCTCTAACTTTCTGTGATGTGCTTTCCTGTCTGCTTACAGTAGCTGCAGTGATGCTTGATTTGAAAATTTGAGAGAATGAATTATTTCATGTGAGTGTAGCTTTTAGTTTCCTTTACTGGAGTTGGTTCCCTGCTTTAAAAGGGCTCCGAGATCAATATGCTTGTTTGGTAAAATACTTAAGGAAGAAAATTCACCTTTCTGAGAGAGGATTTCCAACCCATATAGTCCCCAGGAAATGGAATTACAAAATCGGAATTATTGCCTGACCAGCAAAGGGATAAGTCCAATTTAAAATAGGGGATTTGTGCTTGTCCAGCTGTGCATCTATGTTAGGAATACTAGTTACTCTGTGAAGTAGCAGGCTTCGTAATTATTTGAGAAAGACATTTTCATTGTAGCAATTCACTCTAACTGTCCTGTTTTTCCAATATGTACAAGCAGCTTACCATTTATTTCCACAATGCAGATAATTGCCAGTTAAAACAAACAAAAGCCCATCACGTTCCAAAGTAAGGTCTTGTCATGAAGGCAAAAAACCCTCTGCTGGTGTGAAGATACTTTGAATGATGCTGGAATGGAATTGTGAAAATATAAGAATTCTTGTTTTCACTCCCAGTCACCTTGAGTTTTAACAAACATACAATGCCCTCAAAAATCAGCCCAGCCCCAGTAGTTTAGGACCACCTCTTGGGTGATCTAAGTTGTTAGAGCAAAATGTACATATTCAAGCTCATATGTTGCTTGAATCATGTGAACTATAATGTGGGAACTATGGGTGAGAGGTTGAAGTTCAGTTCTGTTTTCACTTGGGACCACATAAAAATTCCAGAGAGTTTTCTTCTTTCCTGTGCCCAGGAAGGAGCTGAAACAGTGTACTGTATGAGCAGCAGGTGGTGTGAAATATCCTCATTACTGTTGAGATGGACATAGTCTCCCAGTGGGGATGTGTAATAAAATTCTTGTATGTAGGATGCGCTAGTTACACAAAGATTCATCTTTTCAGAAAGCATCTGCTGAGAAATATATGTGGAACTAGGAAAAAACACCAAACACTGTTCTGTCTCATCTTCTGTTTTGTGCAGGAAGGCTGAGCAACCATGCATTTGGGAAAGGGTTAGTGTTTCCACAGCTCAACCTCTCAGTCTCTGGGTCAGCCTGTGCTCCGCTGGGGATGTGGCTTTACATATCTGTCACACCCAAGCTTGTCCTGTGGTTCTGATCTCCCTTAGGGAAGGGCTAGCAAAGGCATCCTAGCTCGGGAATTTGAAATTGTGTTGTAGCTGTTGCTTCGCACAAAGTAGAAGACTAGAAAGGAAGGGGCAAACATCATCTCTGTATTTATTTCTCATCTCCTGCCCTCCCCTTCCTTCCCCCCCGCCTTTAATTTTTTCTGGCAGAAGCAGTTGAACTCTGGCCTTGTGCCAGAGGGTAGGGAAATAAAATGAAAACTCTGAAAAGTTTTTGCAAAGTTATTGAAGACTGGTTGATGCTTTGCTCTCTCTGTGATTTATATTGGGACCCATGAGGTTTGATCTGGTTAGGTGACTTAGCCTAGGTGTATTATATACATTTTTGTCTGTGGGTTTTGTGCCCAACTGCTGAACATTGATTTGAATGGAATCTTATAACCACTGATGTAACTGCATACATTTTTTCAAAGTTATAACTGACATGGAGGATGAATGATTAGAAGTAATATCTGCAACTAAAATGTCTTGTTCGTTACGCGCTAAGCTATGGTAGAAGTGCAAGAAGCTGGAAGACTCTCTCAGCCAGCCCCGCTTGGTCAGCAGTGGTAAGGCACAGCATTGAGTGACGCCAGGTGTGTCAGCTGTTTCCTTCAGATCCTAGCTAGACACAGCAGCTGTTCAGATCCTCACTGGTAGAATCAGGAGCAGTGAAGGTTTCTCCCCAATTGTCAGTGGCCATAGGAGTACACTGTAAAAATGTTTTTTTTCCTTTTTTTGACCTGTTAATATCTGGTGACTCTTGTTTTTTTCCATCTGTAACTTTTGTACAAAATCATGTGCCGCTCCCCTGGGGATAAACGCTTCTGGTTTTAAGACACTTCATGGGAATGAGTAGGTCTTGCAGTTTTCATTTTACAGAGATCATAGAAACCAGACTTGCAGGTGCATTTCCAGACTTCAGAAACAAGCCAGCAGGTAAGCTACGGCGTCTGCAATCTGTAGACTTTCTGCTCTGTCTCTGAAGCACCAAGGGCACCTGTGGCATTGCATGCAGAACAAATGTGGTGTAGAAAGCACTTTGTAAATGAAATTACATGCCTCTTTCAGTTGCTTGTACTGAGGAGGAACTTGGAATAGCTAACTAGAAGGAAAAATTGTTCCTTGTTTAATTTGTGTGCCCTTCTAAGCAAGGTACTGCCTATAAACAAGCGTTACTGCATAATTACAAGATAAAATGCATGAAAACTTTGAAAATATGTAATGCTGTTCTTTATTGGATCAAAGTACTAGCAATTTTTTTAATAGGCATGTTACTTTGGCTATCATTCATACAGAACACTTCAATTAATTTTTGTTAAGTTTTATGCATAGTTCATGGAAGAAATCTGCTTAAAAACTGCCTGCAGTTATCAATACTCATCCATTTTATTTTGGCTGTGGTGACTAACACTTTTGCCTACTTGCTTATATGGCACTTAAGGAAAGGCCACCGTTCTTAATCAAGATTCTAAGCCTTATCTCAATATACATAATTCAGTAATTATTAAAATTACTTCCTTCCTGCTCATCTATTTGTTAGTGTAACTCACACTTAATAATTTGAGAGGTTGAGAGCTGTTGGCAGAAAGTCAGTGTTTACATGTGTTAATTTACTGGTTTATTATTGGTGTTCTGTGAATTGCAATAGTCCTGCCCCTTCTGTCATGGATTTATAATAAAAATATAAAAATTAATACTTAGTTACAGACATAGGTATTAATAAAATCAATGATATGATACATCCTAAACTGTAGTATTATGATGCCAGCCATCTGAGACTGGATAAACTAACCTGAATTAGAAAAGTGTTGTGGGAGAGGCTGTTGAAGTAGTAAGCCAAGTTATTATAAGTAATATTATTTTGCATGAAGAGAGGTGGATATTCTTAATGTCTCACTTATTGTTTGAACTTCCAGCTTCTGGTTTCATTGGCCATGGGACACAGACATGTTGGCTTAAGCTTCTTGAACACTACAGAATTGCCCCGTCCCACCTGCCCCAGACTTTCTGTTTCAAACTGAAGCATCCTGGTGGAGCTTAGCGTGGGTGAGGTTTTCTTCTGCTCTAGGAGGCAGGGCACTGCTGAAATAACGGCATACTGAATGCATGGATCATAAAATATACACAGACTATGTCCTTTTAAAACTTAAGGGTAGCCTTCTGTGATCTCTGTAGCTCATATGGGTTTTTTTCTGTTACCATTGCTATGCTCAGCTGCGCCTGCAACGAATAGCAGAATTGAGACTAGTATGAATGCCTTGCCCTTACGAGTTGAAAAAAATTGCCCTGTATAAAAAAAAAAACAAACCCAGACAACCCCTTGACATCTCCCCTCTTCCTCTTATACTCAACTGCAAGCCAACTTCCCTTACGTTTGACTTGGAAGTAATTTAGCTCCATCTGGCTACAGAGGTCATGTGGGTCGGTCTCAGTGTTGGAACAGGCTGAATCCTTGAATTTGGAAAAATCCTTGAATTTGGAAACTGCTGCTTAAAGTATTTAAAAAGAAGATGAAATATGATGCTGCACTGTAGTTGTCATCCTGTGTTGTAGCTGATGTGATGGACCTTTTGAAAACTGCATATTCCACCCAACCAATTATTGGGGCAATTATTTTGGAGGCTTTTTAAAGACACTGAGGTGTCAACAGGTAGAAATCCTAGGGCCCTGCTTGTGAGTCCAGAACTGCAGCACTGCCAGTAGTCATGTGGCCCTAAAGCAGGCTGCAACTCTGGGATAGAAAATAAGATTTGTTTACCGAGCAGTGTGATCTTAGCCTAACTAAACTTCTGTTTATTTTTCCATGGTATAAAGCAGTACAGGACAGTACTGCTGCTGTATATGTACAATCAGGTGCTATGTTAAAGAATTCAGAGACTTCCATGGTGTTACTCCTCACACAACAAGGTGGTGGACCCACCTTTGAGTGGAGAAAACTGCAAAACCCCAAGTTACTTCAAAACCTTTGGATCCAGATGAGATCAAGAGAGGTAGGAGTAGAAATTATTATTATGGCCTATGCTTTCCAATTCTTCTCTCAAGAGTTGACGGGTTGATGAGATTATTGTAGGGTAGAACATGGAACAGCGTTCACTTAAAAAGGTTTGAACAGTTTGCCTATGCTTGCTTAAAAGACTCTCGGTCTCTTTCAGAGTATGCCGTTAGGTGCCGGGCTGGCCAAGGGGTGCAAAGGTTTCCTAATTTCCATCTTGAAAGATACTATGTTCCAAACAGCAAAGGGAAGAGTGCTTGTCTCTGTTCTAGAAACCACCAAAGAGCGAAGGACCTCTTCCAACACTTGCAGTTTTAAATCTGAAAGAATATTTAAGATAAATTAAAACCACAGTTTAAAATAACAAAAGCAGCTATTCAGAAAACTAGTAATGAAGTTGGGGGGGTGGGGAGGGAAGTACAAAATCCATGGTAAGACTGTAGAAATAGTTAAGAAAAGGAGGCTATGGGACAGGGAGTCATCTTGCTAAGCACAGCAGTCTAATGTCCAGTTTCCATAAGGTCATGCCATTTTCAAAGGTATACAGCTACTGTGTAGGAATGATCTGCAGGAAATGAATGTGGTGACCAAGTTCCATGAACTAGACATTTCCTCAGACTATGAAACTCGTGCATGTATTTGCACTTGTTTATGATAATGGCAGCTTGAAAATGCTACCTGCCACTGTTAAAATTTCTGTTAGCATTTCAGTTGTGTTCGCTGAAGCTAGCTAAATGTTAGAGAGAAGAAACTAATTTATGTCCCATTAATAAGCAGCACAAGAATAATAGCCAACATTTATTTGAGGTCTGAACTTCCAGATTATTTATAAAAGCTGCAGGAGGATATCCTCCCAGGCATAATATTCCTCTAGGATTGCCTTAAAATATATGGCTTGGGGTTAGGTGTTCAGATTGTCATGACTTGTTGACATTTGATTGTGGGGCTCTTGGAGGGTGGGCAGGGACATAGTGATGCTTATACTGTAAAGCTTTTTGCTTAAAAAATACAAAGTAATGCTCTTCTATTTCTACCCATATTTCCAAAACAAGAGTGCAAAACTGTTGTCAGCATCTAGATTTTTAAAATGAATCTTTCTTTTTTGTAAAAAAAAAAAAAAAAAAAAGGTGGTTTAGTTACCACAGAGATTCAGTCCATTGTGCTCTGTTTATTCATACCCTGAAGCATGTGGAGCTTACAACAGGACCACTCTTGAAAAGCAACAGATTTTGGTTTCCCTTCCTGCTTGCTGGCCTCAGAATGAAGAGCCATCTCAAAACAACTGGATTGCAGCTGTCCTTTTTCCCTTTCTCCCCTCAGTCCCTAGTGCTTCTCTGTTATGCCCAGGGACCATTACTTCACCTGAGAAAATTCCTAGCTCAGGTTGAAGAAATAAGGTGAACCGCTTCTGTGGCAATATGCAAAGACATTAGGATGCAGGAAAGGGACCTAGTGTTGAAATGTGAGTGTGCAGTATGAAGGCTTGTTTGGCTTTTACAAGCAGAATGCAGGAAGGGCAGAGTGATCATAACACAAGCAAAAGTCAAGGCATCACCTTGTGTTTTCTCCCTTTGTCATGTTGTTTAATGACAAGTATTATATCAGTGCCTTAACTAATGGCGGTTTTAAGATCAGCTCTGGGAAATATATTTGTTTGCCTGAAGAGGGCCATGTGTATTTGTTGTTTGGTATGAAAAGCAATCATTTGCTTCTTTAGGGCTGTGACTCACCGAGAACATTATTGGGTGTTTTGTACGTACGGAATGGGAACCTGTTTTCCAGGAAATCTGTAATGACACGAGTCTAGTCTTTGAATCCTCATGCTCTGGAAGAGTTAATCCAAAACCCTGTGAAGTAAATGCAAAGTCCCGAGGGGCTTCTCAGGACTTCGCATTAAGCTCTTGAGCTGAGATGCTTAGATGTTTTTCTGCTGACAGTCCTCCATGAGATGGGGCTTGAGGGCTCGTTTCCTGTCTTGTCTCCATGATTGCTCTGCATTGTTTATAAGACAATGACAAAAAACACCTCACCAAGCAAACCCTAGCGAATGTATTCTCTATGTCTATTTTCATGCTGACCAGTGAGGTTTAATAAGGCAAGGAAAATACAGTTTCATCCAGTTCTACTGTTGATGATGGATGCTGAAGAGTATATCAGAAAAAAAAGGCAAAATTTGGTATGATAAGACAGATCTTGAAAATCTTGTAGAATGACAGGACAATTACACCATGTTGTGTGGTATGTCTTGGACCTCTTTTGAATAAACCTGTTGTAAGCTCATCAGTGTTCCAAAACATTTTTATTCAGTTTTTATTTATAGGTTGCTTTAATTGCCTTTCTGTAGTGCATTCTAATTTCAGGTTAATGGTATACAGTTTGATGGCAATATGGTGTGTCTACCAAATGCAAATTCTTTAAGTCTTCGTGCAGCATTTCATCTTAATGAAAATGCCATTTGGAAGGGAGAAATGTGGTTAAAAGCAGAGGTCAGTTTTGGCAGCTAATGAGTTGGTGTAAATGAACAGAAATGTCTTGCTAAGGGACTCTTTTTCTTTGCAATAGCAAAACGTGTTTTCTCAGTCAGGTCTTGCAGTGACCTAGGAAGGTAAGATATTTTTCTTACTGCGCTTTCTGAGAAGGTGTATTTTGGCAAGGCTTCATGAATTTGGCCCATTTCTGTCACAGATGAGAAGTGCCCCTTATAGCCATGTGTTCTGTTCGCCAGAGATGAGAATATTGGGATAGGGGGATGGAAGGAGCGCAGAGTAAGCAGAATGTAAGCTCACAAAAGTGCTTTGAATAATTCATGGAGATTGAGTATTTATGTATGACACTTAATGAGATGAAGATGATGTAATAGGATTTTTTCTGAAACAAGAAAACTGATGTTCAACAGACTAAGAAAATGTAATGTGGAACTGTAGTCCAGTGCTAGCTATGTTAAAAGCCTATTGTGCTAAGTTGAAAACTTTTAAGGCTTATTCACATGTCAAGGAAAAATAGCATCAACTGAAAGGGTCGTGATTTCCAGTTTCTCCATGGGAAATGACCTTGCTTCATGCCTTCTCCTCTAAAAAAGGGGGGGAAAATCCCTTTTTTTCTGCATCGTTCTTCATCCTGTGCTGCTCCTTTGACATTGGCCAGGAAGCAGGTAGGATTTGAACGTTGACTCAACCTGGACACAGGGACAACTGGTTTCTAATTACCCAAATGGAAGTGAAAAGTTCGTGTCCCGTTAGCAATCCTCAAAGACTGAAGTACCATGAAGTGTAATCTCTTATCAATGCATGTCTATAGTATTAAGCACATTTGAATGAATACCAATGAGTGACTTATAAAATGTAATCAATTATGAAAGTCTTGGGGTGTATCTAAACAGTGTTTGTTTTAAATTTCAGAAACAAACATCAAATAAAACCCAAATGAAAATGGATTTATATAGTTTTTTCTCCTGTCAGATGGAAAGTAATTTCTTCTTTTGAAGGAAATCTTGTACCATAAGCAGCATATTCAGTGAATACTGATGATGTTTAACTGGTAAACTCATGCAGGAAGATTTGTTTTAATTAATGAAAAATTCTTTCTAGGTAAAACCGTGGGGTCCAGTAGCAGGAACGCTAATATCAGAATATAGTGGGATTTTTTCAAAGAACCTTTGGCAAATGATTGAGCTGTGACAGGGAGATTTTTTTTGAATGCCAAATGGGAATTAGGTGCACAGTTCATACTGACTTTCAGCATCGAACTGCCGTTTGTTCTTTTGTTAATCTCCCTTTTTGATATAAAGTAATTGGCTTCTGCCTGTGTATTTTTATCTCCTTCTGTGAGGCATGTGTGAGGAGGAATGTGTTGTAGGGAGATTCGGACTGTTCATCAAAAAGAGCATCATCTGTGTGCTGGCAGTTAGTTGAATGTGACAGCATGCTGAATGTGGATTGCAGACCTGCAGATTGGGAGAGGATGAGAGCAGAAGTCACCTCCTGATGACCTTATGCCAGCAACCAAAATGAGTTGCTCAAATATGTAATAACCAGGTAGTGGCTGAATTCAGTGGATACACTGCAAGCTGTGCTGACTGCCGAGGCATGGCTGCTCTGGCTGATAACCTCAGATGCTGTCCCGCTCCTGGTATCTGCAAGCTTCTTGACTGAGATCTGAGATAAGAGGTCTCAATTTTGTTGCTCTTTCAAAACTTAAACCAACATTTTGCCACTTCAGAATGGAGGAAAAAACCAAACCCTGAACCCAACAGCCCCTCTCCCCCAAAAAACCGCCACAAAGATCTCTTACAAGTTTGGATGTGGGAAAGTTAATGCAGTTGCTTGAAGTTAGTCTTTTGTATTGAAGTTTCAAAAAGACAAGTGTGCGTGAAGCCTGTTTAGTGCATTTGTTACAAAACTCCAGGGTAACGTTAAGCAAATTGCCTAAACAAAACTTTCTCTAGGTTGCTAATTCTACTTGGGTTGTTGTGATGTCTGTCTGATATGCAAAACTCCTGATCTCAAAAAAGAATCAGAAATGTGGCTGGGAGCTGAGCTAGACTGTGCAATAGATGATGCTGAGGACCCATGTCTGGGTTGATTTTACTGGTTTTGAACCGGGTAACAAACATTTTGTATGTTTGTATGTACACCATCCCTTGGGTACAATGGGTACAACATTTTCTAACGTTTAGATGCTCAGTAAAGTTAACACCATAGCAAAATTTTTGCAGGAAGCGAACGTTTGTGTTTGAAGGTGAAACTGTGAAAAATAAGAGGTAGGCATAGACATTATTTTTCTTTGTTATTTGGTCTGCTTATTGAGTTCCTTTTTTTTAGTGCACTGCATGGCATGGGAGGAAGGCTTATGGGGGGAAGTAGCATCATATAATTAATGATTGTATAACAATGCAAACAAGGCAGAGCCAGTTCTGGTTAGGCAACCTGTGTTGTGTAACTAACTTTTTACTGTGGGGGTGTTTGTGGAGGTGTGTGCAAAGCAAATAACAGTGGGTAGTTTATAAACGTTAATTAAGCCATGTGGTGTGTTTACAAGTGAATACTCTTCAATAGTTGGGAATCAATTGCACGTTAGTTTTTTTTCAAAGGGCATTCAGTGGCACAAGATAAGTCAGCACATGGAGGAACTCCCTTGGTTCTTGACTCATAGCCATAACTGCAAGACAGTAGTTCGAAGTAGTAACTAAATAATCTTCCGCTATTTTAAGCGAGTAATGTTGCATTAGGTTACCTTGTAATGTTGAGGTAATGGGTTCTGAGCACTGTATTACAGTTTCATATAATTCTACAATCTATTTAATATATTTAAATATATACATTAGACTACACAAGTTACACAATTTGTATAATTTTACATTTTATATAATTTTATAACATTTGTTGAGTAAGCTCAAAATACTTTGTTTTAAAATGGCAGTGTTAACTTCTTGACATCATTGATAAGGATGGGGATCCTATAGCCCTGTAGGAATACCACCGTGCATTAAGTGAATCCATTGGCCAACCGGCTAGTTCTGCCACGTGGGATTCTTACTTCTGTCAAGAATAATTAAAGACTATGGGAGGTATTTATATTGGGGGGGGGGGTGGTGGGGGGAACAAACACCCAGACAAATAGTGGTTTAAGTCTGCACTGGGCATTTAGAACATTGAAAATTCTATGTAAAGGTCTGTCCTTTACCAAAATGTAGTGGTATAGAGAATGTATGATTGCACTGGTTTGTTTTGGTGGTATGGTTTGTTGCTGTGGGGTCTGGTGGTTTTTTGTGGGTGGTTTGGTGGGTTTTTTTTTTGTGTGTGGTTTTTTAGTTATTAGCTAACTCTAGCAATTCTGAAAAGGGGGGAAGAAATCACTTTGGGTTTACAAAACGTGAAAATATTTATTTAGAGATCTGAAATAGCAGAAGAGGTATTTGGGGTTGAACAAAACATTTTGTTTCACCCAAACGATAGTTTTGTGCTATTGATCTATTAAACATATGTCAACAGAGGTAATGCATTGTAAGTGGAGCTTTTATTGCTTTAAAATCAGTATGATGTATGGCCAAAAATCAGTCAAAGGGCTAACAAAAAAATTGACATAAAGGGCTAAAAATCAATGAAAAATTGAAATGCTTTGTCAGAAAACATCAAGAAAACTTTGTCTTTAAAAACATGCAGACAATTTTATTTTATGAAGACGAACTTGTTAAAACTTCTTACGTTGCCATATTGCCAAATCCTGGTGTTACTCTTATGTTCTTTTGGTTTTCTCAGTTGAGAGGAAAACCTGGACTGAGACACTTCACCTAGCCTGAGCTTTGTATCCTCTTGAAGTTAGCAGCTATTGTGAGATAAAATGCTGTTCTGAGCCTTACAAGTTCCAGAAAATCAACTTTTTCCCTGTTAGAATGGTCTGAGGGCTGATAGGCCCTTAGCAGCTAGGTAAGTGTGCACATCTTTCCCCTTTAGCTGTTTGTACTTGATTTTACTATTCAGTGATGAAAATTATTTTCAGATTGCGCCTTACCCTACTTCACGGCTCTATCCACTGTTTGGCTCACTTGGCTGCATTAGTTTTAGGGGGGCTGAGAATGGGATAACAGAAAGATAAGCAGGTTAGGGGTGACCTGTGCCATGGGGAGGGCTCTTTGGGGAAGCGGCTCAGAGCCTGTCTGGGAGCTTGGCAAAAAGCACCCTGCTACTTGCTCATGTTTTGTAACTGTCACTTGACTCTCGTCTTCAGAAATTCAAAACTCCTATAGATACTGATCTCCTAAGATACCGTACAGTCTAAAAAGTTACGCAATATGCCCAAGAAATAAGTGGCTCATAAAGTATGTCTGTGTATTTGGAGGCACTGAAAAACCAACTGGGGATGAAGCACCCAGCATTGCCGAGAGGAGACCTAGGATTCAGAGAAAAGGTAAAACATGCACTAGACCTATAGCACTTGACTCCATTGCACAAAAGAGAATTTCAGGCCTTTAAAATTCCTTGTTGAAGGGCACTGTTTGGTATCTGATGTGCTGTAATGGCTGAATGTCAACCCCTACAAAAGTGGTATAAATACTGTCAGAATAAAGCTCACTTTGCTCGGATCTGGGACAGGAAGCTCCTGCTGTGCAGGAGCCACAATAAGGGAAGTCTGTTGCTAGCAGTGAGAGAGCTGAGTAGGAACCCACGTAACTCAGATTGGGGAATCAGTGCTCTGCTGAACTGGATCCAGGCAAAAGTACCTATAAATTACTATAAAGTTTTTAAATTTCTGAGGGGGAAAAACCCCTTTGGTCTGTGTTTGGTATTGTGACTAGGATGTACTTTTCTGGGATTTTGATGCTACAGGATTGGTCTGAATCTAACCTAGTCTGATTTTTATTGTGATTTGATGCCTTTCTTGCTCCACAATTGTCTGTCATTCCCTCTAGGGACCCTTGCCTCCGAGGCAAACACAACAGAGTATTTACTGACTTGTGAAGGGCTTTAGGCATTATGAATGTTTTAGCTAGAAAAAAATTAAGGACAAAGAACCGCTTTGAGGTTTTATTCTTTGGTAGATGATCTTGGGTTTCAAGATTTGGTTAATCAGTGTTTTGTGGGGTGGAGAGGAAAGAAATTGTTGGGAAACCACCTGGAAGTGGAATTGAATGGCTGTAAAAGTGTAAAAGCTCAAGAACTGTTTGCAATTCTCTGGACTACTTGTAATTCAGGGCCCTGACCCTAAAGCCACTTATGCCGGTGAGTAATACGTATTCTAATTAGTTTGGGAGGGGATTGGTGAAGTTTATGTAAGTAAAGGTTCTCCAAGTCTGAATCCATCCAAGTCTGGGAACTCAGTCACCAAACTTTATATTAGTTTCCCCTCTGCTCCTTCCAAACATGGTTGGACCATGGGACAGTGTGGTGAAACATGCCTGCATTTCCCATCATTACAGGATTCTGCTGACTGACCAGGATAGTCCTTGGGTGCTCTGAGACCTGCCACAGCTCTGCTCCTGGGCTTCTTGTGCCAGCTCAGCCAGCTGTGCGCAGCATTGCTGATGGGTTATTGGCTTATGGCTAAGAGTGACTCTGTGGCCAGAATCCCAAGGTCCCTGCCCTGATCTAAGCCTTATAATATCATATTAACAGATAAATGACTCCTGACCTATTTATTTTCAGAACGATTTGAGAAGAACTGTGGGTTGCGTGATGTACAAATCTAAGATTTAGGGGATTACTGGAGAACATTAAATTGTTGTGGTTGGATCACATTCAGTCTAAGAATAAAGATTTTTTTTTTTTTCTGAAAGCTGATACATAATGTAGTTTTATTCTTAGTCATCACAAGCGTCCTGTTTTGTGTTTGGGTATTTTTTTAATATTTGGCTTCTTTGCAGAAGCCAATAAGTTAATGACAATTTCTGTTCAGCTTAAAAATCACAAGGATCTAAGGGTTCATTTAAATCTAATTCCTACTAAAGACAAAGACTTTTATTCCCTATCTGGCAAGCATTATCAGACCCTGTATCCCTTGAGTGAAGTGGGGTCATGGGAATAGCTTCTGATTGTGGCACGGTTCCTTCCACTATGCTGTCAGTAGGCCATTGGAGAAGCAGGCGTGTGCCCGTTATATTAACGCAGGTAGCAGCTGGAGGCCTCGTTATGCTGGGACTTTAACTACTGAGCTTAATCATGTTAGCTAAGTAAACATTTCCCCAGCATAGACGGCATCTGTGTCTTCAAAGTGAGTAAGGTTTAATGTAGAGTGGATAACAAAGCTATACAAATAATGCCTCCCTTTCTAGGTCAGTGCTTTCCTTCAAAGTGCGCTTCTGTTCTGAAAGGCAATCTACAAATGGTCTGTTGGGCTCGGTATTACGTTAGTGTCAAATTTCCGCTTATTATATATGCTATAGCGTTATGTATGATATTGTATCTGTAAAAGCTGTGCTACAGAAGTTGTCAGGCTTCAGATAACAAAGTGTGCTCTTCCCTCAGGATGTATCACTCTAATTTTAGCCATTTGAAAACAGGATAGAACAGAAGTAAAGTTGGGGGCGAAAAAGGTGAGAACTGGATGTATTAGATCAGTAAACATCCTGAATTTACTCACTAAAAATGGAGCGCATAGAAAGAAAAGTACGTAAAAGAAGGAATGACCTTTGTTAGCTCATCCTTACAGTTGTCAGCATAAAAGGGGATCCGGAGGAGATGTGGCTCAGGAGAGCGGGGCAGATGGGTATGTTGAGGGTGCGCCGTAGCTGAGGAGTGAAACTGGAAAGTGGAGTTGTTCGTGGGAGTCTGATGTGCTAAATCCAATATCACAGAATATTTGATCCTGTTTAACTATGGATCTGGATGAAGGAGAGTAAATGTACTTAAATATACAGAGAAGCCAGGAAGGTTAAGGCTAAAACCCAAACTTTCTCTTGTGTGAAGAAAAGGGAATAGAGGGACTTATATTAGCAAAAGAATAAAGTGAAGAAAATGCAGCTTTTAGCAGCTGTATTTTGTTGGGAGTGTGTCCTTGTGTCTTGGGTGCACAAAATGAGAAGGTTTTCCTAGTCAGCTCTGTGTGGTGACGGCCTGGACGAGAGTTTTAACTGTCAGAGCTGAAATAAAAGGTCACTTCCTAGACACTGTGGGCTTTGTCCTTTTAGTTTTGCTCTTAGGGAAAGCTCTAAATGAGGTAGTACAGGATGAATATGTGGCCCATGAAGGGTTTACAGTGGAGAACAAACTGTATCAAATTGAAATATGCATAAAAACTAAATTAGACTAGCTTATAAAGTGAAGTTGAAGCCAATTATGGAAATTAAGCATGATGTAATAGTTAATGAAACCAGTGTAGCAAGCACAGTGAAGCTACGCTGATTGCCAAGAACATCTTGCTTTTACAGTACTTATGTAACCACCAGGAAAGGCCTCAGAATATTTTTAATAACAATAAGCCTTTTTAATAACATTTATTTTCACTTCTTTATTCTTCCTTTTTTTTTTTTTGACATTGTGACATTTTGTGCTGCAGGTAGAGGAGAGGGGAAGAGTAAAACAACCTTTTGTTTGTAATATTCCCAAGCACTATTCCAGGTTATACATGTATTTTTATTGCTATTGTGAGTTTCTGTGAATTGCATGAGTGTACTTCATTAACAAGGAAAATTCTGGCTCCTGAGAACTTTTGTTGACCTTACCACCTGAACGAAAGATTTGTGTGGTTGTTTGCCTTGATTTGCTTCTGTTTTCAGCAGTCCAAATTTAATTTCATTAGAGGAAAGAAATATGCAACAAAACACAAAGCAATGTAATATTGTATTGGTTCTGTGATAGTAGCTCCAAACTTTTGTGCTCTTAAAAAATCGCATAACATGGATCCTGGGCATTACAGAACTTGATTTGTCACTTCTCAGAGTTTCACAGCCTATTTTCTCAATAGAAAACTAGATTTCACTTCACAAATCTTTGTCTGACTAAAGTAATAGTAAGTCTGATGGACACGGTTCTCCATTTTAAATAGAGATTTGTTCTGGTATAGGCTGATAATAGAAGTTTGCCTGCCACAGATTGCCTTTTCTTCAGCATCAACCAGGTTTTAAATATATTCTGTGACTTGCAGATATTTGGTAAAAGTTAAAATTATGCCTAGCATGCTGGACTGGAAGCTGAGAAATCATGTCTTCATGAGCTTCTAATAAGGTCCTGGGTAATTTAGTTGTACATAGGAAACTGGAGTATGTGTGCAGATATATGTTAAAACCAGAGAGGTTAGAAGGTTTAAAACCATGTTTTGAATTGTCAAAGCCAACTCCATTTGACAAAATTTTACCTGAAAGGAGCAACAGTAGAGTAGGACATGTACTGGGGTATGGGAAACCAAGGTGCTGGGCTCTACTCTGCCTAAATCGTATTACTGGCAACAGAAGGGGGATCCATTGTGGTTTTGAATCATAATTAAATGATATAGCGTGGTGTCTATTTTTCAGAATACCCAAAGCATTTGTGCTTTTTCATGTTTTTCGTTTCTTTATAATTGTAACAAGGATCCTCTGTTTGCTTTAGTTGGTATCTGGAGACTGTTATTGTGGTTACCCTTCCTGCTTCCCTGATTTGGGAAGGTTGAAGGATATAGCTAACGTATTCATTCCTTACTGCATCATGACATCTTCTGGCTTTTCCTCCTGCAGCTGACTCTCTGGTTCGTCCTGTATTTTCCTGAATTAGCCCAATTTTGATGGGTGTTACTGGCGGGAAAACAGATCATCAGAACTGAACTACTGGGTGTAGCAAGGGACTTGCCAGAGGGCAGAGAGACTATATTTAAGTAGTCCATTCAGCTGTAATGCTTGTTTGCCTTAACAGGGGACCAGGTACTCAACAGTACTGTTAGTCCCATGAGAGAATCTCTATATCATCCGTGAATTAAAGAACCAGGCTGTTAGCCTTAACCCAAGAGGATTGTCTCAAAGCTCCTATCGGTGAGTTTTCAGTGAATTTCTGGGAAAGGCAAGGTGGATTAAGTAAAAAAATTTTTGTCTGAGCCACTGTAATTTGTTTTCAGAACATCATTTCTTAGTTGTAAAGTGACCTGAAATGTTGAAAAATAACAGGAGGAAAACATGGCCCTTAAAGTTGGTAGTCTTGACATCCGTCCTCCTAAAGAGGATTGTTAAGGGTTTTTCATCGTTAAATAGGCTATAATCTAAACTTGTGTTAATATCGTGCAATAAAGAGAAACTGTTATTAAGAACTTAGAAGTTTTCCTAAGTTATGCACGTGGTAGCAAGATACACTGGCTAACTAGTATTTTTATTATACTAAGACAAACATATTGAGAAGGAATCAAACCCTGGTTTTGGATTAATACTCTTTAGGTGAAATGGCGTAGGTACAAAATAGTCAGGGGCAGAAAACTGATGGGTAAGGCCATGCTTTCAAAGCAGTCCAAGCTTTTAATAGTGAAGTCATACTCAGTTAAAGCTTTACTCTTCCTAGAATTATGTAGTAGGTTTTTGGTATTGGTACTACTGTGTGTGTGATCCCAGGCTAGCTTTAATTTTTTTAAAATTAGATAATTTTCTTTTCCTCTCCTTCCTCTGCTTAGTGAGTTGCCAAAGCAAGTTTGAGTTTTTTTGCAAATAATTTCTGAGCTGAAGAGCACTCACTCTATTAGACGTGAAACGTGGGAAACAATGCAACAGCTCATTACATTGTATGTGTGTTTTTTCCTTGTCATCTATTCTACTTCATCAAAAATCCCAAACAAAGGATAAAAAAAAAAGCAAGCATGAAAGGAAAGGGGAATAAGACAAGAACAGGAAAGGAAGAATAAGGCAGTTCTGTGTTTTTCTTTCAGAAAAATGATTTATAAATGAGAGACGATAAGGTTCCTGAAATAGTGAATAACGCTTTCTTTCTATATTGACCAAACACAATAGTATTTTGTGTCTGCATAGAATCATCACATAGAAACAAGGAAGATCAAATTCTTTGTTTCTATAGCTACAGTAAATGTAATTACTCAAGAGTATCTTCTGTAGATTCGATTGTAACTTGAGGTAACTAATGATTTTTTTTTTAAAGCAGTGTGGGGCAGAATGTTCATTCTGAATTTACCACAAGTAATACCATTTTCCATCTTAGTTAAGTACTTTGTCATAAGACTTATCTCTGCAGAGCCTGGGGTTCTGTCTATAAGCATATTACAAATATTTTTACTACTTATTTTCTGGAAGGAAGATATAGTGTGTGTGTCCAGAGAAGCTTCTCTTCCATTTTTACCGTTTGCTACATACCACTGCAAATTCAGCATGAAATCACTGCAGAGATAATTCGTACTATTCTCCAATATCTTGCATTAAACCAGAGGCACCTTGGAGACCATAACATTATCTCTGGGAATACAAACTATGTAAATACAGACTTGCAACGCAGGGTTATGTTAGACTGTGTAATTTTCTTAACAGCAAAAAAGAAACCAGGTAAAGAATGTTTATTTTTTCTTTTGTCCATGAGAACAGCTTTTGCAGCTAACTGCCTCTTAATTTTTCTGTGGGAGGAAGGAGACTTTCTTTTTTATGAGACATTCTTGGTGAAAAATCATAAATTCAATGAAGCACAATTCCAGCTGAACAGATTTTCAAATAGTGGAATATGAGGCAATTAAGGGATATACATATGAGGGGAGTTTGTTCTGAACCCATAAAAGACATAGTAACAGAAAATATGTATCTGAGTTTATCTTAGAAATGTGAAAATTAGCCTGCAAAATTGTATGACCTCAGTTCTTTTCTCTTAAGAGCTCTGGTATATTTTGACTACACTAAAATCAAGGACCTAACTTTTCTCATTTGTTCATAACTAGACACAGGCTTGAGCAATCATCAGGTCAGAGTTTTTCAACGTAATAGGTAATTTAAGATTTAATTTACTGGATTGAAAGAAACACTAGAAACAAAATTAAGGATGTTCTTTTCATTTGACCTAAGCTTCTTGATGTTACTCACTACTTATACTGCAACATGTTAATTTGAAAATAATATATACAAAAACCATTAAAAAACCCATTGCTAGACCATAGAAAATTTTCTTGGATATGAAAAGCTCAGAGTGGGTAAAAAGTCTGCACAGGCTGCCATTTGTTGGCTCCAGAAGAGCCAACTGACTTTGTCTTCCTTTGTGTTCATGAAGTGCATCTCCAAATGTATGTTTGGTTTTTTTTGCACGTGTGTGTATATATATATTAAAAAAAAAACAACCTTTATATGTAGCCATATGTGTATATACATTTGAAGGTGTGGATATATATTTAGCACTTAGAAGAAAATATCTTTTTTTAATTCTAATACAGACTTATCCTTGATTATCTTGAATGGACTTACTGGTCTTGATTTTTCAGTGATTTGGTTAATGTAGCTTCTAAAGGAAGTTAAACTGCTTATAAAGACACAAGTTTATTAGCTTGGTAGTTGAAATTTTATTCCACTACCATCTTTGTCCATGGCAGTATTTATACTTGCCAGATATTTGCCATTTTTTTTCTATTTGTCACTTGACAGGTTTGGAAACATCACCTGTGCAATTACTGAGTCTAACTGTACGGAGCATTGTCTGAACTATTTAAAATGAGTGGAGTGACAATGACAATGAATTGCATGGCCTGAGCATGGCCAGCTTTCCTAGCCGTGTGCTAAGTCCTGTTGTGGCCAACAGTCACAAAATGTGGATCAGATACCTTGTAAAGCCAGAAGACGGGCATTCCAGGAGAGTTTCACAGACAGAACCTGATGGCGGTTCCTCCAGACTTTAAGGATGGAGTTAGTAGTGAACGTGGCTTAGCAGTTCCCTGTTAGTTTGCTTTTTTCCATAGCTGACAGCTGGCTAATGCAAAAACAGCTATGCCAGGAAAGTCCTGATGTGGATTCTGTGATTTGCCCGGGCATAAATAAAAGGTAGCACTTGACCATCTCTTACACTGCATGGTAAGAAAAGAGAAGGAAATTACAGGGTTGAAGCATTCAGCGGGCAGGGGTTGCTTGCCTGCAGTTCTATGGGCATCAAAAGGCATAGAACCAAACTGACAGATTTTTAATTCCTTTTCTTACACATAGCACCCGTTATAAAAATAGAAAAAGGAGGAGGAGGTTTGGGCTTGTTCCAGGCAGGATCCCAGTTCTTTCCATTTGGTACATGGGTGGTGTTTCCTCTTCTGGCACTCGGGGATTTGACTGTTTACACAGGTTTGCTTAGCGAGTGCACAATTTAAAAACTGATTTGACAGGAAAGCAGACTTGCCTGCATGTGCGCTCATGGAATTTACATGGTCTGTATGAATGCATGGCACAGACAAGAAAGAGCATGCTCCCTTTGACTGTACAGCAGTTGGGCAGGATGGCAGCATTGGGGCATCTTGCCCCATCCTCAGCCTTTCTCCAGCAGCCCATTAGTGTGTGGCACCCTCTCTGCCAGCTTGTGTTTGCTGGCCTGAGCAGGGAGCTGTTGCACGTGGGTGTCACGGCTAGGAAAGGGGACCTGACAGCCACAGGAGGAGGATAAAGTTATTCTTCAGGACTGCTGGCAATTATTACTTGTTACTGTAGGTACTTGGTGTTTGAGGGACTGAAAGCCTACTGGGGGTAAATAAAAGGAAGACAAACCCAAGCCGTAACAAAATGTCTCACTGTGACTTGCTCAGCTGTGCATGTGTGTTTATTTTGCATGCTAGCAATAGTGATTTGTGTATGCACAGCATCTGTATTGTACACGATACAGCAGCTGTGCTAGCTGTGCTTTTATTGTTGATTACAATGTAGTTTAGAAAAAACTTAGAAATGCAGAACAATGAACTATAATATTTGTATATTATCCGTATGCTTAGGAGGTTCTTTAAGTTCATCAGGACACTATATTGCCCTTTCATGTTGAAGATCTGTCTTCAGTTTTTGACTGCTTAAACTGTACTGTTTGAGTCTTTTGTATTGTTTTAATGACAGTTCTTTTAAATAAAGTATGAAGAGAGAGAGAAGCTGAACTGCTGTTACATTCACGTAGTTTATCTTATGGTTGCTTAGCTTTTGTTCATTTCTTCGCAGCAAATCCTGACAAAAGCAAACACCCAGTCCAAATTTTCAAGTTCAGTATTAAGCAGTGATGCAGGGAGAGAAGCAAGTGCAGTGAGAGACCTGTAATTGAGAGATCTTTTTAAAGCCTGCATAAAGTTGAATGTTACTAACAGTACCACAGCCTTACATAACAGATCGTAAAATCTTTGGGTGTCACCTGAACTGCTGTGTTAGACTTGTTGTCCTCTGTAGTCATCCCCTTGTGTTCCGTGAATTGTGATCTGAGTGAAAGACAAGAAAAGTATTACAATATTTCATGACAGCTTCTTCAGTGAGTTCAAGTGGCTCAGGTTAGCACTTTCAGTTGTCTTTTTCTCAATTCACATTACTCCTTGGCAACACTAATAAAGAAGATTACAAAGGGTGGGTTGAAGGATGACATGACAATCGTACAAAAATTTAGAAGCACTTTTTTCTTTTCTTAGTCCGGCAAGAGCCAATATTGTGCTCATCATTTTGCATTGCTTGGATGTGGTAATGAGGTTAAGTAAAACTAGTGGAGGTTTTATCAGCAATAGGGAAGCAGAGAATATAGTCTTAAGTCCTTCTGGGTCTTGTAATTTCCAGGGATGAATATGCCACCTTTTGCAATTTGAATTCTGGTTCAACAAATTTGGACCAGACACACTTGTTCATTCTTGTACCCGTTACGCTTTTCTTCCCATTTTAATTTTGCTGCCAGCCATGCATTTCCTGCCCGCTGGGAGCTTTCCATACTTCTCTCTTCTATCTTCCTGATTTCTTTCTGTATCTCTGCCTTTCTCTCCCCCACTTATTGCCACTAATTAGCACTCTTCTGGAAGTTTTATTGATAGAGATCCCTAAAACTGATCTGTGTAGATTGTGCAGCCAACAAACAGTGGCAGAGCCAGGGCTGTTACCAAGCCCTGGTGTCAGCATTGCTTGGCAAGGTTGTAGCAGCCAAGAACTGGCTGGTTACAGTGGAATATTTTTCTCTCCAGTTTTTCAGAACTGAAAAATATTTCTGTGCAACCTGGAAGAGCCTGGTTTTGATTTGTGATTGGGTTTTTTAATAACGTTGAATCAGTAGAACTTTAAGACTGATCAGAGCAATGCAATGTAGTTAGATTGCAATTACAGAAACCGTTTTAACTTCTGGAAAATAACCTTCAGCTGATAGACAACCCTTGAAATAATGCTGTTTGACTCAAAAGGATAAATCTTGGGCAAACCCATCACGGCAAAGTTCTTTCAGATTTCTGAGACAGGCAAAAAACTGTTTTATACTAGGGTGTCATTTCTGTGTTGCAGGAATGACAAATGACAACCAGTGATTAGGAAATGCTTTTGTAGAGTTGTTAGGCATTTAATAAGTAAGAAAAGTAGTTTAGAAAATGCCGGTATACACTGAGGGTATGGTTTTAGAAGGGATGGCAGCATTCTCTGTGACCAATAACCTGTCTAGTGTTGTGAATTCCTTTGAAATGGAAAGTATAGGACAGGCCAAATAAACTGTCCATAATGTATCTGGAAAAAAAGTGTGGCTTATTGCAAAAATATCTATGTAAAATGATAAAAGAAAAATTACATCTTGATATCATACTAGCTCATGCATTTCTTTGATGGGAATGAGTGTTGCGCTGTGTTGTGGAGGCAGTTTGGTCCAGCTGAGTAAAATCAGCTTCCGAATCACAGCCATTTCCTGAGCTGGCTGCTCAACAATGCTTCCACCAAGCTGTGCTCCCTGTTATTGCTTGTCCTTCTCCTGGGAGCTGAACTTCCTGTGCTTAATTAGATGAGAAAAGGGATGAGCTGTTTCTCTCTTTCTCCTTTCAGGCTTCTGTCTGGATGGTCCTGATACCAGGGCTCAGTAGCACCGCTCACTGACCTGGCTGCAAACCTGACAGCCCACCTTCAGTGAGAGGATCTGCTTTGCTTTCTCAGCTTTCTCAGTAAATTCTGATTGAAATTGCTCCTGTGTTAATATCAAACCCAGTGTAACTGTGATTCTGGGGAAAGAGAAAGTGGGAAGTTCCCAATGCCTTTGTCATTTTGGGTATCTTCATAGCTTTGATTTAAAATCTTCTTTTCCTGCTCTGAGTTATGTCAATATGTGGAAAAAGATATAATCTCAAATAGCAAAATAAGCCCTAGTAAATACAGTCCTCCATGTACCAAGCAGCCAGAAATGGTTCATATGTTCCAATGCCAGGTGACTGGAAGCTTGTCTGGAAAAGCCGGCTCTAATAGGAGCTAAGCTGGATCAGCTGAGTTCTTGGCTTCTCTAAAATGATGTGAAAAGGGTACTAATTAGTACCATCTCAGTGGGCCTACATTTGAGAATCTTCAGTAAATGACCAGTGATGACACTTGACAGTAGCCTTTGCACCAGTCTTGCCAGTAAGGATAAAGGTTCAGAGACAGAGGTTGTAAGGACATGGATTTAAATGGGTCAGGTGCATTTGGTGCCTTCCACCCCACGCCGCTGGGAGATGGGGAGAGAAAGCAAAACTGTACACTTGCTGTGGCCACTGTTTTTCTCTAGTTAAGGTAAGGCCTTTGCTGTGTCTGTTAAGTGTTCGCCCTGTCATTAGAATGAATCTATTGGTGTTACCAGTATTCAAATGCGAGAGGCCTGGTGAAAGAGAAGTCTAGGGGCTAGAACTTATCTGGAGTGCAGCGAGGCGCGGCATTTCCCTACTGCTGTGAGTGACCCTCAAGCTCTTCTAGAGCTGTGAAACACCTCCCTCCCTGCTGGGGAGTACCATGGGAGCCCCGAGTCTGCCCTCCTTGTACTCATCCTCTCCTCCCTTCCTGTTAATCTACTTTCACTACTATCTAGATGTAGTTTTGCCTTTTGTATTATAACAGAATAATCTCAAACTAAAAGGATATTAACATACACACACAAAAGGAATTAGTAACAGTAGATAATTACTCATCTTTGTTTAGAAAAATACATAAGGACCGCTTCCCTTTCTAACTGAATACCTTATTGCAAGGAACAAGAACAGGACCATGCCTTTTTACACCTTGCTTTTGAATTCAGCAAAATACTAGGAGAAGAGTTGGAGGGGATCAACTTCATCTGTGATGGTATTTGAAACATTTGACAGTTCCCAGGTGGTTATAATAGGTCCTCTGCAAAGCTGTTGTTACAGGATTCAGACAAAGTTCTGTCATTTTGGTGTCAGAAAGGTCAGATACTAGAATTTGGAAAAATTATTCACCTCGGATGCCAAACACAGATTATCTCAAAATAGCCATATGCCAGTTTGTTATGGTGATGTGCACATGCTTGAGCTAGTATGTTACTTTTGATGCCAAATATCTCTCTCAATGAGATGAGTAGAATTAGAGTGTCAATGCAGCGAGTATAATCCATTCTAATATTAGAACGTGGGCTGGATCCTGAGAGCTGGTCTGCCCTGAGCAGCCCAGCAGTTGCAACCGCAGCTAAGGGTGCACAGGACCTCAATGCTCTGGGCTGACAGCATTCACTGCTTCTAATTATTTTCTTTCTTTGTCTGAGAAGTATGAATAAAGGACAACTAATCCTCTCACAAAACATAGCTGCAGTGGAAAATAAGGTCTAGTAGGAGTGGAAAAATACTGTGTTAAATTTTTATCTATCTCTGTTAATGCATTGCTAGCCTGATGGACAACTTTATCCATAGTCATCCCATCTAGAAACTGAGTTTGTAACTGACAAAACTAATACCATAAGAAAAAAAACAAACAAAACCCCTCCAAACCCAACCCCAAAACCTCCAACTTTAACTTATGGCCTTCTCTGGATATGAATGCAAAGGTGAAGGACTTCTGAAAGTGATCTTGTATGTGGAAGTTACAGTGGCTAAGAGTTGGGGCACAGGTGGGTAGGTAAGAAGTGTTACTTCTCAGGCTCTAGTTTGCTTTGTTATTAGGAAAGGTGTTTTTCAGAAGCATAATGGCAGGTGGATATCTTTATCCCACCTGAATCCCTTAAGAAAGTGCTGCCCCAGATCCCTGTCTTGACTTTGAAATGGCAAACTAGATAAGGCTGACAAGAAGTGAACTGTTCAGAGCCAATTGCTGCCACCTTTAGGCCAGCTGGAAATGATCTCCTCATGGTGTTACGTATGCCCTCCAAACTATTAGTTCCAAATGTAATTCCAGATTCTTCTGACCTCTGAAATTTGGAGCATAGATCTAGTCCAAAACTCACCTTTATTGTAGGCTGATGTATTGAACTTGAACTAACCTTAAAACCAATACTGTGCAATAAGTATTTGTAATAAAATTTACAGCATGGAATTGTAAAGAATGTGAGTGCTCATTTTAGTTTACATTAAAATTTACTCTTGCCTTTGTTTTATTTCAGTTGATTTTAACTCCTAATTCATCAGTGTTGATGTTTAATTCAGTAGTGTATTTCATAGAATCATAGAATAGCATGTTATAAGGGACCTCAATGATCATCTGGTCCAACCTTTCTTGGCAAAAGCACAGTCTAAAGAAGATGACCCAGCACCCTGTCCAGCTGAATCTTAAAAGTGTCCAATGTTGGGGAACCCACCACTTCCCTGGGGAGGTTATTCCAATGGCTGATTGTTCTTATTGTGAAAAATTTCCCCCTTGTGTCTAGTCGGAATCTTCCCAGGAGTAATGTAGTAGCAAGTAACCCTGCTTTCTTTTACAAGGAATCTTTTCCATGTGACTCCTTGTAAAAAGGGAGTCTCCATTTTCCTTGTAGTAACCCTTTAAACACTGGAACATGGGGATAAGGTCTCCCCTAATCCTTCTCTTCTCAAGGCTGAACAAACCCAGTTCTCTCAGTCTCTCATATGACAGGCTTCCCAGTCCTTTGATCATCTTTATGGCCCTTCTCTGGACCCTTTCCAGCTTGTCCATATCTTTTTTTTGCATAGCGGGCACAAAAACTGAACACAGTATTCCTGGTGTGGCCTGACAAGCGCTGAATAGAGTGGGATAGTGACTTCTTTATCTCTGCTGGTGATGATGCCCTAGTTGATGCAGCCCAGCATCCTGTTGCTGCAGCAGCACACTGTTAGCTCATATTGAGCTTGCTGCTCACCAGGACCCCCAGGTACCTTTCCACAGAGCTGCTCCACAGCCAGGTAGATCCTAGCCTGTGCTGCACTCCCAGATTATGTTTCCCAGGACCTTATACTTGTCCTTGTTCAACTTCAGAAAGTTCCTGTTAGCCCACTCTTCCAGCCTATCCAGGTCTTCCTGCAGGGTGGCTCTCCCTTCCAAAGTGTCCGCTTCCCTGCTTGGTTTGTTTTCGTCAGGGAACTTCATCAGGGTACACTTGATCCCATCATCCAAATCACTGATGAAGACATTAAACAGCACTGGGCCCAGGATCGATCCCTGGGGGATCCCCCCTTGTGACAGGTTGCTGGTTTGAAAAGGAGCTATTTACCACAGCCCTCTGGGTGCGGCTTGTCAGCCAGTTCCCCACCCACCACACGGACCGCTTGCCTAGACTGTAATGCATCGGTTTCTCTAGGAGGAGGCTGTGGGAAACTGTATTGAAAGCCTTGCAGTATTTGTTTAATACTCACATGTTAAAGCATAAAAAAAAAAAATCCTCTCAGAATATTTTCTTTGCAATCCCTGTCTACCTGGCACTTCCTACCTGTCACATCTATCTGAATGTTTTTTTTGGTATTTTGGTCAGTATTAAAAGCATTGAAAGAGGATGAAGATAGTTCCATAGTTCATTACAAGAGGACAGTTCTGAAAAGAATTGAAAAAATAAAGACACGTTGCCAAAACTGTGTTGCTCTGTCTCTGTCCATGGTACCGACAGGAAACCCATCACCATAGTAACTAAGTCACTGCTAAATAATTACCAATGGATTAGTTTTTTCCTCTGAAGCGGTACAATATGTCTAGCCTTGAATGTAGTTTTAAATACAAGAATTGTGAGCATATGCATGTTTGCCCACTGCATTTGGAAGGCAAGCTGAAGAACTTACCATATATGGTCCTAACTCTTGCAGAAGTGACTTCTGGATTCCAGGTGTCCGTGGCTGTTGTTTTTCTCACAAATGAAAGAACAGTGCAGACCAGATTTAATAAAGGCAGTTTTAGTTTTACAGTAGGATGTAACTATCACAGAAAGCCAGACATCAGTAAAGGGCAAGTATTTTCTAAAAAGCCAAAGCAATTTCTTGAAAGACATTAGATTTGCATTTAATAAGAAGCTACTTCAAATAGCCGGCTGGAATTCCCTGCCTTGGCTGTTCCTCCCACTCCATCAGCAGCACTTGGGCAGTACCTTACCTGGCAGTGGATCGGTAGTGTTGCATGTTACCTACCTTTTTTTTTTTGCTTATTGTATTGTGCAAAACAAATGTACAAACTTGGTTTGGAGGATATACTGTCTTGCAGGCTGCCATCTGTGTGAACAGATGAATGAGCAGAGATGTCAGATGCAGACCAGTGGGTTTCAGCATCTTCATTCACTTTTTCAGGTGCTGATGCCTGTTTCTCTGAACCCTTCTCCTCATGTACAGTCGCCTCCATGTTTGCTTCAGAAACATTGTGGAGAATGCTGGACTGTTTTACAAAATCTGTGGCTTCCTATGGGGGAAGTGGCCTGCTTCTCCATTGTTCCTCAGAAATGCTGTTTTGTGGGCATATTCTGTCTGTAACCGTATTCTTTTTGGAGAATTTGCTAGCTTTCTGTTCCACTCTTAGCAGTGAGACGACTTCTCAGGATTTCACCTGCATAATAATTCTTAGTCCTTTATATGTGCTCGGCTTGATCAGTCTGAAGAGGTCTAGTGAAGCAGCCATACTTCAAACATGGTCTTGCAAAGCATTGCATTTGGGTTGATTAATGACATGGTGAACTCTGTGCTTCTGGCTGAGCTCAGTTTCTTCATCTTGGGAGATCAAATGGGTTTATTTGCTCTAGCAGCTAAAGCATCTTGGTGTTTCAAAGAGCTGGCAACCAAATGATCTCTGACTTCTAGGGTTTTCCTTGCAAGAGATTTGTTACTCATGGTAAAGAGACCATGAACCATTTAGCACCAGACTCCTGAAGCCAGTAAATTAATTCATCTGTGTACCTGTGCTCATAACATTTCATTGTGGGGATGCACTGATAAACCCAAGTTTGTAGAATTCATCGTTCACTTCCAGTTATTTGCATTAAAACTAATATCTTTTTCTTCTGGTGAGGAACAGCCTCCAGATATCTGATCAAGGACAACAGTCACCTTGCCTTTTTTTTTCCTTTTTTTTTTTTTTTTTTTACTGGGGGGGTGCAGTGCGGGGATGGGGAGGGTAATGTGTGTTCCCAGTTAGTTCTTGAATTTGTCTTGTGAAACTCTGGCACAACTCATACCAGGCTGTAGGATTACAGACTTATTGTAGAGGCTGGATTATTATTTTTTTCAATGCTACTGCATGAGTTGGAGCTAATCTATAGCACATTAAATACTCATCTGTTTGAGGTGCAGGCATGAGGTCTTGAGCAGAATGTGGGTTACCCTAGAAACAATAACAGTAGCAAAACCAGTAGCACAGATGACCCTGTCGTGGTATTTTGGCATTACCACAAGTAACAGCAGTAATGTTTGAGCAGTATTATACGCACCTTTCACCACTATAAAAAGTATTTGTTGCTGTAATACTTGTATTTAAAATTGGATTTTTCTAAGTATGTTTTTTACTATATTTGTGTAATTGTTCAAACGTATGTATGGAATAGGTTAGGAGATGAAAAAGACAGTTCAGAGCAGTTTTTCTGTTTCTGTGAATATTGTATAGGGGCCATGTACAAACCTGCAGTTTAAAAATTGAACTGAATCAATGAGGTGGACCTAATTAAACAGACTCAAATTGTTTTTCAAGGAATCAAGCTTGCAATTTTCAGCACTACTGCTCCTTTGAAATCTATAAACTTAGATATGTTTCTGAACTTGATGTGGAACATCTCTGCAAATGAGAAGGTCGATCCACTGAGTGTGTTATGAAATTTGTTAAACTTTGGTTCAGTGGGGCGTAAAATGTACATACACATCTCATTGGCTCAACCCATGTAACACAGCTGTGATGAATACTATCTCAATCGGTTATCCAACAATAATAATCTAAAAGGCAGTATGTTCAAATTCCAAATATCTTTATTGGTGCAATAAGTGAAAAGAGTTTTTCCACTTCTGCAGGTGATTCGATTTTAGAAATGCCCTTGAAAAAATCTCCTTGTACTCTAGCCAAGGACATGCATATTAAGCCTAATCAGCAGTTTTAAGTTCTGCTGGAGATGAAGATTTACGATCAAGGTTAGACTAAACCATGACAATATTGTCTTGGTTAGTGTAACAGCAAAGTATCTAGGTGAATTTTAAGCTGCAGAAAGTACAATTTCTTGTTCACAGCATCTATTCTATTTAATCTGTATCAGAGAAGTCATGGATATAACGTCTCAATCATTATTGCTCTTAACAAACAATTACTCTTCTACAGACTCATGTCCCCTGACATATGGTTTGTTGGTTTTTAAGCCACTCCCAGACTCAGATAGAACACATCCCATTTGAAGTAAGCATGTGGACTTTCAGTCGTAGCTTTTATTTATTCATTTGGCTCTTTTGTCAGTGTCTCAGCTCACTCATTTTGGCTTGCATATCCTTGTTTCTTTCCTTTTAATGTCTGAGTGACTCCCCAAAACATGAATGGGTATCATTTTTTAAATTTATTGGTGATATGATTATTACAATAAACCAATTTCCTATCGTGTACTGAGAAATCCTGAGCTATATTTCCAAGAAATAAATCTTACCCAACAACAGTTCTGCATGTAAGTGGTCACTAAATAGCAGTAAGTAGTTTGACAAAATTTTTCAAGTTTCACCTTAAATGTTTTCTTGAGTATGTTTAGTTGGTCGTTTGATTCTATGTAATATGGAAACATACATAAAATTATTGGATATAATCCCATCTATCGTAACTGAACTAAGAGTTTTAAATCCACGTATGCCTCACAGTTTCAGATTTAACATCAACATTCCCATTTACGTTCCAGCAAAAGAAAGAAAATTAGTGCAGATCCTAGAGTTCTTTCAGCTTATTCCCTGACCTCTCTGCAGTGTACTTCATGAGGTACATAAGGATTAACCAGGTCTGGTTTATTCTGAAAATGGAATTATGCCATGTATGCTAAATGACAGTCCATGTTAGGGAACCCACTGGTCAGAAAAGCCTAATCAATCTGGAGTTTGGCAATAAATTGGGAAACAATCAGTGTGAGTGAGCAGCTATTGAGAATTGTGATTTTTAATAAACATATGTGGTATTTATATCGCATAATATCTAATAAGGGAAGCCAAGAATTTAGTGGGGATGAAAGCAGCAACCTAGTAAAGAATTTTCTCTGAAGAGTCTATAGAATTAGGTGATTATTTCTTTTTCATAAATTGAGGCACTTCATCCTGAAGAGTGATTTTAATGGTAATTGCCGAATTCTGTGAAGAAATTCTGCTTTGATGGTCCTGGGCAACCTGCTGCTGCTGTCCCTGCTTGAGGGGGAGGTGTGGACTTGGTGAACTCACCTTCCAACCCCAGCCATTCTGTCACTCTGGAATTAAATGGACTTCACCCTAAGAGCTAAATTGACAGGACTAGATTTTCACATAATCTCTTCTTTTTACAGTTCACAGAGGTAAATTGACCTGCCTTCTGTTTAGGGTGGCCATGAAATTTTGTGGAGTCAAATTTGTCCTTTGATTAATAACATTAATTGAATAGAGGTGACTGCTGTTTGTATCTGTGCTTTGAATTAACATTACAGAAGTCCTTGCTCCTTCAGAGGAGGTACCAGGAAACTCTGAGATGAATGGCACAACTTATTTAATGCTGATTTTCATTATACTTAGAAAATAAAACTGCACATAAACAAAATTCATAGTTTTCAGCTAAATTCAGTAACTTGTCTGCATGATTTAAAGTTTCTCAGATGTTTTCTGTGATTAAATCAGTCTGCGTAATGTGAAGATTTCTAGTAGGTTTTTGAAGAGAAGATTGCAACATAGAGTTAGAAAAGCTTGTAAATATTTTTTCCTTAATTATGAGGACCTTTACACTTTAAAAATTAAGATGGTTTTACCACTGAACATGGAGTTCCATAGGGGACCTTTAATTAATATTTTCAGATTGTTTAACAGCCCTTTATTGTAACAGTCATTATTATCATAAGGAATTGATCAACATTGTAAAAAAAAAAAAAAAAAAGAGGCCTTTGTGAGCTTATAGTGAATTTTAAAATTTCCCTCTCTTCACATGAAAGTAATAGAATTCATTGTCTTAAATTTTATTACTTATCTCCTGATTGAAATAGATATGTGTCTATCAGGGTGATCTATGTGCTTCTTCTCTACCAGCTATTCACTGCAAAACCACTAAAATATATCTTGGTTTAAATTATGGGAGAGGTAAATGTCACGGCAGAACGCAGCACGCGACATTTGTTGTCAAAGGAAGCTGATTCTAAATCCAAGTTTCTGACTTCCTTTACATGCTTTTTAAACCCATAAGCTTGTCATTTATATAAACCTCTTATTCTGAGTGTTCAGTTATTTCTTCTCCCCCTTTGCCTTGTTTTGTATAAACCCTCGGTATATGCCAAGAGCTTTCCTGCATCCATGTTACTGTTACTTTCAGGAGCTACAGGAAAAACATCATGTTTTCTCTTGTTGAGATAGATAACATGAAAAATATTCAGAAACTAGTGTCATGGGTATTTCCAAGGGCATAACAGCGCTAATGCAAGAAAGAACAAATAATAAAATCCACCACAGAGGGATTTCAAGTCTATAAAACAAATAACTTGTATGAATATGATAATAGACTGATTGGGTACAGAAGTGACTTGCATTGGTACAGCTACAGGTCTCTCTTGAAAAATGTAGCTGAGTATTGATTTGAATATTTTCCTGATCTGAAAACAGCACCGTCAACTTCTTTCTGTTCAGAAACTGTCATGCAGGAATTGTAAGAGAACTGTGCTCCTACAGTTAGGTTAGAAATAAAGGCAATGTAAAAGAGGCTACATAGCTCAATATAAAAATCTGAAAGGTGGAAATTAAATTACTATTTTTCATTTTGGTATTGGAAATTTTTAGCAGGAGAGTTCAAGCTCGACATGAAGATATACCACATGATGTGCCTTTCATTAAAGGCTTGTTATTGAGCCTTGTACAGTTTTTACATTAGTAAAAGGCAGATGGATATAAAGTGTGAACACTGTGAATCGTTAGCTTTTACCATGCTGTTGCATGAACCAGATGAACAAGCATCCTGCAGGGTGCTGGAAGGTCAGAGCCTCAGGATGGCTTCACGTGTACTGGGATGAGATATGCTGATGCTTGGCCCCTTCCTTGGCCACACTGTCCCTTTTCAATAAGTGACCATGTGCGTGGGCAGATGTCTCGGATATTCCTCTGGTAGAGTGGCATGTCCTTGCTACCACAGCAAGAATTTAGAGTGTTGGAGCCCTGGTCTCCTGCAAGTTGGAGGATAGCAGTGCTAGTTGCTCGGGTTGGTGATGAACCAGGAGGACGTAAAGTTTCAAAATCACTGTAACAGTGTGTGTGCGCCTTTGTTATATTAATATACATGTTTTTGAAAACATGATTGTAATTCTTTTTACCACTGTGAGATTGTTACTGATTTACCCTTGTGTAAATGAGAGCAGATTCTGCTCAGGTGCTCTTTGGCACCTTTCTGCTCAGGTGCCAGTGGCTAGATCAGGTTATGTGCCTACAGTGTATATCCATGGAGTTAGGCACTTTTGCTGCATGTGTGGTCACTTAGTAAAGGCATGCGATGAGTGTGTATATAATATTAAATTTATGAAATGAGATTTCAACCTGATTAAAGTAGGCACAAAATAATTAAACTTGTTTTTCAGGGGTGAACTCAATATGTAATAGAACAAAAACAATGGAGAAATATTAATAAGTATAAGCTTCCAAAGGGGGGGGAAAAACCAGTAAGAGCTTTGAAGTCAACCTGAATCATGCCTATTATAACACAGACACTTAAAACAAAATAATTATTCTTCAGTTTTAATTCATTTTGCAGCTTGAAAAAAGGCCTTTATCCTAACGGTATGGGTTCTAATTTTGGTTGCATTGCTTGTTTCTGCAGAGTCTTAGGCTACTTATTTAATCTATATTTTACAACTCTTAATCAGTAAAATACTTTCACAATATGCTTTTCTCTTACTCTGTGTGTCATATCCAAAGCTTATTGCGCTCGTCTAATAGAACTCTCACCGTCGGCTTGACCTTGTTTGGTTTTTAGGTACAGCTGAATTGCAGTCTACTAATTCAAACATATTTCAGGCTAACTGAGTTCTTACTTCCCAAGAATTAGCCCATTATGAAACTCAATTACTTCAACAAAAATATGTTCCAATAATATGGAACACTTAGCAATAGAGTTAACACCCTATTCACACCTCAAAGAATTTAAATGCTGACTTAAGGAATTTAAGTGCTGAATTTAAATGCAATCTTCTGGCATCATGTATTTTGAAACTTGTAGATAAAAGATCAGTTTAATAGAATCATGGCTCCTTTTGTGTCATATCTAACAGAACCTAGATACGAATCACAGTATCTATTCAATGTGATTACATCTGTACAAAATCACAAAGGAAAAACACAGCCAGGAAAAACACCTTTGAGGGGCAAGATCAGCTGTATAGTACACAGTCATGAGCAAAATCAGATGCAGAAGGTAACTGAGAGGGTCAGGTACCACACCAGTTCGGGAGTATGATACCAATGTAAATTAGCTGGAAGATGGCTTTATTTTACGAACGTTGTGTGTGTGTCCGATTTGACTGTTGTGCTATTTTTTGTGTGGATTCAGGGAGTTTCTGTCAAAAAGGCATAATAGGAGTCTAAAAACGTACTAGCAAGTTCTTTATTGACTACATTGCAGTGTCACTTTACGGAGACAAGTGTGCTTTTATAGTTATTTTGCCTCTGATGTTAAAACTGTACTTGATGTCCAAGGTTTTACAGGTCTTCTGGGAAAACAATAGTATGGTAAACTTTGTCTCTGTATTTAGAAGACATTGTTTTGCAGAATTGGTAGCGACCCTAATCCCACACTTGGGGGTCTACATACTTGGGGTTAGTCTGCCTAACTTGATCTAAGGGGCAAATCTGCTGGGCGTGTCATTGTATTGTTTTCTTTGAATGAGGTATTTGATACAGAAACCGCCCGCTGGTTGCAACTGCTGATATGTAGCGGCCTATAAATCTAAAACCTCATTGCTTTGTTAAGAGTCATAGCTGGCTGCAGACCAGTGATCAAATCTCTGAGCCGATGAGGAGTACGGGCTGCTAGCAAAGAGAATGCTGCTCTCTGTAGCTGGGCAAGCCTAACAGAGTGGCTAAAGAGAGCTTGGGGATGCAGCTGATGAGTATAAAGACAAAGTAAACCTGATTGTCCCAGGGCAAATTTGCAGCGGGGTATAGGATAGGAACGATAAGCAGGGAAAGCAACTTCTCTCTTTCAGAAAACTGGTTGAGGAACCAAACCTTTTTATACTATCACTGGCAGCTCAGGTACTTAGAGGGCTGAAGGAAATTTGATTTGGCTTCATTAAAAGTTCATGGTGGCAAGGAAAGAGATTGAAACAGCTTCTTTTCCAAGCTATCAGAGAGAAAAATCCCTGAAGACTGCTGTCTTGAATGTAATCATCTGATCAGGCTGGTGCAAAGAGGGCGAGTGCTTTAAATGTATTTCTTGTTTTTGTGATAATTCTGTGGATTGAGATTCCTTTTTGGTCAACCAGTTGTTTAGCTCCCACATTGTCTAGCAGAGCAAATGACACAAGATAGTGTCTGTCACAAATATAGTTGTGCCTTACCACCAACAGTGGGCAAATTCAGGAATGTTCCCAGGACTTTACTGAGGTGGTCTCTGAAAACATGTCAGCTCCCACATAGTGAGTTTGTTTGCTTCTAGGTGCAAACAACAAAGGTGCCAGTGATACTGTGTGCTGGGAAGTAGCGCAAAATGAACTACCCCATGGAACACAGCTTTAAGGACAGGGAAACTGTAATGAGTGCAATTATCTGTCCGGTAGCCACAGGTGCCAGCCTGGCTCATGTGGCACTTTCTGCCGGTCTCAGCATCTTTTTCTAGTTTACAGGTGCTAACCTGATACGCACTACGTGGGACAGTGGTCGGGGGTGGTTGTGTACTTCTTTTAGATCCCCGAAGCATCCTAAATCTCTGTCCAAAAAGAAAAGCTAAGTAATAGCAGTGCACTGGTCATAGCAAATGCCAAGAGCTATTAGACAGTTAGCAGTAGCTAAAGCTATGGCTGGTGGTATTTTTTTATTGAGAGAGGCTGTGTTGGCCAGTACGTAACGATTAGTTTCCTCTACGGATTTTGAAAAGAATCCTGGGGTCCTTAATTTCTTTTTTTAAAGTCACTAGAGGTAAGCAAAAGAGACCTTGTTTTAAGTACTTGCCTGAAAGCCAGTACTTCCATCAGCACAGCAGAAGCTGTGCCACTTTCCCACGCTGTGTAGCGCACCAGCAGGAGTACTTTAAGTGCAGGTTTTTGTGAGGATTTCCACATATGATCCCCTTCTAGTTCAGCAAGACTGCTGACACCTGTGAGCTGATGTTGTTGATGAAGTGCTTAATACGTTCTGTATCCTCACGGCCAGTGCTGCTGGATTCCTAATCTTGAAGAAGTGTGGGTAAAATGAAACTGGCTTGATCTTTCTCTGACAAACTTCTTTGTAGCATATGTATAGTTTTTTTTTTTAATAACCATCCTTGCAGGCTTCGCTTACGCACAGCTCATTCTGCCAATTCAGTGCTCAGAATATGATACCGAAACACTGCTCAGTCTGCATTAGCAACGGCAAAACTGCCAAAAGCTTTATGTAAGAGAAATGACAGCGTGGGGTTGTATGAAATGACTGTGGGGTTCGTAACCCTGTGGCTTTTGCACAAGGACAGCTTAAGGCTGAGATGTTGCGTGGTCCAGAATACAAAGGGTTAAATACTTGCTGAATGACCAGATTGTTCTGTTGGAAAATGCCATATCTGACAGGAAGGGGTGGTGTGTGCCTGCAGGTCCTTGTTAAGTATTTGCTATGGGGTTTTAAAGCCTTAAAGAAGGTTGTGGTTTTGGGGGAGGGGGCTGAGGCATCTAAATCAGTAAAGTTGCATTGCTTTGAATGGAGGTATGCTGTTTAATATTAAAGGTACTTCGCTAGGAACTTTGCATGGGCCTGATAACAGCCAGGTTACCTCTGAGAGTAAAGATTTAAAACAATTGGGCGGAGTGCTTTTGAATGACAAATCTTTAAGAAACTACCACAGTTTGATATTATTAATGTCTGCTATATTCTTAGGCCCTTCAAGGTGGAAGAATTCTCATTGTTAACTCTTCCCAATGTGCCATTAAATCCCCTTGAAAACTGGCTGAACAGGCAGTATTTGAAGGAAATGGCTTGTGATTCAGTAATTACTGATTAATTTATCATTTTTTTTCAGCGGGTGTGTGTATAAGCGCATTGTTCTGAGTAGATAATTTGTAGCTTAAAGAGACCCTGAAGCCTTGGGCCAGTGTTAATATTGAAAAGAATTTTTCTTCAGACAGCAGTAGGTTTCAAACTCTGGTTTTAGGTGTAAATACTTGAAGGAAGGTGATTTTGTGCTCAAATATTAGAGGCTTATGTTCTGAAAATACGTGTTAGGATTGTGAAGGCCTGATCTATTTAGGAACTGTGCTTTTCACCTGGATCAATGTATTCTGAGAAATAGTGCCTAAGTGCTTTTTCATTTTAGAAGGAAAAAAAACTTTTAATGAAAATCCTCTTAGTAACAGCTATATAGCAAATAACAGCTGTTCACATTTGCTGCTAAACTCTGTCTACAAAAAAGGACTTGCAATCCAGCGGCAGTAACAACAGAGCTCCTTTACTTGAATAAGAAAACAAAGCTTCCAGTCTACTAAGGCTCTTTTTCCTGCTCAGTGGGTACTTGTTATCTCAGTGGTGACTGAAATTTATGGTAAAGGTAGCCTACTTTTCTTTATTGAGAGCCATACTGTTTGTGAGCCCTACTGTGTGCTTTGCTCACTTTCATGCAGCAAAACTCCAAGAATAAAATGGTACCCCAGTACAGCACGCTTCACAGCTTGTAGCGGGCTGGAGATGGTCACTTAAAATACAGCCTAAACAAGAAACGATTATGTAAAAGGAAAAATAGCCTTAATTATTGAAAGGATTTAGGGAATCATCTTCTTGCTAGTAACTACAGTCCAATGGCATAAGTTGCAGACGCCTGCTAACACAATTTGGAAGAGGAATTAGAAAGTGAATTTGCAGAGTTTTACACCTCTTTTTAAGCTGCAAACAGATACATCCTCGTTTTGAGAAAAGATATGTGCTGGGGCGGGGTATAGGTCAGTTAAGCCAAGTCAGATTTGAGCCTTATAGCAGAGGACTGACTATGAGCTCAGTGTAATCATTACTTGCAGAGAAGAGTAATTTCCACATGTGCAAATGCCTTTTAAGGTGATGGGAAGAAACTGGTTTCATTTCACTCGTTCATTTAATATTGTTAGACTTGTTGCTTTGTCATTGCTCATATGTTTTCAGCAGCCAGAGGTTTCAGTTTTCAGCCCAGAAGAGAAAAGTGATTTTACTGAATTCTAGCGGCTGTCTACGACAGGCAAGTCCTTGGTACTTGATTGCCCACTCTGGATACCCCCTGGGAAGAAGCAAAGCATAGAAAGGGGGTAGGTCTGGATGTGCAGGAAAAATAAAAAGATGGCATCTAAAACTAGAAGGATAGTTTTGACTTTCAAGATTAAGTGATCCGAGCTTCCTGGAGCAAGGAGAGCTGTGTTGCAGTGTTCTCAACTCCTTTCTGCAGCTCTGAAAGCATAGCAATGTAACAAGATAATTTTTAAGGCAATTTCAGTAGTGGAGACCAAGAAGGAATTAAAGCCTGGATAAAGCTTGTAGCAGAAGTGGGGAACAACGTAGAGATGAATTTTGGCAAACTTTTTGCTGCTGCTCTTTCAGTAGTAACGGTTACTTACACTCAGCTCCTCTCTTTGCTGGGAATGGCAAACAATTGCTTCTGCATCTGGCTTCTCTGGCAGATCTGGCCAGCTGGCAGGGAAATACCTCCTCATGGACTGAATGACCCTGTCCCCTTGGAGACCGAATGTGGATGATGCCGCATCTGCTGACCAGGGGAACAAGGGGCATTCTGTGACTCTTCTCAAGCTTGCGTTTCTCCTGGGTGGAGCAGTGGGAAGGCTCACCACGCTCTGCCAGAACACTGCTTTGCCAGGAGTGGTCTTGTCAAATCCTTTGAAGTCTAATGAGCTTGGGGTGTTACAGAGTGGGGGAATATAGGTAGTGGAAGGTCATGTCCCTGGGCCTTGACTCTGCTTGTATCAAAGGATACTTTTAATGTTGTTGATAATCTGCCAGGTACCATGGTGAGATGCAGAGTAAACCAGAATCTCTGTGATACCTTTACTGGTAAGGTTATCTGTATGCATGCCAGTCTTGTTTTTCTGTTCTTAGCCTTGGGCTTTGTACAGCTATTGATTTTTTGGGGGGGCTGGTTTTTACATCATTAATGCTATTCACACAAAGATATTTGTTATTTTCCCAGTACAGCCTCAAAATTCATTAAGAATGTGATGTGTTCCTGTGTGGTACTAATGACTGCTTTAATTCCAGCAAACAAGATGCCTTACAAACAGCAGGTTAGATATTCACAGCTAGTTCCGTGGTCCATTACAACAATTCTTTTTCTTCACTACAGCTAGCATTATTATTCAAAAGCTGAAAGCATGCTGGTGTAAAGCTACCTAAATATTTATGGACTATTGCTAGGGTCAGAATAACAAGGGCAGCAAATGAAATTAAAGATTTACATCATGAAACAAACCAACTTATCAATCACTCTTTGCCACGTTGCTTATGCTGTTTAAAGAAGTAGTTTTCTAAGAACGATTTTTTTTTAAAGTAATTTCATCATGAAATTTTGATCTGTAGTTTCACTTCAATATCTGCATTATTTTGTCTGACAGGATGAGCAGGTAGAGAAGACATTGCAAAACTGACAAAGCTGGTTGTTTTGTAGCTTGATTTCATAACAGTACTCCACACCTTTTGTCCGAATATATCAAAGTCTCTATCAAACTTTGGGTCAAAAATACTGCTGTCTGAGGAAATTAATGTGAGGGGAGAAACTGAGATGCAGCAACCTCAGGAAATTCATATACCAAGTCAGATTTAGGAGTAGAAACCAGGAGTTGGGCAGACTTTGCATTTAAACTTTGCAGTCAAACCTCAGGCTGGACAAGGAAGGTAGCAATGCTGAGCAGTCAGCAAGCAAGGTTGTTTTATTGTTTTCTGTGGGGGTATAAGACCTGGAAAATTTGGCCTCTGCTTTAGATGAGAAATGACACTTCTGTTTTGTGGAAGCATGACAGAACGTACATTTTGAATGGAAATTGCCTTGCTTATTCAAATGAAAACCTCTGAGCAGAGAAGCTTTCATTATTTTGATTATAAGCTAAGTATTTTGCAATAGGAAGCATGTAGGAAAGGAGCCAAAATGGAGGGGAAAAATTATTTTTTTCCTTCAAAATGACTTTTTTTTGTTGCTCTGGGACATGTGTGTAAATCCATAAAACCAAAGTAAAACATGAATTATTTTTTGGGGTTTGTGGTGGGTTTTGTTTTTTTTGTTGTTGTTAGGAGATAAATTTAAGTGATTATCTAGCAAGGCTTCCATAAGGTGACAGCACAACGTGAGTAAATACATACATCACCTAGAGAAAACGAACTGAACTGTAAGTGGCTTTAAGCAACGTGCCAGCTTTTTCTTTTGGATTTTAGCGAGGGATTGCATAAAACAAAGCTCCAGGAACTCACTTAGCATTAATACATTTTCTAGTTTTCTCTCAAAGTAGTGTTAAGCATTTAAACAGAATAAGGTGGGGTATTTTATTTCAGTAGAATGATGATAAATTTAGAAAAGGACATTTGTGTAAAAAGTGCATGCATACATGCAGGATATCCTTCAGTTTGGCTAGGAAAATTTTAAGGTAGATCACAAGCTGCAAGAACAAGCTTATAATCTTCCAGTTAAATATTGAAATAGCAGTTATTTGCCCTAAGGAGTGCATGTGTGTACCTCTGTCAGTACAGTCACCTTGTCTGGAATCAGCGTTTGCATTTTGCAAATGAAACTGGCCTCTTCTGATGACCCACTAGAGTGGAGTTGTGTTGATGATCACCCAAAAGGGATTTTGGATACCCTTGGGGAAGATACGTGCTTGTTTCTACTAGTGGAGTGCCTGAACATTAGCATTTGTAATTTTTTTCCATTAATTTGTGGTTCTTTTGCTTTCCAGGGAACTAAGATCTCAAAGAAATTGAAAGAAAAAAGAAACTTAAGAAAGGCATGAAGGGATTTTAATTCTAATTCTATAATGCCAAAGGATTCACAGAGAGGATCTGAAACTTATTGTATCTAGATGAAGAGGTGGTTCTTTTGTGCCCTGTCCTGTCATCCCCCCTGCCCCGAGGAGCAAAGTATCTGCAGTTTTACTGAAATCCACAACAGCTTTAGGCTCATCATTGCCCAAAGTCACATCAGTGAGGAGGGCTCTAATTCAGAAAAGTAACTTTGAGTATTTTGCAGTATTGCTAACTGCACTGTGATTTAAAATGAAATAATTTGCTTAGAATCATGGCAATTCAGAGCCTGGATATATCACTCACAGTACATCAATTGAGCCATAAACCAACAAATCTCTAAAGGTATTAATTTCTATTTTTGCTGATTCTTAGCCTGAAAAGAATCTTGACCTGATGAGTAGTTCTATTGCCTAGTCATTGAAGAAAGCTCTGACATGTAGGAGCTCATTAATATTGGGCTGACGTTGTGTGTGCTGTACGGCCAGTGTGGAAATTCCAAGAACTTCAGCAGCTTCAGAGCACCCCCCCCCCCCCCCCCCCCTTATTTAGCATTCATAGACATGCCTGTCTAAACATAGAGTCTGTTTTCTGTATTTTACTTAAACTGTATAATCTTTTCCCCAGTGAGAAGGAAGACACACAGCCACAGATGCCTGAGTGAAATATTCCTCTTGCTGCCCTGTGAAAAAATTCTGAAAAGTCCCTATTGGTTAAGAATTTTAGATGAAGATATTTACCACTGAGGAATATTAATAATAAATGTTCATGATTTTTTCATTAAAGGTTAGACTTGTGATATGTGGTTTCCTCAACTTTTGAACCCTCTGCAATATCTAATTGAAAATGTCTTTGTTTCTCCACCCAAGATGAAAGACATCGAGCGTTTCACAGCTATTTGTTTTGGATAGAGGAATTAGTTTATTTTCCCTGTGAAATAGATACTTCCTCTAGAGCTTGTCTTCCCCTCACTCTTCATCTACCAGCTACGATACTGCATGTCTCCCTTAGCCAAGGAGGAGCTGACAGCATCAGTGAAAGGTTTCAGTGCAAAGAACAAGTTATACAGCAGCTTTAACTAGGTCTGGAGAATTGCTGCAGGGAGTCATACGCTGAATTACCTTGTGGCACCGACCTCCGTGAGAGATGGAGAGGCGCTTTGCAGAAAGATGAAGTTTTATGCACTTGGGTACTTCATGTAGGACCCTAAATACAGGATCTTGGTTTACAAAATAATTTGGGGAAAAAGTAATTCCTGATGATGACAGGGGAGTTCAGTATGCTCTACAGCACAGAATACTGATTCAGAGTAGCAGTCTGGCTAGAAAGATGGGTGTGGGTGTGGAGTGGATATCCCTTGCTTCATTTTTTAATACAAAGAGTAAATGCATACTAGGATACAGTGCTTCAGATATTTTGAAATGTATGCATACCTTCTGTTTGCCTATCTTTTTTCCACGGTGTGGGCCGTAGGATGAGCTGTACCTTTCACACTTCTGTCAGTCATCTTGGACAAACTCTTTTCAATCCTCCTGAGGATTTTTTTCTGCTGTTGTACAGAGTCCCTAGGCCTCAGAAATCACTTCTGAAGTGAAAGGGGTCTCCTCAGCAGTGGATTCCCGGTACTGTGGGCAGTGTGTTATACACTTACACTCTGGTATTTGAATCAGCTGTTGTCAGAAGAGATACTTTCCTAAGACGTACATAACAAATCTTGCCTATGTGGAGGGTGTAACTATATATATATATATATATTTTTTTTTAAGCAACATTGGAATAACTCTGGTTGGTTCCATGTACAATAAACTAAACACAATTTTGGTTCCAGTCCCATCCTTGGGTTTCATTTATTGTGAAAACACATTTGACTTCCCTGAGTTGGTAGATTTGAGGGGGAGAGAAAATGCAGATATATTGAATATCTTGACGCGATACTTAGAAGTACACAATCTCTTTCTGCCAGCATGATTTTGGTTTCTATATTGTGTTTATATTTTTCTTAGCTTCCCGACAGAGAGATAGTCAGTCACCAGACAAAATGGTTTTACATGGAAGTGCAATTCTTTTTCTGTTGTCTGCTGTTGTCTATTAAGGGTAGTTTTAAACGGTAGATGAAGAGTATTGTCTGCTATTTGCGCTATGTAGGATAGCTCCCATAGTTTCCCAAGGCTTGTGGGGGCTTTCTCACAGGGAACTGCTTAATGGACAAGGCCTCAGAGTACGGATTTTTTTCCCCTGGAGTTGAAAGTAATGAAATCTGTTTAAGACTAGCCTAGTTAATCAAGCTGCCTCGCGTTTGCCAGCAAATGCAGCCTACCAATCAGGAAGACGAGAGGAGAGATGGATGCCTTCCTGTCCGCCAACAGGGAGCCTGGCTGTAAGCGACGTCTCCAATAACTCTTCAGGAGTTGCCCCTCAGAGGGGCGTTTGGGAAGCTCAGCCCCACGAGGCGCACAGTTGCCCTGGTCTCTGCGCTACATTACTGCCATGGTTGATTTCCGTACCGGCTTATTGAAAGAGAAGCAGCTAGAGCCATCATCTCCAGGGGATGTGATTTGCATTCTGTGTTTAATTAAAGCATGACAGTTTATACTAGAGGATGTTAAAATGTGAAATGGAACGCTCTTTGCCAAATATTGGGATTTTATAGAGACTTGGAAACTCATTAGTAGAGAATTTTATTCATAATAACTGCAGCCTGTTTTGCAGGCCCCATTGAGTTTGGCCTTGTTTTCTTTTGCACTTCTCCCTCACTGAGTTGTTATTTCAGCCTCACATAATATTGATGGAAATACCTTGTTCACTGACAGACCTATTTAAGGAATGGGGCACTAAGCAAAATGTTTCTGTACTAAGGAGCTGGTCCAAGGGACTGTAAATGAGATAGAGAACCTCCTCCACACTAGGTCGTAGGTTTCCATTTGATCGCATCATTTAAATGTTAACCACCTGATAAGCCGTTAGGTGGCTGTAAGAAATGTAACATGTATTTTATACTGTTTGTTAGGGTTGGTTTGGTTTTTTTACAGGACACCTGTACAAACCTTGTGACCCTGGCAACATGATTGGTAGTCCCAGAAGTCAAGTATTAAATAGGAACAATCAAGAGGATAACTGTGCGTAAATACTTTGTACAGTGGGTCAACAATTAATAACAAGACACAAATATTTATCGCCTCACTTTGTGAATTAGATCACAAAATTACCACTCTGAAATCAGCTATTAGCAAATGATTTTGCTCAAAATATGTTGGTTTTGATTAAGTGTGAAAAGTCATATTATTTTTACAAATGTTTGAAATGTCAGGCCACCTGAAATTTAAAAGACTTGGGTTTTTTTGTACTAAGGTTTACCAGGAGTCTGACAGAATTTACCCTTCCCTTAATTATGAGGAGAGGTCACTTTGCCCTTTTTCCCCGATTGTCTTGTAAGACAGGGTTAACCACACTTCTGCTGGGTACTGCAGAGATCCTCTTCGGAGACAGGCACGGTTGGTCAGTCAGCCCTGGCCATGAGTTATTAATATTTAGGTTCAGAATTGTTAGAATTATTAAAAATCCTATTCTCTCATCAAAAATTGAGCTATAAACCATGATAAGAAGTGTCATTTTCATGTGCATGAATTGAACCTCTTTAGAAGTCCTTGATATTGTCAGATAACCTGCACGAAGTCAGAGAAGGCAACAGAATTCACTGAGGGCAAGGGAGCCGGCAATCAGGGTCTGAGATTGGGAAATTATTAGTAAAGTATTTGTGTGATAGACTTTTCTGATTACCCACAGACACCCAAAATACGACATGATTTGCAAGGGTATGTTTTTTTGCAGATAACCCTGCTTGTGTGTGTAATTATGTTAATACTGTTCTTTACCGTCTATCTAATGATGCTGAAGGTTTTACCTTGGAACCAGAGAATGGAAACAAGTCCCCACTCTGCAGACTGTTTGGATTAGACTAATTTATGCTAGAGTACATGCAATCCCAGGGAAGACATGAAATGCTGGAAGTTAGAACAGCTGGCACCATACTAAACTCCTGTTGGGTTTCTGATAATTAACAGTGGATGCCACTGTGAGATTCATCACTGAGTTGTTGAACAAAGGAAGTTTGAGTTAGCAAGCCCTTGTAAGTTTTATGATCTCATTTTACTTTGTATGTATTTACGGTTTATAATTTTCAGTCTTTTTTGTTTGATGTTGAATTGTACCTATCTGATGGAGCTTGTTTTGCTGCACAAGGAATAAGGGCTCCTAAAGATGCCACTGAAGGGGGCGTTTTTCTGGAGCGCTGGGAGAAGCTGGATTGGACTTGCTTAAGGAGCAAAGGAGAGGTCCAAAGAGGAAAAGGCTGCTGATGTTACCTTCTTCTCTTGTACTTTTTCCATAGCTATTAATACAGAAGAACAGTAAATGATGCATTCTGAGTGAACGTTTTCAGTTTTGCCTGATGCGTTCCCTGAGGTTTCGGTAGCGCATCTGTTCAGGGATAAGTGTTGGCTGTGGTATTCGTCTTCCTCTGGAAGGGGACAGTGGTTTTGCACTTCATGAAGATTTGTAACTCTGGGCTTCAGTAACTTTCTCCTAGATCTGTAGCTTCTCTTCGGAGGCTGTAATTTCAGAAGGTCTTGGGAAGTTGTAGATTCAGCAAAGGACTAGGTTTTTCTTTATTATCACTCCTTGTAGTGAGGGCTTATTCCTTCCTCAGCCTTTTAATTCACAGGCAGTCTCCTACCAAGCCTCAGCAGAGCACAGGCGAAGCCCGGGCACCGTGCCCTCTGGCTGTGCTGCTGCCTGGCAGGTTCTGTTCTGCAGCCAGTGCAAAGTCAGGAGCTTTCTCAACTGAAGCCGGGACTGCAAAAACAAGTAGTAAAAACACTAAATTCTAACGACTTAAGTTGTATGAAAGAATCACAATAGCATTTAATAGATGCTTTAACAGAAAACTGAGATGTCCTGTCACAGAAAAGTTTATTCCACTCCTAAATACAGAAGATTCATGATAAGTTTAACTTTGAATTATTTATTTTTTGACCTAAGGCCTGAAATGGGGAGAGTTATAGTTTTACCTATCACAAGTAGTAAATATTCATGCTTTCAAGTGATTTTCAGATCGTACCAAGGTAACTTCCTTTGTAATTAACAGCAAGGACACAGCCGATTTCTTATTTCGTTCCTGTACTAGAATTATCATGCAGTAAATCATACACTGGACTGTGATTTCCTGTTGATGCTGAAATATTGTGATGTAACAGCCTGCTGTGCTCATTCATGGCCATCCAGAAATAAATCAGAGGAATCAGTCTGTTAAAATGCAGTTTTGGCTTAATTACCAACACTTTATATGAACTACTTTGTGGTCTTTCTTGTAATCAAAAGATATAAAAGATGTGGATTTTAATCAGTTTCTGTGGGAGAGGCTTATTAAGAAGATCTTCAGGGATTAAAGAAGCTAAGCAGAAAAGATTATAGTTGTGTTAGTGAAGCAGCTTTTTAAAAAATTTCTTTGTATTTTTATCAAACACATACTGTAATCTGTGGACACATGATGACTGAACAAACAGAGAATATCCTTTGCAGTGCTGCATACCTATGATAAGACCTTATTTTTTGTGTTGCATCTGGTTGTGTTACATATTACTATGTTTTACCGCAACCTATTACGTAACCTAAACCCCCAGCAATGAGAGAGGGGGTGGGGGACTGAGCAGAAGCGTCTGTAATCTAACAGAAATATGACTGAAAGAATTCAGCAGCTCAAATATTTTTGTGTGTAACTGCAAATGGTCAGAAAACCAGGCGGATTTAGCAGCATCTGCAGCTGCAGCACTAGAAATTTTCAATGATAGAGCAGAAATGCAGATGAGATATTTAGGAAATTGTTGTATGGGCTTTTTAATAGACAATACTCATAGCATGTATTCAACCAAATTCGAATATAGAAAATAAAATTAGGTTCAGATTGTAGTTAGCGTTTTTCTGAAATTACATTTTGAAACCATAGATTCTGTACTATGGCTTTTTTTTTCTTTTTCCAGAACTGGTGGAATTTCTATAACAAAATCCATTCTAAATTGCCTTTTAACTGTTGTAGTCTTGTACTTCTGGTTCACCATTTAAAATCTGGGTGCCATTTTCATTTATACTGTTAGGTATCTGTCAAATACTTCTCACAAAAATAATTCTGGGGTTTGATCCTATAGAAGTCAGCTGCCAGCATATGTACTCTGTACCTCCATTAAATAAGCATTACTGCCAAAACCCAGATTACTGGAATTGTAGCTTTGACCTGGCGAAGGACAGATGGCCCTCCCAAAGATCAGTGTATGGGGCTGTAGGATATATGCTTGCTGCTTTATTGTGCCATTTAGGTGCCAGTAGTTCAGTGTGAATTAGTACTAAACAGACAGCACTATATATTCATTGTCGCATTAAAAAATAACATTTGTGTGTCTTCAGCGTTGGCCACTACCAAGATCATCTTGTTTACATTGCTACTACCTTCACTGACAACCTTTTCATAAAGCTTCATAAGTTATTTGCAATGATTTTCTTTTTCTTTGGATCTCTTATCAAATCTTTACTCTGGCTAGCAACTCATTCACCTCTGCAAAAGACATTGAATTCTATTGATAGTACCTAAAAAGGTCAAAACCGTATACTAGCTTGCTCCAGAGACCGGCTGCATGACTTAAGGTCCAGAGCAATCTAACTAAAATACCATGAGACAGACAAACTCTGAAAAATCTTTTAGGCTTTTTTTTTCCTTACCTGGAAATACACGTGGCTGTTTTGTTGTTATCAGGGCTTAGAGACCGAGTTTGATCATTTTCACGTTGGTCTGTTGTGCTTTGGTCTGTATGAAGGAAGCCAGAAGGCTTCACTGAGTCACGAAGCAACTTATATTACCTGACGGCTCTTTCTGATTCTAGCTCAAGGGTCATTTAGTGCCCAAACTGTAGACTGCTTGGTGTAAAGGAACATCACTGGAATACATGGAGGGGAGTACCTGTATGCCTGAGAGTGTTTGGCAGGGGAACTGGTAGGAAGCCATTACCTGGCCTCTTGATTGTTTGGAGTAGGGGACTTAATTCTGACAGATCTCTGATCCAGATTGGTTGATATGGTCATGAGTGAATAAAACCTCTAAAGAGAGCCTAAAATGCTATGTTGTGTTGAGGCTTTTCTCAGAAATGCCCAGTTTGCTATAGCTGGGAGGCAGTATCTAAGTTGAATTCTGCAATGAAGTAATAAAATTAAGAATTAGTTTTAACATAAAATGTCCAAGGAGAAGCGTTGTATTTTTATTTCAGTCATGGAGAACACTGTGCCCACAAATTTCCAGCATACTTTGTTGTTCAGATTAACAGCCAGGAAATAGAGGATGCAGGTGGGAAGTTCTGGATTTCAAACTTCTTGCTGTGGAATATTTGTAAATATCACACTTAGCCCTCTAAATAGGGAAGATTAAGACGTAAGCACCAGAAACAAAATCAGTGTTTGTATGTGCAGGGCTCTATTAGCTTAGGTGGTTAGGTGCATCATACGGTCAAATTTGACTGAGGTTGAAGGAGACTCATCTTAAATGTGTTGTGACCATAATTTATGGGTGGATTAGAGTATCCTGAAATCTGGATAGTAGCCTGAAGCTTTTCAAAACTGTACAGTGCCTTTCTGCCTGCAAACAGTGGTAGGAGATAAACGCAGTTTTTTTAAAAATCCATTGTAGGAAGGTTTGTATTTTGAGGAAGAAATATTTTCATTTTTGTTCTGATAATAGCTCATATCTTTTAATGTTACTGTTTATTCCTATTCCAACATGTTTTTTTGAAACTAATTTAGCTGATATTTAATGTTTGAGATTTTGATTTACTATTTTACGCTACCATTGTGTAATGCTATGAAACGAATATGACTTAGTAGCCTTAGAGTCTGTCTTTTGTTCTGATTTAGAAGAAATTACCTGAAATGTCAGGACTTCCTATAGAATGAAAAATGTATTTTCAGTCTCATTATTTCCAATTTGCTTGTAACTGCAAAACGGGAGGATCTTTCAGCATAAGCTGGAGGAGGAATGGATTTTTGTTCGAAATCTATATGTCTCTAATTTCTCAAAGTTTTAACTTGAATTGTTGAAGTTGGATGATTGCTAATTGTTTGAGCTGTGTTTCTCTGAGAAAAAAGCAGAATTTCAGGTTACTCCATGTGGAGAGGTCCGTGGGATGGCAACTAAGAGCTCTGTTGTGGGAAACTAGGTGTGATAATTCAGACATCTGAACAAGGTCTGTAACATTACAGACAGTATGAAAGCAAGCAATAAGAGACAACTGATGGTGTCATTTCTGCTTCTGGAACAGAATACATGCCAGCTTCTTAATTTCTTACTGTTTATTGTCTCATTAATTTCTGTCTCAAGGCTGTATAGTATTTTATTACCTGCTTTTGCCAATACTTGTTATAAACACCTACTGAAGCTTCATATTAAAGTAGTCTCACTATTGGCATTCCAGGCTAGACTTCTCAATTCAGATTTCCCATAAAATGTACTTTGTGAGATAATTATATTAGAGAGAACTGCACTCTGCAAAATGCTTTAAAAGCTAGAGTATAATTAATTATAAAGTGACCTCTTAAAGAGACTAGATTTATTTCTTTAGTATGAATTAATTTCCTGATAGGGATTTTGGATTGCCATCAAAATTGAATTGAATCTGTCAGTGTCTGTGTCACTGTTACCACATCTAGCAGTATTTACCAGCTTTGATGCAATAGCAACTCTTCTGTGGGAGAAGGGGCCTCTTGAGGCCAGAGCTTTCCAGCCCTTAACTTCCTTTCCAAGTGCCACGGTACTGCTGATAACTATTGATGTGCCTACCATAATTTACTAGAAACTGTAATGAGATCAACAGCTCTGTTCACGGAATTGGCTGCGTGCCAGTGAAGGGGTGTCAGCTGGTTCAGTCTAACTTGTACCAAACTCTGATTAGGAATGAGATGACGGAGGTTTGTACTACTTTGCTGCTGCACTGCTGGGGCCGTAGCGTTGATCAGCATCCTGTTGTCTTTGTCTTTTTAAATATCTATGCTGTATCTCTGCAGGAAATGCAAGTCCTTCAATGGATAAGCCTTGTTTTTTCTTTGTTTATTTTTCAAAGATACAGCTTTTGTAGATAAGCTAGCTAGACAACTGTTTGTTTTGGATATGCTCTGAATCTCTCTGTAGCTGCTGATGGTTCTGACTTAAGCTGCATTCAGCTCATCCCCTGTTGAGTGCTGAACCTTTCAAAAGCACTTGGCAATAGCCGGCTGATGCGGATCGCCCTGTGCAGAGGCTGGTGCTGGTTGTACTGATCAGTTAGAAACTCTGATGTGGGGCTAAACAGATCCCTTTCCGATTCATGAGTCTGACTGCAGCCACAAGGTAAGCAAACTGGTGTGGGAGGGAAGAGAGTAAATATCTCACCGGAGCTGAACCTCTTTGGAAACGTGTAGAACAACCGAAGGAGGTTTAGGAAGCGTTGCTTCAGGTGAAAAATAAAGCAGGTGGCTTGTGCAGTAAGACGGTAGAAGAATTACTTTAATGCAAGAGTAGGAGCAGGCTTTGAAACTCTTCATATTTTTAGTAGTTTTAGGTTAACTACTAGAAAACAGTGAGCAAAGCAAGCTAATGAGCAAAACATTATAAAAATCTGGAAAGTAGAACATAAGAATTAAAGGCAAAAATTGGTCTAAAAATTTGAGTTCTGAGAATCTCTACCAATGCATCTTCAAGAAGAAACCAGGTTCTGGTTCAAATGTGCAACGTTATAGTACTGGGTTTGTGGAAAATTCAGAATTAATGTTTGACAAAGTGTTAAGATTTAGCCAACCAGAAGCAGCTGCCCAGCCTGGAATGAAGGAGGGGCAGTATGCTGATCTCATGGATAGAATAGAAAATTATAAACACTTAAAGAAAATTTGAATGAGAAAGGCATTTAGAGCGTAAAGACAGCCTGGCATTTGGAGAAAGAGGAAAAATTGCAGTGTGTAACATGAATCTGCAAGGTCCAATAAATATGTCCAGGTCACAAGGTGGTGATCTTAAAAGTCCTCCTTTTAGAAGCAAAGGATGGAAGGGTACAGCAGAAAGAGTGGGACATTTACACTAAAGTCAGTAGAAGTCCCATTTACTTCATAAATATATCAGTGCAGTACCAGGAAAAACAGTATTAGCTAAAGAAGAAAACATATGGGTGAAAATGAGGCTTATCAGCAGCCGTTTCATCTGTCCTGTGGAAGTAAAGACAGTGTCTATGTAAGAAATAAGAACAGTAGTGATTTTTTTTGTTGTACTGGGGGAGGAATATCCTTTACTGAAAGAGGAAAGAGAATCCGCTCATTAGGCCGCTCTTATAATTGGCTTGAACTCAATCCCCATTATCCTTGATTTAACAGGATGACAGAAAACAAGTATGGTAGGAAATAATAAGGTGCATCCTAAGATGAGTGCGTTTAGAACTGATCACAGAGCTACAGTAATTAAACATCAATGGTCACCCTCAGCTGACTTGTTCAGTGGGAGAAATGAAAACAAGAACACTTTCCACGAGGTGGAAACTAATGACAGATGTTGTGAATTACATACAACTAGAGACAGACAAGAGAGGCAGAAAAATGCTTCAGTGTTATTTAGGGTCCCAAGTGCTGCAACTGCTTAGGAAAATGGTATGGTTTTTTTCCCGGATTAGAAACAAGGGTTGGAGACTGCCAAGTTATCACAAGGCATAACTGCATGGCCATGTGTCATTTCAGTGTTGGGCAGCAATGTGAGGTTACCCCATGCGGAGCATTGCTTAAAACAAAATTGAAACAAAGAAACACACACCCCTAATCGAAACCTTGCATTTTTCTGGGTCCACCTTATGCTACTGACTCTTCTAATTTCTTTTGTCATCTGTGGGGAATTATTTCTTGTGATATTTTTGGCTGTGCTTGCAATGATAACAGTGACATTGTATATCAGGCATATGAGCATGTGTTTGTGGGAGAATACGCACTCAAGGAACACAAATCCGTCCTCTGGGCCCTGGCACAGTGATGCCCTCCTTCTCTTTTTGTGGTTTGGTGGGGATGTACTTCTGCTTTCTACCATCTATCAGCACCGCATGTACTTTGTTTTCTCTTTTTCTTCATGTTTATATCACTACTTCAATTCCCGGCCCCAGAATTAGATGCTGTTGCATCGTCTACCTACACTTGGGGAATTTGTTTGCATTAGCGCAGTAAATTTTTAAGTTATTCTTGTGGATAATGGCTTTCTGTTAGCTCCATCACCCTGGATGCCCTATGCATAATACAAACATTGTACTATGAAGTGGTGTTACAGAGAGAAACAGGTAAGATAATCAGAAATGTTAAATTCAGAAGTGGTGCTGTTGGCATAACCCCGATGCTGAAATCGGAGCTGAGCTGACAAATGAAAATATCCGGGTGACATTGTTTGCAACGCCATGAATAAATACAGACCCCTAAGAAGGGATGGGGGAACAGTGGTGATGACCCAGTAGCTACTGTGCCCTATTAAGCTGGGGAGCTGCTCTCTACCAGAGGGGAGCACCTTCTTGCAGTCTTTCTTCCGAGACTTTGGTACCAATGAGATTGTGGGAATCTGGAATAGGGTTTACTCCCTAGAATTTACTCCTTTGAAGTCTGGGTTAGTGTGGTGAGCGTGTTGTAATAGTCTATAACATGTTGAGTAACTGACTATAAGGAAAATGTCATTAGAATTCAAATATCTGGTACTAAAATGGCTTGATGTTGCAGCAGTAAGAGCTGGGAAGGGGTTCTGAGTAAGACACTTCCAGGAACGAGGGCTGGGTAGCTAAGGACTTTCACGGACATTGGCAGATAATACAAGAGTATTTATGGAGCACAGAACAAATTATACCTGACTTTGTGGCATAGCTATCCTTCAGCTTCTGTATACATCAAATAAATGTCTAAATAAAAAATACATCAAATAAATGTCTAAATAAAAAGTATCTGTACTTACTGACTAGTCTGATTTTGGCAGGATGCTTTATTTCTATGCTGATCATGTTTGCTACATCTTGTGTAGCTTGTCTGAATAAGAGGCATAAAACATTTCTGTAGTTCATTTTCTAGTGATTTGAGGATTAAAGGAGGTATCTCAAAAAAAGAATAAAAAAATAGATTTTGTTTTTTGTCAGTAGGGAGGTAGTCTTTTAAAATAAAAATTGTTTTGTGTTTACATTTAATAGGGATTCTCATCCTGATTTAAACTGTACTCATTATAAGTCCCTTAATTGTAATATCACTAATCCTGCTGGATACAGCCAGTGCGTCATTTGTAAATTTTCTTTCTTTTTTTTTTTTGTTGTGACTGGCAGTACGTTTGCAAAGATTTTCTGCCTCTTGATTTGCCTCTCTACTCAACCCTGATACCGATGCCAAGAATACGAAATACGTTCTGTTGTTTTCTTTCTTAATATTTTGTACTTTGGCAACTTAAAGGTAAGGCCAGCGAGTGTTCTAAAAGCAGAAGAAATGAGATTATATCCTTGCGAAAGATCAGCGTTTCTAGTTGGAAAAGTGGTTTTGTATGTTTATTTTGGAGTAGTCAATTAAAGCCCCTTTCGAATGCCAGGAGCAAGCTACCTCGTGCTGCACCCCAGCGCGTGAGCAGCACAGAAGGTAACGTACGCTGTGTTGGCACTGTCAAAGGAAACCGCTAGCAGTGATGTCAAATTTAGCCTATCACTGTGAGGATTAAGGAAGCCTGACATCATGATTTGGAGCCTGCCACCTGTGCTGAAGTGGAACAGTATCTGATTGCATGAACGCTTGCACCGAGTGGAGTGTGCTGCCTAGGGAGCCACAATCAGAGCGGGGAAGAGGGGCAACACTTGCCGTGTGAGAGCGTTGGTGCACCGGGCTCTGTCCCCGCCGCGCAGCCAAATGTGCCGGAAAGAGTAGCTTGTCTCTTTCTGTGTCGGCATGGTAGTGGCTCATCAGAGAGGGCAAATGACTTTCACATAGCAGCATGGCAGGAGGAATTGTCACTGAAGGATTCACAGCAGTAAAAGCAAAAGAAATTGCTGTAGTGTAAGTTATCTTGGTCTGGTTGTGTTGTGGTTAAGCAAGGCTCGCTGTGGTTTAGGAGGAATGTATATTAAATTAAAGGCCAAGCACATTTGTGTGTTTTTTCTGGGGATTTTTTTTTCTTTTTTGTAATTCTAATTCTCTGCAGGGAGCAGCTGACGCGTCACAATGTACTTTGCATGTCTTAGCACGAGCTTGTGATTCTCACAAGGCAGATGTGCCCCATTGGTGAGGCTGAGGTGGTTCTCTCACTGAGGGCACCTGAATATAGAGATCACAAGAAAATCAGGTAAAGCAGAGCAGGACAGAGAACCCAGAGTGCTCTAGAGAAACATAGGGAACTGTATTCTCATAGATCACTGCGCTTTTTTTTTTTATTGAAAAGCATAGCATGAAGAGTCAGTAATTTGTACCCAGTAATCTACCCATCCACCCCACCTGGGCCTTGCACTTAATGGGACTTGAAGCTCAACTTGGTCTACTCATGTAGAAAGTTGGTTGCTTTCAGGAAGCAGTTAGCTTTGACCTGTATTCTTTATGCAACTACTCTTTTCTTTTAAAATAAGATGGTCTATACTGGTGTAATTGAGAAGGGGAGTGGGGGATGTGTTGATGAAAGTCCTGTGTAGCAGCAGCCGGCCTATGCCTTTGTCCAGTGGTTGTAGCCTGTTGCTTTCACAGTGCAAAATACATGCTGAAAAGTAAACATGTATATCTCTATCTGAATAAAAAGCCTCCAGGTGCAAGCTGAGTGAGGGTGATTCCCTAGCTATCATAACATGCATTCAAGAGCCAAGAACGAAAGAGCACAGCAGATGAGAAAAGCCATCCATAATTTGTGTCTTGCTTCCACTGTTTTCACAGCTTGACCTCAGAAGCAGCCATGATGTATGGCTTTGGGAGCAAAAAATCTTGCTGGTGTGTGTTTGCTCATTAAAGGACACATTTGTTGTCTAGAATTAACAGGATGCAGAGCCAAGCAGGTATTGAGGTTGGTTGCATACAGCTCTGTGATTTGGATTCTGGAGCTATATAGAATTGTACAAATTATATCAAAGGCAGATTAATCACCATAGAATTATTTGTGTATATGCTGAATCGTAACCAGGGGTCAGCTATCTTATGTGGGAGATGAGATTTAAACGAGTTCAGCCTGTGCTCACACAGTGAAGTTAGCTCCTCCTCCGGGACCACAAAACTATTTCTTTTTGGCTTTGCATGTACAGTGGTTCTGCATTTTGCAAGTACAGTGTCATGAATATGTTTTAGCTAGAAAATGTGAAAGTATGGCGTGAAAAGCATATCAAACGATTACCTTTCTGATAGAATTACAAATCTGGTGAATGAAGGGAATGCAGTAAATGTAATATATTTGGACTGAAATCTTACTTGAAAAATTGATTCAAATTGACTGTGATGGAGATGCTGTCATATGATCTAAGAGTTGGCAGGGCAGCTGTAAACAAAGAATAAAGCTAAATGGATGAGGCTGGAGCTTTGGGAAAAGCCTAACCAGGGAATAGTACTGTATGTGTTCTAATGTTTAATATCTTTGTTAATAGCACAGAAAATTAAGAACATAAACTAAATTATGTGGAGGTACTGAACTCTGATAGCTGCAACACAAGAGGAAAATTAGTTAAATAACACAAAAGAGCATTGAGTGTTGTTAGAAATGTGGATGAAAAATAGGAAGAGAAAGATGGATGTTAAAGTGTAACCTAAATCATGGCTGAAGGGAAGAATAATGCGTAACAAAATTCAGAACAGGCTCACAGTGAAACTTAAGAAATAGGATTTTCCTCTTCTAATTAACTGAAATTAATTGAAAATTGAAAAAGCTTTTCTTTGGACCTCCTCTGTATTAGGCACAAAGATAGTCAATTCTTTTAAAAAACCCCCAAACAAACACCCCTGCCACACACAACCCCAAGATCCACCAAAACCTTAAAAATCCACGCACAACACCCCTGCCTCGGAACCCCAAACAAAAAAAACAAACCAAAACAACCTTCTCTTCACCTGCCCAGCGCTTGAACTGAAAGGTACTCATTGCACATAATGATTTGCTAAATGCCGAAATTGATGGCTACCTGGAGGCTTTGGGGGTGGTCCTGAAAGGGAGCCTCTTATTTAGGATGTGAATCCTTGCTGTGTGTTTGGCTTTGAGTTCACAGGCATTTCATTGCATGTCACATGTAACTAGTTAGTGAAATGCTTAAAAAAACCAAACAACCCCCCAAAAAACAAAACAAAAAACTCCAATAAAAAAACCAAACAACCCCAAAACAAACCCCGAATCTCACAGAACGAAGACCTTTAAAAAAAAATTTTAAGGAAACTAAGCTATTGCCTCTGTAATGGTACTGCTGGTGCTACCTTGTGATATTACCGATAAAAAAGGTAAGTATATTGAAAGCTGCAACAATTTTATTTTCCTCAAGAAATATCAGAAGCATCTTGACATTTCTCTTGAGAAAATAGAGAAGGATGCTTTTCAAAAACACCCTTTTCTGTTCCTTCTTCTGTTATTAATGACCTCAGGAGTTGCTGATACATCTGTATGACAAAGGCTGCACTGAATGTTATGCATTTCAGTACTAAAATTGTTAGGAGTGCAGATCTTTTCTGGGAAAATGCTCCTATTCTCCATTGTACTCCCATGCGTATGAAAAGTGGCAGCACCACTGAAATACACTGCCTGGGAGAGTTGTAGTTATACTCTCCAAAGAGTTTGCCCGAGAGCTCTTACAAGATTTATCACTTTGCAGACTACTGTTTGGAAGAGCCCTATCCATGGATGTGACTTCCAAAACTAAAATGCTATTTGTAAAACATTTTTAAAAAAAAAAAAAAAAAATCCCCTAAAATGGATTGCCACTATGAAGCCTGTCAGTGAAAAAAAGAAACATGGAAACTTATTAAAACCAAAAAACCCACCTCCCCCAACAGAAAAAGAACGCCCTCAATTCACCGGGAGGGAGGGAGAGAGGGATGGATTCAGCTTTCTAATCTCATTATTAATGTTTTGATGTTCCTATTTAATAAAGAGAACTTGGTTTTCATACAAGGACTCTGTGGTGGCCCACCCCTGAATCGCCACCTGGCCCTGGAACTGGCCGGGGGTGGAATGTCTCGTCTCCAAAAGAGTTTTGGGAAGGCTTGCTTGTTGTCTGAAAGGATTGTATCATGGAGCTGAAACGACAGTGGATGCCACAGAAAGACCCCAGGGCTCTGTGTCTGGGACCCCGGAGTGCTGCTCCCGAGGGCAGAGGAGCGAGTTTGCCAGCCTGGCCCCAGGGCGCCCAGGAACCCAAACTGCGCAGAGACGTTTCAGCCAGCGCAGCCATAGTAGGCTGCTGTACAGTTAGGTACGAGGAGTAAAAGTGCAAGGACTACCATTCACTTGGAGGTTTTTTTTAATATTATGGTTGAACAACACTGGTAAATATACAGTCAGAAGGAAACAGAAGTAATAAAATAACAAGAACAACAGGAAAAAAGCCTCCCATGCCTTCTTTAACATACAATTAAATTTTTAAGTTTTCTGTCTGAATAAATACATTTTGGGATTAACACTTTTTCTACAAGAGTCGTTTGACAAAGTGGATATTAATAAAATGCTATTAATGAAGTCTTCCTCTGGCAGTGTACACAGAATCAAATCAAAGAAAATGGCAAGGTCACCGTGCATTAATTCTCTTTGTATTTTATGAAGTTGGCCTTTTCCTGTGCTGTAGCCTGATGAGTGTATGCAGGCCTGCTGAGTTGTGCCTGTAGGTTCTAGGAACATGCAGCCGCCGAGGTTTTGGAGGTCTTTGATCATCCTATATATCAGAATTTCTATTCGCATCCCTTCTGAACTACGGACAAAGTGAGTTTGGCGTTTCTCTCGTTTACATAGTTTCTCTCTGACTGATGGATGCTGGCGTTAATGAAAAATGTAGCTGATAAGTATTTGGACCCTGGATGTGTATAAATCCAGACCTAGAGTGGGAAAATAGTGACTTATGTTCTCAGTAATTCATATGCCTACCAGCACGTAACGCCCTGCTTAGGATTTTTATCTTGGGAGAGTACTGACCAACTGCAGCTTCATTGGACATGGATAATATTTAATATATCAGTAAAGAAGAGTAGGAATCATTAAGAAATAAAATGATAACAGATTGGTTGAAAATGTGAGAGATTGCTACAGTCTTAGGTTCTCTTCTCACCTAAATAGAGTGGCATCTTTGACGTCAGTGACCTTCTTGTGTGCCTGATGACAAGTTCTCGATAGCTGAGTATGGATGACCCCAACAAGATTAAAAGAATAAGTAGGATCTGATAAAAGAAATTTAAAAACTTGAACAGCATCTAAGAATTAGATAACTTTTATGTATATATTTCTTATTATTAACTATTATAATTCTATTTTACACATGAAAATTCAACATCTACAGAGAAGTTATTTTCAGGTAAATTACATGGGAAATTTCTACAAATATGCTAACTAAAGATTTGGAATTTGGGCTGATATGTAGCTATTACTGGTGTTGCAAAGAACCTTTCAGTTATGCGATGGTATTAAGTGATGTGAGCTCGTGAGGAATGTGGGATGTGTAGCGTACTTGCATAGGAGCGTGTTTTTGAGGAGTTGTGATTTAGTAAACAATATGGGTCATTACCTTCTGTGACTTCTAAATATAAGCTCTTAGAGACTTGTAGCAGCTATGACAGCAAAATATCAAGTAACAGCAGTAGTACCACTGTGTTACTGTAAACAGTCTTAAAATACAGGGTGGCTCAGTTGTGTGGGCTTTATAAAGGATATGGGCAAGTCGCTATGTTCAGTGAAGAACTACAAGGCTGGTTTAACATCTGTTTCTCTTATTCTAAGCAATTTTGAAAAAAAAAACCAACTTCAGAAAAGAAAAGTTTGACAATCTTTCTGTAATGGCTTTGAGACAATATTTCTGGTAGTAAGGAGCGCCATACTCTTGTGGACAAAAAAAAAAAGAAACAAAAAAAACCCCCAAAAAACCAAAAAACCCAAACCTGCAACAATTGACAAAATGGAGAACCTCAAGTTAGGAAAAATTGAGGCTGGAACAGAAGAGGCTTCCTGATATAGTAAGAGTAATAAAATGCTGGATCAGTGAAGCTGAGCATGTGGTAATTCCTAGGAGCCCTAGACTTGATGTGAGTGTCATTTGATAACATTTCATAACAATGTGATGCAGCAGCTCAAACTGGATGACTATAATGATATCCTTCTGGCCTCAAAAAATATGAACCTTTATATTTATTGTGGTCATTTCTAGCTAGTGAAATGAGGATGTCAGGTTTTTAAAGGGGCAAGTAATTATTATTGTTTTTGTATTATTGTCTCTATTAGGTTTTACCAAGTGCTCAGTGACAGCTATATATTGATATGGTGGTAAATTTCATGTAGCTTATTTTGGGTTCTATAAGTGCTACTGAGGTCAAGATTCTTGTCGTGGAGCCTGGAAGGGAATATCACAATCTCCTTGTTACAATATCATCAAAGTCTTGCTAGCCATCTCCCCGACTGCTTACATATAAGAGCCAGCCAGAGATTCGTGCTCCCCACCCACCCAAGTGCAATTTTAAAATTTTTTTGTCAAGTATTTGATATTTTAAAGATTTAACAAAGGCTTGTGCCATTTCCCCACATCTGCTCGAATTTTTGACCGTTACCGTGGCTAAAAGTTGTATCTTTAGGAAAGAGGTGGGCAGAACATAGCGATGTGCCATCGCTGTGGAGACTGCAGGAAGCGGGGATGTGATTGTGCCACCCCTGCACCGATAAACAGCCCTGTCTCACCTTTGGATTGTACGTGGTGGTTCAGGGTAACCGCCTCTGCCTAGAGTATTCATCTGGGGATGTTTGCAGCTTCAGTGAGGTGGGAGTTCCTCCAGACTCCTAGTGCATCTGGCCTTAATACTGTCACTTTCAGACTTTGCGTGGAAAAATCTCATTTAAAAGATGTGCAGATGAACTCCTGCCTGAATATCAGCTGCTTTTTATGCTGGCTCTAATCACACTCCTAAAGCTGCAAGTTTCTGAAAGAGGTTGAAGTCTGGAAACGTTGCTCTAAATTTTTATTTGCACAAGTATTTATTCCTGGATTTTGCTGCTTTTGCTTTGATAACTAGATGATTTCTGTTCTGATATAGGCAGTGGAGTGTTGCAATTGAAATTACTCAGAATCAAGCCACAGTGATTCCACAAGATTTATTAGCACCTCATTTTACTTTTCTTGGTTTAAAAACAATATTGTTGTGCCCAGTAGCAGAAGGAAAATGAATTTTTTTTTTGAGGGGAGCGTGGGGGAGTACCCCCCCGACTTTATCATAAATATTTTAAAGCAGCAATTTTATAGATGTAATTTATAAGTGTTATTAAATATTGTTTATGTGTAATCATATGAAGCCCATTAAAAGATATTTAAAATATTATTCATGCAAGACTTATTCCACATATTACAAACTTTTGAATACTGAAATAAAAGATTTTTTCAAGCCAAATTAGTTTAATAGGTTTTTCAGTGTTTCTTGTAATTCTAATTTATTCTTTTTCTACTCTTGTTCATTGCAGGTCACTTAACAGTGTAATCATCTTAAAATTGTTGTTGTCAGTTCCATATAATTTCCCTGAAGTAGAAAAAAAACTTGCACCACTAATTTTTAGTCAGCCATCCCTGGTCTCATGGGGGTCCCTGGGTGACTGCTCAGCCTTTCAGAAAAGGTGGCGAAATGAGCCAGTGACATTTGCGGTGCTGTTTGGTGAAATTTCCAGCATCCCATCCCTCCGCTGGAGAACCTTCTTGCAAAGATGTAAAACCACTGACTAGGATTAATGTGATCAAAACTTAAAAATGAATGGCTTTATAAATAAACCTTCTAAATGTTGGTATGAGACAGATCACTACAAGTGTCCAAAGACACTGGTTAATTACCAGTGTAACTGTGTCAGTTTTGTTGAATGAGGCACTGCGCAGCTGTGAACGACGGCGTTTTATTGCACAGCATCTGGAACCTGCGTGAACCCCCTGTGCCCTTTGAGCATCACCTATACAGTCTTCATCCCTCCCCGATGGGAGCCATCATTCAGCCTGTCTCTGTCTACCTCCTGCTCCTCCAGGTAGTGCTCTTTCATAGCGTTGCATCTGTAACCCTGTTGGCAACTATCACCTGTGAGCAATAGAGCTATAAAGCCTGTTGTTGACAAGGTGTCACTGATAAATGAAACCCTGAAAGACAAAGGCTCTCTTCTTTCTGCTTGCCATCTTTTCCTTTTTGAAGTAGCATTGAAGTAAGTACAGGGATATCATCAGTTGTTTGTGGTATCAATCAGGCTGACCCCTGATGGGTAACACACGAGTTGAACTCAGCGCTCTTGAGATGCTGTTTCAATAAGGAAAAACAAACGTACATCCAAATCACATTCCTCTCAGAGAATTTGGCCGCCTTGAACTTTGAATGAGGAGCAAGTCAGGTGGCTGAGACAAATGAAGAGGTATTTCAAAAATTAAAGTATTTTAAACTCCTCTAAACAAGGGTGATACGTGCTTAAGGTTAAAAGGTTGGCTGGAGAGGAGATCTGCCAGGCTTCTAGCTACATTTGTTAGAGTACGAATTTTTGCACTGCTTGGAAGGTGAAATGTACAAAACAGATGGAGGGAAGTGTAAGAGTTAACGTTATGGTAAAATATGAAATTTTATGTTCTTGATTATAAACCGCTTTTTTCCATTGTCTGTTTACAGCACAAGACATGGTTCTTCTGGTAGAATTCACTTTGAGGATTAAATTAACTTCTTGGCATTTTTTGAATTAGGGAGTATATAAAGGCCATTTAATAGGAATGCTTCAGATGATGAGCAGAACTTGAAGACAACAAGATTACAAATAGCCCATTCTTTAGATTGTGCACCTTCACCTTTCTGATGTTAAAAACGGGCTCTGTAGTTGTTTGCTGCTGCCGTGTAATTTTTCACTTGTTTGAAACAACATGAAGTGTCCCACTATTATTTTCTCTCCTTTAAATTAACTATGGACAACGGAGGATTTATGCTGCAAGTATGGATTATAAAATAGGTTAAGGAAATATCTTTCTGAGATGGTTAGGACTAAGATAAGCTTTCTTGGTTTCCTGTGTCTTATAAAGTGAGTATTACTTTTGTCAGTGTGTAGCTCTCCTTGAGCACTCGAGTGCATTAATTCCTGTTTACGGCTGTGCCATTCCTTTCCACCGTTTGCTCCAGCATTGCTGAGTGCGCTGCTGAAGCAGGTCTTAGAAAGAGGAGAGCTAATGTAAAGAGAAATCACTCTCCATTTGTGCAAATAATTTGCAGTGGCAAGTTTGTAAAATTGAATAAAGTAGCAAAACAGGATGATAGATGCTAGGAGATGGAATCACCAACTGGAAAACAAAGAAGTTGTTGCACCAGATGAGCAGGTCAGTACAAAGGAACTGGTGATGTAGCAGTGCTCAATTGGGTGCAAATGAAAAAACACCCAGACAATCAGAGCACACAAATAGAAAACCTGGCAGGAAATAACTTCTGGTGCCTCATACTATGCTGTTTGATTTCACTGAGACAGGTAAAGATGTTCACCACTTTTTCTGAAAAATATGAGTTCAAATATAACACAGAAAGATTTTTTTAAAAGAACACTGTCATATTTATTTGCAGTTACTAGAGTTTGACAGAATTTCATTGTCTTGTATTTCTACAGAATATATTTTATCTTCCCATATTGCTATCAAATGCCTTCATGCCTGCTCTCTCCGTTGTATATATCAAGCGTTTGTTAATAGGCACGGCCATCCCTGTTGTCATGTGTGCTCCTGTTGTCTTCCTGGGTTTAGATGGATGTAGAGAAGATACGTGTGAAGATAACAGAAAACAATCCTGCAGCCTGGCTGCAGAAGCCCCCAGTCGGAGCGTGGATGTGTGCATGCCCACATATTGACACGCAGCGTGCTGGCCAAGAGGTCTGTACGACAGCCTTCACCCTCCTTTTTCTTATAATGCCCTGAAAGGGCCTGCAGCTCAGTATCTCATGTGCTACACACAGCGACTTCCAGCAATCTTGGGGTACTCTGGATCAGGCTGTAAATTACTCTTGCGGTCCCTACACCCTGTAGGCTTCATAATAGCTGGCAAAGAAACTATAACTTACCTCTTTGTGCTGAGGTGCTGCTCCTGTTTGAGCAGTCTGAGAGCAGTGACAGGCTCCTGGCTACGCAAACAACCGCCTGCGACACGTGTTGCGTGGTGGGAGAAGCGTTTGATGGTGCCGTGCCTGTTAGCGGGTGAGGACATACCTGTGTTTGGCTTCTTCGTGGATGCTGGCCAAACACTGAATGTGCAAATGTGTGTCCTCCTGTTTTTAGACTGTCAGAACCAGGAAGGAGTTCCCTCTGTGTGCTTCTAAGAATAACCATTGTTTTGCGGGGAACGGACATAGGGATGGGGAGATGCATATAGTTCAGTTGTTATTTTGATCTGGTACGACAGATTGGTTTTTTTCTGGGCATTTTGTTTTCTTAGTATTGTGGGGCTGTCAGGAAACATTTCCTGCCGCAATATGCTTTGTGTGTGTTTCCACGTAGAATATATATGTGTTTGTGTACAAGTAGTAAATTCTAAAACTGTTATTACCACTCAAGAAAGAGATCTTGCCTCTATTGTGGGTATTTCTTGGAAAACACTAGTTGAATGCTTGGTGGCAGTAAGAAAAGACAAATAAATCTTAGGGGTTCTTAGGAAGGGAATGGAGAACAAAACAACCTCATTTTTCAAGTGTACTTCTGCATCTCAGATCCTGTGTGCAGATCTGATGATCCTGTCTCACAAAGGTCACAGTAAAACTGATAAAATCTAGGAGGAGGACAAGAAGAATGGTTAAAGGTGTGGGGCTGTCTGTAAGGGAGGAGAAACACAATAGATTAGGATTGCTGCATGAAAAGACATGATGATAATATAATAGCAGTATATAAAATCATGGATGGTACAGAAATATAAATAGGGAATGAGAATTACCTGCGATTTGTAACATAGGAACTAAGGGGTGTCCAACAGAAATAGGACAATATTTAAAAGGAGCAAAAGGAAGTACTTTTCTGTGGAAAGTGCAATTACATTGCGGAGCTCATTACCACACAGTATTAAGGAAGCCAAATTATAAAGGACTTGAAATTCATTGATTTTTATCAAGAATGGTTCGCTTGTAGGCTACTAAAAAATGTGCATTGGAAGCCAGCTCTAACTCAAGTTAATTCTGTTAAGCTGCTGGAACCACTGTGAGTATACAGACAGGAGGGACACACAATACATTCTCTGCTTCATAGAGCCTTTCTGTAAGCATCAGCTGCTGCAGCTTGTTTATTTACAAAGGGAAAAAAGAGGAAGCTGGTATTGGACTAGGTGGCTCCTTCTCCCCTTTCAGTATTATAAAAAAATAGTGTAAAAATGATGCTGTTAAGGCATAATTTTCTAAACTACTGTCCAATAATACATTTCCTTCTTTTAAATTTTTGCTGTAGAGCATCAGGTTAGGAGAGGAAAAGGTTTCCTATGATGTGAATTGACTTTTTTTGTACCTTTGTACCTCAGAAACAGAGTCTTCAAAGCAATGGCAGCATACCTGAACAGCATAATGAACAGAAAACCAGCTGTCAACACTGCAAGAAATACTTACTGGATAGTCTCAATTTTCTACCTAGTGATACCAGCAAAGTAGAATACATGAGGCATATTTACTGTGAACTGCATACTAGGTCCGCATCCTCATTTCTACATTATAGCCAGATGTTTTAAACATAATATCTACAACTAGATAGTCAGCCAGGTGTTGCTACTCTTTCAAGAAAGCATCTCAGGGTAGTGCTTTTCCTGTTTTTAATCAAAATTGAATGTAATCGATTGAATTTCAGTATTTGCTTTAGGTTTAAGCAAAATTTTGAAGGCTGAATGGGGGATGAATTTTATCATGCTCCCCAAATGTCATTCTAAATATTTTCATGAGTCATTACCTAAATTTCTGGAACCTGTAATTTCATTCAGGTTCTTCTATAACAAGAAGAAAGTACTTTACACTCAAGTATCTAACATTATCTGAAGTGGTCAAATTGTTAAGCCCTAAAGATGTGGGTACATTCATTAGCCTTGTAGTTTTTCTTTTGCTGTTCTGTTTAAATCTGAGACTTGCCCATTTTGGTGAAGCCAGGTTTTGAACTGTGACCAAATATTTCAGTTATGGGAAGCCGAGGGAGGAATGCAGATGGCAAGGGTGGGAAAGGATGAGGGTTTTTGTCTTCCTTTCTTTGAAAAAAATACAGAAAACCAACTTTCAGACCATCGTTTACCAAGGACAGAAAAGCTAAAAGAAGGTTTGAGGTGTGATGACTCCTTCCTAACTCAAACACCATAATTTTCTCAGTGATTTCAGGAGCATCTGAATTTCAGATTTAGTGTTCTCGAGGTTTGAAGTAGGGGCTTCTACTGACCACAAGAGGTTGAAGCAGTCAGCAAGAGTTATTTAGGCACCCTCATAGGAACATAAGCGGTAATAGAAGTTGTAGTTTACTGAATAACATAAGGTCTAATATATTTTTAAATTTGTCTTAAACCATAGGTCTGTTCCAAGCAAAGACTACAAAGCCTCTTGCCCCCTTGGCTACTTGCTGTGCATGCGTTAAAGGGCTTCCTGATTCTTTGCAGGGTTCTTTGGAGTCAGTTCAGTTTCTTTGTATGTAACTGCTGACAGCACCCCTGTTTCTCCTGGATGTTCATAGCTGGATTGTGGCTGAGTGCACAGCCCACAAATAGCCAGTGAATTACCAAAGGTCACAGAAGATGCAAATCAGTTCACTTTAAAATGTACGTGTGTACCCACAAATACATATAGATATATAAAAATTATTTTAATGTAAGCTCTTAGTTTTACTCTGGTCCAATGTCTTTTATTCCAGCTCTCAGTAGTAGGTCTGTCTCGACTGCTGTAAGATAAATGAGGTCTAAATTTGTATTCTGTCTTCTCAGAAGTTCTGAAATGAAGAGGGCATTATGACAGTCCAGCAAAGATAATGCAAACAGAGGAGTGTTTTGTCAGGGGTAAGCGAATACTTTTGTGCAAGATATAATCAGTAGATCAGACAGCAAAATCAGCACTGCAGGCTCTGAGGCGCTCCTCTTCAAAGGCAGGAACTTTGAAGAAGAACTTTTGCCATGGCAAAGTTCTATTCCCATTATTTGCTTGTTGTTTTATCCATGGTGTATGTGAGCCCAGTGATTTTATTTGGTGGTTATTGAGGCAGTAAAATGAAAACTCTGACTGTGATTCTGCTCTGCTCTTTGGTTCAGAAAAACAACTTTGACTTTTTGTTTTTGATCTCCTCAAAGTTAATTTTTAAAAATGCAGTTTAAGTAGGTAATGTTCTTCAGTAACATAGTGGGGTAAAACATTAAGGTATGTGACGTGCATATATGTCCACAGGCTTTACTGAACTACAACAAATATTCCGAATAGGAAATGCGGTACAGTCACAATCAAAGTGAAATATAAGATAAACCTACCTCTAAAACCAGAAGCAGCACTGTAAAAATTCATGATGATATAATAAATCATTCACCATGTTAAAAGGGTTATCTGTATGTCCTGAAATTGTGTTTCCATTTAAAGTGTCTTATTGAGGGCAAAAGAAATGAGTCATAAGGATTCGGATGCTGAGAGGAAGGAGCACATGGTAATTTTTGCATCTCAGCCACGAGAAGGAACCCTTATTTCCAGTTTTAAGCGGTAAATCCTGTATGTGACATGAATAAAGACACATTTGTACTGGGGGGAATAACATCCCCTTCCATCTCAGCTGAAGAATGGGGTGAAAACCTTGTTGAAAAGTTCTGCACTGAATTTTCTACAGAATTGTGAAATGTTTCTAAGGCATTTTTAGCCCACGCCTTCAGCCCAGAATACCAGAGCAAGGGGTAACAGCAATCTAGATCAAATTCAATATTGAATCGGTCCTTTTTTTGTGATATAGTTTTCCCAGGAAACTACGTAGGCTTCCAGGGTGGATTCTGTGTCTCTAAACCTTGAATCCCATCATGTTTTGCAAGATTTGTTGGTGGCTGGAACCAATGCAGTATAACCACTGCATTGACTCTGCGTCAGAAACCTGTGAGCCTTAACCAGAATGTCAGACCTCCTGCCCTGCTTTGCATTTGTGAGATATGTGCCACTTCGGAGCTTGCCTGCACTGCTCGGTGCACTGTAGCACAGGAAAACCCAAGTGACTTCAAAGTGACCTAGCTCACATACCAGAAGTTGATGCAGCGGTGAGCTGCATGACGTAGACAAAAGGGGAAGTCCTTTTACAGGTTTATATCAGCTCTGCTTTTCATGTCTTTCCAGAGACGGCAAGATTTGGCACTAGTAAATCTTTATAATCAACTCGCTATTCTTTTGCTTTTGTTTGTTATCTTTTAAAGGAACTGGCAAGGGGTGTTCTGCTGCAACACTGCAAATGCAATTTCATTAAAATAGGATGGTGGCAATGTCTTTCAGATCTTACTAGAGAGCTCGTGGCTTTTGCTGAAGCCACAACATGGTTTCCGAAGGCAATACCCAACAGATGGTTATGAAACAATGTGAACTTCACCAAACGGAGAAACATTAGCTCTAAGGTATAGATATTTTTTCAGAGTGTTCAGACAATGCTATTATAGGTCAATGGGTTACCATATGGAGAAATCGTGCTCTGGCAAGTACTCTCGGAAGCAGCCAGCAGCAAATCTAAGCAGTTCTGGAGAAAGGGAGAATGGATGTACAAAGCTGTCGTAATTAGGGAGGTGTCTATGAAGGTATGTGAAATACGAATGGAAAGCAGAGCAAAACCCCTGGTGTTTAATATTCTCATCTCTAATGTAGGATTGGGAAGAAGAGCTATGCGTGGGTGCCACACATTCAGACTAGAGGAGGCAGTAACTTCAGTGACTCCTAACGAGAGCAGGTCAATGGGTAGCGCTATGGCGGGTGAAACCAAGTGCCGAGACTTGTGAAGTTGTGCTCATGGAAAAATAATGACTTTCACAGCTGTATTGCAGTTTATGGGGAAAAAAGGGCCCAAGCGTCACCAGAAAGCGCTCGGTGTAAACGTGTTAGGAATGTAATTTTTTTCCTCTTTCCTTTCTGGTGACTGTGTCTTGTGAAGACACATACAGCACAGGCTTAAGTATTCAGAGGGAAGTGAAGGCTGATTTAAGATGAGGAAAAGAGAATCTTGGAGCTGTTATGAAAAAGAAGAGGATGTATAACTGAAGGAGGGAAAATGGTGATGGACAGAGAAAACAAGTGGGATTTTGTTATTTTAACTCCAGAGGAGGCAGAGTCAAGGCTTAAAAAAACCCAAGAATTTTCTGAACTCACAAAGTTGACGTGTTGAATGCTTAGGAGTCCTTAGTAGGGTTTTTCTGGGTTGTGATTTTTTTTTTTTGTTTTTAGGGATTAAACCCTAGACAGGTAATTAGAAAATATACAACTATACTTCGTAGGATTTAGAAATTGTAAAGAATTTTCATCCTCATGCTTCAGCACAAATACATGGATGATTATTTACGTTAAAAATAGTTTATAAGAATTCAGATTTATGGTCACCTGCTTTCTATAGCATCTGCACTGCTTTGCTTTCAGTAGCCAAAAATAATATTACATATGATTCTGCTTTGCAAGGCCTGATATGCCGTGACAGGTATGGATTTCTCTTCATGCTATATTAACCACTCAAACAGAATGCCATAGCACGCTTCATGCAAGCACTCCAGGAAAACACAAAGAAATAAACAGAAATGACTACACAAAGGAAATTAGACATTGCTACATTTGTCTGTATAAATTATCCATGTGATTCCTTTCTTTCTGTCGATGAGCAGAGATCAGAAATAAAGTTTCCCAGCTAAATCCAGTTGACCCTCTAGGTAGGAAAAGTTTAGCCTGTCCTGATTTGTGTGAGGGGCTTAAAGCACAGTGCTTGTCGTGGCATTTACTGCATCTGAACAAACATTGGCATCCTTGGTAAAGTAGAAAGCCTGTCATTTTTGGATAGGGTTTCTGAGCGACAGAGACGGAGAATTGTGTTTGACAGATTCAGCCACCATTTCAGCTGGCGTGTACCCAAGGTGTAGAAGGGAGCCAGGCACTGCTTTATGCTGGAGGCTTTGTATAACCCGCCCTTGAGATCTCAGACTCTTCCTAGAGAAGAACTGAAGCAAGAGGTTGCCAGCTGATGCTCACCTCAAACTGAGTTTATAGAGGCCACTTAGTTGCCACAATTTTTTAGCTTGCAGACCTTTGAGAAAAGCATCTGTCTTGTGGGCTGAGGTAGCATGGGGGCTGTATGAAGTGTCAGATGTGGGGACCAGTTATTTAACTGTGGCCACAACCCATAGGATCTCCTGGCTGCTCAGAGGCTCAGGGGTGATGTCAGGTGTGGGTCAGTAACCAGAGGGCTCAATCTGAGTCCTGCCTAAGTCATGAAGTGGGGAGGGAGGAATGGGAAAGCTTGACAGTGATAGGAGAGAGATCAAAAGTTTTCTGATCTGGTGAGCTCACCTAGCAACTTGGTAAGGATTGTCAGAGCCTGTGATGGCCCCTGGCTGACACACTGAGCACCTGCATCCCTGTCCGTGGCACCCCAGAGAGACAGTCAGCCTGAACATCAGCCCACAAGGAATATTAAGTGCTCTGTGAGGAGTGCATCTCTGCTGGGATTTACAGCAGAATTTAGTCTATGGTATAGGCATGTTAAAAATTGGCCCGCAAGGAGTTTATCTCTTACTGCATCAACAGGTGCCAGATGCATATGCTAGATAGAAAAAGCAGTGTATGTTTTCCCAAAATAGGTGACTGCAGGAGGGGTGTTTAGCAATACCAATTTTCTCTGGAAAGATGGAAAATGGAGAGTGGATGTATCCCTATATAGGCATCACTGCAAATAAACGTCACGGTCGCATGAACCCTTTTCCTTGAGGGCTTTCGACAGAACATAAGCCACTGAACCACTGTTAATTATTTATTGTTTGTGCTGCCCAGTGATGATCCATGGGAGCGGACTGCTGGGATGGACAGGCACTAAAGAGATTTTAGTGGTAGCATCATACTATCAGCTGAGAGCGCGAGTTCCAGCTGGTGCAATATATTTAAGCTGGGTCCCACTGGTTTTCGGTTTGGGAATCAAAACACAATCCTGGATTTATGTTTTCTTTTTGCAAGTATTAGGTTGTAAAACAAAGAAAAAAGAGGTGTTACCTTTATTGAAATATTGATGTTAGATTTGAAATTAAAATTGTTTAAACTTCTTTAAAAAAATTTCCTACGGTCTTTATATGAAACTCCTTGTGGTTGATATTTTGTGGTTTAGAATTTTAGATTTAAATGACTTCAGCAAGGGTCAGTGGGCAAGAAACTTGTTGCTTCAGAAAACTTATTCTTTTGGGATCATATCTGCATTTCAGTGCGTTAGCACATTGTGTGGCACAAAGACCATTTAGCTGCTTATCTCAAACGGGGCTCTGTGTGCACCCCAGGTGTCTGTTGCCACTAGAAGTCCGTGGTGGCTCCTGGGGCTTGGTGCAGTCCAGCTGGTTGGACTCTGAGCATCTTGTCCTGAATGTGGAAAAGGGTATATTTACACAACCTGAAAGTTGTCTTCTAATTAATGCAAAAGAGAGACGAGGCTAGCTGAGAAGACTGGTAGAAAATAGTGCCTTTATTTTCATTACGCATTTCTATATGTTCTAAAATCAGTCTATAAATTGAATGTCACCTATATGAAGAGCTCATCAGTTGTCACTGTATCTGAAGCACTATTCTACTATTATGCTAATGAGTCTTCTTTATTCAGAATGCAACTTTTCAATGAAAATATGGATATGATGCCAATTGCATGTGACTTTCTGTATCACAAGTGACCTGGCTGGTCAGTTTGAAATCTTCAGAGTTGTTGAATACAAATTTTGGGGTTTCTGTGGGGGGTGGGTGTGGGTTTCTTATTTGTTTTGTTGTTTGGGGTTTGTTTTTTTTTTTTAGGAGCCTAATTCAGCTGCTACCAACTTCCCTTTCTGCCACCAACCTGAGCATAAATAAATGACCAAGAGATGCTGAAAAATGTTTTGCTCAAAGTATGTTGTAGTTCTCAATCTCAAGAGGGACCTAATGAAGACTCTGTATTAGGACTTTACACAGCCTTTTATCTAATTTGTACGCTTCCTGTTTTGCAGTCTTTCTGATGGTTTAGCGGATATATTTGGTCACTGCTCACAAAAACCTTCTCATCTAGTTTTGATGTTCAAAGAACCTTAACTCCTAAGAGTTACCTGAAAAGCTGTCGACAATACAGTTACTCAAGTGTGTAGTTAATTCGGGGGGGGAGGGGAAGTGATAGATATTCCTCTGATTTCAAACCCCCTTCCCCCGTCCCCCCCCTTAGACAAGAGCACCATAACGCGGTCTCCTGCATGCACAGAAGTTCAAAGAGGTTGGGAAAATCTTAATTAATTTTGGAAAAGACATCTAGGAACATCAGGTCCAACTGTTAACCCAACACTACCATGCCTACTAAACCGTGCCCTGAAGTGCCTCGTCAACCTGTTAGTGAGAGAAAACCAATACTGCATTTAATGTCATTGTCAGAAACGTCTCTTAGACTGGAAGGGACCTGCAATGGAGGGGAGGAAAAATGGTTTTCCATAATTGTCCAGGTTCCCTGTTATGAATTAGGTTTAAATGCATGTGATGATCACTCTCCTGCTGGCAGGATCTGGTCATGGAGCTGACTTGCCATTCTTTGTTGTAGTCACCAGGCCAAAGAAGAGTAGAAGCAATGTGTCCTTACAGTAGGTGATGGCCTTGGTCTCCAGTGACCATGCTGTCTGGTTTGTGGCAGCCACCCTGCCCTAAGAGACAGCTGTAAGGAAGGAGCATCCATATATGTCTCCGTTACACCTAGGTGTAATGTTTAAAGTGTACAAAAAGCAGCTAAATATACCCCAAACTTCAAGCTTGCTTCGAGCCAGGGCTTTATTAACACCCTCCACTGGTACTGTGGCCAAGGACAATGTATTATGCCTTGGGCTGTACAGCTAAGCAACCCTGTTATCAGTGGAAAAAAAATCACTTTTCTCTTGTAGAACTGAGAAATACTTGTCAGTCTAAACATATATATATAAAAAATAAGACTGATCTCCATGGAATTTCAAAGAGTAATAAATGTGCAAGGTCATTTTCTGCCAGGCAGATGGTCTCAAAATGTAGATTTGGACTATATCAAAATATTCTTATCATGTAAAGATGGAGAGTCTCTCTGACAAAAAGCCCTCCTGAGGAATCACCTGACATGCCTTATCCAGGAGTTAGTTTTTCTGGTTGCACAAGATAAATTCCGCCTGGTGAGGGAATAAATACCATTTGATTTCAAAGTTGCTTATTCAGATGAATCAGGTCCAAATCACAAATGGTTCATAGTAATATATGTATAATAAATACTGTAGAAAATGCTCAAGATATCTATAGAACGCACTTTAGGGGATGTGGGAGGGGTAAGTATGTGTTTTCCAGAGTGTGGTTTACTATAACAGTGCGCTTACACTGCTGAAGAACCTGTCTGTCAAACATGATTTTAGGAAATGTCTAAGCCAAAGCACTGGATAGACCTAGCTAAAAATTCAATTGTCCTGGTCCTAGCTTAAAAAATGTAATCTGAGAGAAGATAAATGAGCTGTGACGAAGGTTGGAAGGGACAACAATAATAGAAGGCATTTAGATAGGCTGCTAATGTGCAAGCCTATCTTGGTGATTCAGATCTGTGAGGAGAAGAGTCTGAAACTACCATTTCTGATATGACAAAGAGAATTTTTTCTGGCTGCATTAACCAATGTAAACCCTTAACATACCTGATAAGAGAAAAAAAGAAAGGGGAAAACCAAAGCGTAGCTCTTTCCTGAAGATGAGGGAGTTCTGTAGTGATGAATGATTGACCTCATGGGGAAAATGTGTCTGCTCTGCTATTAAGTTCATATGAAAAATATTTTGTGATGTGTGAATCATTTTATTTTGAAACTTTCTTCAGAACTGGCTTATTTACAATGCATGGTTTCTTTCCAAGGTTGTGAACTTTTTACAAAGATATATAGCAGCTGAAAGTCCCCTTTAAAAATGAGTATTCTCCCTTCTCTTTGTCCCTTATTACTGACAGAATTTTTTAGTGATAATATAAAAGTAGCAATGGGAAGATCCACAGTCCACCTGTGATTTTCAAAGGCCCTTTAAGCAAGGGTTGATTTACTGTTTATGAAAAAATAATCAGTTTGCGAAGACCAAACACAAAATAAGGCAGGAAGCTAAGTTCTTAGTGGGAACTTTAGTCAGCTGATAACTAAAGGGTTCTTCACAAAGTTGACTCTATTATAAAATTATAAAGGCATTGTAAAAGATTATAAAAGCAAGGTCTTTCACCACTCATTTTAAGGAAAGAGAGGTAAAAGGTTGCATGTGGAAAGAGACTCTGGTCCAGGCAAGAAACAGAGGGAAACAAAAGGGGACAGATGTTTCTTCAGTCTGAAGACATCACACAAATCTGGAAGAGTCATTCAGGTGAGCCTGATGGGTTCAGGAGACTGGAAACAGGGTAGGAGTGTTTTTACACTATTTATTATGTTAGCAACTGCTTCAAAAGCTATGGTACGTATTTTGACTGTCAGAGATCCTTGAATGAAAAATTATAGCCTAGTCCAGTGCTCATGAAATTGGATCTTTGGGAAAGGGTTATTTTAGGTAAACTGGGAAGCCTGGAGAGCTAATAGTAACCACTGAGCCTACAGAACCAGACTACAATGTCTGAGCTCTCAGAAACTGCACCTTTATGATGTGTCTAGAGAGCTAACTTCAGAAGGCAGAGCCTCACTACTGGAGAGATTCGGGAAACTTTAGAAGCCCACAATGCCGATTGTGTAGGTTATAAGAAATCAGACAAGTGAGATTCTAGACGGGAAAGTACCATCAGGGCTGGGTATTGATTCCCCCGGCCCCCAACCTTACGGTCAAGTTACTTTATGAAAACAAACTGATTATGAGAAAATAAAAGGTATAAAGAATGGCAATTTATCTGGTCTATATAGCATATGTTCCAAATGGGACAATGATTTTATAAAGATGAGGCACAATAAAAGGAAAAAATCAGAGTGAGTGTACAAAGATAACTGAATAAAACCTTACCCTGCAGGGAATATAAGATAGTTATTTTCAGTATGTCCAAGGTCTCAAGCTAACATTTCATTGCCTATCGTGCATTGCTGTAACTTGATTTGTAGCAGTCCTAGAATTTGCATGCTTCGCTCACAGTAAAATTCCCTAATGCTTGGGGAAGCGTGGGAATCACAAGAAGGCTGTAGCTACCGTGGCTTTCTAACGTTTGGCTTTCGAATTTTACTTGGCTTATGACTTGAATGTGTGAGTATAATACATATTCTCAAAAAATCTGTATGACCTAATAATAATGCACACTTAGAGATGTAGTAAAAGCCTTTAGTGAGAAGCTGGTGACCTATCAATAAACAAACAAAAAAACCACCCTTATATGTAGTGGTACTTCTGATTAGAAATTTACTGTTTTGTAACTGGTAAAAAGATAATCAATATTTGAAAGCAGGATCCTTCTCTGACATACTCTTTCTGACTCTGTATTTGTGGTGCATCTCTTCCTTATCTTAAACCAATCCCTCTGCGTGCCCAGGTTGGAATTTGGCGCTAGCTTCTTTGGTATGAGGTCTATCCAGTCAGTTTAAGCATTGGCTATCATTTAACTTCCCTGTTGCTCCTAGTTTAAAGCTCTTCTCACTGGTTTGGCCAACCTGGTGGCAAAGATGCTTTTATACCACTGATTAGGTGGGACCGGTCTCTTCCCAGAAGTCCTTGAGAGAGACATAGTTGTAAAATCCCTGTTGCTGACACCAGCTGTGCAACCAGGTATTTAAACCACAGGCTCTGTCTACTTCTCCGCAAGCCCTTTCTCTTCACCAGCAAGATTGAGGAGTAAAACACTGGTGTCATCCTGCACTTGGCCATTGCTCTCTGAGCCATGTAGTCATGCTTGATATGTTTCAGGTCTCCCTGCCACTCTCTCAAGTGGCCACATGGAGCAGCAGCAAGGGCATACCAGTGTGTGGCTTATGTGTGCAATAGGAGATGAAGGGAGACCTTCAGAAACTCTCTATTGCTGTGTGATAGGAACATGAAAAGAAAATGTATCCAGCAAAGAAAGAGACTTGACCACCATTTGACTCTCCATTTGCTTTTTGGTGTGAATTGTCTTTGAAATTTCCACTTTCATAGTAGATGTAGCTGAAAAGACACTCACCTCTCTCAAACCTGTCTACCACTCCAGGATACCTTCTTAGTTTTCAAATTGGTGTCTTCCCTAGATTGACTTTCATGTGTAGAGAAACCTTAGGTGCAGGATGTAATTAGGCTACTTTTTAAACAATTTTGAAAAATATGAGATTAAAGAAGCATTTGCATCTCTGCTGGTATGAGGTAAGCCTGGTTATCTACAGTGTAATAATATCTGTTTATCTGCAGACATAGAGGTTAGAATGGTTAAAACCAAAAATTGTGCAGTCCAAAATGGGAGCAACTTTCAAGAGGTCAGATCTCATTTAAGCATCAAAAGAAGTGGCCTGGTATTCAAGCATCCTCTGGCTAAGAGGTGCATAAACGCTAAGAATTTTTGAAAATCTGCTTTAAGGTTCACAGTGGGAACTATCAGGTGTTAAACATGCTTGTACAACTGGCTAATTTCATGTATTCTGTCAAACTCTTTAACATTCGTGGGTTTTGATGTTTTTCCCTGATTTAGCTCATGTAGAGCTTAAGGGGAGAGAGAAATTCAGAGTAATACTCCAATAATTTAAAGTAGCTTTATTAGATGTTTAAAGAATCATGTGTGGTGACTGAAGTTATTCTAGGGCAACTGCTAAAAGGAAAACTGGAGAAGGCAGATATACCATATTTTAATGCCACCCATTTTGTAGCAGTGGATGGTCATGGAGATTTGAGATCTGTAAGCAAAGTGGGTTTTATGTAAGGAATCCTGGTGCTGAGTGAGGACAGGATCTTTTTCTTAGTATTGAGCAAAAATAATTTTGGCATCATTATGTGTTTCATGGGTGAGGAAAGAAGAAAGTGTTCCTTTTGAAGTTGACTTTAGAAAATGAAATAGCAGCTTTAGGCTGTTGCTAGGCTTGGGGTATTTGCATAATCCTTGAATGCAATTGTAAGTATGTGATACGTTGCAGAGATCTTTCAATAGATCGACCCCTAAAACTTGTCAATAAATATATGCTATAAATATGTACTGAGTCACAGCTAGATTCGTAAACACTACAAGTCTTTCAGCAGTTGGCATAAATAAATGAATGTTGTTGGTTAAGTTGGCTTCTTCACCGTGGGCGTGCTTCCCTGGCTTCGTGAATTGATTTCTGGTGTCTCGTCTGGCTTACAGAATATTGCTGTCCACTTCGCTGGTGGAAGTAACAGCTGTTGGGGGTGGGGAGGAATCACAGACAGGATGATAAGTTTTAGAGATGTGCATTTCTTGAGCTGGTCGTTTGCTGCCCCGTGTGTGAGGCAACTGTAGCTTTTGTGAACTTACCTTAAGTCTCATAATACTTAACCTCTCTCTTATCAGGCAGCAGCCTGATGGTATTATGTATACCCCAGAAGCTCCTTTCTAAGCTTCCTAATTGAAGTTTAGGTCAGAGGATGTGAGATGCTATTTTGGAGTGATGTTTGCTGTTGTTTGAAATTGTTGTTCTGAAGTAGGCATTTTACTGAGGCACAACAGCAGATTGGTTATGGAAAAGAGATCATGTGTTTTGGTTTGCTTAAAATTTCTGGGTGAGTAGGAGTGTGCAGTGAGTGACACGTGCTCCTAATGTGCTGGGGAAACAACCGAATAGAGAAATCTTCTGTAGTTGGTTCAGAAGCAACGTTGTGATGCTTAGACTGATGTTCATCCCTCCTGCTTTCAGCGTAGGGGATGATACAGATGAGAACAGCTTAAGGGGTGGGAGGCCCTCCCCAAACTGAAGTTTCTATTGGCACTTCTTGTGCACGGGTATCACTGCTGCTAATTAGACAAGCAGGGCTAGCATGTTCCTTGCTTGTCAACACTGCTCCGAATCCAAATGAGTTTCTCAGTACCAAAGAACTGGGAGGTTTTACCAGCTTGTCTAGAGTTGCTACATTTGACCATTTTTTATAAATGGCAGGAGAGTGTTTTCCTTTTGTGCGTGCCGGAACTGAGCCTGAGCCATGCTGATGTTAAATGACAGTCAGCTTGTACGTGTAAAATAGTCCCAAAGGAGGTGGCAAAGTAACACATCCCTGCAGAATGCTAATGAAATTGTAAAAAATAATTTTATATCGTTATGATTTGTAATGAAAGGCAGGTGAAAGAAGCAGAGGGTGAGAAAGTGCAGTTTATTCTGTGCCGAAAGGCAAAAGAAAACATAATTATGGAAGAACTTACAAAGAATGGAAATGAAATATACAGTATTCAGAAAAGCAGTTGTTTATGTCCCTTGCATAATTGAGATGTTTGCAGTTCTACCTCAGAACCAGTGCTGAAGGGAGAAAAGAAAAAAAAAAAGGCCAAAGCTGGTTCATTTCTACCTAGTGCCTTAAAACAGTGCTGCTGCCATTGTGATTAATGTGTAGCTCTGTAAAACCATGCTTTATTCAAAATTACCAGAAATGCTTGTTCACGTTTTTAAACATCATGCCGAGCTACAATTCCAGTAGAAAAACATTGCTAATGGAGTTATATTTTGTTGAGAAAACAGAAATACTTTTATTCTGGAAAATATCTGTTCTGTCAAATACTACTTAACTACTTTAAGGATTATTTTTCTTTAATTATTATTATTCATTAAGAAAAGCTAGAAAATGTTTAAATTCTGTGATGTTTTACATCCTTAACTACTCACATTGCTAAATTGTTGTCTAAAAATTTTTAAAATAGATTTTTTTAAAAATACATACATTATGCAATCTTTCCTGGCTTCATCTACCAAATCCACCCAACTGCAAAGCCAATAGTGAAACTCAGCTATAAAGCAGATGATTAGTTGTAAAGCTGCTTCTGTTCTCAGAGACTCTTACCTTCTTTGGAGGAGCTAGAGAGCAATATCAGATCTGTCTTTTGTAAAAACGAGGCCATCTCTTATCTGTCACTAGAGCTCTCAATTAATGCACTTTTATCAGTGGAGTATGCCTTGTACTGATTTCATGGTGGTAGTTTTTCCATGCAAAATGTAGCGTGTTCAATGAAGAGTAACCCAAAAACCTTACTTGGAAAAAGACTGGTGCATTTGTTGACCACTTGATGGCATCACTCAGTTGCATGGAAACTGAACTGCTTTGCCAGTAGAGCAGTTTTACTTGTGTGCTTAGTATGAGAGGACTTCCATGTTTTATTTTAGACTATTAAAGACTGAAGAGAGCTGTTAATAGACTCCCATAAAGTCAATGAAAGTCACAACTCTGGTTTTGGTATCGGTTTTCCTTTATGATATTGCTACCTATTTTAAAATAATTTCTTTATCTGCATAAGCACGAACAGGAGAGTAGCCTACACTGCTCCTCTTCCTGCCCTTGGTTAACTTTTCGAGGATGGCAGCTAGTGGTTTATCAGGTTGATACTGGCACAAAGAATGTTGTCGTGCACTGAAATGTCTTTTTGGTTTGCTTTTCCAGGGCAATTGCTTTAAACCTCCAAATACTGCAGTTAATATGCGTTCTAGGGAAAGGATTTATGCAATTTTATGTGTTCACTGTAGGTCCTATAAAATAAAAGCATTTTGCAGCTTTCATACTAAAACTAGATGATCTGTCTGTGTGTGCAAGCCAACCATGACAGTTTACTGAAAGTGGGATAATGGATGAAACAAGGCACAGTGGCTTTTATTTAGAGGTAAAGGACAGTTCTGATAATGTCAGCGAAGCTCCGACAGTTGATACATGCTGAGAGTTGGCCCACAAGACATGAGGTAGTAAAACATATAGTTGAAAGCAAGTTGAAGATCTAAATACTGCTTCTCCTATGCAGCCTGTGTCAACAAGCAGCGACGAGGTGCCCCGTTAGTGCTCTGAGCAGTGACACAGAGGAGAAGGAGCCAGCGTCTGACCCCAGAAGAGGTAAACAGACAGTGTGGGTAAAGCAACACAAGGAAGGCGATAGCACCGGTGTGCCTGTCTGTTCTGCGAGTAATGATCAGCATGTTTCTGGGGGGAAAAAAATCTAGGAAAAACATATATAAAAACCTATTCCTTTATTTTCCTCTCTCTTTTCCCCCTTCTTATTGAGCTTAGGCTGCTGAATGCTGGACAAACAATAATGAGGGGATGGGGGGATCTTTAATAACACTTCTTCTGAAAGTTTTTTGGTAAACATTTCAAAACTTCAGCTTTTCCTTGGCTTTTGATGTGTTTTTAGATGCTGCTTTATCAGGGATATTCTGGTACACTGCTTACGTGTACACTTAAATATGCGCACTAATATAGTGTGCCGGTTTTCTTGAATGTATGTACTGGTTTTCTGGAATTTTTTCCCCCATAACTGATGGCCTATTGAAATAACCATCATTATCTTAGAAAATGTAAGTGATGATGTGTATCTAATTTTTGGATCACAAAGTGCTGTGAGCTGGCCTGTTGATAATTTTACCTAAGTTGGAGACTAAAGTGTCCAGCTATAGGACACAACCCATATGATTTTTGATAAGATTTTCTAAAAGAAAAAAGTGTTGATCTACTGACTTGCCAGTCTTATTTCAGTTGCTAAGATTTGGTTGCTAAGAAAAAACACCAAAGATTCCCTTATCTTGTGTTTTCTAAGGAAAAAAGAGATAATGAAGGATGGAGAAAGAATTCAGAAACAGGCTAAATGGCAGCCATTCAGTTTTTTATTATAATATCTAGTGTAATGGTTCGTTTGGTAGTTATTAGGAGACTAAGCAGCAAAAAAACTCCATGGAGGACTCACAAGGACCACTCCACTGCCAGCAAATGCTGTGTTTCCTCCACAGTTGCACTAAAAGGAAAAATTCGAGCCTGCCGGAGGTCAGCAATGAGCTTCTCTACCACTAACTCCATGAATATTAGTTTGTGCCTCACTGGCAGTGTCTTGTCCATGTGTAGATGCTAATGATCCTGCTGCAGGTTGGCTTATACACCTTTTACCTTTGGCGTTGTAAACCTGTGATTTTAGGGACCACAGCCTCAGGTTTTATTGCTGTTGCTAATGAGTTGTTAAGGACCTTAAATTGTACATATTTATACAAGAAGTATCAGCATCTTGTCCAGAGACGCTCTGGCAATAGGGTGCATGTCAGATTTGGAAGCTCTTCCTGTGCTTGTGAGCTGGCAGGAGGTGGTGTGCTTGGCTTCTTGGAACTGGACAGAGCCCTGCACTGATGTATTGTGAATTCTTCCCAATGTGGGTTTCATGGTTTCAGAGAAAGGACACATAAAGGGACGCTTGTTTGTTTGTGAGACTCTTGGAAATGGGGGTTTTGAGGAGGCAAACATTAGAGTTTTCTTTGGTTTTGTGTTGGGTATACGGTTCTTTTGTTTTAAGTTTGTCATGTTTCTGTGAAGTCCAGCAAGAATATTATCTAGCTGGCAAACTCCAGGCATGTTCTGTCCTCTTTGGTTCTCAAACTGGACATACATTTGTTTGTTTATTTGTATTTTGTCATGGTTTTAGCTAGGATAGAGTTAATTTTCTTCACTGCAGCTGGCTCAGTGCTGTGCTTTGGACTTAGTATGAAAACAATGCTGATAACACATCGGTGTTTTGGCTGTTGCTGGGCAGTGCGTGTACTGGTCAGGGACTTTTCAGCTTCCCACGCTCTGCCGGGGGCACAAGCAGCCGGGAGGGGAGGGGGCACAGCCAAGAGAGTGGATTCAAACTGACCAAAGGTATATTCCATATCGTGTAACGTCATGCCCAGTGTGTTACCTGGGAGGGGCTGGCCGGGGGAGGAGGGAGCAATCGCGGCTCGGGGATTGGAAGCGTCAGTCAGAAGGTGGTGAGCGGTTGTGTCGTTTGTGTTTTGGCTTTTTTCCTTTTTCCCTTTTCCATTTTATTATATTATCATTATTGTTCTTATTATAATAATCAATATTATAATTAATTATTAAACTGTTCTGTTCTTAACCCACAAGTTTTGGTTTGATTTTCATTTTTTCTTTTGCTCTTCCGATTCTCTCCCCCGTCCCACAGGGGTGGGGGCACTGAGCGAGCGGCTGCGGGGTGTTTAGTTGCTGACTGGGGTTGAACCATGACAGTCCTTTCTGGTGCCCAACATGGGGCCCGAAGGGGTGAGATAATACCAGTTGCTGGTCACAGCATAGACTCTGTACTCAATATTAGTTCATCGGATCTGCACCATGCTCTTGTATTTGCTGTGTCTGTTAAAGATTGGTGTTGGTTTTTGTGGTCTGCTGTGCTCTGCAGTGATTAGTGATGTTTTGCCTAGGAGAGCTGCTTTTAAAACATTGGCCTTGAGTTTTATTTGGTATTTGAAGTTTATATTGAAGCTGTTACTGTATGTCAGGTACCACCTCATGGATACAATTAGCATTTATACCTCCTCCTCTGAGAGCTTTATTATGGAGGAAATACAAAACGGCACCTTATCTACCATCTTCTATAATGCCTCCTCTTTCATTACAACAACTTCGCAGTATCTTGAACGTCTTTGGGTAGTGAAGACATATCTGTTGATATTGCTTTGGCAGACCGCTTCAGCTCTAAGGTTAACTCGTTAATGAATATTGCAAGAGAGTCTGCAGTATTTGTCAGTGACTGCATTAGGACTTTGAGTACCTGGTTAGTCACAGATGCTCTCCAAGGCCCTTCTCGCAATGCATTGTTATACGTGGGGAATACTTTCATCATTTGAAATTCTCATCTCTTGTGGAAGACTTGGCATCCCATTTGGGCTCTGATTGCTAGCAAGCAGGGGAACACCATTGCCATCAGGAGCTACGGTAGCAATTCCTGTGGCTTCCAAAATAATCACATCACGGACTGTGGGATCTAAGAATGCCTGTAACCTGGTCCCAGATACAGAAAAAAGAGCTGTTTAAATGAAAGGGAGAAGTATTTATTGTTCACAAATGTTAGATCAAAAAAATATACACATCTAAATTGGGGTAGCTAGGGATTTTGGTTGGTTTGATTTTCGCATCAAACTACAGAGGACTAATAGTGAATGTGCTTTCTTATTTTAAGGTATATTTTGTTTTGATTGAAGGTCTGTGTAATGGAGTAAGAAATATTCATCTTCGCTACATATAAGGTGATACAGCAATAAAAGTGCTACATAAAATATTTTTGCTGTCTTATCTTTTTTCTCTATTAACAGTTATTCTGTGACAAGTAACTATAGCTTTGTAGGGTTTTCATAATAAAAATCTTAGTTATTTGAAGAAACACAATGTAAGTATGGAACATAAAGGTAAGTAAAAGCCTACAGAACTGGAACAAATAAAAATATTGCTGAGTATCCAAAGGAAGGACAACTGCATAGCATGACATTAGGAGCCAATCATGCAAATTCGTTACGAATTGCCTTTCTCAGTTAATGAAAGAAGCTGAAGAGTAAGCAAACATCACAGAATATAAAGTAAGGAAAAAAATATTCTTCAGAAAACCCCATTTAGTGAAGCATCATGTTGAATGAGTGGTTAGATGATTAGTTTTGATTTCCTTAATTAACAAATAGGAGGAGTGACTCTTTCTATAGATCGATATTTTTAATAGAAACATTTTCAATGATATTAAGAAGATTTTCCTATAATTTTGTCTGCCTGATGGACTGGTTTTGCACAAAAGCATTTAAATTTTGAAGGCCTTTTGAGGCCTAAAGAGAATGAAAATGTAAATAGCTAATAGCCTTTTGCCATTTTTCTGTGTGACAGAATTAGCTGTAGGTTTGTGCCCCTGACACGGAAAGGGGCTTGTTGATAAGTTTCTTGCGAACTACAGCAGAAGTATTTGCGTTTTGTTTGGATATATGTGAAAACGCTCACTTCTCTGGTTTGTGATATGTTGGTTTTAGCTGAAGGAATTCTATCATCCTCCTCTCGATTTTGAAATGTCGTTTTGTGGGCTGCAGTCTTTTTCCTTGTATCGTCATCCTTTCTATCTCATCTCAGTGCTCCAGACAAACCTCCCAGAATGACTTTTTCCATTTAATTTAAGAATATCTCTATGGATGCATTTCCCAAAGACCTTACATCTTAATTAAAGACACAGCTTATCAGCTTTCTGAACTGATACATTTTTATCTCCTAACTCTTCGCTATTTTATTATTGCACCCAAAACTTCTGTTATGTGTATTTGTTTATATATAAACTGGCTGATGAACCAAATTGCTGATTAGATTTTGTACACATGAATACAATAGCTAGTTTCTTGTATGTTTATTTCTATATGGCACATGATATTCTACTTGCTAGGCCAGCTGGTAGATTTGCTTTTTCAGTGGAATAAATTACAGGTCTTGATAATCTCATGGAAAGTTTGGATTTATGTTCTCCCCCCCTCAAATTTGCTATGTTCTCTGGAATTTTTAGTGATAAGATTTTTTCCACCTACTGTTTTTTAAAGATAAACAATGTGAAAAATTTGTTTCCTGCCAGATTGACTGAGTCAGTCGTACTAGGGCAAGCATGAAGTCCCTCATCTCAGCAGGATGGTAGCTTTGAGACCTAATTAGAAACACTTAAGTGCCAACTTTGTTAATAGTTTCATTGCAGAGTGCTACACTAGGAATATCAGTTATATGCAGTGTGGCTGGATTTCCATTCTCTTTCCAGATGTGAATTTCTCTTCCTTCATTTGAAAATCATTCTGAGCAAGAAGGCAGCTACCTCTCAATTTTCAAACAGTGATTTTTTTATTTTTTTTTTTAAATGCAAGTTACTTTTGGTTAGGATGATTCTCCGTTTGCAGTGCAGTAAAGAGCTCTGAAGGGTTAGTCAAACTGTGAAAAAGAAGAAAAATTTTCAAGTGAAAATAAAAAACAGCTCAGAGGGGATTTATCAAGTATGATCAGATGGTGTCCAAAGTGGGTAGGACCAGCTCTACTGATACACAGAAGTGAGAGACAGAAAGGCATTCAAGTTTGAAGAGGCAGTGTGAATGCTAGTAGGTGGACCTATTGTTAGGTCCAAAATTACAGTGGCAGCTGGCCTATTGATAATTGTGGAAACAAAGGGACAAGTTTCTACCCTTTTCTGAATAATAGGAAACCACTGAAAGGGAGACTGAAAGATGGTCATATTGTCATGTTGCTAGGAGCAAGATAACGGTTTCTCTTGGAGTATTTTGATTCCCTGCAGTTTGGAGAGAGAGGGATTTAATTACAGAGAGATCGGAGCTAAAGCTCTTAATGCAAATATCCCTATGAAGTTAGTGCCAAATCAGGACTTTGCCATCTGCACCTGTCTTCAGAAATAGGATGGCAATAGATGAGGCAATGATAGGAGAGCAAGACCTTGAACATGATTGTAGCAAAGCAGAATTCTCGCATCCTCTTGTGCCATGAGGTGTCACACTGATTAAAAAGGTCATATGGATAAGGTACAGCAGGAAAAACCTCCCTTCCAGGCTTAAGTGTGGTCTTAATGGGACATGACTGGAGTTAGAGAGGTGGGTCACGGAATGAGAGAAGTTTAGCATGCGTTGCTCTGACGTAAGAGTCAAGTTAGACAAATGGATGTTAAAAGATGCCCAAAATAGATTAACCTGTGTTACTTCTGCCAACATCATGACAGAGATAACACAGAGAAGCTGAATGGGAAAAAACAAGGCAATAGATGGAGAAGAGAGCAGACAGTGTCTTGTGAAACTGTAATGGAAAGAACACTTCAAGATGTAAAGTGTCAACCACATGTGGAAAGGAGAGTTTCCAAAAACAGACTTCAAAAGAATAGGTTAGGAGAGATACTTCACTGAAACAACTAAAAAGTGGTTTAATCAATAATTTGGGACACTCCAATGAAATCCAAATATAAGCTTGAGAGATGGTCTGTTGATGGAGGCCAACACTGATGAACAGCTACCATGAAATAATTTAATCTGCTTAAATAGACGAATGCAGATTTATTCGTTAGGTACGGTGATGTTCACATTTTCATCATGTTAATGTGCACATTTCTTACTGTATGGTTTCTGGGATATTGGTATCCTTAAAATGCAGCCTGATGGTGATGAAGGCATTCAGTACAGTAAACTAATAGCATTGCTATTCATATAGCAGTGAAATCTGGAAGCAGAATTGCTGGAACACTGTGTCTTTTTATCTGTGGAACAAATACTTTAAAAGCATTATTTCTTGACACTTACCTATGTAAATATATCTACATAATAAATAAATATGAAAACACCTTAGATATAACAATACGAAATTGCTATTACTTCAACTATAGTAATTAAAGATCAAGGCGTTTTGATTCCCCTTTCCCTTATGTTAGTGGGTTGACATGAATGAAGGCACTTCAAATCTCTGTATTTCAGCTTTCAGAAAATCAAAATGGGAGGTCTGAAATTCATGTGCAAAGATTGCAGGTTCTTTTGAGTGCTTATGAAGCTGCAGCTAACACAGAGAATTAGTGATTTACTCAGTTCTGTAGTCAGGGATGCTTGATTGTTGCTGAAAATCCATAGCTAGTATGAAGCAAAACAGAAAATGACACATCTTTTCTCATGTCAAAGTTTTGTATGCAAGAAAGTACAGGCATGTGGGGGGAAATCTTAAAAAAAAAAAAAATTGTCACCAGAGTGTTCTTCTGGGATTGTATAATCCTTGAACATTCTCTTGCTAAGGAATTGCAAGAGATCTTAAGAGTTAATGAGTTTTTTAATGAATTGGAGTCTGTTATGTAGTTGTTCCCTGTTGTGTTGCTCATGTAGAAAGTAATACTTTTCTTTGTGTGCTAAAAGCTTATTCTCACCCTTCAGTGTAATCAGTGTGGAGAGGTTGAACTTCTTGGAATCCATTGTAATTTTATATAGTGAAAGTCTTCTATTAGGAATACGTCATGTTCTGTCTCACATTCTGTAATTTGACTAAAGAAAACAATTCAGAAAATATGAAACCTTTTTTCCATAGTCACTCCAGTTTATTTATCGCCTGCTATATTATCTTAAAACAGAGAGGCAAGAGGCGATAACACTTCCTGCGTGGCATGTGTTTTCAGGCAGAACATAATCAATTGACAAAACATCAGGATGTAGAAGCGTATTGACTAAGTCTTCATTTTAACCCACTGACACAAACTGCAGAGCACTGGGAAAATGCCTCAACCAAAACAGCCTTTGCTGAGATATTTCAGCTGTGGGCTGTGCTGGGAGATAAGGGTGCCCATTTGCTCTGGTCTTTTTGCTGCTAATAAGTGAGCAGCTTTTGATTAGTGTCAGCTGCTGAAAGAAGTTATCTCTTGGTATACAACTGGTGATGAGCTCTGTATGCACAAATAAGTGACTCTCTGAATGCAGCCTCCCATCAGAGAGGGTTTTGTTTTTTCTCTCCTCCTGCCTGCTTTGCAAGTAAATTGTTCCTTCTGCAGACCCGCGTGGCTGGCTTCTCACACCCTCGGTGACAGCGAAGCTCGCTGGTTGGTGATCTCTGCAGGGGTTTATAGCTCAGCTCTGCTGTTCTCTCCCTCTGTTCCCACTTCTCTGTTCCCTCCCCTACTGTGACTAAATAAATTACCTGTATGACATGTTCAGTTTTCTCTGGCAAGAAGCCTGGGAAATCAAATCTGTTCCCAAACCTGGGTCTCCCATTTGGCAAATGTAATGCCTCCCTGCTGTTAAATCAGGTCAGCTCTCAGGAAAAACAAAGAACAATTTCATATTACTATAATCAACAGAGAGTAAATTTAGATAATGCAGCTGACATATGTTTATTGTAAAGACCATCAAGGAAATAATTTTAAAAGCACTTCATCTTTCTCTGTTGCATTAGGATACATGTTGAATGTTCTGTGCATAGAGAAGATCAAACATTTTTCTTTCTGTTATCCCATATCAAAGTGAAATATATTCATTTTCTGTCTGGTTGAAGAAGATATTTGGTGAAAATGGTTCATTGGTTGCATTAGGAACAGTCTTTAATTACTGTGGCTTTATGTAATTAATATTAATTCATAATTAACTGTTAATTACTATTAATTATTCATAACCTGTCCACTCCCTTTGATTTTTTGGCTTCTGAAAGTGGAGATAAGTGTTTAGAGGAGGAAAAATAAATCCTTTTAATACGTTGTGTTCATTTTTCTACCTTTCTGCTCGGTCCGTTTCCACTGGAGCTCAGAGGCGGCGGGCCAGCAACAGGGCGGCAGCGTCTCTCCTGCGTTAGCAGCCCCGAGACGTGCCCCGGCAGCCCCGCAGCACGTGCCATGCGTGGGCAGCCTGCTCGCTCCCGTGTCGAGGCTCTCGCCGTGGACGGGGGAAGCGCCAGCGTGGGCAGCCTCCCCTCTCCATCTGGCAGGTGGATTTCCTGCTCAGCTACTCTGCGTGTCCCGGAGGGGCTCTGAATTACACCCCAGAGGCTCTTTCATTCACCTGCTGTTAGCGAGCTCGCATAGACTGTGGCAGGACTGTGGAGCGTGCCCAGTCACCTCCTGTTTGGCTTTATTATGGTAGACCTCTGGCCTGGGGAAGCAGAGTGGCTGGTTTCCTTCGGGCAGGCCGTGCTTGTGCAGCTGGTTGCTCAGGGACTGAAACAGCTGCTGAAACCCTGAGCTCGCCCCCAGCCCTCTTCAGAGGAGGAGAGGTGTAGGAAGTGCCAGGTGCCCCTGAGGGACCCTCAGGGCTGGTGCAGCGCTCGCTGTGCTGAGCTCCCGGGGCCAACTTCGCTGCCGCTTATTCAAGAGGGTTAGTAAACCATGCACCGACTGGCTGCCTTGCAGCCTTACGCAGCCTTACCGCCACCAGTGACTAAATAACTACTGAGTTATAGCCGGGGGCCTTGGCTGGAAACATTTTCCAACCCCGCTGAGTATCTGGTTGTCTTACCCGGAGTTGTCCTGGGAAGAGCGAGCCGTGCGAGCGGCTGCAGGGTGTCCCGAGCAGCAGAGCAGGGCTCTGCACGGGGCTGCCCAACCTGCGTGGCCTGCCTTTCAAACTCACCTAAAGCTTTGTTCTCAAAAGCAGACGGGCTCAAATATGTATATGCTATGTTTTCATATAGTACATGCTTTTCCAGATATTTTTAAAGACAGCTACAGTGTTGTTAATAATTTAGTCATTCATGAGTTGCCTTTGTTCTAACGAGGGCCTTTGTTTCTTTGCTGCTCTGAGACACACAGTGAATGTTTTTTCGTCAATTAAAAAAATCCTTCAAAACTCTTGAATAGGACAAATCCTTGAAACTGAAATTACTCTTTATTGTCCGAAGTCTTCATCCAATGTGCAAAACAAAGATTAAAAGGTGAAAGCAGTGATGTGGGTCTTAAAAGATGAGAGTTCAGTACCTGCTTCCAGCAGGAATGACCTGAAGCAAGGGCCGTAATCTCCATCTGCATCAGCTCCTGTCCGAAGAAATGACAGTAGTAATGGTATCTGTCCTCGACTTTGTCTTATCTGTACAGATTACAGATATTGTCTCCTACTGTAAAGGCACAGGACCTAACTCTGAAAGGCTTCAGCTGATACTGTAACGTAAATCATTTCAGCGCTGTGTTAATGGCAAGAGTAAAGCCCGTCTCGTTCCCTCCTTAGCATCTAGGCTGGCCAAAGGAATTGTTGAGCTTGTTCTAACCCTGCTTTATTTCTTACCTTCTCCAGCCTGCGACCTGATGACCCTGGGGATCTTAGCCTTAGTGACGTCCACTGGTTGTGCCTCGGCCAACGCCCTGCAGTCCCTGACGGATGCCATGCACATCCCACACCTTTTTGTACAGCGCAACACGGGAGGCTCCCCACGCACAGCCTGCCACCTGAACCCCAGCCTGGAGGAGGAGGAGTACACCCTGGCCGCCCGACCGCCCGTCCGCCTCAATGATGTTATGCTGAAACTGGTTACTGAGCTGCGGTGGCAGAAATTCATTGTATTTTATGATAGTGATTATGGTAAGTAAAGTGGAGAATTTCAGGCCCTATTAAATTAATTTCTTTTCAACTGGGAAATGGAGAGGAAAATATAAAGGGAGGGGTGGAAAATAACTTGCTGCCTTCTTCATTGACAAAGGGGGAAGTGTTTCAAGTGGATGCAGGTCTTTGAAGGAAAGGTTGCTGTGAAAACTAGTTCTCAGACAAGCAGCAAAGTTGCTTAGCAACACCTACCAAACAGCTGAAGTTTGAATCATTTCACACTTTTTTTCAGTAAAATATTAATAAAGTGTTGGCATTGATTGGCAGGGGTCACATAGCTGTGCAAGGAAGTTCAATGCGGCCTCTACCCGTTCCCAGAAAACACTTTCTATTGAAGCCGAGTACTGTTCTCTAAAAATTAATTTTCACAATAACTATTACAATTTCTTTTTTTCATATGCTTCCTCACACTGTTCTCCATTTGGACTAAATTTTACAGCGATATACTTCTGCACATTAAACCAAAAGGTAGAGTTAGCATTTTCACTACATCTGATGCATTTCCTTCAGCAAAATTTTTACTTTGGGCTGAAACTTGAGGAAAAGGAGTCTCTGCTCAAGCAAATTTAGTACCTTATGATGGGTGTAAAGAATCAATGAAAAAATAAGTCTCTCATTGTGCCAAGCTCTCAGAATGAACGGGAACTGTGTGCCTAATTCTCTTTTTTAATTCCCTCCCCACCTCCCCCCACTCAACTGATATGAATACTGTTCCATATGTTTAACTCGCAGTATTTTCAGCACTCTTATCTCAGGATATAGGATCTGTAATGGGGAAAATATATTTTCTACAGTATGTTTTAAAACCCTGCAAATACTTCTGGTTTAAAATGTAATGTGTAAGCTTTTGGTGTGGTGACTTACTGTGAAAAAAATCCAAAGAAAGGAAATTAAGTTTAAATTGCAGTTGGGGGAAAAAAAAAATATCTTATGTGTACCTGTGCATATAGTTTAGATTTTATCCATAGCCTTCCAAAACTACAAAACAGATCTTTATTTGTATTCTTCCTATATAATGACAGGTTTTTCAATGGTGAATCAGAGAAATAACATCTTTGGTTTTGAAGTTGGACTACTGGTTTAAAAAAAAGAAAGAAAACAAAAAAAACCAACCCAAAAAAACCCCCAAAAAACCCCAAAGGGTCCTGAGCTCCAATAAGTCCTGAAATTCTTGGGTGCAGCTTTCTGTTCTCAGCTGTTAGAAACAGGAAGTGACATCTCTTCAACAGGCAGATTGAAGATGATGAGGGTGATTTTAAGTGGGAAATCAAGTGAAGCTGTAACATCCTTTTAATTATATAGAATTATTTTAAGCATGAGAAGGCTGCCATGGTACTTGCAGAGTTAATCTATAGGCTCAAAAATCTAGCAACCCAGCTTGACCAGTGAATGCTTTGAAGGCAAAAACCACAAGATACGCGGTAGGTGCTCTTTTGGTGGTCTTCTGGTAGTGATGAGAAAGTTGCTATGTCGCAAAGGATTGGGCTTAAAAAGTTAAAACTATTCTAACAGTTATTTCCAAGAATGAAAAAAAAAAATTCTCACAAGAATGTCTTACAAATACCCTTTTATAGCTACTGTTGTTTCTCTCCTGCTGATTTGAGCCTTCCAAAACTGCTGGAGCCAGGGATCTTTCAACCCCTGGGAATCCTGGTCCTGGTAACTGCCCAGATGCTGTATGTACAAACTGCTATCACCCATGTTCCCTGGTAGCAAACCTGGCTACTGAACTACGGTATCACTTATTCTAGTAGCGCATCTGTGTTTCTTTGCCTTTTTCTGCAAAGGGTTAGCATCTCAGTACCAAATCCTGAAATACTTAATTCACATATTCTGTAAATTCAGTTCAAATGGAATCAAATTGATCTTTTCCATTTACAAATATTGACCTTCAGTCTGTACCAGTAAGACAGACACTAAAAAGGAGATGGAAAATTACCACGGGTGGCAATTGCAACTGCTGGCTCCTTCCAGTGGAGAGCACTTCGTGTGCTGCAGCTGCCCATGTGCTATTTCCTCTCCTCTTCCTCTCAGATGTGACAACCATCTTATAGTAATTCCACTCATAGGATTTATATTTTTTTAATAAAAATTTGGTGGGAGGAGTTTCCATAAAGAAGCCAACTGAACCTTGCCAGTTCTGGGCAGGTATCGGTGACTATGGGATAAATAACCTAGTTCCCAGGATATTGAGCGCCGAGCTCAAGAACAGCATCCTGGCTCCCATGGCATGCCCACTGCCCTCATTAGTTAGCGTCAGCAGAGCCATGGTTACGCATCTCCAGCAACACTCCCCGCTCCCTGTGCAGGGGCTGGCTGCTGGCCATGAGGAGGGAGGTCACTAGAAGAATGCATGTTTATGATTACAGAGAGTTTTCAGCACTGGGCTTTTGTGGTTTACAGTAAAAAATGGTCCTTCTCTACCTGCTGTCTGGAAGTTATACTATTTCCTTGGGTAATGTTTTAATTTGTCCATCTCCTGATCTCTAAAACCCAGTCAATCCCTTGGTGTCCTCCTTGTGGAAACTGTCAGGTTTTCTAAAGAAATAACAGCTCGCAATTTAAAGAACTTCCGTGTCTATAGTAATACTGGTGCGGTACTGGAGGTGAAAGTTATTTACCTCATGAATTACCCGTCCCTTATCAGACATACATTTTGGATTATAATTTCTGCGCTGACTGAATTAAGGAAAAGTAACGGACTTAGAAATGCAGGATTGTCACTGAACAACCTAACAAGCCTCCTAATATTGTTGTGCTTTCTATAAAATGTGCCTTGTTTTACACTGAAGCTGCAGATAGAAATCTGTACGCACAACTTCAGTGAAAGCATATGGTCCTTTCCAGTAAAATGCCCTAAATTCTGTAACAAGAAATGGAGAGATTTCACAGGAAAGATGTGGAAGTTTTAAAGAAAAAGTTTGCTAAATGGAGGTGGTAGAAGCAGGGTACAAACTGTGGCATTCCACCTAGCATGAAACCAGCTTTTAGATTTTGTCACTTGTGGTGAAGAAATGGATAATAGCAAGAAATAGGTAACAGCTTGGTTCTGGAGAAGTGCCCTTTCAAAGGCCTCAGACTTGATAGATGCAACATTCAAACTCGTCATGATGATACACAGTTCTCCTACTGAGCACTACCAATGCGGGAAAGGTCAGTTGATACCTATCCATTCAGTTCTCCTGTGTTTCTGTAAGAAAAGATATGGGTTCATATAGGTGCTGCATCTTCATGACTCAGCCTTTGTTTTTCCACTCCTCTCATTTATGGTTTGTGCATCATTTCAGAAGATGCACGGAAATCTACTCCCCATTGATCACACTGGGAGCTTTCTGCTGATGGGACTGCTGCCTGATGTGAAAACGATGGCTAGGCACTATAGCGATTCAAGTAAGTCATAGCTGAGATAAGACAAGTCTCCTCTCTTGCTGATGTGTTACAGAGCTGCTGGAGCTCCAGGCCAGAATGAGACAGTCTGAGCACTCTCTCTGTCCCTGCTGTTCTTTGCCATGTCATCCTGAGAAGGCTTTCCAGCCCCTGTATGCTCCCCTTTCCCATCTGTGAAATGGAAAGAAAAACCTCCCTCCCGGTGCGACTGAACTGATGTTTGAAACTTCTTTAGAAATTCCTTAGGCAACAGAATTAGGTGGCACATTCAGGAACAAGCCAATTCCAGTAAGAGCTTAAGGGACCAGGGTCCTGTTAAATGCGTTATTCTACTTTAAATATCTATATGAAAACCCCATGCTAAATCCCAGTATTTGACATCAACTTTATGGGGGGAAAAAAATGAAATGACCGTAAGTTTGTCAGTGGCTGTCAGACAGTGCTCTGTGGGACTAGGTCTACCCACCTGTTAGAGAGCCTGTAACAGAAATCAGGTCTCTTGTGTCATCCTAAAAAGCTTCAGCTGCACTGACGCGTTTTGAATTGTTTCTTCCTCTACAGCAACATCTTTTGTGCCTCTACATACATCGCATCTGTGCGTAAAGGCCTGCTGGGAAGTGTAATGTTTTATTTTGCTGACTTACTGGATGAAGAAGCATCAGTAATCAAATTTTCTGACGCAGAAATTGGTAGTGTGGCACGTTCATAAACAACTTTACCAAGCTCTAAACTGACTATAGGTTAAAAGCAGTGGGTGTTGCCCACAGTAAGATGTGGTTGGGTAATAAATGGTTGAAAGTGTGCTTCTAGGGTGAACAAATAGAGAGGGGTATGGTTAGAGGAAGGATTAAAGGAGGATTTTGGAATCTAGATGTGAAAATGAAAACAGTGAGGAATACAAAATCATTTTTCTAAGAGAAATGTGAGCAATAACTGTTTTGACAATATTAATCTTACTGCTGAAAAACGCTTTGTCTCTAGTTATATTGCCTCTCTACTTTCCTACATAAATGTGTGCATACTCATATACAAAATGTAAGAGTTTTTATTATGACTCTGTTTTTTCAATGAAAAATATTAGACCTGTGAAAGGGAACTGTAATATTTTATTCTTAATTTTTGGTGTCAATAAGTGTGTTCTGGGTAAGAGAAGCGTGGTACAAAAGTTATACAGAAGTTTCTTCTGTAGAATTTTGGACCTTTCAGACCTATGTATGGAATTTTGTTCCTATGGAGTCTCGGGGGAAACCAAACTCACAATTTATTGATTTATAGATGATTTTCAATTTTAAAATTTTTTAAATCGAGATTTTTTTTTTTTCATTATGGTCATTGATGTCACTTTAATTTTGACTACATCCTGATGAATCCTCCTATGTAGAAAGAACTTGGTTTTCAATGTGATGAGTTTCATGGGAAGCTTTATTTCTGAGTTCTACCTGTCAAGGGCCTTACCCTTGATTGGAAGTTACAGAAATTATACTATCAGCAGTTTTACAACTAGGTATTCATCCTGGAATGTTGTCTCCTTTGTAAAGGTCCTTTTGTGCAGGCCACTACTTTTGCAATTATTTAATTTGCAATGGAATATAGTAATGAAAACTGAGAAATGCATGCTTTTACACAATCCATGTGTAACTGCAAATCAGTTGTGATGTGAAGCATTAGCTGTCACAACAAGAGCAAAGCAGAACATTTGCACATAAGCTACTTTCGTCTTACCTGCTTTACTTTAAGACTACTTTTATTTTTTGTCAGTATAACATGTTGTCTTCTGCTTTCTGTGTCATTTGTTGGCTGTCAGACAACCACTTCTGCATCGCTAGGGCTGCCATATTTCTCTACAAGCTTCTCCAGCGAGTATGTCTTGTTTAATGCAAATACAGGGAGTTTGGCAAATGAGAAGTGTTGAACCAACTGCACATGTGTTGGTATGTGCCTGTTCAGCAAATCTGACACTACCGGAAAGTGTTAGACTTTTTGTGCATGTGCTATGTTATTGAGTTTGCATGTGTTATTAAAAATACCTGAGTTCTTCAGTTGGCTGGAGCATCCCAGCTGGAAGTGTTGGAGAGAAGCTTGAACTGGGATTGCTGTGTTTGAATAGTAAAATGTATAGAGTTTAAGCAACCAGCCACAAAGAAATGTAACTTCTTTATGGCCGTTAATCTGCAACAGCAATGACTTAGAGAGGGAATCCTTGAACAACCCTGTCATTGGTGCTGCTGTATAAGATGATAAAGGGAGGAATACACTGGGCCTAGGCACCTTTTCATCCAACAAGAAACAGAATCCTTTGAGAATTTATTCTATGCAAATTCTGCACCACCTAGTTATTCATGTATAACTAGGGATACTCTACGTCTAGACTCCAGACAAATAAATCATCAATTTCTACCTGGAAAGAAAATTTTCCTATGAAAATACCATGTCTCATAAAATAATGTTTAATCGCCATTGCTGCTGCAGAGACTGCCAGGAAAGAAATCATTCAACCAAGTTCTCCAAGTCCCACAGGGAGTATGTGATACCATGTGGTAGAGGAAAAAATTGACCTTTTGACTTTTACATTGAATTTGATCTGGAAGCTATTGAAGAAATGGCAGTGTGCTCCCATATTTATCCTTGAATCACTTTTCTGACTGTAGCAGCACTTAAAGTAATTGGCCTACTTAAATTAAGCATGGATTTTTATCATTTTTGATAGTATTTTTTTTATTTAGTAATGCATCGCAGTATATAACACTAAATGAAATTAAAGAAAGTCAATTTCACTTCAAATTATTACTTATAAATTAATTTTACTACTTTGATTTTTAAGGTCTATGAGTAAGCATGCTAACAGCAGAAGTAAGACTTCCCCTCACTAACAACCCCCATAATACCTAGCAGGGTGTGGGAGCAGTGCATAGAGGTTCTTTCTCATAAAAGCTATTCACGAAATACTTTCAGGTCAATGACTGATACGATATACAGATGATCTTAAAGTTGTGGTAAAGGCTTTATTCTGAACTGTGAGTGCTGTCATAGCCTGCCTGAACGTTCAATGGTAGTAGAAGTCAGTCAATCTTCGCACAAACAGTTTGGGCAGCTTGTCTTGCTCATAAATTCAAGGCAAGCTAAGGAAATAATTTTGACCTTTCAAATAGTTTAAAAAGTGTTTTGCGAAGAGAGGATGCAAGTTCTTTCAACAAATTGAAAATGCTTTGGAGTGACACTTTCAAAACAGAAGTCTTGCGCTCTTTATTCAAAATAGTTATTTTTAAAATCAGTTTGTATTTTAAATAACTTCAGAAGTATGTATTGGGGGGCACTCATGGAAAAAAAATAATGAAAGGCTTTATTAGAAGCAGTTTTCCACTGTTTTTTCAGCCTGGTCATTTGGTCAAAAGTGATTATTAATCTAGTCCTGAAAGCAATCATTATGCATTCCTTACTGTCTCTTTTTCAACTCATAACATATTAGTGAACAGTCTCCAGGCTCGACTTTGCAGGAACTAGTGGCTATTGGTGACTCCGGTTTTTTCCGCTTTATATTCTGAAACAGAGAAATGTTTCATAATACAGCACACACTGTCTAAAGGAAGTGCAAAGTTCAGCAGCCTGGAACTGGAGGGTGCAAATTAATTCATTTTGAACAGAGAGGTCTTTGAAAATTGTTCACGTTATCCGCAGAAGGTCCTAAGTTCTTAGACTTTCTTTCCTTGACTGACAGTAGTTTGAATCTCTTGACTTTTCAAGCCATGGCATGAGGCTAAACTGTTTGTTCGGGCATGTGACAATGACAAGGAGGAATGTAGGGATGATTTGGTGTACTTGAGCAGGGAATCTGAGGTACTAATTCCAGAAGGGAGTCTCTTTAGCTCACATTTGTTAGAGAGTGAATGCTTATACATGCATTTAGAAATCGTTCGATAAATGTATAGCTGGAAACTGAACAGCAGAGGGGTAGAAGTCTGTCCTGGAGGATGGATGTAGGGCTTCAGGCAGTAACACTGTCATTCTGAAAAAGTATATTCAGATATCTCAACATGCAATGGCTTTGGTGAATAAGTTCTCAATCTTTGTTTTCTTTTATAGAAGGTGGTAAGGGAGAGGGAGATAATTCATACACACACACATATATATTTATGTACATATTTCAAGGGAAGTGATAAAGGAGCATGTGTACCTTTCCATACGCGTATGCGTATATCCTTGTGTGTAAAAGTATACATGAGTTCATATATGGAATCAAGGAAATATATTTCTTCTGCTCCCTTCCCGCCTTTGCCCAGTCCTTCCTAGTAATCTTTCTGATGCCCCTCTGGGCAGGATTTCTTTGGCTTCCTTCCTAGATGGAAATGGTTTCTTCTTTGTTTTACCCAATTTAAGAGTTGGCGTGGCTTCCCATCGTTGCTTTGTGTCTTCCTTATTGAGACAGAAATCCCATTCCTTCTCCTTTTCACACTTCTTGTATTTACATACTCTTTTATTTATTTCTATTTCTTATGGTTAAGCTTTTTTGTGGGTCTGCTGGCTTTCTTTAGCACCCTTTCTATAGGCTGGGGGTAGCGCTTTGGCCAAGACTGTTCCTTTTCTCTGCTGATCGATGATAAACAGTGAATGAATGTACTCTGAAGGTTTCTTTTTGTTTCTTTTCTGCTTGTAAAGCTCGGTGACTGAGTACATTAGAGAAGAGATAACATTGTTACTCACTGTCTTCATAGAAGGGATTAATCTTGAGGACAACAATGAATGTAAAACTCCTTAAATCTTTTTAGAGGAAAAGTATGGTAGGGAATGTAATTTTTATAGAACCCGAGGGTCAAAATGGTTTTCTACATATTGTGTGACTATCAATAGGTATGTGCTATTACCATTCCTGTAAAGTATTGATATGCTTGTGGTATCTTAATATATTTGTATAGTAGTAGACTACTGCATTTGTTTATATGTAACATAGCAAAATTACTAGACAGAATCAGCCTTTTGTTCAACATCCAGGAACTGGAAAGATCTGATCCATGCAATCCAAGATTGCATTTAAATGTAAAGCCACAAATTTCTTTTTTTTTTTTTTCCCCCTCCTTCTTTTTTTTCCCTGGCAAGACAAGACTATAAATAATCTGTACTGCAGTGATCTTTGTGGAATATGAAATAAGTTTCATTCATATGTGAATTAAAACAAACACAAGGGTCATTCTCCTAGCCCTCACGGAAATGCAAGATAATATTTTATTTTGTAACAGCAAGCAGGAAAGCAAGATACCTTCCTTAGCTGAAAAAACGGGGGCAATGTTCAGGAAAGGTAAGCAAAGCTTGACTGATATTCAGGTGGAGGTGAATGCAAGCAAATCTAAGTTACGCAGTCTGCATAGGAGGTTATTAAATCAGGAAATGGTAGAAAATGAAGAAATCTGAACTCCTGTCAGTGAAACACTCTTGTGATTTGCACTGTACAAGTTTCCATCTTTATGCTCCCTCTCTTCAGGAAGTAGTCATTGTGAAACCGCAGCGACTCCCTCAACCATGCAGGCCTCAAAGCACTTGGACTTGTCTGCGCTCAGAGCAGAACCCCAAGTTGTACACTTAGTACTGGAGTCATCTGTGTTATACACCACTTTTATGACTTTACATTAAACTATACAGTTAATGAGGTTCTTTTATCATAGCATCTGAGCAATTTACAGTTTAACGCATCTTCCTACGAGCTAAGGCAGCTGTGCTTGTTCCATTGTCTAAAAATTGCAGACACGGGGAGCGTTGGACCACTAAGACATTTGTGTGACTATAAGCTAGTCATCTTTCTTTGATTTCAGTAAGGTTCTGAAACTTGTTTTTAATGTCTAGCTAGCTGTCCACAGCTAGGCAAGGCTCCCTTCCCGGCCAGAGGTGTGCAACGGCGGCAGAATTTTGCTTTTCCTTGAATTGTGCTGTGCAGGCCTTCTGTGCCTTCTGTGTTTATGTTCTGGTGTATTTAATGTTTAGATCTGTTGCTTTGGGAGTTATTTTAAGAGTTACTGCAATCATTTTTAGAAGCAAATGCATCATTAGACTATGAAGAATTAAATAAAAAGTGGAGGAAAAAAGGCTTTGCAGTTTGGATTATTCAGAGTCAGAGCCCATTAGGAATGTAATCTGGATGTCTGGGTTCCATTGGAGAGTGATTTAATATTCATTGTGTTATTATAGCATTTGTTTAAATGGAAATAAGGTGTTATTTTTTTGTGTACAAATTGAGTAAATAAGATTAGTGTCGTTACTGGGGAACAGTGAATCCTATGGAGGTCCTTTTTAATACTGGATATTTTGTTTTGTATCTCTTGCTCTAGTAATCAAGACCCAAATAAGCTATTTCTAACAAAAACATATGAAAGAAGTGTGGAGGGCTCCAAGAAAGAGGTGGAAATTGAGTGGGGACATCCCTCGCAATAATTTCATTGATGATTCCCTGTGATGGAGAGCTCTGAATGGAAACATAGGTACTGTAACACTGGAGGCAGTAGTTCACTTCATCAATCTGGAAGGCCTTACGGGGTCAGGAACTATTGACAGTCCCCATTTCTCAGCAGCCTATCTCATCTATCAGTAAGAATCGAACCTTTGGCTGGATAGATCTTCAGCTGTTGTATGGCAGACGTGGAAGGGAACTCAGGATGGTAATTCACCTCTGGTATATATAATCTGGCTTGAACTTCATTTGCAACATGATTGTGATTTCCTCTGGTCTGCCTCTGGCCGCAGTTTGCTTTTATCATCAGCAAAATCTCTTCCTGGCAAAGCACGCATGCAGAGTGAGGAAAACAGAACTATGCTATGGAAGAACGATTGCTATGTTTATACCAGAAGACCGAGAAATATTCGGTCCCTGAAATACAAAATGCCTTCCTTGCATAACAGACCATAACCCAGAGATCTCATTTGTCCTAATGAAACTCCTCAGTGATTTTGAAAGTAATTTTGTTTTGGCCTCCTGGTATTAATATTTGACACTGCCATTAACAGGAATTAAGATATATCTTGTCTTCCAAAAGCCATATTATAACATCAAGGGAACTTTCTTAAGAAAGGAATAATCCATTAACTAGAACCAACATTTCTCTGTAATCACCTTTATCCTTCAAATGACAGAGTCTTTACAGGAAGGAACTGTCTTCCATTTATTTTTGTCAGTAGGAATATGAATCCCCCCTGCTGTGGAAGAATAATTAAAGGTCAAATTCTGGCATTGTATTAATAAGTCAGCGCAGCCTGAGCACCAACACCTAACAGGATACCCCATCAGGCACTTGTGGTGTAATAGAAATCCTGTTGGCTGAGGGAACAGCAGTGTGCTTTAATTTTGAGTGAAGATCTTCCCTGTTGCTCTGCATTAAGGATGCTGTGTTATGAATACCTTGTATGGAAGTATATGTGAGCTCATCAAATTTTATTAAAAAAAAACCAAATAGTTTGGACTACAGATATTTGGCTCCAAATGACAGTCCTGGTGCCCAAAGTGCAATCTCCCTTTAGCAAGCAATATTTGGTGATATATTCTGTCTCTGCTGTACAAAGTAGTGTCTGTGGGAGTGTTTGTGGTGGTTTATATCTTTTATTCTCGTACATCTTGTGCAGCCACATAAGTCTGGACAACCTGTAACAAAGTGAAACAATATATTATGGTACTAAAACAAGAATAACAAGGGCAGCCTTGCAGTGGGAAGGGTGGGAGGCAAAGATGGACACTTTCAATGTAGGATTATTGGCCAATTAGCGGGGTTGACTGAGTATCGATGATAGATGTATTTAAGTTTTCTTTCTCTCAAATCCGACTTATACCATTAGCAAGGAACAAAATTCTAAATCATAGTAGCAGAAGGGGTTGGAACCCCAGAAACAAGTGAGTTTGGCAAATGCAGCCACCCTCTCAATAACAGCGGACTGGTTGCAGGGAGATGTTACGTTGTTGTGATGACAGTAACGTCACTAGAGGGTGGAAGTGGTTTTTGGTGGAATCTCAGACCATCCTCTTCCTGTTTGGATTACTATAATTTAGCCAGTTCACTCTTGGGTCTGGATGAGTAACTTCTGCTGTGCAATAGCAACAGACAATTAGTTAATCGGTAATAATATGAATCTTGAATGATTTTTTTGTTACGTCTGAGAACAAGAAGAGATTTAGGGCCTTTTCGAGGGGTTGCATTAGAAAATCATTTAGTCGTTTATAACATGATATGATTGAAAAAATTCTTATTGCACTTATGTAGCAAGAGAGAAAACCACAAAGTTAGCAGTGAGATTTGCCTGCTTCCCTTTATGGGCTTAGCTCATGTAGTCAGGGTGATAAAAGGGCTTAATTTCAGCAACTCAGCAACTTAATTGCAGTACATTTAAAAAAATACCTTGTAAAAGTTAACTTAAAGCTTCATTTAGGGGGGAAGGAGAGAAGGAATTTTGTTTTGTAGACTGAGATCTGTTTTCTTGTTTAAGTTAATCTGTATTCAGTTGGTTTAAATAATAAAGAATAAAGATGAAAACTTTATTACCTTCTTTTTCTCTAATTATATAAGAACTGATGTACCAGTGTAACTTTAAATGAGTGAATAGTCTCCTTGAAATCTAGATATACATGAGTAATCACGGGAAGGGAAGAATTTATAGCCTATCTAAGATACTCAGAATATATATAGCCTATCTAAAATACTCAGAATGACTCCTGAGTTTGTCCTGCTGCAGAAAGGTGTGCCTGATGTTAGGAAACACCTCCATGAGGCACTTTCAAGCCTGGTAACATCCATTCCAGGAGGCCCGTGAAAGAGTATGGACTCCTATCCTGCAAAACGCAGGCATGTGCCAAGTGCCCTCTTTAGACTGAATAGAGGGGGCTGTAAAGCCTAAATATAACCTCAAATGTAACTGTTTGCAGAATGGGCTGCCTACATGTACGTGAGGACTGAATTGTTCAGTTTTACTTGGTTCCTGAAAAAATACGGCATCTGTGATTACACTCTATATATGTGAGATCATCTGTCAGCCTGCTTGTGTTCTGAATAATGTTGATATTGTTGATCAATTTCAAATCAATCTAATATGGCAGAGGCCTCAAGCCTTTTCTATACATTTTGAAAAAACAGGTGGTAAATACGAGAGAGCTCCGAATTCCTGCTGAGCAAAAGGTTGCACTGTGAACTCGATTGCACACTATTGGACAGCAGAGACTCAACTGAGCAGAAGCAGGTGCTTGGTTAGGTTTAATATCAGGGAATTCCAAAAGAAAAGGGTCTTACAGAAGGTTCAGGGGTACCAAAAGCTTTAATCAGACATTGTTAAACAGGAGGTAATCCAAACATCAGACACGAAGTCACAGGACTCATGACTGCCATCGCTTAGGAAAGGGTTTGTTTCTAATGTTCCAGTGTTTAATCCCTTTTGTGTGTTAATTAACCTTCTGTGTTTCATCTTCCTCAGCTAATGTCAGGAAGACTCAATGTTATTGTTAGATTGTGTAATGGATTGGGATGGAGTAAAGCATCTCTAAAGGAGTTCTAAAAACCTCGGTGTACGTTAGTCACTGTGCTGTCTTAGGGTGTGCCAAAAAATATTTATTTGAATTTAGTCTTGGTTAATGCAAGATCTACCTTTCTCGTTTGTTTTTTTTTTTTAACTTCTCTGAAGGTGGCCTTTTCCTTTGCTTGGGACTTAATGAAATTTATTCTTTTGTGCACTGTGGCCATTAATCACTTTATAGTATAACCAGGCAAATCTGAGAGCCTTCTGCTGCAGTAGGGCTGGCAGTGCCACCTGAGGGAAAGAAAAATCCTTACAAAACTAATAATCACCTGCGGCAGGGGGAGTATTTGAAAAGCTCTGACCCTTCGCAGGAGAGGAGTGCATGTTCATTGCAGGTTTTTAATATTAATGTAGGAAGAAAGATTACCCTTTCTATCTAGCAAAACAATAGCTAATTAGATCTTTATTTCTTAATAACGACGAAAGCTTAGGTGTTAGAACATTAGGATAACCATCTGGGGATTCTGAATGATGGTTTAGAAAACAAAAAGCCTAGTTGAATTTCCTCTTATTTGTGGTCACTGCTGTTTTTCAAGTATTGCTCCAGCAGAATCTATAGGGACATTTTTTCATCATGGATTTATTAGAAAATTAGGAGGTAAGAATACCTATGGCTTTTTTGTGCAAATGTGAGTGATTTTGGAGATGCTTGGATCAATGTGTTCCTGAATGTTTGTATTTATGTTACCCACCTAACTGAAAAGAAAAAAAAGAAAAATCCCTTGGTTGAGATGCTGCTATGAGAAATTGATACCAATTTGAGTATTCTCTTTAACAAAATATGCTAACAAAAATCAGCAGCTAAAAGGGGTATTTTTCTTTTCCCTTAATAATGATTTAAAGACTGGAAATTGGCAAGCAAAAGGAGACCTGTGGGGATATATGTAAATATCTTTGTTTTCCCATATGTCTTGGGTGGGAGGATGGCTGCTTTTTATTTAGCTAATTCTTTATGTGCTAAAGAGATATTTTGTTAGGGGAAAATAGCTTTGCCTTTTTTTTTTTAAATTTAAGGAAGAAGGAATGACTCTGATGATAATGACCTGAAAGAAGGATTTTAAACATTTAGTGTTTATTGCTGCTAATTACTGTGGTAATTGTATAGAAATGGCAATGTGTGATGTTAATCCTGGTTTATTTATTTGAAACACGTAAATGCACACACACGCAAGTGTCTCATTAGAAACTCTTGTGTAGGATGTAGCCATGTTGTCGGACACCAGAATCTCCCTACAGCCTGTCTTATTGTGGGGTGTCTCTTACAGAACTTGACCTGTTGATGTGAAATGTCGTACGTTTAAAATAAAATGAAGCCAAAATAGTCCTTAATCTTAAAGACCACAGAAGCTGGCAAGATGCTTTCTCTATGCTTTAAACTTTATTTAATTCCCAAGGAGAAGATTTTGGAGGTCCAACGGCAAGGAGATGACCAAGTTTCATTGGTTTTTAATATCACCTAGGTGCTTGGTCCAGTGACCATTTTGCCTTTTGAATATGTTTATATTGTGACCTTTTTAAAATGTGGCAAAAAGTAATTTTACTGGAATTTAAAGGAATCTTCCATATATCAGTTTAACATCTCAGGAGACTGTAGGTCCTCATAGAGAAGGGTTTATATCTACTCCTACCAACCACGTTTGCATGTACAAGTCCTCATCATCGTGTTAGTCCTGGCCTCAATCAGACTTTAATGCACCTTGTTCTTATCAATCAGAATAGTTTGCTCTTGGCCTTCATCAGTCAGGTTTACACTCATGGTCCATAACCTTCCCTTTATCACATGAATTGCAGCAGCCCTGAATCTAATACTAAGACCAAGCAATGTTCATATCCTTCTTGCTGTGACTTTTTTCCCCACGGCTTTTCTGTTGCTGTCAAATGTTGAAAATTTTCAGGTCTCAGGTAGTGTGTGCGTGTGTAGTTTTAGATTTGTTTTCTTTTTAAAAGTGATAAATATTTATCACAAAGGAAGTTGGTGGATATGGTGAGGATTGAGCTGAAGTTCAGCCCCTAATGTTTCTTATTAATACAGTAGTAACAAGTCAACCTGAAATCTAGTTGTTCGTACGTTTCTAATAAACCTTTTGTCATTCTTATGCTTAGAGAAAAGGTGGTATGGCCCTACTTTATCATCAGTTTTGAAAAGAAACTCTCTTATGATTTCATAATAGGGGTTGTATTTGTCAGCATTCCTGTTGGAGAAATCTCTTCCTCCTTTCTTTGACACTTTGACCCAAAGTGCTTAATAAGGCAAGGGTTTATTGAACCAATGGTTGTTTTTTACCAAAGTACAAGCTTCAGGAGGGGCCTGACTGTACTCACAGGCAGTTTTGTTCTCCTTGTTTTAAGGGTGAGGAAGTTAGATCAGTATTTATTAAATTTGAAGTGGCTTCTGTGTTCGTTTGTAGTTCATCTGACAGCCGTGCACTTTGCAGTTAGCGTGGCTGTCTAAGATGCAGTCTTTGTCTCTCTACTTGCTTCACACAGCAATGGGGAAATGGAACCGCCCCTATTAGAAGTAATTGGTAAGACGCCGCAACTACTGTCACACTATGCAGTGAAGCTTATATCGCGCTTTAGTTGCTGAGGCTGCATGTCAGAGCCTTCAAAATGATCTGCCTTTCTCTCTTTGTGATCATGCCTCGCTTCAGAGGCTTCACTGGAATGTAAATCTTGCGGGCTGTGTTACGGCGCTGTCCTTCCGCTTGTAAGCTGTCCCTCCAGACATGAAAAGCTGCCGAGTCATTTGGGTACCATTAATCAGGGGGCTAATCAAGAGCTGGTTGTCTTCCTTTTCCATGTCACAATTAGGGACATGCCGCTGATAGCGCCGCTTGTACTGTGACACACTAGCTAACAAAGCAGAGCCAGCTTTTTGAGAGAGTGCTCTTTATTTTGCATGTCTGTCCTTACAGCTAGCCACCTGTTGCTGAGACTAACTGGTAACGTCTGAGGATCGGTAAGGGATAGGAGGAAAATGGAACAAACCCATATGCACACAGCAGCCACGAACATATGTGCTTTGACTATTTCAAAGGGTGCGTTTTTGTGTTTGTATTTGTGTCCTCATGCTGCATATATGTGTAATACATATATACTTATATACACACACATATACGGAGCAATACAGGTACAAATGTGTATGCATCTGTGTAAACAAAGAGCAAAGGCAGTTTGTGCTTATATTGATGAATGACAGGTACCTGGAGTCTGTGATTAGACATTCAGCTTTAAATACAGAGGTAGCATAGAAAAAACTTGTAGGAATAGGAATTCAGTTTGATGTCATTTAGACACATTAAAAAAGGTGAAAATGCAAGTTTCTAGTTTTGTAAATCAACACCTAGGTTTCCAGGTTCCCAAACAAGTCAGTGTTACAAAGTTGGAGCGTAGGGACTAATCCATGACATTCAAGCTTTATAGGGACATAGCTTCATTGAAACTCTGTACAACTTCTTGTGCTAGTTCCTTTGTGAGCACACAGGACAAACGTTAGCTGTATATACCAGCTTTGCAAGTATACGTGGGGAAAAAAAAACTACACAAACCCCCCTGGAGATGAGTAGTGCCTGTTTTTGTTGGAGCTATAAAGCTTTTCAAGTTACAACTTTGTTTCCAAGGTATAAAGGTGTCCCTGGTAGCTTTTTTTACCATTCCGCTTTCCAGATTACATTTGGTCTGTCCTGGAGAGTGAATTATTTGGCAAGGTCAGACTATGTAGGGAATGTGATGTTGACTCACGAACATGAAGTATCTGCCAAACCCAGAGGAGTTTGTATGTATAAGTACTGTGAGCTGTCTACCTCCTAGGATTTTCTTCTGCTCTTGCTTTTTGCCCTCTCTTTCTCTCTCATATATGAAATGGAAAATCTATGATTTCCATCATACAACATAGTGTATGTTGAGCACTCGATTATCGGGGGCTTCCCAAGGTAAGACAGCCCTGTTACTGCTGTCTTCACCATCCAGTGCATGTATGAAGTTTCTTGTCCCTGATTTCTCCTAGTTCAGTCAATGCTATGTTATTAATGCATCGTATAAAATGGGTAGCACAAGGAAGTTTGTGTTACCTTAGTTAACATTCATGCTTGGACTTTGCTGAGAGCTTCTGAGAACTTAATCTGATAGATGTGGTATTTGAAGTTAGCTCTGTGCTTGTTATAATTAAAGTCAGACAAGCTGATAAATATTGGAAATGGATGGCTGTAAATCCTGATGATAGTCAAGGTAAAATATGTTGCAACCTACATGATACTGAAGTAAAATTAACTGAAGTACTTGCCTCAAGGTCAAATTCAACTCCTTTTCAGAGATTAACATATGTCCTATGTTAAACTGAAAGATAAAAAATAAATGTGATGTTAAAATGTTTGAAAGTTGTAAGGTAGTAGAATATTTTAGTGTGTATTTAATCACACTTTGAAGGACTTCCACCTGAATGTCTGTATATTAGAATGAGTGCTCAGAAGACGATCTCCATATGAAGAGACATTGCCTTGCTGTGTTGGTCTTCCTTTTTAAACAGTTTTGTCTACTGTTGGGAAGTTTTAAAAAAAATATTATATAGCCTCCCCCCAATTTTCTTTGTAATGTGCACTGTTTCATATCACTATTAAGGTGGCAGAAAAAAATGTATACAGGCCAGCAGAGACATAATAAGTGTAATGCAGTAGAATGAAGATGGCTAAGCTAGTTCCCACCCCCGCGAGATATTTTGATAACGGAAAACTCGTTTCTGCTACCCAATGTGCATTTGAAGGGCAATAATTACAGAATCTCAGTCCTATCGTGCTGTATTAATTTTGAGTTCACACTGTATTGATCTCTGTTTTATTGTACTCAGACACTTATATGGCAAACATTATGACTGGAAGGTAATTCTGCTTCAGATAATACTCTTTTTCTCTAATGTCCTTGTATACTGATGAATGAAAGTTTAATATGTTTACACAAAGAGGCTTCTTGCATAATAGCGATTATGTTTTCTTTTGAGAGTGGGACTTGTTTAGATAGAAAATGTTTAATTAATCTTCCTATTTTCTTCTCATGATTGAAGATTTTTTTTTTAATGGAAGACATCTGTTAGTCAAAGGAGTGAAGGAAGACAGCAGGAGACCAGGGTTTTTGTTTGGTTTTGCATTTTGTTATTAAGGGTATTTCAGGGTAGGAATTGTTTCATAATGCTCTGAAGGATATGTTTATTATAATCTTCTGAACATTATGCCTGGACAGTGGGGTCTGTGTCCGTCTGTCTGGGAGCGAAAGGGCTGTGCCACCACCGAGAGCGCTCTGCTTTGTGTTGCAATGATGGAGAAAGGGTTTGGCGTCAGGAGGGATTTGGTTTTGTGCAGTAGCAGGAGGCTCCGGAGGGAGCGCTGGCAAACCCGAATGGTAGAGACCAGATAATGGTAAAAAAGGTGTCTTTCCCACAGCTCTGCTCTCCTCTGTCGCAGGACATCGTGAATTACATGGATCCAGTGCACACTGACTGCACAAATGGATCCAGCCTGTTTCCAGTTTCACAGCAGTAGCCATGAAGGACTGGGGTCTGGTATTTGCTTGGGACGGTTCTCGGCACCCACTAATGGTTCCTTGCAAGTGAGGGCAGATGATAAAAGAGCTACAGTTTATTTCAGAATAATTGAAATCATGGTCGTGTCTAGGATGCAAAATGCTCTAAAAACTGTTAATATTTTTCTTACACAAAAGTGAGAAATAGTTTTTGCTAGTAATTCTTGTCCACTGGAAATGCAGAGACGTTAGGATCTCCGGACACTAGCAAGGGGCTGAAATTCCAGAAACGCTGTTTTCGTTGTGACAAATCAGACCTGCTGCCAGTAAACACTTGGGTCAGTCGGGCCTCTTACCTCCATTGAGAAAAAGAATTTCATACCTTGATCATGAGTTCGAAATATAAAACTGCTTTTCTTTTACTTAAATTTTTGGGGGGGGGACGGGACGTTTTAAATCAGTTTTGTCAGTGTATACAACAAAATGCTTCAATATTTATTTTTTTAAATCTTCAATATACATATTTTTCATCTGTAGATGTAAATATTATTCCTCTTGCATATGTGTCTTTCTGGAAAATGTTTAGAAGAAAAGGGCCAAATTAATTTAACATGCAGTTACTCTTTTGGATGTTGATCTTCCCAGGACAGCAGTAATGACCAGTGATGTTTTGAAGACAGACATCTCACTTTTATCTCCAGAGATTTTCTGTATTATTAAATAAATCAAATAAGTTGAAAAGTAAATGGAAAATGTTTATTTTTATCTCTGGAATTACTTTTTCCCTAGTTTTCTCTTTGTTGGCAGGCAAGCATTTTGTGTATCATTACTGCACAGCTTCAGTCAGCACATTGATCTTTATATTAAATGGGCACTTAGTGCAAACTTTACCAACATTTGACACCTTTTTCCTTGCTTGTTTTCTTTTAACCCTTGTATTTATTGAAGAGCCCTTTCAGTACATGAAATCCTACAGCCTTATTATGTTTTGCCAGTTGTGATACTAATAAAACAGAACTAATCTCCAGCCTTAGAAACACAACACTTGATAAGCTTTTTAGGGGACTTAGTTCAGCTAGACTGCTAGATCAAGTGCTCATTGCTGACTTACTCTATTTTTTTTTTCATGCAAATTTGTCTTCTGGTTTGTTGTACATAAGTAGAACATTAAATATTCATGGAATATGATGTTAAACATAAACACTTTTTCCTTTTTACGGATTTGCCAATGTATTTGTGCCCAGCTTGCAATATAATGTGTCTTCCTTGCATGATTTCTAGTTTTTGTCTCCAGCTTGGACATCCCAATTTAAGTTGTCTGAATCAGTAATTAGCATTGACTAAAAATCAGCAAAAAGCATTGACTGCAAAGGATTATTTATTTTATCCTTTGTGTTTTCCAATTTTATAAAGCATTTTAAATTTTTTTATTCAAAAATGCTCCCATTTTTTCATACCTTTATAGAACTAATTATTTTAATTTTTCAGTTTTTCAATTAGTTTGTAAATCCTGTTGAATTTAGGTAGCCACATAGGCGTCCTTTAAAAGTGTGTTTGAGGAATGCTTGATTATTTATATGTATATGCGGATGCATGTGAATGTATTTATAAGTAACATGATTTGATATGCGTGTTAAATTCATTCTCATATTTTTATATTAGAAACTATAGGTCTTTATACACAGTTAGTAACATCTTGGATGGGACCTGCTTTTTTGTAGTGGTTATTTTTGTTTTGTCTGTGGAAACCAATAACTGCAGTGATAAAAGCAGCTTCAAAAGTTTTCTGATGTGTTGGGAAAGATTTATTTATCCATATCCTCAACACAGAATCCAAAGGTTTGGACTGAGTCTGTCGATCTGTGTGCTTATGCCTATAATAGGGCATGTTATTGAGGCTGGCAGTCATCTTCCCATCAGTCTTTGTTGTTAACCTGTTGTCGATGAGATAATTCAGCAATGGATTCCTTGACAGTTCTTAAATTGTGGTGTAAAGAAAGATAAGTTATTGCCAGAGAGAGAATGAAAGATCACCTAGTATTTTCTCTCTCTAGAGGGTCATTTCTAGAGGGTCAGTATGTTACTACATTTGCTTTTGAAACCAATGTGTGTTTCAGTGTATCATCTGCCACATCATTTCAGATCAGATTTGCAGGGTTGTTTTTCACCGTGTCAGGTTGTACCACGTTCTACTTCAAGCTGACTGTACGTAGCATTATGGGACTTAACGTGACCTGACATGACAGAAATTCAAATTCAGTTAGAGAGAGCCTACTGTAGTCTCTATGGGGTGACTCAATGGGCCAATGAGCTAGTGGTTTCACAGGCTGCTTTGCTCACAAAGTAAACTCTGCAGGTTGGGCTGGGAAATTATGCTCTTGGATCTGGTTGCATCCTCTACAATGATCTACCCGAGATATGAAAATATGATTACGTTAGTGGCAGATACCTGTTGGATTTAAAATGGTTGGAAACTGTCTCCACTTGCTTCTGCAAAAGCAATCAACAAGTATAATCAGCAAGGACCCAGTATTGGTATATTAAACTGCAGTAATGCCTGATGCTTTTAATATGTTCACCCCAGTATTAAAAACAAAACACCCCAAACATAGTAAGCATAGAGAAAGCATTAAAGTACAGACAGCAGGGTGTTGGAAAGAGTGGGCCAAAGAGCTGCCTGTGGATGTTGCCTGCACTAGGAGATAGAGTTGTTATTGCCATATCAATAACGTTGCGTTCTTTAAAGTCCATAGTTCTTAGAGCAGTGTGGAACTGAATTCTGTGTTAAATTGCTAGTTAGCAGAGGGAAGCATTTGATGAAAAAAAGAAAATAGTTAACTCTAATGTGAGAAGTTAGGCTGTAGAATAGAACGTTATAAGAATCCATGTAAATGGACTATTTTTTGGCTGTGCCACCTGTAGTGTCATGTTCTACATATTGCCTATCTTACCTATCTGCTTTTGAGCATCAGCATTAGCTGTCGAAGCTAATCTGCCAGTACTGTGAAAACTGAATCAAATCAGAATCGAGATTTCTGGCAATAATGCAGTACAAATACTTCTAGTAATTCTGTGGAGCCTCTGTGTGTGCTGCGATTTCTGCACTGAGGTAGTGACTTGCTTTATGAGCTGCACTGAGAGAAGCCACAGGAAATCCCAAGCTTTTGCTCTGTTTGTATCTATATATTAATTTTCAGATCAGACTCTGGACCCGAGTACTGAGATGACGTGCTGAAGAGAGATTGTTTCAGAGTCGTATGACACTACTAGAATACTTCAATTTCCATTCCCACACATCAGTAGATTTTGAGAGAAGACACGCAGGAAAACTTTTAGTTACGACATGAATGGCAGTCATTTTTTCTGCAGTCAGTCATTTTTGACTAACTTTCCTCTACAAAAGGTGTGGTTTCTTACATACAATCTAAGGGAACATGGAATCGCTGAAACATCTTGGCCTTTCAGAGAAGAGTCCGAAGTGAGGGGCAGAAAGGGGGGAAGCTCCTTTAATTAGTGTAAACATAAAATTAAAATAAATATAAAGGAAACATAAAAAATAAGCTTGCTTCTCTTGCCTGCTCATTAGTTAGGGTGGAGGAGAAATTGGAGTAAACCTGGAGCTTTCTACAAAGTTAGTTTTTGGACAGCCCGTAGTCAAAAATTATTTCATTGGAAAATGTGTGGTTTAACACAGCAATTACTAGTCACTTGCTGAGCCTGATTATACTGTAAAGGGGCATTTTAAAGGCCCAAGAGGAAATGTATGAATTGGAAGGAAAGAGTTGTCAGCCACCCATAGAATCACCAGAAATAGAGCAAATTTTTACACAATAGCAGGTACAATTGTGGGGTAAGGAGCCAGAAGCCAAGGAACTGTCAGCCTGAAAGGCAACAGGAAAGCATGTTGTGAGGAGCTACTCCTGACAAATCAGTCTCTGGCTCTACCTTAAAAAAGCCATGGGTCAGCTGAAGACCCCTCAGAAATGAAACTGGGCATTAAAATCGGCTGATGCTCAGTTTATTTTAACTTTTTATAATTTTTTAAGACTCGTTGGAAGAATTGGTAGTCTGAATTGTTAAGTTAGTTGTAATATAGTTTTTTTGAGTGGCTGGGGAAGGCTCTATGTTTCTAGAAATAAAATGTGGAGCAGGATTTGGTTGTACCGTAGCTTTTGAAGGCATGTCTCATTTGTTGTGTGATTAGTTCAGATACCAAGAAAAACAAAAAACTTACGAGGTCTAAGTGCCCTGCTTCTTAAGTGCAGTTTTCTCATGCTGATCTGTCTCGGTCACAGCATTATCAGTATTTGAGCTTGTCACTTGGAAGCTGCTTTACATGCGTCTATGAAAGCTGCAGCCCCACCTTTAACTGTGGTGCAGGCAAACTAACGTCAGCCATTACAGATCCAGCTCCTTGGTGTCATTCGCTATCACACAGCATTCCTGTAAGGGGAAAGTAGATCTCTAAGTTTGTTCTAGCCAATTTCAAGCTGCCAGAATTGCTTTCTGCCAATATTGATCATCTCAGCAGCTTTAACTGTGTGAAGAAGAAACTTCCCAAAACTGTTTTCACTGACCAACTTGAGGAGTTCCAAACACCACCCTGGAAAAGGTTGAAATTTGAGAGAAGTTGATCTTGAATGTGGCTTGAGTATTTATTTGTTTATGAAAGCAAGGTTCAAGACACAAATACTTCTCTCATGCTAGAAGGTGTTTCCCAGAATAAAACTCTAAATCTCAAAGCTGCTAAATAGGTGTAAGGTGGTCTCTGATGGAGAAGTTTGGGAAAAGGCAGTTAAGCAGTACCATGATCTTCTCCTCAGTGAATGAACTTCAGCTCTCCATGATTTATAAATTAAAACATCAAGCCTTAAAGATTTCAGTGGGAAACATGATTCCTGAAGTTAATATGTGGAGTGTTTTTCTTAATGTTTGATAGATGAGTTTTGTTCCAGATGGCATCGTTAGTTGAGTAAAATAAACCATTTATTTCAATTCTTAGCCCAGTTCAGAACTAGAATTTAAATTAGTGTTTTAGTGTGAGATTGTGGAAGTCTTTCCTCTTTATGTGTTTGTGTGGGCTCTAGGGGCAGATATGTTCCCCCTCAGGCTGGATGTAGGTGATGAGAGCCCCTTGCTGCCCTGGTACGCGTTATCGAGTTTTTAGGCAAAGCTGGAGGAGTTTTAGTTCTTCAAGCCTTGGGTTTAATCCCACAGTATGTGAAGGAAGCAGCTAGAAAAAAAGCCTCAATATATACATGATTATGTGTATATAATTAAAAAAAAAAAAAGGCTTGAGGTTGAGTATGGTAGTTTTGGCTAGCCATTAGCTAAGACAAGAAATACAACGATTTTAATTCTGCTTTCACAGATGTTAGATGATGCAGAAGCGCCAGGATAACAAGGAACTGTTTTCTTTTTTTCAGGGCACTCATTGCTCATCTTTTAAACTTTATTTCTTAAACTTGGCAGATTGAGGAAGATGGCTTATGTTGCAGGGAGCTTCAGACATTATCAAAATAGTCATGAACTTACGGATGTGTGTCAGTAGAATCAGTAAGGAGGAAACATGATCTGCTTTCTGTGACAATGGGGGTTAGATATGCTCCAGTACTGTAACAGTCCGGTCCTGGAACCCATATTCTTGAACGCATGGAGTGTGTGCATTAATAGTAACTTAAAAATACTTTCAAAGACAAGGAAGTGGAATGAAACAAAGAATCGAATGTTAAGGAAAAGGTGTTTGTGATTCAAGGACGCACCACCAGTGTGGACATCAATGCCCAGCAAAGAACATTGGCACGTTTCTGTCTTACTCTTTTAAGCTGCTTTTCTCTCTGTTGATCTGGAGAGAGAGAAAGATACTGCATTTCCAATTGGTCTCTCTGTAACAGTAGGAGACAGACGACAGTATGCCTTGCTCATCAGCCTAAGTTTGAGATGTCTCTGTGGTTTGGTTCCTTGTTTCAGCTTGCTTATCTCTTCTGTTTCCACCCAACAGTGTCTGGGTTCTCATTCATGCGGGGTGTACTGAATACGCGGAAACTCGCGTTGGTCTTTTTGAATGCAGAAGAGCACAGAGGCACTTCTTATCGGAATAAAAAAGAAAAATGACCCTGGACCGTTCTTTGTCACACTGGTTTGAAGAATGTAGAAAGTCTGAATAAACCTGGGGTGCTTTGTTTGTACAAGGCATGAATAAGGTCCCATTTTAATATAACATATATTTGGCTGTTGAAGACTTAGAAGCATTGAAGTCCTGTAATGTCTTCTGGTTTTACTTTTCAGAAAAATTGTTGAATAAAACATGGGTTTAACTGTGTCCTCTCCAGCAAAGCTGAGCCTGACACAATCCCTATCTACCTTCAGATGTGAAGACCTCAAAGTCTGACTTTCTATGTCACCTATGTTCTGTGTTTTCCTTTTAGCTGTCGCATTAAAAAGATTATTGGCCCCATTTATTGCACACTTCTATCCACAGGGGCTCAGATCTGTATTTTCAACTTCAAAGGTTAAGTGCCAGATTTTACAGTTGGGATAACTTGGACAGAATGCTAATCAGCAGCTCTAGAAGCTCTGTGAAGGGCTTATTATAGTCCACTTGAGGACTTTCCATTGTGGGTAGCTTTCACATAAAAAGATTAATTGCCAGAATGGCATTTTCTGCTTTGTAACAATCACCTTCCACTTCCTGGGGAGACTACAGACAATTTCATAATTACTTTCCTTGTAGCACACATCATAGAGATATGGACACTGATTTGGGCTTCCACGTGAGACATCCCCAACCTGGAGTGAACTGCACTCTAATATCCATAAAATTTCTTGGTATTTAAAGGAATTCTTCCAGCTAAAGATCTCACAACTGTTCTTATGCATGGATTAATATGGCTGACTTTCAGTACTGAAAGAGTGAGCCTCGTCCAAACAGCAAACCAGGAGCGGAACTTGGGTCATCATACTTCTCACCATGTTCTTTTCTCCTTGCAATTATTCCTTCTCTTTATTTTCCAAAGTCTGTATAGATGTAGCTTGTGCTACTGCCTGTTTTGGTTCATATGCCATGTTGAATCTATGTGATATTAAAAATCCATTGAAGCCCCTATTTCATTTGACCGTTCTGTTCATTCAATGGAAGCACCTTTCTATATTCAGCCAGCCAGATTGGTTTCTCAGGTTAATGGGGCAACGTAACTTTTGTGAGGATGCAAAGACCTGTTGCTGACCTGCGTTACTTTTTCCTTAAATCACAAGGTCAGTTTCCCGAGCTTGTTAGCCATGGTAAACCTATTTTCTTTCTGATTTTTCTCTCCATTCATAAATTATTTCCCTCTCTAGCTACAGAGTATTTTTCTTTAAAAAGAATAACAAACAAAAAAACCCTTTAAGAATAATCCTTTTTGATAATCTGTATGAGTCTGTCTATAGAATATTATTCTTATTCTTCTATTTTTAAAAAAATATAGGATACACTACTACAGTAATTCCCAGTATAATTATTGATAGCCCTTGAAGTCATTGGCAGTCCATTGGCAATCTAATCATGACACAATAACAAAGTCAAACCATGAAGAGACTGGACAAAGTAACTTCCAGCTCAATGCATGAAGAAATAATGAAAGGTAACGTTAATACATACACGAAAAGCTATGGGGACTCCTTAATATGACTAAGACAGACCCACATGCCCGCCCCCACCAAAGACTGCATATTTCATTGCCTTTAGCAAAACACTCTGGGACTGTTAACCAGTCTAAGAAGCAGATGAAAAGACCATGAGTTTGGTTTTATTTGTGTTTAAAAAGTGACTGGTGGGTATCACAGACAACACTTGAAATGTCCTTGAAGATTAACATTGAATTTCCACTGAATGGATAATTATCTTACAGTATCCCCCGTCTGAATTCGTGTAGAGTGGGTGGGCTTTTAGGTGTATGTGACAAAGGGCTAATGTAATAGCTTCAGGCAGAAAGCTTTGTAATTGAATGCAAGAGGGTTTAAAAGTACTGCAGACCATTAATATGTGTCTAACTTCTCTGCTACCTCTCCTGGGTAATGAGGTGGAAATTGAGAGAGATCATTCTGAAAAGTCAGTTGCTAAAGACGTTGCTGCTTATTGAAGACTTTTTTTTTCCAACCGTTGTTTGTTTATTTTTTTCTTTGTTGTTTTAGTTTGGTTTTTGTTTGTATGATGTAGATGTGTAAACTTCTGATTGTGGCTTCTTTCTCTCTTTCTTACCACTTTCCCTATCTGTTCTTCCTTTCTTTGCTTGTTTACTTCATCTAAAACACGGTTGGTCCTTTATTTGTAGAGAGATGCCTTAGATATCAATGGACTTGAGGAGCCGTCTCTGAGAGAAAGGCTTACAAGAGACTGTGCAGGTAGAAGATCAAATCCCAGTAGATTGCTTTAAAATGAAACTTCTTGCATACCTGACTTCTTCACGTTTCTGTCGTGCTTCTGCCCACAAGGAGGAAAGCGCAGTGTTTTGATCCAAATGCAGGGAGAGAAAGGGGCAGGATCTGAGAAGCAGGCAGAATGTATAGAGCAACCCGCTCAATTCATACCACAGAGAGCAGGGCATTTATTCAGTGGCTTCCTTCATACTATCCTGCAAATTGATGGAAAGGTTCATGTGCTGTGACTTTCGGAGCAAAACAAGCTCTCGCACAGTTGTGCTTCTCAGGAGTGTCAGAGCAGATATTTGGAGCCTTTGCAACAGTCCGTTGCTTTTCATTCTAGTTGGGAATACAGTGTTGGTGCCGTAATGGGGTTCTGGATCCTGACCTCCCGCTACAGGGGATACTTTAAGGGAAGGAGCGGGGCTGGAGTTGTGAGCAAAGAAAATCTCCGCTGATTTGGTGTATAAAGAATTCCATACAAAAAGTGAGGAGGAATTTTTATGGAGAGGTATGAGAGGTGCCTGCACTGTGGTTTTTCTCCCACAAATTATTATTCTCTTCTAAGCACAGATCCAGCAAAGAATCAGGTCTGTTCCCTCCTGGTGAGAGGATATATGGCAGCCAACAAACTGATTCTGCTTTGCCACTGCCAGAAAGCAGAACACCTACTGACTTAAATTTCAAAACGACAAAAAAAAGAAAACCCACCAGAAAAGCAACAAAACCCCCTTATTGTGGTATCTCATAGTGCTCCTTTCCTCCTGTGTCTCCTAAGGCCCCGTGACAGGTTCACTCTTTTTCTTCTGAAGAAAATTACTTCATTTCTCTTTTTACTATCACTTTTCTTTAGAAATAAAAGGGAGGCAGGCAGTAAATAACTTATTTGCTGAGGACAATGTGATCTCATGTTCTGCCATAAATGTGCTTAATTGATGCAATACTGATGAACTCGGCATCTTGCTCTCTTTACTTTTCAGGAGGTTTTGTCACAAAGGGTAAGATAAGGTTTCCCACTATCTATAATAATATCAAGGTACTTAATTTTAATTATTTTTTTAATTTTTAGCTTTAGCTTGGCTAGTTAGCTCTCTGCTAGTTTTTAGCCCATATACAGAGACAGTGTATTCCTTTGCCTGACAGATATAGCAATGGTACATATTTTTAAAGCTTATAACATTAAGATATCCTTCATCTAGATTTAAAAACATTAGTTTTGTAACATCCTTGTCTTCAAGTGTTAACACAGTTGCTGTCTAAAATCCTATAAAGCACTCCAAAAAGGAAATCTGTTGCCCTATAAAATTTGGAATCAAATGGGAAAAGTAAGTTTTCCTTTGCTATTGCTTAAACATAAAGACCAAATTGAAGGAACGATATTGGAAGATGAATTAAGCTGCACAGCAGAGGTGGTGTGCAAAAAAAGGCCTTGTCAATAAAGGACTGTGGAGTGAATAAGTCTTTGCTTCCTTTTTGGTGCATAGCTCAGCAAGTCCAAAAGGAACGTGATAGAGATGTTTGCAAATATATACTAACATCAGCTTTCATGTGCATGGGGTTAACTTTTAAGAATTCCTTATATATAAGCTCTTAAAAAAAAAAGAAAAAAGGTTTGTTTCTTCAGCGTTTGTGGTGTTTAATTTGGAAATGAACTTTGAATTTAGCATGCTGTTTCAGCAGTTAAAGCTTTCTGCTAACTTTTAGAGCAGGGGTGGTAATTGTCTATTGGCTCTGAGTTTAAGGTGATGGAAAAGAGCAAATAATTATCTTTCTTTTTATAAGATTCACCCTAGTGTCTTAGTATATAAAACTGCTATTACGCAAATTTGCTCTTTGTGCTTTTTTGCAACGGTTTAATTAGCTGTATTGTACATTTTTACAAACTTCTGTGCTGAGGGTTGATGGAGAAGAGAATCTCTCTGCAAATAAAGACAGTTTATGGAAATTTTTTTCCCTATGTTTTTTTTAAAGCCAAGTGTTAATCCGTCTGTTGCCCCAAAACGATAGGATGGTAGTCAGGGTCCAAAATTAACAGAAAGCACCAAGTCAAGTAACTAGAGCAGGAAGCGATATCCAGGGTTGTCAGTGTTTGGTTTAAAAAATTATTTGACAACCGCAGGTTCAGAGCCAAAAGAGAGTAGTCTGCATTCTGTCTTGCAAGATATATTGCCACAAATAGAAAAGTAAGCTTGAGTGTCATTGGCATAACAGTGATACAATTACAGTGACAAATTACAGACATGCAAAATCACTGAGAAGTGCCAAGGAGGTTCAGTTATCTATTTTTATGCCTGCAATATTTTTTTTAGCTGCAGCGATTACTAACATTAGGTTACAATATAATATTATTTGGAGGATATTGCATATGTTTGCAAAGTGTGTTAGCAGTGAATCTAGTGTTTATGGAAGGTAGGAGCTAGTGCTTGAAGTCTTTTTTTTTTCATGTATGCTAGCACCAGCCTGTCTCATTTTTTTAGCCTTAGGATTCTTTGAAAATCAACAAGCAGAGTACTTTTGTTACATAGAAACATAGGGCAGATAAACCCCACCTTGTTCCTTTCAGTTTGATATAAATTAGAATTTGCATCGATTTCTTTGGGGATGACTACAGTCTTGAGCTACTAAAGCAACCTCATCTGGAGCACTACTTTCAAGCAGAGACTGGATCAGCCCCTGAGTCAGCAGCAGGGTTATCTTATCTATCGCTGTTGAGGGAACTGTAAGTCATCTGTTGTAACCACAGGTTTTGATGATTGGAATATTGGTGGTTAATACCATGGGCCAGGAAACAGAGATACATATACCAACAAACTTGTATTCTCTGTCCATCGCTACCTCCAGGAACTAGCGCGGGTTGCTGCTAGCCATTCATTTATCTCTCTAGGCTTAGTTGTCATAAAGGCTCCCTTCGCCCTTTTCAACACCTTCCCCCTCCTTCATGACTTCTGCTTAGAAAAGATACTCTAACACAAACCTTGAAAGGTGGTATGTACAAGTGGATGCAATGTCCTTTCATGGATGGATTTGAAGAATTGAAGTATTTGTAAAGCTTTTTCCTTCTCCTTTTCCACTGTGATTAACCGCAATTTCAGAAAAGTCTTTTAACAACCTAAGTGAGCTATTTAAAAATCTTCTATCACACTATGGCCATAACATTTAATGAGGAAAAGTCCATTTTGCAGATAAGGAAGCTCAAGTGTTAAAACGTTTTGTTGTTTAGTACCTAATTTTCGAAGTGCCAGTGTTGGGCTGAGGAGCTCCAAATACAAATGTATATGGTAACATGTGGAATAAAAACACCCATGGCTGTCTTGGGAGTTCTGTGTGTTGAAATGAACTCAAATGATGCAGTTGTCTATTTAAAAGGTAAGAATATTATTGTGTACTGACAACTTTATTCTAAGGCTTTGTCCTTTGTAACTGGGGGTTGTACATTTAACTAAATGTGCAATTCTTCGAATCTCAGTTGCATATTCAGTGTTTGTATCAGAGTGTCCACGTTCCTGCCAGTATATAGTTTTTTTTCTAGTTTTATTTTGTCTCCTTACTTTATTAAGGGTATGTTTGTCATGCAAGGAATCTCAGTCTCAAAAAGGGATAAAAATTAACATTAAGGTTCCTACAATATCTGTAATGTAACTTCACAAGAAATACATATTTAGGCATAAATTTAAACTCATAAACTGAAACATGAAATGTTCTGGGGCAACTTTCAAAGCCAGTAATAATGATTTTATTGCTATTTTGTCTGCTTGAAGTCTCTGCTATGGAGTTCTGTCTTTGTACCTTAAATATAAATTTTCTGCCATGAAAACTGTAATCTCACGTGCAATGGATTTTCAAGCAAAATAGCTGTGTAATTGCAGATTTGGACTGGAAGAATCCACTGTCATAGAATATCTGCTAATTTTGAGAATACAAAAGGTCTGAATCTTTCTTCTGGGAACTTGTGTTTGATTGGAATTGTTTGTGCTCTCTACAGAAGAAGGAATATTCTTAAAGTTCAAGAAGCGATTAATTGTAAATAGGAAATACTTGGAAAGTTTATGCCACTCCCTGTTTCTGAAACCTACCAGGTACTATTTAATAAACTATGACGTATCTTCTTTCAAAGGTGCAGGTTGTCATGGAAAGTCACATGCTAAATTTTTAGACTTTTTGTTTTTTAGTTAAAACAATAGAGATAATTGTATTTATTCAGGGTCTTGGGAAGAAAATAATATTGCATAATATGAGAATTATGCACTTGAAAATTCCCAGTACAGTCACACTTTTTTTTTGAAGCTTGAAAACTGTGAGAATTTTTTTGTTTCCCTTTTTGAGATATGTTACATCATTCTTCAAGTTTTGCCCTTCCTATCCTGTAACCTCTGCTCAAGTCTTTCCTTATCTAAGCCTTTACAAATTCATGTCTTTAAAAGCCAGAAAGGATTATCTTATCTGATCTATCTTGAATATCACTTATGCAGCAGACTGATTGAGTTATAGTGTAGTGCTTGGAGAGCTATTCACCTTGAACAAAGGATCTCAAATGAAGGAGAATCTGTCATTTGCTTCAAGTAGATGGTTCTCATGGTGCCACTAGCGTGATTCTCACTTCCTTTTTCTGTCTTGCCTTTTTAGGCTTTGTACTTGGTCCTCCCTTGAGAAGAAGGAAAAAAAAAAAAAAAATTTTTTTAAAAGTCTTTCTCACCTATTCCTTTCCTTCTGTATTTTTCTGTTAACCTCTCTATACATCTTTCATCCTTACTTGGTGATGACTAAATCTTTTAACTTCCTTGTTCCAGCGAGGAAGAGGAATTGATAGCTATTCCTCTTTCTTGGACCTTTTCTTTCTGATCTGCTCTTGTTCTTTGATGTTTGAGTCCATGTGTGTTGGCCAAGGCAGGACAGCTGCATGTCTTTCAAAGTTTCCAGGAAAACATTGTGGAAAATGGTGTTTTCGCTGAATCGTTTTTGTGTTCATCTGTTTTGATCTGAATCTAGGAGCACTGCACAAAGAGAAAAAGGCTACTGTACGGCAGGAACTTGTAGCTAAAATGAAATGAAAGTGGCATTGGCAGGAACATTATCGTAAAACCCATCACAATGTGACAGACTTCCAAAAATGAGTTTGGAAATGTTCTACAAGAACTGTTAATGGTGGTTCTACTGCATGTAAAAGCAAATGAATTATGTAAAGGTCACAAAGGAACATTTTTGGTTCTTAAGCTTATTGCCGACGTTATTGCTAAAAATTCAGAGAGTTGTCTTCATCTTGGTCTTCGGAATTTGTATGCCTTTATGAATAATTCTGTTCAGACACTCTTGTCTTATGTTATGCACTGTTCCTTTCATGGTGCTTTTACGATGACATAAATTCTTTTATGAAACTAATGAAAAGTCCTTTCCTGCATTGCACAAACTATACTGAGAGATGATTACATGCACAAAGATTTATTAGCAGGGGCTGTAGCTGATGTCATACCTTTATTGTAACGACGAAGATTACTTTTGGGGAAAAACAAGAACAGAAGTAGCATGTCAAGAAAGGGTGTTGGATGGCTCAATTAATATTTGTAAATGTTTAGCAATCTTCCAATAAAGGTGCATTAGAAAGGACCCAAGTACAAAATGTATAAAATATTTATGTAAATACTGAACTAGTGTAGGACCTACTGCCCCAAAACTGATTGGTACTGCATGGGAAAAATCTGGTGAGATATTTCTCCTGTCCTTTCTCATACGTTTTTTAACACTTATTTCTCCTGCTGTCTGCTCTCTCTGTTGCTAGTTTGTTGGGTTTTTTGTTGTTGTTTTTGTGTTTTGGTTTTTTTTTTCTCTGTCCTGATTTCACTTTTCTCTTTTCCTGCATCAGGTCAAACATAGCAGCTGGTAAGGAATTGCAGCAGAAGTGACGGTTGTGTACACAAGTGCCGTACTGTACGGATTGCTCCAGCTAGTCTGCAGCTGGCTGCTTATATAAAATGCTTCTTTCTCTTAATATTGCTACTTCCACAGATATTCCTTCCTTCTGATCTTCCAAAGCGTGCTACTTGTGGAAGGCTGGTCATCAAAAGGTTTGGTGGTTTTAATGCTGCAGCTTTGCTGCTCAGGAGCAAGAGTACAATCCAGGATACCTGTTTCCAAGTTTAGCAGGGATAATGCTTTGTTTATGGGGATGTGTTTTGTTCACAAAACATATTATTTTCCCAAGGTGTCTTACTGTAGACAGACCTGTAAAATGCACACTGCAATGTCACAGTTATAGACTCCTATTCTGACTGCTGCATCAAATCTGCTGTATTAGACTTTTCCTGTGAGAGCATTCCACTTTGTAGCAGTAATGCTCAAGAGTATTGGCAAATGGTATTTTATGTCCTGATGCCTCCTTCAGATTATACAGTTTCAAGTTTGAAAGTCTTCCTAGCTGGCTAGGAGTAGTAGTAGCAGAGAAATGATACCGTTCCAGTCTGCATGCTGGAAAATATGAGCAGAGTTGAATGTGTGAGCTAAATTGTGAGCACCTCTATGAAATATGATTGTCATGTAGATGCTTGATAACCGTCAGTGTTGATCTCTGAGGCTGCTGATGTACTGATTTAGCTGAGATCAAGGTAAGTGTTGTAATAATAAGTTATGTTGCTGTGAGCTGAACTGCACAGAATGAAGGAACTGTGCTTTTGAAAGGATAAATGACTATTACTGCTTCCTAAATATCTTATCACTTATGTCTGCACAAGGTAAAGTATGAGTCAAAAACAGTTTGGATATTGGGCGTTCTCCTGCCGTGTGTGAATACTACTTTTTAGAAAGTGTTTGTTTGCTTCAGTTATCAAAAAGTGAATGGGGACTAGATTAGTCTTTCACCAGTAGCTTCAAATACAGACCATGCACTTATGCAGGTGCCAGGAATTTCTTGATACTTTTGTAATTAATTAGTTCGGAGTAATTTCACACTTCAGGGCAGTAGAAAAGCTGAGCAAACGTTTGTTTAGAAGCAAGTACAATAGAAGCACTGAATTTATTTGGGGTGTGGGGATCTTTTTCTTTTCTTCCTCCTGTATGAGAATCACCTGATTTGTCAGTTCACATTTCCAGTGAGCACCCTGAAAGCCCTCTGATCCTTTTTGATAAGAACGAGAGTCAGAGAAACACTAATTTGTCTACCATAAATGTTTCTTTAAAACCTAGGTCAATAAATAGCATAAATAGAAATTATAGAAGTTTGTTTTTTTTGAAAGCATTTTGCTGCAGAGCCAACGTAGCAGGAGGTAACACTCTGGATTTTTCTCAAGAACAAAGAGCAAGCACAGTGAGTGAAGTATTTCGGTGTCTTTTAATATGTGATTGCATGTAATCAATCAAAGGAAGAAATGCAAGACTAGCTTTGACTGTTTTGATTCAGCACAAAACTTTTGTTTGAAGTAACGCTGAAGGCATCGCTGCCCAAAGGAAGGAAATTGAGGTGTGTCCTGTGCTGAGCATCGCTGCCCAGCCTATTGCACTAACTGCGTTAGTCCCTTTATGTGATCTGCTAGTGGCCAGAGTCACAGGAAAGAAGCCAGCTGCACCTTCCCTAGAATAGCATCACTATTTCTGGCATGGCCAGCTGAAGCCCAGGGCACAAATTTAACTGGTGATTGGCCCCGAGCCCAGAGCTTACACAATGTGTTACAATCACCAATGTTCTCCCGAAGTTTTCTCTGATCTTCACATTTTCTTGCTTTAAAACAAGACACAGTCTCTTCCTCCTGTCTCTTCATATTTTTCCCTTTTTTCCGTATCAGGATCAAGGTGAAAGAGCATTTGGATTTCTGAGGTCCATCCAAACTGAGACAAGGCAGTATTCAAAGTAAACAGGATGTTTTATTCCAAGAAAGAAGATATTACTTACAGGTCCACTGGACCAAGAAAGTACTACTACAGATTTCCTTCTGGTAATAGTAAATATAATAAAAAGGAGTTAGGTAAAGAAAGAAGGCTGGATAATAAGAGAATAAATTAGTAAATTAAGTGGAAAGACAAAAATTGGTCTATATCTGAAGATCCTGACTTCAAAAGGTGAAAATCTGAGAAAGTAAAGGACATGAGCTCTTCAGTTCAGCAGGATTTGAGAGTTAAGAACTTGACTATGGAGGAAGCGTGACATTTTAGAACACCACAACCACCCCCATTAACCTGGATGAACAATCACCTTAAAGAACATTGGGAATAAGCAAAGAAGGAAAATTACAGTATCACAGGTTGGAAGGGACCTCAGGGATCATCTAGTCCAACCTTTATGATTATGAGTGAAGTATATCGCATCTTAGAGGCCAAGTATTTTAGAGTTAGATGAGAATCGGCAAAATTCAAGCTCATTTAATTCTTATAAACAATAGGTTCTTTGGCCAAATACACCAAAGGAAAATAATGAGAAATGTGAAAAAGAAAAAAAACGATTAGCTAGGCTCACAAAGCTCTGTAAATATGTTTGTGTTTGGATTTTAGTAAGATTGATAATTATTGACCACTCAGGTAATATTAGAACAGCTAATCAAAGGGGAGGCTAAAGCAATGGGCAGCAGCACAAGTAAAGGTGAAATATAGTCTGAGGAGTATGGTATGGTTGTACAGGAGAGACCTGCTAATCTGACAGCTGGAGTTTGTAAAGAACTGGCTTATGATAACTCAGAAATACATTTCTGATGATTGTACCCACTTAATGGGATTAGTGCATGATTGATGAGTAGAAACCACGATAATGTATTTAAGAATTATACTTAAGAAATTCATGTGGTGGAGGGGCAGAGGAGAAATAGTAATTCAGAGAACAACAGGCTTTGCAAGTCTACCTTGAATAGAGAACAAGTATTTAGGGGAGGAGGAGAGGATTTTGGGTTTTTGTTTTTTAAATAGGTAAAGATACATATGTAAAAAAGTAAATGGGATAAAACCAGATGATGTTTCTAAAGGCAAAGTATGCTAAACTAATGTGGTATCTTTCCTTGGTAAGCCCACTAATTGCTTGGGTACGATAAATGCAGTGGTTCTTATAAGTCCGGGTTGTAACAAATTGTTCTGGGCAATGCCATGTGGAAAATCACTGGTTTCGGTGGAGGTGGATATGAGAATGCCAGTGATGTCTGAAGAGGAAGGGGCAACCTGTTGTGCTGAACATAGTATGGATAGGTCAGAGGGACAGAATGAGTTAAGGATTCATTTTGGAACCAATCTGATTTTCATTACTGGCTTTGTCATCAGAGGTAGCATAGCGTGCTTATATAAATGCAGAATTACACGGGTTAGTGGGTATCTGAACAGGCCCTACATGCTTAGACTGCCTGTTTAATAGAGGCATCTTTACACTCCTCCTGGCGTTTGCATGTTCTGCGGCTGTGACAGTTCACAATGTGGCACAGTGTCACACCAACACGCTGTCAGTGAACCGAGTCTCTTGAGCTCACTCTGCAATACCCACTCCTTCTGCCTGAAAAACCAGGCTGAGGCACCCGCCCAGCCCCTGAAACAGGCAACTGGCCTCCTTCCAGGGGCTTCTGACCTTCCGCCTGCTCCGAGTCACTTATAATTTCCTGTGATCTTTGCCATTGTTCTCTACAGAAGAGCTGAATGGGGACCAGGATGGCAAATGTGGAACTGACATTTGTAATGGAAGTACATGGGAGGATCCTGATGAGCTTTTCTTCATCACCTGTTTTTTGAGATGTCTAGAAATAGGCCTCCCATTGTTTCCTGTGTTGGGATGTACGTGTTATAGAGTAAGGAAGTAAGTACTCCAATATATTTTGAAAACAGGGCTATTAATCTCCAATCTTCCTTAAAGGGATATGTAACAGCTGGTGTGCTGATGACAATGGAAAGATAAAAATAAACCAGGCTTCATTATAAGAAAATATAATGCTGACTTACTTTCTTTTGAGGGGTTGTATCTAACAAGTAAGTTTCTCTTTTCCACATAGGAGGATTGTTGCAGGTACTGCTTGCACAAAAGCTGAGAGCTATTATTAGTGTAAAAGAGTGCTTCTACGTGGTAGAGTTCATAAAGAATGTAGATTGATGACATCTTTCTCTCAGGAAGTTTGTAATCAAAAGTGTAATCCCAACCCATGGGATTTTTCTTTCTCTATACTACTGATAAGCTTCTGTCTTGAAGACATTATCATGGGAGATTTAGATGACTGCTCTGTGCTTTATAAGTAGAGGAATGGACAGCAAGGCATTATTGCAATAAAGTTTAATACATTTTAAAAAGTGGTTATTTGGGGTAGAGTGTTGAGGTTTTAGTAAAATTCAGGTTGTTATCATCAAAGGGATTGTTTTGGTCCTTTCAAAGTCCCATGTCTTGTCAGCAGTGTATTGTCAAGTTCTGTGAATTCATCAAGAGTATTGTGCTATTTTTTTTCCCCTCTTCCCATCCCAGCTCCAGGAGTTATGATAGAATGTGAGTATTGCAATTCTTATTTGCTTATTTGTTTATATAACCTGTGCCTCCTGTGCCTGATTTTAGGCAGGGAAAAAATTTAATGCCTGGAAATCTAACTGCGATATAAGCGGAAGGTAAAAATAATTTTGCTTATCTTTCCTAACTATCTGCATTTTTTTAAGTAAGCATTATTGGTTTTGGAGTCCTTAGTCGTGGATGGTTGAGACTAGCAATACAACTTTACAAAGTCATAAGGCTTAAAAGGATAATATTGATACTAGGAAACATAATAAGAAATACCCCAGGGATCTCCTATGCCTGCGAGTCACCAGGGGGTGATGTAACGTCACAGGCGTGAGGTGATGTAACCACGGCTCAGTGCCTCTCTTCTGCGAGGAGGGAGGCACTTTGCTGCATCCGTGGTTAGAAGCCATGAGGCAGGGCCATGTCAGAGAACCAATGAATCTCGGATAGCTTTGCAATGTTTCTGTAGGTCTCTGCATTTTTGTTGGGTGAATGCTTTGGAAGAATGTTCCACAATGTGAATATTAGTGGCAACATTTCTGCATGTCAGTACCAAATCTACTCCTTAGCTTCTGCAAAACCCACTGGACAGCTCTGCTGTCTCTTCCTTTTGAGAAGCTCTGAAACATGAGTGCTGTTGCTGGTCACATCAAAACATTCATAGATGTGTGGGAAACAGAAGAAGCAGATGGCAGGACTCACATAAGATTTACTGAGACCATAGCTTGGTCTAGTGTTATTAGCTCCTACTTCCTTGATGAAATATAGAAAAACGTAGTGTTTCCCTGAGATTACAGGTGCTAATAATTTTTTTTTATGGGTCATGCTAGCCCAGCCTGTAGAGAGTAACCTGTAGGTAATGCTAGTGATGCATCTTGCTGCTAAGCAGGTACACAATACAGTCCAGGCTTCTTTCAGCAGGTGTCAAAAATAATTAGAGCCGAGGTGCTGACTGTTGGGGGCAGGAGGCAACAAGAACCCATGATCACCATATGCCTTTGCACATTTCTCCAGGAAAGTCAGCTGCACTGGAAAATGCTACTTGCTAAGGCTGATATGTATTTCATTTGTAACACTCAGTAGAAATGCACATGATTAACGCACCCTCCCTGACGAGTTCCTATGGAGAGGTTCAGCAATGATTACTTACCATTACGTCAAAGTGATTTTATCAGTTCCATGGTTGCTCAGCTGTTAATGGTAATTTTACAATTCTGCTAATAATTTGCACGATTGATGCCATTGATTTGCACTGGAACTGAGTCGTCTGAATATGGGATGTGGAATAGGCTTAGCAAAACCTGAAATTAATCAGGTAGCAGTCAGCTCTGAGAGGTGGCTACCTCTGTGGCTACCTCACCGGTGGTCTTTGAAGCAGATATTGAAAACTTGAAAAAGTGCTGTATCTATTTTCTTCAGGATTTTTTTTCTCCAGTTTTCACAGTAGAAAATTGTGACAATTGTGTGTTAGTGAATAAAGATTATAAAGGCAAAGGCAACTTAGATGTCAATTTGTATAGAAAAGTTTGTTGCAATGTGATTTAAGTCTGTGAAGTGCAAAAACTTTATGCAAAGCCACAGACAGCCGTTTTATTTCCTCTCTATAAAGATCAGGATAGTCGAAGATATTATTTTATGTTGAAGATATGGAAAGGTCGTGGCAAGGATGGTGTGGTGTAGTTTTTAATATTTTTCTATATCAATTTACTTATGGCACAACCATTTTCTAAAATTCTCTTTGCTTGATTATGACCCTATTTCCCTATATGAGAGACTAATGCTACAGAAATTGCTCCTTTATTTCTCTGTGAATAGTTGTCATGTGGGTCACAACGGAGTTAGAGTTGATTTTTACCTTCAGGGGACCCAGGTAGTAAAACCTGAGTGGAGCTGAGCCCCCTGTCAGCATAAGCGAGCATGAGCAGTTTGTGGGAACGAGCCATAATCACCACCTCTGTTTTGGTCCATGTGTCGCAGCCCATGCTAATATCCCAAAAAGCATACCTAAGCCACCATGACGGAGGAGAGAATGTGTGCCATGTGTAAGACCAGATTAGGTGGGCTTGTGATGAAAATGCAATATTTAGCGATACACTGGTGCAATCTCAAGCAGGCATTACAAGTGATAACAGGCTTGTGAATGCCCAGAGACAGAGGAGAGCCTGCTACACCTACTGTGATCATTTGATTTCTTGCTTGCCTGGGCTCTGAGAGTCTGCAGACATTTTGTAAAGTAGTAGTAAAACTGCTGAATTCATTAAGAATGAGAAGAGAAATCTCCTTATGTATCAGTGAAATTAAATTTAGAAAAGGGTGTTTAAAAAGTGATAATAGATTTAAACAGTCCCATAATCTGGTAGGAGGCACAGAGCATGACCACTGATATTTTTTGTTGTATGTTCAGATCATTTCCGTACTTGCTGTAATTAGGTTTCTTCGTGCTTCATTTGCTTTAAAGAACTATATATTTTTGGAAGTGAATACTAATTGTTGCCCTGAAATTTCATGGAGCAGACATCCCTGATCGTAGTGGACAGAGGACTGCTTTCCCCAGATGTGCCCTTTCTTATTTCTTGAATGTTGTGCATCTAACACACTTCATAGCACTCATAGGTTTCCTCTAGAAAGCCAGCCTAATATAAAGGAGATAGGTGGGTATATTTTTCTTGCAAGTTCGCTTTTTTTTATTGCCTGGCTACAAATCCTAGCTAGCCTGTTTCTATATATTATATATTTTCCCTTTCTTCTTAATTAATTATCTCTTTAGTCAAAAAGCAGCTACTCAGCTGAACACCCTGTACAACCCCTCTGTCTTCTTCAGGAAGGGCTGACATAATTTACAAAGCTCCAGTTAAGCTCGTAACAGAGCCAATGAAGCATATAAATAGGGTTCCAGCCTTAACTTCCAGTGGTTTTTGAATTTTTTAACGTTTGAGCAGAAACCTCTTGAGAGGATGGAGTCAACGTGGCATAATAGTTGCTGTATCAGAAATACACAGCCGAAAGCTCCCTATATTTTCACCAGTTTTCCAGACACGAAACGTTCCCTTCCTGCTCATGCCCGGAAGTGTTCCTATCTTCGCAGAACTGGGCATCTTGGGCCCGTGTCAGCTTGTGCTCTTTCTGGGATCCCAGACCAAAGCTTGCTCAGAGACACAGCCTCGCCATTGCCTTGCTCGCGATGCCAGCAAGTGCTTCGAGCGCCGCAGCCTTCCCTATCGCCCAAGGGATCGGGGCACACCTGCGACTGCAGGCTTGTGGCTGGTGTCCTGCTGCTCCTGGCAAGGAGGAAACTGGGAGGTTTTTGTACTTGTAACCACTCATCCCTTTTCTTAAGGTAGAGCTTTGCTTCCTAGTAGGTTAAAATTACTGTTTGTTTGCCTACTTTTCACTGCTGTGGAACGGCTTTGGCAGAAGGGACAGGGAGGGGTCGACCTAATGCAATAAAAATGAAGCTTGTCAGAGGTGCAAGCAGGCTGAGAAGACTGGTAGTTGCTTGCCCCCCTGCTGAGTTGTGTAGGTGTCTCAGTGGCTGTACAGTGAAGTAGACAAATTTCTTATTACTGTAAAGCATCGGTCACTGCCCTTTGCAGAAAGCATACAGAAAATAAGACTTGTGCTCAAGACTCTAATTACTTAAAGGCCTAATATGATACCTGTTGAGGGAAATAAGAAGTTTCCAGTTAAATACAATGGATCGTTCTTCTCACCCAGCAGCGTACACCAGCCCTATGCTGTTTGACAGCCGGGGAGGAGAGAGCGCACGTGCCTTCATCAGCATTGCGCGTTAATGACGTGGATTACGGGAATGGGATTGGGCAGGTATTAAATTTAGACACGTATGAAAAACGATACAGCTTTTAGATTGCCTGACTGATGGTAATGTGGACTTCAAACTCTTCCGGTGATTGTCTCTCTAAAAATTACATAAATGAGCTCAGCCTCTGCCTGAGCACTGCGGAGCACGGGGAGGTGGGTGGTGTCACCACCGCTGAGCCACTGCGGGTACCCTCCTTTGCAGCCTGCCTGCTGGATGAAGCAGTGTGCTGCATGCAGCTACCTGCTCACTGCAGCCAGGGCACTGTTTACCAAGTTAATAATTTATTACTGCTGTGGTGACTAGCAACCAGACTCACTTTCAGAATACTTCCCCAGTATAAACTTTGTGTTTTGTCTATCACCTGAATCAGACTGAGGGAAAGAAACTTGTCTGTTAAAGAAATATAGTTAGATTCTTATTAGACTGCGATATATCACGGTGAAAGCCTTGAAAGATTTTCTCTAGTCTGAGAATAGATTACTGGGTTCAATTATTTTATCTAACGATGACATTTATACTGTAAAAGTCAGCAAAAAAATAAATCAATGCATTCTAAAGGTCAAAAATCAGCAGCAAAAAAGCCCCACTGCTGAATTGAAGATCATGCTTTAAGAAGCCGGTATTGCTGTTAGTGCATTTGCTGAGGAGTTTCTACCAGTTTTTAAGCGCAGAGTTCTTTTCATTAGAAGGAAAGGCATTTCTCTAGTGAAGTGTACGGAGAGAAAATCCAGTTACCATTAACTTTGAAGACGAATGGATGGAGCAGGGATGTGAATTTTAAACATCATAAGAAGATGAGCTGCCATTAATAATAATGTTTTGTTTGCATGATTTGATTTGTGATAGTCAGTGTATATATATTCAGAATGTATACATTTGGAATTGCTAGTTGGGGAGGATTTGCTAATGACTTGGATTTTTCTTTACCTACTCATTTTTTTTTGTTCTAAAATGCAGCAGTAGTAATTAAATTGTGTTGCTGGCATATAAGTGCAAAATGGCTGGATGGGAAGTTAGTTTTCTGGTGAAGAGCTGTCTGTTCAAACATTGTCACAAAAAGTCAGAAAGATTTCGGTTGTCTAGGATTTGGAAAATACAAGTTACTGTGAATTACTAGCACATTGCCTTTTGAGTGTAGTTAGGGCAGTGTGCCTTCTACATCCATTAACGTGCTGAGTTAAAATCTGCTGGGCTATTTACATAGTGGCTAAAACCTTCCAAATCATGGTTTAGAGAAACCAGTATGTGACATTAGAGGAAACTAATCTTTTGTCTCAGAAATAAGCTTATCTGAAAAAATGAGGCAGTCTTCATGCTGTTTCAGCTGCAGTTACCCTGCCAATGTCCCCTGCGGGTCTTTTGTAAAAGCTGACATCATTTTAAATCAAACATCTTTCATCTATCCCAAATTTGCTTACAGTTTGTCACAAATTTGCGTGAAAGTCGCCCTAAGAGGACTGGAAGCCTGAGATGCTGGAATTTTTAAGGTCAGAATTAGGGTGGATCGGCAATACTGTAGAGGAGGAGCTCTTTTCGATATGCTGCTCTTTAGCCAGTTCTGCTGCTGCCGCACAGGGTGGCTCTGAGTTTAGCCTGGCAGCAATTCATCCCGTATTATCCACAGATTTTCTGAGCTGACACATGACTTGTCTTGTGGAATAAATATTGAGAATTATGTATTTCTTGTTCTGAAAACAATTTCAAAGATGAAGTTTAGCTGATTAGATTAGAAAAATGACCCTGCTGAAAATAGTAAAACGTGAATAACGCCAAATTCTCAGCGTATTTGAGTCACACTAAAAGTATCCCTCAGGCTATTAAAAACCTTGGGGGAGAAGTACTTCTTTTTTGTGTCTATGATCTCTTTGCGCTCTGACTATCAGGATTAAACCACTGGGCTCTGGGCTAGGTATTGTTATTATTTTCATATGCTTACTGCCCTCATTTTGTGCAGATATGCAGACGGAAATGTTACCGTTACCTTTCTGTCAGAAATGAGTGCAACAGAGGTACCAGAAGGAAGTAAACAGAGCAACAGTTGTTCAAGTCAGATTTGAATCATTAAGAAAGTGGTCAACAAAGCAAATGAGAACTGATTCTGCTGGGGGAAAAAAAACCATACTTTTTGGTTCCAAGAAGCTATTTTCAGTAAAATAAAAAGATCAGCGAAGGACTGCGTGTTCTGAAGTTCTGAATGTTCAGACTCTGGGGATTCAGGAGGTGTGCATAGCTTCAAGAAAATTTCGCACTTCTTTTCCTGTCTTGTTTGGTCATTGACGTGTTCTTCCTTTCGGAAGAAATAGGCATTTAGGTCTATCCTATGTTGTGAGAAAAATGAGAGGAAAGATGTGTCTGTACAGGTAGAAACTGCATGATATGTGGGAGTTACCCTACCTGCACTTGTTTTTCAACTCTCTTCTTTTACTTTCCAGTACATTTTTGGCTGTTAAAGAGCACTGAATCTTAGAATGGCAACTTTGCTGTACTTCCCTGTGTCATGGGAGAAATACTTTCTGCTCTGGGATCTAATGAACCTCTGAAAGTTTGAGCATTTGAGAAACTTGGTCTTTCCCAGGGAGGGATCGAGTGCAGATGGTGTCTTTCTAACTTACAAATTTTACATACAGTTGGTTCATTTTGAGGCAAAAAATGTCAGTTCCTATCTTCCCAATAATTTGTTTTCTGTTTGTGCTTATAAAAATATTCTGTTATTCTGAAAGTAATCGGAAAGCACTAACGATACCTTATCTTCCATTATTAATTCACAATATATTTTCTCCATCACCATCTTAATTCTGATTTCCGCGTACCTTTTAATTAGAGAGTACTTCAAGTGCATGATTAATACCACTGTTTAATTAAGCTGTGATGTGAAGAGTGGAGTTCTGCATTTGTGGCTGTGTGAACTGAGGTTCTGTTGAACTCAGGATTTTTAATTTGTTGTGACATTTGACACAAGTAATATATCTTGAATGGGAGGTATGATCTATACGTGGCAACTTGGATATGGTTTCATTTCAGGGTGCATTCCTTGTAATTCATTTCTCTTTAAGTCACCAAGAGTATCTCTGTCCGACGTTGTGTAAGTGGTTGTAGTTCCTAAAGGGAACTTTGTCACAAGAGCACGTTAAAAGTATTCACACTATGAAGACAGTTTTACAATAGCAAAAATAATTACTGGCCCAATTTTTCTTAATTCTTCTTTTTGCCTTTTGTTATGGAAGCAATTACCGAGTTTTTTTCCCCTGTCCCAGAACTAGAATTCAATAGTCTAGATCCAAATAGTGCATCGTTTCAGATCTGCATTGGAAAGTGCTGCCTCCTGTCTGTTGCTGAAACCTGGGGAAATACTGGGTAAGAAGTTGCATTCTGCATAGTGATCCCATTGCTACTCACAACATAGCATGGCAAATCATAACAATTCCCTCTGCACCTGTTCCATGCGAAAAACCATTTCTATACTATCTTGAAAAAAAAATTCATATGTGCTACTCTTCTCTAGAGGGCTCACAGCGAGGGTACCTTTACAGCGTTTGTGCTTCTACTTGCTTGAATCACAAATTTCCTCCTGGAGGTTATGACATTTATCAACACTTTTGACTTTCCAATAACAAATTTGAATATGAATTTCCAAATATGTTTAAGATTTACAGTAGCTTCATTTAACTATTTAACAGTCTTCTGATGTTTGTACCAAGTAAAAAGGAAAGATACACTGGTGCGACCGTACCAAAAGCATCTTCCAGGTTCGAATGGGTAGTTGTAGGAAATCATGTAATATCGTGTCGTGTATCAAAAGTTTATCCTCTGAGAAACTGATTAGTTTTTTGATAATTCTTAGTTACTGTGTTCATGTAATTGTGTTGGGGTGACTTTTCCTGACTTTAGAAGGTGTCAAGGCTATTATGAGTGCCTGGCATTACTATTTTATCACTCTCTGGCTATGGGCAAGGAAAAGTAAGCAAAGTAAGCTTTTTACTCTTGTTGCATACGTGTGAATCCATTTAACAATAGCAAGTAGTGCATGTATTTTAGCAGAAAGGAATAATATATGATTTTGCATAACCTATGAATCTCTGGAGGTAGTGACTCTGTACCTAAAAATATCTGGCTAATGCTATTGTAGATGCCTGGGGTATCTACAATAGGCCATCTACATTACCGTCCATTAGGCCACTATTGAACAGGCAGGGGTCACTTGCAGGCCCTGTGCTGTATCTGAGATTTCATGAGACACCTATTTGCAGATGTTCGAATTGCTCCTAATTTGTCTGACAACCAAAAGCTTCAGTTAAAGATGGGTAACAGATGGGGGTATTTAATTAGATTTTATTTTAGTGGGTTTTTTTTGTGGACATTCATTTTAAAGACTACAGAAAATACTGAATGAGATGCACAAGTTAAAAGGTCCAAGTAATAACACTATTTGGTTCTTAAATGTGGTACAGATGTATTATTACTTTGTTCTTTGAGGTGTTCTGGATTTTTCCAGAACATTTAAATGAACATCTAAGTATCTTCAGAGCACGGTTTAAATTCTGGACCTTAAGGAAGTTCAGGTTTTTTGTCTCTACCCCTAATAAATTTGGTGGTTATGCTTTAAAGAAGATAAGCCGTGAGTTTTTCTGTGCCTCTTCTGGTGACGGCTGTGCCAGTGGCAGCTAACTATTCTGTAGTAATATTAGAGAAGAAAGGTGTGGGGAGAATGGCTAATCCTGACATTGTGTGCAGTAGAACTTGATTTAATGAGAAAGGCTAACGGTCACAGCCATAAGGGAGTTATTTTAAATGTACTAGTGATACTTTTGTTTTCACTCTCAGCCATTGCAGAACAGTGTCCCCTGCAAGCTCCAAGTCCTGCATCAAAAGCTTTTGTGAACGATCTTATACCATAGTGGTCAACATGCCTAGCCTAAAGATAACCGATAAATTTATCAAAAAGAGTAGTTCTGTGAAAGTAGGTTACAATCTTACCTGTTTTAAACTAATTTAAATGTCTGGATCAGTTTTTGCTATGACAAGACCTTAATTTTGCTTTGTTACTAAGTTGGATCCCATGCAAAATCAGTATAAATTATTGCATGATTTGAGAGGAAAGAACACAGAGTGTATTGTATTCATTTCAGGCACCATAACCTGGTACCAACCTTTCTCCATGGAACTTTTTGTACCTACTTACCCTATACGTCTTTGGTAGGTAGGGGAGAAGGAGGAGTTTGTATAGGTCCAGCCAGAGCACTGGGGCACGTAGAGAAGTTTGAGGCCATAAGTGAAAGAACATTATGCCAGTTGTCAAAGTAACTTCAGCTGTGGAAATTTAGTTGGCTTGATCATGAATGGGAGTAGCAGAATATAAAAGGATTCTTTAAAACAACAAGGGACAAACACCAAATATTTCCACTCACAGAATCATAGAATAATTTGGGTTGGAAGGGACCTTTAAAGGTCTTCTAGTCCAACCCCCCTGCAATGAGGACAGACATCTTCAACTTGATCAGGTTGCTCAGAGCCCCACTCAACTTGACCTTGAATGTTTCCAGGGACTGGGCTATCTACTACCTCTCTGGGCAACCTGTGCCAGTGTTCCACCAAGCTCGCTGTAAAAATTTTCTTACATTTAGTCTGGATCTACCCTCTTAATTTAAAACCGTTACCTCTTGTCCTATTGTACCTTAGGTTGGTCAGGCAGTACCTGCCCTTAGTGAAGCCATTCTGGATGTCTAGAATCGCCTCCCTGTCCCCCATGTACCTTTAGCACAGCTTCTAGGAGGACCTGTTCCATGACCTTCCCAGGCACAGAGGTGAGGCTGACAGGATGGTAGTTCCCAGGGTCCTCCTTTCCACCCCTTTTAAAAATGGGTGCAGTGTTTCCCTTTTTCCAGTCACCAAGGGCTTCACCTGACTGACATCACTTTTCAAATATCATGGAAAGTGGCTTGACAACTACATCAGCCAATTCCCTCAGGACTCTGGGGATGTTAAATAACAAGTGGCTTTATTATAGTCATCCAAGTTAGAAAATGGTGAAGACATCACACACCACATTACCTTTTTTTTTTTTTTTAAAAGGAAAATGCTGTATCCTTGCACTGATCTGTTTTCTGTTCAGAATCCCTACTGCGTAGAGCTGTTGGCTGGTTCACTACCTTGTTCAGTCTCAGGGAAAGAAATACAAAGAAAACACCCTTCCAAGTGCTACTTGGTGGTCATGCCAAAAAAGAAAGACGTGTTTTGGAAATAACAGCTCAAGCTAGAAAGGAATACAAAATCGGACATTGGCTTTTGAAACCATTCCAACTTAATTACACTGCTACAAAGTCAGTTGTGTTATAGATCAATCGCACACCATAATTCGTTTAAATCAAAATGTTGTCCAGCTACTAGAAACAAAAGAATTAATCTTGACCATCAACTGTTGTATATTCGCTAGCACGATTTTGAACGAGGCTGAACAGGTACCTTGTAAAAATCTGGAGGGGAATAAAAGCTAAGCAAAATGTTTAGCCCCAGGCAAGTACATTTTATTGCAAAATTTTTACAATACAGTCCTATAAAGTTTTATTTTTATTTGGAATTCTTATTATAAACAAGGTTGTGAGGTATTAAACAAAGAAAGATGAGATAACACACCCAAGTACTGCTTTTCTAATAACCACAAAAGCAGGAGAAAATGTAGAGGTAAAAAAATACGCTATTAGAGGTACATTAAAAAACAAATTAAAAAACCCAAATTTTTTTATAATGTGTTAAGTAATATGGACATGAGTGTAAATAATTGCACTGAAAAGTGGCATATGCTTGCCTGGGTAGCAAAATAGGGAATATTTTGCTCTTTGCAAGATTTACATTCCCTTAAGTAAAGAGACATTAAAAATGAAGGGCTTTGGAGATGTTTCTTTACTGCATGTGTTGGAAGAAGGCTCAGTGCTACACTGACCACAGTAAAGCATGTTGGCGCATGAGCATTATGTACACTTTTTACAGTGCAACTCAGTTTTCACTCAATGCTGTTTTCCCTTCATGTTTTAAACTCATGTTTTCCAAGCAGATTGTAGGGACCGATTGACTTGGTGAAGAGCTATAAACTAAAGCCCACCACTGTTTTGCAGAGCTCTGCAGTGTCTTCAGATGGCTTGGCAGTTTCTGGAGAAAAGGAGTGTTAGGTTAACTGAGATCTGTGCCTTTTCTCTGTCTTTGAAGCTGAATAGGTCTGAGAAGCAGCAATAAGTTACTTTTATACCCATGGATGCTTCTGAAGTCAGATATCACATACGGAAATAGCGTACTGCGTTCTGCCCTGCCCTGTTTGTTAGTTAAATACTATTTTAAAAAGTCGTATTGAGCCTGTTAAACCTGATGTCCAATTTTGACACCTCTGAAGGATGGAGTAGTGGGTGTTCCTCAGGTATTTGAGTCTGGCCCCAATTTGCACGGCTCCATCACAGTTATATCATTAGAAACTTTTTGTGACTGAAAAGCTGGAATTCGGTTTCGTAGGGTAGGAGCATGGGAAGTGGAAGTCCTACCACCCGCTCCTTTTGGAACACAGCAGGTGTTTGCTGCTGTATCTAAACAGGGCAGAAAGTACTTTGTGGAACAAGGCTAGTTTGTTAAAATTGTGTTTAGTTTTACGTGCGTATTTTTATGATCACTGCAGAGATGTTCACGCTGTCAGTCCTGTCACTGTCTCAGTGCTTGCTGTTTCCTCAGTGGTGTGAAGCCTGATCCAGTCAACGCTTTAGTTCTGACATCTGTCTTGTTTGCCTGTAAGGCACCGTGCACACCTGGGGTATGATCTGAGTAATAAATAATGTCAATAACTGTGATTAGAAGCAGTTATTATGAAATCACAAAACCACTGAGTATAGCAGAAGCTTCTCTTTAAGCATTTGCATACAAATGTACAGAAGTGTGTGTGTGCAAACACAGATAATCTAATTGATGGATAGTTGGAAGGATGTGGAGAGGAACACATTGGTTTGAATAAAGAAAAACAAAATTTATGACCAGTATTGCTTATTTAAGCTCTCCAGACATCAGTTTCACAAAATTTGACTTGTGTGTTGTTCACACATGCTAAATATTTATATACTGCGTTCCTAAATACTAAAATATGGAACCATAAAGGCTATGTAGAGACCTAATGTGATGCTGCCGATGATTTTTCAAGTCGTCGTTTGATTATTTTACTCCCTTCTGTCATTTACATTGGTTTCAGTTCTTTACATTCAACTTGGAGATATTAACTCTGTTTTACTGTACTATGAAAATCTTGGGTTAAGAATTTACTCTATCTTGCATTCATATAGTGTACGGGAATCTTCTGATAATTGGGCAAATATAGAACAGCTTATACATTTGCTTATAACGGGCGTTACAACTGAGGTCGATGTCTGACTCCGCTAACTCTGACTCTTTAAACAACTGGTGTGAATTAGAAAGTTCTTTGGTCTTCAAATGTCCAAGTCTCTGGTCTGAGTACTTACGTTATTTTAGACATATGATACAGATTCTTAGATATATGAATGCTTTTTAAATTTTCACTTGCAGCACTAAACATACTATTATGTATTGGCAAGCTTCTTGTCCTTACATGGCAGTGATTAACACTAATTTGAAGCACATGACACGAGCTTAATTTTACGTATGTGCGTTTGGCTTTTAGTAAAAATACTCATACTAGAAATTAACCTGAAACCAAGTACGTTTGATCCTTAACTGAACTGAATAAATGAACTCTAGACTGACTTACAAGATGATCCTTGTGGGTCAAACCTAAGGCACAGTAGCAGCTTATGTTAGAGCTTTTTATGCTGTATTTATTCAGGGAGTAAGTAGAAATCTTTACTTTTTAAATGCCGTTGTCTTGGTTTTTCCTAGCTGAGATTTGAGGAGCACTGATTGAAGTCATGACTTTTAAAGCTGTCACTTGAAACTCGGTAGTTTCAACTAATCTTGGACTGCAGTGTAGCACAACGCAACAGTTGCACTTTGACACAGTGGGTTAACGTGAAACTCGGGATCAAGATCAAGACTAAGTGGGTTGATGCATTAAAATGGGTTGAAATGGGAAAGACAATTTCTCTAACCCTCTTCCAAAGTTTTGTGCTGATATAACAAGCAGCTGCTGTTATATATTCCTCACCTGGAGTCATAGACATCACTTAGTGGCATCATTGGTTAGAGCTAAAATAACTGTGTCAAAATACAGGAGTGTAACTACAGGGGAGGAATCGAAAGCAGCAGAAGATTGCCTCTTAGATAAAATTGTTGTGCAAATGTCCTTTGCAATATTAATAATTTTAGAGCCAAACTGTGGTTAAATGCTTGGGGAATGCTAGAGCCCTTAAATATAATTTTAGGTTAAATTGTGTGTTATTTATGTTTCCCTTGAACTGTCAGTAGTCTCTAATATACGTATGCTAATTTGTATCCCAGCCTGCCAAGTGGAAGAGTTCTGATAAACTCAGTAAGGCTTTGGTTGTTTGAAGTGGAGGAGAATGCTGTGTAATGGAGTTGATGGGTTTCATCCTCTGAGGGGAGAGTTTTGGCTGCTTCACACTGCAGCTCTTCAGACTGGATAGCCACGTGCCATTCCCTGTTAAACACCTAGTCAGTCATGACCTGCCCAGCCCCTGAGCTGGAGAGCTGTGCCTGGTAATGGAGATTCCAGTTTTATACAGTGCAAAAAGGATTCTTCAATTTTGGTTTTAGTCCAAGTGCACCCTGAAAAGCTGCTACATCATGATGCTCGGGAAAGCGGGTGACTCGTGTAACCTTATAGACAAGATACTTTTAATACAGTTGTTTAAGACATTTTATACAAGACAACACATACACGTGATCTTGTCAAAACACATCAGCTTTTCCTCTGATTGCTTGAAGTGTATTCTGCAGGGACCCGTCTGTTAACTTCAAAGGAGAATTGGCACACTTGCATGAAAAGAGATCAGGGCAGAGCTTACGAAACTATGTATGTCATTTGTAGTTGTCAAATGATAAGTGCTTGTCTCCTCCTTCTGTTTGAAGTCAGCGTTGGTCTCATATCTTGCACTGCCCAAAATCTAAATGCTGTCAAACAATTACAGATTTAATCTAATATATATAAATGTGTGTATATATGAAAAATTAAATACCAGTGGCCTACCAACAAAATTAAACATGGCTAGCACTGTGGAAGTTTGGAGCTAGATAGGGGTTTCATGTCTGGCTTTGATACAATCTATCATGCTAACACAACCAGTTTCTTTCCTTGAGAAGCAAATTAATTTTACGCTGAGATAATAGTACCTATTTTCGTTCTCTGTTTCAGCTTGAGAGTCTTGATGTGCTGTGGGACAGAGGTGGGTTAGGACCTGAATGAGCGTGGGAATATAAGCTGAAGCACCAGAACCAGGAGGCAGGGTGGGAGGCCAGGAAGCTCCAGAGGGACAGGGGTCAAGGCAAGGGCAGGGCTCACTAAAGCGTGGAGGCTGTGCTGGTGGGGGCTGAAGATGGCTTCAGAAACTGAGGTCTACAAGGTAAAATGGTGTTTTTCTTCATGATTCAGTCTTTATCTGCAGATTTCTATGCTGGTTCATCACTGGTGAAGAACAACTTCACCTTCCTTTTCGAAGCACACCCCCCTGCCCAAGACAGGAAGCCATGAGCGCTTATGAGACAACTGCAAAATTGCAAGTACATTTTTGGTGCTCTGGTGTACCTGTCCTCTGCCTCTTCAGAGGTTCATGGTTCTCCACCCACATTTCTGCCTGTCTTAGTTTGTTCAGAAGTTGACCCTTAAGCCTCTGACCTAAACTGTTTGATGTGAAAGACTTGCTGCAAGAGACTTCTCCCCACCCCTTCCCAACCTGGGATGATCCACCACAAGGCATGTTACTTCTAGGGTTGAGGAAACTAGAAAATAAAATTGTTTTTTTCTCCCTTTCACGGCATATTTTGCTACTTTCTTTTTGGTGTTAGTTCTCCACGATACAAGTCCCATTGCATGTTGTTGAGGCCAGTGCTTATCCATAGACATATACAATAGAAAAAAAACCCAAATTGTTGTGTTTAAGCAAGCTAGGAAACTGGAAAGGTGGTTTTGTATCTGGAGCCAAGCTCCTCAAATCAAGTTTATCTCCAACATCAAATGCTATACAAATACCCTCTGTAATTTCTGGTTTTTTTAAGATTCACAGCTCCTCTCTTACCTGGGGTGTGTCCTCAGCTGCAGGATTGCATTATGGACTTGTGTGTCTGTTCTCTGCCACTGCGTTTAGAAGAAAATAATCTGAAAGCAAGTGTTAGGCAGAGTTTTGAAGTAGAGGGCAGACTGACCTTTCCCTGTGTCTGAGAGCTATCCTTGCTCCAATGTACTGTTAGAGCAGTAATTGAATGGATCTCACAGTGAATAATAGGAAATGAATCATGCTTGTTTAATTTTTTTTTTAAACTCTCCACCAGGCTAAGAAGAAATTAATCTGGCAGAAGTTGCATGTATTGCCTTTTTCCCTTTCTCCTGGGTTTCTGCCTTCCCTGATTACCACGTGACAGGGCATAAAAATAATAAAGACGAATGAATGCTTCTGAGCTCCTGCTCTGCATGCTGCACGTTGGAAGCATGGCAGTCCCACGCAGGGAGCCGGAGTGCATCAAGTCAGGAGCGTGTGCGTGCGGCCGTGCATGTAGTAGCTCTGGGACAGGTGACTGCATCACACTATCTATCTTTTCTTGAAATATTATCGCCCATTCCAAAGACACTGCAAAGTAATTTGGGACTGTAGATAGTGCAAAACGGTATTTTTCTATAGGTATGAACTGATTTTAGAGAAAGAGAAGATTGATTTGGTCTCTGTGTGCCTTCCAGATACTGCGGGAGCATTTGTCTGCACCTACAAGGTGGCAGAGGTTGAAGTATATGGAGCCTGAGCTGGTGGAATGATGGGGAGGAAAGGATGGAGGCTGTAAAACAATTTCTTTAGGAAGCCCATACAACGTGTGGCACTGAAGGGTTAATATAATTTTATCTGTGTTACTGCTATTTACCGAGTCCTTTAGGATAGTCATATTTATCTTTATGAACATGTACTTTAGAGAGGGTGTTTCTAGAGTTGTTGAGAAGTTGTTAATGCTTAAGGGCTGTTTTGCAGCCAGCAGTAAGAGCTGGTGTGGTCAGACCTGTGATGCTAGCCCCAGATTTTCAAACCTTTTCCTACATTTTTAAGTGTACAAGTCTCATTAAAATCAATGGAAACTGTAGAGCTAAGGATTTGCAAGCTAGTATTGAAATCTTCAGGATTATATGTTTTAGCCAGCAAAAGGAGTTTTCTCCATGAATGTCGGACCAGCATGCTTGAAATAAGCAAAGTAGGAAGGAATCATCAAACAGAGTTTGCGCTGGATACCATGGCGACAAGGATGGTATAAATGCTTCAGTTCAAATCATTAGCTAGTTGCAGAGTTCCGGGACTGTGCAAGGCTTTTCCATATTAAAAAGGTTTTAAGGAGAAATAGTTTAAAAAACAACTGTTACGGGTCCTTCTTAAAAAGTATTTAAGCTTTAATTATTGTGGTTTTTATTGCCCTTAAGCAGAGTCACGTCAGTGGTGAGCTCTGAATATTAACCCATACATTTGTTCTTAACTAATTAAATGTATAAATGAAACACGGAGCCGAGTGTGTCAGTAGCAACTGGACTAGGATTGCCAATAGATTCGTATTTGATTCTGCAACAAGAGAGTTCGTACTTGATGAGGTTGAGGTCAGCGTGGACTGCCTACAGAGCAGCTCTGTGTTAGTTACATCAACACTGATTATACTGCTGTTAGAGGAAAGATTTCCTTCCAGTAGTTTGTCGACATAGGGCCGTTTTCAGGAACAATCCACTTGAAATTGCATGCTGAGCCAAAGTCAGCAAGGTAAAAAACAGACAATAGTTAGGTCTTTCAAGTGGTCCAGTTTACCCTTTATTTTTCCTGTTCCATCTAAAATAGGAAAGACAATGAAAGAATCATGGCATCTGACTGAGGGCAGGTTAAAGGTCTTGAGGATTTTTATCCTTCGCAGAGAGAGATATTTCTGATACTGTACAACATACTTTTCAAAATGAGGGCTTTATTTTTTAATATTGCTGTATTTTTCAAAGTGGGTTATGTTTAAGCTCTGGAAAGCTAGGATCTCAAAGAAAGACTTCACTCAGTGGTTTTAAGGCAGCTTTGGTTAGTTAAAAAAGCTTTGTGACACCTTCACACAAACTTCACTGAGCCTTAGAATTGGATGCACTTTTGAGCGTGTCATTACTGAGATCACACCTCGCTGAGGGCGGGTCTAAACACCGTGGTGCCAAACCACTGCGAGCTTTGCACCACCAAGAATGGCTAAAGCTACGGGGAGTGTGCTGGGCTGTTTCTGGGGTGCAAGTCAGTTCGGGTACCTTTCTACTTAGTGCTATGTGTAGGAAGGGAAATGGTACCCATTGACAACAGCTGAAATCTAACTCATTATGCGTTAGGCGTGACAGTAGTTTTTGTTCAACTCAGATTTCTGCCGAGTTCCCAGGCATTTGGTAATGGTTATCAGACTTCCTTCTGAACTTTTTTAAGACACATAAAAATGTGTGGAGAAAGACCGTGTGTGTATATATATAAATAAATGAAATGCATGAGAATGTGTTCATGTTCTCATTCCATGTGCACCTGCCTCAGTATTAATGATGGCATTTCTCATAGGCTCCATGGTGGAAGCTGGCTTTTTTGTAAGCAAGGCTCATGTCAGAAAAGTGTTGTGGCCTGATCGGGTAAAGTTCTAGTTGAAGTTCCTGAAAGTGCAGCGAAAGGTATGGGTGGGTACATACTAGGAACCTGCAAGCTGATGGATAACACTGATGGTTTTGGTGTGAAGCACGCTTAGGGTAACATGTAATCTGTAAAAGGGTGGAGCGGAAAATGGCGAGGGAACAGCGTGAGGAAGGACACTGCTCTGAGCTTGAACTAATAGACTGTCAGTTGTGCTGCTGAAAGTTTTCTCACAAGGGTGATGCAGTCGGAACAATTGAGCAGGAAGATAACTAGCATTTTGTGTGACCTGGAAAAGGCGCGGTGGCTGCTAGGAAAGCTCAAAAGAGTACATATTCAATGTCAAAAATAAGAGACCTATACCACAGTGTTGACAGGATGGAGAGGAAAGAGCAGACAGTAAACATATTATGAAGAAAGGAGCAACAACTTTTTGACTGACCCAGTGTATAGATATTAAAGTGTCCGGGAAAGAGAACGGAACTCTGCAGCTCAGCCAGAGGAGAGGAGATGAAGGAAAGACCACTTGGGAAAGATACTTGAGCACAGATTAACATTAGGGCAGATCAGAAATGTTAAGCCTTGTCTGAAGTAAAATGTTTTATTAGAACACGCCAATTTGCTTAAAGTAATTTTTTTGAGCATATATCACTTTGGATAACGTTTTCTTACGGTGTATTCTAGTCAAAATGACAAGCACAATTTTTCCAGGGCAGTCCTTCCCAAGATGATGGGAGGCCCCAGCTCAAGCCCTTGTTTTGTTGGATTCCCCAAACTCCTATTAATATTAATGCTTTTTGTGTGCAGTAATTGGAGACAGACTTGAAATGGCATTTAGCCTTCTCATTATGTTTAACTGTGTATTTTGTCTGTGCTTAAATGTCTCATTTTGCATTAGAAAAGGAAGAGGTAAGATGACCTTTATGCAGACAGAGGGTTTGCAATTCCTTTCTACCTTAAAATACAGTAGTGCTCCTCACAGATATTTATACTTGGAATTCGAAGAAAGAAAATGTAGAACAACTAGGCTGGCACCATAATTATCACTGATCTATAGTTTATGAAGGAAAGCAGCAAAGCTGGAATAGGAATTTTAGAACTGTGTTAAAGACTTTGACACCTTACTCTGCCTAGTGAGCTACTGCCAAATGAATACACAATTGAATCTTTTTTATTCTAGATGACAAGATTTGAAATGAAATAATCATATTTCACTCCTAACTGAATTTTAGTGCTCCTTCAGAAGGGAAGGATTAATTTTAAATGCTTTCCTGGATATTCATTTCCTTTAAACTGGAAATTGCTATAATCAAAATGAAAACTCTTGACAGTGAATTTAAATGTTCGTCTTCTGTTTCTCACCATAACTTTGTTTAATAGACATCTACAGTTTACTGGAGAAAAGCCATTCTAATTCCTCACAGGAAATGAAGCAATTTCTGTATTAAAATTTCAGCCTGTATGGTGAACGAAGGCTAGACTGCATACTACTTTCCTCTGAAATTGTGCTTCATGATTTGTTTCTCACAATTTATTGCATGGAAGTATAAGAGTTCAGATGGATTGCATGAGCTGTATGTGCAGACTGTGAAGATGATTTACTCCAATTATTCAATTTAGATTTATTTTTTTGAAAGTCCAAGTGTAAAATCATCCATTCTAGTAAAGTCTTTGCATAGCGTATTAGACTAAAGCAACTTGTCTTTTTTGGCTATTCAGTAAGTAAAAGGTTGATGATTTCTTACAGCAAATAAGACTGTCAGCATGCTTTCTGGTGGCAAGAGACATGGTTGTAGATATGCAAATACAGTTTTAAAATATCTCTGTCTGGAATGGCTTAGGAAGTTATCTAATGTGATGTTCCTTATCCTTCTGGATTTTTTTGGTCATCCATGGTGAGATTTTCTTTTGTGATAGGGTTTTCTTAGTCTAAACTGTGTTACAGACCTTACGCAGCCTGATTTTTAACTGAATCCTTGTTTGTAAGTATGAGTAGCCTGGAGTGGATCTTTCTTACATGTTGAAAAATGGCCAAATATCTTAGTTCCTGTATAAATTCCATCCCCAGAACCTTGCTTTGTGAGGCTCCTGCAAAACAAGCCCCAATTATGTTCTGGTAATTGGTCATTTTTCTACCTGAATAACTCTTTGACAGCTTACATGTCTTCCAAGGTCGTTTACTTCCTCTGATAGAGTGGCATATAACAGATCTTTTGAGTAAGCCTTTAATTTCTAGCGTGTAAAAAATCACTCTCTTCCATGTACCTTAGGCATTGTAGCTTTGTTTCAACTGAATCTCTGGTGTTTTTCTCCCTTTTTTTGGTTTGTTTGCTTTAATTAGTTGTTTTGTTAGGTTTTATTAGTCCTATGCATTCATTATCAGCTTTTTGTTTACCATTTACTAACATGCTCTATCATGTAAAATCTGAAATGCAGGTACTGGACATGGCGGTACTGTTCCCACCATTTGCTCTCATATGATTGATTATAACCATTGAATCATAGCTTTGATTTATTGTAAGTCTGGGCAGTGATTGCAGGTGATGGATCATGATGGTCATGATATTTCAGAAGTAAAGTTCAAATTATATTTTAAAAGAATTTTCGCCTCCTTTGAAGCATCACATTTGTAATCTTCCCATAGGATTTATGGCAGCAGATGATTATAGTGATTGATTCTTCCAGGAACCTATTAGACTAGCTTTATTTTACCACTATAGTTTTTTAATTAGTGTTTTTTTGAAATTATCAGGAAGAATTGATTTTTTTAAAAAGAATCACTGGTAATATTTTTAATAAGTCGCTTACTATAGTTACTAAGTTCCTTCACGCTGGCAGTAAACAATGTAAGGGAATGGATTTTGTCACAGAGTGCAAATTCTTTTAATCTCTCCAGTACATGGATATTAAAGACTTTGATATTGTTTGATTCTCATTTAATAACTGAAATCTAATTAGTATCTGCTTTTAAATTTGAGTTGATGGCATTAATTTGATTGTCTTTTAGTACTGTGGGGTTGCAAACCCACCCCTGGGTAAAATTCTGGGGATGTTCTAAAGCAGTGACACCTCGTGCAGCTGTACGAGTCTGGCTGGGACACAGTTTACTTTCTTCATAACAGCCCACACTGTGCTGTGCAGCAGCTTATGGCAACACTTGCTCATGTTCCAGCTTCGATCCGAAATAAGGGACTTCCTGTAAGGGAAAATACTTTTTTTTTTTTAACTCAATTTCAAAACATCTAGATGGACAAGGCAGAGAAGACAAAACTATGTATGGGCATGCCTTTTCCCTTATGTGCTTGTCTTCTGTTATAGAAGACCTCAGCAACATCCTAAAATGCATTGAAAGTTTTGCTCTTTTGTGCCTCCTCTCCTCTGAATCCCAAAGAAAGAAGGTCAGTGTCTGTTCCTTTGCCAGAGCTACTTACATAGACAGACTTCGAGTACTCCTTTTGATATCTAAAAGTGAATAACCACGTAACATCTCTTTCAGACCTTTAATGGCACCGGGTAGGTCTGGTATTTCTAGGCCTGACTAATAAGCATCTTCTCAAGTATCCATCCAGTAACCTGGGAAAATAAAACCAAAATATTTGTCATGTCCACTAATGACCCTTCCTCGCTCCTAAATGAAGAGCCAAAAACCTTTGCAAACACTTCCCCCGCCCCCCCCCCCCCGTGCTTCCATGTGTGAATCTCCTTGCTAACTGCTGCGCTTTCTTAAGCCTCGCCTACCAAGCAGCAGCTTCCAGTGAAACTGTTGCACTTACAAATACCCCTTCTTGCCTGGAGAGGGGAAGAGAGCAGGAGAAACAAGCAAACACATCAAAGCTATCTGTTGCTTGGATTAAGGAGGCCTCAGATGTTTGGATCTTAATGAAGACAGAAACCAAGGAGCTTCTGAGCCTTTGGATGTGCTGCCTAATGACTTGTTTAAAGTAAGAGTGTTGCTTCTGTTCTTGTAGAATCTGGATAATTTACTCACTTTAAAGTGTTTTGTCCTTGCAATACTCATGTGAAAAAGTGCTCTTAATGATTTAGATGGGGAATGGGGGCACAGACATCCAGAATTAGATCGTTATTTTCTTTTAGGCAGCATTAAAAGTGTCTAGCTGCTCAACAGTTTTATTGGGGAATAGATTATCAAGTTCTGAAATTGTCACGAGGCATCTCCTTGCAACATCAGCCCTCTAAGTATGCCAGCCAGTGTGATCCTGTAAGACTTGCCAGAAGCCAGAGGTGGGACGTGCAAGTTAGGACTCCATGTGCTGCTGTCCCCAAACAAAGTAACCACAGGATGATTTGATAATGAAAAACATGAAGAGCATTGACAAGATATTTATTTATTCATATTAGGAAATATTTTAGATTAAATGTTAAATGTTGAAAAGATTAATTTTTCCTCCAGTAATAGCTGGGAATTACATATATAAAGTCAATTACAGATATTATTACTTTGTATCATTTAGGCATTTTTTAACATCTAAATAGAGCCTGCATGTTTCCCCTCTTGTTTTCTGGCTCATGTCTCTCAGGAGCTATGAGGGTTTTTTTATAATTAATATAATAATCACATACCCACATATTATATTGGTAATAAAGATATGGAATTTAACTTTCTAATGCTACAGCCGTTAAAATTGATTGAAATTAATGACTGTCAATGATACAAATAACATTTTAATGCCACTTATATTTTTGCATTGCCAGATGTGCTGTGGATAGTGGCCAAAATATTCAACTCTCTCTACCTGTATGTAATGAGCAGACCAAGTGTTCTTATAATTTACATCATGAGTCTATTCGTTTGAGTAGCCCAGTATTTTCAAAGTTTTTACCTAGAATTATTTTATCTCTTTCACCACAGCCCAAGCACTTGGTAAAGGTTAATATCAGAACTTGAATATTTATTTGCATGTTGATACAGTTCCTTAGATGAGTAATAAAAATGTGTGTATTCATCCAGTGTATCAGATTTAATAAGTATTATCATGATCAAAATCTGCTAGTACCAAAAGACTCCTTGCCAGTGCATTCTTTAATATTATTGCCTTTCCAAAATAGTTGGATGATGTTTGCTGGAACGGCCACCTGCAGGGAAGGGCATGTCAGCCTGATGAGCGCAGACCGATGAACACAGTTGGCTACAGATTATTCAGGATCAAGGCAGCAGGAAACCATGAAAAAAAAATAATCTGTTCGTGTACGGAGAGCTGGCATTTCTCTCTGTATAAACTAACCATCCCACCTCTATCCAGATGGACTGTTTTTGCCCATTTCTTTCTCCGTCTGGAAGGGGTAGGCCAAGCTGTCTTTTCTGCTCTTAGTCTGTCAGGGCAATGGAGGGGAATATTGTGCAAGAACTTGCACACACTGAGCCTTAGACTCCAAGTGAGGGGCAGGGAGCACTGCACCACTGAAGTGTGATGGGGAAATTTGGAAATGTGTAATGGAACATCACCTTCCTAATGGCAGCAGTATTAAAAAAAAAAATACACTGTTAAAATAAAAAAAAAAAAACAAACACCCAAAAAAACCTCTTTAGAATGAATTCCTTCTTGTAGGGAATAATTCGGGACTGATCCTCATGGGTTCTTAACCCTTTACGTGAGTGATATTGCTGAAGTGGCACAGTGGATCACCAGGAGCTGACCTTTCACTTTGTGAATTACAACCAGCTCCTACCCTACAAGGCAGCGTTTCTCCAAAACACCTTGCCCAGCCCTAGTTCCTCTCCTTCCCCCCTCTCTTGTTGCCCTTTCCTCCATACTGCCATCCCCTGGTGCAGCAGCTCTGGGAGGTGCGGGAAAGTAACACTCATGAGAAGTTGATGGGGACTGCAGAGGGGCATCTTTGGAGACGCGGGAAAGGATCCTGGCATCACTGTTAACAAAATGAGTGTTACGGTGTCCCCTGTAGCAAGGCAGGGCAAGCCAGCCTGCAAGAGTGAGAACGTGTGGATCGGGAAGGGCTCTTGGGACTCTCCGGCCCCGTGCCTGGCCAAGTCCCTTACAGGGCAGTGGCCACCCTGGCTTGCTCGCAGCGCTTGTGAGAGCTCTGCCTGCTCTTCCACCGGATCCCCAGGGAGCGGAGGGCACACTGCTTTAGAGACACTTTAAAGTGGGGGAAGGGAAGAAGGTGATAGACCGTGAATGATTACATGGGAGGAGCGACTGAGAGGTGAGGATGGAGTGAAAGTGAGCGTGCTGTGCTGTAGAGGTGAGTAGATGGGGACAGTCGAGTCCAGAGAATTGCACAAAGGAAAGAGTGATGTTAAAGATATAACTTCTGAGAAGAATGATAAGTTCTAGTTTTATTAAGTCTCCGTTAGTTATATGCACATATTGAAAGCAAAAGTACAGAGTTATCACTTTCCATGTAGTATAATCCCTAAAAATTGTATCAGATAAATTTAATGAACCTGCAGGATATGGTAATTTTTTCAGTCTAACATTACTTTCAGCTGCTTTTAGTAGAGGCTAACAAGAAATTGGGCGACTTTAAGGGGAGCTTGGCCGTTTTGTTTGTAACAGTAATCAAATTATATGAAATCTAATAATTAGAGAACTAATAATAGACATTCAAAGTAGTTGAAGTACAGGCTGCAACAGAAATAGGCGCTGGATGTCCGATGAGTCTGAGATATCAGACATCGGAGTATGTATATAGACCTTTGGAGAGTCTTTAAGTTGGAGGAAGTAGTAGTGTCTGTCTAAAGACAGAATGAAGTTCAATTTTGTTTTTTAAATCTCAAGAGGATAACTTGTCTTTTTAACTCTCCTGTCCTATTATTTATGTAGAAAACTGCAAAAAATAGCTGCTGATATCTTTAAAGGCTATATCTGCAGCTTATTTTTATCTTTGCACTGACAATGTCACAATAAAATCGTAAACACCACTATAAATAGAAAAAAGAAAGTTCAAATCCTTGTCTTACCAAAAAAAAATCTGCAAAATATGACTGTCCATTTCGGTTTTTTTTATTTTTGACTTTTTTATACATGTAATTCTGTTCAGTTGGCTGAAGGGAATTGTAAATCAAAGTGACTATTTATTGCAATGGGAATAAGGGGTAGGTTAGATAAAAAAATAAAAAAAGGAAGAAAAGAAACTAAAATATGAAACATCAAAGACTGTCAGATAAACATCACAGAAATTCATTTGCAGTAGTGAATTATAAAATTGGAAACAAGGAAAAGTTTTTTAACAGTTATTTTGTAAACTTATTTTCATCCTAATGTGTGTAAAATACAAATGTAAATTATTATATAAACTCTTTTTGGTATGATTTAAGAATTCCTATCATATAATGTCTTTTTTGTGGGATAGTGCCTGAATGCCAATGTAGATATTTCTTTTATTTCTTTGGTGTTTTCAAAGCATCTGAGTTTTTCTACCAGTTATTTAAAAAAATATATATTTTAGATATTAGGAAAGGCAGATTTCAGAGTGAGGGAGGAATTAGTAAGTCTATACAACTTGGTTTTTTTTCCTTGGGATAGATCCTTTCTGGGGTCATGGTATTGTCTAATCATACAGAATGTGTCACAGAGACAGCTGATTGTTCCATTTGCTTTCTTCTCAGTTTTGGGTTGTTCAGCGTATATCCTTTCTTTTTTTGACTTCTGCAGTCAAGCTGTATGAACCCCTCATGCAGATGAGATGGATATTTCCATGAAACCGTGTGTGTACTTCCCCATACTCATGCAGTCACCTCCGCAGAATGGTGCGGCACTGCTGAGAATGGACTTGGTTTTCTGCTCCGGTCTATTTTCAGGTTTCTGTTGTCACTTTCTTACCTTTGCAATTATTTTTTTGGTCAAAACTACACGAGTGTTCATTAAATTCAAAGAGTGAAAGATTTAAGGACAGAATATTTTAACTCATTATGTAACGCAAGTCATAGAATATCACATTTTTATTTTCAAAGTAAGCTTACGAGGTCTTTCAGATATTGCATATCTTTTAGAAGGTGCTCTCCTGGTGACTTGTAAACATTTAATCTGAACCCCCACATCCTGAGGGAAACCGCTCTAAGAAGTTCTGTTGTTTTCGGAAGTTAAAGAAATGTTTCTTGTTTGTTTTCTGATTGTTTTGGTTTAGATTCTGGCTAGGAGACTTCCCTCTGTGCTTTTTCTGCTCGTTGAGGGAGTTGTCTATCAGAAGTTTTATCCTTGTTTAAATTTTCATTAGACTTACCCTTCTAGTCTATAGACAAAATAGATTGAAGCTCTTCAGTCTCTCACTATAAAGCTTGCTTTCCAGACTCAACTATTTCTGTAGATCTGTCCTGGGTTTTTAACGTTTCCTTTGAAAAGCGGACACTGGAACTGCACAGCAGTGAAGTGGCTGCTTTCCTTATGCCAGTGACTGAAGTGACACCACATCTCTGAGCCTGCTTGATATTTCCTGCTTACACTTCTGCTGAAGGAATGAACTCCTCAGGAGTGCGTGGTCGGTTGGTTGGTTTGGTGTTTTTTGTTTGTTTGGGGTTTCTTCCTTCTTCAGAATCAGGCCAAAAATGTAAATGAAGTAACAGGCTTGAGGATACGCTTCAGTTTGTGTTGTTTTTTTCCTTTCTATTCTTCAGTAGTTGCTAAAAGAATTTCCCTCGGTATTCCCATGGCACTCCTCAGTGTCCAGTTCTTTCATTTTCACAGTCAACCTCGCTATCTCTCTTCACATCTCTTCAGCCCATGGGACTATGCACTTCACTAAATCCACTGCAAATTTCAGATGATTCATCCTCTTCTAAGTAGTTTTTTTTTTTACTCACTGTCTCCTCAAATTGTCATCAGCATACTGCGAAGTTCAAGAAGTCTTCCCCCCCCCCCCCCCCAGTATGTTTATCCTCAGTTAACTAGTCTATATTCAATCTAATATTCCTCCTTTGGCTTTTGCACTTAGATTGTACCATGTTTGCTCAAGCGAAATATTTTTATTGCTTGTTATCTATTGCTCTAGCAATGGAGTCCTATTACCCCTCCCTGCCTCTCATACCACAGAAATTTAAACAGATACTCATGTTGTTGGTAGGACTTTTCCTAGTTGGGGTTGGGAAAGGGACTTATATACACGTAGCTAAACCTTGAAACATTGTAGAATCAATAAATTGATCACTGATCACTTCAGATGGAAATGAATTACTGCACTATAAGAAGAGAGTGTAGGGACCTATTCCACCCTTTAAAAGTAAATTTAAATTGTGTGTTTCAATCAGTGGACGATAAAGTAGAAAAATTGAGATTATATAAATTCATGTATGTATATATGATCCCATTGTACTTGTATGAAGTAAAGGAGGATGTGGGAGTTACCATACTGGAGGGGAATGTGAATAAGCAAATCAGAGATACGTGAGCAAAAAGAACAGGAAAACACCTGTCTGTTGGGGTTTTTTTGTGGTTTTTTTGTTTGTTTGTTTTTGTTTTGGTTTTTTTGGGGTGTTTTTTTTTTAACTTGGAAGATTTGGCAATAAGGGGTGGAAGAAAGCATAAATCAGGATACCATTACAACATAACCAAAAACTGCAGAAACTGGTATTTTTAGTATTAGACTCTTTCCACAATTAAAAAAGAAAAAAGAGAGAGAGAGAGAAACAGATCTTGATCTATAAAGAATTTAATCAGTGACCTCCTGACTCTCAAGAGCCTAACTTCCAGCTCTCTTTTTCTGGTGTTAAAGCGCATTTTGCTGGTCATTCGTTCCACTCTTTTGAGCAAAGAGCTGCGTTCATACAGACACTGAATACTTGTTTCCAGGGGAAAAAAATGATTGTTTTTATGCAAACAGTAGATAGTGTAATAGAGCCTCGGAGGTGGCTGGGATGTGAGGTTTCAAGTACTGTCACTAGATACACACAGCAGTGGTTCTGGGGACATGTCAAAAGAAATGAAGTGTGAAACTGTAGCTGTAACCCCTTGCCAGAAGGTTTTGAAATAAGGGTGTTTCCAGCAGTTTACACGGCTGTCTCGTTCCCTGACGTTTACAGCTATATTGTCTGTGCTGTTGTAGAAGTCATTGTAGTTATTTATCAGGAGATGCATCTAAATAAATATTAAGGGTGATGTCGTGATTTAGCCCCAGTCAGCAACCGAGCCCCATGCAGCCGCTCGCTCACTCCCCCCTGGTGGGACGGGGGAGAGAATCGGAAGAGTAAAAGTGAGGCAACTCATGGGTTGAGATAAAGACAGTTTAACAGGTAAAGCAAAAGCTGCACATGGAAACAAAGCAAAATAAGGAATTCACTCACTCCTTCCCACGGGCAGGCGGGTGCTCAGCCATCGCCAGGACAGCAGGGCTCCGTCGTGTAACGGTTGCTTGGGAAGACAAACGCCATCACTCCAAACATCCCCCCCTTCCTTCTGCTTCCCCCAGCTTTATATACTGAGCATGACCCCATATGGTGTGGAGTATCCCGTGGGTCAGTTGGGGTCAGCTGCCCTGGCCGTGCCCCCGGCAGAGCACGGGGAGCTGAAAAAGTCCTTGACCAGTGTAAGCGCTACTTAGCAACAACTAAAACATCTCCACATTATCACCACTGTTTCCAGCAAAACTCCAAAACACAGCCCCATACCAGCTACTACAAAGAAATTTAACTCTATCCCAGCTGAAGCCAGGACATGTGAGAAGGGAGCAGATGAAATGTATTAAGTACTCACCCACCAAAAGCAACCTCATGATAGTGAGAGGAATGATTACATGAGTGAATGAAGAGATTTGAAGAAACACCTGAACAGGAATGAACCTCATTTTTGCTAAAATGAGGAGACTGAGATGATAAAATAACAGAGATATCTAAGCTGAAGAAAATAACTCAATGTTATTTTGCTTTCCAAAGATTTCCAGCTGGCATTCTGAAGTGGTCTTTCAGAGATCTGGGTCATGTTCTGCTGACAAGAATTCTCTCACCCTCTCCCATGTCCATCCCCCTCCCTCCCCCCAGGTTATTAATTATGTTAACTGAATATATTTCAGACACAGAAGTGCTTGAACATATCATGTAGCATCAAAGCACTATGATTATAATGGTGATTAAACTCAAACCTTGAGACAACTAAAAGAGGTATTAGCTATGCTCGGTGCATGAATGAGCTAGTAGAATGAGAAATGTTAGTCTTTATCTGGTCATTTTATGATCAGTTGCAGAAGGTGGAAGTTATCTTAAAGCTATAAAGAGGCGCAGCTTAATGTGTTGTGTCCCAGGAGTAAAAACCTGGGATTGATTGTACCTGGAGTGAGGAGCAGAATAAAAGATAACGATAAAAATAAAAACTGTATGTTAATCTGAAAGCCTGCAGCTGATTCATCTACAGTTCAAATAGACTTTCCGTGCCTTTATACTAAAACATCACATGGATAAATTATTCTCATGAACTCAGCAGATTTAGGTTTTTTCTTGGAATATGTAAAAGTTATGTGAATTTACTGGTTATATTTTTAATCTCTTATATTTTCTTTTCACTACGTTGTAGTAATACAAGCTGCTCTTAAACAGAAGGTTCTGTTTTCCCCTCTCCAGCTATTCCACAAGAATAGAAAAATGAGAAGTCAGTAATTACCTTAAAATCTTGTCCTTAACTGATTGATGGATTTTTGGATGCCTGGCGGTAACATATTATCCTATTCTTTCTGGCACGACACCTTGTCCTCTTCCAAGCCATTGCTTTATTTAAAGTAACTGAAATTAGCACAGCGTCTGCTTCAGTGAACCGTGTTAAGGGGTGCAGATTTGCCAGCACCCACCAAAGATACCAGTACCAGCATGGTGCTGCTCCGCCAGAGATGTTCTTCACAGCCTTTTCTAAAGACAAAATTTTTCCCGGTGACGTTCAGAATTGCTTAATTCCTTTCCAATAAATTAAAAGACATTAGCTAAGGGATCAAGTTAATTAGGGGCAGAAAAAAAATAGACCTCTTCATTCAAATGTTAACCTTAGGGTATATTGGACTTCCTAACCGGCCTTCATATTAATGGCTGTAATCAGTAGATAAAAGCTTGTCAGATTTTGGGTGACCTGCACTGAAGCTTTGTCTCAGAGTCCCACAATCAAATCTCAATTTAAATTTACTGAGGAGTGTAGTTCTCTTGTTTCATTTACTCAAAAAAAATGCAAAGGAGATGCTATAATAACCCCCAATTTAATAAATACACAAATAAAAACTCTATTTATTGAAGTGAACTGAGAACCCTGAATACTTCTTGCTTTTGAACGTGCAGTTTTGTTTCCCTTGTCCAAGCACTTAGGTACCTCTGAGTGTAGTTTTCAAAGTAACTTGCTTGTCGTTTGCAAGTGGAATTTTTTTGAGATTTACTCTGCTGCCAAACTGGGGATGGTTTTGATTAGTAAACAAAAGTCTCTTACTGTACTTGACTGCTTTTATTCGAAGGTATTGTAATTAAATTTGTGTGGGACACGCTAATGGAGGTAGAAAAGTCTATGTAGCATTATGCTCCCATTTTCCCATTATCCCTTTCTGTAGCTGAGTTTTTAATGAGGAGATGCTATTTTTCTAAGCCTGTAAATATTTCTCTTTACTGTTGCTCTATAGAAATATAGCAAGGAGAAGAAGTAAAGCTATTGTTCGATGGTTGTTAATTTTCAAATGGAGTGCTTCAGTGGAACCTGGGTAATTACTCTTGTGTCTGAGCGCACAAGAAACAAATATTAGGCATGCTGTTCAAGAGCAAGTTTACTGTGCCCTCACAAAGGCCACGCATTAGGCATGGGCGCAAGCTGTTAATATATCAGGGTTGTAGTTTGGAGAGGAAGGTTGCACAGGAGAATTAGTTAAACAGGTGAGAAGCTTTTCCTTGGTTTTTATTGCTGTTCTAAGGAAGAAGGGCTTCACATCCTGGAAGATGGAAGTGCGTTCTTCACTTAAGGGTTTATTGTCATCATAGGAATAAATCATGGTGCGTAGTAGCTATGTGAACACTTACTCATAAGTTGAGAGATTTCGTACATGGGAGGACACTTGGCACTGAGTTTCCTCACACAAAGCTAAATATACACTTGATTATTTGTAGGACTAAGACCTAAAACATCTAATTTTTCAGCCTGTCAAAATATGTTATTTTTACAACACGATGAGTGGAGAATCTTTGGGCACTAATCTCGGTAAAGTGTACCACCTTGGTGTTACCAGTTCTCTTTTCAGTAATCACTACTCGTTATTTTCCAAAAGCATGGAACTAACAGAGGGATACCCGAGGAGTTTTTAGCTGATGACAAAGTATAACGAGATCATGTTTTAATTCTCCAGCATGTTGGTTTTGTTCTTCCCCCCCCCCCCCCCACCTCCCCCGCTGGGATCGGAGTCATGTTGTTAGAGAATGGAGTACTTGTATTTGCCATTGTACTAAAAGTAGTTGTGATGATATAAATGAGTAATTGGCAATCGATTCCCCCCCCCGTTTGTTTGTTGCTGCCATATTCCTACGAGAGGAATTAACTGACAGTCATTATGTATGACATGAACTTAGTTTTTGTTTTCAAGTCCCTCCCCTTCCCACCAAGAGATTTGTTATCTCAGTAGGAATCCTTCTTATCTTGCTTTTAACAGAAAACACTAGAGAACAGAGGATTCTATAATTGATTTTTGTATTCTTTTGCATTTTTGTGCGAAGTTTTATGGAGGCTGTATTGCAAAAATGGGCTTTTAAAAAGGTGGGAGACTAAAGACACATAATTTTTCTAATTTTCTGAATTCAGTGTCTATATGAACATGCACTTTGAGTCAAACAGCTAGCCAAGGAAATTAAACTTCAGATACCACCATGCTCATTACAGTCGGATGGACATCATTTAAGTAAAATAAAGACTGGCCAGAGATTCCTTCTTCCTGAGTTCTGAGCTAAAATATGTACAGCACTGCCCTAGCTTGCCAGCAGGTGACCAAATGTTGGCCAAGCAGCTCAGGATGGGCTTGCCAGGGCAGGTGAGCTCTGTGCAGCTCAGTGCCACGCTCGGGCTCCATGTGAGCTGGTGTCCGTGTGGTGTGGCGACACAGAACCTTACTGATTATTGCAGCCTGGTGCTGACCGGGTCACTGCACTGTACCGACGGTGACAAGGCTCAAGACGAGGTGTGGATTCAGTGCCCCTGTACCGCCTTGTTCTGAATGCTCTCAAAAATGAGCAATGGAGTGAAACTGTGGCACCTACCAAAGTGATGTCTAGATTTCTCAGTGTAGAATACTGGAGATCTTACTGATGTTAATTTTGTAGTGACTTGATTGTCCAAAATCTGAGACTGGTTGAGAAATAGTAACCTTAAAGAGAATTCCTGTTTCCTCAGTGAAGAGGACTCCATCCCTAGATGATGACAACAACATGAGAGCCGGCAGCTCTGGCAGCCTCTCTGCTCCTCGTATGCCCAGGGCACCTGACTTTTACTTGAACCTACAGAAATACTCCAATGGGAGAAAGTTTCTTCAATTAAAAGTTGAATTATTATTTGCTGACATGTAGTTAAATAGGTATAACAGCAACTAGCTCCTGTAATGTGTATTTATAGTGTGTACTTTATTATACAGTGCAGATGTTAATAAAGTACAGTAAGTTCTTTAGCTGAAAGGTGTTGTATAAATAATTATTGTTACACATATTAAAGAATAAGGTCTTCCTGCCAGTAGACTTTCCTCAAGGGGGAATTTAATTTATCTATCTGCAGTTATTTTATTGCAGTCTCTCCGGAGATCAGAATGTGCATTACTTAAAGTTGATTTAAACAGGAGGGAGACTCACTCTGCAAGCCATTAAAACCAAAGGGATGCTCTTCTACCTTCTCTATGCTGGACACTTGGCTATACACACATACAGAATGAATATCGGATTCTCAGGTGACTTCTGGTTCTCTCTGACAAGAAATACCCTCTGCCTCTCTACGTAAGGCATTCCCTTTGCACATTTGGTTAGTTTCAGGATGCGTTTATTTGCATTTGATTACCCCTAGTTTAGGGTTACTGGTCTTATTTCTGAAGGACATAATTCACGCGTCAAAGTATGACAACCAAACTTACAATACAGTAACACATTTCTTAACAGTAACAATAGCACTTGTGTTAAAGCAGACAGGCTTACAGTCCCAATGTCCCAAACGGATGTTATTAATTCAGATGTTCATGTAAAATAGTATGGCTTCAGGAAGGTGCATCTCAGCCCTCCAAAAGAAGAAAGGTATATTTTCCTAATGTACTGGTGGATGGATGTTTAGAATTGCTTGTACTCAGCCATGACAAATATTAAGCTCAGTAATTTAATGCAATAATTAAAATTAATTTGGGTGACATAAATCTTTTGTTTAAACTTAGGATATGTGTCAGCAAAAGCAAAGTTTCTGTCAGTACATCTATTTTGGTCTCATAAAAAGATCCATCAATAACTCTGCATAGTGTCTTGGAAAGTATTTTAACATACTAATAGCAGTAGTGAGATGAGAAGCTATTACAGCTCATTTGAGTGGTTGGCCATTGGGCAAACAGTTGGCAATTATTGCACTCGGAAGAATTAAATGGAGGATTTGAATGGAAATGCTAGTTCTTCAGTGAATTCCTTTTTTACCTCAATTGTAACGTATGTCTACGTTTTTTCCAACAGTACTGAATTTCCTGAGGTGGTATCCCTTGTGCTTTTGAACGCTAAGTGTTAAAATTCAGCAGGAGAGACCTATAGTTGACCTTCATACTGAATGTGAAAGGGCTATTGTAGCCTTTAAAAGGCTTTTGTGCTTCTGGGCCTCCTGGGAAGCTCCAGTTCCCTTCAGACTGGATCACCTCTTTCAGTTATGAAGCATCAGTTGTGCAAAGTAACTTTTAAACATTTTTTAATAGTGATGTCTGCCTTCTATGATAGGTCGAATCTAAAAACAAATGTTTGTTGCATGCAAGACATCTGACTTTATAGTGTGTCCTGCCCCTTCCCATCTGTTCAGGAGTGAAAATCATTAATAGCTATGATTTGTCTCTATTCAAAGTCCTTTTCATATTTAAAAGCCGGATAACAAAATCGGTGTAGGCAGTGTAACTGCCCAATAAAAAAATTTTGTGGCTAATGTACTGGCTTCAGCCTTTGATATCATAAGGGCTTCTGAGTAGGCCTTTGCATTTGATTAATCCTGGTGCTTGTATCAAAACACATGTGGTAAGATTTTCAGTTTCTGCAGAAAGGTAGTAAAATAGCCTGTGATCTAGATTTAAACGGCAAAATAATGTTCTGTGTGTTTTTCAAAGATTACGTTTCTGATAAGCCTGCTTTATTCTTTCCAGAAATCTCTGATTTCTTGCTTTTCTCTCATCTCTTTGAGAAGAGGCTATGCAGCTTCTAGGTGTGAATGGCATTATGAAGTGCCTGGTTGGTCAGGCACTGCAGGCACTGGCACGTTGCTCTGTGTTTGATCGATATTAGTAGAACTATCCTGGAGAGAAATGTGTAAAAAGGGGCAAGGAGAGTCCAGTGGGATCCTGAAAATTGCCAGGCTAAAATGCTGAAGGTGAACTGATCTGGGTGCTCATAGTTTACATGGGCTTAAAGGGAAACTGTGCTGTTCCATGGAGGAGAAAGCCATTGAGGGTTACGATGCGGAAAGACACCTGTGTAGCGCATAGAAATACATAGAAACCATACCTGCCTGAGGAATTCCCTACACTGCAAACTGTGAATTGTTGGGAGAATGTTAGAGAGAAGTATCGCTGCATGATTGCTCCTGTTTCACTCTCTGTTTATCCAAGACTGGTACAGGTTATTATCTTATATAAGCTGGATAATAACAAAAATCCAATTTAATTCATTGATTTATTGGACTTGCTATTACACCTACTTGCTCTAATAACTATTGCCTAGTTACTGACTAGTAAGAAAATGGGATATAATTGCAGAGGAGTTACTTTGAGCTCTGGTGTATCTAAAAGCATGCAAGAAGGCAAAGAATTTTTAGCAGAAGGTTTTTAAAGTGAAACTTCATTAGGAATGATGTGACTAAATCACAGTCATTGTTTTGAAACTGTGAATTCTAATGTTTGTAGAAAAATTTTTCTGGCTGACTGCAATTATCTCAGCAGTGTTTGTGGGGATATGGCAGGCAGAGATGCGAGGAAATGTGGAAGATGGAGAGAGATGTTACGTGCTTGGACAGAGACTGTGAGAACAAAGCAAAAAAAATTATAAAAGTAGAAAATATACCTTACTAATACCATTTCACATTTGCACTGGGATTCAATAAGCACTTATATTCAAATATTAATGTAATTGTATCTATTGTAACAGTCTTTGTTATTACACTTTCTGGTCTAATAACTATTTGCACAGTTAAAATAATATTGTGAGTATTTTATGTTGAAAATTTCAGAGCTTGCTGAAAATAATTTTTCTAGATGATTTGGACAAAATAATTATCTTTTGGAAGCTTAAATAGTAATCTTCCCTCTATTGTTTGAAGAAAGAGAATTTTGTTATTTAGTAACTTAAGAATAAGGGCTACATCTGAAGTATGTCCACTTCCAGCGTTCTAAACTGCTAGAGTATATTCAAACCCTTCAAGTAGGTTATTATCTGTAGCAAGGACCCAAAGATGGTATTCAAAATCATTCAGAAAGCTTACAGTGCAGCAGGAGTCTAATCATCATGATGTGCATCTCTGTTTCTTACATGAGTCTTATTATCCCTTAGTTCTTACGTAAATAGTTTGCAGCTGCAAAAATGAGGGGCAGCAGCCATTGTAAAGTAAAATTAATGAAACCCATGAAACTGAGGTGGTTTAGGAAACCTGTTTCAGGGTGTTTATATAGGTTATCTTCCAAATCAGTGAATCCTAGAATGTGTATTTTATTCTGTCCTAACAAATGCAATAATAAGTGGGAATTATTCTGTCCATTTTGCAGTCAAGGGAAACAAACCTCCAGGTAAAGCAGAATATCTTTGCATTAAAGGTAAGAAATAGTTATTTTTGCCTTCCTTTGGAGCTTAAGTATAGGGAAAAAGGCCTTGGTAATGTTCCTAAAATGTTGGAAGAGGTGAATATATTTTTTACAAGTGTATAAATACTAAAATAATGAAACTATCCAAGTCTCTCTGACACTTTTCTCACTACTTTAAACATATTGCCGAAATAGCACTCAAATAAAACTAACACTGGGGGGGGGAGGGGGGGGAAGTGAGTAAAGCCTACAATCAGCAAATGAGAAAACAGAAAAGCTCAGTGTTTCCTGCCTGATTCCATTGTTTTTCACACTTATTTACTTTTCCCTCTTACAAATGTACAAGTGAAAGCATTGGTGTAGGTCATTTGAAAATAGAGCCTGGTGATGATACTTCAGTCCTCTCAGAATTTACCTGGTGATGGATAAGAATGAAAGGGTGAGAAATTCTTTCTCGGTGCTTCTTCAGCCTTGCCTTCAGCTCCAGCTTCGTACTTCAGTTTGCTTCCAGCTGTTTTCTACCCAAAGTAAACTGCTTCCTAGCCGTGTGCTGCCTCTATTTCTGTCAAGCGGGGTTAGGAACTGGTGTTGAAAAGACAATATACTGCTCTCTACGTCCTGGAAATTCCTTTCTACAATGAGCCATCCTTAAACGCTAGCTGTGCCCAACCACACAGCTGTTTCACACCAAAAATAATAGCTTAAAGCTGCTTGTGTCAAGGCCAAGAATCATATCCTGTAAATTTATGAAAGATGAATGCTATGGTAGATTCTGTGAATGTTTTTGTGTAAACAAGACTATAGATAATCTAATAAAAATGAATTACTTTGTAGAAGACAATAAGTTTTACATATACATAGCTAATGCCACATTTAGTACTATACTTTTATGTTTGTGTTCCAGTCAACCAGCGCAGTGACCACCCTCACCTCCAGCAGGAAATGATACATTCCATTATTCCTTATAGCACAATAAAGCCCTTTATTTATGGCTAGCATTAGTTTTGTAGTCACAGTGACAGAATTCATATCTTAGCAGAGCATCAAGGCTTTCCTTCCCTCCTTCTGATAGTTATCCCTGAAATTGTCTCGTTCTTCTGTTGTCAGACCTGAACATATGGTGTATCTGTCAGAGTTAGGAAGAAGGCGCTCAGCCTCAGAGATCTCTCTCCAGCCAGATGTAACAGAAGAGACACAGGGTTTGTAAGAAGTTTGCTTTTCTTATGAAACTCTAGTGAGTGAGTCCAAATTCCAACCTGCTAATTTCATGTGATCATGGTTGACAGTAGAGTTTTGTAAGCATATCCAGTTATTATATGGTTTTACACATCACTTTTATGAGCAATCGGAGTGGATTTTGTACGGTGTCATTTTCCTTCTGGGGTGCAGGTGTTTGATCATCCTCAAGAAACTAATGGTATCTAAAGAGAAGTTTTCAGATATTGACTCTCAAATTCTGCTTGTTGAGCATGTGTAAATCAGATGGGCCATTAGATAATTATGAGTACTATGTGGTTTTTATGGTTGAATGTAGGCTACACCCTGAGCAAAAGCAACTAATTGGACAACTGAAGGCAGAGATAGCTGTAGGCTGTGTAGTTACAGCAAACTGGTCTTTCATCTGTCAGATGTTCTAGACAGAAGTGTTTGACTGTGATTGTGTTTGGATTGATATACATTTCCTACAAAGTATGAAATAAATAGGCAGAAGGAATTATTTTATTAGTAATAGTTGAGGATAACTAATGTTAGAATCTGAAATTTTTGTTAAAAAGACACTGTTAAGACTAAAAGAGACAGAAAGCACATGTATTTTAAGAGATAAAACCATTTATAGAATCCTTTTTATTTTTATTAAATTCTATGTGGATTTTATAAGACTCCTTTTAGTCTTGAAGAAAATGGAGGATTAACTGTCCTGCTACAAGAAGTGGAAAGAAATTCAGAACTGCTTCTGTGATTATTTCTGTTTGAGCTGCCATGGAGCAAAGCTCAGTTTTCCTTTTATGTTGCATGGATTTTTGATCTACTAAATGGAGGGGAAAAAAATGAGGGCATCAAACTCACTTCCTTATGTGATACGTCAGATAAAATGAAACTGAGCTTAATTCATTATGATTTATAAACAGATGCTCCTGCATATGCACGTGTGTGTGTGTTTATGTACTGATACATTTTAAGAAATAATTGCCTTATTGGTAATGATTGCAAATAATTATTTGTGAAAAAACATCCCGTTATGTAGACACCTAAAATTGTTACTCACCTCTGAAAACACTGCTCCTCAGTTCCTGCTTCCACATCTGAATTCTCACCAAGCCTTTTCCTCCTCCCCAGTGTCATGCAGGAACAGGCATGTCAGTGTTTAGGAAGATACAGTCATGCAGTTCTTTCTGATTGCCAACACTGAATAAATTCGCATTCACTTATATCTGTGAAAAACTGACAGATTGTGCTTGTACATTTGAGCTTGGACAGCCTCTTCCGTCTTAAAATTTGCTTTGCTCTCAAGCTGGAAAAAGTCTGAATCCTTCCCATTTTTCAAACAGGGAATTAGCCTGTTTTCCTTGGGGAAAAAATTTATAAGGGAATACAAAATGCTCTCCCAAGGCCATATAATCTTCCCATGTGCATCAAGTATTTTGCACTGGTCTACAACAATATTTCTAACCAGTGGTTCAGCAGGTCAGCTGAAAACATAAGGCAAAAAACCTAGAGCAGTATCAGCACAGTTAATCTTTGGTAAACAGCTTTCCTTTGTGCAGTGATGACTTCAGATGCTTGCACAAAAAGACACGTTGTTACTGAACTAGAAAGAAAGAGAACTTTCTTACTGCTTGTCAAGCGCTGCAGTAATTTTGAAGGACTAAACATCATTAGAAGAAAAATCTGTGTTTCATGTATCATAGATCCATAAACTGAGCGTAGGTATGGTAATGAATGATAGTTTACTGAATTTAAATTAGTAAAATCCAAACATAGCTTGACAATTTTAATAAAATACTTTAACCTGTAAACAATAGTTGTTTGTCACTGTCATTATTTCAGCACACCTGCAATATTTAGCAGTTATACAAGTGCTGAAGTCTTCTGGTATTTTCCAGACATGCCTGCATAGCGATAAACCCTTCCTTTCCTCAGTGACTTAGGATTTTAGACAATAAGCAAGTCTAGCAGGTATTTAACAGTGTGACAAAATTGCTTTAGACCTGCCTAAGTCACTAGCGAAAAAACCCCTCATGAGTTCACCTTTCCTGATGGTGAGGTTGGCTGAAGCGATGATCTTATCAACTAAACCTGACTTAAAAAGGCAGTAAAGAGCCTGCTGTGGTTGGCACAACCCTAGCTTAATTTCTGTTCCTTTCTGATGTTTCTCTGTAATTCAGCTGTTTTCCGAGGCTGAATTAATCACATTAACAAGCATTCCCATGTTTGGATAGAAGTACGAAACTACTCAAGGTAACTTTCAGTGCTTTCCTTTTAGATCTAAAGCTTGCTGGTCATCTTGTTGACCTGAATATATTGCACTTGTACATAAGCTAAAGTCTTTAACAGGTGTTATCCTTGCAACGTTTTACTTGTATCAGGTTTCATACAGCATTTTTTGGAGGGACAAAAAAGGGGTTAATGGGTATATTCTCTGTCCGTGCAACACCAAGACTGGTGGTTGCCTAAGAGCCCACCCAGATGGGGCAGCGAGGAATGCTACTGGCTGGAATCAGACTGCTTTTCAGTCCTCTGTCTTTAGCAGTGTCTGGTATTGATACTTAGCATTTCACTAGATGTTGCTTACTTCCAAGATTTAAAAAACAAACAAACAAACCAGCTGTTATAATCTAGTTTATGGAGATCATTAGAGTTACAGGAAAGTTTTCTGAAAAGCGGGTTTTATTATGAAAACAATAAATGTACTCTAACTTACACTATTCAGCTTCACCCACGAGCTGAAATTTGATAATATAAGTGTGAGAAATAAATGTGAGAGAAGAGGGTTAAATACTTTCTTATTCAAGACAAGTTATATGTGTTTCAGAAGAATCAAGGACTCCTAATGACATGATATAGCTGTGATGAGGCCACTGTTAATTTTGAGAGCAGCCTGGTTCAATATAAGCTCTGACCTTTTTCTTGCTCTAAATTTCACTGCAAAATATAAACTCAGACATTTATTATAGAAAAATGCTGAGAGTCATGAAGACAGAGTACAGTCTGAACCAGCAGGCTCATCATGAAAATAATATAAAATGTGTCTTCCTCCATTTAATGTCCTAACACATGTGGAAAAATATTTTTTTCAATCAGTGTAAAAATGAGGGACAGAACTGAAAGGAACAGGGTTGTGTTTTGGGGTTTTTTTGCATGATTTCCTCTACTGACAGCCAATTTTTTTACACTATAATATATCCTAATAGTTTGGGGCTGTGTGTACAGTTTCATAGGTTTACAGGTTAATGGTAAAACTCTGGTTAGGTAGGTTATTTATAGGAGGGAAAGAGGGGGGAAAAAAGGGGTCAAAAGGAGGGCTGTGTATAACTCTTTCATGGAAAAAACAGGCATCATCTAATGTGATATAAGTTGAGGTAGAAAGAAGTTTAGGGGTCTGTGATTTATCCCCCTCCTTATTTCTTTGTTCCTGGATTTATGCAGTTAAACTGTAATATTGTTGGAGCGGGACTGCCTCTTTGTGCAGTGTGAAGCCCTGTGGTGCTGAGCTGCTGAGGAGGTCTCCACAGCCACCCAGATACACGAAGCGGCGCTTCCTAAGAGCCATTCAGAGACCTCTGGGGAAAAGTAGTTGATGGAATTTCCCTACTGGCATTGGCTATGAAAGGGAGTTGCGTAAGGTGGCTGTGTGGAATACTCTTCTTCTGACAGCACTGCAAGAAAAAACGTCTTTTTCCTCCTAGTTAGTGGTGTTTGCCTAATTGGCGAAGGTTGATGCAGTGGCTTTTTTCTTTTCTTTCTTCCCCCCCTCCCCATGCTACAGATATACGTGGACTGCAGGGATTTCTCGATCAGGCCTCAAGACTGGGACTTGATGTATCATTACAGAAAGTGGACAGGAACATCAGCAGAGTCTTTGCCAACCTTTTCACTACCATGAAAACAGAAGAGCTGAATCGCTATCGGGACACATTGCGAAGGGCTATCTTGCTCCTAAGCCCACGGGGAGCCCAGACTTTTATTAATGAGGTCAGTGCAAGTTGTTTTTATCATCGACATTTCAGAAACTTATGTGATACCTTGCCATGTTTTCTGAAGTGATAGATTTTGACAATGCTGGTTGGTAAATGTCAAATAAGATTGTCGGACTCTAGTGTTGGAGAATTGAAATATCAGGTACTCCATGTAACCTGTACTGTGTGGCTGCTGCACGCGGCACAGCATGGGCCGGATAAGCACTTTCAAAATAATATACAGTTCTGTGGGGCAATTCTTTTCTTCTGGTTGTCTTCCATACCAATGCTTTTCACCTGGATTTCAACCACTGTCTGCAAGTTAACAGAAAGTCTGCTGTATTCTATTAGAAATGAAACATAATGTGCCTGGGAGAGTCACCTTTACTGTGGAAATGTCTAAATCCATGTTAAAGGGGCATCTTACTGATGTTTGGCAGGTGAATCACTGTGGTTTTTATCAAGTATGAAGTAGAAATTATACGTTTGTCTCTTCTTCTTAATGGTTTCTTGAAATCAACAAGGCTAATTAGGACAGGGAGGTAGCTGTTGGGCAAACTTGTAATTAATGTTGTGCTGTGGGCTAATTTTTGGCATTAATTAGTTTTATCCAGCTTTTTTAGTATTAAATAATTAATTATTTTACAGTGCTTTATATGCCAGAGTTGAGAACGAGAGTTGGATCCTCGGTAGAATTTCACATGTATTCATTAACTAAGAATTTGGCAAGGAAATAGGTGGGGGTTTTTTATTCTTTTTTTAAAATAACCAAGGATAAGACTGAACCAAGAAATTCAAATGTGGATGAGGCCTGTTTCCAATTATCAGTTCTATGGCATCAAAGCCTGCTAAATTAAAAAAAAGAAATCAAATTAGCTCATTACAGTTTTTTATAATATCTGCCTAAGTAAATGCTCCACATTGATGTTTATTGGTGATTTTTAAATTAATAGGGTAAATGTTATCATAAATAAATGAGGCAAATGTGTAGCTTGGGAAAGACTAAGTACAGGTATAAATTCTACTCATGTTTGTGCATACACAGGGATTTTCAGTACAGGAATGAGGGAGCACTTGTCCTCAAAGCGTGGTAACCTATACACAGCTCAGTGGGTTTTTTGCTTCATAGCAGGCCTCCAGAAAAAATACGCATTGCTTAGTTTTCCAGTACGTCCTAACAAAGCATGCAAACCAGGTATTAAAAAGACATCAACGTGTGTGCTTTATTGAGACCCATGCTGGGTAGGAGCTGTGTCCCCCTTCAGTGCACAAGGCTCCAGAAAGGTCCGTGAGAGTTACGTGCGTGCGCTGTCAGGACCCTGCAGGTCTCTCGAGTGTAGGGGCTCATGTATTAAACCGTTTTACTACTCACTTCACCTTAAAGAGTGTGTAGTATAAGCATTAAAGCTAATGATCTTGATATTTTTCCAGATCCCTGCAGGAGCTTAACTGTGGGCAGAGATGAAAATTAATTTATTTGGCAATCTTCCTATATTGAATCTTGATTGATTCAGAAAAGCTTTAAAAAAGAAAATTTTAATCTTAGAAAGGAACTCTCGAAAGAGTTGAGATGCGAGGCGCACTGTGTAGGGAAGAACGCTTCGCGAGCAGAGGCTGGGCTTACATTTTGTGGAAAGTTAGAATAACTGTGATTCCTCAATAGCTCAGTCAATAAGTGCAAGTAATTATCTACTGCACAATTTCAGACAGTCTAGAAAACAACCGTCATCTTAAACAAAATGCTCATTCTTACATAATTTATAGAAATACGTTATTCACAACATGCAGCAGGAAGTGCCTTCAATGGGTTTACATATTTCCAAAGTTAGTAAATATTTTGTGCAATAGGTACTATATAGCTGTATGCTGACTAGCAGTATTATGAATCCGGCTCTGCATCTTGGAAGTTGTTTGAGGTTTTAAAACAATTTCCCTTTTCAGTTTTGGGGAAAAAAAAAAAAATCTAGGTCTCTTAAAAAAAAAAAAAAGGCAAACATAAGTAGATAAATAGTAACCTGAGAACAAATTTGAAGACTTTATTTTTAAATTTTGGGTATATTTATTTTCATATTTTCTATTTTAGGTCAAGTTACAAATAAGAACAAAGAGGAGAAATTGGGTTTAAAGCTTGGTTTCTGTAAATTTCTGAAAATGGAAAATTCCATGTGAGAGAAAGGTTTGTTGTTAAGATTTTGAGGTTTGCTGAGATGATATTTTGTAGCAGGGGAAAAATATATGAAAAACTTCAACTAGATCTTATTAAAGTCTACTGGCTAACAATAATGTAGCTTCATACAAAACAGGCGTTGCACACAAACCCTTCTGTGGAATGCAGAACAAAACCAAGAGACTTTCTTGGGTAGTGTCTGGATTATGAAGCCTGATATGAATGGTTTTAACAAATTTTTCTTAGCAGAAGTCATAGACATCAGCCATTGGAAGCTGGTACAAGATTTATTTTGCCTGTTTCGATATTGCAAGTGGCGTATTTCTCCTGCTAAAAATATGCACCCAAATTTCAGCCTCGCTTATCTCCTGGGTGGGCCAGAGAGATCTCATCTGACTTTGGATGCAGAGAGTTAGAGGACTCTGACATCTCATAGAATCTGGAAAACTTTTCACACATAACTCCTCAATTTTAGGATTGTTTCTTTAATTTTCGTTTAGGCATCATTTTCACTTTACTGGCTTAGTATCTTCAATGCCTGGTTCTGTTGTTTTAAACTTACTGCAGCTGATATTACTGACGTTTCATAGGTGTTCAAGGTTTATTGTTCTTCTGTGAAACTGCTTTGACTGTAAGAATAGAGAGACGGAGAGAGGAAAAAAAAAATGTTTTCAATGGTATAGGTATAAACATGGAATCAGCCTTTATTCAGAAAACAGAAGGTAGAGGTTTTTATAAAATATTACCTACCCTAGGTTTCACATTAAAAGGTCACTTTTTGGATTACAGCAAACCTAATCTGAAGAAAGTGTGTCCCTCCTTAATCATTTTGAGGTAAATGTTCCCTTCTCCATCTGCAAAAATCTCCAACCTATTTGGCCTGGTACCATTGTTCGGTTTATATGCAAAAGCAGTCTCAATTTTAACGGGTATGCATGTAACAGCAAAAATGATTTTATATTTTGAAGAGTGTGATCTCCTTGCAAGGCAATACATAGAAATAAATGAAGAAGAACTCGTAATTCAGAAATGGGAAGGAGATTTATTACTTTCAGCTGTTTAGTCTCTCTGGCCCGGACACGGGATCTAAGACTCTTTGGGACAGCCGGGTTTCACCTGCCTCTTCCGCTTACCAAAGGGTACACTTTTTTGTATATTTGTATGGATTGCTTTTATCATTAAGGGCTGTGCACTGCGTAGCGACATGAATACATGGAAAAACCGTTCAAAGAGAGGTGACAAAAATGATGAAAGTATAGGAGAGCGTGACCTATGAAGACAGGTCTCAGGAACGCGCTATATACAGCCTGCCGAAGGGAATATAACTGACAAATACTTGAGAAGAAACATGAGAGGAGGAGGAGGAATTAAAGGCGATCATGGGTGGTCTGACAGGAAGTAATGACCTGAAGCTAAACAGGGAATGCTTTCTAACAGGGAGGTCAGTTAGGCAGTGTGAGAGCTCGGCAAGAGAGGTCAGCGGGGCGGCGTTCTTCAGGGTGTTGGAGAGTTCACTAGACAAAACACTTCAGTAACTTAGTCTAGCAGTCTTTCCTGAACTAGTCTGAAGGATGTTCTAGGTGACCTGGGGGTCCTTCTGAAGACATATCAGGAAACGTTCATTGTGTGAATTAATTCAGACTTTGCACATTTTGTATACAAGATATTTGAAGAGGAGGAAGGGATCTTCCAGTTCAGTGTTTCTCGTTTCCTATTGCAGATGCTCAGTGACTGTTAGCTGTGGAGGCTTTTTTTTTTCTTTCTTCACAGATATTATTACCTTTACTTTTGAAAACCGGTAAAATGGAGGCTGTAACACAGTTGCACGAGGCTATTGATTTGAAAAGAAATTCTTTGCTTTACATAACCTTTAAGTCAGTCTTAATTTTTTTTTTTTTTGGCAGCCTCACTGAAGTGCAAAATATTTCTGTTTAGGCGCATCTTTGAAAATGATATCGTTAGTTGTGAGTCTATCTTGCCTTGTAAGCTAGTAGGCTTCCTGCAATAAGGTTGCTAGTATATATGCATACCACTGCAGCATACCAGCTGAAAGCAGAACTCTTTGCATGCCGAGTAAACAAGTTAAAAAAATAAATAAATAATAAAAGAGAGCAGATTAATTGCATTAAAAATTCGTACTAAAACACTGTATCATTACAGCAGGGTTATCCGAATCACTGCAATTCCAATCTCAGCTGAACATATAAACTTCCAGAATAACACTGAGTTTGTTAAATAGTTGTAATTTATCTCTGCCCTGTTCATGTAGTCAGCTCTGTGCCCTCACTGGAAAGCAAAGACTGTTTCTCATTTACCCTAGTTAATGTCAAAAGTTCTGACTGGTTCTTTAAAAAAGAAAAGATATTCTGCGTTGGGGACCATTTCACACTGGTTTGTGGCCTTACTTCATTCCCGGCCATTGCGGCTGCTCAGTACCTTACTCCCAGCTGGCACTTCTTTGTGAACAACGCTCCAGCCTTCTCTTTCCCTTCTGCAGTTGGTGACATGCTATTACTTGACTGGAATTGCAGGAATTATTTATGGCATCTTGAACAGCCTGTACCCACAAGCAATTGTATGAAATGGTTTTTCATAGGAAGCAAGAACCTTCAATTTTCAGAATTTAACAGGAAAAGTGTTTAATACTAATTTTCTGGCACTTGGCATTCATATTGGCATATATCTCCTATTTATTTTGCAAATGTTCAGCATATTAGTCTGTATATCTGTTTTATATACAGTATTTAATCATCTTGAAATATCGGTGAATAATTTTGGGAAAAAAATATTATGCCTCTTCTGTTTTTAGAAGGCAATTTATTTGTTTAAAAAGCTGGTAGTGATTTGTGAGTGCTGGTAACAGAACTGTAGAAATAATACTTTCTTCTTTCCATAGTTCAAGTTAAATGATACCCCCCTTATTTTTTGTAAATCCTCCACTGGTTTTCTATTTCTTCCTCTGAGCTAAAACCTTGTCTGCTATTGCTGACATTCACAATACAGGAGGACTTTTTGTGCGTAAAGAGAATTATAATTATTATTAAAACCCAAGCAAACCTCATTAAACTACTAAAAGCCAACTGAAAGAAGCACGTTTCTTTCCATTAGGCCAAAAAACCCCCCAAAACTCTCCCGGATTATGTTTCATCATGATTAATCTAAGCTATGGGATCACTGTGAGAACATGTTTGGAACAATCATTTAAATATATATGTTGTTATGGATTTGTAGGCACTGTGAAGAGGAAAACAAAATCATGATTTGGTCAATAAATGACTTCATGAATTGCCTACATAGCTTTATGTAAATGACATTCTTTTGACTGCTGCAGGTATGTTTAAAGTGACAATCATTTTAGACATCTCTTGTTTGACTCACTGGTACTGTTGCATCTGATATTGAACGTGAATGTTGAAATCATGAGAAACATAAGGCTTGCATCCAATTTTGTACATCTCTAACAATAACTGGTAGCAGTTTTGTGAGGCACTGTGGGTCAATTGAGAAAAAAACATGGAAATTGAGTATATTGGCAAGAGTTACAGAAAGCCCTTATAAGTCTAGAAACTATTTTACTAGCAGCCTTACTGAGTCCCTCAGTGTCAGTAATAATGTGCCTGGTCTGAAGGAACTAGATTTTTCAGCTCATGTTTTGAATCTGATGACTGGGCACTTATACATAGGAGATCATTTATTTTTAAATGTCATTAAATCTGTATGTACAGGAACTGGGCGTTCCTCTTGCTCCAAATGCTTAATCCTCAGTGTACTCTTGGGTCCTTGTTTCATTGCAGGTGTTCAGTTGCTAAAACATGACTCAGTTCCTAAAAATTTTGCTGCTGTCTACAAGTAAAGATGTCAGGTCTGAAGGAAACCGGGTCAAATATCTGGTTGACAAAAGTGTTGAAATATTTTAAATTAACTTTAATTGTCTCATGAGCTTCATTAATTTTCATTTCTTGTTGTTTTTCATTACCTAATTTTCTTTTTTTCATTCTATTTGTTAATTTTCTCATCCATTATATTTTATCTTTCCTCAATCTCACTGTTAAATGTGGAGTCTGAACAGCACGGTGCCAGGTAAGCCTGTTTACATGGGAGGGCCCTGAAAAAGCTGACATGTCCGTACAGTGGAAGGCAATGGGATGCAGAGACTGACATTCATGTCTGGGAAGCAGGAGCTGCTGTTACTGCACCGTCGTGTCAGTGTTCGTGCGTTTCTCCTTCCAGTGTAACCCCACGTTAACACAGCCAGTTCCAGAAGTAGCTCTCTGCAGAGATTTAACCTCAAGACTGGGGGGATTCTGGCTGTCAGAGGGGCTATATTAAAAGGGTTTTTTTTCTTAAGGAGCTATTAATGACTGGAAAACACAGAAATGTTGTATTGGGCCACATTCGGTTCACCTTCTTTAGTGCAGGCTTTAATAGCATCCAGTATCCACTTCTCTAAGAGCTGAGGCAGGGCAACTCGCCAGTGAGCACTAAAAAAACCAAGGCTGCCAAAAACTAACCCCACCTTCATCTACTCCTTCATGGCTGTTTTTTCCAATTTATTTTACTTCAGACTGTTTGACTGGCTCCTGGAATATTGTGCAATTTAAAGATAAAGATAGTATATATATATATATATTTTTTTTTAATGTAATGGAAAGTTAAGTTAAATACTCTAACATACCTGTGGTCATTATAGTACATAAATACATGCAAAATGTTTCTATACAATACTGCAAATCTGCAGATTACTTTATCATTCCCAGCAAGGATAATTTTCTGCAATTTAGGTATAATTTACCAGAAAGCAGAGATTATTAATTAATTATGGATGATTAATTGTAAAATATGCTCCTGCATTTGTGTTTCATCACTATACCAGTGTTTGCCTATTGTAAGACACTAGTAGAAGCAGTACGGGCACATGAGTAAATGTGTGTTTGCCTTACAAAAATCAGAAAAAAGTAATGGCCGTACAAAAGCTATTTGCCATCTTCCAGTTTTATTTTTTCATATACATTCAGTGAATTGTTCAGCTTACTGTGCTAGGGCAACTTGACTTTGAAGATTATAAAATACATACTGCAATTATTGTATGTTCAGTTTTTGGACCTGCAACACCAGCATGTACATGCCATAGCTACAGGTTGACTTTTTCCATGGACATATCTACAAGCGTCTCTAAGCACAAGCATTGACTTGGAGTACAGGGTTTTGTGCAGTCGGCCAGTCATCTCCCTTAAAATACACTTCGACTTGGTGTTATGGATTAAGAAGATCACTGACTCCTTCCATGAGTTGTTTCAGAGGTTATAGGAGGTGGCCATTTATCCTTAGAAGGGATGAGTAATAATTGCTAATAATAATTTGCACCTGCTTCGCATATTTTCACAGGAGGTTTTTAATCACTTTTAGTAGGTGAATTAAAATTATATTTACCCAAGACTTATTTTTAGTTTCAAACTAATTTGGAAAATTATTTAAGCCTTCACTAATTGCTTGCTGCTTACAGTATAGCGCTGTCTGTGTGTGAGATAAAAGCTTGGGCAAGATTTACCTTGGTTTGAGAAGATTAATCCCAAGCAAGGTGTCCTAGGACTGATGCTCTGCTTCTCTGAAACTTATTTCTATGTCAGGGAAGCAATGTACAGCGTAGGTGCAAGGGTTAGCTTCGTTGATGCAGCGCTGCCCAGCGTGTAGGAGGCAGTGCTGAATGTTATGACCATTTCTTTATGGCTCAAAGCGTAGAGGTCTGAAAAGAAAACCAAAGTAGAGGCTCAGGGAGCTGTCTGGAAATGTAAGGGAAGAAATATTTGGGAACCTTGTTCATCAAGGGCAAGCAGTTAGATATGATTAAATTAAGCTTATAACTTGAGACAGTGTGGTAACTGTGCAATAAGATTGTCTTTTCCTCAGGCAAAGAGTGTTCTGTGTCAAACGAATGGAGTAGTATATCATCAGCATGAAGCATTATGTGTCAGTTCCTTTATTTACCTTTGTACCTTGGAGGATGGAAAATACCTTAAAAATTAGCACAGATTTAAGAGTTGTTTTGAAAAAGAGAGTATAGTCCTATGCTAATAATTTTTCCTATTGCTGCTGTTAGTACTGGTGCTATTATAACTAGTATGCTTGTTACACTCAAGTGTCTAGTTATGAACTGGGATGTGGCTTTACCAGGTGCGGTATGGATTTACAGCATGCAAAGGGTGACAGACAGATAGCCGGGGAGTAAAAGGGATTGATGATGAATGTTGTTCAATTACAGAAATAGCGTCCTCGTACCAGGATCTTATTATGGGTAACCTGGAAGATTGGAGTAAAAAGTATATGATGTTGGAAGTGAAGATAGTTAGCATATCTTTGATGTGACAGGCAACAAGGGAAGTATTGAAGCAGTGTGAAGAGATGGGCGAAATGATCAAAGCAAGTGGTTAGAGACCTTCTTTGTAGCAGAATTTTCAGAAAGATATGAGAGACTCTTGCAACTCTTAAGGTTGGAAAGATGAACTTTGTGGTAATCAATATGTAATGTCATCAGAGCTGGGAAAGGAGTTTTCACATTAGAGATGGGTAAAGAGAACTGTTTCTTAGAAAGGTTATGTGTACTGAATCTGCAAGATTTTGGGCTTATCCTGGATGAGAGGCTTTGAAAGAAGTAAGAGTCAAAGACAACACTTGTATTGCAGTCCAAATTGGCAGGTCTGATGTTCTAGCTGTCCATTTTGACTGAGAAAAAGGATTTCCTTTCCCTGAAGGGAGAGGGTTGAGAAATCTCATTATCCACACAAAGTTTATCAGGGTATCCAGAAAGCAGGCTAAAAATTTAGACTGAACAGAATATGAAAAATGTGTCAGAGAAGTACATCAAGATTCATCAGCGTGTGAATGGCAGTGGATTTCTTTGCTGGTTTGCTTGTGGGATGAAGTTAGTGTAAAGAGAGGAGGTTACAAGGTGAATGGGAGTGGGACCCTCCTTGGGAACTTGAAGAATATCACAGGAAAGTATCCCCTGGAGAGGCTGTGCTGAAGGAGTGGCATAGGAGGACACACAGAGAAGTGCTGGTTTATCCTGGTTTATCAGGAAGAAACATGATCAGCTGTATTAAAAATATCTGGCAAGTTAAAGAGAGGAGAATAACAATTTTAGAGTTTGGCTAAGAAAAGCAAACATCAGTAGGAACTATTTCAGTTGAGTGTGGAAGGTAGAAACCAGAATGAAGAGAACTTAGAGACCAGAGGAGAGGGTTCAAGGCAGTGTATGTGAACCATGTGTTAAAGGGTCTGTGGGTAGCAGGGAGAGGGAGAATGGGGTGGTGGGTATAGGGCCATGAAGGGTGTGAGAGAAAGCAGGGCTCCAAAATACTTTCTGGCTTCAGGGAAGACAAATGGGATAAGAATAATCTACTTGAAAGGTAAATAAGGAGATGTTCTAATTCTTAGAATGGCAACTGTACGTAAGGTGTCTTCAAAGGTACCGGGGACTGGAAGGCATTGCCCATATGGAGCGAAGAGAGAGGCTGGCAGTGGCAGCAGTTTATCGTGGGCTGGGCTTACATCATCTTTTTGGATGGGCAGCGTGTGGTCTCCAGAGTGACAGACTAGGGTTTGGCCCTGTTTGTCTTTGCTGTTTTCTTCACTAAAACAAACAAGCAACAAACACAGGGAGTAAAATCTCTGCTGCCTACTGATACACAGCTTTCCAATGTTTGGAGGACAGCACAGGAAGCAACTGCATATCTGATAGGAACTGCAATGTGCAGAATTCCTTCATATCAATCTTGTAGTGAAAGGAGATATTTTTCTAGGTTTTGGGGTCATTTCCTTTGCAGTGTGAGTGCTAAGGGACTAAAAGCAGCTCTGATAGTGTCCTCTGTGGGGCAGAACATAAACTCTGTGTCATAAGGACAATTTCTGATAGAGCTTTAGTTTTTAGTAATGTCTTTTTACTGGAAAAGTCTTTATATTGAAATTTTCATAGAAGGAAATATAAGCAGGTTTCTGTACATGGATTTGCTGTTTTTGGCATTGTTTTTGTTCACTGCTTGTTCAGGGTTTTGTTAAGATACATTTTCACAACCTTTTTTCAAGGATCACTTTTCAAGGTTGATCTCTTTTTGTTGAGGCAGGTACCTAATGATTATCCCTACAGAACATAAAATGTGGAGGGAAAGGATTATTAGTCCCTTTTTTTCCAGCTGGGGCATGGGGGTACACAGAAAGTAGGCAATTTACTGAGTTCACACGAAATGGGGACTGAACTTCTAAATGTCAAACCAAGAACTTGCCCAAAAGGTCATCCTTTCATTTGATACTGCCAGGTATGTCTTTGCCACCATTGACCCCTGGTTGTTTCATTTGACAGAACTGATAGTCCTGTCACTCCAGCGATCCTTTTGTCAGACATGCAGCCTTTAACCCATACACACTGTGTCAAATATTAAAACTCTCTTTGAATAGTGCATGTTGGCTTTAGTTTCAGATAAATAATGCAGCTTGCACATACAGTCCTACAGAACCTTTAAAGAGTTGCTTAGGTAACTTTGAAAATCTGTGTTTTATGTGCTGAATTAAGCCCTTTCATTGTAATGGAGTTATAGTTTGCTATAGACCATGCTCTGTGAATGAGATCAATTTGTTTGGCACTGACCCATCCATTCAACTTGAAGCAATCAGGTTTAAAAGCTTTGCACTTTATTAATGTGTGTGCAAAGAGCAATTGGATTCCAAGGACACTCTTTAGGAAAGCACCTTGAGTGATTGGTCTTGATATATAATTCATATTTTGCTTCCAACTTTCCAAAGGAAAAAAATCTTGTTAAAATTATTTTTAGATAATATTGAAAGGGGAAAAAACCCAAGGCTTGAAATATGGACAATGACTTTGTGTGTTTAATGAAGTATATTGACTTGAAAATATTACAAGTTCCTCAACATGTTTTTCTATAACATTATTAAAGACAATAGAGGGTATTTTGAGATGTACATTAGCACATTTAAAGAACAAAACAAAAATCATAACACCATGATGTTCGTTTTCTAAACTGTACCAGCATTCAAATATTTTAAAAATCAACACCAGTTCTGAATGCTTCTTGATTTAAAGTCAGAACAATCTAGCAAATACAGCACTTCAGCCTGGATACAGTTACAAATACTTAATAAATGTATACAGTTCAAGTCAGACTCATCCCTGACGGCTCGCAGAACCGAGAGGCACCCTAACACGGGAAATGTCACCACGTAAATAAGACGGTTACATCATTCAAGCCAAAGAAGTAGTGGAAGTGTCTGATTCGGAGAATGTGTGGCATGCAGGAGTGCGGGGAAAAAATACCAAAGAGGCGAAACTGGGATAAAAAGAGGACCTTAGGATCTTGATGCCCAGACTTCTTAAATCTTTGGGAATATATGGCTGGGGTTCTCACTGCCTACTTCTGGCATTAAGAGCCCAAAGTGTGAAACAATTCTGCGAACACCACGATTGAGCTCTAGGTAGCTGTCATGCACGTAGGATCCTGTGCGCCAGGGCACCTCCTATGTCAGCAGCCAGAACATCCTCCATCTTCCTTGGGGAAAATTTTCTCATAATGTATTAATCTGTCTAGAATAATGGAGCTTTGCTTTTTTTCAGTGTTTTTCTAAATAACTTAAGAACAGAGTTTGCATAAGATTCTTCAGAAAGGTTCGCACAGCCCAAACTCTTGGAGAACCAAGTGAATCTCAGGTTCCTGGTTTGGATACTCATAACTTCAGTTTCTGTTTGCGTCTAGAACTTTTTCTCTCTTTCTCACTATGTTTGAATATGCTTTATACTTTTTAAAAATGTATGTCTGGATTTCAATAGGGCTACTATTTTCTGTGGTTAGGGATTTTAAAAGCCTTTAAAATAATACTACCCATATAGTTTTTTTATAGGAAATGTCTGTCCAAAGATCATCTAATTTTCACCCAAGCAGTTTTTTATTTTATATATATCTCTACATAAAAAAAAGTTATAGTTAACTACTTAATAGACCTAATTAATAATAATTGTATTTAACCTCAAACATGTTTGAGTAAAATGTATATGCTTATGTAAAATAATACATAATAATATGTGTATTGTATGTATTATACACACACAACACTTGCATATGATGCCATACCTAGGTCAGTCACTTAAGGAGGAATTTGTGTGTGTGGAAATGTGGAAGAACAGAAAGTAAATGTTTGTGTTCCGTGCAGCTGGAGAAGAAAAGTAGAGATACTGGAGCAGAAATGAACCAAAGTTCTTCAGAGTTGTTCTGTTTCAGCTCATTGAGAACATTCACGTTTCTGATACTTGCAAATAGTGTCAACATCTTTCAGCATAAACTAGGTGGAGAACTGTATCTTTAAAAGCCTGTTGGAACTGGTTATTATTTCATGCAGGGCACTTGCAACACTGACCAAAGGGAACAGACACAGTGTAGAAAACCCACCTCACTCAGGCTGAATTTTTCGTGAATGGTGAAGACACACAGAGTAAAATGAGATAAGGTCAAAGCCTGAATACAAGAGGGAGCATGGAAAATCCCTCCCCAGTGCTGGCATCCCCACAAACAGCAGAGGTCTCTTGGGGAACGTGGGGAGTGCTTCGGTGTGAGCGACGAAGTCAGCCAGGCATTGGTCCCAAGAGAATCCATAGTTTAATGGTAACTTGTAATTTGTGGGATGTTGTGATCCCAGTTGAAAAGGAAAACAAACCTGAATGAAACGGGTGAGTTGAAGTGCCAAAGCGTCGACAAATTTGGGAATAACCTGAGGCTGAAGAGTCGGTTTTGCCGTTTTGAGGCTTGTCCTCCTGGTGTCTGTAGAAGAAAGCCTTAGCTGGCTACTTGTATTTAGTGGTTAATAAGGATATGAGAGGGAGTCGCAAGCTCTATAGTCCTTTAAGTAGAAAATCTATAAGCATGTTTATATCAGCCTGGCTAACTGGAGACCTTGGGCTGCTCAGAGTGGCTGCCTTACATGTCAGGAGTATAACAGTCACGTTGATGTTCCCACAACATGGCGTACACATAATCTTTATCTCTGTTCTGGCTTTTGCTACTTTGAAAAATGAAACGCAGCTTTTCTAGCCAGAGAATTAATGTCTTTCTCTTGTTATTTTTATTTCACTCCGCTTTCAAATGTTTCCCTTTGTGATAAATTTAACTCATTACTTGTGATAAATAGATTAAGAGTTTAAGAGATCCTAACAGTAAATAATAGTGGTGCTGATGTTAAAATGAGCTACATAGGCTCGTAATGAGATATGTTTGCACTGTAGCAATTGCTAATCTAAAATTAGAATTAAGAGTACATATAAATCTTTACAGGGAGGTAATGACCCAGTTAAACAGTTGCTGTATCAAGGTGCTTTGCTTATGTATAAAGCTGAAGTCAATTCTTTTTACCTTGACCAAAAATTTGTCAAAAAAAAAAAATCTCCCCCAAACTACTGAAGCTTTTATCTTGACTGCTGTAATTAAAAGTGAACACTTAGGTCCCATCTGTTTCACCACATCACTGGAGCTATGGACACTGTCAGTGGCCATGGGCAAATGGTTAAATCAAGAGGCTATCAGGAAGATCTACAGCGTAAAAGCACCCCCCAGTTTCCCACTCAGCTCATTCATATCGATTTGCAAATGAATCTGCCTGTTTGTTTATTGGAATCGCTGTTACTTCAGCAAATTGTTCCAGCCAAGATGCGGCAGCTTTCCAAGGGCTCTGGATTTCATTGTTTATCGCTGTCACTTGCTTGTGGAAGGACCAGGAACACTAGCAATGAGGACTTGTAATAACAAAACAACACCAACTGACCAAACAAAGTGTGAGTTAGAAAAGTACTTTGGTACTGAAGGTTTTAAAACAACTAAATGAAGCTGAAAGAATAAGAATGCAGCAATGTTTTAACTGTGTTTTAATAAAGGTAAGACAACGTAGTGTGGGAAATCAAAGCCACTGCTTTTGCTAATGCTTGTTGTTTACTGGTTAATATAAGCAGTCCTAAGAAAGATGCTTATCTTCTAGATCAAGACTAGGGAGATGGAAACTCTATTTGCAATAGATATAATTATATGGATATTTCAGGGATAACTCCTTCCTATCGCAGGAAAACTGTGACGATAAAAACCAGTAACACTCAAAGACCAGACAGCAAAGTAACAAGAACAAGACAAACTAAGTGGATGGAGAGTTTAGACGACTGGTTAAGTCAGATGGTTGTTGGAACAGAGTCAAGTCAGTGTCTTGGGTTTGAACTATCCATCTAATGAGTATTTGAGAATACTTTGAAAACAGTTTTTGTCAATCAATGAATTCTTCAGCTATTAAGAATGACCAATTTCCATACAGCCTGTTAGCATTCTGAGGGCAATTAATGATTCCGAAGCACTGCCCTTCTGAACATACCTATTTTATTGTTGTGCACATTTTGCCTCAGTCTTGTGTTATTTTCCCTTGGTCCTGAGCAAGAATGAAGAAAAGGGAATAGGGTTTGTCTTTTAAAAAGCTGGGCAAACTAACGTCATCTGTATGTGAGACACGAGAGAGAGAATGGAATAGCGGAGTGCCGCATTTGTCTTGCCCTCGTTCAAGTAGTGACATTTCCGCTCATCAGCTGAATCTTCTACAGAATGTCAGAATCTTATTGAAGGAAACCCCATCCAAACTCCCTCCCGCTCTTTGTTGCTTTCGACAAGAGTACATGGAGTCCTTTTATGTGCAAGACGACTATGTCAAAATGGCTGGTTTTGTGCATTTCCTGCTGCTATTTATTGGCAGGATGGCTTCTAGAAGGGTTAAAGTAGAGTCTATTCATCCAGAATTCTGGCAGCAAAGGTACCCAGAGATTTGGTGCCAGTCCCCTTATTTGAGCTTGACCTTGCTTTCCTCTTGGTGCTCCCTGCATACACTGCCTCTGTTCCAATGCTAGAATATTTTTGGTGAGAATCTGGGTTCAGCTGAGTTTGCATGAGAGCTCAGCCACCTCTGCAATTCTGTGCTTAACCTTTTGAGATTATATAATGCCCAAAGAGAAATGCATGGTGTCTTTTCCTTCCTGGTTGGTAAGGCCCTAAAATGGGTGATGTTCTAGGTGGCCAGAATTAAGTTTTTATTTTCAAATACGGTGAGTTTGTAGGTTTTTTGAAGAATAATCTCTTGTACTTTCTTGATTACAAGCAATGATTAGCTCCTGAGAAAGATTAAATATTTCCACTTTGTTTTCGCTAAGCAATCTCAAAAGCCATTTATTGTGAATATACAAGAGTAACACAAACTGTCAGTATTTCACAGTAGTTGTCTAACAGTCAAAACAAGTTGCAGATTTTCTGTAAAAATCTGGAAGAACTTCACTTATTCTTTCTCTGATTTTTGAGTCATGTCATAATGGTATAAACCCAAATGAGTGCATCTGTTGAAATTAAGAAATGTATTATTATTTTTTTGTATTATGTATTATATAGTTATTACAAAAATAACTATATTTGACACTTTTGACACTATGTAACTTAATCTATTGGTTTGAGACAATGAGCCATGTTAGATTCCCTCCCCCCCCAATATTCTAACTCTACATGACAGGATTTCATTGTATATTCTATTCTTATAGGGACAATCCTTCTTTTGATGTTGTTTTGTACTGAGTGATCACAGACTTCAGATTTAAACACTTGCTATGCAAAATACATGTCAGTATGGGTCAGCCAGGTTACCACTGGCTACAATTTTTCTGCTACATGCTGTCATATTCTTTGCCTTTAGTTAAGAAGCTCTTATAAAAGGTATGAAGTCTTGCTTTCCCTTGATTGCTTCAAATAATTTGTTTCCGCAGCTGATCCTTGGGTAACGCGTGTTATGATCAATACAAGCACAAGGCTCCAACACGTTGACGCTGCTGAAAATGGCTTTTGGAAAGAAAATTTTGGTTGATAGGTTGGGTTGTTCATAACAACATTCTGTTAGAGCCGTGTTATGGTATCTCCATCTTTTGTATTGCAGTAGTGGTGTGTGTGTGTTCATATATACACAAATGATTATTTGAAATCATTATTATTACACTCTCTTGAATGAAAATGGTGACCTAGTGGTGTCTAGACAATGGACAATTGCTTCTACTGCCTCTTTGCTAAACTGCTAGCCATTTTCTCCACAGGTATTTTAAGTTTCCGGAGGTGCCTGTGCTCTCTGTTCATCTCTTAGGGCTCTTATGTTAGTGCTCAGTCTACAGGTCCTCCTGTTCCGCACGTTTGCCTGAGTGCAGGAGCCCACAGGGCACTGTTCCATAGACCAAGTTCAATCTCCTCTGGTTCTTAATGCAGCAAAAGAAATTTCTAGCCCCAAGAAAAGCGAGTTTTCAATTTTATGGTTAATTTTTTTAAAAGGTGTGTTTGGATGTATAAAAATGAATATGGGCACCTGTTTAAAAGCAAAATTAAAAATAAACAGAAAACTACCTGTCTTCCCTCTTTTAAATAAGCAATGTGAAAGTTTTTCAAATCTTGTGATAAAATCAATACTTTCCTGTGGCATTGTGTCCCTGCTCAGAGTCTCTGGCAGTGTATGTGTCTTCAGAAAAACAGGCTCCACCATACCATGTCACCAGGCTCCTAATGTCCAGTGCCCCAGTTAGGCTAAACAAGATGTAGAATGGCAGTGAATCTTAGTGTATCTATGGAAAGTGGAAATTGCTACTTTTCTACCTGGTCTTTATTAGGCTTTTGAAGTGCTCTCCATCGCTCTTTCCAAGTGCATCACTGTTATTCGATGGCAAAACAAGGTCTCTATAGACTGGGGTACAGGTGAGGGCTGTCTTCGTCTTCTCAAAGTAGAAGAAAGTCTAGTCAAAGGGAACTCTTAGACATCTATGTAAAGAGCCTTCTGGTTGTGTATTTATTGCATTTTTCTTCAAAATAAGAGCAGCTTTTTTTCTGAGAGCAAGAAAGGAGCTGTTTTTCCTCTATTCTCCTGACACATTTCCAAACCTTTTGGGAGCAAATACTTGAAAAAAAACCCAAACCTGTCTGTGCATCAAAGCTAAAATCAGACCTCATGGGATGGTAGCAAAAGGGAAAGTATAAAGATAAGAATTAAGAATGTGCTGATGATGGTGCTTGGTGATGCTTAAAGAATAAGTTGAAAGCAGATTGAGGAGCATCAAGAAAGGCTTGCAGGGTCACAGGATTTTGTTAGAATTGGGGGAATGATCCCTTTTGGGATCAAGAAATGCTGCCTGCAGATTCATAAATCTAATATTTGTGTTCTCTCATCTCTGTTGAGGGGGCCAGCAGGATTAAATGGGAGGCTAACTGCCTAAACAAGGATGAATTTTACCCTTGAGGCCACAGAGCTCAATGGAAGTCCTAAAACGTTGATACTGAAAATAGTGATACTTGTTTTGTGTAGAATACAGTAACATTACTACAGATGAAGGAATATTTGGTAACATGCATTGATGCCTAAGAGCAAATGTGCCATGGAGGGAGAGGGTTCAACAAACGTCCTGAATTTTCCCAGCCTCTGCTTGTCCCATATATTTGAATGTTGCTTGCACTACTGTTCTGCTATATTTTTTATACAATTTTTCTTTTAACCTAAAGCGTTGAGAGGGCATACTTATGAAAAGGAAATGCTAAGTTTGGAGACAGCATGCAGGGACTTGTATTTGGGTTGTGGGAGTCTTTTGGCTTGCCTTGTAAGCCCTGGTTGTATCTACTTAAAATATTTATGAACAAATAATGAATTTTAAATGCAATTTAGTGAGAACAGTTTGAGTTAGCTGCTAGTTCTGCCAGTAAATAGTAAATTTCCTTTAAGATTACCAAATGAAGTATAATACAAGCTATTAAAAATGCTACCAATAGAAATCTAGTTCATTAGCTACGTTGCTAAGGCTACAAATGAGTTTCCTCAAATTCGTAAGCAAGTTCTATGTACGTGTGTATATAGAACGGAAAATCTACTTTTGTATATTGGCTATAACTGGACATAATGAATGTAATGTATATCGTCATCATTTTCATTAAATAGTATGAATATAAGTATATAGTATGAATTTGTATGTATGGTCTATAATATTTATATATTTTGAACGTATACTTACAACCAGACTCATAAATTAGGTGTTGGGCATGTAATTACCCTCTTATTCAAATACTGTGCATTTAGACAGTTTATCAGTGTTGTTAGAAAGTTGTACAAACAGCAATATATACAATTTTTAATGCAATTTAAAAGAAAGCCTCTGTATTTGTGTTTTGGGTAAAATGCCTGCTGTCAGCAAACAAGCCACATTTCCAGACATCTTTAATGAATGGTATCTTGCATGTCAAACTGAAAAGGCACAAACCCACCTTAATATTTGTCAAAGTCTGGGATTGTAAGGAGTAAGGTGGAAGAGGGAAGTACTAACTGAGAAAGGTAATGGCGTCACTGCATGGTTTACTTGGATGTGTCTGTTGTTATATGTCTGTGGTGGTTCTAGATTTCCTTGGTCTTTGTCTAGGGACCTCATTATTTGTTTTCTTGATTTAATTTTCTTTGCATTATCTGACCTGGAGAGATTTCCCAAGCCTGCCTCTCCATGCTTGCGCTTTCTTAGCGTACTTTGATTTTTCTATGAAGCTACATAGTTTTAAGAAAATCTTCTACTTCAGAGTATTGGTAGAGCAATCAATAAATGCAGCCAGTAAAGTGTTCTATCCAATAAAATACACGAGTTTCGGTAATGCACTGTTTTATTTTATTTTCCTCTGAAATTTGGTTTCTAGAGTTATACCCTCTCTGAATTTATTCCAATGTTCATCTTCATTTCCTTAACTGTGCAGCTCTCAATTGTTTTTGCTTTGGAATAATGCCTTAGCAGAGTATAACAGAGACTTCCATGTTTTGTTTGTCTGATTGGATCTCAAAATTGGCTGGATGATTCTTATATATAGGATCAGAAATGGTTTTAGACATGAAAATGCTACTTTTGGGGTAAGTAGACAATTGAAAAATGTTAAGAGCTCTACTTAATGGCATGCCTCTCATAAGAAATTGATAATAACTGTTTAAGTTTATATTAATTTATTATTTTCATACATAGGATCAGATATTTTCTGGCATTAGATGTCAAAAACCAAAAAGCCAACATAAAGTTGTCGTAAATGTATTGAGCTATCTACAGAATGTGTGAAGAGAGTGCTAGAGACGTTTCATACGTTTTGTTTTACTGTTTTACTTTAGTAAACAGTAGAGTGTTTTTTCTTAATGAGAAAGTTGATAGCTAGATTATACTAAACTAAATTAATCTCTGATTTAACCTCATGGCTTGTTATTTCAGTTTCTTCCATGACTCATTAGTTGCCCTGCCTGCAGTAGCTCAGCTAGGTCTCAGGAGAAGCAGATCAATAGAAAATACTTAGATGCACAGCTGTTTACGGATATAGCTGTCTCACATACGTGTAATTTTGAACATTAGTGTCTTTCAGGCCTTTCTATCACTTGTTTGATTTATAGCAGTGCTATCATTATTTCATATTCTTTCAACAATAAAGTGCAGTTCAGATGTTTTATCTGTTTCTAAGTGAATGTTGCAGGCTTTGCACTGGTTTTACTGTAGCTTCTGAGAAACTGGGGAGCTGGACTGTTGACTTAAGCCAAGAGGACTGGCTGGTTTACAACCAGCATCCCTATTGGAACTAGCAACTAGCAATGGGTTTGTTTTGTCATGCAAAGCCATGTGGTTATTCTGTAAGAGAAATTAGGTGAAATAGGGCCCTGTATTAATACAGCAGAAGACTATACTTCAGTTACTTCAGTCTGACTACCTTGTCTTGAATTGCCTGTTAGTGCATTCTAGCACAAGCCTAGGCTATATATCAGTTAGCAGATTAGCTAAAGCTGACTCCGTGGCTTTTAAAACCAACTCAGTCTGTCAATCAGAGATAAATGCTGTTGGAATAAAATTCAAGGATATCTTAGCGGGGAAATTCAGACACAGGATGACACTGAGACCTTGTATAACAGGGCATCATCCCAAAGACCTTTTTTTCTGTAACATGTAGAAAAGAAACAGTGGTTATGGGGGCCTGTATGGATAGACTCCTAGCACTTATTTTGGAGTGGCCTGTGTGCTTAAGTAACACTGTTAATTTTTGTGATAAACAAAGTTTTTCCTATGCTGATACCAATGCATCCAGGACTGTAGGTTTTAAAAATGTATGTCCAGAAAGGTCCCTGGGGAATTCCCAGTGCCACATTACTCTTTCAGGCTGGCTATGGACTCAGGGGAATGCTTTATTATCTCTTACCCTTGAGTCACATACTGAAAGCTTGTTCTTTGTTTCAACTAGTAGAGCTAAAAATTTACTTCAGCTGTAACATAGTGTTGGATAACCTTTGGCCGCCAGACCCTGGACATTTCAAGACTTGGGGGTTTCTGCCTCCATCAGGCCATAGGAAATTCTGCTCTTCCAGTCTCAGGTCTCTATCTTCACATCGACATCACCTCAAATCTCCAGACAGACAGACAGACTCCACACCTTTTGCTGTGCCATTTTGCATTAAGTTCCCAGGACTAATTTTTATTCCTAAGAAAGGAGGTTGAATTAGAGGCTATGAAAGTCCTCCTCATAACTCTTTCCTTCTCATGACTGCTCCCAAGCTTACTTGCGGGTGGTCTTGGCTATCTTGGAAAGCTAATTCCCAGCAGCGGTGTGGCAGGGGCAGTGGCCCTTCCATAACAGTGAGCAAACAAAGTAATTACTTTTTAGCAGTGTGGTGGTTTTAGGCAAACACTTGCCAGACTGCTGCAAATAAGTTGGTATTGACCAGAAGTCATTACCTCCTGAGAGATGTTCAGTGTGGCAGGCTGCTCGTGTATCTGAAATCACCCTTGCATTCCCTGCTGATACAGTACAACAATTGCTAAGTCCCAAGAAAAGAACCATTATGATCTTAGCCATCCCTTCCTGACGGCCTCAAATGTCCCGGGGTGGGTGAATTGACACTTTCGGTTCTGAAGTCATTGCAGTCTAGCAATTGCTTGGCCACACCAGATCTTGGAGATATGTAGTGTTAATTCAAGCTTTCTTATTGCCCAGCACCACATGGGCTGAAGGAAACCATGAAAGCTCTGGAGCAGGTAAACCCACAAGCTAAAGTTGCCGATAATCTTTGAGAGAGGTCCCATCAGTTCCAAAATATTTATTATTGTAAATTTTCTTAATTCTACATATATTTTATGTCCACTTCAGTGTCAGTTCTTTTTAAAGCTTGCTGAATTCTTGATCTCAGTGATTTCTGTAATAAAATTTTAGTTTACTTAAGTGAGAAAAACGTTCTTTGTTTTACTGTGCTATAATGCAACCACAATAACAGCTCAAAGGCTGCTTTCTCTAGGTCATTTGTTGTTCAGTGTACTTTTATTACATCCCCTTTTATTTATCATCTTGCTAAATATAATTATTCTTACTCCCAATTTTCCCTGGCTTTTGAGAATTCTTACCCCTCTGAGGTCTTCAAGTTCTTTTACCTAATATAGAAGTATCGTGGCTTTGTCTGCCTTGTCCCACAAACTGACACCATTGGTGAGCTCTAGGAAAGCCATTTCTTTTTAAAATGTAACAAGAAATTGAATACAGGAGGCATAAAGTATGTATGCAGCTTATCTAATCATAAAGTGATGAAACAAAGTGGGTAACAATTCAAAAGAATATCACTGGATGCAAATTATCAGATGGAAAGTGGTGTGCACAGACATGACCTCAGATGAACTTTCTTAAGCTGTCGTCTGATTTGAACCTGGAACAGAATGCATTAACCAACCAAAGGCAAAACCAAACTTTTATTAAATACTGTGGCTGTGTTTTAAATAACTCTGTAAAGACTGATGGATTCATTCAGATGTACTATTTGTCTTTGGGGCGTCTATCAATGAATCAATGTCCTTTATTTGACTGGCTGACATGTATTTAATTTGGTGTAATATATGATACATGGAAAATGCCTTTCAGTTTGAAACATTAATGACTGATAGTTACCATCATTCAATTTCTGCCTGTTGCAATTCAGGTTTTTTCTCTACTCATCAAGTTTACTAATAATGATTAAAGATTTTCTTAGTTACATTGTCTTTGACAGCATTGACGATTAAAGACACGGACAACTTGTAGTATGGAACAGTTCACTTCTGCCCGTCATTGATCTTCTTCCATATTATCTGCCAGTTAGACCCGAGCAGAAGTATAGAAAAGCAAGGTTATTCAGCACATTTGAATGAGTTATTGACAAGTAGACATCAGTTAACCTAATAAAATATATATTTTAAAACTGGTAATCAAGGGAATCATATTTCATGCTTATGAGAAGATAGGCATTACATTGGAAATTAGATACTCGCAATTAAGATGAATAATGTATTACACTGTAATATCTAACACAATGGTAGTACATGGGTTTCAAATAATTAAAACTTACACTTCATTTGCAGTTTAAAACTTTGTTGTGAATTTTATATCTTGTTATATGGAAATCCCACCTTCTTTGGTGTTTTTCTGGGGGAAGAGATGCTACTGTTCCTTAAATATAAAGACCTGAAAAATAAAACCAGTACATAAGAAAAAACCCTCAAACCCAAAATGTTGACGATGGTGCACATGACTGACCTGCAGTATTCTTTCAGCACTGCATGCCCTTGGTGTTTCCTGGCTTAGACGATAGGCACACGACTAGACTGAGCTGTCTTGGTTTCAGTTTCCGTCCCTGTCGCTTGCTGGCTGACCTCGGACCTTGGCAAGACATTACGGTGCTGCGTGCCTTAGTTTCCACATTGTAAGGGTGAGTTTAAGGATACTGCCCTCCTCCTTGAAACATATTGAAGATCAAACATATTCTCATGAACAAGCATAAGCAACGGTTGGTCTTTTCACCTCTATTTAAAAGGAGACACACTGTTTCATCTGCAGATGAGAAGAGTGTTCTGGTCAGTCACTGATACAGAAATCAGTGCTTGCTGTTCCAGGCTGTGACAGAAGGTGTAACTTCACGAAATTACTTTTTCTTGCTTGTGTTTCTTCTTGCTTCTGTTCTTCTATTAACATCCCCAAATAGGGATCATCACCTTCTTTTTAAAGCAGTTTTAAACTTATAGGAAAAAAATGCTGTACAAGTGATACAATCTGCTTCTGCTGTGTTTTAAAATTTGTGCCCTGAATGGCCTAAGTATACCAAGATCTGGGGAGGTTTCATTAAGGGTTACAGCTGTGAAGGAGTAATTGGATACAAATATTAATTCTTAAAGTGTAAATGAACTTCTGGCATAAATCATTTTCCCCCCATTATTTTGCCACTTTGTAATGACAAGTTTCAAAATCCTCCATCAGTTACACTTCTAATCCACCATTAATACTTCCAGTTCAGTAGTTTCAGAGTGATAAGTATGTTTTTCCTGTTAATGATGTCTGTCTGGTTTCGTGTGTTAAAAAACCTATCTTATTTTTGTGAATACGCTTTCGGGAAAGATTGAATAATAAATCAGAATAATTTCAGAATGATTTACCTGAAATAAAATTTGGGTATCATCGTTCATATTTTCTTACAGATATTTGAACACTATTTTTGCACATTGTTGGTGGTTGATATATGTATATGAAAAATACTTTTTAATGTATTATATTCTTAAATGTAGTGTTTTCATATTAAAGGTATATAATGCTCATATTGTACATTCTATAGGATATAATGCATTTAAATAATGTGTATTTGTCCGTATATTTACTTACTGAGTTATAGAAAAAATACCTTTAAAAGAGCCCTAACTATGCAGACTTTAAATTCTTGTGAAGGAAACAGGTAAAGATTAGCAGACACTTTATTATTATTATTGCTACTTTAGGTATACATTCGTGGTAATTATTCTGCAATTTTTGTTCCTTCTATTTAAACTGACTAATTTACAGAGTGAGCTCTTAAACCACAGTAACAAGGACAAGGGTGCGTTCTGTGAGTGTCTGTATCTATCAGACAAGCGTATCTTCTGGCTGAGGATGTAGAAATACTCTCTTTGCCTCGAGTAGATTTTCCAGCTTGAATTCAGAAATTCACTCTGGCCTCTTCCTACGTATTCACCAGATCTTACTAAATTGTAAAGTAGAACATACGATGATGTCTTAATTTTCTACCATTGTTATCTGGTTCTTTGACCTTGTGTGTGTGTGTCTGGGTCTATCATGTAAGGCTGAATACCAAACAGTCTGTTTGCAGAGTATTCATCTCTTGAGTAGCTAAGTGCTAGGCTACTCCTTGTGTTAACTGTCGACTTGCATACTTCAGCTGTAGTTCTGACCTTGACCACCTAATACTTCATTACGATATTGGGATATTTCAGCTGTTTTAAAAAACTATAGAATCATGCCTGTTTTAATGTTTGCTCCTTGCAATGTGAATGCTGCAGTATGTTTAGAAATGTGATAACTGCTGATATTTTAGAACGTGCAAAAAAGTACAAGTAAAATATGAGTCATATAGCTTATGTGGTTCTTTTTTCCAGATTTTGCCTGGGAAGAAGTGTAGAAATTAATGGAGGTGCAATAATATGCATTTATTTCACGTGCAATGAAAGGGCCCCAACCTTAAATTATTCTTACTTTAATTTTCTAGTCCTGCACAGAGTTTGTCACAGCACCGTATGCCTAGGTAAAAAAGTGCTGCTTTAGCAGCAAACAAGACCTTTACATGGAAGAGGCAAAATGGCTCATCAAGATAAGGTAGAACAGCAAAATGAATGTGACGCATTTGTAATTAAGAAAGAAGGTATTTTGTAGACTAGAAAGGAAAGTTTTACTGCAACTGAGAAGAAAAGTTGCAGATAGTGATAAAATCAAGGTAAAATAAATGACCAAGCTCAAAAGTGTGTGTTTTTTTGTTTTGTTGGTGTAGGTGTTTTGTTTTTTTTTTTTTAAGAAAAACAACAATAATTCTTACTAAATAATAATATACATTCCCTGCGGGGTCAGACCAACATTCCCAGCATTCTGCCTCTGATGGTGGCAGCAGGAGCTGCTAGCTGCAGACAGTAGGCAAGCCTGGCTGCTTTCTGCTGCCCATCATCTCCCCAGCATCTGCATCTGTTGGATTAGGAATTTTAGAGAATAGGCAGGGAAGTATCCTTCAAAAAAAAAAAATATTTTTTTTTTTTAATATATATTTTTTTTATCTATTAATTTGAACCTATTGGAAATGCTTCCCTGAATAGGGTCCTGTAGCAACAAATTCTAGTTCATGGCCCAAGATGTAAAGTTCCTATGGGCAAGAAAGGGTATATTAAAAACCTGTGATCATAGCTGTCTGATCCGCATGGCATAACACCTAGTAGATGAACCTCAGTCAGATTTTTTGGACACAAATGAAATGGAAGTATTAAAGGGAGTGTCACCCTGTAGGGAAAAAGTTGTTTGGGTTTTGGGAATAAGTGGATTCACAAAATGAGGAATGAAGTCCTGGCAGAAGTTAGTGATGCAGAGGTAGAATGGATTTCAGCAAAAGTTTTCTGCCAAACATTGAATAAGCTGCGAAGGGTGAGTTCGCCTGTGTTTTAGAATAAACCTCACTATGTGCTTTCTGAAGACCGAGTCACGTGCTCCTGCCTGCTCACCTGCGGCTTTTAAAAGTATATGGCTTACTCATGGTGATGAAAGATACAGAGACTGATGGGTAAAGGAAGGGTTTGGCTTTTGGGATTTTGCTCTCTGTAGGAAGTTTTTGAAACGCCAACTTTTTGATGAATGGAGCTGCAAATTATCATCGCCGTCTAAGATAATTAACAAAATTCATTGAGAAAATAGTGCCTCCATTTGATCGTTGATTGCACGACCAACGTCAAAACAACTATTTTATTGATTTATAGGAAGAACGCAAATTGTCCAGAATTAGTCTTATATCTCACTCAGCTTTGTATGTTTGTTTAAAAGACAGTTCTTAGGAAGGGGAGGTTCACAGCCTGCACCTCTTTTGTCATGTTATACAAGTAAAAAATAATCCTTATTATACAGCTTAGCCTCCTGCCATGAGTAAACTGTAGGGCATTCCTGCTTTAATCCTTGATTTGTCATTACTAGCTTTTTCATGGTGGTCTTTCTGTGTAGTTTAATTCTTTGTTGTTATCACTTTTTAGTTGTTGACACTTTTGAAGGATGTAATTTTTGTAAAATGGGATGATGCATGTCAGCTAATTAGGCTAGCAATACCCTTATGGAGAAAAAAGGAGAACAAAGGGAGTGTAGCTGGAGACTCCTTCCATCGCTATTAACAGGCTTTGAGGAAAACAGATGTTCATCTGAAGATTTTAGAAGAAAAATACAAATGTTTTGAATTCAGCTTTGAAGTGGGAATAATATTTGGCCAAATTTATACGAAGTGATAAAGAACAAATTTATCTTCCAAAATAAAGGCAATAATATCTTTATATTCAAGTGCATCTCCCTGCAGTAGTAAGGCGTTTAGATAATCTGTTCCCATTGCCCTTCCTTCTTACACCCAATGCCTAGAATTAAGAAATGTGGGGTTTTTTTTTTTTCCTAAATCTGTTTCCATATAAATTCTTGCTCTCTCCAGTAAACTCTTGAAATAAGAACAATGAAGCCAACAGTGGTTGATAACCTTCTCACATTTTGCAGATAAACACACTTCAGGACTGGGACCTTACTGCTCCCAGCTCTGTTTCAGCTATAACTCCTTATCTGCCAATATTTAACTCATTGGTCCATAAAGTGCTTTTAGATACCTTAAGTGTAGGACTGGCTGTATGGAAAAGAAAAACTTCCATCTTTCTGTGTCTAAATAATGGACAAAAGGTTTACGCTATTGGGCTATTTCTAAGTGCTGTGCTGTAGTAAAGATGAGGGACGGAGGTGAGATTATATGCTGTAGTAATTAAAAGGAGTTAAGTGCTTTCTTCTATTCCATTTGTGTTACTTCTGTGTAAAACTCTTCTGAAAATATATCAAGTTGATGGTCTCCAGTAGAGAGACTGTCTAAAGTCCTCCTTCTTTCCAAATGAACAAGCCTAGTCATCATTTCAGCTTTCTGTAAAATAAATGCAGTTGCAAAGGGACTGATCAGTCACTGAAGTACTGGGATGGATTAGTTTTTTCTAAGGACACAATAATGGGGTCCTCCATCAATAAGGGCCATTGTTTGGGAGTTTACCTACAGCAGCAATGAAACAAAAAAGCACGTTATTTTTCAGGCCATAGACCTCCCTATTGCTCTTTCTACGTTTCAGTGGCAGGCTTTACACTGAACAGTATAAAAAGGACCACTTGGGCTTATTTTGCATCCCAAGTCTCATGAAAAATTGTCAACTTCTTTGTTCAGATATAGGGGAGAATGTAATACTCAGACTGCAAGTGTTACGTCATGTAGCCTTGTCATGGCATTTCAAACCTGGATTTGTAATGCTGGTGCAGCGTGGTATGGGTTCAGTTCAGCCAGCTATAAATGGGCTGTCTGGGCGTGCAGGTAGTTGTCTAGTTGTGTCAGCACTGGGTTTAGCACTGCTTTCAGCTGGACCTGCAAAATGCACAGCCAAGTTTTAGGTGGATGGGTGTGGATTTAAAAAAAAAATTAAATCACAGAATATAATGTCTGTATATAAAAATATATCTATGTATGGTGATATGGTGTATGGAGACTCCCTTTTTACATGGAGTCCCATGGAGAGGACAAGGGGGAACGGACATAAATTGCTCTTGGGGAGATTCCGAGTGGACACGAGAGGGAAATGTTTCACAGTGAGGACAGTCACCACTGGAATAATCTCTCCAGGGAAGGGGTTGACTCGGCCACGTTGGACACCTTCAAGACTCAGCTGGACAGGGCGCTGGGCTGTCTTGTCTAGGCTGGGCTCCTCCTAGAAAGGTTGGACTAGGTGATCGCTGAGGTCCCTTCCAGCCTGGGATTCTGTGATATGATGATCAATGCTTAGCGCTTGATTAGCTCTTCTTTTGGAAGAACTGTTTGATGTCAGCAGCCTCACAATGACCATGTTCTAATTTTCCAAACAAAGCTTTTCTTCTTGGTGACATGCTTCTGCTCCACAACAGAAGTTTTAGTCTGTCTGGAAGGATGTGAGGATAAATGCTGTTCAAAAGCCACAGCAGACACAGACCTGTTCCTCAAACTGTCATTATTAGCTTTATTCCCTCTATTTCAGGAAAATTAGAGGGAAGTGTAGTGAGTTGCCCAAGGACGTTCACTTGATCAGTGGCAGAGTTAAGAATCAACACTCGGCTATTTCATCTCAGTCCAATGCAGTAACTGCTAGATTGCCTTGCCTTGTCAAAGAAACCCTCAGTAATTATGCTAGGGCTTCTGGCAGACTTCAAGGGTTTGACAACGAGGATTTTTTGACTCTTTCCTAGAAGTGCTTACCATGGCTTTCAGTGGGTTTGTTTCTTTTTCTGACAGGTCATGAAAGCTGCTAGTAAGATACTATTCTGCAGGCACCAATGTGTGTTCTTTTAAGTCCTGTTGTTGGTGCTGATAACTGAATAATCATCTCTGTTAGAACTATGCTCTGAAAAGCTGTCCTGTTCCCAGGAGGCTCTTGTCAATGGAATTCTACTTTTTCCTGCTGGAAAGTAAACAAAACATCCAGGCAGGAGTGAAAGATCTGGAAATCCAGAAAACATTAAATAGCTCAGTCATTTCAGATCATGCAAGATTGAAGTTTATGCGCTGGGGAAAACTCCAGTAGTTAAATACTGTACTTTCCTGCAGGCTCTGCACAGGCATAGGAACTTTTATTGTATTTCACTGTGACAGGGCACTGTCTTACCATGCGATGTATGCGTGTGTGTTTTCATTACAGAACCTCACTCGCTTGTTTGTTAGTTTTTGGCTTTATTGCAAGGTTTAAGATTTCATGGAGTTTGCTCAAAGGCTGAAATGAATAAATGGGGAAAATAGTAAATATAGTTCAGTATTTGCAATGTAAAATTGCCACGGGGATTCAGATGAATGCCCTTTACTCCAGCAAAATGTAATGTGTGGGTCCTTGCTTTTAACATCAATTATTTGTCTAATGCACACTGAGCTTTTGAGAGACTGCCTTTGATGTTCAGAGGTAGCTGTGTCTAGTGTGACCCTTGATGCTTCTTCATGGATGGAGAAAAAGTTGGTTGTGAAAACATGGACAAAATTCCATTTAAACTCATTATGTTTCTATTGAATTTTATGTTGTCCTTCTGCATATGGTCATTTGTCTTATAAGAAAAACAACAGAAGAAAGCTGAACATATTTGCATTTCTTTCTTCCTTTTGTGAACTCTTGACTCTTTCACTTTGGTTTAGTCTCCTCTTTACACTCAGTTACCCAGCAGCAGCTTTATAAGGCTTCATTAATTGATATTAATAAACTGCCTTGAAAGGTTTGGAGGCATCACAGATTTTAGGAATTGATTTTGTATCATTGAAGTAAATTTGCATTTTGCATTGACCTCAATAGATGGATATTCCTGGCTGAAGACAGCAATGTTTGGGACATGGCATAAAGCCCTACATGAGGAAATGGAAACTAATTTCCATCCATCTGCCTTGCTATTAGATTAATAATTTTAAATGAAGCTATAAATTAAACATCTACCAGAATTAAAGTTTTCTGAGTAATAAATCTGTGTTGAAGCATGTTGAACAATGCTGACACTGGTGCCATACGTTGTACAAACACAGCCTTACAAATAGCTGTGATTTCAGCATTGTAATGAGGTAGCCACGAACAGCAAAAGCCCCGCCTCCTCTCCCCCCTAATATTCACTCCATTTCAATATGCCATTGTAAAAATTATTTTTCATGATGAAGACCAAAATGCAAACTTCCAAAGTTCAGCATGAGTGGCTATCCTTTTAATTGCAAAGGATACTTAGTTTTAGTGGATGTACATGTAATGGTTTCCCATCCTTTCAGTGGGGGAAATAAAATTAACTGCAAATAACGTATCCAGAGAAGCTGAATGGGAAAAAAAATAAAATATAAAATAAGCAGTTTCATGGCATTTAATACATATCGTGGGTTTGTAGCAGAAAAGCAGAAACCAGCCAGTGGACAACAGGGTATTAATTCCCTTTTATATTTAAGGGTTGACAGCCCTATCTCATAGCGCACACAAGCTGTGTTTTGGCATGTTGAAAATATTCCTTCAGATCTGGACACCTTTAGGAGCTCAGACGTTACCTGACTGAGTCTGTCAGGAGCAAGACAGTGGACAAACAGCTGTCAAGGTCACTTTAAATCTCTCTGCAGTTTCTTTCACCTGGTTCAGTTGAATTTACAAGCTTTTACATGTAGTGCCCGTATGGGTTACAGGAGACCCATGTTCAGTCAATGGGACTGGAAGGAGACCTGCTGTGCTGGCACGTCGGGTATATTATATGAGATTTTCCATGTGGCATTTCCCACAAACGTTAAGAGTTCAGACATAGATGTGTTGGCTAAGCTCCAGCGAGGAACATTCAGACCTAGCACTATTCCTTCTAGCATTAATTTGAGTTTGTTATTATCGGACTTCCCTCTTCAGCAGTTGTTCAGTTGTATGAAGGTCTCCTGGAATACAAAAGCTTCAGATAATATTAATTCCTCTGTCACAGGAATAAGTCGTTAAACTGATCTTTGTAAATACTCCTGTTCCAGAGAGGTGTGCTGTCACGGTGTCCTGCGGCGCTGCAGCAGCCAGGTGCGCCTGGGCTGGGCCGTGCGTTCACGGGTGAAGGCTGAAGTACAGTGCGGACATACTAGAGCGAGGGAGGGAGCCTGAATATTGCATGGCACTGGCATAGCTGAGACACCCCAACCGACAATATGGCTAAATGTCTTCATAAGGGGGGTTTCACGCCCAAGGCAAAGCGCTCTGCGCCTGTGTCATCAACATAGGATAATAGTTACATCTTAACAATAGTTAAGTCTTAGCAGTTAAGTCTTAATAGTTAAGAACCCCAAGGAAATACTGCTTTCCATGGTTGTCTGGAATTGTTTTTATCTTCCTTTGTGAGATACAGGAATGTATAAGTTTTTGATAGAGTTGCAGATTGCACGTGGTCCACACAGATGACATTTTTACCTTGGGAAATAGCAGAAATATGTGACTAGTGGCATGAAGCAATTTTAAATGCAGTCTGAACAATGGATTGAAATAAACATTCCCCTGCAAAACAAAAAGCAAATGAAAGGGGGGCGAATAATAAACTCAGCAAAAATTCAGAGGAAGGTGAGGCCACCTGTAAAATACCGTCCCAAGAGACAAAGAGGAGGCCCATTGCAACTGTGAACTGTCTAGAGAAATTTGATTAATCCACCTGCTTAATCCATCTAGTCTGAGCCCAGGGCAGGGCACAAATATAAGGTGGACACGAGATATGAATCTCAACAAAGGATATGAAAACCTGAAGGATTTGAAGACACCCGTGTTACCTATCCTCTTCTGGGTCAGTTAGACATCTTTACTCAGGTGCAGAGAGTACCTGCAGTGAGGATATACTTGGCTTGGGTACCCTCCAGTGTACACACAGCTAGTTCTGCAACAGAATTATCTCTACGTACAATAGATACCTTAATATACATTTTAAAGTTTTCAGTCCTCAGTTTGGGAACCAGGATTGGGATAAGGGCTTTACCAGAGGACTGATTTTTGGTGAGAAAAAGACAAAAATAGTCCATCTGCTGAAAAGGCAATAAATACTTCCAGAGCAACATGGTTATGTAGGTTTGAGATGTTCTTAGGTAAAAGGTAAGTACAGAGCTTAGTAACTGTTGGCTTTTATTGAAAGCGAGTCTCTCTGATGCAATGTTTTCCTATTGCTCTTTCTAAACAGCTCATGCCATGTTTGTTATAATCATAGTGGGGTGAAAAGGTTACATGTATTCTGTTATGCAACTGATTTTGCATACACTGGGCTGCATTTGAGTGTGAGAAAGTGTGTGGTTTACATTTATACTTGAAGCTTATCTAGGACATAACCTTTTGGCAAAACAAAATATTCCGAAAATGACATTTGTTCCTTCATATTAATTGGAAAGAAACTTCTGTATAACATGATGCCAGATGTTCGCTACCATCACAAATCACTCCAGAAGAAAAAAAATGCAGGCATAATTATCTAAGGAAATAATGAAGCTAGAAGTTTGAGGGAGTAATTTGTCAGGTAGATGAATCTCAACATGAACTGTACGAGCATGGGATGACACCTTATTTGTCATAAAGCTGTTACCTGTTGAGGGGGGCAATTGCTTCACTGCTCTGTTTTCCTTTGCTTCTCTTCCTGGCTATCCCTTATGTTCTTCCTTACCCAAAACACCCATTCTGAAGTAGACAGTAAAGCTCTCTGAACACCCAAAGTGAAAGGTATGAAAAACTCCGGAGCCTGGTGAAATAAGTACTGATGAAAAAGGAAACTCAGCCCCTTATAGCATGACAAACTCTGCTTATAACTGTGGAAGAGGATAACGTGGCCAAAGCATATTGCTTCTATTTTCTTATTCTTGCTGAAATATTGCCCATTAGTAGATTTATTTTTTTTTAAATGCCAGACCTCACCTGAAAACAGTTGTCTGCAGCTTTATTTCAGGTTCAACATGCAGCTGACGATATGAGAGGGGAATTCTTGATCTAATCAGTACAGATTGAATCAAGATATTTTTTCTGGATTTTTTTTTTGAAAGAAAAAGATGAGTCCAAATAAATATTTGGTTTTTGTCCAGAATTAAGTGTTTTCATCTAAGATAATTACACCCTTGTATTTGAGATTTTAAACAAACAAACAAACAACCATGACCCGTGCTTTTTAAAATACTAAACAATCTGAAGGAAGTAAGACTATCTGGTGATAATGTGTGTGACTTTTCAGTCTAGAAGTTTAAACTTGTTTGACCTATTTTAGCCAGATTTGATGTGGAAGTAGAAACCTCAGAGTGGTTACTTACCAACATACCTTCTGGGAGGGAAGGAGGAGGGAGCAGGGGCATAGCAGTGTTGTTAGACCTGGCCTTTAGCTGCCAAAGTTAAAGCCAGAAGAAGTGTATACCTTAATATTATTTGCTTTTTAGAATAAATGAATAAATCAATCCAGTGATAAGGCTATAGAAACATAATGCACTTCTAAATAGAGCGCTGAATAAGATTAATCAAAATCTGCAGCTAGGATGAATCAAATTATGTTGCCTTAAAAAATGTAAATTGTTCATTTGTGACAACCTCCTGGTTTCCAGGAATTCAGACTCTGGGAATAACATCAACATGTCAGTTAAGCTGCTCAGAAACAGACTTACTTGAGTTTTAAGTGACTTCCTGTTGTTATTTACCTCTTATGTAAGTTACTATGTAAATAGAAAAATGTTATTTTAATGTACTCACAGAGTAAGCTGTTCACGTCCGTGCATGCATGCGCACACGCATGAAGCCGTGTTCTTCGATCCAGCTTCCCTGAACACTGTTTTCGGCAAGTGCTGTGGAAGGGTGCTGCTGCTTGTATGGTCTTGCTAGGTCTTTCTTCCACACTGTTACGCTGTGGCTTCTTAGTGTGTAAATTCATGCTGTTGTATCTCAATCAATTTCTTTCAAACAAAGCAAAGGTTGCCCATGTTGAGTTCCTAATTGTGGGCAGTGCTGCTGCTCTGCTTGCAAACAGCAATCACATAATCACATATTCCCCTGATTTCCCGAATAATAGGATGAATATGTGTGTGCGTGTACATACTTTTGCAAGGAGAAAGATGTGAACGTGAAAGGAGAGAGGCTGGGATGACCATGTAGATCTGTGGGTCCAAATATTTTGTAATAAAAAAAGAATATATACATAATTTCTTACTTTCCCCAAACCTCAGAAGTCACTGGAGCAAGTCTTAGGAAAGAGTGGCAGGTGTGAATGCAGTGGAGGAGGAATGGTGTGTGGAGAGAGGGGTACAGAACTGCTCCTTTGGGAATTGCCAAGAATAGAAGATTTTTGCAACATAGAAAAATGTAATTTAGGAAAGCAGAGTATAATGGAAGGTATTTTGTATGATATGGTACCCATCACTGGAAACAGCGTTTCCAATTTTTCTTTTTAACTTCCGTAAGTATATTTAAGATCAAATGGCAGCACCAAAGAAATAACTTCAGCAAAATGATGCATGCGGTTGCATTCATAGGGTGTTTATTACCTGTTAAATAAATATAGTATCAATGGTAAGATATTTTAAATTACTAATGTCACCGGTCATAATGAGGATTGTCATTGTTTAACCCTAGCCAGCAACTAAACCCCACACAGCCACTCGCTTGCTCCCCTGCCAGTCGGATGGGGGAGAGAATCACAAAAAAAGTAAAACTCGTGGGGTGGAGATAAAGACAATTTAATAGGAAAGAAAAGGAAGATAATAATAATAATGATGGTAAAGGAATACACAAATCAAGAGGTGCACGGTGGAATTGCTCACCACCTGCTGAACGATGCCCAGCAAGTGACCGAGCAGCAGCCACGTCCCTCAGGCCAGCTCCCCCCAGTTTTGTTGAGCATGACGCCATGTGGTGTGGAATATCCCCTGGGCCAGCTGGGACCAGCTGTCCTGGCTGTGCCCCCTCCCAGCTTCTTGTGCACCCCCAGCCCCCTCGCTGGCAGGCCAGTATGAGAAGCTGAAAAGTCCTTGACTTAGTGTAAGCACTGCTCGGCAACAACTAAAACAGCAGGGTGTTATCAACATTATTGTCATCCTAAATCCAAAACACAGCACTGTACCAGCTACTAGGGGAAGAAAACTAACTCTATCCCAGGTGAAACCAGAACATGGGTGCAATTTCTTTTGATAGCCTGTAGACAGCCATCACCGAGAAGAATGAAAGGCAGTAATGACCAAAACTCAAAACATTAATAGAAATAATAAATTAATATTTGGATAAGGTTGTTCCTTAAAAAATGTGAGTCAGGGAAAAATCTGAATTGGAAACAGGGAACATAAGTTTTCAGAATTCTATTTTTAGTTAGCAGAACTTGGAGCTCTAGCAGAATGAGGACGGGAAGGAGGACAGAATCCACTTTAAAAAAAAAAAATGTATAAAGCTGTTGCAAAAGAAATGAAGTTACGAAGAATTCATGTGGGGATCCAAATATTTTGAAACTTAAAAGGATTTCTTTTCTTTTGAGGTTCATTCAAAATAGTTTCCAGTGTATTATAAAATGATATTGCGAATTGTTTCTCCCACAATGCACGACAATCAGACTTTTAAATACTCTTTCCAATTACAGCCACGACCCCCTTTTTATAGTATAGGTACAATGAAGCAGTTTTTCCTGAAGCTTGCTATGGCGTAGCAAATAATGTATGCTGTATTTTCTGCTTTACTGTATTCTACCATTGAGAGGCCCGAGGTCATTTACTGAAATAATGTTTTGTATGAGCTGAGAACCTGCCTTTCAGATAAGTCAGTGACTTTTGGAGGTACAGTCCTGCAGTCGCTGTAGGATGTTGCTGTAAAGCCAGGATAGCTGCAACCACTTGAGGGTAAGGGGGAAAAGGATTAGCACATCTTCATGTACTCGATTTCTGCTCTCCCCTCATGTGAAAGCATGAGTATTTCAGGCACAATGTAGGTCTGACCATAAGCTGTTACAGCTGCTGTCCTTGAACTAGCTCTCTTCGAAGTGGCGCTTTGCCATTATAAATGTTTTGGGGAATTGCTGCCCTGGCATTCCCAGGGAGGTCCCCACTGTGCCTTGGGTTAGCGCTGCAGGGAGCAACGAAGGAGCAGAGACCCACCGGAGCAAGCACGGTCCAAAGATGTAAAACAATCCCTGTTTCAGACCTTTCTTAATTTAGTATTGTGACAATGTGATGAAGACCGCAAAAATGGAACAAAGAAATGAATGAGAGTAAAATAATTAAGGGTCATTTTTTTTTGTCTGTTCCCAGGAGGAGAGCATGAAGCTACTGGTCAACAGTGAAATCTAATCATTGCTTTGTTCAAAAATAAAGAGAGCTAATGTTTTCTTTGTCCTCTGCTGAGTTCAGGACAGCCCAGGAATTGGTGTTCATGGAGGATATTGATTAGATTTTGATCTAGCTTTGGCTTTTCTGTTGGTTAGGGAGGGCAATAGCGGCTGTCGGCTCAGACTTCCTATCTGATTTTATCATTGCTTTATTGCAAAGGGATCTGACACTTAGCAGTGGATATTCTCTTACAGTTGCATGTGCATATTGCAAGAAATTATTCAAATACAGGATTAAATGAGATATAGAGCACTTTTGAGTGGGCACTTTGAGTGTTATGCTTGTGAGTTGGTGTATAAAAGCAATTGGAGTCTCTTCTGTTCTTACCAAGAAAGGTGGGAGGGAAAAATGACCATCATGAGACTAAAAAGGCATATGAGCACAGAAAATATGAAATCCCTAAGATGGTGTAGGATGCTTTAAATAATTCTAAAAGCATCTGAAGCTGGTTCCTCATTCATATAGATCCTCTTCCTTCCTATTATATTAGCAAGCACTATTTTTATCTGATAAAAATATAATCCAATGGAATAATGTGTAAAATGTCATGCAAGGGATATTGGTTGTTGCCTAACACATGCTAACATCTGGTTTTCCCATATGGAAAGCTTTAGAGCAGTCTATACAGAAGTAATTCTGCTAACCGATTTTTTCTTTTTTTTTTTTGCCTGGCTCATCATTTATTTTAAGAACTCCTGTTTGGTAAAGGAGTTCTTTCTTTCTCAAGAGCTTCTTCCCTTATTGTAATTAATATTTGCCTAGATTTTACTTTCATTTGTGAACTGTTCTTGTTCCTACAAAAGTTTTACTGTGATGTGTTTAGAGAATGGCAGCTTCAAGTGAGAAGCAGACAATGGGAATAGTTGAGCAGTTGGTCATGCGTGGCTAACGGCGCGGGGGTGGCTTGGAAGCAGACTCTGCCGCGAACGTAAGAGCCCTCGTGGAAACTGGGATTCGTTTCCCCTCTACCACCTATCTCAGCGCTGTGATGGCAATAAGCATATTACAAAACTCAGTTCTGCTAGAGTTTGCCTCTTAGTTTCACCACTAACAGGATATTACATTTAAAGTAGCGGAGTAATAGAAGGATAATAGAAGAGAGATGATTTCATTGCAAGCCTGACCATATTTTGTGTTAGACATTTGTCTATATAAAAAATAAACAAAAAAGCCTACCCAAACTGCCAGAAGACGGGGAGGAGCCCCCAGCAGGTCCCTGACCTGCGATGCTCGGTTCAGTCACGTGACACCCCATTCGCAGTGCCTTGAACCATCTGCCGTGGCACGTTTGGTTGCCTGCTGCAAGCCTCGGTCGAGGGCCCCGCAGCTGATGTCAGCAGCTACTTATCCTGCAGACGCAGGGTCATATGGGGCCAAGGCTTCCTGCAGGCTGGGTCAACTGTGCCCAGGGTGCTACAGGTGCCCTGCAGGCACATGGGTGCTGCCACCTGTGAGGACCCTGCGCTTGCTGTCACTGCTCTGCGGCTGGGAAGGGTTGTTCACGCTTATGGAAAGGCTTTTCCTCCTTCACTTCTTTTTTCTCAAATCTCCACATTGACATGTTATGTCCATTTCCATGCGCTCATCCAGCTGGATGCTCGTATTCATCTTTTATAGATGGCTCTCCAAGCTCCTTTTCTGTACAATTTCATGCAGGAACAAACTCTATAACAAGAAATTCTATTACTCCATTGAATGTCTTATTCCTTCATTTAAAAAATAACAACAAAATATATTTTCCTTTGGAAAGCTAAATTTGTCAGCTATTGCCTCTCAGTTATAGTATACAGCTCCTGCTTAGGTATAGATGATCCCCTTGTAATCTCTGATCGTTTTGCATAAGCATTAGAAAATGCTGACCTTGAAGTGGTGACTGCTGTATTTATAAATGGAAAAAAGATTGCTTTGCTAAAAGGTTTGAAAAGATGTGGGGTTTTTTTTTGTGGAGTGTTAGTCTCAAAAGAGCCTACCCTGCCAGCCCTCCGTAAGAATGCAAATGCTGTTCTTTCAAGCCTCGTTAATGAATAAATTAATTTACATGATTACAAAACATACCTGGAAAGAAATATATAAAATATTTTATATTCCAAGTGAAAGTTAGGTGTTACATAATGAAGAGCCAATTGAAACTCTTTACCAGTTTAGTTTATTGTTTATATTTTAATTAAGTTGCTCCTTAATAGAATATCCATTTTGTAAGAGTAATTTAAGATGTAAACAGTTGTATCTCAAACCTTTAACTGAGTAATTCTGTACATATTCATTTTAGCTCTGGGGAAGTTTTAGGACTGCTCTTTGGCAAACACTTTATTAATTACCTTCTTGGAAATATTATTATACTAAACAATAGAAAACTGAAGAAAGCAAGAAATGTCAGCCCTTCTGAAAAATAATTTTTTTAGTTGAGATGAATTTGCATCAATTCTGTGTGTGATATAAATGGGATTTACTTTTGTATGAGTCATAGGTGGGAAGATAGTGCAAAGAACGAATGAGAGCACTGTAGTTTTGGGTGACCTGAGTGGAGGAATGGACTTGAGGGGGACATCTGTAGCAGAGGTGCACACTAGAGGGTGCTAGTATTTAGCATCATGACTATAATTTTTAGTCTTTTGCTATTAGGAAATAATCAGGGGTCTCTAAAGATTTTCCTACAAAGTGTGAGACCAAAATTTGAGAATTCTGCCCATTGTTTGCTATGGTGTTCTCATAATGTGTTTACATTTTGGGGTTCAGTCAAGTATTTCATGTGGTGTTTATCAAATATGCGTGGCATGATTTCTTCAAGGCCCTTCCCTTTACCGGAATGATAGATTTTGCTTGGATTGCAGTAAAATTTGAATCAGCCCTCAAGCATTTTAGTAGATTACTTGTGTATTTCTAACATATGTCCCCCAAAATTTTCTGTTAAACTTTGATTTTAGTAAGGTTTGCGCCTTCTAGCTTTTATTGCCCATCCTTACGAAAAGCATCATTTAGAAAAGCTGAGCATTAAAATGCGTTTGCCCCAGTGATAAGAGCATGGAGGTAATGGCACAGGATTTCCTCTTTTCCTACTGCTCTTCTCTGCATTTACTCTTTATTTTCTGATTCTTTTCTCTCATAATTTCATCTGTGAGCTTGCTTACCTAGTCTGACACCTTATGTCTGGACCTAATTTATCTGTCTTTGCTACCTTTGAAGGCTGCACTGATCAAGTCTGTAATATCTGAGGACGTTCTTAGCACCTCTGGCAAGAAGTGTTTTGCTTTTGGGAAATATCAGAACATTAACCCGAGGAAAACTGGTGACCTACCTTTTAGCAGAGTTTGAACACATTTGCATTTATCTGTAGATCAAAGACACTATTTCTGCAGCAACAAGTAATGTCCTTCACCGTAACAATAGTCCTGCTTTAGGTCGTGCCACAGGTGGAAGACAGAAGATGTGGAACAAATTAAGAAGTGTTCATGTGCACCTCTACCTCTGGGGGCTTTGACGGGTGCTGGTGCAGCCTGGGGGACGGAGCTCATCACGGGCAGGGCAACGAAGGGGACAGACCCTACCTGGTGCATAGTTTGTGGGGGTGACAAAAGCATGGAAGGGGGTGCACAAAGCCCTTGTAGAAGAAAAGATATGATTCTCATAGGCAAGGTTTGGGAGGGAGGGGATGGCACAAGGAAGATGGACATACACACAGAAACCCCTTGAGGGGGATAGTTAGGCATCATTAGTTGATGGAGGAGTGAGGAGCCCGAGCTTGCATAGGATCCTATAGAATTGAGAGGAAAGGGACACAGCAGATTCTGCTGAGGGATGTTTAAAGAAGCCTTGTTTTTGAAGGAAAGTTGGCTGATAGCGATGGGAAGTGAAGGATCAGTGCAGGAACTGTGATTACATGGAGAAGGGAAAGATGTAATAGGGATCAGACACAGTCTGGGCACTGTCTCTATGGGATGTTGGAGGGCACCCCTGCCAGAGAAGGGGCAGGCAGATGCTATGGGGGACAGTGGGGTGGGATGTGTGATGCATGACTGATCTGGTCAGTGGCACAGAGTGTGACCTCATTTGTTCTTTATTGTGTTTTCCCTGCTTCTGTCTTGCTTCATGCCTCCCTCCATGTTTCCCAATACTTGCTTGGTCCCACAAGGTTCACCTTGTGCATTTGGCTGCTGGTGGGTTGTTGACATCTGCTGTCTCTAGAGGAACCCTTGCTCTTGTATCTCTTTGTAAGTCATGTGTGCCCATCGATGGGCAGCACAGCAGACTGGCCTGGAAGCTCGGTGCTAAATGGTCTTCCTGAAAAAGCTGCAGGTGGGAGAGGTAGCTGCATTTTTTTGCTGCTTTCCATTTGGCCTCGGTCACTTGCTATCTCATTATTGAGCTCCTTGTGTAGTAAATCATACAACTGGCCTTTTCAGTGATCTTGTAATTCAGTCACTGAATCATATTGACCCTCCTTTTTATCCTTTTCCTGAGGTATTTATGAATTTGCTATGCTGTGCCTGAGATAGCAAAATTTATAAAATAACTTAAACTTCAAAGATCATGACAAATTTCAACTCTTAAAATGATTTTCTTGTGTTCTCTGCAAAAATAAGGCTCATCTATAATTTCACTTTCTACTGCATCGTGATAGTATTGCATATGAACTGAAAGGAGGACCACACCTGTTTAATAGTCTTCTGATTTAAGCCAGAGCTGAACTTTAAAATCTGGTAGGTATGTGAAGATATAAGTGAGCGTGTTATGCAGGGAAGCGGTATAGCAAAGCACAATCTGTACACAGGTGTAGGTGCCACCTCTCAGTGTTAGGTGCCATGCAGTGAGAGATCCATACGCTCAGCAGTGTAGGTGCTAAACCCAGAAGTGCCACGTAAAATGTGTGGCTTCAGAACGGCACTACTTTTAGGCAGGGTGTTGACTAAATACGTAACATCTCAGTGCGTGTGCTACATATAAATGTTTTCCTCCTGCGCATCGCGCCGTTGGGATTGTTCATTCACAATTCCCCTCCTCTGTGTACCTGTCACTGATGAACTTCATGGGCAATTGAAAGGCTCTGTCCTTTTGGAAGTCTCTTGCACCTAATTACAAGGACAAATAATAGTGTTTAAAAATCCATCTATTTTACTCATCCCAGCAGTCAAAAACTTAGAGCTTGTCTCAATGAAGAACATGCGGAGTGTTCTTAAAACTACACTTAGGCTGTTCTCAGTCACCTACTGCTACCGACCTTCAGCTTCTAGTGGGAGCAGACTCTTAGGGCAGCATCAAATTTTTCTGCATCAACTCGCTCCCCTTATTAACCATTGTAAAAATACTTCTAATCTGCTGGTTTTCATGAGTTTGCCCTCAATTTTGTGCTGTGGGGACTAGAGGGGTATGTATTATAAAAATACCCCGTATTGTCAGCCTTTCACTTAGAACATGGATTTTTTTGTTGAATGGAAGCAAGGCAGGTTAAAATAAAGACTTGTGAGTTTTCTGGTGAATTGTGGAACGTGACAGAGATATTCCTGTGTTTCAGAAGATCTCACAAAGTAGGCATCCTTGGGGTGAGGGGGAGGGAGGAATCCTCTCAAACCAGAAGACTGCTTCAATTTACTTAACAGATATTTTGTACCTGTAAAATAGTATCCCTGGAAAAATGTTAACAAACATGTAGTAAATAACTAGGGATCAAAAATGCTCCCCTGATTCGCTAAGTTATTATTCTCTTTTTTCCTCCTAACAGCGTTTTACCCCATCATTTGTATTTCCTTCTTCAATCCCTTTATTAGCCTGTGATAAAAATGACCGTGCTCTTCTTTCTTGAGTTCTGACGACAAAAAAATTATCTCACCAAAATATTCAGCAGTGCAAGTTTGGGCACTTTGTTATTTTGCCTCTAGTAGTTGATCACAGGATTTTTGTGTGGGTTTTTTTTTTTTTGTGTATAAAACACAAGAACTTCAAGTATGTTAAAGTGAATGTACTCAAAAATGAAATGCATAACATTATTGAATGAAATGCATAACATTATTGTACTAATGGTATCTGCTGTGGGTTGGACTCTGCAGGAGAAAAATGAGAGGAAGTCACTTAGGGTCCCACATCAGATGATGCTCTCTACCCTTTTATCAGAGCATCCATCCTTTCTCCAATGCTGATGTGTTTCTAGTTCAAGTGCCAGGAACTGCATGTACTTAGAGCTCCTAAGCAATGCCATGATTTCCCTTAGCTGCCTTAAGCATCTCTACATGGTGTCTTTCTCTATGTAAAGACATCCCCTAAAGATGATGCTGAGCAGTGATTCTTTTCCCTTCCTGATTTTAATGTGGTCTCAGCGTTCTGTTGAGCACAGAGGTTTCTCTGATACATTTTCCGACCGTTTTGGAATAAATGCATGTGCTTCAGCCCACACTGCAAGCACTGCTGTCATCACAGGCTGGAGGGTATCTGTTATAGGATGTAAGGAAAGGGTTTGTTGCTATTAGCTGTAAACTGTGAGGCTTATAAGCATGATTTTTGAAGCTTACAATGGTAATTCAAGATTCAAAACTCTCAAGATAATTCAAAAATCTCTCTAGGGCAAGGAGTCAGAATATCTCCCACTGTCATTAAGGCATAAGAGTACAAATTAGTTTGACTTTTCCATGAACAGAGAGGGATGGTAATAGTATTTATTTGCCCTTCTTATTTCTGGACATAAAAGCAGGAGCCAAGATAACACCGACTTTTTCAGTGTGTGGCCAGGCTGCTGGTGACTTCAGGGGTTGGCATGACTGGTGGAGGGGAGCTGCAGACCACACTGGGAAGCAGGTTCAGTTGGGTAGTTGCTAGAATTTAACTGCTGTAATAACTACCTGTACTGGTAGTGCCAGGCTGGTGAAAATGTACTTTGAAGGAAACTGAATTGCATCTAGATGAAGCAATACGGAGGTCTTCATGGCCCGGTGCTGGCTCAGGGTCACCTCGCTGCCCCCCAGCGCTCCCAGGCCCTTCTCAGCAGAGCCACTTTCCAGTAGCTCAGCCCCCAGCCTGTGCTGGTGCGGGGGGCTGTTCCTCCCCAGGTGCGGGACCTTGCACTTGTGCAGAACCTACATTTGTGCAGGACCTACACTTGATGCTGGGTGTGACCTGCTGTCTCTCCGGTTATTTTGCTGAAAGATACATATTAAAAGAAACTTTTCTTTATAAAATAGTCTGTAAAATATAGTGAAAATAAATAGAATGCTTTGAAGGCATAAAATAGATTTTTATTCCTGAGCTTTATACTATGAATCACTCCCTTGATTTATATCCTAATAATCTGATTTATACCCATTTATTGTTTACTTCTGTTTATATATAATCTGATGTCTGATCCTGGTTATCTACTTTTAAGGCTAAAAGAGGATAATAAAGTTGTGATGCAAAACAACACAAATGCTTAATTCTTCAAAGTCACCATTTTTCATACATTGCAATGAATATAATAGACTAAATTAATGCAATAATTTATATGAGCCAAAATGGTTGTAATTCTTGGCTTTTCATTTAGTCATAACAATTACAATATTCTTAGTTTATCTAATATTTTTTTATTAAAATGGAGATTTTCCCCATGAAGCTAGACTGGCCTCTTTGGAAAGAAACCACTATTAATACACGTTAAGTGATCAATTAATAATGATCACATTCTAAGCCTTTTCAAAATCGGTTATTCCTCATGCTACTTCTGGGAGATGTGTGGGTGAATATGTTAACCCTATATAATTATTATGAAGTGCCATTAAGTGGAGCCAGATAAATTAAAAGCAATTCAATTTTTTAGTGTGTTTTGTTTTTAATTTGTAAAATCTGAAATTTAAAAACATACAAATAATATATACATTCAACAAAACATTTTCTTCAATCGCAACTGTGGTTTTCAAACTGGATTTTAAGCAAACATTTTTCTTTTTTGTTTCATAGAATTCTGGAGTCTTTACAAATGAGGTAAATTAACAGGTGACTAGTCTGCCAGTCAAGGGATGGTAATGCTGATTCAAGTGGACATGTTGATATAGAGGCATACTAAGTTATTTGATGTAAAGAGCTCTGTAGACTTCTTAGTATTCGCTTGAAAATATTTTCTGTTTTGTTTTTATGAATTTGATTTTTTAAAATTGCTGTTCTCCTGTATAAATTATAGAATATTTTTATGATCTGAATGTACAAGTAATAGGGGTCTGCTGAAATCATTTTGACCTGTCACCTTGTTAAAATCTTCATGTGAGTAAAAAAGTCAAGAAAATGGAAGCAGAGGCTCACATCTCAGTTCCCAGAAAGATTTGCTGCTGTACTGCATGAAATATTGTATGGCACGCTTTAGTTTCACTTACACCAAGCTGTCAGCACAAACTGTCTTGACTGATACACCCTGATAAAAGGTGTTGAGGACCATTTGCTTGTCAAATTGCAGTGTCCTGACTTTGATTTATGAAAAAAGGAGAATCAAACTAATATCTAATCACTATAATTCAACTATACATTTTCTTATGTGTTGTCACAATTTAGTTGAAAATGCTTAATTCTGTGGATTGTATAGCCAGTTGTGCACATACCAAATATTTTCAGAGTTCCATCTTTCTACCTTCAGATTTCCTCCTTTTAACTGGACAACCAGATTAACCAAATCTTTGGCAGAACATTGACAGAGGAGTGTAATTGCCTGCATGTAATTCAGGGCACAAGGAACGTCTGACTTCTTGCACTATATTGCTGTCAGGGGAGTTTTATGTGGTTTTGTGCTTTGGGTTTTTTGAAGAGAAACATTCGAGAAGAAAGGAGGACAGTGGTAGGATGTAGACAGGAGCTCAGTTGTCTAAGAAGTAAGAGTGGTTAATGAGGTAGCAGGAAAGACCCATGGACCTGTGCAAGGTCCTGACCGGGACTGAGAACCCTTTTTCTTTAGTCACTCTGACTCCATGCAGGAGAAGGCACTCTCCCACTCCAAAAATCAGAGCTATGGGAACAAGCCCTTTTCTTGTCTTCTTTAATCAACAGGTGCAGAAGCGCCTCCTTTAAATAAATAAAACCTTTATGGAGCTGAGAGTTGTAGTTCATCTTTGAGAGGGGGCAGGCAGTAGGTACAGTTGCTCTCGACAGCATCAAGATAGCTGTCATGCATTTTGAGCCAAATTGGTTTCTTCCCTTTGCCACTTCTAATGTGTATATTTGCACATATTTCTGACCATGTGACTTAAAGTTGGAAACAAGCTCCTTTTTGCCTTTCTGTAGAGGAAGGAAATTCATGGTTACACAACAAATTGATTTTATAGGAGATTTTTGGATAAAACATATAGAGATGGAATTGATTTTCCCTGAAATAGAGTGAAGTATTGCCCTTGGAGTAGGATATTCCAGCCTGCCTCTCCTGTAACTTGAACAATTGGCCTCTAAGAATCTTCACACAACTGATGCCAAATCAGCCAATGCACCTCACTCTTCTCCTTGTGGCTGAGTCCCTTTAGTCTACGGAGAAGCATCCTTCCCCAATGATAGGTTCAGCAGAAAGCCCGAGTGATGAATTGTCAGTCATATTGAATTATCTTCCCACTCTGAGAAGAGGCTGTGCTTTATCATTGTGGAAGAATACTGAGAGGGAAGTAAAAAGAGGAGGAGAGGGACAGTGAGAGGAGACATTTTGTATTAGCGTTATCATTGGTACTATAAAATTACTGATGGAATTGAGGGCTCTTCCATTCACAGTACCTTTACAAATACTAAATTCACTTTAAATGGTGTCAGTGTTCCCTTGCTGAGCCTTTATACGTTGAGTTTCTGCCCAGAGCACATCTTTATGATTGTTATAAGTCCTTAATAAAAAAAAGTTTCTGCAGGAAATGCTGTCAGAGATTTAGCTAGAACATCATGAATAAAGTTGTGAAGGAAAGTGTGTTGAATAGAAAGTCAATACTATGAAGCTTGTGTTGTGTGGAGTAATTCCCCCAATATTCCTACAGTAATGAAAATCAGTGCCTCATTTGGAAGAAAAAAAAAAAGGCATGTGGTCTGCTGGACAGCTGGAATACAAAGGTGTGTTGGTGCTAACGATACTCCTGTCAGCGCCCATAATGCACATTGTTCATAAGCTTTAGCAACAGCCACTTCCTGCTTAGGATTCAGTTCACATTCCTCTGCCACATTCTGCAGCCATCGCATTATCTGCAGAGGCAGGAGTGACTACAGATAGTACCAGAATGGAGCAGCCCAATGACTGACCTGGGAGACGACAGCTGTTTGCTGAAAAGATTAAAAGAAAGAAAGTGCTTGCAGCCCCCCAGACGTCTCCCCAACAAATGTGCATATCTGCCAGGTTTCTGTCCCCTTCTGCAGGAAATCGTCATCGCAAATCAAGAATAGAGGGAAGTGGGGGGAGGTGGTCTGTCGCATCATTTGTGTTTCTGTTCCCGCACCCTTTGGAACGAAGGATAGTGGATGTGCTCCTTGCGCTCCAAAAGTGTAACAAGTAATGATTTGCTGTATAGGGATGGCATAAAAGGGGCTTAATCCAGATTCATTCATATAAAAGCAGTTGAAAATTGCTAACTCTTTTTCATGATTAACACAGGATCGCTAGTGTTGTAATTGTTAACGTCGGGTCTGATTTGTTGAGCTTCACTTTATTGATTTTATTTAGATCGGAGTAAGACTGCCACCTTGGAAAACAAGGTTGTCTTTGAATGACTGCTGGTTTTGGCTGGGATAGAGTTAATGTTCTCCATGGTAGCTGGGATGGGGCTGTGTTTTGGATTTGTGCTGGAAACAGTGTTGATAACACTGGAATGTTTTTGTTCCTGCTGAGCAGGGCTTGCACAGAGCCAAGATTGTTTCTGCCCCTCACCCCACCCCACCAGTGAGTGGGCTGGGGGGGCACAAGGAGCTGGGTGGGGACACAGCTGGGACAGCTGACCCCAGGGATGTCCCACACCGTATGGAGTCATGCTCAGCACATAGAGCTGGGGGAAGAAGAAGGAACTGGGAGGACGTTTGGAGTGATGGCGTTTGTCTTCCCAAGTCACCGTTACATGTGATGGAGCCCTGCTGTGCTGGGGATGGCTGAGCACCCGCCTGCCCGTGGGAAGGAGTGAGTGAATCCCTTGTTTTGCTTTCCTTGTGGATGGAGCTTTTGCTTTACCTGTTAAACTGTCTTTATCTCAACCCACAAGTTTTCTCACTTTTACTCTTCTGATTCTCTCCCCCATCCCTCTGCAGGGAAGAGTGAGCGAGTGGCTGTGTGGTGCTTAGATTTTGGCTGGGGTTAAATCACGATAGTGACACTCTTTAAGTATTACATTTCCCTAAACTTTTATTAAGCCTCATGCTTGAATTAAACCTAAGTATTACAGGTAAATGCTGGAGGTGCTAAAACAGAAGAAGCAGAAACTGGACATACCGGAGGACCTTTTCCCTCTCACTAGAAAATATATATATATCGCTGTGGAAGAAAGAAGCCAGTAGGATTTTGAGGATTTTTTGAGAGATCAGCTACACTAAAATGTGACTCTCTTCCCTATGTGTTTCTTCTTGATGGTTCATAAAACACTTCTTACTTCTCAGAGGGAAAATTTGCTTTGTGTATGTATACGTATCTGTTGCTTTTGCATTCTTTTACTTGACTCCGTGAAAGCTAATGAGCTTTGGGGCAAAGGAAGAAGCTAGTCTGATAGGCTCCTGTTCTGGTTTTATAAGGTCTAGGCTCTGTTTCTATCACTTACCTGCTGCATGATGTTGGACAAATAACCTTTGTTCTTGCATTTCCTCTCCTGGCCGTTTTGCTCCTGTCTTAGTTTCTTTTTGATGAGAACCTTGCTGAGTTTGATTAAGTTTATATATCGATGTTTTCTTCCTCGCTGTTGTATTCGTTTTGTGTGACACCTTGCGTTAGCTTTGGTAATGGTTTTGGCATGTCCCACATACCTCTGTCAATCACCACGTTGCCACTTCTCACTCGTCAGTAAAGATCCACTTCTCTCAGCTCTGCCACACTGCTGTCACCCAGTATTCAGCTCATGTGCAGAAAGAGCTAAACATAACTCTTTTTTTCTGTGTATAACTTGCTATCTGTAGATCTGGAGTTGTTTAACAGTTCACATCCCTGTTTCCTAGTGTCATTACAGAGGTGCAGAGAACACAGACTGACTTCCCAGGGTCACATAGCCAAGTTAAGGGCAGAATAAAATGCTAGAAGCAATCATATGGCTTGTCCTGCTTGTGGAAAAGTCTGTGTACAGGCAGGTACATTGATGTTTTATGTAGCTCGTGTCCCCTAGGATGAACAAGACTCTAATAAGAACACATTTACTTCTGTCTTTGCACGTATATCGTCATTGAAAAGTATTTTGATAATATTTTCTGCCTGACACACCTGTGCCTATTTAGGAACTTATCGCTTCTACAGCAAAATAGCTGTTGTTGAGTCAGCAGTTTCCTAATACGATGTGATAATAAAGAATGTCGGAGATTTTGGCAAAATAATTTGCTTGGTGTATGCTGTTTTATGATTAGAGGTGGCAACTGGGCTTTCAGGTGAAGTGCTCGAAGAATTTAGATAATAAAATACTGTGTTTTGTGCACTTTTACCTCCTAAAAAGTGATGTATATGTGTTAGAAATAAAGATCTTAAACAACTACAAATTTTTTTTGGCCCAGCGAACTCTGGAAAAAGTAGGGAGATTCTGTCTGTTGCCCTCTATTACTTATCATTGCTCACTCAGGTGAGCAGACTCAAACATTGCACTTCTGGCGTTTAATTTAACAGCATTGCTGTCTGCAGAAAATGCAACAACGTACATAATGAGACAGCCATAATCAGAATTTGCTAAGGTTTATTAACGCCTTATCAGGACTTTGGAAGGCTCAGCAACATATGCTCTCTTCATTTTCGTTATCTCACTTCATGAAATTTGAAAACAGCCTAAGCTAAGGTGTTCTCCATGGCTCATTGGCTCCTCAGAGCTTTGACAGAGGGGCATTGGTCAGATAAATCAATGACATGTAACGTTAAAAAAATCTGAGATTTAGTTTTTAATTATATAATTACATTCGGGGCTGGGTGCAAAAGCAGTGTCATGGCTGCAGAGGCAATCCGTGGTTAGAGCTATCCCTGGGTAATGGCAATTGCTGTGTGGAGGCTAAAGGACTGTATTTTTTCCAGTGAAGCCAAGTGATGAAGAAACAAAATGCCACGTATTATTTTGTAGTAATAATTGAGACCGAATTATATGTTAACCACTGTTTGAAATCTGGTTCTTAAAAGACTGCAGCAGATATAGCCTGGTGTAACTGAAAACAGTTATGGTGATAGCAGGCAAAGTACCATGTAATTTATGACAAATTTCTATTGGTAGAAGAATTCTGGTACATACAGAAAAGAGAAAAGACCAAATGAGTTAAGGCCATGAGATAACATTGTCTTACATTACCTTCTTGGGCTGTGCTAGATGAGCATGTTTCTAATGCAAGTATCAACATCCCAGAGTGTAAGCATGGCGTTTGGGTATCACAGGCTGTGAATTTTTACCTACTTGCATTTGGGTGAGTGGAAGAGTGGATTTGGGTTTGGATCTCTTAGAACTGAACCGTTATAATGTCGTCTTTTCAGACTAAATTCCAACACAGACTAGGCCTGCTCTCTCCTCATGACATACATATGTTTTTGGGAAATTTAATTTCTCTATTACCTTTTAGTCATTTTGGATATATCATCTAGTCAACATCTCCACACACAGCAGGTCATGGTGTATGCATACTGTAGAGCAGAAGGCACTGTAGATGGTGGCAAGTGGCTTGTTGGGACAGTTCTGGGCTAGAAGCATTGCAGTTGCACCCTCCAGCTGGGACTTTGCTCGTGTTACTGAGCTGGGGTCTCTGACTGTGTTAGCTTGGAGCTCTCTGCTCTGCTCTCTACTGTGCAGCATGGGCTTGCCCTTGATTCTACTACTACCTGACGGGGGGTTTTAGTGAGGTGGGCATCGGTCTCTTCTCCCAGGTAACAAGTAATAGGATGAGAGGAAATGTCCTCAAGTTGCGCCAAAGGACATTCAGATTGGATATTAGGAAATATTTTTTCACTGAAAGTGTGGTTGGTTATTGGAACAGTCTACCCAGGGAAGTGGTTGAGTCACTATCCTTGGAGGTATTTGAAAGAAGTGTAGATGTGGCACTGAAGGATATGGTTTAGTGGTACAGTTGGCAGTGTTAGGTTTGCAGTTGGGCTCGATCATTTTAGAGGTCTTTTCCAACCTAAATGATTCTGTGATTCGCTTTTTGCAAGGTGAGATCCTCACTCAGTATTGAAACATAGATCATAAATACTTTCCAATTATTTTCATCTCTTAAAAAAAAAATCAGCTCAGTCAATTTTCCCTAAAACAAGGGTTCCTTATTTTAATTGTTCCTTCTAACGCTTGCCCTTAACTAGCAGTCACTGGCCAGAGATGTTGGTAGCTTTAGTATTACAAAGTGCCCCCGCTCGCCCCTGCCAGTAACTGCTGGCTGCTGTGTATAGTTGAAGTTCAGCTTTCTTATGAAAATGGGTCAGTCGATACTGCCCAGAAACCAGGATCAGCCCGATACTGGTTTTGTCATACAGGGCTCGTTATTCAGGGCAGTGGGGTATCGTTCTGGGTGCCATGGTTAGCCAGTGCCCAGTGCTGTCCCACCCTATAGCTGCCCAAATCCAAAGAAACCAGCTTGTGACTTCTTTAATTTCTATAGTTTTGTACCATGTATCAATGTGAATTACCCATTCTTCAGGTGCTTTTTATTCGGTTAATTACTTTTTCCATGCTTTAAGTGCATGTAAGAGGAACATCACTGTTTCATTCATGCTACCTTTGAATATCATCTTTGGTATTGCCCCATCTGCACACACTTCTCTCCACAGGTGGCTTTTCTTTCAGGTATTTGTTAGTCTTTAATGGATTGCAGACACCCAACTTCTAATTTTGCCATCTAGCTCTCATCTTTCACACTGCAGAACTGCCCTGTACTTCTGTTACACAGCTACAGTAATCACAATAAATGTTTTTCAGGCCTGCTTTAAGTTATGCCCTGTGCTCTTGGTCCTTCTTCAGGACTTGCAATACCCCTTTTGCCTTCTCTAAGTTTTTCTCCTTTCCCGTATCCTTCCCCAGGAGTCAACTTTTCCTTCCTGTCAGAGAAAGCCTGAGGCTTTGGTTCAAGACATAGGGTGTCTTCTAGTGTGTATTCCCAGGCTTCCTTTTTAGCCTCTAGGGTGTTTTCCTCTGGAAGCCTGACTTTGAGCAGTAGGAGGTGTTTGTTTACTCTTTTATTTACTCTTTGCTCTTACCCTTGACTATGATTCCTATATGTGCTTGTAACATGATTCTGCCTCATCATTCAAAGGCAGATGTTGGCCCTATGTTCCTTGTAACATCTCAATTTTAATCTATGACATTACCTAGATCCTGTAAGAACTGAGATTTTTTTTTTTTTGAGTCTTTACAATAGCTTCAGCTGTGCATTATACCTGAAACTAAGAACAGACATTTACCTGATTTGAATGCAGCACTGATAGCTTAGCATATCGGTGACCAGTCTTTAGAGAGGAATATGAATACAAATGATTTTGTGTTATCAAACTAGTGGTCAGGGATTAAGTCAGGAATACTGAAGTATTGATATTAACTACAATCACTGATAGTCAAATCATAATTGCTTTCTGCCTTTCAGTCTTGGAGCATTTTATTTCAAAATACAATAGTTTTCCAAAATCATGTTTTGAGAGTGAAGTGAAACTTGACATTAAATTTAATAAACTGTGTTGACTTTGCAGAAGCAAATACAGTCCAGCCTCAATAGGTCTGCACAGCTCCGTGGCTGTGCTGTGCTGGGTGCCACAGCAGTGCATTCGATGCTTTGCAGAGCACCTGATGGAGAAAGAGGAGCCAAAGCAGAAGCAGACACCTTTGTCCATATCTTAAAATATAATAGATTTAATCTTTTTTTCAGATGTGTTGTTTCACATCTGGAATTGGATCCTTCCTAATTAGGTCATCCAAATTTCATGTCTGCCTTTTCCTTGTAATTCCTGGCCCTTTATTACTGTATTAAGAATCCCTTGATTTTCTTTGGCCTGCATGTAATGATTGTGTTGACTTAGCTATGCAGCCTGTCACCCACCATAACCCCAAAGTCCTCTTCAGGAGAGGTGCTACCCAGCCAGCCCTGGCCTGTACCAATATATGAAGAACTTTATGCTTTCCTTTCACCTTGCATCGTGTCAGGTTCTCCTTTTACTTTGGTGCCACCTGCAGATGTGCTGAGGGCGCTGCTATGTCATCATCCAGGTTGATGATGGAGATAATGCAGTAAGATCCTGGCACCAGCCTCTGGCATACTTCACCCACTACAAGCCACAGTCAACAAACAGTGGTGAACTGTCGATTGCTGCCTTCTGAACCTGGTGATTCGGCACATTTCCAGCCTGTCAAACTGCCTGGTCATCCAGGCCGAAATTCTCCACCTGCCAGACGAGCCTGCTGTGCGAGGCAGTCCCAGAGACCCAGCAGAGATAGGAGTTTCAGGTCTTGTAAGTTCTGCGGTTTCAGTGTATGTTTAGTTTAAAAGTGGGGCAAACCTCAACTTTTTAAAGAATTTTCAGAACATCAGAGTACCATTGCAGAAGTATTAATTTTTCCTTAAGTTGAAATAATATAATGAAGTACAATTTGAAAAATATCTTTTCCCGATATTTTAGATGAGTAGTCTGAATGATATGAGAAAGTGTGAGGCAAGGGAACCTGCTAGTTTTTAAATAATCATTAAAGTTGAAACATTTCACTACAGTAGCATCTTCTGGTAGCAAATAATTTTAACAGGGACTGACCAGCTTAATACACGTATAATCCAACACAACTAAATGTATATCTTTTCCTATATGAGTTAACACTGTTAGTCTTAAGTTTTATTTAAGGAATTGCACAATTTCATGCTTTTAAAAATTTTTAACTCTCTTTTCAAAATGTTCTGTCAATCAGAAAATGTTGTCAGTTGAAATGATTGTTGAGTAAAAATCTACATTAATTCTTCAGCACTAGAGGAATCTGAACTAAAGAATTGAAATTAACTTGTATTGTTTAGATTGAATTTTACTAATCAGAACTCCAGTATAACGTACATAGCTTGAATAATACCTTCTATTTAGGTAACACTTCTAGAAAATTTCAAGGATGTTTGATAGGCTTGACTGAACAAGAGTAAATCAGAAAAATAAATCAACTTAATCATCATTTATATAATGGAAGAACTTATTTTGGAATTTGCTAGGGCTTCCATTTGTGGAAGTTGATGGCTATTTCTTTGTGATAGCTGGAGGAGACTAGCTTTGTTGAGTAGCTCTTGATGAACTCTCACCAGATCTGATGTGCAACATCAGCATTGTGTCAGAAGGAAGACATAACCTATTTCGTTGCCATATTTGGTGTCATTTTGGTGACAGTCTGTCACCAAATACCAAAAAAGTTGTGTCCATTCCATCGTATTTGTATAGTGTAAAGAAACCGATTCCAACTGGACTGTGAAGTTGAAGATACAACCTCTCTCCTTATGGATGCCTTTGAGCCAGGCTTGTTCATCATTCTATAAGCTTTTGGGAACTGCTGGGTTTGGGTATTTGATACATTCTCTTTTTCACTCTCCCATTACTGTTAAATTAATGATAAATAATTCTGACAAGAAAAGAATGGAAGAAAATGAGTCTCTCCTTCCATTCCCTCTTCTCCTTTCATCTGAAGTAAAAACAAAATTTTCCATGCTTTGATGATTGTAAGTGACTGAATGGATTTTCTGCAGGCTTTTAAAACAAATTTTAGCTGTAAGCAGCCCAAGTAACCAAGCAAAAAGATATACTGCATAAACTCTTTCTGGGGACTGAAATACTACAATAAGCTTTCAGACATAGGCTTTTCTGATGAAAATTACTTTCCAACAATTAGTATAATTCTATGATTAGCTTTGAGGAGTTTAGTAAAATTAGAAAGGTTTAGCTGTTCTGGGGGGGGGGTTTCTTAACACTTTGAACTTTAAAATAACCTCTTGCTTATTACTGCTTTTAAACATTTGTCTGTATATTTGTGTCTTACAAAAAAGAAAAGAGTATTTAGCTTGTTAATAATACAAATTCAGGTGTTCATCATGTGCATTTAACACCACTCATAAAATGTAGAAGTGCTGGCATCCTGTGAAGATAGTTTATCAAAAAATGCAGGGGTGGGAAGATTCTGTGATATTCAGCTCTGAGTGCTTTCCTCTGCCTTCTCCCATACTGAGCTTAAGTGCTTTCAGAGAATCATCCGTTTCTGCACGGTCTTTAAAGGCGCGGAGCCAGAGGTTGAAGGTAGTGCTGTCTTTCACAAATAACGATTGATCCAACCTTCTTTTCTGTAACTCTAAGTGGTTCCATTACGTAATGTTTAGCATAATACTCATGTAAAATCATCGTACCAAAGACTAAGTCAGCATATAACAAGTTGATGGTTAATGGCGCTGTCTGCATAGAGCTCCAGTGGGTATTAAAAGAGTAAATATTTTGTATGTGAAATAATTCTAGATTAATATAGAGGTCATCCCTTTTCCTTGCTACATTGGATGTTTACATAGGGCTTGTAGAATTATTTGTATTTACTTGCATATACTGCAGACTGTTGAATCTGAAATGCAATTTAGTTTTTTGCCCTGAGACTTACCACAGCATTTGTGTATGGTAGATGGAAGAAAAGGTAATAGGGAAAGCTTTTGAAGAGTGAGAGCTAGCAGACTATAAAATGAATAATGATGTCTGTTAGGCTGAAAAATAAATTATGGAAGTCATGCCAGCAAGACTGGAAAAACCTGTAGTCACTGGCAAAGTGAGGATTAAGAAATATACACAGTCTTTTCTATCTAATTTTCATAATTTTGTTAAGTTTTGAGTGTTTGGAGATTGTGAGGGTTGGTTTGAGGTGATTAAGAAACTTTAAATGGCAACAATTTTCAATTAATGTGGGTTAGTCGATTTATTAATTGTAATTTACTTTGTAACAATGGAAATGACGGAAAACTGGTGAGACTAAGAATGGTGTTTAGAAATGTAATGAAACCGTTCACTAAGAGTCTTAATTAACCACCAGACTGTGTGCACTGCCCTTTAGTAGCAAGTCTTTTTAACTTCATTCTTCAAAAGAAGTAATTGCACTGTTTCTCAGGGCTGTTGCAATACTGTAGCAAAGGGCTGAAATCTTTAATCATCAAAATGAAGCATAAGTGATTTCAAGCTTGTGTTTTTAAGATCTGTGCTCAGCTCACTGAACATGAACCTTCCACTTCACTTATTCCTGTATGTGTAGTAAAATATCTGCATGTTAATTTAGATTTACTCCCTTTAATGTGCCCAGGTACAATGATGACAATTATCCATTCTCTAGAGCTCTCTACATTTCAGTGTGTTTATCTGCACCCAGGAAATTCTTTATTTGATAAATCAATTTTGCATGTTTCTGCTCCAATAGAAAATGTTCCTCTGTATCGCACACTGATAAGTTGGTGTTGGGAATAAATAGCTGCAGTCAATCACTTGTTCTGAAGTTGAAAGATTTGGATTCTAAATCTAAGTTAATGTGACTGTAGGTTATCTGAAGAGTGGCTGATAGTACAACCAGGGCATTACGCACGGCCCTGATATTCAGTCCAAATTTAGGAATATTTGTGGCTAACTTGTTTTCAGACAGATATTTGCGTTGTTTTTCCAGAAACAGAAAATGAAGTTCCAAATACCCTAAAAGAAGCCTGTGTAAAGACAGTAGAGCCCTTACACAGTAAAGGCAGTGAATATTATTTATCAGTGCATGAGTGTGGAACAGAACTTGCAAAATTGCAGTCCAGTATTTGATGTGTGTTTATAAATAAATGTGACTAAGAATATTCCATGCAACTCCTCAAAGAAATGCAGAGAATCTATTATTTCTTTGTATAATTTTTATCCTCATGGATAGCTAGTGAATCTAAGCAGATTGTAATCTCTGGTTAAGGAAGCATTACCTCTCTTTTATGAAGGGAACTGAAGCAGAAATTAAATCATTTGCCCAGTGTCTTATATGGATTCTGTTGTACTGATGGAAATAAGTAAATTCATTACTGTCTTTAGATGTAAAAAATGGATTTCACTCTTCAAGGATAAATACAGAAGCATTTTTCTCTCTTTGTATACTGGAACTATATCTGTGCTGGTGAATTGATCTTTAATAGTAGAATCTTTTTTTTTTTTTCCCCCAGCTAGCTTTGTTCCATCACCTCATTTTGTTGCATATACGAAGGTATTTTGTGCCAGGTTCTTAATGTAACGTTTAAATGTAAGCACATACAGAGCTATGTTGAGGTCAGAGAGCTATTCCCATAGGATGAAAACAAGCAAGGGAGAAATTAAACTGTATGGCAAAAAAAAAACTATGGCAAAGGGATATTAGGTTATGAAACAGTCATTTTAGGGAAATATTAGAAGCTCATTCACTTGAGACTTTTATAACTTAAATTGACAAACCACTAGAAAATGGTCTGTAGAGTGAAAGCTGTGCGGTGCAGAGAGCTAGATGAAATAGGATAATGGAACTTTTCAGTCTTGAAATTCAATGGTTTGGGGATTGTGAGACAAATCACATCTGTGGTATATACTTTAGACTTCCATGTGTTATCAACACATATCTAAGAACTAACCCATTTAGACACTGAATATCTAACTTGCTTTTCTTCTTCTCCCTTGATAGCTAGCTCAAAAGAAATAGTTTGGATAATGGTAGCCTACTCCATTTACAATATATGTAAGGCACTACTCATGATGGTGTATTACAGATTTGTGAAAACTATCCTTGATACAACCCCAGTTTTGAGAGACTTTGGTGTTTTATTGCCCTTTTTTTTGTTTGTATTTTTACTTTTTACAGCACTGTTAAACTTCCTGTTGCAATTCTCTTTCTTGAAGTCTGGTTTTATGTCCAAGTATGACAATCTGTTCATTTTCGAAAGCTCTTCAGTTCATCATAGTTCAATGGCAGAAGATGTAGTTCAATGGTTTCTGGTTCAGTTCGTCGATAGTTCACCAGCAGAATTTCCTATAGTTTTTAATCTGTAGAAAAATCATGGTCATTTATAAAAAAGAAATGCTTACTCATGCAGTGACTTTTAAAAAATATTCAGATTATTTCTGGAGTGCTTTGGATTTTTGGTTTTGTTTTTTTTGTTGTTTGTTTCAAAACAAGAAAAAAATGGGGTCGTTCAGAAACTCACAATTTTATCTCTCTTTAGAGCCACTACAGTGGTAATCAAAAGGCATTGCAATTTGTATGAATTTGATGGGTTTGCTGCTAAATTTACACAAAAGCTTTAGGAAACAGTTCTTGAAGTTGTGAAGTTTCCTTAAGCTAAGTTTGAGATATAAACGCTATTAAGGCACTTAAAGCAAACTTGACATGCGCTATAAATGTCAATTGTCTTTAAAAGCCTTTAAAATGAGCGCCCAGAAAGAAGCTCTGTTTAGTTGTGCTTTAGTCTTTAAGGTCACTTTAACAGAAACCTAATTTAGAACATTTGTGGGCCGGTGCTATTTTAGTACAAAAGCCATGGAATTTCGCCTTAAGTTAAAAATTACAAAAAAGGACTCATTTGACTATTTGTTCTACTTATGTTTTCTTTTGATCCCTACAGATTGTTCTTGTGCAGATCTCCCATTTGCTGCAGTTTGCTTTATGTAGTTGAGATATGGGGTCAAGTTCTGATACTGTAAATCCAGAAATAATAGTAAAGTCCAAGCTAAGGTTATTCTGGTGATACTTAGATAATTTAGTAAACTTGGGACCTGAAAGTGCTTCTCAGTTTAAAGTCAGTGGGATTTCAGCTGGTAGAGGTGCTGGTTGAATCAGAACCTGATGGATTGTGGCAAAATTCCCAATGTTACTCTGAAACATATACCTTCATGTTGGAAAAGCAGATTATTTTCCGAATCAGACCTATTTCATGTGTTGGATTAGAAACTAAATCAGGACTAAAGTCTGGATTTGCATTCCAACCTGGGGATGGAAATCTCTCATGATGCTGGGAGGCTTTTTCTGCCTAAGATTGTGGAACTTGCGTCTGAATGTGGTCTGGGAAACTATGCTTTTCTACTGTGGTTGTGCACTGGATCAGGATTGGCTTTAATATTTGGGAATGTTTTTCCAAACCAAGAGAGATTTTGAAGAAACCTCACTCTGGCATGTTAACACTTTGCTAAAATGTCCTAAAGAGGATGTAACCAAAAATAATCTGTTAAGTCGAAGTGGTCTGCCTTCTCCTATCCATGCTTTGGAGAATTTTCACTTTTTATTAGCTAATAGAATTTAAATGAAGACTTGAAGTTCACTGTAGATCAATAATTTACCTAAAAATTCACAATAAAAGTTCAGTCAAAAGTTTTCAAAGAACCTTAATATTAGTAGTTTTTAACATTGGAAAAAGAAAAGAGTGTTTTGGTAACTGAACTCTTATTTACTGTTTCGTGACACTATTATACCTGTGCTTCATATGAATCGGCATAAGCCGTTACTACCTCTGCATCAACTTTTGCATGCTCAAATCTCTCCTTAGTGTTCTGCAGTTTGCTTGGGAAACGTTGTCTGATGTGATGCTGGGGTAACAACAACGATTGTACATCCTGTCTGCATTGCGCAGTTTAGGAGTGCTTGTAGGAAAACATTCTCTCAGAGCAAAACACTGTAGGTACCGTTTCTCAGACGGCACTGCATAATATTGTGAATTACTTCATCAGCTAGTGACTAATTGTAAAATGTAATTTGTTACATGTATTCAGGTAGAAAAGAGTATGCACAAAAGTATTATTTCATCTCCTGGATGCTGTGGTAAACTAATTGCACCTTGTGAGCATGATGGTTAATGGGCAGTGATTTGTAAAAGGACCACACTCCTGTTGTCAGAGCAGTGGTTTACGTGTAGGTGTGCGTGTGCGCACATACAAGCAGTGACAATTTGTAATTTCATATTGATCTTTTCACCGTCAGAGGCTCTAGATCTTACAGTTATAATGTAGAATTGACAGCTTTGAAATTTAGGCTGTCAGATATAAATGTTTCAGATGTTGCCCTTGTTTCAATCACATCCTGAACATTTTTCCAGAAATGGTTCTGCTGCAGGAGATTTTGAAATGGCAAGATTTTTCTCCTGTTAAAATGCTTGCACAGCTCCACTGAAGTTAATTATTTGGCTCTACAAAATTAGTGAAACAGAGAGATACCTTTTGGATTCCTATATAGTTTATTGTTTCCATTATTTGCCTTAAAGCACACTGATGAATAATGTAGTTGATATTAAACTGGAGGAAGCTAAAACTCTGAGATTTGCTTAATCAATTATGTAAATCTCTGCCAGATATCAAGTACCTTTTGAGAACGAGCACCCTGTTGATAAAAATTTGAATATTTGTAAATTTGGACAGCAGACCTAACACTGCACTGGCAGCATTCTGCATCTGTTCACAACTTTCAAAAGCAGCAGTTTAAAATGTGCCATCTGTAATCACCAACTGCTTAAAAAGAGGATAACGAATGTTTGCTATTAGCTTTTAACCTGGATCGAGACTTTTAAAAGACCTTGTGAGCCAAGCTATGTGACATTTCTTCATGCAATACTCTACTCCTGTTGACTGGGAATGTAGGTGCAAACTGCATCACCAGTCACGTGCTGAGTCCTCTCTCTCCTACAGCATAAATACAGTAACATATAAGCTTTTCATTGTTTTGAATGATCTGAGACTCTGCTGGATTAATTAATGCTCATTTTCATTTTTTTTGTCACCTCTCCCTCCGTTTCTCGCTGGGATGCTTGTTCTCCCTATGGCGTTACCCAAGGGAGCTGTGCGTTCTCTGCCTATTTGACCTCTTGTCTGATCACTGAGTAGCAACTCTCTCTCTGAATGTATTCTGCGCCTGCTGGTGTTAAATTGCTGTGGTACCTGTTTACAGGTGGGAAGCATGCCAAAACCATTTTTCCATAATAGCAAATAAGGCTAATAACGTAAAAAATGGGGTCCTTAGCTGAAGGTTTCTCTAAAGGCTTAAATTTCCATCTTCTGGAATCAAGGAAGGTCTCCTGAGTTTTCTGGAGACAGAGGTTTGTGAACATCAGTATGACTAGATGTACAGACCTCAGCAGCTAAAGGAATGTTTAGGTCTCCAAGTCACTGTCGTGATTTTAGCACTAAGTATTTAATTTTTGCAGAATAAACTAATGTGAAAAACCAGCAGCTTCCCACTGGGCTATAGAGTAGCTTTCTCCAATAAACTATTTTAATTGCCTGCATTTTAATGAAAGGACATTTTGTGATGGAGATTTTAAAAATTAACAAACTGTTAAATGATTGGTGCAGTTACAGCAGTGGTGAGAATTTATCATTTTGTCCTAACAGAGGCAGGACCCCTTTTAAATTGCACTGCCACGTATAAGACTGCATCTTCAAAAATTTCATTTATATGCAAATATTTCCAAAAGTGGTGCATACATGGCCTGTCTGTGGCAAAATATATGTGAATCTTGTGGCCAATGTGGATATTTTTTCATAACTGTAAATGCTGCAGGAATTCATAGTAGGTTAGGGAAGAAATAAACTTAGGTCGAAAGCCCAAAAAGGCATGACAGGCAGGTTAAAATAGAAGGAATGTATTAATAATGTCTTCAAGGAGATCAGTATTTACATAGTTTGTACTATAAATCTACACAAAAATCACTCACATGCAGGAAAATTTGACTTACACGTGAAGATTTATACCACAGAAATTCTAGGACTTAAAAATAAATACATAAAACTAGTTTTTGGTAGGTTATGCTTATAGGTGTTTGGCTGATGCACGATGGTACAGTGTAGGTAGGGGAGGCACCTTTTTCTCTAGAGTAATGCCGATTATACAAAACACATTCATGTACCTAAATAGACCACCTTGACTGAACCTTAAAGGGCAGCACAGTAATAGCTGCAGTCTGGCTGTCAGTAATAGATACAGTGTATGTATGGGAGTAAAATTGGGCTTATACACCAGGACAAAAACAAAGGGGAAAAGTTATGCTATAGAGAAATCAGGGAAATTTTAAAGGGACTGTTGAAAGGAACTCCAGGGTAACAATATGAAGCTTTTCAATGACTGGGAGAAGCCTGGAAAAACAGTTTGGAAAGCCAGTAAATTTCCTGGACTTTTCACTGCAAGTCTGAGCAGCACAATGCAGTGCCGTGATTGCCTTATCTCTTTGTCTTGTAGCCCTTTTTTCAGTTTCAGATTTATTTTTGGGGGTAGGGAATATTAATAACAGCAAAGTCCTGGAGAAAATCAACACTGTTGTAAGTATCTAGTGGAGGGTGGTTTGCAGTGACTGCTGAGGGAAAGTGCATCAGGTGAGAAAGTATATATCAAAAAATCTGGTATGTTCCACCTGGTTATTTTTAACACACTGCAGAAAATGCGACTGATTCCCCTATCTGCTCACACTTTTTGAGCACTGTCATATGTACTACATTTTTTAATAGGTTGTCTCTTTCTCACCTTATACCTCCTTTTATTACGCCTTTATGAAGATTATAAATATATGAAATTGATCTCAAAATAGAACTACCCAGTCCTATTAACTTTGCTGACTAAGAGCAACATGGAAAGCTTTTTATTTTCATCTTCTAATTTTGAATTTGCTCCCATATTTGTAGTTGGTTTTTGTTTTGTTTAGGTGTTTGGTTTTGGTTTTTTTTTTTTTCCATTTTTGTTGTTTGTGGTTTTTTGTTTGGTTTTGGTTTGTTTTTTTAGTATCAGAATCAGTAGACTGATTCTGACTCAGAACACTTTCTTGTGAAAAATATTGACAAGCACAAAATAAACTGGGTTAGACTTGCCTGCCTTTTCATTACGGAGAAAATATTTCCACTTTTCTAGACTAATGCAGAGACCTAGTCTTTATCTGAAGGATGGTGCTTTGGTTGGTTTTTGGTGGTTTGGGGGTATTTTGTTTGGTTGGTTTGGTTTTGTGTTTTGGCAAATCATTTGTGGAATAGGCATTTGGACAGATAAAAACCATTGTTATAAATAAGTTACGTGTATTCTGTTTATTATCAGTTGTGGAAAATAGAAAATGTTTTCCTACGTTATGAGTAATAAGTTCAAATGCCCATTGGATAGCTTCTTGTATTTAGACAAAAACATCTTTAATAGCTTCATTTATCATCATATGTGGAATGACAATAATATCTGTGCTCTTTCAATTCCATCTCAATATTTACAAAGCTCAAAGCAGGTTTTTTTTCCCCAGACTGATATTTTTGAAATGGTAGCAAGAGAAGAACTGTTTCTCCTTAGGTAAACTTGGCTCTTTTCACTATACTAATTAGCTGGTATTGATTAGTACAGCATACTGAAAATATAATGTGTCAAAATCTTAGCAAGTCTCATTTATCTGTACAAACACTGCTATTTCTTTAATTTTCATCAAGATTCCATTTCGCTTGAGAAACGTTATTATCTGGCTTTAGCTATGATAGCTTATATCTGCAAATATTTTTAAAGCATGTGATACAATCTCATTAATGTTGGTTGAATGGACTTTTTTTTTTGTCTCTAACAGAATTTAGTTTAGGTAGAGAATATAGTGAAAATACTGAAAAACACCGCGTTATACCAAGATACTGAACTGTGTTGTGACCGGATTGTGTTCTGAAAACACAAAAAGCTACTCTGCCTGATATGAAGTACCACCATAACAGAGATGTTAGTTCCAAGTCAATGGCGGTCTCCTTATCCAAGAATGCAGGGCTGTGGTTAGAGAAGGGCAACGGCTGCACACCAGCCTGCGCCAGGCAGAGTAGCCCCTCTATGGCTATTAATATACAGGGCAGTTACAGCCACTCTTACAATTAGGATGTCAAAACTAGATTTTATCTTTAAATGGCCAATAATACCATCATAATCAAAATATCTCTGTAGTGTTTAATTTGTCCTCCACTGTTTTCCACTACTCACTAGAAAAGAGTTAAAAGCTTTGTTCACTAAAAAGAACACTGGGTAACTGCTTTGTTGTATTGGATGAATGTTTTACAGTCAAAAAGAATTTACAGTAGTGGTGTTCTGAGTTGATTATTGGCCATTGCTATTCACTGGGGAAGGCAGGTTCCGTAGAAAATAACCTGTATGATGCCTGTGTTGTTATGAAATACTTTTTAAATAAGCATAATAATACAGAGCATGAGAATTATTGTGTGTGTCAGCAATTCTTAAAAATTATTTGAAGGAAAAATATTATACACCCACCAGCTGACGTAAGCAGGGACCCCTATTAGTTTAACGTGTATCAGCAACTCAGAAATACTTACTCATTTTAGAAAGTCTGACTTGAAGCCAATCATATTCTGGTGGGTGATGTTACTCGAATTGGCATAAGTTATAACATACTTTTATTTCCTTTTAATTCAAATTTAATTAGGCAATGATGCTTGAAAGCAATCAAGATTGAAGTAATCATCAAATGGAATTAATATGGTCACGTTTAAGTGAAATCACTGTTTTGATTTCAGAACCATCTTAGGCTGCAAGTGAAGAAACTGCAAGTTCAAAAACATTCATGGTGAAGTCAAAGAAAAGGGGGAATGCTGCCAATAGCGGGACCTCTGAGAAAAGAAGTCCAGATGGGGCAGTGATGGCTTGCGCTCGCTGAATTTTAAAATGTGAGGGGGAAGGAAGATCTTTCCTTTTGTGGCCTCATTTTCTCCCAGGTCAATAAAGTTGTGATTGCACTGCTTGTGTTCAGGGGGTAGCGATTTAAACAAACAAGAAAAATTAATCATATTGAGGTGTGTCACCATTCCCCCTCACACCTGTAACACTTTTAGTAAAGGTAACTCCCACCTACATGCAGATGCCATTAGAAGGATCCCCTTTATCTGAATGCTCTCCAGGGAAATACTTGTGGGGAGTGGGCTTCCGTGGTGCCCTCTGTGGACCTGCTTTCTCCAGCCATGGTAGGGCTGAAGGCTGAGATTTAAGTGGACTACATCATTTTAACAGCCCTTTCATTTTGATAGAACTAAGTGTTTGAGTTATTTGGGCAGCTTTGACATCCTTAGCTAAAAAGTTCAGAATATTGAGCCTTCTGTTCTCCCAGCTCCTGCACACTTAAAACCCAGGTGTCACACAGCACCACGGCACTGACAGATGTCTTGTTCCTGGTTACAGATACTTCCCAGTCTGGTCTTTGAGCAAATACCAGAGATGTAATTCAGACTGACTTGGACCATCCTGGATCAGTCCTCAAGTGTTGACAGCAGAAGACACATATGTCCTGTTTCTTCCCCACCCACTCACAGTCATGCCCTACCCATTTTTCAGATCTGGGTGATGGCGGGGAGATTTGAGGAGCTGGCTGAGGCACAGGCAGCGAGCTGGTCACTGGCCTCAAGCTGTTAGTGTGTCTGCACTTCATGACCACCACGGTATGCCAGGAGTAAGGCTGGGTGTGCCCTACCTCGAAGAGCCTTTGCAAGAGGGACACATCTGCAATGCGGACAGCAGAAGGTAGAACTGGGTTGGCCTCGGTGAAAGCAGTCTAACGGGGTAGTTTGTAGGTGACGGAGGAGACTGAGAAGATCATAACTTTCCCTATTATTTTTTTTTCTAAAAATGTAAGGCTTAGAAACATTCTATAAAATGACAAGTTATTATGATAGTCCGGAGATTCTTAGGGTAACAGCAACTCTTAAAACACATTATTTTTCCCAGAGCTGCATATTTTCTTACAATCAACCTGCTGATTGGAGAGACATACCTATCATCATGTATTTGTGTCAGAACCTGAAAGACAAGTATCTTTTGGCAAAGTTATAAATGGAAAACAAGAATAAAATGATTATTTTCCAGGGATGCAAAACTGGAGAATAAATTGTTCGTTTCAGTCTGTGTGGCAGCTAGATTAAAAATATTCATATCTTGAACTCAGGTACTCATCAGAAAGAAATGCCTTTTAAGTTGCTCTGTTAGTTATTGCTGTAAATGATAGACTCAGAACCTGTGATATATTTCATTAAATGCTTTAGTTACGTATATGTTTTCACATTGTGCAGTATGTTGTTTTTAATGGACTATTGCCTTAAAATCTTGATTGATTCTCCTTACTCTTTAATTTAAAACCATTTTACTGATTATTTTATAACATTTTGATAACATAACTCCAGTGAAAAAAATCTATCTAATTATTGCATCGTAGACAAAAGGGGAAGGTGGTCAGTGGTCTTAAGAAGATACAGATCTAGGGTGTATTTCTCTATAGGAAGCAGAAACTCCTGAAGGCACCTGGTTTCTGTGAGTGCATTTCAAGAGGAGGAGGTCATCAGTCCTGGTCAGAGATGGTTTTGCCAACAGAGAGGTTTGTGTGGATGAAAGCTCTGGCATTGCTGATGCAGAGACAGGAGTTGAGAAAAATGGGCTTGATAATTCAGGGTGAAAAAAGACCATGATGAACAGAGTTTGGATTATTTCTTTGACACATTAAGATAAGTATAAGATGTCTTTTCTTTTGAATTGTTTCTTCCTATTTCTCTGAAGATGCTGCTACCAACACCTTCTCTTTATTGCTCAAGTTCATCTCTTGAATAAAATTCTGTTAAATAACAGCTCTGTACTAGGCAACATTTTTAGGGATTTTCAAGTGACGTTCAGCTTTTGAGAGAGAGACTGGTTTACTCCTTTTCTTTCAGAAATCCTTTAGTTTGATGGCAATGTTAACTTTTCATTGTGCGTGTTGTTTTCTGCTACATCTTTATTCTTAGCTCTAGGAGAATGAATACATAAATAAAAATCCACTGTTCCTCTGCTGCTCTACTGCCATTTAAATCCCTATTTATCTCACTCTAGGATGCCAGAGAGGAAATTTAATGTTGAGTATTGGTTCAATAAATGTCAGGGAGGGCAGGCAGTTTATATCCTCTTTTGCAATAAACATTTAGTTCTCCTGACAAAGACAGCATCAGAATATTGGGAGGGAAGAGTTGGTCTAGTGGCCTTTGCTTCTTTCAGCAGCTAAAAATGCAGTGGTAACGGTGACCATGCACACAAAGCTGGATCTCCAGAAGAAGTTGACATGTTGCTGGGGATTCAAATGCTTTTCTGATAAAAGTAAACATTTCTTCTTGAGTATGTTGGACTACATAAGACTTGGTCTTGCACATGTCAGGGCAATTTTCCTCGCACCTGTAATTATTATGTAGGTTTAAACTTTTCATGAGCATAGTTTCTTTGCAGATATTATTATTTGTATGCTTTGTTTGCATTACATTAAAAAACAATTACATTTCTGACCTATCAGGTAAGAATGACATGAGACTGACTGAGCTAAACTTGCTTGTATTATAATCCAGGGTGTGTGTTAGTTAGGAAAAGGCAGAAGTACAGATTTAGACTACAGCATGCAAGTTATCTGAGGGTACTTACCACGTCAAGTGAGTTAAGACGACAGATTAAAGAACTTGTTATGCAACTCTTTGGTTTATGCGTAGTTAATATATCTCCTGTACATTTTACAGTGAGGAAATTAAGGCACAAATGGAAATTAAGGAATTTTTTCTAGAATGAAATGTTTATTAGTTAGAGCTACTGAAGTGAAATCTCTTGAGTACCAGTTAATTGCCATATCTATCAAGATGGTCCTTCCCTTCTGCATTCATTGGGAGACTCTTCAGGGACTTTCCACGGGAGCTTCACTAAGGTGATGAAGTGGTACCATGGACAGAGGTAAAGGCATCGGAACAAAACTAGGTTAAGCTTTGAAGTTAAGTCTGTCCACCTGTCGGCTTTCCTTGATATGCTGGACAAAGTTTGGTGAGATGCAGTATTCTAGGATTGCCTATTTGGTATAAAATGCATAATGGTTTGGAAAAGCTTATGGAATTAAATGTCATATATTGAAAAAGAGAGGTTCTATGATAGCTGGAATAATGTGACAGTAATAAGTCTAGAATATTTTTAGAATCAATTATTATGTAAAATACATAATATATAAGATATAATATAAATAATAAACATATGCATTGTGTGTACCTAAATTCCTATATATATCATATAGTGATACATTATTTTATGTTCTTTGCCAATAGCAGAGATCCTTATCAATGAACCTTTAAAATACATGTAATTAAAAATTCTCTTCATTCTTCAAACCTAGTATTTCTCATCTTCAGAAGTCTTTCCATTTCTTTCTGAGCTTTTCTTATTAGCTTTTGCTTTAAGCTTGTGTTTAAAAGCAAGAGGAAGAAACCTCAGAATGAAGCCTGCCATTCAAATAAAGGCTAGAATTAGAAATACACTTCAGATATAGACTTCCATCCCTAAGTAAGGTGAGTCCTTTATGCTAAGGCTTTTCTGTTTTAAGGCTTGTTTCAGCTACTTGTTAATCAAACTAAAACAACATAGCCAAGTAAGAATTTCAGTCCTTTTGTCCTTGATAGAATGAACAAGCGTAAGCAGATGGCTAACATGACTAAAACCATTGACAAAACATAATTTTCAGCCTAGGAGAAGAGGAACAGAGAACATTTACAAAACCTGCCTCTCTAAGTTCTCCCAGACACTTTACTTCAGGCTGGATGAAATCCCTGACCAGCAGTTTATTTTCTTGACCTTACAGAACACCAGGGGACTGGGGTATGTAGGGCTGGTATGTCTCAACCAGCTTGCGCCTGCATTTCAAAGGAGGAAAAAAATATGGAGACCAGGTGATTAGATAGATAACAGTTCAGCAGGAAGGGATCTGATGTCCATCGCGTGTCACAAGCCGAAACGTGCCACTGCAAGAGCAGCAGGTGTTAGGCTGGGAACTGTGGACAGCAGTATCAGTTGCAAGACTTGGAGAGCAACTCCTCTGTGCTGCTCAGCATCAGTAACTCCTCAGCTGGGGCACGGCAGTACCCCGCTGCCCGGACACACCACCCTCGAAGGAAAGGCCGATTCATAAGATTTATCAGCCTAGATGCACAAGTCTGGAGGAGTAGGACAGCTATGGTAATAGCGCCTGAGCACATAACTGCCTCTTGCAAAAAAAAAAGGTGCTAGAGAAAAGGGACAGGAATGGTGTGACCGTGCATTGACACAAAGCCAAGCACAGCCACAGCGCTGGCTGGAGAGCCTATCCTGGGCTGCGTTAAGCACGGTCTGATGGTGAGAACCTGGCAGACTTATGCAGGCAAACAACTGCTTTCTGGACCTGGATTTAGCCTGGGCAGGAGTGGCACATCAAAATTGTCCTGAACAGATGCAGAATTTCAAAGCATGGGGAAGCAGGAAGGATGCAGAGTGCTGCTACTGAGCATCCCAGGCATCGAGTCAGGCAGCGGCAGGACTGTGCCTGCAGACTGCAGTGTCTGTCTTCTCTCTCTGCGGTGCTCTGTATCCATCGGGCGTTCTTGGATCCGGCCCCAAGCTTTCAGCCAACAGCGGCCATATCCTAGAAGTAACGATCTTGTTAAATAACTAGCATGTGAGCATGTCATTCAGGCTGTCAAGAACATGGAGGCCAAGCATAATAATTTCTTCTCCCTTTCCGCTTTCCCAATTAAAGAGCTTGTTTCATCTTCCTGATAGTTTAATCATTGAAAATTGTGCCTGTGAATCTTGACAATATGCAAATCAGGGGTGCCATCTGTTGATCAGAGCAGTGAACTCCCCAGGCTCGCCATGGAGTGGTAAGCTGGTGCTAGGTGTGCTTGCTTTATTTCTTTTGCACATGCAAGTAGTCATGGAGGGAGTCTGATTCAGAGACTTGGAATGAAACGTCCTCTCTTCACCCTCACAATGAGTTTATTTCAAGCAGTGAAAGGACAAGTTTCCTTACAGACACCCACTTTACCGTTGTCTGAAGAAAATTACACGTGCAAAATTACTGTTAGTTCTTCTCTCCTATAACTAATTCAGCTGAAGGTACTCCCTCTGATTGCCCAGACAGGGCCCTGCTGAGCCCACTGGGCTGTTTCCTCTTCTCCAGCCCAGCCAGTGCACAAGTATGCTTGCAAAGGGAGGTAGACACTTCATTAAAACTATAACATCTGATACTCTGAGTCAGAGCGGTGGCCCATCTAGGCTTCTGTGTAAAAGTGGCCAGTAATAGATGCTTAACAACAAAGGCAGTGGGCATGTGAAGAGGTGCGCTCTCAGCATCTGGTGTTCCTCAGTTCCAATACTCCTGGAGCCAGGAGCTGCATTAGAGGTGGAGGTAACCTTTGAGAATGTGCCTCCTCCTTTCTTGAAGGCAGATCTTTTGATTTCTACCCGTTCTTTGGAGGTGAGTTACATGCTTTAATGTGCTTTGTGTAGAGAAGTGCTTTTTTTAAACTACAATCTGATAATATCATTTGGCTCTGTCTAGTTCTTGAATTGTGAATAATCATTTCCTATTCACCTTTTCCAGGCTATTTAAAATTTTAGAGCTGCTATTCTACATCCCCTCAGTCATATCTTTTTCCAGTTGAAAAGCTGTGGTCTATTTAGTCTCTTCTCATGTGGAGGAGTCATTTGACTGACATGGCCAACTTGTTTCAAGTTTCTTCACTGAAAAGCCATTGTACTGGAACCACTTTAGGTCATTAAGGAACTAAGAAAGAATTATGTTTTATTTGAAGTTACTTAAAATATTGTATTGTACTACCAAAAAGCTTGCAAAAATGGTATAAATTCCTGAAATGCTGCTTTCCATCTGCCTTGCCCCCCCCCCCCCCCCCCCCAAATAAAAAAACCCAAACCCAAAGGAAGACCTACATATGTATAGTAATTCAAAATGAAGTGCTACGTGTAGTAATTCACTGTGAGGATGTTGTTCAATCAAGTCTGTTCCTTCAAGGACAGGTTCATATAACATGTATTGACATTCAGCAGAAATTGTTGCTGCAGGTTGAATCAGAACAGAGCACCCCAATTTTATGATAAATGGTTTATGGCTGAAAGAAAGTTAATGTCTTCTATAATCTATCAGAATAGGATCACTAAAACATCAATTATCTTAACATCACATAACAGTTCAGGTTGCGAGGGATGGATCAAGGTCATCTGGTCCAACCCCAGGCTTGGAGCAGGGCTGAATTTGAAGACAGCTCTGAACCTGAAAGCTGGATAAGATCCTCATGGTAATGGCACACTAGTACATTTACTGCCTTTAAGTTTGGGTTGTATTTGCTACTTTTTCTGATATAGATTTTTTAAAAAAGAAGGTAGGTTTTCTTTTACTTGCTTGAATAATAACATTTTTATGGTATGTGTTTTCTTTTAAGTGTATTTATATACAGTATTGCCCAAATGGCTACTTTAGATTTAATTCTTAGCTTTTTAAAAAACTTTAATATATATTTCTTATTTTAACACTTAGAGAATATGTGTCCAACTTTTAAAAGCCGGTAACCCCATTGCTCCTGTTTCCTACATTGCCTTCTGGCATTAAAGTAAAGAAAAGGAAACCCAGCTGTACTGTTCTTCCTGAGCTAAAGAGCCAAAAGGTTTTACCCTCCCTTTCTGTTACAATGGACTCTTTACTAGGTCTGGCTCAAAGTCTCTGCCATGCTCTGCTACAGCCAATCATCCCTGCAGAAGCTGGTTCCCTGTGTCCGCACCAGAAATTGTTTTGAAGTTTTCAGACCTACAGAACTGCCGTGTACAGTAACATGCATCATTTTGTTTGGCGTGTCCTCTTCTGTGACCTCCTTGACAATTTGTTTCTCTGGTGCATGCACGAGGCGGGTGAGATACCATGTCAAATAGTTTCCTGCCTGGGCTGAGAACTGAGCAGAAGGGATTTAGTTTATTAACTAGCACCTCTTGGTTTTTTTAAAAGCTGGATTTTCACAGCATCCCACATGGGGAAAAAGTCCTTAAACCTACATTTCCTACGCTAGAGACAGGGTCCAAAGCGCAGATTCTGCTGATGAAAAATGGGGGGTTCATTCTGTGAGGACTGAGTTGTCCTTTGCTACTGTTTTTCAGTTAAAATAAATGCAGTTCTGTTCCAGTGTAGACCACGAGCAACTATAATATAATTTAAATTGCTCAGTGGAAAACCACTAAATTGAACATGGTTTCTGATTAATAATTTTTATGATCCGGTCTCATATAGCTTCTAAGTGTCTTGAATAACAGCCATTCTGCATAGAAATCCTATTTTACATGTTCCTTCGGAAGCTGAAATTCTACTGATATTAAATGCACATGGTTAATAATGCCTTATAAAGATGCCAGAACCCTGGTGACAAAAGGACCAGCTGTATTTGAAACACACATACGAAATGCTACTTGTGAGCTTATATAACCTACTTTTTCTTTTTCTCCTATTTTGATAAATTGGCCTTGCTGTCAGACTATGTGAAAATTTAGACAAGGGAGTTTCTTGAATTCATTAACTTAAAAAAAAAAGTATTTTTTAGAGCATCGAAGTTAGTTTAAGGAACAGAAGTCACCTGCAAAACAACAGATGTAAATGACAAAGCATCAGATATTTTAATGGCTTTTTTTATATACTGGGATAGTGCATTTCTCAAAGATATGTCCAGACTGATGAGACAGATGTTGCAGCTATTTTGCCCTGAACATTGATACCAGAAAGATTATTTCTCCCTCAGCATACAATAAATAAACAATCAGTTCATGAAAGTGGACTTAGGGTGATGTAAAGGTTGGACACAATAAGCGTCTTAAGGTTTGGCTATTTATCTAGATCTCTTTGTTTTGTTTTTCTTGGAGGAATACCAGTATTTTTCTTTGTCTAAAATAGGGCATTAAAGTCCATTGCTCTGACATTGTTCCACTTTTAACCTTCTACCTAAACTTAGCTGCTTAGCCCAAAAAAAGTATCTTGCTTTTCCAAAGGTAGTTTCATTCTGCCACTTACGGATTCCATCTTATCTTTTATCAATTGACTTTTTCACTCCTAATTTGTACCATGAGTGGTAGCATGCGGGCATACTTCTGATACTGCAAGGATCCTCGGATGTTTAGCATTTAACCCTTATAACATAAAATAGACAAAGTTGATAGACTTTGATTATGCAACATTTACACAGAATATTCAGCTAAGCACAATACCAGGTGGTTGAAGGTATCATTTTTAATGACCTGGAGGTAAGCTGTAGCCTGCTACTGTTACAGCGCTAAAGGTTCGTTCAGTGGGACATCATTCCCCACACTGTTGTGTTTCTGCAAATGCAGGGTATATGTTTTGCTAAAAAACCTGGAGACAGTCATAATTAATAACATCTCAACATGTGGTGGCTGGTGTACGTTTTGGATGCTCAAACTTTTTGAATAAACAAAGGTGCATAGAAATGTTCTGTGCTTTTTCTGCTTAATTTTAAATTTAAACAGTTTGTTTTAAAACAAATCAATATCCCTGAATTCTTTGCAATCCAGCACAACATTTGAGAAAACCAAGCAGAACATAAACACACTTAATGTGATTCATTTTCTTTGTCAGATACAAGAGCAAGATACAAGGTAAATTAACAGTAGTTCATAGAATGGCATTTATTTCTTCACAGTGTGACTTTTAAATGTCACTATTCTTTAGAATTCAGTTGAAATCAAAGAATCAAATTTACATTTTCGTTATTATTTTTACATTAGGGTATGAGAATTTATAGTTTGTTTATTCTCTTGGTCCCCTCAATTCCTCAGTCTCTGAATTACATTAGGGCTGTTCAGATTGTAAAATGTTCCAGGCAGACACAGTTGTCTTTGTATGCCACATACAATGTATTTTCTGTATTCCTCCTTATTCTTGCTGTAATTACCAGGAAAATTTCCATAAAATGGGATTTTATTTTATAAGAATTTACCCACTTGTGCTACTAAATCCTATTATAGTGAGAGAATAAATGAGCATTTGTCAAGGGGATGAGTAGCAGGAGGAGATGAAATCTTACGAAAATGCATTCCATTTAAAATGAACCTAAATATATGTCCGACAGATTTGTAAATTGTCTGCACAGGTGAAATATTGTGCCCTCATGTCTAAAAAGTTTTCAGTTTCCTTCAGGAGTCTTCACAGTACGGAGTTCTTGTTCTCTTTTATTAACACCATTTATGAGGAAACAAAATGTTCAGAAAATAGTTATTGCAATATTTGAAGGAACCCATTAATTCTTATCTTTATTTGTTCAGTATGTAGCTTCCACAGAAAATTATTTTATTAAAATTGATATGCGCTCCAAGAGGACATATTTCTACCACACCTTACTTTTAAAGTTGCAAGTCATTGTTCTATTGTGACTCTGTAGGATAAAAAAAAAATGGGAAAAAGGAATCTCACTGGTTAATTAACATGTGGAAATGTGTGAACATTTTATGTCCCTTTGTGACTTACATCTTTGCCTTTTAGCACTGTCCATTTAGAACTCTAAATTCTCTCTATCACATTTATTCTCCTATACTGGGCTACCACTGGGAGGATATTCTTAAGCCAACGTAACACTGACAGTTTGGCTGATTGATAGATATCCTCTTGCTTAACTTGAAACAGCATTTCTACATAATGGCTATGAAGTCAGTGGATAAGAACCACTTATAGAGTCTCAGAATGCCTTTACATGCTTTTTTTTAGAAAACTCAGAGTTGTCAGGACTTGAAAAATTACTTTTATATAACGTTAGCACCTGCTTAGTCTTTGGGTATAGTGCAGAGTTCTAAAAGTGACTTAAATAGTGAGAGGGGACGTGTTGCTCTTATTCACTTAAATAAAAATTTGCAGCTTATTAAAAATCAACAACGAGCATATTTTACTGAGCCAGTGTGTTGCTGCCTAGTATTATTTCTGTTTAGTTCAGTATTGTATTCTGGTTTTCCCTTCCTCGTTTTTTTAACCTTTGTAAACCTTACTTTTAATGGTCCAAAAGTGTTTGGAAGTTTTTCCAGAAAGCTGTGGTGCTGTAGACATAAACAAATGCTGAGGTCAGAGATTTTACTCTTTGATGTGTTGGCTATCTTCTAATTAAGGTTGACTATTACAATTAATTACAGTGTTCCAATTAAGATCACTTGTTGCTATGGTTATCTCATTGCTCTAGTCTGCTAGCATCCAGTGCGTTGTTTGCTGGAGGCTGTCAGCTGCCTTGCTGAGAACTAGCTTCACAGTGCTCAGAGTGACTGAGAAGTTGTCCTGGGGTGATATTTTGCAAAAATCACAGTTACTTAAACAGCATGGGGAAAGTATTATTTATATCTTTAAAATAGAAGATTTTGCACAGTGGAAGAGGCTTAGGAAGAAAGAGCATATCATGTATTACTGCCAAAGAATTCTATATTCCCTGCTTAAAGTGTCTGTCCATTAAAATAATTCTGTGCACCTCCCTTGCCATGGGGTCTAAGTTTCTCACAACTTTTTATGCCCTTAATTTCACTGCCTGACAGATTCCTGCCTCTTCAACAAGGAAGTAAGGGACAGAGACAGCAAATTACTCAGACGAAATGAATCACATAGAGCACATCTGTAGTTTATGGATTTGGGCTGCCTTTTCAATCCCAGACCAGCATTTCTTCCCAGCACAGAGAGGCTTGTGGTCACTATAAACAGGATTTTCACAGGACTGCCACATGCTACGGAGTTCTTCTGCACTGAAGTGCTCCGCATCTTCAAAACTGAGTACATTTATAAAATCATTAATATATTCAGAGGCTCTTATCATGCTACTTATGTGCTATCTGAGAAGTGGTAGAGAGAAAAATTGCTATTTCTATTTTTAGAGTACTTCCAGTGAGCTTATACTAAAAAGGTCACCTATGTATTCCTGTGGTGCATTGTGCCAGGGAATAGGGTCTCTAGGCACTACCATAAAAACAAATAGCATTTCCTAATTATAACAGAAACTAAGGATTTTTGGAGTATGAGTCATAAGTCTCCAAAGTAAAGTAAATGTTATTTAACATTTACTTTGCAAAAGCACTTAAAAACATGTATAAGATTGGGCTTTTCACTAGACTAGACATTTTGCAGAATTTGGGTCAATGACTGTCCTGTTTTGCTTTAAACACAATGAAAAAAATATCAAAGCATTCTATGCCCTCTGCACAATATAGGTCCCTTATATTTCCATTTATCAAGGACGTACTTGCAGCCTATTTGTAGCCATTTTTTTTCTTGAATGTGTTTTAACTGTACTAGGGTGTTTTTCAGGGGTGGGTGATCCTGGTGGTGATCCTGGAGGTCTTTTCCAACCTTAATGATTCTATGTGTTACAGCTGACCTGTTTGTCCACGTTTCAGAAGCTGTGCTAGTAGGGGCATCAGCCAGGCAGCTTTTTAATAATCTCTCTTCTCATCTGCAGATGCAATATTAGCAGATACTGCTGAAGAAGGGATCCCATTTTAGCAGGAACTAGCTTTTTCAGTTTACTGTTAAAGCTGGTAGATCCCTGCAGTTCTGTGTTTTGTCTTTTTTTTCTTTTCTCTCTCTGCATTTTTTAATTTTCTAGGCTTATGCTTGTTGTTTGTGCTTGCAACACGATGGTTTTAAATCTGGACTCATGTCTCACCGTCCCGAAATTACTCTGAGTTGTTTAATAGTAAAAGAATCTCAAATTAGTATGAGGGGTGAGGTGGGGAAAGAATTAGTAGGCGGTGCTGTTGATTTTTGTTCTCCAGTGTCCTGGTTTCACCTGGGATAGAGTTAGTTTTCTTCCCCTAGTAGCTGGTACAGTGCTGTGTTTTGGATTTAGGATGACAATAATGTTGATAACACCCTGCTGTTTTAGTTGTTGCCGAGCAGTGCTTACACTAAGTCAAGGACTTTTCAGCTTCTCATACTGGCCTGCCAGCGAGGGGGCTGGGGGTGCACAAGAAGCTGGGAGGGGGCACAGCCAGGACAGCTGGTCCCAGCTGGCCCAGGGGATATTCCACACCACATGGCGTCATGCTCAACAAAACTGGGGGGAGCTGGCCTGAGGGACGTGGCTGCTGCTCGGTCACTTGCTGGGCATCGTTCAGCAGGTGGTGAGCAATTCCACCGTGCACCTCTTGATTTGTATATTATTATTATTATTACTATTATTATTTTCTTATCTATCTTTTCCATCCTATTAGATTGTCTTTATCTCAACCCATGAGTTTTACCTTTTTTCCAATTCTCTCCCCCATCCCACTGGCGGGGGAGCGAGTGACCAGCTGTGTGTTGTTTAACTGCCTGCCGGGTTAAACCATGACATCCAGAGATACAATTGCATGATGCTGTTCCTGACAGTGTGGCCTTCTCAGCATCCCCATTTCAAATGCTGTTGTTTAGAGACAAGTGCAAAGTATCCTCTTTCTCAGACACACTTTTTTTTTCTTGCCTCACTCTCTTTGCAGTCCAAAAAGTGTGCGTAACTAGGAACATCCCAGACTTCATGTATGCAGACAGGTGATGTGCAGATGAAATAATCTACTTTCAAAAAAAAAAAAAAAAAAAGCATCTCTACTTTTTTTCCTGATCAGAAAAATCAGACTTGCCTTCCTGGGAGCTGGATCTGTTGTTAAGGTGAGCTCAGGAGATATTCTGTTGTTTTTGTTTAGTGACATGATGTTTCTCGCAGTGATGAGCAAGAAATGAAACCTCTTCTGATGGGAAAGGAGATGCTTCTTCATCGGGAGCTTTATCACTATTGATAATGCAGCGCTGTAATCACTCCAGAGTCAAAAAAAAAAATCCTTTATTTTTGTTATTGGTTCTGTTATTGTGAGACTCGTTAGTTATCTCATTTGTGAACGGCTTGAGTCACAACCTTACTGTGTAGTTAAGTTGAATTATATCTCTTTGGATGAGAGCAGCAGCACAATGGAATTACTCTTGCCCTTCTAAGAGTGACTGCCTTTGTTCTTGAAGTGATACCTAATTTGGGCTGTGACATGTACGAATATTGGGATGGAGTTAAATGTCACCTCCTGGAAAAGTGATATGAAGACTTTTCCTTAAAAAAGGCTGTTGCTCTGTGTCCCCTCACGAGGAATGGCTCTGCCTACTCAGAACTCACATAAAGTGCTTTTCATAGGGTTTGGAGGAAAGTAGACAACTTGAGTGTCAGTTTGTTCTTATCACAAATAGGGCCTTACCGGTCTGTGTGAACCTTCTGCTTGGGACAAAAATCTCTTGGTATGTGCATATGTGTGTCTTGGGGAAGAGGGACTCGCTGATCTGCATTCGTGTGTCTGTGTGTGCTCCTGCCTGCCAAGACAAATAGTTCATCCCATACTGTGTGCAAGATAACGTACTTGGCACTTACACAGAGGTATTCAGCAAAACATCTCGAAGCTTTGAATCTCAAAGATTTCAGGCATTAAAAAAATTTCAAGAGCAGCCTACTGGGAATTAGCAGCGCTGTGTGCAACACTAGAGATGAAGGACAATATTCTGATGTCAGCTTTTTCATCAAGCTGTGTCATTAAATTGAAGCTGAAACTCTTTGTCAGGTCCTTTTTTTGAAGAATGTCATGCTGGAAAAAATAATCAAACAAGTTGTTTTAACATTTGCTAAAAAAAGCCTCTTATTTAAAATTAGTTCTTAAATTTTTAGAAAATACTTTTACAAAGCTTAAGAAATGGGGAAAAAAAGTTGAAATTAAATTTTCATGTCAGATAGGAAAGTCACTTGAGGCTCTAGGATATACATATTGTCAAGGGAGGTAATTAAGGTGATGAGGGTGTAGGAACACAGCATAGTCTCAACAAAAGCTTTGCCTCCAATGTCTATAACTTTATTTTTTATCTTCCAGTAGCTCTTTGATAAGTAAATTATTATTCATTTCTTTGGCTGTATACATTTGGGAAACAGCTAGTTCCTTGTGATTTAAAAGTAATGTCTGCAACATATATCTTGTAAACAGATTGTGTATATATAAATGTATCTAACTGCACAATTGTTTAATAGTAAAAAAAATATTTTGTCATTTTTCCATTGTCATGGCTAAGCAGAACTAAAAGCAAACTACAAATTCAGGTCTATGCAGTTTGCATGTGATGCATGGTAAAAAAAGCCTTCCTAACACACCCCCTTAAGAAATTACTTGGTGAATGATGCTGAAGCCCTTAATTAATTTTATATTTGCTGGAGTAAAGTACGAAAGCATTAAGATGTATCGCTCAACTATGTGAAGGATAATTTTAGATAAATATAACCTTTTGAACTTTTGGTGGAAAATATGGGTAGTAGAATTTTGCTGGCAGTTACATATCAGTGGGGAACTTTGATTGCAAGAATTTGATAATGATCTTGACAACCAATAGTCAGTCTCCAGCAGTAAATTTTGAACTTCCAGCGTAGTAAAGTTTACCTTTAAGTTAAAGAACACACCTCCTCTTCCTGCTGGTGCCCTGCATGACCTATAATAGGACAAGTTATCCTTTTTTAATATACCTGATGTTTATAAGCATGAGAGAGCATCCTAAGATCCAGTAGAGTGGAAAGTATCTTTGCTTTGCTCTTTTATTATAACCTTTTTCTTCTACTTGATTTTTCTTCTGACAGCTATCGCCTTGGCTATCGTATCTTTGAGCAAAGAAATCTGCAATACATTCAGAACTTCCTAGATACTACTAGTCATTGGTTTTATGTGATGAGGATATTTTTAGTCCACATAGACATGAAATGTCCCTCTGTCTGTTCTGAGATTAGTAAAGCCTGGGCAGGAAAGGAAAACTTCCAGTGTTGCTAATGTTTGAGTTTCCTCTGTTGTAAGAATGATGCCAGGAATCTATAGCCTGAAGGAAAAGATGATACCAAAGTAAATAATTTTTGTAATATACATTAAAAAGTCATAGCTTCAGCTTTAGTCATGAAGTTTTGTAAGTTTTTTTGTCTCACATTTCAGCTACAATAGAAGTGCTAAATATTAATATCTGTGTATGTTAATAGATACCACAAAATCCTTCTCTCTGTCACTGATGATCAGGGTGTTTTGTCTATTGCTAAACAAAATGGGATATTTTCTCTTTAGAAGGGCCTACATTTTAAAAGGTTTGGTTTCGTTTCTCACATGCTTGGCAAGAGAAATATTTCACAGCTGTTTAAAGCCTTATTTGAAGAAACAAATGAAGAGATTTGGTCATTTTTGTAGTGTGGATGTTCTTGAAGTCCTCAGGTTATAAACAAGATGAAGTTGGATAGTGAAATTTCATCTCTGGAAATGAGCGTGAGCACTAGTGGAATATAAGGCAAAACTTCTAAAGAGCAAGTATTTACTTGCTATTACTTATTAACTGTTTTTCTAGGGATCTTAAACTCAGCAGGTGAGAACATCTTATGTGGAGTTTAAAAACGGTGCATTATATTATACTTTCATTAAGGAGTTGTATAAGAATAAAGATCTATAACAGTAATAAGGAGAAAGTTCTGGAAAGCTTTTCTCTGAAAGAATCATTGACTTTTCCTACAGAGCCAATGGTAGTGAAACCTGTCCTTTCCTCTCTCCAGGATCATTGATAATATATTATTACAGTTTCCAGTCATAAATATGGGTCAAAAAACTGTATTTTTTTTGTCTTGCAATTTGTTTTCTCTCCTTGAAGTTGTTACAGCCTAATGAGGTGTCAGCACTGGAAATTCAAATCTGGCAAGAGATGCTAAATAAACAACCACATAAACAACAGGGAAAAGATGAAAAAGAGGACATTTAAAAGAGCTAATTTTTGGCTTAACTCTTCTGAAGCCTTTAGCAAAATCTTTTTCACAAAGAAAAGAAAATTAACAGGAATTTTAGCCAAAGTGAACGACTGGAATACTAGTGCAAAAAGAACAAGGATACAGGGGTGAAATCCTGACCCAGGGCAAGTTATTTCATGGAGGATTTACTGTCCCTCTTTATCCTATTGTGGCCTGGTCAGGACTTGCCATATAGTTCTTCTGCCTAGTTACCACATTTTTAGTTTTCATCCTCTTGACTGAGAATTGGTATGGTTATGCAGTTTATGTTGAGTCCAAAAGTTTTGCTATAGATTTCTGTCAATTATCACCCACCCCAAAGTTTCTAGGGCTGAATGCTCTATATGAAGCTCAATACAAGGTATTTTTCAAATGCTGTTCTCACAGTATCTAATGAAACTCTATGTTAAGCTTTGGAATACCCATGCTGCTGCAGTGTCACACCTGACTCGGCAAACCTCCTGATCTCCCCCAAATCAGGCTCTCTGTGCTTTGGTGGAGTCATACAAGGTACGGACAAACCCAGTGGTGAAAGCATTCACAATGTATACAATATATTGAATAAAGGTGCTGAGCCCAGTAACACTTGGCATCAATTAAAAGCACCTTCAGAGACAAGACTGCCTGCTGTCTAATACTCTGCTCTCAGGAAAGTTACTTCTTATTAGGGCATTGATCAAAGTACTACTAAATAACACTTCCATCAGAGGTTCTCAGCTGTGGCTAAAGGCACATAACCTGTAGTTCTTCTGGGGCTAAAAGGTTGTGCCAAACATCCCTTAAGTTTACTGACAGAATTTCAACAAAACCTCATGAGAGTTACCAGCAGCTGCTCCAGTGCACTGCAATGAAGAAATCTAAAACGTATTTATTATGATGTCTCCCCTCTTCTTAGTTCAGTTGCTACTCCAATATTATGCTGTGGCTAAGCTCAGCACATACAGAGATGGGAAAGGAATAGGAGGGATTTATCTCTTTCTCCAAAGTTCACTGCGGTAAGCTCCTTGGTGAACTTTTTATAGTGATTTTAATTTATGCGTTAGTTGTAGCTAAGTTAAAGACAGAACTGTATGGAAGCACTACCTCTAGCCGTTTCCCAGTCTACCCCTCTGCATATAACACAGGCAGTATTGGTCACTTCATAATAAAATAGATTTCAGAGAAAATAAAATTTTTTGACATTTTCTAAATGCAGTGTTTTGATTTCTCTCTCATTTCAAAAGGACATTTTGTTAAAAGGAGAAAAGGAGCTACCTTTTAGGACACAAATAAAAAATTTTGGTTTGAGTGACTTTTGTCAGTTGACCTAAAGTTGAATTACCCATTATTTTTAAAAAGTTTTATCAGAAAAACTATTCTTAAGAAAAGACTGTTTCAATTAAGTTGAAACTCTATTGTATGCATTTTTTAAACGTGTCTGCCAAACCAAAAAAGCCATTATTAATTGACCTCTAACCAAAAGTATTTAAACACAGGAAATCACAGCAGCATATAACTTGCCTTGTGAGGTGGTATATAAGGCATATACATTCATGTATAAAGAACAGATTTTACATCAAAGGTGTGCTTTTATGAAAGGACAAAGCATTTTAATGTGGCACACAGGAAAACATTTTATGTTCCTAACCATATATAACATGACCCACCTCTGCCTTCCTCAGCAAAGAAAGGTGTTCTTTAATTTGTATGAAGGAAGAATTCTACTATTAAATTATACTAGGAATAAATTGGGTAGCTTTTTTCTTTTACAATTACTCTTGAAAGAGAAAAGAGTTTTGGAAAAAAAAAACCTCCTGAGTTTTCATATAAGAGATTTATTACTCATTAAAATTTCCTGTATAACAGCATCCTGGAGTAGAAGCATCAATATATTCAAATGGTGTATTAAACTGCATAGTTTTTATTTTATGGACATATTACATGAAAAAAAGGAATGTATTAAAGATATGTCATGAGTCATGGTCAAAGTTGCTCTCTTTCTCAAAGGCTAAGAAATCCTCAAATACCTACTTTCTTGCTGGCAGAAAGAGATACTGTAAGCAAGCTGTTAATGGTATGAGAGAAATTGTATGGTTATATAGCATCTTTAATCTAGTTTTGCAAGGTGATATTTTATTTTGAGGCTTGCATGGCATTGTATTACGAGGTAAACTTTAAATATTAATAACACCATTATCTATATATATGATTAACCTTTATTTGTTGTGTAACAGGGGAAAAAAACAACATTCTTATCCAAATAGACTTTTGGAGGTATCTATGTTGAAATCCTTCTGCCGCTGCAGAGATGACCAAGGAAAGGAGGGAAACTGAGGAAAGGTTATAATGTGGAAGCGAAGGACATGTTGATCATGAGGGACAAAAAAGAAAGTTTCACAGTTCCTTTCATGCCACTTCTTGTCCCTTTTAGTGGATTTTTAATATTGGATTCTCTTTTTTCTATAACACTAAAGTCTTTGTTCTTTTAGTTTTGATTAACATGCAGTTTGCTTTATTTACAAAAATATCATTTATTTCTTTTCCTCTAGACTGTTACATTTTTTTATAGCTGCTTAATTTTTTATTCTTAAGTGGATGTATTTTAAGTCAGCAAGTATAGAGCCTTTGAATTATACAGTTTGGCACTTTTAAATGCAAGTCAGTATTTAACAAGCAGTTTATGTTTTAAAATGTTTATAATTCATGTTTTCAGATTATATATATTTTTGCATTTTCTGCTGTACTAACACATAAATATAGAAAATCAGGAACTTCAATTAAAATGTGGGTTCTAGTTCAGGAAAGTACCTAAACGTGTATTTAGCTGAAAACGAACAGAGACACGTTTTCAGAATGAGGACTGAGAGAGAACTAGCTCAGAATTCACCACGATTAACCAAGAGTGTTGCTGGATCAGGGCACGGCTGGCAGTTTTGGTATGGTTCAGGCAGGTGGGAATGCATTTCTGCTGTATGCTTTATAGTGCAGACAGTCGCGAGAGATGAGTTACACTGAGATTTCTATTGCGTGACTCATACCGCAGTTGTTTCTTGATAGTGTGATTCACACCCATGAAAACACTGTGTAATGAAAAGCTGTCCACTTTGTGAAATCATGAAGTGGACAGCTTTTTTGTGTTTCGGTTTTTGGTTTCTTTTTTATTGTATCTTCACTTCAACAACCCGCTCTCAGTAATTGAAGATTATTCACACAGTTTTCTACTGCGTTACAGAAGTACACAGATATCTAAATGGCTGTCACGTTTTGCTGCTAATTTTAAAAGACCATTTGGCCCCTTCATTACAAGTCCCTCTAGAAAGTCCCTGGTGTTCAGCTTCTGCTTCCCTTCTGCTAACACTGCTCCCTTGTTTTTTACTGGGTCTGTACCCCAGGGGCTGGGATGCAGAGCCGTCCTGCCACTGAAAGGGGAAGAAGGGAAAAGAGCCATAATGGAAAGAGTTTGGGAGAACCATGCTTACTACTTCTACTGCCATCAGAAAAACTGGAAGGGAGATTGTTTCTGAGAGCAACATACTCCCTCCAAGTCCCTCTGTTGTCCCTGCATGACTACAGTGACCCTGAAAGGTAGATTAGACATAGACAAAGTGGGCTTTGGTATCACTGCCACTTTGCTGTGGTGGGCAGTCTGCCGTTTTCCTCACCAGTGCTCATGGGCATGGCTGAGGAGCTGAACTCCACCACTCCACCAGCTAGTTCTTGGATTGGTCATGGCTTGCCTACTTGCCAATCTTAGAGCATCTCAGCACTATAATAAACAAGGACTGGACAAACAAGGAAAATCTATATTACTATGGCCTTCTCTAAGCTTATCATCTAGGTTTCTTCTGTAATCAAAAGAAAGACATCTTTAAAGGGTGATTGATTAGACCTATCTTGAATAGGACAAATTACTCCGGGGCTGTATATCTATTTCTATTGACTTGGCCCTCTAGTAGCTGCTTGGATTAGTTAGCTGAGATAAGTCTCCTAAAAGTGCACAAGAAGGAAAGACTTCAATGTTTCTAATTCTGGAAAAGATTGTTGTTGAAAATAAAATGTTACCACATTTAGCTTTATTACCTAAATGAAAAGTCATTAAGTGGTGCTGAGTGCAGTACAGATCTCTGTAAGGGACTCTGACTTAGCCACCTAATGACATGGGATATTCAGGTTGACAGTAATGACAATTTCATGGAAATTGCTTATAAAAAGCAAAGTATTGGAATCATAGTATCTTAGACACTAAGCAGGACTGCCTAAAGTACATCAAAAAGCTAATTATGCTTCAAGAAGGTATACTTGGCTTTCAAAGAGGTTTAATATTAAGAGTCATTAGTAATATTTTCCTGACTAGTCTTTTGAAAAGTTCCCCCTTGGTGTTCAAGTGAAGGGACATTATTTTCTGCGAACTAAAGAACTGGGCAGTTAAGACCAAAAGGCATTTACACACTGTCATTTAATCCAAATGTCATTTGTTTTTTAAACCAAATGTTTATGGATCGCAAATTGGCACTTTGAAATACCTACTTTTAGGGCCTTTTGGGAGAAGTGGTGAAAAAGTTAAGAAAAGGAAACAAAACTTAAAACAGAGAAGAAACCCAAACCATTCCAGTAGTAGATATAACTATTACTCTTCGTATGTCCCACACTGACTGTCTCTGACCTTGGAAACGTACTCCATCCCCCCATCTTTGCATGTTTCCTTGGCTCCACTGTTACTGCTCAAAGTTTCCATAACACACTGCAGAAATGTAGAACCATTTCAGGATGCCCACAAAACGCTGTCTGTCAAGAAACTGGTCTTCTCGCTTATACAGGGACAGCACAGGAGTTTGGAAGCTGTGTCACCCAGTAGCATAAACTCCTCTCCTGTCTCAAACACTTCAACCTGTTTTCCAAAATACTCCAGCAACAACAGTAGAGTTCGATACTCCTAGTATGGATGACGTTAATGAGAGAGGACCTCCAGCAGCCCTATGGCAATGGAACCAGAAGGTTACTCAGGTTTGGCATTTGTCAATTTTACTTCCTCCGCATTGACTGGACAGATTGGAATAACCAAGAGAGAGAGTGCTTGAAGTAATTTATATGTACATTGTGCCTTTTGAAATCAATAAGCTTGGTCCAGCTGTATTTGTGAACTGAAACGATCCCAAGTACCAGAGCACTGAGATACAGTGCTGGAGACTTTCAGAAAATGCTATGTACAAAGATTATTATAGACTGGATTTCACTTCCATCTGTAAAAAGATAACTCACTGGTCCCATCTAGTCCTGTCAAAAAGCCTTCATACCCAGACTCTACTTAGCTTTTCCTTGTGTATGACTTACAAATGTGTTAAAATGTAATCATTTATCCTCAGGAACTGACTTAATATAATTTCAGACAGCTAAAATTTCATCATTACTAGACATGTGATAAATTTTCAGTATTGACCTAGCCTGGATTTGATCCAGAGTCAGATGTGAGGAGGTCCATACATTACAGGAATTTTGTCATGTTTTCCTGAGCGTATTTTCACAAGTGAAATGAAGTGACATTTTGTCAAAATAGTCAAAGCGTAAAGTATATTAATGTAATTTACTTGTTCTTCCTTTTTTTATCCAAAGGAAAACTCTATTCTGTGAGACACGTTAATTTCTTTGAAGGATTTTCTGCCAAAAATCCTACCAGAGGATTTCTTTGTTAACAATAAATACAAATAAGCTGTAGATTTGGAGAAAAGCAAGAACTCACAGGAACATTTTTATACAAAAATATTGATGTTATACTACAGAGAACCACTTCTTGCTCTAGTAAATTAAGAAATGCTCACTTTTTATTGTTTATGGGATAATACTGATAATTTTCATTTTCTCATGTCAAACTCAAGATACTCTTCTCCCCCCCTTCCTCTGATAATGAGTGACATGCTGTTGTATGGCACAGCAGTTGGCAACGTTGTTCTTATTTCTCTCTCCAGTTTCTAAATTAAGTTTAGTTTGAGTTTTGGTTCTGTTTATCTTTCCCTACACCCTCTTAAAGTGAAAGAAGAAAGTCTTCTCTTGCTACACCAATTAACAGAAGGTAATAGAGCTCTAAAATGTTTAACAGAGCACATTATATACAACACTGTTATGAAGAACCATCAGAATGTTGCTGTTCATTCCTGCCACTGATACAGGCTTCCGATATTACCCCACAGTGTTCATGTGTTTAGTTGCAAACTTATTTCAATTGTGTAATGGGGTAAAAGCCAGAATCAGTGTGATGGATTGATCCTGGCTGGATGCCGGGTGCCCACCAAAGATGCTCTATCACTCCCCTCCTCAGCTGGACAAGGGGAGAGAAAATATAACGAAAGGTTCACGGGTTGAGATAAGGACAGGGAGATCACTCAGCAGTTACTGTCATGGGCAAAACAGACTCAGCTTGGGCAAATCAGTTTAAATTTTCTCTACCTCCTCCTGCCCAGGACAGGGAATGGGGGTTGTGGTCAGTCTGTCACACATTGTCTCTGCTGCTCCTTCCTCCTCACGGGGACGACTCCTCACACTCTTCCCCTGCTCCGGCATGGGGTCCCTCCCACAGGCTACAGTTCTTCATGTTCTGCTCTAGCACGGGTCCCTTCCCCGGGGTGCAGTCTGCACCAGCGTGGGTCCCCCATGAGGTCATAACTCCTTCCAGCAAACCTCTCCAGTGTGGGCTCCTCTCTCCACAGGGCCACAGGTCCTGCCAGGAGCCCACTCCAGTGCGGGCCTCCCATGGGGTCACAGCCTTCTTCAGAGACAGCCACCTGCTCTGGAGTGGGATCCTCCACAGGCTGCAGGTCTATCTCTGCCCCACCGCTAACCTCCACGGGCTGCAGGGGCACAGCCTGCCTCACCATGGTTTTCACCATGGGCTGCAGGGGAATCTCTGCTCCAGCACCTGGAGCACCTCCTCCTCTTCCTCACTGACCTTGGTGTCTGCAGGGCTGTTCCTCTCACATATTCTCACTCCTCCACCAGCTGCAGTTGCCGTTGTGCAGTAACTTTTTTCCCCTTCTTGACTACGTTACCCCAGAGGCACTACCATTGTTGCTGTTGGGTTCAGCCTTGACCAGCAGCGGGTCCGTCTTAGAGCCGGCTGGCGTTGGCGGTCTCAGACATGGGGGAAGCTCCTCACAGCTTCTCACAGAAGCCACCGCTGTAGCCCCTGTGCTACCAAAACCTTGCCATGCAACCTCAGTACAATCAGGGATATTCAAATATCGAAGAGGAACTGAAGAATCTTTAGAGAATCTGAAAAATAAACAAATGTCTTAATAATACTAGAATGTAATTTGGGACATATTTTTCTCTCTTGAAGGCAAAATGTTCGCTGTAAATTCTGTGTAGCTCTGCACCAAAGCTTTCAGAGAGTAAGAAAATATGTATGTGCACAAACACATTAATATATATATGTAAACAGTTAATATCTATATTAATTTATACTTCTCAGCAGTCAAGCACCAAGTTTTCCATAGTCTTGCAATTGTGATAATGTATCTGTATCAGAGTAGCAAGCGTACAGGTGGTAAATATGAAGACTTTTGTGAGGTGTAAACATTCATAGACCTATTGAGAATGTGCTCAGCCATAGACCGCCATGTCTGAGTGCTTACTTGAACAGTCGTATTTTTTGTCCACTTCCAGATGATGCATCCAAGCAGAAAAATTTTACAGATTATTAGCACTACTTTTTTTTTTTTTCAGATCTTTTCCAAAATTAAGCTGTTGGTGATCCTAATGACTTCTGCCATTATATACTGTATCGAAGCTTCATGCCCATGTTGTCAGTTTTAGATATCAGACATTAGCTTTGTACATACTTAATTGTGGAATGCTCAATTTTTCTTTAAAGCACATTGGCAAATGCTTGAAGGCATGTAAGTTTTGGATCAGCTCTGGAGTCAGTCAAGTGTGAATTGGGTATGGATATATGCTGCCAAGTTTGCAGGGGAATACAAAAGGTCTGTTTTCATTTCCTGCCATGAGTAAATTCTCAGGGAATTTGTGCATTCCTATTGGCAAAGAATGACTTGTTCAGACTGTATATCAATATGTATCAGACTACCTCCAGAAATTTTTTCAGGTGCTCTTGTTTATTTCTGTGACGTCTTTCTTTTTCAGTAATCCTTATGAGCAACCTCTTCACAAGAATAATATTTTAGCACTGGATTGGAGTACATACGTTTCAAGTGTGTTGGATTTTGAGAGATCCTTTATTACACACCAGCTTTCATCCTTTGAAAATCTTTTTGCACGTACATAACTTTGAATGAATGCTCTTAAAGGAGCTGCTGTTGGAACATCCAGAGCAGAAAGCACCCAAATCCGACTGAATAACAGACTGCAAATTCATTTCTGAATACAAACTTTGTAGCTGAGGAAGCTCATACGAAGAGTTCATTCTGAAAGTCTGCTCCATAATTTAGCCTTCTTTCAAAATGAAATATAGCAGTCAGGTAAATGCTGAAGAGAATTTTGGAAGGGGGAAGCAGAAGGTAAAGAACAATACATCCAGCCTTGAACAGGTTTTTTTTTACCTGTTATTGTTAATTGTTGCAAATGTGATGGTTTGAGTTGGTTGCTTTGTTATGAAACGTACTGGGTCTGGCTAAGCTGTTACTAGGAGTGTGCTTTAGGTGCAGGATGGAAATTCTGATCCGAGAAGGGTAGAGCAACTCTCTCTTTCAGGTCAAAGCTGGTTGTTCTCAGGGCTATGGTGAAAGATTAAGTTGTCTTTCTGTTGGTTATTCTGAGATGCTGGAGATATATCGTTCATGAAAACATGTTAAAGAAATTTCTTTTTCTTTCAATGTGAAATGGAAACAAATTCTGAAGTCTATTTTTTGTGAGGAGTTGTTTTACTCCAATTCTACTAGTATTTTGATGCTTTAGTTTGTGTCCAGATGGTATTGACTGGGTTAGGCAGCATTTACACATGACCTCTGTATGTCCAAGTTTGTAGGCTTCAGAGGTAGACCTTATCTGTGCTTGCCCCTTAGGAGTCCACACCCTGATGCTCACTTTGCTTGTGCAGGATCTGAAGTTAGCATCAGCTTCCTTATACAACTAAGTCATAGCCTCAGGGTTTTATCAAGGTCCAGACTCACTGGTATTCAGAAAGTGCCTTCTGAATTTTTGCATACAAATTTAAACCAGTAACCCCCCCAAAATTTTAAGGGGAGTTCTAAATGCATTTCACTTTATCCATTAGAGATCATATGCAACTTCCTGCAGATGATCTGTGTCCACAAGCAGTGGAGGTTCATGCATTTTTATTATTCAGGATCCTCTCTTCTTCAGTCCAGTCTTGCTTTTTGTTGCAGTGAGCAAGCTGCTCAGAAAGGACCTTGGTTCTTCTATGGCTTTCAGTCTTCTGTGTCTCGTGACACTTCTGACCAACCTTCAGATGTTTTAAGATGATCGGTTTCTGTTAGTGATGGATGATGCCCACATTGTGCCAAGAATATGGAGAATTTATAAGGCAAATCATAACAGGAGATAGATATTTTTAACTTTTATACATACAAATTTCCAGAATGCTTCAGTTACTAAAGCCAAAGATTTTGTTTTTTTAATGGTAAGTTTGATTCAAGGTTTCTGTATTTACATTTAAAATGAGAACTTTTTACACTAAACTATGCATCCGTATCTCGTGTACTTTTCTGGGTTTAGTCCTGGTAGTTTCTGAGCCTTAGAAACATTAATAAATTTCACAGACACAGCGGCTTTATGATCTAAGGAAGCATTAATAACTTCTTTTATTCTGGGCATTCAAGTATTTGGTTATTGAATCACCTGCTCAAGGTTAAAAACAAAATCTGGGAAGGTCAAGGAGTTTAAAATAGTATGTATTAATATCAGGGCAGTTGCTTATCTTTATAAGGTTGTATTTTCCTTAAATAGACAAACATTCATAGTAAAAATACCTCAGGTTACCACCTTTATAGTTCTTTATTTTTATTATTATTTCTGTAGAAGAGAGAGATGAATCCTGACATGCTGTATGTAGAAGGTAAATCAGAGAGTACCAGTTAGATTTCTTTTTTTTTTTTTTTTCTGATGACTGTACTTTGCTTTGGAATGGAGTGTCAATTTGCAATTTGTATTTTTAAGCATGTTTTTGAATACGCATATTTACTTTTTCTCAGAAGTGTAATCATCCAGCTGAATTCCCTCCCTGGAAACCGCAGCCTTTGTGTGCCCCCCAGAGTGTCAGAGCCATAGATTGCTCTGGTGACCAAAACGATGCTTTTTCTAAGTACAAATGGCACGAAATATCTCAGCAGATGCTGCTTTAAGAGTATGCTGCAACTGGTGTGAATCCAGTAACACCTTTATGCTGGACAGGCAAATGCAAAGGGTTGTGTGGGTTGAAGTATTTCTAACGATCTCTGAGTTTGCCTCAATACTTTGTAATTTCACAACATGCAATACTAAAAAGTACCGAAAGGTAGTCTAGCTTTTTTGGTTATTGCAGGCTAACTTTTTCCACAATTATTCTTATCAGAATTAGAATAATGATAGGAAAAGGGGACATAACAATTCACTGTTTGTTCTCCTAAATACATATAAAATCCCTATTAAAACACAAAACATTGTATAGCACTAAGTTGAATTAACCACTAAGTTGAATTACTTGAAGGATTCACATCAGTAATTTCTTTTTCTGAATCTTACCAGTAAGGTTGTTAAAAAACCAAACACCCATAACCAAAAAACTCCCAAAATATAGATGTTCTTAAATATCTGGTTATTGGTTGACCAGTCTTGGATAAATTACTTTATTTCCTGAGATGAACATCTAGATCCATGGTATATAACACACTACGTTTCCCCTTAATCTTTTTGTATTTCAGAACTGTTAATACTTTGGATTTTCCTGGGCTTTTAAAGATTTGTTACAAATTAAAATTACTGGTATGAACTACCCATCAGATAACTCCTTTAAGATTCTGTTCTGTCTTTTGTTATTTATTCATAATACTGAAATATTTTTCATTATATATATTTTCTGAACTGCTGTGGTCTAGTAGAGGAAGATTCTTCATTTTTATCTATTAGGCTTCTTGAGGAAAGTTTGCTTTGAACACATTGCCAAACCAACATATCCTGTTAGGCTTTAGCAGGGTAATGTGTATATTCTGTATTTACGGAAGATTTGAAATTAAATTAAATAGTAATTTTGAAAACCAGTTTTTGAAAGGATGATTTTTTTAATATTAAGTAGACTGAGGAGATTTTGAGTTCATCTGAGCAAGCAAATGAATACAGCAGGGAGAGAGTGAGTTCTTTGAATTATCCTTAGGTATGAATCATTTGGTATCTTGTAAAGACTTTTCTTCATGTTTCTTACTGTATCTGTCAATTAGAGTCAGTTTGCTTGAGGACCTGAAAGAGGCTTGAGTCTGCATTGTGTTTGCAAAGGAGTATATGATTGCCTTACCGCCATATCAGTTGTCCTGTTTAATTTGTGTGTGCATTAAATAGAAAACTTCTGTGACAAAAGCAACAGGTTGTTTTATTGATTTAGATTGTACACATTCCTTAGCAGGAGTGCGCAAGTAAGGATAAATACAGAAGAAACCATGTTTAATGCTCAGACTTGTTACACCTGCGATTAATGCTTTGGGAAGTAGCCCAGACCTTGCATAAGGATCTCCAAGTCTGGTAAGAAGTAAACCTGGTTTCTGTGAGATAAGTCAATGAATTATTAACAATCTCTTGGGGGGGAAAAAAGATCCATCCAGTGTTAGCGCAATTGCTAACACTGATTTTTTGCTAACAAGGGAAATGAATTTGTTTCCAACCTTAGTAATTGCAAAGGTAAGATTTCTGTAATGATAGGTTGACCTTAGCCGGAGATAACCTGAAACTCTGGGCAAAACGGGAAAGGCTCTACTTGAAGCAGAAATGTTGCCTCAGCTTTTTATTGCCACCTTAGGTTTTTTGGTGGAAAAAGATTTACCACTGCCTGGTAGGACAGAAAAGAAAAACACAGGGAGGAAGAGCTACAGCATGTGACAGTGTCCCACAAATCTCAGATTGTCTTAATCAGATTTTGGGGAGAAGATGATGAGAAATGTCAAAGGATATATTCAGTTTGTTGCTTGAATATCACCACCATACGTGTGCAACGAGAGTATGTAAATGCGTGAATACTTGTGTTGTGGGTTTTGTCCTTCTATAGCACCCAGGTGTATTGAAGTATCATTTGCGTTAACTGCTGCACTGGAAGCTATTCCTTACCCCAGGGGATCTAAGGAGGCTTGCAAATTAGTGTAAAAATACAGAATGTGTGAGGGAGAATAAAACAAATATTAGGGCTAGCTAGAAAATAATTAGACAGGTTCAATGCTTCAAATAAAGGATTTTGTTTTGGGAAAAAAACTAACAGTCCTAGCTGTTGTGGCTCTTGCACACCTCTCTCTCTCTACTGCCTTTTTCTCTTGTGTTTTTTTTAGGGCAGAGGTGAGGAAGAGATTATAAAGCAAAATTTAGGAAAATTGTAATTTTTCCTGCATGAAAGGGAATAAAAGAATGTGGGGGATATGAGTTACAATTTCAAACTTATATAGAATTTTGTAGATAAACTCAATATTTGGAGAAAAATGAGCTGTATTTTATCATTTAAGATAAACCCATATTTATTTCAATTATGCACAATGATACATACATTTGCGATGGATGAGTAAGCAAAATTAATGTCATCCTGTTACTGGTTTTCTGTTGGCAGTTTCATGGGTGTCATGATAGAAGTGTTAAAGGGATTTGAAGGATGATGAGATCGTGGTTTTACCTTTATAAAATATATGCGTGTCATACATTTATATGTAAATGAGAAAATTCTCCTGTGTGACAAAAGGAGAAAATTGTGTTGGTACTTTCTGTTTCAAAGAGGTGTTTGATGATTTATCATATTTACTGCAGTATATTGTTTCAGCTAATACCATACCTACTTAAAAAGGTATAAAGTCCTTTCAAATTCCTTTACAATGCTTGTGGTCAGCCTTGCATGAAAAGGCCATTTGTTCTTCCCATATTAAAGCTTGTGCTTTCATGTAGTTCTGAGAATTTCCTATTACTGTAAATTAATTTCAGTTCATTAAGTGGTTGGGTCGCAGGCAAAGGAATAATGGCAGTCAGAGACACAGGAGATTACTAGTTTGAACAATCGTAAATTGGCACCCACCCGCTTTCTCTCTAATATTGGGAAGAAGCTTCTGGCTGTCAAAGCCATTTCATTAATCAAAAAAGCCTATGAATGTGAACTTTAAAGTTAGACAAGAGAAAATTGTTATCTACATGAACAATATTTTACAGTGTGGGAAAATGGATTCTAGTCCCTATGGGAGACAGTGACATGATGGTAAAGATTCAGTCTTCTGTGTTACTTTGCCGTTATTTTGGGTCACGTGTGATTATTCAAAGTCATCCACTCAGCAGTGGTACATTATGCATATGGGGCTGAGTTGTGGAGACATGGCTCTGGAGCATGGAGAGTTTATTATTTAGATATTAATTTGTCCTCTCATGTAAATTGTTATTTCTTCTGCCAAGATATTTATTAAAGCTGTTGCAGTAGTTTTCTCCCAGAGGGAAAAACGATAAGGTCTAATGAAAATGTTTTAATGAAAACAGATAACTGCCGTTTATTTCATATTCTTTCTTCTACACCTAGACTAACGCTTACTGAAAACAACTGAAGAGAGTCCTGTTAATTTTGGTAGGTTTCTGATCAAAGCACTAATCTCTAAAGAAAGCTGAGAGGAGTCATTTATCCGGGATCCACCTCCCCTGACACCGAATAGAAAGAATAAAATAGTATAAAAAAACCCTGAAAAGCATCCTCAGTGCAGGTATTTCAGAGGGGGATGTAAAACTACCCTTTGGGGAGCAAATCAGAAACTACATGGTCAGAGAGGCTGCATATGGGGTGTTGCAGCTGCAGGAGCTGCAAACAAGTTAGCCAGACCCCTGGAGCTACTCGCATTGTGGCGGAGCATCCTCCAGCAGTTTCCCTGAAGCCTTACACAGAGCATGCCGCTGGGTGGAGGGGCATTCCCCCCGCTCTCAGCCATCCGCACTACCACCTCTCTGTTCAAAGAAGGCAGTAAATTTCAAATATTGCACTTTCTGCCCCAAAGCCAGCTCCCGGTATCGAGTCTGTCTCCTCAGCTTGGAGGTGTACGTGGCATGAAGAATTTCAGAGTCACAGGCCTGGCTGGGAGAGAGGGGGAAGGTGTATTTCCATGACGGGGGCTTCTGGAAGCACTTTGGTGGTGGCAACACGTCAGCTCTGTCAAGGGGACAGGTTTGGGAAAAGCTGACAGGGCTTGCCTTGCTCTGAAAATACTGTGTGGTATTAACTGTGTGCCTTTGATACACCCGGGTGGAAGGAGTGGTGAGGCTTCATTCTGAGTTCCTCCTTGTAGCCATGCTTGTCATTAGATCACTCAATGCAAAAATCTTGTTGTAAAGATTGATCAGTAATCTATCATTGTTTCTGTCTTATCTGTACCACATACGATATAGATCGTGTAACTAAGGGTGGCATAATTACTCAGATAAAGGATAATTCTGCAAACATTTACATATGTAAAAGGGGGTTTTCTATGAGCCCAATTAGTCATACATATTAAATCCTATTTATGTAAAAAGTATGGTACTGAAAATTTACACCCGCTTTTGAGTTGCTGTCACTTTACTTAAAACGTTGAAGGAACTTTGATTTTTGCATCAGGCAGAGGTTTCTAATATATTTTTTCCAAGGCTTCTCACTTTCTGTGGTAGTAGTTTGAACAGTGATAAAAACAAGATATCTCAGTTTATTTCTGTTATTACCACAATTATTCATCTGAGACAGGCTTTGGGACTTCCCTGGTAATAGGATGGAATAGCAAAGCTTAGGATTGTGTATATTGGTTTCCCAAGCTGCACAGGCATGTAACTCAAGAGCAGGACTTGAGAAGCAATTAATCATCAGTTGTTAAATGAAAGAGAAAGTTCAAATTTGGTAAATTAATTATGCTCAGTTGTCACAGAGAAGGATTCAGGCCCTTGTGGAGCCTAAGAAAGCTATATGATAGCCTAGTTGTTTTTAAATGACATGAATGAAACTGTTTAAAATCCATCCTGGAGATAAGCTTTTTGGTTGCTCTTAATCCATCATGGGTTGTAGTAGTGGAATTTCAAATGAGAACAGTATAAGAATGCCAATAGTTGTTTGGTTGCCTTTTGTTGTTATTGCTTTGTGTTTTCAAGCAAGTATAATGCTTCTGATGAATTTATGGCACTTGACTTGGATGGCAGCGGTACCCTGTGGTAGAGGGTATTTGGAAGGGTATGTCTGCACATATTCATAGCTTTTACACAAATAAGACTACGTATCTGTAGTATTGCTAAATGAGAGTTGAGGATTGCAAAGGCTAGCTAGTCCTGTTTACTGAGGCCAAGAGCAAATGTCCTCCCTGTTTTATAACTAGATGCGCAGATGGGTAGATAATAATTTTACCTGGCTTTTGAAAGCTGGTGAAGACTTGTTTTGCGTGTTCATTTCTCACAGCACAATTTGAGGTAGTGCAAGGTCACATCCCTGAAGAACAGAGGGGGTGAGAGCTGGTGAATCCTGTCGCTGGCCATCCCAAATATAGAGGCAGAGTGCTCTGAGCAAGAAGGCTCAAGTATGAAGAGTAAAGGTGTTGGACTAACTAAAACTGAGTTTAAAAAGCTTGGGTTGGAAATCAAAGTAATTTTTAATATACCTTATTAAGCCTAATATATCTTATTTAGCCAACACTCAGAAAACAAGAGAGATGCTTGGCTCAAAATACCGGGTTCTGTCTTTCATTTAAAAAAAAAAAAAAGCAGTAAAAGCAGTGGTGTGGGGTTTTAGAACAGCTGCTGTAGACTCTTCAATCTGTCCAGGAAGGCAAGAGAAAAAGGGTGGTGTAGAGAGAGAGAGAGGAAGAGTTTTATGTGTCTACAGTTTTATCTACAGATGGGGCCAAACGGCTCCATCTGTCTCTGGGTTTGGAACGGAGGAAGAAGCTGGTGAGGGTTTCAGAATAAAGACTGGTTGAGTACTTGTAATTAATTTGGGAAATAAATCTTTCTCTGCAATAGGGAGTATGGAGTAGCTAAGGGAAAGCAAAATAATAGCACAGGAGTGTGCTGCAGTCTTCTCACTTGACTGATAGTTTTTCTGTTTCAGCTGTGCAGCGCAGATAGGTGAGTAATGTCTTGCGCTTGTTGAAAGGGGCAGGAAGAAGTCAGCTGACAGAGAGACAGCCCAGATATAGATTTTAGAGAGAATTGCTGGATAGACTTAATGAAAAGAAACAGGGAACAATGGGAGGTTAGGGAAGCTGATGTTTGAGCATGGTACGTAGGCTGCTGTGAGAGGCAATCTGCACAGAGCTCAGCCATGTGGTATTTCATCTGACACAGCTAACTGAGGTGGTGAAATGTGCTCTCAAAGGCAGGGCAACAGTAAATCTGGCGGGGGAGGTGGCTCCTTGCCACTTGTCCCAGAACTGTTGCCCTGGGTGCGAAAGGCATATTTCTCTCGGAAGCAGACAAATGGTTACCTAATAATGTACATATTCATACCCTTCCAAAAGGAACACCCTCTTATGTTTTCTTATTCCTAAAACCACAGAAGGGAGTCAATGCATGACATACAGGTAGAAGAGAAACAAACTGCACATTCTAATGACTTATATGGATTTCCAGGTAAGTGTATAATTTGACCAATAAATCCTACCTAGATATAGCCAAACTATAAAATTAATGGCCAAAATGTATGCAAACAATTTTTACTTGTTAGCATAGCTACTAATATCAGTTCTGCTGTTCTAGATGGTGCAGATCCCTGGCACAGTTACAACAGTAGTTTGCCTACCTGTGTCAGTCTTAGATTTACAGATTAGATTTAGGTTAGATTTAGTCTTAGGTTTACAGTACTTAGATTTATGCATGTATATATGTGTGTATCTTTGTAAACGCACATGTATAATATGGAGTTAGTTATTCCAGTACAACGAACTTGAGAAAATTTGCTCATATTTTTCCAGGAATTTTATGGTAAATCCAGGAGTCAGTTTTTCCGTGTACCTGTTCAGTGCTGTGAGAATACAACTTCGTTTAAAATACCCTTTATACTTGGAGCTGATTATTTTGGATGTTACTGCTGGCTTGGTTTTCTTCCCTCGATTTTCCTGTTTCTGTTTGTTTTATGTGCCCATCTCCAGACATCTGTGTGGGTATACATATGTGTGGGAGTATATCCACATAAATGTGCATATACTCAAACACATGTGTATATCTATCCAGGGAAGGGCAGGGTGATCTGGATTGTGGCTGGACAATTTTGGCTGTGGGCTTCAGATTCATGAGGGAAAAATACTTCTGCCACCTTCTGGCATTCAGTTGAAAGAAGGAAATCACAGGCTTAGCAGAAGCTGCAGGCATGACGCAATAGGGTATCATTTGCAAGTGTACACTTGCAGTGATATTCTTGTAAGTTAAGGTTTTGGTTTCAGTTTGAATGCTGTAATGGAGAGAGCCATAAAAGGCACAGATTTATGTGCGTAGCCAAGAGTACACCCCTTTAAAGTATTCTTAAAGCAGAGATAGCAGATGGGACAAGGGTAAGAATGTGTTTCTGGTGAGGGGTCTGGGACACTGACAGAGTACCTCCAAGTGTGTGTTGTCTTTTCCCTCTTCTGGAGCAGAAAGCAGTAGGTTCAGCATATCCTTTGCTGTGATGGATCCTTCTGATGTTACTGAAGGCAAGAAAGGATACAGATGTTTAAAGCAAGGATTACCATTGAAGGCCTTGAACATTGACAAGTGAATTGGGCTCCTTGTTCTGTCATGTGTTGTGTGTGATGTTTGTCATGCACTTGATCTCTCTGCCTTAATTTCCAATTGGAAAAAAAGATCTAATAGTAATACATTATTCTTTCCTTGTTTCTTCTCTGTTCTATTGAAAACTCTTTTTTATATCATCTTGGGGTCACCAGTTTCAGATTGGTACCAACCTGATTTGAACACTGCACATAGTAGAAAGTGTGTGGGCTTCTCCCCTCCCCAGAATGCCGTCACACCTACTTTCGTCAAGACAGTAGAGTCTACAATTTCTTTGCTTATGTTTGGCGTGCGTATGTTTGTAACAGGTAGTCTTTTGTCAGGACCTGTTGAGTTACTTTACTAAATCATATGTGCTAAGTGGCTTTTAATACAGCATTCTAAATCTATCAGTTTTGGAGGATTAGAAGCAGTATTTGAGAGACAGAAGCCTCCCGAGGATGAAATCTTCTCCCCCTTGACTTGAATGGAGGTAAAATTCATCCCATATTACATTATTAATTCTTGAATCGTATGGTTTCCATGGAACAGCATAATTTTTTTTAATCCAAGTCCTTCAGAGCTGAAGTAATCAGTCTTCTTTTCTCAGCCCTAAATTCAGAAAATAGGGACTCAGCTACCTAAATAGACTTTGAAAAATTAGTTCCTTTTCTCTGACAGTCAGGCTTTGTAAATAATAAAGATTATTGTAGACAATCCTTATCACAATAGTAAAGGATTACTGCTTTTGTACTTATTGCTTTAAAAAATTAGAACACCTTAATCTTTTAAAAACAATTTGGGTTTGGAAAAACAAATTGCATTGAAGCTGACAAGATGCTTGCCAAGTTCCAGGAGACGCAATTTGGAATGTCTGAGATATTAAACCTTGAATGCCTGAGTTCCTAATAGAAACAGGGACTCAATATTAACTCTTTTAGCTCTGCTGAAATGTATAAAGTATATATTTTTGTGTCGTCTTATAAAACCCAGGCGTCTGCTGCTGGGTTTCTATACTGTCTCAGGGGTACAGGATGAGAAATTAACTTAGTTGCTCCTGTCCCCTGAGAACAGAGGCCACCATTATACATAAATATATATTCCATAATCACTTTCGTAAACTGATCATGCAGTCTCTTGAAATTGAACTGCGGGTATTTTCACCTGCCACTACCATTGTGAGATGAATTAAGAATCCTACCATAATACTTAGCAACCTTTGTATTCTCAGGCAGAAAATATCTGTGATCCTACTTGTAACCATATGTCTTTGTGCTAGCATGGCCATGTGAATTTAGCAGTTGCGATGTTTTGGTTTTTATCCTACTGAGGTACTTAAAATAGTACTTGAAATAGAGCAAACATATTGTCTCATGGTTCTGCTACTAAACTATCTAAACTTAAACTCTACTCTCAACCTCCTAGTGACTACAGGAGTCTGTCGTTGTGGTATTAATACTTTTTTACTCTATTGGTAACATATCAGCTGGTACATCTTAGGGTCTAATTGTTCATAGATACAAATATTGCTAGATCACAGGCAAAAAACCCCACCCTCTAAGAAGCCTTTGGCGTTTTTCAAACTGATGAAGTCTCAAATAATGCAAAAATGTTTCTTGTTCTCTGAGTGCATGACCTTATTTTTCATAGTAGTGAATTTCACCATAATTACACGTTATCTGGTTTCAGAAGTCATCATCTTTTTAAACGTTCTCTAAATACCTCTGTATTTATCAAACTTCCTAGTTTTCGATCACAGTTAATTCTATTAATAGTATTTGTCAGGATCATCAATGATAATATGAAATAACCAGCTAAAGCTCTCAAGTTAAAAAGGAGTAATTGCTGAGAAACCTAAGGATGGCAGAGGAAATTTAGAAATTCTTTAAGGTCCTCTGTTATGAAGCTAGGAACTTTGTACTTAGCTTCATTTAACTCGTGATTGGGCTATCAAACAAGATCAATTTTTCTTTTTCCTCTGGCTTTAGGATTTTAAAATGTATTAAATGCACACCACCCGTGCAGAACTTTTTATTGAAAAGGTATTATCCTTCTATATTCAGCTTTGACTGTAGGGCCACTATCCCAGGAAGTGTTTCTTTCCTTGATTATATTTCTCCCACATTACACAGATTAAGTCTGTTTTACCACGGTGTCCCTGTTTATTTCTTTGTTATCTGTTATCTTGCTATAAATATCATTCCATATCATATCGTATTTGTATTATTCTTATTGTTATTTTTACATCTTGCACTGCCCTCTCTGTTTGGAGGTAGCTGTTAGTGTATCTTCATTAACATATTTTTAGTGCCTCACAAATTAAAAGTAGTTTTAGAGACTGTGAGCCCTGTGTGCTCTCTAATATTTAATTTTCTTCTAGTAGTTTCAGACTTAGCCCCTCAAGGCCAGCACTGAAAGTCTTATCTGAAAGATTCACCTAAGAAAGATCTGTTTTAATGAGAATACTCTTCAGTGGTTACACTTACTGTTTCTTTTTATGACAAGTTTTTTTTCTGTCCTTTTTCATTAGCTGCATCCTACTTTAATTTGCACTGTGCGTCTATCTCACCTGTGTATAAATATTACTTTACCCAGCAGTAACCTTACAATGACACCTGGCCTAAGTGAACGAAGATTTTTTTTAATTCATTCTTATTTCTTTTCTGCCTCAAAGCAGTGTTTCTTGTCCTAGCTTGCTGACCTCTTCCTTCTGTGCTCTCTGATGACAGGCCAGTCAATTTGTCCCTCATGCAATTCAACAGTTCCTGGGACTGTGTGAATCTCCAATCTTCTCAATTTTGTTTTTCCTTCATCTGGTTTGTGGTTACTTCCTACCTCCCCTGTTCCCTTTCCCCTCTCCTTCATTTGTGTTTTTTAATCTTCTGTATGTTGTCTTCATCACCCATAGGTCTCAGCCCTTGGATTTTATCTTCCTCTGTACTTGTGGGGTTCATCTGGTCTCTTTTTTTGCTTGTCTCTTTGCTCTGTGCAGCATTTCTGTTTCTCCATGCAGCTGTCTTGCCCTGTTACTAACTCTTTCTCTTGCCATATTTGATCGCTCTTCTGACTTGTCTTTGCGTTCACATGCTCCAAGTGTTTCTGTTTGCAGGTGTTTACAATGCACATCATATCAAATTAATATTTTCTCCTGTGTGTTCTCTTCAAAACATTTCTGAATCTCTCCCGTGTCTCCAGATGCATCTCTAGTCCCTAGTCCTTCTCTTCCATGATTTCTGTCAGGTGACAGTGTGATGTTCCCATCAGGTAACCACTTAATGATGTGACTTTATTCAGTTTTTTTCAGCTAGTAATGCTTATTGTCACATTCTCTTCAGTGTCCTATAAAAACAGATGTAACCCTGGTATAAAAATAATGGTCCGTTCTGATGTTGCCTTTTTCCCTCCGCTCCTTAACATTACATTTAGCTCTCACAAACTTCCCATTTTGACACTTTCTGCTTATTGACTTTCCAAGACACTGTCTTTTTAAACTTTTTCCTAGGTAAATATATATATAGTTTTGCAGTTAAACTGCTCATCAGCCATAGCCGAAGATACCCGCAATATTCTATCAAATACATAGCTTTTGTCTTACTCAAAAGTTCAGTGTGCCTAAGTAGATTCTGCAGACTGGGAGATCTGACGACACCACAGATTTTATGAACAAAGCTATCATCAGCCAATAGGCTTGGTTCCTGTTTCTATCTACCATAGATTTTCCCTCAAGAAGGATCAATTTCATGCCAGATTCCCTGTTCAGCCCTATTTGTTGTATTGATACACAACGCATTGCTTTCACTTTGTCTTCAGAAAAACAAATTAACATTTGTTGAATGCTTTCATATATTAGTCTGAAATCTGAATCCCTTTTCATGGGATAGACATTGAAACAATTTTTGTTTTCTAGTCATAGTTTGTCACAAACAAAATTGTTAAATTAAAAACTGTTCATTCCATAACATTTGTTGACTGTTGGGATTTTTTTCCCCTCAGCTGGTCATAAGAAGCTTAAAACATACACTCATGGTCCTCTATATAAATCATTCTGCATAAATGGTATACCATATAGTGTACTTTATTTTTTGCCAGTTAGGTGTAGGCTACTTTAGATAGATGTAATAGAAGTCTCCACTGTGAGTTCTTTCACACCTGCATGGATGGAATAATGGAAAGCAGTGGTAAGGATAGTATATCACAGGTCAAACATGCTCAGATTTGTAAATTAAAACCCTATTAGTTTCACTTTTTTCTTCCCCTGGATTTGTATGGAAGCTTAGGTACATGGAAATTCTAAAACAAATCTGGGTCTTGTCTAAATTCTACCTCGGAAACAATGGGAAGAAAATTACAGTAGTTAAAATGCTAAAAATGATTTGGTTTCAAGAACAGAATCAAGGCATAATCTGTAATGAATGCTGGTTTCCCTGGAGCCAAAAGATAAGCTGTTGCTCCAGGCAATGTAGAAAGGTTCATTCTCAAAAAACCCATTTGTCTATAGCTTTGCAAACACTGTGTGAGCTTGTGTGTGTTAGGTGAAGTGGGAATTGTTTCAAAGGATGAAATAAGTATTTTTAAATTAATAACTTTGCCATACTCCTCTGAATAACTGTATGCAAGCATTTAGGAAACATAAGTATGTTTTCCAGTCAAATCTGCTCATCCCCCATTACTGTAGTATTTACTTTTAATATCATTCTTGCTGCCTAAGATAAAGCTGATAAAGACTGGCAGTAAGGAGATAACCACAGGAGCTCCACTGCATCTCTGCAAGTTTTGAGAAAACTTGGGTGCAAAACTTCACGGGTTTTGACCCAAATGGTGAATATTTGAACACCTACTTGGAAGAAAAATCTGCCAAGAAAACGTGGACTTCTCTGTGCCTGCTTCTCATTGGTTTTGTGCTGTATGTGTACTCAGCGCCAGGTGACTGCTGCCTTTGCTTACCTTTGTTTAGCCTGTAAGGCTTTGCATAAAGCCATTAAGACTGTGGATATACAAAGGGAGAGTTAGCCCTTCCATTGCCATCATTACTGCTCCCCAGGGGTTTCTTTCCTCCTAGAGCAGCCTGAAAGAGTTATCGCTAGCCAAGTATCCTCATGCAGTATAAAGAAAAGCAAATATTCATTTCTCTTGGCAGAGCTGATCGGGAAGAATATTCTGGTCTGAGATGGTTAAGATGATCTTAAGGTGTTCTTTAGTGCTCACACAGCCTGCGGCCCTCTTTGTGCATGTGAAATGCACTATGACTGACATGAAGGTCCTCAGACCTGTAACGATTTTGCTTTATTTACGTATTTATTTTGCAATTTAAAATAAGAGTGCTGTAGGCAGAAAATGACTGGTTTGAAAGTGATTATATTTGAGGCTGAGGCAAGACTAGTGTCATCTTCTTTCCTTTAAAACCAGACAGGATTTTTAAAGAATTTAAGTGACGAGACTGCATGTATGTGATCAGATGAAAAGATGGGTAACAGACACCCTCGATGCGGATATACCTTTCCAAGTTCATAGTTTAAAAATCTGTAACCCATGTAAAATAACAGCTTTGCAGTGTGATTGGCAACTTTGTGCCAGAAGCAATGAATTGGTATTAAAACTCTAAGTTCATGAAAATCAAAGTGGTGTCTTGACCCTATAGCTGGTTCTCTCAGTTCAGGGTTTATGCCGTGATACATGATTCTGGGAACTTCAGCTATCGTGCTGTTAAGACAAAGCATACTTCTTTTAAAAGAGGAAATTAGGAATGTATAAGTTACGTTTTCACAGTCTGGTGTTGTGTGCACGTTAGGTAAGGAGATTGCATCGTCTTTAATGACCTAGTTACCATCTGCTGTTTCTACTCTGGAAAACTCTGTGCCAGCTCTATAAAGCTATATCGGACTTCCAGTGCAAGCTGAAGTTGGAGCCTCAGGTGTTGTTTCTCAGCAGAGCTGAGAGGCCGCAGTGTGCGAGACTGGTGGTATATAATGAAACGTGTTATACCCTGACTGTGCTATGGCTACTCATTATGAGAATAGAGAGCAATCATCCCTGCTGAAAATAGGTGTATTTACTAAGAGTCTATGCCTGAGAAGCCATTTTGAACCTTCACAGCTATGTGTAGTCAACCCCATGTAGGAATTCCAAACAAACAGAAAACTTAAACTGCTAAATTGTTTCAGGTGATTTCTTCTCTTAATGGGAGGCAGGGGGAGAACCAAAGCAAACCCGCCAAAAACCCCGAGCCTCAAATGCTAGCCGGTTCTGATGAATTTCAGTTTGTTCTCTGTAGTGTGGCTCTTTCAGGAGTACAGTTCTTAACAAAGCATTAGAAAATTGTCTCTAAAAAGGTGAGACTTTTTAATAGAATACAGATGTACAAAACTGTTACCTTCAAAAAATCATCCAGCGCCTAAGTGAACAATATCTAGTTATTCTTTCCAAAGATTTTATTGGGGCATCAAAGTCAACTCAGTGTGTAGCTTTCGTAAAATTTTAAATACAAGATTTCTGAGAGGTTATATTCTTTATTTAACATTAGATTTGTATCTTTACGGAAATGGTGCTTTCTGACAGCTGTGCAATTACGCAGTGTCACCACTATGCCTTGTAGTTAAATGGTCAACAGTTACCGTCGTTCTAAATAGTAAGTGGCATCTGAGCTTTGAAAAGTAAATTCTTACTGAATGCTTTTGGAAGAGTTCCATATACAGTACTTTTATGCATCATTCAGTGGAATATGCATTAAACGGAACGGCAACAGAGATTGACTATGATAAGCGTTACCTATAAAATGGGAATAAGATTAAACAGGAATCCCAAGGTATTATCTTAAAGCAATTAAGGCTAAAACAATAGGCAATGCCACATATATTACAATAGCTACTCAAGAATGTTACGGCCATGTAGTCAGGAGAAATTGTAGTGTGTAGTTCCTTTTCTCCCACTCTTCCTCATAATTTTCTTCAACTCCAGTGTTTTGCTTGATTAACATTAAACTTTTTATGTAGGCTTTCTTCAATGTCGTTTTTTTCTGATCACCCATGACCTAAGTAACAGGCAACTAGTGCAGTACAAACATTAAAAGATATGATTAGTATATTTCAGTTTGGGTTATTATCAAATCATGTGCAAAATGTCAGGTACAGTTTCTAATTAGCATTCATCAACTGCAGAGGTGTGTGCTAAAAGCTGGTGAAGGTGTGGGTCATATTTACTCCTGTTTGTATGAAATGCCGTATTAGCAACCGAATGGAACTCAGTTGTGGATGGTGTTTGGGAAGTTGCTCTGTAGTTTTCTGGTTTTTTAATCTTTTTCTCTCCCTCCCACTTTTATTTTCTTTCTTCTCTTTCTTTTTCTCCCCCCCCCCCCTTTTATTTTTCCCTTTATTATGTTGAGTTATTTAGCTTGTGGATGAATGGAGACAGAGGTCAAGGAAGGATCGTCTCAGATCACTTGGACAGATACCAAAAATGAAATATTCCAGAGTTTGTGAGGAACAAGAACACTAGATAGCTATCCCAGACTAATGACCAGACATCTGAGTAGAAACGTATAGCGACCTATATGACCGATTTGGCCTATCTTTTGTGGGAGATTCATGCTGAATATGCCAGGCTTGTAGGCTTAAACTACTGGAGGCGGCCAGAATGGTTATAATGCCATCCAATCTCATTATAAACTTTCAGTAATTAGTTGTGCTTTGTCAGTACCACCGAGGGAAGAATAGCTTTTCTTAACAAAGCAGTTCTGAAGAAGAGCAATAAAGGAATATCAGGCTTCATGTTTTAATGTTACAGTGCATGATAACTTGGAAAAACATCCCCAGTGAGTGAGGTTTTTTTAGTAATACGTCTATAGAGTGTAGACCAAGAATGAAACAATACATACAGTGATTCATCAATAAATGCAGTTAAAAGCAAGTTATGCTTGTGGTTCATTAATCTCTTGTACAAAGCTAATATGTACTAAGATTTGGAACTGACAGCTTCTGTTGTAAGTGTAGGGAAATGAACTGTATCATTGACATGAAGCAGTGATCACTGAAAGATAAGGATTCAGTGAGCCTGCTAAGCATTTTTTAAAAATGTGTACGTGCACATTTCTAGGATGATGTTCAGAGAAAAGAAGAATATAGAATTTTTTACGAAACCTTTTATATTAAAAGTACAAATTCTTCATGGAGAATGATGTTCAGTAAGAAAGGGTCAAGTTCAGGGGATTTTCTGACATGAAAAAGTATGTCATGGAACATCTTTAAATTCCCACATTACCATTTAGAGAAGGAAGAATTTCATATTTCACTTTGAAATGATATTTAGAAATTTTAAATAACCTGTAAAAAATGAGAAAAGTAAACTTACAGTTCTGATTCTGTTTACTGCAAGTCAGTTTTTCCTCTTTGTGATTCTTAGTCCAAAATGTCTTAGTTTTATGACTTTTCTTCTAGAGTACCATGCTCTGGAAAAATTTCTGTTAATCGCTGTGCTAGTGGTATCATTACAAACTAAGCTTTAGAAACAGTATCAGTTTGGAGTATTCTTTAGTACATTATACGTACTATAAGGACATTTTAAAAAATAATTTTTATAAATACTTTCTTGTGACTAGTAATGCTAATTTTATTTATTTATTTTTAATCTGGTAAACTTTATAGGATTTATGCTCCTCTGGAGATACTGAGCCAAGAGGTATTTATTTAAAATGCAAAGGAAAGAAGGGTTCTAATGAAGTGCAAGAATCTCAACAACTGCTAAAGAGAAATTGTTTTTCTGTGAAGTTCTATTACCTATGCAAGTCACTCCTGGATGTGAACTGCACATTTTTAATGGAAGAAGTTTCTAAATCTAAATTGGGTATCTGGGGGATATAGGCTGAACCCATCTGCTCTGCCAGAATTGACTTCTTCATATCTCCCCTCTTAACTTATTTATATCCAAGACATATGCAAAACTTCTTAGATAAACAGTTGCACTTTGATATTATCCAGTTAATTACTGTCAGATGTGTTGCATTGGAAGCTTGGTCTGTATCTCTTCTCTGGGATCTAAACCAGTTCCCTGATTCCTAGGATATTTTTCTGGATGTTTAAATCAAGAACAAAGACAATTTTAAGTCCATCTTCTGCAATGAAAGTCAGCAGCTGGAGTTAGGTTTGGCTCAGGCTTATAAAATGCTATAAAGAAGGTAGTGACTTTTTTTTTTCCCTCATTGCTGTTTTACTATATTAGATTTCAAAGTGGTTCTGAAGAATTTTTCTTTCTTTTTTGTCAGGGGGAAAAAAAGACAGTATTTAAAAAATTTCTTCGAGGGTGTGAAGGGATAAAAAAAAAGCTGCTTTTGGAAGCAGGTCACTGGCTACAACCTTGCTTGGGACAATAAAAGCTGGAAACAGTTTTCTTCTGAAACCTGTCCAGCGGCAAATCTAAAGTGAGCAAGTAATGAATTGTAAAGGCTGAGACTGATCCCTTATGAAAGATTTGCAAAGAGCTGAGATTTATACATAATTACTTCAAGCCCTTTACTTATACCTTCATTATGAATAATAAAAAGGGAAAAAAAAAAAAGAGGTTTATTTGTCATTGTCATCCTGGTTGCTTTAGAAATATGAAGGGAAAGATGACAAATGACCTCAGAAGAGCCAGAGATTTGTGATATTTGCCTATGATGAAGGCATATCTATTTTTAAAATTTATTTCATAGTAGTAAAGCTGAGTATTTCCTAACCTCACCCCCGACTATCCTGATCTCTAAAAAGAACTCAGGTCTCCTGGAGGCTCTTTCTTCAGATGCCCACTGGCTAGCCCGCTCTGCGCCTGGATTTCTGCTGGAAGTGTCCCGGGGCGGCCATTGGCAGGGATCTGCCTGGGGTTGCAAGCTCGAAGCAGCTGCATAGGAGGAGCTTTGTAATGGGGCCTGGTTCCTGGTGCTGTGGTCTTGAGATGGTCAGGTGTATCCGCCGGTGCCTCCATGGAGTAGTCACTGCGTTGCAGGTCTATCTGTTCTCTGCTGCCAACTGTAATTAGTCATCAGTTGGCAACAATTTTGGTTTTGTGTTCTTTTGATATCTCTTAGGACACTCTTTCCAAATTATTTTCTCACTGTCAACTCCCCAGCTTACCTTCCCATTCATTTTTTTTTTTTTTTCTGGAAAGCTATGATGCTCTTTATCTTCACCATTAAGGTAAAGGATGTACAAGTAATACCCTTTACTACTTTGATATCCCTACTAGCAAAACACTCTGGTGTTTTCTTTTTTTTATATCATGGCTTTCAGGGTGGCAGCCCTTGTTTCCAAAAATGTAGACACAACAGGACCATCTGTGTTTGCCATCTGCTAGACATTTCCTTCTAGGATCCCGGGGTTGGTTACGGGGCTTCCAGGCATTCCTACTGCCTGTCCCCTGGGTACGCAGTAAGGAGACAACAGGTTTGTAACTATCACACAGATGCATGTAAGCCTAAACCCTTCAGCACATCCTGCTGTCACTGGAGCACTGGAGTCTGCCCATGTCTGCTGGAACACCCACCTCTAAGTTGTGTCTCCAAGTTGTGTCTGGCCACTCCATCCCTACTTTCTTTTCTACACAGCCTGCTTTTTGCTGTTAATGCCAAGGTGCTGACTCTGGCAAAGCTGCCAGGTATTGTGGGAAACAGCCTTCCTTACCGCTAGCCAGCCATTATCTGCTTGGAGATGCATGTCATGCAGTTTCAGGTTTTTTGAGATGGTCAGGAAAGGATTATTTCTGTTCTTTTTCTTTTTTTTTTTTTTTCCTCCAGAATTGCTTTATTTCTGAACATAGCAGTATTTATTGCTTACTTTTATAACTTCTTTTAATCCTGCAACTGCCATTAGATAAAATAATGAACCACGTTACGTATTCATAAAGGCAATGTAAATATTTGTTCTCTGCTGTATTCCAATAAAATAGTGTCATGGATTATTGGCAGTAAATTACTTTAAGTTATGCATTTAAAAGTAAACAAAGCTGTATACATGAAAATATCTTTGATCATTTTTCATGAAGTATTTTATTCTTTTATCATTGCTGGTATGAGATCTGAAATCTTAATGTTTGTATTTTGATTTTCAGTGTCTCTTTATTTCACTTCTATTGCAAATGCTTTCTACTGAGAAATTATAAATGGTTTTCTACATTTACTGCTCCCCTTCCCCTCTTCCCAGTCTGGCCTGGTTCTAATATCATTTATGTGTTGTCATTAACAGTGGTCCACTGAGTGAGTTATAAATCCCCTGTTTAGGTTCTGCATTTTAACAATTGGCTGTTGAAAGGTAGCTGGGAAGGAAGAAGGGCACACAGTCTCAAAAATCCCTCTTTTTTCAAAACTTGTAGAAGCTATTTGCTAGTCTAAGAGAAAATAAAGGAAAGACGGATGTTCTTTAATTTCCAGTGTGCTGTTTATCTCAAAAGCAGACTTTCTATTTGACAGAAATGTTGTGAGGCATTACTCCCAAGTGTCAACTAGACCCTATGTACATATTAAGTATATAAAGAACTAGGATATTTTGCACCTATATCAACAATTTTTTTTCCACAAGAAAAGCCCCATAACATACTTTAGCACATGAATCCTGCCTCAATAGATGGCAGGGCTTTTCCTCAGCCACAGTGATCATACAGAAATTCCTAGCCTACTTTCCTTAATATAGGGGGCATTTATGAAATAGGCTGTAATAGATCCTTCAGGATGTTTCATAGACAAATTTTTTCTTTTTGAATGGATGGAGGCACAAGCTTAAAAAAATGGCAAGATCTTGAACAGCTTGAATAATTAAAAATTAATTAAAAATGGGTGACCGAGTGCTGATACACTTTCCTCTTTAAAGAAAATGAAACTCCATGAGTTATAAACATGTAATTTCTTTCTTGCTCCAAGAATTCTGAATAGATTTTGATTATGATATCGCAGGTCTCCAGGACCTTGCTCTTCACACTGTTTAACTTCTATGAGCCTCCAGCAATACACCTCCATTACGCCAGTGCTATCAGAAGGTTGAAACTTCTGATGTGTCTTTCGGTGGTTCATTTTAGGATTCTTTAGGACAGCAAGTCTGTAAAGATGGTGCAAAATCTGAAGCACAAATTGCAAGAAGTTTCTGCTTCCTCTTAGCATGTCTGGGTTTAGAATAGTGCTTCACGCGACGTGTTGCAGCTCTAATCAGAAGATACTTATAGATACTTAAACTTGCCTACCTATGGTCGTGTTTCTAAATACATTTTGTGCTTTTAGATTGCAGAGCCATTGACTTCTTTAGGAGGTGCTGAATGGTCTAGCACACTGATGGCTAAAGATAAACTCTTAGCAACCTAAATTTAGGCACCTCATTTTAAAAACTTTGGGCCAGATATGTGAACCCAGAAGAATGAGTTACAGCAATTCATTTCAAATTCCCTGGCTCTTGTGGCTCCCCAGACCTAGCATTTATTCATACAAATTACTCACTGTTGCAGATAAATCACAAAATGTAGCCAATGCAATAACTCTGCACCTGAGCATTATTTAGTTCTGCTTTGCTGATGTTGGCAGGACTTTGCTTTTCCTCTATATGTTACAGCACCTGGCTATTTTGGCTTTGTCTGAATATGTTAGAGGGGTGAATAGGGAGAAAATCTACAGGGTTTTGCCCTCACGCTTTCCTAATAGCTGCGATTCCTCAATTAGGTGGTCAGTTTAATTTTCCTGCCAGCTTAAAAGAAGCACAATGGAGACAATTACCAAGGGAGACAATTTTTCACTGCATGGTTAGGAGTGGATTATCCTGTCAGAACTGTTGTCTCTAGTGGTTCTCATCTGCTTTGACACCAGGGATAGTTAATTTTCCATAATGCTGTTTATGATGATGCTGAGAAATCCGGTGCCCTGTCTGTGTTGGGTTTTTCTCTTTAGACTACTTTGTGGTTTCTGTTTTGGGATTTTTGTCTCTTTAAAGGAGTACTTCGCCTTGTGGACATGAGAAATAGATTGGGGTTTGTGTGTCGCTCACATTTCCTTAGGTTTCTGTAGGATACACAAATGAATAACGTTTTAAAACACAGTTACTTAGGCAAGTAATTTATACTACTTTTGTGGGTTTTTTTGGGTTTGTTGTTTTGTTGTTTGTTTTGTTTTATTTTTTTGCCAGGATCAGGTAACAGTACTCCCTTTGCCTATATAAAGGATGGATATCTTGTCATTTCACTGGAGCCTTCTAAGTCATGGGTGTTTATTCTAAGCCATTCATCTGTAGTCAGTGTCATGAGAGAAGGTGATTCATCCCATCTGATGCTAGATATCTGAGAGGCTTATTATGCAAATGTGTTCTGGAGAGGAAGGTGGTTGATGATGTTCCTGCCCAGCCCAGTGCCACAGTCGAAAGAGCCTCTCTGTACCAGTGTAATTGTTTTTGAGGCCACACATAATAAATAGGGTGCAGAAATTATCCAGGTTAAAATACAGTAACTGGAAGTATTTTTTTCTTCTGTATTTGTGGTTTTTTTAACCAGGTTCATTTCAGTGATTCATAGGGCCATTTATAACACAGCCATAAGAATATCTGTTCAATAAATGGGGTCATACTGGCACAGAAGAAAGAAGTGGTTGAAGGCAGGGACATTTAAACTTTGTGTAATGAACTGCCTCCTGAAATGCATGTGTGCTCTGGGACTGTCCTGTTTTTTTATTAGGTGAGATGAATCCACAGTAGTTGTTTAACCGTGTGTTAAGCAGGGCATTAACAATATCATTATCACTGTAGTGTACACCTCTTGATGCTTGATATTGCTTTATTAGACTGTAAAGTATCTTGAAGTGAGCTTATCTATGTCAAACAAAGGGGGTAGTTAGAAACTTCTATGTATATTGCCAAATCTTTCCATGGAGGTGCTCAGTACAGTTCGTGCAGTCTTTCCCAATTTTAGTGTCTTTGTGAACCATGACGGTTATATGTATATGGATAAATATGCTCGCCGATGAGATGAGCTGTTTCTTTATAAGACGTAGTGACTATCCAAGTCCACACTAGGAAGCCAGAAAAAGCGTCCATGCAAATCATAGCTTTCTCTTGGGTCTTACGCAAACATGGAGAGAGGGTGACTCATGAACTTCACTTGAGTGTCTCAGAGCGGTGTTTTTCATTAAATAGGTTAGCTAACAGTTAACTGACCTATTGTCTCAGAGTTGTAATGAGGGAGAAGCAGTATATTTTGGGAGGCATATTGAAAAGAAACCCAGCCTATTAAGGTCTATTATATATATTTTATGGAATCTAAATCTCATTAACTGCATGTTCTGTGTGCCGTTCTTCAACATACGATCCCTTCTCATGGTGATATACCACCCTGCTCCAATACGCTTTTGTGGTACCTCTAAGGGATATCTTCATGGTACAGGGGACTTTGGTTTAGGTACTGAAGTCAGAGAAAGGTGACTACCAACGATAAGATATCATTCCGTAAAGCTGCACTGGAAGAGATGAAAAGAACTATACTGCAGAAATGCCAACAGCAATGAAAGCAATCAAAATTATCTTTATAGTATCTTTTTATGTAAGTTCTTTCTGGAATATGTTTCACATTTTTTTTATTTTTATATTTCTTTTTATTTTTATAGGCTGTGGAAACCAACCTTGCATCAAAGGATAGTCACTGGGTCTATGTAAATGAGGTAAGAAAGTCAAAAGAGACAACATAGCTTGGTACATTCACTCATCAGAGTCTTTTGTTTCATTTGTTTTGACACACCAAACTGAGCACACACTTAGCATTTTTGCTTTTTGAAGGGTACAAGATGTAAACTTTCCGGTGTTGCTGCTTGTCTGTCTGAGCTGAATTGGCATAGGTGGAATACCAAAGGTCAAAATAAAGCTTCCAGTATACCCCAGAGCAGCTGGGAGACTTCATTTTTACCTTCATGTTGACCCTACTTCATTAGCTATTTAGGAAGCAGAGAATATCTCAAAAGAAACCTCAGATACATGCATCTATACCTGCCAGAATCTCAGCCTTCACTGCTACGAAAGCCTGCACTCAGATACGGGGAGAGGAAGGAGCGCTGAGGCTAGTTGCAAGCGTAGCTCATTTGAATATGCATTTACATGGTACTCGGGTCTTCTCCAGTGTGGAATTGTGTTGGTGTTTTGGCCAAGATCCAGGATAGCATAGATTTAAAATGTGATATTTCCTCTCTGCAGCAAATGTTATCCTGTCCTGCTACTATGACTATTTATTTTACCTGAGCACCACAATGCTCTAATGGGAATCAGTGCAGACTCATATTTTAAAGGCAATGGAAAGCTTGAAATGTTGTACCATATATAATAATTTATAAATCACTGATTGTTCAGGATAAATGGCACTATTTTATATATTTCTGGTTTTAATAATGATTCATTAAAAGATAGTAAAATATCTAAGTCAAAAAGAACTGTGTTCACTCTTTTATTTTTTATATTACAAATGCATAGTCTCTAATTTAATAACCAATTCCTTTGTTAATTTCTCATTCCTTTCTTTGTACCTAGCTAATAATTTTGGATAGGCTACTTTTAATAGTAGCTACAAATTGTATTGTGTGGCATTAGAAAGGCTCTGCAATTAAATAGGGGTTAGGGAAAATGAGTGAAATCTCTGCTTATAAAGGCTCTAGAAATTGTTTCTAGTTCTTGTTACATTTAAGCACCTCCTGATTTGTCAGCTGCAGTAATGACCACTACAAAATATCAGCAAGATGCCCAGAGAGTCAGTGTTTCTATTGCTGTAAAGATAATACAGTGCATGTTTCCCTAAACATTTATAGAGAGGGAGTGTTTGTGAATTTGTTAATGCTGCTGTTATTGTTCAGGTGTTAAAAGTCACTTTGTGAAGCCTGAGCCTGTAACATGACAAATGAAAACCTTCAGCACTCGTGCACAAACGTGTGCACGCGCACACACGCGCGCGCACACACACACGCGCTTCACACAGGGTGTCAAATCTGCTTTTATTTTGGGAACTTTTTTCTATTTTGTGGCGAAAGACTGGGTAGGGAAGCTGTGATAGCAAAACGTAAATCTTTTTAGTGAAAGATATTAGTGCATGTACTTATAAATATCTCAAAATGCAGTTAAAATCAAACAGACGATTACAGAAAGTTTTCAAATTCATGAAACTTCGGAGAAGTCTTTGCGGGCGAAAAGAGGAGGGAATGTCTTATTTTGTTGTTTGTTTTTTTTTTTTTTTTTTAACAGAAAAGCGTTTAAAGCTACTGTGAAAAGAAGATATGTTAAGCATCCACATGGATGTATCTGTAGAAAGATGCAGGTTCCTTAGGGCTTGCTTCTTATTTAGTAGTGTGCACACCCCCATGCTAGCAAAAGGACAGACCGATTATGCTTTCCATGTACATGTTTCCAGTTGGTATCAGTGAGAACTGCATGGGTGCTTGATGGAAGACATGTTATTCCTTGTTTGGATGTTGATTGGTGCTGTGACTGGCAGAATGGAATTAACTTTTGATTCCCAACAGTCAAATCAGCTCTTTTTGGTGTAATTCCACACGAGTACCAAGCCAGACGTACACCATTCTGTAAATGGACTAAATACTTAGCCAGTCCTTTTTTTCTCCCAGGCAGGTTGAAGATCCTACACTTTTCTGTTCACCCTATGATCTGTGTGACCCGATGATCCCATTGCAAGGAAAGAGGTATAGGGCTAACTGACCTCGAGGGGCAGTAGCAGGAAGAGAACGCAGTGACGATTATTTCCATTGAGGTTCCTTGTAGAAAGTGTTGGATTGTAAACAGGGGGTTTTAGGCCTTTCTCACTTCAGGGAACCATTTAAGAGCCTGGTACAGGTTAGATTCCTGAGGTCTACTGCTCTTGAGCACCTTCTCACAAGCTGCCCTGTCTCCCGCCTCTCAATAAGCCAATGAGGATTTGAACCTTGGACTTATCTTGCTATAGTAAAAATTACTATATAGCACAGTATTATTTCAATAATTTCAACTGTCTTATTTGAACTAAAACAACTTTTCTCTTTCTGTATTTAGTATCCAATAAATATTTTTAGGGGTCTTTGGTTTTGTTTATTTTTCCCCCCCCTTATTCTTCTTTCCCTTGTGCTTCTGTCACATATGGCAGGATAGGAGTCAAGTTTTGGAGTTCCATCACTTTCATTTTGGTAGGTAAACAACACCACTAAGCTCATGATGAGCTCACTTAAAACTGTGTGGCTGGTAAGCTTTTTACACTACAAATGTACAGCTGTGGAATATAAAAATTGGTCTCAAATTATAGAGCTGTACTGTCAAGATCCTGCATTTGCTACTTTTCAATAACCCAAGTCTCTGTGCTGAGGTATCTGTTCAGTTTAGATGCCATTGGTGGTGCAAAAGGACTCAGTCATCTTTAGAAAAAGGCTAGTGAATTGGGAGCTGGATTCATTGTATGGGGTTGGAAAGCTGAAACATTACATGGCAAGTCCTTCAGGGTAAGAGAATACACAGGGATGGGTCTTTGCAGGCAATATCATGCCCTCACACATCCCTTTTTGAAGCCAAAGTAATAAAAACCTTGCTGTTTAAAAATATATATTTGTAAGTATGTTAACTTTTCTCGTGTCAGACATTTTATGTTTCAAACTTGCTGAGCTGTCAAAAGTAGAGGAAATTTGAAGGAAAAAAGAAATGTTTTTCTAACCACCCTCCCCCTTTTAGATTTACATTTCACCATCATTTTTATTACTAAATCATTCCTTGCATTCATTTGGGTAATGATTCTACCTGAATTCTGGGTTAAACATGCCAAGTAGCTTTTTAAAAGCAAGAATATTTGTGATTTCTATATAAAGCCTTGCAAAAGCAAACAACTCTTCAGAACAATGGCTAGTCCAGGCTTAGCTTTGTCTCAAGAATAGTCCAAAATGTTTTATTACCATTGACTGTGTTGGGATTTGCCAAAGACCAGCAATTCTGACCCTAAAGAATATCTGTCAGAACGTATCTGGTGTTCTGCTTATACCTTTGCTGTTTATATCTTTAAGCATTGATGAAGTGGCCAGCTTTGATAGATGCGTGCTATTTCTTCTTGTGGCATGACTGGCACAGTTGTAGGTGCTCCCCTTTCTGGGTGTTTATTTCCTTTTTTTCCTGTTTTTCTTTCTTATTTTTATTTTTCTCTTACATTTCTTTCTCTTTGGTGCCTAACATCAAGCATCTCTGTTGGTTCCTTCTGACATTTTTCATTCCCCCCTTCTCTTTTATTTCCTGTTTGGAGAAAATGCTGTGCATTGCCCAGGGCATATGTCTGTGGGAGAGGCACAAGAGCAATACTCGAAACTGAATTTGTGTGTGGTTGTACTAGGAGCAATGCTCTCGGAGTCTGTGTCTGCTTTTTTATTAGCAGCAGCAGTAGGTCTGGGGCTATAAAAAGCACCAGAAACCTTGTTTCCCTTTTTGTGGGGCATTTCATGGTGTTGAAATTTCCTCCGTTGTAAAAGGAGAGAAAAGAGAAAATAAATTGTTCTGCAAAATTGGATTTCGGACTAAAAAAAAATTCAAGTTAAATACACTATTTTATTCCTTCATATCAATATATTTAATTCTAACTCCAAGTTTCTAAACATTCATTATTTTTACATGTAAATCAGTAAAGTACACAAAGCAATTAACTGCCCGTCATGGAAACGGAATGGGTACTGAAGTTGACTGATAAATGAGTTGTTTAACCGTTATCTCATCCTTCCTTTAATTTCTTTTTCAACAAACTTTCACTGTTCAGAAGTTTAATTGTAAGTTGTAAGACATGGTAGGACAAAGCACAAGGCCATTGGTTGAGATAGGAGATAATTTTTAGTAAAGGACAGGCTACAGATGAAGAGAGGGCAACGTGGCATTGCATGTCCCAGCCATATGTACTTCCTCTGAAGCGAAGGAGCGGTGAGGCTCAAACTCGTCCAACAGCTGCATGGAAATACACAAAACACATACACAGAGGATGACTATTTTGAAAGTGCATTTTTGACAGAAATGCTCAAAAGACAAGAAATTGAAATAATGGAGGATTTTAATTTCCCTGGCAGTTGAAAAAATAATGCTGGGACACAGACAAGGCTTCACAATCTCCTGTGGTTGACAATGGTATCCGTACATATTTGAAAAGCTAAGGCAGCCGTCAGTTCAGGTTTCATTATGGCTAAGGAAGAATGGGCTGAGGAAGTCAGAAGATAATTGGTGTGAAAGTGGCTGTGAGGTGGTAACATGCACCCTCTGAAGAAGAGGAAGGAGTGAGAAAAGGAGAATAGGGATATTGGACGTCAGTAAATAGATTGTCCAACTTCACAAGTTTAGGGAACTAGTAGTGCTTTTGGATAATATGATGAGTAAAAGACAGCAAAAGAACTGTGGAGTTCTGTGAAGATGAAGGGATAATAAGGCATCATTATGGTTCCAATGGGTTGTCTTTACAGATCTTGAAGTCAGAGAGGAATCCTAAATAAAAAGTGGTGAAAGAAAGGGCTAAGGAGGAGTGTAAAGGCATAAAAAAAGTAAACTATTATAAAATGAGGCTGAGGTGGAAAACGACTCATACCGGGGGTCGTAAAAAGCAACAGGAAAAGTTTAGATACAGCAGAAGATAAAGGAAAAGTGTAAGGTGATTACTTAATAAAAGAATGAGGTTTTAATGTTTTTACTGACTGACTTGATGCTGGCTTTATAGAAACTAATAACTGTAACCAGACTGTTAAAAACACATTGTAGTAGTTCCAGTTTATTTAGAGAAATCTGAGGCACTCTGCCTGGTGAGATTTGATACAGAGAAGTGTCAGGTACTTTGGTCGTGGCTACAAAATGAGGTATAGCTGGTGAACACCTGCAGGAGCAACTTAGAATCCTTGTGGATAACAAACAGAATATCAATCAATACTGTTGTGGCCTTGCAAAACAAGCAAATCTAGTCCTCAGATTTGTTACTGGAAACATCCTTTGTAAGATAAGGGAGGCAATTATTTTGCTCTGCCTGTTTAAAAACAAACAAACAAAAAAAATCAATCACACAACCTATGCTGCAACATATCTGCAGGGTCCATAGCAGAAAGGTAAGTTGTATTTGTAATGGGTCTTGCAAAATCAAACATACTTTTTCATTGATAGAAGGTAATAAGCCAGCTGATCTTGTACTAAGCTGAGCTTAATAACTCGAGCTTCTGAAAAACCATCAATAGCTTTATTTTGCTCCTTATGTATAGTACTAACCATAAATAAATTTAAAAAAGTCAGGGACCAGTTTGTTATTGGTGAAAATCTGTTTTCAGTAAGAAATCCAAAATAAATAGCATGAAGCTATAGAATTAAAGTATTACACAGATTCCAAATCCATAGGAAGGCAAAATATTCAGTAGTTAGAAGGCAGCTGAAGTTCTTGTAAGCTTTAATTGAAAAATAAAACTAAACTCTAATTAACATCCAGAACAGGATGCTTTTGGACGTTTTATCTTTTCAATCCACAGAAAAAATCATGGTTTGGAAAAGTTGGAGGCAGTAAGCACAGAGAAATGACTATAATGAATTGCAGCTGCAAAGTATTTGGTTATGTTGTTCTCAGCTATGATGATGCTTGTCAGACGAAGCCCTCACAGCTGAGGAGAAGGGACAAGTGAAGTAGGAAGGAAAGGTCTTGTAATTTCTGCAGGAGAGGTAATAAAAATATTTGAAATATAGCAGGAGTATACGTTTCATCAGTGGCGAGAAGCCATAGACAGAAAGTGAGAGTTCTAAGGGACTTGGGGAGCTCTGAGCCATGTTGATGTTATCCACATCACTTGAATGCAAGGCAAAAATTTTAGACAGCAGTTGACCTTATTCTTCCTTTTTGGACAGATGACGCTTTCCAGAGGATGCTGGTGCTGCCAGCAAATGAATTTCTAGATCTTCAGCTGATTAATAAAACTTTCCTAAACTCAACCCAGGTGACCAGTCAGAACAAAGTGAAGGAAAAGACTATTGATGCTTTTTCCTTTCCCCTTTCAAAGCATTCACTCAAAACATGTTTCTGCTAATCCTTTTCTGGACTTTAGCTCAATTCTCTTATTTCTGCTGTTTTCACAGGTCTCTCTTCACCACTGTTTCACTGTCTGTAGGAGGCAGTTATATGAGGGATGAGAAAGTGTCCCGTCATCTCCATCCTGGTGTGACATATTTCTTACTTTCCTGCAGCTCCATTGCTTCTGCCAATAGTTATATTCTTTCCTTGCACTACATCAGACAAGACCAGTATATCCATAGTTACTCAACCTCTTGATTTGAGAATCAAATGCCTTTTTAACTATCACTTCTTTCATATGTTTCTCTAGAAAATATTTTTCAAAGGTTGAGAAATATGAGCAGAAAATAGAATAATAATTATCAGATAAAGTCTATCTCAGCAAACTACTTTTTCCCCAATGGCAGCAAGTAGGAAGGTGTTAGATAACGCATGATGAACAATGTTTTCCTAGAGCAGGACTTCTAGAGTAATCTTGGGGGAGCTTATGACTTCAGAAGAAAGACCCCTTATAAATGCAGTGTTTGTTCTTCACTTATTTCTTTTTCTTTTTATCTAGAAATTCCTTTGTTTATGCACACTTTGGGTGATCAACAGTTAGACCCATGAGCCTCTGCAAATTGTTATGGCTTCATTTTTACCCGGGTAGAACCAGGACTGTCTCATAGACTGGAGTTTTGCTCTGTCTTTCTCTACATATGGAAGTGCCAAAAGTTTGTTGTGTTGTTTTGTTTTGTTTTAATGCATCAGTCTGTGTAATGATGTTTGTGTTTATGCTGATAACAAGAAGTTACTAAATCTTTTACACTTCCCCATGCCTTATTTTATCTTGGAAAAAACCGAGACACTTCAACGAATGTTTACAAATGCCAGTAGGGAAAGCATTCTAAGATCTTTTCAAACTATATAAAAATGCACAGACTAAAAAAAAGTCAAAAATTGAAAAGAAATATGTTGTGGTTTAACCCCAGCTGGCAACTAAGCTGCTCACTCGCTCCCCACCAGTGGGGTGGGGAGGGAATCAGAAGAGTAAAAGTGAGAAAACTTGTGGGTTGAGATAAAGACAGTTTAACAGGTAAAGCAAAAGCCGCGCACACAAGCAAAGCAAAACAAGGGGTTCGCTCACCCCTTCCCACGGGCAGGCAGGTGCTCAGCCTTCCCCAGGACAGCAGGGCTCCATCATGGGTAATGGTGACTTGGGAAGACAAACGCCATCACTCCAAACATCCCCCCAGTTCCTTCTGCTTCCCCCAGCTCTATGTGCTGAGCATGACGCCATACGGTGTGGGACATCCCTGGGGTCAGTTGGGGTCAGCTGTCCCGGCTGTGTCCCCTCCCAACCCCTTGTGCCCCCCCAGCCCCTCGCGGGTGGGGTGGGGTGAGGGGCAGGAAAGGCCTTGGCTCTGTGCAAGCCCTGCTCAGCAGTAGTGAAAGCATCCCTGTGTTACCAACAGTGTTTTGGTCACAAATCCAAAACATAACCTCATTCTGGCTACCGTGAAGAAAACTAACTCTATCCCTGCCCAAACCAGCACAAAATACGAGGAACACATTATGGAAAATTTCTTAAGATTTATGAAATGACCCATTTCAATGCAAAACGTAAAAATATTCAATTACAATTTATTCCAATTTTATTCTAGGTACTCTATATTTACTTCTTGCCCAAAGAAATCTTCCTTCTTTTTTTTTTGGCTGCTATCTTTGACACTGCAGAATGTTTATTTATTCATTTATTTTCAAAAAATTTTTCTTATATATGCTTGAAAGGTATAGATATACATGAAACTCTACTGTATGTGTACCTGCATCTTGCTCAATGAAATTTGTAGGTTTCAGAATTGACTTAACTCTAATGCTGTTGAATTACACAGAAACTGTCAGGTAGGAGCAAGGTTAGATGAGCTTTGATGAGTTGTTCTGTCAGTGAAATCCATGGTAAAATCAGTGGTGAATTTTTTTGTTTTGTCCAGCTTTTGATAACTATTATTGTGTGCTTTTTTTGGTCTGAGATAATTAAGTCTTTTTATGGAATAATATTTTTTTAAATCAGAGGATCTTTTACTGTATAGGTACTCACAATGATCTAAGAAAGACTTCTGGACACCCAGTGCAGAGTCCCTATGTCTAGAAATAGAGCTAATTCAATTAATATATAAATACATCCCTGTAGAGATTTTTAGGAGCATCAGGAAAAAGGAAGAGAAGTGAGGTAGTGTTGGATGTGTGGGAGGACAATGAGGACGGGAGTTGGACAGGTGGTCATGGAGACTTGTATTAGAATATTTTCTGTGCTGTGAAAACCGGATTGTGCCCTTGCCTTAAAGGATTAACCTTTTTAGATATATATATATTTATGTATGTGTGCGTGTCTGTCCATGTGGGATGCAGACAAGCCAGCATGAGCTTTAAATTGAATAAATCTATCTACAGGGTAAGCTGTCATGAACATTTTGAAAACCAGCTAATTGAAGGATGTTTTCTGGGTTTTTCAGCAAGTGAACAAGTGTCCCTTTATAGATGTCTGTACTGCATTGAGAAGAATTAGAATAACCCAAATAATAGTATCGATCCTAATACAAAAATTCCACATAAATCCGTAGCTTGTCTCCATCAGCATCCTTGGCCTCATTGCCATTCAGTTTAAACCTCCAGTTTTCTCAGGGATGTGCTTTCTGGAAATCTCTTTTGGTTCTTTAAATTATTAATATCATTAAAATTTATAATTTTCTGTCATTACCTCTAGGAAAATGGAGATTGTAATGTGAAACATAATTGTCTCGTTTTGCAATTTGTGTTGTGATAGCTGAGCACAACTAGAGCAGATTTAAATATTCCCCTGAGCAACACGGCTAGGTATTACAAACTAACTGAAGCTCTTTGTGTGCAGATAAATAAATAGATAAACGAGTTCCCCAAATGACCGATATTTGTGTGCAAATAAACAGATAAATGAACGCCACAAATTCTTGCAGAGTAAACTTTGCCATTAATATGCCACATGAACAGAAAATACAGTGTTTAAAGGAATACCCTTTCAGTGTTGAGCTGGGCTGTGTACTACTAGCCTGGGAGAATAGTCAGTCTTATACTTATGTCTGCCTACCAAAATATTTAAGTGCTGCCTGAAATATTGGCAATAGCCAATTTCTTTCCCTTACCAAAGGAAAAATCCAGGATAAGAGCACTTATCTAAGAGAACATCTTTTATCCTCAGGTAAAGTGGTCTCCCTCCAACGTCATTTAAGAAATTAAATTTTTACAGGCCTGAGTGCAAACTGCTATTAAATGTGCCAAGCAGTAGAGAGTTTGGCTCTTTAACCTTCCTTAAAACATATCCCTGAAACAAGCAGAAGCCACCATCTATATTAAGTAAAGACATACCCCATGTTGCAGCAGCAACATCATGGGACCATGAAAGCCAGAGAGTGAGCATGTGACATGGAATATTTGCAATGAGCACTCGCCCGGATAAACCAGCCGATATGCTCTACTTAGAGTACAGCATTCACACATGGTATGAATGGTAATTACGGGCTTGTGCTGTAAAATGATCCGAGAACAGGATTGCAAATTTGGGATACATTTGTTTGAAAAAAAACCCAAACCCTCTAGACCTAATTAAATTATTTGCTTAGTTGTCAGTTTCACAGTGTAAAGAAAATTTTCATATCGCGTACAGGAAAGAAAACACGGTACTTTTAAACAAATAACTGGATGAATAGACTTTAATTGTAAGATCAGTGTGAAATGTTTTTTAACCTGTGACTCCAAGGCTTAGAACTATTTTTTTGGATATATGCTGTTATTCTGATTGGTGTAAGAGCAAGAGCCAACTTCACATATACCTGCTTTTCCTTTTTTGGCTTGGTTTTTTTCTCTTTTTTTTTTTTTTGTCCCCTCATGTATTTATCCCAGTTGGAACACAGGTAACCTTTCTGCATGTGACATTTAAGGTTTTATGTGCTGCTAAGCCAGGACCATGAGCCTTCTGGAGGCAATTTTGCAAGGCCTGCCTGTGCCGGGCAAGTGGAAGAGGTGCAATCCCCCGGCCAGGGAAGCCGCAGCAGAGGCGCTCCGGTGCGGGGTGGTGGTGACCTGCTCTCCTCTGCAGTTCAGGCACTCAGCCAGGCTTTCCTGCTCCTGGACCTGCCTGAGGTGCCTTGTGATGCTGCCAGTGGCTGTACCACCCTGTGAACTGGCATGGAAAGGCCCACAGTTACCTTTAGCTTTTAGAGCACCAGCTCAAAAATGCAGCCATAGACCTTTTGTTCCCAGCTTTTGCAACAATAACTTTTTTTTTTCCTATGCTTTTACATTTCTAAAATGGAACCTGATTTCTAAAAGCAATGGGTCATTTGCTGGTATGAATGTCTATCGGCTGAAAAAAATACAGGAGCTTTGTTGCCCTTGGCGTTAGGTACTGAACTGAGGCATTGAAGGATTTAGCTGCTGTCATGCATATAAAGGTGGCGCTTTCAGAGTCAGATTAACCCAATTTAGGTTCTGAATTTCCCTCCAGAGGCTCCCATTTGTCTTCTTTGGCTGTAACACAGCTTTTATGTTCAGGACTGTCTTGGTGTCTATAGCTAAGTGGGAAAAACCTGGGTTAATGTGTTTGACATCATTGATCCTCACCGCTACGTTCCTTCTGGAAATCCCATGAAGGAAGCAGTTCTGGTAGGCTGACAAGTCTCAGGTCAAGCATTTTGGCAGAGCTTATGAGACATCTTTGAAAGTCTGTACATCACTCAGGGAGGACAAAAAATGTGTGTGGTGTGAAGTGAACTGAAGGTTTGGATGATTTGTGATCTTTTTTTTCTTGTTTCCAGCCGCTCAGTCTGAGTTTGCCTGCCAAGGGATGCAGCCTGGGGGGTTATGAGTTAAAGCTATCCCATAAAATTGACTCTCCCTCAGACCACAGCTTAGACATGCTTTAACACCCCTCAGCCCCACAGAAAAGAAATCCAAGGCAGCAGTCTGGAGAGATGTACAGAGCTTGTGGGTTTCCTTTGGTGCCTTCCTGCAAGGCTGCAGGTGCCACCCAGCATTTTCTATTAAGCCTCAAAATCTTTGGCTTCTATAAGAATATATTTATTTTCTGATTTTCTGTTTTCATGCCACACCAGTTGGTCTGTTGTTAATGCAATGAATTTCACCTTCTGCAAAGTTAAAAATTCATGTTCCTAAAAAATGATGGGAAATTGGCAAAGAACTACTAAATTGAGCCAAAGCCACAGTACCAGTCAACTATAACAAGTAATTATTATAACCCCATGGTCATTTTACTCACAGCTTGACAGCGAAAATGGCAAGAAAACAAAATATTTTTTCCCTTGAATGTTAAAATTATGGGGCCAGGCTCACTTCTGCTGATGACGCATCACAAGGTGTGGGCCCTGTTGACTGAGTAAGTCCAGCAACAGGAACTATTAGCAGCCCTGTACCCTGGAAGGGGCTGAGAACAGCCCATATGCAGGCTGGGCAATGGGCTGGTCCGGCTGTGCAGCCAGTGCAGCCAACATGTGCTGGACGTGAGCTGATGTGACTTACAGATGCTGCTGGTGACAGCAGTAAGGAGCTGGGATGTAAAGCTGCTCCCTGTGGAGGAGGCGCCTGGGGGAACTTATGGAGGCAGCAGGTGCCACTGCCTGTCCTTCCTCACAGTGAACTCCTGGCAGGAAATAACCATCACAAGCTGTACCACTTCATGACTTCAGGATCAGATAAGCCCCTGGAGTGAAAAAAAGAGGTGTTGGATTTGTGGCTTTTTGAAAATGCAAAATATGGAAAGCATGTAGTTGAGTTGCCTTCAGTTACAACATAAGGACAATAGATGCAGACTCTGTGCTTGTAGGATGGATTAGGAGGCTGGGACGTGGGAATGTCTGCAAAGAAGCTTTAGACAGTGCAGAGACTGGAAAGGAGAGCAGCCTGTCCTTGGGAGCTCCCTATGTCTTATCCACTATTATTCTGTGTGCAGAAACTTGCCTTCCTAAAGGTGTCAATTCCTTCCACAAAGTTTCTCCTATTCTTTATCTCCTAACACAACCTCTAAAGTCTTCCTTGAGTCATTATCAGGATTAGTCTGCAGAAATGATCTTCTGTTCTTGTGGGAAAAATACTTTCTTGTAAAGTTGTTCTCAGGTGTAAGGGCCATCTTTCCTAAAGACCGTCACTTTTTGCATTTATTGTTTTGTTCTCAGGGTGTAGTGAGGGTCTGTTCTGTCGAACCAAAACTTTTTCTATGTAAGTTTGGTTTGAAGGCTCTTGTTTTTTACTTAGAAACCTATTGAGACCATCTTCGTGCTTTTCTACGAGGAACTACCTCTGCAGTATGTTAGTGTTGCCAAGAGAGATGGTGCTGTGTTAAGCTGGGTTTTTTTTGTTTGTTTGATTGGTTGGTTTTTTTTCTGTTGTTGTTTCAGATGATGCTTAAAAAATACCATTGTTGTTATTAAACACAAAACAAGAACATTTGGCCTAGACTAAGCATGTACATCTGTAACTTTTTTCTTCTATGTCTTTTTAAACGCATTTATCCAATAGTGAAAGGAATATATAAATTGTCTGGACAAATATATGTTTTTAAAAGACTGTGTCTCCATTCACAGGAAATCACTGATAATGAAATATTAGAGTTGGTACATAGTGCTCTGGGGAGGATGACAGTTATCCGGCAAATTTTCCCTCTCTCAAGGGACAACAATCAGAGGTGCATGAGGAACAATCACCGAATATCATCACTGCTGTGCGATCCACAAGAAGGCTATCTTCAGATGCTGCAGGTCAGTAGCTGTGCCCAGCGGAAAAGTCCATCTTAGGAATGTGACATGAGGTAGTTTTCTGTGACTGTATTACCTCACAGGAAGAACAAAATGAGTACAGATAAATCTGAGCATGTAACCTTTGGCCAGCTTCTCCTGACTTAATTTATTTTATTTCCCAGCACTGAGTGCTTTAGACGTGATGTTATGTTCATGAAGTACCAGCAAGTGGTTACACTAACTCAGGGCTGATTTTTGGATATTTTATTCTCTTAAGAATCTTTTTCCATTTGAAAAAAAGAAAAAGTTGTGCTATCATACCCTTGTGGTGTTACTGCTTTCTTATTTTATTTATGCCCATCAGTCATCTGTTGTGAAAGAGTTAATTTGGGAGGATAACAGAACTCTGATAGGTATTGGGCTGTGGAGCGTTTCATATTTAGTTAAATGGACTGAATCCAGCTGATGTATTCAATCTGTCCCGTTTCAATAGTCTCAGAAGCCTCTAGCAGCTGATAATTGTCTAAGCGTGTGATATATGCGTTACTAGTTTGAGTTCCAGATTTTGGTAACAGATTTGACTCTCGTGTAAGCAACATCTCAAGATTTCTTGGCAATATATCCCAGATATCAGAATTTTTCTTTCAGCAATTTAAATATATTTTTCGGTACTATCTCCAAGGATAGCACAATAATTTAGAAACACAGGTCTTGGACTTTCAGTGGGGCTCCATGTGTTTCTGGTTTACTTTAGACACAGTTAAGAAACTTGTCTGTATCACTGTTGAAGCTGTTGCTTAAAACTGAAAACTTCAGTGAGACTAAGAATATAAACTTTATTAGAACCTTTTTGTTCCAAATTTAGTCTTAATCTGAGATGGATTGAGTGAGGACACAGTGGCTGAGCCTGTGAGTTGGCAAGCGTGGGTATTGTGCGTTAGAGTGAGTCTAGAGAGGGCTTGATCATGCTGTGGGGAGGGGGCTGTTGGCAGTCTGGGCTGCTGCAGCCTGGTGATAGTTAGGGTGAGGGGTCCTTCTAGAGGGAACCCATGTTCTGGCTTGGAAGGGCTTCTGAAGAGCAAGGTGTGAGGCTTACGGGAAACCAGGGAGATTCTGAGGTAGAGAAGAGGGAAGATCAAGATTTTCCAAGGAACATGGATGGGGATGTTTGTTATACGTATTTGTGCCCTGCTGAAAAGTTGTAGCTGCAGAGAATGAAATCCTCTGAGGGAGGGGTATGGACATTCCCTACTTGAATATAGAATCATAGAATCGTTAAGGTTGGAAGAGGCTTCTAAGATCGTCAAGCCCAACTGTCAGAAAACCTCTGCCCACTCAGGTTCTGACATAGCCGTGGCAAAGTTTGGGAAATGCCAGTCACATGTACTGTAGTTGTGAGTGCTGGTCTGTTCTTTCTGCACAGGGGAAAGGCTATGCTTGTCGTGGCTTAGAAAGAAAACACACTTTTGATCTTTGTTAGTAACTCCGAGGTATGCTGTAATGAGAACAAAGGCCACTCATTTCAGAGGATCAAAGCAATTTCCAGTATGTTGAAAAAATTATCTATCCTGCACCAACAAATCACTCATTGGGGAATGATCTTACATTACAGCAGGCTTTTGAGTATTGCTGTCTATGCTGGTTTATGCATAATCTAATTCAGAGGCTCATCTGAAGGGCTCTGACAGAACTCTCTGAGCAAGTTCTTAGTGGCTAAAGCAGTAACTAGTTTGCTAGCACGAAAAGCCTCGTGACCTATTACTAAATTTCACTGTCAAGCACCCTTTAGGAAGGATCCTCTTCCTGCTGATTCCCAAATGTGGGTTCTGAGAAGCAAAACGTTCTCAGTTTCTATCTTCCAGAATGATTATACCTCCTTAGAAACTGTCTTTAAGTGAATGGAACAGTAATGTTATGCTTTGCCCATCAGTTCCATCTCTACATACTTGAAAAACAGAAGAGAGATACAAAGAAGCGTGAAGGTTGACTCCATAATCGTCATGTCCAGCCACACTGGAATGAAATATCATGAAAGGTGAAGAGCACATGCGAGATCTCTCAAATTAGCTGCCCCCAGTATATCTTGTGTTATCTTTAAGTTTCTACAGACTGAATATAGGATGCTTTTAGCATGTGCAGTCACATCTGAAGTGTTCCATAGCTGCGTTTTGTTCATAGGCTTTGCAAAAACATTTTACGTAACACCTTGTGGGCATAAGGCTCACGGTAATTTCCAAGTATGACTGACGTGTTATTAATGGTCCTGCAGTTCAGGTACTTCCAATCTTCTGTTTCCTTTTTCTTGCTTAAAAAATAGTTTTGACCTTTTGCTGTACAGAAGTACATCGCTAAATTACCCCTGTTGCCAGAGGCTGCAGTAGCTCCCAGCTCCGTGTCAAGCTGCATGAATCCACCAGAGGCAGTGACCGCCTGCCAGCACCAAGTCCTTGTGTTTCTTTGAAGTAGCTTGATTAACACCACAGTTTGGAAATCCCTGGTTTATTCTCCCTTGGGCAATCTCATATTAATAATTCTTTGTTGTCAAGGTAACTTACCAGCTATTGTTGCTTAATTATTTATTCAATGACTTTGAAGAAGAATAAGCTAATCTCTGTCAGCCTCTAGCTGTAAGATTTTTATAGGGGAGAATTTAGCATTTTTAACAAGCTAGTAGAGAAAGAAACATTTACGTCATGGATTATTAACTTTGTTCTGGCTAAATTAAAGAAAATCTTTTTGGAATGATTTTGTTCTCAGTGTCTTTAGTACTATATCCTGGAAAGTTGTTTTTCAGTGGGTGATCATCCCAGTTTGGCATTCTGACAAGGCTTTTAAAGATCAGGCTGTTCTGCAAGCTCATCCAAAACCTCATCTGTTCTGAATGTTTTGTGGAAATCCAATCTTATTCCATCAACCCACTTGTCAAAATTTTGCTCATGCCCTTATTTCTTGCACATATAATATACCCAGCTGGGTTTCTGCTTCAACTGGAGAAAAAGCTTTACAAAGTTTCCTGTCTTGGTCATTTTATTTGATTTCAGAGGACTAAATTTATCTCCTCCTTATTCTTCATATATGATTTTTCTGTGTCCATCTCTCTTACTTTTTTGCAAATGGAAAAGAGGCAGTTTAGAACTTGCTGTCTTCCATTGGCGATGAGTACCCTGTGGCTTGGGCCATCAGCGTTGTCAGTATTGATCCATCTGGAGAGAATGCCGAAGCACTGCAGATTTATAGTTAAAACTAGTTAGTCCTAGATAGATGTAGTATGTATCTCTGCATAGCATTTGAATGGTGTTTTGTGTGATTGCCACTATTAAACCGTTTAGATTATTTCAGAAATAGTCTTACAGGGTCAATTTGAAGACATTTTTATGCATAATCTGCTTCTTTCCAAAACCTTCCCCTTTCAATGTTAGTTTTGAAGCCTGTCTACAAACTTGACTTTTGATGAAAATTTTTTTTCTTCATCAGGTTATTCATGATGTGTTCATAAACTCAAAATGAATTTTTTTTCTGTTTATGTTTTTGAAGAAAGTTTCTCTTTAGAAATGTAATTCCTGTTACACTTTGTTTCTTCCCATATTTACCATTTATACGGTTAATAAGTTCAATCTATGTGAGATTCTGTTTATATTAAAATATATTACAGGGACACAGTGTAGCTGAAATCATTTAGCATGGTCCAACATATATAGAAAGATTAAAAAGGCAAAAACAAAACCCAGCAAACTGTGTCATAAAACTAATGAGGTTATTCCTCACAGGATTCAGAGTCCAGCCTCTCTCCTGAAGAACTATCCCAGGCATTGCTTTGACGTCTTTGAAGAGCTGATGTTGAGAAGTATGGGAGGGTATTCACTGAAACAGCTACTCATCTCCCTGTGTAAAAATTTAATTCCTCAAAGGCTTGACCTCTAGATATCTTTGTAGGCATCTCAGCCATTGCTCCTACAGAGCTGCGTTTTTAGATATGAACTGTCTTCTGTTCAGGAATGACTGCAGTTGAACTGCTCTAAGTTAGCAGTAGTATTATTTTTTGGAGATGTGTTTGGCTACCTAAACTTAAGGGCCTGATCCTGCAGTTTTGTCCAACTAAATAGCCTTACTCTCATTTGACCTATTTACATGCTGTTATTACACCGCTGTGAAGTGCTACTGGGGGCAGTAAATATTTATTAAGCCTTATTAAAGCAGTCACTTTCTCCCATAAGGGATTGATAAGCCACCTTTTTCTTTTCCTTCCATCACAAACCTGTATTTGCATGTCTCTTCAGCAAATTTTAATTTGGACTTTTGGCCGGATGCTCAGTCACAGTGAAGCTGTTTCTGAGTACCACATGAATGAAAAGTATCCTTGAACTGACTTTACTGCCTGTTGCATGACATAATCTCTCCCTGAAGCCCAATGGCATGTGTTTTATACAAGGTGCATTAGAGTAGAATTGGTTAAAAGAACCCAGGCAGCCACAGGTGTCTTCTGGTCACATGGGATTTTGTGAGCACTCTGGCGGTTAGAACCTCAGTTATGTTCTGGAGTGGGCTTTTCCTCTCTGCTCAGACTGCCTCTTTTGGCTGCTGGAGTTCTCTATTTGCGTATTTATTTAATTGTATTTTAGTTCAGTGCTCTATCAGGGAGTGGACAACAGTGGCTAGAAAAGGGTCAGTACCTCCATTTTTCATTTTTTGTTGTCTCTGAAACCTAATTTGCGCCCATAATTATTTATTTATTTATAAATGAGGCAGGGTAAAATGATGAGCTTATACTCTGTTTTGCAATTCCAGTATTACCTCTTGTCCTCCTGTCTGACTCCTAGTTGTGTTCAGTTTTCTTTATCGAACGTCTCCTGCTAGACTTTCCCTGGACAGCTAGTGTTAGCTGTGAGAAGTTCTTGAGATGTTTAGTGGGTGAAGCCAAGGCCTGCAGCTAACAAGCTTGAGCACTGCAGGGTAATCCAGGCCTTGTATTATTGTTAGCGTGTTGTTATAAAATGTACCAAGTAAGAAAACACAATTATGATAAATACTTATAATAAATAGCCAAAGGAGAGTGAGCATTCAGAGAATAGAAACTGTAGGTAGGGAAAAGTGGTGTGAGATGTGTAACTCAGTAAAAAGAAAAAAAAATTAAAAAGGAAAGAAAAGCTGCTTACCAATAAAAAAAGATTCTGAGAGTGCAATCTTCTAAAGAAATCTTTGGAAGCCCCATTGTTTGAGATACTTAAAACTAGAATGGGCAAAGCACTAAATAATACGCTAGATAGGTTCCTTACTGTCAGAAGGCTTGAATAAATATACAATTGAGGTCTGTTTTTCTGTGGTTTTAGGAAAATTTTATTCAGGCTTTCATTTGCCCCAGTGATAATAAATAGCCTTTTGCAAGTTTGAAGCTGACATTTGAGTCTTTAATGAACGTTTGTTTTTTGACTTTGGTTTTCTCATGAATGCCAGACTGCTGGCAGTGATTTTGTTCTCCGTGAGCAGCGAAGCATGTATTTAAAACACAGGCATTCACACAAAGCCTCACAATCAGCTTTGCAAGCTAATTTAAGAAAACGAAATAGATCAAATTTTCAGTCTCTCCACTCTAACAACATCCTCGTAAGCGCACCATTATACCATAAGTAAGCTATCGATCTTCACTGCTCCTAGTAAGCCGCATCCTGCCTAATGAGTAGAGACACAAGCGTGTAACTGTGTTTGCCAGTACTTGAACTTTGAAAGTTGAAACAGAGTTTTAGGGCACGCTGGTGTGTGCATACGCAAGCACAATGATATCGCTCCCCAGGCAGCAAGTGCCTCTGCTACTGGCAGGATGCTCTCAGTCTGAGCTCCTCTTCCATCTGCTTCATCCTTAGAGCTGACTGCTGCGGCCATTCACAGGGTGATTTTGGCAGCAGCAGGGTACAGATGCCCAGCTTGGGAATGAGTTTTTGAAGCAATGGCATCTGAGTGTCAGCTTGTCTTCCCAGCTGGTCTCTTCAGCGGTCTTGTCTGGCTAGACTTCTGGCTCTGCTGGCAACTCAAAAGTTGGGGTCAGTCTTTGTGGCTTGCTGGCCTTCCCAGAAGTGCCTGTGATTAGTGCCTCTGCAGGAGCTAAAAGCTATCTTCGTATATAACTGTAAAAGTAAAATCACTCTGGAAAATCTCATGAAATTCACATAAAAACCTCTATAAAATGACATTTAATAACATGATAGGGAGAGATTTCCATTCTCATTGAAAATTTCGGCACGGCTCTACTGGTGTTTGGTGGATTTTTTTCTTCATTGCAAAATACAGGTTCATAAAGTCTGGAATAATTTTCAGAAGCTAAACCAGAACATGCCTAAAATTACTCATGTACAGGGAATACTCTCTAATATATTGGTGAAACAACCACCATCATTCTTATAGCGGATAGACCAAAAAGCATTTCCTTCACAACACCTCCAGCTCTTCGAGCTCTCAGCAACAAAGAGAAAGAGGAACTGAAAATTACCGTTTCTTCCTCCAAACAGGACAGAAGTGAAATACTTTGCTCTAATCTAGGAATTTTTGTTATAAGAAGGGGAATCCCAGCAGGCAGGTACATGTCCTTCCCTCCTTTGTTGCCACTGTGAATATAGAAATAGCGGAAATAAAAAATGCTCCAGAGCTTGGAAAACCCAAAGTACCCAAGCACATCGCCTTGTTTTTTCTTCTCTCTTGCTTTGCTCCCAATTCTGAACGCTACCTGAGGACTAATTTTTAAATTCACTGTTTTCTCATGCCTCTGACAGCACTGGTGGAAACAGAGTATAGCTGATCCCTCGGGTATCTCACGAATTCCCTATCAGTGGTCACGTTTGTGTTCAGAGGGAGTTTGATACTTAGCTGGAAATTTAAATATACGTGCAGTTGCGGTAACGAGTGTATCCAGGCTTTGTCCGCTGAACCCTTTTTCTTTTCACAGCACTGCTACTCTGGAGGTTACAGCAAACTGGTGTTGCAAATACAGTCTAGTACATATGCAGAGATTTTGCTGTAATAAAATGAATATAACAGAAAATAAAAGAAATTATTATATCCCTGAAATTACTGTGAGATCAGGCCAGAATTTCTGTGTCTTGTTTTAGGTAACTTTTTTCTACAAGAAAATACACACATAGTAATGAATTCAAGTAGAAAGTGAATATTATTTTGAGAAAAGGAGCACATTTGAGGCATTTAAGTATTCTTTCTTTCTATTGTAGAAAAGAATAAGGAAAAAAGAAGATAAAAACATACCTTACAGTAATATGATATTATACCTTACTGTAGGTAAGGTATAAGGTAGAATCAATTGTTCAGCTATGCTCACACAACACTGCTCGGGCATTAGACCTGGTTCCATAGTTCTGTTTTCTAGCTTAAAGCTAGTTCCCATGTGGGATTAGGCAAAGACATTCCACCTATACTACTGTAGATGTTCAGGAGCTAGGTTTTGCTCTGCACACTGTGAAGGATCGAAAGGATGTTATTTTCTAAGTTACGAGGATTTTTTTGATTGTTCTTGATTTCTTGCACTTCAAAGAAGGGACTCTTGACCTAGAGGACTACCAAAACAGTACTACCACGTGACCGTCCTGCCTGTTTTAAATAATCACAGTCTAGATACTGAATTTTGATCAATGTGCAAAACAAGATGCTTTGAGCCATGCTTTATAAGTTTTAAAGGGTTCTGCTCTTCATAAGGTGGAATTCTATATTTTGTGATAATTCATGGCTTAACTAACAGACTGAAAAAATATAATATTAAAAAAAGATAATTAGTTTTCCTAATATTACAAATCCAGCCCTGGTTGTGGGGGTTTTGCTGCTGGACTTTTCCTAGCTTGCATATATTCTATTCTAAAAAAAGAAGTGTAGACTGAGTGAATAGAAGTCAACTTACTCTTCCATAGGATATTGACTCTTCAATGAGTAAGGGATAAAATTTAGTAATGTATGCATGTTGTTTTTACTGGAGTAAATACTCAGGAGTATGATTATGTGGGAAAAATTAAAAAAGGATTTTGCCAATTAAAAAGTACCATCTACTTATATTTTGGGCAAGGCTTCCCGTAGAAGAGAACTCGAGTGGCAATATGCCAGCGTGTAAGTGTGTACAACAGGATGTGCAGAATATTCTTTCCATGGCAAAACGTAACTTACTGTGTTCTCAGCAACATTTTCTTCTGCCTTGGTATATATCTCCAGATGTATGACAGAAGGACTCAGGTAGTGGGAAACTCCTCTTCTGCAGACCCTTTCTTGCCAGCACTCAGTTTATATCATTCTTTCAAAGGAAATAATGAAATAATAGCAATACAAAATCTGTTATAAGTCTAACTGAGCTATGAGGATTAGGTTGGTAAACACAAGATTGTCTTGTTTTGCTCTACAGCGTAAGGTAATTTGAGTTGGATGCATGGTCATGTAGGCTAAGGTCCTCAAAAGCAGTCCTCTCAAGCTTTCTGTCTGTTATACACGCAGAACTGTGGCGGCTTCTCTAAGAGTGTAACAAGTAGAAAGGCAAGGGAAGCAGCGTACCCAAGTACTTCTTATATTTTGCCCTAGAGCTGTCTGCTAGCAAACCAAGCAAACTGTGTTTGGGAATGAGTCTGCAGTTTTCCAGAACTGGAAAAGAACTGCGCCAAACTGAGAAAATGCAAAGCATTTCTGATTTGTGGCGGTTCCAAGGCAACAGACAATCAGTTGCCAGTTAAAAGGGAGGGTGTAAAATCAAATTCAATGGGGAGCAAAGAGTATCACAATGGTACAAAAGAAATGGCATTTTTCCCTATGCATGTAAAATCTGCCTCTAAGCAAGTGGCTTTTGTTGTATGTGGTTTGGGGTGGTTTATTTTGTGGGTTTAGGATTTTGATTTTTTTTTTCTGTGGAGAGTACCTTAACACAGAAGAGGAAAAGTGCCCTTTTGTATAATAAGGATTCACTTGGTTGCTTTATTTGAAGTTGTTTGGAAAGTATCTGCATAGTAAGGAGACAAATGCAACTGAGCAGAAGAGACTTGGTTGCTGGGACTCTTATTAACTCCTTACTTACTTCTCTTAAAAAGAGAGGAAATCTAGAAAGTAACTGCTTTGGAAACTTTTCTAAAAGGAAAAGGATTAACTGGATAAAATAGCAAATATAAGGAATGTGACTGCTTCTTCAGAAGGCTGGAAAGAAACGAAGGGAAAGAAGATGCCAATGCCAGATGGCAGAGATTCTCAGTTATAGTATCTCATAGATTTTGCATTATTTTCACATGCAGATCCCTTTTCATGTTTAGTAATTTAAATAAGAGGGTATCCTCAAGCTCTTTTTTGTGTATTTGCATCATATTTTGATTCTTTCAAAATGAATTTTTTTTTACATATCTTTTGTTCAGATTTACTCATACTAGAAGATTTTTCAAAATGTCTAGGTTCTCAGCTTATGTCAATCTCCAGATTACGGAACATGAAACATTTTTTTTCTGAAGATTAGGATCTTAAGATATCAGAAGTTTACCTGGAGCCAGTGATGCAGCAGTAATATATGTTTAAACCTTCACCACTGAGCGACATTTTTATAGGAAGTACGCAGCTGCAGCCCTTTCCTGGTGTCTAGTGGCTAGGCACCATTTTCTATGGCGAATTCAAGAAATCAAAAAAATTTTGGCAAATCTTTTGAGAAAGATGTCGAATTTGTGGATCACCGTAAGTAAAGCCTTCAGCTAGGAGAATATATTTTTAATACTAATGCAAAAAAAAAAGCTCTGTCTGGCAACTGAAGTTAACTGGACATTTGCGTTTAGTCAAGAGTAAATCAATACCCCTGATTCTGTGCGTAGGTTTGAAGAATAGTGCATGCAAACTCTTGAAACAAGTGGAGAGCATCTAATTATTTTTTTTAAATCACTTCTCTCAGCCAACTTCCACTGCTGAAGTTTTACCACTTGCAGTGGATACTGCTCCATGTCAAAGATCTGATCTTTTATTGCTGGCCGTGTCTTGGTTAGAAAAATAAAATACGTAGTTGAGCATTACTAGTTTGGTGTTCTTACCTAGAGCCTTTGCCATCAATTATTGTTCTCTTTATCTCTTATGTAAATTGAAGAATAAGGAGGCTAAAATGAATACCTCCAGAGAAAGCAGAGTAGTAAAGAGTCTCCTGTATATTCGGTGTAGATAGACAATAAGACCAAAGTAATACTGTCATTTCTCCTCCCTCTGTTCAAAAGAGTTGCATTAATATTATATTTTGCTGTGCCAGAAATTACCAAGGAGATTGCTCAAATGAACAAAAAGAACAAGAATTTAATTGCACTCTATCTTCTCCTTGCTGAAAGGACTGACAAAGTAGCAATCCTTGTTGTTCATTGATAGATAGTTGTACTGCTTCCATAGCTTGAGTTTATGTTTGAACTGCGATCTCCTATGTCTTTACAGCACTGCATTGCAGCGGTGTAGGTAATGCACAGGCAGTGTAAGTGTGCCAGAGTCCCTTGGCCAGAAGGGCCCAGGTATGAAGCAGGAAAGGAGGTGGGAGTGAGCACTGGTGTTTGTCTGAACTGCCTTGGCTGCTGAACTCATCAAACATACCCAACTTTAGTTTGTACTTGTGTCTTCTTCTGTCTTGTTTTGTTTGTTTGCTGGTTTTCACAGTTTATTTGAAAGGTTGCTGATATAAACAAAAAGGCTCATTCTTATTATTGTTTGCAGGTTTCCAACCTGTACCTGTATGACAGTGTGCTCATGCTGGCCAATGCTTTCCACAGAAAACTGGAGGACAGGAAATGGCACAGCATGGCAAGCCTGAACTGCATGAGGAAATCCACCAAACCTTGGAATGGAGGACGATCCATGCTAGAGACTATTAAGAAGGTGAGAGCAGGCAAACCACAGTTGTGTAAGCAATTGAAAGACTTGCTTCATTTCTACTTGAGATTAGCTTTTGAAGAGGGTTTTGACCTCTATTCAACTTTTCTTTGATTTATTGCGAGCAAGTTATTTACAACTACCAGGAATGATCTACAGCTATTAAACAAGTGAATGATTTATTGCAAACAAATGAGACATACTGCAGTGTTGCTTCAGCGGTGTGTGTTCTACTTCTGCTGTTCTCATAGCTACCTTCTGTGGTGGTTAGGAACAGTCATACAAATTGATGTGTACATGCATCGTAACAATTTCCCCGAGAGAACACCTTAAGGAGCTCGAGGGGGTAACCAACAGTAAGGCTTAAGACTTAGGTTCCATTTACTACAACTCAGCTAGCTTCCTAAGTTAGCTGAGCATTGGTAAGTATTTGTGTACTGTAGCCTAGGGCAAAAGGGTCTGATTTAACTAAGTTGTCACTAACAGTTACACTGTCTTGCCGCATGTGAATTACTCAAGTATGGACAGTACTGTGGCTTTGCAGATGCATGGTAAATTCTTGTATGAAAGTTATTTGATCACAAATACTAGTAGCAAAAATACTCATTTTTTTATTATACCAACTTTAGCAATTATTTGGGAGAAGAACCCTGTTTCCCCATATATATTGATGAAATGGTTTTCTTCTAGTAAAATGATGCAATTTGGTCAAGTGGTACCTTATGTTCTAAGCAGTCCTAATGGCGCCGTCCTTTGCTCCTAAATTAATTCAAACTTTAGTGCCATTTCAAGCTTCTTTTCTACAAACCCAGAATCAAACTCTGTGATACTTTCACAGAGAGATTTTATAATACTTTAAATTTTATCTTTTCTTCACGCCTCTCTTGGGAGCACAGCAGGTACTCTTTCTTTTGGACCTGGAGGTCATGCCTCTGTATTCAACCCCAGAACTGAACCTGCTGCCCTTGGTTACACTGAAAGGGCTGTTGTCTCACGGTCCACCAAGGTCCTCTTCCTTTTCTTTGGGGACTGTCTCTGTGAACGATGAGACCTGATGGCTTTTTTCCACAATATACAGTGGATATGTTAGTGCTAAAGTAATTTTCTCAAATAATAATAATAAAGTCTTTTGTCCAGTGTTATACTTGAGCTATTGAAGAATGTGTAATTGCCACACTTAAGTTCACTATAAATATTTTCAAAGAAGATTTGTCATACTTTTAGTGAGGAGGAGTGTTTATAAGGTCAAATTTGTTCTATTCTAAAATTTCTGAAACTTATTTCCTTAGGGCCATATAACTGGGCTTACTGGTGTTATGGAGTTCAGAGAAGATGGCGCCAACCCCTATGTTCAATTTGAAATACTGGGCACTAGCTACAGCGAAACATTTGGCAAAGATGTGCGGAGGGTAAAGATACGCTGCTTCTTTTTCTCTCTTTTTTCCTCTAAATAATATATATTCTACTTCACAGGAGAAAATGTTATTCTTTAAGAATGAATTAGTGCTACACTGCAGAATAAATTTACTATAAGAGAAATATTTTCTAATATCTTTCTTAAATCTTGAAAGCTAATTTATATTGGTAGGCAGGAGTTCTGCAAGTTGTTTCCACATGTGCACTAATGCTGCAGTGCCATAACAATCCTGTGAACATAATAGTGAAGACTGCAGAAATCTGCTCATATATTTAATTGTTAAGATATAATTGATATAACTGGCACTTATCTCGCTAAGGAAGCAACTGAGAATATAAATTACCGAAACACACAAAGATGTTTTAAAGTATAGCTGTGCAAGGTTTTGAGATAAATTAAAAAAAAAAACCAAAAAAATAAAACCAAACCCTCTAGAGAAGATAATTTACAAAATGGATGATTTTATTTAAAATAAAGGATGACCTATCAGTGGTAGGTGGTGGAACAGGGATTGATGGGGTTTAGAAGGTGGCTAGAGTGGTTCCATGGGGTTACTAACATAAATTGCCATGGGCTGAGAAGGCTACCTTGACCATGTTCACGCTGAGGGGATGCTCCAAAAATACCTGAAACTTTTAATTGAACAGCGAGGTTCTGCTTGGAACCCAAGCTGCAAAATGTCCCTAAACTTGTCAGCTGGTTGAAATACAGACGTTACTGCTGCATGGTCAATGGGGCCTACATTAAGCAGAGCTGAACAAAGAAGATTCCATGACATTTTCTATTTTCATTTGATGACTGGTTTCTGTTTTGTTTTGGTTCACCTGAATTACATGAGTCTAAATGGAAAAACAAGCAAAGAACTTGTGTTTACATTATCATCCTAAACAGCTAACCCTGAGATTGTTTCAGTCTAATTTGGCATGAGGATTCAGGACATGGAGCCAAAGGCTTGCAATATCTATTAGAAATTCAACAGACGGAAGAGAAGTATTTGAAATGCATAAAACTCCAGGAGATATAATTGAAAAACTTCCATTGCCAAAAAGTGTCGCTGAAGACTTCAGATTAGCTAGGCACCCTAAAGATCAGAAATGACCAGAAAAGGCTGTTTCTCAGTCCACTTTCATGTCTGGAAAATTTCTACTGCAATGAAGAAGTCTAAGTTCCAGACATACTACCTGAATGATGAAAAATAATCTTAATTTTGGAAACAGTGTTGTCTTTTTTCTATAACGGAGTAGGTTTAGGAGGTCTAGGAAGCAATTCCGGTTCATAAACAGAAGTATGCACCTCACTTCATGCACAAGCGTGCGAAATAGAAGTATCCGGTGCCATGTGAGGTGCTGTGGACTATCCTCCTGCGTTTCCAGCTGCCAGTACAGTAAAGCACGAGTGTCCTGTCAGTGCTGTGTTACCCCTAGCAGGTGGATGCCGTGGGGCGTTTGAGTTTGGTTCCATTTTATTACAGAATTGCCAAGTAACTTTGAGTAAGTCACATAATCGCTTTATGCTTCAATTTACCTTTCAGTAAAATTGGCATGATTAACACTCAGAACAGGTTTGAGGCCTTAAAGGGAAATTGTGATGTGTGAGTATACACTGCTACCTTTTTCTAATGTACATTTCAAACATGGTAACACATATACAAAGGCTCTCACTTCAGTATGTGTAGCACACTGACCGAATTGAGATAATCCAGATGTGTGGAGACAGCTAAAATATCACTCAAAAGGGACCACAAGGCAAAGAAATAGGTAAAATGAATAAATGGGAAAATTACTAAAATGGCTAAGCTGATATACTACTGATCAATTTTGATCCCTAATGTGCTACTTTGGGATGAGGTGGATAATATAGGAAGGCTTAACTCTTTGGATGTTAAATGCAGAACATTATAGCGTTCCCAAAATGAAAGTCAGTATAATTCTAAATGGGTAAAAAGCCACTGGCTGTGGAATAATACTCTGAGCAAAAGTGAAGTTCTGAAAATTACTCTTTTAGCCTAATATATAGAGAGAGTAAAAAGTCAGCAATATGCTAGAGAAATCTATAGAAGAACATGGAAGAGATGATATTTCTTAGAGCATAATTACCACGGGACTACTGGTATCCATTTATTTAGACAGCCCAACTTTTTATTATTGCAGCAAAAATATGTTATAGCTCAGAAGTACTTTTAAAAGCTCAGAAATTTATTCTTGTCTTATTTATATTACTTGAATAAGAGCAATTCTGATTTATTGTGATTTGTTTCCATATCAGCCTTTCCTCAGTTTGAGCTGTGGAGGAACATATTTTTGGTGAAAAAAAAAGTGGATTCTTTGTGCATGGTTTTCTTTTTTCTGTATGGAGGTCATCTGTATCTATTCATCCCTGCCCTGCCCCTACAAAAAACCTTTGCACTTAGGATCTGTGACAGGGTAGGGCAAAAGGCTATAACACTCACGAGCCTTAGAGGGAATCCAGTCAAAAGCTAGTGGGCTTCTAATACTCCAGATTCCTCAGAAAGTTTCTCAGGGATCATTTCCACCAGAAAGACTCCCAGGAGAAAGTCCAAGATAGCAACCCACATCTGGCACGAGTTTTCATGGCCTTTCTGTAGAGGCATCTTGACTCTTCCTAGTTGCCCTGAGATCTGGTTTTTCTGTTCTTTCTACTAGCCGTGACTGAGTTGTGAGTGCAAATAAATGTATGTATTTTCTTGCTTACTATACCTTCTCCTTTATTATACAAGTCTAACACCATAATTTTGTGGTAAAGGCTGGTAGTGGCTTTTGTGTATTTTGGGTGTGTTTCTCTTTCCTTTGTCTGCGTGAAAGGGAAACTTCAGAAAATGCTCTAATTTCTTTGGTTTAAACATAAAAGAACTGGGTATGTCCCTAAGGTATACCACCTTGCTTTACAAAAGGCTCAGGTGATCGCCTTCTATTCACTGTGTGCATGTGGATGTTGAGAGAGCATGTGTGTGCTCATGCTGAAATAGAGATCAGTGTGTGGTGACTTATCAGGGCATTTGAAAGTTGAAGGATAAGATTGTCAGAGAAACTGAAAAGGCTTAAATGCTGCATGCTTGAGGATAGGCGGTACGATTTATTTTCCTAATATCTGTAAACACTTTTAAAAATAGCAACCTGACTATCTAAATATTTTTTGAAAAAAGAAAATGAACTAGATGCAAAGAGAAAAGGTAACTGTAAAAAGTATAAAACATAACAGAATCAACCAAAAAACAAAAAAGTAAGACATTTTAATAGCTGTTGTCACACTAATGTTTTAAATTGAATGAGATTTGAGTGAAAGAAGGAATGAAAGAAACACAGAGCAAGTATAACCTGGAGAAATGAGAAAAAGTGGTATAAAGGTGTTCAGGTGAAGTGCACAGAGCAGGAGGAATGAGACTAATAGCCTATTATGTTCAAAACCAATTGAGCTTTCGGGATCTGCATTTGTAGCATGTAAAAAACTCTTTCTTGTCATGTCACCTCTCATGTCCACCTGCCATGCTATCAGTGTACGCATCAGATTCAGCGCCAGCCTTAATTGCCAAGTTACTATATTCTGAGTTACAATATTCCTAGTTGTATGAGACACCTTCCCTTCAGAGCTTGTTTGGAATTGTCAATGGAGACCCACGTCCCGCTTCCACAGTGCAAGGGACGTGAGTGGGAAAGGAGGTCAGGACTACGTTAATTCCTTCTTTAATGGCCATCTGTATTACTAGTTCTTATTAATGAAAGCCTTGCTGTAACTTTCAGAACATCTGAGCTTGTTCACATTTCTTACATTTCTGGACTTGGGTGGATTCCACACAATGTAATAATTTAATGATCCAGCCGTGAGAACAAAACTAAGGGAGTCAGGACTCCAGGGTGGTGTTCCTTGCAACTCCCTAACTCACAGTGAGCTCTTGAAGTGTAAACCTACTTGTTCCCTTTTGACCATGTATGCAGAGAACACCACAACCACTACTGCCCTTGTAGGGGTGTGATTAGTTAGATAACGCTTTATGATTACCTTCATCCTTGGCAGGAAAATCTGCTGTAAGAGTGAAATGATGTTATTTATTTTATTACAGGGATCATATTTTTTATAAAACAATCTGCAATTCTTTCCCAAGCTGGCTGCAATGAAGGCAGAATTAATGGTTTACACACATGCTGTATTTCATAAGAAACATTCTGTTCAAAATGATAATGTTTACCATTGGTTATTCATTTCTGTCAGTTGGTATGTTTTAATTTTTTTAAACTGGATTTTCTTGAAATATCATCTGCTTCATGAACAGTCATACTTGTTTCCTGCAGCACTTCTGAGGCGGATTGCAGAAGTCACTGTAAGTGGTTTTCCGATATGTTTCACAGTTGTTGAAACCCCATTTTTGAAGTCTGAACAGTCCTTCAATTGGAATTGTTAATTTTAGGCAGAATCTCATCCTTATCATGGTGAGAAATCCTGTGCTGCTTATTCACTGCAAAAAGGAACTGTATTTTTAGGGGTCTGCAGTATTTAGTGCTTTCATCTGCAAGAATATTGCCATCACATCATATGCTGCTAACAGATACATACTGAAGAGAATAATCTTAGGTGGTTCCTTCTGTAGTTGAATCAGCTTTATTCATATGGAAAAATACATAACTAAATTGCCTGTGTTTAGCCATAAACAGATGCCTGCCTCCTGTTTGAGCACTTCATAAACAGGCACTTGGGTATAGGACTTCGGCTGAATCTGTGTTGCCAAGGTATCTTTCAGCTGAAAGGTAAGACTGAAGCCTTGGCTACCTGTCATCACTGAAAATCCCCTGTTACCTTGCAAAGGGAAGGGCTAATAGTCCTCTCATTCTGGGTAAAATACGATTTCCACATATTTAGTTTGGTTTAACTTTTTCCTTTTGCTCGAGTTGATTGAGTGTCACAGAAGAATAAGTTGGAAAAAGACTATTGCAATTCACCCTATAAATACACTGTGCCAAACTGAAAAAAAATCTGGAGTATTTTAGTCAAAGTAATAATACTCCTTCATTTTTCAGTGGTAATTTTCTCTACGAGGTGGATGTGAGCAACAAAAATAAATCCATTCCTTACAAATTCCATAAGTTTAATTATTAATGGTGAAAAATACAGCTGAACATATAGGAAATGGCTATGATCAATTTTTAAAATATAGAAGAATGCTAGAGAAGAAACATGAGGAACCTGAGTGTTTTTACTGAAATGAAGTGGGGTCCCTGTTTGCCCAAGTTCTGCAAATTGGGATTTTTTTGTATGTATTTTACATTCCATACGATTTCATTGTAAAACTATAGCTGAATTATTACACCCACTAACTGAAAAGTAGATAAGCAAGTTTAGAAATGCGTTTTTTGTTGCAAATGTGTGATATATAGGTTTTTTTAAGTTTTATTTTATTTTATGTTTTTGAAAACATTGCCAAGGGACCCATGCTTTTGCATAAACTGTTACTTGTATTTACAAACACAAAATGCTGTATGTATTTGCAAATTATACCAGTGTCAACCCTGAGTAAAAGGGATGTCTTGCAAATTTCAGTTGGAATTCCTCCAAGCATAAGATCATGCTGGTCATCGTTGGAAGACGTTCGGCTGTTTGTATGGCATTTTCACAGCATGAAGCTTGAGGGTAGATTTTAAAAAGCAGCCGTATCTGAGTTATGAGTGGGGCCAGGATACCTACAGCAATTAGGGCGCTGCTGAAGTTTCCACAGCCCACATGCACCACTGGCTGTATGTTTAGAAATTCTGTGTAATTCATAAGTCACATACTTACTGGATTAAAACAAGTCTTGGGTATAACATTCTCCTTTTTTAACACATATGAAATATTGCTTAAAATTGGGATGTTAGGAGTGTTAAAATCAGCCGTCTAAAAACAGTTACATCTTTAATTATGGTGTTTTCATCAAAGCTCCCCTAATCAATTGATGGATCCTAGGAAAGGATTCAGAATGCAATGAAAAGAAAGCCCCTTTCTGTAACTCAGCTCATGAGGAATTCTGTGCTCAAGTATGCACGCTATGAAGCAAAATGTATTTCCATAGGGAAACAGGTCAAGATTTTCTGAGTTTAACACCGAAGAAAATAGAAAATATTTGAAAAAAAGCTTTACAAATCCTTTTTACCTTTTTGGAAATCCAAAGACAGAGATTATTTGCTATTCTCTTTTGCACAGCATCAATCTTGAACAAAGGCAATAAGCCCGCTACTCCAGAAAAGAGGGACAGTCTGTCTTTTCTTTTTTCTTTCCTGCCCTAACAAATATCTTTGAATGATGATCGTTGTTTAAAATTCACAACAAAACCAGAAGAACTTTCTGTTGAGTGTTGGACTAGCTTTTTTAGCATAATGTCTGTTTAGCAAAATTGCTTTGAAAGATATTAATGATAATGCCAAAATACAAGCTCATTTATTTTACCTAACAAATCAAACAGATGTCGTCGTGCCTTTCCTTAGTACATAAACTAAGGAGGAATAACACCTCTTCATTTGTTGCATGATTTCAGTGTCGAGGACAGTTGCAAGGACTGCACGTTGAGGGAGACCATACACGGTTTCCTTTCTGTAGTGTTTGAAATGCATTTAATTCTTCTAATTATTGTTGTTGTCTTTATATCATTTGGTAAACTGTAAATACATGTAGGTGTCAAGCATAGTTTATGAAGTAATTATTTCAGCAGTAATTTTAACATCCAGGATAACTATGTTGTCTGCATCTGTATATCACGCTGATATATTCAATATGTGAAAAAGTGGATGTTTAAATACAGGTAGTTGAGATATTTGGTCATGCTACAACATAGTTTTGTTAAGAAAAATGACAAAAATTTATGGTTTCTCTTTAGTCTTATTAAAATAAGAAAAGATAAATAGAAGTTATTTAAAAATCCCCTTCTAATTTTGCTTTTATTTCTGCCATTTCATGCCAGATTATATTACTGTATTACCAGTAAATGCTTTCACATACAGGTTTTCAAAAGCCAAGTTTATTGGCAAGATATCTTAGTGGTCAGCCCAAACGTGGGACGTGAGGAAATTCTGTGTCATAAAGTACCCCAAACTATCTGACTTGTTTTGGCTTCGTTCCTTAATTTCATTATACTTTAAAAAAAAAAATCAAAATAACCTTAATTCCTCAATTTACTCTTTTGGAAAGATAGATGCAAAAGGGCATCAGAGTTCCAATTAAACCTCTTTGTCTGTATTAGCTAATTCACTGAAATAACAGCACTTGGCAGAGATTGCCTGCTGGTGTTCCAGTTCCTGGCAGAACTGCCTTTCAGTTGAGGACTTTCTGTTTTCAGACCACACAGGAAACACTTGGTTCTACCTTAAAATAGGTACAATCTATAATCAATATGAGCCTGTGTCAAGGAAAGAATTCTAAAATATGCCTAGTCCAGTACCACAATAACTCTTCCTATAAGAGTGAAAGAATATATATAGTTGGGTAAGTACACAGATGTCACAAAATAAAACTTGTTCTCCACTTAAAGACAACACTCTTTTACCGGAACTGGGCATAGTATCGGGCATAGATAATAACTCTCAAAATGGAATATCCTTTCTGAGCCTGAGTCATCTATATGACAGGCTATCAGCTTATAGTATGTCTGTAGTTTTAATGTGTTAGTGAGAGTAATGTACAAATATATAATAGAGCTCTCCGACAATATAATTGCTAACAGGACATATTTTTTAAGTTGAATGTTGACAACTAAATACATTTCTTTAAGCAATATATAGTAACATATACATATATGTTAAGTATTTTCCAGCATAATAGAGTTACATGTGCAGAACACAATAATTAAAAATATTGACACTATTTAAAAAGTGTATTGTTGATATATCGCTGCAGGCTGAAATAGCTATTAAATGCAACAACACATCTGAATTACACTTAGACCCATGGGGCAAAAAGAAAAAAGCCCCGCACAAACCCCTTGAATACTGAAGCTCACCAAAATCCACTTTTGATGGAGATTATTGGGAACACCTTCCAGAGGTTGAACCTGTCAGAAGAATCACCATGTTTGCTGTAGGAGGCCATGCCCTAGCTATTTTAAATGGAAAATATAATTGCCCCTACACTGAATGGAAAATGGGATAGAGGTGATTTCTTAGGTGGCTGGATTCCAGGTCATGCAGAGCTTAGAAAAATGTTAAAGAACCTTAAACGACATCTGGATTGGAAATGGTGAGTAGAATATCGCAAAGAAGAGGTGTACTTTGCTGACAGTGACCATACATGCAGATTTTACTTGATGAAGACAGGGAGGGCTCGGGAAGTGTCCATTAAGTACAGTGTAAACCAGACAGAAGAGTCATGTGGAAGAGCTGGTGCCTGGTATCTTAAGCGGACAAATCACCTTTGCAGCCAAAATTCTCTTATGAACAGTTGTATACCTGCCCCAAAATTAAATTGCAAGTTGCAAAAGCATCTGATTGCATGCCTTAAGGTCATTGGGTTTTTATAAATAAAATTGTACAAAGCATAGAGCGTGCAGGATGCCAGTATTCTGCCTATGAATTTAAGATGCCATGAAGAACTCAGTAATGTAACTGTCTTTCCGTATTCATTATTAACTTTTGTACTGTGCTTTGAGATCATTGGATGAAGGATGCTATCTATGATCATGTAATTCAAACTCTTTGAAACAGAGTACTTCTTTAATGCAGTAAAACAGCTCCAGCCTGCCAACATCTACTTCACTCACAACAGTATCTTTTCTATGAAAAAGTAATTTGCAAAGTCCCACAATGTTTATTGATGAGGTCTGAGGAACTTGCAGGCATCGGGCTTTTTTGGAAAGAGGATTTAATGAAGAGTAAAAAAAAAAAGATTTATCCAGGAACTCTCTGTTATAGTGGAGGAGTTAAGGAGAAATGCTGCTGCTCATTATTGACCATAGCAGGTAGCCAGAAACAGGCTTTCTTTTAGGAAAGAAACAGCATAAACTTAGTTAAATCTGACATCAGTTATTCGCCTTAAAATTGCTTGCCATGGTCAGTTTCCCTGAATATGACGACTGAGGAGAAGAAAGACTTTGCTTGCTTACGGCAGTAAATGCCTCTCCATCGAAATACCGGCGAAAGGTCCCTTCCTAGTGGTTTGCTCAGGACAGCGCTTGCACTTGTTCCCGCCGTGTCTGGAGCTTCTGGGCCGTCTTGCCTGGTCCTGCTCTTTCTCCCACTGTCACAAACCTTTGGGAAAACAAGAGGGGAGGCAAGTCCTTTCTCCTGCATGTGCTGTTTCTGTGCTGAAAGTGATGGTGACTCCTTTGTGTTACGTAGTTAACTAACAGACTGGTGATTCTGCCAACCCGCCGAGCGAATCCCTGCCTTCAGCAGGCTGACTGCTGTATCTCCTGGCATTGCTTGTTGTAAAGTCTCAAATTCTTCAAATTTTTATCCATTGATAAAATTTGGTTGCAATGCAATGAGAGAAGTGAGTATGCTTTAATACCAGTTGACATCACGAGGGATGGTTCTGGCTGATATCAGTTCTTGGGCGATTTGTTTCGTTTTTCAGTAAGGACTGTTATCTAAAAATACACAAGGCTAACAGAGTGTGAAAATAGGTATTCTTTTACAAAGCAGGCTATAGCTTTCCAAATACGGTGCTTGGGCAGATAGGCGACTGAAGGTACCAAAGCATTTAGTCCCTGGAGCCTTACCAGAAGACAGCCCTAGACAAGTACAAGAATTGGCAAGTGCTTACTTGGAGGAAAAAAAAAAAAGCTAATATTCAGTAACTAGGACCGTGGGCGATATTTCATAGTATGAGAACATTTCAGTATAAGCTGTTCTAGCACCGTCTCTACTTTTCTTAAAGCTTTATGTGCAATTTATTCTGCCATAGGATTAGTAATACAGTAAGTTAGTAGGTGCTTTGCAAGATTGCTGTGTGAGCTGGATTGAATCTAAACCCAGCATTCTCTCTACTGTCATTCAGGATGCCATTCAGTACCAGTCTACAAGGCCACTGTAGCTATTTACACTTCAGTAGCACCTGGAGGCTATGATTTTTTTATACCGAGAGTTTTCCAGGTAGTTAACTATATTATTATTGTGTAATACATAACCCATGTCGTTGTGTGTTCAGAAACCTGTTATTGCCGTTTTGCCATCCTGACAGAAGAAAGCTTTAAAAAATCCAAGGTTTGAGGACATTCCGTATTGGGAATTCTCCAGGGTGTTTGCTAAGATAGGGATGAGCAGATTTGTGGATCAGGCGTAAGTTATGTTTTTCAGGCTACGTATCACTAACACTGCTGCTGGTGGTTCATACCGGAGGAGGGAGCAGCTCGCTCCCGGAGTTGAGTCTGGAGTTTTGTCTGCTTTTTTTTCTTTCCTCTCTCCTAAGTTTTAAAATAAATAATTGGGAGTGAAGTGTTTCATGGTAGGTTTTCTGAACTTACTCAATGATATTACAAGATAGTTTTGCTATAGATTTGGAAGAGAAATAAGTGTTGTTACTCCATGTTTTTGTTAGGGCAAGTGAGGGCAAAAGAAAGCACAAAATATTTACTTTATGAGCATGAGGGAATTGCACTGAGATTTTGTTGTTATTTTTCATAAACTCTAATTGGTTTCTGGGTGTTCAGAGGAGAACTTTTCCTTGATAGAGTCACTGAAAAGACATTCAGCATCTAGAGCTTTTCTTTTCATTTGAGCACAGATAGGAACACAGTAACCAGTGAAGCAGAAAACACAGATTTGTTGGCTGAGCTGCCTTAATATGAAAGAGTGAATCTGAATCTAGGGTACAGCCCACAGAGCCTGTTACTCTAGTGTAGCTCTCATTACAGGATATTTCAGTGGCTTTCTTAATTAAAACAAAATGTCCAATCTTCTCTGCATCTCAAGATGAATCTCTTACGTCAGGAGTTTGCTTCTCTTCCTCTCATGCCTCCCGCAGTTTCATCCCCAGCTACATGGCCCTCACTTGTGTGTTGTGTCCTGCACCCTGGAAGCTTCTCTCTATCTAGGATGGTCATTTGCCTCCACAGAAGCCACAATTTCCCGGTTCTGCAAACGGTTTACTGTGACCCTGGGTGCAATCTGGCTCTGAAAGATCGGTACCTTCCTCTCTGCCGCCAAACCACAACTTTTTAACAGAACGCAACATATAGTTACACAGTGAACTGAGAGACTAAGTGGACGCCATCCATTCCACAAATCAATATGACGGAGCAGAATTCAAATCAGTATTGGTTTCCTCTCTGTTTCTATTTTGAATCTTGATGGGCAAAGACACAATTGTTTCGAGATGTGTAACTATATTATTTTAACTATGGTTTGATTTAATAAAAAAGTAAGGAGAAAAATTTAAAGAAATGCCTAGTGTTAAACCTCAGAAGAAGAAAGGGGGAAGTTTTCATATATGTTTTCATTATTTATGTAATGTATTTCTGTATATTTTGCTTATGGCTGGTGTTACAAGACATCTGCACATTACCAGTTCTACCATGTCAGCCATGACTTACCACCTTCATAACACTTTATCTGAGATGACTCCTGTTGAATCTTTATAATTATCCGTATACCATGATCTTTCTCTATTTCTTCAATTCCCAAGATGCAGTATAATACAGCCATTTATTGTAGCCACTAGAGAAGAACAAACGGAAAATATGGATTGGATTGCCTATGGTTAATATAGTCAACTTTTGGTGGACGGCAGATTTCATAAGGAAAGGAGTTCAGATTGGACTAGAGAGGCATTTTTCAGAATTAATCAAAAATTTAAAGCGTTAAGGAGTTTTGGCTTTAGGACAATTATTGCAATTACATTAGGTTTTCAGTATAATTTATTATGATTTTTCAGGTTCACAAGAGAGAGCTTACCGCAGTGCTAGTGCTCTGTTTTAACAAGCACGCTGCAGGCAAAACATCTCTGTAGCAACGTCCTTTGTGCTTCAAGGTGGCACGCTACTGAACCAGCCGCGGGGGCAGGGACACCCAGCGTCCCAGCAGATCTCACAGTTTCCCCATTGCTGACCTGGTGGGATCATTCAGGTGAATTTGTTGAGTATCACATAGTTCAATATTGGACAGTCTGATGAGGATGTAAGAGTAATTACCTGACAGCTGAGTCATCTGTGAAAAGTCAGAGCCACCATCACTAAAACCTTTGTGTCTGCCACAGGGGGACTCTGCTTTGGAAAATAAATAACCGTCATCTTAAGGGAAGCTCTCTAGTGGGAACGGGTCGATATCGGTGGGAGAATGAGGTTGGACATTCCCCTCTCTGTGTCTCTGATATATGTGAAGCACATTAAGCTGAAGTCTGCTGGCACTGCCTAGCATAAAGCAGCAATCTTCTGTTTCTTATTTGCACTAATTGCAGGCTTGTGATGTTGTCTAATTGCTTTTTGTCTTGTCCAAGAAACAACATATTGCATGCAAATTTTGTTTATTCTCTGTGTTGTTTGTAGCACAGGTTGGCTATAAAATGTCATAGGAGTTCACTGTATTTATAGGTTGAGCTGTAGCTGCCCTTATAATATTTTATCCTAATAAAACCAGGAAACAAATTTCCTCGCTTAGAATACATCAATTGCCCTTACTACACATATCCTCTGGCTTCAGTTGAGGAGAATAAGTACAGCCTGACCATTTCTTGACCACTTACAGCACTTTCAGGGAACTTCATCTGTCCACTGCTCCTGCTGCCTGCCAGATTATCTTTTTCTGTTCTCACAGATATTGAGCAAAACGAGCTTTAAGATCCTGTACTAGTTTTGCTGGTGTCTCTGTACAGGAGGATTTATGGTAGGTGTTTTGAGTATTAATGCTGGATTTTGAAGATAAGTTGCCCTGTTCTCACCCTTTACGAAGCAAAGAAAAAGAGTCGGCTGGATCTCCTGGAAGAACAGGAGGAATTGGAGCAGCAAGGATCTCTTCAGCTCCCTGCCCTCCTGTGTCTCCCAGCACAGCCTGCCCACATTATTAATCCTCATTGCTCCGCGGTAGTTAGTCAGGCTGCAGCAAAGATTAAATATCCTTTCCTGTCGCTGAATTAACTTTCTAGGTGTAGGTGGTATAAAATAGGCACATCAATGTACCCACTGCCACTCTGGCTTTAATTCTTTCAGAAATCCTGTCTGTTCTGAATTCGTAATAACTATGAGTATTTTCAAGACTTGGAAGTTCAGGATCAGAGCAGCAGCAAGGCTCTGCAGAGGCAGACTTTCCTGTTGCAGTGAGATGTAGAATTCTGACTCTGAAACACCACTCTAGGGTATCTCGCTTCTCTAGCTCTGGCTTGTTTCAGTAGGTATTGCATGGTCCAGTCCAGAAAGACAGTATATGGGTTACTGCTGCTCCAGATCAATAAACGAAGGGAGCGGTTGTTTTCTTTCCTCCTTCTTCTCCGTTAGAAATTAACACACCTTAAACCCAAAGCCATTTGTGTGTTTGTGTAGAGCCATGATCCTGTCACTGCTTCAAATCCTGCTGTGTTCCCTGTGCTTCCTACCACTGTAGGCATCTCAAAATTTCTCATGACAAAATAAATGGGGCATAGACCCAGGCAGCAGAACGATGCTTTGTGGGGGAGAGCACCAAGAGCACAGGCAGCTAATTTGAGTAATCCCAGAAACCTGGGGATGCAAAGATTACTGAGGAAGGGACCTCCAGCTGGCCCCTATCTTAAACAAGCTGACAAAGTCTGTTGAATTAAATACTGGTTTGATTGACAGCGTCTCTACTGAAACCCACATCAGGACTAGTTCTATTACCTTCCTGATGTATATTTATTCTGAAATATGCCTGGTCTCGGGTACCTCAGACTTTTTATGTCTCAATGTGCTGAATTGCAAATCTAGATGTTCTCCTTTTGTTTGTTGCTGTAAACCATTTACATAAAAATGCTGAGTCTTTGAATTATGTGAAGGATTATAAAACATGCAAACTCATATACATGCATACATGAATATATAGATTTCACTGTATCTTAATTTCCTCTGTGGCATATTAGAATCTGCTTTTCTCGTCAGTCAATTAAAAAAACCACAAGTCAACAAAAAGCAATTTTTCTGGGGGCATTCTGAGGGCTTTATACAGACACGTTTAAAGATGGAAAAAGCATAGCAGTAAGATTCATTATTTTACTTTGGTGTGCTGACCAATGCTGTCAAAAATACAGGTTTTGAGAAAAAAAAACATACACAGTGGAAATACAGGGAAGTGAGAAAAACAATTTATGGATAATAATCATCAATAAACCTGACGGATGATATCAGTACTTCCTTTAGCTGATTACAAGCTAGAAATACAATTATGCTTCCCAAACTATACATTAGGACTTATATTAATATTGCGGAGAGGGAAGAGTCTTTCCTTATTTTCTCTACATAATATTTTGGAGACCATCATGCAATCTCCCCTCTAGTGCTGTGGGCTAGCCCCAGCTGCCTGGTCAGAGCACAGGTGATGCTCACCTCTTGCTCTTCCTCTCAGCAGAGGATCTGAGCTCTGGCTCCCGTCAAGGTAACACACCTGGGTGACTCCTGGTCTGGCCGCCACACAGGGAGAGCAGCCTCATGTCTGCTCCGAGGACGGACAGACGTCCTGGAAAATACCATAAAGGTGACGGTGACATCTGGGACGCTTCCGTTTCCTCTAGTGTGGGAAACTGGAAGTTACTGTATCACTTATCAGCTGATGAGCATTTGATAGGGTTTTTTTGGGCATTGCCAAAAATTGGTAATAGGTTTTCTGGTAAACAGTTCAGAAAGAGATAAAGGGCAGTTAAATTTGGATATAAAGAGAATATAAGCTAGTTTAGCACCTGAATAAATATTTATTATTTAAAGCAGATGTAATATTTTTTCAAAATAATAGAAGTTTTTCATAGTCTAAGAGATAATTCGCATTCTAGGTCAAATTTTCTCTGAAATTTTTGGAAAGGTAAGAAATATTTTTGCTATAATTTTCAACATTTTGGTTTTCTGTTTTGGGCATTCATTCTATGTAGGGATTTTTGTCTGTATGTAAATACATATATTAGCTGCTTTCATGTAAAGGTTGAAGAACTCGGTCTTGAAAGCCTAACGAAAAGTTACCTTGGTTTCACAGATAATAAGCAATTACTCCTGCTGCTGCAACTGGCAGGCAGCGACTACAGCCAGTGCAAGTAGGGGTTTCTGTCTGCAGAAAGGGACCACATCCAAGGTAATCTAGCTAAACATGCAAAACATACAATAGTCCTCTATCTGTTTTTTCTCTGCCTGTTGCCTCTCTTTGCAGTCATTCTAAACACCTTTGATTTGGCTGCGTGTCATTACCAGGCATATAAATGCCTCCGCTGAGAGATTATTAAAGGCATGTATTTTCTATTCATTAATGTGTCTCTGATTCTAATTTATAAAGTCTACTTTAATAAAATTTACTTTCATTTGTCATTTCTTTTGATTATCTGAAAGAGAATGCTCAAGCTCTTCTTTTTTCTTTCTTTCTTTCTTTTTTCCTTTATAAAGACTAAAATATTGATTTCTAGCTAGGTGGATTTTGTTGTCTTTCTTGCTGCTGCTACTGTTTTGTCTCCACAAAAATACTGTGTCCCTAATGTCACCTTCATATGAAGACCTTTGTACATCTGCAGGTCTTTATTTTTCCTGTAGAAGAAACAAAGAAATGGGTTTCGAATGGATTTTTAAATTCTCTGATGGTCAAAGAAAATCAGTTAATTTGAAACGAAACATAGGTTTTTCAAAACTATTATCTTTTGTTGGTCATAGCAGATGTGATCGGACTCCGCAATACTACTTACAGCCAGTCACAACTTTTCTAAAGGATACATGTTGAAGGTCGTTAGCACAGGTATCCTGAAGAGCAGGAGAATAGCCTTACTTGGCCAGTAAAGTGATGCTGCACAAGCAGTGGCCTCAGTTAGCGGGGTAGGGTGTTCTTGAAGGTTCAGACACATTTGCGCAGGCTGTGACCCAGCTGTGGGTGGCTATTAGCTGTCCTACCCAGTGAGGACACTGCCAGTGACTGACTGAGAGGTGGCTGCAGAAAAGCAATAAACAGTTATGTCGAATTGTTCCCGCAGAATTCATTAATAATACAAAGCGGTTCATTTTCTGAACCAGCCTCGTACATAAAGTGAATACGAATTTCCTTCCTGAAGACCGAGATGGAGAACAAAGTGCATAATCGCACTGACCTCAGGTGTGCTTTAGGACCCAAACCACTCCGACTCCAAATTGCATCACTGCACTCTGTATCAATTTATCACTTTTTAAAAAAATTATCTCTTATTGTTTCCTAGTAATGTGCTTAAAAAAAAAAAAATCCAGTTCTTTGCAGTTACAGAGGATGTGATCTGCCTGAACATCTCCCAGCTAGATAGTTTCTACCTCTCTTAATGTGTGTGTTTGGAAGAAAGTGACTTATATATTTTAATTTGTTTAATTTAAATTATTAACTAAATATAGGGGACGAGGATACAAGTGCATAGAAACTGCCTTATTTATCAAAATGCTTCTAACCAGTGTCAGTAGTGCATACTGGTTTTGTATGCCTGTTTTAAGGGATATATCTGGAGAATATGCGGGGGGGGAAGGACATAGAAGAGCAGCTGCCTGGCTTCTTGTGAAAATCAGGTGCCTTTGAGGTGAACAAAGTCACGTGAATGCAGTCCAAATGAATTTGGATCTGATCACAGCATGACTGACCCTGTAGGCCTGTCTCTTGTGCCCAACCTGGTGTTGCCACCGACGGACGATGCCAGGTTGCTGCCTTGTTAAAATATTGGACCTGTCCCTAGGCGAGGGCTCAGGCTGCTGTGCTGTGTGCACACACCCTCGAAGGCATGGCATCGTCCTTTCTGCACTGTCCCCTTCCCAGCCTAGCCTGTGTTTCCTTTACCTGTATAATATTGGCCGCTATCTTTTGCTTAACTTCGTTGTTTGTATTTCAGTGCAAATCAGCCCATTTGTGCCCGGCTAGATTCTTCCTGAAGTTTATTTTCAGCTGTGTCATTTCTCTGTGTTTGAAACAGGTTCTTAGCTACGTTAGTTAATGCATGGCATGAATTGACTTCCATTGAGATAAACATGAGCTGCTAGTATCCATCCCCCTGAAAGCGCCCTTGACTTTCTCCCCTTCTCCTTGTGTTGTGTACTTTGGAATGATTTACCTGGCATGCCTTCAGCTGTTGACACTGTGCAACAGTTGTTACTTTCCACCACGGAAATGACTGAATGCATGCGCAAAAAGATTAAGGGCTGTTTAGGATGAAAATTGCTGTACCACAATGATTATTCTGACTGATGAAATACTAAACTGCATGTGGTTCCTTTTTCTTCTAAACAAGAAAAAAATAAAAACGATTAAAACATTCAGACATGTTATAAACTTCAGATGTGGGTTTTTTGTTTTTTTTTTTTAAATAAAATAGCAGACATCTACCTCAATAAGGTTTTAAACAATCTTTCAACTTCAGGACTTTGTTATATTATGCCCTCAGGAACCTATTCTTGTTGTAATTATGATCCAAAGGAAATATCCTTGAACAGTAACACTTTTCTGTGGTAATAACACAGTAGAAGTTATACTGAATTGATGATTGTTTAAAAGCTTTTTGCCAGTATGAGGTAGAATGGTCCAACATCTTTGAAACAAGATACTAACTTTGGGTTGAATCAAGAACTGTAATAAAGTAGAAATATGTTCTTAGGAAATGAGTTGAAAATTAGTAGGTTGAAGATGAAAAGACTGAAATTATTAATAAGAGTTTTTCTTTCATTGCACAAGAACAGCTGCTGGTTTTGCTGTTGGAAGTTTTGTGGTTAAAATTAAAGGATCTCTCTTATCGCTGTTCTCTTGTCACCTCTTACTTTAATGACAGCGAAAGGGTGTCATGGGGTCAGTTTCATAACAAGTAAATGCACAGAGTTTTTTAATGTTCAGGGTATTCTAATGAATGTTATCAACACCACAGCCATAATAATTATTCTATATTCTAGAATTTATACAAGAGCCCAGAACAGTGACACTTCCAAATTTGGGTCTATAAGATCGAACGAGTTATGTGGTTAGTTGCCGCTGTATGTGACAGCTGTGGGTCTGAGTATTGCCAGTACATCTGTAGTCTTCTCTCTGATCTAGAAAAGAGTCAAGTCAGCTGAAGGTACGTTCCATGCTATCAAGCTAGCTTTGGTAGATGGCTTTCATGGCCTCCTTTTATTTTATTCTTTCTATACATTAAAGTTCCCTTTTGGGCAAGAAACTAGGGTCAAAACATATGGAAATCACGGGTTTTTTGTCATGTTTTTCAGCAAGGGTTAAAAATCTGGCAGAACACTCTCATCTTATTTACTCTGTAGACTAATTAAAAGTGGTTTGGATAATTCCGTTAGTGTTTAATTTGGTTAGTATCTTGTTTGATATCAGAACTGTCTCTTTTTGGGTTTTCATGTATTTCTGACTAAAAAGAGGAAAACCCCACAAACTGAACCTATAAGCCCCAAACCTCTTCTGGTTTTTGTTTGCTTTGTTTGGGTTGTGTGTGTGTGTGTCTTTCTCCACTTTTAGAGAGGAATAATATGTATGAGTCTCCTCTTTGGTTTTTCAACATAAGGATAACTAACAGTTGAATGACTTACATACAGACACATGGAATATCCATGAGTCCATTTTTCAGGCCAAAGTTAGAGGTCTAATACACGTGGTATTATTAGAACAGAGGCTACAGGCCTAAGTGTATATCTTCAATCCTTGTAGTACAGGAATCCAAAGTGAGGTAATCATGGTGATCTCTTCTGGCCTTAAAATCAAGTCTAATAGCTCCAAAATCTGATAGTGGAACTGGTTTTCTGTCGGTCTCCATCATGGTGAATAAACCAATGTTCTGAATTTCAGTTGCCTCTGATTTACCTTGCTTGGGGTTCTTATCTCTCATCTAAGAGTCAGGTTCAAACCTAGCAATACAGGGAAATATCTATTGATATCCAAACACATTTATTTATCTGATATTTTCCAGCTTACTAAAAAGAAAACCTTGTTTCGAATATAGGTATTTTTGTACTAGTGTGAGACTGAAAACCCACAGTGGATGAATTTCTGAAAAAGAGTACTTGGCTCAAAAATACAATTGGAGTTTGGGTTTAGTAGAAGTGCTGTTTACATTTTTGGTTTTCATTCAGAGTTTTGGAATCATATTAATTTCACTTTTTTTTCCTTTCATTGTGACAGAACAATCTGAAGCAACATAGTGACAGTGCCTAATATCTGTACATAAATAGTGAAAACGAAATGTGAGTTTGGCAAGACTTCCTATCGTTCAGACTTGATATATGTCTCTAATCCCACATTTTAGAATGCAAATGCAATATTGAAATGCAAGAATTGAAAAGCTGGTGCATAACCTTGGTGGTGCTTTATATCCTCCTTCAAATTTTTGCATTGTTTTATGGATTTTGAGCTACAGTCATTTTTCTATGTGCTATATCTGCCTTTAATGTCTTACTTTCTAAGGATACATACAGAAGTCAGGTTGTACTATGCCTGGTGATATTCCATTTATAAGTAACTGTTAAAAAAAGAATGTATTTGACTACAGGAACACGACAGAAGTTCTATTTAAATAGCCTGATAGTTTTATGTAAATAGCCTGATAAACACAACTTGGAAAATAATGAGAGCGCAATGTGGAGGAAGATACAGAAATGACTGAAAAGGAGAGAACAGAGTTGAGAATAATTTAAAGCTAGAAAACAAAGCCTAAATAACAAATAATTGTATTTTCATATCAAAATCTGGCCATTGCTTGTAACCATTATGATAATTAATTGAAGCAATGGCTTAAAAAAATAAACCTAGAGAAGAAAAAAAAGAGAAAGATGCCAGCCATAGCTGTAATAATTACTGGAATATTGCTTAGACAGACAGGTCTAAAATTAAAGTCTCTCTCATTTATTTAGGTTGTAATAGAATGTTTGTCCCATGTCTGTCATAGAAGATTAGGAGACATTATTGACTGTCCTTCTACAAGAAAACTGACAGCAACCATAACCTGCAAGGGGCACTTAGGCTCCTTCAGACCAGGTGATTAACCTTGTCGTATTTCTGCTGGTATAGCGGATAACACTGTCAGATGTTTTTGAAGATCTTTCTGTATTCAGCTTGTGTTAACTAATTGAGGAGAGAAAGGGGATCAGTGTAGAAAGGAAGATTTCTCTATGATAGTTTGGTGATACAGTCTATGATGTGGATGTCCACAGTACTGCAGTATAGAAAGAAATAATGTAAGAGAAAGTGTACTGGAGTGTATGTTCCTGAAATGTTCCTGTTAACACAGACAGAAAATCACTAGGAGCACTTAGCAAAGATATCACTGGTAAAGAGTCAGCTGGAACCTCAGCTGACATATAGTTGGGTAAGTATAGTCAAGTCAAGGGATCTTGATCACATTTTGCCAGTTACAGATCTCGCTTGGAATATTTTCCCGATAGGATTATGACCTCTATTTGCTCTGCAGTCTGTGTAATAACAGTTCACCTAGCCATATCTAACCTAGCTTTAAATTAGCTAATTTATGTATTGCTAGTTTTATTTCCACAGCACCATGGAATTCATACATAGGCTGCAAAGCCCATTTATGTTTATGCTAAAAACCTTGTAAGTTCAGTCACGTAGATGCAGTAAAAGCAATGCAAATTATTGTAAACAGAGCTGCTATATTAACTGCTTATATTAATGCCATTTGATGTTACTTTTGGCATTATGCTATAAATGGGGGTTAAGTAGGAGAATATAAGTGTTCTATTAGAATATTTCATTGTCTTAACCACATTACGTTCCCTCTAAAAATCTTGTTATTGTTTCTCAACAAGTATTTCTCATATCTGGATCCATCCTGTCTTGAAATATCCTGTAACTCTTTTGATGTTCTTGAGCAGAGCATCTGAATGCAGTAGACATCTGCTAGATAGGTTACAAATGCCTGATGCTAATCTGAAATCAAGAACAAACTGGAATTACATTAGAGTAAAACAGACTGGTTGGCTGTTCCTGCTCCTTGTCTCAAAAAGGATTTAATTCTATACCAAATGAGAACCCAACTGAGTCTGAAAATCTGCCTTCTAACCCTTACTTAAAGGAGTGGCTGGATCTGTTGAATTAGTTCCTCTGGGGTTCTTGAATATGGATTTCAGGATCAGAATCTTTAGCTGACGTGTCCAGGTGTAAAAGATGATTAATGGTTTGTTAAATAATGGATGATCTTGCAGCCTATCTTGAACAGGACATTTTTGAAATGTCTCTCTTGTACTTTATCTCACCATTTGCATAAAATAAAGTGAACCTTGAGAGGGTGGGAAGTGCTGCTGGAGGTGAGGGTAGCTGCAGGGATGGTGCACTTGTACAGCTCTGTAGCTTTTCCTGCATCATGGAGTGCTGGGATTCATCTGTCTTACACCTCTTATGGCAAATTCAAGACTGTGGTGGCGTTGAAGACTAAAAGTTTCTAACCTGGCATTATTTTAGGCCTCTCATATTCACATTTTACCTTAATCGGAGTTGTAGTTAGAAGGCATAGAAAGTAGTGGTGGCATGCCAAAATCGAAGTGTGGGAATTTTTTTTTTCCTCCAAATAATTTTATATTGCTCACAAGATTCTGGCTATCTAAAAGCAGGTTTATTTTGTGTTGTCTTTTCTTGTCAGATTTCTCTGAGCACCAGAGGAATTACCTAGGCAGCTCATGAGAAAGGCTAATAATATTTTTTGTTATGATGCTTTCAATTTTAAGGAAGGGGTCTTGATGCAGCAAGGTCTTTTCACCTGAGTCTAATCCAAAATTCAGAGTGACGGTTGGCATGTTTAAATTCTTTGCTGAATTGAGGCTGAAACTTTGCCCGTTGTTAATGTACACAGTTCTTGTTGACTGCAGTGAGAGCCTCCTTCTTTGTCCAAGGGCAGGTTGGCTGCCAATGCATAAATACCAGCCCGCAGAAGGAATCTGGAGTGATTGTGACGTCTGTGTCAACGTAGAGTGTTGTAATTATCTTGCAAGCTCCCTTTATCACGTATTGGCATCTCCTGAAATGAAAAGATAATACTATTTGTGTACGAACATGAGAGAATTTACTGCACTTGTTTATTGTACCATGGATTAAATTATAATGTCACTGCTAATGTTATAGTTAATAAATAAGTTAGACATATTCAAAACTAACATCTCCAAATTCTAAGAAATTAAGGAAAGACAGAAAATGAACAGAAGTAGCATAACCATAAAGTGTCTGCTGTTTTCCTTTGTATATTTATTCTACAATAATAAACTGAGATTGTATAATGTAAATCATAAGCATACTTGCAGATGTTAATGCTTTATATTTCATCATTTGGAGTTCTGCTTATGCTGCTATAAAGAAATCTTTATATTAAAATACAGCATCTTGATCAAGTAATTTGAGGTTAGTCACATTATGGTATCTGCAGAACGGTGGAAGGAAGAAGACTTGAAGAGGTCTTTATGAGATAGCTCATCAGAGAGAGAATAATATTTTGCCATGACATCAGAGGGTGTTCTGGGAGGAACAAACAAATGTTCCTCTCTTTCTAAAGGATGCTATTTGGCTAAAATGCTGACCAGCCTGTCAGGTGCATTAGCAGTAAGTAATGCTGCTGGTGACTGCAATCAAGGGAAATAAGATGCACGTGCCTGCTTGCCTGCCATCTCTTCTGCACAGCGGCGTTCTTTCTACTCAGTCCTTAGTGCCTCCCCTTTTCTCTCCCTCTGTCCATCTTCCCCCACCTCCTGGCCTTCTTGCTCATGTTTTTTCCTGGGCATTCCCTCCTCCCCCTCTCAACCCTCTGTCCCACTGCTCTTTGTGATTTAAACTGTGTCTATGCAAACAGATATATTCTCTCTTTTATGTCCACCAGCTATGCAGTGTCATCAGGTGCTTTAAGTCCCTGCAGACCTGTCGCCTTTCTTTTCTGGTTCTTTTTTTTTTAATTATTTTCCATTTGTGTTTCTGTAGTAAACTGGTATTAAGATTATCAGTGTCCTTTGCAAAGAAATTGTTTTGGTTTGGGTTCTTTTTTAATTTATTTTACTTCTCACCTGGAAAGCTTGCCTTATAGCTGAATTCTCTTGATGAAGAATGCTTCATCCCCGCTTCTGAGAAGTGACCCAAGTCTAGTGATCTGCACTGTCTTAGAGGAATGCCTCCATGGCATTGGTTTATAGATCAAATTATAGTTGAAATTTTACACAGTGATTGATTTGAATAGGAAGAATAATCAAAATGAATATTTTAATATGAAGCTTTAAAATTACCAGGGAAAGTTGACAGGCAACCTGCGGGAGGAAGGTACATAGTGTGCAGCTGAGATTTAACCTGAAGAATAGGTGGGTTTTTTACCAGCTGAAGCTTTCACATCTTTTCGTTCTCTGCATGTAGTCTTGTGTATTAGAGTTTTTTCTAATGTATGGAATTCTGTGGCCGATCTTTATCGAGAGGAAAGTTGATAAACCAGATAGTATTATTTTTTAAGTTAAGCAAGAAGTCAGGCAGGATCCCCCAGATTTTGCAACTAAGTTAGGCACTTCTGCTTCCTCCTATAATTTTGCTTATTTCCCTCTTTTCATTATAGTATACTTTACTGTAGAGAAGAAGGAAGCTGAAATCTGAACAAAAAATCTTGTTTTGTATGCCATTACTTAAAACTTTCATTTTCTCCCGGCAAATATGTTTGATACCTCTTATGTTTTCCAACAAACATTTCCCTTCATAGACCTATGCAGAAAGACAGAAAATAATTTTTGACCAACTTGATTGCTTTAAGTAAAATTATAAGGGCTTTTGTATTTGTCCAGGCGTGAGTACATTTCGTTTTAACATTGTCGGTCTCTTTTTCTTTAGCTATAAAGGCTAGAGATTTCCTTCTTAAAATTAGAGATAACATGGCCTTATAATCATATGACTCCAGCATCTGGACCCTTCAAAGGTTTTCATCAGACTTGCTGGCAACTTTGCAGTTAATGTTCACAAACCAATTCATAAACCAGCCAACCTTATACACGGTGCATGAGCAGAATGGCTGCCAGTGCTTGGCACCAAACCTTTAGACTTCTGTTTTATTTTGCTGAATTACTTCGGCCAATCAAAAAGAATTGATATGCTTTCTGAACAGAACCATGTTCTACCTGTTAAATGGCAGACATGTGAAATATGCAGATTTTCTCAGACTTTGCCCAAAATGTGTTCTGCCATGACTTTTTGATTCAGTTTCAGTATCACCTATTGTTGAGTGCTGATCATCCTAATAGTGAAGTTTCACTGGAATCTCACCTCCAGAAGCTTAGTGGCCGGCATCCTTGGTTGCAGAGATGAACCTTGCTGACACTAAAAAGGACTGAGCTTTGACAGTTCAGAGAACCTAATTAATCATGTAGACTGAATAAAAGTTTTTTAACATAGTATTTAGAAAAATCACACCAATAAAAATCAGCTGCAGTGATAGTTCATTGGCAGTTTTTCCCTGGGATGATTTTCTGGTGGATGACTTTGCACAGAAAAGCATTTCTTTGGTAAAAAAAATATTAAATTGAAATTTAGAATTTTTTAACTGACCTGAAGGGTTTAATTTTGAGAAGATAATAAAAAAAGCCCTCAGTAGTGAACTGTTTTAATATCTTTTGCCTTGTATCATGGGTCACATTCTCTTATATATTTCCTGTACATGATCTATGGAGACTGGAGTGCACTGTAGGAATGTATTCAGTGGGATATATAATAAGCTTTAGCAACTGGTCCACAGGAAGAAATTGAGAACTAGGATTGCAGTGAGTAGAAAACAGGGGAATGTGTTTTAATACTGGAATGGATGAAATCTGCAAAGGATTTTTCTAAGGATTCCACTTTGTCAAAACATTTTACTTGAATTGAAAATGTCTAAACAAAATGTTTTGACACTGCCCAACTTAGATTTCTCTCTGTAGAAAAGCTCAGCTCTACATCCCATTGCAAGGGGAAATCAAACTGCCTGGATCTCCTACAATAGTAGTTCAATTTTTTTATCAAGTCTAATCATCATGCGTCCTTCAAATGTATACATGAATTAGTGTCATGTTTCAGATGAGAGGAATTCTTGGGCTGTTTCTGGAAAGGCAAGCACTCTCCTAGAGGAAGGATGGCATTTAAATAGCGGAATGGGTTCTGAAAGGGTTCTATAGCATCCATGTTTTGGGAAGGAGGCAGAAGGAGATGGCATCAGAGTGGATCTTGTTAAGCATTCCTGCTGGGTTTCTTTCCGATTCCAGCCGTCCCGTGCAGCACAGGTAAATCGTTGCGCCGGGAGTGTTCTAATTCAGGACCATTTTACTAGTGAACTGCTATAACAAAGGAAGGCTATATTAAAGTGTGCATTTGGGATTTTGGTTATTATGAATTACATTCTTTGAAATCTCATTTAGAACCAGGAACTAAAATGATGTTGGAAGGCTCAGAGGATTAATTCTTCCTGAACAATAGACTGTCACTGATCACTCTGTAAAGTGATTATGCCAAATTTAATTATAATACAAGCACATTGTATGATAGTCATAGTGTGCCCAGAAGAGTTTGAAAAGGTGCCTCACAAGCATATGGACGAGCTCTGGGAGCACAGTGGTAAATTACACATGTTGTAATTGAATACAACTTAATATCAGGCTTTCTTAATTAAAGGTTTGGGGTTGTGTGGGGTCAGTTCTGGCTGGCGCATTTTGCTTTTCAACATCATCAGCATGATGGAACAAATGAACTCTTCCCTACACATTTTATAAATTCTGCCAAAAGCCCTTATGACTTCCAGTAGCATTAATGTATTTAAATCAATTCCAGTATCACTGTAGTGGTAAAACCAAGAGTAATCAAGTTGTTACAGGGATGGAAAAATAACTGTCCCTCCTTCTGATACTTCAGCTGCAGGAACTGCACTATCATATGTTGCTGATCTTTCAGTATAATCCACTCACGCAAACCTAAGGCTCCTACTTCACTGTTTCAGTCTTAGTTTTCAATCCACCTTCATTTTGGATTTGGACTAGTTATGGAAACACCATTGACCTTTTAACAATAAAAGCAAGCACCGATTCTGTTTACAGTTCCACCCCTGTGGCAGGCTGGAGCCTATGGCACTCGCTAAACTGAGGGAGCCACCAGGATCACAGCCAGTACAGATTTAAAGTAGCATCAAAATGTTTGGCCAGAACCTTTTCTTGGGAAAAACAAAGGTTGCGTGCCGTGCATAAACAAATGAAATGGCTGCCAGAGCTTCGGGAAGCAGCTCCACAGCTGGAACGACATGGTGCAGTAAGCCTGAAGTGTCGTGCTTTTGTTACACTGGGGCAAGTATCTTGGGAGAAAGCTAATGAGATCTAGAGTATGGGTGTCAGGAGTAATGCAGCAGGAATGGTGGCAGTAAGAGGCAGATGCCTTTGGTTTGTATTGCAACGTATCAGGTGTTTACTACAAAGCAACAAAAATGGTCAGAACTAGCAAAATGAGTGCAGATCTGAGTTTCCTGGCTTTGTACTCCCAGCAGGCTACAATTTGGGTTTACAGCTCAATGGAAGAAGTTAATAATAGAAAACCTTTGAAGAGCAGAAAAGCCAGTCTAATAATATGCCTTCTTTTTTTCCTTCTACCTTCTTTCTTTCATATGCAACTGCTTTGTTCTATAGGAAATCTGGTCAAAATATGAGTCTGGCGCTAGTCATTACACACCTAGCACAGAAGCTACTAACACCCCACCCTGAGCTGCAGGTGCTTCCGTATAGCGTAACTTCTAGTTATGCAGGGAATGGTGCCATCACGTGCTCTGCACTTCGCTTCTCCCGTTCCTCCTGGTCCCAGAATGCCTCCATTGAGAAGTGTTGTTCCGTAGAACTAGGGAAACTATTGAAACAAAAAAAGTAGAGAAAGGTGTTTTCTCTGTTTTCCTCCAGTGTAGAACATTTTATTTTCCAAGTCACCTTTACAGCAGTATTATATTTTCAGGGAAACTGTAGAAAAAGATAGTGTTTAAAAAAACCAAAACCCTATGTGCATATGGCTATTTTGCCTAACAATGTGATATAAATATTCACCTGGAACATGTTAATAGCCAGCCTTCTGTAGTGATTTACACCATCATTGATATGTTTATCAGACCCTAAGCCGTATTTGCCATAGATGGGAGGAGTGTTGGTTTGCTTTATTGAAGAATATTGAATGTGAATTCTGGCATGAGCTGTACTGTCAGCAGTTTTCACAGCATCCACTAGGTGATATTTAATGTGTCTGTGAGGAAATCTGTGTTGATATGGAGGGCTGCTATGAGGATAGGAATGACGTGCTGGTGACTGCCATTGTTTGGTGTGATTGCTGGTCTTTGTCTTGTGAGATTCCTTAACAAAAAGTTTGTGACGTATTCATATGCAGTCCGTTATACAAATAAGCCTTAGTTCTCTTTGAATTTCTGTGTGTACCTACAGCCTCTGTAAAGTGTGCCAGTCTAATGCAGACTGAAATCCTGATGAAAGTCATTGACATCAGATTTATTCATACTAACAGCAAACTCCTGCTTGTTGAAAGGTCCAATATTCTCTCCCCTAACTGATATGGTACCATTTCAAGACCAGGAGACTTGGTATAAGTAGATAGAAGTTCCCAAAAGAACAACAAGTAACTAGGTTAAAAAACTACAAATCTAGCTAATAATTTTGAGGATTACTTTTTTAATTCTTTCTGTAGGTTTATTCAAATTGTAGCTCTCCACAGTGACTGTGATATTTAGTACTGAAAAGCAAAATAAACTTAGCCACACTCTTACAAGGCATAACTGCATAGGCTTCTTTATGCATATATATACACACACATATATATGTCTGTCTACAGATATCATGTGTATATATATTTAATGCCAGCTGCGTGTTCCCTAAAGGAGAGATGAAGAAATGTAATTTTTATGACAGCCCTAGGCGAATATAGGGAGGGATATATTTTTAAAGGAGAACATATTAGCTAATTTGGTTATGACCTTAGATGACAAAATCTATGTTACCCGGCAGGGTGAGGGCAAAGCCCTTCACTGGAGGAGCTGTCTCTAATCAGTCTGTGCCTTTTGAAGGACCACCTGAAGGCTTGCATCTTGTCTCTCTTGGGATGCAGGGCCTGTGACCGGGGTACCCAATCCATCCAGCTAGCCAGGCTTTTCAATATGTTTTGGAAGAGAAACAGTCAAATTGTTTTCCCTCCCTGGACTCTAAAAGCGAGTGTTTGTGCTGCTCCCAGACTGACGGCCCTTAGTATAGCAGCCCTCCTTCTGCCTCCAAGCAAAGAACAGACATAGCTTGCACGGTCTGAGCTACCAAGACTGGAAGGACCTCAGCTATTGCAGTTTTCTCTCCATCCTTGACTGCGTCCATTCTCTGCGCCCACCGGAGCACAGGTGCGTAAATTAGCAACATTTGAGAAGCATCACCTGGGACAATGTGATGATGCTTTTTGCCACCTGTTCATTCATCCCTCCCTGTAGTTGTTACAGTTTGAAATATGTGATGGAGCTTTTGACGGTTTAACCCCAACCAGCAACTGACCCCCACGCAGCCGCTCACATGCTTCCTTCCAGCAGGGGGGGGGAGGGAATCAGAAGAGTAAAAGTGAGAAAACTCATAGGTTGGGATAAAGACAGTTTAACAGGTAAAGCAAAAGCTGCGTGTGGAAGCAAAGCAAAGCAAGGGGTTCACTCACTCCTTCCCACAGGTAGGCAGGTGCTCAGCCACCCCCGGGAAGCAGGGCTCCACCACGCATAACAGTGACTTGGGAAGACAAATAGCATCACTCCAAATGTCCCCCCCTTTCTTCTGCTTCCCCCAGCTCTGTATGCTGAGCACGATGCCATACAGTGTGGGACACCCCTGGGGTCACTGTTCTGGCTCTTTCCCCTCCCAGCTCCTTGTGCCCCCCCAGCCCCTCGCTGGTGGGGTGGGGTGAGGGGCAGAAACAACCTTGGCTCTGTGCAAGCCCTGCTCAGCAGGAACTAAAACATCCCGGTGTTATCAACATTGTTTCCAGCACAAATCCAAAACATAACCCCATACTAGTTACTATAAAAAAAATTAACTCTATTCCAGCCACAACCAGCACAAGCTAATTAATAATCTGTTTAATGCAGGCCCTCATAGTTCAGTAATGGAAGTTTTTCATTCAAGTATCATGAGCTGCTAGGTGGATGGACAGCCAGTAGATTGTAGGGCCTTTCAGCCATCAATACTTGTCCTAAGCCTGCTCCAAAGCAGCTGGGAATATTATATCATGGAGATGTGGACAACAACTCATAATTATTAACATGCTGTTAATATTGTTTCCTTTAATTACTTTGATCTGTGAATAAAGCCTGTAGCCTTCAGACATTCTCGGACCTGCAAGGCAATTCTGTGAAATACTAAAATAAAATAAAAATCCACATTGGCTGGAACATTTCTAGGGGCCTGATGTGCTTTAAGCAGACACAAAAAGAGTCTATAAAAATGCTGAAAGTTCAGCAATTGCCACAAATTCCCCTTAGCTTTACGAAGAGTTGCAGGAAGCCAAATACTGACAAATGATTTGTTTTACTCTGAGCCTAGTGAGAGGAGTGAGACTACTGTTAGCTCTTAGCTTTCTACTTCGTGTGTGCCACCTTTGGTTATGCAAGGGAAGGGTTTGAGGAAGAGTTCCCAACTAACACAGTGGAGGGTGTTATCACTTTTTCTGCTGAATGAAAGCTGCTTCTTCCAAGAAATATTAAATAATTCTACATCTTACTGTGCATATAGTAGGTAAGCATTTATTTTCCATTTTCTAAGTGTATCTTATCTGAATATATTCTATTTCTATTGGCAAATTACATTTGCTTTCCACTTTTCTAGTTCAGTTCTGTCTGCATTTTAATGCTCAAATGCAGTGTTGAAGAAAGAGTAGATTTTTAAGGCAACTCTTCTAAGATAATTTTAAAATAAAGATTTAATACTGTATCAGAAAGTTGGCTTTCCAAAGCCAGTTTTCCAATTTGTTGGAAAAGAGTTGGATTTTTGTGTGAGTGTTATTTTTTTTTTCCCCTCTGAAAAATATATGGAAAAACTAGAAGAGATACAGAAGAAGAAAAAGGGTGATTGGAGATATCAGATTTCTTCTATATGAATGGACTATACAGACCATAGCTCTTTAGCTCCGGAAGCAGACAAAAGATGGGAGTGTGACCAGGTGTTTATGAAACAAAGAGATGAAAAGATGAAATAGGAAAAATTATTCTTTTTTTTTTTTTTCCCTCATAACAGAAACCTAAAGGTTACTTAATAAAATGAACAGATAGCCAGCTTACGACTAATAAAAGAAAGTACATTTTCAGAGCCTATATGCTCATAGTTTGGAATTCATTGCCACAGAATGTGAGGAAGAGAGGAGTTTAAATGGACTCAGAAGACCTTAGGAAAATGAATGCCTGATGGGTCCACTGAGGAAACAGTCTTTGTATTGCATTAAGGAGATATTTCTCACACTTAGAATTTTATGAGAGGGAATACTGATTTTCTTTAAATGTATAAATGGCTCGATAACAATCACCATAGCAACAAAAAGAATATCAGGTTAAAGCAGTAAGGAAGGGATTTAATGAATGCAAGGTGTGTGGTTTTTTCCTCTTCAGATACGTTTGTGGTAATTCTTCGCCATATTTCTGCATCCATATTCCTCTGAGATCATTGCCCATTTCAGACCTAATGCTGCATGCAAATACTCTGCTGTTTATTGTTGGAAGTCTACTTGCCCAGCAGTGACCAAGAGCCATTTACACTGTAGGAATACATCTAATGTTTTAAACTAGGGTGGTCTGCAAATGAGATCTGACCAGGGGGCCATTCCCAGCCCTGCTGCCTTTGCCCCAGCGTAGGCTGTTCCCACAAGGCCAGGGTTTGGTGGCAGGACAGGGCAGAGCCCAGATGGGCAGGCAAAGCTGGGGCTGTCGCTACTTATCTGTGACTTTGACTTTGTCTCCTCCCACTGATAAGTCTGGACCATGCATAAATCATGTCTTGTTTCCTAATTTGATCAGGTTTGACCTGTCAAAAGCTTTTCTTAACACCTTGGGAGCATCATAAATCAAAGCATCAGGTGCAATATTAAATGAGCTTTGGAGTAATTACATAAACTTACCAAGTTACTGAATCCTTCCAAACATGATGTAGGGCTCTCTGATAAAGCTTCTTGGAGATCAGTGTTTATTCTTAAAGCTGTAGTAAGGAATCTGAAAGGCAAGTCTCTAAGCATTACGGATAGTGCAAGCTGTCTTTCTTACCTGCTTTAATTTCTTTCGTTTGACTATGCTGAAATTACCACATCCTTTCTGATGATGGAGTTTTGCTGGTACATGTTAGTTTGTAAAGCTGGGGAAAAGTATTCATTACTCTAATCTTTCTTATATACACTATGTGCACTGCCTGTCACTGCATAAAATTGCTCAGAAATTCTGGACATTCAGTATGTTTTTTTTAAAGCTAAGGAGTCTCCCAGTGTTGATTCAAGGGGAGGAAAAACAAAAGAGGGCAAAAACTTTGTAAGGAAAATCTTTGTAAACAGTAACATGGAAAAGTATTTTCCATGCTTACCACCATTTCTTTATGAAGAATAATCAAAGATTAGATAAGTGTTGTTATATTCCTTGTGAATACTTAGCAATGGTATGTAGTTTATATGAGTGATAATATCTAGGGATGTAATGTCTGCATATTCTCTGCTAATTGGCTTTGTGAGCAAGCTGGTTTTATTTGCCTTACAAAACCTGCTCTATGTACGTAACAAAGCCAAAGGGATAAATACATTTTTGAAAGTTGTCTCAGTGTAGCTTGTTGTTAATTAAAACCACTAAATGTATATCATTACACGGAAGAAAATTCATATTTTCCTTAATATTATCTACAGATCTTCTGTTTCTTGGGGAGGTGATTATCCATTACCAAACACCGAGCTGTGGTTTTTTTTACTCAGTTGTTTTCTTTGTTGTTGAGGAAAAAAAGGTCTACAAATTGTGAAGCTATTCTGTGCCACGTTCTACGGGGAGTGAGGAGAAAGATGAAGTCATGTTGTAAAGATCAAAACAAGAGAAAGTTCAGTAAAAGTAAGTTCAATAAAAACTGAACTTTTAAATTTATTACAGGAATTTTCAATGTTCCATAGGTATGGGTCTAGATTCCAGTACTGATAACAAGAGCTGGTCAAAATTCACTTAAACTCTCTGGCCTGAAACTTTTGGTATAACCGTAGGCTGTTATCTATGTCCGTATCTGTTAGCTTCCCTTGACAACAGCTCTGACAAAATATCGATTGGTTTTTAAAACGATAATTTTAAAGTACCAGCTTTTCATCTAAGACTTTGACCTCTTTGTGTTAAGTTTTAAAATCTATTTTATAAGGTACATTTAGAAATCCACACCTTTTGAATTAAAATGCGAATAGGATACTTTTCTTCTAGAACACTGTCCTTATTGTTATATCAAGGCTGCCACCAAAATATCATGAGGTATTTAGATAACGGCAAGAGTAGGAAAATGAAATGAAATAAAAAATAGATTGAAATCCAATGGAAAATGTAAGAGACAAAGCTTTGCAATTGAAAATTTTAGTAAGAATTTTATTTTTTAAATAATTTCCTACAAAAAAAAAGTTGTGGAGCTTTTCAGAAGTGTCTGGAGAGAAGAGCATTTTTTCAATACAGGATTGAAAGCTATCTTGACAGGTGATACCAAGGAGTGGGCTGAACTTTGCTTTTCTTTCTCAGATGACTCAGTGCGATCAACCAGAATGAGAAAACGAATTCATGATGGCCCAGCTTCAGAAGGTCTGCAGCTGGTGAAATCACAACGGCAGCCCTTTCTCACATGACCGCAGAAGGGCCAGGCTATGAAAAGTTCAGTTGCTAGAACTGCAGATACATACGGGTTTCTTGAATATGTAGTGAGAAGTCCAAAGCATGCAGCTCAGATAATACCCAAGGAATCCAGTAACGAATTGCAAATAAGAGCAGATATTTTTGCATAGCCAGCCAATTGTCGCATGCGAGTTAATTGTGTCAGTGCAGAGCTCTCATGCAGAACGACGGGAGAAGATGTAGTTTTCCCACCTGCACAATCCTCTTTTGCCCTCCCTCCCCAGTGAAGTTCTCAGAACATCACTGCAGGGAGGTTTTTGGTTATTACATTGCAAAGAGCAGGACAAGAACCTGTATAAAATCAACATGAATTTGTATTTGTTGTTAGATCCAACTTTTCAATGATATTTTTTTTTGTTTACAAGGCAGTCTGCTGAGTTCACCATTGCATAGATAACAAGGGTAGTTCTGCTCTCACGGGCTAGTAATTTCCCACCAAAAAGCATTTGGAAGCTTTGAAGAGAATCTGTTCTCTGTGTGAAATGGATTCTTTTCCATTTTACCCACACATAATGAGTAACGGCAGGGGGAATTTGTTCGGTTTTGTCTGCAAGTGGCTACTCCTGAACTACCTGACTTTCAGTATTTAACAGCAATATTCAGAGTATCCTTGGAGTCCAGCACATGCCATCTCTTACTGGGCAGCAATTTTGTTTGTTTTTAAAACTGCAGAAGAAAGATTGAGGGGCTTGTTTGTCTTCCAAATAGGTAACCCAGTGGCAAAAGCTAGTGCCAGTCACCTGTGACAGCTGTTGTGGACTTTTTATTTCGATTGGTGTAACTTTTGTGATTACTTATCAGTTTTAGTCTTATGCTTGGAGGCCTGCTAAGCATATCAACTGGTAATTTACAGTGCCCCTGGGAAGTGTCTGATTCAGCAGTATCTTAGGTACTCAGAATTAGTTTATTCAACCCTTAGAAGAATTGTGATGCTGCACGTACATCTTTTGCTATGGCAACATTGCCGTCTGATTGAACAACAGCATTGCTACATTACAGCGTGCCGTTCATATCTTAAAGCCTTGGAAAGTGTCAAAACTGCAGATGGACAGGGATGGAGGCTACCTCCCTGCTTTACAAGAGAAAAGTCTGACAGATCATAGCAGAAAATAGCTCCGATTTATTTTCAACACTGTTTTTGCCGCATTTTGATTTTGTGTCAGGGAAATGAAATGCAAAAATTTGAGTACATAGTAATATTTTTCTGTACTTCATAGAGAAGCCATCAGAGGATAATATTCTTGTCCATGTTGTTTTCATCACTCTTATGATTGCTTCATTTAATACTACATCTTTTCCAGCGCCTGTGTTGCTGCAGTGCCCCCCACTAACATCAGCATGTTGCAGTCACTGCTCCTTCAAAGACTACTGTTAATTGAAGCAATTTATTCTACCAGAGCTGAAGATGGCCTATTTATACTTTTGTATAATGAATATTAACAGGTTACATTTATCTTGTCATGTCCTGCCAGCTCCTTTTTCTCCTTCACGCGGATCTGCTGCCCCGTATATGCTTTGCACAGGCTCACACAGTAGAACACAGGTGTTTCTCTGTGTTACCTAACAGATCAGAGATGCTCACCAGCTATCACAGGATGGAAAGAGAAGCAATCCTGAATCGGTATCATTGCTCCTTCATTGACTTGCTGGCAAAATAGTATCTTATTCTGCCAATTAATGGGGCAGTATCTTATTTCAGCAAAAAGGTAATATTCATAATTTATGTCCTTCAATGTAATATTAAGGGTGATGTATAAGCAGTATAAAATATATAGTGCTGATCCATTCCCAAGGGGTATGAGAAGTCTTATACTATGTCAAAAAAATCTGTAGGGTTACAGAGAACTACTGCTTCAATTCTGCACGAAACTCCTCAGTCACCCTGCTGCAGAAAGCTACTGTATACATAGATGCATGTGCAAGAATATCTTAGCTTCCTTAATATTAGTAGTAAAAGCATAATGTCTCTAATCTTCATTTATGTCGTAGAGCTGTACTATATGTAAAATAGTTGGCTTTTAATAATATGGCCGTTACACTCAATTGAACTGAGCTTTGGCTAATGAAAAACATAAAGGAAACCACTTCCTCTCACATCCAATATACCTGACGTTCTCTGCAATGAAGTACCATAAAAATAGTGGAGCGAGATACTGCTGAGCTGTGCTAGGTAAGGTCAAAACTGTTGACTGCAGTGAACAGCAGAATTTGTAGAGCAAGAGCTGAATACTTTTACGCAGGCTTCTAGAGAAGGAAGAATATTCATGCTGAAATACGTCTACCAAAGCCTCTGTTCGTAGTCCTCTGTCCTCCTAAACCACCCCCTGGGTTAGGTTGTGGGTTAGGTGTCGTAGCTCTTCCCCTTTAGGTTTCCCTATTTATTATGTAGAAATTATTGTAAAAGACATGGAGAGAGAGAACCTACATCCTAGACTCTAATTACTCTCTGGATGATAGTGATTTAATACTGTAATTGATCTCACATGGCTAAAACATGTTTCTGATACTAATTTGCGTTTTGTTTTAATGTAATTTTTATCACTTTTCATTGGGTCTGATCCCTTTGAATTATTTTGAAACTTTTTTTTTGCAATTTGTATAAATTTTCTGCTTGTTATTTTGCAGCTCCTTGCTGAAGTACATTTTGTTTGCATAATTGGAGATTTGTGTTTTCTTAAATCTTAAATAAGGATTTCACGGGACTACCCATGTGATAGTGACTCAGATAACGCTGTTCTCCTCTCTTAATTGTGAGCCAGTTCCCTCACATGGTTTGAAGGGCATTATGCTACTTCAAGGGCAGTCTTCGCGTGGCATCTTAATCCCAGACATTTGCCATTTATCTCGCTGTGCTTCTCAGAAGAGCAGCGGTGTCTATCTGTTTCCTTAGATATGTCAGTTCAGGTCAATTGCTCTTTCCTACTCAAATCCCTCCTTCAGTGTTCTTGAACTTTCTTTATTTTCTATTCTGGGTCTATGCTCAATTAACTTTATATAAGTGTAACTCTCAGGATTCAATGATATTACGTATGTTTGCTAAGCTAAAGCACAATTTTAAGTGATTGTAGGCTGGGACCTTAAACTGCTCCTGTGCACTCTCTACATAGTTTCTCCCTGACTGAGTTCTAGGAATGGCTTCAGTGGTGGGGAATGGATTTTTCTGTTGGAGATGAAAATATTCGAGGTTTTCAAATATTCAGTAATTATCCCATTTGTCAAAAAGACTAAAACCTTTTGCCTGTGTGAATTATAATATGGCCCACTACTAGGCTTAAAGATGGTGATTAATCCACTGACCTGAGATGTGGCAAACTGATGAGATCCCAGGCTAAGCCTTCCACTCTGGGACTTGAATAAAATTGTTCCACATTTGAGAGAAGTATCCTAATCACCTTTGGCTGGGAGCCAGCAGCATGTGAAACACCAGTTCAATTCTGGTATCTCTGGTGAATTCAGGGACCACTGGGCTGTCAGGCTGTTCTTTGATTTCTTTCATACAGGCACTTTCTCATATCCTGGATGTGCCAATCCTTTCCCATGAAAATTTTTTTTTGTTTAGTAATCTCCAGACAAGCTCTGCTCTTTTATCTATTTCTCATTTCACAGTCTGCACTGGGAATGAATAAATGTTTCTAGGAAATGGTTTGTGTTTCATGCGAAAGGGTCTCTGTAGATTATTAGAAGTCAGCAGCTGTACTTCTGTTGTCTTGTATCTAGTTTTCCATTTCTTAGTCATCATTATCTTAGATATTCTGTTGCGTCTTTTCTCTTCTTGTACAAACTCACTCCTCCACCCCAGTAGTAGTTGTCCTGTTCTCCATTGATTTTCTTCCAGCATGCCTAAATCTTGTTCAGACAGATGCTAAACACAGTATTAGGGCTGTATATTCTTCTCAGCTGTGTTGTGACTGCTCTCCGTGCAGCCTAGGCCGTGAGACCTGTGGAGTCCAAAATCACAAAATCACACTGGTACTTTTGCAGCCAGACTCTATTACAAGCTCATCGTCCATTTGCAGCTTACTTTCACCATGCACAATTATTTTTGACATTAATTTATCTGTTTGTTTCATCAATTGAAGTATCTCTATTTCTCATTCTTTCTTTTCATAAATGTTTGTTTCTAGTTATGCAAGGTGCATGTTATTATTTCATGTCTGGGTTCCTACCACTCCCATTTATTTTTCTCCTTGTTCTAGTCTGACTGACTTACAGCACTTCCCAGTTTTGAGATATTTTTACATCTTAGACATTTTAATTTTAGTAATTTGCTATTTCCTGTTCCAAATCATTAAAAACAGCTATTAAGTAAATAAGATCTTAATACTGACTTGCTCTGAGCTACCTCAAAAATTCTCTCTTCCATCGTGATACATCATTCTTCATTGTTGCTTTGAAGCCAGTCTATAAACCATGTGATATTGTCCTTATTCAGGAATTGAATTCAAACTCTCCTAGGTGATGTTTCACAAGACCCTGTATGAAACAGAACTAAAATTCAGATACAAGTATATTGTCATCTGTGTTTCAGTTACCTATTAATTCTGCAGTACTATTGAAAAAGCAGTCAAGTTTGTCCAGAATGGCTTGTTTGTCATGAGGTCTTGTTGCCTAATGCTCACCTTCCTGTGATTCTCTAAAGATGTTTTATTATCATTTATAGAGCACCGTAAATTTGCAAAGCATTAATATTAAAATAAGCTGCATTCTTCTCCCTGAAGATCTCACGTTCCTAAAGGCCCGTTAAAGCAGCAACAGTCACATAAATATGCTTCACTGTCCTGCACAGCAAACCAGGGTCCTGTTGGACGAACAACAGTGGCATTGCAGCCATGGAAGAGTCAGCCCTTCCCTACTTCTCCATTTTTTTCTTACTTTATATTGGTTAGTCATTGCCTTTAAAGGCCTTAATATCTCAGGAGATGGATGATGTTGTTTGCTGAAGTATCGGGAATGGGAGAGAGCGGCTTTCCAAGACCTCCCTGCCCTTCTTTGAACCTTTACCATACAGGTGCAATCCTTGTGTTGCCCTATAATGGCAGACTGGGTGTTTTGGGCATTGAACAGGATGTGATAAAATCATGGCGCAGAAGGCTGAGAGCTTCTCTACCAATTAAGACTTGGTTCACAATCCTCTGCTTCATAGTTTTAATATGTTTTGGGAGTTCTCAGTGGCTCTATGACTATGGGTGCATAGGTATTCTAAACCCACTGCAGGTGTTTAGAAGCAAGCTACATCTTTAATACAAACAAATGCAAAATATCAGAATAGAGTAAACATCTGGACATAAATGACTTGCAGGTGATTCTCAAGCATTGGAACAGGCTGCCCAGAGAGGTGGGGGAGTCACCATCTCTGCAGGTCAAAAAACGTGTAGACGTGGCACTGGGGGACATGGTTTAGGAGGCCTGGGGGTGTTGGGTTGACGGTTGGACTTGGTGATCTTAGAGGCCTTTCCAACCTTTTTGATTCTATGAGTCTATTTCACTGCAAACAAGGTCGAGTTACTCTGGACCACAGATTATAGCTTAAATCAGTTCAGCTGGTGATCTTGCCCAGTATCTTGACTCTAACAATGACTATAAGCTTGTGCTTCAGAGTAGAAATGTTGGAACATTCCTAACAGTTATGTAGCTGTTACAGAAATATCAGAATTTGGATTTGCTTGCAAGTGTGAGAATGGAAGCCTTTATATTTTCCTAATCCTGTTTTATGTAACTATGGATTGTACAAATACACAGTCCAAAATGTTTTTTAAATTTTAAATGATCCCATATTTCAAATGAAAGTATTTTGATACCTTCAAGGCGACGCCAGTCATAAAAAGGGAAATGAAGTTTCAGGAAATCCTGTCAGATCCTTAAGAATGACACATAATCCAACGTGTGAATCCTACTAATACCTTGTTGTGAATGATATTAAATGACAGCAAATTCCCTAGATTACTGATATACAGCATTTGAAAAAGAATCCTGGGCTTAAATGTAGGTATTTTCTTTACTTATTATTTAAATAGAGTTCCGCTTATTCCTTAGAACTGCAACACAGGAGTGCCCAATTGGCTCCATTTATTTAATGGGCCATTGCCTTATTTCATATTTGTCTCCTGCAGACATCCATTTTCTTGTTTCCATTTTGTTTGTTTGGGTTTTTTTTTAATTATCATGTTTGCTTAAAATCTGCTTTTATAAAGTTAAATCTTTCAGTAAGTGTTTAGCCATATTGCAAGACTGGCGAAGGGAGTCAGAGGCCCCAACATGCCAAATATGCATATACATACACGGTACAAGGACATCATATTTGATATACTCTGTGTTGACTTCAAGTTTAAGAAACAAGTTGTCATCAAAGTGAAATCCATTTCAGTTCGACTTTAATCTAAAAGCATTATCAGATCATGAGTGGCATAGATTGATTAATTTAACTCCATGCACAGAACAGCTTTCATGTTCCGAGAACACATGCTCTGAGTTGATACAGCTGTCTCTGTCTCGCGGCATGAGAGCTGCCTGCCTCACACCCTCTCTTCCCTTTCTCCTCTGTTAGAAGTTCTTCAGGTTTCAAGGCAGGGGTTCCCAAATTTAATTTGTTTGGATAGTATAACCTTAGCTCCAAAGGAGTTACTAGACAAAAGTCTTCAGGTTTTGGTAAGATAGAATATGCATGCTCTGGATTAATTATAGCCCTTTCAAACATTAATATACATCTGCTGAAAAAGGTCTTGTTTTATTTCTTATGGGAATCCCATTTTCCCTGAAAAGTAGATCATGTTTAGGACAGCATCATACTTAAAATGGTGTTAGACAGCAGTGACATGCATTATTTGGACGGGAACTATTGCATAATAAACTATAATAATGTAGATGACCTTATTCACTGTTGTGATATAAACATTAAATATTCACTTTTTATGCTAATGTCAGTTTTCAACTGTATTTACTAGTAGTTTGGGATTGTTTTCATCTCCATCTCTTTGGGCCTGAGACAGACATTTGCCATAGTCCAGTGGTATGAGCATTCACAGCAGAGTTAGGAAAACTAAATTCAAGTTCCTGATTCAAGGAATAAGTAATTATTGTGCAGCAGAGCAGCATGAACATGCAGACCTTGCCGACAAACAGATGTATCACAAATAACTGGGTTCATCATCAGCTTCAGCTCCTAAGGGAAGTGGCATGCAGGGTACCAATCTAATTGATAAAGTTCACAGGAGGTAGTAAATCTTGCAAATCAGTGTTTAATGCATGCAGCCCTGATTTATTTGAGCAGAAGGATTGTCTGCCTCATTGTTCTGATGAGGGTCTTCACACTTCTGTGGAGTTGTTTCTAATATTCTCTGGTGTGAGTTTACCATGACATCTCAACATGATTCCCCCTGGGGAACTAATCACTCAACTAAGTGCTTGGCAGCCCGCAGCTGCATCACTAACAGAGTCATGAAACTCTTTTGTAGAATTTGGCTTCTAATTTGTCGATGGGAACTCAGGAACCCCAAAGTTACATTGACATCAAGTTTTCTTTGGAGGTCCTGACAGATATCAGTACCTTTCATAGCAAAATCCTGAACATCAGGTTCATGAGTCTTACTTGGGATGACATCCTGTACCATTTCACATTCCCAGGTTGTCTAGCCGTGTAATTGTTTTGCTTGTGTGTTGAGTAGGTGTGTTTGGAGTGGTACATTGCTTGTGGAGGTTGAAAACAAAGGTAAAATTGTGACTTTCTCTCTACAAGCTTTTTCTTGCAGTTCTGGCTGAAAATACAGTAAATATTGGTAAAGGTCAGAGGCATGTCTTGAGTCAGAATTTTCCAACAGATTACATTTTGTCTGAATTTCACAGTTTTTCTTTCTGGTTTGTCTTTATTGGATGATTGAGCTTCTGATGTTTGGCTAGAAGTATAGGATTCTCAGTAACATGGCTGTTTCAGAAAGAAGGTTTAAGTTGAAACACTTTATTAAAGTAGCTGTTTTCAAAACTTGAACTCCCATAACCCAGTAACTTTAGAATGAAAAAAAAACCCACCCAGACTGCCATTAAATATATGTTCCAGAGACCATTGATTTTTTAAAAACATCCTACTAGTGCTGATTCTGCAAGCAGTTGTTTGTTATAGTCAGATCTAAGAGCCCTTTATCTCCTATCAGCTGATGGCTGTGCTATAACCTTTGGCTTCAGACTTCTGGTAGAAACACGGTACATTTTGAAACTCTAACAGCCTTATCAAATAACAGCAGTGCTCATTGTGTTTAACAGTGCTGGAAATTAGTTTCTCGGGCACTGATCTTGACAGGTCAGCTGTCACAAATTGGTAGACATATCTGTAAATACGTCGGTCCTATAAACAAAATTCTGTCTGCAAGAAGTGGAAGTTAAAATTGGTACACTTCTGAACAAATGAAATGTTCTGAAGCACAAGGATGCACAGGAAAAAGCCCTTCTGGAAAAGGTTCTCCTCATGTTCCATTTATCAACTTTATCTGCATAGTCTGTGCCTCCGCAGAGAACACTATGGAGTTCAGTGCTGAAGTCAAATATGCTCCTCCTCCTTGCACCTACCCCTGCTATGTAAAAGAGGAATCTTTGTCTGTCTCTTTTTGAATAAAAGGAATAAATTTATGTTTTTACACTGGTAAGTTTCCAGCTCCTTTTAAGAGTTCTTAGTGTTAGTGCAGAATGCAAGGCACAGGGTATTTGAGAAGTCCAAGGCCTTGATATGAAATCAGATCAGGTTTTTGAAGGGAGAAGGAATTGAAATGTCAGACTTCCAGTGGTGAGGTAATAAATGAATGTGTTACATTTCACATTTTTTAATAAGTATTTAACCATCAACTGTAGATTGTGCAAGCCTTTTTGGCCGAAACCACCTATGTCTCTCTATCAAATACTTACTGCATAGGACAGCTCAAGAAAGCTCAGGTGGTAAACTTTCTTTACAGATTGGAGACACAATGTACACCGCATGCACCCATACTGGTCTTTGGAGGCTGTGGAAAAATATTGAATTATGTCATCTGACAAATTGGTCAATATTTTTTGGCAATAGCAAAAGCTAAGAAACATCTGGGCATACTTCAGAGCAAGCATCTACATTCAAATTAAAAAGATACCATGGCTATAGGTATCTACCCATGTTGCTGCAGACGCTTTTATGTGCTGAAGCGCATCTGTCACTCCAAACTGGCATCACAGGGGGGGAATTCTCAATCTGAGATATTTAGCTTTCAGGAGCATCATTAGAAAGCTGAGTATTATTCAGTCATTCTCCTCCTCTATCCTCCAGGGCAGCTGAATAAAAGTAGGTGTAGCTTAATTCTTTCCTCTTGTGTCTCAGCTTTGCAGATTTAGTGACTATAGAATAATTTTCATCAAGTGTGATAATTATGATGGCTGAATATTCACTGAACGTCCTGTTCTTTTCTAGTTCCCTGTTTATTAGTTTAGTCCAACAACATCAAAATAAATCTATACAGATCTTTCCCATCACATTTTATTTATGGGTTTGATTTTTGAGGCTTTAGGATAAAACTGAAGTCATAGAAATAAATCATGTAGGACATCTTGCCATAGGCATTTTCGGTGAAATAAGTTCTTTCCAAGAAGGTTTTGACTTGTTACATGAAAATTAGCTTCTGGCAGGAAGAAGCCACATTTCACAGATCTTGGACTATGTTTAATTTCTACAGGGCATGCCTTCAGCTAACAACACTGCTTCCACATATGTAAGCCTAGTATTGGTGTTTAAGAGTACAGCTGAAAAAAAAAAAGAAGGAAACAGTTTCTACATGATACTATTTATGACTCTTCTGAACAAAATGACACCATGGATTCTGTTTGAAGGCAAAAGGAGTGTCTGACTGCTGCTGAAGACCATCTTTAGTTTGAATAATCTAAAGGTCACTTAAGACTGACTTTTCTATTGAACCTATTCTATTGAATTTTACTGCATTCCTCTTCAGAAAATGCAGTAAAATTGATTTTTAAAGTGATACATTTAATTGAAAAATAAAAGATTTAGATGTAATATCCTGAAAACATGCATCCAGGTACATCTAGCAGATGCATGAAGTACTGGTAGATATATTTGATCATTAGGAGCCTGGAAACTTGAAAGGCTGTCATTGTTTTACTGATGAGGTAGAAGTAGGGCAAGAAGAGAAGAAAATAGGACTTAAGGTAGGATCTGAAGAAAGTCCAAGAGAGAAGAGGAGGCAGTTCAACACCGTAGAATCTGTGTCAAGAATTTATGACCATCAGTGAACAAGAATGTTATGCAGCAGGAAAAAAGGTCAGTCTCTGATAAGCAGTAGGGAATGATTTGAAAAGTAGAAAGGGATCTGAGCAGCGGGGATAATGTGGAATAGTAAGACCAGAGATAATCCTGAGGACTGTCAGGCAATATAAACTTACTGGCGAGAAAAGTTATATCAGAGTGATCTAAGTGAAATAATTTGACAAATACTACAGATAATAGAGGAGTTATGATGCAGGCATTGATGAAAACACATTCAGGCAAGGCACTTGTTTATGTGTGTCCTCTGAATCTCACTAGTTCTGATTCTGCATTTAAAACCACACATTTCTCTTATCCTCCCTGATTCAGTTCTGGATTTGGTCAAGCTACTGTTAAGTGTTTATGTAAATACTGAAAGATTTCTCTCTAATAGTCCTTCAGACTCACTGTGCTTTCTCTTGTAGTTGGCAACGTGGGACTCTGAGAAAGGGCTGAACGGTAGTCTGCAAGAACGACGGCTGGGCAATGACTTACAAGGACTGACACTCAAAGTGGTGACTGTCTTGGTATGATCCTATTTGAGTTCAGGAAACAAATGCTCAAAATAAAAAGAATCTGACTGAGTATTGGGGCACTTCCCTCAGTATTTTTCCCTATCATTTTCAGTTCTGTATTTCTGGATGATCAGTTACATAAGCAAGGAAGATAGATGATGGACTTTTATTATTTTGTCTGAAGCTGTGCACTGTCAGAGCTACAGAGCATTTGATGTTGTGCTTATGCTGTCTTTCTGCTTTGCAATTCCTATGGAGCATGGAGCCAGCACAGGGCCTGAGCGCACAGGGGTGCGTTCCAGATACTGCACTCTAACTTGGATATGCAGCTTCTAGCATTTCATGGCTTTTAAGATCAGATGGGCCAATTATGATAATCTAATCTTGGCTCTTGTACACTGCAGGCTGTAAAATTTAATCTAGTGTTTCCTCCATCAAGCTCATAAATTCCCATTGAGATAAACTATAGGTTTTAGAAAGGCATAGTCTTTAAAAAAAAAAAAAGTTGTTATGCTTTTGGGACTACTGTCTGTTAGTATCTGGAGTGGAGCTCCTAACAGCAAAGTGATAAATTGGGGCAAATGAGGGCTTGAATGCATTCTTGCCTAAAATATTGTAGTTTGCAGCTTGCAGAAAGTGGTGTGGTATCTTTCTGTGATTATTTCTCCTTTTCTGAATCATGGTACAAATAGGAAGTACTGCATAAGATCATTAAGGCACTCCTCCCAGCCCCCAGTTTTATTTCGTCTGGTGACAGGTGAGGCTATGTTGCAGCTTATGTGGGAGGTGAGCAGATCCCTTCAAAGGGAATGTCAGTACCAGGTTGCAAAGGTAGCCGACTACAATGCCTATGCCATCACCAGCCCGATGTTCCCCCACAGCAGAGCCCATGCCTGACAGAAAACGTAACAAAAAATGCTGCATTTCCTCAGTCCCAAAACATACTTCAATATAAAATACTGCAGAAGCCATTAACCATGAAGGTTATTATTTGAATTTTCAAAATTTTAAATATTCACAAAATGCAGCATTTTTAGCTCTTTTTTCAGTATGTCTCCTGGATGAAAGAATAATTATTGTCTGTAAAAGAGGCTTTTCTAAATCTGATATACTCTGAGATAGAAGGACAGTAGTAATGTTCCTGTCTAGGTCTTACATGCTGAACTTAACATCTAAGGTTAAGTGCCCTATTTACATGTCAATTAGAAGAGGCAGGTACTTCAAAGAGCAATTCATCTGGCAGACACCAGGGAGCTGCTAGAGGGGGCTGAATTGTTCTCTGGAGTATCTGCCTCTTCTCACGAACTCTGGAAAACCCAAGGACATGGACAGGAGTCAAGTGCTGAAGCGCTGGTGCCTGGTTGGGATGCCTCATAGTATCCCACCTGGCCTACGATTTTTGCCTCAGCAGGTTATTAGTGTCTCGAAATCTGTGCCAAGTTGCCCAAAATTAGCTCAGGAAACAACCTTTTGCCAAGAGAAGCAAACCAAAATACTTGTTTCAAGTGTCAGTTAAGATATTGTTCTGTTCTCAGGAAGAACCTTTTGTGATGGTGGCGGAGAACATACTTGGGCAACCAAAGCGATATAAGGGATTTTCCATTGATGTCCTGGATGCGCTTGCCAAGAATCTGGGCTTCAAGTATGAGATATATCAAGCTCCTGATGGCAAATATGGACAGCAGCTTCAAAACAGCTCCTGGAATGGCATGATTGGAGAACTCATTAATAAGGTACACCAAGAAGTAGCTGCATTAAAAAAAAAGAAAAAGAAAAAAAAAAAAGACTGTTCAGAGTAGAGTGTCAAAGATTTTTAAGTGGGTTGTTTAAATTCTCCCCTTCCTCCATTTCAAGTTACAAGAGAATTAATTAGGGAGAAAGCACCAGTACAGAACACTTCTGAGCTATGGGTGGTTTTAGTATGGTGTAAACTGCAATTTAAGACCCTGTACGCAGGATAAGAACTAGAGAGTCTGTTGTTCTATTTACTCCAAACTGTTCGCAACATAAAATATATCAGTGTAAATCTGTGTGTTTACATAGTTCTAAGAATAAGATAGGGCATGTGTGTGTGTATTAATTACTATAGAAAATAGAAGAAAAAATGTGTATTCTTTTTAAAATATTAATTACTATTAGTTTAAATTTTGTCATTATGTCTTTGCTACTTGTTCATAGTAATGACTTTATTTGGGTCCCTCTGTGGCAATGTGTTTGATAACGATCAGTTGTTTGACTCCAAAGCAGGAAAGTGACTGTAGTAATATACCATAAAGAAATGTTTTTAGAGGACTAGAACTTAAACTGATCTCAAGATTATTTGTTCATTTAAAACAGAGAGGACCAAATTTCTTTTCTTAATTACAGTCTTGCAAATCGGGAGTAAGTTAATTGAACTCCATTAAAGTAAATGGGGAAAGTCCGTAGCTTGGAATCTCCTGGAGAATGAAATTAGAGTGTGTTTTGTTCTGTTCTCTCTATCTGACATGGGACAAATGTTAATCAAGAAGGAGAATCAAAGGAATTAATATTCCACGTTGCTGCACTTTGTAGAAAAGGTTACTCTTCTGCAGTGGAGTTATTATTGAAAGTGAAAGCTTTCTCATTATCTAGTAAGTAGGCAGCTCGGTATCTGGTAAGTAGATGTTTAGGAAGAAATAGAAGCAATTAAAGCAATAGCAAGTGTGTGTATGATAATGGGATATTCTTGGTTGGTGCTAGGAAATATAAAGGATTTTTTACTTATTTTGCATTGACACAAGCTGTTTGAATTTCATTGATTTGAGATTGTGGTAAGAAATCCTGTTAAATTTCTTTCTTTGAAGTAAGAAAGTATCTATTATGGTCTTTTTAAATGTGTTGCTGCTACTAGATTTTCCGCCGACTCCAAAGGATTTCAAAGCAGACCTCCCTCACCTAATATTTGCTTCACTTTCCCAACAAAAAGTAGAGAGGAAACAAAAAGTTCATTCTATATTTTGAAGAGAACTCTTTGTATTAAGACGGAAAAACATTCAAAATGTAATTGCAGCTCTTTAAATGCTTTGGGAATCTTATTTATTAACTCCTGTTTTATCTTTCTTTGAGTTTGCATGCTCTTTAAGGACAACCTACATGTACAACCTACGCACTTTAAATGTTGAGGTCAAAGCAGTTTCAGGAGCTAAGCTGCCTTTGGTGCATTCTTCCAGTTACTAGTTTTTGCAATCGCTTTATTAATTGTAAAAATCAAACAAAATCCTCCCGTCAGTTATCATATGAAATCCCTTCATGAATATGGACAGCTGGCAATTCTGCAGGGAGAACGACAAACATTAGCTCTTCGCACCTTGCTATCAAATACATAAGCTAAATAGATGGTGTTTCTCTCTTATTGCTGGCAGTGCACCAGGTTAGTATGGTCTGGAGTTTTAGGCCACCTTTGGAAAACAAGTGAGGGATGAAGGTTAAATAAATTGCTCTCATTCCACGGAGGAGTCAGGGTGATGCTTTTTGTTCTAAACACTTTGACAGGTTATGTTTCACTATTTTGCTTTAGACCAGTGCAATTAATTAGGATTCAAATGATGAAACTGATTCTGGTTTTATTTTTAGACCATTTATTTTAATTTGTCTGAATGTGTTAAATTATAGAAAGAAATGCATGGAGTTACTTGGTTCTTAAAAAGCTTCTCCTTAAGGCTCATGCTGGCAGGATTCGTGGTGAAAGGAAGAGATCTGATCTGTTGCGTTTGTCTCGCAGAGAGCAGACCTAGCCATCTCAGCCATCACTATAACACCAGAACGAGAGAGCGTTGTGGACTTCAGCAAGCGGTACATGGACTATTCTGTGGGGATCTTAATCAAAAAGCCCGAAGAAAAAATCAACATCTTCTCCCTCTTTGCTCCTTTCGACTTTGCGGTGTGGGCTTGCATCGCCGCAGCCATCCCTATAGTTGGTGTCTTGATATTTGTCTTGAACCGCATCCAGGCAGTGAGGGCGCAGAACGCTTCCCAGCCGAGTCCTTCTGCTTCCTCCACCCTCCACAGTGCCATCTGGGTCGTGTACGGCGCCTTTGTTCAGCAAGGTACTTGCTCTCTTATACACACCGCTGCTGCAGGTCCAGAATTGTTCTGCCTTGGGTAAAGCAGGTCAGGACCTGTTAGTCTTGGCGAGAACGGTCTAAAGATGAAGTAGAAGGCTATTACGGGGAGGTAATATGTTTTATTAGCCCAGCTGATGAAAAGTGGGAAGAGGTAGGTAAGTTTGGGTGGTTATGTTCTGCTTTTCTCTCTCTCTGTGAGTCCAGAAAAAGCACTCCGTGCAGGCTGTTCCACTTTGGGAAAATTATCATGTGATAAATAAACTACAGAGGCTGCTTGGTGCAGGATTACACCACTTCTCCACTCTGAAACTGGCACCTTTTCTAATTGTGTCAATTTAATGTTAGAAAATTATATGTTTTTGAAGTAATGTGAGACAGTTTATGTTTTGGTTCTTTGAACCGAATAGGAAAATGGTTTGTAGTCATGTAACTAACTTTACTCTCAGGAACCTCTAAGCATAGGACTAATCCTCTTGAATTCAGTAGGATTTCTACCATTAACAAAGTTACTTTTGTAAATAATTGTTTGCAAAATCCGCCCACACAGTTTTTGTCCCGTACCTATAATGTTAGCGCTTATCTTGGAAGGCAGGTTTTGTCGAATGCTAACATATAGGTATGTTGCTAACATTTTTTTACATTTTTTTTTCATTATGGTTACAAGCTTATAAAGCTTCAGCTGGAAAATCCTTATTATTACTATGAAACTTAATCCCTCATCTCATTAAGGTGGCATCCCCGATGTGTTTAAGTACAGTAAGATATAATCAGCACAAGCATATGCTGAAGTGACTAGCGCCAGCTGTATGGTAAGGTTTGGTCTCCAAAAATGTTCAAGCACAATTGTACTTGAAGCCTGCTAGAAAGAAATCTTCATGTTGTTTGAAATGTCGTAAAGAGTAATAAGTAATGACACTAATGCTTCCGTCTTTGCAAATTTAAATACAGCACAGACAGTGCACAAACCATTAGATGCTTTTGCGGTTTTTTCCCAAATCTGAACCGGTCATTGAAAACAGAATATTACTATATTCTGAACACCAATTATTTAATTCCTGCATAATGGTTGTGCTTCACCATTAAACTTTCCTTATTTAAAATATTTTTCATGTTCTGTAGATTTGATCCTCAATAATTCCTAAGGGAAATACTTTGAAAAATGATTGTCTAGAAGAGTATCCAGGGCAAGAGGTTGACTGGAGAAAATATAAATTATCAGTCTTAAAGGAAGCAGTGCTTTGCTCACAGTGCAAGGGCAGTCTGGAGGGGAAGCAGAAACGCAGAGGGGTAGCTCCAACAAAAAGTTTAACAAAGCAGGGCACGCAGAGGCTGATCATAAATGGAAGCTTCCGAGACCCTCATTTTCTCTGTTTATTTGTAGGGGGCGAATCTACTGTCAATTCTGTGGCGATGCGCATTGTAATGGGAAGCTGGTGGCTCTTCACCCTTATCGTGTGCTCTTCCTACACAGCAAACTTAGCAGCATTTCTCACGGTATCAAGAATGGATAATCCTATCAGGTAAGAGCCTCTTCTTAACATGAAGCTGGAAACCTGGATTTCACAGAAAGGTATTATCCGTTTGAGCACTCATTCTTGCAAGAAGGAAATAACTCTGTAATAAAATACTCTGCTTATTTGCAGTGGCTGCTTTTCTCTTCTCAGTCCCCCTTCTCCTTCACTCCTACAACCCCCAAGCATTTTTGACAGGTGCATGCAGGGGACAATGGCACTTTAATCGCATATTTTTCCAGAAGAGATGTTTTTCATGTTTATATGTATTTTGCTTAACTACAGCTCTCACTGCTTCAGCTTTATTGCCATTTATTTCTTTGCTGAACATCAAGGGAGCTGTCACCCCTAGGGAACTATATAACATTTCACTTCTCACCTTCAATGGGTAACTTTTTGTTCTCAATATTTTGATATACATTGTTTTCTGCATGTAAGGTAATATAGGTAACCTTTTAAAATATAAATGGCCAAAATATAAATGGCCAGATTCAGTGGCATTATTTGCAGAAAAAGCTTCTTCTCAAGGAGGAAAAGATAACCAAACCTGACTCCAGGATAATAGATGTAATATAGCAGTAGCTTTATTAAATTTATGTACAATTCTCTACAGTTGTGTTGGCATTATTATGATGATATATTACAGCTTCTGTAACAAACCCAATTTATCTTGCACCTTTGACTTCTTTCCCCTGCTGTTTGCCTACTAATCCATACCCAATGAGTATATTTTCAATACACCAGTCCTCTGAGCAGCTCCAGAGAGCTGCTGGTTGTTTAGTGGCAATTTGTGTGTGTGTGTGTGTGTAATTTGTTTTTCTTCAGAAAATTTAAAGGCTAAAGAATGTTTTCGATTTTTGTCTCAAAACATGGACAAAATTTCCAACTTCACACAGTCATGGAGTACTGGGAGGGCTGTTGTTCTTCCGTGGTTAGTGTCGACAGGACTAGAGCCTGGTATCTCATGTCTGGTCTGATGGGGATGGAGTGGAGAGGTGGCCAGAGGATAGGGAGTGCAACATGGGATTTCCTCCTAGAAAATGCTGAGCTAAGGATTTAAGGTGCTAGAGAGCAACACAGTTACTCTGTTGGTCTCACCTGGGGTTGCACTGGGAAAACTGGGACCGTAATCTTTCTGCTTGGCTCCTGAAACAGGCATTGGCACTTAGGTGAGGCTGGCAATTAAAAAGCTCCTTTTGCCTTCTCTGTGGTATCTGCACAGAATGACACAAGTGAGTGTGTTCCTCATAAACATGACTTTAACAGTATTTCCAATTTTTAACTTGCCATTGTGTACTTTCAGGTAATGTAATGCTTTGTATGGATATAGAGTTATAATAATAATAATGATAATTAATAAAACCAGCCCCAAACCATAAAAAGTTTTGGTTTTAAATTAGTTTTCTGTTAGTTTGGCCAAAATAGGCAGGGTTTAACAGTTCATAGAAATGAGAACTGCAAGTACTTTCTGGAAATAACATGAAAAACTAAACAGAATAAAACTACCCCAGAGTTTCTGTGAGGCCTGGCTGTAATGGGAATAAGTCAAGCTCAATAAATAAATTGATCTTGAAACCGGAAACAGAAATAGTTATCTGGAAAGTTTGAATAATGATCTTCTCAAAAATTTCTGAAAGTTCTAGTTCCTTCATGGCAGAAGGAATTGCCTGTTTGGTCTAGCAGCACCTCCCAAAACTCAGCAAAGTTCAGGACAAAAGTTGGGGTGAATTGCAGTGAGGAATTTGCGGAAAGCGACACAGGTTTAGGAGCAGAACTATGAATTATTAGAGGAGGCCTTTGAGGCTGAGTTATTACAACATTTACAAGGGGTTTTGATTCCCCTTCTTATTAAAATGAAAGGACATTTCTAAGAATATTGAGGGAGGGGGATCAGATTTTTGGAAAAAGGAGCTGCTTGGCGTTGTTTTGGGACTTTAGAACCCAGGTGCCACTTTTCAGGTTCCCGATATCACACCCCTTTGTACAAGGTGAGGATACAGAAGGAAGAAAGCACTCTACCGTGATAGGCAAACACCAGCAGAGGAATTCAGGTGGCAAACCACAAAAGTCCAAAGTAATTTAAGTTGCCATAAGGTTCAGTACCTGTGCTCCAGCTACTTGGGTATAAGGGCAGACATCTCTATTAGGTGTTGTCAGACACAACGTGGATTATTCATATTGTCTGGGGTCCCTCAGGTGGTCCCAGCTGCTTCATCTAAGGCACCCAAATCATCCCCCAAATAATCTGAAATGGTAGCTGTCAGAAAACTCTTTGATTTGATCACTGGTTGGCATAACTGAGCCAGTTAAAGGACTTGCTCTTCTTGGCTTGCCTATGGCTATTTTATGAAGTTTGTAGATCCTGCTAGTCAGAGAGAGATCTGGACTAAACTCTAATCAAAAATTCTTAGTGCCTTAGGAGAGGGAGGATGGGGTAAAGAAATAGGTTCTCCAGAAACTCTGTTGAGCCTTCACCCATTTCTAAGTTATGATGAAGATATTTTCATGTCTCCACTCATTAGGAGAAACTTCTTACAAATATTTTTCCTGAGAAAGTAAATTACTGCCTTACATGAATGTATTGTGGCCTGGTGTCTCAGCTCCCAGTACTACTTAGCTTCAGCATCATATGAAGTGGAGTGACTATTTTTGCCTTTCTAAATTTGCCACTCAGCTTGCCTGCATTATATCTTTCATGGACCCAGAAAGGAATACTTACTTGAAATCCAGTTTTCCCACCCAAAGAGGCACAATGAGTTATAGCTGAAAATTTGCTCACCAAATCCATCTGTGTATACTTCCATTGTTAAGAAACCAACCCCCCATGCCCTCAGTAAATGTGTGCTGTTATCCTTCCCTCCACAGGAAAGTCCTCTGGTGTTCAGTACTGCTGCTGCTAAATTGCCAGCAGGAGAGAAAATAGTATTATGGTGCTGCAGTAGCTGCAACATAGTTAAGATTTTCATTACAAGACTGATTTTCTTCCCAAGCCTCCTCCAAAATGCCTAATAAAAGTTGTTTCAGCATCAAATTTGGCATGTGTGGTCTGTGACTAGCAGAACTGGAGTATGTTTGATTGAATAACTAGGTGTCAATCAACCCAGTGATCCTTACCTCCACAATTTCACTGCAAAACAAGTGTGTCATAGAAATCATAAATGATATTTATTAGAAGGGGCTTGGTGAGACGTTCACTGAAGCAAACCTGAACTGCTGGAAGGCAGATTTTCAGAATTAGCATGTCAGATGAAAGCCTGCAAATGAGGGAGTAATTTTTCAAAAATCTGGTATTGCCAAATCTCACAACACTTTTCCACCCTTCTGTGAGTTTCAGGCACTGCCTGTGGCTCACAGAAAGCTGAAATACCCAGGGTAGGAGGCACAGCAGACAGCAGCTTTGATATGCTGCCTGTATTTCTGTATTTATTTCCTGACAGAGACTTCCTAAATCCCAAAGGAGTTCCCAAGTGCTGTGCTGTCCAGGTGCCCAGATCCCATGTAAAAAACTGTGCCCATCTTGGAAAGAACTTGGATTTTCTCAGACCTTCAAGGGCTTCATCACAAGCATGATAAGGGGAGAGGCACTGGCCCTCTGGTCTGGCATGGCTGCGCGTGCTGCCTTGCTCCCTGTGTGTCCAGTGTGCCCATCACTCATCCTGCTGCAACAGGGCGCTGGGGAGGGTCACAACAGGGAGTTTGAGACCCACATCAAAACCTTCAGGAGATCAAGGATAGCAGAAAATAGTGTGAACCCTCCATTTTCCAGTTGCTAGCAGCTGGTGCTTCTGCACCCCTTTGCTCTTTTAATGCTGCTTCTCTGAGCCCTCTGTCTAAATTACCGCTTGTGCTCTTCTCATCCTCTTTCTGCGCCAACCTCGCAACAAGGGAACAAAAGCAATGTAGTGGTTACCTCAGGGTTTCTGTGTCCGTGGGGATTCACAGGCAGGGCAGTGAACCATCAAGCGGATTTCCCAACCGCACGTGGGCAGAGGAGCGAGATGCTACCTGGTTCCAAAAGAGAAGGCATTTTTGGTGAGTGTGCTGGAGGTAACCACTCTGGAGCTCAGGCTGGGAGGCCGTGATCCATGTTCTAACTTTGTCAATAAGCAATTCTTAATTTTTGTTTTCAAATAGAAATCCAGGTAATGTTTAGAGTCTGTGCTACTCCTTGACAAACTTGTTTAAACCCAAAGGATTTGCATTTATTATTCTAGTATCTGCCTTCAGAATTGTACGCAGCTGAGAATTCTTCTGATGGGTCAGTCTGCCAAGTAAGGAATGAATCGTTACATGAGAGTTTGTTCTTTCTTTTGTCTTATTACATTTTCAAACAGCCCTTGGATCTGCTGTCTGACCTTTCATTTGTAATTATGAGTTTAATTAGCAGTGACTTAACTTCCAGCTTCATTTCTTGTTAACAAGCAGACTACATGCAGTTCAGTAGCTGCACAGATATTCTGAAGCTTAGGATTAGGAGAGCTTGTCTGACAAGAGGTTAAGAAGCATGCAGGAAAAATAGAACATTAAAAAAAAAAAGTAGGCTATTTGCAAATTCAAGAGAGTTTAAGATTTTATCAAATTGATCCTTAACATTTGCACATGCTGTGGATGTTTTCACAGAATCACAGACTCACAGACTGGCAGGGGTTGGCAGGGCCCTCTGGAGCTCACCCCGTCCCACCCCCTGCGTGAGCAGGCACACCCAGAGCAGGGGCACAGGGCCGCGTCCAGGCGGGGGGTGAATGTCTCCAGGGAAGGGACTCCAGAACTTCCCATGTTCCAACTTGTGCCTGTTGCCCCTTGGCCTGTCGTTGGGCACCACTGAAAAGAGTCTGGCCCCATCCTTCTGACACCCGCCCTTCAGATATTTATAGGTATTTATGAGATCCCCCCTCAGTCTTCTCTTCTCCAGGCTGAACAAGCCCAGGTCTCTCCGTAAGGGAGGTGCTCCAGTCCCCTGATCATCTTCATAGCTCTCTGCTGAAATTGCTCAGGGAAAAGCATCTGTATGAATGCACTCAAGGGCTGTGTACGAACACATTATACCTGCTTTTGAGTTCACAGCTGTTGTTTCATGACTTGGGATTTCCTTATTTGTATTTTAATGCCCAAATTTCTTGTGTTTTGCTGACAGCTGAAGATTTACTGCAGCTTAGTTGGCGTGATAGTCTGGCATTTGAAGACTAGGGTGCAAGTTCTTTTTCTACCACAAGCTTTGTTTGATCTTGGCAAGCTTAGCCTCCTCTCTGTCTCAGTTCCCTTTCTGTACAACGGAGTAACAATTTTTTCATATCTTCTATGTCACGTTGTCAGTTTAGCTGCTTTAAAGATGATGGCCAGAAATGACCATATTATAATAGCTCTGCAGGTATCAAAAAAGGTAGGTTTTCTGGGTTGCATATAAAGCAGAAACAATCTCAAAATATTTTAAAAGAAAATGAGGAAAGTATTTTGAAGATGCCAGCTAGAGGGAAATGAACAAAGGTTTCATCTGCTGTAGTTAAGTAGATTTGATAGGGTTGGTAGTAAGAACCTCACAGAAATCCCTCTGTATTTGCAGTGATTTTGCCTAGAAATTCCTTGTGTTTGAAAACAGCTTTCCTGTTGTTAATATCATACGTGGCTTTCTAAATATTTCATTAGATTTTCTTTTGTTATGTTCAATTTATACTATGTTTTGCAGTGTCCGTGCCGCACCTCGGGCACGTCGGCAGGAGGTACGTATGAATGAGCATGATAAAAAATAATTATTGTGATTATTATTTAAGGCCCGTGAGCAAAAACTTCAATCATTAAATAACTAGATTAGGTTTATCCATAAAAGTGACGGCTAAAAAAGTGTGTAAGAAAGACGCAAGTGAATGAGCAAGGACGAGAACTCAAAACTTCTTTCTTTCCAGAACACTCCCTGTTTAGACCACATGGAAGAATTGTCATGGGCAACGCTGTGCAAGCTGTGCAGCATGGCAGCAGCGCTCACGGGCAGAGCTTGCCAGGCATTTGCCTTCAGGCACTGCTCAGGAGAAGGCACTCTGTGGTTGCCAGTGCTAGAACCCCCATTGACTGTCTTTTCATTTCACTTTCATTGATGGTGTTGCCCAGTGGGTGCTTTGTGGAAACGCAGGGTTTCACGAAGTCTGGAGCCTTTTAAAAAGCTTTCTGAATGTTGGCATATGCCATTCAACTGCAGTTTAAAATGGATCTTAATTACTCCTGTAATTGAGCAAGCAGGCAAGCATATAAGTACAAATATTTCCCAGTGACATTTTTCTGGGAAAAATAAGAATGCACAGCTGAAAACCACGCTTGCACTCCACCTCTCCAGTTGCCATTATAAAACTGTGGCATATGTTGGAGATCAGTGGAGAACCAAGAGATTTGTGATTCCACGCCCTCTTCAGCTCTACTTTTACAGCACCTATATCATAGTATCTCTTAATTTGTTCTTGCTATTGGGAAGTTCTGTGACTTATGTTGGTTGAGGCTTTAACATTCAGACGCACGTACAGTTTAGAGAAGAAAATGATTTGTATATGACATTAGCAAAATCTACCATCTGTGCAGGTAATAAAATGATTTTGTTATTATTTTTTTCTTTTGCCTTAGAAAGGTGAAAATCTAGCAAGAGGAACAACTCTCATGAGAGCCCATCAAAATGTATGTGCATTGGCTCAGATCTGAGAATGGATACACAGCCTCTTCTCAGCTCAGACTGAGTCGCCTTTCAAGTCAGATTTTCTCAAGTTAATATAGGTTGTTCGCTGGCTACCCATCGAGTAGAGTAGCTGTATGCTTTCTGCATACATTAAATCTCACTGGCCCCTGACTTCAACCTTCTTTGTTGTAGTATGCGGTTTCTCTTTATTACAAGGATAGTACCTATGGCTTTTTTGTTGGAGTTTATTTTCTGTTTGACTTCTAAGGGACAAAAAATACAAAATGCAGTAACAACAGAAGACTTTTTCCAAATAGGATATTTATATGTCTATTGTTTTTTTCTAAAGAAGCTGATTTAATGTCTTTTATGAACTGATAATGAAATGCAATATAACAGGATATTAAAAAGGCAAAATAATGATTACGACAGCAATTCAAACAGAGGTGGTGTTAAAGCTTCAGACACCTAACTGTAAAGAATACCTCAGCCCACCGTTTTTTAAGGACAAAAACAGGAGTAAGAAGAAAAACTTCATGGTGAATTCTATTTTGGAAATGGATTCTGAGTGCAGAATAACCATTAAAGCAGGTTGGCCACGTACTTGAGTATTTGAGTTTTGCTTCTACAAAAGCACTGATATTTTTTTCCACTATATCAGGCAGATAATTACTTGACCTATGATTGAAAATCACGTAACTGTTTTTTGAATGTTAATATACTAGTCCAAGTGTTTGCCTGCTGGCCAAGCCTGCTATTCTTTTGGACAGGCAGATATTGTTACACGTCCCTATAGTACATATCTTTGTTAGAAGAGTATTTAAACAAAGAAATTCAAAGTGGGATGCTAGGTAGAACCTGAAAAAAATATAAGTATCTTCATGACACTTGCTAGTGAAACAGCTGCCTGGAAAACATCTGTAAAATTACTTAAATTTTATACTATTTAACTGTGCTGGTCAGACGCATTAGTGTAACAGTGGGCCCTATCATAAAAGCCACGCAGGCTGTTCTGTCATAGGGTAATATAGTGCATATTTCTGCCTAGGATTCCAAATCAGCCGATGGTCTCCCTGAAAGCAACCCTGCAGTCAGAACAAGCAAGCAAATTGCATCTGCAAAACTACCAATAATTAGTAAGCACTTTATTACAGTAAGTTACTCCCTGGAAACAATGAGATGAAGTTGAAAGTAGGTATGCCGAAGGGAAAGCTGTACCTGTTTGCTTACTTGGTGTCAGGCCAGACAGGACATACATGAGCTTCCAACTCTGTTAAGCTGTTGCATGTTTTGGAAAATGCTTGATTTGCTCATGTTTAAAAAAAAAAACAAAGAAAGAAAAAAAAGTCTTCTTATCTTGCACAATTCCTCACCAACATCTCCATGTGAACAGCGGCCCTGTCATTCCATACCATGGTTGCTCAGCACCAGAATTTCCCACCCTCCTGGCAGCAAAGGTAATTCTCCCACATTGTGTTTGTTGCCATATATTCAATGTCAGCAGGATGACTGTGAGTATAAGGAACATGCACTGAATTGTTTATTTCTTTAAATTATTTGGGAGGGAGGGAGGAGAGGGGAAAGAAGGGAAGTTGCCAGCAGGAGCAGGGGAAAAATGCTTGCCCAGCCACCCTCCCAAAGCAGTGGCTGGTTGTTAACCCTGACCAGCATCACTGTGCTAAGGACAGTCCCGTGCTCAGATGACCCACCTTTCACATTATAAGGTTTGAATTAATAGCCTGCAATAAAAAGTAAAGATCATACCTCCTATAGCCTAAAAGTTCAATTCATACAACCAATCCAAAAGCGAAGTTCAGCAGCCATTCTTTCAGGGACTCGGATTGAGCACGCCTATGCTGCGGGTTGCGAGGTTAAGAGTTTCGGTTTCGGCAAGCTCACTGCACTGTCGTCTGTTTCGTGTTGTGCTGATGAAACCAGCCATAAATTAAGAAACCAGACTTTGTGTGGGGTAGCTGGGGTACAGGCGCATGTCTCTTTGCCAGCTCTGCTGTGGACACAGGAACTTCAGTCGAGGGATGAACCAGCCAGCTTTGTCCAGTAACATCTTAAATCATGTAAGTTAGATTCATTGGTGATGTGAGGAGGATTTATTTTTGATTCTCTGATTTTTTTGCTCTCATGCATTTGTAGTATGTGTGCATATTTAGGCAAAAGGTTGCGCTTCTCTTTTATAATCACTTGGGAAAAAAAATGCTTTTGGTTTTCCAGGTCCTGAAAGAGCTCTTGCTGATGTTATAACCACTTCTTATATATTTTTCTTATAATGCCTCGTGTTAAGATAGTCTGCATCTCTGTCTGTGATATGGTCTTTTTCAGGAGCCAGCCCTCAGAATAGTGAGCTTCATCATCTTGCAAACGCTTTTAATCAGGTTACTTTTCTCTTTGACATTTTCATTCAATTCTAAAATAGCCATTCCCCTTATAAATGTCTCCATGATAGAAGATCATTCTTTCTCTCACCTTAAACTCTTAACACCTTAAATGATATATAGGATCGTTTTTCACCTTCCGAAATAAAAGTTGTTCCAATGCATTTTAAAATGTTTATAGACCATCTTGCAATGCGGTGGAAAACTCTAAACTTTCCATGTAAAGAAAAGGTTTTAAAAATTGAGTATCCTCATAAAGAGATTTACAAACTATCCTTGATGATGTAAAACGAAAAGAAAAAAAAACACCAGCAAAACACACTGGAGCTGGGGGTTAGTTTCCAGGGAAACTAAGATGCTACTGTGTCTTACCATGACTGCTCTCCTATCAGTTTTCAGTTCCTGTGTTGCAAAAGATTTTTCTAGAGGGAAAGAAAACTTTTCTGGAAATAATACTGCGTTGCTAAGGAAAGGATTGCCTATGTTTTTTCCACTTCCTGGGCTCATCTGCCTTACTGAGCAATGTTCTTTTCTTCTGCACACGTGCCCCCATATAATATAATACAGGAGCATTTCCAGACTCATCTGGAGATGGAGGAGAGAATGGTGTTGCCTTAGAAAAGCTATTTTGATACAGCTGTCAAAGTTCCATTAAAAGAAATGTAATCACATGCACTAAAGTTGTTTTGCCTTCTAAACCATTAAAACCAGCCTAGGAGAATAAGCCACTGATTTAATTTAATTGATTTATGAATAATCATATCTATCAAAAAAAGAAGAGAACACCATCAGTCAGAATGGGGTGGATGCTAACCACTACATTTCTTTCATATGGCAGTAATGCAATTTCCAAGCTCATATTTCAAGATATGTAATTAGGCTACCCAGTAAACTAATTAATCTCAATATAAGGAACAGCTAGTTGGTTTTGATGCGGTGCTGTCAGTGTTTCTAGCATGAGGTTCAGCACGCGGGCGAGGCTGGTGTTCAGGGCGAGGTCTCTGTTTCTGTTTGCCTCATTGCGCGTCAGGATGAGGCGGGAAGCACACCATACACCAAGTGCTGGCAATCTGCGTCCTCGGAGAAACAGGCAAGTGGGCCTCCAGACTTTAAAATATGCATATGTAATGTATGCACTTTAGACATCAATAATAACTGATGAACGCTATATGTGCTTTCAGTATTAATGAAGAGCCCTACGTTTTGATTTCCCAGGAGCGCCCAACACATGTTCTAGCAATCAAGATGCCTCTTCAGAGCCCTTCTGTTTTCTTCTCTTCTTTCTGTCAACATCGTACCTTCTGCTTTACTCCCTGTGCTAAGGGAAGGGTGTGAAGCTGTTTTCCAGCATCAGTTTGTACCTCTGACAGATCTGAGCTGTGTGAATTCATCCGGCCCCTCCACCCTGGCGAGGGCACTGCTGACACCGGTGCAGGCAGCAGCCCAGAGCTTCCTACACCGAGATCCTCATTCTTGCAGTGCGCGACAGCTCCTGATAAATCAAAAATTAATAAAGAGTTGAGTAGGACCTTATCCCACACTGGGATTTTATGGACTTTAATGGAACTACCCACAGTTATAATGACATCCGAACAGTCATGGTATAAAGTACCACTCGCCCTGAGTAAGGACTTTATAAGCCAGCACCGAGATGCCAAGCTTATCCGTTCCCTACTCTGTTTAATTAAAAAGCTACTCTTTGTCACCCAAGTGCAAAACAGAATGGCAGTGGTATCAGTACACTCAACACCAGTTGAGAAGGAAGAAAGCAACTTCTTCCCTCTCAATCTTAATCATTAATCTTCATTAGGATTTTTAGCTTCCGAATCTGAGTGGTAGGAGACATCAGCATAGCAAACCATTTAAAGTGCATCTGCATAAATAATAGAGGTAGTTTGTTATTTTCATTATAGGTGAAAGCGTGTGTCAGTCGCCAGATGTGTTTGATTCAGACAATATGATTTTCATGCCAGCTTTATGATATGTTTGATTTAGATGAAGTGACTAAAAGCTGCTGTTGGGACTGACTTGCCGTTAAACACCAGCTGCAGTTTTTCTTTTAATTAATAGTGTAAGGAGTAGAATACCTTGTTTTAATTAACATGTTAACCCTTCAGGGTACTCGGAGGAAGGTCACAATGGCAAAATAGTTTAAAAGTAAAGCAAGAAAATATTCAAAGGTAGTCCAAATGATGTATTTCTTTTCCCAAAACCTGCTACAAGCTCTTGGGATGTTCTCACCTTTTCTTCTTTTCATTTTAATTTCCTCCTCCCTCTTGAATGGAATATGGAGTGTGGATAAAGGACCTAGGCTAACCCAGATTTTTTAGCAGGAGGGATCGTTCGGGATTTGCAGGATGAGCAGCAATTGCTCAGAGCTGCTCAGAATCCCTTTCCAGGCTTTTAGCTGAATCTGCAACACCTTACAGACGTGCTGTTCTGCCAAAAGTTTCCTTGATCCGTTCCGAAAATCTGCCCTGTCATGTAGTAGTTTAAATGTGGATCTGAGCATATAAACCAAAGCTCCAGCTTTTGAAAACATGGGCTTGCATCTTAAAAAAACCTCTAATGTGATTGCTCTGAATGTATCTTTGTTAGTCTACTTCTTTCCATTGTTAAATTGCAAACATGGTGGCCAAGCTGGGAAATATCTCAAGGGTATTAATCTGTTAGAAACCTGGAAAAATGGGGTGGCGAAGAGGGATCCTGCAAACGCCCCTTGTAAATATAAAGGAAAAACTGCCTTCTGACTCCGTTCCTTCAATTAGATATTAGATAAACTCATATGCAGTCATAAATGCCCAGCCATGAAAGAAACTTCATCCAGAGATCAAACTGGTGGGTGCCAGTGGATCCAGCTTTGAGATGCAAATTCTCGGACACTAGCTGCCATCACTACCACTATAAATGGAGTTATTTATTATGCTATTGATTGTTTTAAAAAACATTTTCAAGCGAAATAATCATAACTTCTACTGTGAGGGCCATCATGGTTTCTTTCCCATATGATAACAATGCAGAAAATAGAGAACATCCAGAAAGAAAAAATTTATTAATAAGCAATCAAAATACCCCCTAGTTAATGGAAAAATCAACAATCTAAGTGACGTTTGCTCTTGTTGCCTGGAGGAGGTTTGGAGAAGAGGAGGGTTGGAAGTATAGTTAGAAACATTGGACTGGCAATCAGGAGTTGTTTAGCTTATTTCTAGCTATTTAACAGCTTGCTTTATGCACGGTGCTGGAGCAGAGCCAGTGTCAGCTGCAGGCAAAATGAACTTCTGCGATCCAGCGACAAGTCAAGTCACACTCACGCGGATCACTGCAGATGACTGGAGTTGCTGAGGTGGTCCTGAGGGCATCGTTTAGAAATAGCAATGGATAGGAATAACCAGAGGTCTAATTTTGTTTACAGAAGAACCTGTTTTACTGGTGATGATGAGAACCCAGTTTGATTTTTTGGATCCAAAGTTGAGTCTCACAGCCAGAAAAACTATTAAGCCTTTGTCCTCTTTTTTTTTTTTTTTTTCTTAAATGGGCATGTTTCCTAAATAAACCACTGGAAGAAATTACAAAGGTCGGTCAGCAATGGGACACAGCCTAGTTGCATGGATTTTTGTCCTACATTCCCCACGCTGCTTTGACTTTATCAGAAATGCTGCAGATTGTTCTGAGATCAGTAAGGCAAAAGTGAGATTTTGAGTGATGGTAATGAGGTATATTCCTGCTGAATCTCAGACGCTTAGAAAAGGTACACAAAGCCTACGAATGTTTTGCCAATACAATGTGTGTACATAGTAGTTAATTACTATTAAAATCATAAACATGACAGTGTATCATTTATTAATAGCTAGACTGTCTTTGCATTTCTGTGGGTATATATAGGGTTTGTTCCCTTCTTTTAAGACTTAATCATACAGTAGCTCTGCAGGAACAGACTCCCAGTGAAAACACTCAATCTGCAGAGGAAACATTGCTGTATTGGCAGCTTAAAGACAGTTAAGTTTATTTTTCTTATCTTTCCCTTTGCATGTAGGAACTGAGGCTGGGGTGGAAGTTGTTTCAAAGAACTTCTAGTACTTTGTGTACATATTATTTGTCTACTTTGCTTTTTTCTTACTGTTTATTCTTCTGTATCATACCCGGGAAACTCTTAAGCATGTGCTTTTGTGTGCGTGAACAGTTTCACTGATCTCAGCAGTACTGGTCTACCTCTTAGGTATGCAAGGTATCCTAACAAAGAAATTTCTTTGGGGCAGCAGGGGAGGGTCCTGCTCCTATGCTGGAAGGGTGACAGAACTGTTGCCATCACGTGTGGCACGGGGCATGTAGCAAACCCCCTCCTCCTGGGGCAGAAATAAAGCTGGCTTTAGCTTCCTTGCCCCAGTAAATCCATAAGTGAATGTTATATTTTGCTTTTGGTTGCCCATAATATAGGGCAGTGAGTCACAGTCCAGACAAAGTCTCATAGATGCCACCACACTGGCAGCAATGACCATTACCATCGTGAAAACAGCTGCCCTGGTAAGCAGCAGCTGCAGTGGCGTTACCTGCTGAGGAGTTCAATCGCTGTTTGTTTTAACTATAGTAAAAGTATGTAGTTGACATGGCAACGTGTTCTGTGACGCATGCCAATTGATTGGTTTTTCCACTGGAGGAAAGTCCCAGCTTCTTTGAAATCCAGCTGCTCCTGCTCCACTCATGATGACGAGCGCATACAGAGCCGTAGCTGTCTGCACTGTATGTCTCCTTCCGTGATTTGGAAATGTTTAGTCCTGGCGTGAAGGGCTGCAACTCCATTGATTCAGTGTCGTTTAATTTGTCAGTGATTACGGCTTCCCTTGTAGAAACTCCCATGAGGCTTTTCCTGTTAAGGCTTTTGTTTAGAGTGAAGTGAATGGTATTTTTCATGGACAGCTGATGAAATGAGTTTTCTATGAACTATAGAATGATATATTTTCTGGTGAAGGACTTGATCCTACAAAGTGTATACTAAGCATGCAAGTACTGCTGCCAGTTTTTACCGGACCACCTGTGTGGGCAAAGGGAAGATTTTGCTTAGTGTATTTGCTGAAGAAACCCGTTGCTCTGCACATCACTGCGCTGAGGCAGAACGAAGAGTATTTGAAGTGACTCAGTTTGGAGCGAAACGGAACAATGCAGATTTTGATCATGTCACTGTGGAGAAGTTGGCAATCTAATGATTGATTTAAGAGCTCAGCTTGATTATTCATAATTTCAAAGAAAGTCAGAGATGCACAAATTAAAACCATGGACATAATTCTTCTGAAGTCTAAGGTTATTAGATGTGGAGATAAACTTGCTTTCATTTTAATACACTCTGTGGCTACTGCCATCTAACAATACTTTGAACAATTTTATTGCCCCACTAAAAATAATCTTTGAAGTGGCCCATCTTTTAGTTTCTGTATCTTACATGCAGCTTAACCACTGCTAGTAACGTTCCTATATGGATCTGCAACAACTGTTGGAAATTTGTAGAGATATGTCACAAAACTTTTTTTTTTTTTTTTGATGGGTATTTACTTTTTAGGCTTGCAAGTGTTAAAGATGGGTCAATTCTAATGTTATCTCATTTTTCAACTAATATATCACTCTTTCCAGTATAGTTGTAAGCTTATTAAATATTGGCTGCATTAATGTTTAGGGGGACTAGCTGCTATTCTTTCCTCTGTTTTTAAGTGGGCTTGTGCTTTTGCAACTTGAATTCAGTAAGACAGTGAAACTTTCCACATAAGTCTCTGAGTCAATGAGACTACCATCGCCTGGTGGCAATTTATATCCATAACAGATTATTTTTATTTTTTTTTCCTGGTCTTCAACCATTTAAACTATTGAACTGGGGCAGACAAGCTCCAGAGAATATCTTTATGTGGAAGCTTGAACTCACTTTCAAATGTCTTAAGACATGATATACTCACTCATAAATCTTACTTAAAACTGGAGATGTAAAGTCCAAAGGTTGTTCATCTGCGAATAACGGATTAAGGCTCAAATCCTTTGCCTTGCTGCTTCACAAAGGGATATAAAAAATACACAGGATTCAGGTCAGGACTCAGGTTCTGAATGGAAGGATCTTCTGCTCACATAGAAATTATCTGTACCACCACACTACCACCTGCAACCTTGACTCAGCTTTGCAGACTATTCCCTCACTGGAGACATGCACAAATAAGAAGCTGATCCTGCAACGCTTGCCTGGCTTCCGAGTCCGTCTCAGCGGGTGGCCTGATGTGGTCACCAACAACACTGTTTTCTCATTTGTTCTCGTTGTCTTGACAAATACATCCACAGAGGGTGTAGTTGTGAGCAATTTTATGTCTCGAAATATGAACACTTTTCTGCAGTTCACAGTAGGCAGAATTATCTTTCAACTCGTTGCTTTCCACTGATGTTAACTTTATCAAATAAATCTCTTTTCAGAAAGGATTTTATATTCTAGGTTTCAGCTCATAGATATGTCTTGTGTTTATACTGGTGGTATAAGGGTGTCAAATCAATTCAGCTACTTTCATTATTACCTAAGTTTAAGTTTAGTGGGATTGCTTTTTTCCCCGATCTGTAAAGCATGTATTTCCCTCCCATATATCCTGCTGAGACAACAGTTAGAGTTAGGAACTGCACTTATGTCTAATTCTGTAGAAGTCATGAATTCCTAGCTTTTGAAAAAGAAAAAGTTTAAAATAAAATAAAACAAATTCAGTGTATTTAAAAACAGAAATTTAGGATTTGTGCCATACATTTTGTGTATGCATTTTGAAGGCTTCATTTAGGTAGAGCAGCTTAAAGAGTCTCTTCATCTCTGGGACACTTCATCTTGATGGCAGCTGTTACCTAAAACATGCTGCATTGAGCAAAAATCTCAGGGTACTGGCTTCCTTAGGTAAAAGAAGGCTTTCTCTGCCAAATATGGAAAAAGAAGTAAATTTATTTTAAAGTCTGTATATGACTTAGGGATTAATATTAATTAAGAAGATTAAGTTTAGTTGAGAGGAATTACTTGTATTTTATTGTTTGACAAGCGTGCGTAGTGCCGGGAAGGGAGGGGTTACTCTGAAGTGTACTCATAGTGCAGAAGAACAAGGGTAGAGAGCTGATCACTACTTCTGTGCCTGACCTTAAGCTTTATTATTCCTAATGGTATGTGTGCAGATGAACAAACAGGAACTAAGCATGAAAAGTCTTGCATCATTTTTAAATAATACTGTGGATTCAGAAACCGCTGAAATAATATTTTCCCATAAGTAGCAGCAGGCTGGAAAAATACCCAGTTTTACAGTGTCAGAACAGGGGCAGTTGTGAAGGCTAATGAGCAACTAGCGCTAGATCAAGAAGCTGTCAGGATTTTCCCATTATGGTTTCTTTAAGGCTGAAGTCAAGACAAAATGCTACGGTTATCACTGTGATGTGAAAGACCGGTACTGCACGGCACCGCGGTGCCAGTGATTGGCTTGTTTGCAGTCATAGGCTTCAGGCGCTGGAGTCCAGATGAGCAGTTTGCTACAAACTTTAAAAAAAAATGAAAGTAAGGATGAGGAAAAACTCAATAAGCAAGTATTTTTTACCTTTTTTCCTTGTTCTTTTATTTAAAGACCTTCTTTAAATTAAAAAAAAATTGCTAAAAAAGAAACAAAATACCCTTTTTTTTTTTAAATTTAGACATGACAGGAGCCGGCTGCTTTTTTTTTTTTTATACCTTGATCACATCTGATAATCCTGGTGATTCCAGTTGAGTTAATTGATCAGCAGTTACTTCAAAGCACCTAGTGACAATTTTAGTCTGTCACTTAGACAAGATTTGTTGATATTATTCATCCAGAAAATCTTGGGTTTATGGCAGTTCCAGAGTAAAATGAACCTACGCTGGCAGCACATTTTTAGTCCAGATATCTACAGCTACATGAATCTGTTACGAGTAAGAAAACTTCTCCAAAAAGTATAACTTAATCAGTATTGTTCTTCTGGCAATAATTTCTAGAGCTCTAAGTATAAATGCTAGTACAACACTCTTGCCTGAGCGTTTATTCTGCAGCATATGGTTTATGTCAACATATTTCTAAAAAATAAAACAAGCAGAAAGTCCAGTTTTCAGTTGACTCTACATGAAGTAATTGCATCTCCACTGGAAATTACATATCAATTGTTGCATTTATCTAGCAGGCATATAACTACATGCGTTAAATGTTTTAGCTGGTAACACAGTTTTAAAAGACACTATTTTTGTTTAGATTGACCATAGATGCATTTACTTAAATTAATTGGTTTACATGTACTTGCTTATTATAGCAATCACACAGTGGATGTATTTATCTACAAATTGAATTTTGGCTCCTATAACTGTAAGTGAGGAACATTGGCTTTTTCTGCTTTACTAGCTTTGCTTTATCTTTAATCACACTTACAGAGAGTCCTTAATGGGTTGTGAGATCCAATAATTGAGGTGGTAAGGTTAATGGGGCATCTTGTTATGCTACACATTTTTGTTGCAAATAATTTTGTATATTAAATGCATTAAACCTTTGCCACAGGAGAGGGAGCCAAGAATTAGAGTGGCTAAACAGGATGGGTCCAGCTAATGGCTGGTTGCAAAAATAAAGTCGAAGAACAGTGAGAGCAGCTGTCTTCAGAGAATGACGCAATGCCAAGATACAAGCAGTATCTGAAATGGGGCAGGGAATGACTTTGTCTAGCCATGGCAGATGTGAGGGAGTTAAAATAACAATGGTTAAAACCTGCACTTGTGATTATCTTCACTCATCCTGTAAAAGCCAGGAGGTACCAATCTCCACTCTGTGCCTTTTATGTATGCGATGGTACCTGCCATGCCCAGACATCCTGATCCCCTCTCTGGCCACGGAGATGCTGAGCATCACCTCCGCTTTCAGTGCAGAAATACAGTACAGAGACATTTTTTATACCGACGAACAACAGTGGTCTAGACCATTCCCCGTCAGGATAATTTCTGAGGTTTTTGGCTAAGCAGTCCATTTGGTAAAGACATAAGGTTATTTTCCCAAACAGTCACACTCCTTCAGAATTTATGCTACGGGAACCGCTCGCAAGCTTGGTTACCCGCTGTGACCCTCACTGGTTTTGGCGACCAGCTGTGTCTCTCACGGGGTGTTTCCAATGGTGCCGTATGGGGAATTTCCTGTGGCAGTGGCTGTTCTTATAATGCATCAAACAGGGCACTGCAGGAAAGGCACGTGCAGGCCTTAGGACACGGAATACTCCATATTATCTCCTCTAAGGAAATTCTGCCAGCTAAGGGGGCAGTACTTCCCTTACTCACCACATGCAGGCAAAGGCTGTGCTTCCCTCCCTGCCACCAGTACTGATTATCTGCTTGCTGGGCCAGCAAAGCAGTTGCTCAAACCCCGAATTTGCTCACTGTGCACTGTGATGTTTAGAGAATTGAAGAAACTCTGCAGCTGAAAAAGCAAGATGTGCTGTGCTTTTGTACAGTACTGATTGTCAATAAAATGTAATTTAGCTAAAACAAAAGTACTGATTGTCAATAAAGTACAATTGAGCTGAAACAAAAGACGCATTTCTGACAAAAAGCTTCCACGGCAGTGGCAGCAGTATAGGTGATGCAGGAAATACTGACATTACTAAAACTGCAGGTTTGGGGGGTTTTATTTATTTATTTATTTTTATATCCAAACTCTCATGTTCAAACTTCCAAACAGCATGGCAGCATGAGAAGAGGGCATTTGCAAAGTTGTGTTAAAATACATTAACTAAACATGTTTCTGCTACTATACTTCTACCAAACATGCACTCCTACATACGCTGGATCCATATGCCAAACCCGGTGTGAAAAAGGTTGCCACCGAAACCCTCTTGTGTGTATTCCCTACCTTTCTTTGTTGTTTGTACATAGAATAGACAGAAATATGCCTTTTAACGGCCAGATCATCCATCCCCACGATGTAAGCAATTCCATGGGATATGATGAAACTTATTTTAAAAAACAAAGCAGGAACTAAATGTAGCATGTAATCATTTAGATCAAGACCGGAGGAAAAATGGTCCTGTTCAATGAAATGTACGGGAAACGTTTAGGAGACCAGAATATAGCTTTCAGGATTGTTAAACAAACAGAGAAAGAAAACTGACAGGAATTTTATCATTTTTCATTAGAATTTTAAATTTCCAGAAACCTCCAGGGTGTTCATTTTGTACTTTACCAAAGTGCCCTATGCAGAGCTAGAGAAATAACAGGAGGGTTGGGGTTTGATGTAACTCCCAGTTAGCCCAAATCCACAAGTGTGCAATGTATATAGAGAAAAACTGTTCGCACGCTCTTACTTAAAGCTGCTTAACAGCTTAAACCGATAAAAAGTCCTTAACACGATTTAACAACTTAAACCACTTAAACTGTTTGAAGCAGCTTGTGAGTTTGAAGAGTTTAGGAGGTGGTGGGAGAGGCATCCCTGCTGGGCTGCAGCTCTGGGGACGGTGTGGCAGGCTCCCACACGGCGTGTCCAGGCAAAGGGGCCCTTTTGGGGCCAAACCTGGGAGGCCTGGAGGTGACGTGATGGAGAAGACAGAACGGTTTTCTACATATTTGTATGCAATGTTGTGTACGTGCACAGATTGCGTCGCTTTAAATAATGTGGCAGGGGATCTCACAGGTACGTGAGGTGTAAGCAGTGGCATCGCCCGGGTGAAACAGGGAAGAGGGTGGCAGAAAAATATTGCCTATGACAAGGCTTCAGCTGCGGAAAACAGCTTCAGCTCATGGGCCAAGGGAAAGCTCCTTAAGGAGCACTGTGAAGAAATCTTCTGCAAGAGCTGCAAGGCAAAACATTTTGCTTTTGTGGCTCCAGGAGCTGGTGGGAGGTGGCATGAGTGGGCCTTTCCGATGTTTTGAGGAGGGTTTTTTTCCTGCGAGATTGTTCTTGGGAAAAAGAAATGGAGTGGGGGAGGCAGAAAGGGTTGCTTTAGTTTAATCTCAAACAGCGTTAGTTGGTCATATCAGAAGCATGACGTTGTTATTATGTGAATTTATACATTTGTAGAACAGAAAACAAACCATTATTTATGAGATCTGGTTTGCCCCCTGCTGCCATATGCAGAGGTCAATGGTTGAATGTGTGTTTGTGTGTCTGTAGGCTTAGATGAAAAAAATGGTGGCACGGCACAGAAGCAACACTTGAGGACAAAAGGAGGCGGCACAGGAACGGGAATGAATGTGTGAAGGTGGAAAACAGCTAGGATGCTACTTCTGATGGCAGTGATGTCACCTTGAATGTTTTGAAACTTGGCCTGGTTTTCATTGATGCAGGCAGTGATTTACACTTTTCTCTACAGAAGAGGCTGTAAAGCAGGAGTGAATTACAGTCTGTACAATTTGAAAATAAATGGTGCATTCACAGCCCCTCACTTTGAGGCCCATTTACACTTCCAGAGTGGTATGATGAGTAAATGAAAGTTAGGTCTGTGCGTGAATGAAAAATGCCAGTTTTACCAGAGGCTGTGAAAAGAGAGAGAGAGAGACTTAGTGGAAATTGGAAGCAAGACTTTTATTTGTTTGTTTAAAACAGTTGTATTGATTTGGAGTCAGATGGAGTATTGGTGTAACTGCAAACTAATTCCACTGAATTCTGCAGGGTGTTTCTGGTAATGCTGATGGGGCTGGAAGTTTATATTTATAATCTGAGTTTTTCCTGTGCTCAAGTAAGTCTTTGTTGAACCACATTCTTGTGCAAACTTGCCATCGTAATATTTAACATGAATGTTATCTGTCAAAAAAAAAATCTTTACTGGGGTAAAAAAGAGCTCGGGTATAGTCAAATTCGTATGAGCTCGATGCGATTAAGTTAATCCTTGGTTTTCTTTTATGATGAGGAAAGAGATGTGCAAATGTTACTCAATGAGGGTAAGTGCTTTCTGACTAATGATAGACATAGAAATAAACCATTTAATGACTGAAAGCTTGGTAATGTACTACATAGTACTAATATCTCAATATCGCTTGAATTTCAGAACATTTCAGGATCTGTCCAAACAAATGGATATATCTTACGGTACAGTCAGGGACTCAGCAGTGTATGAATACTTTAAAGCAAAAGGGACAAACCCTTTGGAGCAGGATAACACATTTGCTGAACTGTGGAGGACTATCAGTAAGAATAATGGGGCAGATAATTGCGTATCGAACCCTTCTGAAGGCATCAGGAAGGTAAGACTGGATCACAGGGGGTTTAATTTAATTTTTATGCTGTATCAATGTTGTTTGCATGGAGTTAATAATGTTAAGTCAGGAAAGCAATTACATAGTCATTTTTAAAAAAATCCCTATCTAAAGTTCCTTTTAGTAACTCGATGTCAGATAACAATCGTATTTTGGGGTCATGTTTTAAATATAATTACCTTAGCTCTGTCTGACTGTTCGGTATACAAGTCCTTCTTTGAATCTGGCCATAAGGTTGCTATGGGAGCTCTGATAATGCCATTTTTGAATGTCATTCATTATGTTATCCAGGTACTGACTCTTGCCCTTTGCTCATTTGAATGTGGGGTGGGTTTTTTTTGTTTGTTTGGGGGTTTTTTTTAGTTTTTTTTTCTTTTCTTCTGAGTTTGTGGATTGAACTTGTTGGAAACATGAGTAAGAATCACAGGATTCACTGAACATATACTCACTTCCTTTAAAACAGAAATTTAATGCCATATTTTCTTTGTTTATTCCAAAAGTAAAGAAAATGTATATACTTCTTCACATGTCACCATGCTTTCACCTGAATTTTATTTCTCTCGGATATAACTACATGATTGTTTGGTGACACTGCGCATTGATGTGGGATTCAAGAACTGATATATAATGGCTTGGGATCCCACATCCTTGTGCCAGGTCCTGTGATAAACAGCCCTCGTTCACATCATGCAAATAAACTTGTCCACACTTTCTCACTCTTAGTCTGCCTCTCTTCTTCCCTGTTTCCCGTCTTGTAGCTGGGCAAAACCAGATAGTAAATAGCATCAAACCACATGTGTCCAGGAGTACGTTCTGGCAGAAGGGACGCAGACGTGGTGACAGTTTAATGTGCTGCTCCTTTAGTGAAAAGCATCCCCTTTATTTGTCAATTGATTTTTTCACAAAACAAGCGAACAGCTGTTATTAACATAATGATTGTTCAAAGTTATTCTGTTGTCAGTGAAACACTGATTCTGAATAAATATATTACCAGTTCTTTATGTTTTTGTAAGTGGGAAATAATAAAATGGTTGGGGCTTGGGTTTCTTTTTTTTCTTTGAATCTCTGAAACCTTTTCTGAACAGTCAGAGGGAAAACATCCAAAATTTACTGGTTTTACAGTGCCATAACCAGGCTGAACACAGTAACACAGGCCATTCCGTTTCATCCCATTTCCCAAATCAAAGTCCTTTAGCATAAGATCCCCAACTGTTTGTGTGACTTTTGGACAAAACCCTTACAGAAACACTCTTGTCTCTCCCCGGCACAGGAGTATTTAGTCAATTGGTTCACCCTGTCTTTTCTCCCATCTCCCAGCTGAGCTTTCCTAAAGCCCTCTGCACTTGGCTCAAGGAGCTTTTCTTCCTTGGTACAAGGTACAGCTTTGGCAATAGCAAAGTTTGCAATGTGTTGATTTTTTTTTTTTAACCTGCTCAGCACTTTATGAAAACAAGACCTGTATTTGCTAGTATTTAAAGAAGTAGAAGTAAAGATGTTAAGTAGATACTTTTCTATCTACCCTGTCATTAAAACTGATAATAAAATAGTTTACCTTAGAAAAATGCACAGTATTTTACTTTTTGTTTTCTTTTTTACCATTCTTATACTCTTTAGCAATAAGATTGTAAATACTCATATTCTGTAAGGCTGCTGCCATTTACGACTGCTAGGTTTGCCTAAGCCAGAAAGGTAACCGTAGATCGGCAGGCTGTTTAGAATAGCTGTCACAGTGTCTGTGTGGAGCTGGCAGCTCCATCCCATCTAAGTGATAATAACTTTTCATATTAAGTTTGATTTCAATATTGTAGCGTGATTTTTATATAGCTTGATCAGCTCATTCAATTAACATCAATGATAACCAAATTCACTTCAGTCCCCAAAGCTGACCATGGCTGCTATTTGATTAGACACCTACATAAACTGGACTTAATTTTTAAAAACATTATCAACTAAACTGTTGTGTTCATAGTTTAAATGTCACTCTTCAGAGCTTCATTGAGCTCTTTGAATAAACAGACAAGTTTTCCATGTCAAGTACTGTGGCTAGAAATTCTGTTTTTCCAAAAAAGAATTGATGTTAGCAAAGGAATTGGAACTTGCCAGCCATAAACAGGTACTGCTGCATGAGAGAGACGTAAATGTGCCTTAGAAGTGTATTTTATAGGAAAAGCTCTAGCGTAGAAGGACACCTAACACATTTTTCTGAATGAGGACTTGCACGACACTATGCAAAAAGAGTCACTGCTACACTTTCTCCCCTCCTTCCCCTTCCCATTTTCTTCAGACGGCATCACAGTTCAGCAGCAGTTACAAAGAGCAATGCCGCTTCAATGCAAAACAGGAGAGTGCTGCTTATTTATGGCGCAGGCAGGTATTTCAGATGTTTGTCTCTATTCCATTTACCTCTCTCCATTTCCCAGAGATTTTCCTACTGCCTTTGACTGGCTAAAAACAAAAGGATAATAGTGGAAGACAGCCCTGAAAGCTTTTGTGGCATTTGGTTGCCATGGCAGAGGTCTCCCTTCAGACGCAGCTCAGTCCCTGTAGCCACAGTGACCATCTCCCATTGTCAAGGCACAGCCTTCGCAACACTGGTAGAGCCACGAAAAGGGCATTAATGCACTGCAAAGTCGAGTAAGGGATAGAAGGACGTTTCAGAGCCAGAGGGGCAAGTTGCTTTTGTTGTACTCCCAAGGCAATTGAAAGTGGTCATTGCAGATGGAAAACGTCCTGCTATTCATAAACGTCGCTACACAGCGTAAGGGGAGGTTACCAGGCAAACCGCTGGTCCATACAAATGCTATTTTGCCACTTGAATTTTCTGGTGCTATAACAGATGAGGTCTGACTAGCGTTGCTGTATGGAAAGTTTCTTTCTGGGCCAAGCTACAGCTACAGGAAGGGTGCAGTGGGTAGCTCCTGCCGTCTTATCCCAGGCGGACGTTGGCATTGCAATCGCACACGTTTCTAAGCCATTTGTAAACCTTAGCAAACTGTTTGCCTAACACCTGACGGCAATCAGTTCTTCAGGGTTTTTATTAGTTACCACAACATATGTAATAACCTGTGGCTTTTTTCACTGTGGGCAGCCATTTTTGCTTTGAACGAATGAAGTAATATAATCCCTAAGTATTCCTCTCTATATATATATCTTTGTATATACATACATAGGAGAATTAAACTGTTATTGTATTTTTTAAAAGTCTTCCTTTGGTGGAGACTGTTCCCCTGCCCAATCAATCTGGTGTCAAAATTACTCTGAATCCTTTCATTTCTTCCTCTGTATCACTTTTGATGAAATAATCAAAACCAAGTACAGTACAAAATGTGAATGTATGATTGATTTAGGCAATGGCACAGTAAGAGTTTATTCCTTCCCTTTTTGGCCTCCTTCAAAAAGTTTTTTTTCCCTTAGAGAACAGTAAACATTAAATCATAGCATTTCTTGTTGAAGTCGCCTCTGTTTATTTTGAGAGTACAAGTAATTTAAACGTTCAATGAGTAGGATTTTTTAAACTATTTTTTTCCAATAATTTATTGTCCACAATGAATTTTATATTGTGAATTGTGGTTGCTCATCCATACATTTTCATGGGTGCTCATAAATTTGTCCATTTCTTGACCCATCAGCCTTTGGAGTGAAAGCAAATGATTCCTTAGAGCATGAATATATTACATCCTTTGGTGGCTCCTTAACTATATTGATTTGTAAATCATTTGAACAGGATTAAATGGCATGTTTTCTTTTTAATAGAGCCGTGTTGCTTCTCTTAAAACACTTTCTTATAGGTAATAGATGTTATCCAAGCATGTTTTTGAACTACTCCACTAATGCCAATGTAGAGGTCACTTTTTGGTATTTCTGTGGTACCGGCCATATAATGGGATCGGCTACAGGGGCACTCGGTTCCAGCAGTAAATTAGTGATGAGCGTTGCATTATTCTTGCGCTTTTGTCTTTAGTATGGTAGCTTCTTGGTAAGTTTGAGAAAAATCACAGTCATATTAGTGATTAATTTGAACTTCATCTTTTTTCAAGTTGTTATTTTTTCTTACCACGCTTTATTTGAAAAACCATCATTTTACCATCAGTAAACCAGGATCCTTTGAACAATATTCTTCCAACTCCCTCCATGTTGAAGAGTAACATTATGAGGTTGCTTAGTGGTTTCCTGAAGTATTACTATTCTCTTTGTGGTCCTTATATCTAGGAGGCGATCTTCCTTGGCCTTTTAATGTTTTATGATTGTGAAGAAGGAATATTTTTAATATAAGTTTTGCCTTGGGAGTTCTTTTTTCTTTTTAAATCTGTTTTCTTAAACCTCTTCAACCAACGATAAATCTGGCGTCTTTGGTGTAAACCACCATGGTAGTTCCACCTGGGTGGCATAAGAGTGCTGTTTTGGCTGAATTGCTGTTAAAGTGTTTTTTGAAAGGTTAACCGAGCTATTTTTGTTTTGTTCTGCGACGTGTCTGCATGCTGAGAGTCACAATAAGGCCATAGCAAAGGAGCAAAATATGAAAGCAAAATAAAAGTCTAAAGTATAAATTTGAGCTTATTATTCTGTGTTTCATTTCAGTCATTCTTTATTCAAGCTACCTTACCTATTCTCAGCTGGTATTTGCCACATTCCCTATTACCAGCTCTCTCTATATATTATCTTTGCAATGATTTCTGATCACTAGAACATTTTTATTCTATTTTGGGCCCTAAAAACATACAATGCAGGCTTTAGATGGCTGAGCTGTGAATGCAAGAGCCTGAGGATATGGATCTTTGCTGTATTGTGGTCAGGACTCAGTTGCAAGAGCAGGTACATCTGTGTCATATGCAGCTAGGGAGACTTGATATATCTCCTGCTCATACATCCCATGAGTCAGTGCCAGGTGTTTGCTGCAATTCTTAGTCCTCCTACTTCCAGTACTGCTCCAGTCTGGAAACTCAGGGATATGCATATGTGCACACATGCGTTCTTTCATGTGACACAAATGAAAGGTTTAAACAACTTTTTAAAAGTTTTTTGTTTGATTTTTGATTGAAAATAAGTGTCAATTTGATTATATTTGGCTTTTACTGCTTGCCTAATGTGAAGGTATATAAAAAGTAAACATATCTCAAACACACACATGTATGTGTTGGGTTGTGTGTCTTGTACATACGTTTCTCAGTTTGTCAGTTTTTCTTTAAATTGAACAAATGATACTGCTCAGCTGCCACAGCAGATATGACAGGGATGTGAAGGATGCTGAATTTAGATCACAGCTAAACATTTTGTCATAAGGAAACTTTCCATGCAATTAAAATTTCTTCAGAGAAGTGAATTACACAAGTGGAAGAAGTTTTGGAAGAGACAAATCTTCCCTTAGGAAAAGGTGTCTTTGGAGATTCTGTTTTCTGGCAATCAGAGAGGGGAAACAGTCTTACATCCCGTACTTCTGGGAGCTGAGAAGTATTATAACTGAGAGTTTAAAACTCCGATCAGGCTGTTAGAGAATTAATGCTTTATGGATGTGATGCCACTGTATTGAATTATTTACGTCATAAAATATATAAAATTGATATGAAGAGACCTGGTAGAATTTGTTTATTGACCACTTACACTTGTAGGACATAACTTAGGATAGCAACATTGCAAATCCAAGACGAGTAGACCTTGTCAAAATAGCTGTTGTTTAACATTGAAAGTCAGTATACAAAGCTTTTCTATACAAAATAACATACAGAAAACTGAGGCTTGAAAAGTAGAATCAATAATGTGATTTTTCTCTAGATTTTGCTCTATAATTTAAATCTAATATTTGAGGAAGACAAGTTGTCAGTGTTCTTTTGTAAACTGTAAATTTGGAAAGATGATTTACAGAGCAATTCCAAAACAACTAAAAGATACAGCTATTTAAAACAAGCAAACGAACATCCAAAAAGCAACCAGAAAAATGCAAGACATGTTTTAGCACAGTGATTTAGGCCAAATCCTTTCTGGGTCCCCTCTTTCTATACATCCATCAGGCAAGTTTTTGTTTTTAAATAACATAGATTTTGAATAAACTCTATGTACAGTAAGAAATGCTGTTGTCTTTGGTCCCATGAGTACATATTTTTAATGCACTTGGACAGTTCTCTGTCATAGGTAGCAAAGGGCTGTGTACTCTTTACCATAGAACACAACCTGCCTGAGATGTGCAGAATCAGGGCTTTTGATGGTCCTTCCCCGCCAGGAACAGCAGTGGGACTGATGCCCGTTGCCTGTTGTCCCTAATCAGGTAGGAGGCCCATCAGCACCGTCGCAGATGTGAGAGCATAAAATATGAATCGTTAAGGCACCTCACAGGACGGGCAGAGGGCAAGATGCAGAGATTTGCCACTAACAACCCAGTTAGTTATGCGTACATGATCATTCAGAAAAAGCCTTTGAAAAGCACATTTTAGGCTTCCGAGGATGTAGGTTGCTGGCTGAATATAGGCCAGATGCCTTGAGGAATCAATCCCTTGCCATTCTTAATTTTTTACGCATCCTTGTGTTGATAGGTTATGAAGCCTTTTCTGGCTGTCGTACACAGTAAAGAGTAATTTGTTTGTTCCTTCCTCCTTCGCACCACCATTTCCAGTTTAGGTAGGCAGCCAGGGATAGTATTGCAGTGCAGATGTGGAAGTCTTGCTCTGGTCTGGTTTCATACAGTAACATTTAACTGAGAGATATTTTTATGAACATGCTAGTATAATGAGTTTTGTTAGCTAAATCAATGTATGATTTTAACAGTAGAGTCCTGTGGCTCCTATTTAAATACCTTCTGTAAGGCCCATACTGTAGTTTAGATTTTAATGATGTTTTGTACTGATATAGCAATAGTCGTCTGAGGCTATATGCATTAATTACTTGTCACTCCGAACTGACCAGGGAGATGGCAAAGGAGAAAGTCGGGACTAGCCCACAATGGTGGCATACCCTTAACAAAAAATTACTTTCAAATTGGGCCGTACAGGCTCATTTAAACCTTACCAAAGAGGCAAGATAAAAATTTTCACTCTGATTTAACTCAGAAACAGATGAATTTGGGGATCTTTGATTGTCTTGATGCAGATAAAAGGGAAGTGGGGGAAAGAGGCGGATTGTGGCAAGAAGCTTACAGAAATTCCAGAAAACATAACTTTAATCTTTGTTTCCCTGGATTCTACCCACCAGAGGATAACTCACTCATTCGATTTATTGTCACGTTTAAACATCTGTCAGGGACTTCAGAAAGCTATGATTTATATCAAAGCATGGTGAAGTAAAACCAGCCTAATTGCTCAACTGAGGAAATGAATATAATAAAATAACTAAGGGCGTTATAGGCTTACAGGTGAATTCAAAACTCAGCTTACACAAAAATGGAAAATATGTGGAAGGATGAGCTAATTCCATGTCAGAGCTGCAGCCATTTGGTAGGGGAGCTTGGTGATTCAGTTCCCATAAAGAAATATATGCAGGACTTCAGCTCCCTGCCTTGCTTTGTTCTGACCTAAAGAAAGATCTGAAATCACCCAAAGTTTAAAAAAAAAAAAAAAAAAAAAAGGGCAAAAAAAAAAGCGCGCCTTGGAAGTCTACATCCGTGACTACTCATTTATTTGCATTAAATGTTCCAGCCCATCTGTTCCGTTGTGCTCTATATGTCACTAGAGACTTAAAAACATACTACTTAAACATACTTAAAGATATTAGGAAACTAATGATTACTTTAACCAAACAAAATGATGACTTTTTTCTTTACTGAATCCCTATCCAGAGATGTTTCTTACATGTTACGTTAAGTAAGGTGATTTACATTCATCATATGCACTGCATGCAGGCATTGGCTTAAATCCCAACTAAGGCTGACATTTAAGGACATCTGCCTGGGTGTGTCCTAAAATAAACCAATATTTGTCCCAAAAATGAGGTAAGAGCAGATGCTGATGACACCTGTGATAAAAAGAGGGAACTCTTTAAGCTCAGATCGTGCCTTTTGTTACAGGATTAACCTGGCTCTCTGAAGTGGCGTTGTTTATTCACGCGTTTATTTGAGGAAAGCTGTGAAGTTACCATCTTGGTGGCTGCGATGATTAGGAAGCACCGCTTAGTACCTGTCTAGTTACATGAATGTATGGAACTGATCACGTTCCTGCTAATCCATGTCTCCTACAAAAGATACACCAAATTTCATCAGCTAAGGCAATAGCTTTAATTTATAATTAATTGCCTGTTATGTAAGCCTTGCCTACACTGAGAGTTGGCTCTGTTATCCTATGTATTCCTATTGAAAATGGAAGACATTTTAGCGAGGTTTGATGGAGATGAGGAAGTGCTGGCAGGGAAGAGTGTTAGAAATGTATTAAGGCGTGGAGGTCTAAAGATAAACTGTGACCTAATGAAAAACCACCATGGAGTAATGACAAGCTCAGGGTTGGTTTGTTTGCTTGGGTTTTGTCCTACCTAGAAATGTTTAGTTTTAGTTTTGTTGTGTTCGTGATGTATTTACAGGCTAAGAAAGGAAACTATGCTTTCCTGTGGGATGTGACGGTGGTAGAATATGCTGCACTGACGGATGATGAATGTTCTGTGACAGTCATTGGAAACAGCATCAGCAGCAAAGGATATGGGATAGCACTCCAGCATGGAAGCCCCTACAGAGATCTTTTCTCCCAGAGGTAAACTGAAACAAAGGATTTTATAGGATTTTATAGGATTCCTTTCTACAACCAGCAAGGCATCCCATTTGTGCTTCGCATGAATTCTGGCAATTATTGAGTAAAGGCCAGTGAATAAATGACAGCAGAGAGGTTATGAGTTCAGGCTTCAGCAAACCTGATACTTCTGCTCCACGTGCATCTGCTTAGGGAGGAGGGGACTGGAGGCGGCGTGTGGCCTCACACCTCCAGGCAGCACTGCCTCTGCAGAAAAAGGACTCGTGTCCTCAGAGCTTTGTAAGAACTAGGGGAGGGATTGAAGAGAGATCTTTGATTCACCCTACGTTTTGCAGGCTGTGAAGCAATGTGTTGCTCCCTACAGCAAGTAATTAGTAATGCCCTGGTTTATCCTTTAGGATGGAGAGACAGGTCAAAATCTCACGACAATACAGGAAAGCAGGAATTGCTGAGCATTGCATGGGATTGCCAAGACTATGAGACTATAAGATTATGCCATTTAGTGATGATGTCTGGGCTATCAGCTAGGAGTACCTTTTCCATGTGAACGTGTACACTTGAAATGAAGACATGCAGTTGTGCAGGCACCTGTGGCCTTAGCAGAAGGCGAGCGGGTGCTCCGCTCCGGGCAGGGAGCTGAAGCAAGATTTCCTCGCCTCGCTCCTTCTTCACAAAAAGGGGTAAAACTCCAGCTGCATAACGAGAGACAAAGCTGCCTCAAGAGAAAAGATTGTTAGTAAACAGCTAAAACAGTTATCAAACCAAATCTAAAATGAATCATTCTTGGAGAGAAGGGACACTTCACAAGAGGCAAACCAATGATTAATTAGTAACAGTAATTCAGGCATGAAGTAACAGCATTGAAGTAAAATCCTTTTGAATAAACTACACTTGCTGAAGTAAATGAGTTGGTTGCTGCTTAAACAGATTTGTATTAAGTGGCACACAAATAGTAGCATGTTTAGTCTCTCATGATTTTGAAATTATTGTGGGAGAGCAGCAGTGGAGTGGGTTGAGCATTTCGCTAGTGGGACCAGCTGTTGCAGCTGAATGTAGCCAGAGCAGCCATGACTAACTGGAGTATGGTGATTTCCCTTGGAAATTCGTCTTGCATTGCAGTGGAATATTTGACAGTCTCTTCTTTTTTCTAAAGTTACCCAGTGGAGTTTACCTGCTGCTGTGAGTAGAAAGAAATCCTGGCATAACGGAGTTTCAGATTAATAATGTTATACAGTGGTGGTGGTGGGATGGAGTTTTGAATTGTGGGAAGGTAGATTTAAAGGTTATGTGATACACAGAAAAGACTAAAAAACTATGAAAAAGTGTCACTGGAAATAATACTTGTCTTTTGAAATTTCTGCAGGATCTTAGAGTTGCAAGAAAGCGGAGATTTGGATGTTCTTAAACAGAAATGGTGGCCGCGGATGGGACGTTGTGACCTGAATAGCCACACCAATGCACAGACAGATGGGAAGGCACTCAAGCTTCACAGTTTTGCAGGCGTTTTCTGCATTTTAGCAATAGGCCTTCTTCTTGCATGCTTGGTGGCAGCATTGGAGTTGTGGTGGAACAGCAACCGTTGTCATCAAGAAACACCGAAAGAGGTCCATAACTTTTATTCTTATCACAATTAAAAGTAGAAAACACAAAAGAGAGAGAGAGCGAGTGGAAGTCGTGGGATTTTAGGTGCTCTCATACAATAAATTTGATTTATTTTGATTCGCCATACTAAGCTTTGCATATAACTTTTTGGGTGGTTGTTTCTAAACGAATAAAAAAACCAAAACATGTCTTTTGTGCACATGGAAGGTGCCAAACTGGCAGCCCTGGAGACTAAAGTCCTCTATTTATTTATAGAGCAGATACAGCATGGGCAGCAGCAGTGCAAACTTCCCCACATTGCCCCACCAATGTGCCTCAACCCTGACCTGGAGAGACCACCTTTAGGGGTAAGAGAGTAGTTCAGAAATACGCCCTCGGCCTCTCCGCTGTGAGTGACGGGGAGGCCAGACACAGGCACCCAATTGTGCCGTCTGTGGTAATGTTTCCTCTGATCTGAGACCCCACCCATCGGCTGTGAGAACCATGTCCATCCTCCGCAGGCTGTGCAGCTGCCGGCAGCGGGTAGCTGTTTTCCTTCATGGCTGACCTAGGCTGAGTTTGAAGAGGTACACAGGCAATTAAAAATAAATCAGCTAGTTATTAACTGAATAAGCCATATTGCCATGACACTGTTTAATTGCTTCCTTTCTTTTGAAACCAGTTTTATGTCTAAAAGTATGAGCCTCTGAGTAAACCGACATTCATATGGCATATTTTTCCTAGGAAAATGTATCTGAGAATTTCTTGGTTTTGAAGTTTTCATGCTCAGCAACGAGCAATAGTTAGCAATGCTCTGATAGAATAATCAGCCCATCCTCAAATCTGTCTTGCATGAAGCCTGTATTTGTTTACATAGATTAAACATTTAACAAACTAACCTCTTGTAATTTTGGAGACACTGAGGCATTTGTAGGTGCTTTCATCTTGGAACAGATGTTTGTTACAAACAAATAATAGCAGCGAGCTGCACTACAGCTGGAAAATAGGACATAGCCCATCAATTCCAATCTATGTTTCTCAGGTTGCCAGGAGAGCTGCACTAATTGACGTTCCTATCACCTGTAAGCAATTCTGGCAAATGGGATCTGAAGATATATGTTGCAGTCTGTGATGTTGTGAAATATTTATCAGTAAGATTCCATTCTTCTGAGTTCCTGCTTCTCCCATTTGAATTCATCCATCAAGTGCTCGGTGATAAACATCTGCACTACGTTTGTGGGACAAAGCTGCAAAGTCACAAAGCCCGTGGCTCCACAACGTACAATAGTGAAAGGGAAATTTTGGTAGAAGGGAGCATGTCTCCCCTTTGCACAATGAAGCACTCCCAAAGCAGGCACAGGGAGAGCACGAGTAGGTAACTCTTGCTTATAAAGAATCTTTCATATGAGCAGAAGTGAATATTTAATTGCTCTTTGTTGGAATACTGTAGCGTTTTGCCCTGCTGCCTTGTAGAAGTCACTCCTGCTGCAACCCCAAAGGCCCCACCCCATGTTAGCATTGCTAAAGCCTAAACCCTAGCAGTAGGCTGTTCACTGCCCACTGTAAAAGCCTGGCAGGGCAAGGGGCAGGGGCGTTGTCTAAAGTGTCCTTGTGCTGCATGTGCACAGGCATTTGTCTTGCCATACTCCGCAGTGCTCTCCCCTCTCTACGCTCAGGGACTTGCCTTTGTGCACCTTTGAAGAGTGAGATGAGAATATGCCCCAAAGGCAGAGTTTCATATAGTTAGGGTGAAATAATTCACTCTTGTTGCAAGGATAAATACTCAGTTTCCACCTCTGAGGAAGGATCTGTCTGTCTGACTTTAAATATTTTCTTTTTGCCCATCCCTTAATTTCTCTTCCCAGTACAGATCCCTGGTTACCCCACCCCATCTTTTTCTCCCCTTCCCACCCCTCGCCTCCTCTTCCTTTCTCCTTCCAGTGTGTTCTCGATTAGCGTTGCTCTGTACATCCTCTTCTGCAGTTTCCATGACAAACAATAGAATACTTTTAAGCTTCCATTTGTTTAAAGTCTACTAAGTTACGCACACGGATAAGCCGTAGTTGGGAAGATCACCTGTGTGGGGGCTGGGTCTGCCCTTAAAGCATAGCTAGTCTGGGTTAAGGGAGGCAAAGTAAACTCAGGCAGAGCGCACGCAGACAGGCTCAGAAAAGGTCCGTGACGTGGTGCTGCTGAACGGGAACAGTCAGTGGGAGCCCTGGCACAAGTAGGTGTGGAGGTTGGATGAGAACGTGCGTGTTCCAGAGGAGCGGGCACAGGGATGAGGGCTCATGGGCCAAGCTGGCCAGGAGGAAAGCGTAAGGAGGGCACGTGGGGCAGGCAGGATGGAACATAATGAGGGGTGTCCATAAAGGACAGCTGGGTGCAATGAAAGGCAGGTGGCTAGAATCACCTCCACGTCTGATCGGAGCAGCCGGAGGCAAGGGTGACTGCCACCCCGCGCCGGGAACAGGCAGGGCCTTCAGGGATCCTCTGCTTAGCTGCAACACAGCCACATTGTTGGTACCATCTAGACTTTGCTTTCACCCGGATCCCCTGCAGATCAGGTTGTGTAAGACACCAACTGCAGCCTGAGCTCCAAGTGTGCACCCAACGCTGGCCCACCCTGGAGGCAGCAGCTGAGGGCAGTTCCCTGGGCAGGGGTCCCAGCCCTGTGGCCACAGCGGCTCCGGCCCCACGAGGTGGTGCAGCAGGGGCTGGGAGTGGGGGGCTCAGGTCACAGTGACCACTACCACTCGGATAAATTAGCAAATGAATGTAGCAGATACTTCTTGGTAGATTAGTGGGCAGAGATACTTTATGTACTACTAGTGAGGAGGGATTGAAGTAGGATTGCTGGTAGCTACTGGAATTAAGATAGAAACTGCATTTCAGACGAGATGTTGTGAATTTGTTGACAATTTTCAATGTATTTAGGAGAACCAAGTTTCAGAGCTTTGGAAAGGACGGGATCCAGGGATGAGGGGAACATTGAGTCCTGGGGACTCCTCTGTTTGAGCCAGGAGCAGTGGCTGAACGTTGCTTAGGAGACCTAAAACAAAAAGAGGATTTGACTTCCAGGAGGAGCATGTTCAGGATATCTCATTTCTGTCACTGTGTGTTATCCAGGATTTCTACAGCAATAGCTATATTAACAGAGCTATGATATGCATAGCATATTCAGAACATTAAAATCTGCCTCTTAGCTGCATCTGATATTCCAGCCGAGCTGTTAGCTCAGTAACAGCTGCAAACTTAAGTCATGCTGCTGATTTCCTTCTGCTTTTGGAAAGGCTTTGGCAAAACAGGAGTATTGTGATACCACCTAAAAATTGTGGGAACTAGATTGTCTCCCAACCATTTTCGTCTGTGAAGTGCAGAGCTTGTGTCGGGTCATGGAAAGGGCTGATTTTCTTGCAGCCTAAGATTAGATTTTGGTGTCACCTCATGCAGGAGTCGCCTCATGAGGCAAAGGGCAAGGAGGCAGTGTTTGGCTTCTGTGACCCTGACCCTGTTAGGAGATTTATAAATCCACTGTACAAAGTTACAGTGGAATCAGGACTGAATGAGGAGCTGTCATATCTTGCGGAGCCCTTGTATAACATTCGCTCTTTGGCTTGACCCACTTGGTAGGCTGTATCGTGCCAACAATTGCCAACTCAGAAAATAGATGTTGGGAAGATGGATGCATGACTGCTCTGGCAGATTTATGACAGGAATGGGCAGCCATGCTGCTTGCTGGAGAGAGAGAGAGGAAGGATTTTTTTAGAGACTCTTATTTTGTGTGTCGAGGGTCTGTGAAGCCTGTGGCTGGGAGAATGTGCACAGACTTCATTAGCATTGGAGAAATGTTTTCAGCTGACATTAAGGTGTTGCTATTTGCCAATTTGTTGTCTTTTCCTCTTCCACTTCGTATTCTTTTGGCTTTGTGGAGGTTAGTCTGAGCCAATAAACTGAGGTGTTCAAGGACTCAGATGTCTGTGTGGTATAAAAGATGACTCTTAATTACAATGAGTGTGAAAAATGTAGCGTTAACTATGTAACTGGGAGGAACGGGAAGCCTGTCTTTTGAAACCTGACAGCATAACTTGGACTTGAATCTGATCTACATTAGTAGAGACTTTATGGGAAGAGTTATGTCAGATGGAGACTTCTAATTGGAATATTTTTTACATTGTTCACATATGAAGAAAATCTGCCCCACCCAAATTAAAAAAAAAAAATGATTTCTATCTATTAAGTCAGCTCATTAAGGTAAACCTCCAGGAAAGGTGGACTTCCTTTACTTTCCCAAAAACAAAGTTGCCTTTGGTTAACAATTCTATCGTGCAAGGAATAGTGAAATTTCTTGCTAGAAGAGTAAAGGCTGGGTTGATTTTCTTTTTCAGGATGTTGATAACAAGATATTTTTATTCTATATGAAGTAGATTTGTAAAAATTTTTCTAATGAGCTCTGCCATAAAAATGTTCTAGCTTTTAATTCTTCATTTAATCCTTATTAAATCAGATTAGCAAAGAAGATTAGCTCCAACATCAGTAAAAAATGTATAGCTGCAACATCATGCCACATTTTTCTATTAAGGCTCAAGTTTGTAATCTCTTAGATTTGGAAAGATATCTAGTAATGTCTAAATGCCCTTATTATTTTCTAATTCAGGGAAATTTACATTTGGTCATCTTTTTCAAGACAGGTTTTCTAGAATTTATAATAATACTCTCCTAATTATTGTTAATACCCAGCCATTCTATACCCTCAGTGAAATTTAGCCAGCTCATACATCTATCTCTATGTCTTAAAATCTTGAATTTACACAGCTGCTACTCAGCCTGCAATACTGATACCTAATCTTTTGACACTGATAAGCCTCAGAAATTTGGAGAGTTGTAAAATAAAAAATTACTATTAACATTTATTCTGGAATCTCTGTTCAGTCACTCTATGTCCCTTTTTAATAACTGAGCAATCAGATAAAGTTATTGAAACCTGGTACCATAGAAATGTCAAGCTTTCAGTATTTTTTTCTGGATTTCTATATCTTTTGGTGTGAGTCTTATGCATTTATTTCATTATATCAGTAAGCTATAACATAATTTGGATCATTTAACTGCCAAGGGCTTCTCCACATCATTAGGTTGTTGGTATCTTTTATTCCATTTGACACACTGAAAGACAGTTTTCAAATCTTCACTGTCATTACGACCAAGTGTAGCTGTTTACTGCAATGGACTCCCCAGCATCCTCTGTGCTTTATCAGCTATGTCTTATTGTGACGTACTATTCCCCTTGAAGATTATTACTTCTGAGATCTCTTCAGAACTGTTAAGAAAGCACTCCTAGTTCCACCACATACTATACTCAAAAACAATGAAAACTTAGAAGCAAAATATAATATTTTAATATTATATTATTTGTGAAAAGAAAGTCAAATTGCCGTATTTTCCACCGTGCACAAGATGTATTCACTAAAAACAAATTAACAGGCAGCCCCACATCAAAGAAAATTAGTCACTTGTACTGGATTATTTTTTTGTTGAGAACTGATTTCTGTTGCATCTTCCATAAAAGTTGATATTCATTCATTTATTGTTAATATAGCTCTTGAAAGACAGAGTTAGAATAATCTCAAGAAATCCTTGGTTTGGATCTTTCTCAGCTCAGATAATATCTATTATAAATCAGAAATGTATTTTCTCCAAACCAGCTGTGCTACTCCTAGCAACGTGAGTGCTTCAGAAGCTGTACCCAGTGTGGCTGCACTTTTGTAACACGTGAAAATTTTGGTTTTCTACTGGTTAAGGAATAGCACAGTCTCCCACCTCCCGAGTTGCTACTAGTCATTGCCTCATAACTTGTGTCGAATTTATAATTCATTAACAATCACAGTCTTCACAGTTTAGTTTATGACTTCTTAATTTTCTCATGCTTCTACAAAATCATTTTACTCAACAGACTGTTTTCACTTTTCTGTTCTCACTTCTAATTTTTAAGTGATTAAAAGGGGGCAGCAAGGACTGCCTGGACAGTACTGCCCAGGGTGGGAACAGACTTGTGTACTGGTAACAGCATCTATCATTCCTGTTTCCTGCTACTTCCAGCATAATAATGTTTTAAATGTTATTGAATCTCAGAAATTCTAATACTTTCTAGCTCTGTAGGATAGTGGCAGGTAGCAAACTTACTCTAAAAATTATGACAAATATCTTGGCAGTATGCAGGATGAAAGGAAGAAAACCTGTATCTCTGGCAAGAGCAACCTTGTATGAGCTGCCTTAAGTTTCCCTGTTTCCTTGTTTGATGATATGCAAATTCCAGACTACCTCAAAAGTCCAGATTTCCAGCTTTAGCTCTCATGAAATTTGCTCGCTAGGACTCTTCTCTGGCATTACAAGACTATGAAACCCGGTGTACCTTAGAAATGGGAATACGAGCTAGCAGACGTGAGTCCAATGGGTCAAAATTTGTCACTGCTAAGATCTGTGGTTTGCACCGCATTCATCTCACTTCAGTTCTCCAACCAGATATTATTCCATGGCAATCGAGGCTTCTGTACCTTCAGCGTGGTGTCAGCAGTGTTGTTTTTGATTATTAAAGAGTCTTATGCTTTTACCATTATTTCCACTTTCCTTGTCTTTTTCTTTGTCACTTCATTTACCTTGTCTCCTTTGTGGTGTTATCTTTTTATCTGACAATTTGATTTCCCCTGGGATGGTTCCTTTTGAGAGTGAAAGGAAACATGAGATCATCAAACTGATATTTTATTTTCCCTTCATTGCATGTCCTCTATATTTTGTCTTGTTTTTACTTTAAATTATTTTTTCTGTATTTTTATGACATGTCTGAAATCTTTGTACATGTTTTGCTCAGTTGCATATAAATGATCATTTGTTTGTACCACTGTATTGTATTCAACTTTTCTAAGAATAAATAAAGTTTTTTTGGGGAAAATAAATAATGCAAACACTGGCAAAATAATGCATTTTAATGCCATCTAGAAATTCAGTTTCAAACTTGCTTTGAATATAATAAGCTGAGAAACTTCATTTAACTAGCATTTTTAAATCAGCAGAGCAATGTTAGGAATTAGTCATCCCAGAATGCAAAGCTTAATGTTGTTTGATGATGAAGGATAAGCTGGAGGAATCAGTTAAAGCAAAAAAAAAAACTAAAAGAGGAGGAAGATATATAAATTACCTTCTACAGAAACTGATAGTAGCTGGAAGGGCATCTTAACTAACTCAGTGTTGGCTTTTTATGTGAGTAAAGAAACAAAATTTTCTCCTCAGAGTTCCTTAGTGGAGCAGATATTCTGTAGTATCTGGTCACAGACAGTGCGCTCATCGAGAATCCAATGACACCAGTCCTCTTGCTATTGATCACCATAGATTTAGGTCAAGGCTGTAATGGATTTAAAAGTGAGGTGCCATCACCATGATTAATGACACTGGGCCCAGGTTTCTGCTACCCAAAGAAGTACTGAAACACTGAAGTTTGGTTCCAGCCTATTTCCTTAGCTGCAAGGAAGGGCCTTTTGTGCTTGGTTTAATTTTTCTCTCAGTCTTATGAGAAAACCCTGCTAATGGGATTCTTAGGGATATAATCTGGACTTACTCTGTGTGAACCTTAGGTGGTGGGGTGGGGTGGTGGAAATAATGAACAGAAATAAGCTTACAAAATGAATGTTGCCATGCAGGGATGTCAGAAAGAGACAACCTGTTTGAAGTTCCAGTTTGGTGATGAATCTAAGTATTTGCTTAAGTTGCATTACATCACCTATCCCAGAGACCTTCTGTGGCAACTCATGTGCTTGGCATGAGCTTATGTGTTGTACTGAATTGGAGCCTTAAAGTGTCAGATTCTTTTAGATTCTTCACACAATGTTTACGGAGCTAATGTTTGTATATTTTATCTCAGCCTACGGTAGTATTTTAAAGTTGACTTTTTGAGGGGGCGTTGAATGTTCAGTAATAACAAAATCAGTAAAAGTTTAAAATAAAAAACATAAAATGTGACTGTTTTCTCAATATCATTTTTTACATTTTTGTGGTTTATAAAGTACTTGGACCTCAATCCAACCAAGCATTTAAACATGTACATAAAATTAAATAAGAGTTTGATCCTGATCTCATTCTGATCACCAAAACTCATTCATTTTAGTGGTGTAGGATCAAACCTGAGTTGCTCTGAAAACAACGTGTATAAAGCATAAACTGGAAGTTACATGTTCATTGAAGTGATTTGCTGAAGATTTAACTTACTGTACAATAATATTAACCAGCAATCTATAAATCTACTTATCGATTGAATTTAAATATTTTTTTAATACCTGAAATAACTTGTGCTCACTATTGGCAAAATATTAAAGAATCAAAGGTACTAGTATTGTGAAAAAATATATACCTTATTTTTCTTTTTTAAATTGATGGTTTGGTTATGATTTTCCATAAGTTCTGAACCACATTTATAAGCGCATATAAAGAAAAGACCTACTCAGACTTACATAAGAAGTACTGTTTCTTCAAAAGCATTCAGTATTCAGGAGTTCTCTTTTGGGAAACTGGTGGCCAGATTGTTATGCTGAACTATTTTAATGATTTGGTTGGCTGTGTCTTTTCTCGTGTCGAAAGAGGAGCTTGGGCAGTTTCCAAAATACAACCCTGAATAGGGGTGAAGAAACCTTTCCAAAATTCAGGTTTTAGTTAAAACATTTGTGGCTTATAGTCAGGATTAAGTGTTTTCTAAGGCTTTCACAATGTCGGAGTTGAGGGGAGAGGCTTTGCAAGACAACTATTGCTGGGCATCAAACAGGTTGTAGAAGCAACTCCTTGTGTCTCCTGTGTCAACTCTCTCTTGTATTCCTGGCATAATAGGAAAATAAAAAGGGGGGGAACTTTTGAGATTTGGATTTGACTAGGCTGGAATGGTGAAGAAGGATGATGATAGAGCAATCTGTTATGCCTGATGCTCCAACAGAGTAAATCAGACTGTTAAAGGGTATCATTGCTTCGCTTTGGGCCCAGTAGAGTGAAAAATTACATCCATTATGGACTAGATAATAATTTAGGATTTAAAAGCTGTGTAAAGCAATGTAAAGAATCCATTAATTTTTAGTGAGTTTTGGAACAGAACCTTTGTGAATTTAATCTTTACTTTGTAAAAGAATAATCTGCCACCTCACAGGGTCATTTTAAATGTAGTTGAATTCTGAAAACACCACCCTCCTCGGGGACATCCTCTTTGTCTGCAGTGGCTAGAATTTGCTACCAGAGTATAAGTAGTAATAAGTATATGTTTGCTAAAAAGAGTGAAGTATTAATTACATTACTAGCCTCACTATCCTGATCCTTTTTTTTCTCCCCACGTCTTCCTTTCCCTTTCTGTCTGGAGATGGCCAACGATGCGAGGTTGGGCCTCAGAAGCTTGGTGAGAATTTATAATAAACATACAGATAAATGGTTTGTTGTTGAAAATGCCTGCACAGATGAATCCTTGCTAGTTTTCTCCTCATCTTTACATCTCCCTGGACCTCCCCTTGAACCCAACCTTCGTGTTGTTGGAAATGCCTGTAACGACAACATATGCAGTGTGTGCACAGTAAAGGTTTCTCCATGTGCAAGCTCTCCTTTCTCCTAAAAGAGTTCCTTTGCAGAGACATTGGCATGCTCATCAACCAGCACTCTTTCAGCACTGCATTTTGCTGCTTGCGTTGGAAAATGTTTCTTTGCATTCTCTTACTATCCTGTTTATTTCTAACCTCATGAAAACTGTGGAAGCATCCATATAATGTGAACCAGTCATTCATTTTCTTTGTAGCTGAGATACCAGCTTCTAATGCTTGTGAACCAAGGTTGGTAAGGATTTTAAGGCTTGAATACCTCAGCATGAGGCTGAATGTCCCCTTTCTTATTGAGCAGCGAATGAGGATGCTATCACAGCCTCTTACCTTGCCGGTTTGAGTCTGTTGTTGGTTGTGAGGACTAGGCAGTGTGTCTCTCTGATTGCACTTAGTTCATGCATTGTGATGAATGTGGGAGCAGATCACTGCAAGTCTGTGGGGCTACCTGCTGTCACCTAAAGTGCGATGCTTGTCCCATTGGCTCTGTGTCCTGCATATTTATTCACACAGCGCCATAGCGTGCAGATGCAGTTGAAGAGAAAAAAAATGAAACAAAGATGGGTGTTTAGCTGGTTTTAATTGATGTTCGTCATTAGCTTCAGTGGCCCGGTGGGGAGCTTATTGTCCGGTGCATTTCTGGACAAGGCACATACTATAGGATAGTCACAGCCATCTTCAGAATTAGATCCCTGGCTAGATGTGATTTCAGGTTAGATAAATCCAACCTGGGTAAGGGGAGCAATGTGAGTATGGGAAGATACGGACTGCTCCATGAAGCTCCTTGCTACTTGTAGCAGTTCTGTAGCAACTTACTGTAACTTCATTGGTCTCTAGGTTTTTGGTAATCGCTTCTTACTTTCACCAATTGTAGATATTTTCTGGCTGTGGGTAGGTGGGAATAAACTTTGGCAATGTATTTGAAACAATTTTCTATCACATTAACATTGTCTTTGCAGTATTCTGTTATTTCTCACTTTTTCCAGGTTCACTTAGAAGGGAAAAGACTATTACTGTCTCTTCATAAGGGAATTTCTGCTCTCTGGTGAAGGAGAGCACCTCCTAGTGAATAAGGTGGCCCCTTGTACATAATTTTCAATGAATTTTTGTTTCTTTGAAGATGATTACCCATTGAATGAAATCAATATATTGCAAAACTCTTTCATTACTTTTATCATTTCAATTGGATAACAGTGTACTGGACCTCAACTGATATCAGTCACAACACATTCCTCTAACAGCTGTTTTATGGAGGATACCTTAGTTAATTGCTAATTTAAAATACATGGTGTAGTTTCCACTTGTAAGAGCAGACGCTTGATTGCAGAGTTGGGCCTATTTGTAAAAGTAGATTTTCAAGTAGACTCTTGAGGTGCATCTGTACTTATTTCTAATAAGATACTGTTATGGTCAAACCAGCATCTAGCAGAGTACACTCAGAAACCACTCAGCAAATTTTATGTAAGATTAAGTGCTATTTGACTAGGTCAGTTGCCTGTGTTAAATTAATGACAGCAAACGTACATCACCGCTGCATCTGTTTACACGTCTGCCTGCATTTCACTGCATTGTCGACTGCAGAATCTCTAGAATAATGAGCGTGGCAAACTGAGTCGCATCAAAAAGGGGTTTTTTGTATTAATATAACACCATACCGTGTTGTCCTTGTTTTGCAGCGCGTCTATTACATATATCATCGCTGCTTTTTCTTCTCAAGCAAGCCAATTATGTGTGGTTTTTGCCACTCTGTCAGAGCCTCCTGGAATAAATTAAAATTACAGCTTTACATATGCAGTAGCTGCAGCTGAAAGTAATGATTATGACCCTGGGTGAATGTAGAATTTCAAAATATTCTTAAACAAATATACATGTACAGAGCTGCTGCTTCTTCATTTCTCCTTAACAAGCTAAATGTTTGAGTCCATGATGTCTGAAACCTGACGGACAGAAGCTGGTAGCCGGGGGGAGCTGTGGGTTTTGACTCTGAGCTGAGAAAAGAATAGCCTGTGGGTACCTGAGTATGGAAACCTTGCTGTTTCGGTTTTATTTCTCTGCTTTTTTTTTTTTTCAGTTATGCAGTAATCTATCTGTGTATGGAAGTGCTTCAGAGACTTCCTTTCTGCCCAGCTGGGTACATGTGTGCCTTCCATCATCTGTGTGTCATAACCACTGATAATTGTATTTTTTAAGGCATGCGTATGGGTTAAGAGGCATTTTATATGGACGATAGAGGGACTGGCATGTGACCTGGTCAAGGTCAGAAGAGGAAGTGTCTGTCTGAGGCTGGGGCTTGACTCAGATTTTGAACCTCTGTCCTAATCACAAAATTGCATTTTTTTTTTTAAATAGTTCTTTCACAGAATGAAAATGTAATATTAACATTTGTGTCTTGGTTTCATTCTCTCACTGAAAGATAATCCTTCATATTGTCACCCAAGACAGACACAAACGCACAAACAAAAGAGGAATGCACCATGAGTGATGATTAAGACTATTACTTTAAAAGACCTCAGGCATTATTTTCTGCATATCTCCTGAGGCTTATTAAGAACTACATTAACTGGCTTTTAATACTTGGCACAGTTATCAGCACCTGACCGGGAGGTATCGATGCATTTATGATAGTCCCTTGGTGTATGTGCCTGTCTGCCCACGTTGGCTTAGCTTCTGAATTTTTAGTGCTTGATATTTAGGGTCAGGACCATTAGTCTTTTTCTTCTCCTCCTCTAGTCTAGTGTGGTTTTATTTCCATGTGTGGGATGCAGATGTAATTTATCACAGTTTTGGCATAGTTTTAGCATCAAATTTCTGCAGATATTCAGGCTTCCTTTTTGAGCACTTGTCACCCCTTTTGGCCCTACTGAAACTGCTTCATCAGCTTGCAACATTTTTATCTCTTCAAGTGGCTTCTTTTGAACTTTGTGATAAGATCAGAGAAATCACAAGTAAGAACAAGAGGCCACATTAGTGTCTTTAATAAAAATATTTTTCTCAACAATCTTCCCTGTGGAAAATCCCAACCACTGCAAGCCTGGCAGCTGAACAGTTGGACAGTATTACCTTTAAATTAGTTGTGTTTAAAGTGAAGTAGGCAATTGCTTGAAAACATCAGCCAGTAGCTTCTTTCCAACACCCAGCGAGAGGTTTCTCAAATATGATAATGTTAACTGACTCCAAGCCTCCCAAGTAGTTTCATATTCCATCAGTCTGACTGCCCACATGCTTTTATTAGGGTCCACTGTCAAAAGTCACTGAAATAAGCTAGAAAAAAATATTAATTACTCTGTAAATCATCTTGTCTGAATTTATATCTTGCCATAAACTCTCTCTGCAGGATAAGGCCAAACTTGGTTAGTCCTGAAAGGAGTTTCTTGCAGGTGCTGTGGTGCGGGGTTAGTCGTTCCCAGGCAATTCTGGTGAGCACCCTTCAAATCCACGCCAGCGGTTGCCACGGTGTCCTCCCGCAGTCAGTCATAGGCCATTGAACCTGTCGCTCATGATCAAGCGCTTGGGACGTATCAGAAACATGCCCTTCATTCACCCTCCCGGAGCTCAAACTCATTGGGGAAGAATGGCATTTAAACTGGTATTTATGAATAAGGTACTTTCCTGACCAGAAGCAACGTTTTGATTAGCTGTTTCCCTTAAGCTTGAGGAGGATAAGCTTGTGTTTATAATTCATTTTCCTTACACATGACATTTTTTCTTCCTTTCACTGATTAATTTCTTCAACTGATCTATTTGGAGTACAACATTAATATTGAAAATAGAATTATGAAGGTAGCACAGGAAAAATATTCGATCTCCTTCTGGCAACACAAGCATATATGTTTATCCAATGTAGCTATATATGAAAAGTGAAGTTGACTCGGCATGAAACATCTGAGACACGACATATTTAAAATATTAACTAAGGTTTGCATATTAAGTATAAAAAAGAAAGAGAAGAGACCTTTGGTAACTAGATGATCCCTGAGGTCCCTTCCAACCTGTGATTCTGCGATTCTGTAATGTGTCTGTCACAGACATTGAAGTATCAAGTTTGGAGCTCGTTCATTCGGCTCCAGAAAAGTCCTAAGTGGAGGTGAAACCAGAAACCATTGCGAAGGGAAGCAGTAAGGCTTCCCCCGAGGGGTTGTCCTTCGGGTAAGGGAGGTCTCTGTGCTGGAAAACTGGCACAGCAGCCTCCACTCTGTCTTCTGTTTTTTCTGTCCAGCTGCCAGGTCTGGTGCCTCTGCCGCTCCGTAGCTCCAAGACTCAATTTATTAATTTAGAGTAATTTATTAATTTTTAACTCATTAATTTTGTCATACAGAAATAGAAAAATAGAGAACAGTTTCAGCATCAGGAAGCTTGAAAATCTTTTGCAATTCTACATTGCCATTTCACAATTACAGTGACAAAGCCTCAGGAAATGAAAAAAATGCAACCTAAGTGCTTAAAAATTATAACAAAAGGCTCATTTAGGGAGAATCATAGAACTGAAAATAAAGGAGAACACTGAGCTAACAAGGGAGAAAAACATCATAACTTTTAAGATATGTTTTTCTGGCTTTATTACCATTTAAACTTTTTCCTATTTACCTTGTTGCTTTTCAGTAATATATGCTGTGTTACTGAATTTTCCAGGAGAACAATAAAGGTAAAGAAAGATGAGGTTTACAGAATTTACAAATTCTGAAAGCTTGGCTTGTCAAAGAAAGCTATCCCAAAACCTTCAGTTCTGGAAATCCTGGGATTCAAGGCAGTCTTCTAGTTTGTAACAACAAACTAACCTTTTCGTGGGTTTCTAATTTTTACCTTTGTTTTTTTTTTAACCATTTGAAAAATCATTCATTCAGCGTTAAGATAGTTTCACACAAAGCTTGACATTTAGTTATTTAGCTGCTTTTCATCTAATAAGACAAAGGAAAAAGGAAGAACCTTTAAAAATATGTTTTTGTTATATTTCAGAGACAGGGTTGTTTTCTTTAACCTTTACAAACATTTTATTTTAACAACAAAAAGAAGGAATAATGTGAACTTCTGGGCTCTTGAAAACCTTTAAAAAGTTTTCTCTAATCTTAATAAGGCTGGAAAATTGGCCTTAACGCTGAAAAGAGATGTAGAAGTAAGCAAAAGAAATCCCCACCCCAATCTCTTAAAAAAAATAATCCCAATAATTTACTTCTCTACTTACTTCATAAACTATTCTGTAGTAGAAAAAATGTGATGTCTGTGTGCAGGAATGATGTTTTTCTTTTTCTTGATAATGAAAACTTTAGCACAGTGAAACGTAAGTTTATCTCGTGAGACATAAGCCCCTGCAAATCCACCAGTTTCTGAGGAATGCTGTCCCAGGGCTGGACTATGCATAGCAGAAGAAAAGAGGGCAGTCCCGTTAGGCCGGCGGAGGGAAACGTCCCACACAACATGGTCCTTAATAACTCCTCTGGCTGGACCAGGAGATGTCTTTCAAGAGCATCCCATCTGGGGCTCTTCATGTTTACATCTTAAAGGAGCTAAGCTAAATATATACCCAGGGTTAATTCGTCCTTTGAATGTTATGACCTTTTATGCACAGATGCTCCAAGTGAAGGGCACGCTTCATTCACAAATGTATTTTTCCTCTGCAAACGGTTAATACTTCATGTTGCAAATATTGAAACTCTACCTTTCCCTCTGGCTTGGCTAGTTATCCCAGTCACAAAGCAGGATGGAACGCACTGAGGATGTGCTTGCAATCAAAAAATACAAATAGAATGTTAACGTGTATTTTCACTTGAAATGATCTGAAGAAAGCAGTAGTATTTGGCAAAAGCTCAGAAAAATGCAAATGAGTCATAAGCAGTTCTCCGGAGTCTTATTTAGGGAAATTTGTTCTACTATTTGCTCAGCTCTAACCTGAGTTCACTACTTTTTTTCTTATTTTGTAGTAGGGGCTTAGCAAGAATATGAGTCCCAGATAACTGCAGTGCCAGCCTAGGAGTCTAAATCAAAGCTAACAGCATTTCTGAGAAAAGAAATAGTACAAGGTACCCAAAGCAGCATTATGTAACAGGCTTTGGGAGTTAGCTTCCTTAGACACAGATACCATCATACGTGGTGGTAGCTGGACTTGGCAGATAAGCAGAACTTAGCATCGTTGGCAGAGAGCTGAGGAAAACGCAGCAGTACACGGCCAGGCGGCTGTGCAAAAGGAACCTGCCCATGGAGGTCGAGCCCTTACTTCCAGCGGAGGGTAATCTATGAACAATTCTCACACTAGCCCCCAGTCCGCAATTTTACTTCAAGAAATAGAAATAAATAAAATTATTAATTACATCCATGTAATCCTCTGGCCTTTATACCACAGACCCTTAATCTGTCTTGCTACAGAGCTTATGAGAAGGCCTCTGTGCTATTGACAGCTTGGGGTAGTATCTAACATTGAATGAAGAGCCTAACAGGTCAGGTACAGCTGTTGGCAAGAAAGACTTAAAGCAGCTGCAGTGGTTATCTGATCAAGTGTTGTGTGGTCCCTTTCTGCCACAAAAGTTTATTTTTTATTCATTGTCCACTGATTTTCTCTAACTCAAAATGATCTGATCAGTGGATTTGGCTGAAAAAGCAGTATTTTTTGAAAATATAGTTAAATAAATATAAGTAAATATAAATATAAATAAATATCTATAAATATATATAAATAAATATATTTAAAATATATTTTAAAATAGTTTGTTTCTCTGGTGAGGAAGATGATATCCTTAGGGTTCCTGGGAGCTTCACTGGGAGTTTGGTGGATTTGTGATGTAAATGAAGCAGGAATTCATCTTCCACTGATTAGCAAAGGAGGTGCAACGTGCAGCTCAGCCCTGTAACTGTTGAACAGTTGTGCTCCCGTTGAAATCAATAGGGATTTAGCCTAAGCTAAGGGCACAGGTTTGGGTTCATCACCACGTGACACTAATTCATTTCCAAATCCATGCAGATATCAACAAATCCAATGGTTCTTGAGTAGCACAGAAGTAGTGTTAAATCACAAGGTTAGAATCAAATCTGTAGTTGACATTGACTGGGATCTGGGGCTTTGGAGTTGACTTGATTGTCAATTTACAGGTGAAGGCAAAGTGGCTTAACAGTGGATACCGCTGGAATAATATTGTAATTCTCTGTGCTCCACCTGAACGCCAGTGGCAAAAGATCATGAGGAGCAGGTGGCAGTGGCACCTTATACTTCTCTGTTCCCAGAACCCTTTTTTTTGTTCTTTCATGAATCAAAGCATCTGTAAGGCTGCTGTACCTTGGTTTAATCAACATCTAAGCACACATTGATTTGTGGGTGATCAGGGATTACTGGAACACAAAAGTTTCAGGTAGTCCTATTTCCTAAGCTGGGATTTTGCTGGTTTCCCAGAGTAATTACAGGTTTCTGCCAGACCAGGGAAATTCCTTAGTTCCAGGATTGTTGGGCTTTTATAAATGCTTTGCTGCTAGTCTGCTGTATGTTACACTTGCACCAAATAACTACAACTGCAGATCACAGCTGTGCTTTATGAAATATAGACAAATGATATAATATAATACCTTTTTATTGGCAGTACAATGGTAGGTATTAAAATTCAGTCATTCAGCATCCCAGGCGATTGACTTTACCCTGCCAGTTTTGTTGCTTTCCAATTTGAGCGTCCTGAATGCCGTGCTGAGGTGATTAACAGCCCATCATAGCTCTTTGCTGCTTCAGGTTTTAAAGACAATTTATTTGGCCGTATTTCCTCAGGGAAGCTAAAACATGTTGAACAAGTAGTGCTGAAAGTCCCTTAAAGGGACCACCCCAGGACCCTCAGCCAAGGCATTCTCAGAAGATGGTGACGCATTTTCTGAAGACCAGCGTGGCTTTCTCAAGGCCTGACCACAGACATAAACTTTTATCAGATGATGTGTCAAGATGACAGTTTATGGTTGGCCCCACAGCTGGTCAAAGCACAAATGAGTGGTCCCTTCCTCAGGGCTCACAGAGCAGGTTTCTCTTAGTGCTCTTCCAGTAGGTCAATAGTCTGTGCCACATACGTGACGCAGGGCTTTCTGCTTGCTGGAATTTGGAGTTCCAGCTTGCTTGTTTGCCTGCCATATGCTTTTTTTTCTGGCCTTATTAAAACTAAGCTAAGGGCTCGCAGGATGTGCTGGTCCCTGGTGCTTGCTCTTGTTAGCTGAACCAGAGCCATTGGTTTGCCTCTGAGGAAGACGGTGTTGACATCAGGGGCTTTTGCAGGCTGAGATTGAGCTGGTGTTTTCTTCAGCATGTGTTCCTCAGCTGGAGATGTTGGGCAGACCTTGAGATTTTGCATCGGCACAGATGAAATTGAAGCGATGTGATGAGCGAACAGATACTCCTGTCACACGGAGGAAGTGGAGGGAGGGGCGGAAGGGATCGGAGATTGTGTTTGGCTGATTGTTCTGGTTTCTTCCTCACTAGGACAAAGAAGTGAACTTGGAGCAGGTCCATAGACGCATGAACAGTTTAATTGACGAAGACATAGCCCACAAGCAGATCTCTCCAGCATCCATTGAAATCTCAGCCTTGGAGATTGGTGGCATGCAGCCAACTCAGACCCTGGAGCCTGTACGCGAATACCAGAACACGCAACTTTCTGTCACCACCTTTTTACCAGAACAGACAACTCATGGTGCCAGCAGAACACTCACAGCTGCCTCCGGCAGCAACCTGCCGCTGCCCCTGAGCAGCTCAGCCACCATGCCCTCCATACAGTGTAAACACAGGTCGCCAAATGGAGGACTATTTCGTCAGAGTCCCGTGAAAACCCCGATCCCGATGTCATTTCAGTCTGTGCCAGGGGGAGTCATTCCAGAAGCAATGGAGCCCTCGCACGGAACATCCATATGATGAAAACAAACAGTAAAACAACCAGCAGAGCTTTTTAATACAAAATTTAAAAGAAACAAAAAAAAAAAAATATCAAAACAAAACAAACTCTTACATTTTTCTTGTATATACCTGTAAATAATGAAAGAATGAAGTGGGGTAAAAGTGTATTTTGAATATTCCCAATTTTCGAAGTCAGTAAAAAACAAAACAAAACAAAACAAAAAAAAAACACACAAAAATGTATGAAATGACTTTGTAAATTTTGTTCTATATGAATAAAAAGGCAAACTACTTGTGATCGTTCTCAAGTGCCAAAGAAGACCAGTTACTGGGACTGAGGGCCGTACTTATTTTTCTCTGGATTTCAACACTTATTCCCTTAATGTTCTTTTTTTTTTTTAAGAGCAAAAAAGCTATCTGTTTCTTGCTAGAAAAATTCACCATGCTCAGATCTCTCCTTTCCCCAGAACCCTACTTTATAGTCAAGATGGCAATTCACTCAGAGAATTTAACAGCTGGTATTAGCATAGCAGTAACAAATGTTTTAAACATGAACTATAACTAAAATCCCACAAACGATAAACAGAAAAAAAAAGAGAAATTTTTCCTTCTAACAAAGATTTAGACTTCTACACAGTTTCTAAGTTTAAGCACAGGATTACTGAATTGTGTTTTTATACGTTTGCTGCACTGTGTGGCTCTTTTTATTTAACCTTCTGTGTTTTGTTATATATATAATATATATTATATATATATTATATATATGACTTATATATTACATATATAAATGCTTTGATAAACAGCAGGTTTAGGTTAAGGGGAAAGCTTTCAAGAAAACCTGATCAGCTCTTTTCTGTGTCTTGTGTACACGACTGAAAATGGGGAGGAACCAATGGCTGAAAGAAGTGAGACGAGGAAGAGCTTTAACGGGCAGGAGATAATGGCACTGCGGTGACTGTGCCCTCTGGTGCCATCTCTTCCTTTAAGATTTCAAGGAATTTGCTGCATAATGGATGCAAGGCTCTCTGCTGAAGTCATATCCCTGAATGACAAGGCTAAGCTCATGACTACAAGCACAGCTCTGCTTTTTTTTCCATTGATTTTGTAAAAAGAAACATTTTAATGGCCATGTCTATAATCGTGGTAGAAATGGCTGTAAAATGCCTTTTTTTTTTGGTCTGTGAAACACAGAGGACAAAGATAGAGCAACACAGATAGCGAATTTAATGTCTCATTCTGCAAATATTACCAGTGCAATTTCATACGACAAAAAAAATCAAAACAAAACAAACCACATTGTTTCCTTCCCAAATAGTAGTTTGAATGCCCAGAATAATGGATCCCCATTCCCCACCCACTCCTGCTAATGGGCATCGCTATCCTGCAGAATTGGGATAATTTAGTGTCTTCTCAGATGTATCCCTGTAGCTGGGTGGTAATGTCCCTTTGTAGCTGGATTTCTTCACTTTATTAGAACGCTGCTATTTGAAAAAGGCCGTAGATCTCGGTGCAGCAAAATCACTGCCTGCATTAAGGTGAAAAATTATGTTTGAACAGAGGTAAAAAGGTATTCACATCCCAAGAAGGTCAGCAGGCAATCTGGGTCAGGTTTTTGGATAAACATTCCATTGACTGCTCCTAATTTGATTTGCATAATTATGCAACAAGTATATTTATGGGATGATAAAAGCCTGCAAATTTTTACATTTCTAGTTTAAGCGGTAGAGAGGAAAAGTCAAACTGTGATACAAAACCAGCCTAATGGAAGAGCATATTCAGCATACTACATTTTAAATTAGGAATATTGATGGTGAGCTTACAGAAGGAGTATTCTTGTAGGATTAATTTGTCTGTTGTCATGCTGGTTCCTCAAGAAGACAGGGCGATTTTGCAGCTCGGCACAAATTGCACTATTTGCTTCAAACTAATTAAAAATGAACAATGCTCTAGTCAGCTGACTAGATTTATCCTATTTAGAGACTTGGCCCACACAAGCTTGGGATTTTTACTTCCTTCTTTCATCATACTTTTTTTTATGGTTATCTTAGCAAACCTATGGCCACAGAAAAAAGTAGTCATTTCTTCCCTTGATTTTTTCCCCCCACCTTCCATGAATACACTGATTAATTACGGCAGAAATAGCTGCACAAAAAGACTATGCACACCTAGGTATCTGTAAAGATGCTTAGGAGAAAGCATGCAACTATTTGCATTGCAAAGATCCCTCATTTTTCTTACCAATTTAAGATTTCAGCAGCTGCAAAGGAACATGCTTCAGAAGGGGTGCAAGGAGATGCCTGTGTAGCTGCGAGGGTGCAGTCTGCAAGCCAGACCTTGGCTGGAGTGGGTACCAGAGCGAGAAGGCCGCTGCCCCTCATCCTGAGCGGCTCACTCGGCCACCGCGGCAGCACAAGGCAATCGCTCAGCCATGTCCTCCCTTCTGGATGGGGAAGAGCCATGGCGAGCTCCTGGTGCATGGCAGCGTAGCCACTGCTGCTGGCTCTGCACCAATGCTGTAGCAAACAAGCTCGTCAGAGGTTGTCCAAGCTGCTCCCTTGCCATTTCCCCACAAAGCACAGTATTTATGTGCTGCAACAAAGCTCAGAGCAGGAGATTGAAACCTTCCTTTACTGAGGCACTATTGCTTTCAGAAAACATACAGATCTTTTTTCATATTATAGTCTAAACCACTGTACTGCATAATTTAAACTGAACTGCATTTGTGGAATAAATTGTGAGTATTTTGCAGATTAACATTCTCCATATTCAGTGTTCTCCTCCTGGCTTAGTCTTGCCACATGCTGTAAAGTTTGGAAGTGTGGTTTAACTTGTAAACAATGTTGGATCTCCCTGATTCTTCTGTATAAAATATGACTCACCTATCTGAATGCTCTACCAGATTACATCTAAGATGATCAGGATTGTACAGAATCAAACCACACAGTTCTTTTTCAGGAAAGTATTTAAGCATGTGTGTAAGCCCTATAGAAAGCAGCTGCTTTATGCACAGGTTGAAGTGCTTTGCTGATTAATGATGGAGTTAAAATGCAGGTCTCAAAGGAAATGTATGGCTAATTTTAAGCAGGTGGGTGAGCTCACCAGACTCCCTGGGACTCTTCAGTTCCTTAAAGGTAACCGTCTTGAGTGCTTTGCTGCACCAGGGTCTGTACTGTAAAAGTAGGAATCCACAATGGATCTCTCACTGTCTGGTAATTATTTGTTTATATAAAAGTTAGCAAGTCATAGCTTGAGCCTGTCAAGCATGACAGGAAGCTGTTAAATCTTTCATGTGATGGTGGTTTGGTTTTAGATTATTTAAACAAATCACCAGGTTCTCCCTGAACATAAACAGTGTTTCTTTCCCCATAACTTTCAGTTTTCAAAGTAAATGCAGAATGTATGATTTCCATATTCTGTCTCCTGTTTTATATTTATATCTTCATTTTGACAGATCAAAGCATTCACTGTCTATATAATACGTATTCACCACACACTCATGCATATATATAAATACATGCGCAGTAACTCACAGCAGAAGTGAGAAATATAATTTCCATGTGATGTAAATGAGCATAAGCTCAAAGCTCTCACAGAGCTGTGCGTATTTACACCACCTGCGGACCTGACCCTTCACTTTTAATATTGGGCAAGTTGAAGCAGGAAAAACTGCAGAAATTCCTGAAAACTTTGAAGACCAAACTGTGCCCTTGATTTTCAAATGGAACTTCCCCCAAGTGTGTTTAAGAAAGGAATAACGTGATCCCGAATATTCCAGCTCCTCCAGGATGTTTACATTGCAAAGGTGGTTGTACATGAAATGGAAATCGAGTGCCTATACCTTCCTTTTATCATGTTCTCTTGCTGATGAACTTCTGCAGAAATGACATCTGTGGCACAGCACTTGTAGTGTGTCCTGTTCTATCGGTCCTTTAGTTTAGAAATGACTTTATTTTCATACAGAAATGTGACTCCGTTTCTTCTATTTGCTTGCAATCCATGGGCAATCTGCTTGCAATCTGAAGAATGCATTGCTCTTATTTCTTAGTGTGTCATGTTTTCCTATTGCAATGGAAAAAAAGAGTAATTATGCTTTTTAATTTCAGAGCTGAAACTTGATAGAACGTTTTTATGCTGAGTTGCAACTACATGTGTGCAATATTTGCCTTGCAAAGTGAAATTCCCAGTATCTGCCTTGCTTTCATAACCATCGCTGCACTGTAGATGAAGTCTCAGCAAAATGACTCACTTTCTCTTAGTCTGCTGATAGAATAAAACACTTAAGCCTGGGTTCTCACCTGTGTAAATCAGCATCCTCCAGTGAATGAGTCAAGCATTCTGAGTTTCAGTAAGTGAAGGTTTCATTCTTAATAGTGGGCTTGAGAACACTGCTTCCCATAAACTTGTATTAAACCATAGCTCTGAAAAGGAAAATGTTTTGAGAGTCCCCAAAATGAACATGAAAGAGGAATATTTATTAATATTTTGAGCACTTAACACGGATGTGAGTGTAAACTGTATGCTGAAATAGCTTAGAGAACAAATTTCTTCTTAAAATCTGTTCAAATTTAGATATACCTCTCCTCTATGAAATGTTAAAAGCTCTTGGCTTGGCGGCAAGTGGAGCATTCCTTTCAGAGGAAAACATGTGACTGGGGCAGTACAGCAACCACAGTGCTCAGACCTTTCCCTGTTATTTTATTGTGCTTTACTGACTTGAACTATTGTTGTGAGCAGCTAAAGAATGATGTAGATCTAAACACAACACGTTTGGGGGATGCTGGTGGAAATTTCCCAAAGAATCCACATCCTTTGGCAACCCTGGGAAAGGCAAGGAGAAAGTTAGAAGAAAGCTCTGAAGAGAAGCAAAATTAAAGGTAAAAATGAACATGTGGTGAAGAGGGAGGGAGAAAAGGGTGATTACAACTCATACATCCAGCAAAGCTGTATTACTGTATGAGAAGCCTAGCTTCCATTATACAAGCAGTTGCCTCAGTTAAGTATTATTTTTCTTAATTTTTAGGAAAGAAATAAAACCAGCATTTGCTCTACCAGAAACAGTTGTTCTGTTATTTAAGAGCTGGAATTATTTGTTTGGTGATGCCAGTTTTTTGTCTCGATTCTCACTCAGCTGGGAAAAACCAGCTTCAGTCCATGATTTGCACCTAAGCCAGCTGTGGCCTGTCTGCTGGGTGACACTCCCAGTGGCCATTTAGGCCTGCAGCTGGGACAAATCAGCATCGCTCAGCTACACCTAAACCTCTACCTTCTCTGGTTTCGGGTAAGAGTTGTTTGAGGCTTAGTGGCATCAGCTGCATATATCTTTGGGTTCCTACATAAAGATGCTGCTTTGCTAGTGTTCGTATTGGAGGGAACCGGTACAGAAACGTGGCTTTGCTAAGCTTCTAAGGTAACTAATAATGGAAATAAGTAATGTGCATGGCTTTAGTCTCTTACTGAGTTTTATTTTCTCTTAAGTTTACTGTCAGGCTTATTAGAGGGATTTTTTTTAACCTTTTTTTTTTAACTGCATGCTTACAGGTTGCTACTTAATTATTTTTTTCTCCCCATTTACATTGATATCAGATTGTTTGCTTAGAAATCAGTTAATGCTGGTAGCAACTTCATGTCATGTTGTAATGGAGCACCACCACTGCCATAAGAAAGCTGTTTTGTCTGTCTTTTTTTTTTTTATTTCTTTCCTTGTAAGTCTCAGTGGAAGATGTCTTATCTCTTAGTAATTGTTTGGTTCTTCTGTTGCAGTTATAAAGGTCTGTAGTTTTGAGGCTGTCAGTGTTTCTATCTGTTTTGGTCTCTATATAACATAAGGGGGGGTGGGGTAAATAAGTCCTCACAATCATAGATAAACACAGACGTGGAAAGTAGTAGGGTAGGGAAAAAACTTGAAAAAAATTTAAAAATATTGGTGCATCTTGCCGAAGCTTCAACGGCTGAGTAATGTGTTACATGGGACTGACTGCACTGTAGAAATCATCGCAAATATTTCTAGGTGGGAAACCACAAATTACAGTTCAACATGCCCCCAGGTTGCTTTTAAGATAAAGGATGTTTTCTTTTTTATTATTGGTTGTTTTGTAATACTGTCATAACTGAAGCTGTATTTGAAGGGACATGGAACCAGAGGTTTTAAAACAACTTTAATTATCAGAGTGCTCCGATTCTAAGCAGTCACTCATTAAAGGAAATATCTTCGAGATTTGCTATATTTCAATATTTTTCTTAATTTCTTTCCTTCTTGTAAAATGCATGTATATGTTTTCTGATGGTATTATTTTCGAGGTGGTTAAGTATAGCAGAAAGGAGCCTAGCACTTCAGGTGAGAATTGCAGCTAAAAGAACAAAAAAACATACAACCATGACAATGAACTGTGGAGAGACCCCAGATTTAGGGTTTTCTTTTTCTATATATCAGCAGAAAAAACCTTGACTTCTGTTTAATGTTTATATTATTTATTTTGGATCGCTCCCATCAAATTAAATAATTACCAGAAGCAAAATATTCCAGCCCACCAAAGTGCTGAAATGCATATTTGCAAATAAATCTAAGCCGACACTGGAAATGTTTCCCTGTCTTATACAGAGAGCATCATTTCAATCCGCTGAAGCGGGTATGCTTACCGGTTAAAGACCTGAAGGTCATACCGCAAGCAGTCGGTAGCGCTGACCCAGGCTCGCTGTGCTCAGGGGTCACGATGCAGTGCAGTCTCCCACAGCCATGAGTAGCCACACCAGCAGCACAGGGGAATGGGGATGAGGTCAGGTTTGGGAAAATATCTGCAGTTAGAGACCCTTTTTCATCTTGGTGCGTTAGCAAGGGGATGCCAGAGGACTGAGCTCGGCCCTGGCTGCTGCCCATCACCCCCAGCAGAAGGGGCAAGCGTGTCCTGCTCTGGGTGAAGGGGGGGGAGGGGGGATGTGTCCATCTGTGCTGTCATGTGAGTTTTGTCCATCCATCAGGGTGTCGCTTTCCAGTGTCGGCTGTGTTGCTGCTGCTGGGTGGATGACGTGTGACAAGAGAAACTCTCCTGAGACGTGTTGCATGTAGGCAGGTATAGCATTTACAAGCTGTTGAAAATTAGCAGTCCCTGCATTTCAGCTTCCATGTAAGAGCTGGTCAGAAAAATATATTGCAGTATTTCTCTTGATTCTAAAGGCAGCTTGAAGGATGGTGAGAACTAATTTTTGGGAGGCTGCTTTGGTCACTAAAGCTTTCAACTCCCGGTACAGCAGTCGCTAACGTGGCAGTAGAGCCCATGGCTCAGCATGTGCCCGCGGGGCCCCTGAGATGATGGCAAAGTGAGTATGGAGTGACGCATTTGGCGGTGTTTGCGAGCTTCCCGGAGAGCTCGTGTGCACTGCAGCGATGGCAGGGGAGCACAGAGAGCCCCGGAGCTGCTGGGGAAGGGGCATGCGGGGTAACCCTGGAAAGCAGGGGTAGTAACTGGGGGGGAGGGGCGAAGGCCTCCAGAGGAGTTCTGATGGTGTAGGAATTACCCCTCAGCAAGGGTTGGTGAGGTGTGGAAATAAAATGGGGGAAATGCTGTATCAGAGTATGACTACCCACCAGGGTATGAATCATGGATGTGGAGGTTGCTGGATGCCACTGTCGTTATTTACATAAGGCTTCCTAAAATCCATGTGATGCTAAATGGGGAAACTTGGGTCAGATTGATCTTGGTACCTGGCGAGAACAAATAGCCATCGTACTGGGGTGTGAGCTGCTGTTCAAGTCGTGCTGTTTGATTTCCCCTGCTGTTCTATGTCTGTAGATTGGCTCGCTCATCATTTCTGGGCTATGATTAGTTGTGCAACCTTTACTCAACTCTTTGACAGGGAGAATGTGTTTTCACAACACAAGAACAGTTTCCTCTTGCCCATTTGCATTCCTGGCTTTGCCTTGTCATTCGTGTCAAAATGTCAAGCAGAAAAACATATGCTTTCAAATGGAGTTTCTGCAAACCATTTGGATCAATGAGGGCTGTCTGTCTGCATATTTGTAACATCTGTCGTGGAGGAATATGAAGCTCTAGCCATTCAGTGGCTTAGTAAACCATATTTTACTCAGACTGTAGCTTGTTTACGTTCAGTGACAGGAAAAAACTGGTGCTCTGGGCACTGCAGAAGTCTATTGTAAAGCAAGTCCTGCTTTTTGGAAAGTAGATGTCTCATCTTCTGCATGCAGCAAATACATGCCATCTTGACAGGCTGGGGTATTAATCCATAGATGTGTCACTCAGGGCTCCTGACAGCTCAGTGCAGCTGCTGATCATCCCTGGCCTGCTCCAAAGGCTGGTGCAAGCAATAACCTCTATTATTCTGAGACAACTGAAAAACTGCCAGGGTGTCGGGAGGAGAAATGCCCTGCCTGTGGAGCGTGAGAGGGGTTTGGGGCGGTGACGGTGGTGGGGAGAGTGTCTGGCCACAGTCCATGGGGCAACGAAGGCAAAGGCTCCCCTGTGCTCTGCCTGGTGTGATTTGGACGATGAGGTAGACCTCCGAGGGCTGAAATGTCACAGCCAGAACATTGTGGCAGTGCGCAGTGATAGGATACAGATCTCAAAAATTGGAAGAGATGGTACCAGAGCGTGGGGCAGGTTAACAGCTTGCTTGGTCCCAGAGGAAAGCTCCTGAAGTGGTCTAAGTATGTTGCCACGAGAAACATGAGGCTGCAAAAGAAGCATCTTACAGTGCCAGCTTGGATATTAAGCAGCTGGGCAAGTCCCAGACCTTTAGTTATAAAGCCTGCTTAGTTCCACAGTATTAAGTGCCATGAAAAGTGTATTAAACCTGTTATTAAGAACTCAAACAGCAGACAGTGAAAGCTCGCAAAATGTAAAGTGCTAAATTAGACCATCAACTTAATTATTCTTTATCACTTAATCCCTTTACCTGTGTGGTTTGTTAAAAGGAAACCCTTCTCTGCCGCTCAGGGAGGAATTGCAGAAGACAGCAGCAGTCCTGAGGGAGGGGGGGAAACGGGGAAAGCCATCGCTCAGGAGTGGAGGCAGCCTCTGTTTGCGAGAGGCAGACTGGAGCTTCAGCAGGGCTAATGCACGAGCAGGGAGTGAGAGGTGGTCACGATGGAGGAGAGAAGCTAGGTCAGCAGTGCCCTGACCCTGGCTTTCCAGTTCAGGGGGGCTGGAGCAAAGCAGGGTGCCGGCAGCCAGAAATTGCACCGCTCCTGAACCGAGATCCTGGGTTCTAGTTTTACCTGAATGTGGGGTATGGGACGTAGCTGCGCTACAGCGCTGGGGCTGTCGGCAGCACCTGCCGGGGCTCGCTGGCGCCTTGAGCTTCGGGGCTGGCACCGGGTTTGCTTCAGCAGTTCTGACTTTGCCTTTCTGGCTTGACCTTAACCTGTCATAAACACGCGTTAAGAAGAGAAGTTAGATTAAATTATATATCTATTTCAGTAAAGCCTAAGGGAAAATTCTAGCTTCTTCCTTACCAATAAAGTGCTTACTTTCTCAAAGACAAAACTTTCGGCGTGTGGGATTTGATGAGCAGATAAGATAACAATGTATTAAGGAAAAACAAAAAATATGCCCTGCACTGAAGTTTCTGATGCTTCTGGCTTGCTTTTTTTTTTTTTTACATTTACAACAATATATTGTTCCAAATTTTCTAGAGTTGAATTTTGATCAAATCTTATTAGAACGGAGGGTCTGGAATTCATCTAGCTGGGAAACACGTAGGAATTTTTGTTTAAATTAGCTGGTCAGTATTTGTGTAATACTGACCATTACAAAGGTGTATTGTTAATACGGTAACTATTTATTTTACAATTTACCTAATGAAAATAAAAAATTACAAAAACACAGCAGCAAAAGTCAAAATGGCTACTCGGTGAGTTACAAATTAAAATTATTCATTGTTATTAGATGAATGTTAAAATTTAACTTTGCTTTTGTTTTTAAAAGAAGTAATTAATTGGAAATAATTAGCAATAAATTACTCACCTGGCTTTAGTCATGATGGGTCTATTAAGTCATTATTGAGAGAACAAATGATGGCACATGTTGATTATGTTTAGATGTCACTCATCTTTGTTTTTCCAAGCAGTAGAAAGAAACAGCTCAAGCCTTCTGACAGCCAAAAAGAAGGTAAAAATTGATGCTAAGATTGAGTCTAAGACATTTAAAATCTCTGAACTATTAAATTTCAGTGGGACTTACAATCTTAACTCTACAGAACCCATTTGATAGTCCCCGATCAAAGTAGAAGTCAGCTCACCGTTATTTTGTGCATGTCATGTCACACGCATGGACTAAAATTTCAAAGCTGTTTCACTATTTTGGATGATTAACTCAAACTATGCCCTAATATTTGTGGAAGGTTTGTTTTTTTTTACGTTGATGAGTTTTGAAACTTTCGTTATTTTGAATATGTTTCCATCTCAATAATTGAAAACCTTCAGGCATCAAGTTTTGCATTCTTCTGCCAGGAGAGGCGAATACTGAAGAGAGGACTTTAAAAATAATAGCATTTATTAATCAAAACATCTGCCATTTTGCTCTGTCTCAGGGCAGAGCCTCATACTGTGGGGGTCTTTGGTCATCTGCTGGGATCCTCTCTGTGGTGGTTCTACGGTTAATAAAGAAATAAATGTGTACTTGTGAAATTCCGATAATGTAAAAGGATTCAGAATCATCAAATCTTCAAATATTTAATGTTTACTTATGCTGGCCTTCTATTAGTTATTCTGTATAACCCACCTTTGTGGGTCATATAGACTTTAAGTCCCATGAAATGATCTAACTGTTCAAAAATAAAAACAATGTAGAAGTTTTTCAGCATTGTAAAAAGATGTTACTTCACTCTTAATGTTGCATAGAGGGAGAAAGTACATTTCAAGGACTATTAATGCAGAGACCACTAAATAAACTGCAAGTAAATATTGCTTATATTCTATTAATGCTAATGTTTGTATTGTTCAGTTCTCTCTGGTTAATTTAGTTCAATAATTCATGCAGCATCTGCTATTGTGTGTATATATATTTTAAAAAGAGATTATATTTCTTAGCATGTAAACACAAAGGCAGTGTTACCTCTTGTGATAGGAGTAGGAGGAAATATTTATTTTTATCTGTATTTTCTGTATTACAGCTCTTATGTTCAAAGTGCAATAATTTTAGAAGCACAAAGAATTGTCTTGTGAATCAATCTGGCCGAAAAACTGAAAGCATTTTTGAAGATCTGGGCACAAAATAGGGACCTTCTGCCTGTCTGAAAACCCTGAAATTGTTTTGTTATTCTTTTTAGGTAGTTTTTTAATTTTGATGTAAAATGTTTGAAATATCCTTCTTTTTATTCTTGGAGGGGAAGAGAGAAAATGTGCACCTTTTCTCAGGCTTCCCTTTCCATGCGTACCATTAAGGTTGCTGTGACACATGTACCGTACATAGGTTTTTGGTGGGGGGTTGGTGTGGGAGGGTGTGGTGTGTTTATGGGTTGGGTTTTTTTATTGTTGAGATGAAGAAAAACCATGTCCCAAGGTCTCAGCCTTAACATGAGGGAATTATTTTCTGTCTAGCAGAATCTTGTATTTCTAGCTGTCATCTTCATGGCTAAATCATAACCTGTTCGTCTAGCTCAAACTTCCCGGAGAACCCAAAACTTTGTGCTATTGCTGTGGATGGCATAAATAAGGATAATTTTCTATGAAATGTGATCTATCACACAGTGCCTAATTATGTCACCTCGAGGCTTGACCCCTCTTCACTGTGACAGGCACAGTTAGCAATTTTCTCAGATTTCTAAACCAGAACCAAAAAATAAACCCATCTGGTTATAATTGAGGAAAGAAAAGCAGTGGGGAAGCAAAGCACTCATCGTGTCCCAGTGCAACAGTGTGCCGTATTCCTGCGCATCAGGCGTGGCTCCTTACTGAGGCTGCAAGCAGATAATGACTTATTTGTAAGCAAGATTTGCTGGAGCTGCAGGTCTGCCTTATTGCCCCAGGAAGATGAGATTTTTAACTAGTCTTTTTTTTCTTTTGTCCTTCCCATGTCCTCGAATTGTTCCAGCTGCAGATATCCAGGAGAGCTTATCAATGCTTTTTAATTGCTCCTTGCTCCTCCTTTTGGGAATTGCCTGCGTGAAACCCCCCTTCCTTCCTGAAGGGGTGGTCTGCTCTGGTTTCAAAGTGGCTCACATAAATTATATTTCCTCTACCGGCCTCCCCTATCGTTTCCTATCCTTACATGGAGTGCCTGGGAAATTCAGGACTAGCTGTCGTCTTGCTGGCTGGTGCATGCTCATGCAGCTGAAGGAGAGGAAAAATGAGAGACAATAAAAAGAAAAATCCTTTTAAAATCTTTATTCCTATGTCTGGGGATAATTCTGTTTAGTTACTAAAGATTTGAAACTTTGTCCTTCAAATAGAAAATATTAACAGTTTTACATTAAAATAATCACCATTGCGAGCAAGATTTCTCGACTTGGCCTATATTTACCCTTGAGGTCGGGTTTGTTACCCGCTGCTTTTCTGCATTTCCCTGGCACCTCTCGCTGGAGCCTCTCCAGCAGCAGAGCACCAACTTGCCCCCACGCGTTGTATGGGGTCAGTGCTGGATGAAGGGGTAAGCTAAGTAAGTTGTCAGGCTTCAAGGCATAGCAATAGTCATTTTATTCTATTTTTTTTCCCTCTTAGTAAGTTATCGTCTCAACTGCCATGAGTACCGTTTATTTTGAACACCACTGCTTGCAAACGGAGTCCAGGGCTGGAAACTTGGGAGTGCCTGAGCGGAGGCTTGGCCCTAGCTTAAACTCTGCAGGACCGACTGATGCGAGGGCGCTTGCCACCCCCGCCCCAGCCGGGCACTCGCCTCCCCACCCCTGGAGGAGAAGCATTTGTGGTCTGATTACCAAGCCTCCGTGTTTCACTTTCCTCAGAGCCTCTCTCATTTAGACACTATAAACCTGTCTTTGTCCCTGCAGATGCAGAAGAGATTACAACTGTATTGGAGCATCCAAATTTGATCCCATCTGTGAATGCTTCGGTATTCAGCCTGTTACAGAGGATGGGCAATCACCTCCTGTCAGCTTTTGAGGAGAGAAGGATGGTTTGACTCTTCATCTACCATCCATAACCTAACTCCTCTAATCTTGACATACAACTTCTGCTTTTCAGCCATTTATTGTCGGCCATTATAAGCTGTGAATGAAGTCCCAGGGCACGTACAGGTCTGTGTTAGCAAGTACATAACTCAGTCTTGTTTGCACGGGTGGACTTGTTTTATACTGGGTAGCTCGGTTTGCAAGTGTGAAATGCCTAAGTTTTAGTTGTGTGACGTTTCTAATTGTTTGGCTTTTACATGTAAATTGGTTCCATGCCAGCCAAATACTAGTTTAATTAGAAAACTAAATATGCAGCCTAGCACCTAATGTTTCCATTAGCTTGTTTAAATTGCCTGCAGAGTTGGAGTTGGGCCAGATTGTTTATTCAGAGTGCCTTTTTAATTGCATTATTGATATGTCATAATTGATACATCATGGATTGATTATTAAAATATAGATGTGTTTGAAAGTGGTGTGACACATCCCACCCATCCAGTGGAGTTTAATTGAAATAATTACTCCTATATGGCAGTATAGACCTTTTTTCTTTCAATGTTAAATAATAAAAACCAAATGGTTTGATGGTATATTTAATACATACCTCCCTTTGTCAAAAATACATCTCTCATATGAGCAGAAGATGAATCTATCTCTGAGCTTTCCTTATGTATAAGAAAGCTATTGTTTTCCTCTAGACCTTCAGAAGGGGTATCCCCAGTTTTGAAGTAGGAAACTGAAATAAGGATATTTTTCTGGTCAAAAAGCCAGGAAATTTTTTTTTCCTTGGAGTGCACTTCCTTTGAAAACTGACCAATTGTTTCCACTTCTGGGGTTTTTTATCTTAGTCAGGTGTAAAGAAATAAATTGCTGAAAGGTAAATCCATTCTTAATCTGAGAAAAGATCTCTTGCTATCTCTTAACAACTGAGTTGCACTAAGGAGCACTAGTGAGGAACAGCTTCAAATGATTTTTTGAAAATGCAGCTTTATTATGTCAACTGGATCATCCTTTGCGACCCTTTCAAAAGGAGAATAGATTTAAGATGCAAGGCCTTTCCTTTCTGAAAAGGCACAGTGGTTAGTGTGGGTTTTTTTGTCTGCCCCCCTCCACCCACCACCTCCCCTACGCACACTTGTTCTTGTATAAACCCTGCTGCACGGACTGTACGCCGTAATTTGGGAGGAGGGGAATAGAAAGAGAACAAGACCCGAGTACTTCCCTGCTCAGCTAAGCCTGCAGCGGGGCTGCTGCCTCCGAGACCCCCGGGGTGCCTGCAGAGCTCTGTGGCTGACAGCGTGCGGAGGGTCCGAGCTGCTGGCTCTGCTCCTGCTCCTGCCCCAGCACGGCCCAGTCCCGTGGGAGCTGCGCCGGCTCCTGTTCACCTCTGGCGTGATGTTACACACTCCTGGATGTGCCTGTCTCTGGTCGGCTCAGTAACACGTAACTCGTGGGCCTGAAGTCCGTGCAGAAAGCTGCTGGTGAAGGATAAATGAATAACAAACAAAAATATTGGGGACAGGATCCTCCTTACTCTGTCCAGCAGTACATCACTGTGAGCTGCTTTATTCTCAGCCTTTTCCCGGCTGTAGACATCTCCCACCCCATAAAGCTTCTGCCCATGCTAAGTTACCATCTTTTGAGCCAACTGTGTTAGTGGATCCTTTGGAGGTTTCTGGTCCAAAGGACTTGCCAGCTTAGACCTGAGCTGGCCCCTCTGTGAGAAGCAGCTTCTTTCTCAAATCCCTTTTCTCTGTGTTCTTGTCTGGAAGGATGTAATCATGCCCTGTCACTCAGAGCTGCTCTGTATTTTAGAGAGAGTAATGACATCTCACCACACTTCTTGAGTGATGTGCTGAATGCCTTTTTTTTTTTTTTTTTTCTTCCTTCAGTAAAGTTCATGATAAAGGTAAAACTGTTTTAAGCAGATATTGGTGTCCAGTAACTGGTACTTACCAAGCCAGAATCAGAGGGATTTGTGGTGGTGGTGTCAGTGGTTTTTGCAAGCAACTGTATAAATGTGTCAGCCTAGTTAAAGCCCTTACAGCAGATTTTGGTAGCTCTTCTCCCAAAGAGGGGAGATGAATGCCTGCTAAGGGCTGGAGCCTGAGAGGCATGCTCTCCCCAGCGCAGTATTTAAACCTCAAACCAAAGTCTGAAATCTTGGGTTGCACAACTTTGAGCTAAAGATCAAGCTATGTAGTTGGGGAGAAATGGATTTGTTTTGCATTAATTCAGTGACTGTTATGTTGATGTTTATCTGCATGCTTTTAAAAAGAATTAGGAATTTAAAACAAAAAAAAATAAAGAACGTGCTGTTTTACCGCTAGGTGGAGGTCCCCCGTGGGAACATGTAAGGGTAATAATCCTTCTGTATCCCTGTGAGCTTCCGGCTAGATTTGAACCACACCTCGCTTTGCATTGCTGAGTCAAGAGTGACCAAGGGTACTGAGGGAGAGAAGATAGCAGGCAGCCCATCTGTTCCTCACTGGTTGTCTTGCATAAAGAATTTTTGTCAGATGCTGTTGAAGATTTGAGGTCAGAAAGTGGTTTTGTTGTCCTTTTAGGCTGGTTAGATTTGAAGCTTCTTCCCCTTCCTACCTTGCGTATCCTGCAAAACTTTTAGCTATTGACACCATCTGTGTGTCAAGATCCTTTCAACATTTTCTTTGTTAATCTGAAGTCTTAAATGATTTGTGGGTTTATGGTAAGCCCCTTGTTTCTAGTTCCTAGGCAAAATATTTTTATCTGTATAAATATCTAGTCAGAGGAATGAAGCCTCTTTTCTTTAATGACACCTATTGCTGAAGGCTCACTGCCCCTGCCTGCAAAGCAGCCTTTCTGACTGAAGGAGGATGAAACATTTTTAGTCAAATATAATGACACGTTCATTCCAGAATATCAGAAATTATCCTCTACGGTATTGCCTCTCTTGCTTACCAAAGTCACCAGATACCTCTTAATTTGAGACATTTCTAAAACGCTTACCTTGCTGTAGAAGTTAAAGACAGAGGAGTTAATGCTGGGGACCATCTCCCATCTGGAATGAAAAACCAAAATGCCCCCTCTGTAGCTTGTTAACTCCTGTAACCTCCCTGTCCTGGCCAGGACAGCCATTGTCGCTTGGTTTGACTCGGGTTTCCTTCAGCTAGAAATGGTTTGTAGCTGTTCATTCTCTGTCCCTGTGCAGGTCTCTAAAAGCTGAAGCCATTTGTCTGTACACAGAGCACGCTGGGGACAAACTACTCAGCGGTGGCTCAGAACAAGAAACCCTTTCCCTCTTTGAGGATAGGTCAACCGCTGTCACTGTGGTTCTTGCAATCACAATAATCATTATGGGTGTCACAATTAGAATATGACAAAGGTGACCCTCCTGGTCATTACTAAGTCACCATGGAAGCTGACTGTTAATGGAAAGAGAGATATCTGTCTGTCTATATATTAAATGTATTTTTGGAATGAACAGATTTCTCTGTTGGCTGTGAAATCTGGGTTTTATAGGACTCAGAGCCACAATCAGGGTGCTTCCACAGGGTGGGAACTGTAAGAAAGTACAGCCATTCTTAGCATACAGAGCGCCAGTACAGTATTATGAGTTATCATGGCTCTTAAACATGAAAAATCCAATTTCTCTGTAGAAGGAGCAAAAATGCCCTGGAGGAAATAAATAGAGGTTTTGGCTCTTACCAAGGAAGGTGAAAGATTGAAAATGCACCTGACACAACTTCTGTTCACTTATGGCAGGGATTCACTTAATCATTTATCTGTACTAGTGCCAATGGACAATTTGAATCCTAGGTCCTTTAACAGTAAGGAATGCCTCGGCAGCAACATTTCTAATTCAACTTGGTGTTTCTGGAGGGAACTATCTTTTTGCAAGAAACTTGTTTCCTGGAGAAGGGAGCAATTAATACCTAATATTCTTCTTATATTCCCAGATAATAGTTTCCTTATTATAATGTTGCATGAGCAATTTAGGATCAAAAAAATATATATATTACTCCAGAATAATGCAGAAGAAGAAATACAGTCATTAGTGAGTAAGGCCACCAGCATGTTTTGGAAATGTAGGGGCAAAAGACAGGGTGGTTTTCTTTCCTGGAGATAAATTTTTTAACTCTCTGCCTTTATCAATCACTCATTTTCTCCGGAAGAAAAGAGATGCTCAACAACCTTACGTCTGTCTCTGGAAACCCCTATGCCTGTTCTTCAGCCAGGATTTACAGTCCTTGGTAGATTCCCAGCACCAGTGTGCTGTTTCTTAAATGAATCTTAAAGGGCTCATTTCCTTAGTTATATTCCCATTTTATTTAATTACACTTCCTGAAGAGAAGCCATTCTATTTTATGTTTAGCACTGCTGTCTGCATGGGAAGCGAGGGGTAGATAGAGCTGGTAAAAATCTATTGCAATGAAGCTTTTTGTGACAGTAATGAAGCTGTGACCGTACCACCACGATACCTGGAAAATACATTTCTCCAGCATTGTTTTATTTGGTTTTGTTCTTTGAAGATTTTAAGCAAAGCATTTTATAAAAATTTTCCTTTTTAAAAAAAACAACAACAACGACAATGTTTAGAAAGTAATACCTTTTTTTAAGGTTATACTTGCTGCAAAATTTCCTCTGGTTCTAACTCTGTGTGAAAAGCTTGAAATACTCCAGTTTAGCTGAAATAAAACTTTCCGTGAATCTGAAGGGGAATTTAGTGTTTGCTCCAAGAGAGGCTACTTTTAACCTTTTGTTGCCACTCAGGAGGCCAGTTAAAAGGAAGATAACTGATCTTTGAGGTGCATCCCCTCCAGGTCCCTTTGATACAGACCCCTCTGTCTGACTGGGGATTCGGGGTGAGGGGAAGCAGGAGTCCTTCTCGCTATTTCTGAAATGCCCCGTTACGGCTCTTGGACTCTTCTGTCCCGCTTTCTCTAAGGTTAGCCCTCTCCTTGTAAGTTTGGAGTATTACTGCTTCCCTGGTTTCTTCAGTGTGTCTAAGCTGGGATATAAAGCCAAACTTAGTGCTATAAATTTGTTAGGCTTTCATCTTTTTAGCCAGGTCAAAGGACTGATACATAGACCATCGCTGTGTTGCTGCTGTCACATGTAAATTGGTTGAAAACTAGAGGTAAAAAGATGAAGTAGGTTGCATGGTTGTAGCAGCTCATGTCAAAGAGTAAAAGACAAAAGAAATGACAAAACCATGGTCTTTTACCAGCCTGATAGCTTTTCCGCAGCCTCCCTACTAGTGCATGCTCTTGCTTAATCTGAGTCCTAACAGGTATTGATCAACAAAATTGCTTTTCAAGGTCGTGGCTCTGGACAGAACCTTGCACCAGAGATAAGCAGCACCTGCTTCGCAGGCGGAGCGATGCCCAAGATAGCCTGTGAGAGCTGCTCCTCCAGCAGCTGCGGAGGATGTGACCTGCCTCGACAGCGCCGGCGGCTCCTGAGGGTTGTTCAGATCACCCAAATGCTGCCTGAGAGCAGCGTAACCCTCTGGCTTTGTTAATCTGAGCTGCATGGAATAACCCAAGCTTTATCTGAATTTAAAGGGACCATTTTGACTTTTTTTGTAAGTAGTTATTTTGTCTGCATTTATTTTTAACGTGAGATTCCGAGTGTGGCTTTTTTTTTACTGTACTTGATCTACTTGATCTTTGAATTCGTAATCAAAAGATTTTCTTTTTAAAGTTTTACAACTTTAGTGAGAATGTTTAAAATGAAAAGTGCGTATGTGAACTCTGTCTGGGGATAAGCTGCGTGAGTTTAGTCACTACTGGAAGACTTCCCCACCCACCCCCCATTAAAATGGGGGAAAATCTAGTTTTCTTAGAATGCAAAGTACTGGGAAAATTATAAAATAAGTTAATTTGTGTATTTAGAGTTAACAATGGGACTGAAAAAAACAAACTTCGGTGAAATATTTTCTCTCCAGTAAATATTACTTCCTTCCTTCCAAATGACAAACCCCCTTCTTCATCACTGAAGACAGCTAAACTACATGGGAACAGACACTGGAGTGATTTTTGGCTACAATGGGTTAAAAAGCTGTAAATAATGGATACTTGAATAATGGTAGCAACAACCTCAGAGTTTAGTTACGTAAAGGTTAAGATTTGGGAGTCACCCAAGCACGCTGGGATGCTGTAAAATTTGGAGAACCCACTACTATCCATTTTCCCTGGAAAACTACAGTAATGTCTCTCACCTTTGCACCAAAAACATTCTGAAATGAGCTCAAGCTGCTGAAGTTTTCTGCTGTTGGGTGAGCTGGATGTATAATGAAAATCTCAGGTTAATTATTAAAAAGGAAAATGAATAGGAAGACACATAATAAATAACATCTTTTGTGAACTCTGATTGCCTCATTTTGCACTGAGGGACCAACTGCCCAATAAATGGCAGGGACATCCTTCGGTGTGGCTGTTATTTTTGGTGCAAAAAGATGGCAAAAAATGATGTACCAAGTACAGCCTCTTTCAGAAACTGACCATTTAGGATTTTTGGGTTGGGTTTGGGTTTAATGTGCAAGTAGTCTGTTAAGCCCTTTGGCAGCCCTATTTCTGGACAGTAACCTGTTTTCTGCAGTAAGCTGGTGCATCTCCAGTGTTGTTGTAACTTGTATTCACCTATACTGGATGTTAGTGTCTGCAATCGCAAATGGAGTTCTTGGAGCCTCCCCAGCAGCCCCAAAACAGCTTATTTTCCTTCCATATGCCTGCCCTGTGAACGTCAGGGCTAGAGCTGTCAGGCTTGAGTAGATTTTATAAGCATACCTCCACTTATGTGTGACAGAAAATCAGCCGACACATAATCAATTTATTTCTCTGGTGCAAAGAATAATAGGTTGCAACTGGTTACCATTGCCTAATGATCTCTGTGCATTGAAAGAGTCATCAGCTTTGTTCCATGTGATTGCAGTCTTTAAACGTGGCTATTTGTGGTAGATTGTATCTTGCAACTACAAACCCGTTTGAGAAGACAGCAGATGAAGTCCATTGGTTCTCCTTTTAGCCTTACCCAAGCAGCTTCCTTGGTTTTCGTGCAGTGACAGCTGGCTTATCTCCATGAGACGATGTAAAAGCGATGTCTGAGGTGTGCTTCAATTCCACAAAAAATATCCAGTTGTCTTGGCCTGACTCTTCCGTTTCTTGAATTATGTATCAATATAACTACAGAAACTTCAGTTTCTGCTGTTGTGAGATACTCAGTAGAAAACTACAGGATTAGCAAGGAACTCGATGCAAAATATTCAACCATCCTTTCATTATGCACTGCATATTTTATAAAGCATTAAAATAAAACACACATACCAAAAAAAGGCAGAGCTCCTGTAATAGTATAGAGAGTTGGGGAAGGTTTTTGCTGTCTTCACTATAGGCGGCATCATTCTGTATCAATACTGATCCTGTTTTCAGTGCATCAGGTAACTTATGAACCCAAAGAGCAGAATCATATAGGCAATTTAGGAACTTTTACAGATGGCAAAGGAATGTTATGAGTTACACAAAGCCTAGGTGTAGTAGCTAAGCTACTGCCTTGCATGCTTCTTGTCCTTTGGAGAGAGGACTCATGCAGGGGGGAGAACAGCTCACATTGGCGTTGGAGTTATTTTGGCTGACTTTCCTATCCAGCTCCATCGCTTCTTTTACCCTTTTGCAGGTACCTTTATTTTACCTCTCCCAGATCCTCATGGGTATTCAGAAATAGTTGCTCCATGCCCAGGTGCTGTCGCACTGGCTGGAGCGGTTTAGCCCTGTGCCAGCATGGGTGGCTGCGGCGCTCGGGGTCGTACCCTGTCTACCCACCCCTCCCCGTGCGGTGGCATCGTGCTTGTGCAAAGGAACTTGTCTCTGTAGTTTCTACTCTCTAAAATTTGGTCTATCTTAGTTGAAGTTATAGCAAGAAAAAACAAGTGAAATAATTTCTATTTCTGCCTCTTGATTTCCTAACCCTCCCTAACCTCCCCCGTGTGCTGAAGTGCCTGGATCTGTATTTCATGTTTGATCAGAAGGACATAGGTGCTTTTGAGGGACTTGACTTTAGACCATTGTTAAAAATTATTCAGTGGGAAATGACATGGTGAGCTCTCTGTCTGGGTCCTGGCCAGCTGCCAAGCCTGCTGTCATGGGTGCTGCTGTGGTCATTTTTGGAAGGCAGACATTAGCCTGAGGTGAACAAATCAAACTCTTCTGGGTCAAATCCAAAAGCCCTTGAGAGACTTTTCAAGGCTGCCCATCTCATCTGTTTGAAGGACAGTAGAGGAGCAGAAAACGAGATAAAATGACAGTGTTGTGGGAAACCTCATTTGCAAACTTCTTTGTGTCAGGCTCACGCTGCTCGGCTCGGCCCGGCCGCAGCTGCCTGCCCCTGTCCTGGCAGTGCTCCCCAAGGGGGCTGTGCCATGCCCTTCCCGCCCCTTTCATCACTGCAGGTGAGCAGTTTTCAAGCCAGCAGATATTTGGGAAACCTTTTTTTATTTGTGCAGCTTCTGGTGCTTGTGCACGGATTAGCCTCTTTGGCCACAGTAGTGTGTCCCTGCCAGGACAGCTTGCTCACCCACCTCCGTGCCCGCAGACTTCCAGTACCCTGAAGGAGGGTGGCAGGTACAAGGAGGGACCACATGCATTTAAAGCCTCAAGCAAATGTGTATACCAGCGTACGCAGCACTGGGAAAACAGGGAAAAAAGGGAAAAGGGGGGGTGGGGAAGGGAACACTTAAGCAGAAGGAAGGTCGTTCCCTCTGCCCTAGGTTTGGAGGTGGCCCCGCTGCTGCAGGAAGATCAGGCAGCAAAGAGGAGGAAGGTGTTGCCTCGGCCCTGCTGTGGGGCCAGCTACAACTTGCTACTATATAGTGCTGGTATCAACTACTGTCATTTGGCCTTTCTGAGTCAAAAAACAGGGGTTTGGAGCAACTAAAGTCAATTAAAAGTCAATGCAAAAGTGACAGAGCAGGTACCTGCAGCAACTGGGAAGAGGGAAAGGAGTGGAGGGAACAGAAGGTGTCTGAAGCTGCTTATCTCCTTAAAGCCTCGCTGTTACTGCATCTCTTTTTGCCTTTCCTCTATTTTTTCCCTCTTTCTCTAATCATTGTTGTTTTACTTGAGTATTGCTCCTTTTGTTGAAGGTAGGTGGTCAAAGGCCTTAATATCAGCCTTTATGGGACCAGTTGCACAGCTGGTGTGCTGGAAGGAGTATCTACTCCAGAAGCTTCCAAAAACACCATGACTATTATGTCATCTACTGTTTTTGAATGTGGTACCGTGTCAGGAGCTTCGTGCATGACCACATGGGTTTTCCATGTGGGTTGTTATTCAGCAATAGCCTTGCAGTAGCGAAGTATGGTAAAGGTTTGGTGACTTAGAAGAATTTTGAGGATCTTCATAGTTTTTAAAAACTTTATAGAAAGAAAAAAAAATGCAACCAACCAAAAAAATACCTCTCTATAAATTCCCTGAGAAAACAAAATGTGCATGGACAGCCAGCATCTTGGAAAATCTACAGCAAACCTCACAGAGTAAATTCAGTGAAGTATTTTCCTCTGAAAATATTCATGGTCAATCATGTTATGTGGCCATCGATTTTTGACACCATTCCTTTTCAGTAAGTGGCTAAAGAAATAAAATTAACCTAGGTTGTAAAATCCAAAATTATTACGGGGGAAAAATATTTCAAAAAAATCTACCCCAAAAAGGTACATACAGAGGAAATAAATTTCAAAAATGAAGCCATCTGTTTCCATGCAAGTTGTCCTGTAATTTTGCAGTGCTAAATCCTTGGTGAAAAACTAGCATTCATCCTTAGTGCAGGAAAGGAAAATCAGAGACATGTCTAGTCCGTGTTAAGCATCGCTTTCTTTACATACTGTTAAATACCCACCATAAATACTGCACATTGCTTCTAATTATTCATGTCTTGCATCAGCTTCCGAATCAGTGAAACTATTCACAGCTTTAATTAAAGAAGAAAGGCTGTAGCATCCCAGGAAGGTACCTCACACTGCCGCTGTCTGCCTTTTCTAGCAGAAGCACGAAGTAGGTAGCAGCCCCTGACAGACAGGAGCATATCAAGATAGATTACCAAACATTTACGAAATAGATCAAGCAGAACAAGAACTTTGTTTGAGAAATGTTATATTAATGCTTCACTAGGCAGACCTTGCTACTGTAGAATATTAATAAATGAGGCATTATTTGTTAAATAAAGGGTGGGTTTGCGGATGTGTGTATCCATACCTATATATTATAGAAGAGCATTTATTTTTTTTATTATTTTATAGAAGATAAATCCCTCTAGCTTTCAGAATGGGGGGGGGGTTCTTTCTGACTGACAAAAATGAGTTGCTACAGAGATACCCATGTTACCCCCAGATACTATATGAGATGCGTAAGAGGGTTATGTGTTAGTATTGTAATGGATTGGAACAGAAATTATCAAGTTCTCCAGGTAAAATAAATAAACAAAACCCCAAACAAAATCGTTTTAGTGTGAACCTAGGCTCCAGTGCCGGCAGCTGCCTCTGGTGCTTCCTCTCCGTCCTAGAGAGGGATGCTCCTGTGGTTTGGGGCACAAAGCAGTCAACTGCCAAGTGGTGGCACAGGGCTCTCCAACACACAGGGTCTTCCAGGTAGCACAAGGTAGATACAGAAGATATCTGTAAGTCCTTCCTAAGTGAGCAGGTCTCCAGTGTTTTGGAGGGCTAATAGGAATAACTCAACACGTTCAAGGCTTCATTTGAAAGACATTCACATGCTGAAATCAGTTTGTCAGCTGCAGCGCTGCGCTGGGCCCAGCAGTAGCCGACCTTGTGATGCTATTCACAGGCGGGTGCTCTTTCCAGTATTTTCTGTTTGGCAAGGCGGAGGAAGAAGCAGATACCAAAATCTTTTTTTTTTTTTTTCATATAGAATCATAGAATGGTTTGGCTTGGGAGGGACCTTTAGAGCCCATCTATTCCAACCCCCTGCAGTGAGCAGGGACATCTTCAACTAGATCAGGTCGCTCAGAGCCCCGTCCAGCCTGACCTTGAATGTTTCCAGGGATGGGGCATCTCCCACCTCTCTGGGCAACCTGGGCCAGGGTTTCACCACCCTCATTGTAAAAAAAATTTTCCTTATATCCAGATATATATATCTTTGACATTTCACAGCGAGTGCATTTGTTCATCAAGTGTACATGATTTATAGGTACCATGCATTTGTGATGTACTGCTTTTGCTCTATAAGAGGAATTGCCTGTAACGTTGGCAGCAGCAGAGAAGACTGTGGCTAATCCTGGTAATCCCTCTGACTTGTTTATGATGTACATATTTATCTGTTGTAAATGTATGTTTGATAGGCCAGGAGTTCAACAAAAGTGAATTTGTGTCTAACCTTGTAATACCATAGCTGCTGCCAAATTAGTTCTCAGGAGCAGAGGTCTCTGCAGCCTTAAACACTGCTGGGAGTGCTGCTTATGCAGCCCTGCTAACATTTGGATAAGCCTCCTCCATGCAAACAAATGTTCCTTACTGAATGCAGGGTAGATAATTTGTGGTACATGTTGGCAGTGAAGCTTAGGAGATGGTGTACACCTTGGGACGGTGGCCTGGTGTTGTGTACACCAATATCTCGGCCAATATCCCAGGTTGGCAGCAAACTCTAAGTTGGCTCAGGCCACCTTTATATCTATTACAGAGATTTACATCAAACTTGTGCTTCACAGAACTGAGCAGGGTTTTCTCGAAGACTTTGTGAGTTCCTGTTAGCCACGTTAAGGGTATTATTGCTGCTAGTCCCATCATCATCAGATGAATTACCAATGTGTTGTTCACTGTGCTGCAGCATGCGCCTGAAGCTGCAAATGGGACAGAGCTGGCTGGCGGCATCTGAAAGACTCTGCATAAAGCAGATACACAGCAGAATTTTAGAGCTGGGAAACAAACTTCCACTGGCCCAAAAGAAATATACAGACTTTTTGACACTTTGTTTGACTTCACTGGAAATAAAACTAGGCACCTGAATGTTCAGAGGCGTGAGGGGGGTCTCCAGAAATCGCATAGGAATTCAGAGCATCCCAGGGATAGGGATGATGTGTTACTAGCCGGTCCCATTTTGGCAAACAGGTTAGGGTTTAAGTTGTGTTCCTGCTCAGCTGCATGCCCTGACTTTTTTTTTTTTTTTGGAGCAGGAGGTAAGCACTGGCCATTGTTTAGAAATGCTGCCCTGAGAAATGCTTTGTTCTCCAAGTGATATTTTCTCATAGAAAGCTGCTGCTTCTATAAATCCTCAGTTTGAAAAGGGAAAGAACAGCAACATTTTTTTTTTTTATTTTTGGTTTTTCTGTGGAAGGTTCCTGACCCGCTGTATTTCAGAGGATGTGCTACTGCAAAGGCTTTGATGTCACAGAAGTAAAGCTCCCACTGTTGCTTCTCAATGGAGATCCTAAATCCTTTAGCACCTGAGAGCCAAATCAAAGCTCAAGTCAAGTGGGAGTCTGAGGCTTTTGCTACTGTGGGATGTGATGTTTCTGAGGCACCTCGCTGCACGTAGGGAAGCCACGGGTAAGCTGTGATGGCTGGAATTAAAGGCCTGCTCCAGAGCCCGTTGACTTCAATGGGTCCCCAATTAGCCCTTACGGTGTTCTTTTCTCTTGGTGGGGAGTTGGCAAGAGGGTCATAAATAAGCCTGGCTCAGCCTCAGGGAGCTGCTTTGGATTTGGTTCATGCACGGATGAGTGCTTTCACTCTTCCAGCATGATTTCTCCTCTCATAATATATATAGGATGACCAAACTCTGGGTGCCACACTTATAAAAAGGGGCTGTGGAAAGCTCTCTTGTGGACAGGTTGGTAGAGTCAAGCCCTGTGCTTCATCTGTTCGGTGAGCTGCAGATCCTTTTATTTATCTGCAGCCCCATGGGAGAGTTTATTCACAAGTTACAATGAAATTAAACCTGGAGAAACAAGTTGACTAAAAAAGACCTCAACAGGGACAGTCATCAAGCTTGGAGGAGCAGAAGGGTTGCAGCGTGTAGCCACTGTGTAGTGGTGTTAGTCGTTAAGGGATTAAACACACTTTGGTAAGTTGATTCAGAAAGTTGACAAGTGTCTGAAATCTGCAAGACTGGAGCTGCTCAGCACCTCCTGGGTTTGGCTGCAGCGTGTGCTTGGTTTATCTGCACAATCTGCACCTGTCTGGCTCTGCTGCTTTGTTATTTACTTGCGAAGTGCAGTAATGCAACCTAAGCCTTAAGGTTCACCAAATTCCCTGTGCTCTCACAGAAGGTATGGGGTAGGTACAGTTTGCATGCACACTGAATTGCTATCTGAAAAAAAAAAAAAAACCAAACACCTGCTGAAATAAAGCATCAGAAAGATATATGGTTATTTAGGCTTTTGATTAACTCTTCCATAGTGTTCAGTACTAATAAAAAGGTGGTGCTTTGGGGCTGGGGTAGGTGTGTGTCTTTTCTACCAGAAGGATTGGTGGGGGAGAAAAGATCCTCATGTATTTGTAACTGGTTCAGGTGAGGAAATAGTCGACATCTCTCTAATTTGCCACTGGAGCAGAAATGTCAGGAAGGATTGTGAAAATGCACTGATGGTAGCAATTATATTGATAACCTACCATTCCCAGAAGCAGAGAAATCAATCTTAAACTGACAGGACTCTGACAAATTTCTATGAAAATCAGAAAGGAATCAATATTCGTTGTGTGTTAGAAATAGCTGTGAGGACTTTCTTGGTTTTCACGGTTTTCCCTTTATTGTTTTTCCTTCTTCCTCCAAACAGCATGGTTAAAAACACTGTAAATTAGAGAAGTAAGAGATAAATTAACAGACAAGTCTCATTAGATATGTAGAGTAGCCGACTGACTAAACTGGCTTTCTTTATACTTAGCTGTATGTAGTATTTTAATAGCTTTGACATTTAGGAGGAGTGCTCTCCATCAGTCCCTTGTTCTGTGCTGAGGAATGGGGAGGTTACATTACTGATATCAAGTTTTATACTTCACCCCCCAGCTCTGCATCTGAGCAATTTACCTTTTGTCCTGCCGTTAGTTAACTAGATGAGTTCATTGCTCTGTTAAAGGGACACGCTCCTACAACTTTACCCCCCTGGCAGATCCTTTACTCACAGCTGTGTTCCAGGTAATAATTTTATTTGGTAGTAAATGGAAAGTTTTGACATTCCCAAACTTGTCTTACCTCCCCTTCTTCGCAGAGATGCTAGAAAAATTTACACCAGCTCACGAACTTCTCAAACTCGTTTCCAGCCCTTTGGTGTGTCACCAACCATACACTTTGCACTGCATTTCATTTTGGTTTTCACACTGTTGTGGATTTTATTTTAGTTCTAACACATATGGAGGGGGAGCATTTGGACCTCAAGAGAGCTTTCCATTTTGAAATGTAAGTGAATTTGTGATTGGGAAGCTGAAATAAAAACAAAGTGTTTTGAACGTACTGAATTTTTTTTCTTCAGATTTTCAGTTTGCTCCTTTGAGATGTTTCTTTTTTAACCCAGTTAGGAGTTGGGAGAACTGTAGAAATGTTCTGACACCTGTGAGCAGAAATGGGTTATGCAAACTTACAGTGATGGGAATAAAGTTGACTGTCCCATCTGCATTCTGTTGCTTCCTTGCTACTTGCTATGCTGAGAAGAGAGTATAATGTTTGGCAAAAAAAGGTAAAACTAACGTGAAACCATCTGAATCCTACCAGATTATAAAGGACTGGGAAAGGTATGAAGGAGATAGTTAAAAGTTCATGAGCTGAAACCAAATTGCATACCATTAATTGAGAATTTGCCCCTTTCAGCAGTATGTGCAACAAAAAACCAGAGGCTTTGGAATATATTAGATTGGGAGCATTAAGTTTAACTAGAAATTGCTAAATGAAATGTTTAATAAAATCTCAGTAAGAAAAGAAAGAACACTTTGCTTCTCGAAGCCATATCTCCTAGGAAAAGTATATGAATCCAACTGTCTGGGCAGAGCATTGATCACATGTTGCAAATCTGTGCGATAGAGATATGTAATGTGAGTCTGAACCATTAGAGAGCCAAGCCTGCAAAGGTCCAGGCAGGACCAATTTATTCTTGCCATGACTAATAACCAGGCCAAAGTTGTGTACTGTGCAAAATGCTACGTTTCTGCAAAGGGCAGCGAGTGCTAGAGGGCGAGAGGAGAGTTTCCTGTTTCATAATGAGGAAATATGTGTAATAGTAGAGGCCTACAAAGGTGTTTGAGGAACACCAAGGGACTGATGCTACTTGGTCCCTCTCTCACTGTGCCCTTCTGAGATGGCATTTAAAAGGGCAGTGAAAGGCCCAGATTGAGCTCTTGCAGATGAGACTCCTGCAAGACTGGGAGGTGTCCTTGGGCTAGAGCTGGAGCAGGTAGATATGGGTAGGAGGAAAGAGCTCTGGCATTCTGGGGACATCCGTGGTTCGGAGGGTGCCTGTAACAGGTGCAGTAGCTTGGCACGTAGTTGCAACAACTGTTTTTCCAGGAGCAGGGGTAAAGAAAACCCTGATATCCAGTATCTGCTGCCCTCTCTAATTCTTCCTCCTTTATCTTTCTAATGGCTGAAATTTTTAAATAATCTCTACATGGGGAAGCATTAGCGTACCACTGTGAATGTAGTGCCAAGAAATGTGGATAGCAAAACCCACTTTGTTCTACAGTAAATGGATTTAAGGGACATGTACTTGCCGTAATGAGAATAGTGCAGCACTCTTTGCAAGTCTTAATTAGCACTACCAGATTAGCAACTCAAAGTAAACTCTAATGCCAGCACCCAACAAGCTTCTTGAGTCAAAGGGAGCTAATCCCAAATTACTCACAAATTACTTGCACACTGTGAATCTAGAGCAGGGGAAGTGACTCCTAAAGAAAACAAATATAAAAGCAATTCTTCCATTGGAAATAGGATGAAATGAGTTTAGCTTGCCATGCAGAAGCTTGTGCGCCAGAACTGCTCCTCAGCTTCACAGGCTGGCCTGGATCTGAAAGGTTTTGAACAGAACTGGTCCCATTGGCAAAATGAATCCCATAATGCCAAAATAATTTTTGAAATTAGATTTTTGTTGTGGATCTTGGATTAGCGTGAGCAGCCTGGCTTGGGAATTTTTGAGTCTAAAAATGCCCAACAGTCATGTAAATCAAGTTAACTTACAGCATTTCATTTCTAGTTTCTTTCATTCTAAATTAACCTATCTTCTGAAACAAAAAAGATGTTTCCTTCCTCAAAAGGACCTGTGTTTAGCAGTGTTGTAATACCCCACTCTTTCAACTTTAATATTTTTTTAAATGAAATCTTGCTGTAAATGGCATTCTTTCCATGAGTATCTGAGCTTTAACAAAGTGTCATTTTTCTGGTGGAGAAACGTCTCTTTGTAAAATTCCCCAGTTTTCACAGCGATTGATGCTCCATAGGAACTAATGCATTGTGGTTTGGCACACCAGTGCATTTTTAATGCTTTCAGTGAAGCAAAATGTGTGTTGAACCAGTCATGCCTGGAATATGCCATGCCATGTGAATGTTCCTGTTGTGTTTAACCATAACTTTTGTGTTTTTCTTGTAGATATTCCAGCACACTTTGGTGCTTTTTCTTGTTGAGCGCATGCCAAAGCATAATTCTTTGTAACTAAGTTCACAAGTTGGGGTTTTTCTGTCGGTCTTCCAAGGCAAGTTAATGTTGCTGTCCATAGCAGCAAAGCTTATCTGGCAGCTGACAGTGACTGGCTATAGCACTGGAAACACAACAGCAGCACAGTTAATTTGCTAGAAAAGGCATCACCAGCTGGGTGCTAAACTTAAGGACTGCTGACTGGCCAAGCAGGTTGCAAACCCTTTTTATAGAAGCCTTTGTATCTGGCATTAAAATGACAAATATGCTTTAAGTGTCCCCATGAGATGCACATATTTCAGCACACAGAGCACCTTCACATAGTGAAATGGATCTCTGGATTTCCTCAGAGCAGTGGGATCCTTTGCAGTAGTTCATGCTTAGTTCCTTCGTGCACCTCTCTTCTGCAGGTATGACTGCTCATCTTCCTTTTTTTAACCAGGGCTGTTTAAATTCTGTGAAGGTACCCCTTGCCTTTGGCAGCCCCAACTGCTGACACAGGCAGCCAGCTGAGTACATCATACGCGAAGAACATCTTTTATTCTATGTCTATATAAAAACGTAGCATTAGATTTTTTTGAGACAAATAATTTGTTCTACTACCAAAATAAATCCTTCATTTATTTTATTCATCTCTTTCCTAAATACAGTAAAGTTCACTGATGCCCATGCTCATCAAACTGTTAAATGAATTGTCCATTAAATATACTGAGTCTTATTTTCAAAGGCAGATGTTGCATTATGCGTTTTAGATTTATTACCCTATCTCTTAAAGGTAAGTTTGGCCTTCCTTGACTTCTGAAGAAGAGATAACGAATCAAAATAGTGTTGAAAAAACATAGGGGTTTTTTTCTTTATTTTTTTGTTTTGGTTTTGTTTGGGGTTTTGTTTCTTCAAACCTGGTTTTTGTATCTCATTCTTGAGCACAAAAGCTTTGAAATTCGTGATTGAAGAATAAAAGGTTGTCAAATATGGAGACATTGGTCTGGTTTGAGGCCAAGGATAAGGCATCTTTTATCTTTTTTTTGGTTTTGTTAACTTTTTTGCTATTTGGTTACAACTGATGTTTGGCTTCAGTTAACTTACTATCAAAGAGAATTTTTTGGTTTGTGCTGACAGCTGTTTGTGCTGTTGCTGAAGCACTATTTTAGCACTTTAAAGACAGCATTTGAACTCTGGTAAACCAAAAAAAGGGAAAAGTTGGAACTCACTGTCTAATCCAACCCCCTGCAGATTCAAATCTGAGCTTCAAACTTCACTCAAACTGAAATTTCTCCAGACTTGTGTGTTAGACCTTACCCCCTCTTAAAGACCTCTCCTAGTTTCTCAAGAGCATCTCCATTTAACTTTTGGAGCACAGGTGTGAAAGCCACTTGATAAGCACTTGCCTGCCTGTTGACACTGACCATTTCTGCACCTGTGCAGTATGGGTAGTGTAGCAGCACCCTTTGAGGAGCCACAGCATGTGGTCTCTCAAGTGTTAATCCTGAAGCTGACATAGAGAAATTCTCCACATTTTGTGCATTTTTTGTATAACCTTATGATGAATTTTTCCTGCCCAGATTTGGACTAAAGTTTCTTAAATATCTCTTGTTTCCATTTTGAGAAACGGTCATTTACTTTTCTTTCTGAAATGGCTTTTGGAAAAGTCAACCATATGCCTCATTGCTTATAAGAATAATAAATACCTCTGGGCTTTGGCAAATCCTTAGCTAAATGACTCCAGGGTCAATTTTCTCTAATAGACTTAGTCACTTGGTACATGCTAATTTCTGAAGGAAAAAGAACAGAGATGATGTATATTGAAGAACAACTTTATAGTGGATTTCATGAGAATGAAATGCCTTGACGTAAATCCAGGGAAGGGGCTCTGAGCCCTGTTTGACCTGCCTTTGCCTGACCCTTCTTAAAAAGGGTGGTGAATTAAATGCTGCAGAGGGGCTCTGACCAGGCTTCTCCCTTTCAGTGCGCATGAGCCAAGTGCCCACCACAGGCTGTTACCTGTTCCATCATCTCTGTAGCCTGGGCATTGAGGGACATCAGACCAAGCTCACCACAGGTGCCTCATCTGTTACCTGAGAGCAGGGTCTGAGCGCAGTGTTACCCTTCCCTGTCCCCTCTCCTGCTTTAGGATGTCACTGAGCCTTGCGCTTAGTCTTTGGCCAAGGCAAATAAGCACGTGTTTCAGCTGTCTGTACCTCGGTTACCCCTGCTTTTCTTGACCTGATTAACCCAGTTAAGCCTTGCACTTGCAAATTCCTTTTGAAAGGGAAGAACAAAAACAAAATTCTTGTTGTTTTGGCTGATGAACTGATCATAAGGAGAGCAGTGACAAAGGGCTGAGTTTACTGTGAAAGCTTTCATACTTTGCATTGGATGGTGCTGTCAGAGGTTCTGTCAAGAACAGCTTAGAGATTCAGAGGTGCTTGTGGCACTGATGGTCAGCAATTGTCAAATAAAATGGAGTAACATCTAGCAAGACAGCACTTCAAAGCCGTGTTTCTCAGGCAGAGAGAGATGAGACTTTAGCTGAGGTGCTCCAGAGGTCCTTCAGCTCTGACCTCATAAGATAATTAGCGATAGAGGTTTCAGGATCTTTCCTTTGTGTTCAAACACTTGTTTCTCTGTCTAAAGGGACGTTTTCAGTGAACAGAAACCTAAAACAGGCAGAAGCATTGGGACTTGAAGAAATGTTTCTGAATGTCCACTCAGGGAGTGGAAATATTTCCTTCACGTTTTGGGTGTTTTGTTTTGTTTTGCTTTGTTTGGTGTTGTGTGGCGGGGTTTTTTGGTGGTGTTTTTTTGTTTGGTTCGTTGGTTTTCTGTTTTGTTGTTTGTGGGTTTTTTGGGGTTTGTTTTTTTATCTTTGAGAAGCAGCGCTCCAGAGGTAGCAGCTCCTGCAGAGGTCAGTGACAGTGGGTTGGCGATTTTGATGTCTGAGTGTCACTAGACCTAGTCCAAAATCCCCTGGTGCAACAGTGGTATGTCAGTGCATGCAGATGCATTGGGGTATAACTGTCCCAGGGAGAGTATTTTGATTGATGAGAGGCTGAGAGTCCTCTCTGGCCTCTTGTCAGTTTATTTTGCTGCATAAAACCCCAAGATAATGAAGAAAGAACTCCTTGGAGGTGCCAGCTCCAAGGCTTCCCTGTCAGCTGTCTGTCTGGGTCCTCCCACTCCATCAGTGGACTGAGGGGAGGCAAAAATCTAAGAACTCTGGAAAAACTGCATGTCTGGGGCTCTGGGCTCCTGGACCATTGGAGGGTCCCAACATTTCCAAACTGGAATAAAGCAAAATACTGAAACTCCCCAACTCTCTGGGAATTATCAGTCTCTGCACAGCTCCATGATATATTTAGAAAATTAATTTCAGGCTCTTCTGGTTTCAGCTTTTTCCCCTTTCTTCTTTAAAAGGCCCCAGAGCTGAATTAACTTCTAAGATCTTCAGTGTGAATTCAGCCCCTACTGCCACTGTAATCGCCACATGAGCACCATGTGAAATGAACACCTGGATTCACACAGGTGTTCTCATAGCGATAGCCATTGTCTCACCTGATGCAGATTGGCTTTTTTGGCTGGAGCCTCATTAGAGAGCTATGAATAACACATGAGTCTGGGAGATGAATTGTCCTTTCCTCCCTATTACAGGGTAAAGCCGGGTAGGAACTGAATGTCTTCAATAGGGCAGCAAGGCCTGCTTTCTAGATAAATAAATTATTTCAGCCTTAAGAGTTGTTAAACCAGAGCTTATGACCAGCACAGAATTCAGATAGACCCTTTGCATAGATGCAAACATAAAATAAACTGAGAGGGGACAGTGCTGAGCAGTGCAAAAAGCACAAGGAAGCTTGCAAGATCTCATGCTGTGATCTGTGCCAAGCAAAGAGTTTCTTCCTCTTCCATCTCTGAGCTGGTGTTGACAGTGCTATATCTCATAATGGTATTATAAAGGAGTAATCACTCAAGAATGGAATGATATGGAAGAACTCTAAAATAAATAATAAATTATAACACTAGATATAACATCTGGGAACTTGTTTTAATAAAAGCCAGTACCTTATTTTTCTGGTGTTTCTGAATTTATCCCTGGTAGGGCCAGTTGCATTAGAAATAAAAGCTATATTCTACTTCTGTTTCCAGTAGCATGTCGTATGTAAGTGAACTGCATTTTCTTGAGGGCTTTTTAGAGGGAAGATGCTGACGTGACAGCTTTAGGTGGGATCAAAAAGTATGTGGGTTTATTTTGTTGGCATTGAACTGTCATGCCCTGAATAGTCTCTGAGCTGCCTACATACCTCCGCTGCCTACACAGGAAATTTATGTACCTAGTTTTCAAACTACGCATAGGATGTTGCCTCTGACACAGTGAAGAGACCCTGAGCTATACTATAGCAGTATCGATGTGATATATGACAGACTGATTTTGGTCACCCTCTTTCCTGTTAAGGTACTGCTGTCATGGAGGGGTAGAATGATTTTGTGGTTATTTCCTGGTATTAAAGATAGGTCACGCGCTACCTTATTTGTATTTCGGGCATCCCCGGTTGTGGAGGGGCAGAAGCAAAGAACTTCAGTGTCTGGGGAGAGGGAGAAATCACATTGCTTTGGTGAACCTCCTGCTCAGGTCAAGAGGGAGACATTTTTCCTCTCTCTGACTCTTTTTTTTCTTCTTCTTTTTTTTTTCTTTCCTTCTGCTGCTCTGAGTTTCAACTTGTAAATCCTTTGCCAACCTTAAAGATTGTGGAGAAGGCCAAAGAGATAAGGAAAAGGTTTAAACAATGCTTTGAACTGTAAGTGGAAGCTACCAGAGCTAATAAAAATGAAGATAAATATAAATGTTTGTGGGCTGGTGGTACCAGGGGTATTGGGGGGGGTGAGGTAAGGAAAAGTGAAGAAAAAAAAATTACAGCAGCCACCCAGTCTGTATAGAAATACCCCAAATCTAAGCAAGTGTATAGAAATGATAATAAGTTCCTTCAGCTATTCTAAAAAATCTAGAGAAAACAGGAAAAGTCAAGGATTAAAGCTAGAATACAAGGATTCCTCAAATAAAAGGCTGAGCCGAGACTTTTGTAAGTCAAGAAAAAGATATGCTCATAAAAGGATGCACAGCAAACCTAGGCATACTGTACAAAATAAACACTAAAGCACCACTGACTATAGGAATAATTGAAGCAGTGCGGTTCAAAGGAAGCAAAAAGCTAGGGAAGCCAAAGCTCAGCTTGAACTGCTAAAATTAAAGGGGGGAAAAAATCAGTTTATAGGAAAGTACAAGGCGAAATAAGGAAGATTACATTTGTCAAAATTGAGAAAGAGCATGTTGGTAATTGGCACGGTGTAATGCGGTGCTGTGGAAGAGCTCCGGGTCTGCTGCTGGTGAGCTGGCACCTGGCACAGGGATGGTGGTAGCTCAGGGCTGGGCAGTGGTGCCAGGGCAAAGCAGAGTCCCTTTGCATGGGCTGCGTCCAGCACAGATATAGTTCAAGAACTTAAAGATGCCCGAAAGGATAAACAGGAATGTTTCCATGAGAACAGCAGCTAGAGAGTTTCATTGCAGGGTAGACAGAATTTTACCGGTGATTGTGAGCAACGTGGAGAACCCACCAACTGACCTAGGAAACCACTGTGACCCAGTACTTGCAACATTGACCGAGGTGGGATCAATCACTGTTCCCGCTCATTCAGGACCTAGGCAAAGAAATAAACATTTGCCTTGAGAGCTAGAAAATGTGCTCTTCCTTCCTGATTCTGCTCCAGAGTTAATAAGGGCAAATGGCTCCAGATGTTGTCTGTGCTGGAAGGAGCTTTGGTGTTCCTCTATCCATTTTAGGATAGTAAGGCATCACCTTGGCAGGTAATAGCAACAGTGAAGCTTCTCAGCCTCTTAGGCTACATCTCGTAGAGGATGTTACTTGCGTCTTGGCTAGTAGATAAGCATTTTTTCAGACATCGTAATGCTGGGGGGCACCTGCAGCAGAGGAACAAAATTTTTCCTCATTATAGTGCGTATGGCAGAGCACAGACAGTGTGGCCTGTGCAGGGATGTAAAGGAAGAAATTATTTATTTATTTATTTATTTCTTGTTTGAATGGGCTGTTCTTTCCTGATTGCATTTGATTTTTATAAGGTTTTTGAAATTCATTGTGGGCTGTACTTCCTCCTTCTTGACAAGAGGCCCCAGGCTATGTTGTTCTTTGTGGTACGTACATTGCTCACCAAGACTATGGCAGTATGTTTTGATCCCCTGCTCTGCTCACCCTTGCAGAGGCAACAGGGTGAGACAGGGCACCGGGCGACTGCTTTAAACCCAGGGCATGTGGGCATCTTCAGGGCCTGCATGGGGGAAAGAAAGGAAAGACCCTGGGGGTGGGAGGCACATGGCACAGAGCTGGGTGGTTTAACTTTTACTGCAGGTCATGTAATGAGGAAGAGAGGGCAGCCAGGACATTGGTTTCAGAACTGATAGTAAGACTTTATTAGGGTCCAAAGTGCACTGTACTGTGTCTAGTGATTCAGAAAGCTATTGAACAAATAAAACTAGGTAATAAATTTGCCAGAAAAGACAAAGCAGGTGGGAAGACAGCTGGTCAAGTAATCTTTTTTCTTTTTTTTTCCCTTTATTTTTCTTTTTCTTGGTCTACCTTGCTTTGAGTTGTATGTATTTCAAAGTTAATTATTTTAAATATTTTGCAAAGCTCAGTGGAAAATGTTTATAATATGATCCATTTCACACTTCCAGCCAACTCAGGGCTGTGGTAAATACATATATTACTAAAAGCAGTCACTCTTTCCAGATGCCCAAAAAGTTTATTTGGACCTAACTGTAATATTACATGCAGCTATGACAATGCTCAGTAGCGCTTGACTACTAGCAATGTAGAGTAAGCTGGGAATGAGAAATGAAGAAGAAACCTGCCAAGCAGTAATACCAAGCAGAACAATATGTGAAGAAATCAATATTTCCCACTTGTGCAACTCCCACGTAGGGAAGGAATGTCAGTGATTTTCTCAGTTATTGTGGAAAGCACAAAAATAATAGTTGTTGCAGTAAGGACAGTATTTAAAAGAAGTCAACAGGGAAATTTGCAATGATGGAAAAAAGCAGGCTTCAAGTTGCTCATTTCGGCTCTGTAGGTGATCTGTAGCTAGAATACATTGGAAAAGAGGCTGCCACGTTACTTGTTCGTCTTGCAGGTCCCTAACTCAGTCCCCAACTGAGTCCAAGCTCATTTCTTTCTTAACATTACATGATCAAAGCATGAACCGTTTTAGCAAGTTTAATGTAGTGACAAGAGAACATTTGCCGCCACAGAGCTTAGAAGCATTGCATTCCCAGTAAATTTCAAGGATGATAGTACCAGGGACCGTACAGAGTTAGGAATTGAGGGTTTTGGGGGATTTGCTAAATTATATCCATTTCCTCCTGGATTTCAGTCATAAATTAGTAGAATATGGCATCTGTATAGTTAAGAGCTTCTCAGAAAGCACTCAGCACAGAAGTATTCTCCTAAGAGGAATAATAAAACAGCCTTGTAGACACCACTGGTACGGCTCCAGTACAATAGGTGGTTCCAGGCATTAGCAGATGAGCTGCAATTAGAAGACAGCAAATAATCCAGTGATCTTTACAAGCAAGTACATCTTAGAACATGCGTATAAGACAGTATTATACTTTTGCATGGTGCCTGGCTTAGATCTTTTACATTATGGAAAGCCGAAAGGAATATGAGCATTTAGCATTCCACATCACGTTTGCAAACCTCTGCTTTTGTTAAAATAAAAGAGGAAGGTAGGCAATCAGAAGTAGTCACCTCATTTATAGCTTCTTGATCACACAGTGAAAATATTTGATGATAGATGTATGAATGCAACCTGGGGACAGAGGAAGAATTACCCAAGAGAAATGCAGCAAGAACAAATATTACATGTCCATAGCTTGTTCTCTTTTGCATTTCTGTCCAAGACACATGTGAGTTCAAAAAGTTTGAAGCTTGTCTGGTCACACCTTTCTTTACCCCAAGTCCAGAAATTCCTGAAGACGCTCATTGGGTCATGTGAATCATGAGAAAAAAATATGCCCAGGTGCAGCTTTCTTAAAGTTTGACCAGAGAATGAAGCAAATGGGGACATGAGAGTTCTAGAAAGCATTCTGTCCCTGCCATGCTGCTTTTGGCTTTTGCAGATTCGAGATTATAGAGAAACCCTCCGCAACGACTGTAATAAGTAGTTTACCATTTTTGCAGTATAAACTGTTTCTTGTTAGATTAGAAATAAGTTATCCAACATCCTGCCTTAGCCACCTTTGCAACATGAAAGGCGTTATAAAGTGTCTACTTTCTCAGAAGACTTGCACAACCTATTCAGGCTCTATCTGGAGTTTAAAAAAAATTGAAAGCACTTGTAATGGAAATGAGTTTATTTTTTATCTCTGCTCCTGGAAGGGCTGTTTGGAAGCACAGAAATCTTGTACAGAGATTCTTGGCAGAGATAGGGGTGGCTAAAGAAATAAACTTTTTCATCCTGAACCGTTACTGAAGTAACACTGATAGTCTGTACGAGTGAATGGTTCTAACAGTCCTAGTAATTTTAAAAAAGCGTTTAACTTCATTTGCATAACACCTTACTACTTTTTTGTCAAACAGGATTGTGGGGAAAAGGGATGCTCCGAGCAATAGGCAGGAGAGAAGAAAGCTTGCTGCACTTAAGGACAGCTCTCTGCCTACCCTTGCAGGCACCTCTTGCCATGTGCTTCCAAAGGCGCTGGCTACAGCCACTGAACACATTGCTGTGGTCTGTTCCTCGAGTAACTGCACAGCTGATGGCAGGGCTAAAGGTGCCATTAATTTCCCTTTAAATAGGGGAATGTCTTTTTGCACCTTTTGCATGGAAGCAAAATACCCAGACTCTTGTTGGCTTTGTCAGGTACAGGAATGCAATGTTGCTCTTACGCTCTTGCCCAGGGTAGTTTGTGCACAGTGACAGGCTTCAGCAGTGCCAGTGTTGGGCTAATTTCTGCCAAAACGGAGGCAATCTGATCTGCATGCACACAATGAAGCCAAATTAGGTCCGCTGTGCTTTTCTGCGTCCATTCTGGATGTAACCCACAGTAATAGCTTTTCTTTTTTCTTTTTTTTTTTTTTTTGTCAACCAAGTACCAGTATTAAATTTCTGGGAAAGTGCTATTAGTATAAAGACAACCACAATCATGTAATTGCTGAAGACGCACAGGTTACCAGTGTATCTCCCAAAGTAATAAGTGGGATAATTAAGGAGGGCAGTCACAAAAAGAAGCTGCAGGGAAGGACTTGTCTTTGGGAACGTGTGTCCCAGGCTCTCCGCAGGCTTTGAGAGCTTTGGCTGGCTGCCACTTCCCTTCCTCTGCAGTTTGGTTGAATGCCAACACCACCCGCGAGGGTGTTTGGGCTGTTTCTCAAAAGAGTGGGCTCCTAATACATGGGAAAGTGTCTGTGCTGAGACCCGGCCCCGACCCAGGAGGTGGAAGTGCTGCCGGTGGGAGTTTTTAGTGGATGTCCTCTCGCCTGGCCCTGGCCTTTCTGCTCTCGACACTGTAGTGTCAGGGTTCTGTTGTTATGACATCATCTAGAGATTAAAGATGAATTGTGGCAAGGCTTGTAAAAATACATGGTAAGAAACAGCTTCCTGAAGAACTTGATTCTAAATAAGAAAAACTGATGAAGGAGTAAGAAAGGACACGGAGGGACAAAGCCTTGCAAAAGGTCTCACAGCAGGGTTGGTGGCAGAGCTGGCAATTAGAGCTGGTCAGAAAAGTCAATCTTTTTCCCAGCGAACGTTCTCCTTGAAGGCAAAAACTGAAATTACAAGAGCTTTCAAAGAGCTTGCTGGAAGTTAAAGAGCCTGACTCTTTGCCTCCTTAGCTCTCCGTGGTCTCTCAGCTGTTGGAGAAGTATCCAAACCTTGATTAGGAACAAAACATCCCAGCCTGTTTCTTCAAATTGTAGCAAAAAGCATATGGCAGGAACACTTTAGGTATTGCTATTTATCAAGCAAATCTCTTCACAGATGTCAAGAGTACTCACTGAACACTCAATATATTGACTGCTGTGCTTAGTAAATCATATATGTTAGCTGGCTAAATGCATATTTTATTATAGGTGAGGAAGTATTTTCTTGCTGGGAACTGACTGGCTGTCAGGTGAGCGAGATTCCATTTCTTAGGGGTTTCTGTTGAAGATCTTCAACACAAGTGGAGTTAGCACCACCCAGAATTGTAAGAACTAAACTAGCAACCTACGGTGACACCAGAGTCAAGGACTTCCCTGCCTGACATTCATTAAATTATTCAGAAGAGTTAGAACAAAAGCACTCCAGAGTGGCAGAGCAAGGAAATTCACTACAATCCAGGAAATGTGCCTCCATATTAGGCGAGCAGATTTCACCCACCAGAGCTACATAAGCCTGGGACTTTTCCCACAGCTGTGCCTGCCTAAGGACCTTGCTAACTATGCTTAGCTCCTGAGGCCAGGAGCATCTCACTGCTGTGCAGACCGCTCTCCTGCTCTAAGCAATCCACTATTTCCAGCGTTTCTGCCACCCTACCCCAGCAGAAGTCATCTGACCGGCAGGAAGCCTTGCTGCGGCTACCCACCGCTGCTTCGTTACAGCGGACTTTGTCCAACAGCCCACCCGACGCGTAGCCAGCCCAGCGCTTTTGCCAGCGTATCGCTGCCAGTTCCTCGCTCGCGGCCCACAGAAGCACCTCTTGCAGCCGTGCCTGCTGCTGTGCTTCAGCTGGTTTAGGAATCAGCTTAAATCCCCACTAGAAACATAAGGTGCTCCTGGATGGAGTTTGTAACTTATTCTCAGCTTCCCAAAGCTGCTGCAATAGATGCATTCCCTTCTGTGTGGGGACTCTGTCCTTCGGAGCTTTTAGGAGGCACTGTTCTCTGCTGTATTACCAAAGGCATTAACTGACTCCCCCAGGTTGTCCTAGGCTAACATCTGCCTATGTTAAACAATGACTTAACTTCATATTTTGCTCAGGCATATAGAAGCATAACCCTATAAAAAAGTATGGTAATCCTATCAACGGTGTGTTTCAGCTTTTTCTCTTTTTATCTTTCTTTTTGTCTTCTGAGAAGGCCATTAAAAATCAGTGGTTCTGCTTTAAATTTACTGTGTAAGTGTCTAGTTTTGTTGATAGCGTTTGATAACTGGGATATTTCTTTTAAGGAACTCGGCAAAAATACTCTTCAGGATGATGTTTCAGGCACATCTTTCAAGCGTTATGTTGCACCTTTATGCTAGGCTGTAAAATGATTTTTAATTGAAGCCACAAGCTGAGTGGCAAAAAGTAAACGTTTTTTTTTTCCTTTGCCTTTTCTCTTGAACATGCTTTGCTGCAAAGTCTGTTCACCGGTCAGGTTACTCCATAAAACTCTATGCCCTCTTTTCGAGAAGATTGTAATGGTTTTTACTGGAGAGCAGAAGAGTTTGCCTGCTATGTTTTGTTCTTGGAAAAACAAGCAGTAACTTAACCTCTTCACTGAGGAAGAAGTCACTGGGAATTTTTGTTTTCTTTCTGGTGCTCATCCTTGTTTCTCAGAGTGTTTCATGGACAGCTGTTCTTGGCCATCTGTTGCACAGTCTGGGGTGCTGCTTGAGCACATATGGATTAAGATATGGTAGCTGGGATTCAGTGGTTTGAATACAAGTCTGGTGCTGAGCTCAGAACTACCTCCAGCAGAGCCTGAAGTGCACGGCTGGTGGTTCAGAGCTGGGAGCGAAACATTAATGGACGCAGCTGTCAAAGGCAACATGCCTTATCTGGACCAATTCAATGGGCTTTCTAGACTGGAGGCAAACACTTGATTTAACCAAGATTTCTTTCTGCCATATGTATGCATATATGCTCTGTCACAGAACTGCCGTGTGGTACCTTGCGGTAGCACGAACAGAGTGTTGCTAGGTCTTGATTTCCAGGCTGAGATTTGCATTCGCTTTGGAGGAACAAATAAACTGCCCCAGCTTTAGAGCAGCAGCAAGCAGAGGCTATTTGCTTGTCTCAAGAAACATCAGGCAGAGCTGCCTACTATGCCTGTCTTGAACAGCTCTCTCCGACCCAGGGGCTGGAAAAACCTTCACGTGGCCTAAAACTGCTGCCCTAGATAGGGAATGTATTACATGAGTTTTCAGTACTTGCCTTCTTTCAGTGTCCTGTAAGGATGATTTGCACTTCACTGAGTTGCTTATGCTTTGGCAAGGGTTGCGGGGATTTCTGAAGAAGGACTGTCTTTCCTAAAACACTACTGTTGCTCAGGACTGACCACAGACTATAACCACACACTGGCTCAGGTTAATCTGGCTGAGCTCCTCTCAGTATATTGCCTTAATAGCAAGGAGATGGTTCTCCTTTCTTGTTAATATTTTTTGTTAGTTGGGGTCTGGTACCTCAGTAGCTTGCCCTCACAAGCAAAGCAGTGGCTGCCACTGCTGACAGACAGAACTTTCTTGGATTTTAGAAAAGTTCAGAGAAATGCTACAGCTATGAAGAATTATTTTAAAAACCAATGAGTCAGGCAGAATAATTGGCATAAATAGTCGGTGTTTACAGCCACATTTATACGCAGAAGTTATTTTGAGTGACTGCGTATAAATAACAATGGCATAACTAAAATGTTAACATTTTTTCTGTGTTCTCCAAATCATTTTCCGTCTTGATGGCTACACTTCAGCTCAGGGCAAGTAAAGCCATAACAGAAAAACAGACAACAGTGTTTTATGGCTGAGAAACGCGATGCAAATACCTGGGGTTCAGACCACCGTGTAAGTTTAGCTTTGAACTTTGGGCCCGGGGTAAACTAGCTGGCGCTGAGCTTCCTGCTTCAGCGTCTTGATTGGTGCTCGGGTTTGCACCAGATCTGTCAGATGAGGCTCGCATTTCGAAACTACACTGCAGCTAGGACGGCTCACTTCGCTACCCTTCTGTATCTGAAGGGGGACACAAACAGCGGCAAAAAATGGATGGGACTGCAGTCCCGAGTCAGCACACAAAAGGAGAAAATTGCATGTCCCTTCGGTTTCTTACCTCTGCGTGCCTTCATTTAAATAACACAGGTTCAGCCTTGGGAACTTGCATGTGTCATCTGGCCAGGCCAATTACTGCACCTTTTGAGTTATAATGGAAAAGTGTGATGTGCAAGCCCGTGCTCCCGGCATGCTTGGGGACTTTATTACTCGGCTTATAGTAAGATCCTGAGTTACTGGATGAGCTGCATTTTATTGTGAGTATTGAAGAGGCTGTTAAAATGAGACAGAAAAAAATCCTGTTCAGCCTGGCTATGATCGCTTTAAATTACCTTTGCAGATTCCCAGAGCTAGGGGTAGCTGGGGGCCAGCCTGACCCTCTGCAGGCATTGCAGCAGCCACAGGGCTGCGCCGCATCCTGCGTGCTGCGGTCAGCTCTGCCCCACTGGTGCTGGGGACGACCAGAGCACGGTGGCACCTGGCCTCCTCTGAGGTGCAAGGCCAGCCTAGTTTCTCCCTACCCAGAGACTGGTTGCTTGCATTTTTTTCCTGTGTTATTGAAGTGAGTGGGCTCAGGACCCAGAGGGTAGGACACAATTCCAAAGGTAATACCTAATGTTTAAGACATTCAGCTATTCTTAAGCCTCACTATATGGTTCCTGTAGAATCTGTTTTTTGAAATTTAGTTGTGGGTTTGTTTTGGTTCTGCTTTTTTTCTTTTTACTTAAGGTGGTGGTGCTCACATAAAAAAAGTAATTAAAAAGTTTGAACGTTTTATTTATTTCCCAGCTACTGTTAACTTTCTTTTTCCCTGTTCTCTAATTCCCTGCTGTTGTTCTCTTTCCCACTAACAATTTTTGTACCTCCTGTTTTATCTTCTGTTAAAACCCTGCAACTCGGACACATTTCGTGTTGCTCTTTCCTTCCCTGTGTTTCATGGAGAGTTTAGATGCAAGTATCCAAATCATAGATGATGAGAGCTTGCTGTGACAGGTGCTTGAAGGAACCCTCTTCCCAGGTGCTTTCCAGGTTTTGCAGTCCAGTGCCACCAGGGCTCTGCTCTGTTCTCCTGTCGTGCGGTTCCCTATTGTTTCGCTTCAGCTGGAAATAAAAACACAATCCCTAAAGCGGTCAGCCAGCCTCCTTGTGGGGTGGAGTATGGCCATCTCAACTGACAGGTCATGGAGATCAAGAAGCAAAGCATGGGTTAGGAGATGGTAGGTTGGAAGAAAAAGCCCAGGATTAGGGATCTCATTTTCAGAAGAGTCTGGAGGAACAGCTGTTATGAAAATAATGGGAATTACTCCACGTGCTCATGGCTTGGATGCTGTGTTGCCCTGGCATGTTAATCCCAAACTGCCTCCTATTGCGAACGTAAAGGACACACATTGGATTTCAATGATGGTCAGCCAAGATTCATCAAAGCATATAAATGATTAACCGGTAGGGTTCAATCCATGCCAATACACCACAGATTACAGCCAGATTAGTTCTTCATAGCAGACTGGATCCTACAGTAAAACTTCCCATCCTCATGTGTACCTGCTGTCTAGTGCTGTGAACCGAACATTTCCTGCTCCAGATCGAGGGAGGAGGTTATCAGCTGGCTCTTTAGGCAGCAGCACAGTTTTTCTAGGGCTTAATTGCCTTGGCTGCCTGGCCAGCCTGTCTGACTGTCAGCTTGGGCAGAGGGAGTGCTTTACCAGGTCTTTTATTTATTTAGCTGTTGGATACATCGTGCTCTTCTTTTATTACCTGTCACATCTTGCCCCTTCTTATTTTACGAGGAGCCCGTTCCACAGCAGGGCCCCAGGCTCTCTGGCAGGAAGATGGAGGTTTTGCTCCGTCCAGCAGTCAGGAGAACAGTAGGAGCATGGCGCATGTTTGGCATTTCTTTCTTTTCTCCCACTGTCTGCATATATAATATCTTGAAAATCACTGGGCAAGAGCACAAGAGCCCAGTTAAGCATCGCAGTGATTTAAGAGAGAGTAAGGCAAAACACTAGTACTGATAGCTTAAGTAAATTGCACCTGTAAACTTCTTGAGGATGAATTGCACTGGGGACACTGAACTAACAATCAGCAAGGAGTGGCGATGCCCACACCCACACGCTTTGATTCATGGGTATTCTTACAACAGTGGCAAATACTTTCAGAAATCAACATAGGCAAGCAAAGGGTATTTCAGTATCGCAACTGATAATTAAAAAAAAAACTTTACCAGGAAATATCTTTGCGTATCTAGCAAGTATGTCAAAATGTGGTCCAGGCTGCAGACCAGCATTAGCAGAAGCCACATCATTGGCTGGAGCACCGCTCTCGCTAGAAAGAAAAGTACGGACAAATTAACAGCTGATGTGCACTCTGCAGGGTCACTGGCCTAACAGAGTCTGAACTGAAAATGTTACCAAGTTAAAAATGTGTTTGATGACTAATTTTTCATGAGTGTAAGTGCTTGTGTATGGAGCAAACCAGCGGAGAAGTTGGCAGCCAGCGTTAGGCTCTGTGGGTTGCACCCACCTGCCTGCGAATGCCCGAAGGGGGGGTGGAAAGCTATTGGGTCTGCTGCTGGTGGGAAAGCAAGCGCTTCCAGAGCTTAAATTTTTTACTTCAGATTATTCTATTTTGGGTGCTGATTAAGTTGGGGTTTTTTTGGTTTTTTTTTTTTTTATTCAGGAAGAAATAAAAGTATGTAGACAGCCTATTCAGATGGAGAAACCTATATTTAGACAAATGAATCGCACCCTGTGTGCCCACAGCTCCCCTGAAAACAATGCCAATTACCAGCTCCTGGGGATTTGAGCCTTTGTTTGACATTTAAGGGAGGAAAAAATACCTGCAGGCATTTAACTTTGAGAAGAATGATGGACAAATTCATGTTTTGGGAAATATCCTCACTATCACAATTTGGCCAACTAAAAGTGAAATCTTTTATAGAAAACTATAATGATAACATTCAGAATAGGGAATATTTGGTCCTGGATTATTGATAAACCTAAAATCTCTAATTGCGTGACTATCCACAATTATACCTAGAGATATTTCAGCTTTGGGAAAGGGGAAGCTGTTATTTTTCAGTGGGACAGCACCTTCTTCAAGCTCTCGTGGGTCATGAGTTCTGAGAAAGTAAAAGCTGCAGCAGCAAGTTTGAGAGATATTTTAAATTTTCTATACCTCTGAGCACAGTACAGCATGGCTTATTTTAATTAAAGTCTGGTTTGCAGTTGGAAAGATAGAAGAAATGGTCTCCATAAAATCTTTTAAGACTCTCTAAAAAGTGTCTTGTATAGTTTTTTTCATCCTGTAAAATAAGTCTTATATGTAGAATATATGGCAATCTCATATAAAAAGGTTTTATTGGCACTTGTAATGACTTTTATAACTTATTTGTGAGTTCACTGCTCATGAGTAATTTGGCCATCCAAAATATAGGCCAATAAAACCTTTATCTCAAACCATACTGACATGTCTTTCATACTTTGGGTGGGTAGATAAGCAGAAGTGTGTTGTAGATCCTTTAAGGGAAGAATTAAAATAGAATATGACCTCAGCTGTGACAAAAAGTGATTAGATGACAAGAAGCTGATAAAAACCACCAAGACCAAAGCAAATGTGTTCTGGTTTTGACCTGATAAAATTGATATAACTTTTTAAGGTGTCTAGGGTTATATGTGCGTATGGATCAGAAGCTGGTGCTGGTGATGTTTCCTGCTTATTCTTGCTGGGCTCCCTTCTTTCTGCTGCCTGTTTTGTTTCACCAAGCAGCAGTGGGACAGTTGTCCTTATATAGGTAGAGCTGCATTACTGTGGACTTTTTAATGACCTCTGAAGGAGTTCAGGAGGGAACACTTTCATGCAGTTTGAGCACGGATCAGATATAAATCTAACATCGGGCTGTCTGCACACAGAGAAAGCAATCTCTTATCAATCTAGTTTGACATGATTCCCTATTTTTAGCTCTGTGGTACAGTATCATATGACTAAGTGCCCCGAGGGTATCTGCAACTCCCACAAAAGAGGAGGCCTCCCACCTCCAGAAGGCAGGCTCATATTTGTTATGCTACTCAAAAATTATAATGAGCTCCTGACTAACATGACATTTTATAACCAAGAGAGCTTTTAGGTACCTGTGCTTGGAGATAACGTACTGATTACCGCTTACTTAATTTCTCTACCACTTTAAATCAGTGGTGTGAAATTTATCACCTTTGAGCCTGTTTTCCTATCAGACTACTTATGCTATATATGTCCCTTTCTTGCAGTATAGGAAGATTTATGCTTATAAACTCTTCTCTAACATCATTTTTTTTAAAGTGGGGTGACTGTCTCCCCCGCCTGCCAGCCCCTACCCCTTTCTTAGGCAAAGGCTGACACGGAGGGCACAATCATGCACCTGGTGATTTTGTAATGAGAATATTGACCCTTTAGCGGCTTGGCCGAGAGCTGGCCCTTCCCATAAAAATGCAGTACAGGGACTGTGGTACTTGCTGACTGCCATAAGTAAGGCTGGTAAAGGCACGAAGGGGAAGGGCTTGCTGTGTCGTGAGTGGTATTAAAGAGGGCTGGTATTAAAGGGACTTTTGCAGGGCAGCAAGGTCTTCCTTCCCAGTTAAATGAAGGAAACTTTTCACTCTGAGTAAAGAAGAGAGAATTTTTGCTTAATGAGCTGAATGGTGCTGCCTCTTTTGTTTGCTATGGAGCAAAACCTGTCCTAAAGCTGCTCTCGTGGGGTGACTGTGATTCACCATCCTGGATATGGTGGAAGCAAGGCCAGGCTGCAGAGGGAATAAAGACGGGTGAGGGGGTGGAAATGTGTGGGTATAAGGACCTAATGCTCTAAGTGAGACTGGTTCACAGATTTTCTGGTAATGGTGACAAGAGGGTAGCTTTAGGGTAACCTAGCCCAACAAGACTGCAGTTCTTCATTGAAGACAAGCCCTGCGGTGAAGATGCCCTCATTTAACAAAAATATTAAGGATTTCTGCTCGCTCAAATACTTTACCACTTCTTTAGTAACCCAGGAGAGTTACAGAAAATGCCTAGCTCAGGAAAGCACGTGCCTCGGTCTTTGTAAGGCTCTCCCAGTGTTCAGACTGGCAGTTCCAACTCATAACGCAGTGCTGTCCATTGAGCCCCAAAATGCACGTGTGATAACTGGAGAGGTTTGTAAGTTAGGTCTGTTTTCTGGGTATTCCAGGTATTGAAAATGCTGTCTGGTATTTACAGCCCTGTTAAATTGGGCTTATTTTATTCAACCAATTTTTCAGCAGATAAGACCTTGTCATCTATGCTTCCTTGCATTATTATACAAATATGCACACACATCTACTGATCTACTGTTCCTATTCCTTTTTTTTTTTTTTTTCTCGCAGATCTGTCATTAACCTTTGTCATTTACAGTGGTTATAGCAGAGACTGTGTACATCATGCCCCAGTTTTACTGCAGCCTGAAACATGAAGTAAAATTGTATACTGGGCAGTCTTGCATATGTATGCACACCACAACTTCCCATAAGTTAAAACTCAGACAGACATAGGTATTAACGTTAACTATTCTTTAAGATAGGATTTTAAGGGACTATTTAATTTATGTTGTTTACTTTTGATTCTCTCTGCTAAGGAATAGTGTGCATCCCTCGTGCCCGCATGTAGTTATGGCTAGTGGCACTGCACTTAACAAGGTAGGAGGTCCCATCAATTACATTTTTTTAATGCATCTACACGAATGCTGCAGCACTTAGACTTTTACACCCTGCTGCTAGCACAGGAAGTTGATTGTCGGTCCCCCAACTGTACAAGTGCTGTTTGCAGGTTAAAATGACTATGAACTAATTATATCTTTCTGGAGGATGGGGGCAGTGGGTGAAAATGCCTAGAACACAAACTTGTGACAGCGCTCTGCTGTCTGCAAGAAAGGTTATTAATTTCACCTCCTTGCTTCTCCTTTCTACTTCTTCTAAAGGTCAGTAATGAGGGTACTACTTACAACAGCAAAGTGGCTGTTCTGTGCAATTTGTTGTATGTGTTACGTATATGCGAGTTTCGCTGGAATCTCCTAGTGGTGTCCTGGGCAGAGACCATACACAGACTTGCCCCAGAGCAAACCTTACCCTTCATTTCCCACCACTTTCCCCCCTCCTTACTGGCAACAAAACAGTCCTCTAAATAATATAAAGATTATAACCACAGGGAGAGGGAGTTGCAGATGCCTTGTCTAATGGCTTCTCTACGTGATAAAGCCTCGCATGTATTTGAAACATAATTTGTTCTTCTGTGTCTAACTCTGGACTACATGAAACTGAGTCAGTGCTCAAGTTCCTCTTAGCAAAATTCCCTCAGTATTTACAGTTTTGCTTCAAAGTATGCCTAGAAAAGCCTACAGGTTAGGCAGCTGGATCCTAAGAACTATCGGGATCTATCAGGATTTATAAACCCCACAAAAATACTTATTTTCCTTTCAGATCCTGCTCTGAGAAATCCCAGACCACATCTACAGGACCAGATCCTGTGTGAAAGGAAGCACTTCTGCGTGGTGGCTCACACAAGCCATGCGAGACCCCTCGGGGTCTCTGACAGAGAGCCCTCCTCTGTCAGGCAATCTGGGCTGCTGCTTCCCTGCCCACATGCAAACTCTTCTACCATTCATCTCTGTAGAAATTGGCACCAAAGACTTCCCAATTTTGTCTGAGGAAGCTCTTTTATTTTGTGTGATGGTAATGAATATTACGTAGGTCGGGCATGTGAAAGTGTGAACACCACTGCATAAACAAGTGGGCTCGTCAGGGCATTCAGTGAGTAGTTTCTCTGCTGGTGGGATATATAGGCTGGGACATTTCAGCATCCACAAACACTGAATGCTCAGGGTGAAATTAGGTATTATTAAATTGTTTTTCTGAAAATAGCCCCGCTTGCTGAGGAATGCCTAGGCCTTTCTGAAAATCAGGCCTAGCTCACTACCTAAATCATTACTGAAAAGGAGTACTTGCTATTTTAAAACACAGTTTCATGAGAAAAACGTACTGAGACATATTAAGATACGGGAAAAAATAACTAGATAGTTTATATTGTCGCTCTCTGAGTAGGTTATTAGGCATACTTCAGTGGTGTATAGAGACTAGTTCTTTCAGTGTTTGATATAAAGCATATTTATTTATTACCATCACATCTGTGAAGAGAACAATATTGTCCTCCTTTATACAGGTGGCTATGTTTGGCTGTAGTCTGCACGCAGTAAATCAGGGCTGTGGTAGCAATAAAGTTTATTATCAACAACTCATTACAGAATTGAAGTTTCTCTTCTGGAAATACTGCAAGTTTATGCACATTCTTCAGCTGTTACAAATGCTTCTCTGCTGGTGTGCAAATCATTGGTAAAAGTGATGGCTGGAAAACGTGGAGCTTTCTGTAAAAATGCCAGCTGAAAATATTTTTTGTTTTCAGCTTCAAATCAAAACCTGATAAAGTTTAAAATGAAAAAAAAAAATTTAATTCTGAATTACCACAGCATTTCCCCTGGGGAGATGATTTAGGTGTCTTGTGTTTGCCTCTGCCATTCTCAGGTTCTGTCTTCAGTGATGCATCATGATTTTTCTCTTGTGATGGGACTTGGTGGAGTGTGGTTCTAGATGAATGAATGTAATTTAATGGCAGATAAAGAAAAGAAAGGAGGAAAAGACATATTTGTTTTCCATGAAGTATTGATTTTTTTTAAATTGAGATATTTTGCTATTTGTTATTTTGATAAGAAAGTGAACTTTACCAAAGCAAGTGACTTCTTAGAGCTTGGTTTTTTTTTAAAAAGAAAAGTGCTCAGTTAAAAATTCAATATAAGAAAATATTGACCTATCATAGTGAACAAGAACACTGAGCTGTAAAACTACTGTCAGTATGCAGAACACATCTTTTGGTTATAATACATATGTATGAGAAAATTATCCTTGAGAGGCATATAGCGAAGAAATCTTGATTGCTTTCTGGTGTTATTTATATATTTAAATTAGATAGAATTTTAAAATTAGTTTATGCAGAAAACAAAGGGGATATTTAGGACATACCAAAATGTTATGATAATACCCTTATTACTAATAATTACTATGCTGCAAATCTGATACAACTCAATAGAAGTCACATTTACACCAGTATGAAAAAGATGAGAAACAAGGCATTATAATTTTTTTAACACTTTTGATGCAATGAAGAGACAATCTCTTAAATCTAATTGGCTTGGATAGAAATGTTGTTAGAGCAGGCTGAAAAAGAGATCTTCGGTCCAATGTCAACCCGTATCGTTGGCTTCGACGTCTTGAATAGAGAGAAGTCACTCAGTGCAGACTATCTTTCAATTTAATGGAAAGAAAAGCTTTAAGTGTGACGGTGTTAAAGGGGGGATCCAAATGGGCCCTGTGCCTCCAGGCCGAGAGTCCTCCTCTGAAAAGCAAGTTGTGCAAAATCTGAGATAAATGGAGAGAACGTCTACTTTGCCAGACCCTGAGAGGAAACCCTTTATCGCCCCTATAACAGAACGGTAGCTACAATGATGTGATCTTATTTTTTCCAGTGTATATTTGATATTGCTACTTGCTTAACTCTTTCTTATGCTGCATTTTCTCCTCTCACTTACATGAATTTAGTAATTTCAGGAGGGTTTTTTGGAAATCTTGAATCATAATTAAGTGAATTGATTTATACGTAGCACTTGTAATCATATTCAGGTGGATGCAAGAAGGGCTTAGAAAGGACTTTCCAAGTGCCACTTACCTGTAGGATATGGGCACTGGTTGATGACTTACGCATTGCCAAATAAATCAGTCTGCTACACTACAAAATCAATTTTGCTTCATGTTGTTCATAAAACAATTAATAGAAACAAGCTGATTACAAAACTATAAAATCAGTTTTGGCTCCTGTTGTTTCATAATGCAATTAATATGAACAATCTGACTTCAAACGTCTGCTGTCATATAAGCCGCTGGATCATTAGCCTTAAAAATGCCAACAAATCTCTGACGACTTAAACTGAATTGCCACGCAAGGTAGCACAAGAGATGCCGTTTTAGTTACTGACGGTTTTGTAGGCCAATGAAAGCATGTAGCAAAAATGATGGTCACGATCAAAGTGAGCTCCATCGCTTCTGCTCCGCCTGCCCCTGCCGAACTGGGGCCGCTCCCGCCCGCGGAGGGCGACGTCTCTGCGGGGCCGCCGGCACCCACGCGGCTCCCGCTTGAAGCCAAAGTTTTGCCTGAGAGTCTCTGCCTTGGGCTCTGTAGCTTGAAGCCCTCCTTGGAGATTTAGCTCATAGCTTCTTATTTCTGAACAACCTAGACGTTGTTCAAATAATTTCTTTAGGCGGTGTTAGCAGAGGTAATATCTGAGGAAAGAAAGTATCCTTGCTTTACAGGAGTTAAATGGACACAAATCAGGAAAACAAATTCAGAAGGATTCGTGGGCACGGAACAGAAATGCTCACAAAGGCTAAGACGGTGGTAAACAAAAATAATGAAATATTTAATTTCAGACAGATCTAATTTTGTCTTTTCTCAGCCATAGCCGTGACTCATTAACAGACAGTTTCTGTAGGAGGGTAACGTGTAGGATATACATCTAACAGGCTGTAAATGGAAAATTCTTGGAGGAAGAGGGCTGAGTGAAACTTTGTGTGAAACTTTTCAGCAAAATATGCAAATTTGACAACAGTGAAACGTTTTGCTAGTTTGTGTTGACTTCAGTAATTTTTTTTTCAGTTTCTGACAGATTCAAAACTCCAGCTGCAGCACTTCTTAGAAGAACATATCAACTTACAGGTTTTATTGGACTGATTATTAAAAGTATTTTCTAAGATAATTTAAAAATATGTGAAGTAAAAAATAATAGAGTAGAAAAAAGTTCATATGTTATGATGTTATTTTAGTTTTTGCAACTATAAATTTGGCACAGATATATATTATTTTTTCTCTGTGGTCTAGTTTGTGTCAATTTTGGTAGGTGCCTAGAGACTCTGCCAAGTTATATTTGTTACTTTAGGAACCAATATAATAGTAACGATTAATCACACAAATAGAAAAATAAAGTTTCCATGGAAAATGCTGAGAGCAGAGGAGTACCATGCCCGATCTTGTGTAGTGCATGTTGATACCACATCATAAAAAATCTCATCGAGGGTAAAAATCATCGGTGAGTGGGTACATCTAACTGTGGTACTTCAGTGCTGCAGATGTCACTGCTGGTTCTGCTGGTCAGCAGAGGAGCGGGGATGGCACGGGATGGCAGGAGCTGTTAAAAAGTGTTTTGGCTGCTAACTTTGCCCAAAGCAATTACAGTAAAGTTGGTTTTCTAAGCATTTTGCGTGGTGTCAGTAAGTCTGCGCTTACTACCTGGCACCTGATCAGGAGTACCCAGGAGCCCTCCGTGTTTCTAATAGATACCTCATTCTTTGATTTCCCCTGGAGAAAACAAAAAGCGATAAAGCAAGTCTGCCACCGAAAGCAGGGGACGGGCTCCACGGGCTTTTTAGGCATGATGACAGATGTGGCGATGTGTTCTCGCAGCCTGTGGAAAATCCTCAGACGCTGCCGTGGGCTTGCTGAGGCTGCTTTAATGTGCTCCGGGCGAGGAAACGGGGAGGTCGCTGGCGGGAAAGCTGGGGAAAAGGAGAAGGACAGAAATCTCCCCAAACTGGAGTGTGCTTTGTCAGGCGAGGCTGACGCCGCTGGCAGGCCAGTACTGCTCTTGCCAAAGGACTGGACTTCAAAGGGGACTATTAGTGAAACTTAGGTGCTTAAACGGCTTTTACAAACGTGTGCCCAAGTGCGGATGCAGGGGGAGCGGGCGGTTTCAGGGGCATTTTCAGCAGAGAAGTGAGGGAGAGCTGGGAGCATGGCGCTGGAGGCTGGGGCTTGCTCTGGGACCCCGGGGGGCTGGGGAGCCCTGTCCTGCACAAACCCCGTTACGGCTGCCTGGTAAGAAAGGTCTGCACAGAAAGCTTTATCTTCTGGCAATGAGGGTCAGCCGGTTGGCTGATTGTAATCATAGCCAATACAGATTTGCTGCTTTCTTGTATTTAGGGAAATACATATATTTCTACTTACATTAGCTGATTCACATCTGGTTTGGGGATTCATATCATGATCTCTCGTTGACTGCTGTTCTGGGTATATTTATAGTACAAATTTCCCAGTTAAATATAAATTAATTATAATTTATATTACAATATTATCCTTGGGCCCCAAGGCTGCTAGTTCTGCACAAATTTATACTGTAAAAAATGCTTCATTCTCAAAGACGTTACTATTATTATATGTAAATCTGTAAGACAAAGAATGTCTAAAGAGGCATTATTATCTCTGTTATTTTCTCATCCTTGTTTCAGACAGGAATCCTGAAATAGATTAAAGTATTTTTTCCCATGGGTCTCATAGAATTTCATACAGGAGACTGGGAATTTGGCCAAAAATGTCTCAGATTTCAGACCGTGTCCGTAAACAATCAGTTAATCCAACAGTCCGCATAGGTATTGATATTGAGTGTATGTAAATATCTATAAATAATAGCAAACATGTGCGGGTAACTGATTCTAGAGTAAAGAGATTACAGTGTTTTAATCTGGAAGTCTAGACTCTAAAATATGCTTTCTGACATTTTACTATTAATAAAGTTCAAGGTAAAAATTCAAGTTGCGTTTCCTGGGCAGAGATCTGTGTTAATGAGTACGTGCTACCTGATACCAAAACCTGAGCCTTGCAGAAATAATTATATTCCTAAATTTAGCAGAATCTTTCAAACTCTTCGTGCATATGCACAGTATAGAGACTTACCGGACAGCATTTGCAATGATACCAGCTGGTGCTGGTGATATCGGCTGGTGATGTTTTCAGATGCTGCTGCCATTTTTACTGATCACTATTAAATGCATTGGAGAGAATTTCTGTTTGTCCTGGCTTTGGGATAGCCTGCTGTCTTGATGAGGGTCGGCAGTCCTGCTGCAGGGGATCCAGGGAGCAGGGAAGCCCCTGTGCCCAGCGTTTCACCCCACGCAGCAGTGAGAGGGCTCGCTGCAGGGCTCCGCTGCCTCCAGCAGAGGTTGGGCTGCGGCATCCCTGGGGCGTGATGGGAGGCACTTCGCCTACTCGGACCACTCGGGTCATGACTGGCTCTGGAAAGCTGCACAGGACGGGGATGAGAAGCTCCTGTTATCTGAGAATCTTTAGTTAAAGATAAATAATATTTTTGCTACCTACTTTCAGTAGCCACAGGAAATCTCAAAAGCCCTAGGTTTCAGTCTAATCAGAACAATATCTGTAAAGAAGAATGGGGACAGCCCGTACTATGGAAACCTTGGGTCTCAGTCTGTTTTTTGTACCACAAATCAGTGTCTTGTTTATAGGTGAGCTGATTAAACTTTACCCATCCGTTTTAATAGATCCTCAGTAATAGTTTTGCTGAAATCAGCATAAGTAATGTATGTCAAGTATGACTCAGGTGGAGACATGCGTGTTTCTGTGGGAAGAGGCAAGCAAACTTCTGGCTTAAAAATTTTTTTAAAGCTATTTCAAATGTGGACTGCTGATTTTGTTGGGAGGGCAAGGCTGACAAAGACCTGTTCCAGGCTTCAGTTAGTGAATTCCTGATTGAAGAGAATCTTGGCACAATGCAAAATGAGAGATGCAGTAAGGCCCTCTGTTGTAGTTTCTGGCATATTAGCTACATGTAATTTCAACCTATGCAACCTATTTCACTCATATACAGTATTTATCTTTTTACTTTGGGGTTTTCCCCAAGTAACATATGAAGAACATTATTATTACTGTTGAGGTCTCTGTTAACAGATGAGAAGCTAGGATCTGCAGGGAAATAAATCATACTAATTAATTGTCACATTCCTGTGCTCTAAAACAAACATCTGAAGTCCCTAATACCAGTTAGAAAACAGCTGAGGTTATATATCCTACAGACATGCCAAACAGAAACACTTGTTTTGGCTAATTTTCCCAAGCAAAGCTCTAAATCCAGAGGGTTTTAACATAATCCATCTGAGTAGTGGGTCAGTTTCTAGCTTCGAAAAATTGTTAATGAGAAAAAGGGGAACCACCAGGAAGGCAATCAGTGGTGTTAGAAGTCACACTTACTGAAAACAGAGTATCTGAAATCCTCAGAGTCTTCCTAACTCTAACCTGCTGGTGTTGGTGACCCAATGAAGTGAATGTCCTCCGCAGCACTGAAATTCAGCTGTAGCTCGCTGCGTTGCTGGACTGCAGACAACCAGCAGATGCTTTACAGGAGGGCTCTTGCACTGCTTTCCAGCCCTTTAGAAAGAACTCCCATCCTCAGCGTAAGAGACTCGGTTAGGGCTAATTTTAGCAGTTTGATGAACCACGGTTTTCTTTTCATTTGCTCATAGGGGTTGTAAATTGCTAACGATCTGCAGCAGAAATTAATTATTGCTAATTAGTGCTTTTCAGCCACAGCTCAAATCTTCTTTTAGCACAGTATGTGGATGCAGGTTAAATGAAGTCCAAACCTCATTCCCTTTTCTGTCCTTGAAGTAAACAGCAGATCCTGCTCACTCTTTGCATCCAGCTTGGCTCACGCAGGAATTGGGGGGGGGGGGTTCAGAGGCAGAGAGGATGTCTGTACTGAAAGCCTAAAACGGGATTAGGGCCTTTCTTTGTCACAGGTTCACTCTTTTCTCTGCGGCTTAAGTAGGACGAGGTGAGACTGATATCTCTTCCAAATAAATATATTGAGGGAGATTTTATTTATGAGGAGAACGGTGCATCTGACTTCATGTAAATGAAGGTCATGATAACATGCCATGTATACCGTACAAAATTATGCTATTTTCTATATAGTCTGCCTATAAACAGTTATGCTGTTACTGAAAAGTATAACTTGCAAACTTTAAGAGATGGAAATTAATTATATAAAGTGCCTCCAGGACAACAGATGTTGAACTGGTAAGGCAAACTTAAATGAAATTTTGCCCAGTCCAGTGTGCCAGAAATAGACATGCGGCTTTGCTCAACACGGGGGGTGCACTGAAGCTGTGTATTCCCACTGCCTCTGTCAGCTGAGTCTGGAGATGGACAGAGAAATCTGAAAACACCTACTGGCAAATCACAGTATTTTCAGGGGACAAAGAGAAGCCAAAGTATGGGTGGGTTTTTTCCCCACCCTGTGACAAAGTTATCGCCACTTGACCTTGTAGTGAACCATCCTTAATAAGGCTAGCGTGTGCTTGCTGGAGGGTGATGCTCTCCCATGTCTAACCCTGGAAACTCATTGGCTTTAAAGCACTTAGCAAAGTTTGCTGGCAGAAACGCAAGTGCCTCAATTCCTGTGTTTCATCGCATGCGTAGTTGTCTGAATATTGAGGTACGCACTCGTATGCAATAGCAGAGGCCTCAGCAGTAAACATGGCACTTTCTGGGGCAGCCTAACACAACATGTTTTCTTCATACAAAGCAGCCCTGAGCTGCTGTCCTTCATTTAATAGCCCAGCACTTGAAGAACCCCTGGAGTTTGCGAAGGTGTTTTGAATTTCATCTCTCTCTGACTCAGAGCTGTGATTTCAGCTAAAATAAGGTAACGATCTTTGAGTTGGGAAGAGTTCAGGTGGTTTTCTTAGTCTGTGGTAGAAGCAGTATGTGGTTCAGTGAGTACTTCTGCAGAGGAAAGTCAGGACCACCAAGAGCCCTGTTTTTAGGTGCCGTCATTTTGAGATTAAAGTCCCTATGGTGAATGTAGCATCCTGCTGACTTTAAACCATCAAATGCAAAGCTGCTGCTTCTTCGTTCATCTGCACCTGGCAAGCCCTCACACAACTCAGCTGATGTCAGTCATCCACTGGTGGGAATTGTGATAATCTTGTCTTCCATTACGTCTGAAGTTTCAGGTTAAAAATAACCTCTCCAGCAAATGTCATCCTTTTGACACCAGCTAGGTAGCTAGAATATTCCTCTACTGAAAGGGACAGAGGAGTTATCTGAACGGTGACAGTGAAAGCTGTTAATTCCCACACACTTCTTAATGACACAGATCTGCTCTAAAGAGTAGTTTTGTTCCTGTGCAGTCAGCCCTTCTTCACCTCGCCAAGTATCTCTATTATAAAACACAAAGAAGTGTGCATTGGTCCTCAGTATCATCTCGTAGTGTGGAAGGTACAAGTACCAATCTCTTCATCAGAGAGCTGTTGGGTAGAGCAGCTGGCTTTCCACCCTGTATCACAGGAGGCACGCTCTCGCAGGCTGGTGACAATTAGCGTTATGCTGAGACATCTCTGCTCCCTGTTGCTCCTCTGTAAGGAACCTGAACAATGGCCCTCCTACTGAGGTGTGCTAAAGAGAGTCCCTGTACGTAACTGTGTACCTTGAGAGCTCATCTGCGGTCTTTATTACAACACTTACTAAGGATCATTTGACTGTAAATGCTGGCTCTCTCTTACTATGAATCAATCAGTCATTAACCTTAGCAGTATCAATGTTCTCACTATGCATTTCAAGCAGATTAATAAACAAAAGAAGAGTTAAGATCCCTTTCTGCACGCTGTGATGTATTTCTGCGTTACTGGATCTGAATAAACACAGCGACGCTTCATTGTGTTGTGAGACATTTATGAAGGAAATAAAATGTGGGAGAGAAGGGCAAAGAGAGCCTTGTGCTAAGATGTGCTGGTAAAGAAGCAAAGCCAGACAGAGGAAAGGGAGCAACGTGCATACTTGTGCGCATCTGAAAAGCAGGCATCTGCCAATAAGCTGGCACATGATAGGTGGGAATTGCTTTCAGTTTCTTCTGTCACGTCACTGTGATTCCCCACAGCTTTGAATCATTCTGGGAAGAATCAATATCAGTATGTTGAAGGGAAAGGAGGAAAAGAAAGAAGGGGGTGGGGGGAAAAAAAGGACATGCACGAAAGTAGCTCCTTCTGATGTGCCTTTGTAGGTGACCATAGCTAAAAGCATATGCTTCTGTCTTGCTCAAGTATAGTCCTGTGTGTTATGAGGTCCTTGACTATTTAAAGTTTGATATATTATTGAGATATAGAACATATTTATATTTTAATATTTGACTCTTTAATGATTAAAAAAACCCCAGGAAACAACAGAGTCATTCAGAAATCCAGTTTCTGATAGTGTATAAAGTGTCTTGGAGGTCTCCTCTCCTCCCACTTCAAAAAAAAAACTTGAACATCATTTTTTTATAACTCTTCTAGGCCAGCAGTCCCCAACCAGTGGTACTGGCCAACATGATGCCTGTGAGGCTCTTAAATATTTGCTGGAACAATATTCCTGTAAACGGTCCAAGCTGAGGAAAATATGATGGTACACACAGAGCTGTCATTGCTCAAGATTTCTGCTAGCAACAAGGAAGGGTTGGAGATCTCTGCTTCAGGGCATCGCAGCCCATCTGGCAGGTGTGGTGAGGATGATGAACCTCTGGGAGCAGGGGCAGAATTGGCCATTGTCAGTGCCTCTCGCCAGCTGACTCCCACAGCAATGTTGGCACCTCCTCAGGCAGCAGAGCCCTGGAATGGCAGCCAGATATTTGGGAAGACTGAGAGCAGCCTGCTTTTCATTACCTGACAACTCCTGGGTAAACAGGGAAACAGATGTGACGAGCACAGCAGGCGGCCCTGGCCGCCTCCACGCTGGGCTCTGCAGGTTAGCCATAGGAGCAGCCAGACTTTCCAGCTTCAATCAGCAGAGAACAGGCACCACCTTTCTAGCTGTCTAAAATAGGAAGTCTGGAACATAACGTCCTTCCTAGGAAACGTGGAGCTCTGAGCCTGCTGCCTAAGTGGTAGGACCCGAGCCTGCAAGTTTCCAATCTGGAGCAGCCTTTGTGAATGAACTACCTACACTGAGTAGTCGCAATGTGCCCAGATGGCGTCTGGAAAACCTGCCCCTTTCAGTGCCCATGCACCAAGCGTCCTGGAGCTTGACAAATCACCAGAGGGCTCGGCAGCTTCATTTTTCATAATTCCTAACATATGTAGAACTTCAGCTATGACACAATTAATTTAAGCCATTAGCGAGAGCTGGATCTGGGCCTTTGCAGGGCTGAATGGCATATATTTTGTGTTTTAGGAATGAAAGAGATTCTGCTTCTTCTGAACAGGGCTTACAAAGGACTAATTTACCTTTGGGTGTATTTCCTCAGCCAACTTGAAGCAGGCCAGCTGCTGGGCGACGCACCTCACCTCCTCGTGACTCTGAGCGCACGTGGGTCTTGGGGACACGCATTAGCCCACTCAGGAGTCAGCAGTTTGCAGGCACAAACCCTCTAACAAATTTCAGGTAGGGAGTTCTTTCCAAGCAGTCTGATCTGAAGCTCATTGCTTTGTCTCCTCTATCTTTGTTCACTTTCTTAAGCATGTTCATTCAGGTCCCAGGCAAGACCTTACTAATGACCTCTTGTTAGCTTCTCTTTCATGACTATGAATACCTTTGTGCAAAGTTTTGCGGATTCAGCTTCATAAAAACGTGGCCTTTAAAATCAGCAGCCGGGGCCTGGAAGCTTTAAACAATCTTCATGTATACTAAAGAATTTCAGTTCACTTTTAAATTTCTCAGATAATATTTTATATTCTATTTAATAGGTATAAATAGTTTTTGAAGTATATCGTCCTGAGTTTTAGACCTTCTAGCCAGTTTTTATTGTCTCAGCCTATATAAATGTATGTATATTAAATGTATTTATAGAATAAGTAGCTATTACAGCTGACTATTTAAATTGAGTAATTTATACAGATTTTCTACTTCAGACTTCATTAGAAAATCATAATTTTCTTTATCAATGCAGTGTCTTGTATTACTTTTATGTAACTATATGAATTGATTTGGTGAACAGAAAAGAAAAGAAAAACCATAAAACCCCCTCTGTAAGTATCTCAATTTTTAATCAATCTATACTGATTAGTTGTGTCTAGTCAGATGTGTAATAGGACATTGTTCTTCTGCCGTGACTGGATTGGATGTACAGGTAATCATGATATGAATCATTACATTTGCAAAGCAAAATCCATTTTCTACCAATTCACTTCCCATGAGCTTTTCTCATAAAGACGAATTGCTGAAAGGCAATATTTTTGAATACGTTGGTCATTTTTGAGTGTCTCCCTTGAGCAGCTTCAGAAGTTATTTTCACCTGATTTTTAAACAGGAGGAAGGCGCTAGGGCTCTGACCAGGGGTCCTGCAGGTGCTGCTCCTCTGAGTCGTTGGAGTTGAAGATGATTAAGTTGGAGGAGGGGGCCAACCTGGCCTGCCCCATCCCGGCGATGCCTACAGTGTGGGGACTGAGGCGCTCCAGAGACGCTCCCCAAAATGCGTGGGGGGTGCTGGAGGCCTTGCTGAGCGTGGGTCTGCGACGTGCCCCGTGGCAGGTCCAGAGAAGTGGCTGCTCCCCTGTGGCTCCTGAGACACGGCACCTCCGATGGGTCACCCCTCGGCGCAACGCGTGGCGAACGGGGGAGCTTGCGGGTCTGCTTCAGAAGCGCTCTCCTGCTCTGGACTAAAACGCTTGTGCTGCCGTGTTTCTGTAGCAAACTTCATAGACCTTCAGTTTGACACCTGAGTTTAAAAGCGCGTTAGTCTCGGTGAGATCACTTGCCAAGGGCGCCTGCCCATTTTTGTCCTGTCATGACAATGCTTTGCCTTTGCCACAGTTTAATGCGTGATTTCCTACTGACTTTGTCACGGAGAGGAATGCTGGAAGTGAATATTCCTATTTCATCAGTGTTTTCTGCCTGAACGGTCTTCAATTAGAGGCCTTTTGTCATATGTTTTTTTTGGGGATGCATTTTCCCCTGTAAGTTTACCTTGGCAAATAGCCAAGCTCACAGCCTGAGCAAGCTAATCTTGTACAAGTTTGCACATGGACGAGAAGATGCAGGAATCTGAGAGGTAGATGGTCTTGTTGTACCTGCAGCTCATGAGGACCAGGCCCTTTTCAGATGCCGTCTCTGGTTTCTTGTGTTACGCTGGGCACGTTGGGTATTGGCGCTTTCCTTCTCTCAGCCTGCACGGTCTGTCCGTCTAGCTTGTCAGATGTGCACAGCAATGGCAATTATATAGGTAGACCACCAGGTGCTACTGGGAGCTAATATCACAAGGTGTTATTAGACACCTTCATTATGCACAAAATGGCAAAAAAATAAAATAAAATTAAAAAAAAAAAAATCCAGAGCAGGTTAATGCTGACAGAAAGACACACACATAAAATTATAGTGCTGATAAAGATTAATATCTCATAGACCTCCTTGAAAGCAGAGAGAAAATCTAAGCTCTTGTAAATTATTTGCAATGATGATAGCACCTTACTGCTGTCTTTAAAGAAAAAAAAAAAAGAATAAAAGAGTAGATGAGAATTTCCCAGGTAATGTTGAGGTTTCCCAGTGCCTGGAGGAAGGAGGTGAGAAAACGTTTGTCTGTGAGTACACACGGCGGTGAAATCATCTCGTGGTACACCCTGAAGAACAACTTCAGGAAACCAAGCACTTGAATTAATACTGTGGAAGTGGGATGAGGCTTTTGAAGATCCCATAGGCAGTTAGATGCCTTAACTTCCTATGGATTTAACCCCAAGTGAAGTACTTACAGGTTTAAAAAATAGGCCTGATCTGATCAGGGAGCCAGAGAGATAGCGTGCAGCGAGAGTTGTCCTCTTGGCAGCCCAAGCGTGTTCTCCGCAGAAACCAAAGGGTGAGCACAGGGGGAGAGTTTCCTGGGCAGAGAAAGTCCTGCCTGAGAACAGAAAGGCATGAAGGAGTTCAAAGTGCTGATTAGCCGGTTCTTATTGTGCCTTTCATGGAGAACAGCAAAAGGAAAAAATTTAAAAACCTCAAGGACTAGAGGAAACAAATTAAATGACGAAAAGAATAACCGTTGGTAGAAGTGTGAAGTGTTGATCTTATGTATTTTTTGCACATTGTGGAGATCCTTAAAGGCTGTCAGCATTTTAATTAAATATGACAGCTTGACAAAAGGAGCAGCTAGGTGTGAAACGCATATACTGCTGGAGGGAGGCTTTCTGCACAACAGTGACCTGAAATCGGGAAGTCGCTGGCCGTGACCTTCGCTGTGCTTTGCAGAGCAGCCAGAGCTGCAGGCAGGGTTGTCAACTGTGCAGCCCCCAGAACTGACACACCACATTCATTACTGCATGAAGCGGCCACGGTGAGAGCACCGCCACTGCCGCTTGCTGCTGCTCATGCTTGCCACGCGCAAGTAAAGAGCCCATCCTTCCCTTGACATGGAAGCTTGATTTCTTGTTGGTGCAATGGACCTCACCTGAAAAAATGCTCAGAAACTGCATTTTTTCCCAGCCTTCTTTCTGTTGGGGGGAGAAGAAGTCTTAGTTGTAGGATTCTGACACTTAATCTTATTATTATCAGAGACCAGCCGTGACAGTAGTCTGTAACTAAGTCCTTTCTACCGTTACGTGGCTTTTTCATTAAATACTCCAGTGTAAGACTTCCAAGCTTAGTAACATTTTGCTGCATTTCAGGCATCTCTATTATTAATTTGCTATTCACTGTAATAAACCCCGCCACAACAAATTTATTTAGCCCAATGTGGATATTTCATGTCTTCTGATTATGCTTCCTTGACTGTTTCAATTGTAGAGAATTGTAGAGAAATTGTTCAATTTCTCTGCTGTCAGGACACAATACCCTCCGACACCCTGATACAGCAGTTCCTGACCTGTACTCTGTGAATAGCAGCTGACTGTAAGAAGACTTGAAACCTCCTCCAGAAATTGAACTGAAAATGTTTAAAAATTTTCAGTCCCATTTTGGAGGGTTTGGATATTTCAGGATTTTCAAGGTGAGGGTCAAGTCTGGTTGTTTTCGTTTTTTTTTTTTCTTTGAGGGCCAAGTCTCTGCTTTGAGAGCAGCCCTGAGGAGGAGGACTTGGGGGTACTGGTGGACGAAAATCTGGACATGAGCCGGCAATGTGCACTCGCAGCCCAGAAGGCCAGCCGTATCCTGGTATTCATCAAAAGAAGTGCGGCCAGGGGAGGTGATTCTGCCCCTCCGCTCTGGTGAGACCCCACCTGGAGTGCTGCATTCAGTGCTGGGATCCTCAGCACGGGAGGGATGTGGACTTGTTGGAGCAGGTCCGGAGGAGGCCACAAAAATGATCCGACGGCTGGAGAGCCTCTCTCATGAGGCCAGGCTGAGAGAGTTGGGGTTGTTCAGCCTGGAGAAGAGAAGGCTCCAGGGAGACCTTATTGCGGCCTTTCAGTACTTAACTACAAGAAAGATGGGGACAGACTTTCTAGCAGGTCCTGTTGTGATAGGACAAGAGGTAATGGTTTTAAACTAAAAGAGGTAGGTTCAGACTAGATATAAGGGAGAAATTTTTTATGATGAGGGTGATGAAGCCCTGGCCCAGGTTGCCCAGAGAGGTGGGAGATGCCCCATCCCTGGAAACATTCAGGGTCAGGTTGGACGGGGCTCTGAGCGACCCGATCTAGCTGAAGATGTCCCTGCTCACTGTGGGGGGGTTGGACTAGATGGGCTCTAAAGGTCCCTTCCAAGCTAAACCATTCTATGATTTGGTATGACTTTTGGGAAGCTGCAGAAACCACACGCAGGCCTTGGCAGAGCTGAGCATACTCTGCCTTGTGAAACCCCTGTGCTCTCCTGGGTTCAGACCCTAAAAGCCACTGCTATAACTTTCATGAGCAGTACTGCTGACATTAAATCTACTTCTGTGATCCATTATATTATAGAAATGGTTTTTTCCATGTAATTTATGAAGTAAAACTGGCTTTAGATTCAGAAAAAAACCTGGATTGCTCCAGAGTAGTAGGTTGTACATTAACATGTAGCTCAGCTTGGTCACTACTGTGAAAACTAATTTAGGTAAGAAGATATATTCAGAGGGGAGTGCATGTTCATTAACATCCTGAAGAGGAATGAGAGGGAAATTCTGTACAGGAAAACTTAATAATCATTGGTCTTAGGTGAAAGCAATTGAGCTCTGCTTCCATGCTGCAGAAATAGAATCTCCCATGCCTCAAAGCAGTTGAAGAGTTCAACTAATTCCTCAGAACCACATAATAATTTATCATTCATTATTATCCTGGTGGATTTCTAGCACTCATTCTGTCACAATTTGTCCTCCTCATATCCTCAAGCATAAACAGTCATCGGTGTACAAAGACTTGAAACAAATATCCTTTGAAAAGAGTGAATTAAGCATCACATATCAGTAACATATGATTCGGTGATACTTGTTAAGGAGCAATAAGTACATTCTTATGGCCCTACATCAACATAAAAATAAGGTGATTAATGACAAAATCAAATGTTCCCATTCTATTCCTACACTCATGATCATACCTAGAGCAGCATATGATTTGTGTTAAAACTCAAAAACCTGGTGTCCAAGAGAGAGTCCAGCTGTGATGCTGGTGCTGTGGAGGTGAGCTGGATGGGGCTGGGAAGGGCAGTGGGAGCTTTGCCAGTGGAGTTTGAGGTGAACTGTGTTAGATAGGGAGACGCTTTCATCTCAGAGGGACTGGGCCGGTGCCACTGAAAACAGCAGAAATATTCAATGCCTGGTGACTTTTGACCTGGCCCAGACTTCCCCGTAGCCGTTTCAGAAAGTTGTACAGAGAAGTGAATAGCACCGTACAACCCAGCGTGGGCAAAATCAGACCAAAACGTGTGGTCAGCAGGATGACCAATAAATGTGTTGCAAGAGGGCTTGACCATCATTTTCTGCCTTCCCACTGTCGAGACAAATTTTTGGGGAAAATAAAACAAAACCCCTTTCCTAAAACTGTAAGTATATTCAGCTTTGTAGTAAAAAAACTGTGCTGTTTCAACCGTATCCACTTTCAAACTGTTTCAGGTTATGAATTTACCAGATTCATTTCATTTGTCAGCATTTCTATTACTTATTTTTATAGACATATTGTGCTGGTTTTGACTGGTATAGAGTTAATTTTCTTCCTAGTAGCTGGTATAGTGCTGTGTTTTGGATTTAGTAGGAGAATAATGTTAATAACACACTGATTTAGTTGTTGTTAAGTAGTGCTTACACTATATCAAGGACTTTTCAGCTTCCGATGCTCTACCAGCTGAGAAAGCTGGATGTGCACAAGGGTTTGGGAGGGGACACAACTGGGACAGTGACCCCAACTGACCCCAGGGATGTCCCACACCGTATGGCATCATGCTCAGCACATAGAGCTGGGGAAGAAGGAAGGGGGGGGATGTTTGGAATTATAGCATTTGTCTTCCCAAGTCACCGTTGGGCGTGCTGGAGCCCTGCTGTCCCGGGGATGGCTGAGCACCCGCCTGCCCGTGGGAAGGAGTGAGTGAATCCCTTGTTTTGTTTTGCTGCGTGTGCGGCTTTTGCTTTACCTGTTAAACTGTCTTTATGTCAACCCACAAGTTTTTTTCACTTTTACCCTTCTCATTCTCTCCCCTATCCGACTGCATGGGGAGTGAGTGAGCAGCTGTGTGGGGCTGAGTTGCCAGCGGGGGTTAAACAACACTTACTTACAGGATGATGAACTTTTTCATGCTCTCTCTTTCATCCTGGAGAAGATGGCCTCTTATTGGGGCTCATCTCAACTGTCCACTTGCACACTAGTCCATTTAATGCAAGGAATCTTGTATATTATATAGGTTATTTAGATGTTTGCTACATGCTAAAGCATTTATGTATTATGGCTGTGTACTTGAATAGCCAGCAGTCATCTAGAAGTGTTAGGGTATATAGAATAAACACAATTCTACCTGTCTCTTCAGCTGCTATCATGAGTACTATTTTGAGTTATGATCTTTCCCCTTTGGGAAAAGGAACCCAGAAATCACAAGCTGTTGTTAAGTCTGATGTGAACTCCAAAAGCAATAAAACCACATTTTAGCTAGGCTCCCCCCCCCCTTTTTTTTTTTGTTTTGTTTTGTTTTGTTTTAATCTTCTATATGCTCTGTGCATTAGGTTAAATTCATTTAGCCACAGTACTTGGGATGATTTCCTCTCGGTACTGGGGGAGGAGAAATGACAGAAAGAATTGATGCTCACCGGAGCAGCTTTGGGTATAACCATGTTTGCAACAGCAGACTGCCACATTTGGAAAGATACTACGTGTTTAACTGCTGAATAACGCAAGGAAGTTCCTGTTATGGGCACGTTTCTTTGGAAAGGATTTCTCTGGATCTGGGAGGGAATGTGTGGGTTAAGCAGAACATTGGTCATGGTCTTCTCTATGTACAGACCCAGTCCCACTTGTCTGGTTTAGAGGGCAGGGCTCCGTAGTTATAAAGGGCATGCAGGTATACTTTTTTTCTTAATCACATGTGCCTGGCCAGATTGGTCTGGAGTACAAAGGAGGAAATAGCTTATCACAGAGAGCGGATGGAAGCTGCCTGCCGTACATGCAGCAAGAGGGTGGGGGGACTCAGGTGAGAGCTCAGGTACTCGAGTTCTACCTCGCCCTTCCTCTGGCTGCAGAGGAGTGTGCCTGCGAGCCTGCAGCTTCTATACACCTAGTTAGCTGCTGTGTTACTGAACTTACAGTCTGATCTAATTCTCCTGGAAGAACTAGGCTATGCTTTGGATCCCTTCCTTAAGCACTGGTGGTTTGCTCAGACTGAAACTTGACACATAACTTTCAACTTCTAAAGGTCATTTCTGTTCATTCCTGCTATTAAAGCACAGTTGAGCCTTTTAGAAAAATAGGTTTTATAATATTTGAACAATGTTACTGAAACATTAGTATTAGAAAACAATCTCTATCCACTTTATCAGAAATCTAAACAACTTCTGAAAGCTTAACATGTACATGTAGACATCTGAAAAATATTATGCTCTGTTTTCTGCTTCTTTATTATCTGTCTTCTTAGATAAAGTTAAATGGTGCAAAGGCTCCCAGGATGATGTTTAGGAAAGGAGAAAGCTTATATTTCTTCTGATGTATTTCAAAGCTACTGTGGTGGCATTTTTTAAGTGTTAGTTCTGATCTTGAGCACAAAGGATAAAACAAATGGGAGAGTTGCAATGCCTGTCACAGCCTTTAGCCCAGAAATTTTTGCAATAACCCATCCTTCTCACCTCCAAAATACCTCCTACATAGGTTTTCATTTAACTGGAAAGACTATAAAATCTATTTCTAGGTGAACCTGAGCCAGAAAGGTTAGACTGGAAAAAAAAACCTGATCACCTTTTTCACTTGAGATTTTAAAGCAATGGCTGAGCCAGACTTGACATCACTTTCATATTGGTTTATACTGCTTGAGATGGTCAATTTTTTATCTATTTCTAATTGAACCATTTTCTGGCAATAAAAAAAAGTTGGATTCCCACCCCTTCCCCCCACAAAATTCAAAGAGTGAGAATGTGTTGAATTCAAGAGAACTTTGCTGAGGAAAGTTTGGGGTTTCATTTCAGAGAGCCCAACCTGGCTTGTACCATCCCTTCATTGGTCTATTTAATTTGAGGTTTTCTGATATTTTCTTCCATTTCTATTTCTTCCTTAGCCACAATTTACCATCCTAAACTACCCCATCTTCCATTGCTCTGAAGTGAAATCATTATCTAAAGATCATAAAGAATAAAAGTAATTCACCCGATTCCCTCATTAACAGTGTCCTCTGGCTTTTCCAGTGCACGAAACAAGAGGGAGCAAGACAGCATCATAGCTCGCTCTTTCCCCAAGCCCCAAGGAAGGATATGGGGAGGGATACCTATGTCTTGCACCTCCGCCTAGCTCATAGCTCTGCAGGAAGGATGGACATGCACTTAAAAAAAAACGTGACACGTGGTTAGAAAGCGGCCCAAGAGCGCTGGTTACTGTCCCCTGCACAGGGCGTCCTTGGCAAGCGCTGCAGCAACTTCTTACTTGTTGCTGCTGCTCTGGGCCCTGGAAGCCAGCCAGGAAAATGTCATCTTGAAGTGATTTGCAAACCCTGGTAGAGTGCTACTTAGAGAAAAACTGTTGGCTCTAATCCTGATCTTGCATGAAGCCTCTGCGCATAGCTGGGTATGAGCAAGATATTTTCAGGCTGAGCAGAGTCAGACTAATTTTCAAGGCTAAGGAGGGAAAAATAACAGATCTGTATGCGCTTGATAGGTGAACCCAACCTTGTGTGATTTGAATTTGAGTTCTTTCTTGGAGAGGCTAAAAGTGGTATTCTTTTAAAATATCAGTTAGAAATCGTATGGAAACTCTCAGGGGAGGGATGGGTCTCAGAGCCCACCTCCATCCCTGGCCCCTGAACTCTGAGGAGTGCATCTCTGTTGCAGCATACCTCCTCCTGATCTTGCTCTCCTCATCTTGCCTGCAAGCCCTGAACTTCCTCCTTTAGGGATATTCCAGCTGGGAGCAGCTTCTACTTTGTCCCTAGGGTGATAAACTGCTAGGAAACCTGAAACTGCCTCAAGGAAACCAGAGAGGAGCTCAGAGGCCTCATCACCCCCTTTCTTCCCATTTCTGGTCTCTCTAAACTCAGGGATTTCAGTGGTTCTGCATCTTTATGGTTCAAAACTCAATTTATCCTAAAGCCGTGTAATTCACACCAGACTAGAGGAGAATGTTTTTCTAAAATATTGAGCTACCTGGGGAGGCTGTTGTTTTGATTTTGCTGGCAGAAACATTTTTTTTAAGGTAACTTCTGATGATTTTTTTTTTTAATTTATTTTTTTTTTAGTGATAGCTAATGGCAGTGGAGCTGTTTCTATGCACAGTAGAGCCCTCCCAACTCTTCAGGCAAACCTAGACAGTTTAACAAAAATTACATTTATGGAAAAAAACCTCATCTGCTGCACAAAGGTTAAGTGCCGGGGAATCTGATCCCCTCCTAGCACTGCTTCAGCAACACTTCATCTCCCAGCACTGCCTGTGTGCCCTGCATCCTTCACCTTCGCACATCATCCCATCCCCACCGTGCTCCTGCGAACACTTTCCCCAAGCCTGGCATTATTTGCTGCCAAGCGCGTCTCGCTGCAGTGTCCTCTGTATGTACAGAGGTAAGCTGCAGGATTTAGCTGTGTAGTGTCTCGGTGTCCCATTGTTCTTCCCACACAGAGCAGAATAATTACATCCTAGCACAAAAAATGAACAGAACCGGAGCGTTTGTCCTTATCTCTTCCTGCATCCCTGTTTGTTCTCCTCCTATTCGGTCGTGTTTTAAACAGAGATTTCCCTTAAACATTTCAAACACCTCCACATCTCCTCTCCTTATTTTTAATCTTTTTTTATTAAACAGTATTTAAAAAGAATCCCCACAAATTGACCCCTTACCCCTGCCCCCCCAAAAGATCTCCATATTTGAAAGAGGGGTCCATTTTGAAGATAGGAAAAAAAGAAAGCCTCAGGTGTTTGAAATACCTGTTCAGCTCTGCTTTTGGTGCTGGCAGTGCTCTCCCAAGAGCCAGGGCAACATTCGCCCCTGAGGCAGCAATGAAAGATGGGAACTTTAACTGGACTCAAACTTAGCTCCCAGGGAAAGTCTGACTCTCTTTTTGACTAATTCCCTATACTACCGGACAAGTAATTTCACAAACCCCATTATCCTGGATTGTTTTTACACTGGTTGTATGGCTTTCTGCTAAATTCACCACAGTATTGCTCATTCAACAGTCATTAGGATTTTTTTCCTCTTTCCCTGTCAAACATCTAGTCATCGCAGTGAGTGAGTAGGGAAATTTTTTACTGTGCAAAGCAGTGTGCAAGCCCCTCTCCAAAAAAGCACCTTTCGAGCAGATGGTCCAAAAACACGCTTCTGATATCTCAGTCACTTTATAAACAGGAAAATAAGAGTCAATTATTCACTCAGAAGAAACTTGGGATTGTCTTGATGTTCATGGCAGTCTGTGTAAAAAAATGGCCTCGACACAGGTTCTGGAGGATGTAGCATTAAACGATGGACAGATTTAATTTGATAATTCCAATGACACAAGCAAAATAATGTATAAAGCATGTTCTGTGTGGGTTGTGCTTAGGTCACTTACCTCTCAGTGGACCTGTTAGTAATGTTCTTGTTAAGGAGTAACAGAAAATCTGGTGGTTTCTGCTGGGATTAGCCCAGATGGAGTCATCACATGTTGTGCACTGTACGCTGCAAAGCAGAGGTAACCCATACCTAATGTGTATTTTGTTTAGTTCCCAAAGAAGCCCCAAGGTATTCAAGATTTAAAGTCAACAGATGTCAGAAGGGAAATAAAAAGGGGGAAAAAAAAAAAAGCAAGAAAAAAGAAAAAGCCCCCTCCCATAGATGGAAAAATCCTACCACGGCCTTTGTGTGATAGCACTGAATAAGTGCACGTGCTCATGCATAGGCAAGTGGGGCCGCTGGGAATGTGGTGCAGAGCTCGGTGTCTGCTCTGCTATAGTGCTTTGTGCATGGATCCAGGCAGCTCCCTTTTCAATTATTTCAGCCCCGGTCCAGGCAATGGCACAGTTTCTAACACTGATTTTCCACCCCCAGACATAAAAATAATTTTCAAAGTCTTTCCATCATTTCTGGTCTATCATTCCTCCTCACGCCTTAATGTATTCCTTCTTTAGGCTTAGTCTAAAATGCTGAGGACAGAGTTTTTATGAAGAGCACTGCAGTTCTGAGTTTTGTTTCTTTTCATCACTGCACTACTTTGAATTGTGTATACACTAAACAGAAATGTCATCTTCTACTTGGCTCCAAGCAGAGACAAAGCCTTTGTGCAGTATACTTAGGCTTGCTTTCAGCTGAGTGGGTTAAATAAAAAGTAATCAGCATTTATATCTGAGCACTAAGCCAAAGCAAGCTTTCAGGGGTTTCAGAATTGTTTGATGAAAGGTGAGAGGTGTTCTGTGTTCCCTGGTTCTGCAAACATCTCTATCTTCTGAAATAAAAATATCAAAAGGGCATGTCTTTCCTTACATGAATTCTGACCTGTCTAAAATCAGCAGCCTGAGATACAGCTGCTGGACAGCTTGTGATACAATCTGTAGCCGTACACTCTGCCCTCTGCTTTGCAGAGAAAAGGAGCTGGTGAGCCTGATAACTATCCAGAGTTTTAGATGTTTATCCAGAACGAAGCCTTTGAAATTCATCAGCTGCTATTTGGGATATCATAGCCACTCCTGCTCTGTGAAAAAACGATGCCACACATTCAGACTTAAAAGCTTTCTTAAAAATCAAATGCCAGAAGCTTAGAAGCTTCAGGAGGAAAAAAGGGAACCTGGGTGGAAGTATCTTTTACATCTTTAATTGCATCCCCTGCAAGGATCTATTCCTACAATAGAGGGCATATGATAAACAGCATAAAGAGGCAAACTACAAGTGAAAAGCCAACGGAGTTGTGTTAAAGAGGGATATAAGTTTTCTTTATACTCAGTTGGAAAGTCTTTTTTTGAAATATTTATTGCAGAGTTGTATAAAATAATCTATAAAGGAAAGCAATTTTGCCAGGAAAATGGTGTCTTAAAAGCTGTTTTCCACTTTACAGTGCATTGCTTTTCTTTTGTCATGATAAAAATGTTCAGCATGTTTCAGGGTCCATACTTATTTATCCCTTTTTCTACTCAGGAAATGTCAATAATCCTCAGAATGAGATGGAAATGTCGGCAATGCCATGCTTAGCAGGTATTACATATTTCAGTAAGTAATAATTTTTGGTATCTCATCATGAAGACGAGCTGGTATCTGAACCCCTGCAAACAACCTGAGGCAAATTTTTACTCTCATCAATGCCAAAATTCCTCCCCACGAAAAACTTTCTCAGTTTTTGACCACTAATTATAATTAAAGCTAGTCTTTTCAGTCTTTTCCTTTGTTTTGCCAAACAGATGGGAAAAATCAAAATGTTAAGTAGCTTCATTTTCACCACAGGGCTCTTTCAAAGGCTTTAAACTACTGGATGGCAGCCAGATTTTCAGTTGGGTTCTTCTCCTTGTGTTTAGTCCCTACAGCTCTAAAGGCACAAGAAAGAGGAGTTACATGCAACTCTCTTTAGCATGCCCTGCTTGTTTTCTCTGCTACTCAGCAAACTTTACTTAAAGTAGGTTAATGTTTCTGATGCACAACAGACTCCAAAACCAAGGCTTGATTTTTATCTTTTTCTCTTTCTTTAAGCCGTCAGCACCCATCCATTCAAGGACCTGTTCTAGCTCTCTCTTTACCTGCAACGGGATATTTTAAAATGAAAGTCTCAAAGACCTAGGTACTATTTAGAATTCAGAGGGGTTACTTTAAAGATAATCAGCCCTTTTGTTTTTCTGCAGCGACAATTGTGATTTATCTTATTGCTAAATAAGTCTTTTTGGGAGAATTTGCATGGGGAGTCATCCAAGAAAAACAGGAGGCAGTAGGACTTGTATCAGAAGGCAGGTGTATTTTTGGGTAGTTCTTGTTTAGCATCTCCCCCTCACCATTACACTTGCCTAAACTTTTCAGGCTCTAAAGACTTTGCACCTGGGCTCTGGATCAAGACTCTGCTGTGGTGGGGATGAAGGCAGGCATGGGGCTGTTTGTGGCAAAGAGAAAGGGGACACAGCATGGAGGGGGCAGTCAGCGTCTGTGCGTGCATATATATCCCCTTTTCTCCTTTCCTTTGAAGTCAGAAATATTTAATGTCCCCTTTCCTTTCTCTGTGTAAAAGCAACTCAATGCAGGCAGGTTCCCTGGCACCGCGGTGCCAAGGCGTGCGCTGTCTGTAAATTTGTGTATGTTTTGTTGCACGTGCTTTCTGTGACTTGCCAAACCCACGTGTGTCTAGGCAAGGGTTTGTGATGTTTAGGATTCTTTAGGAAGTACATATGGAAACTAATAAATGGATTTTGGGAGGAGAGGACCGTGTCTGAAACTTATCTTTAAGAGGTGGGCTCATTTGTCAAAAAAGGGAGGAAATAACCAGGGCAAAACATTCACTGCAGTGTGTCAGGAGCTAGAAACTGAAAACTATTAATGCAAAGTATGCAGCCTGGAAGAATAAATACATGAGATGGTCTCATAGTGGATGATTTTGATTTTAACTTTTAACTTTGGGGCGGGGGGGTGTGGAAGAAGGGATTTTATATTGCTTATGTTGCTCTGAGTTATTTGCCTGACATTGATGATAAGTTTCTCTGTGTCACTGTAGTGAGTAATCACAAGAAATGTCTTCATCTGGGATAGGAAGAGACTGGATGCTTCACATTTTGATATCTCTGTGCTTATGAAACATGTTACAACTTGGGTGCTTCTCCTGAGAAGCCCTAGAAAGCAGCAGAAGTGGTTTCAAAGGCAGGAGGAGGGTTAAAAGTGCCAGTGTTAAAAAAGCAATCTGTGTAAGCTGGTTTACAACTTAAGAGTTATGCAAAGCCGTATCTCACCTTGGCCTCATGCCCCAAATTGCATGTCCTTAAAGCATTGCAACCCTGCCTTGACACATTTTATAGTATACTTCAGCTTTGAGGGAAATGAACTAGTTGTTAAAATGCTTCTGCAAGTCCCAGCATCCGTCCCATCAGCCTATGGACAAGTGGACCGATGAGATTGCCTTGTGTATGTAGGCCAAGAAATCTTGGTAGCTTATGTGCTCGATGATGTTTGTACTATGAGGTGCACTTACTGTTCCCAGTTACGATGATGCATAACTGTACAGTAAACGTGTTCCCTGCATAGCGATCCAGGTGATTGCACGTAACTGATGTTACACAGCCTTATGACATTGCTGCACTCTCTGGTGCGTAGTCTAATCATAAGCAGCAGTAGTTGTACCGTAACAGCTGCATCTTCAGCTTAGAAGGGGTGCTTGTAAAAGATGTGATCGTCAGCTTCTAGAAAGGAAAAAGGGGACCTCCATCGTAATTCATGCGAATAATGATGAAAAACTGATCTTCCACGTGCTGTGCAGTTTGTGGTGTCTTAACCTTGAATGCCTAAATCAGAATTCCTTCAGCGGTTGTATACAGTTGTAGTTTATTGAATACAAAAAGCCTTCTGGGAGAATCCTACTGGTGGAGAACCCAGAGGCTCCGGCAGGGAACAGGGAACAAACCATGCCGAGGGTGATCGTCTGCAGCCATTTCTGCAACACGCCCTTGAGAGATGTTTTCCTGCCCACTGTCCTCAGGGGTCTGCGGGTGGGAACCTCCCACAGCCCTTCTGCCCTTTCACGTCTGATCCCAGGTGGATCCCACGTTGCACGAGGGGGAGGGAAAACGGAAAGCTAATGAGCAGGAAATCTCAAAGGCAAACTGTTTTTTATCTACAAAGGGCTTGATCCTCATTGTGCTGACATGTTTGTTGCAGTGCAAAGGAAGAACTGATGTGTGAATTAGAGCAGTTTATGCACATTTAAAGAACTTTATGATTCTGTAACTAGATGGGCATCTCTACAGAAAGTACTTGTCAGCAGCCTAAATAGAAAAACCGATAACCAATCCGTTTTATGTTGCCCTCCCTGCCTCTTTTAGATCCAGTGTATAGTCCAGCTAAAAGTTTCTCTAGATTTTGTTCCTGTAAGAGTCTCTTACTGCAACAGCATACTATTAAAAGGGGCTTTTTATTACTATTTTGAGGGTGTTTGTGTGCACTGGGTAATGCCACTCTATAAATAGAATGCTTTTTTGCTTTGTTTTTAAAATAGTTTTCTGCTTTTAATGAAATAGTTTTTAAATAGTTTCTTGCTTCCAAAAGAGCAAAATACAGCTGCTACTGGCATCTGATTAATGCTTGCAGTTTCATGATAACTGTAATTAAATTCAGCTAATTCTCCACTGCAATATTTATGGAAAACAAGGACCAGAAGCTGTAGTTCGACATTTATACTGGAGATTATAAGAGCACAGGAAATAACTATGAAAAGCTGTAGGGCAGGGACTTGGGGTGGCTCTCAGGGAGCCTGGCGCTTTCCCTTTGCACCACGCTGGGTGATGTGGAGCCAGTACATGCACACCCTCCTTCATAATGTCTTCCTCTTGCCTCCATTTCTTTTCTTCTGCTATGAAGGCTGTGTCAGCAGAGAAGAGCATTCTTGGGGCTCTGTGGCAGAACAGATTTCTTCGAACTGTGCCTCAGCCTTCGTTGCTGTGGAGCTACCCCTCTGACTGGGCAACCATCGGGGGATTTACAGCCACCTTTGCCTGCCTTCGGCTGAAGATTTAAGGAAGAACAGAGAAACATCACTTCCCTGGAGGCTCCTCTTTGGTGACAGCTTCTGAAATACCCGCGCTCTGACGCACGGATGCGGTGGCAGCAGTGCCACGGCTCTCAGCTCATCACACGGACATGGAGCGATGACAAGCATGTCTCCAAAGCTGCTGTTGTGTTTTGGTTTTTGCCCTATGTGGCTGTGCGTGTTCAAACTGATCATAGGAATTCCTGCAACCGGCTTTCCAAATCATTACCTAAACCCCTCTGTTTTACTTCTCAGCAGGCAACTGTGCTGTTAAAACCAAGTTTTCACTTTATGTACCCCCAAAATAGTGGTGTGGTCTGCACAGTGGCTGGCAGGTAATCCTCCACAGCTAACGTGACTGGAGGAACGTAGCCTGGGGGAGGCTGAATGCAGGTGGATGGTCAAAAGTGCTTGTACACCACAACTGACTCACCCTGGTTTTACTAACATGTATTTTGGAATAAATACCAAGTATACATAGCAACACCACGTACCATGAACATGAAGACAAAGACTCAGAGAACAAATATCGCAATAGACTAATGGGACAGGAAAATGCAGCATTAACCTTGCAAACACTCATTGGCTAAATTTCAACCTTGTCCTCTGCTGTGCTTAAACACTTATGACAGATTTCACAAGCTGAGAGCTCCAAGATGTGGTTTGTAAGCAAGCCCTTGACCTGGTCTCACCCAAAATACAAGCTTTGTCCATTATACTAAAGAGGGATGCATGCCTGGGTTTGAAGGGGGAGAGCACATCATACATTTTGAGGTGTATGCCAGAGCTGCTTATCCTAATATTTTTTCCAGGATGTGCCCATGAGTGCAGAGAAACACATCATTCTGGTTACGTACAAGGTGAATATCTTGCCGTGCAGCAGGAGAGATGCCAGGGCATGCGGTGCTTGAGTGTTTCCATAAGAGGCAATAGAGGCTGCGTGGTCTGCAAAGGCTGCTGAAGTAGCTTGTGCCGTCGCTGGATTCCAGCTACCAATTCTTTCCTAGTGCTTCATTGACGAGGGTTTAGTGGTTCAATCATAACATCAGCCTTGGGACTTCTTGGTTAAATTTCAGCCTTGTAGTAGATGCGTGTGTACCGGTTATCCTGGTGTAAAGCGGGGATTAAAGACAAATCTATTAAAAATGTTCACTAGGCTATTTCCTCACCTAGACAAAAACATACTTTTTGGAGGATAATTTAAAAACGCCACCAAATATTTTTGATAAGCCTGACAGGTTTAGAATAGAACATTTACATTTTTTGTTTCAGTACTAGATCCCTTTTTTCAGCGCCCTAGTTTCTCGGGCTTTTTTACAATGTTATTGTGTGTGGCTGAGAGAGAAGAGCTTGCTTGTCTTCCTCAAGTTTATTTAGAGCTTTTCATTGACTAATGCCTTTTGTCACAAGTGACAGTGAAGGACCTGTTTGGTAATAGAGATCAATGGAGATGAAGGTGACATTTCAGAGCAGCTTTTTAAAACAAATGCATGGCTATTTATCTAACTATGGCACCAGAACACTGGCTCACAGTCTAAGAGCATCATGACCCTGTAACTTCTGTCACTGCCCTCCTGCTCCTAAAATGGACATTTCCCTTTTCTGTCACGCTTGTACAACCCAGTACTTTTCTTCAAATTTCTTCTTGCCTCCACTAGAAAGGTCCTTGTCACTTCTCACATTACCGGTGGGGGGAAGCGGGGCTTTATGAACAAATGACTGGTGACTTGCTTCCCCTGGGTAACTGCACCCTTTGATTTTGCGGGACAGAGCCTTTAATGGTGGGGAGGACCAAGGGCATGAAGGGTGTCGCTTCCGAAAAAAGTGTGGTGTTGGCACTGAGCAAATTAAGGAAGTGTGATTTCATGCTCCAGCGATCTCTGCATGTTTAAATGCACTAAAGATACTTGTGAAAAGTGCTAAAGTGATAGACAGAAAAGAACTTAAGGCCACTTTTAGATTGGAGAAGAGGTACAGCAGAAGCTAATTGTCATCCTACATTATATACTGGGGCGATCAGCTTTGAGTATACAGTACAGTTCAATTCCCAAACACATTTAGTCCGTAGCTTCTTTGCTAAGAAATCCAGGAAGGGTGGCAGCTTTCAACTGCAGTGATCTGAGACCACCGTATATTCAGATAAGTTTCAAAGCAGCTGCCAAATTAAAGCACTACCAATGTTGGCTGGGTTTGAGTAAATATTTACCGCCTTGCATCCAATTACTCATCTCTCTACGTGTAAGCTTTACCATCTGTGTCCAGAAGTATTGGCTTTTGTGGTCTGTTTGCTTGACATCCTCCACATTTAATTCTAGAATAAGAAGGTCAATTCAGATAATGCGTAATGCAATTACATATAAAACACGATTTCAGTAACTGCTGTACATAAATGAAATGAAAACATATTAATAACCTACCACACATTCTGCCTGGTTGTCTCGCACGATGTCATGGCAATGCATTTAGCACAGACCAAGCAAAAGAAAGACAGATTGCTTTCCCAGAATTTGCTCAGTTAATGGAGAAAAATTCACCCTGATCTAAGCTAGCTCCAACAGTTTCTCAGAAATACTAATGTCTCAAGCTCTCATGCCTTTAATAAAGTAAAATATAATGTATTTCAATGGAAAACAAATTCTCCATTTCTCCTCTTCCGGCGTTTGGTGCAGCTGATAGCTGCAGTACTGGCTTCAAGCAGAGCATGCTGAGCTAATTATATTTCTTCTAAACACTGTTGATTTCTTGATTGCTAATGTGGTGTTTGAGAGTCAGTGATTCTTAAATGTCAGCTTAAGAATCCATCTTTACCAGTCTGAATCCCCTAAATGCAGGTCTTGTTTTACCAATATTCCCAGTAAAGAATTACTGCTTGTCTGGCAAGTGAGACAAATAACAATTTCCAAAGGCTGTATTTTTTTCCTGCACCACATTTAATTGGTGGGAGCGTGGAGACACAGAACCATTTTCATTAATGCTTTATTATTAATCAGTGAAAGGCGCATACAGCACTTGAGGGAACCACTGAATGGTGAATTCCCTAAACAGTTTACTGTAGCTTCCTTCAGGGAAGCAGCTCATTGAAAAGATGGACAGGCCTATTAGTGGGAACATTGCAACAGCACAATGACAATGAGCTCCCCTTTTAATGTGCTTTTTATGAAAAGGCAAAAAAAATCCCAATAACTGGATAACTCTAAACTGTTTGGTAAACAAATGCAAATGTTATTTGTATTTTCTTTATTTTGCTAAGGTTCTGTGGACACAGTATTCATACAATTTTTGGATGATGTGGCACATAAATATGAACTTCATATTTTTGGTAAGTTTCCACTTCTTTTTACTTGTCGCAATACTTTAGCTGTTATTTCTTTTTACATGATACAACATTGCAACACAATAGTAATTAAGCTTGTTTTTTGATTTAAAGACATCTCCAGCCATCCTGCAGTGAGGGTCTACCATCACGGCTGGTAGAACAGCCTCACTGACTGCTGTTCAGAAAAAAAGTGGCTCTTATCCCTAAACTTGCTCTAGCCACGCGGCTGGGCAGCACGCATGGGCTGTCAAGCAACACTAGCAGGGGGCATGAGGCGCAGAGCGATATTTATATGGGAAAAGGGGAGGGAGTGAAAAATGGATCCCTGATTGCTGGCATGGAAATCCATGAAAAAAGTGTTGAAAAGAAGCCTGGCTACTTAAATTTTTCTCCTGTTCTTGCTATAAATCTGCCTATTCGGGAGCCCTTAAGGATTGGTCATGGGAACGGTGTGTGAATTTGGTTGCTCTTGTAAGCAGAACTTTTGGTTTTTAGAAACTTTTCCCTTGATTACTTACCGAAATTTTTTCTCACTGTGAGGAAAGAGCCCCTGTGCTACTACCAGCAGTAATGCAGAGACGTAGGTAACTTGGCATCCTTTTTTACTGCCTTAGTTGCATTGGTACCTCTAGGCAATAACAGACTGGTGGGATGTGATGGATGGAGCTGTCATAAAACAATTAAACCATGGGGGTGTTACTCCTTGTGGTCCCAATGGATGCCAGATCCCCCTGCTCTGCCCGTCAGTTAACCAGCCAGCAGCGTAGCTCCTCAGTCTGGGATACAGTCACAGTCTACTGGGGCCAGGCAGGCTGAACTCTGGCTTTTTTGCAGTAGGGCATGGCCTGATTTAGGGTTCTCCAGGCATCCCAGAATGGCGGGGTTTGGAAGGGACCGCTGGAGATCCCCTTGTCCAACCCCTGCGTGAGCAGGCACCCCCAGAGCAGGGGCACAGGGCCGCGTCCAGGCGGGGGGTGAATGTCCCCAGGGAAGGGACCCCACAGCCTCTCTGGGCAGCCTGTGCCCCTGCTCTGGCACCCGCACAGGGAAGGGGTTTGTCCTCCTGTTCAGGTGGAACTTCCCGTGTTCCAGCTTGTGCCCGTGGCCCCTTGGCCTGGCGTTGGGCAGTATTGAAAAGAAACTAGTCCCATTGCCCTGACACCCACCCTTTAGCTATTTATAGGTGTTTATGAAATCCCCCCTCAGTCTTCTCTTCTCCAGGCCAAACAAACCCAAGTCTCTCAGCCTTTCCTCATAAGGGAGATGCTGCAGTCCCCGATCATGAGTAAAGCTGGTGGCCACAGCAGCTCTCCAGCATCTGGCGCATATTATTGGCTGCTGAAGACAGAAGAATCTACTCTTCAGTCTTAGTTTATCTCCATGCAGCTTCCTGAAACCTTTAACTTTTCTCCTGGTTAAGTCTTGCAAACACTGCTGTCCTGATTTGCTTGATGCTGCATCTCCTCCTCTTGTGTATCTCTAATTGGGTGCTATCATCTGGCTTGCTTAGTTTCTTCTCAACCGATGTTTGTAAGCTTTTTGGTTTCCTTGGGAACACTTGTTCATACTGAGCTGTAGTGTGGGGGAAGTAGCCCATTATCCTATTGCCCAGTCAAGTCCTGTTCAGGCATGAAATGCCAACATCTGCAGATTTGTAACCATTTTTATCCCTTTGGATGAAAATACCGGTGAGTGGAGAAACTGAGGAATGCAGTGAAATTGAAAATATGGCACAGTTATTCTCATTCAACATGGAAGAACATTGACTGAACAAAAATAGAATCTTTTTGCTTAGTTTTCTTTCTCATAGGATTTAATTTCTTAGCAATGCAAGTCAAATCAGATACATCCATGAGCCTATTTACTGCTTCCAGCTCAAATTGGAAGGGCAGCAGGTAAGAACTTGTATATTTATTTTCTGTTTAACTCTCAGAAGCAAGTCACAGACCTGGGACCTATCATGACTGACATAGCAAGTCATTAGATAATTACATGGAAACCCCTTCTATTGAAACATCTGTGTTAAAATGTGCATGCTAAACAGAATTTTAATAGGCTATGAGTCTAACTCCCTAAGCTTTCATTTGGTAGTAGAGAACCTTCAAGCATTTTCAGCATTATTTCAAAAACACTTTAAAGAGATCCATTATAGGGCAAGAGTTTTTGAAGAGAGACAGACATTATTTTGCATTGGTATCAAAGCAAATATTTGATAAAATACTTTTATTATGACATAAAGTATATGCACAGGTTCAGGCTATAATATCTGTGAGGTCTCTTCAGTGTCAGCCTTCCTTTCCAGTTCCCTCTTCACCTTTCTGCCAGGTCTCCAGCTCTTCCCTTTCATGCTCATTCCTTTACTATGCTTTAGTCTTTTCCACTGGCCAAGGAGGGCTCAAGTCCCTGTGTTGTTATTTTGATGCTTCACCAGGCATTATCCTTCCAGGTTTCTTAGTCAGTGAAGTCCCAGCCTGCAGAACTTGGGTCTTCTCCCAGTCCTGTATCCCAAGAAGTCCTGGTCTCTTGGCCTACGCTGAAGGAGTACCGGCGAAAGGAGCGGATCTGCAGAGGACAGCGGTTGGTGCACAGCTGGTGGTTGGCATCCACCCTGTACACATTTTAGAAGATTGTTGCTTTGGGCAAGTTCTAGTCAGGTCCTCTGGTAACCAGCTGGAGCACACCTTTCTGTTTAACATCATCTGAAAGGAGCCCACTTTGGATGTCCTGAAACTGCTTTCTGATGGAAAGCGAACCACAGGGATTTGCAGAGGCAGAAGAGCAGTCTGACCAAAAATGCTAACATAAGTGCCCCCTCACTCTTTCCCAGCTTTGCATTTCAAGCTCTGGCCTTTCCATTTTCCCTTTGTCTGGTCAAGGTGGGCCTTTTTCTATCATCTCCCAGGTCCTGTTTATTTGTGCTTAATGAGCGGCTCCCTTCCCGACATGCACTTCCCTGGCTTACCCTTGCTTCTCCCCACTACCTGAGTTCCCACAGGAAGAGGAGGAGATGTTTTTCCAGCTTCGCAGTGGCCAGGACAGGCCCATAGACCAAACCCTGGAGCACACAGAGCTCACAACAGAATACATTTAGCTTACAACCGTGCCCAGCCCTGCTTGGCATGTGTGAACTGAGGCTTTCTCCTGTGTTAACTTGACGGCATACAGATACTCTCTTCTATTCCTTCTTCAAAATCATGAAGGCTATCAAATCTCTTGATAAAGTAGGTATTAAAAATAATTAAATGTGAAAAATAATATTCTTTCCTTAATCTTAAATTTAGCCTGATTTTTTTTTTTAATGTAGCCTAGATAAGGAAAATTTCATCTTGAACTCTAGGAGTTCAGCCATAGTATGAGCCCTGAATATACAATCCTATGCTAGGAAATTGCAGCCATCCCTAAATTTAGATACCACTACTCTTTTTCATGTGATGTTGCACCCTAGGAATTTGCCACACGGCATCGATCTAGAGCTGCATTTGAGCATATTTTTATTAATGTTTATGCAACAACACACAAATAAGTGCGGTTCTTTTTTTTTTTTTTTCTGGCAAGGCAACACACAGAAACTTTTCCCTGTTGCAAATCTTTCAAAAGTCTTCAGGAGCCCTAGACTCGGGCTCCAAGTCTAAGGTGTTATACTTCATGAAAATATCATGAAAATAACTTTCATCAATGAAAATAATTTTCATCTTCATGAAAATAACTTGAGCGCCTAATTCTGCTGGTTTCTGTGGAACTACTTGTACAAGGGAGAATATTAGAATGGTTTCATACACTGGTTATTGATGTAGGTGTCTGTATGAACTACCTTTATCAGCTATTAACTTCTCGTCTTGTTTTCTTTTTCTCTTTCTTTCTGTTTATGCTTCCTAAAGGAATACATAAAGTTTTCCAAGCTTATAAATCTACAATTTTTTTTCCTTCCCTCACTTTGAAACAAAAGCATGATGAAATGTTGCCTTTGCTAGTGTTTGCCCACTAGACTAAACCTTCCCAAGAGGGCATTCTTCTAACCAGGATCCAAACAGAACTTTTACATGTATGAGCTCTCAAGCACCCCATAATATTGATTTATTTTTTTTGCATATTAGATGTAAACAGCAAAGATGGAGAGGGTAAGAGCTACATGAAAATAGGGGAAAATGTATAAAACATTTACATGTGGCAAGAAGAGTCAAGGATCTTTGGAAATTGCATGGTGTGTGACACTTACAGCATCATCATTCTTTCTGGGTAACAGTCATAGTCAGTTATTTTCCTTTTCAGAACAACTGCTAAAATCTTTTGATGCATGCCATATAACAATTTTATTCATATTTCTTTGACTTTCATTTCCTGGCCACATACTGTACATTTGTGAAACAAAGCTCTCAAATCCTGAAAAGAAATATCTTCCTTTTCTTTTGGTTCTGCTTGTGGGAATGGAAGATTTATATGCACTGAAGAAACATAGTCTGAAACAGCCATTAAATATAATTCACAAAGTGGTGTCATTATTTAAAACCTGTAGGTATTATATTTAACGGACTAACCAATATCCAAAGAAAATGACGGGACAAATAATAATAACCAAACACTTTTAGATGGAATCTACTTCTAAATAATACCTTTGACATGAAGAAGAATTTTCTGAATCATCACTTTCATACAGAGATGCAGCCATAAGGCAGCGGTACAAACCCGCAAGTTAAAATAGCCTCTAGCTCTCTGTGTATAACAGAAACCAATTAGAAACATTAAAACTTATCATCAGGCCTATATTAGCTGTGGGACAATGACAATCGGGATAGTCGTAGCCAAGAAAAATCAAACACCATCTTCTTATTGATAACATTTTCTTTAAATCCGTATCGATTTTCTGTAGCTACATTATTTTCTCCATGGCCAAACAGGCAATGAGAAAGAAAGACAGACTTGAGCCTTGTCTCAAGGAGTCCCCAGTTGCGGGTGTTAGGTCTTACAGTGGCTTATACGCAGAACTAAAAAGATCAGGTTGAATTTCTTGCTGTATAAATGAGTTTTTCCTGCCTGGCTGAAATCTCTGGGAGACGAAGGATGCCCTGGATGCACCTAGCAGGGGCACGCACAGGCCAGAAGTGCGGCTGCTCCCCCGCCCACAGCCACACCCCGAGGGGAGAGAGGAAGGTGTGCCTCATGCCACCTCTCCTATCGCAGATGAACTGCCACCTTTACCTCATTTTAATGCTATCCGGGCTGAGTTACCTTTTCCAGTGTCCCCCTCCCCTTCCTTCATGTTGCCAGACTCGGCATCTCAGACACCAAATAGTCCATGGAAAGGAAGCACCAAGGCTAGTCCATTGCTGCTCCTGCACTGGCTTGTGGAAACATTTATGGCCTCAAGCTGCGTTAGGAGAGGTTTAGATTGGATATTAGGCAATATTTTCTTCACTGACAGAGTGGTCAGGCATTGGAACAGGCTGCCCAGAGAGAGGTGGTGGAGTCACCATCTCTGGAGGTGTTCAGAAGACTTGTAGAAGTGGCACTTCAGGGCATGGTTTAGGAGGCCTGGGGGTGTTGGGTTGATGGTTGGACTTGATGATCCTAGAGGTCTTTTCCAACCTTAATGGTTCTATGATTTTAGCTTGTCCGGTGGTAGGGGCCATGCTTACCTTAGCCAGGGTCATCTGAAACCAAAATCTTTCAGAGTTACCGAATGCCTTAGTGCTGCTGCTTTGTTCAACAAGACCTTAAAAAAAACCACCAAACAATATTTATTGCTCTACATGCTTACCCATCATGGATGCTGTCCCTTAGTAAGTCTCCAGGACAAAAATCAGTTGTGCCTAAGTAATTTACTCTAGTGAAGTTAAGTTTTAATCAAAAACTATTAGGAATTTGTGAAATGAGTACGGAAACATGCAGTGGCCCAAGCTGCTCGTTCCCTTGGCATCCCTGTTGGGCCCACGCTGCCTACCTCGCAGCAGATGGTTTCCTCTGCACGCTCATACAGTATAAAATCAAGCAGGACTTGGGTCTAAAGTACCTCTATTAGTGTTAAATTGGATTATTTAAACTGTTAGCCTAACATACCTTATTTGGTATTTGTGGTTTCCTAAGAACGTGGGTTTGGTTTAATTTGTTTAATTTCATCCTGTACCCAGCTGTCTGTAATTTTACTATCAATTTCTATTCTTTTATGGCGACTTAGATAAATATTACTAAATTATGGTGATTTTATAAAAGCCAAATAGGTAATGCCATTAACCGTAGCCGGTCAGAAATAATCCTATTAATTTCCAGTCAAATTTACACATGATGACCGTGCAAACTCACAAAAAATTAACCATTTCTTTGCAGATCAGTAAATCACACACTGAATGTTTGGGTTCATCCATTGATATACGTGTGTCACCACAGAGCTGTCAACAGCGAGTGGATAGTGATGCAAGCGTGTTGTGGTCTGAGGTCTACTTTCAGGACACTGGTGGTTTTTGACAGCAGCAACTACCTGCATAAATCCACAGTCACATTTGCACTGTGGCTCTGGTCATAGGAATGCCTTTTCCAAAGACCTCAAAGGCCAGTGAAATACGAATTGAATTTTTTCTGCAGTTTTATTTGCCTCAATGGACAAATGTTTTTTCTACGCTTAGCATCACTGCTGTTCTGACAAATACAAGACTGAGATTGATCAAGCTATACCTCAAAACTCTACTAAAGCTATTGGATTAGGAAATTGAATCAGTGCAAAGACTTTCCATACAGAGACTTCTATTAATAGCTTTGAATTTTTATTAAAACGGGATAACTCTTAAAGCCTCAGAAATATTGATGAGCTGAAGAGCTGAAAGAGAAGTAGGTTTGTTGGAAATTCCTACTTTGTAGGGGTTTTCTAGGGGCTTGATTCATTCTCTGGCTGAGTTCTGGCTCATTAATCCTGGATCATGGGAGCTGCACTGTACGCTGGCTGGCTCCAACTGGCGCCTGTCAGAGACTCTGAATGATACAGTCCCCTACAAATTTGGCAAGTTTTGTTTCTTTAAGGCTCTCTTAGGGCTTAACATTTCTTAGCATAATTGGGAAGAATCACAGCTGATACTCATAATGAAGCAATTGCCCCAAAATCCCTGGATAAGAGCTCAATGCATCAAGTGACCTTCATCTCTGGATGAAAAATGTGAAATAATTCACCTGAAGAGAAGTGTGTCTGAAAAATGTTCCAAATGTGCCAAATTCCCAACCTGGGCATCTAGTGCCTCTTTTTACTAGGAGCCCTCTCCTGGGTAGTTCACAATTTATGTTTGTGAAAAGCTCTCAGATCTAGGTCTGGTCCTTGGTGTGGGTTTCTCACATCCTTCCCCCTCCCCTCACAGTGAACTCTCCTCTCCCCCTCACCCCAGGGCACGCTCCTGCAGGAGCAGCTGATATGGAGGAGCGAGAGGCTGAGATTCCAGGCAGCTGTTCTTGCTCTCGTCGGGTTTTTTCTCACTCTGTTCCTAGCAATAAGCAGTTCAGCCCTGGGTTTTATCAGGCCTGTCTACGTCTCCAGCATCTCTGAAAAAACACAGGAGGAGGGAGAATACCTGGCAAAATAAATATATTGGGGAAGGGAACAAGAGAATTGCCAGCAAGAAAATAAATGTTCAAGGGAGGAGATGGATGAAGGGGAATGAAAGCATGAGAAAGGATAAAGAGAGACATAAAGAATAAAGAAAAAAAAAGATGATGGGGGAAAAAACCCAGACAAAAGGCAAAACAGAAGCGTGTGCTGGGTGGGGGGTATGAGCCACCCAGGAATGTTTTATTACTCTACTAAGGGACTTCAGCAGAGAAAAATAACATGGGAAATACTGACTCAGGAATGTCTCCTCCCCTAAGCTGTTCATGACATGGATTATCAATGCCCAGATTGTTTATTACATTTCTTTCTACCAATAATATATTTTCCTTTTGGCTGTATTATACCTCTCTTATATGTCTTCTGTTATTACTCTTGTGGTAAGTACTGTTAGTTGAAGACACTGCTATGTTTTTCTTATGACTGTGATTTTTGTCTCCCTCTGATTCCTATTAAATACGCCAAAAAGTGTAGCTCGTATTACCAGTGGAGAAATGTGGCACTTTTGGTTAACTGTTAGCAGTAAAGTGGCAAAATCTGCTTGAGAGTTGTGCATGCAGAATGAACACACAAGGCCTCTAAAATATCTAAGATAGGAGTTACAAGGAATACAGCAGAGTTTCAATATATTTAAACAGACAAGGATTACACAGAACTTTCAAGGTACAATACTATCAATTTAAAGTATACCAACCAGCCTGTTAAATAAATCTATACAAATCTGTACAAAGCTAAATGTACAAAACTCTGCAGAACCCCTTCTCTTTTCACAGCCTATAAATCACGTGCAATATCTCTGCATTATATAGCTTCCATCATGCCCACGATCATGTTATTGGAGCGTAGCCTCAGCATAATCGTTATCCAGCATCCGTCTTAGCTTTCACTGTGCTGGGGAAAAACCTGACACACTTAAATTCAGAAATTATTTTATCCATAGAGAAATTAGTAGCTCCAAGTAATGTCACTGTTCTCAGCCATTCTTCTTGCATTTAACCTACGCAGTTTTTCCTTTTCTGTGGGGTATAAAATATTGTTTTTCTTAGAGCAGCTATGAGTAAAAAATAACTCTAAATGTACTTTGTCAGTTCAGCTGGGAAAACCCTGGCACTCCAGATAGGCTACATGTACTCACTGAGGTCACCTTTTGTCTCCATCCTCTGTTGATTCGTTCTGGAGATGACATAGCGTGATGGCTGAGCCTGCACCTTTGCCTGCCGGGCTGGTGTGCCTGACTGCCGAGGCAGCGCTCTCCCAGGCTGCCCAGCGGTGCCAAGCCCTGCCGAGAGCATCCCCTCCGCGCACGTCCCTAAAGGTTTGTCCTCAGCCGGTGTGACTCCAGGCAGCTGGCCGTATGGGGACCCACAGTCCCAGCTGACAATGCGGTCTGATGGTGTCTGTCTTTCACTGAATTTATCTCCCTGTTGCGCCAATTTCCAAACAGCTGCTTTCACTCTCTAACTCTGCACGGTGGCCCTAAACTGAGTTTCCAGTTTTCTTTCCGCTTTTACTCCAGAGGCCATGCCACCTTTCCAAAAATCTCTGGTTTTGGGGATGCAGTTCCACTTGGGGTTATGTATATTTTCCTGTTTCTGTTGATGCATTTTTGGCATATATAGGGGAAATGAGAGGGGGAAGCGTATGTTAAATCTGTTACTGTATTACCTGAAATCTAGAGGTTTATACTCTGTTGAACCCTTGCCAAAAATTACAAGGTGTATAAACATGGCCGGCTAAGGATCTGATGGGCCTCTAAAACAGAAATAGATTTGTTCATAACATGCAAAGGTGATGGGGAGGCGACACAAAGAGAGTCTTAAGGTGCTAAGCTGTCAGCTGGTAAAAATCCCCTTCATTTCACTGCCTTCTGATTTTCACTGAAGTTCAGAATCTGAACTTTGGGTTTATTATTTCAAGAATGATGTAAGCATTGTGGTTTACGTATTTTCCTGCTTCACTTACTTTAACCTTAATGAACTTTTTGGCCATTGCAAGTTTCTAGTTTTATACTTTACTCCTCACAGATCTATGAGTATATTGACACTCACATATTTAAATAGCGAACAAACTCTGGCTGTTATCTGGCTAATGCCATAGGACCTGCCAGTGGCTTAATTAAATCTTAGAGCTCCTGATACAACTGTGGAAAAGCGTAAGGGCCTGACTTCTTGTAGGAGCTCTCAGCAAACAAGAGCTGACTCGGGGAAGTGCACAGCATCAGAAAGGGATGGCATAACACTGTTTCTCGCTGGAGCAACGGCTGAGCTCATTTATTGCCTGCTTTAGGTACTGTTGGTTTTGGTTTTGCTGTAGCATTCAGGGTCCCTGCCTGACTTCACGCTTCCCACTGCTCCAAGCCCCAAGCGAACCTCTAGGTATACGCGCCTAATCTAAAGAGGCAAGGTTGGGAAGAATTGCTATTACACCTGAGTTAGAAATACAAGGGAAGGGAAAGTAAATCTGATGTTTAAGGTATTATTTGGCTTTCAGTTTTGCCTGAGGTGATATACAAAGTCTAGGGCAGAGGAGGGAGATGAACCTTAACCTGCCATTCAAGTGCATTTAACCATAAAACTGTCATTTGTCATACCATGCATGATGAATGCACAAATACAACTGCTTTCCACATTGCTCTTTGTGGAGGATTTTACAGTCATGACACTGTACAGGGATCAACTGGGTTGATTTAGTTCCCTACATCTGCTGTACAGCCTCCTCAACACGGTGAGGAACCAGCCCTCAAGACTGCCATGCCTCTTCTGAGACATCGTGAAAATGCACATATTTGTGTTTGGAAAGGTTTGTGGTGGGAGGATGCCCAGGCCAGTGAGATAGATAAAGATTTTTAAACCACTTTCTGAAAGGTGCTTCTGGGAAGTCTTTCTTTGCAGCATTCAAAAGCTCTCTTAAGAAGGTATGCAATCGACACTGGCTGAAATGAAGAGATGATTAAATTAAAACAGATGCAATATTAAAACAGCAAAAGCAAAGCCAAACCAGTTGCATAAAGAGGGATTTGCCTCTAAGCAGTGTGTGTTTCACATAGACTGGATGCAAGTCATACCAAATGTCTCAAAACAGTCGGAGCCTCAAGGGATCTGTGGACTTTAGTGAGTCACTATGTCATATTATTCCTGTAACCTACACAATTTTTGCCTTTATCCCAATACTAATGTGAAATTCTGAGTTTCCCAGCGCCAATCAAAAATTTTCCCCTAACTTCAGGGGGCTAATAGCCAAGGTCCTGATGCATATCCTCACTCGTCTTATATGTCCACTATTTAGATGGAGGGTGTGCCACGGTGGGCGCCTGCCAGGATCCTGCCCATCCTGTGCAACTGAGCCCATGCAGCAGCCCTCCTCGCTGCTGACTCTGCTCGCTCTGAAACAAGGAGGGAGCCACGTCACCCATCCTGCTCCTGCGCCAGCTGGCCTCAGGGGCTGGGGCGTGCGGCAGATGGCGAGACCTGATGGCTGAGGAGCACTGCCACAAGAAAGCAGCTGTAGATGAGTCAGATCTTGAGTGAGCAGCTCTGTAAGGATTTGCTTTACCCCATAGATATAGGCACAGTTACCCCTAAAGGGTCATCAGTGGTTGCTGGTCTTATGACTGTGGGTGATGTGATGTACGCAATGCTAATACTTTTTCAGCATTAAAATAGGGATGGAAATCCTCTTTGCTGAGGTTTTTTTTCCCCCCCCCCAGAAGAATAAATAGGAACCAGGAGCACTGGGTTCAACTGTTAAAACTTTCCAAGCCATAATTAAAGAAGCAAACATCCAGTCTGCGCTTCACTTAAGATTGGTACCACTTGGGCATTTTGGCTTTAATTGTGTTGGTCCGTTCAGTTCTAGTGACCCACTTCTTTTATGTTCACTGGCATTTTCCTTCAGATGCTATAGTTTAACACCTTACGTCTTCCCATTATGTGGTATTCAAAGCTTTTTACATTATCTTATTGTAACTTCAAAAAAGGCAAATTATTTAGTATGTCAAAGGAAATAGCTTCTATTCACTGCAACCTTGGGCTGAAAGCAAAGGTTTGTAATCTGTCCTCAACTTTATTAAAAAACATAAGGCATCAGCCTTCGCATAGCTCAAATACATTTCCTTACATGGTGGCATACCATGTCTGATACTGTAGAAGGAACTTGATATGAATTTCTATTCAGTGCACTCAGCATACTGAATATTAATTAATTCTCCAATGCTGTGTGATTGAACACACTGATCATGGAAACAGAATAGTTGCTCAGCCTTGCCCAGCCTTGCACTGCTTTCCTTGTTTTGTTTTTTGGGTTTGGTTTTTTGTTTGGTTGTTTGGTGGTTTTGGTTTTGGTTTTTTCCCCCCCTTCCGACATCTGAGGATTGAACACTGCTCTCTCCCTTCCCATGACCAAGAAGAATTTAATTCTCAGGCCCTGTCCTTGGTATCAGGATTGTAGAGCCCTGCCCTGACAATAGCTCAGCAAATGTCTCAGCTTATGCAGCAGCCATCTCTCCCTCTCCGTACATACATGCTTACAGCATATATATGTATAGATAGAAAGGTGGAAAAATGGATAGTTTTAACCTGTCTAAGATTTCTAGTTTGGGCTGTCCCCAAGGGACTTTTGTGGTGGTAGCGTGAGGGTGCTCCTGTCACTGCCGAGTCTGGGGTCTCTCTCTGGGTGACATCCAGGTCTCATCTGTAGGTTCCGAGGGGTGTATGGCTTGCTGTTCATTTTTGGTATGAAGTGCTATGGGACACCTGTGCCTAGAGACTTAGCTGTTCAAGAATTAGGAAAAGCAAATTATTTTATGTAATTGGGATAGAAGTTAGTACCGAGGTTAACAAGGGAAATAGTGTTTTCTGTTCAAGCACAAAGCTCGTATTTCTCAAAGGAATCCAAGCTACCTGCTTTTCTGCAGAAAATCTCCAACTACATACACCTGTTTCTAAGGCAATAGCTGTGCCTGGCACTATTGGTTTTAGCAGTTACAGCTGGCCTAGAGGAACGCGGGGAATGGACGATTTACAGGGTATTAATGCCCATGTCTCTTTCAGGTGCCGTGATTGGAAAGTTTCTTTATATTATAGAGGATAAAATTTCTGCATTCTCTGTCACATCTTCTACAGATTAAAGGAAAGATAAGCTGTCCAATCAGCATTATATGCTCAAAAGCATAAATAGAAAAATCCATGTGTATCAGTTCTGTAAACTCAAGGAAATTTGCGGAGGAGACAAATGACCCACAGCGAAATGGATAATTCTTTACAAAATTGGTACCTGGGAGCCATGTGGCTAAACTAGCAGTAAAAATGACCCATTCTTTTCAACATGAAATTAGTTCTCTGCTGAAGTATAGGAAAGAGATATTTTTAGGCTGTTTTACCACCTGCTTCTCATCCCTGGGATCTATGTATTCAGTTTTGATTTATGAGGGAAAGCAGGGGGGAATCAGGTGAATTTTAAATGACATATATCAAGATCATAGTGATTTGGTGTCTTTTCTTCCAGGCTATATATTTTTTAGTCCTATTTTTGTACAATATCAAAATTTTAACTGCTTGCCAAGCCAGAGAATTTTGGGTTACATCTCTTCCACTGTTTTATCACTGGTCCTCTGTCAAGCAATCATTTTGCTAAAGAGTAAAAGCAAGTTATTTGATAGGCAGCAAGGATAAGCAACAGATAATTTGACCACAGGTCAGACCAACGCTTACAATATCTTTTTTCTTATTTATGTTAATAGCTTGTATGTATGTGTATATATGTGCATATGGGTGTATTTAATGCTCTCAGAAAATGTCAATCTACCTCCCCTGCCATCAGACATGCTGTGAAGCGGTGGTATAATTTTGCTATTGCTCTTCAATATGTGAAACTGATTATGCTGGACTCATACGGCCATTCTAAAAATAGAAATAAATAGTGCAACAAGATTAAAAATACCCACATTCAGTAAAAAAGATTGTCTCACCCTCATGAAAAGCCATGAACCTCAGCGTGCAATCTGTCCTCAAAACTTCTATCAAAAGTCTAAATGTCTCACAGAATCAGGTTTCTGTTAACCTGAAGAGAAACAGTATAATTAAAAAGGACAAATAACTTGCCTGTTACTAATCCTTCCCTGTATTGCTAGGTCATCTTTAATTTAACCCTAGTAAAACTTTGCTTCTGTTTCACCATATGTAAAAAAGCCATCTTGGTCCTCAGTTCACTCTAGCGAGGTCAGTGAATTGCACGCGTCCGTCACTGTGGACCAAGTGGCTCAGAGTCTATTTGGCAGTGCCTACCAGGAGACAAAAGTGGGAGGCATCGGGAGACAAAGCTTTGCAAGTCTCTCCCTACAGGGGAAAAAAATGCAGCGTTATGTGTACTTTCCTCTTAAGAGCTGAGAAATTACATGTACAACTTTTAAAGAGAGCCCTTACTCTTTCTGGACCCAAGCATCTACTACTGCTGGTTAAGAAAGACAAAAAAGGCAAGAGAAATCAATAGAAAACCCTGTTTCTACAGATGTAATTACATTCACTGCCATCAAGTCATAGAACTGATATTTTTAGACAATCTGGGAAATTTGGATATACTTGATATCAGGAATCAATCAGTGGTAAACACTTCTGGTCTTTGGAGATAAAATTACATGCAGATTCTTCACAGAAAACTCTGGGAAAAAATTAGTATTGAAAATTTTGCTAAAATATTTTCTTTAATCTATAACTTTTTTACTCTTTCTCTTTGTTATTAGACTGTTCTTATTCCATGCTCTTGATTAAAAAAGTTTATCTTTTCACTTTTCAACTCAAATTGTATGTCAGGGTAAATATCATTCCTTAGGACTTGTGGATACAGATGTCTAATGAATTGAGAGACCAGAGCCTTTATACAGACTTAGTTTTAAATATGGTATCACTGCACGTTTTTCCAAAACCTCATTTTTCTCACAGTAATGCTGTTTTTCATGTTTCTCATTAAAAACATCCTGATGGCTAAAAATTGCACTCCCAATCAAGAGGTCAGGAAACTGAGAGAGCAAGAATGAAGAACTCCTGTCCTGAAGATGCCTCTGTAGGTACTAAAAATATAGCAGTCCTCTGGGGTATTTCGTGACAAATATCTGCCTTTGAACCTTCTTATTGAAAGTTCTTGTGTAACGCCAAACTGACTGTTATTTAAAACTGCAAAATAATTCTATTTTTAAGAGATGTTGGTTTGACTTTTCATCTTTCCATACCAAGAGAATGTCAACTGCATAACAGAAATGCAAGCCCAGGGTGGAGAAAAAAGATAAAATTTATAGAAATGTATTTTCTGGAGAATATTTCCTTTTGTGTTACTTTTTTCTTTTGTTTTGTGAGAATTGTGATACAGACAAAGTGTTTAAGAGACTCCCTTTGCTAGTGACTAATTATATCATGGACTTTTGTCTTTAACAAGAAAAAAGCCTTAAAATCATCCAATTCTACAATTCTATCTTTGAATGAGTTTAGAATTCTACCTGTCTTTGAATCTTGAAATAAATAATGTCAGTCATCTCTCTTTTTACTTTTTTAATATATGTGAGGCTTAAATATATATGCTATTCTTTCATTCTCTCTAAAATAAATGGATGATTTTTTTTGCACATATCTTAAAGCAAAATTATTATATAGACTGACCTTTGCATTGTTCCTCATATATATCTGAGTCAGAAGTTATTGTTATTTAATTACTGTAGAGAGAGATATTTTTACTTGAAAAATGCTTAAATACAGAATGTTAAACTATATTCAAAAAGAATAAATTTTATTTAGTGTGTTTGTTTAGACAGTTATGATTCTGGATGGATTCTTGGCATGGGTAGGGGGTTTCCCAAGGTGTGAGTTATTGCCCAAGTGTGGTTTTTCAGTCTTGTAGTTCTGGACGTGCTCCAGATGTTGATGTGTTTGATCAGAGGAATGAGCTGTTACTTCTAGGGGGAGCAAAGTGTAGAGAAGTTTCAGAATTAATGAAATTTACTCATCTATTTCATGGGTGTATAATGCCCGGTATCATCTGAGAGGAAAAATTGAGTTTATACACTAAAACAGACCTATCTGGATTTTTCACAATTATAGCAAAGGACTCTTCTATAGTCCTTTCACAAGCAGTTGGGTCCAGTCCTGGCACAGCCCTGGTTATTGGCTTGTAAAGATCTTGTCCTTGTGGAGTTCGTTCCACAGTTACCATTTTTTGCGGCTGACCCTGCTCCCACACACCCTGTGCTTCTTCCGGGTGCCTGCTTTCCCAGAGGGCGCAGCGTGCGCGGTTCCCCACTTAGCAGTACTGGCCACAGGACCAGGGCAATACGTGCAGCTGATGCCCTCCGCGTGACTGAGCGGGCGAGCTCGCACCAACAGCCGGCTCCAGCTGCCCCAGGCTGGCACAGGCGTGCGCTAAACCAGACCAAAGTCCCATAGATCCATTTCAGGACCTGGATCAAATCTAATTTACTCTTTTATTGATCTATATCGGATATAGTTATCTTTAAAAGTCAGGTCCCTATTTTGGATATAAAACCCTCATCCTTCATAGCTTTTCCATTTTTGCTTTCGCTTCTTTATCACCATTTATCTTTATCAGTTTCTATGGCATTATGTCCGGAACAGTGCACAACAGAGGAGCACATCCAGCCTGTGACGAGGGAGTGAATATGATCCCACAGGGATGCATAAATATAGGAATTTACAAAATAATTTTTTCGCTCCAAGCATTTTTTACTTTTAATGTGATATTTTTGAAGATATACCTTTATTCTAGCCTTCGGAAACATAGCGTTTTCTCTAATAAGGTGAATATTACTTCTTTATTTTAACATTATATAATGTACAAGATTCATGCTATATATACACACACACTTCTCGGTGCAGTGGGGGTCTTTTTATGGTTTGGTTTTGGTTTTCCGGTTATGGTTTTTTGTTTTATTTTGTCTTGTTTTTTTCACTCAGACTATATTGGATATTGAAATATTCACCAGAATGAGAAGAATGATACTGCACACAGACAGTGTTATAATTCTACAAGCAGGATGTTTGTTTGCTCTGCCCTGTTCTATTAACATTATGGTGTGCTTTAAGGGCTAATGAATTTCTTTATCTCAAATGAAAGAAAATTACCGCCTTCAAAATATGAAGAAAAGACTTCTGGGGGACCATGAATGTGTACACGCGGTAGAGAGCAAAGATTCGGCATTTAGCATAGCATGGATAAGTATTCACAGATAGGTTTCCTTGAATAAAAGAAATAATATGATTGGATGAATTAATCTTCACTGATCCTTCTAAGTGTTATCATTACTAAATTCAGATTCACACTATGTGAAAGGCAAGAAATAAATGATATCCCCTTAAAATAAATGATATCCCCTTAAAATAAATGATATCCCCTTAAATCTTTGTGTAGGCTACTTGGCTTAGGGTTCATTACAGAGAGCATACGCAGGGTAGCACGGACGTACTTCCATCGTATAGTGGTAGAGAAAGGGAAGGGAATTTGGAGGAATAAGGCAAAGTCATGGTGCCACTTAACTTCCAACTCAGTGTGACTGGGAGGCTTTAAATTTATTACTTATAAAACATGTAGGAAACTACCAAGCTGCTGTAGGAAATCAGGACCAGGAGGGTGAAAGCAAGGGATTTACACACCTTTGCTTTTGTGCATCTCTGTACTACTCCTGTCTTAACACCATTTATGCGATTTAAAAGCAGCTAAATGTATCTCTGCTGCCCTGCAGTGAAGGCTGGGCCTCAGCCAGCTCTGGCTGATGATCAGGGTGGAGTAAAGCCCTTAAAAAACGCTGACAAGCTAGGAGGTTAATCTGCAGTTCTTGAATGAAACTTGTGTCTTCTAACTGTCTGGTACTGGAGTCCTGCAAAAGACCTGTTAGGAATACTCATTTTTTAATCTCTCTTCCACCTTTCTTTTTTCTTGGAAATTTTTTTTTTAATGGTGTGACATTTTCCTCAGTCTTTTTGGCTCTTGCATTAGTCGTGAGCACGGTCTGCGGCAGAACTGGAAGTATGATTACATTCCCTATTTTATCTAGACTGTCCATTGAATAAATCTGCACCAAACTTGATAACATCAGGATAAAGAAACACAGTTTAGCAAAAACATATGCATGATAATTTTAAATAGAAATCCAGGGCAGTCAAATAGAAATGAAATTGGATTTTAGAGTATCCAGAAATTAGATGCCTAATTTTTTACTAAACAATAGACCTATCTGACTTTGAAACATGCAGATTAAGCACCAACGCTAAGTGATAGCTGCGTGCTGACAGAATAAGAATTTATTCCAGCTCCTCAACTAGAGACATTAGCAGTCTTTGACAGCAACAGGGAAAATTCTATTTTTAAGGGCAGGTGAAGGAAGGTGGTGCACCTCTAGGGCAGAGGGACCAACCCTGTGTGGGGCTGACGTTCAAGCAAGAAGCTCAGGGACAGATCGGCTGGACTCTCAGGGATTAAGACTAAGGCAGAAGCAGGAGATGAGGTGATGGTTTAGACAGTGAATAGCTACGTTAACTACCAGGGTAAGCAAACAGGCTTGATTCTAGGGCTAGGAGGGAAGAGTTATACACAATACTTAGGCTAAAGCATCATCACTGCTTTACTAGAGCGCGTGGTACCGGATCCCAAGCCGGCATACAGGAGTGCAATAACAAACCCACCGGCACAACGCAGCTGTGCTCTTTACATCTGCACTTGCTCGTTACACTTGGAACTTCTAATCAACAACCAAAGGTCCCAAAAGACAAATAACATCACTATAATGTCCATCAGCTAGCAGATTCCCTGAATAACTGTCCTTGGTGCAGCTGAGAGGATAGAAGAATGGACTTCAAGTGCATTTATTGGACATCATAATGCTTTCTTCTCCTGGGGCAGTGATATGTTTAGAGAAATTCAGCAGATTATATTTACACACTGAAAGGGCTTTTTGATACAAAGCAGTCATGGTAGTATGAACTAAGCATTACAATTATTTTTTTTTTTTCAGGCAGTTTAAGCTGAAAGTCAAATATTTAAGACACAAAATGTTTTGTTTTGAATTGTGCAACCCAATTACATGTTTCCACTATCATGATACATTGGCTAACAAAACCTCATATGAAGAAATGTACAGAAATCAGAATTAATTACCGCTTGTGTCCGCTGAGGCGATACCTGCCACAAATGCTGCAGTGCTGTAAAGGTATTATTTGTCATTTTGGGGAAATTAAGCCTTGAGAGCAGATGCTCAAAGCTCATCTTGTGTTGGTGTCTGCCTGCTGGAGGATATTGAGGAAAAAAAAAGGAGGGGAAAAAGAAAATAATTTTTTTCATGAAGGGACCAAGAAATTGGAAGAGGTAATGGCTGGGTCTACTGCCCTTGAAGCCACTGGGACATTTTCTGTTGTGCCAAGTGAGCTGGAGTCAGGCCCTGCTTGACTTACGCAAGGTATCAAATGGGCCCGCTACCGCCCAAAATCGATTCTTACGTTACTTCTTCCTCTTCGCTGTCAGGGCAAAGGGACAGTTCATTTCTAACCTAATTGCCCTGCTTCACAGCCTGCTGTCAACCCTCTCTGGAAGCCCTGCTTCTCTTAGTTTGCCGCCGTGTGTGGCAAATCTAATGATTTACAACATTAAAAATTACAGCCCCCATGTATCACGTTGCTGATGCCATTACATTAGCGTAATCACCAAGATGCATTTTACCGAAAGCTGACAAAATTATCGGGTTATTGAGGCTCCATTTTAGCTTTGTCTATGGATGATTTAATGTGGAAAGAAATCAGGTTAAGGAATGCTCTGAATATGTATTTTCTAGGGGGAACAAAAAAAGTTTTTTCTCGCCTCCTCTCACTGCCTCTCAGTCATCGGGAGAGAAAGAAATGATGAAAATGACACGAGCTGCTGTAAAGCCTAAAAATAAGACAGCTTTTATTTTATATTTGGAAAGGGAGATTAGTTTGTTCTGTGGCTATTTTTCTTTTCATTTCTTTTATCTTTAAACAAGGTGGCATTTAAAGTAGACATTCTCCATGCTGAAAAAAAAAGCAAACAATTTTATTGCCTATTATTGCTGGGGAGGTGGGTAATGGGAAAAGAAGCAAAAAGTGGGGAAGGGGGAGGAAAGTGGGAGCACTTACGGGAAAATGCATTTGTGTGGGTTGGGTTTAGCAGTTTGAGACAGGGAAGTAGTCAAATCTCTTCACATTTACACCTAGAACTGAAGAATAGCCTTTCTCTTAAAAGGAATTACCTATGAGACAGCCTTGAAGCTAGTATTAGGTAGGCAGGACTAAGGATGCTGCTGGCAGGAGGCTAAATATGGAAGTGTTAGTTGTGGACAGACCAAATGTGTAACCTTCCAGTTCAGCAAAAATAAAGGTCCAGAGGTTTAAAAAAAGAGGATAACTGATTGTTAAGGGATTTTTTTTTTTTTTCTAAACTATCTCTGTAAAATTAGTCCTGCTCCTTACAAAGGGTTTTGACATTGGTTTCAGACACAAACTGCAGAAATAAAAAAATAAAAGCCACTGTGTTCATGCTTTGAAGTTCACTAGGATTAGCCACACAAGAGCAAATTCCAGGAAGAGAAGGTAATCACAATGCAGGCAAGCAATTAGATCTGCATATTAAGTATGAAAATACACAGGGCTGGGTTGCATATTAAGCTAGTGCAGTAACCTTATGCTTCCGGAGCTGCTTGGTGAGGTTATTGTGCGAAGGAGCTCAGAGGACTCACCCCCTGAGGGGCAAATTGCTTTCCTTCAGCTATAATCATCAATACGATGCTGTAAATGTACCTTGTGCTTGCTCTTAATTAGCAAGGGGGCCGGGGAGAGCGGGCAGCAGCGAGCCCTACCGGGGCTGGCGAGAGCCCAGCCGGGTGAGGCGGGCATCGGGCAGGGCTGCGGGAGCCACGTGGGTGAGCGGCCGCCCTCGCAGACCTGGGGGGCGGTCGGACAGCCGGGGCGCGTGCGAGGCGCCCGAGCCGTGGGGCGTGCGGAGGTGTGCAGGGCAGCTGCCCACACCCTGCTTGACTCCCAGCTCTGCTCGGAGTCTCTCACTTTCTGAATCATTAAATTCACTTCAGAAAAAGAAAGAGCAGCAGCCTGGGGAATATTTTTATTATTATTGTAGTGGGATTTTACTGCAGTAGAAGGAACTTATTCTAATTTTGGAAACCAATGCTACTGGAACAAACTTCATTTTTATCTGTAATTGTTATTATTATTAGCTTTTTTCCTTCCCTTTTTAAAATTGAGGACTGGGATTTTCAAATGCTCATGCAGCTGCATTGGGCTTTCCCTGCTCTCTGCTCACTGGCAGTGACTGCACACCTGGGAAAAGGTCTGGCCAACCAGTCTTCTTACTGTTCATCATTGCCAGCATAGGTCATGACTTTCTAAGGTTAGATTTACCTTACTTGTAAAGTTTTAGCATAGAGCTGCTACCCTGTGCCCGTCTCCTGGCCCTGATAGGCTGTGTGTGCAGACTCAGTAACAGCCAGATTAAACCCCATATTAAAGGCCTAGACACATTTGCTCATCGAGATTCCTAAGTGCTTTTGTAGGTCAGAAAAGAAAAAGAAAAAGGGAAAAAAAAGAAAAGCTAGTAGCCCATCCTGTTTTGAGAATGGCTTGAGTGTCCAGCAGATCCAAAGGCAAGCCATGAACTCCTGGCGTTTACTTTCTAAAATCCATTGGCCAGCTTCATGTGGAGGATAACTGGGTGCTTCCAAGTGAGATTTATCCCCACTACCACCCCACCCCCGGGAAAGATCATTGCCTTTTAACTGAGAAATACAACCACAACACAAGTCTGAGATCATCCGACAGTTTATGTGACATGGCACGTATGAAATAAAATAAGTGCCACTCTGTCTTCCTGTCCAAGTCCTTAATTCTTCTGTGTACTGCTAATCCTTCCATTTATAAAAAAAAACTCTTGAAGATGAGATACTCAGTCATTCAAAGCTTTTTTTTTTTTTAAGAGCTTGATATTGTGGGAGGGAAAGAAGGTAATAAGAAAAGGGTGGGAGGAACGATCACCTCTAAGGAAAGCAGCTTACTATTTCAGGAGCTGGGCAAAATCATTTTGGATGAGCATCAAACATACAACACAGCCAAAACGTTTTATTTTTATCTCTTTTCCCCTCTAAAATAACACATTTGACAAAGCTGTCCCTTTAAATCTACTCTTAACTTTCTCACTTCACCAAGTTTGCATTTGCTGTATTTCTCAGCTCTGTGTGGCGGTGTGGGTGTCACAAATACGCAGGTGATGTCATTTTTCATTCCCTAACCCAGGGTTTAATTGACACCGTCATTCCACACCCCTCCTCCCACCCTTATGCCACCTCCTCAGTTTAAACCTTGTTCTCCCTGGCCTTTTGGGTCAACACACTTCAAAAATATGTTACCTTCATCATTTAAAGTCTTCTTTATGAAAGGGAAGCTTTGTGACGCCTTTTCATTTTTACATCCAAGTTGATATGGAGATGAAAAATATGTCCAAGACGGTTTTACTTCAATGATCTTACCTAGTGATAATCTCTTTGGCACACAAAAAGAGGAGATGAGACAGTATCAGTGGTGGAGAGCAGACTGGCCATCAGTGTACTTCGAATTATGAAGATTTGTGGCCTTCATTTTATTATCTTTTTAATAAACAAAACATATGCCTTATAAATTATCTCTTCTGCATAGAATTTGGTGTTGGAATATAGATATTTTTAAAAATATAGCTATATTAAATAAATCATGGTAATAAGCTCTTCCCTAAGGTATTTTCTCATACCTTTAATCCACTCAGCAAAGATTCCAGGGTAAACAGTAAAAGTTTTGCCTCTGCCCCCCCCCCGCCGCCCGCAGTGGGATATGGCATTGCTATAGGAAATGCAAGTTTAGAAAAGAGGTGGCTGGGAGACATACAAAAGAAAAAGGCAAGAACGTACTTGCATTGACAGGGAAAAGGTCTCAGTAGCCTGGCTTCTCTCGTCTTCAGAGGATCTTCCTTCTAGTTTCCATGGGGCCCTTCGGAAAAAGAAAAAGAAAAGCCTTAAGACCAGCAGCGGTACATGGACTTCACCATAGACAAGTGTCCTTGGGGATGTACTGAGAACCAAAACTCAACCTGTGAGGCAAAGCTCTCCCTCTGCCTTGTCTTCACTCATTTCTCTGCTCTCATTTCTTGTCCCCAGCTTCATCTTACTCATAGACACAAACAAAACCACCTACTCGTTTCAATGAAGCTGTGACTGTTGGGCTGGCTGGGAGGTAACAGGTACCATCTAAACCACTGGAGTTACTCAGGATCATAAGCCAGCCCTTTCAAAAGCTGGGCTTTCAGGCTTCTGAAATTGATAGGCAAAGCCACAGCCCAGACTGTTGCCTTTTAGCTTAGTTAGTGTCTCCGTCATTACGGTTACATCACGGATAGTGGTCTGGGATTACTTGCTGAGTCAATTAATGAGATAAGGTAAAAGTGTGAGTGAGAGCGTATTGGGCAATTCAAAGGTTGAAAGGCTGTATTGAAGCACATCTGATAATAATTAGGATTAACTGTACAATTTCATCTGGCCAAACATAACTGCTCGCAACTAAATGTATCTCAGTGTAGCTGACTGACATATATACTATATAGCCATCGCAAGCAAGGGACAAGATTTAGGTGACTTGCAGGAAGAAGTAAAGAGCATGCTTCCAGGAATAGGGTTGGGGGGAAGTATTGCTGCCAATCAACTTCACACAGAGTTTAAGATCTGTTTTGGTTTGTTGTTTTGTTTTTTTTTTTTAAAAAAATAGGTACTTCCCATCCTAGAGCAAGGCCTTCTATTACTTTCTTCCAGAATGGCTTTTCTGTGAGGTTAAATGCAGGTATAATACATAGTTATAGTGACTACGGTTTTGTCCTTTATTGTGATCAGCTAATGCTGTGAATGAAGAGAGTTACTGAAAAGAGGAAGTTAAAATGGTGGGTTTAGTGTGTGCATGACAGGAATCAGTAGAAGTGACTGATGGTATATGCAGGTTTGGTGATTTGCCAGTGCTAAACCAACGTTGAAGCTGATTAGTTTTTGTCTGGAAGTGGTACCTACACACCCTTCTGCACAAGACAAGACTTCTCCAAATAAAAACAAACAAACAAAAAAAAAACAACTCTCTGAAATGTGATTTGAGTAATGCTTGTAAATACTACTAATTTCACTGTCTTATCTCTCCACCTGCTGAACTACTACTCCAGCAAGTGTTGCAGTTGTGCAGCCATGTGTTTGTGGGTGTCGGACAAAGAAACTTGAAGCCTTGCTTCAGAATTCATCAGTAGGAATCAGAGAGAGTAAATTCTTAATTGGAAATTGCTTTTCACTAAATTTTTCCTTGCCAGGGGTTCTTTCTTGCCTGAATTCCCGCAGATGCCATACTTCACCGTGGGCTCTGCAAGGATGCCAGTTTTACTAAAAATTCAATCTCTTTACTACAATAGAGGCCCAGCTGAGATGCCAGCCATAGCAGCACTCAACTAACCCCATGCAAATACTGTGTGATTCATCGATTATTGTCAAATGAACTTTCACTTCTAACTTTAAAAACAATTAGACAGAGATGAAACTCACTATAAGGGCAGTTGAGCAGATTCATTTGTAATGATGAGAAAAAGGAATAAATACAAGTCTACGTTCCACTGAAAAACTGCTGGGCCTATGCTGCTTTTTTCTTAAATATTATTTAGACTCCTGCAATTTTGTTTACAGCACAGCTCAACATAAGGTGCCATATGGCAATATATTAGTGGGTGCTAATAAGAGCACATAAGAGACAACTGTGTCTCTAGGTACCCCTTTCCCTGTCACCCCAGGAGCACTCCAAGTTGAGGCTTTAGCCTGGAGACAACTGAAGTTTGCTGTAGACTTTTCCTGGTATCAACCCAGGTGTTTGCGTGACCATCTGGCACATGAATAAATTAATGAACATTAAGACTATTCCAAGCCTGTGTCTTCCATGAGGATGTATCACCAGGCTGCTTTGTGATACTGTTAATTACTATAGAGGACTTGGAGTGTTTGGATCTCAGGTCATCACTGCAGGTGATGGTGCAGGTCTAACTGTACTCTGTTCCTCACCCACGTATAAGCCACACAGCCAATGCATAGTGTTGACAGTGGGCTCCTGTCCAGCGCTGGACCCTGGAAGGCCTCCTGGGCATGGAGGAAGGCTGGGGCATTCTGTCCCCATCCCTCCCTGCAGTAGAAGAACAGCTGGGCTGTGACTGCCAGCCCTGGCCTTTGTTTTTGCTTCATTTCCCAGCCTTAAGCCTCTTGCTTATCGGCCATGCTCCATAACTTAGTTGGGGACTGTGCTAAAGGCACAGGCTTTTTTTTTTTCTTTTTATATTCCTCAGAGCCTTCCAGGTGCATTGCCCAGGTACCGCACACGTGTGTGTCTGAGATACTCCACACATCAGTCTGAGAAAGGCAATCTCTGTGGCTTCTGCTGTTTCCATGACTTGAAAGCATCATTTAATAATGTTGATCCAGTTGGAAGCTCTGCTGGGTATATTCACACACACACTCTCTATTTCATCATTTTCAAGGAAGTAAGTGTCTAAAATGGAGATAAATCAATATCCAATGGAATGGATATTGACTCCTTTCCTCAAGCTTTGGAATGAATACTTTCTCATCAGTAACCAGCTATGGAAGGGAAGCCATTGTTCATCTCAAACAAACAAGGCTCAATAAATCTTAATCCTTCTAAAAGATAATTCTGAGAGGAGCTCAGCATCGCTGTAAGCACACATTACAATGCCTTTCTCTCTTACTGTTAGGTCTACTGCCTGGGGCATATTTTTAATGTAAAATTGTTTAAATGGGACTTTAATGGGGACTAAATTCTCATTTTAATAGCAAAACTGTTTTCATACTCTTCCATTTGTTCTACTTATTCAGGGGAATTCCATATTTCTTTCACTGAACATTTATCTGACTTATACCTATCACAGGACCTCACGTATCATTCTTGTCAAGGCTAACATTGAGCGTAAGAGCTTCCAGGTAATTATCTCCATGGAGCCGGACCAGAGGTCCGTACGGTCTGGTACAGTTGCCTACTGCAAAGTACAGGACAAGCATATGGGTACTCGTTCTTTATAGTCTTCCCTCCTCTGACAGTTTTCAGGTCGGGGATTGCCTGAGTCAGTCTGTGCATGCAGAAACCCTCAGAGGATCTCCCCTCTGTAAGTCCTGTCTCATCTGACCCCTGCAAACCTCCTGAGACTGCTGAGAGCAGACACAAACCATTTAAAAACATAACCTGGTATTAAATGGAAACCAAAGCAAAAAAGCAAGGGCAATGGAAAGCATACCTGAAATTTTAAGTTAGGTGGATCTCATTAAACTCAGAAGAAAAAAACCCAGATGAAACTCAGAAGGATTTGTTTCTCTGCACTTACCTAACCTCCTGTAGGGTACTCTTCTGCCTCAACCGGGGTGAGAAGACAACTGCTGTCAGATATAGCTGCACATGCAAGGTTCAATCAGTGACTGCCACTGGCAGCCCAGAGAGCCTCCATGCTGGTGTGCTGAGCGAGGAGACACCAGGGTCTGCACAGCTGCGGCTGCAACGGCCTTATAGAGTGCACCGGGACCGGCATTTCTCCATTGCTGGTGTTGTGAGATCCTGTAAAGCAGGGTTGACATCACGTGTTGACATCACGTCAACAAATCAGCTACTCAGACATGGAAACAACGAGCCCACTTCCATGTTTCAGCTCCACCCTGACAACCCAAGTCCTCAGCCTTATTCACATATCTGAGCTGCTGAAGGCCTAGGCCTGTCTCAGGCATTGGAGGATCTGCAATCTGACTGCAGCCAGGTGCTTAAAGATGGAGAAATACGTCAGTAACTTCCAGACTTGGGCCCCTATTTTAAGTTCATGCTAGAAATATTTCCCATGAATATTTTACAACCCTTTTAAAATGTATTCATTTTGCACAAATACCTTTTGTATTTGCTTTCCATGAATATTTATGCAGCTGGCTTTTGCTGTGCAAAAATCTGCATGGAAAGCTATTTTAAATAGCTCTCTGGGCTACTCACACTGGCACTACCTTCACACTCCCCATCAGTGAGCAGAAATGGCATGAAATGCCTTCTGGGATCAGCTGCTGCTCACCGTCAAGCTGGGAGCCTCGTCAGGTAGCAGCAGTTTCTTCTCAAATGCACATTTAGTCTGTTCTTAATACATCCACATCCGCAGGCCGGCAGCATCTGAGCCCTCCTTTCTGGGTAGTGCATCAGCGGATACAACGGCAAAGAAATGCCATTCGAACAGTTGCTGTTGGACGTATCTTGTTTTTTGTGGTTGGGTGTGTTGGGAGCTGCCTAAAAAGGCTCTTATTTGAAGCTTTCTTTTGTACCTGTTTTAAGACATTTGCAGTGTCAAACCCTTTACATTATATATCAGACTGATGCAGGGAAAAAAAAATCTGTGTCCGGTAATCCACGGTAATTTTTTTCCTGCTGCTACTCAGTTTTTGTTACTCTGGCAATGTACTTCCTAGTGGGCAACTATGGGTTGATTTGTGTGTGGAATAAATTAATTTTTATCCAATATAATTACCAGTGTACCCTTAGAGCATGATGACATCTCTCCTTCTGCATACATCATCTTATTTTTATGTATACATGTATTTGTATATTTTACACATACTTAAGAATAATTAATAACATGCTCTATTTGTGTTTATGTATTTATTTTCAATATAGATATTTTAGACATGTAGTACAACATCTGTAGCCTGTAAATTATATTTAACTCATATAACTTAAAATTATATAGAGATTACATAATTACATCTACTATACCTAGGGATTTTTCCTTCATCCACCTAAACTTCCTTTCTTATATTTCCTCATAAGTCTTTGTTATCTGTGACGTTTCATGGCCAAAAAAATTTGTGGTTAACATATCAAGTCTATGTTTGACTCTATCTGTGATCTTTTTATATATATATGTGTGTGTGACATAATACGTTATATGTACATATATTTTATATATTACACATTATGTATATATACATAATATAATGTATTATAATGTAATATAGTGTAATGTATGACATAATGTACATTAGAAAATATGTAATATGTCATATAGCGACACAAAATTTATAACATATATAACATAACTTATAACATAGAACACATAACGCGTAATACGTAACAGAACAGGTAACATGTAACACGTAACATGATATGAAGTATAATGTATGGTATATAATGTTTAGTCAGTGTGAGCTTTAGAATTGCTGTCACCTACCATAATTAAATCATGCTTTGTTTTTTAAAATCCCATTAAAGAATAACTCTCTGAGCACAAGTACGCCATTAATTACTTTGTCTAACAGGAACTTGTTCTGTCTGATTTATGTCATCCATGGTAAACAGGTACTGTCATTTCATGTTCTCTCCCTATGAAAGCTTTTCTCTGGCACCAATAATTTTATCTCCACTCTCTGAAGACCTGTTTCTGCCATTCATATTTTGAGATGCAGCCAGCAGAACAGACTATTCAAGATGAGGGAGTACTGATTTATAAAATAGCATTCTGCTACCTTTTCTATTAACCCGTATCCCTTTTTTAGCTGTGTTAATGGTCTGGTTGCCGTCTGACCACTCTTGTATGTTGAGCAAAGTTGTTTATGACTGCAGGTCCCCTTCCTCAGTGATCACAGTTAATTCAGATTCCAAACAGGAGACAGCTACACGAGTGTTTCCTCACTGGTGTTGGTGAAGCACTGAGTGTCAGGTTGCCCAATACACTAGGGCTGAAATTTGGTTTGGTGTTCTTCTAATGTTCATTTCGGTGGTGACTGATTTGAACTAAAGATTTTTTTTTAAAAAATATCTGCATATTACTTTTATTTATGTGGGGATTACTGTTTTTTATCTTGATCAGGTAACAGTAGCTTTAATAAAAGACTCCTCTCTCTCTCTGTGGGTTGCCCATCGAAGCTTACATGTAAGAAATGTTCTTCCACGCTACAAGAGCTGCTTGCTTCTCCGCTATGAAGAGGTGCTGAGACTGCTAAGGCCTCTGACCAGGAGGGATGGACCCGGCGTTTCTGGCACCGAGAGGTTTCTCTTGGCAGCTTCCAGGCAGAGGCCAAGAGAAACCACAGCGCTTGAATATCATCTTAGTGGCACACGGAAGGCCAAGGAAGCAATGGCAACAGCTCCAAAGCTGTATTTGCTAACCAGAATGGCAAAATGAAACAGACTTCATGGTGAGCTTAATACTGCAATAACTTTGTCAAATACTATATTGCTTCAAGAAACAGACCTCAGGGTTCCCCTCCCCAGCAATGGACACCAGAAAACGCCTCCCTGTGTTCAGCAGCGCCAGGGACAGGCTTTACCCATCCAATTTCTGCCCATAAACTGACGGACTGACATAGTGTCGTCATAAAGGAAAGCTGCTCATATGATTAAGCTGCCCACTTTAGTCTCACAACATCTCACTTTGCCTGCAAGTTTCGAAGAGGCATCCCTCTGTGCTGTGGGGGATATTTCTCTGCAAATGGGGTGTTATGTATATCCAAGTCTATGGTCTGTGAAGGGAAAAGAAATTCAAGTAATGGTGAAAAAAAGAAAAAAAAAAAAGGAAAAAAAAATTCAATCAAGCAAGCGCCATTTCAGCCTCATCTACATACCATAGTGATGCATGGCAGGAGAGCTGCATGTGGTTGGCATCCAAGAGCTCTTGCAAAAAGTAACAAACGAAGTGTAGGGCCTTGATTCTGACACCACTTTTAGTTTCCATTATTTTTATAATGGAAAGCAAATATTTTGACGTTCAGTGCCGAGCAGAAGCTGAGCTACAGTTTCAAATCAGGGTAAGTATCCTAAATGACCCACTGCCTCCTTACACAGGGCAGCCCTAGGGTTAGATCACCTTCTAGGAAACACCAGTGGGTAAAAATTTTCCATTTTCTGCACTTCAGGCTTGCAGACTTCTTGTTTATTTTAAAGAGGGGTTTTTTTGTGATATGGGTCTTTTTTTGTTTTTCTTTTTGCAGAGCACACATTACTGTCAGTTGGAATACTAATGGACATCAACATAAACATTATCTCCAGGGCTGTTCAATGAAACTATCTAAGGCTGATTGTCTTGAAATTAGCTTGACTCATATCTGAAAATTGCCAGTGATTAGCTGATTATGGTTTGAATTGAACTCAGATTGCTATGAAAAGCTACAAAAAGTCATCCTCAGATATATTCTAGTAAATGATGCCTCGGATGTCTCAGTTGCTGCCAGCACTTGCATTAGGGATGAAGGTCTATTACCACATCATATTGACGGCAGTAATTTTAAAATATATATTCTGCCTGGGGAGAACCTGTCTCCTGGGGAGAATTGTGTCTTTTTAGCTTTTAACCTACACACTAGGTGGAAAAAAAATGAAAAAGACATGTCACAAACAGAAGAACAGATTAAAACATCCTCCCTATGAGAGAAACTTGTTTCCCTCTGTAAATACAATTATTATAATTACAGAGTAGTTCAACCTACTGCTTTACCAGGAATCATCCCTTCTATACTGATAATATGTGACATTTGAAATAATTTTAAATAAATCAAAGGCCCAGTGCTTACAATGACGATAATTTTAGTTCTGGTTTTTTGGTTTTTTTTTATTTTCTCAAAATTATAAAGTTCTGTGAACACTTCCGGTTTGATGAAGTCCTGTGGATTTAAGGACTTTGATACAAACAACAGAAGACCGTATCAATTTCCCTGTCCAAAACTACAAAGACATACATTCGTCGCATATATCTCCGTATTTCTTCAAGTTGAAATAAATGCAGTTCAGCTTCATGAAAATAAGCAAGTTCCTTGTTTCAAAGCTGGTCACTTCGGAGCTGCCTCTGCGTGGTTGACAGTCTGCTCTGCTCTTTAGTGCCTTTTTTTCTTTTTTTTTTCATCCCAGAGAAAAGTCCCTTATTATCTTTAAATGTGAAAACGCATTTGAGCTTCAGCTGTTCTTGCATTACCAAGCACAGTGCACAGGGAGATATTCCAACAGCATCTGCAAGTCAGGAGTTATACTTTATCCACAGAAGTGGGCAATAAGATACTGTCATGCCATTCCTGATGAGTATTTGATTTAGAATACTCGCAATCAGTACATTTGTTTTTTTGGTGCATATTTATCTCCCCACAACAATAAATGTTGTTATTTGGTATCTCTAGTGATGTGAGAAGATGCTAGTGAGAGTCCTGTGCTGAAACTACTCATTTGAGACATGAGGTTTGGAGTAGGGGTTAGGGAAACAAAAACACTGTCAGGCGAGTTAGTAGTAGAAGCCATTATGGGACAAACAGACGAATGCTAATTGCCAGGACCAGGTGGTGGTCACAGCGCCGTAGGACACCCCAGTTGGAAGGGACCCCAGGTGGCCCCCCTGCTCAAACCCTGCTCTGTGCCAGGAAGCAATGATGATAGACCAGGTTGTTCGGTGGCTGTCACCCATCGCAGGAACCCGAGGACGGGGTGTCTGCACACCTGACTGCCGTATGCATTACACAGCTGGACAATGGCAGCCTTCACGTCAGTCTGATTTTTTCCCATTTCCAGGCAAGATCCTTAAGAATAGGGTCCAGTACGATACGTGAGTGTCAGTAGAGATGGGGGCTACAGGGAAGGTTTCAGGGACCAGCGCAGGCATACACTGTCAAAAACGACTGGAAAAGTGGCCTAACAGGGAGGCTTATGATGACATCTGCTTATCATAGTAAATGTGGCTCTTAAAAGAGAGGGGCACATGTTCAGGCCCACAGAAAGAACCTGTGAGACTTCGTGACCCTTAAATAATTAAAAGAAAATTATTTTTAAGAGATAAAAAAAAAGCTGAGGAAATTCAGTGACAGAAGTGACCATGGGAGACCCTTCCCTCCCCTCTGCAGCTTCTCATATGAAATGATTGTTTCTGCACCATCTCCAACCACCAAGAAGCGCCATGCGTGCAAGTTAGCATTAAGGCAGCATCAGCACAGTGCTGACAGTCAGACAACAGCGAGAAGGAAGGATATCTGATATTTGGAATCTTAGGGCAGGCACAGAGCACAAAGGCCATCATTAGGCATTACATAAATCTCTGTTTTGCCGGCATCATGATCACTGCTTGTGGTGCTGCCTTCCTCCGTCTTCTCCATCTCATAAAAGGGTGTAGGGAAACTAAAGGTGGTGCTAAGGATGATCGGATATCAACCAACTTCTCCTGGAAGGACTAAGTAAACAAGACCACACCAACGTGTAATGTGGCTAAGTAAGGCTTTGTAGAGGATGGTAAAATCCGGGCAATAGGTGAGGGTGTGTGTCAGGAATAGTCATAGTTATGTCTAACACAATGATTAGGAACAATTGAAGGAAATAAACAGATGTCTGCTAGTTTCAAAACAAACAAAAGGAAGTGTTTCTTCTCTCAGTATGAATGTATGCTGAGAAAAGGATTGGTTTTAGGATGTTAAATGGCTGCAGAGAATCAAAAGCAAACAAAATGCAGCCATGGAGGAAAAAAATCCAGTGAGGACAAAGAAATTAAAAGATGGCATGTGTGGCTCAGAAATTAGCAGCCATATAAATCCTTGATGGGTGGCAGAGTACTCTGGGAACATCAATCTGCACGTGCCTTGCTCCTAAACTCATACCCAGGTGTCTATTGGAGATATGATAAGGGGCATGTTGAGCTAATACAGCGTGGCCAGGCTCATGTTCTCCTTCAGACCCCTCGCTGTGGCATAACCAACAAATGAAATGGCTTAAAAATATTAAGGTTGCTAAAACTATTAACTTCTTTCTGCTTGAATGGAATCAGTGCTTGATGATATGAGATTTGAGAAGAAATATGTGATGTCTGTGCTGTTAAAAGGACTAGATGAACCTCTTAAAAGATACATTTTTTGAATGCATTCATGCTATTAAGCACCCAAAACTGAATTCTGACCTAAGTTATGTAGTATATATTCCTTGTCTGCCTGCTTGCAAACTATGGTGACTAATTATTTAGCCTTATAAATAATTTAAATGACCATTAGAATCTCTCCTATTACATTAAAGAAAATGGGATTGTCCCGTAGTCTTCATATTTAAGAAATAATCCCTAAAACCTTTAGTTTCTCTACATGCCCTTGAAAGTTTCAAAGTCCATGCAGAAAAAAACTAGAGAAGAAACCATACAGCTGGAATTTAAATATCTGCCTTTTAAAAAATCCCAAATATTTGTTGTGCTAATTAACATCTAAAAAAAACTTGCAACAAAGATGAATCTGACATTCCCAGGCCTTTCTGTTCAGCACCGTGATGGGAATAAACTGATATTTTATCTTTTCTTAATTTTAAATTAAGGTTCTTGAGTATGGGGTAGCCTTAGTGTCTTAGGACTCTGAATAGGTCTGCACAAAGAAACCTACATTCACAATAAAAGATGCACAAAAATTACACTTAGCTCCATAAAAATCAAAGAAAAAAAGCAATAGCAATTTGACTCTCTTCCTCTGGTGACTGTGTTTCATTATTTTATTAAACAGTAGAAAAGTGAGAGATACAGACTGAGAAACCTCTGGTAACATGCAAAAAAAGTCCTTTTCTCACCAAGAAAGGAGATAGTGCCATGAGGAGGACTGATGCATCATTTCAAGGTCCTGGGGAAAGTCTGCAGAGGGCACTCATGAGCCCCATCTCCTGCACCTGGTGGGTCTATTGAAACTCCATAAAAACTGCTCTGGGGCATTTCTCCCCATGCCCACAGCACCAGCAGCTAGGCCATTAATCCTGGACTCACGCATGGGGTCGGACGTGCTTGAAAGGGGGTTAATACTCCATTTTGTGCTTGTTTGTGTGCATGGGGTGTTCGTGTGTGGGTGCAGAAGGACAACCTGGGCTCTCAGAGGCTTTTGCTGGCTCCAGAAACAGGGCTGCCCAGCCACAACACAGCAAACAACTCTCCATAGAAGCACCTTGCCCATGCGGTACGGGGGTGCTGAACTGGCCCTTGCAATGGCAGTGACGGTGCTAAGAAAACAGTGAAGAGTTGACATTCCCCCAACACTAGCATCCAGCTGCAGGTCTGTCAGTACCAATCATGACACATTAACAACTAAGCCAGGATGACAGCCATTTAGCAAGCTTAAATATTTAATTTAGGAACAATAGCAGGTCATTTAAATAATTAAAATTCAAAGGAACACTCAGGTGACTCACAGCACCATAACGGTTTCATTTTGTTTGACGTCAATGTGTACATTAACTACATTAACTAACAACTGCAAGTGCTCAAGTCACTTCCCACACCTGTGCACACACAAATACACCCAGACCAAAGAACTGTGTGGTACGGTGTCCTTTGCTTTGGCCAGAGTTGAAGAGAAAAGAAAGAAAAAAGAAGGAAAAAGGAAAAAAAAAAAAGCAGGCTACTGCTGTGGCTGTGCTGTCTGCTCTTGGAGGCCCATCCCTTGTCTTGTCCCTGGGATGCTTCAGCTGGCTGGAGAAGTGGATGCGACAATTATTGCTAGCTCTAAGTCACCATCAGTCTGCACATGAAGGCAAAGGGAGTGCAGCCTCGGGCACTGCCTGCTGAAGTGAGCAAAACAGACCCTGACACTGCTGCCCGCGTGGCTCCTCACGCCGAAGTGCTGAAAGCGAGGTTGGCTGCTCCACCAACAGTCTCTTGGCAAAGGGTGTAAAAGTGTCTAGGAGACATGATGAGGAGCTCAGGGGGTGCCAGTATGTATGAGTGTGCCAACTCTCAAAGTTATTTTTTTTAATTTTTAAAATCCAAACTAAAATCATTAGAAACCAAAATCTTTACTGAGTTTAAACTCAAATGGATTTGATATAAACACTGTTGATATCAGCTAAAAAGTATTATATAAACAAGCTAATTATATATGTTAGCAATTTCAAATTGCCTATGTACTGTTTCTAGTTGGTCATAGGTAAATAATGTTTAGGAACATGTTCCCCTAGCTTTGAAGTAAAACACACACGCACTAGACTATGTTGGCTGTGCAGAATTTTGTGTCCCTGGCATGAGGCTTGGACATGGACGTGGAGCTGAAATGTTAGCTACTTGCAGGTCAGAAGGCAATCTTTTGTGCACTCCTTTGAAATACTAGCTTTTAGATCAAATGGCAGCATGAAACAGCTGCGGACTGCAAGTCTCCTACCAGCAGCTAATGACAAGCTAAGCTAAAGGCTAATGAAACGGCGAAGAGGAGTCCTACGATGCCAGTAGCGAAGCAGCCTGCTGCACGGTAAGATGTCAGTCTGTTCACATCACCTACAACTGCTAACCCATTCAGGCACAAGGACTTCGGCTTCGCCACCGTCCCCACGTCCTGCTGGCTTTCCTAGACATCACTGGAAAGACCACAGTCTAGGCAACCCCTTGGTCTACTGAGTCACTGATCTACTGGGTGACACCCTTGCTACGTGTGGGTGACAACTGGGGCCCCTGCTCTGCTGCAGCTTCATGGCACCTCAGGAGGTTGCTGCCTCAGTGGCCACCTTCACCCAGCTGCAATGTTTGTCACTCCCTCAACGCATTCTGCAGGGTGGCCCTTTAACGGCTATAAACGGGTGATGAATCAGAGGAAACGTCACACTCGGATGTATGGTGGGTAAGGACCAAGCATGACACATGTTCGGCTGTTTATGTTGCAGAGACAGCACATTTCAGTAAGACCAGGAGGTAAATTATGTCCTTGCTAGCTGTCACAACAAAGTCCAACAGTGAGGCAAAGCCCTAACCTCCACAGCTAAGTTATCTAGCACATAAAAAGAGATATTGTACTTCTAATAAAATCCAACATTATAACATACTTACACCAACTTAATTCTATATGCTAAATATATTCATTTTCAATAGACGAAACAATGTTGTTGACAGTCTCACTCCTGCTTACCTCCTTTGCATGTTTGACTAGGGCGATAGACCTCCGGCATCTCTGTTTTTTGTATTTATCTTCACGTAATGCTGCCTGAATTCACAGACAGCCTCCCTGGGACTCCACGTTCCTCTCAGATGCCTATCAAGGCATGGCAGTTTTAATGCCTAGTGGAGGCTATCAAGGAAACTTGCCGACTCAGTGCACCTCCTGGTATCATGACTCTTTGCAAAGCCCTCGTACTCCTTTTTCCATCCAGAACAATGTGATTCTCTGCTCCTGGACAGATGCAGCCTGCAATGGGAAAGTGAAGGAGACTGCCTTTTTCCCTGCCACTACTGACAGCCCCTAAACACCACTCCCCAAGCAGCAGCCCTGTCCCCAGACACTTGGCAAAGCAGAATTCAGGATTATTTCTGTTCTCTTTCCATCAGAAAAAACCCTGTCATCTTATCAACCTATTAGCAATTGGATATTTTACTTTACGTTCAATTATGTTCCCAGAGAAAGAACACGTTATGAAAGTTCCTTTTGGACTAACATCAAATGCATTTCTTGATGAATGCAACATAGTAAACTACTTGGAAGCTTTTGAAATGTAAAGTCTTTTAAGCCTTTCAATAAAATAATGGGGTAACGTACTGTACTTTTTTTGTCCAAGGATGGCAAGTATAATAGAACAATACCTGCTATGACTGGAGCTTGCATTTGTCAGTGGGTGTTTGCGCTTCCAATCCTGTTTGCTGGGGACCTGAAAACCCCAATTAAGTAATGACGGACCACGACTGGGACAAATCCTACGCAAGCAGCGCCCATCAGCCACAAGAGTAAGTAGAATCCACGTGCCATTGGAGGTGCAATCACTAAATACAGCATGGTGGCCTTGGTTTTAAACACAGCTCACCAAACACCGCAGTCCTCATCTAAATAACTAATAGTGAACAGTTGTCTCTTTAAACTAAGCTGAGGAAATGGACCCATTTTCTGAGGTCCCTTGGGCAAAGGCACTCACCATGTAGGACAGCCCTTAATGTAGGTCACCTCACATCTTCCAGAAACAAGCCACAGCCCTGGCTTAAACCCTGATGAGGATTCTGAACTAGAAATACTTGTTAAAGTTAAAATGTTGGTTGCTGTCAATATGTTTAGCCTTAAACAGAGATGACTAAATATGTTAAGGCTAGTTTAGCTGCAGGATGTGACCTTAGCAAGACTAAATGGCTATCAAAAAAATTATGAGCAATTTTCTACTGTAGATGAAGAAATTAAACTTTGCAGTTTTTTCAGCTTCTGTTGTGAATACAACCTTAACATTAACCCTGATATAGAGAGAAATAAGGCAAGGGACTATAACCTCAGCTCCAACAATTTCTCCCTAAAGGATAATGGCAAATGCCTTTAACCTTACTCAACAAGGTCTTTGCACATAGTTGGTAGATTTTTTCCAAAGCACCTACAAAATTAACCATATCCTAGCTTTGTCTTCTCCAGCATGAAGAAAAACAATCCCCCAAAACATAATTTCTGACATTCCATGCAGAGCCTGAGACTTCCCCAGAGGATGCTGCAACAGCTAGGGAATTTTCCCATTGCTGCAATAGTAACGGGAAAAACGCAACATATTTCTGAAACTGTTTTCCTAAAGACCTATTTTTTACAGTGCAAGAATACAGAAATACATTTGAAATCTAGTTTCTCATTTACTATGTTGTGAGATGGGTTGGGAGAGGGTGTGTTAAAACACATACAACCAAAACTGCATTAATACAGACACTTATAAGGTCTTCTTAGTAGGGGCATTACCCACTGAGCTGCAGATCTCCACTATGTTCTCCACGGGCTGTATTAACGAGGTCAGTTCTGCCCTTCAGAGAACCTTGAATCAAGACAAACTTCAATCATAACCTTTTCTCCCGGACCTGGCTTCTTTCAGGATTGTGTGCCAAGGATTAATCTTTTCAGATAGCATTCCCATTTTCCCCAAATGTATGGCTGCACTAATGGATTTTCTGCAATAATGAGCTGGGTAAAGAACACTTCAAGTGTGTCACTAAAATGGCCGTTTTTTAAGAAGGTGGGGTTTCCAAGCAACATATGCGTGAGGCTTAGATACCACCAGCAATAATCATCCCTATGCATAGGAAGCTAAATGAGGAGTTTGTTGTTCAGTAAATCAAAACTTTCTTCTGAACAGGTTAAATTCTTTGAGAATGTCGTGGTTCAGCCTCAGCTGGCAACCAAACACCCCGCAGCCGCTCGCTCACTCCCCCCACCCCTGTGGGATGGGGAAGAGAATCGGAAGAGCAAAAGCACAAAAAAAAAAAAAACTTGTGGGTTGAGATAAGAACAGTTTAATAATTACAATAAAAATAAAAATAATTATAATAATAATGATTATGATAATAACAGCAATAATGATAATATAATTAAATGGAAAAGGAAAAGAAAAAAGGAAAAAAACAGAAACAAACGACAACCGCTCACCACCCGCCAACCGACGCTGCCCGTCCCCGAGCCGCAATTGCTCCCTCCTCCCCCGGCCAGCCCCTCCCAGGTAACACACTGGGCATGACGTTACACGATATGGAATATACCTTTGGTCAGTTTGAATCCACTCTCTTGGCTGTGCCCCCTCCCCTCCCGGCTGCTTGTGCTCCCGGCAGAGCGTGGGAAGCTGAAAAGTCCCTGACCAGTACACGCACTGCCCAGCAACAGCCAAAACACCGATGTGTTATCAGCATTGTTTTCATACTAAGTCCAAAGCACAGCACTGGGCCAGCTGCAGTGAAGAAAATTAACTCTATCCTAGCTAAAACCATGACAGAGATGTACGTTTGAAATGTACCCTCTTGTCCAGTGGCTCAAAACTGCAGTGGCCGTAAGTAAAAAAAAAAGCATCATGCAGGCAGGGTGATAGGTCACTGGAGAAGGTCCCTCAGCACATTATTATACAAAGGAAAAAATCAATGATATTAATTTAGGTAAACCTCAAACAATAAAAGAGAAAAGGTCATAACAAAATCAAACCATTTTGAAAATAATTATGCAACAATAATCCCCATGAGAATGCTGTTCTGAAAGCAGTTGCTTTGTGGTCAACATTCATGTCTTCTGCTAGCATTTTAGTTTTGACTCTGCTTGCATACCCTAACAGTCAAGTAAAAACAGTAGAAAAATCAAAATGTTTTTCAAATTGCTGGGTTTTGTGTGTATGTGAGCGTGCGTGTGTGTATCTGCATATTATCACAGATTTTTGTCCTCAAAATACCGTGTTTCATTTAGTATGAACTAGAGAGGATACACATCTATCTATAGACCCTAAGTAAAATCAAGAGGTTAAATCACTAAAAGACCCTTTTTCTTTGAAGTGGCTGAGTTGTGATCCACTGGAGACTCCAGACAGATGTTTTTTTGCTCAAACTGAGAAGCACAGAATGTCATAATGTCATTTTTGCAACACTTGATCTAAAGGGTCCCAGATCAGCAAGACAGTTATGGGGAGGATTAAGCAAACAACCAAAGAAAACCTCCAGAAATACTACAAGTCTCATGCTAAGCCAGGACAAACCAAGTAAGAGCTTTTGAAAGCAATTTCAGTTCACACCAATAAAACTTGAACAGATCAGAAGCAGCAAGGGAAGCTTTAGAGGAGGTCACCATGATAATTTTTGATGACCAGAGAAAGAAAAGAGGGAGCAGAATTCTGCCAAAGTGTACTAGGAAACAAATTAAAGTACAAATGTAAACAGAATTTGTTTGCATAAGCTTTCTACTCATCAGTCTTTCAAACGATGCTCTGAAGTGCCTCCAGAGCTGTACAGAAGTTCTTAATCATAAAGTAATATCAAACAAAAAAGGGGGAAGATCCTTGAAAGGATGCAAGCCTAAAACAGTAGACACCTTTTCATCTGTTTGCCATTTATTTGCTTTCTTCAAAAGAAGATTTTTACAAAGAATAAACTTCTTGGTGAAATTCAGCTATTTACTGGAACCTCAAGGCAACAAAGAGCCAGTACAAATGAATTCTAGAGAGAACTTCCTACTTAATGTGTAAGAAGCAGAAGTCAATATAGCACGGTTAGATAGTAGACCCTCAGAATAACTCTCAGTGGGGAAGAAAAGCCTTTCTGACTGCCCTTGTGTATTTAGTCCACTGTATTACTGGATTTTTGGGTCCACTAATTAAAAATTATGTATAACCCTACATACGCTGTGGGAGATGGGAAAGAAGGAAGTAGCAGATAGAAGTATCACCTCAGAGGTTTATGGAAGTGGATAGAGAGCTGGCATTAAAGGCTACTTCCTTCTTACAGCACCTTTTATTATATATAATTATTGATATTTTGTTGCCGTGTTTACTGATTTTGACTCTCTGCTCTCTCATGCACTGAGTTTTCTCCTGGTTTCAGTAGCAACTGAAGAAATATGTCCAGGTAAACACACCCCGACCAGGCTTTGCTAGCATCTAAAGCAGAGCTTCAGCTGAGTTAATTTAAAATTTTAAGTAAAACCACACCAACCAGGGTTTGCTTGTGCTTCCAGCTTTTGCATAAACACTTGTTCATGAGGTCTGTTCATATTATGCTCAAGCCTGAGACATAATTTAACTGCGCAGTTAAAATAATAATCATACCCAGGAACATAACCATGTTTTAGCCCGTGTCTGTGTATGATGGAAATATTGAAATAGGTATGGCTAAGTTCAGCCATTGATGCAATACCTGTTTGCGTTAATGAAGATGATACATGCTGCCTATAACGGGCATAATCTCAAATGCACTATGCGTAACAAAATAGTTTGAAAAGTGACAGAAATCTGAACGACAGGAGAAACGCCTCCCAGAGACCCCCAACCTTTTTCCTAGCAAGAAAACCAGACCAGACTGAAGATCCAGCAGAACCCTCCTATCTCATGTATGGCATCATGACATACACGGATCTTTTATTTTTAAAAACATTTTCAGCTTAAAGTTATTTTGCAATAAAGAATATTTTAAAGGTACTGATCACATTTGTGTAAAAAGAAATGTAGAATTAGATATTTTGTAATGAGCAGCCACGATATCCCTCAAGTTTACAACTTTTGCAGCCATATCTGAAAAACACTCCGATTTAAATCAAACACCACATTTTTTTAATACAAACTCACTTTGTCGATGTCGAGACTTAAATCAATATGAGTAATAGAAAGGCATTATTATCATACAGTAAGAGAGTGATGTGGAAGTTTTAGGCAAGAATTTTCTTTCAGCTGTTAATTACCAGTTTTGTCAATACAGACACAAAAGTCTCTTACAGTGAGTGTTTTAGAAGTTGCATGTGAAATACTACAAAAAATATGCAAAGTATTTGCTGCCAGCTAGCTGCACTGCATCAGTACGCTACAGAATACTTTTTTAAAAAGAGATTGTATAGAAAGCCAAAATTAAAAAAAAAAACCAACCAAACACACATTCACACACACAAAACCCCCAGAATGTTCTCGTTTTATCTGCTACCTCCAGATCAACTTAAGCTTTGCAAAGAGGAGGAGAGAAAACTGGTCTCTCCGGAGCCACTGAACACGCTAGGGCTCAGGGAGCCTCCTGCGACGTGGGTGATCCTACCTGCAAAACACCTGAAAAGAGGAGAGGAGGCTGCCACCACGGGGGTTACATTTACAGCCAGCTGCAGAGACATGGTGGAAAGGCAGAAGCTTTTCTAAAGGCTCTGGACTAGGTATATGCTGGAAAATTCCCCAAATGAGCTGGAGTTTATTAAAGAGTGGAAGAATAGCTCCGCACTCTGCAGTTAGAATTCAGAAGAGGACTGTTCTTCAGGCTTTCTATTTAGTTCATCTCAGCCATCAACCCAATTTAGAGAGTGGCATTATTCTAACTTGTTCTGTGATGTTACCAAACCCATAGCTCTAAAGATCAGAAAGTGTCGGGATAAAGGCCCATCACAGTCCTAGTCTTCAACTGAGTTAGAATTTCTTTAGTGTGGACCTCTGAAAATTATAAATTATTTTGTAGGAACTGATCACTAAAAGACAGCACTTAATAAACAATTTATTTTAGAGGTTAAATTGTGACTGGTTGTTTTAATTTGATTGGTAGTCTTCAAAGAGGCAACATTTTAATTTAAGGGTCAACTTGTTCTGAAAGGCTAACCAAACATGTAATCTAGATTAGTCTCAGTCTAAATAGGATAAAGATGGCCATGCATAATTAAAGTATTCAAAGGCACCTTTGTCAGTTCACTGCAAGCTTTTGCGATGCCTTGAACCATACTAAAAGTATGCTCATTGAAGCAAATAGTTTGAGAGATCTATCATATTAGCAGGGGTAGTGAATCCTGCTTTACACTAAGAACTAATTTTAATATAATCTTTCCTATGTGATGAGAATTTTTAAAATACATTAGCAAGGTTTGATTATCTCTACTTGAGAAAACTTGAAATGTTCCATGTTAAATTTGCAAGTTTAACTCTATTAGTTTCTTACAATTCTTCTGCTTTTACTTCCCATAGCTCCTTCTCAACTAATGTCACTTAATAAAGCATAACAGTTCACATAGTTCCACCTTTAACTAAACATCAAAAATCTAGTATGCTAGTGAGGAATGCCTTGTAAGTTATTTTTTTTATTTGCTTTTCATTACAAAGTCGTCTTAGGTCCTTTGCACATATGTACCTTACTGTAATGCAAATTTAATATTTTTCTTGTTATTTTTTTACTCAGAACGCAAGCGTTGTCTTGAAACAAAGTAAGCACAGAAATTATAATCCTCGGTTTTGAAGGTCCAAAATACAGAACTTTTTTGACCTCTTCACACCTATAAGCTGTTGCTGACAACACACCTAAGGGATCATACTTTTTCTGTCCCTCCACCTTTAAGTAACTTTGGGTCGATGCATATGAAACAGGTCAAATGTGCCTCACTTGCACAGGAAGTGAAGCAACAACAGTTTCTTCCTGTTTTCAGAAACTAAGTAAGAAACTTCATCCCAGTCCCCTGGCTGAAAGTGGGAAGATAAACACATACAGTGGGCACTTGCTGGCTGCACGATCATGGCAATTTGAGTCAGACCTCTTGACCAATCAATCTAAGTACCGGAGTCCCAAAGACTAACCCCGAATCCACCTTCCTTTCATGGACACAACGGCAAAGGAGGAGTTTGCCAGTCCTGGAACAAATGGCTGGAGTGATACCCAAAGCAGGCCCTGTCTGATGCTATGAAAGGAAACTGAACATCTAAGAGGGAAGAAAGGTTTATCTTCAAGTAGTAAAACACAAGACAATAACAGAACGAAGTCACAGCTAGCAAGGCAGTAACGTAGAGTTTACCTGAAGTCTTCCCTGTAATTCCCTGCTTTTTCTTTCCAGGCAAAGAGGAGGAGGATAATCGTTACAGGAGACACCTGTTACATTTGTGATTAGTTTTAGTGAGATCATTTTGGAGGCCTACTAAGGTAAATGACCAACCCTTAGCCCCTGATCCCCCAAGGTGTTTTTCAGGCTTCCTCCATGCAAACAGAAAACTTTCAGTTCTTCGTGAGGCAGCACAGAAATAAAGCAAGCTTTCCATAAATCAGAATAATATTCTATATTTGCGCATAAAGCTGACAAAGAACCTAGACTAAACACTGACCACCTCAGTTCTTTGCTACCCTCTTTCTGATCATTTGGCTCTATGGCCTCAGAAGAGCAAGAGGTCGTGTTAGATCTGAAAACTCAGGTAGTGTAGGCAGACTAAACGTGGCCCAAGTCTAATCTTATGTTTAACTAATGGATTTAACTTCTGTGAAAATGATCTTATATGGAAGCCAGATTCATATGGGGAGGTGGTAGCTTTCATTAGGCCAACTCATATCATTTGAAAGCACAGAAAAAGTTACACAGGTCCTTCTTCAGGTCCAAAAGCTCTTCTCAAGGTAAGTCGAGGCTGAAACCATGCTCTGACTCCAAACTGGTTGTGCTTTATATGCCTCCTTGCTAATGTTGTGATTCCATGGTGAGCCTAATTACAATAGACCTAGTCCATTTTAGATTTAAGGTACCTGATGTGAATTAAATACTGTAATAATACCTACTCCTTTCCATAGTGGTAATTTTGGGGACTTCCATACTCTGGGCATACAGTTGACAGAGTAAAATCTGTTACAGTGAAGGGTTCATATTAATAATTAAGGTCATTGATATAAAAATAACTACAGTTGTATAATCGAGCTCTTTATGTTAGTAAGATTTATAGTGAGAATTATTAACTCTAACAGCTATTTTATCTAAAGCAACGTCCATGAAATAGGATGACCTTTTATCTATTACCTGTTGGGTTTACAGCATCTATGAGTTCCAGATTGATGAGTTTCAGACCAGGCCAATTTCATTACACGTTCTATTTATACCACACTTCTTTCCTGGATGATTGTTTTCTCAGGAAGAGAGAGGAGCAAAAAGCAGAACAAAACAAAACAACCCACGCCAAAGCCTGACACATTTATGGCATGTGCACCTGATCAGCTAACTACAGTGGTTGCCAAACGCACAGTGACGCTGAGCCCTTGGATGGGGGAGAACTAGAACACTGAACCCAGCAACCCAACAGGTTAACGGTGGCAGGTGTTGCATTATCTGTCATAACACATGATGAGATAAGGCTCCTGTGATTGAAGCTAAAGACATCACAGGGATGTTTGCAGGCTTTGAAATGACTGAAATTTGTAGAACCACTTTAGTTAATTAAGATTACAGCCAGGGAAAATGGCCTAAGCAAGTACCGAAAATTTCCAAAACACCTCCTGACTTCTAAGGAATCTTCCTCTCTGTGTGGACATCACTGCCTAGGCTGCCACATGGCAGCCTTCATCAAAACAAAGACCACCTCTTATTTTGGACCTTAAAGAGACACCTAGAGTTTCAAAATGCTCAGCACCAGGCAGATCCGATTGGTACTACAATCGTATGGCAATGCAACGGAAGGATGCTGAGCCAGATGAATGGCAAATAATGAGAAAGGGTTACTTTAAAACACATGATGAAGTGGCTGATAGAGCATACAGAGAAACTGTAACTACTTTGCCACATTCTCCCCTCAGAATATAGCTCAAGTGCTTTCAAACCTGCTCTCACAACACCTCTGAAAGTCCAAATGAATTATAGAGTACATCAGTCATACTGTGGTTGAATGCTTTTAAATAAAATTGACTATTAAAATGATCCAGTCCCTCTATTTCTCCTGGAATATCTTTATTTCCCCTCTGAGATCCACAAATCATACCTCCCCCTGCTTTACTCTCTCAGGCTTTCTACTGAAGTACAAAATCTTTAATTGGAGTATTATTTGATCCTTTATAGACCCAAAGTTAACTTTTGCTGACTGGCCTCTTAAAATGCTTCAAATGACCGAAACATTGCTAGATGTTTCCATGAAATAATTAATAGTGCTGAAATTTGCACCACCATCATTAAACCTTGGGACTAACAGCCAGCTGAGGCAAGTGAGACCTTTTGTATTTTTTTGTAGATTAATGACTTTTTTGCTTTCTGTGGGAGAAGATATATCAGCCTGAATCCCTCTGCAGGTGGAGAAGTAGCCTCATGATAAGTACAGCTAGAATTTCTTTGCCTTCTTCATAAAAATCTGTTAAATAGGAAAAATTAAGAAAAAAATTTGTCCAACAGAACAAAACAAATGAAAACTCCCAAGAAAAACAAAGAAAGTAAAATATTTCTAGGGAATTGGAACAGATTACGTACAGTGGCATCTGTTTCCCTACAAATCAGGGTTGAAGTGGACATTGTGCCAGCTCTGCCAAAGGCAAGCTCCAGGTCAGCTTATGTCAGTGGTGATCAAAATCAACGTTGTTTCATAGCTGTATCGCTATCTTTGACATGATAAATTAGTAAGCTCATCCTATCCGTACCAAGGAAATGTTCAAGCTACAAATCCATAACAGAAAAGACTGAAGATGGAGCTGAACAGTGAAAGATGTTAATCACTAATAACTGTGTGGGAGGGACATATGGTTATTAAAACAAAATAGACTTTGAAAAAAGAAAAAAGAACCAAACATTAAAATTGCAGCGATGTAAATCACAGCACAGAAGTTAATCATATACATGTGCCTAAGCACGGTTCTCCGGTAAACCTTCAGCAGGTGTAGAACAACTACACAGTGTTTCATACGGTGGGAGAGGTTCTGAATTCCCCGTGAGCCAAGCTTCATGGCAAACGCCACTGAAGGTAGTGGGTGATAGCTACAACATTAGGGCACAGCCTGCTGCCCTTGGAAGAGGGTGAAAGCTTTGAATACAAGACCATTGATTTATGTCAGTGAGAAGATCAGGCATTTTTCCTTGGGTACCTGGTACGGGTTGCGATCCAATGCAGCCAACAAACAGCATTAGCCAAAGAAAAATTTGGGAATTTTCAGATCATCCCTATTTGGCCACCTGGTCTGAATAAAACACCTCCTTACACAGGGGGTTTTTTTGTTTGTGGGTTTGGTTTTTTTTATATAATACTCATGTCAAGAAAACTGTTTATGATACCCTCTGTAACAAAAGCATCTGGTATTTCTAACCTGGAAGATTAGCATTAATGTTGTTATTATTTTCAGGTACAACACCCCGGTGTGGATACAGCCATGTGTTTCACACACACCTGTGTTTAGTCTATTGTGACTTTATTTCAGTGCTTAAATAAATGGCTTCATATTCAAAAGTTCTGATTACCTAGCAGTAGCTCGTGCTGGCTTTTGACTGACTTTTAACTTTGTGAGGGCCTTCATTTCCACAATATTTCTTTTCTTTCTAAGCAGCAAATACTAATTTTTACCAACCACACCAGTGGTTATGATTCTATGCACTGATAATAGCCCGCTTTGTTTTAAACCATACCACTGCTCTGTTAAGTATAAAACCACAGAGCTTTCTTGATTACTGATTACTTCTCCTAAAGGCATCACAGACTCAGAGATTTCTCTCTTCCTAGGAGATGAGTAGAAACTGCCTAATTTGTATTTCATGACAACACAACAGCTCACGCTATGAATTACTAGTGCTATACTCCGATGCGTGTCAGCAGTGGCAGTGTAGTGCTGGCTGGTTATTTAACAAAGCTAAATTAATTTGTAGCTGTCACTCACATTTGCCAGATTTGCTTAGATTCTGAAATTTATTGACAAGCTATAACAACTGGCATTTAAATTGTCTGTTCCTGTAGAAGCAAACATGAAGCATGGACCTAAAATATGACATTTAGTTCTAATCCCTGTTGCAAATGAAGAGAAATCATTTACTACTTCTGTAATTCTTCTATTTAAAAGGTATATTCTCAAATGATCCAGCATCCTTTTCAAGTAGCATTTGAAGATCTTAAATTTACCTCTTCCTGAAATATTTATATCTATTTCTCAAATTCCTTGAATGCAGTTATCCCATTCCGGAGGACAAGCGCAAAAGGGTACACTCATCCCTCTCTGTACCTATACTACTGGCTCATTCAGATCATAATTAGGCGGCAGTTTGATGGTGAGGAGATTGAGAGGACATGGCTGCATCATGTTTGCTGCCGCCCCATGGGAACGGGACTTTCAGTTTCTCGTGTGCCTCTCTCCCTCTCTGCACGGCTGCCCTGATGCTCGCACATTCACAGGGATGGGGAGGAACGGGGCACAAACTCCAGCTTCGGCCTCTCCTCTGGCAAGGTGTTCGAGGGCAGCGAGCACATGCCTCGAGACAGCTCTGTGACACGGGACACAGACGGTCATAACATGGCCCCGATGAAACATTAAGCGTGACTGTATAATTAAACAGAGACAGTAATGCAATAAGCATATTATACAACAAACCTTTAACAGAAAAAAAGCCCACAAATTGCAAACCTTTTTTCTTCCTTTTGATGCCAAATGCTCCCCATAACAGGAACAGCTTGATGAGCTGGCCACTGTCCTGTGTGCAAACCTCAGCTCCTTGCCTGACTTCAGAAATGTCAAGACCAGAAAGGAACAGTATGTTCCTTTACTATTTTAAAATAAATACTTCACTGCAAAACTGACCTATAATCCACGTTAGGAGGTCCATCCTTCCATACTGACTCTACTATAAATCACCAACAAGTTGAACATACATAATAGGCCGTATTACCAGTCTGAAGGGGTTGGCATTGAGGTTTAGCTCAGACACAGACTCAGAAGCTCATTTGCTCAGCTGAACTTGAACACCTGAACAACATAATCTCTCATGACAAATGAAAAAATTCACAGGAACGGAATGTTCTTCCTGGATTTTGGACATTTGGCTTTTATCAGAACCTCAGACTGTGCACACAAAACAAAGGGAAAGAGTCAGACTAAATTTTCCAGGAAAAAAGAAAATCTGAAATTAGAACTGGGAGGTGGGGGAAGGCTGATGTCTGACCTGCACAATGCCACCCCTCCATCTGTCTGGACAGCTTCTTTGATGGCTCACCCTTTCAATCCCTCTGATTGTAACTGCCAGCATGTAAAATCAGCCCTTTGTGTAGATCGCTTTTAGCTGATTATTGTAAAGAGTCTCCATTCAAATAAGGGGTTAAATACTCTTTCTGTTACACAAGAATGTTTTTCTTCAAGGGGTTTGATTGGCCTGGTGCTCGCACATTCACTCCGTGGAGAAGGACTGGGGCAGTGATTGCAAAAATCACACGCAGCACAGCTCTGTTAAATCTACTATTGTGTCAGAACACAAAGAACAAAACTAGCTCCTGGTTGCCTTAAAACCTAGAAGTAATGTTTTCTTTCTTTTAATAGTGGACACATTTTTGAAAAGCAACAACATCTGATGCTTTAAGTCCTTCACTGGTCCCCTAATGATGACCAACCTGAACATTAGAGCATCCTTGGCTTTCCTTCAGGCCTTTTAACTACTCCAGCTGGTCACTAACTGCTCTGTAAAAAGACCTCTGTGTGACACATTTGTACACAATATGGATCCTGCAGGTTCTCTATCCCCATGGCACTAGTTCGGCAAGTTTTCCCTTCGTGTATTGGCTATGCCCTGCCTTTCAGGATGTATATATGTATTTTTCCCTTTTACCAGCTTCTCTGACTTCTATTTTTAATATTCAGTTAACTTTGTAGAAAGTAATTATATTCTGCTCGTTCTACACCAGCTGGTATTTACTTCATCCTCCATCAGGCATCAACAGAGCATGGGGCTGCAAGACAGAAATATTACTCTGGCAAGCATAAATATTTCATTTTTCACACCACAAATGCGTTGATGATTTATTAATTAGCCGAAAGGCCTGTTGCTTGTGCATAGCTGAGTAGCAAAATAACTCAGCTATGACGACTGAGAAAGTCTATGCCATTGGAAAGCTTTGACCAGCAGCATGTCTGAAGGCTAAAAAACATTTCCAATGGGCCAAGACCAAAATTACCAAGATAAATCTTGGCCATTACAACCTTTGGACTGGCTTTGGAGCAACGCCTTGTCGAATTTCAAGCAGTAGCAGCTCGGATGCCGGCCTCGTGCCGGTTCTGCAGAGGGAACCTGTCTGCCTGCTGTCAAACACATTCTCAGCAGAACTGATACTCTATAGCAGCCATAACACTCAAGCAAGCCAATACAAGCAGGAAACTGAGCAACAGTGTATTATTATTCCTTGGTGTTCATAATTTCAGATCCAGGCTGGCAACCATACCTGGCTTTTTGCTTTAACAAAAACTAAAACAAAATACTGAAATGCCCTTTTAAAAATTCAAAGGATCATTCTTATGTCTTAATATTACTTTCAGAACAGGCCGAGACAGTGTCTACTTAATTTTATTTAAAAATGCAGTAATTTAGAAATTGATTCCAACAATCTCTTAATTTTAAACGAAAAGCAGAAAAAGGAAAATTGAATATATCTAAATAACTTATACCAGTTTTAAAGTGTGACAAAACACCATTTCAATTCTGGAAAACAGGCCAGTGCTCCCATTTTGATTGTTTGCCTTCATTTTAGTTTTATTAAACTATAAAATGTAAATAATATATTATAATTACTATAATGTTTAACTCTCTTTAGGCATGGGTAAAAATCTGAACTGGACTGCTGGGTTTGAGCGGGCAGTGGTTCAGACCAGCGGCCAGTTAGGAGTGGCATCCTTATGAGGCAATACTGATATATCTCCACCAGAGACCGAAATAACTGGAAAAAACGCACCCTCAGCAAACGTGCAGTGACACCACATTGCAGCGTGCAGAGGATCTATGGGAGGGCAGGGCTGCCATTCAGGGAACGTGTCAGGCTGCAAGGATGGACCCAGGGAAGCCTCAAGGAGCTCAGCAAAGGCAAATCAGGCCCTGCGCCCTCATCCTGGGCAGCTTTAGCAGGAGGGTAGCCAGCAGGTTGGGAATTACTTTCTTCCACCGGGCACCTGCAAGGCCACAACATGCACGCAGGGTCCCAAGCACTGTCCCTCACTAGGGGAGAGGTATTGATACCCCCATGGACGAGGCTGGAGCATGCAACTTACAGGCCGAGGGAGCTGGGCTTGCTCAGCCTCGAGATGAGAAGGAAAAAGGGTGACCTACTGCAGTTTTCAGCCACCTAAAGGAGGGTCCAGAGAAAGCAGAGCCAGACCCTTCTCAGAGGTGGTCAGTGAAAGAATGAAATATTCATAAATCACAGCAAGAGAAATTAGAGCTGCATATCAGGTGAGGGAGAAAAGCCCAAACAAAACACCATGAAAAGGTTAAACATTGCAATGGTTTTCCAAAGAGGCTGCGAAGTCTCCATCATTGGAGGTGTTCAGTGCTCGGCTGGATGAACCCCTCAGCAAGCTGATCGCTCTTTGGAGCTAGCCCCACTTTGAACAGTAGGTTGGACTACTTAACCCTCCCAGTGGTCCCTTCTAACCTAAGTTACCCAATGATTTCACGATTCAAAGAACTTAGCGGTAATTGCTATTTATATAGCCTACTTAATAATGGATGTTATTTAATGTTTGTATCACAATGTGTTGACCCTATTCTGAAGAGATATCTGTTTTCTTTCCCTACAAGGCAGTATCTTTTACACTCTGGAAAATTATCTAACATGACCAAAATGGCAACAGTACCAAATACATTAGGGGAGCATTTTAGTATAAGATTCTCAAAACAGAGCCTTTTGTCCAATTTGGATTGAAAACACAGTTTAAAGTATTAGAAGTTTCCACAGAGTTAAATTCTGCCTGGCAGTTGCAGTGCATGCATACACATCACTTTAACTATTGCTAAAATAAAGCCTGTGCTTTTGGCTATCTTCCCCTCTTGCCGAGACTTTTTAGCAGGATGTTCTAAAAAACAAGTATTGAGATTGGTCTCATTAGCAATTTCCCTTCAGTTTTGTTATTTACCTTTTGCATGTAACCAGAGACCCCAGTCAAAACTTGGTAGGTGGCGTAAAAGCACGCAGCAAAGAGCAATCGCTGCCCAAGAGAGGTGCTGGATGACATGGCAGCTACGTGGTGGAAGGGTTAAAGACAGGTACCAAAAACATCAGAGCTGGAAACACAGTCTATATCTCTGGGTCTCAGTATGGTGCTACCTGGTAGAAAAAAGGTACTACGGGGGGGGGAATAATTTTAAAGTCTTTTGCTGAAAACAGTCTGCCTGAGGTTGAAGGTAGGATGAAGTCAGTGTTAGACTTCTTCCCAAGAGTTATTTTTAAGGTTACTCGCTCGCTATGCTCGCTAGATAAACACCGTGAGCCCAGATGAGTGAAAATGTAAGGGAGACACCAATGGCTGCTTCGTTCACATGCTGGCGTCAGGAGGAAATTCACAGCCCAGACAACGGGGAGCAGCAGTATTTTAACCTCTGGCAGGTGGTGATGCCTCCCCGCCAGGGAGAGGTGCCAGTTGCTGCGGCACCCGGTCTGGCAGCGGGGCTGGGGCTGGCGGAGCTGGGAATCGGCTCGGCACAGGCACCAGGCAGGCAGAGGAGGACCAGGCATTTAAACCGCGAGAAACAGTGGTGACAGGATTCAGCAAATATAAAAAACCACAGATATAAACCCTTCCTTTTGGAGGATTTCCTAAGTGGGTTATGCCTTGCAGGGGACTTACTGCTGCCAGAAATACAAGGTCCACCAAGACTTCCCTAGACACTCAACATTTTCTCTCAAATGTTCATAATAGCCTCAGCCAGTTCTGACCATTTTGTTCCAGTGTTTCTGTGCGTGCTGAAAACAGCACAAGTGGTTCATTGCAGAGCGCACCCAGCCGAGCATCAGGGGAGCTGGGGGGCGGCACTTCAGCCTTATTAATTTGTAAGAACACTATCTTTACATTAAGTCCATGCTTGTTTCTTATTTTTATACTCCACATTTTGAGGCAAGGAAAAAAAAATTTTAAAAAATGTTTTTGGCCAACTTAAACATATTTTGCTTCGGCATGGTGTTAGCAGTAAGGGTCTCCTAAAAGGACCCTTGGAAACTGTGTTTTAATGAAGCAAGAATTTAATTACATCTGGACCCAATTCTCTCAACACTTTCTAGCTGCTCCTGTCAAGTGCTATTTTATGCATTATTTCACTTTATTACACATTAATAATGTATGTGTTATTACCAATGTTAATATTAAGTGAATAAATGTACCTGTACCAAATCTTCGATTTGTATGACAGTGAATGTACATGTTAATATACTGATGATTGCAAATGCTTTTTAAGTGGGCAGTTGTCCATTACCTTCTTAAACAAGCAGTAGCACCACTTCATTAACTTATACAAAAAGACACCGAAAGTTCAATTCCCAAGACAGAAATTTTGATTTTCCTTTTTTTTTTAAAAAATAATCCTGGCAGTTGTGTACAACAGAGATACAGAACAGAAGCTGTTATTGTAAGCAAAGAGGTAATGAGAAGTTTCCTGGATTTTTTTTTTTTGCTCTCTGAAAAATTCCAGACTTTCCATTTCAAGTTGCTGCACAGAAATATCTGAGATCTCACACATTCAAGAAATCATCACATTTGCTGCCAATTTTATACTTATGAGCCAGAAGGAAACCGGCATAAGACATAGGTTTGTTTGTTTATTTTTAACTTAAAACATCAATAAAATATGATAACCTATATCTGAGAAATCTGTCTCTCTGCTGCACGTGTTCAATATTTTACTTGCTTTCTCTAGGCAAATCCCTTCTCCCATGATGCATTTTCAAATGGTAAGTATCATGGGAATTATCTGATGACCACCTTTGCCATTCCTGTCAACACTTTGATTGCTTTATGCCCTCAAAAAACTTTGCTTAAGTCAAGAATTCAAAGTTATTAATTGTCAGCATGCCAACTTTTCAGGCTGCCTTGAGCATATGTCACTTATTACAATATATAATGCGTTGTAGCTGTGAAATGGAGCACCATAGCAACAAGGGCATGTAGGAGAGGGCTATTAAACCAGAGAGGTAGGTGTGACAGAAGGCCTGGGGTTTGTCAATAATTCATACTTTATGGCAAGAGGAAATTGATAAAAGGCATTTAAAAAGAGGTAAATCTATTCTATTTCTGTGATCACGTAATACATCCTTCATGAAGATGTGAACTAACACCTCTAATAAAAGCTAAAGGACACACAATTCAGCAGCTGATCACTTCGATCTCCATTTCCTTGCTGTTCCACACAAATCAAAATGAAATACTGTCCTTGAAGGCCAGACACGATAAGTAGCTCCCCAGGAAAAGAAGGGACAACAGCCAACGTGATAGGGACAAAAGCATTCAGCACTCTTGGTCTGACTCTGCCTCGCTGTTGCGACCCTCGTAATTCATACGAACACTTGGCCTTGCCGAAGCCAGGCTGCGGGGCCTCCGAGTACAGCAGGGACGGAAAGTGTTGGGGGAGATCAGGGACTGAACAAAACAGCAGGCTTGAATTTGGTTAACTTCTATAACGACATCAGAAATCTTTCCCAAAGATCAGACTGTGTAGGGACAAAGCCAAAGCCAAACGCCAGATACGGGTAGTGTTGAGTAGATCCAGGTTTTAAAAAGTCAAAGCAGCCAAAAAGCATTACTTCCCTGCAAGATATGATTTATAAGGGACACAACTTTGATGTTGCTTGAGGTTTTATTGCAGCAGTTGTCGGTTCATATTATTTCATTAACATGAGAAATAGCGTGGCTGGGCTCCTCCTGCCTATTCCAATGTGATCTGGAAAAGCACCTTTAGAAAATTACATTTTGGGCTGATTTTTTTTCTCTGTTGTTAACAAAAAGCAGCGTATTTCTCAATGGGCATAACACAAGGTATGCCACCCAAAGAGTATATAATGGATGTCCAATAAAGTGTTGATATACAGAAATGTCTTTCCCGTGTATCACACCTAGGGATGCAACAGTCGCAGGGGCAGGGAATGGGACGCTCCCAGCGTGGCACTCCCAGGACAGATGAAGGGAGCGGTTACTTACAAGGGGAAGTAAAAAATAGCTGTGTCCTGCCAGATGAAGTCAACAGCAACTGAAGCCTTTGCCTCTGACATGGCATGACCTCACCAACATTGCTCTGCAGTTGGATGAAGGAGTTAAAAAATGGTTTTATGGAAGGAGGAAAGGCCTTGATGCACAGTCCCTGTGTGTTGCATGTACTTATTGACGTCATAGGGAGTGTGGCTGATGCTTTTCTACCCAGAGATAAATTTACCAAGCCCTCCTCTATTTCAAACAGAGAAAAAACAGTCTCCAGAATACTGATGACATCAGCACTTGGGACAAACATGCTTGTTCTGCTCATGAGCTTTTTTGCCTAATGCTTTGCCAACATACAGTCCTTGAGCTCATTGTGGCTGAAAGATTTGCTGTCTTGCAGAAATGAACTAATCATGAGTAGTGCTGCTGGAAAGAATGGAAATTTTAGGTGGACAAATACTATCTGAGCAGAAGATGGTTTAGTTTAATAGCCAATAATGAAAAATTGCGGGAAAAAATGAAAATATTGAAAGAAACAAAAAATTCATGTTAAGTGCCAGGACAATTTTGTAATCAGAATATAGTGATAAAAGCTCCTCTTATAGACACCAAATTCATAGCTCTTCATTAGAATATTAAAAGGAAAGTTGAGACAAGTAAAAATAAGAAAAAGACTATTAAGCAAGAACTAATTTAATTAAGATCTTGGGAATAAATGGCTTGGTTAAAATGCATTTCCATTTTTGTTTAGAGCAATGTAGTTATCCAGCAAAATCTAAAGTCTTTTCTGAAGTGATGTTGCCAGTGGTGGCCTTTAGAAAAATTTTGAAAAGTACTTTAAAAAAAGACAGGGAAAATATAAGTAAACCTAAAATTAGATTATTTGCTCTAGTGTATCCAAATGAGATTATGGTGTGAAAAGCTACATATGTTCATCTTTCAATGCACCACTAATTAAAACGTGCAAGACTTGCAACATAAAATTAAGGTGGTGAACAACTGGTGTAAAACAGAAGAACCTTCCTCAAATGTATCACTGCCTCTGTTAGCTGGAAATCCCTTTTGCTTTGATATTTGTTCTGGTTTAATCTGCAGTGCATCATCTGAATGATTTTACCAGTGGTAAAAATGGAGACTTTTATAATAAACTACTATTAAAAGAATTTAATTATTCTAATCTACTGTTCTAATTTAGTATAAAAATCGTTGAGGTCTTTATTATAACCCGCATGGTCTCCCAGCTGTTATTGGAGCAGTACAACTATGACCATGTGCTAAGAAAAGGACCAAAATTGATGCTGAAACACAATCAGATGGGATAAATACTTCTTTATCCACAGCTTAGGTGCAATATCTGGCAAGAACAACTTTCATCCTCCAAAATTAATACTACTGCATGGAAAAAACCCTAAATCAAGAATGGTTTGTCCCATCACATAGGGGTTAAGTAGATAGAGATCTATTTCCAAGTGTCATAAAAACTTCTAGAAAGCAGCTCTTGAAGCATTCCGTTACTTCAAGTTATTAATGATTTCAAGCACCGTTTCAAAGTTGAGAAATAGGCAATTTAAGGTCTGTAAAAGACAAAGCCACGTGCCTTTTGCAAAGTGCTGACCTGGCTGTAGGCCACAGAGGTGCAGATAGGAGCTTAGCACATGTTCCCTGAGATTATTTCTGAGACACAGCTCGCCTGGTACACAGGAGACTCAAGGATGCACCCAATTGCGAATCCTCATGTGACTACTGAGCCCACTTCCTTGCTATGCATGCAGGAGTCAGAAAAAAGCAAGGGGTTTTGACGGTATAGGAGCCACACAATGATGCTACACGGATACTTTTGTCTTTGACTTTTGTGACTGAACATGCCCCTATTGCCTGGCTCTCAGAGATCAGGAATTTTTCTGAGTGTTATAGAAATAAGAATTTAGAGAAAAAGGCAGCAGTTTAGGAAACCTTGATAATTATGATCAATGCAGCTATCTATTTTCTGCAGCTGAATGCTGCCAAATATTCAGTGTAGGGAAAAGGCTTTAGGGAAAAAGGGCAGAGAAATTTTTCTTGTATACACTGAGTCAGCAAAAACTCCATCTATAACCGAGTTTAAAAATTAATTGTCCCAAGTGACACAAGTCCAGAAGAAAGTAGTTTCATTAATTGTGCTTATTTGGTAGTTCCCTTTGGGACCAAGGAAAACCTGTTGCTCTGCAATTACACGTGGTCTCAGCTAGCATGAATGTGAATGGATAGCACATGAGCGCCATTAAAAGCCTGTACAAGCACACCGAAGGGCACAGCTTTAACATAGACAGCCTTTGTAGGCTTGCTTTGAAGTTTTGCATGAAGTCACATTTAGATAAACGTTCCCTTTGCATTTGCAGAATTTGAGCAACAAACATCTCTCCTCCCTTGATCCCATGCCCTATTCCCCTTTCAGCAGCCGTAGCAGCTCTCTGGAAGCATATCTATAAATTATATCTTCAAAATTGGTCAAATGCATTTTCACAGAAAGCTCCCACCAGCTTTTTGCATAATTCTACTGTATCATCCTTATGTGATCTGAAAGATATGGCAGCAAAATCCTTAAGTGGTAGAGACTGATACTGGCAATACTGAGATTGCTATAAATAGCGCTGCATTATGAAAGTAACAAGTTCCCGACCAGCTCTCTGGGAAAGATGGGCACAGGCCAGCCTTACTGGGCTGCATATGAAAGTCATGCAGACTTTCAGAAGTAGCACGTTATATGCGACGTGTTGCTCAAAAGCTAGCTGTTGTCTCAAGTATCTTATTGCCTTGCTTTGTTCTGAATGTCTTAATGGCAAATACACTTTTTTCCCTAACATAATAGCCAAGAAGTTCTACTGACAAAGGTTTTGAGAAAGCATAAAGTGGCAGACACTCCTTAGAAGAGTAATCCATATTTCATTCTTAGATTTTTATTGTTTTAAAACCTGCAGAAAATTACGTTGAAAGACTGTGCTTAAGAATCAAGACAGCTTATTATATTATGTTCTGACAGAACGGAAGTCTAGAGTACAATTGTCTCCTCTGCAATTTTTGTTTCAAAATAAATGTATTTTCTTCCATTTCTCCTTCTGTATGCATTTATCATATTGTTTCCATAGTGTTTCATGTTCAATAAGACTGCTAACTTACTAGCTATTCTTTTTGTTTGTTACTCATGGAGAAGCTTACATTTAGATTATACATTTTCACCTTTTTATTGGAACATATGACAGTAAAAACACATCGATATAATGTTTACATCCAAATATAAGTATCAATAACTGGTCATGAGTTTCCCAAGCCCTACAAGAAAATAAAATGCTGTGTTGTGTCACCTAGCTAGGTCTATAGTAGATGGAGCCAGATGTCCGAATGCGTAGGCTAAAAAACAAAACCTAAGGTGTTATGACCTTCACTTCACTTCATCCCACGGTACTGCCTTGCCTTTGGAGAAGCCAACCATTCCTTCGCAACCTTACCATTTCCTACAAAGCCAAACATCACCAGTCTCACCATGAACATAAGCCTTCCTTGTCATAGATAGCCACGGAGTTCTCGGGAGAACTAAAATACTCCATCCATGAAGAGCTACAGACACATTTGGCTCAGACCTTCAGCTACTGAATGACTCTGCAAACAATAAAATGCCTTTTAGCCAGCAAGCCAAGAGAAACTACTGACTGCGCTAGCTAAAAAGCCAGCTCTGGGAAATGAGAATCCCAAATTTCCTGGTTGTTTCTGATTCTTAGCAATCTTTTGCTCTCAAACTACATTCGTGCCATCTATTGAGTATGAGTAGAGTGCAATTATTTCCAGAAGCAGCTTATAGCAAGAAGCCAAATTCTGCCTGATCACCTTTGTGTTATCCACAAAATTACTGAAACTGTTTCCTTGCTACTCATCCAAACGCTGTTGCTGGGGAAGACTGAATTTTCAGTTATGTCTTTCACAGCAACAAATGGTCATTTTCCAACTTTTTTTTTTTTTTAAAATACACACCTTCCTCCTTGCCCCCCACCCTGGAAAGTTCCACAGCAGAGAGTTTGAAAACCTAAACCTTAAAAGTTTTTTTGCCTCTCCTCACATTTGGGAAAGACAACTGAAATATGGTAACTTTCCAAACGCTGAAACACTTTATTTGTCTGAGTTTCACTTTTGCGACAGAAATGGAGATAGGTTAGAAAAGCTGCAGAGTAGCAACACAGGAGGAAAAAGGAAAAGCAGATAAAAATAACCAACGAGGAAGAATAGATATCACTTACTGCACACAGTGTCAGAATAGAAAATGTGTGTGTTTGTGCCTGTTCCTTCCTAGGGTTTGCTGGGAGAAAAGCATTAAATATTGAAGCACCTCAAGATATAATTTATTTCAAATATCATGTTGAGAACACCACAAAAACAACTGGGAGAAAACACCCAAAGAATAAACACGTGAAATGTTGAATTCAAATACCTCAAAACGGTAAGAGCCTCAAGCATCTGAGGGGGAAGGTGAGTGAGGAAGAACAGCGTTATCACTTTGTAAACGAACTCGGGGTGGGTGTGTTATTCCCAGCTGCCGAGGCTGATCATGGCTGGCTTGTCTTCTCTTCCAAAGGGCAGGCGGGTGAGGAGTACGGCTCTGCCAGTCTGAATTCACGTACAGCACTACTGGGCACACCGCTTCAAGTGCCACCTGGCAAATAAACTAAATATTAGTCCCGTGGGCCCTTTGGCTTGTAGTCTGGGACTGTGAAAACACCGGTTTGGCTGGAAGCCCCGAGGCAGGTACAAGGCGAGGAGTGGAGCCGCGGGGTTTTGCCACATACAGCGGTCACGGCTCACGCAAGGCACAGCCAGCTCATGCTGGCCTCGCCGCAAGCACAGGAAAGCGACTGCACCATGAGCAATGCTAAATACCCCACAGATAGCAGTTTAAAAAGCAGCAGAGGAAAAAGAGAATCCCTGAGGATGCCTAGAGGCAAAAAGCACAGAACGACACACTACCCGTACAGCCAAGTTTATGAAAGCAGCTTATTTTGAGGTTTAGCTTTTGCTGTTGTGCACAGAGCTACCAAAGTGGGCACGAGAGAGCAGACGATACTGAATTATCTGAGCTCTTGCCCGTCTCACGCGTGGGCTCTGAGGGCTCTGCTGATGGCTGGCTGGAGGCACAGCTCCTCTCCATCGAGCCTGCAGCACTGAGAGGTGAGCAAATCCTAGCTCTGACACACTTTGGGGGTGCCCTATATTCTCCATTTCCTCAACCCTCACTGCTCTGAGAGGAACAATTTAAACCCATGAATTCAAAAGACAAAAGAATAACATTTTCTAGCAGTAGCAGAGGGTGATGAAGCCACCTTCTCACTGCAGTCAGTCCTGCACAGGTGTACTGACTTTATCAAAGAGAAGACCCAGCTGTTTAAAATAACAGCACAACAGCTTTTCTGTCCCTTCTGCTCCAACAGGAGAGTAAATCCCCCTCGGTGCCTCCCCTTGCAGAGCTCTGGCTGTGAGATGCTCCTAGGGTAATGAGCTGTAGCTTGGGAATTTGGAAATACTATTCTACTCTTGGGGGGGTGGGGGGAAGACATGGGTTATCCTAAGGATAGGAAAGAGTAACGGTAGGTTGACATAAGGGAATAGATCATTTTCAGAAAGTTTATCTGCAGCAGATTATAATTTTCAAATGTAAAACCCATTCAGTGAGAGAAGAAATCAAATAGAAGTATCCTGAAGAAGCTAATCCCTGATCTTTTCTCAAGAGAAGGAAAGAAAGTATATTAGAGCCGGTTGAACAATTTGTAATGACTAATGTAGCTGACGAATTCTACCTTTGCTCTGTTTGTGTGTATTGTCAGCGAACACCAAGTTTCTCAACTGTTTGTTCATTATTCAGGAAACATTTGCCAAACAATCCATGTGCATAAATCAGTTCTCAGATACAAAATATGCTCTCAGCATGACTACACACTTCCAATTTAGCAAAAACACTTGGGCAATGCAGGTATGTTTCATGGTGTGCACAAGTTGCTCAAAAACAAAAGCTCACAGAGTAAATTACCATGATGTGTCCCAAGCTGTCATTCAGTGAATAAGGTGGCTGAGACCTGCCTGCTGAGTAGGACAAATGAAGTACAGCTTGGAGGGAGCCTGGCACTGCCAGCCAGGCCCTGAGCTCTCAGGCCCCGAGCCACTGTTCACAAATGCAGGAAGCCTTCTCATGGCTTTGCAGTTAAGCTCACCGTTAAAAAAATTACTGGCTTGAACTCAACATACGCACAGCTCTGCAGGGCTTTCCTCTAAGAATAAAAGATTAAATAATAAAAGATTAAGTACCTCCTATAGCCACCACTCTACTTTTTTCATGCTTTGCTCCCTTTTCTGACCCTCAGTGAGTAAATTAGAGTTATTTCTTTCCCCACCACTGCAATTCAAGTCCAAGCATGTTGCAAAGCTAACACATTTACAGACACTTCCTGAGCTGGAATCTCTTCATTCTTATACTGATTCCAGTTAGTCTCCGGGTAACTTGCAGCCTGCACCACATTGGTGCTCAGACCCTAATGCACTGGACAATCACCCCCATTCCTACAGCCAAGGAAGATGGGTACAGGAGTTAGGTGCAAGAGTATCTGTTTTGAGGATACAGGGATGTGGCTGCAGTGTACTGAGAAAAGGTAAGGCCCAAGCAGGCTGGATTTCCTGGTAGTCCTGCCACCTTCTCCAAGAAACTGATCTGGTCTCCAGCCACCAACTTTCCATCAGTTTGTTCAGTCATTTGGATCAAATCTACAGTTTCCCATTGCTTTATATCACCTCTGAAACACAACTGAGGGCTCTATTTGTGCCATGGTTTAGGAGAGATGAACAAGAATGGACAGTAAAAAATCATGGAAGTAAACCCCCATTTTCAGATTTTTTTCTGGTGTCTCCTATTAAGTCTGATGAGAAGACAGACTGAGCCTGTAAGAGCAGCACATAAACTATTTCCTTTTGCTTTCATTATGGAGAGTGGTTAGAGGGGAAACAGACCTAGCATCACCCGCAATCAACAGATTTAGCACTTGCTGGAATAGACAAGAACACCATAAACTCTGATCCTGTTTGAATGAAAGAATGCTTCTCTGCTTAGAGAAGAGACTAATCTCCCTGGATGTGGCTCTTTTAAGAGACACCACAAGATTCTGAGATAAATCTACCCTGCTGAATAGCAGCATCACGTTGTCAGAGCCCCAGTGGTGGGGAAGGTCAAGAACAGCTACTAAAAGTATAGTATTCCCCCTTTTTATTACTAACATTTAGGAATACAAACGCTTGATCCTACTGCTGAACCCATCAAGACAGAAGTTGAAGAGTAGCACAAAGGTACTGCAATGGTAGAGGGGCGATTCATTCTGTTCCTAATCCAAGCCTACACCAAGCTTTGAGGATGTACAATAAACTGCTTTTGCGCTAGACCAACTTGATTTGCTAGAGAAAAGTCATCAAGTTGGGTAACTTAATTCAGTTTAGGGAAAAAAATGATTTTTTCATTTAGAAGAAAAAGTTTTGCTGGATAAAAGTAGATGCCAACACCAAACCCTTTCAGTAAAGCTGCTGGGATGCATGGGAAAATTGGCTCAAATGCGTGCTTCATTCCGTTCTTGATCTATTACTGTTAGTCTTATTCCTTTTACAATTCAAAATACACTTAAGTAGAAATAGTCTTTAAGAAGAGTTATTCCGCTCTCTTCTAGAGCAGACTTCCACAAAATGTGGGCATTACCCTAAGTCAATTAGGTTTTGTTCCTTTCTCTTGTCTTTGGCTGTGCTGCCCTTCTCTGCTCAGTCCATGAAAGCTGTTACACAGCTGACAGGAAATTTTGCAGTTGAAAAAATACGCTGACTGCCAACCAAAACTTGCTGAGTGGTATTTCGTTAAGCAGCCACCTCTTCACAATATAAACGACAGACCGAGCCATGAGGCCTCCGAGAGGCCCATAGCTGCCTTGGCCTTGAACTTTGTTTGTCTGCTCTTAAAGCATATTGCCCAAAGTACCAACTCTGTCTTTTTCTGGGTTGTGGAAGTGTGCTTTCATTTTTTGTGCGTGTGGAATGGTAGCACCTTGCTTGTTTAATACAGTAAGAAATCACAAGTCATCATCAGCAATCCACTTGCCTGTAAACTCTAAGCTTTGAAGCATGAAGCACACAGCGGTGACCCATTCAAGGTACACTCAGAGGAATAGTAATGTTGGATAGGCTTTGATACAAGTTAGGGTCTCACAACCCACTCCAGGGAAATTAAATAGCTCAGAGCTTTTTGCTTTTGAAAATTTTCCTTGGAGACAGAACCACCTCTCTGTACCAGCTTAAAAAGTGGAGTTCCAATGCCCTAGGATTACAGTTTTGTCAAAGTTCACATTCTTAACTTTCTAAGGCTATAGAACGTTCAAGAGACTGACAACTCCAGACTACATTTGTTTTAGGAGAACAGCTCACAGAAAAGTTACAAAGGTTGCTTTTAGGCATCTAGTCCAGATTCTAAACTTGATTTACCCCTGAATGATCATTTGTAAGCCATTTAAGTATCTCATTTAAAATAGAGCAGCTCCAAGTTTGTTATCTAAGCATGTCAGAAGTTAAAATTAGATTGTTTTTTGTGTTTCTTTTATCATACTAGCCCAACTCCATGCCACACATGAAAGCTTGCTCTCTGCTTTCTTCTAGCCAGAAGCATTTAATCCTCTTAACGGGTGACTCACCCATCTTACTCAGTCTGGTCAGATAGGAAGCCTCTGCACAGCCAAAGAATTACAAGTATGGAACAACACTGCATGAAATTACCTCAAGGATTTCCATATGGCTCTTGCTGTCTATAAGACCATCCTACCTAATAAGCCCAGGGGATTCAGATAACATTTACAAACTCTGCTCTCTTTTTTTTTCTTTTAACTCTTTTCCTCATTAAACAAGACAGATACCCAATTTAAAGTAACTAGTTAACAGCTAAAAGCAACTTTTATAGGTTTTGTAGCAAGTAGGAGTGACAAAAACACCTCTTCTATCACTTCCTGTAGGTCAATAAAATATGACATGATGAACCATCTGCTGTTTGTGTAATGGGTAAAGGCTGGAATAACACATCAGAACTAATCTAGTCTTTTCAGGGTTGTCTTCATGAGTTTTAAATGTAACCCTCCCACTGGCTACTTGGAAGAGCTTCTGACTTAGCTCTGGGACAGCCGAAGGCACCCTCTGCATTAACAGCCTTCTCTGCTTCCATTCTCACTACAACCAGCTCACCAGGCAGTGAAAATATAAATTAAATTACCAAAAGCACCTTTACCTATTTCTCACACGTCACCGCAATACACTAGTAGTTTAACACCACAAAGAGCTAAAGACAGTGAAGATAGAATCTGAGAAAAACAAGTCAGAGCCAGATGGGAGGTGGGTGGCAGGCTGTTGTGAGCAACAGGCAGGGGCTGAAGTCCCCTCACACCAAGCTGTAGGAAGCCTCATGGCCTTGGCAGGGGTATATATGGCAAGGTGCATGTTGTGGAGCAGGTAGCTAAGAAGCAGTGTGGGAGGGTCAATCGAACACAGGAGATAAGAGAGGCTAACAGCCCTCCCAGACATGCACTTAACCTAGTAAATCTGGAAACAGTCTAACACCTTGCTGTGAAAACAACCACCTTCCCAGAACCTGTCCTGGCCCAACTCAGGGAAAACTCCCACCAGCTGCTCTACATGATTGTTTCTTACCTCTCCTCACATCAGCTGGCTCTGCAGAGAATATAAGGTCTATGAAGACCACCAATGGGATTTTCCACGATGCTTTGTAACACTGCTCTGTGGCATTCAGCTAGTGCAAAAGCAGAAACATAGGAAATTGAACTCCTACTGTTTTTATCTTCTAAAGAATAAGGGAGGGGTTTTAAAAATAAAGAGCTGCAATGTAAAAGGATGTGTTTAGTTATCCTCCCTTACTTAGAAGTTAAAATTACATTTAATTAAGAAAACAATAACCTGCTTAAAATAGCATTAACTTTAAACCAACCAAATCCATGAAATATCTTCATATTAATTTGTCAATACTGTTAAATAATTACTGTAACTCTTCTGATATCAATTTAAGAAAATAATTATTCCCTTGAGACATGATAAAGGCTCAGACATTAGCATCAATATCTCCTCATTATTTCCACAATTATCTTTCTTAATATGATCACCAAAACCAGTCTAGATGTGGTACTTTCTCCAAGTCTTTGCTTGCTTTGAGTTTCTTGCTTCAGCTGAAACTCAAAGAAAACAAGGAACGTTAATCCAAGACAAAAATATAACACTTCTCCCATCAACTAGCAAATTAACAAATCAACTACACTAAAAAGAAAGGGAGATCCTTGCATATGCAAATTATGTAAGTCAGAGGGGTTTGGGTTTCCACTTTATTTCATCCCGCGGAGGCAGCCTGCTAAATGTTCCGGTAAACTGTGGCTTGCTACAAGGAGATATAATCAGACTGTTCTCTGTCAATGACATTTCTCATGTTATTTCTTCATTTACTTCCTCCTATGGATATACAAACCTAAAGTTAAACTATTTTAAATATTCTATATGTTTGTATTTTTGAACATAAAACAAAAGATCTACTAAATTTCTCAGTCTTTCCATTAAAAGTTACTGTCTGAGGTCTTCTACGCCTGATTGGAACTGAAACTGAAGAATTTTTTAGATGTTTTGGAACTTTATAAACCGTCAAAAATGTTAAGTGATTAATATAGCTTCTTTTTTAACTCTTCATCTCTCAGAACTCAAGTGTCCCAGAAAACAGATTAATGCATGGATTTAAGAACAGGAAAGTTTGTACAATAAGTTATGGCCCAGATTGATAGTGTTCTGGTTTTGGCTGGTATAGAGATAATTTTCTTCACTGTAGCTGGTATAGTGTGTTTTGGATTGAGAATTGATTTGGATTGGTATGAGAATAGTGTTGACAGCACACTGATGTTTTAGTTGTTCTTAAGTAGGTGCTAAGTGTCCCTAAGCAGTGCTTACACTAGTCAAGGACTTTTCCAGCTTCCCATGCTCGGCCAGGAGGGGAGTGGACACAGCTGGGACAGCTGATCCAAACTGACCAAAGGGGTATTCCATGCCATATGACATCATGCTCAGCATATAAAGCCAGCAGAAGGAGGAAGGGCGGGGACACCTGGAGTGATGGTGTTTGTCTTCCCAAGTCACCATCACGCGTGATGGAGCCCTGCTGTCCCTGCCTGTGGGAAGGAGTGAGCGAACCCCTTGTTTTGCTTTGCTGTGTGTGCGGCTTTTGCTTTACCTGTCAAACTGGTTTTATTTCAGTCCACGAGTTCTCTCACTCTTACTCTTCTGATTCTCTCCCCCATCCCATTGTGGGGAAAGTGAGCTGTGTGGGGCTTACTTGCCAGCTAGAGCTGAACCATGACAAGTAAATCATTCAAAACCCATCTGAATGATCTTCAACACACTAATGCCAACCCAACACTGCTCAATTTCTGAATCATATTTGCCCAAACTTAGATAGGGTGATCTTACACTCATGTAAATTAAACTGTGGCAGTGAGATCCCTTTCTAAGGCAGAGTCCTAAAGGAGCTGTGAAGTCCTTTACACCCCTAAATATAAAGTGCCACACACATCTGGCAACAGCATCATTTCCGGGAAGAAAGACATTTCCACATTAACATAGGATTGCAGCCCCTACAAAAAGCAGGCCTGATCTATCAAGAATGATGAAGGCGATGATACAAATCAAAACCATTGGCAACCTGGTGTCACTGTATCACCTGTTTATAGTGAGGTGGCTGCTGTCACCAGAACTGACGTGATTCTTGTTCTTAGAGCACACTCTGAACATGACTGCGACTTAAGACTATTTTCTGTATGCCAAGGGAAGGATGTCTTCTTCCTCACTGTTTTCCCCTCCCCCATATATCACTTTAATGTTAGACCCTGTCTTTAAGCTGTTTAATCAATCCATCTAAGGGACATTGATGTTGTGTTTCACAGTGACCTCCACATTTTGGAAGAAAGTGCATCCCTATATCATCTGTGCTTACCTGCCATTACATACTTCCCAGTGTTGTATTTCAGGGCATCCTTCTATCGCGTGCAGGACTATCACACATTTCTCCCAGCCTACTGTGCCCTATGGCATTATCCTAACTTTCCATCCCACAGGGCTGCAGGGTGTCAGGAGGGTTCTGCCCTCAGAGCAGGAACGTGTTTTTCAGAGAGCATAGGGACAACAGCTACTGCTGCTTCTGTGCAGAGGTTGCTGTGAATGGAGAGCACCCTGTCAGGAGTAAAATGGTCCCTTGTCAGATGCTGAGATTCAGATTCCTGTACAGCATTCTTGCTTTGCAAAAAGCCAGTGTTTTTTTCCCCAGGCAGCTGGCAGGTTTATCCCTCTCAGGAGGCTTCTTTCAGCCGAGTCCAGGCCTCCCCCCACCATCATTTTGGCTGGTCTTAGGAGAGAACCAATATTTAAGCTGACAATGTTGACTGTCAGACACCTAGAAGGAACCATATCACTGTTGACATATACTCTAGCAATAACAGGAATGACTAATCTTTAATAATCAACTTGTAAACCAATTTTTCGCTAGAAAAACCTCTTCCTTTTCAGGACTTTCATCCTATTGAATGAAACAAGGATGGGACACCTTCCCTTTCCACAGAAGGCCAACCTTATTGGCTGGAAATGACCTCCCAGTCTGGACAGTTGTACTGCTGCACTCTAAACCGAGCAGTGAGGTGGTAGGATCCTGGGTGGCAGCCATGGGTGCTCTGCACTGAAGTCGAGCTGCCGTGAATTATTCTTGTGGCAAAAATGATTTGATTATTCTTCAAGGGCATCCACAAAATAAATGTGTTTTTTCCTCTAAGTATGTGGAAAGAGTGGCTCAAAGAACACCAGAGTGTGGTTTTGTACTAAGGTTTAAAATACGCAAATCCCAACAGAGTCTTAGTTGACTATCCACACCAACATTAGAAGCTTCTTCCCAGATCAGAGTTTGGTCTTTAGACATGTTTTCTGAATATTTAGTAGTGATGGGTATTATATATCCTAGTAATGGAGATATGCGACTATCAATCAGGAACAACATGTAATCCAAAGATTTCTCTAACTGAAGTGAAATGTCAAGGAGATAAACATCTCAGGGCATCCCAGACCTAGCATGTGTGTCAGTCTCAGAAGAGCCTGAAGTTTGCTACAGCTCAGGCAATCATCCATATACCTTGAAACATGCACCTACCTCACCTGCAAAAACTGGGCTGAGATCATGTGCAGAACGTATCACCTTCACCCAGAGAGTGCAGGAACTGTAGGAAGTGTATATCATTCAAAGTTGCAAGAAACAGGGATATATTTCTTTCCAGCTGTTGCTATTAAGTGTAAAGCCTTTGTTTTACCAGTTATTTTTGCAGAATCCTGTTCTGCTTTCACCTTTGTCACCAAGGCTATTTCACCCCAGTTGGCTGATCACCACATATCCTACCGCTTCTCATTTGCATTTTAGACTAGGTTAGCTTTCTTCCCCTCACTCAGCTGAAACAGTGATCACTTATATCCATGCCTAAGCCACATAATTCAGGATTAATCACCCCCCTCTGCTAAACGTCACTGACTTCTGCTCATTTCTCAATACTTTTTTTACTTAAAGGGCTATGTAAATGGTAATAACCAAGGATAGCTTTATCCCATACATAAAGGGCGCCTTCTTTTTTGAACCCCGAGGGCAATCTTATACCAAAGCACCCCAAAATAATGGGAGCAAACAGACCAATTAACATCTATTTTATTTCTGACTTCAATAATTCCTTTCCATCCTCCATTACTTGTTTTTCTTTGCAAAGCTGTAAAAATAAGAAAAAAATCAAACTTGCTTTTCTAAAAAACCACAGATCCTCACAAAACAGCAAGAAACCATCTGAAACTCTCCCTTGGCAAAGTTTGTGCTTTACAGAATTGGCAGGTACATGCAAGGAATGTAACACAAAGTGCAGTTTGTGTAACGTGCCATAGACCAAGGCTTGACAGACAACCGCTGCCTCCATCATTGGCATCACTGCCTTTTCTTCTCATACTCACAGGCAACTCAAACTCATCTGCAGCGCCCTGACCTCCTCTGCAGTTTGTGTATTGCACACCTATGATGTTTGTGAAGTAAAGGCATAGTAACAAGCACTAGAGGCAGGGTTTCTGCTCAGAGTATGCCAAGCACTGCTTTAAAGTGAGTTGCTTCAGGCTTAATACTGGTCTTTGGCTCATAGGCACTTTTCTAGAAACCTTAAGTGGCAAAGAAAACCTGACGGCTGGCTCTAGCTCTAGCGCTGAGTCAGGGCAGGGAATAGCAAGGACAGCAATAACCTGCGTTGAGGGAGTGGGGCAGGAAGGGGCTGATTTGAAAACATGACAGCTGAGTGACACGGCAACAACCGTGCTGGTGCTCAGGCCTGTGGGTAATTGCATGATACTCTGCAGTCATCCAACACAGTCAAAGCAAAATAAATTGAATAGGAGTTTCCCTTTGTAGCAAGATCTGCCGGCCCATGTCTCAAATGACACACAAATTTTCCCAGGAAGGTCGTGGGTGGGGATGGCAAATAGCAACTCTTACAAGGCCAGGTTTCTGACTGAGGGATGCACCTTCCTAGCTGGCTCCTCCGAGAAGACATTTTGTGACCATCGCATTTCTCTGCCTAGGCTATTAATGCTTGCCAACTCTTTTTTCCTTTTTTTTTTTTTTTCTTCTGAGGAGCATTAGTAATAAGCCCTATGAAACTCAGGTGTTCTCTTTTCAGAAATGTCATTTTTGTGGGTATACAGACAGGATTGCATTTGCCTCTGTGTAAACGTGATTTCTAGGTAAGTTTTGTTTAAAAACTCCTGCTTGCTTGGAGGAATGACTTCTGTCTCACAGTGTCTTAAAGAATAATATTGTCACTATTTTCCTTGAGCTGCTCAGCCCTAATCTAAACCACAAAGGTATCTGCTACAAAAAAAAAAAGCACTGGCTACAGATACTGCAGCACACAGAGTTAATGAGTTTGCTCCCATACATGCATGCAGAGCACTCTTGCTTAAGACAGACTTTTCAGAGCCGTGCTACCGCCCGAGATCTGGGAGCAGGCTAAAATGTTTACAAGAAGCTTTTGCACGAGTGGGCAAAAAAACTCTAGGAAACACTACACGCTATCATAACATTAGCTTATGGCTTCAAAGGAAACAGAGGACACTCAGACCTCTACCAGAGCCACTTATCAAGTCAAAGATCAAATCTGGTGTCTTGTGTATGTGCTTTGAAGAACAAATAAGAAAATATTTCAGAAGACTAGCTTGTTCACAGAAAAAACTCTCATATGCATTTTCCTGACTCAATCTGTGAGTCTACAACAACTGGTCAAGCAATTTCAACAGATCAATGCAGCAAGGAAATGGGAAAAGAAAATAATTAAGGCAACATCTTGGAAACAGTCTTTCCTTTTCTCATGGTAAAATAAGAATTTTCTTATTGTATGAAGGAAACTCATACAAATTTACTTCTGAATACAATCTCCTACTCCCCACAAAAAGTAAAAGACTTTGGGATTAAAATTGATTTGCTAGTTATTTGTAGTGGTGTTCCCTATTCTTTCTCTCTCAAAAAAGAAAAACCCACCACCAAAAAAACTCCCCAGAAATTTCATTCCTATTTGACCTGAATTATTTTTCTTGCCTGAGTCACCACCTGTGTGAAACAAACTGATGAAAACAACCCAACCACCCTCAAATGCTTATTTACAGTCATATATTTCATAGGCCAAAAGGGTAAATACCTTTTCTGCTTCAGTCTAGGAAAAATAAGTTTCCTTAGAAGTGAGCACACAGACGAGCCCTGATCCAGCACACTCAAGAGTCTCCTGGCTGAGGTGGTTATACACCTCTTGCCCTGCCAGGTGTTTTCACTTATTAGGGTTGAGTATGCTTTTGCAGATGAACCTGATTAAGGGGTGGTGCAGACCCAGAGCATCTGGGTCTGGGGGCAGTTTCTGTGCCCTCTGCCTCCTGTTCCCTTGTAGTTGTTGTCACGCTGGTGAACAGGGTGATATGAGATTTAATGCGTTCCTGTGTTTGATACCAGGTTATGAACATCGCTATTTCAGAGCAAGGCAAGCACTACTATGCTTTATGCTCCTTTTGAGTCTAACCTGCCATCCTTCTCTTACTCATAGATATAGAAGGTCTCCTGAAAATGAGACAGAAGCTCATAAAAATAGATCAGTTGAAGATCTGCTTTAGCACTCTTACTGTAATATGAAATTATACTCACGCCTCGGTTTGTGATTTCAAAAGCAATGTAATTGCTTTTCCTTGGAAAATACAAAACCCTGAGACACCTGGGTCTCTTAAAAAATTCATGTCTTTTTCATGTACTTATTTTTTTTGTTTTCCCATAATTAGTAATTATTTTAACATGTGGTTCTGTTCAGTCTGACACTCCTGTAAGTTAATGAGCCTGTGTTGAAAACACCAAAATAAAAGCAACAAAAAAGAAAAATGAAGACATATCGTATTACTTCCCCACCTATAGTGCTGTGTGCCAATGAATCCATTGATATTTTGCTTGTTTCTGTTTAATATGCAACTTCTACATTTTAGATAACAAAAAAAAATTGGTAATTTGTTTTGTTTGGGGTTTTTTTTATATATGCTTCTGATTTTATTTTTTTTAACCTGGGGAGTGTGACTTACATTTTTGAACATATAAGGAGTGGAAAATGCCTCAGCATTAAAAACCCAATGGGAACAATTTTAAAGCTGATAATTTCCATAAAATGTTTAATACTTTTCAAATCTAAATGAACTGCTGGTGAGAGAGCTATTTTTTTGTGTTATGTGATAGCAGAATCCTGAAATCCTTGTTCAACCATGACTCTCACTGAAATTTAGGAAAAATTTGTCTGAGTCAAGACAGCAGGACAGGAGTCAGACCCAGGGATTTTTTCTGCAAGGCCCTTGGGCCAAATTCATTCTTGATTTAAATCAGGCCAGCAGAACTGAAGTCAATAAAATGCCACTGATTTATATCAGCTCTTATTTATTGCTATAAGACCCATGCTTACTTCTATGCCCCATCGTAATCATTCTCCACCATTCATTAGCTGCATATATAAAAGCTGTCACAAAGCACTAGCTGACTGCTCTTTGGAAAACTCCAAATGTCAGCTTTCCCTCATTTGCAAAACAAAATCTTGATCTTACCAATGCTGGTGGAAATAAGGATTCCTACAACTCAGCCCCATGCTGCTCCATTGGGATAATAAGATAAAATCAAGATTGGGGCACAGAGAAGATTTCAGCTACTGTGAGTGTTACTGTTTGTGTTGCTTTGAGGTGTGACATCAGAGAATCTTAAGGTTCTTTCTGGGTTATCTTACTCTGGCAACATCACTCACCTCCTAGCATAACCTCCTAGTGCCATTTCTAAGCAGATTCCCTGTCATTTCCTACTGAGTTGCTTTAACCTTTTTCCTTTTGTTGTTGTTGTTCCACAGAGATACTCCAAACTCATTTGCATCAAAATGCCCTATCCATTATTGATGCAAAGTGACAAATCACTATCCTGTCCGAAGGCAGAATGGGGGGATGCCTGGGCTGGGTCCAAATGAGCCGTTTGCTGCAGACCAATGGGGCAGCTGTGAAGTGGATCACCTGGCTGCTCTTTGGTTCAGTTCTCAGAGCCAACTGGTGCCCTCAGAACAAATTCCTTTTGGAAGAAACCCAGGTGGTAGCTCCATGCCACAAGCCATGCGGTCCAAAGGCCCCACTGCCTCCCCATGGCTTTCTCAGTACACACTTGACACTTCTACAAAGCTTCAGACCACAAGTCCTAGCGGCATTAGTCCCCAACGACTAGATTATATCTCATCTGGAGAAAATCCCCCCACACATACATGACATAGGTATATAACAATTCCACGCTGTTTTGGTCAACTGACCCACTCAAACTCAATTACTGCTAATGTAACCACTCTCCTGTGAACTTTTAGTTTCCTCCTCCAGAACCTCTAGTGAAACTCAGACTTAATTCATAATGCCCCTGGTAATGTCATAGCACAACAGCAACAAAATCACTCTTGATCTATAAGCCCAGTGTGGAATTTTCAACCCAACTAGGCTGCTGTCTTTTCCCATTATCTTAGTGGTTTGTAACAGTACAAAGATAATCTTGATACATTGATAATTTATCCTTTACTCTGACTTCTGCTAATTTTGAAGGAACAAGAAATTGTAAAATTGTGATATGATTATAGCTTTGCTCCCCTTTTTTGTTTTCTTTATTTTCCTTTAAGAGGTACTACTGATGCTTCATTCAAAATGGGAAGATCTTGTCTTGTATCCCACTGCTGCGCAAAGGATCACTCTCAGCTATGCACCATATGCTGTGCCATTTAATTTCTTAGGCATTTACTGCTTTAAATAAACAGATCACAATCTGAGAAGTAAATCTAGAACATTTTCAACCTGAAAATTGTCTTACCTATCTGAGTCATCTTTCATGTGGGCTGAAGCACAAAAAAACTGGTCTAAGTTCATGATCATCATCTGAAAATTGCTTTTCGTTCCATGCTAGCCTGCTTTCACATGATTGCATTGAGACATGGACAGATCGTTTGTAAATAAATGAGTACATTTGACTGTGAGATAGATGACTATTCTGTTCACTAAGTGCTGTAAATTGTGGAATGGCAATGGAAGCCTGACCTTAGAGAGGTTTTCCCCATTTTTGTCCAACTAGTTGTAGTTGAATCAAAACTACAATCCTGCATCTCAGTATGTGGGGCTTGACTCTGATGAATTAAATCAGCATAAGGATGACATATCTAGCAGTTTGTCCAGCAGCAATCACTCACCAGAATTTTGGACCTGATTGAAATTCCATTGAGGTTAACGTGATTTTATTTGACTTCATCATTGATTTCAACTCGACTTGAATCAAGGTATTCACTACTGCCTTGAGATATTATTGAGCCAAACTGCTGTGTATAAATACTTTAAAAGTTAAGAAACTTATAAGAATGCCATCTGAGCGCAGTAGAGCTGGGCTGCTCTTTGTTCTTATACAGATATGTAGCTAATATTTTTAAAAAACTTGACCAATCTGCTTGACCTATTAATGCCTTGAGGCAAGAAATATGGTGTTTTAAAATGGGTTGATTTAAACTTGTTGATTTCTTTGAATGTCCATATCTGTGCTGCACTAGGGTAAATATACATACATGCAGCTGTGCTCTCCACCATATATATTAGATTATCTTTTTTTTTAATTATTATTCTGTATCTCTTGTAAATGCCAAAACTTTACAGCTGTTACAGTCAACTTAGATGCAGAGAAATTTTGTAGTTCAGTAATGTTTGCCTGAAATGGAAAGACATGTATTCTTAATTTAAAGATCAAATCCCTGAACTCCCTGTCCCAGTGACTTTGTATGACACTGCTTCTATTAATGTTTTTTCTCAATCAATTATCTAGATAAAGAAAGTAAGTTTGAAATGTGGAAGCTTAAATGAGGCCACTCATCCAGCTGTCTAAATAGGCTTTATATTTTCAATGATAGTAAATCCATATTTACCAACCTGTACACCTATTTTCTAAGACACTTCACATGCATAGTTCTCACTAAAGCAAACAGAACATGTTGCTGCACATCACTTCAGAGACAGTGTCAAATGAATTTCTCCGTACAAGTTCCTATACTAATCTAGTAATCATTCCTCAAGGCTTTCTAGCTCTGCTGCCATATGGTTATCTGCAGGGAAGAACACTAGAGTTTAATTTGGTAGTCAGTATTTGATTTGTTCACAGGAGAATCCTTCACTGAAACAGATAAACATATATATTCAATGGTCATGGTGGTACTGTTATATTTCCCGTACTGCACAGAGCTGACATCTCTGCCAAGGCACTCACCATGACAGGACTTCCTTCATTAAAAAAGCCAGTTTAGCTATAACTCATTCCTTTACAGTTTGTGTTGCATTTTTATTCTTCTCAAATGACTTCTGTGTCATCACCTCCTCTAATCACCTGTTAGATCCCTCTTGATTTCCTTGAAATCCGTCTTAGAATTCATAAAGCAAATCAATGTGTATGGCTGGGAAATGACCCTACTACTCCCATCCTTGCAAGGCATGGCAGAAATTATGCTCGTCGTTCTAAACAGCCTGTGTAATCTTGAATACTTAACATAGAAAGTCTTGAAAAGGCACGCAGGCAACGACTTGCACTTGAACAGAAGGAATTAAAAGGAACAATGCTATTGCAGAAGGGAGTCAGTCCACAGAAGAGGAGACAGATGTATCAAAGGAAGGGACCAATACATCAATGTATTTATGAGCATTTGTCTGGGATGAGGAACATCAGCTGTGAAAAAAGGGACTGCTCCTGAAAAGCCACAACAGGTGGGCTGCCTACACAGATCAAATTCGCTGCAAACAGGGGGGGAAAAGTCACTGGATGTCACCACTTCTCTGCAGAAATCCAGCTGAGGGAGTACAGTGTTCCATCTGGCAGAAGAGTAGCCAGGCCTACATGGGAGGAATTTTGACTTGGGAGAGGCTGAGACATACATCTAAATATGAAAAGCCTTTCATGGGAAGGATGAAATTTAATTTCTCGCTTCTCTTTCCCATTTATTTTTTCCTTCTTTTTCTCATGGGGATGATTTTCTTCATCATTACTGGCTAGTCTGAAAGCAGTGAAATATCTAGAGCCTTCCAATTTCATCCCTAAGGGTCAATGCCATCTCAAAAGGCATTTTATTATTATGATACATAACTTTATTTTGTTGTACGTTTAGCTCTAATTGTGACATGCATCTTATTTATTTTTTTAATTCTCTCTTGTTAAATTTTCTTGCACGTGCTTGAGGTGACCTAAATGCTTCCCATTTGCAATTTCTTTATTTCTACTCTGCAGCAGAATAAGAATTGAAGAACATCACATCCTCTCTAAGATGTCCTGTTCATTTTTTTTCTTTGATATATTCTGAGTGTGCCCTTTCTTTTGTCATATGCAGTGCTTTCTTGCAGCAACTTTTAACAATTGTGATTGATTTCTTGACTTTTCTTTTAACCACGGTCTAAACCTTCTTTAGTTTTCCAGCTGCCACCATCCTTCAGTTTCCATATCTTGATATTTTCTCTAGAAGTTTACAAAATGATTCTCAAGAGTCCACATTTTGAAAATTCCTCTCAATGTATCTTTATATACTGTGCTTTATCTATATGTAATAATAAAGTATTGAGACGACAAATGAAAACTTACCTTTCATATCACTAGAGACAAATGTAATTACTATAAACACAGGAAGCACATGCTTGGTTTCACCTAAAATAATACTGGTAAATATCTCATGCCTTCATTCAGATGATTGAATTTTTTTCTTAAGGAAAACCTAGGGAACGTGGAGGAGCAAAACTTTGTGGTGTCACCGAGAGCATGTTACAATTATATATTACCTTCTTGTAGTCACAATACTATTATCAGTACGCTGTTGAGAATTTAAGGCAGTTACCTAGGCATCCACATTTACAGAATTTCTAAACACCTTTGGCTATAAGCAGGTGGGACTGGTAGACATGCCATTCGTCTAGAGGGAGACATGAAAAACACTATCTCAGCAAGGCCCATTACCTCTGATTTTATTCAGAAATTAAAGTCCTGCAAGATTTAACATCTTCCCTCTGCATTATAGTCTTCTGTGTGAGTACGCCAATTTATTGTAGAAGTCCAATATCAGAGGAAACCAGAAATGACAAGCATTGCCCAAGACAAATATGTGCCCAGTAAGTATTGTGTTTCAGTGGTGAACACAAAGGAGAGGCACAAGTGAGTTGTTCATCATTCTTCTACTTCAGGCAGGGCGAAGCAGCCAGTGTATCCAGTTATTGCAGCATTAAGGATGTTAGTCTTAGAAACAACAGATATCACATGAAAATTAGGAAGCAGTCGAGAAGCTGGTGGCAAAGGAGAGTCACACAACTTTCTCATTTGCAGTTGATGTGCCTGATAGGAACAATCTCAGGGCAATTGCTGCAGATGGGTGAAGTGGGAGTTGCCCCACAGCCAAAGGAATGTTTATGTTATTCGTTTTTTTACAAAAAGAAAAAGAGAATGTCATAAAAATAAAATCTTATTAAAACAGGAAGGCTTATCTCATGATGAAATCTTAATCCTCTTCTGAATCATTTTGCTGCAGTTTATTTGCATTTTGTGATATTTCACACAAAACAGGATATTGATTTATTGTAATGCACAATTTAAAAAGGGCAAGAGGAGGAGATGGGGACAAAGAGAAGAAATCAATTATGTAAGATAACCCAACCATGTTTTGCGGATGTATAATACTAAGAACAATGCCCAGGTACTGGTGATCCTTCATACATTGGATTATAAAACTCCGGAGTTCAATGAAGGTTTTGGACAAGAATAACGGTGCTAGTCATTGTCAGTTGTGAGAATGGACTAAGGGAGCAGAATCTCTTCAGTGAAAAACATCAGCTCCAGAAAAGATAGTGAAATGTGGTATTAATTGACAGAGGAAATACAGCTGGTACTGTGCCTGGGCTCAGTTTGATTGAAACCTATAGAGGTGGGTGCATTTAACCAGGTGAGAACTCTTATGTATGAGGTTATGGCTTCAAAATACAGAGTGAAAGAGTTAACTGCAATTGGCAGGGGTATGAGATGCGTGTACTAATGGATCAATGTGCATTCTTGTCTCTCTCCAATACCATATAAATCTCAATAGCAGTTGGACAAATCATCAGACGACCTGAAAAATCAGTTTCTCGTTCTCCTAGGATCTCCAGGACTTTAATTCTTCTTCTTGCCTTTATTGTTATTTAATATAGCCTATTTGAAAATTAATTGTCAGCAAAATTCAATCTTTTTGGAAGTTTGAGTTTCATTTCAAAGCAAAAATGCTCATTTAAAACAAACATTTGCACATTCACTTTTCAGCACAGTTGAATCAAAACATGTAAACCCAACACCCAGAAACTGAGCTGAAGCTTTCGCTGTGTGTAGACGTAGAAAGAAGTTCCTCACTGAAGGTACTATTATTTAATTAAGACAAAGAGCAGGGTAAGAGAGTATGATTTCTCGCAGAATAATAAAGACAGGTAAACCTGGAGAATTAGGCACATTGTAAATCACTACATAGGGAATGTCTCAAAAAGCTAGGAATTCTCCAGTGCTAGCTTAGTGGTTTCATTTGAGGAATATATTTCCTCTTTGGCCCCGAATTTTCAGTCTTTGACTCTGGAATGCCCCTGAAGTCAGGTGACAGACAGCCACACCTCAGAAGAGATTCAGTTCAAATTTTGCTTAAGTTCTAAGTACAGATTGGAGCCTTTCCCTGTTTTATTTAAATGATTTCATAGGCTACAATATGTTTGACAGGTAATCGTCTAGCAAGCCAGGTGAGGTAAAGGATGAGTGACATCAGTATTGTCCTGACCCTGGTCAGAAATGCTACAAGCAGTTTCCATATGTATCATGGGTCTGCTGTTACATTGCTCTGCTGCAACGTAGATGAAAAGGAGCCTGTGTAGAAAAATTCTTCTAGAAGAGGAAAGGACAAAGAGAGCAACTCTCTCTGTATTCACATGTAACCCCACATAGCTCGTGGAGACCACTGAGATCAGAGTTGCAACTGCTTAAAGTCATGATGCCAATTACAATAAAGTGGAGAAACAAGTTATTACAAAGAGAAAGTTTCCATTATCATCATTATTATAGTTCTTAAGCTCACCTCCAAACTTAACAGAAATTGTATTTCATTTCTAGGAATGTCCATTTGAAGGCTTCTACATTTGAATAATAATGCCAACTCCCCAATCCATCAAATCATTTAAGCCAGTTCTCCTCATCGTTAAACTGGAGGGATCTAGGACCAAACCACTTACAGAAACCCAACAGGTTATACTCATGCCTATTTTAAAACTGAGAAAAACATAATTCAGAAAGATTAAATAATTTCCTCAGGGAAACAAAACAAAACAGGTACTGAGCGATGAAGAAACCCGTTTTGCCTCGTCTCCAAAAACGAAGATGAAGCTTTTAGCTTTAGTCATATAAACTGACTTAGAACACAGAGGTTTGGCCAAAACCAACTTTGTACATACAGGTCATGCAGTCAGTAGGAATACATCAGGAACAGTAGACATAAAGGCTGCCAACTACTAGATGTGATTTACACTCTTCTGTCAGGAAAAAGGCCTAGAAAAATGGGGGGTTGTGTGTCAATATATACAACTTTCTGAGAGAATATGGAAGGGTAATATTCATGTCATACGTCTCTTTGTCTATAACATTTTCCTATACAGGGTACTATTTCTATTTATAAAAGTTATGACATCAAATAAGACAATAAAAAGCAGGCTGTGTAATGAAGAATCAGACACCCAAGTGTCGATCCCAAACATAATACAGGTATGAAAACAGCACTTAATCTGGACAATTTGCCAACACTTAAACATGTGTAGTCATAAAACTGTATTGCCATCTTTCCTTGAATGACAAAAAGAAATGCCTGAAGAAGCTGATTAGGTTGTTAATAGTTCATTTATAGAAAAAAAAATGAAAGGAAAGAGTTGACAAATCAGTTTTAGACTGCTCTGTCCTTGATAACTACATGGGCCAAACTCACTGGCAGACTAGGGGAAAAGAAAGTCTATGAAACATTCCTCTCCCGTAAAGGTTGGAGAAATAAAACTGTATCTCTCTATTGAAGCTTATAGTTAGGTTTCCTAACTATGTAAAAGCTATTATTTACCACCTTCCTTTATATTACAAAATTAAAAGTTTATTTAGACAGATTTTTTTAGAATGTTTTGGCTTTGAACACACACTCTCTGAAGGAAAAAATTCTTAAAAATTCTTGAGAGTCCCTTCCACAAGTTCTCTCTTATTTTCCAGAAGAAGCAGTTACATGGGTCCTTCTGTCTCCTTTCTGCTACCCAGTATCTCTGATCTCCGTAAGCAGAGGCAGGAAAGAAGAAAAATGAGACCACTGCACCTTTCTCCACCCCCTGCTACTCCAGTCCCGAGAAGAGGAAGATGTTCTCTGCTGATACAACTGCTCATACAACAGCCTGTTCCTTCCTCCCCTCAGAGGGTAAAAAGATATGAGACCTTTCTGGAGAGGAAAAAGAAAACTAATTCTGCTGGGGGAAAGCTGCAAAAATATAAGCCCTAAACATGAATTCTTAGGAAAAGGATAGAATCCAAATTTGCGTCTTTAATTGTAGGTACCATTGGACAAATCTGGATTTAAAGTGATCAGGGGACATGAAGGGGCTCCAGGTGACTGTCAACAGAGCTATTAATAAATGATGGGTTTCTCAGATACGGTACACAGAAACAAGAAGCTGCCTGCTGCTCATCTGCACACTGCTGAGAGCAAAGCATATTTGCACAGACCATTTTTGGCACTTAGGAAGGGGAAAATCTAGGGGTTGTGCTGAAAAATGAAATGCTTTCTTTCCAGATGAGCTGCTGATATCTCTGTGTTCCTAACAGTAAGAAAAAGAGGTTTTCAGTATTGACAATATTTCTTACGTTCTGCATGAGGAGCAAGTGGACACATTCCTTTCCCTCCCTTTATCCTTTGCTACCTTGTTTCTTTCAATTTAAAAGCAGGGAAAATTAATGTTTCCTCAGTCGAAGCAATACTTACACCTAATACCTTCCCTGATTCGGTTCACATTTGCAAACTGCCTATTCAGTTTTATCTCCATGCTTTCATAATTTGTCGTTTTGTTTAATCTGCAGTACACAGGAGACTGGTAGGATTACAGGAAGAAAATGAGCCGCGTAATGCAACCTGAGGAGGGTGTGGCAAAAGGGGATTTACAGGCAAATTGATCCAAAGGGATTATTTTTAAGTCATCTTTTCTAAAACTTTATTTTAATGGAATTAATCAGATGTCTGATACATATTTGATTTCACCAACCTTTTAGAGACCCTTGCTTGCCTATGATACCTCTGTGTTGCAAAGGATACTGCAGCTATGGTGTTTGTTTTATTTCAGGGTGAAGCCCATAGGACAGTAGGGTATTTTAAAGCTGTGCAAAAGATTTCAAGAAATCAGAAAATACTGACATTATGGCTTTATAAATATCCTCTTTTATTTTTTTATTCATCATTGCAGCCTACAGTTATAATACCTAAGTAAATGCAACACTTCCTCTTATATATGAGCTTGACATATTTTGTGAGATTTTATGTGTTTTGTTTAAATCTACAGTAATCTCATTGCCGCAATGGATCAGTGTATTTTAGTTGACTTAGATTTATTGGATGAGATCTTGACTCCGGTGAAGCCAGTGGCAAAACTACAATCTCTCGGCTTTCAAAGTACTACTATAATAATCTCACCACTGATCTTACTCAGGCATTTTCTTCTCAGCTTTCCTCAAGCTTTGTATACCGCTACGAGATGGAACTCTCTGTCCCACTGGATAACCCCCCCGAATGCAGTTTGCTGAGGTACACAAGGTACACAAGGCAATGCGCCTGCCAATGCAGCCAGGCGAGGCCCCGACGTTGACGTTGCCTTCATTAACTTTAGCCTTTCTTTAGATTCAAATGTTTACTTCTGCAACATGAAAATTTTCCTAAAGTTGCCATTGACTTACATTTAAACCAAGGAAAACTGCTTTAAGAAGATACGAAGATGCTACCTAATTCCACCATTACCGAACACAGCTAACACATCCATGCCAATCAAACAGAGCTCAGCCCCGGCGCCTGTTTTGTGCAGAGGTTGAGTCCAGGTAAGTGTTTCACGAAGTCCTTAGTGTTTAAGCCTGTTCAGTCTCCCTGGGCTGGGGCTACCCAACAGAAACACAAATTGACTGAAGTTACATCTGCGTTAAGAGCTGAGCATTCACTTGAAGCCTTGGTGGATTTGGCCCCAGGGTTTACAACCAGGTAGGGTCTCGCACCCATTTCACACAAAGAAAAGAATCCAGGCACTCAGAGCAGTATTTTTGTTTCTCTTTTTTACTCTTCTTTGAATATATTTTATACTGTTTAGCTAAACAATATAAGACTCGTGGGGATAGAAGTGTTTCACAGAAGATGTTAAGATCATCATGCAAAAGCAGAGTCAAAATAAGTCTATTTATTTAAATTTTAAAGTGTTCCACTTTTTTACACAAGACTCAGCTCAAGAGGCTAAACAAGTGGCTCATACTAGAACAATGGCCTTAATTTACTTCACAAATGAGACACAGGAGCCCCGGAGACAGAGAAAAAACACAAGATAGGCTGAGGGGAGGTTTCAGTGTAATTAGTTCTGCTTAATGTACTTTCAAATTTAGTGTGGGGTTCAGCTCTTCCAGTTCACCTTAAAAAGGTAATGGGGCCCTTTTTAAGTTGCCAGAAAAGATTTGGATCAGGTACTGAGGGGCCTCCAGTGCAAATGTACTTGTGTCATCAGAAAAGCCATTTCCTTTTACGTGTGAGCCTAATGAAAGTACACTTAATTTGTAATTTTGTATAATTATAGATCTTGATGAGACAGATGAATGTGAATTCAGTATCAGCTAGTGAGTTCATCATTCCTTGTATCATCCATTTCTCAATTATCTCTAATGGCTGTCTTCTAGAGATTTATATCTTGTCATTTTCCTGCTAACCCACGTAACAAATCCTAGCAGAACTGTACCAGTGATTTGTCCTAAGGACACCAATTTCAGTGTCCCGCACCAAGTTTCTGAAGGTTAGGCTTCTAAAATACTTCCAGATTATTTTCAGATATTTCCAGTAAAGATACGGTTTCCTTCCAGCTCGTGACATTCCCATTGTTCGCTTTCCACTTCCAGGACAGCCAGGTACTCCAGCACTGATGTCTTCTCAGGTTTCCATCCCTTTTCTTTTCTTGAAACCTGGTTCAGGTACACGTTAGACCTTAATCATATAGCCAGTTATTTCTACATACACTGCCTTTTTACACATTGGTACAATTTCCTAGATGTCCTGTGGGGTTTTCCAGTTCTCTGCTTTCTTTTTTTTGCTTTCCTCTTATGTCCTCACACATAGTTCAATGTCAAAGTGACCTCCACCCTGGGCTCTGGGCTGTATATCACAGGGGCCTTCTGGGTCTCTCATTGCTCCTCTCACTCATTGTAATCTTTTCCTCACAGCCATGTTTTTTTCATTTTGTTTTAAAACTGCTTAACTTACTCCCAGGAGCAATGCTTAAAAGAGAACTATAGTGCCTAAAAGGAAAAGAAAATATGAGACACCCTGGAGAGGGCCTGCATGGTTTTCAGAATTTGTTGGTGGTTCTTCAGGGAGCTACATGTGTCTGAAAAAAATAGGTTATAGACAAAGACCAGTGGTTCCTCTTCCACGAATCTCTCATTAGGAAAGAGGCCATCTGAATCATTCAGCTACAAAGAAAAGTAAAAAAATCCCATGTTTCTAGTCTCCCTTTTACCCTTTTCATGGTCATCTCCAGGTATTTAGGGAAAGGACTAATTTCCATTTTGAAGTATGGAAAAAAAAAGTTCACGTATCATGGTGGGTTTTCTGTGCTCACTCATCTCACTGACTTTATTTTGAAAGCTTTCAGGGCTAACTGAGAACATTGAAAATTTTTTTTCATACTAAGGTGATGGAGGCAGCAGCCTTAGTAGAAACAAATCCTTTTCCATCGAAGAAGTATTCATAATGCAGCTCTGTTTATCACCCTCCAGAACAAGAAATACGGCAGCTGCTCTGTCTGCCACTTTGAAATGTTCAGAACCATTTATGCTTTGTCATTACAACACCTACCATTATTTCCTTGACCAGAAAAGTATTTCAGTGCTCTCATGATAAATGTTTTGGTTTTGAGTATTGTTAATTTTGCAGTGTATGACATAACTGAGTTCCCTTAAACATCCATAAATTGTCAGGCACTCCGGGTACCTATCAGCATCCTATCTGATTATGGCAATGCTTGTAGGTAAGATTTCACCACCACCACCAAATTTAATAAACATAGTTTTATGGAAGGTATGACTAAGCAATTTTTAGAGACATGCAGATTTGAATAGGTTGTAAAGACATTAAATAAATGTAAGGCAGATTCCATCTTATAGTGCAAGAAAAGATACCAGTGACTTTCCCTCACCCGCTGGCCAATCCTTCTAGTATTGTAAATGTTAAAGTAATTTTGTTCAGTTTTATGAGCAATGAGCTGGTTGCTCAAAACTACAAAAGGCTGGGCAAGGATAAGGAGGGGACATTGCCTTTTCCAGAACAGAACTACTTGATAGGACTGGCCTTACACTGTCTTTCTCAGAAAAACTATGATTGATGTAATAACAACCCTAGACCAAAAGCCACAGTATCACTCTACACTTCCAGCAGCTGATAGGAAATAGGGTGTCATATTCTACTTAGGAATGGGGCAGAAATGATAGTTTTCAGGCTCATAGGATAATAAGATTCCCCAAGGGCTCTCATAATTTAGTTTTATTGCTAAATGTGTTGCGTGTTTGGATGGTATTTAGAGGAAGCTTTTATGTGAAGAAGCTGTGAGCCCTTCAGTGCCTGACTACCGCATACTGACCCGGGTGAGATCTTGCCCTTGCCAATGAATATGAACTGGCAAGTGGGTAAAGGCCTGTCATCATGCTCTCTCACCTGTCACTGCAGCTTCGTTTAGAGGATTTCTAGCCTCAGATGTCTTAGTTTAATAAAGCTTGTAGTACCACAAACACAGAAATGAAGCATAATTTGGAGAGATAAACGTGACGAGGGAAAGAGTATTGCTTGAGAAGAAATATGTATGCTTACATAAATGAAGAATTACCAGAAAAAAAAAATTTACAGGGAAAGAGTGTGAATTTTTTCGAAGTTTCCATTACAAGGTAGAATAGGGATTTCAATGTAGTTTTTGTAAGCATGTATTTACTGCAGTGTTTCTTATCTTGGTAGCAATTCTTGGATAAACCTGGCTGAAAATTGACCCTGGAACCATTTGCAAAGAGAAAAACTTGGGGTCCAGTCTTTGGATACTACAGTGTCACAATTCTACTTTGGATAACCGAGTCCAGCTCCCTCCCTCGAGCACAGTATCTGCTCCTCTCTGTTACAATCCTGATGACTAAATAGAAGCAGAGATGGAAAAAATTCTCAAATTGTGGAAAGAGGTGGTGTAATTCTTGGGGGTTGCGCAAGAAATAACAGCAGTACACAAAACTAGATTTGGGAGCTGGATAAACACCCAGCTTCTAAGTGATGTCTCACTCCTGCAGTAAAAGTGCTACATATTTGAAGAAACATGGAATAAGAAGTGATTTTTCTTAAACTGAGAGAAGTACTACTCAACGTATAAGAAGATCAGCAGAACAAAGAGATTCCACGAATCACAATTTCCTCTGTTTTCGTGTCTTCCTTTTTCCATTTAAAGAATGAAAACATCAAGCATGCAGATAGCTTACGCATGTAATGTTTCATAAGGTTTTAGAGAGAAGGCAATAGAGGAAAAATACAATAATCACATCTTGCCTGTCATAACATAACCACACCGTAACCTGGAAGATTTAGAAAGGGGAGCAAAAAAATGAAATATTTAGAAGACTGCAGTGCATGGATGTTGGATGTGTATGTACAAAAGAAATCCTTGGCTTAGAAGTGATGCTTCCCACTATTCTTTGCTAAAATGTGGTGCAGACAAAGGGATTTCTATGTAAGGCAGCAGCAGTAATCCCCTTTCCTCCCTGTCCCAGCTGCCACAAGGTTTTACAGCCATTTGCATAGTAGGAATTTATTCTGGATTTTCTGACCTCCCCACAGAGCTCATGATATGGATTTTGGTAATTTTATATAGCTTTGTTTTAGCCTTATATGCTGTGTTCCTGGCAGTATTGGCATGCAGCAGCAGCTTAGAATATAATAAGGTGTTAGTTTTTGCTTGTTTCCCATCCATACTGCAGTTGGTGTGGATAATTACTGTATTCCTTTCCGTCTCCCCCTTTCCTTTTTAAGTGCATTGTTCCAGCTTCTGGCAGTGGAGGAAACATTCAGGATGCCAGTGATGCCTCTATTTTGCTGTTGCACTGCTCCAACTCTGTTTCCGCAAGCTGCTTACTCCATCTCTCTGCTGCCCAGGAAAGATGGCCAGGAGCAGAGGGAGGGACGCAGGAACCACAGAAAATAGCTCTGGAGAGGAGGAACTTTGCGAGCTCATTTGGCCCCATTTTGTGGGCAAGTCTCTGCTTCCAGGGGCTCAGGCTTCACACCCTCCTGTAACTTCATACCTCAAACTTTACACCTTGCTCACGTAAAGTCTGGGAAGGTCATCTGAGCTGCCTTTAACTTCATTTCTTTAGTCAAGGATTTAGGGAGGAAGATAAAACCACCAACTGATGTTTGCATTTGCAGACTCAGTCAATAAATCCCATTGTGACATTATACTCCTCTTTGCCTTGAAACACAAACTATTCCTTATACCTTTGCCTACAAACACAAACACAACTACTCCTTATTCTTTTTTTCTTCCTTATTTCAGTGCTTGGGTTTTCCTCTTTCAGTATGTTAACAGAAAGGGAAAAAAAAGACCACTTGAAAACATAGTATAAAAAAAGATCAGATATGAAAGTTGTGTCTGGCATGAGATATGACATCATCACTATCCTGAGGTCAGCTTAAGTCCGCCTTTCTCTTGAAACAGTGGGCTCTGGAGAAAGCCCTCAAGCCCCATATTACTTTTAACATTTTCACCCCTCCCTTCCTTTCACACTGATCTGACAAACTCTTCTTCTAGTGCTGCACTCACTATTACTGAATGATTGATTGGCAGACTTCTCCCTTCTGAGGCAGTGCGGCTGTTGCTGAGCCTGTGCTCCTTCAACTAAAAAAGGACCAATGAATTTGGGGATGCTTTGCTTTCTCAAGAGCCTCTTTATTATCCTCCAGCTCTTCTGACCCTTCAGAAATACAAAGTCAAGTTTTCCCTCTGTGTTTTTGTGATTCGAAATGATTGTTTTGCTGCCTTTTGGCTGCACAAGGGATTGTAGTTCAAACGTAGGACCAACTCTGTTAAATGAAAGATAGTTGTTAATCTACATCCTTTGGCACTGGTGTACCAGGGCACAAAAGTTCACCAAGTCGTGAAGACTGGGATGGGAATGGGAATGAAGTTGGCCTGAAGATAGATCTTTTACACCTCAAATCCTCAATGAAGCCTGCAGTGGAACAAAAGGAAGGTCTGAGTTTATCCCAAGCTGAAAGAAAGGCTTCGTTTACAACAACTGGATCTGGATTGATCTTTGTTGTGGGCTTGGGCTAAAACCTGTTCTGCTTTCATCTCTTTTCTTATGCATTGCTATGGGTATAAACTGTGATGGCCCCAAAGACATGCGGTAGGAAGACCACCTATGGCACTGAGAAGATCTACTCCCTTACTTCTGGAAAAAATACTGAAATGGATGCTTGAGATCATCAAATCCAGATATTTGCTTTAAGTCCGTTTCCATGAAACGCCCTCACACGAATGACAGCTGCTGTATTTGTGCCAGAATGCTTAATAGATTTAGCAGTGAAGCACATATGACTAGGCAGCACCTGAGCTTTCCTGAATTCAATCTAATGCAGACTGTTCTTTATAAACTAGAATATTTAGCTTCTTTGAACCCCCTCCAGAAGAAAAGTATGCTAAAAGAACTTCTTTAGTGATGACAATAATGACTTAGCACCTTTCATTTCAGAAGCTAGCAGTCACTATTTAAAAACTCTTTAAGTAAATATATATCACACTCATATGTATTCAAATGTTACTAACACAGAGCTACCGTCACAGTGGTTGGTTCATCTGTTATTTACATTAATAACAATAACAAATATTATTCTTCAGCTTCAGCATAGCCCGCATTTAATTATTTAAAAAATTTTGGCAGATATTAACCCTTACACACCTCTGTAAGTCTGGAAGGTGTTATCATCCTCCCTGTGAAGAATATGAATGCCAAATACATTAAGTAATTTCTTCCAAAGTTTCTCATTGAGATATCTGATACTTTCTAGCTCACTGTCCTTTCTCTTAACCATTACATTTTATTGACTTTCAAGAAGCACCTAAAGACTGAAAGTAGAAAATAGAAACTAAGACTGTTTGTATGTGGCAGAATAAAAGGAAGATCTAAGTGAGATGGACTACAACCAAACTGGAGCTTGATAGTAAAAGAGGATTGGTTTTCCTCTTCTGTGCCATGACCATACTTTGATTTTCAAATGTCTTTATCAGATACAGCACTGAGAAACAACATAGTGTGTGTAGGCAGGCTAATTAGTTCATTAGCAAGGTTAATCATTGCATCTGTATGGTACCCTACCCTTCTGCTGTTATCTACTCAAGAAAACTGGCTAATTCAGTTAGATGCGGATTTTTTTTTTTTTAATTTTTATTTAGGATACAGCTTTCACCTTTTACCTTATACTTGAGAAGTTGTATTTTAGAGACCATTGTTGATGAAGGGAAAAGAACATACCATGATGATTTATACATTTACCACTGTTAATGGTCTTTTCTAGAATGAGGAAGGGAGATCAGAACTGAAATAAAACATCAAAAAATTAGTTTATGCTGCCATAGGTTTTGTAACTGAAAAAAACCACCAGTTTGCTTTCAATTTTTGCTTGAAACAATGTGGCTGGACATCTCCTTTTGAGCTAACTCCAGCTGCAGATTGTTATTCTTTGTTCACTTTCTGGTTGTATTTTTGGTTGCAAGTTGTCAAACTAGGCCTTTTCTGCTTCTTTCCTCACATTTAATGGAAATACACAAATCTTTTCTGTTTTATTCTCCGCTGGCTTTAGTTCTCTGCCATCTTTGCACAGGTACTTCACCCCCCCGACACCCCAAGCAGATCTATGACAGGCTGAATGATCTATGAGAGTCCGCTGCAATGACCCCATCAGTTATCAGACTCTCAATTTAATTTTTTTCTTCCTTTTTATCTTTTGTTTCTAAATCTTTTTCAAGAGAATGGGTGGATTCCCCCCTTGCCCATTTCATTGTTGAGCTCTGAAGTCCTAGGCTCCTTTACAGTCTGCTGAGAAAAAAGGACACAGGCCCAAGAAACATGAATAAGATGTTCAACGACACCAAAGATTTTGATTTAATATTTGCAAAAGACAAGAGCTAGAAGATTGAAAGAGAATAGGATATAACAAAAGTGCCATGACTTTGAAACTATTTTTCAATAAAATAAAACTATGGTTGAACTTCATGTTGGTATGCCAAGGTGTTGTGATAAATGGAGGACTCAATTCTGTTTCACCTGCAGGAAAGGGAAACAAATTCTTCGTGATGCTCTTTATTAAAATGCTGATTTTGACTTTTTGCCTGTGACAGGGCAATCTGTAAGAGAAAGTAATAAGGCAGTGGAGCTTTGAATTTTAATACCTGTCTTCCTCCTCTTCCTTCACTTCATGTTTTTCTCCCTTCCCTTGGCTAGCATAGGACTGGATGACTACGACTCAAGTACATACAAAATTAAAAGGCTCACCCATGGCTGCTTCCTTACTTACCGATGTAACTATATACATAAAAATCTCAATAGTCCCAAGAAGAGGTTATCTGAGAGCACCTGAGGTGTGGCTGTGTGACTCTTCTCCAGAAAACTGACTTAAGTTAGTGCTCTTAAGTCACTGTAGAGGAAATCCAATCTGAAATCGGTTTTAAATCAAACTCATATCACTTGGTGTAATTTCCTGATACCTATTTCTTCTTAGTGGCTCATGCTTTGTCTTACAGGTATAACATCTTGCAGAAGCGTTACCTAGCGGGTTTAGAACAAAATGAATTAAGAAATATCTCCCACACTGTGTATTCACCAGGTTATTTAAACTGAAGGAATTGATTTTCTCCTGTCAAGTGTTGCGCTAAAAGCAGACCTAGGAAGACAGCTGGTGTAAAAAGAACAAAGAAAGAAATAAACAAAAAACTAACCATGAAGGCTCTGGGCAGAAAAGACTTAATTGATATTAATAATACTCAATTTTAAGATCGCTGTATTGGGACTTCAGCACAGGAATGGAGTCTTGTGGCAGAAGTAAACAAAGAAAAAGCTTGTGAAAGAGGAGCACCCTGGGATCTTACAGTCTTGGCTTCCCAATAACTTGGTGTGCAACCTTGGATAAATCACCTGTCTGACTGCATCTCGGGAAATCAGCTGGAAAACATGTATAAAGGCTGACCTCTCTGACAAGCTGCTCTGAATAAACTGAAATGTGCTCTTGTGACATCCCTTACTGACATGCATTTCTTTAGATAGAAGATTGCCTAATGGGTACGTTGCAGGGGAGACGGAAGAATAACCAAACACGCCAGATGCAAAATGTACCTATATTCATTTACTGTGTATAAGGTTAGAGTTCCTACTCGGTCAAGGTTAACAGCAGTTCACAGGATAAGACAGTAAATGATTGGTAATGAGGTAGACTATTTTCCAACTTATTATCTTCAAATATTACCCAAAAAATCAGAGTTGAGTGGTTGGTAAAAGGTTCAAAATTAATTTGAATTTTATTCCAACCTGTTCCTCCATGCCAAACGTTACAGTCTGTATGTGGATCAAAACGTACCTCATATGGACCCAACTAGTGAATATAAATCCTCTGGCACATGAAGCCTTATCCACTGTTTTACCCAATTCAACACAATCCCAACCTGATGCACACACATCACTGACCTCGCAGTGATTCATCACCCTTATTATGAATGAAATATTAGTTTTTGAAAATAATTGGGAAGCTGGAAGAACAGGAACAGCCAAAGGTGATGCTACGGCTGACTAGCTGCTAAAACGTGTTTCAGAAAACTTGAAAGAAAAAAAATGTACCATTTATGTAGGTGAGTATATATATGAGTTAAAAAATCCACAATATACACCACGTTCCTGGTGACTCCTTAAACATTGGAGCTTTACTTTGTTAAGCTCTGCTTCTCGGAGCAAATGTATGTATGCAACTTGGCAGTTGCTAAGGTAACAATCATTGGGGGAAACAGCAGAGTAAAATAGTCTTATAAAGCCTACATAAAATTGACATTAAACGACAATGGCTTCCCTAGGCTTACAGTAACTCCCTCTATGTTAATGAATACACATATCTAACACAAACGTTTCAATTTCCCAGAACTTACCTAATTATGTTTCTGCTTTGAAGGTGAATGGCAGTGTCACTTGCATTTGTTCAAAAAAGAAAAATATGGCTTAATAATGGAAATGTACATTTGTCTAAACCCATCAACAGTTAGTGCTTTAACACATGAAATATTTACACCCACCTCGTGCCTGTCTCTTCCCCAAAGGGACATTCCCCAGCACAGCTTCGGGGGCTGCCAAGGGACATGTCACCTGCCGGTCCCACCCCTGAGCCTGATCATGCTCTGGGGCACAGGGTGCCCTAAGAGCCATGACAGTCATCTCTTCCTTCCCTGGCTCTTTTCATCATGCCCAACACATACCACTGTCATAACCAGCTTGGATCTTCTTATGCTGTCTTCTTTTGGTAATCCCGTGAGTCTGCCCAGCAGAGCAAGCCCCAGACAATTTGAGTGAATATTAGCCTCTATGACATTTGAGACAAAAAGCGCATGGATTCATACTGCACCCCACATTGACTTCCAAGCTTTAGCTTTACAAAATATATAGCCTGGTTTAACTCACGAAGATATTCTGAAGCTGCTTTAGTTAGTACTAGGCTATATAAGGATGTTCCTTTTATTTTAAGTAAAATTTTAACAAACCAGAATTGAAAATTGAAGAAAGTCATGCATGTGACTTTCTTGTTTAGGGGTTTGTCATTTTCCCTCTGGGACCCATTTGACTCTTCCTGTAGATCTTGTACAGCAAGTCCTACCAGCCTTGGAGGATGCTTCACTGATGTCAGGAAATCATTCATCCACCTAGGAAACTTTTTCTTTATATAAGGCATCTGCACCACTTTTTTTGGTACATGTGAGACATGCAGTGCTCTTACATGATGATGACTGAGAGCAGAGCATCTGTATTAAATCTGAGTAAAACAGCAAATGTTTAAAACAAAAAGAGAGAGAGGAAAAGGGAGTCTCCGGCAGGTTGCTAACACTTTCTAACAGGCAACAACTCATCACATTTAGGGTGACTGTTCAGCATTGGATTCTTAAAGGCTCAGTCATCGTTTTCTGATAGGAAAGCAGAAGATGAGGGTGGTCACAGCCACATAACAAACCCAAATCTGAGAGAAGCATAGATGTTGGCAGTGTACAAAACAAGAAAACAACAAAGCACTCCAAAACCGAACAAGACTTTCTGTCCACCCTTTAAAAGTAAACATGTACAAAGGTCTAGATTCCTCTAACAAGAGTCTCTTAAGCATTCAGGTTTGTGTCAATAATCAAGGAAGAGATAGGAATAAAAACCAGGGTGACTCCTCTAGCAAAGACCCACTACCCAGAGAAGGTGTCCAAGGTGCTGAGACAAGTTGACATGATGCCTCAAGATAGGCATGATAAATTCAAGTCACGATGTTCACCAAGTACTCTCAGCAGCCCTCACACTTTAGACTGAAATCTGGTCATAATTTTCACACCGGTGAAAGATCATTTGCATTCCTGTATGTTTCATTTCTAGGAAGAACAGAGGAAAAATGCAAGTCTTCAGGCTAAACACTTCCCAGATGTAAGATTGTACTTGCCCATAATAATAAGGATTACATTAGTTCAGATATATTTTGTAAATGTCTCTGAACCTGTTTGTCTACCTGCAGCGTAGCAAAAAAGAAAAAAAAAAATCCAAGGCAACTTTTAGCATAGAAAGCTGGTCATAGCTAAATAAAACCTCTCTGAATCCAGCTTGTACCCTGAATATACCAGAAGAATCAAGCTGTGTCTAGCGTTGTCCATCTTGATTCCCTGACTGCCTGTCTGTGACTCTTAAATAGCGATTTTCAAAATGTTAGCCCCACTGGCAGGCCCTGGCCAAGGTTCCCAGGGAGCGAAGCGAGCAGCTCCAGTCTGGTTTCAGCAAAACGTTTTGCCCTGTGGCATGTGTCCAACACACGGGAGGAAACCATGTTCGGGTGGGAAAGGGAGGACCCGCTCTGTCCGAGGAAGGAGACAGCAAAACTCCACTTCCTTATTGTTTCCTCCCTCTGGCAATCAGAGGAGCAGCACTGTGCTTTCTGGAGAGAGAAGCATTGACGGTCCCCGTTAGGAGGCACCCAGCAGGTTGCCAGAGGGAAGAGGTAGTTTGGAGATACGGCTGGGAAAAATCCCTCCTGCTCTTTTTGCTCCGAGTTCATGTTTTTTATCCTCATGGATTACAAAGGTTTGGCTTCTCCTTGTGTTGGTATGAATGCAAATGAGGCATCTGCATCATGAAAACATGAGGACTATCGGCACAGAAAAGGCTTTCTTCTTAAATTGGCATTTCCTCCGCTGAGAGTGTTTTCTGTCTTTACTAGTTAGCGTGCCCAGTGTCCTCTGCAAGGCTTTTACTGTTAAGGAGACAAAGTCCACTGTGCTGCATGAAACACTTGGTTTCACGCTTCCCAGTGGCTCTCTCTCCCTGGGAATTTACAGCTGCTCCTCATGACAGGCACCAGGCAAAAAAGTGCATGTGTGTGTATGCGCACGGGGCAAAATATTCCAGTCTGCAGTACCCTGATGAGTTTATAACCGCACAGTAAATCTCAGAGCAGGCAAAAGCTGCCATTCATTACTCCTATTTTGTCTATAATTTTCTTTATTACATTTTAATACCACTCCTGTCTATGAAAAGAAAAATTATGGGGACCATTCAAGTACTTTCTTACCATCAGCAGAAGGGGAAATCTAGGACACAAGCCAGCACTCCAGAAGGATTTTGCTGTATGAATTAACATGTGTGCAAAGGAAGAAAAACCACCTAGTTAAGAGTAAGTGATATTAAACAAAAGTCAGCCGACACCAAAATCTGCAAGAAGAAAAACCACCTAGTTAAGAGTAAGTGATATTAAACAAAAGTCAGCTGACAACAAAACCTGCAAGATAGGTCGATGCCACAAGACCAACTTAATAGCCCAAGAAAACTGATGGCAGCAGAGAGATGTTGCAGCAAGCCTGGAACGCAGAGCCCTCAGGATACTTTCCTGTTTCAGTCCAGGTTATGCCCAGGCATTTCACCTTCTTAATGATTTCTGAGTGCCCATAATCAGATCCAAGTATCTCATTATAACATCACCTGGAAAAGGCCAGTGTGCCCAAAACCACCTTCAGATGTGAATTTCTTTAAGCTAAATCAATGTGCTTCAGTGAAGCATGACCTAGAGGTCTCAGGTAGGTCTTTCAAAACTAGCCTTCCTCAGATAATTTTTTCAATCCTAGAGCAGCTATTTTGGAATAGCTCGAACATGGGCAATAAATAGTGGAAGGAAGATTCTTACAGTGTAGGGAAATAGACAGGGATCGGTGACCGGAAGATCACGGGCTGTGACGGAAAGATAGACTCCTCCCCATAGGAGTGGCAGGAACAGGAAGCACAAGAGCTATATAAGCGTGTGACGCAGCTAAATAAACGGACATTTTGTATCCATCATATTGATGTCTGTGCATCACTGTCCCCAGGGTAGGTAGAGCCCTGTGTCCCGGAGATATGCGGCCCAAGATAAGTTCTCCCACAGAAGCGTACAGCTACATTACAGCATGGGAGTGATTTTCATTGTAATCTAAAGATATGCCAAATTTATTTTTAGGACAAATGGGGGAGTGGCAAGAAGACAGACTCACACAGCACAACAGTAATTTAGTATAATTTACATAACTAACAAAACTTTTCCTAAGGTTTTACAGTGGCATCTTACAAGAGATATGTACTAGATGTATTTTAATTTACTTGAGACCTCTCTGTTGACTTAAATGGATTTTTTCTTCCGTGAAACAGGCAGAAATGGGTGTCCTTCTGAAGGAAAAGATACACTTGTCTCTTAGCCAGGAATAAGTAACATGAATGCTTGCACATCCAGAGTGTCAGGGGAAGGAAATGTCTACCTGTGCTGAAGGTTCACAGGGTTGCTGGGGATCCTTCCAGCAGAACCGGGTTTTACACCAACATTTGGCATCTTGTCCTTTGATGGTGAAAAACATGCCTGTTACGATACCTCTGGTAGGGGCATAAGGTAGAAAGAAATGGACCCTGTGCTAAATTGGACCTGAACCTCTGGCAAGCAAGTCTGCCGTCCCAAAATTACTGAATTCACTAATGGGATCCATCTCTGTGATGAAGGAGAAAAATATCCAACCATTTATCACAATTAGATTATTAAACATTTAAAAGTGACATTAAAGGGGGCGATGATACTGAGACTAATGCGCATACCAGAACTGTCAGCCCAAAAGAACATTAGCCGTCCAAATTGCTAAGCTTTGAATCTAGAGGTGCTAATCTCAGTGTGCTGGGCTGGGGGGCTGGTGAAATGTACAACGTTTGCCTGAGGCCTTGGTGCTGTAGTCTGACTGTTCAACACTACAGTAAAAACAAACAGAAAAAGCAAACCAATATTCAGGAGAGCTCTGCGCAAAAGCTCAGATCCTTGGCACAATCACTTTGTTGTCATATCATCTTTATTTTTAGCATATTTTGATAGAAGAGGCTTTTTCTTTTTGTTCTACCCTGATGACAGTCAATTAAATAAACATCTCCCTGGATCCCGATGCATAGTTTATGTGATGAACTGGTTCAAAGGAAAAACCTGTTCGAACTGCAGTGGGTAGATGGGTGTGGGGGGTGGAAGCCCTTACGTAAATAACCACATCATTTTATGAATCATCACTTAGTATTTTTCATCACCTCCTTGCCTCACTGATGTTCCTTCTCTAGAAGTCCGTTCTGTTTGCTTTGTTAAATTGACATATGAACAAATCAATCTGTCTGCTACTGAGGAGAAGAAAGAGAGGAGAAATTCCTTCTGGAGTGCATGGAGAAGATTTGTTCCTTCTTTCTGGCAATTCACTTAAACCCCGAAAGGCCACTCATTAGGTTTCCATGTTGGATTTTGGTACAAAAAGGCTACTAACTGGAAGCACTAAATGCCCTACGGTCACTTATGTGCCCTGACCTCAAAAGGGAAATCAAACATATTGTTAGAAATAAACACAAGAACACAAATTCATTGCACCTCCTACATATTCTGGAGAGTTCTGATGGGTAATTTAAAGGACAGCAGGAGGCTGAAGGAGACCTGGATCCTTTCTCACCCCTTCATGACCTCAACCCTAAAGCGGGGAGTGAATCCGATGGCCTGTGTAGCAGGAACAAGAAGGAGGATGTCCTTTCTGATTGTTTTCCCATCCGCTTATCTTCATGAAGGACCAGAACAGCCCCTGCCTGATTGACTACCGCTAACCCTGTGGCTATGACATTAAAAAAAGCAGGAAAGAAAATATTATTCCAAGTAAGACCCAGCTGCCATTGTGTCACTTTTATACTACCCCCCAGAGAAACACAGTTTTAACGTTTTATGTGGCTGGCCACAGAGAACACAGCGGGGATGTCCCGACTGGGACAGCAGTTAGTGAGGGTGGATTACCCTTTCCTGGGCGCCAGTGGCTTTCCTCCTGTGCATAACATTTTGATTCCTGTTCTACTATTATAAATAATTTTTAGCATATATTAATTATGAATGCCATGGGAGGTAGCAGAAGAAAATTTCTGTGACAAAAAATGGCAAAAATACAATAGATTTCAATGATAAGGTAAACGATTCTTTCAGAGAGTCACAGATTTTAAGCACAGGATAAGCCTCAGTCAGTTTGTTCTAGAAAGTTTAGGCCACCAAACTTCACACAGTGACTTCTGTAATGAGCCTAATAACTTAAAGATAAACTAAAGCATCTATTTTACAGCAAGTCCAATCTTACAGCTGAGAGAAAAATTTACTGCATCACTTGGAAAGTTCTGCAATTACAATTATCCTCATTATAAAAATATGTTCCTCCTCATTATTTTAGGTGCTGTTGTTGAAAGCTTAATGGTTCACACACATTTATATGGGAAAAAATAAACAGTTTATTATGAAGTATGAAACTATGGTATAATGTTCTCAAAAATTAGTTCAGTTTTAATGAGGCTGCAGAGAAAGTAAGTTATGTTTTCTTTTTTGTTCTGGCTAGGAGCTGAAATGCAGTTGTACGGGCTGTTCTAGCCCAAGCAGACAGGCATAGATGAATCCTCACACAAACCCCTGCCCTCTCAAGAGATGTTGATCAAATTTTCATTAAGACCTTTGAATCTTTCTTTTGAAATCCTTAGGCTATAGGCAGATCCAAAACAACCTACTTTTAAACCAAGGTATTTCACCTTGGGGGAGTTATTTGATATGAAACACAGCTGCTTTTCATTTTTTAAGTTGATCAAACCTATGCATTTGAAATCCACCTTGGACTTTCAAGTTCATGTACAGAAGCACTTGGAAATGTAAGTATGGCTCCATATTCATTTCCTACAGGATGGTGGCAGTAAAAGTTTACAACATTCAGGACAGCCCCTGAATTCTCACACTATTTCCATTCAGTTTTCATATAAGCCTTTGTAAACTGCAAGTATTTACCTGGAGAAAACAATTTTCCACAATGCCAAAAATGAAAATGGAACTGTAACTTACAATTGAAACAAAACAAAATGGTTTTCATGACACTGGATTAAAAAAAAAATAGAAGAAGAGATTAAGGCTAAGCCAACATTTTGTTTCAGTGCTTCACTTCATATAAATAGATCTGTGCCAGAGGAATAAGATAGCTTAGCATCACTGGAAGCTGAACAGATGCTCATTTCTTTATGACTCTCAGCCCCTCTCTGTGGTACCTAGATTCCAAATTAATACTAAAAACTGGTACTGATAACTCCTCCTTGTGACTTTGAATACACCATGGATTAAATCTGCTTTGACCTTCATGATCCCCATATACTACTAGTAAAAATAAACAAACCAAAGCATATCTGGTTTTCTTACACTAAAAGGGAACAAGAGGGGCTCTTAAAAGATGGAGCCTCCTTTTGCTTTTACATATATAGATACATAAACACACACACTCTCTCTCATATGCCAGCCCTCAAGATTTTCTGGTTTCCTGAGTCTTCACTATAAGCCACCCCAGCTCGGAGAAGAAAGAGGCATACTTGCATTCCACGTGGTCCGTGCAGATTTGTTAATTGTGTAACCCATCTGAGCAGCAAGATGGAAAGGTATAACGATCTTTAGCCATACCTATGTCATTCCCCTAGGGAGAATCCTTTCTTCAATTGTACTCTCCACTTCCCAAGGCTGCTTTGTAGTTGGAGTAAAGTTTCTTTGATTAATATGTGAAAATATATTCTTCCAGTTTTCTTAAATCATTTGTAATTGCTGCTTTGTAGCATATACTTCCAACTGAGATAGTCACAGGGACAATTAAACTTGACCATCATCCCCTCTGTTCTAAGTTGCTGAAATAGCCATCTATTAAAGATCTGCAGTATAAGGAAAATGTCGCGAATACTTTGGAGCTCTTAGCAGAGCAGGGCACTGGCTTACAGATTTATTTCTATGCTCCTGATTTTTTTCGAACAGTCCCTTGGAGTCCTGGTAAGAAAGCTGAAACAGATGTTTAAGAGTAGCAGAGAATCTGCAAATCCTACAATTTATGCTTTTAAAGCGTGTCATATGTGTAAGATTTATTCTGAATTCTTGCAGCCGACCTTGTGTACCTTTTCCTTGAAACTTTACATGCATAAGATACGGTTCAAGGTAAATCAAGAGTCAACATTTACTCAGATTTCAAACCAAAAAGGACAAAGCATCAAATTGCCCTTGAACAGGTAGCGACCTGGGGCACACAGCAGTGCTGCCTTCAGCATTTCAATGACTAAAAAAACAACCCAAGCCTAAACCCAGAAACATTTGTATCAAATTTAGCTTCGTTACCACTTCACCAATATTTTTCCTCATTTTCATTTGCCATATAAAGTACAGTCAAGCAGTGACCTTGCAATAGACTGGGTTTAGTCATCAAAAAACATGGATGCCATTTATAGTTTTTCTTCTTTCCCTGTTCTTGGGACATGCAGGGATTCCTCTTGGCATTACCTTTCCTCCAAAAATGCTGAGTCAAGAAATCAAATCATACTGAAGATAAATTTTTCATAGAGTCAAAACTATATGCTTCAAACTGAAATCTAGTGCATAATATATCAAGCATATAAGATGGACAAACATGTTCGCAGCTTGAGACTTTTTGTTACAGTGGAAACTGAGGCTCCATTTGAAGGTTCTACTTCAGGATTCAGGGAAATATATTGGAATTTTTCTGTTATAATTTGGCAAAATTCAAGTTCTGTATATATTAAATAATGTTCCTAATTTGAAGACAGCAACTCACTTGCAGAACAATCTTTAGGTTCTGAAGATTTCCTTTAAGCATTTGACTTAAGTTATACCTCAGCAAAGGTCAGCTCTCGCTTTAAGACTATTGAGAAGGTTAATTTGACCAGATTAATTCAGACTTCACTCTGAAACTCAGTTGACATTTTTAGATGAAAAGTGACTGATGGTAGTGAGGGAAAAAATCGGTCTAAGCTGCTTCTGTTCAGTCACCAGGGGAATCAGAAAATTTTCTATTGTACAGAAAGTCAACGTTAAAACCCCAAACTTCTCAATTATTATTTCCATATGGAAGTCGGATTCTGGAACTCAACAGCTTCAGAGAAGTTTTTTCACGCTGTAGCAATAGTAATTTCTACATTTCTGCTATGCCCATCATCTTGGCACCTCACAAAAGTTAATTTTTGATGCTATGTTCCCCATCTGGTGTAGCTTCAGCAGTCAGGAGCAAGAGGGAAGGACAGGACAGGACGGGGACAGTGTGCCTTTCTAGGTTAAGGCAGGAACTCGGCTAACTGCGGAATGGAGCTGCTGGCCTCCAGTGCAACAAACAGGACCCCAGGTGTGGGTAACAGTCCTGGCTCGCTGCACTGACGGTTACAAACGAAGGGCAGAGAAACAAGGATCTACAATTTTAAAGACTGCAATTTGAGTAGAAAATAAACGTCGGAAATAATCTGTATTTGAGGAAAAGGAGGCAAATATATCTGCATGTACACATGCACACACATACATATGTAAAACATAAATATATATATACACAACCCCCATGCATACATACATGTAAAGGAACTCGGCTGAAGCTTCCTGACAAATGCTTGCTTTTTTACAAGACAAATATGACTGTTTAAGTTGCCACTTTCACCTGCAGCGCACAATCCGCTTTTGTAGCACTGAGCAATTTCTAAGCAGGCACGCTGCCACTTTGGCAGATGGGTAAGAGCACAGCCATGCCAGTGAACCAGCCTGTCCCTGAAGTCTGAGACTCCCTTGCCAGATCCCCATCCCAAAATGCTTGAGCAGCATTTGTTGTTTCGCTTCTGTGACTAGCGGGGATGTGTCACTGCCTGAATTTGGGGCATGGATTAACTTTAAAAAATCCCCGATCAGCAGAATAAAATATATATTCTGAGAAGTAAATCCACCAGGGTTTGGATTTTCTGTGAGGGTAAAACAGGACAATAAGCTACACGCAGTATTATGTGCTACCCTTGACTTGCCGGGAGGGCTCACGCCTTCCTCAGGAAGCAGCAGGAATTTTGGAGGTAGGGAACGGGGCACAGTGCGGCACTGACACACCCGCTGCTTCTCCAGCCGCCCTCAGGACTCTGCCGAGGTGTCCCAAAGCCTCTGGGATGTCACCCGGGACTCCTCGGCCTCCGGAGTGGCCGGGTGAGCACAGCAGTTTGCTGCCCCTGCTCCACGTGCGTGACCTCTACCCGTGTATCTCTGGCCACAGACATTTATCCACGGGAAGGTCCTGAAGAGTTCCTCAGCCTTTCCGACAGAATAGCAGTGTGACTTTTCACTGTATACATCTTTCTCAGCACAGCCTTACAGAGTTTAGATGAAGTTCTGCTTCACGTAAAAACAAGATACAATTCATATCTTTAAATTAATTATTAATTAATTCTTCCCAAATAACCAAAAGCAGTACCAATAGCTGCAGACGCAAAGACCGAAACTCTAGAGATCATTCGACTGCAACAGGGGTTTTTTTTGTCTTTCTGATAATGTTGTATGAAAGCAAAACAGTTAAAGGATCTGTTAGAAATTACTCCTTCCTCAGAAATTAATTTTGATTTCCCACTGCTTTTACTTCAATTTAGGGCATCATTTTCTATTGGGTAAACCCTCACCTGCAAGGGGGCCATGGGTAAGCTGAGCGGAAAACTAGCTGTATTTTGTAAAGCCCTGATGTATATAGCTTTGAAAGTGTTTATCTTAACAAAAGTGAAAATAGTCACAACAGTGCATGGACTCTACAAATAAAGCAATTTAATTAATATTGATTTAACACTGAATGTCCCCTGCAGAATACGGCCATTTAACGCTTTTTTACTGTCACAGTTGCATATGCTGCAAAATGGTTACATACACGTGTATACATGCTTGCACGTTCAAATATGTATAAAAATATATATACATCCATTTGTAGCCTCATATTAGTATGCTAATAAATCTAGAATCATGATTTGGATCTGGATATGCCATAATTTACCCATAAGTGGGCTAGCTGGACAAGAGGAGCTAAAGATTTTCCTTCCATCATGGCTGTAATTACATAGGAAGAAAACCGAAGTGGGTGAAAGTTCACGCTAGAAGACTGACAGGATGTCAGGTTTCATAAGTAATATGTGGAAAATGCCAAATTATTGCTGAGGGAGAAAATGTCAAGGATGCACTTAAAATTAGACTTCTCATGTACGAGTCCCAGTGAACAAGAGGATGCAGAGGAAGATCCTGACCAATGCCCAAATGCTGGCCTCCAGGACAGGGTGACGTCTCAGACCCAAGCACAGAGATCTGTTTCACTTCTTCATTGACACCTGGGAAATATTTCAGTTCTGTGCCTTTTCCCAGCTATTTCCACAAAGAACTCGGCTTCTTTACCAGGGCTAAACCTGGATAGGTTATAACTTCCTCAAAATATTTTCTTTCAGCTTTTCAACTGTTTTGTTTGGCCTGAATTGGCATAGCTCTAACGGAGCCAGTGGAACTGCACCCTTTTACTCCAGCTGAGGAGCTGTCCCACCGTTATCTTTTAGGGTTTTTTTTAAACCTTTCAGAAGAACTTTTGAATATGAAAGTGCATCATTTACTAAACTAACACATTCTGAAATTACATGTCATGCCAAGCAACACTTACTGACTCACAGGACTGGCATGCCCCCGTTTAGGGAAGTCTTCAATAACGTAGGGCATTCTGCAGCCAACCCCCTCAGTCCTCTGTGATCAAAGTACTTGAAAGTGAGTAGGCAGCTTTTATCAGTAAATGCTTGGTTTTAAATCATAACAACTGTTCAGGTTTCCTTGTCCTTGTTTGTAAATTGCCTACTTTTTTTCCCCCAAAATGTTCCAGACATCTACCGAGGGAAAAACTCTAAAACTTTAGGGCACATCTGAGTGGATGATTACTCAGTCTTTGAACTTATAACTTGAGAGCTGCACAGCCCCAGAAGCTAGCTGTTAGGAAGCATTAAAAGTATGCAGCTACCCATCATTCGGTACACTCTTCTCTCCTCATCCGGCCCCTAGTCCCTCTTAGAACTTCTGGTGCCACATTACTAGTAAATTCTTTCTATAAAATAATGCTCTGTATTTTAGAGCTATATCATTTATTGAACAGTCTAAAAAACCTCCATGGGCACTTGTTTTCAAAACTGGAATTTTTCACCATTTTTACAATGCTCTAGTTAGCTGAATTTCTGAAGTGGAAGTCACAGTTTTCTGACAAAAGGCTAATCTCAGTAAACAGAGAACCAGCCTCTCCCTGAGCTGTGGAGGGACTCTCACTACCTATTTTATTCTGCCTTGTCAAGCATGTATTATGTTTGTGTAACTGTTTCTGCACGCTTTTTCTGTGGGGTAAAAGAGGAGGAAGGCCCTCTCTGAGGTCCCAAGAATCCCACAACAGGTGAGATTCAGGTGTTTTACACCTGGAAAGCTCTGCACGTGCACTGCTTGTACCTGAGTTTCAAGAACCACAACCCATCTGTTTTAAAATTACGCTCAACGTTTGATTTTAATGTCGTGATGTTTGCTCCTCTGAAGACTAGATAAATTAGTGCTGCATCTGGACATAAGTGGTGCCACTGGTGACACATAACACTAACTCCTCTCTGAACGTGGTTTGAGTGATTTGGAGCTACGTTATGGGAAACTTTATAACAGAAAGAGCAGGAAGACTAACTGGTTTAGAGAAAGGGTGATGTAATAAAGAGCAAGGCACTCTTAAGTATTTTGTTGCAAGTCAGATGAGTCTTTGTTACAGCTGAATCTTCAATGTCCTTAGAGGAAAAATACCCCTAATACCTGTGTAATCTCAGAATATCCCATTTTAGACAAGATTAACATCAATTAGACATTAAATATGAATATATCTGCATTAAAATGGCTGGTATTTGCACTTAAAATCCATTTTATTATGATTTCAGTATTCTGTAATAATTTTCTTCATGCAGATTTTAGTATTTCAAACTTCAGTCCAGCCTCATCTATTTTTCATTTGGGATAAAACAGTTTATAACTACATCTTCTTCTTCTTCCCTACCAAATGTAATTTGGAAAAGATATTTATCAGTAGTTAAAAATATTATTTCATTTTTTACATTAGCTCAAGATTGAATTATCTATGTTAACGTAAATTTTCCTAGAGAAAGCAAGGTGTATTGGTGTGATACTCAGTAGGAGCTAATTCGGTTTTTATTAGAAGAATGCCTGGCTGACAGAGGGTCACTTTTACTTTTGAATGTATTGTTTTATGTGACTTTCCAAAGACACAGAAGAGCAAAAAAAAAAACAAACCCGCCTGGCAACATGGTAAAAATATATATATCATGCAATTAACTTTATCCCTAGCACAAAAATAGGAAATTCAAAACAAGAATCCACAAAGAAAATTAACTCTACGCCAGATCCCTGGGTGAAGCCTCTTTTTTTCAGCACAGCAATTCAGCTGTCGCTTACCTTTGGCACTGGGTAAAAATCTTACTGCAGTCAGCATTAAATACCTGTTTGTTAGACAATTTCCTGTACTAAAATCGGTTTAATGTGCTGCTAAACTGGTCCTTAAAGCTCTGACCAGCCAGGAGGAGCTACTTAGGAGCCTCCATTGAAGCAAGTTGTGTGCTGCTACATCGAATCATCAATAAGCCTGTGCATGCAGCTGCTGCATGCTGGAAAGCATGAGGGAGGGCAGCAGCGGGCAGAGGGACTATTGATTCGTTAGAAGGCTGTGAAACAGCCATACCATAAAACTGGAGGTTTAGAAGTGAGCCGTTTTACCAAGAGAGATGAGAGGACAGAGTCGCCCCACACCTGCAGCTCTGTGTATCAGATGTTACCAGCAGGAGCAGGAAAAGTCTTGCTGCTGCTGCTGCTGCCTGGGAAATATGCCTTCTCTAGGAGTTGAATTGTCTCTGACCTTTCTTAGGCCTTTAGGTAACAAGTGGAGCAAGTAATGTTTTGCAGCCTGTGCTTTGATCTTCCAGTCAGAAGATTTTGGTTAGATGAGACTAAGAAAGTCACCTTACTGCAGTCTTCAGTTTACATCATGTGAAACATACATCATTGTTGGAAATACACATTACATGCACACAAAAGCGGAAGGAAATGCAGGTTCTCCAGAAGAAGTAATGATATGAGTGACGTTTAACAGGGCATCCACATGCCACTGGTTAAACAGCACATCATAAGCTATAGGCTTACTTTGCCTTGCTTTAACATTAGTGCTTCTAAGTCTATGAACCAGATGTTCTGAGAAAGTCAGTCCAATAAGCTTGGTAAGCCAATGAAAGGAGGCTATTTTATATTTTCTAGAACTCTGAATTGTATTTATTTCACAATATCTTGGATCAAAAAAGCCTTAAAGTATACATATTCCCACCAACACATATAATTTGACTCCAGATCTTTTTATCTTTATTTAAACTGGATTCTATCCTATTGATAACTTTTGAATTATTAATCTTCTATTGTCTCTTTATCTTACTGTAGTCAGTTCTTTGCTGCTTTGGAATATATGACTGATTTGTGTGAGGATTTTCCCTTTCCCTAGAATTATTAGCTTCATTTATCCCTATCATGTCCACTACCTCTCCTGTTATGAGGTCTGACATTAAGAGATTGTGGTAACTGAAAAATATAGCAGGAAAGTGAACAGAACGACAGAAGAAAAAAATCTGTTTTCACTGTAAGGTAAAAACCAGGTATTTCTAAGTATAACTGGCAACCAAAGCAGTGAGTGTTATGCTTTGTTGCTTATCTTTGGATTGTGATGAACTGCTGCTATTTTCCCCTTAGGTTCCTGTGGCTTTAATGGACCTAATCCACATTAAGATGATGAGACACTAACCAAGGAGGTACACCGAAAGTCAATGAGCAGCTTTGACTATTTGACCTTCTTACCATCTTGTAGACCACTGAGTACTTTTTCCTTGTCTTATTACAGATTCTTTCTTATTAACAGTCCCCTTAACTCTCCATGTTTCATATGCTTATAGTGCTCTGGATTTTAAAGAAATCACAAGATCCCACGATTTACTGATGAAATTCTTTACATGTCAAGGATGACAGCCAAACTGCTGGAGAGGGCAGCACTCAAAGTCTGCTCAATCCTGTTGGGACGATGTGAGAAAAATACAGGTTGTGAATAGAGCTTTGTTGGAGTGCCTTGTCGGGATTAATTTCAATGAAAAAAGATTACAGCAGCTGTTAGCATTGCTTTCCAACAACCACCCTTTTGCTGTAAGATTTGAGGATGATATTTCTCCTCTCACTTGAATGAAAATGCTAAGGAATGGTTTTCTTGGGCTTTGTGCCAGCCCCTGCATATCTAAACCAGGGCTAATCTCACCTATTGAAAAGTTAAATATCTGGTCTAAGGTAATTGCCTTCCTGAGGGTGTGAAACTCACCTGTCTTAGGTACTAAGCCATCACTGTAGCCACCTCCCTTGTGCCACTGACCACATGAACGGCTGTGGCAAAGGGTGACACTTGCACTTGTTTTGGGTGAGGTCACTCAGGTGCTGGACTTTCATACAGCTAAAGGTGGACATGCTTTTCCCCACTGCTGATCACCACTGGTGCATGCACGAGCCGGCAACGGTACCAGCACTGGTACTTTTGGTGCTTATCTGCACTACAAATAACTAATATTTGAAATCAACAAATATGGTCAACCATGGTAGTGATAGTAATGCTGCTTAAAGTAGAGGTGGCCAGTGTACTTTGCCACCATGGAAAACAGAGCACAAGAGAGACACGCACTCTTTTCTGGGCTCTTTTTGGAAATTTAGTATCAAACGCTTTTCCTTTTTTCTCTCTCCTAAATGTTGCAGTCACCAAGCAGAGTACAGAACATGAGCTGCTGCGTCACTGATGGAAGCAAGCGAAAATGCCTTAGATCAGAATTTGATCCATAGGTGTAGGTAGGTAAAATATTGGTGTCAGCAGTTTAAAAGGAATGATAATTAGAGAGTCTTTGAACCTCCAGGTGGCAATGATATCTGTTTAGTTATTTATTTTCAGCATGGCACTTTTGTCTAACAAGAAGAGAGATTTACAAGGCCTGATACCTGGAGAGAGAAGTGGGGTTGTCAAGGTTGGAAAAAAAAAAAAGAAAAAAAAAAAAAAAGAGAAGCAGGGACCTTTTGATAATAATGTATCTAAAGGAACCATTTTAATTTCAACTTTTCACCGTATTTTATCAATATTACAGAAATAGCACTCACGGAGATATAAAGCCCTGAAATTATAAATCCATCTTCATGACATGATGTTGTCTAAGATTCACTCAGGCTTTTCCCAAGACATTGTATTAATCTCCAGTGGTCCCTGATTGATGTGCATCTTTGAAGTCCATCTCTTCTCAAACAGCTTCCCAGTAATTGTATCCTTCTGATTTGCTACAGATTCTTCCGTGCCAGCTGCTCCTGCTCAAACCCTTCATGGATCTGTTACAGGGAGATGGAATTGTTGTGCATGCTAATTTTGCATTATTGTCAACAACAAATCCATCATAAACTGAGCTGGTAGACTATTATTCAGAAAATACATTCCTTGATTAATTTCTCTATTTTGCATTTCACTAATGCAAATTGTCTTCTGCTGTGCTTAACAAAAGAGCTCTTTAATAGGTCTAAGACCGGACCAAACCTTAGCATGTTCATCTCATTCAGATTTTAATGTAGTTAAATTATTTTGAATTCACCCTGAATATAGTTCATTGTTCAGTAACTATTTATTAAATAGGCTGCTTGGGAGCAGCAGTGAAATTCAACAAGTAATAACATATTTGTAGAAACTCTTTGCTGCTAACCAATCAGCTCATATATCAGAGGTGTCCCATGCTGAACCAGAACCGTGTGAGAGACACCACAGATTTCTTGTTCTCTGCAAGACATAAAAGTTCTTCCACATCCTAGAACATGGAAAGCACATCTACTGGGATTGAAACATTGTCTACTGGGAGTCTACTGTCTACTGGGAGTGAAACATAAACAAACCCAACTGAAAAATTTCCTAAAATTTTCTTCCACTATGCGACATCTACTTCCTACTGTGATATTTATTTTTAATACAGGCAAAACGTCTCACAGACAGAACCATCTATTTCCAGGTTAGTTTACTGGTCTAGTGTTTCTTAACCTTCTACAATCTGTGCTGGTTTTGACTGGGATAGAGTTAATTTTTCCCACAGTAGGTTGTATGGGATTACATTTTGGGTTTGTGCTGAAAACAGTGTTGGCAATACAGGGAGGTTTTAGCTATTGCTGAGCAGGGCTTACACAGAGCCAAGGGCTTTCAAGCTTCTCACCCCACCAGCGAGGGGCTGGGGGTGCACAAAGAATTGGGAAGGGACACGGCTGGGACAGCTGATCCCAACTGACCCCAGGGATGTCCCACACAGTGTGACGTCCTGCTCAGCCTATAGAGCTGGGGGAAGAGGAAGGAGGAAGGGGGGAGGTTCATAGCGATGGTGTTTGTCTTCTCAAGTAACAATTACACATGACGGAGCCCTGCTTTCCTGGGGATGGCTGAGCACCTGCCTGCCGTGGGAAGGGGTGAGTGAATTCCTTGTTTTGCTTTGCTTTGCTTGTGTCCATGGCTTTTGCTTTACCCGTTAAACTGGTTTTATCTGAACCCACGAGTTTTCTCACTTTTACCCTTCCGATTCTCTCCCCCACCCCACCGGAGGGGAGCGTGCAAGTGGCTGTGTGGGGCTGAGTTGCTGCCTGGGGTTAAACCATGACACTATCTTAAGCTTCACTGAAGCCCCAGTTTACAACAGGATCTTAAACATGAATGAACAGCATTTCCAGAGAGAGTGTGCTAAAAGGAATATTTTCATTTGTTCACAGAAAACTAGTTTTCATCCAGAAATAATTTAGTTTGGCTTGCCACCTTTCTGCACAGCTTTCCTCCCTGTACGCCACAGATCCAGTCATATGAAGAAAAAAAAAAAAGATTCAGATATATTGATTTTCCTCCTGATGTCTGTCATCAGACAGGTGTGGGAATCTCCTACAGAGGCAAATGATTGAGTTTGCTGACAACTTCATGCTGTAGTTTTATTTTCTGCTTTTATTTTTATTTTCTCACAAGCCATGGCACCTTAACCTGAGGTTGAGCAGAAAAGCTAGTGAAATATAAAATATGAAGGTAATTAATCTGGCCTCTGACCAGGCACATAACCTTTGCTGTCTCTATGCTAGTTTGGTGTTACACTACCTACATGTGCCTTCCAGTCCCAGAAATCCTCTTGAAACTGAAAGGACCACTAGTATAAGCAAGCTACTCTCCAGCATGAAGAAGAGATCAACTTGGCCTTACAGGCAGGAGGGTTTATTAACAGTGTTGGGTTGTTATTTTATCTGCATCATTTTGAAACAGGTAGAAAGGAAACGATACATTCAACACGCATCTAACCCAGGGACATATTGTAAGTAGCTTTTCCAAAATGTGTTACTCCTCAAATAAAGCTGATCTATGAGCCTCTTAGCTCAGTGTTTTACAATGCAGTCAGTGTTTTCTCCTTTATTCCTCTGATTGAGTAGTCACAGATTTAACCAAACAGCATAAGAAAGAACACAAAACATATGATTTAGGTATCCAGAGCAGAGCTATACATCCTACTGCAAACCATGGAAGCCAAAAGGCAAAGACTTTCAGGGTCACATCCCATGGAAGCTATGGCAGTGTGGAAGAAGGCAGCGATGACCAGCAAGGAAAGCTCTCAGGTAAAGGGTCTGGGTACCGCAATGAAACCCTACCCATGCCAACAGCATCCTGACAGCCACCGAGACACCGGCTGGCTGTGCTGCTTCCCTTGCCACAGTCAGTACATGATAATGCTGGTGAAACAGTGACATGAATTAACCACAGTGCCAAAAGGATCGATTTAATCATGCTGTTAATCAGATGTGACTTGAGGTGGAGCAAATTTGTGGCCCTGATGCTAAAGGTTGGCCCAGAGGGTTTAAAGTGATAATTCCACATCCCAGTGGTGCTCAGAAAGCCATGTTCTGAAATAAATGCTAACAATAAAACAGCAATTTCTTTTTGCCTTAGCAGAAGTTAATCTAATTTCAAGTGCCTATAGTTGTAGTCTCTGCTGAAGACTGACAGATTAGAATGGATTGGAACCAGCCAGGAAAGTTCTTTGTAATTCATAACAGGGCAGACACAGTGATCTGGATTTAAAAATAAAAATCAATCTGAACCTTTGCTTGGAAATGAAAGGGAACCCATTCTGAGTACTGAATCAATTAGGCTGGTAGCTTTTAACTGCCAGTTTTTGAGATTTAAATTGAATATTCCAACTCAAGTCACAAGTGAAAATGAGTGCAGGGGGGCTTTAATCACTAAGTGTGCTCCTCACTGGAAGTGTGATCCATGGAAGGGAGGCCCAGGACTGCAGTTGTCTTTGGCTCTTTATATCAGCGCTGAAGTGTCCTGGTGCCCACGTGGGGGAGCCAGGAATGAGAAGTTCAAGCCAGGGTGATCAAATATGGACAGCATATCTCAAAGGCACAGCCACAGTACTTTCTCCACTGCTAGGCTGATATAAATTTTTCCTCTTCTCCTTTTACTTTTTTTAAAAATCTATATCTAGTTCTGTGTTTGTGTTGTCTGGGGCCTTTTTTTTTCCTTTTTAGCTGTCTCATTTTGAAGAGCACTCAATCTCTCAAACTAAGAGGAAGGAAAAAAAATGCCCTTTGAAGATATTGGAGACTCTCCTTCTCCAGAGAAAACTCAACAGAGAAAACTAACTTTTGCTTTTTTATCAGTTTATTTATCTACCTGCAAGCTGTCAAGATCTCTGTGTGACTTACTGCGCATGCCCTTTCCCCACCACATTGTCTATAAACCCATTCCTGCCCCTTTCTGCTCCAGGAAGCAATCAGATGCCAAACACATGAAATGTAGATCACTGGCAGTTTCCTAGAGAAGCACAAATCAGACCACTCCCCTATGCTTTAACAGTTGAATGCCTTCCAACATCTGGAAATATGTGGCAGCTGGGGACAAACTCCTGCCCATTGGAGCAATGCTGCTGAGGGGATGCCCAGCCCAGAAGCTCCTCTGAGAAGACCAAGCACAACCAAAAAGTCTGCTGCCCTGGGAGGCTGGCAGGAAGGATGGGTCCTTGCTGTCAGAGATGAAAGCTTGAGACGGGAGTCAGATGCAGAAGAACTGCTACGTTGAACAGAAACAGGCAAGGGTCAATAGGCTGACTGCAAATGCCAGAAACCATGAATCAGGTTTTGCTGCTCACGAGGCAGTTCCCTCTACTGTTATGAAGAAACAGTACTAGGGAAGAAATTGATATTCTTGTCATTAAGCTAATTAGCCACAATGCTTCTTCCACATCCTCAGTTTTCCATAAAAGTTTCCTGCCCGAGGACTGTGATATCTGACGAGATCTATGGATTAATATAGAGAGCAACAGGCACTAAGCTGTGCCTTCAATCAATTCGGGATCCTGGGGCTGAAAAATATTTATGCAACAGTTGGAGACTGGGAGCACTACTACTTCCCCTCACTGTGCAGAAAATTTAAGAGACATCGACTACTAAAAAAATCTTTGAAGACAAACATTCACCACAGAGCTGTTACCTCTTTTCTAGCATTACAGCCAGCACAAAAAAAAAAAAACCCTGTCAATAGCTTAGAAATACTGCAATCTTTATTTACATAGCTAGCTAAAATAGTAATCTTAGCAGGGTAAGGAACAGTTCTCCTATATGAGGAAGGGCTAAGCAGTTTAAGACAGTACAATTTGGAGTAGAGATAAGTGAGGAAGACCTGATACAGGTCTATAAAATCAATGGAGCAATGGAAAAGTGCACAGAGGACAGTTATTGATTTTTCTTCTAATGCAAGGATTAAAGGGAATTAAATGAAATGAACAGATGACAGATTTTAGAAAGCAGAAGGAAAAAACTTCACACAAAATGCAGTTAAAACTGTGGAGCTCATTACCTACCACAGGATGCTGGAGATGTTAAAAGTTTATGTGAGTTCAAAAAGTAACTGCAAAACATACTGGAATAAAAATCCACTGACATTTCCCTCCATGCAGACATTATGTGTGTCTCAAGGTTTAAGCTGCAATTCACAGGAGGTTTGGAGAATTTACCTTGGAAATATCAGTCTGTCTTAGATGTCCACTGCTTTCTACTGTAAGAGGTAAGATATCTTGCCTTGTTATACTTTCAAGCTGGCCTGGTGCAAAGATCTTATGTCATTATTAATAGATTTGCAGCCACAGAAAGTTGCAAAGCTGAGACAAGGCCATGGATACTTAGCTGTAACCGAAGCCACTGTGACTATTGTTGCCTGTGGGATTAAAGCTTGCACAGGAACACCTATCTCTGCTTAATACATGCTTCTAGCAAAAAGCCATGGCAGTGCTCTGGTTATCAGCTTGGACATCGCCCATTTTTTCATCTGTAAAAGACCAAAAGGACTGATATAATTTTAGCTTTTATAATTCTTCAGCAAAGCAATCTGAAGATGGAAAATGAACTTCATGGACTTGACTAGTAGAAAAGGAGGTAGATAAAGGCACATGACTGACTTGAGTGAGACAGAAAGAGTGCTGAAGAACAAAAATACTTACTAAAGAATTGACCCTACCAGGGTTAAAGCTGCTACGTATCTCAGTGCAAGTTCACAGGAGAAAGTCTGCTAGTGCTGGGTAACAGGAAAGCTCACGTGGATGCCATGCAGAAACCTGATAGGTAGCTATACTATAACGCAGTCAACTTGAGCAGATCCAGTATTTAAAAAGGTAAATACAGACTTAATATGATTTGATTGTTCAACAAATTACACTAGGATAGAAAAGGTTACGCCCTTTTCAGCCTGCTTTACTTCAGCTTTCAATCACAGCATCCCAGGCTGGAAGGGACCTCAGGGACCATCTAGTCCAACCTTTCTAGGAAGAGCCCAGCCTAGACAAGACAGCCCAGCGCCCTGTCCAGCTGAGTCTTGAAGGTGTCCAATGTGGCCGAGCCAACCCCTTCCCTGGGGAGAGTATTCCAGTGGTGACTGTCCTCACTGTGAAACATTTCCCTCTGGTGTCCAGTCGGAATCTCCCCAGGAGCAACTTGTGTCCATTCCCCCTTGTCCTCTCCATGGGACTCCGTGTAAAAAGGGAGTCTCCATCTTCTTTGTAGCTGCCCCTTAAGTACTGGTACACGGTGATGAGATCCCCTCTGAGCCTCCTTTTCTCAAGGCTGAACAAACCCAGCTCTCCCAGCCTACCCTCGTATGGCAGCTTCCCAGTCCTCTGATCATCTTGGTGGCCCTTCTCTGGACCCCTTCCAGCCTGCCCACATCCTTTTTGTATAGAGGGGACCAGAACTGCACACAGTGCTCCAGGTGTGGCCTGACAAGCACTGAGTAATATTCTCAGGTTTTCTCCCTTTGACATACATTTTGACAATGAACTTTGAAAATTAGAAAATCAGAACAAGAATCAGTTTAAATCTAATACAACAGAAATTCTCACCTACCAGTAATACTCTCTTTGCAGAAAAAGTGGGGATAACTCAGAAATATAACAGTTACAGTATATCAAAACTGAGCCTTCCTTCCTTCTACTTATTTTTTTCCCTTAGTCTATTTTTACTCCTGATTTACACCAGTACACCTGAAAAGATAATGAAGCACATTTTTAGGATTGATAATTCACAAGGCAGGGTCTGTAGAGAGAGTGCTTATACGTGTGTTTGATGTGATTTCCAGAGTGGCTGCGGCAGCATGTGCAATAGCAGAGTAATCTTTCTGCCACCTCTGTTAGACAGAGACTTGTTGTGATACTTAACTGGATGTGCCCAGTGTCTTTTAATAAGAAGCAAAAAACATTTAGGTGTGTATTTTACTTTGATTAACAAAATTGCCAGGAAGTTGATGCCAAAACATCCATGGCGGCAATTTTAGCCATCAGTCTGGTCTCCCAGTAAACATCCAGTAATCAATTTAAAATTAAAAAAAAAAGGGGAGGGGGGAATGTATCAGGACCTGGATTATTAATGACTAATTAAATAAAGATTAAAGATGTATTAACCTAGAGTCTGGTCATGGAAATTTAGCTGTCGTATGATGTGGAGGCTGGCTGTTTTAAGGGAATCTGATGAATGCAGGCTCATAGGAAGCTGTCACAATGATGAAACAAGCCCAGCCAGGGCTAATAGATTTATCTATTTCTACCTGGCAGATTATAATAGGATCTGGAGTTTTCCTGCTGATCAGTGGGTATCTGTAGAAAGCTCATCACACAAAGAGTGTCATTAGAATCGAAGGGGAATATTTTTTGGAGCTAGATACCCGGAGACATTGTCACTTGGAGAAAAGCAGAGAGGGAAGACTGCATGTTGGGGTATAACTTGTAACAGATTGTCAAACCATCTGCAAAGAAGTAGCTAAAATAGCTGATGTGCTGCTGTTGCCTGCTCATGAAGGATTCCCACAGGATATTCCTTCCCTTCCCATTTCCCTGGAGAGCTAACAGTGCTGTAGATCTAGTGGTGCATATTTTTGTCTGAATGTGTAGACATTTTGATAAAGGAGGGGCTGAAATAATCAGTATTTCCAAAACCTCCAGCTAAAATCCTGGAGGAGTCAGTCGACTTTTCCAATTTGCTAAAGATAGGTGCTAACAGAGCTCACTTGGAAAGGTGCAGACAGTATCATTAAGCAGTTGACAGCAATAAAAGACAAGATGACAGCACATGTGATATCTCACTATATGTGTGTGAAACGAAGCTCTCTCCTGGCAATTGTACTGGAACTTGGGGTCATTCCTGAATCCAAGCACAAATCAACTTCACTTTTGCTACTCGAGAGCAGAGTGGTCAGTGCTGAAGAAAGGTGATGAAGGCACGTCCATGCCATCTATATGCTATGCCTCCCACATCTACCGAGAGAAAGAAAATGTGGAAACTCTCAGCTGACTCCATAAATGTGCATGAACTCATGCAGTGGAGAAAATGACTGCCAGTGAGGAGGTTATTCCTATGCCACATCCACACCCAGCCCTCACGGTGAGGGTTGTCAGTAATGTCTTCACATTGACTTGGCTTAAGCCAGTCTCAGATATCTCATTTTATGCAGTCCAGAGGACAGACCATGTTTGTATGAGGTATCTGAGAAAGTCACACTGTTTAAATCCTAATACAAGTTGCCAAAGCCATTAGATTTTGCTTTCTTTTATTTTTCATCATGCTATGAGTTCTGGAGAATGGAAAGAACTCTTTGTCCCTCTCCCTATCAGTTTTGAATTGCTTCTTGCATGACAGTAGCAGCTGTCAGAAACAAGACAATGGCCAACAGAGCTCAAACAGAGTGTCTTTTTTTGATTTTTAACATTAAAAAATAAACAACCTGAAAACTGCTTAAAAAAAATTTTAAAAACCTAAGCCCAGTCAAAAATTAGTATTTTCAAACACAGATTTTGCATGTATGAAAGGGAAAAGTCTGATCAGTTTTGCTAAAAACGAAAAATGTTTTTAAATCAATGCTTTAGTGTAGAAAACGAATGACCATGACACTTTTAGAAGGGAAAAAAAAACCCAAACAAAACACCAGAGAAAGGAATTCCGCTTTCCAAGATATTTCAACACAAATAAGCAAAACATATAGTGTATCATGAAATAGTATTATTGCTGTTTTTCAAACCAGAAAGTTCAAACTGAAGTACAGCTAAAGGGAACTTATGTACATATAATACTGACGAAGTCTATAACAAAAGAAATTTTATGCAAAATTCCTAAATATTACTCACTTTTTCTTCCTGCAGTGTATTTATGGTCACGCTGTCCAGTCAAGAAATAAAATAGAAGAATAAATGGAAGGCATTTGATTCAGATATCAATACCAGCAGGGGTCAAGTTCAGGATATTCGGAAGCTGCTATGCAAATAGAACTGATATTTTAAACAGGAAAAAGAATGTACAAGCAATTTAGAAACTCCAATTTATCTGCAGTGGCCACTGGGTTTGTATTAATATTAGAACAGAGTGTTGTGATCCACCAGCCTTTCATTTAGTGATAAAAGATGAGAGGTTCTTTAAAGTTGGACCCCTGGGCTTGTACATACCAAAGGCACCTGACATACAGACATGCAGCTGCTGCCCTCAGTGGGAAAAGATGATTAGAAAACAGAGAGGGGAAAAAAAATATTTTGGTGTCAAGGAACAGCTCCTCATTCCGCTCCTGCTCTCTGGCAGTGAGGGTCTCCAAAGTCAGTGAGACCACAGATACTTCCCCAAGTACTTCGGACAAGTACTTGGACAGAAGATCAACTTCTTGTCCCCAAATTTGCTTCCAACTTAGAGCACAAAATGCCAGTGATTTATTCAGTGGGCAAACAATAAACAGTTTAGAAACAATACTGTATTTCCATCTTTCTCCTCTGAGCATGTAACAGTACAAGTTCTTCCACACGCTGCTCTGCACCTGCAATACACCTTCACTTATAAAAGTGCCTTGTAGTGGATGGGGTATTTAATGAAATCTCAATTTGTCCCTTTGCTAGTGTCCTTCAGAGAAAAATTTAGGATCTTATTGCTCACATGGGATCTGAGCCAAAACTTCTTATTGAATTCTGTGGGTGTTGGATCAAGAGGCTCTAAAAAGTAATAGGAATAAATGGGATATCCTGGCTAACCTTTCATTTTTCTTTTTAAATAACATTTCGTATGCTTTGCCATTTTATGCACACACCTCTGGCTTTGGACCAAATGCTAGCAATCAGCCTCACACCACCCAGTACCAGCAGGGCAGCTACACAAGCTAACAGCAAGCCTAGAACTGGCCCACTGCAAATAAGTTATAGATTTACCCGCTTGTGTATCACACTACTAGTTCCTGCTATTGCTTTGTAAAGTGCTTTGGGAAATTAAGGGAGTAGCAGGAGCTACATTAAATCAGATTCTAGTCTAATACAATCTGACCTGTATTTCACAGTAAAAGGACTTCTATTTTTGAAATGATGAGCAAAACTTTTGTATAAAGTATTCAAAGTAAGGTACTTCAGATGGCTCAATGCTACCCTGTTCAGAATCATATGGGAAAATCTATTGCTGGCATATTGTTCTTCTCTCCTCCTAATTATCATTAATGCTAATTAATAAGCCTATATTAGTTCAATCTCATTGTTACTCCATAATGTGCAGTTAAAAATTACGATAATGAGTTCCAACTTCTCAAGCCGAATGTAATAAAATGGTGATTAATATTCCCCAGGGCTGGGATAGAATATGATTCAGGGTAATCCAAAATAGTTGTAAGTGGAAAGTTTGATATCCATCCGTTACTGAAGCTGACACAGTAAAAGTAAGGTATGATTAGCAATACGGTGAAGCAAGTAGGTCACTGCTCTCTGCTCAAATCACAAGTACTGTGGCCACTGTGACTTGGTCAAAATTGCTTGGCCGAGTATGAAGCGGTTGTGTCCTCGTTTTCTTCTTGTTCGCTTCTTGCGCCTCTGTTACTTTTGAAATCTGCCCATGTATAATGCATGCTTTTATATGGAAGGAATAAAAAGCAAACCTCCCACTTTGTTAAATCAAAATTATTTTTCCATGCGCCTAGGTAGGATGTGCAGAGTTAACAGCAAAGAAATGTAGCCTAGCTCAGAGATGTCTAATATCACGTCAATGTACCTACAATAAAAAAAAAATTCAGGCCCTATGTCAGATGCAAGTGCCTGTCATAGGTGTCATTCACCCTCTCATGACAGTGTCACAGAACACGTTCATATGCAATGACACATGGAGGGACATGTGAAATGACCTTGGTGAGGAACCAGCAGGCACGTGTCCGTGTGAGGCTATGACCGCCACTGGTTCTGAGGAACTGCGACAGCTGGGCCAAAACCACATCGCTGAGCCCTCTTCTAGGGTCAGATTTTCCAGAACAAATCTGAAGCTTTTTTGCCAGTGGACATACAACAGTCTGAACACTCAAGAATGTGCAATGCTTTTATAAAAATGCACATTTTCTGTTCTCTTATATCTCCAGTACTGCCAAAATAGTATTTTCTGTAGGACGAGAAGGAGGTACGAAAGCGGGAGCTCTTGGTATCACTCAGAAAATAATCTGTACAAATTCATGCCCCCAGATTGTTACTTTACATAATGTAATTTATACAAATGTGTTACTCTAGTCATGTGCTGCTGTGACTGCTGCAATCAAAGGAGTTGTATAGATGGAGAACTGGTATAAACCCAGGATGAATCCCACCCTGACTAGCCACCTGCATTGTACGCCTCCACCTCCCTTCAGGTTCCATAAATCAAGAAAATTTAGGTAAGAGTATCAGAAGAGATGCACGGAAACCCACCCTTTGTCACAAAATTAGATTTTTAGCTGAAGATAGATCTTTAATATTAAAATGCACACGGAGTTTAATGTCTCAATTTCAAACACTGAATATTGAACTTCTCCGTATTATTAAAAAAAAACACCAAAAAACAAACAACAACAAAGAAAACCCCACCCACAAAACCCCAAACAAACAAAAAAATTCACACACACACACCCAAAAACAAGAAATGACTGTTAAAATTAAAGAATGTGAAGACATGGTAATAGGATTGCCTTAATACTCTAGGAGCAGGTCTGACAGGGGCCCTCAGTCTTTCCAACACTCATTTCCCCAATTATAAATTGAGGAAACCTCTTTAACAACTTCACTGTAACACAAAATATTTTATAGGTGCTCAGGTGACACAGGGTTCAGTCATGAAGAAGTGCAAGGTATGAAATATTTACAATGTTTGTATACATCTGTGTGTATATGTGAAAGTATCAAAGGTGATAAACACTGCCCTGTGCATTTTTGTTTCTTCAGAAACAAAAACTTCCTTCTCTCTCTCACTCTCCATACCTGTATTCATGAAATGAAGAAAGTTACAGCTGTCTTGCGTTCTCCAACAGCATTGCACATCCAGATAATAAAGAGGTGAATTAAGTGAGGGGGTAATTATTCCTATCGCCCAACAGCTCCTAAAAATATGTTTATTCTTCAGCACTCCCTGAACCAGCTGAACAAAGACAATGCAGATTTCATCCACCCTGTCCCATCCCAATCTGGAGGGAAGCTGGGGAAGGAGATACAAAGGTCCATACATGATGGCATTCCATTTATCTGCCCTAGATTTATTTTTTTTTTACCCTAAACACTGAATATTTATAAAACTGCTTCACTTACAAGTCGCTCAGGCAATACACAAACAGTGCTTGTGTCCTACAGCGCAGAACCATTGAACTTGCTGCGGGAATCATGTTCCTCTGTTACCAGTGGGGTACCTGAGGCCGGTTTACTTGTGGATTTCACTCCTGTGTCACCGCACTCTTAGTTGTATCACCTGAGGCACCATCCAGGAAGGAACAAGTGACCCATGCAAACTGGGTGCCCAAAGCCCACGCACTCTCAGGTCAACCAATGAGTGGCAAACAGAGGCTTGTGTCTTTCTTGCCTCTGACGGAGCACAGAAGGGGGCCTCCCTTCTTACCTGGGGAAGGAGGCTGCTATTTTAGCAATATCTACTTTCTTGAACAAACAAACAAATGACAATTGAAAAAATAGGTTATTGTTTTTTCTAATTGCTAGGATAGATACATAAACACTTTGTTTAAAAGCAAACAAACCAACACCCTCTGCTCTCATTTTTGCAGTGGTGGGTATTTGCAGTGAACTGGAAAGCTGTTGGAGCAGGAGAGGTGTTACTGGAATTCTAGAGCGCTGTATTTGCTATGTTAAGAAGTAGGAGAAGTTTCACGTGTTATCTTGGAACATGTGAAAGTAAATCAATGCAAATAGGGGGAAAGAGGACTATCCCATTATGCAATCATGAGGCAAACTCAACAGTAGCAACTGAAGGGACAAGTTTATGAAAAAAACCACAGTTTTCTACCACAGGATTTATTATTTATTTATACTAAAAAACTGCAGAGCACGGAGTTTTGGCTTTATTTTTTCTAAAAAGTATAAATTTCTTTTTAATACTTTTGGCATAAATTGCCTTCTGCTGGTTTTAAAAAGTGAAAAGAATATATTTTTTCCCTTCACTCACAGAAAGAATCCCTTCACTCACAGAAAGAATCCCTTCCTATCCCTTGACATATGAGATGAATGGAAAGCTTATAAAGGTAAGAAGTGTTTATCCAAAGTACTTATTTTAAAAAGCAAACTGGCACACCCATAATGCTCTGTGAAAAACCATAACCAGGAGAGAACAAGTTGCTTCCCTCCCTTAGGTCTGCACAGGCTTCCAGAAACCAAAAACCTCTGCAGTGACCTACGTGAGCAGCCTCGCCACTGCCCGTGCACCCGATCCAAAGCTGGCACCCCACTGCACCACAAGAAGGGAAAGGAAACTGCACGTGCACTACGTGGTGCCAGCAGCAACTTGCAGTCCTCAGGATCAGGCAATAGGTACATGCGAAAAAGAGAAGCCCACAAAATAGGCACACGGCTAGTCCCTGAGCACCAGGAAGGTATAACAACTTTTCCAACACTCTCTTCCACTGGAATCCCAACTTGGGAGAGAATGAATAGGGACTGAAGTAATTCACACAATGAATTTTCAGTGTTTAAGCTTTAATAATCTAAACCTTAAAAGACTACAAGGGAAAGCAAGAACTTGGTCTCAGTGCTCTCACCAAGAATTCCTGTTAGAATGTCAAAGGAAAGGAATTTATTTTCTTTTCTTTGTTGTCATAGGATGGATATCAATGCCCTGAGGAGAGGCTGGGTGGATGAACAATGAGGTTAAAGATATTTAGGAATATTATATCAAGAGTGTTACAGAAGCCAAAGAGAAAAAGTTTCACTGGTAGAGGAGAAATAGAAGATTTACATGCTTTTAAGTAAGGGCACATCAAAGGTCACTATATATTTATCATCACTTTATGCAGCTACCTACCTTTCGCCATCAAACGCAGGTACAGACACAAAGCAGGTTCTGTCATAGTTCCCCTGGGTAAGGTCAGCTGTTGACCCAAATGATTTGCCACAATGACTATATTATTTGTTTACCTCCAAGTAAAAGCAACTTGTAACAACATGACATTTGTCTTCACATTTAAATATATATTTACAAAAATAGCAGAAAACTGTGGTTTGATTGGTTTTACTGGATATTAACCCCAGTTGAGTTTAACACAATGCAAGCCAATAGTCAGTGCTAAAGGAAATTGCAATGTGGATAGAAAAAGAACTCCAGAAATATCTGCAGTATATCCTCCAGCCAAGGGGAGTCTGCTTCATCATTCAAATGGCATATGGAAAATACAGATTCAGTCATAGAATCATTAAGGTTGGAAAAGACTTCTAGGATCATCAAGTCCAACCATCAACCCAACATCCCCAGGCCTCCTAAACCATAACCTGAAGTGCCACATCTACACGTCTCTTAAATACCTCCAGGGACAGTGACCCCACCACCTCTCTGGGCAGCCTGTGCCAGTGCCTGAGCACTCTTGCAGTCATGAGCCTCCAGCTTCTCTAGGAGGATGCTGTGGGACACAGTATCAAAGCCTTTACTAAAGCCCAGGTAGACAACATCCACAGCCTTTCCCTCATATGTAAGATTGATCTATGTAAGAATGACTGAAAGGGTGCTCAACAGACGGTCAAAAGAAATTTCAACAATAAATGTTTGCAGTCACTCACTATATCTTTCTGAGGTGTCCAGTAACAAAGTCTCTACAAGTTTATCTGGTGATTTTGCTTGAGCTTGATTTCTTGAGCATGAGAATAACTGGAAGATACAGTCCTGGAGCACTTCTGGATGCCCTCTACCCTCAGGCAGTGCACAGGATCAGACTAGACCTAGTCTGAACTGCAGATAAATTCCCGAGATGCTTATCATGCGGACATCAGGTCATCAGCACCAATTGATTTACATTATGAATCTGCTCATATTGGTCCACACTACTTGCTAATGCAGACAGACCTGGAGAGTCACAAAACCATCCATGTACATATGACCCGCAGGGATCAGTGGATTTAAGTAAACATTAATTCCCGGTTAGAGACAAGTTAAAAATTGCTCTTGACAGAGTAACAGGGAAGATATTTTGCAAGAGAAAACTCCAACCCCTCTGTTCCAATTTTGCTAACACTGGATTTTCTGGCGCTAAAAATTTAATTTGTCCATATAAGTTCACTATCATGTGTTAATTATATTAAGAAGGCAACGATTCAGTAACTTACTCAAATAGATTTACCTCCTGCCTGTATAATAACATAAATAGAAAAAAGCCGAACTGCAATTCACTTGAATATTTTGACTTGCACTTTGGTGCGTAGGAAGATTTTAACCAAGCAGCTGCTAATGTAGTAAATAATGAAACAAAAGTGAAGCGTTAATTATGGCTTGGCAATTAAACAAATACACTATAAGAAAGAAAACAGAAAAACAGGGAAAGGCTTTCAAGAGGAAAGTGGTATCTGAAAAACACACAAAAAGATACTAGAAGCTAAAAGTTTGCATCAGAACACAGGTCCAAATTCTTAAAGTTTACCCTGGTCTGAAACAAAGGACTTTTTATACAAGAATTCAGTGTTGCTCAATGGAATATGCTCTGCGGAAAACAACGCCTATTTACTAGTTTTATACCAGGTTCATTTCTGTGTTTTTCATAGGAAGTATTTATTCAATTAGTACATGTTACTGGATACAAATGAGAAATTAATGTACTATAAAATGCAATAAAATAGGATATCTAGTTAAAGACTTCAAAAAAAATAGAATTTGGGATGCCGAGGAGAAAAAGGAAACCACTGGGAACTGGAATGATGTAAAGTAATAAAGAAGCTATTTTGTTAACCTTGTGAATCACTTCACATCTTGTGGTAACTATGGAAATAATAAACACTTTTTTTTCCCCCAGAAAATCTTTCAGCTAAGTGTCAGTTCAATGTGTGACAGATAACCTAAGGGGAAAAAAAAGGCAGAAAACACAGAACTTCAACAGAATATGAGTCAAAAATGGAACTTGCTCATCACATCTTCAGCAGAAGATAACGAAGGATAGGACCAGCTTCAGTAGAACCTCCTGCTATTACTCCACACAGCTTTTCCCTGTCTGCATATCATTGGGCTTTGTTTGTAGTGTAAGAAAAAGAAACAGAAACAGCAAGTTGCTTAAACAAAAGTTTGTGGTGGGGAAAGGAAAGAAGTTGGTTACACTGCTAAAATATCTATGCATTTCATGTAGGGTAAAGCTGAGTGCACATAAGGTTAAGGCTGTCAAGGGAGAATTCATTCTGAATTACTGATGTGCCCTGAGTTAGAGCCAACCATTTTTATCTGATTTTCCAACAGAAAATGAGCAGACAGGCAGCATTCACATGGGTACACATCTTCCTTCAGAGGCTTTGTCTACACAGAAGTGAGAAGCACTGCTTGCTCTTCATGTACCCAAGCCACGTTGCAACGTTCACCTCCTATTCCTCATCAGCATTTTGAGCAGATTGCCAGCTGACCATCAGCCGTGCTCCTGCTACGAATATGACTGACAAACACGGAAAGAAGCAGCATATACATCAGTATTTCAAAGGTCTACCTTCTCAGAGCAGATAGCACACGCTGATGGGCAAGCAGAGTGTTGCTACCTTGCAGGAGATGCATGGATAAGTGAATGGTATGCCTAAGATGGGGTGGTCTTAATGATAATTTTGAAAAATGGCAATAAGGCAACTTTTCTGGTTTGTGTTTGTAAAAAGCAGAGCCCAGAGGGACACCCGTTCATTGCCCTCTAGAATTAATGAGAAAACATAGGTACTTCCACTCTCGAGCTCAGAACATCTACTGAACACTTAGGCAAGATTAAAACACCTTTCTTGGGTTTTTTTTAATCCCTATTTTAAAATACAGAAAATTCTTTACTGTCATCTGTGTTCTATTTAGCCTTGTTTTTCAATAACAATGAAAGGATGTTTTAGTCTGTAAACCCATTACTTTGGAGTAAGACAAGTAAACCAGCACAAATAGATGTTACCAAAAGAAGTGAAACTCATCAGGATGTAAACACAGTCCCTTTCTAAGCCCTAAACTCTTGTCAATTTCTGAAAGGAGAACAACAAACAAGCACATGCATATTAGTTTTTATCTTAGAATCCTTTGTATGTTTCTTTATGAAGGTGAACCTCAGAGTCCAAATCACTTGTTACAGGGATGCTCTCTCTAAATTGCTTTCCTCTCTGTTCTATCAAAACACAACATTATATTATTTCAGTTACAGCTGTAATAAGGTACAGATGTCGGGGGGGAGAAAGTAAAGCTTATGATTGTTGTGTATTGCTTTTCACTGAATAATTAAAGGAATTATTTGAACCCTTGATCAATCTGCAGCTCTGAGAGATCTGATGGTGGAGGGTGGTAGATTTGGCATTTTCCCAGTGGAATAGCTGGGAGGGCACCGGGGGCTGTATGGTGTCCCTCATTGCCACGCAGTCCCTGGTAGTACAGCAAGCCTCCCTCTAATTTTGCAGAGTAGCAAAGTACAAAATACGGTCACGGTGTCCAGCAACAGGGACAGATCAAAAGGAAAACTGTTGTTTCTGATTCAGAAAAAGAGAAATATTGAAGTCATGAAGGAAAACATGGTTATTTGCTACACAACAAGTCTGGATTAATATTAAACACTTCAGACCTTGGTTTAATGCTTTGAGTGAAGCAGCCAGACAGTATTTTCAGTGTTGCTAAAGAACATAGCACAAACAAAAAAAGGAGCTAAATGGTCAGCTGTGAAGAGGTGAATAGTGCCCTCCTTTTGCAGCCCATACATGTAAAACAACAGGCTTTTGTTTTGTTTTGCCTTGTAGTGCGGGCAGCATCTTTGGCAGAGTATTTCACATACTTGCAGTTGTCTGTCTCTGTGCCCTCCATCCCCCTCCCGGGACTGTGCACAAGCAATAGGTTCTGAGGCTGCTCATGTTTGCTTATATCCTTCTGTTCTTAAGTCTTTCAAACTTATCTTTGTCTTTCAGTGTAGATGAACTGTAGGACATCAGGACAGCAGCCAGTAAGCAGCTACTGGCACAGACCATGGGTGCATGGTATATTGAAGGGAATAGGTTCAAGTGCAACTGTGAGAGAAAGTGGTCTGATGTTTGGGGTGGCAAATCAAAAGTTATTGTGCCTTGACTAAGCATGTTTTAGTGAATGTTTTGCGACTGCCTTACTTCACAAGGTATATACACTGAAGAGGAGGTACAGCAGTGTGTTCGACAAATGAGCAAAGCTGAAACAAAACACATCCCTTGTATCATGGATTAGCGGAAACCCAAGATACACAGAGGTGCATCAGCCACGGCTCCATGAAAGAGCAGGTGCTTTTTGTGTGGTTACTATGAAATTGTGAAGAACTAAAAGGCTGCAGATCCTCGCGCTGATGCTGCTTTTTAGATGCACAGGCAGCTCTAGGAAATGCCAGAGAGAGAGAAGTGGAAGAATTTCTTTTGCTACATTTGAATTACTTTTGTTCCAAAAGATAAATCTCTAAGGGAAATCAGAGTCTCTTCCTGTGCTGCTGCCTGAAGGAAGGTAGTGAAGAGTTCATTGAAACTCCTCCCAGGAAGCAGGTGGGAGGTAGGGCAGCACCACAGGGTAGGTAGAGATAGGAAGCCATGCTCTGTGCCAGGCCAACAGAGCTTTGAATGAGGGTTTTGGCTGGGCCACAAGCTTGATGCAGCAGTTTGATGATTTCAGCTGCAGCAAGGGAATCAGGGGAAGGTGCTTTGACAAGCAAGTATTTTCAGTTAATCTAGTTAGCAGAGAAATATCTTCACTAAATGTCTCCCTGTCTTTTTGGCCATACTCCCAATACACCACAGCAGAGGCAAGGTGGCAAGGGAGCACATAGCTCCTGAGGAAATATATTACAGCATTTAGAGCTCTGTTTTCAAGTGTTGTCATCAAAATTCCTGGGGATGTTTGGGCTCCAGTTACACAGTAAATATTCATGGTCTTCTCTCCTTATTGACAGGAGCATTTCCTGGCCCTACACCCTTAAGCAGTGGTTGGGCAAAACTTTGGGCATTCCTTTCTTCCCCCTCCAGTGAAGCTTCAGCAGCAAGTGTCCTTTTACAGATAAAGGGTTTATAGACTTGAGACTAGACTGGATCACGCTGTCCTTGAAACCCACCATCAGTCTAAGAGGCAGCAGAATTCCTCCTGCAGTGAGTAGAGTAGTCTCTAATCAGCTAAAGCATATCTTTCTGTGTTGTTTGGAAATTTCTAAGTGAGAGGTATGCTACCTCTTTGTGTGTTTACTCCCAGGGCAAATCCCCCTTCACTTGAAATTACTTCTAACTTGAATTTTGTTTCAGCTTACAGCCCCTGAAGTTTAAAACAGTGGTTTTACCACTTAATGTGCATTAGTCAATTTAAAATGCAATTACTGTTCATGGTCATAAAGGCAGACCCCTACTGAGGGTTCACAATATCAATAAAGAATGCTGATCGTACTGATTTGTCATTGATCTTCTGGGATTTCCATCATTGCAAACTAAGTCCTGAAGAAGTTTCTGCAATATGTATAAATGAGCCTTTAATCCACCTTCTTTATGTCTCACTTTCTTGTGTTGGCAGAGTGCTTGGTGCCCTATGGGAAATGCAGGGAAACAAATATCTGTCATTATAAGATCTTGTAATCAGAGCGAGAAGGCAGCTCAGATGCAAAACATACTGATCTGAACAAACTCTTCTAAGAGGATCTGCGATCTGCAATTTCCTTCTTTCAGTTCTTTCTGCAGGATTGTTCCTCTCATGATGGGGTTCCTTTTAACCAAACCACCTAGCCTCTCTCCCCTTTGACTTAACTCCATTTAAGGCTTTTTTCCTCAAGACTCTTTTTCTGTACCAAGAGGTTTTTTTGTGATTTCCTCTGCAAGAGATCACAATCTAAAAACGAAGCACCCTATAAAGTCTGTCACAAGAAATTCCTCAAAAAAACCTGCATAGTACTCTCTATGGCAGGTTTTCCTATGGCATTCTTCCTTCCAAATGCCACAGTCAAACCGAAGTTTTCATATCACTTTCCATAATAAAGGTAGCATCTGCTTCAAGGCCAGACACAGCACACCTTCACTGCTGAGCTTTCCCAAAGTCTGCTAAATAGCAATGTATTTTTACTGTAGTTAGCTCAACGTAGTGCCTTGCAAAAGGCAAAGGTCAGGAATGAGGAGGAGGGCTTAAGTTAACAGCAACAGGGCTGAAAAGTTACTCTCAGTGAATAGCAATGTGTCTGTCTCCAGGTCTCTGGCAAGAGGAAAATAAGGATATTGAGCCTCAGACAATAAAAGAACATTTGAAGACTGCCTTCAAGGCAGCATCTCAAGCTGCCCAGTGCTGCGGGGACTTGGCAAAATTTTCAGAGCCTGATGACCTTGAGGCAGCACCCCAAGGAAACGTGCCCACTTTACCACTTCCGTGGAACTTACGTGAAACTGCAATTTGCTTGGCTTAGCCTGACACGCTTGGACAGGCACACTGCATAGGACTTGCTCATTACTGACTTATTTTATTGCCCAGATGCAAAAATCAGGTAGTGAACCATGCAAAAATCAACCCTTTTCTTCCCAAATTGGATGTTCAGAACTGACTTCCATATAGGCCCAGCTGCCCCCTTTCTGACAAGGACACCAAGCAGAAACATAACACGAGTCATAATTACTGCTGTCTCCTTTTTTTTGCTGGTTTAATGGGATCACTATCAGCAAATATTACATGTCGGCCAACAGCGAGTGGAGTGACCACAGGTCTGAATTGCAATCGAACCCAGTAATTCCCAGGGAAGGCAAATTATTCATTTGTAACGAGTCATTCTTTTCAATCACAGGGTACTTTTCCCAGGAAGTTCTTTTCTCACTGATCGTTCAGCTGCAATGCGCCCTCCATTGCCCTGAGACATCCAGATACTCTAATAATTGAACTTTGCAAAAATAGCAATTACTGTATGTTGGGGCTGAAGAAAGCCTTGGACACAAGAAACGATGCATGCCCCCAGACCAGTAAACATTTACTTAATATGTTATAGCATCTTCCATCAGGTCTGTCATGTGACCTTTAAAGTTTGTAATTGATTTACTGTAATGTACTATAAAAGAACTTCTAATTTGTGTTGTCACACTGTTGCTGAGTTACCGCTTTCTGTTGCATATGTTGTTGCCTGTACCAACTTGTCAGAAAAGATCTTTTTTTGAGTTTGCTGAAACTCAAGAAAATAAAAAAGGTGTTCTACTTCTGAATAGAGTTTTGTGGTTACTGCAACTGCATACATACACCTGTTCCTTGAATAATTCATGTGTCTTCCCAGTAGTAAGATCTGAAAGGGAGATACTGCAGTAGAGAGCAGGATATGGGCAAAGTCTAAAGCCAATGGACAACAAGGGGAAAATGATCCTGGGGTAAACACATTGTCATATTGTGACATGCGTGAGGTAGACACAGACTGGATGGATGACCAGAGACAGGTCACGGGACTGAGCTCTGCCAGGCCAGGGCTCAAATGGAGCCGCGCACCACGTCAGGTCAGGATTCCTTCCAGATGTATTTTAGCCTGTGGCATTAATCACAATAATCACGTCGTAACTGTGTCCTGAAGGGAAGCAGCTACTCTGCTCTGAGCTGTGTAACTTTAAAAGGAGTAACCATCAGGACCTATTCTCTGCATGGCTCATTGTAAGAAAGGTACTTGAATATCAGGGTAAATTTTGAAGTTCTACCCATTTTCCAAAGCCCTGTATATCCCAAAACATAACTGCCAAATAGGGGTAAGGAAGCAGAGCAGGAAGCTGTAAGCAACCATGATCTGAACTACTTGTGTAAACTGGGGGAAAGGGACCCTGGATTTTGGGACGGACACCTTAACCATGTCAGAGTGCAACTGAGATCGTGTACGGAGAAATGTGCAAAACAGATTATTCTTCCTCGAAGTTCCAAGGAAGTGAGGCCTAGGCAACATCTTAAAATATGTCTCTGATGCCATCGTGCAGCACGTTGAATTAGATTATAAAATTGCTTTTTAACTCCCAAAGATTTGATAAACCTAACCCTATCACTCTACGTTGACTGACGAGCAGCTCACTTAATTTGCTGAACTTGGACTGTATTCACAAGTCTCAGAGGCAAAGTTTCCACAGCACTTGCATAAATTATGACTGACATCACAATATTATTACTCACTCTGTGTGTTAAATTCATTCTTTTTCTCTGCTCTCCTACAACTACCACAGCAGCTTTCCAGAAAACAGAAAACTTTTCCTAGTCATTTTTTTGTTTGTTTTTTTTTTTTGTTTTTTTTTTTTTAAATTTTTTTGGCCACACAAAACCAAAACCCACCCCACAGAATTTGCTACAGCTGTGAGCTTGTTATCATGGTGCTAGGATACTTTAGGCATCTCTAGGTTTTAAGAATTGCCCAAGACAATATCTATCATGTCATCAGGAGATGAACGCTAAATCCTCCTAAGCTGTTGAGAAAATAGACACTGCTTTTGAAATATGCTTTCCTTCATTCTCTCACTCTTATCTTTCTAAAGTACCCCAAACAGCCTCTTGGCATGGCTGGAGTGTACTGATGTACAGAAGGAAGTTATGTTTCTGGATTTCTCTCTTTAGCATGGGGATCCCTTTCATAATGGCTAGAAAGCAAGTTTTCATTACACTTTTCTTCTAAGATTTCTTTTCCAGATTTCACCACCATACCAGACCTGGTCGTTTTTGGATTGAAAGCAGGTTTCTTCCCAAGTGTTACTTAATCCTCAAAACTGTAGATCATTTTTATGAGGGTCAGTTAGAAATCCCATAGGTTTTGAAACCTGTTAAAGATTATAGAGCCATAGAAGGCTGGGTTGGAACGTGATCTTCAAGAACTTATCTATTTTATTGCTTCCAAGGGGCTTGTCAGCTTCCTACTGAAACAGTTCAGTAATTGCACAGTGAATATAAACGAAAGGTAGCTTTTTATTAGCACTAAATGGTCGGGTTGATTGACATTAGAGATGATGATCATGTAATTTCATTGACAAAAGCATATGTTGGAAGGCATCTCCATTTTCCAATAACACATTTCTATATGTAATAAAACAACTCACTACACAATATTAAGCTATCGTGTTACTGATCACTTGGAATATGCCTCTATTGTAATTCCTCCTACTAGCTGCACCAAAAGTGTATTAACCCTTTAAAAAATTTTACTTAAACTTACTAACATCAAAAATTACTTATAATTATTTTTTATATGATTCTAAGCTTCTCCAAATTAAATATTTCACTGTAGAACACTCCTGAGGCAGGCTTTCATGGTCTTTTAGGCAAATACATTTCATTAATTCCCATTACAACCCTTTGTATTGCCTGTGGAAGTCCACAGTAAACCTTCCCCCTTTCACAAGGAGATTTCATATTTATACCATGCTTCTGAGAACCAAGCACAGCTCAGCCTGAGGCGTCCAGCACCTCACGCACCCACAAAAAAGAAACTGCTGTCATGAGATAAAGGGTACCATAACAGACTGAACTGAAGGTATGTAATTTCAAAACCTTGTTAGGTGTTGATCTAAGCCTCCGTAAGAGAGCTTTCAGTGATAACATTTCTACCATTTCCTCCAATCACTTCCAGAATTGTTTTCTCCATATATTTTTCCCTATATCCAGAAGCCTTTTCCATATTTATAATGTTATGCCTCCCCTCCTCCATCCCTTCAGTCTTCTTCACAGAATTCTCTTACCCTCCACTACCCTATTTTCACTCTTTTCAGTTGTTCTTGTATCTCATATTTTCCAAATCCTGACCTTTCTATTTGTGTTCCTGAATTCTCTATGATGTTTATTTTCTCTACATGAAATATCACATCAGTCATGTATGAGAGAAAGGACTGGCCGAGTCCAGACAGAATAGATGGTTTGCAATGTATTTCTTTGTGAGTTTTACCAAAGATTGGACCTCTAGAAATATTGGTCTTAAGCTTTTTGAGATGACATTCAAAAAAGAATGTCAGAAGCCATCTGATCTCTCATTGAGAACTAAATTAAGGAAAATGTGCCTCCACAGCTTGGTCCGAAGTTTCACAATCTTGATTATTCTTTGATACTTCAAACTTGAGATGCCTGGGTCAGTAATACAGCCAGCTGGCTAGTGGAACTGGACACCTGCAGTTCCCAAGGTTAAAATGAAACCAGAGGATAAAGTAGGAGCCCCCGACAGAAATCCAACAGGTGAGTGCTGAATCCTTCAGTAGAACCTCATTTACAGAAGGTGACAGAAACTCAATGTGTAACTACTTGCCTCATTTCTTGCCTATGGCCAGAGATTAACCACAAGACGAGCCAATTCAAGATATCCCATTGAAAGGAAAAATAATGTTCCACTTTGCATAAAACTACACTATATCGTGGGAACTATCAGAGAGTTGAGTTGCACAAAGGCAAAAGATTTATTTAAGGAAAAAAAGGCTGAAGCTGGAAATAGTCCAGTGGTCACAGAACTTTTCCTGTGTTCCCTAACAAATTAAATGCTTATATTAAAAAAAAAAAAACAGTGTCCGTGACCTGAGATGTACACCATTTGTGAATTAATTTCCAATATCTGTCTCTTTAATATAGTAAATTCAGTTTCCAGGATAAAAACAAAAATTTGATTGAGGAATAGTTTTTCTTTCCCAAACATACTTTTTGGTTTTTAAAAAGCAGTGCTTAAGAATGCATGAAAAAAAGGGTTCTGGGATTTTTAAATCTCTGAAAATAGAGAAGTCACGCAAAGTGCAACTGTGGTGCATCTCTTTGGATTTTATGAAGAATGAAATAGAGTTTCATGAAAATCATTCTAAAAACGATCACATTTTTTATAAAATGGGTGGGAGTTGAATAGGGACATTGCATTAGAAGCAGCTCTTTGGGATTTTTTGACTGTATCAGTTTTGAATGCAACAGTCAGTAAAAAAAGATGAGTAACTACCTAGCTGTAGGAATATTAGCATTCATGCAGGCAACCTTCCCAAAGCTGATTTTAAACTAAGGTTTTGATTCAGAAGAAAAACTGTCATCCCTCTTGCTCACCTCCTGTTTAAATGCAATGCTATTCAGGGGGGAATACATTAACATCCAGGGCTCTTTGCTGATTTGTGAAGTGTATATGTGAAATCATAAATAGCCTAAACCCAGATACTACTATACCTCCCAAAACCTTTTAAGTAGTTCTCATTCACTACAGGGTTACTTATTTGCAAGTCCTTCCCCCTTTCTTTGCCACCAAACCCCTCAAACATCCAGAGCCAAACACGCAACTTCAGAGCACCCTGGCAAAGCTGGGAACGAGGAGCAAAATCTCCATCCTACTGCTCCTGACCGTGCTATTATGTGCTGCTCTCTGAGCGGATGGCAACCCCTCAGCGGGTTGCAAAGAAAATTATGAACAGGAGACTGATCCTTTTCTGTACAGAGAGTTATCTGATGGACTTATTTCCAGGAGAAAACAAAAGACTGTTTTTAGCTGAACCATGCCTTTTTTGTTTTAATTGATTACATCAGATAAAGTGCTTTTTACACCATGGCTTTATTTTTTCCTTTTCTTCAAAACCTGACTTGTAGTTGCATGCTCTTCAGAATGACAGAGCTGGTGCTGTGACATGTTTATGTGAAGAGTCTAAACCTCAGAGAAATAGTAGAAATTAATAATGAAAAATCTCAGAAATAGATGTCCGGTAGCTAAAAATACGGCAGAATTAAAGGAATTGATGTAAAATAGGGGAAGTGAGATGGAACTGGTAGAAATGTTGTAACAGTTGCTTATAACAGTTGGTGGGATAATTGCTTCCGTGTTTCACTTGGAAAAATCAAGAGGAAAAAAAGGAGAGTAAAAGAGAAAAGCGGAGGTGAAAATAAGAAAAGAAAAAAGCTAGGAGAGGAAAAAGCAAGCAGGGAAAACCAAGGAGGAATAAGAGTGATGCCAAAGATTATTAGTTGATACTCTTCTGGAGAAACAAACTGATAAGGACTTAGTTAAACTTTACGGAAACTTTACTCTCTGCTATTTAATCACTGGGATAGAACAATGGTGGTCATCAGAGATAGAAGACAAATTTATTGGAATTCCCTCTAACTTCTATCCACTTGTCATTTTCAAGTAAATCAGGAGTTGTTGATGTAAACATTTCCGGAGAAAGATAAAATTTCTGCCCTTTTTACCAGTGATCACTGTAACAATTACCACATGTACACAAAAGCAGCCGCAATCTGCAATCACTCACAGAGGTAAAACCCATGTGAATAAAAAGACCAGTAACTGATGGTTAGACTCAAATCACAAATCTGAGTTTTCTAACATGTTGGCAAATCACTTCTTCCTGTTACTCCTCCTGCCCTGGTAAACCCCAAGCTGATCCACTATTTCTATCCCTTACGTAGCAAATGCATCATTCTCACTCATGCGCTTATGAATATGTTATAAGTTGTGACTAAATGTAATTATGTAAATGACAGTCATTTGTTTGCTATACAGATTAACGTTTTGCTTCATTGGGGTCCCAATATGGAGCAGCAGCAGTTTGAGCTCTGCAGCTGTGCCTCTGTGCGGTGCTGCCTCTCACCTAAAAATTAAAACGAAGATGAAATTTGTCTCTTACTTAGTGTGAACAAAACAAACCATCCCTGTGTTCCTTAATACATTATCTATTACTTTCTGCAGGTAGCAGAATCAATCACCTTTCCCTGTGGTGGTGAACGCCTGGGGAATAATTTCATACACCTCCAGCGCTATAATAAAACGTCAAAGCGTTAATTACAATTCCAATAATGGTTTTGCTTTTTGTAGTGATGCTTTTTAAAGATAAGCTTCCTTTGCCAAACTGGGACCTGTCAGGAAGCATGAAAAGTAAATTTCTGCGATGATGAGAAGATTTGGATAATAAAGATTTACGGAAAATGGGTTTCCCATCCCGTGAAGTTTTTGGGCAATTAACAGGTTTTCCCATTTTGCTAAAGGATTAATCTGAAAGCTTTTAAGGGTGGGGGAGTGTCTAACAACGAAAATACCTTCAAAAACAAATACTTGGGTGCTGCATAAACTTGCATGCACGTGTGTTTCCTTTTAAGACAAGTCACACTAGAAGCTCTGTGTATGGCTGGCTCTTTCCCCTCCCTCTCTAGAAAGTTACCTGGAAACGTTTTTCGGAAGCAGGCTCCAACACTGCTGCCAGGCTGACTGGTTCCATAGGAAGTCCCAGATCTGACTAGTTCTCAGAGTTTGGCAGTCTGTTTCTCTTGTTTAAACCAGTAACATTATATGCAGACTAAACACAGCTTCATGCTGTTGTAATAACAGTTCCAGTGCTCATAATACAGTTATTGTAAAGTGTTTATATTCAATTTTCTAATGATGTCTTTTGAATTATGCATGTCTCTACCTAATATAAAAGATACAATGTAAGTAGCTCTAGGGAAGAAGGGTAAAAAAATGTGCCAGACTTAAAGACTTACAGAGGTAGCAGCTAGTTTGTTAAAAGTAAGCCCAAAAGGTACGCAGTTCTCCTGCAAAACTTTTACTGATAATAGCAACCCTTAGACTTGCTGTATAATCATACGGCATGGCAATGGAGGCAGGAATAGACTGCCTACACGCTCTAATACTTTATTAGTAAAAATCCAATATTCAGGAAAAGGAAAATTGTCTCTCTGGGCTCTTGCATCTAGTAACAATGAAAAAACCTCTGCTGTTCTGGACTTCAGGTTCACTGTGTCACCCAAACCCCTTCCCACAGAATTTGAGCCCTTCATTACTTAATCAGCTTCCTAGTCATTACACATGTAAGAAAACTACTAACATTTTTCTATTACTCTTTAAACTACATAACCTGGTTCTCCGACCATTGTTACAGAAGGACTAGTTAATAGATGTTGTTGAGTCTGGGGAGCACTTGGTGACGCAGAATTGAGCATGAGGAGTTTTCATCCCCTCTTGAATCCTCTTGGGCCATGAACCTTTGTTTCCAGCTACTCAAGAGTAGCTTTGGAGTGACCTTCACTGTCTTAGTATTGTTATGAAATTGCGTAGGAGCTCCAAGACAGCAACCCAAGACATGCGTATCCCTGAGAACTGGACACTGATTTTTTTATACTGACTTTCTCAGGTCATCTATCTCTCATTCTAAAAACAAAAATTTCTGTCTACACAATAGAACACAGAACAGTAGTTCTGTAGGTGGTGACCCGTGTGCCTTGCTGGCTCCTCGTGTAGCTCTAGGTGATGTAGTAATACTTTCACACCTTAGAAACAGTCCTGCTTATAAATTACTCAGAGCTTCTTGGGTGAAAGGAGGATCTTAACCTGGAAAATACTCTCTTTGATAGTGCGTGGGGTTCACAGCTATCATCCTTTCAAGTCTTACCCCTTTGAAGGAATACGTCCAGGGTATTTGGAAACTTTAAATGTGCCACTCACAACAGGAAGAAATTAGTTAAACATTTTTAACATATTCCTGATTGATTCATGAGGATTAACATGCATTATTTCATTACATACATACACAGGGAAAATTACAGGAGGGCAATTCATACAGCATGCTCCTCTTTTATAATTTAACAGAAAACATTCTTTATCCCTATTTTAATCCTTCCCTACTTCCATGCACAGAATGATAATCAGCATACAGAAAGTCTGCCTCCAGCCAACCCAGATCCATTGCTTACAGTACTTGCACACCACAGAAAAGCATAATCGTACAGCAAAAGCGACAGTGACGGCAGACCTGATCCCTAGGATGTTCCATGAGTGCAACCAACAGAAATATTCACAAAGATACTAATTTGGGACAACCACTTGTCTCCCATCAGGGTTTTCCCTTTAGCGGCATACAGATTCCAAGCTCAGTATGTCTTCTTGCAACGCAGAGCTGTAAGTTATTAACATTTCAGGGAGTAGAAATAGGAAGAGGGAACAATGCCATGGGTTTCCATAGTTTTCCTAGAGGAAACATTTTTTTGAGTTATTAATGGTATGTGTAACTAATTATGGTTGAATAGTTATTTTGTTAAATCAATAAAAGCAATATATTGCTGTTTTTAATAAAAGTTTTGTGGAATTAATTATGATATTCAAAAGTATTTAGGTTTTAATATTATTATTTATAAATACTGTTAGATGTCAGAATTTTAAGCTGTTATACAATAATGTAGTTTAACATTTGTCATTTTAATTTCATTACAAAGAAAATGGGCATTTCCTTTTTCCATCAGAGTGAAACAAAACAGTCACAAGTGACAGAACAAAACCTAGAGAACTAAAGAGTTCTTGTGGCAATAAAAACATTTTTTTCTCAGAAGATTCCAGTTTAAACTCTATTTCAAAGCTGTTGTATTCTAAGGGTTGCCTTGAGGTTGCTGGTTCCAATCCTTTCCAGGTTAAGAATTAGGGAAAGTAAAATAAACCCTGTGGACCAGAGGTAATCTGTAGTGTGATCAACTAATGTTCATACTAAAAATTCAAATGTATAAATTAACACCATCTTTAGAAAAAAGGAAAGAAAAAATGTAAGTAGCAGCATTTGGCCGCATGAAAGTGCTAAATATAAAGTGGTCATGCACTACAAGCACGGTGCGAGCCAAGCTATAAGACTGCAAGCCAGGTCTGTACATGCTGTCTTGCCAATATGCCTCAGCCCTTCTCTGGAAAGAAAACGGTACTGATATTAATGCAGTCCTTGGCTGTTCAGCTAAAACTACTGATTTCCCACCCACACTCCCTATCATAAAGCAAATACTTGTCAGTACTTTCAATCTACAAGGTCTAAGACCTATTCTCAAGATCAAAAGTCAACTATACATCTAGAGGCAGCACCTAAGAAGTTCTGGTGACCTGAGACATAATTGGCTGCTTTGGCTTCGTGTCAGGCTTGGGACCCGGGTTCTCAGAAGCTCAGGAGTCAGTTTGGAGAACAAGCCCTTCCTCACAGGGAAGGTAAAGCACCTTTTTAAATTCAGCTAGGCTGACTTTAAGCTGCAAGTATGAAGATATTTGTGACAGTGACGCTGGCTCATTTTAGTTACTGAGGTAAATCAATGTCAGTGTGAAGAAATTCTGAGCTGATAAATGACTTTAGATCACCAATAAAGTGAATGGTCACTCACTGCTGGAGGGCTCATAAGCTTCCCATGGAGTTTATTTAGTCATCCAAGCAAAACTGCTTCTTCCCTCTGTAAAGGCTCCCAGTTCCCCTAATTCCCTTAAGGGCTGGCTTTGTCTCTTTACCAAACTCACCATGTCAGATGTAGAGAACTGTGCTTTAAACAACTCTGGCAAAAGGCAGCTGGAAACGGTTATTTTACTGTAGAGATGTTCATGTTATGCGTTGCCGATCAGACATTGGATGAAGCAGACCTCTGTTAGGCACTTTGGCTTTATTACTGGAGTATAGCAGAGAAAAGCGTTCCAAATGGAAACAAACAAACAAAAACCCTCACAATGGTTAACAGCTCTGCCAGAGTCTGGTGGCAGGGGGGAAGACAAACCCTTCAGCAGTGACAACGGTGACTAGAGAAGGTTAAGACCTCTAACAGGGTCTGAAGAGCAGACTTTGCGGCAGGGAAAAAGAACGTGCACGGTAAAGGATTTGATGACCTACAGTGTTTAGGACCATAACATAACTTTGTACTGGCATACTTTGAGGATTACTGACTTTGTGAAGAGAAAGGAGACATGGTTTGGATTTTTTTTTTTTTTCCTATAAATCATATGGTCTATTTAGTAAAGTTTAAAGTAAAGGTTTGAAGTTCAGAAATCCATCTTACAAATTTGGGAGCCCATGCAATTCCCTATTAAGAAACTTGTCTGCACTTTTAGACAGACATTATTTTCAGCCATGAACACAGGACTCAGAATTAAGTCTTTATGAAGAGATTGTAGTTTGCCAGGAAGTCACTTACAAACGGGAACAGCCTGTGTTGTGAACAACACCAAGAGACTTAATGAAAACGATGCCATGGGGGATGCTAAGGGGAAACAACCGTTGAAAGTACAGGTGACATCAGCTGAAAGAGTTTGCCACTGCTACCTCACACAACACGTCTCAGAAGGGAGGCACATGCAGGTGATGAGCTGAAAGTTAGAGAAAATCCCCGCTAGGAAGAAAAAAAAAAATCTCTAAAAACTAAGACAACTAAGCCCTGAGAAATGACAGAAATTAAACCAACAGAATCACCTTCTGACAATAATGTTGTTGACTAAAAGCTCCCATTCTGGATCATCAGAATACATGTATATGGACATTACTAAAATCTGTTCTTAATAGGGTGCCTATTGATATTTGAAACTACAGGTATCTTCTTCAGATTAGTTGCCACTAATATTATGCTCAGCTTGGAGAGAAAGTATTAGAGCTTAAAAAAAAAAAGACAGAAAGCAGTTAACCCAGCTGCTGTGCCGTACAATGGCTCAGATATACAACATGGGCTGCTTAGAAGCACACGGAAGGAAGCAAACTTCTGTGGCTTTGGGCAATTACAGAGCTACAACTGAGAACAAATTATTTTCTAATGGGACTATAGAGAAGTTCAAATAAATGAGTATGAAATAAGCACGTTAGATACAGGCAAAAGACAAAACCAACCTGTAACACTCTTACTCAAAGTCAGAATTCAGTCCACTGTCGTGGGTGCTACAGGTTCATTCATTTCCATGCCTAAACCACCTAGCTGTTTACAGAGTACACAGTCTGGAAAATTTTGCAGGCACTAACTTGAAAATAGGGACCTCTCTGTTCAGAGGTGTTCTGGTAGGCGATCGTCCCTCTCTTCAAAGGGCAGGCAGGGAAAGAGACAGTAAGGGTTTGACTCACAGCGAGGTAGCTCATTATGAACAAAAACAGAAGCAACTGACCACAGCGTAGAGAGATCCTGTGTCTACAGGTTAAACATGCTTCAACAGCTGGGGTCTCGTCTCTCCCCACTGGCTCTAGCTGCCACTCCTCAGCCCCTCTCCGTGTTCGACTATGGCACTGGCAGCACAGCCCGCCGCCAGTAGCCGCTTCCCCACTAACTTCAACAGTTCCCTTCTCCTCTAAACCTTGTTTTGAACCTCTCAGCATGAGCTGGCCAAGCGCAACAGAAGCAGCACTCACAAGTCCTCCTGTCCGTGCAGCCAGCCTCAGAGGACTCTTGTCTCTAAAGGTTCCCGCTGTTCCTCTTTACACACAGCTACTTCTGCCAACACTCCCCCTCTTTACAGGCACTGCTTATGTGGAAAGCCCTTTTATTTACTTGTTTATTTATGGGGCAAGGGACTTGATTTCAGTATGTGTAAATGAAAGCCTGCAGGAGAGAAGAAGGAAGATCTTTCAAATTAAATTTGCCCATGGTGCAGCTACTAAATTTTCATTTTTATCTATCAGGCTGTTAATAAATATTTATGAGCCTATTAACTGAAGCCTTAAGATCTTAGAAATATCTAAATTCTCATAATTCAAGATTCTTATCTAGTCTTTACCCCCTACCTCTTAAAATATCCCTCATGACAGTACTTGCTTTCCTAGACTTCACTACTTAAAAACTGTTTTACACGCCTCCCAAAATATCACACAAACATCAATACATGTAACCGCCTTTTGAACAGAACTTCTTCTCCTTTTAAAAAAATAATGTATTTTCTTACTCTTTCCAGTAGTAGCATCTTCACTATTGTGACTGCTATGGTCTCTTCATTATTATTTACTTCCCATGTTACCAACTTTGCCCTGCAAACTTATACTGACTTGAAATCATTGCAGGAATTATTTCCAGGAGTTTACGAATAACTGGGAAGGACACTCAATGCACAAAGCCTGCTAGCAATGAAATGCAGGTATTTTAGTCATTCCCTGGGCCATGAAGCCCCTCCCTCCCATGGAAGCCACCATCTCTGTCTGTGGGTGAGGATTAGCTTTTCAAAAAATAGCTGGGTGGGAACTCACAGGATTCTTAAACACGGTTAGTGAGCTGATGCCAGACTACTGAACATAATAAGGCTGATCTAAAGCAAAGACAGAAAAACAAGAACCTGATTAAATTAATTTCAAGTTATCACAGTGGGCATAAGTACAGTATATCCACTCTTGGCACACAGGCAGGTAGGAGGTATCATTACTAATGAAGCTGCGTATTAATCTTACATAAAGGAATCACAAGGCTTTCACTCTTCGGGCAAGACTGTGCAGGCAGCATTGCTGTTGTACCTGGGCACATGGTCATTAGTGGCATCTGAGGATCAGGCAGTGGCAGTTGTAATTGCGTAGCGTCTTCTCTCTGCACGGTCGGTGGTTGTTAATGGTTTCTCGGGAATCACAGCAAGTGCTCTCTTCACTGGCTGTTTCAGCACCTCAGGCCAGTATTTTCATCATCAGGTGTGGCCACGCTAATAGGAACAATCCTCAGGTGCCTGACATGTCACTTAGATGTTTATTCCCTAACATCACATGAACCCCACTGCTTGGTTACTGAACTCCAGCTACATCAGCTTCCCAGATCTGTTATGAAGATTCTTTTCAAAGTTTTCAGAGTTACAGTATTTTATTATAACAGGATCTTTACTGCCTTCCTCTGTCCAACAAACTTTCTTTTTGCTGTGACTGGCAATGCTGGGAATCAGGAAAGATGCTTGCAGATATTAGGCATTTCAGCATCATGCTCGAGAGGTCAAGATGCATGGGTGAAATTCTGACCACACGGTGAGGACTGAATGATCTGCAAAACCAAGGAACAGTTTCGAACATCTCCTTTATAGGCTTGTTCAGGACCTGCTTTACTGGGCCATGGGATTATTCTTCTGCTAGCCCACAGAAGGATGAAATGAAAAACACTGAGATTTTTCCAGGCACATACAGATCCACTAGCCATAATGAAAGCAGTACTGCATCTGGTGGACATGAGCTTGGCCTGAACTCATGACAGGAAATCCTACCTGCAGTGCTGCTTTCAGGACAATTATGTATATATATACACTTACTAAATTCTTTTGCTATTTCTGATAGCATCTTGATACTGAACAGTTATCGTACCTCATTCATTTGTTCCTTTGAGTGTTCCACGTTTTCTCTTTTGTTCTTGTTTGGTTTATTTCACTCTCTGAAAGAGTGCAGGAACTGACCTGCTACTGGAAATTCTTTCCAGGCCAATATTGCAACTTAGGCCTCACCTTTGTGGCATCAAGATCAAACACAGGAATCCCAGCAATGTAAAAGCTGGTGCTATGTTGAGCACATTTTTGTAAGCTTTGGGGATATATTTTAACTATACAGCCATACAATACACACTCCCCCTGCAGCACCCTGACACGTTTCTGACATCCAGTGACAAGAGCCAAGGACAGCAGAGCTGACATCTGCTCTCTTGAGCCAGATGCCACCAGAGAGTTTTCTTAAAAGAATACTTCTCCAGCTACTGCTTCTGAAGCATTGACTTTCAGGATTTTGTATAATAACCTTAGCTTTCTTCAGGAAGTCTTCTCTATGTCCCAGTTACTCCTTAAAGATACCCCCGCCTCCTTCTCCCCCGTGGGTTACAGAAGTGCTATGATTTCTACTTATCTACAGTAATATCAGTGGCATCTAATAATTCCTAACCAGACTTCCAAAGGTCAGAAAGAACAGGTAGAACTGTTGCTTCGAATTGCTTTATTCTCAGTTTGTTCCAATCTAGTCCAATTACTCCTCTTTCCAGAATGTGACACAAATAGTTTTTCTCAGCCTGATTTCATTTTTCTGTAGTTCATTTTGATGTTCAATTTCCCTTTGTCTGCAGCCATGCAATTATCTTTGTCTCACACTTCTTTCAGATCCTACCATATGCAAAATGATGTCATATGATTTCTGGACATCATCTGGACGGTAGAATATGTTCTCTTGAAATGCCTTCTTCCAAATGAAGTTTTGAAAGCAATAAATTTTCTCTTTTTGTCCAATTGAACCAAATGAAATACTAGACTCCCAGCTATCTGCCCAAGCCTGCAATACATTCGCTTATTTTTGTACTTTCGCAAAGAGCTTCCATTTGCTTTGATAAATTCTATCATTTCAGTGTCTTCAGTTTTGAGGGTTTTCATGGGTCTGGGTCACATCTATCTTTTCTTTTTGTAAAATAGCCACAACCTCTCAAAAATTCCTTCATTTCATTATCCTCCTTCACTTCCTATTTTTAACAAGAGTCAGTTTTGTGCTTGGAACTTTTGCAATGGCAAAGTAGACTACCTTCAACATACACATATCTAGAAAAAAATAACATTTTTTTTCCCTCACTGCCTTTTTTGTGATGCACACGCCACATGGCATAGTCGGTAACATTTTATCTTCTGCTTATCAGTGCACTTCCCTGCTATGCTGGGGGAACAGGTTCTTTACCACATCTCACACCAGTATTTGTGCTACAAGCTGAACTTTCCCTATCTTTCATCTCTGGGATGTAGTTTACTTTTGTTTTGACATCAGCTGAGAACTTCATGGATCAGTTGGAAAAAAATATAATTCCTTTTCTTTTTTTCCTCATTTTCCTCTATAGTAAAAAAACAACTCTTCCTCCATAGCTGCCTGAGCTTTCCTGAATGATACGCCCTGCTCTCCCTGCTCCCCTAGAGGCAGTGGTTTGCACTGAAGTTTGACTGGTTTCCCATTTGCAGGTCACTCCTCCTGCTGCCTGTGCCACAGGTCATGCCGGCTGTGAACGGGTGGTGGCTCGTTCCTTCCTGGGAGCTTTGTGCAGGTCACATCAGCTGTGGATGCACACACGTGGTTCTTGGTTGTACTTCAGGTTTATCAGACATGTCCAAATTGGTTCTAATGAGAGCCTATTTATTCTGTTTTCCCCACACATATGCTTCAGCTATTCTGATGACCTTTTCCTAATATTAAATTGCCTATTAAGATCCCACCCCTCAGTGTTCCAGTTCTACCTGCAAAAGACATTTTTCATGGCTATACACCTACTGGCTGTCTCAGATATTCCTTGACCACATCATCGGGGAAGATTTTTTTTTTCTATGAAGTGTTATTCTTTGGAAAAAATAAGCTTAACTAGTCAACCTATTTGGATTTCTCCTATCTGTTCACATGAGACTGCCACACAACACCCATGTTCTGAATCTACCCTTTTCCTCCCTCCCAGTAAGTTTTAGAAACTAAGCAGATTTCTTTGAAAGCCCACCCACCTGCCTCAGGATGGGGCCAGTTAGTGCCCTTCTGCATAGCTCTGTTCCCTGCAGTGCTTTTGGATAAAAATCCACAGGCTGCACTTCTTTGCTTTATTTACATGAATGCCAGAGTCTATTTTTCTTTCTCATATCCCATTATTTTGATTTAGATACCTGCCAGCAATAGAGATTAACAGAAGATAGGATGATCTAAGCCAGCTTGTATTACAACCTTCCTAAACAGTTCTGTCTCGTCTGTGCTGCTCACTGCATACCTAGAGAGCGACCAAGCTGTTAAACCTTTATATCTCTTAAAGCAGCAATATACCTGTACGGGGACTAACACACACCTGAGTAATGTGCTATTGACTTTATGTCGTTGTGATGGTTTATTAGATCATCTGCAGTCACTACCCTTGGGCGTCTTCTAATGTGAGCTTCTGAAAAGAAATTAGCTTGGGGATGCAGAGAGATGATTTTTGTGTTTCACAGATGGTTTTTGTTAAATTACAGGTGAAGCATTTCTGCTGTATTTAAAAAATAAAAAATAGAAAGTGTGCTTACACTTGCAAATGGAATAGAGACATGAACAATGATTCTGCTGTTGGCCCAGAATGACTGTTTTACACTTCTGCTGGGATCACAGTAGGTGAATATTCTCATATATATGGATCACTCTTAGCATTTAATGGATGCACAAGGTCAAAGAACACAATGCCTTAATAAAATATTGAAGGATCAAAAAAGAAAAGGTTAGGATATGTCATTTAAAAAGAGAATTTGAATTTATGGGAAACAACCATGCAAAATATTAATAAAATGAGCAGCACCTCTTAAAATTGATGAGCACCTCCTGGGATGTTTCTATGACATAACAAATCACTTCATCTAAAAAATATCCTACATAAAATCCAAACATTTTATTGCTGAAAATATCAAGGAGCAGTTGCTGGGCTGTTGCTGTTTAACTTAGCTACCTAAACTACCAGTCTGGACTCCCTGTGTTATCAAGGATGTTTGCCAAGTGGTGATTCAGGACACCTCAGATAAAAGCTGAATCTTTTTTTCACTGACTAATGAGAAAGTCTGACTTATATTCTGCAAATATCCATCCTTCACCACCTTCATGAATGATACTATTAAACTACTAGTGGATTCATCACTGACATGTCTAACTGACTTTCTCAGTTCCCAACCTCCCCCTCCCAAGAAATCACCTCTGCCTATGAAAGCCTAACTACAGCTAATTGCATGAAGATATTTTGGTTTGAAACTTATAATTATAAAAGATCCAAAACAGAAGTGTGATCTTGCATTAAGGCTCTGAACTGTCAAGGTAAACATCTTGAATTCAGAAAGCTTCACTTTTTTTAGCAGTAATAATTTTGGTTGCATTTGAGCTGATGTGGCTTGTGTGTACCGGAAGCAAGGGGCTGGCTCAGGCACGATCTTCCATCATATCAGGTAACCCTTTTCCACCTTTTCAGCATGTTTTTTAGGTTTTTACTGCAAGCCTGAGAGACTAGTAGCTAACAGAGGAAAGCTGCAACTCTCAAGGAGGATGCAAGAAGCAGAGTTACTTGACAGGAGGTGGCCCTGCCCTGTTAGCCTTCAGAGTGGCTAACAGCCCTCAACCCGACAGGCAGGAAAGTAGGAAGTGTTCTGCAGTAAAATTTTGGTGAAAAGGACAGCAGAAGGACAAGCAGAGTGTGCTTGTGATGGAAAGCACTAAAAGTAGGTCAAAACCCAGTTCTGAACTGACAATTGAAGTGTGGCATTCTTTGTAGGCCACAGGATCATGACTAGGACCTGAACATGAATACTCATTATCCAGAGACACTGCAAAGATTCCAAAGGTGAGGCAAGTAGAAGGAGAAGTCTTTGCCAAGACTCTGGTAAACATCTAACACAAATGGTTCATGTTTTATCTGATCCAGTTACTAGCAGAGACAGCTTTGTCTTGCACCTTCCAGATCTACCCCAGATTACTCATCTATTCTCATAAAGCCAAGAGTGTTAGTGCCACTGAACCAGGCAGAACACGGAATATCATAGTACCTACACTTTGCTTGAGGGATAATTTGAGCAAAATATTGGCCAAAATGCCACAGCCTAAAAATTTCTCTGGACATCTCATTTTGTCAGAAAAAAACAAGCTAAGATAGCAGAAATCTACCCTGGTATCACCATTAAGATCTTTCTCCCAAAAGGGGTTTCTTTACCCCATGGACCAACACACCACCCAGGCATGCTGGGAGGAGGCTAGCATAGATAAACCTGAGAACCCTTTCAAAAAGGCAACAGGGCATGTTGGGCACGACTGCTTAGAAAGTAAAAGGGAGATAAGTTAAAAATTTGTATTTCCAGATCTGAACATCTATCTAGTAGAGTTTGATGATCTGGCAATATTAACTTCATAGCAACACAAAAACAGCTGACAAGCAAAATTCCTCATTACATTTGACTTCAAAGCTTTTTCGGTAAAATTACAAGTTCTGTGAAGTGTGTTAGTATGATGTACTAATTTAAGACACTTATTTATAGTGCACCGGTATTGCTGACTTCAGCCTGGACCTGCTTGTTTGCAGAAACAAAGGACTCTGGTTGCATTGCAACTTGAGGGCCCCTGGTGCACATTTGTCTTTTCTCCAGTGTCGTCCTGCACCAGTCAAGCATGTACTTCTACAGCCCTCTTTGCAGGTGATGTGAAAGCATTTTGTGCCGTACAAGTGTTTTACATCAAGCTACTCTCTGGGCTGGATGGATTTCCATTAGCCCCGTCCTCCTGAGACAGCAGCATGGCTTCTCAGTCACTTTACAGCTGAGTCTGCCATGAAAGCCTTCTACACAGCCAAAGAGAGCTCAGAAAAAACTGATACACCTCTTGAAATACTAAAGAGATGTTGCCTAATGAGGAGCTAGGGGGGTGGGGCAAGGGGATCCTAGCTGCTAAACCTATCCCCCTGCCCACACCTTGAGCTGCCAGGTGTATGAGAAACCATCCCATTAATGATACGCTAGGCACAAAAAATGTCTAGGAGGAAGAAAGAGCAGGTGTATATGGAGCATTTTTAGCTTTTACATCAAAATATGGCTCCTATGTCCTTAAAAATTTGATTGATTGAAAAAACTGATTTTGCTACCGAATTTCACTGACATCAGTGGGTGTTTGCATGCTCGAATATAAACATTTGCATAGTGACACCGCCCAGCCCCATTACAGCACACAATTCTTCTCTTGAAACTTGTTCATTAAGCATTTTAGCAACCAACCCTTACACCAAAACACACAGAAGAAACCATGCTTATTCCTATTTTCATGGGAATCTTCCTTCTTTTAAACTTAGAATACTGAACAACAGGGCATATTTAGCCTTTACACAAGGGACCATACTGGGAAAAAAAAACAAATCATCAGCAGCGCAGCCCAGGCAATTAACCAAGAGCTTGTTTCTTGGATTGTGCTTAAGGAAGGCCAAGTGCCAGAACAAGAGAACATTATAACTGAGAAATTAAAAGAACTTCCATTTGTAGACAGTTATTTCATTTTTATCATCACTGGCAATATGTAGCTTGCAATTATTGCCATATGTAAAATGCTCCATTAAACGCTAATTTATGTCTTTGTAGATCGCATGAAGAACCATTTTACATGCCTTGAAAGAATACACAAGAAAACACAGTTAATTATCTCATTTTTCAGAAAAGAGTAAAAACTGGGAAGAAACAGTCCACATGAATTACTACATCACTATCAGCCAGAAAAGCCAGAGGCAAAACCAGATTGAATTTGCTTAATTAGGTCCAGATCCAGTGAAGTGTATACATATCCCTAAGCCAGTGAGTGAGCCTATAGACAGCAAACAACTTAAAATAACTATGTTGAAAGAGAGTATAAAGCTAAATATGGCATGGGTTTCAGCTTCAACATGTGATCTTTCATATGCTCAGGGTTATCTGCACGCTCATTTTGCACAACCATTGTTTTGCCTCTTGTGAGAGAATTGCCTAGTAGGAAGTTTTAGATAACTGCCTTGAAGCTGATGAACATCCCCTTTTTTTCCTCCTCATTTCTTAGTCAGCTTTATAGACACAAGTTTCCCTGTAAAGGAAGAAAACAGCTATCAGGACTACAGACTGCTGGAAACAACATGTACAAGATTATGGATTTAGGAACATTTTAAATCTGACAAAAATATGGCTCAAAGTGTCCACATTACAGTTCAAAAACACCGGGCAAGAAAAATACTGCTTGCCACCGGGCAAAGCGGAAGCAGCATATGATATCATCTTGTGGCTGACACATGGGTTTTAGAGATATTTCCTATCTGCACAGCAAGACATTCCTTTTCTGGTATTTTCTTGAGATAAGACACCCATCTGTCAGATCATTACAGGAATGATAGAGAAAAATCTTTGCCAGTACCTATTATTTGACATATTGTGGATATAAAGCAATTCTTGACCAGAGGGAATCCCCCAGATGTAGTAAGACGGCATATAGCTCAGCTAAGGGGCAAAGTCCATTACAAGCATTATGCTAAGCTGTGAAGAAACCCACTCAAGACAGCCCAAGTCATGCAGAGGGACAAAGCCACATGAGGAACAGGACAGAGGCGAGAGCTCATAGGCCCGACACCCCTATTAATTTAGACAAATGTGACAGAGATAAATTATGCTTGATCTGCAACAAAATAATAATTAACTTCCAACTTCATCTAACCTAAAACCCCCACACTTTCACCTAAGCAAAACGTTTCATCTACATTGACTTCTCAATAAATTCCAATAACGTGATACAAGAATTAATTCTAGAGATATTTCAGAGTAGAAGATTGAGACTATAGGATAAGCACTACAAATAAAGAGCGAAGCAATCCCAGATACTTGTCAAAACTTTAAGCTATATCTAAAAGGTTAATATTTTCAGAGATGTCTAAACTTTGAGTCCCTCTTGAGTCCAGAAATAGAAACGTTATGCTGCTCTTGGAAGCCAAAAGTTTGAGACCATCATGTGTTTAGATAACTCATGTTAAAGGCAGACTGAGGGGAAATAGCCATGCTGAATATTGACCCTTTTGAAGTTTGCAACTGTTTTGCACTATAGTGTACTTTAATAGGCATATAATTATTTCCTGGTTCTCTGGCCTTGAAGAATAAATAGATCCTAGCTGATAAGGCTGAATAACCCTGATCCAAATAATAGCTCATGATAAAATTATGGATGCACAAAGGACAACTTTGACACACCCCACACACCCCCCCCCCCCCCCCGAGATATTTGCTATTTGCTCAGTTACTTCAATTTTCTTAAAAAGGTAAATGCATCTTTAAAGAGAAAGTGAACACACTGAGCCAGCTTATGCTGCAGTAGCTATGACAACAGACTTTGGAACAAGTGTGGAAAAAGCTAGACCTGAATTTTAATGTCATTTAATTATTTTTTTTAGTCTATTCTTCATGTTGACTACTTTGCATTTTACTCTGAATTTCTACATAAATTGTGAGTTCTTTTTAAACACCAGATGGATAGCATCTTATGTAGCAGATTCTATAGATGTTATTTAAGTTGGAAAAGAAAATACCTAGAGAATTAGTAGATATGTCCTAATGTCTCCTAATGAATGCCAGACTGCCTTCTGGGGAATATGCTTCACCCAAAGACACTGGGCTCAATGCAGATGGGCATGTGCGAGAGATCCGATTTCATGAAGGAATGATCCCATTGGATCAACTATTAGCAAACTGTATCCTATTGCCCATTAGAGGTGAATTTTTCAAAATCAGAAGACAGGAGAGGAGGTAGAGTTAAAAGTCAGATTCTCTGTTGATTCAGTAACTGGGCTGGAATGAAAAAGAAGAGACTTCAGTTCTAGTCTCTCTTCCTTTTTTCTTCCAGTCCTTCAATTCTCCCTTGGACCAATTTTTATAGATGGTATCCACAGTCATGGATACTATCAGCCTCGATCAGCAGACGATCTGGCTCCCTGTTGATGTCTCCTTTCCCATTTCTCTATATTCTTTCTAGCAGAAGGAGCAGAGATCAATTCCCCTCCCCCCCCCTCCAAGCACAGCAGTTTAGAGATCAAGAACACTTTCAAAAAAAAGAAAAGAAAAACTCAGACCATTACCACCAACATCTTACTCCATAAATGTTCCACCTGCCCTCTCTATTTCCTTTGAACAAGCCCAAGGCTTCACAGGAAAGACAAACCTCTTTACAGCCATGACTACACAGAAGAGGAGTCTCTTTAATCTCATTGGAGGTGACCCACATCACCTGTGCTCTCAAAGCAACTTGTTGAACCATAGCCACCCATGAGCTCCCATATGGCTGACCTGGCCAGGGACATTATGCAGCACCTTCCTCCAACCGCCCAGCTTAGCTTCTCTGGGGCCAGGGTCTCCTGAGTTGTAGGGCACCACACTCTGCATTGCAGAGGTTGGCACTATAAGGCATGCAGGCAATAAAATACAGAAACAGATAATCATCATGCTACTAATTGCTTATTAATTCCCTTAAGAACTGATTTTTGAGTAATCAAGCCTCATAATTCTCCCAGAAACCCAAAAATGCATAAGGAGTGCATAAAGTCATTATTTCTCTTAATTTATTTTTTTTTCCACTTAACACCTTCCAGGTTCTGAATAAGGTGCCTCCTGCTGCAATGAACAAAGAAAGACTGGTTGAGCAAGGACTGTAAGTAAGCAGCCTTAATCTGCATTATCTTTGTTACCGGTGCATTGCTTTTTAGACTTAGTTGCCTGCCTGTTCAATATTTGTACTGCGACCATCTCACATGTAGGTAAGCAACTACAGATACGTTCACAAGGGGAGGCTCAGGCCTTGCTCGTCAGGCATCTCCACCCGCTGCAGGATATGGGCTGCCACGTATTCAGATACATTACCCTCATTCCCTTGTTTGCTCTCTTTTCAAAGTGCAGCCCTCTCTCACACTCTGCAGGTTCTCCCTGCATTTCTAATATCTTCAGTATAACTGAATTGTTGCAGTGTCCCATCTACTATTTGCAAAGCTTTGAACAATTTTGACATACTTACAGATTTCGTCCACAGCGTGCAAGCAGCTGAAGACCACCATCACAAGTCCTCAGTCACAAGAAGCAGTTCAGGTTTTACTGACTGCAGCAAACAAAACAGATATTTGTGTAACTGCTAAGAAAGAAGAGATGTGAAGGAGTGCAAGAAGCAAAGCCTGAAACCAAGCATAGCCCCAGCTTACCCAGGCACCATTGCTATTTCATACAGGGGCACTCTGCCTGAAGAAGACTGTATTTAAAGAGGATCTACTCCCTGGCACAGCTGCCACCTTTTAACCCAACTTCACACCTTGAGAATGGAGAAGCAGCATTAACTCTTCAGTGGCTGGTTCAGGGAGGGTAGGGCAGGGTGCAGTGCTCAGAGTACTCCTTGGTTCTTGCCATTTCATTTGGAAATGCTCCCAGCATATTACTCAATCTCTGCTCTCCTTGCAGCAAAGCTCATTCTCTTTTATCCTCACCAGAATCAGGGTAAAAGAGTCTCGCCATACATTTTGTTCTTTCTATATGTACTCCAAGTAGCACCTATTAGTAGAATCTTTGTTTCTGTATCCACTACACTCAACACATAAAGCATTAATTTTCTTTCTGATGATGAGTCTTGTGAAGTACATGCACAGCTAATTTTAAATTCTTCCTCTTTGAAGCAGATATATTTTAGAAACAACCTTTTTCCATTGACTCCAGTGGACACTGAATGCTAGGGAAGTAAAACAGAGCCACATTTTGTACTATAGCCTTTCCATTCTTCTTCTCTCCTGCCATGCAGCGTCACTAAGAACCCTGTTTCAGTCTCTCGTGGCAAATTTGAAAGGTACTTTTTTTTCTGTAATCATGGAACAAGTCACAGGCACTTGAAGTTCAATAAATCCCCAGAGGCAGCCAGCTTGGTTTATTTTCAGCTCTGATGGCCCACAGAGGCAAAAAAAATTTTGTTTTGAGACATGGAAATGGGATTTTTTCCTTATTATATGTAAACAATCCCCCTAATGTAGGAGAGGGGAAAAGTTCATATCAAAAGAAATGTTTACTAAAATATCAGCTTCTCCCTGCTGCAGGAGGATTATTAGCATCACTGAACTCCTCTGTTCAAACAATCTCTTGCCAGATTTCTCAGTGAAGCACTTTTGTGGTTGCTGCTCCTTGACAGCAAGTGTCTGGGCGGTTTATCCTGTGTGTGAGGACAATCTTACAAAGAGAAAAATCCAAGGTGCTGAGTTTCCTGGTGAGGGAGTGACAGAAGAAACCCCCTTTCCAGATAAGGCCATTGAGTTTGAGGTCTTCAGAAGCAGCATGAGATGAATTACTTCCTTTCTAGGAATCAGTCTGATACAGCCTGGAGAAATATCTTCTAAGAAAGGGAGGCATTTTTACACTTCCTGGTGCATTTCATACATTGCTCTAGTACCGACAAACACAGAGACCGTGGCCTGGCAGTATTAAGGGAGGAAACGATGTACAGGTCATGTACAGTGACACCTGGCAACGAAGGGACACAGAAATGATACACCTGAATGGTGCAGAATGAGTATAAATTGGTTCATATTCTGGCTTAAGTATTGCAGAAGGCTCCATGTAATGTATCACTGGGAAAATTTTTCAGTTCATTTAAGTCTTCCTGCACTATGCTTTTTCTGACTTTTTTCTTGAATTCATAAAGCCCAAAACAAATTCTGATTTTCAGTGTAGAGATTTAGCATTCAGGCTACAGAGTGAATTTAGCACTCAAGATGTAAAAATAGAGCCGTCTTAAAAAGGGATACTTTTTAAAATTTATTTTTCAAGAAGAAACTGAAAAAGAATACCTAATTAAAGTGTTTTAAAAATAAGGGAAAAATGTGTGAGAGACAACATTTATTTAAATCTTTAAAAACCTAATCTCTTCCATGGGTTTCATTTTATTTCCATATTTCCAAAACATATCTTTCTCTTGTTTTGCCCAGTTTTTTCTAGGGCGGACATTTGAGTAAAAATACCTTTTTATAAAGCTATCTATATTTGCTCAAGCTATTTTTTAATCCATGTCTGTTTACAATGTTTGATGAAAAACTACTGACCATTTTGTTGGGAGAAAATTGTTCAGTTAAAGTTCCATACTTAATTGCTGAATATTAGAAACTCTTTTGTGCACTCTAGCCGTAAGGATGGCTCCCTTATTTTCAACTCCTCTTCTGTTTCTACCCATTGTCATACTGGTGGCCATCTAAGTGTGATTTTAAACCTCCTGGTGTGACAAAAAGAAAGAAAAGGTCTAGTGACTTTCTAAGCGTCTTTTCTTTTAAGAATATACACGTACTTTGGGCAATCGCAGACTTCCTTCCCAGATACTCCTTTGCAAGACCTGTTTGTGATAATACAGAAGGTCCCACACGTGGATCCACATTCCCTCCACCAGCCATCAGATGAATGCAATTTTCTGGATTTTTTGGTGGTTTTTTTTTTTTTCATTGATTACCTTGGCTACTGTCGACAAGTCATGTTGTTTCTCTGTGCCTTACTCACTTAAAAGAGGTGTTGAAGACCCTTTTGTATAGAATGTAGTTTACAGGGATAACCTTTTCTCTTCCTATATATTTATATAGCACATAGCATGAATGTGCTTTTGGTTTGATACTTTGGACTGTATACTCAATAAGTTGTGAATTGAGAAATAACTGTGAAGTTGTGAAAGTAGTCGTGATTTATACTACTGCACTTCTGTCTTCAGACCCACCTGTGCAGTCCTGTAAAGAGTCAGAAAAGACCTGACATAGGGGAGTCAAAGTCTTCTCATAACAGAACCATTTAATTTTCTGAATACCAACACATTAAATGTTCAGAATGGCCACAGAGAACACCATCAGCCCTGACTTGCACTTTTCAGAGTACTGTAGACACAAGCTTCAGGTAATTTATAGAGAATGAAGAGGCTGCATGCACAAGGTACGGGAAAGAAAGAGGGCTTTGAGAACACCTGGCTGCTTTGTGCTGGCTTTATGCTGCATCATACACCCAATAAGTACTAAACATAACAGAAACATTTTAAGTCTTGGCAGAAAAACATGCTACGTCTCCCTGAGAACAGTTGGGTCATTAGTGGTCGTTCAGTCAGACAGACCGAGGCTGTCTCAAAACTATTAGGTAGATGGTGAGAGGTTGGTGGGGAGAAAATGCTGTACGCGAGGATCACACTGAGCAAATACTTGGCTCAGCTGTGTGCAGAAAGACAGCCCTCGCTTCAGGGCTGATAGGCTGGCGGAAGCCAAAAGGGAAATCAGCACTCCATAAAAGTTAATGACCAAGGATATACTTCTTATGAGTCCTGATGACAGCAGGATTCAAATGCAAAAGCACAATACTATTCCCACTTCCATTGCTCCCTCTGTTTTGGAACAGTCTCCCTCTCTTTTTTAATTGTTGTTACTGTTGGTTTTTAATATATGCATTTGTGAGAAAGCCCCAAATAAGGCACTCTCCAACATTTTCTTCCACTTCGCTATCAGCTCTGACTCAGCTAGGCCATCCTTTTTCTTTTCTACTTTCCCAGGAGTAATACCTCAAGCGAGATTAAACGTCCTCTTCCAGATGGCCCATTTTTGGTAAGAAAGTTCACACATGAAGCCAAGCAATGGCAAATCTTAAATCAGCATCCTGCACAGAGGGGAGCACTGGCATTCTGAGTACTGGACATTTCGACTACTACTATCGTATTGTCTGTACTGTCATTTATTCCAAAGATATTCCTCACGAATGCTAAACAGCCTAAGTGTGATTGCACATCTCCCAAAGGTTACAGTGGTATGTTTCATCATTTTATGAGTATTTTATTACTATCATTAGAGTTCAACATCATTAATAAATAATAATATTTAAGACCAACCATTACATACATAATAGAAAGAGATTGTTATCTTTTTCTATTGGCTGGAAACAAGAGAACACAGTAATCTCCAATGCAGCTTTCAGCCCTGCAGCACTTAAGTATGTATGTATCTATGTTGAGGGCTCGAGACCAACTGTGACACACTAAACAACAGACTAAAGATAACAGATGTAAATAAAATATCTGAATTTCTTTTTTTTTAAAAAAAAGCAACCTTCTCATAATCATTATTTATTTTCTTTCCTTTTCACCTGCATGTATCCTTCTATTCTACCTGGCATATTTAAATGCTTTTCTATTCTGTAACCAGCTCTGCAAATAATACTCATAGTTAAGCATTTTTTAAACTCACATAAGCGGGCAAAGCATGTGAGATATGTTATAGTGTTCATTATCAAACACTAGGTTGGAAACACAGTTTATGCATTAGAGAGGAGGGCTTAACACTGACGAAGGTGTGCCCTGCAAGAAGGGCCCACACCAGCTTCACAACTGGAAGCACGATGGTGGTGTCTGTACAACAGAGCTCTGAACTCATTAAGACTTCTTAATGGTTTAAAGAATTAGGGATATATTCCAAACTCTGCGTGATTCACTCCATGACCACAGACAAAATATTTCCTCTCTGTTTTCCATTTCAACAGTTGTTAAGCACGCATAAAGATGCTTCTCATTTCTAAGGCATCTTGAGACTTATGGGGGAAAAAATTTCATGGACATGTTAATACTCAGTTGTGATGATCAGGCTGAGAGTCATAGGGCAGAAAGAAACCCAAACAAAAATTCACTTTTAAGTATAGTGCTGTAAAGCAGGCTCTGGGATACGTAGATATGAGACAAATCTAAAAATGGGATAATTCCAATAGATCTTGTATGATACAGAATAAATAGGAATATACTTTAAGTATTCTTATCAAAACTGCATTTATGTTGGAACAAAAATTGTCTTATTGGTAAAGGAACAGACACCACTGTGAAGACAAAATGTTGAATTATGGCAGACCACAGATCAACAGAACATTTATGGCTCCACTCAGAGCAGACTGCCCAGTCAGGATTTTTCTCACATGTAGTATCATATAAACCTCCTGTGCCACATGCAGTTTTGGGGGGTTCTGGTGGTGAAAGAGCAACAGGGTGATAACTTTACTTATTGATATGGAAATCTATTTGTCATCCATGTCTAGAATTATTGTCTTTTTACTTGAGTTAGAAAAATTTTCATTAACTCCCCGACATCTTCCCTTCATCCCAATGTTCCTTTCTTCACACATGCATGCACACCATTTTTATTGGAAGACGTGCTTTTATGAGTTGCACTACCAAGGTTGTTACTACCTACATGCCATCATTGTGCAGCACTAGATTATCAGGTCAAAATAAATGGTAATAGCACAGCACCATCCCAGAAGCCAAACACACAAATAGTAACCCTTTGTCTGACTATTTCTGGGACAATGCATAAGCTCAGTGGATTGCAAATTAAATATTTCATGGCAGTTATATGATTAGCTCATGAGATCTGTGAGGTTTTATGGGTAATATGATCAGGTCTATCTTTGTCCTTGTCAAGTAGATATATCCTTTTGGTCTCCATCTAAGGTTTCCTTTGCCACAGATTCTGCAGTAGGAGAAAAAATCCGTCTTGAACAGGAAAGAGAAAGGGAAAGAAGAAGGACTATGTGAAGTTTGCTGAGACCTTGAGCTGTTATTCTGCCTCCGAACTTACGCTTTTCCATGGTAATACCAAGGAAAAGTACAGCACAAGTGCTGCAAACCTAGCTTGGAGACAGCTTTTGAAATATCAGAAATTCTTTTGAGGGTGCAGATGATATTGAACATATGGTGTTTGAAAGAGTGGCCAACATTGCAAAAGCCTTTGGAATCATCTGATGTTTTATTTTGTGTTTCCCACCCTCAGTTTTTAAGGCTGTCATATTTTTCTAGTAGCAATATAGTGGCCCATTTATGGCACCAACTGCACATTCAACTTGTTACTAGTGATGTTATTTATCGTAGTGAAAAGGAAAGATTCAAAAATGCAAAGATAAGCCTAAATGTGAGAAAGAAGAGCAGTGCTTATACTTCATTGTATGTCCTGGATTGTCTTTCCATAACATACAAAGCTTACTTGGAAGGCACAAGTTGACTGCATGTTCACTGAATGTATGCAGCCTGAGCAGAAGTACTTCCTCATCTGCAAGCACAGTGTTCTAGATATCTCAGGCAGAGAGCACAACATTTTCTATCATTGATGTGAAATCTCAGTCTGATATGGGAAATGCCACAAAGCACGAAGTGATGAATTACCATAATTTTTGCCAGGCTTAGTAATGCAGAGTGGCTTCACATTACACTATTTTAACTTGTGCCTATGTTATTAATTTGGTTAGGAAATACCTAAAAAGTAAAGCCTAAAAAAAATAGCATTGGCCTGTTTCCCCCTCTTAAATTTTGTGGGGGTTTTCTCAACCTTACATTTAAATGAAAACTATTCTTTCTCAACTCATACATTATGCAGTTCCTAACTCTCTCCATGCATCGTCTGCCTCACACTGAGGGATTGTAGTTGAGACAATTGCATCGTATCACAAATTTGATTTTCTGCTATTTATTCTATGGAAAAACTACTCTGGAATAGTTTAATTCCCTGGCGTTATCTGGGTATCACCATTTGTGATAGTGATACCCAAAACCTGCCTGTATGAAACAAACATTCCAATCCCAAGGTGCTAAAATTCAGGTTTGGAAAATCTAGAAACTTCTGCTTTGGTCTGTACTGAAAACCTGAACATCAGTACTTTGGAGCATCAGACTCTCAGTGTCGACGTTACATGTCATGAGACATTAGTCCAAAACTGCATTAAACCAATCATTCAGTTGAGTAACTAATAACTTATTCAGAAGGTGGCAAAGAACCATCCTTCAGATATGTTGTGTCCACACTACATAGCTAGGCAAAGGCGAATGAGAATGAAGCAGGATGCTAAGCCTGCATGCCTTCTTCTGATTGCTTGCATCTGCATTTCAGCCAGACCAGTTCAGGGTAGAGTACGGGAGCCTGTAGGACACTCAGTTTCTGCTCACATCTCTGCATTTTCAGGACACCCAAATCAGTTTATGGTTGGGATTGTCTATAATAGCTGGTAGGAGAGTGAGAAACTTCTGTATGCCGACAGACTTCCACAGGATGGACGCATATTGTACCATACAGAAATAAAGCAAGCCTCAGGAATGGATTAAAAGGAGAGCATTCATGCTCCCATCTCTGGCAAAGGATGTAAAAGCAAGTGAAGAATGATGACATTATTCATTGAGAGGTCTCTTGCAGTTAACTCATGGGAAGTCCATACTGAGAGTTTATAGTCAGTTACGGCCTTCAAGTGCTTTTTGGTTATAGAGTGCTTCTGAAGTGTTTCGGGGAAAAAAATAATAAAGGCTAAACAAAGATATGAAAATGGAGGCTTTCAAAAAAAAGCTTTCAAACACTTAAGGAGGGAATGTACCTTCATATTTGGAAGAGATGGAAACGTCAAGAACTTGATGCCATGGCAAGGGTCTTCAAAATCTTCTATAAGGAAGAAACCCTTCTCTTGCTACTGGCTGGCTTACTGAAATCTGAAGGGCAGTTTCTACACTTCATGAAATTTGGCCAGTGGAGATAGTATGGGATATAGGGCCTTTTCTTATCTGGTCAAGCTTTATAACTTATTTAACTAATCTTTGGTTTAATTGATTTGTAAGTGATCTTTCAAGCTGGTTTATGTTGCTTGGTTGATAAAACTATGAACCTAAGTCCTGAGCACGAGCTACGCAGGGCATGGTGGTGAATGCTCCCTAACTGCAACTGAAGAAACCTGTTGCAGAGGTGTCCTAGGTTGAAAATTTAGTTCAGAAATCACAGAGCAACTAGTGAGTGTCACAGCTCCATTTGTATGCTTCTGCCTTCTATACTATTCCTTGGCCTTTGGACTGACACTTCCAATAAGGGTCCCAAGTGCAAAAATGTTTTCTCATCTGTATCATGAATATCTGCTTATTAGGAACTGGCTTGATGTCATGAAATCCTCTTTAACAAGCCATAAAAAGAACCATCATTTCATTATGAATCTCTGCTTTGTAATATCACAGAATCACAGAATGGTAGGGGTTGGAAGGGACATCTGGAGATCATCTCATCCAACCCGTCTCCTTGAGCAGGCACCCCCAGAGCAGGGGGCACAGGACCGCGTCCAGGCGGGGTGTGAATGGCTCCAGGGAAGGGACCCCACAGCCTCTCTGGGCAGCCTGTGCCCCTGCTCTGGCACCCGCACAGGAAAGAAGTTTTTTCTCATGTTTAGGTGGAACTTCCCATGTTCCAACTTGTGCCTGTTGCTGGTCCTGTCATTGGGCACCACTGAAAATAGCCCAGTCCCATCCTCCTGACACCCACTCTTTAGATGTTTATAAGCATTGATGAGATCCCCCCTCAGCCTTCTCTTCTCCAGGCTGAACAAGCCCAGGTCTCTCAGCCTTTCCTCATAAGGGAGATGCTCCAGCCCCCTGATTATCTTCATATGTCCCCAGGGGACACCACCAATTATGGGCCTCCAACCAGACTCTGCCCCATTGATCACGACCCCCTGAGCTCTGTTGTTCAGCCAGTTCCTATCCACCTCACTGTCCTCTCATCTAACCCACACTGCTTTAGCTTGCCTATGAGGATGTGAATGAATATGATAATATCCATTTCATCACATGTAGCCAGTTGTTCAAATAGGGATTTAATTCTTTTTATGCAACGAAGGAATCCACCACTAACAAGATTCAGATATGTAATTGCACGAGATTCCAGGACTGAACACTCAGGATGTCACTTTAAACTTGAAAAGGTTTCCATAATATTAATTTGTTAAATATGGCCGCTGGAGATGGGTGGAGGTGACGGCGTTTTGATTTGTATTACAATTCTGTTCAATTAAAAAGCCTTGCTTTTAACTTCAGCTGGTTGAAAGCCTGTCAGCAGTCTGCTTGTTCAGCGTGGTTCTGCTCAGGTTGCCATCACTAGCTGCTACAGCATCAGCAACCAGAAAGTGAAAGCCAACCTCTGCTTCCTGCAGATGACGTATGAGTGAGCCAAGGAGACGCACTGAAGTGTGCTGGCTCAGCTGCGGGGGGCACATCACCCCGAGCCTGCACCAGGGCCTCACTGACACCCTGTAGATGACTGTCCAAGCCAACCAGGTTGGAAAAGTTTGGACAAAATTGGTGTGGGCTGCTGTCTGCCCTTATAAAACATAGGACAGAGAAAGGGGACCCGAGGTCCTTGTGCATGCAGACAAGTCTCTTAGCTCCAACTGGCTGTTCTGTTAAAACTCTACAGCCACTTGCAGCATGGCTACAAATGGCCTATGGGCAGCATATGAGAGAGACCTCCAGTGGGTTGCTGAGATCTTGGCTCTCTATAAATACATTGATCTTTTTACGGGCATGCACAAAATGTATGACTCTAATAAAAATATATAAATGTACGAAAACGCTGATGTAAGTGCATATATGTCAATGTATATGCCCACAGAAAGGGCTGCACTGAGTATGTCTCTGTGGAATAGAACAATCAGATATACAAGATGAACGTTACAACAGTTTATACTATTGCTTTTTAATGTGTTTTGGTTTGTTTTGTTTTGTTTTTTCTAGAGAACTTACATTTTAAAGTCAAGGGTGGAAAATAAAGAAGAAATAATAGGATTATTGCAGCTTCTGAAAAGCACTTTCCCCTACATCTCTTTTGCAGCCAAAATGGTACTAAAGGGATTGAAGTAACCTTGCTCCATAGTAGCATTGCTTGGAGTAACGTTGCTCCATAGCAACACCAATCTTCCTCCTTCCTTTCTTCCAGCAAGGCAGTGAGATTATCTCAGGTATTGTCTCATCTATTCAATAACACAGCCAGGGAATGCAGAGGGCGAGAAAAACCTTCAGAAAGTAGAGCAGAAAGGATGAAAATTTTACCAACGGAAACAGAAGCAATACGGGGAGTTAAGCAATGAGAAAGACTGACATTGTAGCCTGCACACATTTACTCATGACAGCCTTACTAGGGTGAGCAACATTGACTTTTTCTTTCTGTGTTAGCCAGCTGGGGAACTTATACCTTAATGTATGTTCAATGTCCAAGCCAACCTTTATATATACTGTGGGCGTTTCTCCAACTCATTCCATTTCCCGTATGGTTTTATTCAAGATATAGTTTAATACTGTAGTTAGTTGCAGTGTAATGGCTCCTAAGCTGAGCAAATAGATGAGTAAAAGAGAATACGAAGCATGTAAAATTAAACAGAGAGGATATGGCTGTAAACTAGGGGGGATCATCAAATCCTCCTCCCTGAACTCCCACAAAACCGAAGAAGGAAGCAATCTTCCTTGCTGCAACATGGAGGCAGTTGTTTGTTGTGTTGCTTTGAAGCAACAGCAAAAGAAAACAAAAGAACATTTCAGCTATTCACTTTAAGCATCTAAAACTATGCCTTTGTGAAAACTGCAGCTTAGTTTCATTGTGTGACTGAAATGAACCCAAGATCTTGTGTGACACTTCAAATAACAAGAACAATATATTTCTCCATTACCTTACTTACATTAAGCACGTGTTTTGTAGTTAATGTAGTTCCTGGTGTTATGAGAGAGCAATGAAAACAAAATCCATGCTTAATGCACTGAACTTTGACAACAGCAGCTGCAACTCAAAATTAAAATCCACTTCTTTTCTTTGCTCTAAGGGTCTGAACCAGCTTTGTGAAAGTGCTGCAGTGCACTGTGAATGGGGATATCTAAAATGAAAAACGCCTGCACGACTGCCCAAAGGACAGATCAAATGACCATAAGCAAACAGTGATGTGCTAGGCTGTTTGCTGAATACTCAGGTGAAATCAGACAAAACCCATAAGCCTTGGAAATTTCAAGGCAAAAGAGAGATACTGAATCTTTATCATTTGCTGCAAGGCACTAATCATGGAGAAAAAAAGACTCATTTATACTGGATGACTTGACCCAAGAGCCAGAGGAGGCAATGAAAGGTTTTTGCCACTGGTCTCAGAGCACTTTAGAGTGGGCCAGAAGACATATCCACTGCAATTTTGGAATAAGTTGCTTTCTGGGCATTTGGTTTTTTGGCTTTGGGTGGGTTTTTTTTGGACAGCAGCAGTGACCTGAGCGTCAGTCATTTTTTTCTGTGATCTTGCAATGTCCTCTAGATGTTTAACTGCATTTTATAATGACCCTATATGTTCAGGTTTTGTTTATTTGTTTGCCCTTCATATCATCAAGGACCTGCTTTGGATCCCTGGTTGAAGTAAGAATTATGCAAAACCTAGTCTGCCTCTGAAGGAGGGTTCACTAGAATAGCCTCTGCTGAGCGCATGGCAGGCGTCAGCCTCCACTGCCTCTCTGGATGAGCAAGGTGAAATTCTCTCCAGTTATTTCTTTAAGGATCAAATGTAGGGACAGTGGGAGAGCTATCCAAGGGAGGAAGGCTGTGCAGACACTATGATCTTTAAAAGATTATGAACCAGGACTAGTGGAGAGAAAGTTGCTGGTGCCATGCTTGCCCACTCCCAGGGGATGGCACCTGTGCAAGCCAGGACTCACAGCTTGAATGGCGAGTCTCCCCACTGCCTGTTCTCCACAGAGAGGTGGTTCTGTATCATACAGGGGCCCATTCATGGCACAAGGTCCCTCCTATGGGGATAAATGGCAGCTAGGGAAATAATATGGCTCCACTGAGCCTGAAAATTGACATGTAAAGTTAGTAACTTAAAATGAAAGAAAGTGTCAAGGTTTACAGTTGAATTATGTTCCTATGATGTAAAAGATTATTGATTCGGTTAAATAATAAACTCACATTACTGAATATGTTTCTTATTATATGTTAATCACAGTAATGTAAATATCTTTCAGATCTTTATGCGCCATCCACTATTCACTTTCAATGAGGAATAGAAGTATAGCAGGAGTCAATAGGTCTGACTCTGCAAGATTTCATTCTTTTTCATTTACCTTTCCATGTATTGAAATGCTCTGAATACAGATTGAGTTGCTTTGTTCAATATTTATTATTGTTCCACCTGCGTCGAAATGGGAACAGCAATGGCTTTGATAAATAGATTCAAAAGCAGTCAAAATTCATTGTGCCTTTCCTAAATGCTTTTGTGTCCTCTGCTGGAGTTCTTTTTGATAAACCCTTCTAGCAAGACACCTCTTGAAATCAAAATAGATATATTTCTTGCTTCCATAGAACATCAGTGCAAAATCCTTCATTGATCTGGACTGTCCTATGTTACATATATGTCCAATTTTTTTTTGCTCTTTTTTCTAAGAGACAAAGTCTGTTCCTCTATCCATGTCCAGAGATACGATACTCCTCCTTAAGTTGGTGGGGTCATGTACATAATAACTGATAGATAATGAAAAGAAAAAGTGTCAGAATCTGGCAGTAGAACTTCATTAGCTTTCCAAAGCATACCAAAGTATACTCATTATCACAGTATGAAGTACCATAAATAATTAGCACTAAACCCACACATGCCAAGTGAATGATCAGTATGACTTCATATTGTGATCAGCTTGCCTGTTTATTTCATTACTGTGCTCATTTGCCTGCTCAATATTTTGCCAAATTCTGCCATCCACACTGGAACCCCCAGCATTTGTGTGAAGAAAGGGATTTTCCTACGCCAGGACACCAACTAACTGTAAATATTTCATTGTACAATAGTAGCACTGTCTTGCTTTAACTCATCATCAAGCCACCACATGAAGAGTATCTCCCTCCTTTTTTTAACTTTGTTTATGAAAGTACAATGATATTACAAATTAGAGTTGTAAAATAAGGCAATATTAAGCATAAGGTTGATACAAACCTTCCTAAAATGAAAGATAGAGTTTAAATACAGAATTTGTGCCTATAAAGTACTTTCAGAATTCATGTTTGTGCATTTTCATGTTCCCTCTTCCTTTTATTCGTGTACCGAATGATGTCTCTTTTATCCCAAGAGGAGAATAGAGTGCACAGAAAAAAACACCCGAAATCACTAACTTGCATACACACACACTCTTTACGTATGTATGCCTTTAAATTTAGTTCCAAGATCTTCTTTGTCGGCAGCCCACGATGTAACTCACTGAATAATGAAAGAGGGGCAGCATTAGTTTAAAGTGATTGTTGTGTTTGTTCCGTTATTAAGTTTTGATGCGTGGTGCTACAGGGTAACGCAACATGACACGGCTAAGTGGTGAAACGAGTACTATGAAAATTTAAACTGAGGCACACACCAAGAAGCCGGAAACAGCAGAACACGAAGGGTCAAAGGCATTTGAAAAGCAAACAAATGAACAAAATAATCCACTCGTCCTATTATGCTTACTTTCCCCTCTTCCTCTGCAAAGCTCACACACCTGTGCCTGAAATACACCTCCTGCTTGCACCCTCACTTCAAATTTAAACCAGACATCTCCCATGGACTATCTTATTTATTAAAAGCTTGTTGGTGAATTTACCATTACTGACAGTTCAGCTATCTGTAGTCCCTTGATAGACCCCCAGGAGAGGGAAACGGAGCTGCAGCCCAGGTGAAGTGAGACAGGGGTGGCTCGCTGACCCTCCGCACAGCACGGTGCTCTGCAGTACGGCATAAAGGGCTCGTCTGCATGCCTCATGTGCTGCCAAGCTATTTGAACAGTAGCTAAGAGCAGCCCATCTTGCTGCGCTATTTCCTAAATAATCCACAAGCATCATAGTAACAGATTCACCCCAGTCATGATTATCAGCAAGCTAGTCAGAAATTCTCCTGTTTCTTTTTTTGTAAAAAAGAGGGAAATTAACCCAACAGAAGTGGGAAATATCAATTATAATAAAATTCCTGATACAAGAGGGCGAAAAACAATTAAGCTGTTTAAAAACTGTTGAAGGATTCCAATTAATTTTCCATTACAGAATTGCTTATTGCTTTGAAATTGTACGTGATGAAAATAGAAATGATCACAGCGACATAATTCAATTTACAATATATTTTTTTTAACCTTCCTACCATTTGGGGATAGGGGAGAAATGCACAGCCTAAAATAGTTTCAGAGGCTCCATTTGGCTCCATAGCTGAGCAGCTGGGAAGAGGATACCTTGATTGTATTTCCTGAGAAAACACTAAAGTGGGGACCCCCATAGCAGACCCCAACTGATCCCAAGTTTTCACTAGACTGAGTGAAACCCAAATCTGCTGCCAGCATGTGCCGAATTGAAGGGAAAGGGGAGACACAGCCACGCTTCTGCCACTGGGCAGCATCACCCAGCTGAGGGAAAGTTGGAGCTGCCCCTCATGAAACGACGTTCGGCTGGAGCTCGGCACAGCTGCATGCGACAGGTTGCTTCATCGGGTGGTGCAGCGGCCCCCAGAAGCAGCAGGTAGATGTTGGTAACAAGAAATGTGGGGAAGGAGCCGACCCTGACTTTGCACCCAGGCCTCCCTTGAATCCTGCAGCCTGGCTTTGGACCATCCAGTCCTCGTCTGCCTCAGCGTAATGAACCTTGCAACTGATTTGGGACTGCCGCACCTCATGCTTAGAGTGGGAAACAGCGGCTACACCCCTGAAAGCCAAGTGCTTTGGTGCAGACAGAAGTAGTCCTTGTGGAGTTTCTGAGTCAGCTAATATAATTCACCAGATTCCACAGAAAACTAAATAACATTTTTATGTGTCAGAGAAAGACTACAGGGAACTTGGCGTCTACAGAAATTCATGGGAGAGGTTGTGTTCCTGTTCACTAGTTCATTTTCAGAAGGTGATTTAGCCACTTGTTTTACTCAATTTAAAACTGTCAGCTTGTTTTTCTTAAGAGAAAATAGATTAGGGAGCCTGAGAACCTGTCTTTTTTTTCTTTCCAATGGCCTCAGGCAGGTCCCCCAATACTTCAACTGGCCTGGGCAGCTTCCCTCAGCTCCCTGTCTACCATCTCCTTGGGGAGGTTTGTCATAGAGAGAAATCAAATCAAAATTTACTGCAAGATTAAAGGCACTGGAGATCAGAGCAAGTTGCAAGGAACCACTGTGCATTAGATTAATGTTCAGACCAATGCTGCTTTGAATTCCACTCCAGCTTTGCATATTATCAGGGAACAATAGTCACGTTGAAACAAAGCCATTTCCTCTTAGAAGTGCTCACGCTTGGCTGGAACTTGCTCCGTCACTGTCTGCACTAACCAGTCCCTTTACAGTTTGCCCGGCACCCTCTGGGGCTGCCCCCCACACGTAGCCCCTCCTTCCCCTCTCATTTCAACTTCTTCCCAACTTCTTCGGCTGGTAGGAGAGAGCTTAGAGGGACATCTCACTAGCTGCTGAGCAAAACTTAGGAAGTATAAGGCTAAATCAGAGCACAATGCAAGATTTATTTTGTGAACTTGGTAGCTTGCCGATCTACTTTGCTTCTCAAGGTAGATTTCTCTCTGCCTTTGCATCAACAAAGGCAATAACCTTCAGCTCTGCTCCCTTCCTTTTTTCACTTCCTCTTGTACAGTGAAGAAAAACAGACTCAAGGCTAGTGGTAAGAGAGAGCATAGTCTTTAACTATTGCACTTCTCATACAGCATTTTGCTAACTCCTTTGCTAACAGAGCTGGTAGAAAGGAGGGTGAGAGAGGGGAGGCCATTTTCTCCTTGCTCCTTTTCTTTTTCACTACTTTGAAAGTTTTGAATATTTTCACATAACTACAGCGCTAACAAAAATGAGAAGTTAAATCCCTTTTGAAATGTGAAAATTCAATATTAGAATTGTGATGACAAGACACAAATATAGCTGTTTGAAAAGGTTTGCTGAACAGGGAACATAGGGCTCTTGTGTAGCTCCTGCACAGGAAGAATGAAGAAAGCAAAAGGAGCAGGCTGCGGGGAGACAGAGCAGCAGATAGTCTGAGATTCTTTTAATTGAAAATTGAATCCAGCTTCATTCATTATATATTTTTATGACACTGTGGAATGAAAAAGAAAAGGTTTCAATGAAACATGGGGCTTCCAGCTTGCTCAAGAATACCACAAAAGCCCTTATTCAGTTTCCCTTGAAGCCAAAAGAAACATGTCTTTTCTGGTTCAATTTTCAGCTCTTTGAAGCAGAAACTCACTCTTTTATGTGTCCCTACAGTGCCCAGTGCAATAGGTCTCCTGTCTCAGCAGGGGCTTCTAAGTGCTACTGTAATAAAATTAATTAATCATAATTTTTAATGAACTCCTTAATATTTTCAGTATCATCCTTGACAAAAAATGTATGCAGACTGAAAAGGCATGCAAGTTTAATTTAGAATACGGTAAAGAGAACTTTTTCCTATCACAAAATCTAATTCAAAAGCTGGTAAAAATGCTGTTCATACTATGCAGATGCAGAGAGCATTAGCAGTGTAACAAAACAGAAATCTAGACTTTCTATCTATTCATAGCATTAAAATCTAGTGTAAAATGGGCGAGATACGCACTAGCATGTAGCGATACTATTTTTGACTTTAAGAAGACAGGGATGTACTATTATCTATCTCCATCTGCATGGAAATGAAGGGCCACTCAGAGACGGATGTGGAAATCTTCCTGATGTGAGTCCTCCCCACTCTTTTGCAAAGTAGCACTTAGTATTGACTTCTGCACTGCTACCATATAACCTCTGAGTTAGCCACTGAAATGGAAAGGCCAATTCACATCTCTCAGTGGCACTGGTTCAGGTTGCAAATGTGGGTAGACACTGCTGCATCAGTCTGCGCTTCAATAAACGCTTTTAAAGCTTATTTTTTACAGCAGGAGTAGAAATGAAAAATGAGATTCAATTGTACATGTTGTTGGCCTGGGAGAAGTGCCAGTGTGTCATAACCCCATGTACCAGCCCAGCCCCTTTACTTTGTAAAGTACAGTTATTGTAAATTGGTTCAGAGCCTGGTAAACGTACCAGAGGCACACATATGCCTCTCTATAAGTATGCTTATACAGTGTGCATAAATGATCCTGCTTTTCTTCTGGCAAAACAAATTTGAAATCCTTAATCTGAACTATCCTTTTCCCTCGGCTAGGCCAGCTTTCTGTCTGAGGAGGTTTCTCTAGGCTCTCCTTAAAGTCAGTGAAGAACACTGAGGTCTGAAGGGACTCATCTCCCTCCACAGGCACGCGTGAGGCTTGAGCTCTTCCCAGCTCTCTCCATTGGCTGCAGTCCATCCTGGACAGTTAGCTGAGACTTAAACATCTTAAGGTTGGTTGGATTAAATGCTTGGTATTTGGGTGTCTAACAGCACTGGAGTTGAATCTTTGCATAACTCTGCATCAAAGAGCCACGAATCTATCTAAAATATGGGGGTTTTTTTACAGAGAGAGAACTGTCAATTTTAAAGTCAACTCTGCGTGGTAATTTGCAATCAGAAGAAAGTATTAGGTCCATTGAACAATACAAATATTTGCCTTTCGTAATTTACAGTTGTAAAACACAATAAAATTACAGTATAGAAATAGATATGCTATTACTCCAGAATTTAATCTTCTGTGTCTGTGACATTAAGTAAAACATATCACTGAACAGAAAATCCCATATGGGGATGAATAAGAGGAATCTTTTTTTTCCTGGAAATTATTTCTCAAAAAAATCCGCTGTGTGATAAAGCTGTGGGATTAATTAATTTAGCATGCCTCTCTAATTGCCTTATCGCAATCCCTCTCTCCCAGGACTAAAGCTAATGCTCCAAACCTCTAAGCATCTTCAAATGGCAGCTTTTTTTCTAACCATAGCATGCCACAAACATATTTTTCTTAGCTTCCACACATACAGATTTTTTTGTACCTACTACATACAGGTACAGATATCGCCACTACCTTACAGCAGAAATCCCTTTAAAATGTAATAGTTCTTTTCCTGCTAATGCCAAGTACCATTGGGAGGTTAAGTGCAGGCATAACCCATATTTAGACACATAGGTGTATAACATTCTTATGCCACAGATAAAACAAAAGATATTAAACACGGAGGCATCACTGGATCAGCTGCTCTGACCTCACTTAATCAAAGTATCCTGTTAGAGAGGTCAGTACCTCATGTTTACCTCGGCAATATCTCCCAGAAATCATCCAGTTCTTGATCTGACTATTTAAACAAGAATTTACAGAGTTGTCCATTCCACTCACATTTTTTTGTAAACACAAAACATGAGATGTAACAAAGCACAGGTGGGTTTTTTTAACCGTAAGTATCTACTTGTGTGAACACATTAGTTTACTTATACTGTGTTCACACTTCTTGTGTACCTTTAGGAACAGGTGAATAAAAAGCATCATGAACAAATATTAAGGAGCACTTAACAAGAGAGGTTTTTGGGCTTTACCTAGATTTGGCAAAAAGATCATTCTGAAGAGTTTAGCTGGAGAGAGAACAGACAGTTACCTGGCCTATTTGAGTTTCACAAATGAAACAAACCCTAAGCCAATAATTATTCATAGAAATTACTCAATCGATAGTTAGAATAACAATATTACAGTCAGGATAATTTAAAACTTATTCTAGACGACTGGCAACGAAAAGGAGACAAATTATAAACTGGATTTCAAAAAATTATTCCTGACAAGAAAAATTTTTTCCTTCAAGATAAGATGTGTACCATGATTTTTTTTAAAATCCAGGTCCTGCGTAATGTCTGACGCCATGAGTAAGCATAGCAGGTGATCGGCAAGGTCTTATTGAGACTGAACCCATCAGCCTGCTCAGAACCATAACTTAGATGAAAACCCAGCAGTCCTGCCATGTAGGCCAGGAAACAACAACGGTAATGACATTTATTATTTAAGAAAAGGGATAGCGAAGCGATGAGTGTGCCTTGCAGCAGGTACCTGCAGCCTTATGGGAGGAAGCAACGTGTCCTACAGCCCTCTGGCACTGAGCTTTTTCACTTCAGCAAATGTGCCACTTTGTTTCACCAACATATGTGAGCAGTCTGGAAAAAGTCTGTTGGGGGAACAGTCGCTGCAAGTCCTCCTGGTTTTCTAATACTTTAAATATTTTATTTTAATCCGTAACTAAAATATATACATGATGAGCAAGATAAAGCAAAGTCTTTAACAACCTGTCTGTTCTTTTTGGACAAGCAAGCCCTGACTTACAACACGTGGGAGAAGACAATCAGCACTTCCCAAGACGGCCCTTCTTTAAAATGACATCTTGTTTACATAATTTTTATTCCGGTTTCCAGCAAAACCAAGAGTTGCAACGTCTATCTACGCTCCAGTCCACTTACTAACAATTTTTGGCACTATTTGGGCAATTTCAAATTCAAGTTTGACAGAGCTAAGACTTTCATATATATCCAGTCCTTAAACTGTCCTGTTAACGACAGTGTCAAATAGAGACAATTACCTTCTGGAAGGAAGTCAGTTACAACTCTGTAGATTTATCCTGCAAAAGCCAGGAACCAGCCAGGAAGTTTCATAGTACTCAGCAGCTGATGGCATGTTAGCTACAAGAAGCAAGGGGAGAAGACAAATAAGGATTAGAAGAGCATCAGGTGTGAGCTCACAGGAAATCATATTCCACTAGATGACAGAATGTCTTATTTTTAAGGACTGATTTTTAAAAAAAATTTTTTTTTAAAATGAATCTTCCTATCAATTCTTTTACATTTTAGGGTGTTATACCAATAGTTTTTTTCTGTTTCTGGACTCCTGTTTGCAAAAGTGCCCACTAAATAAACTTCTGCAGCACTGTAAATACACTTTATTATGTCTTGTTCCAGCCATGTGAGACCTTCTGTCTTCAGTACTGAAAACATGGAAACTTTACCAGCTGAAATTTGGTGGAAGGAGGAAGAAAGAGTAACACTGGCAGAAAAAGTGGGTCAGAAGCTGGCGCTGCCTGCATCTTCAGGAGCAGTGAAGAGCAGGAGTGCTCCTGTGCTCCGGCTCCTACAGCAGCCTGCGAGCCTTGTCACCCATTGCCCAGGCTTGCTACAATTACAAGGGAGTCTTCTAACCTTTTCTATAAACTCATAGTTAGTTTTCCTGTTATTCCTTTAACCACTAACACATTTTGCATCCAAAGAGAGACACTTTTCATTACACAATGAAATGAAATGACTGAATCTCCCCTTCCTGCTTTAACTTTATCAACACCTGGACTTCTCGGGACTTCTTTCCCAGTCAGAGCGAGAGGGAAGCAAGGACCCACGATCTGAATGAAAGCTTGTCTTATTTCTCCGTTCTTTTTCTAATCTCATTTTTATTTTTGTAATTCTCACTTTTCCACAGGTTATTTAAAATGACAGCAGCCTCTTGCCTTGTGTGCTGCAGAAGTAAAACTATTTTCAGAAACAATAGACGCAAGGAATGAGAAATAACATCTATAAAACTCGTCCAGTTGGTTTACCTGGTCTGTGTAATACTTCACAGCACCTATTATTACAGACTTACTGGACTTCCTCAGTCCCCTTGAACATTGCACACCTTCTATCTTTTTTCTTGATAAGAAAACCAATAGTGTAACCTTAGCAGCATTTTTTCTTTCCCCCTTGAGATGTGTATCCTTAAAGGTTGCACTCTGTGATCCTCTCGATTCAAAAGTGTTCTCTGAGTAAATGCTATTGAATCTTGTAGCTACAACGCTACTCCCCCACCATAGGTACTTTCTATACATATCATAGCCTTTTTCTCACTTCTTGCACAAAAGCTTGCTGAGAATGAATGTGTAGATGGGCCATGACATCTTCCTTCATGGGTATTGTGCTCTCTTTCCTTTAGCCCATGGAGGGCTGCAACAACCACTACTGATAAAGGACAGAGAGAAAATGTGTTACAGAATAAAGCTACAATGCAACAAATATAACTCATGTGAGAGAAAGGGTGTGTTATTGCAGGAAGGCAATAGCTTTGTGTGATGCCCAAGGTCAGACTGCACGGTCATAAAGGCAATTCCTGGCTTCCTGACCCACCTACCAGAGACTCTGCAGAGGGAAAAAGGGGGCAGAGGAACCTCGTTTTGTCTGGTCTCAGCGTTATCAGCACATTGGTGTGGAGAAGCTGAGATACAGACCTACAGGGGCTACCCAATCTAAATACACACTTCTGTGAGTTCCATTAGAAGAAAGAACGCTCAGAGCCAGAATACATCTCTCTCTTGAATTACTGAACAGAAAATAAATCAGTAAGCAAATGGTTCCATCTCAGTTCAGCATATCCAAACTCATTTGCTTGTATTATTATTATCATTCAAATGAGCCTTCCCTCACAAAACAACCACAGCGCTGGGAAAAATCATTGGTCCTGCAGCTGTAATCAGGGAATGGATGAGACATGACAGTGCTCTTGTAGAAGTTCAGACAGCCTGAGCTTGCCTCGGTCATCTTTTCCTGCAGTGGTAACATCCTGAGGGATGTAGCTTTGTGTCATTTCGGACACTGTCATTTCAGATGTTGTAAAATCGTGGAAGCAAGAGAAGGGACCACGGAAAATAGAAAATACCATCTGACAACAAATATCCAGTCCCTTGTGTCATCACAAGATTTTCATGACTTGTCAAGATAGCCACCAATCTGATCAAAGTGTGCCTACAGCCGGCATGGTAAAAGTGCAAGCCTTGGAAACCAGCTCTCGGATTGTTATTATAACCTACAGAGCAGAGGAGACATGCAGCGTTTGGTCAGTTGATCTGGGTTTTCTTGTCAACTAGCAGCCCTTCATCTCTCTGAGCAAAACTTAGACGTTTGAGATAAATGCATTTCTGCAAATCAATGTTAGTAAACTGGACAAGAAAAAGGCAGTTGCACAATTAGCAGCATTTCCATAGGCTACTTTTCTGTGGGTTTCACAAGAGATGATTCTCTTGAGTCTCCCAGTAGGGTTGAGCTGAAATCGCAGCCTTCCCTCTAAGAGGGCACATGTTTTTGTGTACATCGATAGTAACAGAGTTGTCTGAGGTCTCTCCGACTGTCAGGCTAATCAGGTTCAAACAGAAGTTGGCAGACAGATGATTGGACATCTAGCATAACTAAAGATGGCAGATTTCCTTAGTAGATCATCATAAAACTAGTTAATAAGGATATAAGAACATTTCCCTCTGATTTATAGCTGTCACTCGAGTACTTAGAGCTAACCTGCTAAATTGTCATGACTTTCATATACAGTTCTCTCTGCCACTGTGAGACCGACGAGCCTTTTAATGCAAATTCTTCTCGTTATTGGATTGATTCCTCAGCATTTGATGGCCTCTCCTTCTGGCTAATTAGATGGTCAAAAATATTATGATTAATCAGCGTTAAATCAACGAAAAGCATTTCATTAGAAAACTCTACCTTTCCAAGAAGTTCCACCAATCTTTTTTTTTTTCTTTTTTTGATGGGAGTTTGTCTGATTATTGACAAAATTCCATCTCTTCTCCTACCCTCCCTCCCCATCCGAGGGTTCTGGGTGCTTCATGTCCTGGATCCCAGAGCAGTCTAATGGAGAGGTAAGGGGAGCAATGTCTCTGAGGCACAAATTTAGGGGGATACTGCAGGACCAAGAAGGAGGTTCTAGACAGTCCCCAGGGGCCAAACTGCTCAGGGGGAGCCAATCTGGGGCCTCCTGTAGATCATCAGTGAAACCATAATTTTCGGTTATGTTGATCCTGCAAGAGACTTTCACATACGGACTGAATATCTTTCAGATAGGATAAATTTGTGGACAAATTGAAGATAGACTTGCCAGGGTGAAATGTTTAATGCAGCTGTATGGATCCTAAGCTTTTGAAAAGTGACTCCTGATTAGGTCGTCTTCAGTTTTGAGTCCCCATTTCTCTGGAGGTACCTTTTTTTTCAGGTATCAGGCTTTCAGATTTTTTTTTAGATAGTTTTCAATTCCTCAAAATACTGAGTAGCTACTCTGTGAGAATCAAAACCCTCAGGAATGTCTAGTGTCAGAAGCCCAAAGTGGAAGTAACCAGAAATCTCCTGCCGCTCTGTGGTGGCAGTTCGTTCTGCTTCGTGGTTTCTGCAGTGAGATAATTGAAAGTGGCTCACTGTTTCCTGAGTGATTTAAGAAGAATGAGTATGAATTCTCATCACCCTCAGATAAAAATATTAGGTCATTCATTTCTGGGTTTTTCTGTGATGCTTTCCTAGGAGAGGGAAGACTAGCTTACGGCGGAAAATTTTACAATTTTAGTAACTAGATATTCTGCTATTTGATGTATTAATTAAGAGGTAACAGTGGTTACTAAAACAAATGCTCTACAGAAATAAGAAATTACATACTTTGCACACCACAGACAGAATGAAAATACAGGACTACATCATGCTCTCGTAACAGTTAATATCATTTTTATTCTCTGGCTTTCAGACTAATTGTACCTGATTTACTTTAACACAAGACCATAATCTGGTCCATATTTTAAGGCACTCCCTATTTCTTTCCAAGGTGTTTTTGGGTGCAAAACTGAATGAGACTTCCAGGCAGAGGACTCTTTTGTCATTTACCAAAGAAATAGTTCTAGTCTTGCATTGACTGTGTTAAACTGGTAAATGCAAATAGTGAAAATTCATGAACAAGATTATTTCTGAAGCACAGGATCACAATTCTAAAATTGAATTGTATTCTGTGTTCTTTTGATTGTTCAGTCTATTAGCTGTTCAGACATTATAGTTGGTTTTCAAGTTTTTCCCCGTAGCAAGGCAAAGACTTGTTTGAAAAGAAAACAAAGGAAGGCCAAACTGAGATTCTGGGTGAATTCTGGACTTACAGAGAAATACCACGTATTGAAAACTCACAAGAAAATTACAGAACATGCCAACGCTACACTTTCACACTGTCTGGTGATATGAAGAAAACTGGAATTAAGCTTTGACTTTTATTTCAATAGAAATAAACTAAGAATTAACTATTATTTATGAATGATTTCTGTCAGTTCCGTTTGTCCAAAATTATGTCACTTCCTTAAATTTTTTAGGTTGCAACGATTATTGTTTACAACTATAGGACAGTTATTGCTATAATACCATGAAAGGAATAAAGGAAAAATTCATTTATATATTTTACATCAGCTATTAAGCACTACTAAATTGTCCATATTCCTCTACAAAGCCAGAAGAAATACAAATAATGTATGTCTAGTGGTGCTCAGCACATTTAGGTGATCGTTAGAGATCTTGTAGAGATTGGCAGCATAAATACATTTGAGTTTCTTTAAAACAGAAACTTTTCCTTTGACTTTAAAATGTTCTATACATCACAAAAGTTTGTATATGACAAAGTAGAAGTAATTTTAAACAGGTTTCAGTTGTTTAATGGTTCTGTTTGTTAGCTGCTACACAAAGGAAAAGAATGCAATATGGTTTAATTAGCACTGTCAAAAAGGTACCAAAATTAACTTGGCAGGAGGGATAAAGTTAACAAATCTTAGCCTTTTGTCTCTCCATATGATCAACACTCATACACCAAAGTTATTTGACCTGTGAAGAGATGCATAAAACTGCACCACCAGGCCTCCTTTATTGTAGCTTATTGTCTTGGACACCACAGGAAGAAAGGCAAGCCGGCAGTAACGTAGTTTAATTAGGCCAGAACTTGATTAACTTTGCACATTGGGGATCTCTTCCAGAATTCACTAATCTAGTGCAGAGGCTGCTCGTTTGTACCATCTGGTGGAAGGCTGCCCACTGTCCTGCTGTCCTCCTAGCACTTAACCTAGCCTGGCCTCACTGCAGGGGACTGGCTGCCCTCGAATGACACAGGAGCTGAGGGGATGGACAGGAGACTTTGGACCTCTGCTCTAGCAGCCGGGGAGACCCTGAGACCCTTCCACCTGCTGCATTGCAAGATACCTCTCTAATATTATTTTTAAAGTCCTGCTTCTCAGGAAATCCAGCTCTTGATTGACAGCTACCTCGAATGGATAAATATCCAGCTGCAGCAACACGAATATGACCTGATCTAGATTACTTACCATCACCCTAGGAGAATGAGATTGGACACAGCGCTTAATCCCATTTAAAACCGTGACAAACTATCTTCATAGATTAGATTAGTGACATCACTTTCAAAAACAATGAAATAAATATCAGTTAAAGGTAATTAAAAATACATGGGATTTTTTGCTAGCAGAAGGTGTAACATATCTCTCTCCTCTAAAATCAGGTCAGATATGAGGGCGTTTCCCACAGAAGGGAGCAGGGGCAGTGGTGAGGGAATGTTTGTGTCTCATCCAAACATTCCATTTTCATTTTCCTTCCGAAGTTGCCTCTTCCTTTCCCTGTTATAAATATTTAATTTTTAACCCATTTAAAATCATTCTTGAAATGCTGTGTTTTGCAATGCTAAACTGTAATGTTTTGATCTCAGAGGAATGAAACCTTTTCCCCCAATGAAATTCTGAGGAAGTCAACCTACAGCCATGAACTATTTCACGTAATTGGAAAGATATTTTCCATCAAACTACCTGAGAGCAATAACGCTAACATGTTGAAATCATCCTTTTATTTAACTGTTCCAATACAACTGTAAAAGACTTACATTCAGCACTTCCACATCATATAGTATCACACTGGTGTGGTAACAACTGTAAACTTAGTGACGATCACCCCCCTGTGATCACAGTGCTCTGCCAAAGCTATGGTTTTGAAATGACCATATGCATTCCAAACCAGCAGGTTTTCAAAAGGCTTAATAACAACCTGTATGGGATTTCAAAACGTGCTTATCTGCCTCAGCATGTTTGCAAAAAGCACATGAACACTGCAAAATAAATTCCCGCTAACGTGCTCTGCTGTGCTTCATTCAGAAAGTTCACTTTATTCTCCCCCATCCTCCCATTCATGCACAGACGTTCACTGCTCACTCTCCTCCCCCGTGACATTTGCTCCCTCTTCCCTGCGAAGACATCTATACAGCTCTATGGCGTTTACTAAATTAGAAATGTTCCATGCACTTACTATTAGCTTGAATGCTCTTTGCAGGCAACATTAACCCACGATCCATGTGCAATGCAGCAAGCACGACTGTCTCCTGACATTCCTAATACTGAACAATTACACTCCGTGTACTGAGTGCTGAGCGCCATCTGAATATATACACACCCATATTTAACCATGAGCACCGATGAGTCAGTTTTTGTTTGCTCTCTTTCATGCTATGTGTAGACTTTCCTTTAATTTCTGCAGAATTTTAGAAGAAGCTGCAGAATCTTCTACGGAAAATGCTGTAGGCAACTACTCAACCCAAAAAGGCTTGTCTTCTCCATTTATTTTCCTTCAAGCAAGAAAGATGTACTTATAATACTTCATACCATTTAGCCTGACCAAAATATAGCATGTACTATGATGTGAGCACCGATTTGTTTTTCTTTGCCTGCCTATTACCTCAATCAACATATCTGGAGAAGGTACAAGAGTAAATCAAGCTGTGGAAATGATCCTTGAATTAGGTTGGGAGAGAAGAGAATTCACAGCATTGTCATCTGGGCACATATAAGAAGCTGAGTTATTATGCTAACCCTCTCTATTAAACCAGGTATTAGAAAGGTCTGATTTCTTATAAGTCATTTCATAAATGCGTTATTATCTATGAACAGGCAAAAAAAACCCATTGCTATCTACACTTCGGCTGGATCCTGGAGGACAATGTGAATGGAGAATGGATAAGCTGACAGGCATAATACATCAAAGGCAGTAAAAGCAGCACCTGGTAGTGAATGTGGATTTTACTGCCACTTTCTGATCTGCTCCAGACTGTGCTACTGTTTGAACTCACAGCATAAGGAAAAAATCCAGATTTTGCAACCCACCTCATGATGGGAATGTGGTTGCTTTTATAGTCCATATCTGTCACCCTGTTACCTGTCAGCTGCATCACTGCACAGTTTTGTGCACTCCCTTCAGTCACACCTCCCAATATACAAATAATTTCATTTTTGGAGGAGGAGTAAAATAGTTTCCATTTAGCTGTAGTAGGACGTCACTGAAGTCATGGAGACATTGGGGTTTTTACACCGTATCTCTGCTAGATACAATTAGAAACATCGAGTTTTTCAGCTCTGTACCTTATTCAATATATACGTTCATAGGCACACAATTAAACTCAGTCGTAACGTAATTCGACCGGAAAATCCATATAAATTGTTCACAGAATGAAAGATTATTTCAGAAGAAGGTGCCTAGATAGCACTTCTGTGTAACTTCTGGTGACATCCTCCTAAGTCCATTTCCAGCCCTCGTCCAGGGGATTTTCACCACAAGCTTTTGGTGCATTAAAGGCCGTGTCTACATCGGGGTTTCGTTCCGATTCTTGATGACAGAGACCAGTGTTGTTTCACTAATCTGAGCCACGCCATGTACTGCTGTTTACACAGCTGAAGATTATTCCGGGCTGGAAGCGGGTCAGTGGCACAGGAGCAAGGAGCAGCTCTGTGTGTCCGTGCAGTGCAACCCCTGCGATCCTACTGCTGGCTGGGGTGGCAAAGAGAGGGAAAATACGCATCTCAAGCATTTCTTAACATTGCTGACAAACACCATGACAATTCCTAACGGGCGAGGAGGCCCCACACGTGTAGCTCTTTCAAGGAAATAATTTGGAAGTAAAGTGGCTCGACATCGGTGCTGTGCGTTGGTCACTACCACAGTTGCCCTGTAAAGTCATTAGAAAGCTACAAGGCTCTTATTTGATACTCCTAATCGGCGAGCAAACTGACAGACAGAGGACTGTTCTACCCAATCTCACGCTCCCGAGATCTCCGTTACCCCAAGCACGATGTACTTGTCTCCTTGGAAACCGGCGCACTATGCCCAGCGCATAGAAATCCTACCCACACTGCATTTGCAGAGCCAGGTCCCAGGTGCCTGCTGAGAGGAAAAATAAAAGGTTTTACTCTCGCAGGACGCTTCCCGTAACTGAATTCAAGCAGGAAAAGTCATTAACGTGTATGCACAAGTGCATTTTCCAAAGGAAACGTAAGAATACAGCAGCAATAAGGGACCGAAGAAAGTTTTCTTTCCTTCAATTTATGAATCTGTCAAGACATGCCACAGAGGAATTGTGAGTATTGTTTTAGTGATCATTTGGGGGCACTATAATTACAATACAAACCCATCTGCTTCTTGGGGAGTGCCTGATTACTGTGTGTCAAAATGAGATTAAACTTGAATTTCCTTCCATCTCATTCTCACCGTATTATGAATTGATATCTGAAATCCAGATCGTTAAAGAGAACAGTGTTACAGACACTGTTAAAGACAGTGTTATAAGAGCACGTTATAAGAAATAAGGTCCTTCATTTGTACTCGACTCCACCGTAACCCTCTTCTAAATGAGTTGCCATTTCCCAGAAATTAGGATGGAGTAATTTTTACTAAACCATAGTGTTCCTCTGTGCTTAGGAAATAGTTTCTCACCAAACCACCTCCTGTTGGGAGCGAGGCCCGCGCTAGACCGGCCCCCCGGAGCTAACGGCACTGCTGGCATTTCTCTGACGGGATGGAAAAGCTCCGTTTCACTGCTGGGGTGCCAGGGGACGCCTGGGCGTTTTTTATGAAAAATGTTATGAAAGACTAAATTTTAAAAGCAAACCTCTTTGTTAAGCCTAAAGTTTCCTAAATTTGTTCATGGTTAGGCTTCAGGTAAACCTTGCCTTTTGACACGCTTCCCTGGCAACCTTCCTGCAGGTTCAGAAAGTGCTGCTTCTATCTGTTAATGAGAAACCAGATTTAGTGAATCCTCCCGCACCCACAGCTGATCGCTTGCCATATACTGCAAACTTTTATACTGAAAAGCGCTACTGCAACACACAAATTACTGTGAGAGGAAAACAGGGATTTAAGTTCCCTTCCATTCCTCTTGCCTTCTACCCTCCCCCTTTGTCTCCTCTGTCTCTTTAGCTGCTTCACATTTCATTTCTTTTTCCTCTAGTACAAATAACATAATTATTTGGCTGTTTTTTGCTACTTCTATGTATAGCTAATTGGTTTCATCACGAGAAGAATACCGAATGGTTAAGAAAGTTTTGCCTACTTTTAAATAGCATCTGATGGATAAAATTTCTGTTTGCCTGAATGGGGATGGGGATTTGAGTACCATAAAAGCAATCATTCCTGGTCTCAGGCAAATCGCTATCATGAGCTGGCAAACCCCCTCATGCAGCTTTCAGGGTTCAGGGTGCTCAGGGCGGCAAATTCAGCATAGCCCAACCTCCAGCAGTCTCAGTCTTTAAAGGAAGCATGTCACAGGTACACGTTTTAAATACGCAGTTTGACCTTGCATAAGAGCGAAGGTTAGAGAGCTAAAATGTAATAACTTAAGAGATTTTTCTTCTCAAAGACTGTATGCTCTTCCTAAATCTGTATGTACTAGTGAGACTCATATATCACTCCTGGCGCAATGTACAGGACAGAATTAACTGTAATTCTCGGTTTTTCTTTTAAAAGAGAATTACGCTTTCAAAAGATGCCATATTCACGGCAGTAGCAAGTGATAACCTCTGTTTATCCACACCTAAGAATTCACATAGCTAGTGGTATGGTTTCCTCTACAAAATTTCATTAAAAACCTTTAGCTTTGACCTGTAAGAAACAGCTCTGAAAGTGAAAGATTAGTTTTATCTCCACATCTGTTCTTTGTAAAAGTGGGCTAAGAGGAAGGAGCAGCAAGGGTGCTAACTGCGGGAGGCAGAGAGCTCCCAGGAAAGGAGGAGGTTTTGATGAGCAACAACCAGCCCAGCCGTGAGCCGGACAAGACTATCGATGCATTTCAAAATCCTTGTGAAGGAGCTTGTCCTCAACATTACCTTGAAATGTCATGGCCTTCCCTACCTGCCCACGAGGAGCTTAAAGCGTCCTGGTTCCTAACTACTTGCTCTGGAACGGTAAATACGCACCTTCTCTCTGCTGCTCGCTTTAGCCGCTGCTGAGATGAATTTACAGGCGTAACAAAATAGGAAAATATATTCGCAGTGTAAAACCACCACTATGTTTTTTTACCAAAATTATCTTTTCTAAGGTAAACCTGTCTAACTAATTAAAATCCTATAAATACATAATATTATGTTGTGGGGTACAATGTATTTTGCTTTTACGATAACATGTAAAATATATTTGGAATAAGATTTTTCACAGATTATTCTGCGGGTATTAAATCTGTAACATGCTGCTCCCCAGGGTCTTAGGAAAATGTGTCTTATTTTTATTACTTTCCTTACACACAGAATTCTGTATAAATGAGCGCATTCACACAGTTACACTTCCTTCCTAAAGAAAACATCAATAACACTGCACTTTTTCTGTCGCTATAAAAATTTCCGGTGTGGACCCCACTGTTAAACATGGGTTAATAATTTTTTCAATTTTTATTTTAAATTACACGCATTTAAATTTTATTAAATTTTACTATTTTTAAATTTAATTTAATATTTTACTAATAAAATACTGTGTTTATATTATCTATATAATATAAACCCAATATTTGATTTTTAGATAAATTTTTAATTAATGTATCATTATATGCATTATATTTAGAGTACATGTGTAAATAATTTTTATATAGTATATGTATATATGTTATATGCATAAAATGAAATATAATTTATTAAAATAATATAAAGTATTTCTATTTTATAGTAAAAGCATAGCACAGACTATTATTTAAATTTATCTAAAACTACCCTTTTAAAAAAAATTAATAACTATTTAAAAACTAGAACTTTAAAATAAATAAAAAATAATGGCCCCATAAACAAGGCTATGACTTCCACAAGAAACGAGATGAGCTGTGGGTCTGTAGCGGTAGGACCTGACTTGGCATCAGCTAAACACACTGAGCCCTCCCTTTCATGCCTGCGTTCCACGACCACAAACAGCCGCCGGTTTTTCCCAACTACCCTTCGTTTTATTTGGCTTCGTGCCGATTGCCTGCGCGCACCCTACGTGTTTCCAGAGTAGCGAGAGCGATAATGGCGCTCCCCAGCAGCGGCGGCGGGCGCGCGGCGCGCACCCCGAGGCACCTGGCAGCGCGGGGGCCAGCCTCCGGCCGCAGGGCGAGGAGCTCTGCCTCGCGCGGCGTGCGGGTGTCCGCAGGAGCTCCTGCGCCTTCCCGGGAAAGGAGCTCATCGGCTGCAGCCACCTCCCCTCGGTTAACACTTGCACGAGGATGACGACGCTGTCCTTGCTGATCCCGTGACTCCGCTCCCCGGGACGCTCTCTGGGCTGTGGCACCGTAACCGCAGAGCTCTGCACGTCGGCGACCACGCGGGCTTAGAGAGAAGGCGGCAACACTTACAGATTCACATCAGCGTTGTCATAAATGCCGGCTGCGGTGAGTCTGTGAGCGTCTCCTCTGAATCAGAATGTAAGTGCCGGGGGGACGCGCAAAGTCAAAAGTGTGCGGAAATGTTAAGGGGATTTATGAGCTGTAAACGGAACTGAATCAATGCGAGATCGCGTCGTTGACCATTTCCATCCTTCTTAACACCCTGCTTTTTAAATACTCTTTTTATATGAAGTTTGGCAATTCACTGTGTTGAAGTATTTTGTCATTTTATAAAGTATCTATATTATACATAGAGGCTGTACATGAAGTACATTGGAAACGCACACTAGCCCATAGATTTTTTGCAATCAAAGTGACTTGTGACCTCATCGGGCTAATAAGTTAAAGCCGTATGGATGCGCTGAACCTTCAAACAACAGCAGCATCTATTTTTCTTTCTCATCTCTTTGCATTAAGGCTCTGAGCTGACGTTGTGGAATCACTGTGGCAGCCTGGGAATAATGCAGCACAGGGTAGGGAAACCACTGCCCCACGCTGCGAGCAAGGGCGAGCTTGCGGGCAGAGCCGGGCTGCGCCATCGACAGAGCCCTGCCAGACTGGTTGCTGTACGAGACAGTCACAAGGCGCACAGAAGATTCATCTCAGAGGACTGGCAAGCCTAAGGGGGGTGAGAAATATAAATGGAAGTTAATGTAGATGGAGTACTGGGTTTATGATTTTAATTGTGAGAGGCTATTATTCGCACCGATACACAGGTGATCATCAGAATAAATTGGTAAGGTTTTTCGTTTCAGGAGGTGACAGCAGCACGGTTCTATTTATTCAACCAACTGATCACATTTGATTGGTTTAAATGCTTTAAATCTGAAATAAGAATTCAAAACAACCACTTATAATACCATGAGCTAAGAGGAGAGACTTGTTCAGGATTGCTTCCCTTCTGGCCCAGCATATCCCCATACCACCCCTGCTGGGGACATCATCTCTTTTTCTCTCATTCTTTTTATGCTGGGGATGTTCTCTGCCTCTCAAGCTTTGCTTCTCTCACCTCTGCAGGTGCTTAGTGACAAATTCAGTCCTCTGAATCTCTCCCTAGACCTTCACAGTACAAATCTTTTACTTTTGTCTGGATGAAGACCCTGGAGCTTTCCTCAGAGGCAAAGAGAAGCTAGCATGAAGCAGTTCTACTGTTAAACACAATTCAAAGAACATACAGGGGAAAACGAAGTCAAGAACATGAAGGAAACAACAGTGTATTTCTGCTGCTTCCTTTGCAATCTCATCAAAGTAGGCCCTGAATTCTGGTCAGAGCCCGACTAACTTGCTTTTTGCACAGCAATTTATTTTAAATTAGGCATAGTGAGCCAATTCTGTGCATTTATGATTGCACACAGCAATCGCAATCTGCTTGAGCAGCACAGAGGGGGTGGGAAGGCTTGCTGGGGAGACATCCAAAGCAGGTCAGAAAAACACTGCTAATGACTATACTGTGATGTAAACATTCATCTCCTTTTCAATGAATTCACTGTGAGCATCAAAGTCTCAGCCCCAAGGGCGTCCTTTACCTGGAACCCACAATAAATTCAGACTGAATGCAAACCCCTGTTTGAAAACAGACACATTTCAAAACATTGGAGTTATGAGATAGTCTCAAGGCTGCAAACTGAGGCAGGGCTAATGTCGGGTGATAATTTTAAATGGACAAGAGGTTCCTGAGAGTGCTGTTGGCTTTTGTTTAGCTCTAAGAACCCTTCCATCCCTCTGAAAGAAATGTGAATGGGGAATATTCAAACCACACTGGACCTGACCTTTCCTCACATAAAAGCGCCTCCATACTTATCTCAGATCAGGGCTGGCTGTAGGACTTCTTTAGGAGGCTTATTTTCAAATGACTTAGGGACACAGCTGAATACCAAGCATTCAAAGTTATTATAATTACAGAATGGTCTGAATGGAAACCAGGAAAAACAAAGGGTATGTCACTGGAAGAAATTCTCAAGAAGTTTTGAAAGACACATTTTTTCCTCACAGTTTTTTCAAGATTAATTTTCCTGGAAAAAAATCACTCTGATTCACTCTTGGGTCTATTCATAAATTGGAATTATTAGAAAGTCATCCTACATTGTTTCAGTGGTTCATCATCTCTCTCCCCAACAACATAGTGAAGCTATTTTAAAAAGGAGAGAAAAATGAGAATTCTGCAGTGGGAGTGGGAGAAGGTTGGCTAGATGCCCCTTGTTTCTTTTCCTATTCACGTTTGTCCTGCTAAACATTAAGAATACTTCTCTGTTATCCTTCTTCCTTTCTTTTTGCTAGAAGGAAATGTTGAGAAAGAGGTAGAAACCAGGACCCCTGGTTACAAAAAGGCACGGACTTTCAGGATAAAACACAGCAGAGACCTCAGGCTTCCCTTTTCTTCCAGCCACTGCACGGGCACCTCACAGCTCCCACACCCTTACGGGAAAGCCCACTACCACAAACATTAGACAGATGGTAGTGAGTCTCTTTCCAGCTGACCTTGTTTCTCAAATTCTGGTGTCCAACAAGCCCTCCTGGGGTGCTTGCCAGATCTCTGGCCTTTACTTAGCTAGGCTGATGAAGACAGTAAGAATCTGGGCTTAGCTAATAAGCTTTTGAAATATTTCTTAGGTCATCACAGAGAAAGAGAAATGAGGGACAGAGATTTGTTAGCTCTTGTGCTCCATGTTACCAAGTTATCCTGTCACAGCTTTTTGACCTAAGAAGAAAGCTCTGCAGTCTTCTTTTATTTTCTCCAGTCATTGTATCAATCATGTCTTGGAAGATTAAAATTTAATAAAGACCAGTGTCTAAAAAAGAAAAGCCTGAATAAAAGAGCAAATAGACCAAAAGTCTGGGCTGCCTTTATCCAGAGGTATGATACGGGTTGTTGACCACAAGGAACACTGAATGAGCAGAGGCCAGCGATCAGGCGTGCTACCAAGCAGGGGTGGCAAACAGGCATGGGAACAGCAGGGGATGTCATTAGAGCTCAGCTTTTTTGCCCAGTTCTGAGGATTCAAACAGGGACGCCCTGCTCTTTTCAGCTGGCCATGCACATCTATGACCCATGTATGTCTTTGGGAGTGCTGGACTGTTTCTATAAAGACAAAATGCCTTCCTCCACTCCCAGCAAGCCAGATGTTCTTGCGTATGTGAGCTTTAGGCTGTGTATCCAGATGCCAATGACTCCCCTGCAAGTTAAGTCTCAACAGATGGAAGCTGGAAGGGGTCATCTGAAATCTGGAGATAAAAATCTTCATATCATGGAATCAGTGAAAGATTTCCATGGGAACAGCAGAACTGTGGTAAAGTCTATTTCTGTTAACAGACATATACTCGCTCTTTCCCCCATTTTAATTTTTTTCCTTTTGTTGCATCTCTCTCTGCTTCAAAGGCTCCTACTGTGTTCTTTCTGGCAGATGATCAGTTTAATCAATAGCTCTTCAATAATCTGTTGGGAATTCCCAAAGCAAAGGAAATTTTGCTGTGTATCTGGTGGACATTTAACCCATTAATCTTCTCCCTTTCCTTCAGGAGCACCTGGCCCTTGACGCTTTAATAAAACCCTAAATCCATATAACTCACATGACTGGTTGTGCGCTGTGTACTGGGTGGGTTGGGAAGTGGAGGGGAGTCATTTCAGCGTGGACTCTGCAGGCATCAGGCTGCACGCTGAAGTGTAGGGTTTGATTGCCCTCATTATGGCGGTTGGTGTAGCTGGCTCTGATCATAGCCGTAACATCACAAAGGCCTTTGTGAAACCCAGAGCTTGTTCCTATGATCTCCTGTGGTGGTAACTTATAGTATGAATACACAATGTGGCAGAAAGTAATAATCTTGAGTAATGTAGCTGATTTTATTGCTCTTTAATTTCATTAAGTGTTTTCTTGTCAGGCTAGGGACAGGCTTTCAGCTCCTAGGAGCAGATGCTCACGTCCTAGAGCTAGACCTGAAATACTCATCATGAAGACAGAGGCCATTTGCACAGTCTGGACCCAAACAAGGAGTGATGTTGGTGTTTTTGTTTCAGAATCATTTCTGTTCCAGAATATACATATGAAAGAAGACAAGTATTGGTTTATGGCCTGTGCATTTCCGTTCTTTACAGACGGACATCTCCGCCTCTGCTCACACGTGGTGAGTGGTGCCCAGCAGGGCTCACCTGGCAGAGGCGAGCAGCCAGTATGAAGGGGAGCAAATTGGCAGTCAGCTGCCCACAGAGAGGGTGCCCTGGGACAAGGCTTTCTGTGTACATCTGTACTTCAGCTCCTGTCAACAGCAGGCTGACCCCACAACATCATGGAAGAGGGAAGTTAAATCACTGCAGAGAAATGGGGATTTACACTAAAATGACAGGCCTGACACTGAAATGACTGAGGCAGGAACATATAGTCCCTTCTTCTGACTCTGTGGTGAAACATCTTGGAAAATGACGAAACAGAAGTATTATTTCTTAAACTAATGAACTAAGGTTTCTCGAAGCTCCTCTGTAAGCATAGAATTCCATCACATTATTGACAAGCACCTAGATTCTCTCTCACATACACATATAGGGGAAGTCTGTAAGACTTCACAAGAAAAATATATTGGAAGAAATATATCGCCTTTTCATGCAGAGGAGAAAAGAACTTTCCTCCCAAAGGCCCCTGTTAGTACCGGGTATTAGTATTAGGAATATATATTTCATTGCCAGGGCATGTAGAAAATGTTATTACATGTTACCCAGTGAGGTGCACCCCAATGCTGAATAGACTTACTTCACTGTCCATGTGACTTTCTTTCTAATACATGTACTAAGGAGGACGGCAAACTCTGTAAGTCCTTCCGCCTCTAACCCTCTCCTTAATTCTGTCTTCCAAATTTACTAAAAACCTCTAAAAGCCTTTGGGAAATTGAATCAAAGGTTTATGATGAAATGATGGAGAAGAGGAGCAGCTTTACTGATTATTTGTAAAGACGTACTTTCTCTCTTTCACAGCAAAGTCTGCATCGCACCACGAGGCTTGAAGACGACCTGCTCAGAGGATGAGCACCGTTAGCTCAGGAAGAGACTGCGGCTCCACCCTGCCTGAAGGCACATTTCAGACCCCACCAGATGGGACTCTCAGACCCTGGCAGAGTTAGAGTTTTATCATTTTTTTAACTGCTGATCCTGTAGATGGTGCACAGGGAGACCCCATGTCCAGGACTCTGCAGGACTGGGGTTTTATTTATTCTTCCAAAGGAATGCTCTGTGCTTGAAGCACCTTTCCTTGCTGCCTTGCCTTGCCCTGGAGGGCAAACGCAGAACTTTCCTCTGCCTTGGTGAATCAGAAATTTGGTAGAGACTTATTTGAGGTGCTGTGTGGGATAAGACAAGGCAACAGTTACAGAGGGTCACTCAAACAGAGGGGTTATTATAGGAAGTATATAGATATATTTAGTGTGTATCTAGTGTTCTTTTCTATCGCCATGTTCAGAGACTTCTGGATGTATCGGATAAATTATTGAAGTTCTATTATCCATTCTTTACTTGGAATATTCTAGATTAAAAACTGAGATTTTGGAGAGGTATTAAGGTAATAAGCTATTTTACTTCAGAAATTGAGTCATCTTGTACATTTTTGTATATCACATAAATATTAAATGAGGAAAAATTTGGGCTAAATTTGAAGAAAGAGATGGCAAAATAACCTAGATGGAGGAGATCCTGAAGTGCTAATACTCCAGGGTATATATAATACACATACGTGTTCCATTCTGTGACTCAGCTGTGGTAATCTAGTCCAAATTGAATTCTGAAAATAATATTAGTTGATACAAAATAGGGAGCCTACATAAATTCACTGTAGAAGCAGAAAGCTTGATTCAACTTTTTTCCAAAGCTTTTTAATCTAATTTTTATGTGTTGCATCCCATTAGTGTGTTCTTAAAGAATAAAACATTTTAAATATATAATACCAAATAAATTAGCTTCAGGTTTGACAAACCATTGACTATACATAAGATAAAAAGTAAGTATTGAGAGGAATGAAAAAATTAGCAAAGCCTAAACTCCTTTATGTGTAGCTTAGTTATTACAGCAGTACTGGCGAAGGAAAGCAATAATTATAGTGGCTAATTCCCCTTAGAATAATAGTGTAGTGAACTAATTTCTCATATGTGAGCAATATTGCTCTCTACTGGCTGCCAACTGGATAGGAAGAGGCAAAGTTTAATCAAAGAAGCCTTCATGTGGTCTATCAAATCCTGAATCTATCTGTAAGTTTACAAATTCATTCCTAAGAGAACGGATCACCCAGCAGCATCCAGATGACTTTCAAGAGAGTTGCTCGATATCCAGCTCCTTTATTAGAAAGATTAAACAGAGATCAGGGGTGAAAAATTTAGGTGATGCAGTCTTTGAAAATCTTTCCAGCAGCTAGCAATCTAACAGGAGAAGGTATGTCATTACAGCAGTAAGGATAATACTCACTGTGAAACAGAAATGAACTGTATTATTGATATTAGTGAAAGGAAACCTCTTTTAGCCCGCATGGAAAAGGTTTGCAATTCTGTAATAAACACAGTACAGTTTGAATATCTGCTCCCCAGGTACAAAGGTATAATTTATCTGAGAAATACATCTGCCATCTAAAGCCTTTGGCATCATTATTTTAACATTCCAAAAATTATTACTGAGTGGAAAAATCTGAAGAAGGAAACAGAAGAGGTAGTGTAGATCCCAATTCTGTTAAATATTGCTGTCTGTAAGTTTGTTCCCTCCAGCCCCCACAGAGTTTTCCAGTGATTTCTTAACCTCAGAGTTACCTAAATATTATGCTGCTGGAAATCAATGACGGACTTGCCCCTCTGATGTATGTATGTATGTGGCTTTCACACAAACTTGCTAGAGAAGTGCAGGTGATGAAAGGTGCAAGGTGTAAAACACAAGCACTTTTCCTCTTTTTCTTCCACAACCACAGCCACATTCTGACCTCTGAGCCAAAATGCTAAATGAATAGCAATGTGCGCTCCCAAAAATCCAGATGAAGTCTGACAATGGTGATCGCCCTCAGAGAGGCCTAGAAGCTCACAAACCTGCTCCTGACTATAAAAGAGAGGGGAAAAAATATATTCTGGGGCATGGAGAACAGTTAAAGATGGTTCTCAGCTTGAACACTTGTTAACTAATCCGAATAACTTTCCTCACAGTCTGACAGACACAGGAAAATTGTACGGAGAAAATCCATCTCTTTTCCACTTTCACACTATCCTTTTTGAAACAGAGACTGCATACTTGCAGGCAGTATTCAAGAATACAAGCTTATCTGGGTAGTATTCGGGGGCACAGTGGTGTTCTTTACTTTGCTTCCTAATGAAACCCGTATAATTCCTAACACTTTTTTTTTTTTTTTTTTGGCTGCTACGGAGCATTGAATTGACTTTTTCATAGAACTACCATTACTCCAAGGTCCTGTTCACAAGCAATAGTTGTCAGCTCAGACCTTACTTTAAATGCAAAGATAAGACTTTTTTTTTCCCCAGATGCCTCACTTCACAATTATTTACACTGAATTTTACTTGCTAATTTAATAACCATTCTTGTAAGGGCCTCATGCAGTTCTTCACAGCCAGGCCTCATCTTTTCACCCTCAACAACTTACCAGCAACAGCACATTTTGCCATCTTACAAGTCACTCCATTTATAAATCATTTTTAAGTGTGGAGCAGTACAGATCCCAGCATACACCTCCAGGACTTGCCTAATGACCATGAGGCTCTCCTCACCAACCATTTACTCATACATTTTTTTCCTAACTTTTTGGACATTTTAAAAATCCATATTACCCTCCCTTTTATTCTATGGCACCTTGGTTTCCATAAGAGCTTTTACGAGCCCTTTCTGATAAACCTAGTTGAAAGCCTATTACAATATGATCTACACCAGTTGGGCTTTGCAAACTTCAGGATTCAATGGAAATGGGATAAAACCATTACAGAGCAAGGTAGGGTAACAACATATAGCCCAGGCAGTTATTCTACATCACGGTGACCTTCTCTATGCAGCTAACCTCCCATAGGGAGGACAATGAAGACCCTTGACTGGTAGCCTGGAGTGGCAGTAAAAAAAATAGTCTTTGCTACGGTTTTAAAAGACCATCGATTATGGTGTTTTCTACTGGTAAAAAGCAGTTTAAGGACCAGTCAAAACATGACCCTTAATGTTTACCTAACCTACCCCAGAAGACAGCCAGAGCTCATCCATTCACACAACTTTACTTCAGATTTCTGTGGAGATGTGAGGGAATGGAGTAAAAGGAGCTGGCAATATCACAGAAATTTTCAGAACATTTGCTTGGTGTCTACCAGAACATTTTCTTGGGCATTCAGAGTATTTTAATGTCAAAACTGAAATGAACACTGATAGCAGTGAGGCGCAGCCAAAATTCACACTTCTTTTTTCATTGTTATTTTCATCAGTAAAAAGAAATCAGTTGATAAAAGCTACTCATTTCCTACTGACTGCATGCTTCAGCAGCGCTCATCATTCTTTTATGAGCTAAAACTGGTACAAAACTAGACTTACTCAATTTAAAATAGTCAAAAAGCAGAAATTAAACATTTTAGGAAGTAGTGTGAGAAAAAAACTCTAACTGACCATCTCAGAGGGTCTTGGTCTTGACTGAGGTGGTGACTGCAGTGACTACTTCTGCTCTTTGATTTATTACTGTGTAACTCTAAAGCTAAGTCAAGAAGGAAATCAGGCAGCCTCCCCCAAACGGCAGATGACTGAGATGGCCTTTCTGAAAAGCAGAAGTTGTGTGTGAAGAAAGAAGACAAGGACAAGATCAAAAGTGAATGTCTTGTCTCAGGAGACAGAAAAAAATATGGCTCTGGAAATGGTGGAGCCAGTTCAAGAGAGGACACAGAGTGTATCAGACAAACAGATACTGTCGGCTGTCTAAGGAACTTGCACCTTACTGTCTTGAAATGCTGGACTGATTTGAAGTATGATGTGGCTACGACTTATGAGAACTGAATAAATGCAAGGGCTGGTAGGGATGAAGGTAACTTTACAAGAGAAAAATGGATCATTATAGGGAAAGAAAGACAGAAACTTCTGGTCTGGAAGTCTACAGGCTGTCCTGGAAGAACACAAACTTTGTTCATTTCTAGCAAGAAGGTCAGGGGACGGCCAAGGAAAACTTGGAAAGAAAAAAAATTATACATATTTAAACAATAATAATTTAAAAAATCATTCTGTTCACCTTGTAGAAAGATATTTCACTTATCTAAATGTTCATAATGTACTAATTAGAAGAGCCAAGTTAGAAACCACTATTTCAAATTATTTATCTCTTTTCAGATTTCTTCATCAAGTAAATCTAAAGAAACTCAGAAAATTCTAAGCTTTCCTAAAACACATTGTACTTCTGGAGAATATTACAATATAATCTGCATTCATCTTAAACTGGACTGATTCTGGTAGGGTACCCTTCAGCATACTTGAAATGAATTATAAAAAATGGACAGCGCTCTCAGCCAGCAATCCTGGCATGGCCCCCTCCTTTCTCCTTCCTATCTCAGAACATCCTCCCAATGCACTTGTCTAAAAATGCTGTTCTAGCATGTGAGGTTTTGGTACCCTTAAAGATAACGAAATTATTAAAGTTTTGTCCCTTAAAGCTTTGTCCATTAGCAATTCAGTTGAAAAGGAATGTGTTTCATTACTGCCAAATAGAAGATGGAGGATGACATTTTTTATTACCTTTTTCTTATTTTTTAATTTTGAAATTTTGACCATCCTAAAAGTTCGATTAAAAAAAAAAAAGTCAGATTAAATTTCCATGCCCTTCAAAGCACTCAAACCTGCCAGCACACCCCGGCCTGGCGCCATAGCCGTGCCTACGCTGGGGTGGCTCCCCCTCCCTTAGCCAGGCAAGCTCCAAGGAGAGCAGGCTGGGTGGAGGCTGAGCACTCCTGCTTGGGGAAGGCAGAGCAGAGCGAGCCAGGGAGATGAAGGGGCAGCAACAGGGAGCCTCGAGAGTCAGATTTGCCCCTCCACAAGTGGTGCAGTCGTCCCTTCCTCCCCACCCCTGCCCTCCGGGCAGGCAGGGCTGCTGCTGCCGGCACCACTTCCCCGGCAGGCTGAGTCCTGGCTGCACCGTTTCACCCCCACATCCCTCCAGCCCGTGGTTTAGTAATCCCCAGCAGGAGTATTGTGATGCCAAAACTCCCGCAACTAGACGCAGAGGAAACAATTAGGGTTAGTATGACGGCATTTGTCTCTGCACTACTAGTCTCTGGTGAGCATAAGCTAAGACTTTTAACATCAATTTTTCCACACAGGTTTTGCATTTAATTATAGAGTAAGGGCACTGTGTGTTCCAAGAGCAATCTTCTTACTGACATGTTATTCTGAAGCCAGCCTTCATTCAGTGTGACACATGCTGGTTATGCACTACCAAATAGAGCTATAATGAAGTGAGGCTGGGGAAAAATACATCGGAATCTGAAGTAATGCCAGCTAAGAAAGCTTATCTCTACTTTATTATTGTTATTATATTTAATAAACAATCTTTCATGCCTACAGAAGAAAGAAACAAATGAGAGCTTTCCAGGGTAGATATAAAAGCCTCGCATAAAAAATGTGTTTACTGAGTTACAACTACGGAACTTTCCATTTGGCTCTAAAGAAAAAAAATAATAAAGAAAAAAGCAGGCTGAAAAAAATGCAAAAATTTACATTTATGATGTGAAGAGGAACAAAATCCTCTTAAGGTAGAATAGGAGAGTATGTTCCAGGTCACGGTTTATGAACATCTTTGGTCAGGATCTAACATTTTGTATAAAGTGCGTCATGAGCTCGTGTGTTTAATTGAAGGTCCAATTTAAAGATCCATTGAAGGACCTGGCCAAACTTTCTAAAATATCTAAATATTGCTGCTGAGCAGTTTTGGGGGTGGACTGTTTTTACATTTTCATGTAATCAGCCTTCTCAGAAAGATTTCTCAGGCACCACCTACAAACGTGAGGCTGCAAGGTGGTAACGAACCTCATTCTTTGCTGGGTCAGTCCTGTGAGTTGCAACAACATGGCTGGTATTTGTTAAGCATGTTGTGAGCTCTCACTGGGCATTTTTTTACTAAACTCTCTTAATTTCATTTCTGCTGTATCCTGACAGCCTCTGCCCCTGTTGCCCAACAACTGCATCCAGACTTGACGTGGGGCTTCGTTGCACAGTACAGGGTGCAACGCACTGTAAGTTCCTGAACCATGGTTGCAGCTCAACCCCGTTACAGTACAGGGCTTTGGTTTGTTATCCCAAAGTACAGTAATTGCTGCAAAAAGAGATCAAGTTTTTCAGATATTGCAATATCAGCTCTGAAGATTTCAAAGTTGATTGCTATTCTGTATATATTTTCAGGGTCCTTGCTTCTCTCTGTTTCAAGACAAAACGCGTCACTGAAGAATGTATTGCTCTTTTGGTATAAACAAATAGGTAGAGTTTCAATTTTCGGTTTCCAAATTACATAAAATTGATCTTGAAATACAGCTGATCTCATTCATATTTCCTATTCTTAGGGTTTTCACACCTATCTGACTCACTGTGGGCAAATACCAAGCCACTGATACATTAAGAGCACTTGAGTGTACAAGTGTCTCTTTCCTCAGTTCTCCTTGTGCCCATTTAGTACAAGTGCACACATTCTATAGGCGAATCCATGCCTGAATAATTTACATTGTTGTACTGGGAATTTATTACAGAAATAGCATCATGAAACATCCCTGTTCAAAAATTAGGGCAGGGTCAAAGCTCTGTGAGAGCTCCATGACTTTTTGTCACAATCTTTATTTCTATTTTTTGGTTCTTATTATAAAAAGACATGGCATAGATCATTTTGTCTGTTCTAGCTACACTCACAGAGATGCATTTTTTATTAATTTCCATAGTACACTTCACATCTGGAGGTTATTAATTGCATAGCAACAGTTTCTGCCAAGACCAGCATCTTAAACTAAATTCCAAGAATATTAACTCACAGCAGAATTTTATAGCAAGCTCAGTGTGACTACTACTCAAAAATAAAATAATTTCCTAAGCAAATATGCTGATTTCTGTGCTGTACCTGGAAACACAGCTTCTGGGGGCAGAAACAATCTGTTTGGAAGCTGACTGTGTTCCTGTGAGGACACATAACTCACTGCAAACTGGTTATACCCTTACTTAATTAATTGGTGGTCTGTATAGGCCAGCCCAGTGAAAAGCAGTATAATGTAGTAGACTCCCTTTGCCTTCGTCCAAGAGGCATCAGCTCCCTACATCCCATACACAGCCGCACCGTCAGATCTGGGAAATACGTAACCGCCTCACAGGCTGTGAGCTTGGACTGAGAGATGAGAAGCGATTCAGATGATATTTGATCCTTTTACTAACGTTGATTCTGACCTGCCCCTCAAATCATTATGAGTTATTATGGACCTACTTCAGCAAAAGAACCAGACAAAGCTAATATTCTTTTATTATTAAAATCAAAGCAGTTTTCCATCATGGTTTTGGGATACATTCTTCTTTACTATTAGCGCAACCTGGCACAGGAAGAAAGTCATCTGCAAAAACATTGCCCTGAGGAAAGCCTTAAACTGTGTTTACCCCATGCATGTCTTTGTATCTCCTTCTTTATATCCTTAGTTTTACATGATTATTTCTGTTCTCAAGCACTTCCAAACTTCTAAGCGATTCACATATTAGTTTCCAATTCTGGCAACACACATCATCTCTTCACATCTACGGTAAACCAATATCAGCACTTATTACTACTGCAAAGTAATTACTGCAAATTAATCTTGCACTTCATTACAAACCCAAAATAAATAACTAAATTAACAACAACAACAAAAAAAAACAAACCCCGAAACAACCAAAAACCACCAAACAAACCCCAAACCAAAACCCTCAAAACCTCATGGTAGCAATCTGAACAACTCAAAAAATAAGAAACTTTTTTCATTTCTAAGCTAAGACTCATTATAATCTTTTGACTTATAGACTAGCTTCAGTTTATAATCTCTTATAAAACAGCTTCTTGTGCCTAAGTCTTCCTTAGTTGCATTCCTTCAAGAAATTTTCTTGAAGATGCCAAAGCCTTCAATAAAGTTGACACTACAATGTTTTCTAGGAAATGTAATAGTAAAAACAAAGATATCTAAAATATTATCACTAAAATTCCAGAGATTAACCTGGCCTCATTTAAGTTTGCACACTAAAACAAACGCAGTATTCCATTACATTATTTTAGTAAGAATAAGCAGACTATCAGTTTCTCATAGCCATGTTGTCAAAAAAATCCTTTCAGACAAGACCAATATTTTACTAAGAAGTTATATCTACAGGAAATAAGCAGAAAAATTCTCACTGTCTTGAGGAGATTTTTCCTTAACTAGCCATTTCAGAGCTCTAGAAAAATCCTGGGAAAGGTTTGCTCATATTCTGTTGCTAGAAAGTTGCCATGGTATTGGGTTTTACTGCTAGCTTTCTTTTCCTGCATGAAAGTGCAGCATATTAGATTCTCCATATGTGCTATGTTCATTAAATTAGGCAAAGATGTCGGCAATTGTCCAACAAATTGTTGTAGAATTTTAAGGAATAAGAAGCAACATTAAGACACATCCTAAACCACAAACCTGGACAATTAAACCTGATCAGTAACTGTATCGTATATGCATATGCATACAATATTTATGTGTATATGCATTTTGAAAAGTGTTCAGTCTTATTCTGTAATAACCCAAATGATTATTGCTTACAAGTAGCACTATTCCCATGTTTATAACCATTGCAGACTCTAATAGTGTAACATTTCAGCGTTTTTATGATAGAGATGATTAAAGGCAGGTTGATGAGGGGAGATTAAAGTTCAAGGCCATGTTAGCAGTGGTATGACTTCAGACATCTATTATCCAACTCCAAATCATACTTGCCTTTCCCATCCTATCTTTCCCTCAGCGTAAAGCATCTTTACCCTCCTCAGTCTAACTCATCCCACTAGTCAAATATTTTTTAAGACTTGATTTTATACCACCTGCAAGCAGTAATTTTGGACTCATTAATAATATCCTCTGGCAATCCTATTACCTTGTTTTATCATGCAAATCAAGGCTTTAGTCTCCGCAGGTACAGACTCCAGGGGCTATTGGCTGACAGCGCATCCCTGCATCTAGCTCCATTTAGCCATATGGCCTGTCCTAGAGCACTTTAATCTGTGTTTCAGTGAGTTGATGCTTTTCCCAGGACTACCTGAGTTCAGACTAACCACCCTAGTTCAATTCTTGGATATCGCTACTGAAAATCCTAGTAAGAAAGAATGTATAAAACTTGTCTATACATCATGTAGTTGTTACGTGCTTATTGTCATAAAAAAGATAGTGTGAGCTCAAATTTTTCCTAATTTTCATCCAGAGCCTCAGAGCTGTTTGAGACGCTGTGTCACCTGCTGTGGAGTACTGTGGAATACATGCTGCTGGTACCTGCAGGCTAATTAAGCTTTTTCTTTTGATGGAAAAACCATCTAGGTATCAGAGTGTCAATGCCTGATCAATTCCTATAGAAGTGGTAAGAATAGCAATTGCAACAAGAACACAAACAGGAATGGGTCACGTAGCATGGTCTGGTAAAGCCAATCTCTTTTCTGATCATGAGCTGTATATCTTAACCAGTCAGCACATGCAACCACACTCTTGTTTTCCTGGCTTGCTTGCTCACTTGCTCCGTTAAACATGATTGGCAGTTGGTAACTGGTACATCTGGAGAGAGAAACTAAAGCGTTCTTACTAATTTCAATAACTTAAATGCTTCTACATGAGAGAAAAGAAACATAACGAATGAAAATTCTTATATCAGCAGCCAAATTGCATAGCCTTGATAGTTTCCAGAATAGAGATAGCTTCACGACACCATGAACAAAACAAACAAATAGAAGTCTTTGTTGGAAATGGCATGTTCATGCGGTTTGAATTCATTAAGTTCTCCATGGTAAATTGAGATAATTTTCAATTTTGTTGTTGCAGATACAGAAAAGGCAGAACCCCTTCCCAGACAAAACAATATGCATCAACCCCCCTCTGCCACCTTACAATAAAGGAAATCATAATCAAGCATTGCAAAAGAAACATGTTTTTCTTTCCTAAAATCTCTCTACTTTTTTGAGTTAAATGCTTCAGCTCTGAGAGATTCATGTTCTGTTTTTTTTTTCTTTCCACCAAATGTTATTCACTTCAGATATTCTCAATTCTTGCATAGAAAAGGATGCCTTTGACTTCCACGTTACACTGAGATGAGTAGCTTCTACGAGAATAACAAGAAAATGCAACTGTTTGAAATAACAGGTGCAATAGCCACCTACAGTGCTTTCCATGTAGCCAAAGCTGCAGCCCCTGGATATGCAAAGATTCCTAATGGGGTATTTCTCTGTGTGAAGCAGAAATGGCTAATGCAGAATTAGTGGTGGAAGTTTGTGTGTGTGAATGAAGAGAGAGGGAGGCCTTTCATGAAGGTTTCTTCAGTTTCTAATAGGGCAAGAATTTTAAGTGACAATTTTTTTTTATTAATCTTAAGGCAGTTGTAGACATTTTCTTATTCTTCCCCACTCCTTTTGAGAACTTCCCCAGACGAGACCACAGTACTTTCCAGAAAAACTCAGCCAGAAATCCCATCATTACCAGTTGCTGGTGGAAAATAATGGCTACATCTAAACTATAGCCTATGAAGTGGCAAAGCTTTGATTAACTACAAACTGCAGAAAAGTAGGGCTGGCAACCTCCTTCATAAGTTACCTAGTTTAGCCTCCCTTTTTCCAATGGGAGATCCATTCCTAACATTTTTTTTCTAACCTGCTCCAAAAGATCTGCAGTGGTGGAATTCCACCTCCTCAACACGCTTTTACAAGCTAAGGTTTAAAAGCCCTGCTCAACATATTTAAATATTTACTTTCCTCCATTATTTGTAATCTCAGGGTTGAAACCTCAGCAAACAAGAGAAATTTCCTGTGGGAGACAGGTCTAGTAATGAGCTGGCTGAAAGCAGCCTTCTGGACCTGAATCATTTCATAATTCAACTTGGAATATGGACTTTGCTATTATTATTTTTCTTGGGAATTCTATTTTACTTGAGGACAGGTAATTGTTTGTACCTTCCTCCTGCAGGAATCCTTAATGCTGACCCCTACTGTGACCAGCTGGCCATCTTTTGATTCTTCTTCTAGAGACTGCATTTACTTGAGGTAAAGCAGTATTTGCAGATGGAATTTTATAAATAATGATAGGAGGAAGCAGTAGCACAATTTTAACATCTTTCTTCCACACCACAGGAAAATCTGCCCTTCTGACATTTCTAGCTCAGTTGGAAGCAAGAAAAATCAGAGATCTCGTAACAGAAGTTGAGATCAAGATCTTCAAACGGTTAGATATTTGAAATAAGCGTATTATCTGTTGAGCCAGCCCAGCAGTGGACATATTTGAGATTTTCCCATTCATAAGTTCAGGCACCTTCTTGCAGAGCAAAAACCCACCACCATGCATGCTGCTAACACAATGATCCAAACAAAGGGAAAAGATTGTCTACCGTTTCTTGACATCTACAGCCTGATTAAGATGACCACTTTCTGCAGAACCACATCAGCTTCCTTGCTTTCTCTCTTGGCTAATCTGAGTTTATGTGGACTGAAGTTTCCTTTAGATGGAATCTGTAACATTTCAGGGAAGGAAATCCCTCCATCTATCCCACTCATGTCCTTAGCAAATTTTGGGGTCATATTCAGATTCTCAGTGTGTCTCAGAGCATGGACTGAATCCAGCTGGTATGTCTCCTTCCTACTGATAAAACCAGGACTGCTCCGGCATCAGCTCTTCTTGCTTACTAGCAAATGCCCTAACTTGCCTGGTCTCCAGTCTATCAGATTTGACACAGAGGTGCTTCCCCTAGGTAAATTATGATAAATGATGCCACACACACAACCCACTTATGGTAAGGATGTTTCAGAACCAATTATTTCTCTCCCTCTAACTTTTAGAGCTAGATTTAGCTGAGGAACAAAACCCTGTAGGGGCTGAACAGTCTTGAAAGTCTCACAATATAAATTGCCGTGCTATAATTACAGCCCAATTAAAAGTCAGTATTGCTCTCTTCATTAGTTATCATCTCTAGCCTTACAAATAAGTTGGGAGAGACTGCTGTTCTGTAGATCAGGTAGCTATCCTCCCTATGCTTTGACTTTGGGAATACCACGGCTAAGTTCTGTGCTCCAATAATAGAGACTGCAGCAGGTAAAACTGCTGGTTTACCCTTTCAGCCTCATAACAACCCCTCTCTGACTCACAAATGTTCAAAACTCTCCACTGAATTAGAGTTCTTGCTTTAGAAGGTATCAGGAACTCAAAGTCCTGTGAACAGCAGCATAAATGGAGGCCGTGGTATGAGGATGAGCTGTTGATAGGACATCTAAGTCAACAGCAAAAACCCAAGGCTGCACAGAGTCACATTCTGATACTGCATGAACTCATTCTGCCGCTTCTAAAACAATAAAGGATTTTGCTGGGTTTACTGTGTACCAGTACGTTCTACATTACCTCTAGTACCTAGTACCATACATCTCACTACTTTAACCTTAATTTAGGAAGAGGTTCCCCCTGTCCTGGGACCTGCATAAAGGCACAATAAACTCTGCAGGAGGCTCGACTTGGGTCAGGCCTGTGCTGGTAGGTGATGAGCAGTTCACAAGTCCATTTTGAAGGGTCTGGAAATCATGACTTCAGGTTGTGTTGACAAACACAGCAACACAGGAACTCATTGCAATGTAACAGTTTGGAAATTGCTAAATTCCCAAGGGAGGCAATACTATAATTCATCTTATATTATTAGACACACCTTATATTTCACACAGAATGACTTGTTTCAATTTATTTCGTGTTCGTTCTTGCTTAGGCTATTAATAACAAGGTCTATCTGAGTGCCATGCACTGAATTACCAGGAATCAGACCAACATGAGTACATCATTCAGCTATGGCCACTGTAATGTTTCACAGTACAAAGCAAGCACTTCGACAAATTGTTTCCCAATGCCACACATATATTTTTGGGCTGACCAGAGCTTAATCACCCTTTGCACCAAACAAATGTGGTCACAAACTGAGCAAAAATACCACTTCCCTTACACCCTCCTCATCCCACAACTAACTCGGATATCTTTTTTGTTTGTCAGACTCACCATTACACAACAGTGTAACCTGTTGTGTTACACTGGTGCTTGGACCACGTGGCGTAGCTGATTTACTGATTCAGCATCAACCGATTTTTCGATGGCCCAATGCATTGTTCTGTCTCTAATTAGCTGGGTAAAATCATACTACATTAGCTCTGTAATATCCTTTCTCTCTTTTTTTTTTTAAAGTAAAAAACCATAAAAGAACAAAAGGCTTTTTCTTCTGTTAAAGCACAACATGGATCTCACCTCAAGTGAGATGTTTTCCAACAGATTGACTTATTCCAAATTACTAACCACATCCCTCACGTAGACATTGAAAACCCAAAAGAATTCAATTATCATTAGAAGAAATGTATAAACTATAATAATAGAACAATGTGTTGCAAAAGGGACCATAGTAAAAGAATGAATTATCAGAGAACATAATTTAAAAGATGTTTCTGCCTTAAAAACATCTGTCAATTCTTCTGTTGTGTTTAGAAACTGAAGAGCAAAGTATCTCTCTCTTGGAAAGGTTGGTAATGGGGATCACGACAACCAGCAAGGAATGAGCTGCATCAGACACAGGCTCACAGGGAAGTGGGGGGGGGGCACAGTACCTGTTTCCAAGGACTGAAAGGAGGATGGCTATGAGGATGGTTTTGGACAAGGTCTTCTGAGTTCTCACACTTCCCTGAGGGATCCCTATGAGCTCACTTTTTTTCTTCATGCTGGCCAATATCCCAGTACAGTATGTCTTCTCTTAGACTGCTATTGAACATGAGGACACAGATCTGTACCCAACATGCTGAGCACATTAATTGTATTGCTTTTTTTGCCTCCTAATTTATTTGCTGCTCTGTACCTCTGTTTTAAATATGTTTTCTATTCATCAAAGGTCTAATAGTTATTCTGATTTAAACATGATTCCCAGGGACTGGCAGAGCCATCTTCTCCGATATGTATATATAAAACAAAAATAAAGTTCAAAAGAAATGTCAGCACTAATGAGATCAAACAGTATCATATACACTGACAAAAAGAGACTCATCAGGTAGCAATGAGGTGAGATTCCCAGTCATCAAAGCACTCCTTTCTAGTCACAAACTGATTTTCATTTCCTCCTTTCTGGCACTAAAGCAGCAGGCTTTGGAATCTTGCTGCTTTTTCTTTTACCTTTACATTTGTTATATATTTGGACAACATAAAGGTTGATTTTACATTTCTTTCAGCATAGAGCCAATCAACAAAATCAGCATGTCTTCCAAAACCAGAGTTAGCTTTCTGTCTTTCCTCAGAGGGGCTCTAAAGTGTAATTAATATTTGCAAAGCACTAGAATATTCTTGCATAGGAAGTGCTAACTTACTGCCAAGTATTTAATGCAGGCAGTGCTGGTGCTGTCTAAGTTTCCAAAAGTGACTCAGGGGCAGATTCAAAAGGGAATGTTGACTCACAAATAAAAAACAGCTGTGGACTTTCAATGCACAACCTACAAGCCCCCAAAACATCTACTGCAGCACTAGTCAGCTCTGTAAGTACAAAACTCACCAAGCACTTTCCTTCTGACCTCAGAGTTGCTTAGCCCTGGCCTGAAGAGCTGCACATCTAGCTCCCAGACACCCAGAAAGTAGACAGGCACTTGGAGAAATTTAGTTTTCACTTAGTATGTGGCTGAACATACTTTGACCAAACAATTTAAAAAGCAGCATCTCAGAGAGAAGACAGTGGTGGTTTGAACAGCTACGGGGTTTGAACAGCAAGGGAGTTTGTCCTCTGCTTCTGTTTCTTTTCCAGCAATTATTTCACATAAAACAAAGAAAACAGTCTTCTGCAGAGATTTGGCTCCTTTTAAAAGATCATTCCCAGCTATGAGGAATAAGACTAACACTGCCTTCCATTTGCAGACTTGCTTGTACGATAGGTCAGAAGAAGGCTTCCCACCCCATCTGGCCCGTTCCAGCAGATCACAAACTCTGCAGGCCAAGAAGGGACTCAATACAAAAGTACTAAACCTGATGCTGAATGCTCCAAGTGCTAAATGTGACTACCTGTTATACCCTGAAACTGCAAGATTTCAGTGTCCTTCTGTGCCTCACAGTATTTCTGCTTCCAGTCCCAGTTTGAATTAAAGACCACACATGCCATGAAAATTATTTACTGTTTTCAAAAAATAGTACGCCCATTAACCAGACACAGTCTCAGACCCTGGACAAACTAAGTTTCATTTGGGATCTCTAGCAGAAATGGTTTCATAGTGAAGTCTCAGGACTGTCATGAGTTAATAGGTGACATCTTGGGAAGATAACCTTTTCTTTAAGTGCAGTACATGGTCTTTGCAGTAACTGAGTGAAGTGGGGAAAAGAATAGCACAGGCTATTTACTAGAGGTCACATTTTTAATCACAAAATATTGAAGACATCTGCCCTAAAGTTATTAATCCTTTCAACCAAAACAAAACACAAAAAAAAGTAAAAAGCAGCACTTCCACTAAAGAGTTGAGCTCTGAACGTCTTAAAAGCAGCAGCGAGAATAACGAAAATGCAGAGAACTGAATTTGTTGGCAGACTGTCAACGCTTTTGTCAGCCTGGGGGCAGAAATTTTGTTAGCAAGATGGAGGTCTTTGTAAACCCTTCATTAGCAGTGGACTTAAAAAGTATGGGTTTATAACAATTGCCATCTTGATCTAAGTCAGAGGCCATCTAGTTAAATGGTTGCCATCATCTGTGTCAGAAGAAAGCCAACAGCATTTCCTACGCTCATCAAATTACTGTATTTGACCTTGGCCAAAAGAAAAGCAGAGAAGCAGATTGTAGGCGAAAGGTCTGTTTTGCTTATGGAGGGAGGTGCTCTGCGGGTCAGCAGTAGTGCCAGGAAGCTATTCGCTGTAGGCTTGTCTGCTGCCAATGAAGGGACAGAGCTGCTTGGAAATGCACCCTGGAGGAGCCTAAAGTTCAGAGCACAGGCTCTGAATTGCTCTTTGGAGGGGCTATTTCTTTTCTCTGGTTTCATCATCAGGATCCTGCAGTGGTTAGTGCCCAAGCCATGGGTTGGGGTGCCTTTTGGTTGCTCTGCTTGATCCTTACAGTCAGGCAGAGCCCCCCCGCAGTAGACAGCTACAGTGCCCTCAACGCGTGCAGTCACTCTTTCTGAAGCTATAAAATATGACTTCACTGTAAGAACTAATACATGGCAGGGTAGATCTCTTATTCCTGGGAGCTAAGCTGTGGAAACTGTTGATTTCCACCCAGGATTTGCAATGAGACGTGAATAGAGATGTTGCCATTGTTCTCAAGATTCAACAAATTTAACTGACATACACTACGGAGTGTATTCATACCCCAGAGACTGAGAAATCCTTCATGAAAAAAGATCAAGGACAATGTTTATACACATTTATGTTTGAAGTATAGATGTGCAAGTGTTATGTTGTTACATTTAAATTTAACTTAGATAAAAATCAAAGCAGAGTGAAGGAGAAGAATTACAAGGGGCACAAAGAGATTTATTGTGTCATATATACAAACCAATATATTAATATTTTAATTGTCTTTTAGAATTGCTTAAAATTATTTAAAATTATCCTCTGTTCAAATAATGCTTGATTTTCTAAGAATTTGTGTTACTTATTCTATAAAGCTTGAGTGGAGACTATCAAGACCTATTTACTGAGTTGTATATGCAGTAGCTCAGCAGTTCGACTGCATCGTGCTTTCAGATATTTCCTGAGAAGACAGGTTGATGACTTGCAGGTGAGGAAAGGTACAGGAGAAAAGGGCAATTTGATTTTTTTAATGCAATATTCCCTCAGTTTCTTATTGTGTCATTAAATATGTACTTTTGCTCCCCGGAAAAGTTTTAACAAAGCTTTTTGAGGACTGTTTGTGTAAAATGTATTTCTCAAGAAGTGGATACTTTCTATGATACTTGAGTGTTTTTCCAAAATTGATTATGATTATACATTTTTTGTATATTTCCCTATCTATCATTAAGTGTAAGGCATTAATATTGTACATCATTGTGAAAGAAGTTATAATCCGACACATTTTAGCATTAGAAGAAAGTCTGGTTTTGACCATCAGACTGCTCTCATTTGCCTTGTAATGAGATTCCTGAGTCAAGCTGAAACAGACCATTAAAAACAATGACCCATCAAGGAAACCAGTTGCATTTTATCCCAAGTCGTTTATGCTCCCAACCTTGCACAGATGGAGAACTTTAATGATGTGGGCTCTCTTACAGGAACAAGTCTATGTTCTTCAGTAATATAAACCAGAAGCAAAATAGTATTTTGAGGTTTGGAAGTTGAAAACAGATTGTTGTTCTAATTCACTGAATTGAAATATCTGTAATAAATGGAATATCTGAGCAGTGAGGAGATCATCCTAATGATGGGTCTGTTTGTCTCTGCCTAGAACACATATGCTTGGGGCAGATGCACTCAGTTTGCTGGTGCACAGGTCAGGGAATTCTGAAAAGGTCATTCGAGCTGGTAGATAGAAAAGTTTGACTAATATTTCAACAGTTCAGAGATGTCCATTGAATCAATCATCATTTTTTGGACATGTTTGAACCCTGTGATTCAAGATTTGCTATATTGTACTAAGGCGGTATCTGTTTGGGAAACAGCAATGTGACTAGCTAAGCCAGTTGATTTTAAGGAGCAGGCCAGAAAAAAAAAAAAAAAAAAAAAGTGGTGTTCGTCATGGAAAACCTTGGATTCCTTCAGCATTGTATTCATATACTTTAGTATGGTCATGTACATTTAAGGCCAAGCTGTATGTGGCTTGTGTCTTTCTTGGCAGAAAACAAGAGTAATCTGAGGGGGGTTGGTATTTTTGTGCTCGTACAAAATCCTGGTGAAGAGGCAGTATAAGCAGCATCTCACAGATCTGGAAGGAGTGCCTTAATGTTCCGGTAAACCCTAGGGGTGAAATGACTGATGTCACATAGTTAACCAAAAATTAAGAAACCCAGATGACACACAAGAAATGTAGTAGATCTGCATGCTTTGCTTTTGTTGGGTTATTTAGAATATGGCTTCTTGAGTTTGTCAAAGACCTGTTCTTTCCTCTGCCAGATTTCCAGCCACTTCTCCTCATGTGGTACAGTGGGAAACTGAGGAGGGACAAGACAGGACTGACACGTTACCAGCTAGACCAGAATCACTGAAGAAAAATGGTGCATTGCAGCCATATTTCTTCCCAAGGAAGAATCTAGAAGCCTTGAACTGGAGGAGAAATTGGACCTAATTTTACCAATGTCATGGACTGTGCTGCAATTAGTGTCTGAGTCTGTCTAAGGTTCTGGCACATAAAACAGATGACCTTCCAGTACGGCAAAGATGGGAAAAGGTTTAAGTGACGTTACAAAACACTGCCAAAGTAATTTTGCCCCAGTGCATGTTCATCTGAGAAACTCAACTGAAGATGAGATTTGTGCTTTCCAAAACAAAGAAATTATCAAGGCTAAAGAAGGAAAATGCAGTGTTTTAGAATGTATTTCGATATTGCATAGAAGCAAAATACTACAGGCACCTTAATCTCTTTCTTTCTAGAGTCCTGTAGTAACTTGCTGGTTGTAGTTACAGATGAAATGAGTGTTCTTGAATGACAAGTACTTACCCGTAACACGGTACAAGAAGTACTTGCTAATGTTACCACCTAGATTAAGGAGAAAGCAAAAAAATAACACCTTTCACCTTCCAGCCAACACTGGTGGACACAGAGAGACACTAAATATCTTAAATACTAAGACAGAAATAACAAACTTTCAGCTTCATGCCTAATGATAGGAAACATGGATTAATGGGAAATTTACATAATATGTGCATCTGCCTCATACAACAGCTAGTGAAATCACACTGGTCAGTGCTTAAAAGAAAGAAATTACTATGTGAGGTCATAAGCAAGAGATGGCACCTCCAGAAAATATTACAAATTTAAAAGAACTTGTAAAGATACAGAAGATGATAATGCATGTTTATTAACCAAACCACAAAGAATGAAGGCTTGTTCTAGTTGACAGAACTGAATAGTAACTGCCAGCCTTGCTGTGCCAGGTAACCAGTTTTTGAGGAATACTTCTTCACATCTAAGCATAATTTTATTTCTGCTATGTTTGTATTCCATCTATACTGTCTGTGTAGGAAACACGGAAGAAAGTTAGTGCTCCCTGCATGATTATCAGTAGAAAGCAAGTTCCAGAACTGTTGATGGAAGCATTTTCAGAAAGTTAGTTGTAAATGAAACATCAAGCATGACACAAAAAGGCAGAGCTTTGCTTTTGAGAGCAGGATGATGTGTGGGTGAGCAGTTACTATAACACCTAATATCACACTTTTGGTTATTTGTTTATTCCTTTCTAACTGTCCATCAGCTTGGACAAACACAGCAACACTGAAGTAGTAGTATTGGAGTACTTGTAGACTTATAATATTGTAATATTGGCAGAGTGTTTAATGATTACAGCTATTTCAAAGCAATGAAAGCAACAGTATATTTAACCCTGTTTGATGCCAGTTTAATCTAAAAAGGATGCTTTTACTAAATCTAATGGACTGAGGACAACCGGATGCATATATAAAATACCTAGCATATAGCTGCAATATTGCTAGAAGTCAGTATTTTGGAAGACCCTTGTGGATAGGATTAAAAGGAAAACATTTTATGAGACTCTATTATTTTATGAGACTCTATTATTTTGTTTATCAATTTTCTCTGGAAAATCTTCAGTAGCACCTAATAGACATCCTGGTTATACAAGCTATGTGTAGCCAATGGCTTCTTTATAATGAGGCCAAAGGAAATGAAAACATATGTTAATAAAAATCACCAAGTAAACTTTAATAATGAGAAAATTATGCGTATATGTGCTGTATGATAGGCACTAATGTAAGAACCTAACTCGATCAGACAGTGGTCTGCAGATGGACACTACATTCAATTCAAAGATGAAGAGGTTACATTGATCAAATCCATTACCTATTGAAAAAATGTACTTCATTCAAATAATTCTTACATCTTCATACTGGTCATGTAGCTGCCGCCTCAGTAACAATCTAGCAGAGTATGCTAAGGTGAACAAAATGGCTGACTTTAGGGAAAATCTTTAAGACAGTAGGGCTGTACATAACAAAAAATCAGCTTCAATACATCCTAAGTACCCTCTATTCCAGCTAACCCAGGTGGGGCATGAGGTGGAGGAGGTGGGGAGATGGGAGGATCTTCTCATTACTGCCATTCAACACAGTTTTTAAAGCTCAGTTTGCTCAAGAGTACTAGCAATTTCAACTGGAAGAAAGAGGTATTCCTCCACCAGCACTGCAGGTCCATCTGTTTGCATTAATGGACAGATTTATCTCATTTACCCCTGAAACAGGGATGTTTATATTACTTCTACCCTTCTAAGATGAACAGCATAATTCACAACTCCAGCAAGGTTGACCTGGTTACCTCCAGCCACCGATGAAAAGAAATCAGTTCCCCGACAATCCAGCATGCTAAAGCGCAACTGGGCTCAGTTGCCAACCCCAAAAAGTCTTCCAGACTTGCCCTTTCCCTGGCAAGGGGTAGCAATAACCCACCTATCAACAAAGAGTAAAATGTTGGGCACTCAGCTCCAAATGAGAGTCTCAGGCCATCATTATCAACTCACTTTCGTGGCATTACTGACCCGTTCCATTCTTTCCACCTGTTTGCCTTACGATTTCATGTCACAGGTGGTCCCTCTTTTTTAAGTTGCATTAATAACAGAGTATTGGAAAAGCCTCCAGGATTAACTGTCTTACCTGGGAAACTGCACATCTCAAAGCTGCCTTTCAGTCATCTTCAGGCTCAGACAGCTGGTTTTCACCATACCTGGTTTACATTTTCAAGCCTTTCTTTACAATTGCAAAAGCTAAAAGAATATTGGGGGGGGGGGGGGGGGGAGTTTAATAAAAACAAACAAACAGACCTGGAGAGTTCCTGATAATTACTTCATTACAAAAGCTTAGGGTGTAAGCAAGGAAAACTGTGCCAGCTGGGATATATTTTATCTATAGACTGAAGAGACAGAATCATTCATTCCTGTCTTCCTGACCCGAGTGTCTGTAAAAATCTAAGAAAAGACTCTGAGGTTATTATAACATGTTTGAGGGACATCTATATGTTCTATGACATCAGATCTGTTTCAAGATTATTCTCTAGCCGGAAGGAAAGAAACTGTTTTACATATTTGTTCCCCTTACCCAAAAGAAGAAAAATGCCTGTGATCTTTCCATATAAAAATATATTGGCTTATATAGAAGAAGAATTCATAATGCAATGAACATTGTAGCATTTATTCCTATGGTATTTCAGCTTCCCCAAAGTTATTTTTTGCGAAAAACAAACTGAAAAGAACAATCTATCCAATGCCATGATTCCTTAACTGCATGAACCAAGCAGTTGTTCACAAAGCCCCTGATGTGTATTGACATGCATAAAGTTCAATATGCCATCACGATCACGTTAGCACTTACCATGTGATTCAGGAAGTGAAAAAGAAACAAGATTTTTTAAAAAATTCACAGCCTTCTTTTTCTTGCCCTAAAGCTGAATGAGATTAATGGCCTGATGTTACACAGGTTAGGATTCAAGGTAGGTATACATTCATAAACGTGGCTGCTCGCTCCTGAGATAAGATGCCTGCTCCCGAGCAAAAGCTGTCCCGTAAGAGCAGATGTCAAAGCTATCTGTTTAGCATGGGCTACATTATACCTGGGAATGTTTATATTCAATAGCTATAAATGAAAGTCTAGATGGGTAGCTGAGATACACAGTAGGTTTCTGGAGTTATGGTGATAAATAACAACATAGTGGGCCTAGCTTCCTGCAGATAATACCCCTGGGAGTTGTTGAATATTCCAAAGAGAAACAAATACAAACAAAAGTACAACAAAAAATTCCTGTCCAGGCAGCGAAACTCTGAACAATTGTCCTGCAGTCTGATCAGTTGTAAACAGAGGCTTATTCCACTGGCCTTGCAAATTCATTAACATTAGATTTCCTTATTCTGCAAGTTTTCTGAGATCTGTTCACACTGTTAATGGAAACTTGCTCTGCTGTGTCTTACTGAGAGTCTCAGAGGGTTTTGCCCAAACTGTTTTCTTGATGGGCCTAGTCTAGGAGGAGAGGAACATCGCTGTTGAACAGCTCAGGAGGAATACAAATGTCTTTAACAGACTACCTCACTTCATTGGTAGGAGAGCACGAGAACTTATTTCTGTCAAATAAGGGCCAGGCAGAAGAAATAATCTCAGAGAAGAACTAAAAATCCGTGATAGTCAGAATGAGTTATAGCATCCTCCTTATGATATGGGAAGTGCATAGCCTTCTTACCTTAAATAAGACTCCCTGTTGCAATTCTTTATTAGATGACATGAATTGCCCTCAGCAAAAATAATTTTTTATGGATAGTTGCCATGGGGAAATGTCTAGGAGAATTAAACAGTTCACTGTACTACGGTAGCCTTAGATCAGGCACTGCTATCGGCTGCAACGCTACGCCTTCGGGGACAAAGAGGGGGAAGAAGACAAGACAAGAAGTGAAAGAAGAAAAATGGTGCAGAAAAGACAAACAATACAACAACCAAAAAGAGTGCAGCTGGGGACATGGAAGGAGTTCTTAAAGCATTGTAGTGGGAACATATTGAGGAGTAGGTTATTGGTGCAAAGTCACCAGGCAAACCACAAATTCACTGGATTCAGTAAGGCTGGCTGGCTTCGACAGCCTCCGAGATTAGCAAACTCCTGCATGGCAGCTTGAACTGTGGGTTTATATGGCATCGGGGCAGGCCTTGCCATGTTTAACTGGGGTCAAAATTCTCCCATCTCAGAAAAAAAGACATGCCTGAACACAGGGGATGCTGAAGTTACTTCTTACCTAGCCATGATACCTAACAGTGCTGATTTAGGAAAAGATGTGTTTTCAGCAGAAGATGGAGGTGAGTGCTAACAGTTTTCAGAATAGCTTTCTCTTTCTATCAAAGGTCAAGTAATTAAGGGTTTAGGAGGAAGTTTTTACTAAGATTGGGTTTCTCAATCTCTTTTAGAAAGACCTGTTGCTCAGTTGTTTACAAAAGTACTTGCAATTGATAGTCTGGAGACTTTAGATTTAAGTATTTGTAAATAAACTGATGTGGTCTGAATTTAGTGTTGACCCTGGCTTGAGCAAGAGATCAGCAAGATGACCTTCTGAAGTCCTTTTCAATTTGAATTATTCTATGATTCTGTCATCCACTGAATTGTTCCATTTGCCCACATTTAAGAGCCATCTTCTTTATCTTGGGAATTTAAACCTTCCCAGTAGAGGAGAATTATGTCTGTGTACAGAGAGGGCAATACCACCTTTGCACTGGTTAGATGGGTGATTAAACTCCAAGTAGATCTTAGAGTTCTTGTTTTAGTGGCAGTTCCTGGAGTAGTAAGTCTCAGCTACCAAGACTGCAATGGTTTAGGAGAAAATTAACTTCCTTGGCAAATTTCAGGAGTCAAGCACAGCTGGTTGTGAACTTGGGCAGGGACAACGTAGCTACCAAGCTGCTTCATAATATAACACTCTCAGAACATCTTTGAAAAACAAAGCATCACTGCAGCTTATTGCTTTTCCAGGCAAAGGCAAACTGAGGAACTTGACATCATACCCTTACTTCTTCTTTGCTTATGTTTCTGGTAGCTTGTCCAGCTCTGTATTTCTTTACATTAAAGGTTTTTCCAACCTTTAAATGTGTTGGAGACTTCTAATAAATCCACAGGGGGAGTGCTGGCTGCTTACTTTCAGAAGATCTTGCCCGATGTTCGGTTTGACTAACCCCTTTATTCTACTAATTTTTCCTATGCATCCATATACCTCCCTCCTTAGTGTGTTCACGTCTTTTTGACATAAATTTAGGTTTTCATACCTTAGCCTTTTTCTGTCCACATGTAATTCTCCTACAAGAACATGGACTTCTGCTAGCCTTTTATGTGCAGAATGTCTTAGCAATATGCTCCTTCTGGTCTGACCTCTTCAGGGTTGTTGTTTTTTTCCTTTGGGGGTGCATGTATATTCCATTGCCAGAAGACAGTGAATTATTCTAGGTACTGTCACCCCTAGAGCTAAAGAAAGAGGAATAAGTATGTCACAGCTGTGTGTTAGGAAGCCTCCATTTGAAGCATAAAATCCTACTGGGCTTTTTTTCCTCAACATATCATCCTACAAAATCAGATCTAATTTACTGCTGGCTATTTCTAGCTCTTCTTTTCAGTAATACTGATTTCCATGCTCCTCCTTCCCATTGAATATCAATGCTTCCAATTATATCCCTTCAAGATAGCAATGTCTCCCATGGGAATAGCAGTTGCTGGTTACCACCTGCTGGCCAGCCAGAAACATATCACTGAACGCTGCTTGCTGCCTTTCATGCAGAACTCTGCGAACACAAGAGTTTCATCTTAATTTAGCAGGTATATCCAGACCTTCTGACAAGTTCTAGAGATGAAAACCAAAAGGTGATACAATCAAGTTCTCAGATGTAGATAAAACAAAATTTTAAGGATGTTCAGGCAGTTGCCGTGTGAACTTAGTTGGATACAATGGCATGTAGCACAGTAAGATCTACACACAGGAAAATAAAATCTCTTAATGCCTGGAAAACTGCTGTTCATCACATATCTGTAGAAGTTCTAACATGAAATTAGGCTCATGGGAGGCTAGAAACACTTCTACCTGTGTAGGAATAATGTGTGCCTTTCTTGGTTATGTGGAGAAAATGCCCTGTTAAAGAGTTAAGTCTTTCCTTGTGAGGGAACTAGATTTCTTCGGGAGACAGAGAATAAGTTCTACCCACCACACAGATCAAAGTCTCTGCCTGATACAAAGGCAAAGGTGGAGGGAGGGGATGAAAGCAGTGGTTGCTGCAGAGGAATGACCAAGAAACAGATGCTAATGGAACAGGTAGCCAAGAGCTGAGGTACAGCCCATGCGAACACGAGAAGCATGATCTGGGGAAGTAAAGTAAGATGGGACAATTCAATGCTAAGCACTGAAAAGGCATGAAGATCTAAGGAAAGGTATCTGCCATATCAACACTTTGTGTGCTGTTCAGTGCCAAACAGCTCTGTGCAGAAACCATTCCCTCTTTAGGATATACCTGGTCTTTGTGGCATGACTCATACGGTCACAGACATCCTATGCTGTGGTTTCTGTTGTGATTTTCTGATTTTCATGCCTGACATCTGTGCAAAAGGAGAGCATACATAAACTGAGAGAAGCCCAATATCCAGTATTCAACAGTATTGTTTTACTGCCTGCACTAAGAACATTTTCTGATACAATAAAACTAGAGCCAGCCAACCAGGAGACAGTGTTGCTAAACTTCCAGGAGGACATTACATCCATTTCTCTGTAATCTCTTTCAAGGTCTTTAGGAAAAAAAAAAAGAAACAAAAAAACCAAACCAAACCAAAATGAAACAAAAAAAACCCAAATGCTGCATGTTTATTGATGATATCTGTTTCACCTATACCTACTGGGATAATGTGCAATTTTCACATTACTTAAAGTGGTGTTATTGACATAGACCAAACTCTATTCTTAGTGACTGATCTATACATCAACAGTGGTATGAACTTTGCTGCTCTTCCATTCTTTAAAGTTTTAATCTATGACTCATGTCAACTTCACTCATATATAGAATGACCTCCAGGGAAGAATATTTTTCAATCAATATCATATTAGTAGAAAAGTAGCACATGCATGAATAAACCAGTTAAAGAATGTGTTTCCTCAGTCTCAGCTCTGTTATAATTTCCCACAGTTTTTGCAAATTAACATTTCTGGTTGATAAAAAGTTCATCATGATACAGAGAATATTTAATGTATATGAGAATTAGCTATTAGTTTTGGAGGCAATTTGAACTGTGTGAGATTAAATTAGAGCTATTAATATGTTTGCAATTGCTTAGACTGAGCAGAAACCTTGACCTCCACAAATCACTTGACACAGAAAGCCTTGATGTCTTTGTCCTGGTCACAATTCCTTTATTTGCCACAAAAGAACCTGCCGGGTATTCCAGAACAGGTTACAAGCTCCCATACCCTCAAAGATGCCTCCACCCATACTTGATTGCCAAAACCCCAATCTTAACCTCTTATCTACATTTCACACAGAAATGGCACACAAATTCGGAAGCACAGAAAATGTTATGCAAGTAAGAGTAAAAACAGTGCATTATTCAAAAGCAGTAAGATGACATAGATCTAAAGTGAACATAGAATCATAGAACCATTAAGGTTGGAAAAGAGCTCTAGGATTGTCAAGTCCAACAATCAATCCAACACCCCCAGGCCTCCTAAACCATGCCCTGAAGGGCCACATCTACAGTCTTTTAAATTCCTCCAGGGATGGTGACTCCACCACCTCTCTGGGCAGCCTGTGCCAATGCCTGACTGCTCTTTCAGGGAAGAATTTTTTCCTAATATCCAATCTAAACCTCCCCTGATGCAGCTTGAGACCACTTCCTCTTGTTCTATCACTAGTAACTTGGGAGAAGAGACTGACACCCACCTTGCTACAGCCTCCTTTCAGGCAGTTGTAGAGAGCAATAAGGTCTCCCCTCAGCCTCCTCTTCTCCAGGCTAAACCCCCCCAGCTCCCTCAGCCGCTCCCCATCCCACTTGTTCTCCAAACCCTTCACCAGCTCCGTTGCCCTTCTCTGGACACGCTCCAGCCCCTCAAGGTCCTTCTTGTCCTGAGGGGCCCAAAACCGAACACAGTATTTGAGGTGGGGCCTCACCAGGGCCGAGCACAGGGGCACCATCCCTGCCCTGCTCCTGCTGGCCACACCAGTGCTAAGACAAGCCCGGGTGCTGGTGGCCTCCTTGGCCACCTGGGCACACTGCTGGCTCATGATATAAAACTCTTTCAAAGAGAAGCATCTGAACATCTCTCTATTTAAGACTGAAACCATAATCAAGTAGTTGCTCCCAAGAAGCATTGAACCAGCAGCAGAAGGCCGAGAGAAGACTGGTGGAAACACGACAATCCATGAGCAAAAATCCTCTGTAATTCAGAATAATATAGAGAAGCAGCAGTATCTCCTGGTTCCTATGCTGTCTGTGCAGTCTGTATGAGGCAGGGTCTCAGTTACAATGAAGTCCCTGAGGTATACAGCACATGAGAGACTACAAATGTGCTGACCCATTAATTTCAATTAAAATTAATTAATGAAATTAATTTAATGAAATTAATTTTTAATTTCATTAAAAATTATGCATTTTACCAAAATCTGTATGTGCATGAACAGTGCAGCCAGGGCACGAACGCCTCAGCATATAAAGGACTTGTTTAGATATTCATTTCAACTTCTTTCCTCCTCTCTTTTTATTGTATTCCTGTATTTGTAAATCAAATTTGCATTGCAGAAGTTGTCAGGGAAAGCTGGAGGTTTGAACAGGTTGGGTATAGACGAACATTTGGTATCCAGAGTTTATGTCAGCTTTTACTATTTTTAATAGAAAAAAAAAATCCATGTGTGCTAGAGATCGAGCACATCACAGGGCAGGTAAAGAAACCTAGCTTTCTTGGGAGAAGATTATTAATCAAAGGTTTCATCTTAAGTACTCATTCCTACATCAGTGAAATGACATTGAAGTTCTCAACTCTGCTTCATTCCTAACACCACGTCAAGCTTTTTATAGGTCCATGCTTTGTTACCAGCTATAGATACCTGTCCGCATAAACCCATTCATATGTTAGCCTCAAATGTCATGGTCACGCTTTACACTGGTAATCCTCTTGGCTCCACCGAAGTATATTGGGAGTCTTGTACACAAAAAGTTTACCATGACACTTTGTGATCATCTGCCCTTAAGTTTGGGTAGAAACTGTACCTTGTCAGAATAGAAAGATACTTTTTCTGTATCTCTGTATTTCCAGAACAAGAAAAGCTTTAAAATCCTTACCAAACTGACATGGGCTTTTTTGTAATCTCAGGAAAAGTCTCTGTATAAGGGAAGTTTCAAGAAGGTCCCAACTGTATTTGAGTTTCTTTTCTTTATTCTGTTTTTTAGCCTACATGTCTGCTTCTCTTCCTACACATCCCTTTCTCCAGGTCTTCTTCTGGGACTAGGTGAGCTTTCTAAAAAGGTATTCTAAAATTACAACTTTATTCAAGTGTTCTGAGTTGCAGAAGAAACAAAAAGCCAGGATGGGGACATAAAAGAAAAGAAGAAAATAATAACACCCTTCAGATTTTTTTTCCAGAAATCATGAATAATAATATCACACCATTTTCAGGAAAAGAATGAATGTGTGAGTATGTCAGGTTTCTGTTACTCTTTGGGGAAAAACACTGTGTGACAGGGAAGAGAAGACTTAATAAAGGGGGGAAAAAAGGGAAGACTGAATAGCGTGTGCTAAGGGAATTCTTCTTTTGTCTCCTCTCTCTTGCCAATATGACTTAGACAGCAGGATCACTTCTCATCAAGAGATCCCTCCTTCCTGATGTTCTTTGTATAATGGGTCTAGCACAACAAGACACCAATCCCAACAGGTTCCTTCATGAATGACTGCAATCGACTTACAAAGCCACGTTATCCTACACTTCCTCACATGGATACCAACCTTTTTTTCCCCTTAGCACTCAGATAGGCTACGGTCCTGTTTATCCCAGTATATTAAAATACAGCAGCTATGAGAACTGTCAAAACCAATTCCTGTTTCCTCGCACTACAGAGGTTCAGCATGTGTTCCAGCTTTATGGTTAACTTTCATTAAAACCTAAAAAATGATACATACAGTGCCACGGGGAGATAATGAACTAAATGCTATCCTAACTTTACAGACTTAGAAAATGAGATGTCAAGTGTGGGGAAGTACACCTGTAATTGCCTTTAGTGAGAGGGACAGCTGGAGCCGATCACTGTTGTTTCTCCACAAACAGCCTGAATGAAAAGATGCCTCTCTGGCTCTCCTGAACTCTCCCAAAGGGTCATATTTCACTTCAGCTGATGTAAAAATCTCCCACTCATTTACTCTACTTATTAATTTCTTTGTAGTTCAACCCTTCTTAACAACTTTGCAGCTAAAATAAAACCCACAAGCACCCTCAGAGTGCCGCCTTTGGAAAATTAATTCCAACAGACACTCTAGGTTTTTGGGCTAGCTATATGCATGGATATATTTACACACACGTTATATGCATATCTAATCAATCTGAAGTTACATTAATACGAAAGTTCTAAAAGCAGTGGGATGGAAGGGGATTAGGCTACTCAAGTCCTATTGAAAAATGCATGCCCAAATCTCCATAGAGTCTTTTGTCAACATACACCTTTCCTCTTCACAGAATTTTACTGCAGTAATTACATTTTTTTCTCTTCTTCAGAAGACAAGTTATTCTATTTCTAAAACAAAACAAAAAAGCACACTGTCAAATTCATTCAGGAGAAGTTAACTGCAATGCTGACCCACAAAAATATTTTAAAGAGGTAATATTAGGTTGCAGACAGAAAGTGACAAGAGTCAGTTTACATTAAAATTTTTAAGTATGTTCATCTAATTGACAACAATTGTAAGATACTGAGAAGTTCTGCTGCTTTTCTGCCTTTTTGGTTTTTTTTGAGTGTGCGATTATCATGGCAAATGGACCCCGAGCAACGATGTCCTCACATCAGCAATGGAGAAGCTCAGCCTCTGCCCACCACCTCACATCCTGCCAGGATTAGAAACATCTTATAGATTAATGAAAGCTATTTCATTTAGACTCATCAACTTTGGGATTCACCTCTTTTTCTTGCTTGTCTGAAGTTTGGACCTGTACATTTTCAGCATTTTATTTTGCCTAACCGCAATCTTAGGCTTATCCTAGATTTGTCCAGATTATTTTTCTTTCTCCTGTCCGAAGATAGCAATTTGTTATCACCTCTGAGGTACACTAGAACACAGCACCAGCCTATGGGGACTCCACAGCGTGTAGGAAGGAGGACAGTGTCTTTCCAGCCCCATGTTGGTGAGCTCCATCAATTCATTGTCCTCCTAAGTGTCAGTTTTCACATATAAAAACATTCTTCAAAAGGAAGCTATGCAGACTGGAGATTACATTAGATCTTTTGATGCAGGCTGAGAAATTGTGCAGAAATCACACTTCGGGCTTTTGAAATTTTGGCACTTCAGGTTTTCAGGAAGAATAAATTACTTTCCCCCTTCATGTTGCCAGCCCTTGGTACCGCTTTACATCAGCCCCAGAGAGAACCTGGGGGCACCTGTCAAAGACAGAAATGACAGCTATCCATCTGCCTCTTTCTCAGTGTGCTATTTACCTTGAGTAGATTTTTTGGCACGGTGGTAATAGATTTTTATCATTTAATTGAATCAGTCACTGTCTGTTTCTGTTTGCACTGCCAGTAAGATCAGCAAACACTTCCCAAAACCCAGGATCCTTCTAGAAACTAAATGAAGCACAGCAGCACAGTATTCCATCTCTTACACTGCACAAGTGACTGCAAAGCAGAGCTGCTCACATGCACTCTGCTCATCTTCCATACTGACGGGTAATCTCCAAACGCCTAATGTATTTGGAAAAGTTTTATATCCTTGAATCACTTTTGGTCAGGCAGGTGCTTTTTGGACCATTCTCCAAGCTGAATGAGGGCTTAATATATGGCTAAAAACTGAAGTCAAGGCTCTAGAATTAAAACTAGAGGACATTAAGTTTTATAATAACTAATTGGGTTCCCAGTTCTGGCACCCACTGTAGCACAAATACTTGGTGATAACTAGTAATTGAGTATCTTTTGTTAAACCAGAGAGCCAGGTTTTTGCAACCGCAGAATCAAGCAGGCTAGTGAAGACAGTGAGGCAGGTACCTTGTCTGTCCTATCCAACAGCAATCCTGGGGCAGCAATGTTAAAGTTACTTTAGAAGGACTAAGCATATTTTTGTTTCAGAACAGGTACGTCCTCACAGTCTCAGTCTGCCATCAGAAAGGTCAAAGCCCACACCTGAGGTTTGTGGTTTTCAGCCAGGGGATGTTTTTAAGGACAAATACTTCATTGAAAACAAGGGGGTGGAGACACGGGGGACGGGGAAGAGGGAAAAAAAAGAGTAGAAACAAAGACCCAGAAAAGTCAGTGTCTTCCACATGCCTGCATCAGAAACACACCTCCTGGTATGGGCTGGTACCCCCTCTGCCCCTCTGACTATGGATTCAACGTACTCTTGCTCAGAAAGACCTGATCACGGGTTAGGCTACAGCCGACAAAGATGACCCGCCTAATGCACAAATTGCTGATAAATGACATTCCTGTTTCTTTCACCTCTGTATAAATAACAATGTTTTCTCCAAATATTTTACTGAAGTGGCTTCAGTCTGTCACATCTAAGGCTTCAGTTGTCACCCCTTCCCTTTTACTGAGAATAAGTGATCTCTTCTCTTTATTTTTGGTAGGCATTTTACCTATATTGTTGTCTGGTCTTTTTAGTTTTCCTCTCACGTCTCTCATCCTTTCTTCTTAAGTCTTTCCTTACAGTCCTGACAAAGAAAAGAAACACTACAACCTTTCTCTTACTTTAACAGAGAACATTAAGTAATCTTATTAAATTGCATTTTCCTCTGCAGTATCAGAGGTTTCTATCTACCTTTCAGAACGCAAGAAAAGGAAACTTGGTTTGCAATTCAAAAAATAGCTGAAAGAAGAAAGCTCAGAATCTCTTCCCCATTTTGCTATCAGCCACAAAACTATGCCATTAAAATCAGCTTCCAGGCAAACTGATGTTTTCTTAACATATGTTCATCAAAGCTGTGCCAGCTGTAGTGCTTTCTACAGCCAATCACCGTGCGGACTGAGGTAAGCAATGAAAACATAAACACCTAAGTTACAGCAGCTTCTAAGATATTTAAAGCTGACTTGGATAAGCTACGTTAAGCTAGTGAAACTGTGTCTCCTGTCCTTTCATATTCAAAGTAATGAAAATGTTACTTGTGTTTTTGTTTGCTTGTCACAGCTTGTGGCTCATAGGAATAACAGATACACCAAACATAGCTTTGGTTTCTGTTTCTAAGCTCAGAATGGCCTCAGCAGTGCTTACAACAAGACCCGATGTGATATATGAAGTATCTGAATCTTTATCAGCATCTTCTTTGGTCCAAACTGGTTTTGCCATTAGTCTTTTTAAGTTAAATAGGCATTAACAAAAATGTTGCAATCTTTCCCAGCATTAAGGAACTCAGCAGGCTTACTAAGGACCACTTTCCTCTCTAGCATCTGTTTATGAGACTTAACATGCTGTTGAGAGATATTCCGGATTTCTCTCATAATTCCATCTAGTGGATCAGGTACTGACCAATTTTTAGGCATCTGGGCCCGAGGATGGAAATAATAATATTAAAAAAAGGTTTCCTAGATTCCTCTGTCATGCATCTCAAAAAAGAGCCAAAACCTGGAGGAGAGCTACCTAATTCTGCTGAGAGCGACAAAATAAAAAGAACCCTGTACTAGGCTACCTTGCAATGCATAAAAGCTAAGCCGCACATCTCCAACGAGTGAGCAAATTTCCGCCAGCGAGGTGGTTGAAAACCCCCATGTCCGTAGCTTTGAGGAGCTGTCAGTACAGAAACAGATGCAGAGTAAGGACACAGTGACAGATTGGCTTCCCATGGAGAGCCTGTACCACTATTTTAGCTTACAGAGAGATGCCCATCACGTAGGTGACAGCACCAAGGAAGCTGGAAGAAAATGGAACTGCTTATTCCTGTCAGGATATACATGGAACTGGGATTTTAGGCAGTGTTGAGGTAAAAGCTTAAATTCTTCTTAAACCCTCATCTTTTCCTGGGGAAGAACTGCCCCTCAGGTATGTTGGCAGTACGGGAATTTATATAAACTGGAGTTCTTGCCCACCTGACTCTTCTTGTGTTAGCATTTCGCTACATCACCAGTTCCTGGATGACTAGCCCAAAGGCAGGCTGCATTTTTACATAACGCATTAGTTCATTAAAAGAACGAGATCACTCCATAATCATTTTGTACATGCAAAATGCTTTTCTCGGAGAGGCATTAACCCTCTTTTCTTTCACATTAGTTTTAAACAGAAGCATAGCCCATGCCATTTCAAGAATGCAGAAGAGTCCTACCAATCCAAAGGACTTTTCTTCGGTACCCTATGAAAGGTGAATGATTGCATTACAAGGTGTAGCCCTCTATCTTGTAGCTAGTAATTTAAATCCTTAGTTACTGTGATCTCTGAGATGTCGTGTCATTTTGAACTACAAGAATGAGTTATTAACTTGATGAGAGCAGCAAATGGACACAAATTACTTTCTCCCAGTCTGGTTTTTTTGGTTGTTTTGTTAGGGGTTGGTTTGTTTGTTTGTTTTGGGTTTGTTTTTTATTTTTTACAGCCCACACAGTTCCTAAAGAATATGGTTTTAAATTAAGGTCTTTGACAGCAAAAGCAGAGCACATTTTATAACTCCCAGAGCTACAAGAAACAGCTGTATATAAGCATAAACCCAGACAGTTTCTGTCTTAAAGTGCTCCAGGACACTTGTTGGCCCAGTTCTCAGTTGCAATACAGCCCCTGTTGTGCCATTTCTCTTGTGCGAAGAGGCTATAAAGCCTTCTGCAGAAATCCCTTCAGCAACGGGTCAAACGCTGAACAGCGCAAAGCCAGCGTAGCTGTTCATCGCCCCGTCTTCAGTGGTCCAGAGCCTTAGGAGATGCACGGCTCTGCTGTAACGTCACTTCTCCGCTCTCTTCAGAATAGCTCATCTGCACGCCAAGAAATTGGGTTACTACAGCCTTCGAGGTATTCTAACTTTTATGGGGAGAAAAAGCCTGGTCTAGGAGATATTTTTTTTTCTTTTATTCATGTTGTCTTCTCTCAGGAAACTGTACCTGTGCCAGAAACTCTCCTGGCATAAAAGCTTGGCACAGAGGTTTCTTCCCTAGCCCACTGTAGTCATTTGTTGCTAATTATAAGGTAGAGGTGGTTTTTCCCTCTCCCCTAGTGGATTACATATTCCACAATCATATGTTCAACCTAGATTAAAAAATAAATAGAAATATAACCTTGCAGACACATTATTTCTCCTCAAATACACAGAAGTAGCTCCACAAATATTCACTGTCAGTTCATAAATTACATGGGGCAGGAAATAAGTTTGAGCCATTCTTGCTTTTGGATGGATGCTGTTGTTGAAGCAATTGTGGCAAATTTTAAGGGATAATACAGACGGCCTGGTGACGGCTGAAATGGTAGCGCTGCAACACCAGAGCTAACTGAAGAACAGGAATTTTTAGTGAAGTATGCTGACTACATAAAATAAGCTTTTATAATTTTTTCCAGAAATTTTCCAAGAAGGGAGTCTGTAAACTGCAACACTTTGTCTGAAAAATGAATTGTCAGCTTTTTCCAGTTTTTCTTTCATAGAAAAAAATGTGGAAAGGAGATCCTTGTTATGAGGAAAGAAATATATAGATAGAAAACCCCATTTTCCAGTACAAGGCAGTTCCAGTAGAAAATGTCTGAGGACACTTCTTCAGCTCAGCTGCAAGTTCTTGCTCAGGATTTCTTAATGTCTCCGGTCAAGTCACTTCATTGCTCTGTCTCAACAGCGTATTTGAAAGTGGATAAGAGTGTTTTTTCATCCATCTTTCTCTGAGTTTTAGCTATACAGACAACAAGATATTTTGGATGGACGCGCTCATGTTAATTTCTGTAGCACACTGCATTGCACACTAAATTATCACCTATCATTCCAAGTCTCTAGGGACTGTCCTAATATCAATGATAAATCAGAATAATTCACATTAACTGAGCATTTTTGCCCAGGTTTACTTGTGATTTTCCAAAACTGTAAGTACATAATTGTAGAAGCACAGCTCTATGAGGATTAGTGGCTTGCTCTTTAAATTGAATCAGTCTGTTTCCATGTTTCCATAGTATCTCTGAACATGTTCTCATACCTTTATTTGAAAATGCGCAAAGTGAATAAGTGAATAAATTGTATTGCAAAGTGTATAGGACTCAATAACTTGAAATTTTAAACAACAGTCAACCTTCAGATATAAAAGTAATAATTCACAGTGTTTTAGTTGCATCACAGTGTTTTTGTGCCTTATGTAAAAACATATTTATTCAGCTTGCTTGCTGCCCGATGAACTCCAAGATGATATTTTGTTGTGGTTGACTGCACATAGGAGACCTTTGCATATGCTTAAAAGGTAATCCTTCTGATGGCACCTTTACTCCTTATAAAGGCTAATCATATTCTAATGAAACTTAAGAAAAAGGACACATTATTTGTTCTACATCTGTGAAATCAGCATGGTTACCAATGCGGCCCATGTAATAAGCATCTTCTGTGAGCGTCAGATCTCTGGCGAAGGTACTGTCCTTTGTATCATATACATATGGAGTTCAAGAACTGCAGCTCTCACTCTAAGCTGTGTTTTTGCTTCTCTGAGTGAAAGGAAAGGCTCTCTGTGCGCATGGTGCAGCAGCAGCAGTGCACTCTGCTTACTTTGTACACGCCCTAAAGCAATCTAGGGTTGCTTAAAGGGACTTAAGAGTATGAGACTAGACTTAAAGCCCAACCAATGCAAACCATAATGCAAACCAAAATTTTTTCTCCTTAAGTATCATATCAATAGAGTTATTCAAAATCCTTCCTTTCTCACCAGCACGTTCTAGGAGAGGCTCAGTAAAATGAGGTTTCACGTGGGGAGCTCCTTGTTAACGTGTTGGGTGATTCTTGGAGTTGAAGTTCTTCGCTCTCGTCCATAGGAGACGTAGGCCTGAACATACAGCTGCAACAGTCCTTTGCTGAGGGAACATATTTTACTCTGATGAGCACTAAAGGCTCTGCAGGAAGGACATTTGACTGTCATGTCAGATACCCACAGAATGCAGGACAAAGAAACAATCTCACTCGGGCATTATCAATTCTCACTGAAGGACAGGCTGCCAGACCTCTCACTCTTTCGTCCCAGATTCAACATCCAGAGTGTAAAAAATAAAGTAGATGCCTTTGAATCCTGCATACCTGGAGCTGCACATCAACTGTTTGTGTAGGAGGCAGGGAACACAATGTAACAGATGCTTGATTCAGATGAAAAGCTGAAAAGCGTGTCTTATGCATAAAAGAAAGATTATGCTTCACTTCTCTGAGAGCTGGACATAGTAGAGGATAAACAAAGAAATCTGGGTCCAGAGGACTTCAGTGGAAGTATAAGGTAATGCATACATTGGCCAGCTGTACACACGCAGGATCAGCGGCAGAACCCGTGGCCTTGTGCTCCGCAAGCACAGACAGCTAATAAAGCGGTGACACCGGCCCATCTGGCAGAGGCAGCCAGCACAAGCAAGTGGCCTTGTGCACTTTCCCCTCTGGAGGATAATATATCAGGAGTCACTATAAGAGAGAGGCTCATCTCCCAGGCTTGCTGCCTTTACTTCTGGAGGTTACTGTCACTTCAGTGCAGCAGTGGGACAGGATCACTATACAGAGTGCCTGGAAAGCCCAGAATAAAGACAGACACAGGGACGCTTCTGTGCTTTGTTTTTAAAAGGCCATTAGTCTAAACCTCCTGGTTTAGACTGCCAGCAGCACAAGCAACTTGGCACAAAGCACTGCAAACACAAATGATATAGTGGGGATAAAGTTGCTGTAGTCATGATGGTTTAAGAACATTAGCGTCAGAAGGTTTATAAGTAGAGGCAATGTCTGGCATTACAGAGGTGTATAAATGCCTATAGTGTCAGCAAACTGCAGTAAGGAGCAATGAGACGGGTCTACAGAACACCCAGAAAGCTCCTCCTCAGCCAAAATTTCTGTGGGGGTGTGAGCCCATTACACGCCGCAGTGGGGAAGCAGTGGACGTCGCATGCGGGGTGGTTTAGCCACTAAGGCGAGCTGAGGGGACTGGGCAGGCGATGCTCTGCTCCCCTCTCTCCTCCTGCCTCAGTAGCTGCAGCATGGTACCCTACACACCACATCTTTCCCTGCATGCAACCCAAGCAGGTTAGTCAAACTACAGCTTTCCTGTGTCGTCCTTGTGATTTCTTTCAGCCTGGTTTTAAAAATAGTTTCTGAGCAATTATGTGTCACATAAGAATAAACCTGCATGCTGGTGCATCTTTCCTGTCACCACAAAATAACAGGACTACCATTTCTCCTTTCCAGTCGTCTTTATTTTTTCTGCAAAGATCAACAACTTCTGCAGCAAAAGGACACAGTATAATCAGGAGATCATCAGCCTGAAATAAGTATAAAACTTGCAAAAATTATGCACTCTTTGGAGAAACCTGATGCTTTTTTTAGCATCCAAGCACGCATATGCAAGGCCAAACCCATCTATAGAATAAGTCAACACAAGCCTCTTCATGTCACTGGGGCTGCACTTACTAATGAGGAATATATATATGCATACATATTCTTGTCCCTTGAAACCAGACATTTTGCATATTTCTGAGGATCTGACATAGCTGGGGCTGCTTTTGTAGCTGCTTTGTTTCACAGTATTCACAAAAGCTTTGCTGAGCCTGGTTCCAGGCATCTGCACCAGTCAGGTAAGCCCCTGAGGCATTCTGCCTTTCCTGCGCTTTGGCCAACTACTTAATACTTCAAAGCTGAGGAATTACTATTGGTCATGGTAAGCGAGCATCTCATGCGCACCACCTGGTCACACTGCGCAACGATAGAGGAATTCTATAGATAGAGTATTCTATCCATTGGAATACTAAGAAAAAAGCTGTTGGTTTTCCTGTGATGTCTTGAGGGAATTGTTTTACAAATCAGGAGCCATGTCTGTTCCTCATGCCTTGAAATAATATTGCGCTTTTCCTCTCCCAGAAGACTGATTTGCCATCGTCTGCAGCTACGCTGGACTGTTCTGGAGCTTGCTCAAAACCTCTTTTCCTTTTGAAACTGGGAGGCCTCCATCTGCAATTAGGTTCATGAATCCCAGATTCATGGCTCAAAAAATATTTGAGCTGCCTGCTGCTGGAAGTTCATGGTCACCCAAGGAACTGTAGCATCATTACCACCCTGCGGAGACCAATGGATTTGTTTCAATAATGTAAAGCTTTGGTAAAAAAGCTGTCAGAGGTCTCCAGCCCTAGATCGCAACAGCTTTGCTGTGGCAGCAAGTAATTTCCCAGAGTATTTCACAGTTTCCCACAAAGCCATGTTTTAAGTTGCTGAGACTTCTGTGTGTTGCTGATACATCCGCTTTCATAAGCAGTGAGCACGAACACGAACTGTAGCCCGGTCTGTCCAGGTAACTACAGATATATCTGAGAAAAAAGTTGACAGAATTTCTGGCAGATACTTTTGTATGAATCACCATGCTTAGTGAGAACCCCAGCTCTACTCTGGGTGAAGAAGTCAAAAGGCTTGAAATGACCCCCAAATGACAGAGGGACAGCAGCAGCATAACAAAACTTCAGTGGCAGCAAAACAGATATCATTAATATGAAGAGGATTTGATGGGAGTTATAGCATACTGATTCAACATTAGCAGGGCTTTTCCTGGCTTCCTTTAGAATGATAACTCCAGAAACATTGCAGGATGAGCAGGTATAATAAGGAAAAACAAAACCAAGGAAAAAAACCCGTCTGGGGTTAAAACTTAGCAGCTTCTTTTTTGTAACTCAATTATTATATGTCTAGTTTTTCAAAGCCTTGGAACACTAAAAATATTAAAACCTCTTTCATTTATAAATTAAATAAATAGACAAAGTTACTGCAGCCTGTGTGATCCCAGTTACCATTGCTGAGTGTCTGTTGGTTGAACAGAGTGGGTGGTGGTGTTTTTAAAGGCAACAAGACCATAACATACGCAGAGTGGTTCAAGATGACATGCCATTATAAACATTTCCTGCAGAGCACATTAGGTCTGCAGGTTCATAAGTGCCTCTTAGATTCCATATTTTAATCACTGGTCTTGAAACAGCCTGAAAAAAATCCTCACGTGTCCAAGGTCAAGAGTAGAATTATCTTTTTCTTGAACAGGAGGGATAATTTTGTGACCTTGCCCTACTCAAAGACAAAACTGTTGTCTGTGCTTGTGCATTGATGTTGGTTATAGGCCCGGCACTGGAAGACAGACACCAGGTAGACAGATGCATCGGTAGGTATCTAAGGCCAGACACTCAGCTGGTATAGATCAGTGACCTTCCACTGACTGCACGTGTCACCATGTGGTGTGAGAAGAGCTGCTCTCACCAGTTCGCTGGCCTCAAGCTACTATTTTGTAAACTTAAGCTGCTTACCCAGGAATCATTTACAGAACAACAGGGGTTTGCTCATTGATTTCTCAAACACTGATGAAGCAAAAGGAAAAGGTAAGAAAACAAAATTCTAACTGTCCCAAGAAGTAAGAACGGAAACAATCCTCCCCATCGCTGCAACACCTGGAAGAGCTGATTTTAATTGTAGACCCCAATTACAGCACCAAAACAGAGACGAAGTACTGCTATTGATCACTATTATTAGCATAGTGGGTCAGCATAATTTAAACCTTTCCATTAAGGCGCAAAGATGGGTTTTCAAGATAGGGCATCGTGCAATTATTGAGCTGAGTAGGAGGTAGAAATGTAATTATGTAAACTAACTAAATTAAGAGGATTGTACAGTTCATTAGAGTCCATTTTTTTGGTCAGCATTTTGGATCACCAGCTGCTATAGAATTTCATTTCCATTAAAAAGCATTAATTGCAGCCCTTCTGTGAAAGCAGAGCAGTTGTGCTAATGTGCACAGCTCCATCCTTGCTATTCTAGTGCAGGTGTGGAAATAGCCTTCTGCTCCCCACCCGTGCCCAGGACAGCCGGCCCTTATTCTCTCACCGAGCCTTCGACAGGACAAGGTCCTCCTGCCAAGTATGCTTATGATCACACTGCTTGGTAGGAACTTGTGTAGCTGATATTTTTAAGGATTAAGGCAATTTATTCAGGAAATATGACTGAAGAGAGCATCCCACTTTGCTAAGTAATTTCCAAACACAGAGCTAGGCCTTTCCCAAAGGAGTATCTCTTTGGCCAGAAAGAAGAGAGAGGGAAGGCTTGGTCACCGTATGTTACACATACTGAGCTGAGATAGAGAGCTCATTTCAGGCTGGGACTTTCAAACAAGCCTGAGAGACCTGGGCATGCTATTCCAAGTTAATTGCATTCAGACATCAGTCACCTGTTTTCCAGAGACTGAAAAATCCAGCCAAAACTACTTCCCTGGAGTCAAGCTGAGAAATGTCATCTCTATCACGTAGCCACACCATTGCCACTGCCTCTTTGTCCACTTTCTCATGCAGCCCACTGAAAGAATAAACAAGCCCCTGCTGCCAGATAAAGACTCCAGGAGGGACTTGGAGATCTATGGGCCAATCTACGTACAGCCAGAGACTTCATTTCACAGATTTCTCGTCTCTGGCTTTATTATCCTTCATGTTACTGTAGGGTAATATGAAGGTAAATATTGCTCTATGTCCTGCCAAATAAATGCGAAACACACCTTTGGTCCTCAGCAACAGAAAAGTTTCCCATCTGTAAGAGGTCAGTCTGAGGAGAAAATAATTTTCATTCAAAACTGGAGGCTTTGTTACTTGTTAGTTATACGTGACCCTCCCTTCCTCATAGCGAGATTTCTTCATCATCGACCATTTATCTACAGCCACCGCTGGCTGACTGGAGCCCACGCCAAACAGTCACCAGCTGCCTTTCCGTCCCAGACAGGGTTTTCAGTCTGCAACAGGCAAATCCCACCCTGCTCACATCCCTGCCAGACTCTTTCTTGTAGTTTTGTTGAGTTTAAGGGTTTTTTTATAGTTTGGAGGTTTTCCTTGAAGACAGGAGATGCCTTTATTGCAATGCTCTAATATGTTTTGCCTCACAGACTGGTTACTCAAGCTTTTTATATATGAGGGCTAATGCTGAAGAACTTCACGAAGACAAATCTTGTGTAAGTGTAAAGAGTGTAAATGGATATAGCACAATCAAGAGGGTGATCACACTGGCTTTATTTGCTGAACAGTAGGTTAAAAAACCCCTAGTTCTCCCCTCCTCCAAGGAAATCACTAGACACAGACACAGATGTCTGCAGGGAGAAAAATGGTTCTTCACTCAGGAGCTTGTTTACATAATATCTTTCTATATGCAGAGGGGGAAAAAAAAGGATTTGGATCTCTACTTAAAAACATGGATGCTTGTGCTGTGTAAGGGTGGTGTGGAAGCGTATTTGAGTTTTGTAGCTACTAGCTTCTGAACAGGCTTTACCTGCAGTGAGCATCAGATTCTGTACTTGTTCTTTCTCAATGAGCAACCTGCAGGTGACTGAGCAAAAGGATTCCCCTGCTGACTGTATCAATGTGTCGCTTGCGTAGATAAATTAGGGACTCGAGAGCAACACGTTCAGCCGCCCTTGGTGCCCCCACCTACACACACCCAGCTTTGGTGCAGGGAGGACTGCTCTGTGCACAGCAGAGTTTACTGCAATGACTCATTTGTAATATATAGATGTGATCGCACAGAAACCATCACGGTACAGTCTACAGCACCAGGATCAACACTGTACCTATGGGCTGCACTTCGGTACATCGAGGAAATTCATAAGGTCCCAACAGACAGAGCACTGCTGTCCCAGGCTCAGCAGGCAGTACACGTCTGCCACTTTTATTCACACCAAATACCTCAACTCTATAACCCTACCTATTTATTTTCACAGGATTTCTTAAGCTTTCACGGGAAGGGAGCTGGACTGCATTTTTCTTTTCCAAAGGAGAAGCTAAGTATGGCTAGAGAATGGCAGCAGGAGGGGTGAGCTGCTGCCTCTCAAAAAGACAAAGACCTGCCAATCACCCCCTTGTCTCTGCACCGGGCAGAGGCTCATGGGCCCCAGGCCCAGAGCAGCAAAGGAGGAGTATGCAATGAGTTGTTGCTCAAAGATCCACAGCACCACAGAGCAGCAAAGACAGATTTAGGAACCAGGAGCCACGTGCCATCTCCTGCACATGAAGCATAAGGTACCTCACCCTGGAGCAGCGGCAAAGTGACAGAACCTGGCTGTAAGTGCAACAACCTCTGCTACGCAGAAAGGACCAGATTAAGAGAGATTTTGTGAAAGAACAGTCTTAAGGAGCTTTCTCTGGGGCTGTGTTTGAAAGAGTCATCTTTTTTCACGCTGAGTTTCACAACAACTGGTAGGCCACCTGTAACAAAAGTCAAATCTGGCCTCTTATATTTATTATTAACATCTATAATACGATGCTCATAATAGACTACTTATTGTCTTCTTTCTGACTCTTTTAAGACAAAAGAACACAAGATACCCTGCCTCCTAATTTTGGCCTCTGAATAGCCACAACAGCCCCTTGTATATAAACAACTTTACTTCTTCCATAGGAACTCTACAGCCTCTCTTCTTGTTTTGCTGGCCCCATGATGAAAATTCCCTGGGAAAGCGTGCATCAATTTCTTTTAGAGGAACTTTTAAAATATATTTCTGTAATTACTTCTCCCTTTATTACTAATTCAATTGTTAAAAGAACTATTCAATCCTTGTGCTTTTTCTGTACAAGTAATTATTGCTCCAGTTTGTCTGCCTAGAATATATTATTTTTCAGTGGAATTTTTCCTCTTCATTTAGGTCCTCGTGTAAAGCTTACCAAATGATTGATGCTAATGCATCTGTCAAAAGGTTTGAAAATATTTTACTTTTCACTAGCCCAGATCCATAGTTTTATACGTTCTGGATCTATATCTTAATCTCTAATGGTACAATGAATAACATTTTACTAGGTTAATCGATATATGCCTCACCTCTAGCAGTAGAAATCTACAGTACAGTTAATTAATCCATTTCTAGTACTAGAATTAAACAAACTATTTATGCAGATTGTGGCCAATTCTTGACAGCTTTCCCTGTTTTAGAATCAAGAAGAGAAAGCAGGCTTGCCTAGCAGCAGTTATTGATATTTTACTTAAACTTTGAAATTGAAAATATGTTTGGTATATCTAATCTTAATTAATCTAATGTTCCCAGAATTTTAAGTCCACAAAAATATCAGTCTTGACTACACATATAGAAGGATACACCTGTAATAACTACATATTAATTTCTTTCACGCCTGAAAAAATCATAGCTAAAGTCTCAGACTCAGCTAACCCCATTTCACTGTTCTTTCTTACATCCTGATTTCAACTAATACAAATTTTATGGCACACTTCCGACTTAATTCCCCCATTCCTTGATTTATAAAACAGCAATATTTTTCTTTATAACATGAAGAACTGGGCTGAGGGGAACATCATAAAATTCAGCAAAAGCAAGTGCAAGGTCCCGCACCTGGGGAGGAACAGCCCCCCGCACCAGCACAGGCTGGGGGCTGAGCTACTGGAAAGCGGCTCTGCTGAGAAGGGCCTGGGAGCGCTGGGGGGCAGCGAGGTGACCCTGAGCCAGCACCGGGCCCTTGTGGGCAAGGCGGCCAAAGGTGTTCTGGGCTGCATTAAAAGGAGCCTGGTCAAGGGAAGGCATCCTCCCCCTCTACTCTGCCCTAGTGAGACCGTATTTAGAGTGCTGCGTCCAGTTCTGGGCTCCCCAGTTTGAGAAGGACAGGGAACTGCTTGAGTAAGTCCAGCAGAGAGCTACCAAGGTGATCAGGGGACTGGGGCACCTCCCTTATGAGGAAAGGCTGAGAGACCTGGGCTTGTTCAGCCTGGAGAAGAGAAGGCTGAGGGGGGATCTCATCAATGCTTATAAATATCTAAAGAGCGGGTGTCAGGATGATGGGACTGGGCTCTTTTCAGTGGTGCCCAACGCCAGGCCAAGGGGCAACGGGCAGACATTCACACCCCGCCTGGACGCGGTCCTGCACCCCCTGCTCTGGGTGTGCCTGCTCAAGCAAGGGTTGGATGGGGTGATCTACAGAGGTCCCTTCCAACCCCTGCCATTCTGAGAGTCAGTGAAAGCAACCAGATCAGAAGCAAATGCAAATGCAGTGATCTTAATTGTACCAGCATTACTCCATTCCCACCTTTTTCTAGTTTAGAAATAAAGAAAATTAATATGAAGGTAAGAAAGAAGAAAAGCATATGCTGTCCCTCTTTGAAATAAATCCAGAGATATTCTTTTTTTAGCTCAAGGCACAAGTTCATATAACTTTCCCATAAGATTAATAATACATGTTTCAAGGACCTTTGCTCCTATGCCTACACAAGTTGGAAATAGAATCAAAGGCCTTTGTACTGATTGTCCTTTCTTCCCTTCCTATTTACTACCTGTAGAAACTTTAAATTTCCTGAGCATCCTGGTGCTTTGATAACACCTCATCATCTCATGACAAGAAGACAGCCTTTTGCAAATCTGGCTATAAAAATCATTGAAAATAAATGTCAAAGTTCAACTTCTTATTAGTGGGTGTTCAGTTTCCAATGCCATGTAGTTTCTGTACAGGTAATTCAAATATATCTTCAATTTATTTTTATTTTTTACAGAAGTTGCTCTATTATTAGCTGTTAAATACATTGATCAACAAGTCACCACCCAGATCAACTAAAAAATGTCTATGAGACAAACCAAGTTGAGCTCTGGGAAATATGTTTTTGTCATTTCCTTCATAAACTTCACCACTTTTCAAATATTTTGTTAAAAAATAAATAATCTTTGCTGTATTTGCTGTTCCTTCAAAGGTATAAGGTTTGTTAAATTCACTTTTGTCGTCTCATTTCTGTTGGTAAAAATTACATAATTCATCACTTGGAATTTCCTTCTCATCAGCCAAACTCTCTCTTTCCTCTTTTTGTGTTTCTAATTGCAAATTTTTGATCAGGCCTCTGTTAACAGTCTCCTTAAGAAACACAGAGAAGATATCACTGGACAGAGGCAATCCTTGTTCAGATACTCATATGCATCATGTCCCACATTTTCATGTTCTTCACTTGCTATACAAACACCTCTGTTTAATACCTTTTGCTCCGAATACCGCTTCAAGGCTCAGCCTGTCAAATTCCCCAATTCATCACTATTATGCAGAAGACTGGCTTGGATGTCACTTCCAAAATCTGTTTTGACTGGCTTTATTTGTTGTCTTTCATCACTGATTTGTTTGGTGGTCTCATGAAAAAGTTGAGAATTGATCAACTGTTAATATTCCCTTGACTGTGATATTCTCTAGCCAGTTACAGAGCAGGGCTTCTAACTCTGATGACCGGTAACTTATATGTGTTCCTCTACCTGAATTTATTATATCCAGTAAACTGAGATGCCTTCAGTTTTTATGGACCATCTCTTTGTTGCAGAAGTTTAAATTTGTATTAAAATTCTCTTTTTTTATATTAATTCATTCATCCTTGTTGTTTTCCTTGGAAATAAAATAAAATTCTATGTCTATTTTTATTGGTTGACCACACATAAAGAGCTTCAAAGGAAACATTTTTTGTATAACGTATAATCTGCCTAGGGACCAGAGCTGAGAGGGTCACTGTGTTGAGTCTGCTGGACAGGATGCACTTGCATCTGGAAGTGTCATCATTAAAAAGGCACACCTGGACAGATATTATTCATTATTAATATCCGACTGTTCTCAAATCCTTTTCAACATCATCAAGCTAAAGAACAGTATTATCACCAAACAATTCAGGCATCACTTTTGAAAACATCTCTTCTCTGTATCACCAGTGCTTGATTAGAAATGTCAAATTGTAAAGTTTTCACGAACTGTGTAAAAATACAATAGCACAATCCATAGTTCTATCACGTTTATGTTGGAGGGATGCCAACCAGCCTTGGCACCAGGCAATAAATTAATAATATGTTCCATTGGCACGTTTTACTTTGAAGTGTTGCTGAGTGGCTGGCAGCACTTGAGCAGGAAGTAAACGTATCAGAACTGGGTAAAATTAACTGTCAGGGCTGGATCTACCACTCAGAACAGAAGCATTTCCAGGCAGAACCCCAAGATACCATACATGCATGGGCCAGGTACTTTGGCATTATGATCGTAAGACAGCTTATGGCTACAGCTTTATCTCCCTAAGTTTGATCTATAGGGATGGTGAGAATTCTGGATGAGGAACCCATCAGAAGTGTGTTGAACCAGTCCTTGGTCTTTGCTGGTAGAGACATCTCTACCAACTGGGCTGCTTTCGTTCAGAGTATTCTGTGGGTGGGTGTGGGACACCCAGTACATCGTTATTCCTAGTGCTGCATTATTGGCTTTCTTCAAAGCAATGTAGATGAGCTGTAGCGCATGGAAACTACATGGTGAACATACTTGCTGTATTTGTTATACCATGAGTTCACACCAAATTGGACCCGCCATAGAACCTGCTGCCTGCCACAGGCTCACGTAAAACTCTCCCAGCGTACTGCACACTGTTTCTGTTCAGAATCTCTGACAGCATCAACAAGCTGCAATTCCTCTTCTCACCTCCCCACTGTATACATACGAAAATAAAACTTGTGATTTGCTTCCAGATAAATGTATCTTTTCAATTGTTATATAGAAAGGTCATGTTTGAAGGGCAAGTCGCGGACTCATATAACCACGGCTGGTGCACTCAGAAACCATCAGGACAAGCCACAGTCTTTGTATGCCTGACTGATAGATGCTCTCAGCCCTCAAAACTGCTTTTGAAAGTCAAGGCCATAGCATGCACAGCAGAAAAACAAACAAGTATTAGACCTTGCATTAGCTTAAATTCCCAGGGAAAATGAAACTATGAAATGTAATGTACGCTGGTGTTGTTCCTTGGTTGTGCTATGTTCTACTTACTAAAAATGTCTGAACATCTTTTAAATGTTTTCAAAGGTAAAATGACATTGATGCATGCGAGAATGAGACAAAATATCAACTCCAATAACGCAGAATAAAGCCAAAACCTTCAAGTAGAATCTTGAGCTGAATTAAACTGGAGTTGAGGTTCAAAATTGAGCTACTGATGCTCTTTCTTTCCTTTTTTCTCCAACTTTTACTATCTGCATTTTGAATGTGCTACCTGCCACAAACTCCACAGTCGAATGATTTCCTTATTGTCCTGTTACTTCAAGTGTTTAGACTGAGGAAGGAATAGTCATCCAACATAAGAACAAGTGGCTGAAGAAGGGCAGAGAAAAGATCCCTCAAGTCTGTTGTCCTGGCTTCAGTAGTGGGTTATAAAAGGTACTACGGGAAGAAGCTGAGAAACTAAGATACACAATGTGTTATACGCATCCAAAGGGAAAATAACCAAACTGCAGAATATTTTGGCCAAAAGTGTCAGTTATGTTTCAGAATTGATTAAGTGTACATCAGAGAAAAGCTCCCAAGAACTGTTTATCTCATACCAGTGGGACGCGGTGTCCATCCACATCAGGGACTCTGCAAAAGCCTGTTGCTAATTTTGTGGAAAGTCATCTGTTGTGCCTGCACAGTGTGAGGTTCTCTAACTTTACAACATCTGAGACAAATTTTTTTCAAGTGAGTCAAAGCCACTTTTCCTCTACTGAGGAGCAAGTTCATGGCAAGACAGACGTTCTAAGAGAATCTATTTCTGAGTTATCTGAGTACATACGTAGCCCCTGAAGATTTTTTTAAAAGAATGACAAAAAACTTCTTAAAAGAAATAAAAAGAGGAATTTTATGCTTTGGATCAATGAAAACTGGACAAACAGAATTTCACAAAATGCAGCAAAAAGGACAAAACTAAAACAAGACCTTTTGTTTGAAGAGAAAGTAGTAGAATTCAGATAAAGTACTTCAGATACTGTTAGTGGGCTACTAAATGAATGCATTTAAAAGGAAAGTCCTTACTCAAACTCCGGCAATAGAAATTACTGTAGGTTTTCAACTTTTTACTGAAAAAGCTGAGTTTTGGCATAAGAAGCTTAGCCTTTACTTCCATTACTGAATTATTACTGAGGATTATCAGCAATGAAAATCCTCCATTGGTCAAGGCTCTGGACTTGCCTAAGGTGTAAAGGAGCTCAGATCCACGGGCCACCTTTATGTCACGACATTTTCTGCGTGTTTTTTCCTCAAACTGTTAACTGAAGCTGCACCATCAAATAGCAACACTTATGCAGTCACTTGCTACCCATGCGTAGACACAGCATATTTTTAGTGACAAAGGTAGCTGAGGCAGTACACTGATTAAGACGACATTATTCAGTTGCAGTGTATCAGTGAAAACCTTTATTTCTTTTTCATGTAATCCTCAGGGTACCTTGAAAATAAAACCAAATGACAGAAAGAAATCCTTATTCTAGACACACAACAAAACTCTCATCCAGAATCCCTCTAACTGCCTCTCTGATGCACAATGTTTTTCCCAGTTGCTTTTGTGAAGACATATCCTCAGAAGTTATTTGGAATTATTTTGAAGAGATCATTACAGCAGCAAGCCTGTCATAACAAGGGCAACACCTGTGTTTCCCTGGCTATCTGCAATCCCGAATCCAGTGTGTATCTTTCTGTGGTTTAGGAGTGAGGACCATTGATTTCAGTTGTGACTTGACAATGAAACATGACAGGATATGATTATTTGAATACTGAATCAGATTTCTGGGGAAGCTGCCTGTCTGAAATCATTGCATTTTTATTAAATTTGACACTGCACGTAGAGATAAAAATAGTCAGTGACTACATTTCATTATTATGGTAAAAAAAGACTGCTTTAATGTAAAGCTTCCAGACTGTCTAAAGGTCCAGATTGTGTTAACAAAACATCCGCTCTATAGTGCTTTTCTCCTTGGATAAGCTTGCCGGAATGAATGCATGTGGGCAAAGAGATACCACTCAGCATAGGCTGTAGTAGCACAGTCTGTCAAAGAACTATTCAGCAAACTGAGGTGTTGTCTGGAGTGAATAGAAGCAGCATAGTTTAGTCGTAGAGTAGCATTGAGATGGTACAGTAACCTGGCCCACAAGCCAGGCTACAGGTGAGGCACATTGGTGGTGTTTGCATCACATGTTCAATGGTATTTATTCACAAGAGCAGATAGTTTTACACCAGTTCTCAGTAGTACGTTCATTGAAGAATTATAGTTCACTGCCCCTACCAGACGTAAGACACACAGCTTGTATATATCACAAAACGCAAGATACTTCAACTTCTACAGTCTCAATAACAAAGTTCTAGTAATCCATGCCAGACAGCTCTCGGCTGGAGAGGCAGTTCAGGTGGTTGTTTATTTCCAGCATTATTGCCAGCACATAGTTTCTAGGCATTATTAAATTCCTACTCCCTAACAACCAATTCCCTATTATTAACATGCATCGACAGCCCACTCACTGCCTGTAAATGTACAATGTATTTGGGACGAATCAAGCTTCATTTGCTGCCTGAGAGTATGGATTTATTTTGACAGACACTATCAAAAACAAACCACAGAACTGCTTGGGGCCAGGTAATGCAGATAACCCAGTGCAAACTGAAATTTCATCTAACAGCTGGAAGAGTCAACTGGACACCATCACACAGTGTTGTACAGTATAAAAGGATAGAAGAAATTGACTGCATTTCTAGCAAATTAAAGTGTATTTTCCAGGCTCAAAAAGATTTTCCACTCCATTATTAAACAAACAAAAGACATGATTGTGAACACTGAGGAATAGATCTGTATTATTTATATGAATATTAAAAATGCACCTGCTAAGTTGGTTATTGATACATTAATAGTTAATGCAACAAAGCATTAAACTGAGAGGTCTTTTCGGGTACCCGGGAATACCTACATCAGTTTGCTTATCTAACCACCAGATCTCATGGTAGACTCCTTTCACAGACCGCCTCACGCCCCACTGGGGCCATTCTGCTCTAGGAAGAGCTATCCTGGTTTGCAATGCGAGGGACCTTCCTGTGCCACCGGGAACTGAGGTTTTGAACACTTAAAAGGTTCAGTTGTGAGAACTGGAGAGGCAGAAATAATGTTTGCAAAGAAGTTTATCATAAGTTAGTCATCAGGGAGCTAGGCCTAATCCAGAGATAAGTTGAGCCTACTTAAATCCTGAGGAAAACACAAAACTTATAAACTCTGTATTGCATTAACCATTTTCCCTCCTCTTGTTGGAGTCTATACAGTACCCTGTTTCACAGAATGAGCCCTCTTTTATTCAGTTCCCATATTATCTGCCATCCGCTAAGGCTGTATATATCAGGGAGCAAAACTGCTAGCGATGATGAGGTAGCAAAACTAATTAACAGGGGACACTCTGATTAGGAAGCATGATCTAAAAACTCAAGGAACCGTCAAGTTCCTTGGCCAAGAGAAGTGCAGGTAATAAACCTCGCACTTAGAAAAGGTTTGGTTTGCAGGTGCTTTTTTCGGAAAAGAGGTACTGAGAGAGAAAAGTAATGTTGGTACTGGAATTACTATGACAATAACAAAGGGAACAGTTGCAAATGGAGCTCTTAAAGCCTCTTAGGAAAAATCCATTTTTCTTTTTTTTTAAATTTTGTTTGTATAATACAGAAAAAAAAGTGTCCTAACTTTCAGCCATGGAAAAAGCCCACAACGTTTTACACAAATTTCCAGTAATGTGAACAATCAGTAAGTGACCAATTTTAATGAGACCTCCAAGAGTCATTAGAAAGCTAATGGTTTCTCAGATGGTATCACTTTGTCAGTTGATTGCCTCGCTTCATGTCGGGAGTGCATGTGATTACTGCCTTGCAGGGATCCGCAGCAACACCTCACATACCAAAAACAATAGCAAGTAGTGAAAAGTGACTTACCCTTCCTCCTTGCCCTGGGCTTATGCCCCCAGCTCCTCCCAGCCAGCCAGCAGAGCTGAGGCTCACTCTGGCTCTGCAGCCTTCATCTCAAGGCCGGCAGCAGCCAGCGAGCTGCCTCACACTTGTCCTGACTTACTGCTTAACGAAGTAGTAAGTGCCTTGGGTGGCTGCTGTGGCTGGCTCACAGAGACCTCATTTCACAGAACACTTCAGCCCCAAGAGGAGAATAACAACTTACAGTAGTGAAGTTGAATTTATTTCCAGTAATTTATTCCCATGTACCAATCACCATCTCCTGTGGAGTTTAACCCATTCAACACAGCACTGATATGTACCCAGTATGAGAATTACCTATTCAGAGCATGTATGAACAATTTTTCTAGCTACAATTCCATCCCTCATAAAAACTAAAAAAAAAAAGAGTGCGAGAGAGAGAAAAAATGTTGGAAGTCACACTGATGCCACTTCCAAGGGAGGATCCCTGGACATGTGCAGTCTTTAAGCAATAGCATTTGTGGTTCAAAAGGTGAAGATGGACCTTTGCCAAAGGAAGAACAAGATGGTTTTGAATGTGTTTATAGTCCAGGTACTGTTAGGCCCTCTGGAAATCACTGCATTGTCTTGAAGGCTTTCCAGGTTACATTTTTTCACATTTATCATGACAAATGCAGAGTTTCATCAAGATACCTGTTTGTGCATCTTGGCTATTAGCTAAAAACTGAATCAGTTCTATTATTATCTTTATTGCTGACATCTGTTTCTCCCTAGATGTGTAAATAACTGTGGCCAACACAGCTGACAGAAAGGGGAGACATACAAACCAAAAATGAAAAGTGCCTCTGGGATATTTTCAGGCCCGCTGATATAAATTTGAAAGACTGCTGCTTTCTTAAGGCATGTACTTATACCCTAGGCTAAGAATACAGCACTGTAGTACAGATGCCTCTTTTTCTAAGGTACAACCTTTGTATTTATATTGCAACAGGGTTGCATTGCTGGTGTTTCCCATACTAAGGAAGTGAAGAAATACACGTTTATCCATGAAAGTTGTAATGATATCATATCAAGGGTAAGAATTTGAAGAAATTTTAAAAAACAGGAGACCTGGTCAACAGACTTATCCTTCCAGTCACTTGTGATGAGAAGGTAAGGAGAGCTAATGTGCAGCCCTGAATTAAGAGCTGTACTACTGCTGATTTGAAACAGTCCCAGTGAAGCCTCCTTGGAACATCATTTATTGTGTACATTTGGAATATCCCATCTGGCTTTTCTTTTACAGAGAAGAATTTAAATGTAATAAAGAACACATTCTTCACTCAGACCTACCTTCGTGCATTATGAGTGGAGAAGTGACAGCGAAAAGGAGAGCTCAGTCAAGTGGAATTAAGTGCTTAAGTTATTTTGTTTATCATATTTGTTACAGCCATGCCCAGGGACACGATGAGTCTAGGGTCCTGCTATGTCAAAATCCCTGTGAAACACAGAGTAAGAGTTGGTGTGCATTGTGAAAAGCTCGCAGCCAAATAGACAAGACAGGAGCCACTGCAGAAAGCAGGTACACAAAAGGAGTGAGAATATAACAGCCCTGCTAAAAGTTTTCCCTGTGTCATAGGAATAGTTTTATTATTTTCTTAATTTCATGTTTGATTTGGGGTGAGTGAAGGCATGAACTTCTGTTGGGAAAGGACTAGAAAAGTGGAAAACCAAAGGGACAAGACAATGAGGAGAGGAAGGAGAATGACAGAAGGAGCAGTGGAAGACACTGAGCTGCACAGGATCCTGCAAGGTAGCAGTTGACCTACAGACAGGGCATGAAGACACTTGCCAAAATATTTACAAAAATTGTAGAAGAACAAAAGTCATATTCAGGATGTTGCTGTTTGTAGCAATATCATTCACTGATTACAATGACGAACACCAATTCTACACCAAAACTAGGTACTGGCAAATCACATGGCTGAATTGCCCTCTTTTCTGCCACGTGTGTAATTTTCCTGTTCACTAATACGCCCCAAAGTTGTTAATAATAATAATAAAATGTAGCTCTAGTTTAGCAATTTCTTTCCTGAAGCTGAGAGGTTTGGAGTTTGCCTGCAGTTTCATCTTATGCTGTAGCATAAAGCACACACAGGTACTTCTAAAAGGAAACCATCAGGGCTTACAGGTGAGCTGCAAAATCACTCTTGGCAACAAAATGCTTTCTAAAAATCTATTGTTGTCATTGATCTAGACATTTTGGAGAAAATGTTACTGAAAAGCCATTAAACAACATTAAATATCCTCATTAAACACTGTCAAGCTAATATCATTAAGTTACAAAGATTGGCCAAATATGTTTGACAGAACTGTGGGAGCAGCAGAAGGCCTCCCAGTCATTGCGTGCTAAAGATGGAGCTGCTACGGTGCTGTGATTTTCTCAGATTCCAAACTGTAGTGGGGATATTACATTATGACCGTTTAAATGGTTTCAGAGCTGGTTTTGAACTGTGCACAGGAATAATTCTGGGACAATTGGCAATAAAATTGTGAGCCTATAATTGCTTAGGTCTTGGGGGAAACAAGAATCAGTTTTGCACACAAATTTCTGGTAACTTTCCAATTCTTAGAGACAAATTACAATAGCTTAGCAGCAAACAAACAAGTGTTGTTTGCTTGTTTATGCTAAAAAGGGTAGAAAGATACATGTACAGAAAATAATCTTCACTGCCATCCCCAAAACCAAAACATAAGCCGTTTCTGTTGAAGATACAGCCCTGCAGTTTTAACAAGAGGTGCATTTAAATACATTCTTCCCTGGCCAATGACAAGGCCTGATATCTCTCGCTGCTGACATCTACTTTGGGCCGCTCTGTGAGCAGAACAGCTGCCTACGCTCTCAGAAGCACCACTAGGACCAGTACTAGTGTCACCTTCATCTTAATGCAGCACTATCTTGAGAGCTGAGAACTGTATCCCGCTTTCCAAAAATATCTTAATGAAAATGAAGTTGCATTCATTTTTGTGCTTAGCTTTTTATATTCTTTCAATTTTTCAAGTTTGAGTTTTGCTTATTGTTGCTCATTTATGTGAATTTGACCTTGATTAAAGGCTGGAAGCTGAAAGGGGGACAAAATGCGATTTCAAGTTTAGGAATTTCATAATAAACCACCTTTTGACAAATTGTAGAAATTTATTATATTGCTAAATAGAATTTTGTTTTCCCAAAAAGCCTTTTTAGGTGTGAAAAAAGAAAATAAGTAAGATAAGAGAAATTTTGGTTACTTCCACTCCCCTCAGCAGAGTGATGAAGACAATCAAAGCAAAAGTCAATGTCCTGCACCGTCTGGTGCCAGGCAGTTTCTTCTTTTTTTCAGCCATTAATCTTAATGTCAGTGTCCCTGGAGGATTCATCATTCTTCTTTTTATCCAGAAATATTTACCTTAGCTTTCAAACTGTTTGAATTTAGGAATATAAGAGCTCATCATCTTGTGTGTAATTTCAGCTGAAAATAATTCCAAAAACCTTTGGCGATACATACTTAAAATTCAGTTGGTACAGTGCAGTGAAACCTCTTAAACTGCTGCTCAGGGGACTAGCAGAAATCGGTTGCTCAGTGCAGGCAGTCTGTCAATAGGAATGAGGCAGACATACTCAGGGAGATACTTCGGGGAATACCAAGAGGGGAGCCTGGTAGCGTGGAGCAGTTCGTTATGGTGGTCTCATACAAGTTTCAGTATTTGTACAACATAAAAAATTCCTTTATCCTGGCAGCAAGAATGAACTAGTTTTGCTAGATGTTACCAGACAAGACTTCAGGGTATTAATTATACTGTTATTTTCAAACAACATGGAAATTCTGCATATGAATATCTTTTAGCTCAAGTTAACTAAACAAAACAGTCACCACTTTCCCCACCAGGCCAAAATATGGTTACTGTATCCTCAAATCCAGGGGATGGGCCCATCCAGAACATGGGCAATCCTGGCTAATTTTTAATTTTACTTAGTTGGGTTTTTTTCCTGCCACCCAAACATGCAGTTCAAATGAGAAAGAAATTCAGCTCGACCATGTTTGCTTTGTCTTGCCTACGCTGCAGCCTGAAGCAGGTTGTGGCTGCTCAGATGCCTCTCTACCTGGTTACAACACTGGTAAAGCAGTAGTGACGGAGCATGAGGAGTGGAAATTACAGGGTTTTCCCAAAACGAAACAAAAAAATAACCAAAGATTACACTGTTTGATCAAAACATCACTAGGGAAGAGAAAGGGTGCAGATATACTTCAGCTTCAGCACTGACTTCAGAGAGGACACTTGCCCACAGATCTGTGGAAGCACCCCAAATACGAAGCGGTGTGCCTGGACAAGGCCCAGGCAACCATCGGCCAGCTGCACAGAGGCGAAGTCCTTCCCCTCACAGCACACCGGGCTGCTGACGGGTCGCAGGGCCCTCCGACCAGCCAGCTACTTGCTTTTCTGCAGAACAACTCTGGCAATGATTAGCCCTGCAGGCAAGAGCCAGCTTTTAGGCCGGAAAGCACGGAGATGCAAGGAGGGGTTACTAAAGCCATAGGTAGTGGAAAAGGCCTTGCTGACGCTGTGCTTGACTTGCACGTGAAAGCTCAGTGCTTGTCCTGTATGTGAGACTGGACACCAGCCTTGCTGGGAGCACGTGTCTCCAGAGGAAGAACTGGAAGACACTGTGAGAAGAACAGCCCGTACGTCAGGGGTTGCGAGTATTTCCATTTTTGCCAAGAGAGCCACCAGCACCCACGTCAGCAGGGAGACCAGGAGACGACCTGCATTTGACAGCATCTCTAGAGGCCACAGCACCACACTCTTTTCTCACCCCAGCCTGCCCCCACTGTTCCGCCTGCCTGTCATGCTGCTCTGTCCTCCTGTGGTGCGTAAACCGCTCCCTGAAGTACCGTATGGGGTTAATCTGGAAGAGAATATTCCATTTAAGATGGGCTAGTTAAGTAGACTGTGTTGTACACATCATCCCTGTGCTGTGTGGGCTCAGGAGTCTGACTCCGCATTGAGCTCAGCTTGTTCCAGCGAGCATACACGCTCACTTCTGCCTTTTGTTACTCGCGATGAATGCTAATCGCCAATGCCGTGTTTTCAAGTAACGGTCTGCTGCATGAACCACCCAGAAGATGGCTGTAATTCAAAATGTGCCACTGAAAACCAGCACAACATAGCCTCACTTGTCTCCATTTAATATATTTCTTTCGGGTTACGTCTAATTTTGCTTCCCCAAAGTTGCAGAGATAAGAGCAGCATCCCCCCCGCAGCCGCAGCCAGTAACTATGGTGACCAATGCCAGCGCGACGAACACACCTTCTGTTCCAACAGGAGCCCAGAAGCACTGGAGTTAAGAAGCGATGTAAATAAAAATAGGGTTGAAAAGAAAACCAAAGCATTGACAAAACTTTGTCTGGGTTTTAAATACCACACCATGGAATACATTATTTATTAATGCCTGTCTACGTATATGTCTCTCAGTCTTGCAACCCTTCACCCATTTAGAAATGCCAGATAAAACAGCAAAGTATATTTCTTTGTATTTAGATAGAAAGGACAGAATGGATTTATTGCTGCCCCTGCCACACGTACACACATGCAGGCACATGCGAACACACTTTGGCATAGCTAGCGGCTGATTCCTCTCTTGCAGAGTATAATTATAAGAAGTTCGAGATCCAGTCATGTCTGGTATGTGGCACAAATGCAATAATAAGCAGATGCAGGCCTGGAGGACTTAATAAACCTGCTCCGAAGTCGTGCGCGCAATGTCCTGATTTGCAGTAGGCGTCTTCTGCTGGGGAAGGAAACTCGAGATTTACATAATGGACAAAATGCTGCCCGGCCTTATCCCCTCAGTGCTTTCAGCTGCTCCTGTCTGCTAAGTATTTGCGAGTTTCCCTTCCAAGCGAAGGCAATGACTTAGAGCAGAAGCACGACGGTTCAGGTCTCGGAGCCTCGCTGAGATTCCATTTTACAATACAGGAGAGGTGTTGCCCGTGCATATACACATCCACGCCGTGTCTGTGTGCACAGCATGCAGAGGCCTGCGCTTTCTCTTAACACTAAAACCACGTGCGACTTGGAGGTGACGTTTCTATCTGGGAGAGATGTGTGTTGGGGTGTTGTCTCGATCCGAATTCTGTCTTGGGTGCTCCCCATTGACACTAAAGGGTGAACTGAAAGGGAGTCATTTACCAAAAGCCTGCGTAATAAAGGACTTTGCCAGAATTAGAAGCCAAGTTTTTTGTCTCCAGTTAAGCAATGAGCTATCATACATAATTCAAGAGCTTTTTCAGAATATTTCACACATTAATTAGTAGTAGTACTATGAATATTCTTCTCATTGTATCGCGCATAGTTCTTTGCTGCTTCCTAACTGTACAAGAAGAACTTTTTTAATCTCTGGAATTTACACATTACGTTGTGTCTGCCTTTCTCTTCCTCTTTAAAAAAAAATGTGTTTCTGTTTATCCTAAGTATGTCTGAAAGAAATTTGCTATGTAGCTGGCAGCTGGTTTGCTGTACCATGGTGTTTCACTGGTCGTATTCTAGCCAGAAACAGGGGCAGGGGAACAGAGGGGGAAATAACCAGGCTGATTAGAGTGATGTTGTAAAGAACAATGTGCTGGTTTATTCCCAAGTAAAGGGTGGAAAGGAAAAGCTATGGGTTTGAAGAGTTAAATAGACAGGAGGAAAGTTAAACAGAGAAGAAAATTTACTTTAATGTCTCTGCTCCTGTTCAGCAGGTTTCGGGGTACTTGCATATCCAAACTAATCAAATGCTAGTTTCTGTGACAGCCTCTCCTCCCCGCTTGTCACCCCTCAAGGCTGCTTTCAGATTGCTGAAAGTATTCGGACACAAAGTCTGGAGAGCCTGAGCCAGGCATGTATTTTTGCAGGGGAGGGGGTAGAACAAACCCCAGAGCACATTTCGTGTTTCTTTCAAGGCCTCCTCTCTCCAACCCCCACAATGCAGTCCCTTCCAAGTAAACACACAAACAAACGAAAAGCCCTTGTCTCCCCTCTGAAAAAATAAGGAAAACCACAGCAACTTTGCCTGAGCAGCCCCAATACTTCTGAATACCCAATTCTGCCAACATCTGTTTCCCCTGTCTGTTGTTAAAATGCAAATGCCATCTTCTTTTCTCTCCCTTCTCCTTTCCCTAGACTATTGTGACACCTGTTACCTGTTTGCAGGCGATGTAAAAGAGCTTTTCTGTGTTGGATCTCTCCGAAAACTGCAGAGAACAAAGCATTTGTTATTTTTAGACCCTGCAGTTCCACTCCTGCTTGACTCGGTGCAGAAGATTCTCTGTCCTGGGAAGATGAAGATTCTCGTTTATAGACTGAAAAATATTTATTGCGCTGCTGGTTTAACCACTTATTTTCAGCATGCTGTGTTCAAAATCTGCTAATGGAAGTAGCCAAAAGCTATAAGAAATTTCTGCTTGTCCGAGCACCCAAAGCTGAAACGTATATCAAAGTCAGCAGCATCAAACTCATCTTTTCTTATCCTTGTAACCCCATTATTTCCAGCCTGACAGCTTCCCCCCTCTGTACCCTGGAGCCTTCTCCCATCTCCCAAACTACTTAAGTTTCTTCAGGGCAAAAATTTTTTCCCTTCACTGTGTCATCCCTAAAGGATTCCACTTCAGGACTAAGCAGCTCTCTGACTTTCTCACTCCCCCCTACACCCCGTGAGCATATTTTCCACATCCATGTCACCATGTAGCACATCTAATGTCACTTCCTAGTGAAGGTGGGCGATAGGATGCAATCCAGCAACAAATGAAAGGTACCTTGAAAAACACAAGGTCCCTGGCAAACTTAGCTCCTTAAAAGAGGGCTGAGTAACACAGAAAAAAAGTGAGAGGCAGACTCAAAATCTGGAGGGTGGAGAGGAACGGCAGAGTTTAACATCTTCAAGGAGAAGGAGAGATTGAGAAATACTTTGGTGGACCTACATGTATGACACACTGCATCTGAGCACTAAGGACCTAAGGACTGCTTAGGGGAAAGTGATGCTCACAAGATCACACAACCTGCCAGAGCGTATCTCCTTTGTCCCTGCCAACACCTTGGAAAGCATGGGGAAATCTCAAAGATAAAACAAGTTAACAACCAAAATTACTTGCAGAAGTTTATTAATTAGGGACTGGGTTAAAGAAAGAGACCCAACTTAGCAGTTGCTGGAAGACATTTTTGGAATAGACCCTAAACCAAGAAATCAGAGAAGTATTTGATACGCATTGCGCTTGTGACGAGGGGTGCTGAGGTCAAGGGGGTCACTTGTGGGCTGGAAGTTATGAGCACATACGAGTGCGTTGTTGGATCAGAACCATCATCTCTGCGATGTGGTGCCTCTTCCAAAAGAGTATCAAGGACATTAATTCCCTGCATGGGTATTCTATAGTTGGAACCAATTATATTACATATGGGATCATATATATAACGAGGTTTTTCAAGGAGTTTGCACTTCACATCACAGACACACGAAAATACATTATTAAATTCAAGTAATTAAGATCTATATTTTCACAAATCTTCACCTTTTTCTAGATACTGTGCAATATGCTTACACATGCCTCTACCCTAGAAAGTGTTATATTTTAAAAAATAATCTGATTTCTTTATATACCAATATTTTAATCACTATTACATATAAGTATTAGCTATGAAGCAATTTATAAACTTCAGAAAATTATATATAAAAGTCCAAAAATATATTTTTCTCTAATGCTACTTCTCCCTCCTAAAAGCAGAAATCATCATTAGTAGCAAGCTGATTATTTAAGCAAGAAACCCTCAGCAGTCTCCTGCAATAGCTACTCAACCACTCAGTGATCTCTGGTAAATACATGGATATTTTAACAAGCTACTTAATTTTGCAGAGATATCCTTTATTTTCTATATTCTGTTGGACTACAAGCACAAAGAAATTACTCTTTTATGGTATATTTCAGCATTAGCATTTTCAAAGGCCAACAAAATGGAGACATATGAAAAAGGAACTGTTTCTTAATTACTCTTTTAGATATCAAAACATGTTTAGTTTGAGTTGTGAGCACATGCTGGAGGCAAAGTATGGCTTATTCAGAATGGTTTCCATGTTCTGAAATTATTAAGCCTTATTCTTTTGATAGTAACACAGATGTAAGGAGGAAGCACATCAAAGTAATGAAGTTACGCTAGTACTGCATGAGAGTAGAACCCAGTTACATTTTTTAAAGAAGTTTTCTCTGCAGTCATAATTTGAAAGGGAAATAGAAAAAACAGCAGCAGCAAAAAAATACTAGTAATCTCAAGTCCTGCATGACATTTCTTTCACATCTGAAACTCAGATTTATTTGACCAAGAAATGAACACCAGCTTTTGGGGATGCCACATAGCAGCTTTGTCAGGTTGGCTAAGGAAGAGGCTTGGGACATCCTCACTTGACTCGACGTGTTGTCACAGCAATTTGAACTGATGGCAGTTTTGAAATCAGAACAAAACTTTGTACCTTGATGCTACCTGGAAAGTCAAGATGCAGTCAGAACAGCTTCATCCAACACTCTCAACTACTCAGATTAAATTAGTTCCCATCCATTACCTTATATCCTCTAGGTCTAACATTATGTTCAAACAATAAGGCCAGTGGTGAGGTGGGGTATTTCTTAAAGAAAGCTGATGTCCTGGAACAACTCTCAAGTGGCACCATTGAGACAGCGTTAGTGATCTAGCACACATATGCAGAATGCTGGAACATCCATTAACCTCATGGTCTGCATGCTTGTAGAGCTCATCCTTTCTTTCCCCCTCCTCTTTTTTGTTTCTGTGTCTCCACGTACTGAGAATAAACATATGCTCAGAATAAAAGAAACAAAGATCAAAAAGCCCCAAGGCATGATCCTGAAGTCTTTGCCTTTGAGAAAGGAGTGAAAAACCTACTTAAGGATCACTGTTTCCTAAAGATTTAATTCTGTCCCTAAATTTTATATAGCACACTATTCCAAAGCACGAGGCTATGGAGAAAAAATTAGCTCACAGAAGAAGCTAGCTTGACGGAGTTCACAAGCTGACATTTCATTCTCCATGCCAGACCTGAGAACTTCCTCTCCTTTTTAAGGGGATGACGAGGAAGCAGAGAAGGAAACAGTGCTATAGTTAAAAAGACCAGGCTAGCCACTGGATCCAACAGAAAATATGCTATGATTAAATTCATTTTTTGAATCCCCGTTGCACAAGGAAGACTACACAGAAAGAGAAGAAAATACCATTTCCTAAGAGCTGAAACAGCCATTACAATTAAGAACCTCCATGAAGGTAAGGAACTTTATCACCCAGTAATGACAGGGAAATCTCTAAAAGCAGAGAGAGTATGTAGCTGGGCACGGCTCTCTTGGTATGTCATGTAGCCATTTCCAGAGGAGTGCAGACATACGACTGCACACTCATCCCTTTCGGACTGGAGCTGTATTGGCCTCCCAGTGATGAGACCAGCACGATTCCTTTTTTCCCCCTATTAAATTCATTTGCTCTGGTTCTGTTCTGCCCCACAGCCTGTTCATTGCAGTCCCTTGGAGTTATTTTATCTCTATGGCACCAATTAATTGCCCTGTATCTCCAGCCTGCTGGGATTGGAAAAGAGTCACCTAGTTCTCCACAGCACACACCTGAGTGATGTGACACACGCAGAGTTACACAAGGCTATGTGTTTTGACACCTGTGATGTTTGCAGCTATGGCTTCCCATCACAGATGTGCACAACTTCACTTTCATGAAGCTGTTGCAGCTTCTGGGACCTCAAATCATACTGAATATTTCTGTTTTGTCTTACCTGTCACTCTGCATGTCTACAAGTACCCACTGACTCTGACATCTGCCTCCAGCAGCTCAGATAACCCTGATTTCAGTTTTCTGTTGAACAAGCTGTCAGCAGATGACAACCTATACTCCACTGATGCCATTCTGTAATATAACAATGTTAAATACAGGTTGGAGTCTGAACCCCATCACGTGTTTAGTGGGCATTTTATTTTTCTGTTTTCCATGAACCAGTTAGACTGGGGATAATGGGGATATGCTGTGCCGTAATTCATTGCAACAGCTTAAGCATATGCTCACGAAATGGCAGCTTGTTGTCAGACATAAATATGTCAGGCTTATTAGGGCTAGCAAGAGCAGATTTAGTACAAACAATCAGCTGCTGAACTCTACAATCTTCTAATACAACTATTTGAAGAGACATAGTCAAATACTAGTTAATGATAAATAAGCTGCTAGAGTTTGCTCCCCCCACGTCTGTATGAATAAATCTGTATTATTTTGACTAGTAGGCCAGTGGCTTTCTCCTGTAAAATCAGCAATAGTAGGTCTCCGACTTGGCAATTACATCTTTTTTATGGGGGTATATGACAAACCTTAATCTCTTCCTGAAGGTCACTCTTCAGGGGAGGCCAATACAAAACATATAATGTCAACCTGAGAATTCCCAGTCATTAACTGACCTTCCTGCCCACCTTATAGAGACAGCTTGCTTGTAACACCTTCAGAACCACCACCCTTGTGCCAGCATAGAGGTTCCTCTGGAACAGGTAAAAGGGGCTATAAAGGCCCAGCTTCCTGTAGCTACTATAGTTTTAGTCCGCTAATTGACTATCGCTACTAAAAACCAGGGTTGCTTTCCTCTTCTTTTATGGACAAACCTTTATGATAGCTCAATAATGCAGCAACTAAAATGGTCAAACGAGTGCAGGAGAGAACACTAGCTATGGTGCCTATCTATCTGTAGGATTTGTGGCAGAGACTAAATCTCACTACTCTCACTTCAACCTGAGGTTTGGATTGACTGTAACGACAGAAAGCATCTGCTATGTCTGCAGGATCCTTTCTTTGGCTTTTGATGAATGAATCTGATCAAGGTAAAAAATATCAGCTGACCCTGTGAAAATCCTTGAAGTATTCTGGAAGAATCCTGGAAGCCAGTTCATCTTACAGATTCAAGCTGGGAAGCCCCAATACCTGCCTCTTACCAAGTTCGAAAGGAAATGTAAGCACCTGCTGCTATGAATTCTTGGCTGGGTCAATGACGAGGGGCAGCCTCAGACTCTACACTGCAGCAATTGAAATAATCAGAGAAAAGATTGCTCTCCCAGAAAGACAGGAACTCAAGACTAGTGAAGGAGGTCATACTGTGTCTATCGACTGTTTCATTCCCACCTGGCTTCAGAAGATGACCCTGGGAGGACTCGAGACAGGTGGGAATGCCAGACGGGAGGAAGAACAGCAAACGGACAACTACTAGACATCCATAAAACCCCAGGCAGACTGCAGTTGACTCTCACTTGCTGGTAAATAAACATGTGTCGTGTGCTCTAGGAGATTTGGGCCATATTCTATCACGTACCCATGTCCGCTCAGATACTCCCCAGAAACCCAGTAAAGCACAGATCAGGTGTCAGCTCATGAACTATAGCTTCACTTCATTCCGTATTTCTTGCAATTATCTCCTCTGCTTTTCCTCCAATTTCTTCTTTTGTCGTGGGTCTCCTAGTAAGGTAGCTTATTTCTGCTACCCCCTCACCTCCATAATGTGGCAATACTCTGACGTCTGCTATCACCAGTTTTCTCCCCCTCAGACAACCCTGTGATCTACTGTTTCCTCTGCTGTAGCTGTCTTCTCCCTTCCAGCTGTGAACTGCTCTGTGCAGCAGCCCTCTGACCGACCTGTGTTCAGATGGCAGCACTGCTCCAACAGGAGTGATTCACTGTCCATTTTGCTTGGTCCTTAAAAAACAACCATAGCAATATTAATAATCATTTACCCATTATACATCAGTGACAAAAACCTGACTGCCCATCCTAGATTCTCCATACTGCGATTTGTAGCTACATATACCTACATTTGCGGAAGGCTGTGAAAAAACTTTAGTCTTAAAACATGAAGAACAGCAAAATATGGTAGTTTGGGATGCTCGCAGCAGCACGTGGGAACTGGCACATTTGCCCATTGTGCCAGAGCTGTTTGAACGTGCTGGGTCTCACAAGCCAATGACAGAAGCAGGCACCTTTGCAGAAGCTGCCACGCTGATGTTGTGCCCATAATTTCCTCATTTCCAGTCTCATTTCCTTTGAATTAAAAGTTGAGTGGTGTGTGAGGCACAGTCCTTCAGGAGTCTTTCTGCAGTCTCCAAGGATTCCTCCTTAGCTGAGTATTTCAGAAGCTGTAAATACAGCCGTTAATTTCTCTGATAAATAAAATAACGACACAGGAAGAGAGAAGGAATTGGCACCACCGTGTCAGTTCCATTACTTAGGAAAATTATCCTTTTACTCTTCAGAGCACAGAACAGAGATTTGTATCCTAGGCCCTGCAGGTTTAATTTGTAGCCTCCCTTCCTGCACTGCAACTCAGCCCTGGAAGTACCAAACCACTAACATGCAACAAATTTGGAAATAGCAGTGCTGCTGCCTTTAATTCTCTCTTTCTGACGGCTGCTTTGAAGGAGAAGTATGTTGCGAATTTTCCTTTTATCACTAATCATATTGAGATCCTGTATTTAATGGGTCACACACAAAAGTAAAGAGCTGTGGACACCTTTTTGTCCTTACCTCAGACATATGTCTAGAAGAACACTTACTGATATTTTATTTTCCTTCAACTTATTTTGTAACTTCAGCTTCCTTTCTCCCCATTAATAGCCTTTGCTTTTAAAGCAACAGAAGCATTTTTTACTCTGATTGTATCCAATTGAAAAACATAAATTTATATTTTCAGACTGAGTTGATATGAACCTCTCTTTTTTGATCTGACACCACCTTCATTACTTGTACTCTTTTGCTGAAAACCTTTTTATTTGTTTGCCAAAAGAAATGATACTGGCACCAGGGCTGCAAGGACTTTTTTACTGTAGCAACCGCAGAGTTCCTCAAGACAACAGTTCTACAGTCTTTAAAAATAGTATTGAAAGCCTGTCTGCATGCTTATTATTCCACTTGGATAAAATCGGTGAGAAATGGTTTCTCCTTCCCAACAGATATTGGAGGAGAAAAGGAAAATAAGTAAATCTCTTTTTGGACAATAGTTAAGAAATACTTGGTTTACTGTTTCAGTTATTATAAAATTTTACTTCTTTGGGCATAACATAACCTAGAAGACATCATAAACCTATAGCAGCAAATTAAAGGCTACCAGGGTTTATTTACTATACTGCCACACAAATCAAATAACTGGCAGCACAATCATTTTCCTACCATCCTTGGAAGCATTTTGTAGAATAGAATACATTTAAGTTTTAGATCATAAACATAATTTGCACTAATGACTGGATCACCCAGTGTGTTACTGAATGCTGCAAATTAACAAAGAGGAGAAGATACCCAATTATTTTTAAAGGGCTAATGGATTCTAAAATGTACTGTTTATGTACTTTAAAGATGATGTGTTGTTTTAATAATTCATAATCACAATGTAATAGCAAAGTGTAGCTGGGCATATCTGTACAGATCATGAGGCAAAAATCATCCCCCTACAAAAATGCGTGTGCTGGAGATCTTGGCGTAGTGAGGTATGGGACAGGGAGGGACATCTGGAGCATCACCAGCCATGGCAGCAAGTGAGCAGAGGTCAGAAAAAGGAGTCTTCCATTTCACAACAAGGGTACTGAAAATGGACTCAAAGCTGCTGCCTAGGAAGTGCCTGCGCAGGAGACAAAGCGTCTCCAAGACAAGAGAGACAAGCAGCAGGTTCCAGAGCTGTCATTCAAGCTCCGTTTGCTATTGCTAAGACTGGTTTAGGACCAGTCAGCCTCTATGTAGTAAAAGTGTGTTAATACTCTACAATGCACCCCCAAAGGACTCGGCAATATCTCCAAGATGCCAGCTTGCCTTCTCAGCCCCTAGAGCTGCTGGTACCATAGCACACTGGAAGGATTTTATCAGAGGGAAGCAGTGCTCTTTTCAGTAGGAGTAACTCATGCCATAAGAAAGATGCATCTTTAGGTAGCCATGGGGAGAAGTGACACACACCCTTTTCCTCCCAACACATCATAACGGAGAGATAATGGCTCTGTACCCTTCATAAAGAAGGGAACAACTCTGCAACCACTAAAGTGTGATTTTCTGCCGGATATGATTCCAGTACAGGATAGTATCAACCCACTCTCAACACTTGGCCACCATTGACTGCCAAAGTCATCACAGAAGCACCACAGCAATCATTATTTACTTAAACATGGAATGGCAGAGCTGGATGGAAATGGCAAAGATATGCATATGCATTGACATGAATGAATCTTCAAAGTCATATTTGTTAAAAATTAACGTTTAGGGAAGACAAATGCAACACTACCCTTAAGTCTCCTTACGCAAACTGTACATCCTACTGCTGAGCTTTCCACCTCTGCAGCAACTGTTCAGACTCCTTTGAACGTTTGCTGGTGCTTGAGCTCTTTTAATGCAATGCTAGCTTTCAACTTGGCTATTGCTAGCTCTGCTCATTTTCAATAAAGTCAAACACCAACACCTCTAATACATTTCCAGCTGTGTTGGAGTGTGTTCCTAAAATGTCTCCAGTTTCCCAAATTACTCCTGTTAAGGTGCTTTGGCAAGCGCTGCATTCATTGTGAAAATAACTAGTTTTACTAGCAAGGAAAAAAGCTTGATATTATTGGGCCCAGCCATCATTAGCAGCTCTGGGTCTGTATCAGATCAGACATGGCTATCAGCAGCAGCTGGGAAGCAGCAATTGTCTCCTTACAGAAGTGAGCCCTGAGCTGAAACCTCTCCATAAAGACACACCAGACTTCATTTTCTCAGCCATGCAGGACAATATTACTTAAGGTTTTCTAATAACTTATCTAACACTGTATAAAAGCTCTGTCTGGCACAAACAAGGAATTGCAGTTTGCCTGCATATTTTAGAAATCATGTGGAACTGACTGGAAGGGCTGCAACCTATTCAGCCTGAGAGTTGGTTTGCATATTCGTATTTTTTCTTAACACATTTTTTGCTGGGCAAGTCTCTTGGCTATCAGTTTAAATCACAAATAGGGGTTATTGAATATTTTCCCACAGTTCAATTGATCTGGAAAATGGATCCTAGCTGATCTAGGTATTGTTTTGATGTATGTACAGGCTTCTCAACTTGTTATTCCTCTGGTGTGCAGACATTTACTAAACTATTTGTTCTTGTATTTTTTTCAACTAAGATCTATAATTTTCCCAATTCTTTTTATCCTGGCTTCCTAAAGAGACAATGCTTGTGCAAATCAGCTGGCAGACACACAGCCCCCAAGCCTGGAAAACAATTTAAATCATATTTGAAAGAAAAGCAGAACTCTCAGACATGCCACTGGTTTTGTGAAAAATGGTGTTTGGCTGGAGGAGAGGGACCAAGGCAGGGAGAACCTGGCTGTTACACATGTCCTGCTCAGTATAACCAGTCAGCCAAACTAAATCTCCAGGCTGGCCAGAGCACATGCTTGCTCTCTTTTCTGCGGGGATGACGTTTGAGTAGATAAAGGGGCAAGAAGGAGTCAGGCAGAAGATGCACATCCTCTATGAATTTCCAGAGAGGTCTCCCAGATCATTACAGCCAGATCTCCTTTGACAAGATCTTTCCTCAGTCTGATGAAAATCTTCAGCCCTGCCACATTAAACTTAGGATCCTCTGTCTCAGCCCTTCCCTGCTCTGGGCTGGCTGCTCTTCTGCACCGAGATCTGCTTGATGAGGATGCCAGCCCTCTTCTTAGCTTTTACACTGTAGTAATAATTTTGGGCCTCAGCTTTTCCAGTTTCATTTCAGCATGTCCATGCCAATCTTCCCTAACCTGTGTCTTATTTATACTTGATTCATTTTTACCTTGTTTTTGCTTTTGCTTGGTTGTTCCAGTCCTTTCAAAACTCCTGATGAAGCCATACTACCTCCTACCTCTATTCGGTCTCTCCTTCCCTTGCATCAGAGTAGTTACTGTTTTTCTTCCAATCTAGTCCCTCACAGTAACCGCTGGGATTCTTTGCTATGGTTTGGTTTGGGTTTTTGTACACTTCAAACCCCAAAGTGACCTTGGAAAAGCCAACTTATTAACGATTTTTTAATTTTTTTTTTTTGTGAGGACCTTCACATTTATTCTGCTGTTCTTATTCCTTCCTTTCTCACTAACTCATTTTGTAATCACTGTCACCCACATGATATTTCACCATTGAAACTAATCAGACCATTACTCCCTACTGATGAGAGTGAAGCCTAAATGAGTTACTACTCTGGAATCCATTCTCCTGACAAGAAGAGTTGTCTCTGACACAACACAAGAACGTGGTAAGCCATCAGTACTCTGTCATATTCTATTTCTAACTGCTACCCAGTTAATTAACCTCATTACTTGGGGTTAATTAACCCCAGAATCCCATTAGCATCATATTCTGCCTCTGGGAGGCTTCTAGCAGCTGCTCAGAAACCCCCAGCTTCATCTACTCCAAGGCAGTATCACCTCAGAAGCATCACTCAGCAAAAGTGTTGAGTTAAACTCTGGTGTATTATTCTGGCATATGTCACAAACTTTGCATGGGAGCCACTTCTGCAAGTTTGTTGTGACCCTGCTTGGGGAGGTCATATGAGAAATGTAAAAGCTTTTATTTTGGAGTAAGATGTAACTGCCCTGCAACTGAGGGGGTCAGGGGGATGGAGGGAGGGTGACAGAGGAAAAAAATAAGGGAGAGGAAACTAATAAGAGAGAGCAAACTAACTTACTCTTTCCATTTATCTATTTATGCTGAGGGGTGTTAGAGTGTATCTCTTCTTTATATCCACCTGCTTCCCACACACTACTTCCCATTTTCATTTCGGTGATCGTAACTCCTGCATTTCTGAAGACAAGACCAGTCTGAAGCATTCCAAAGCTTCACAAGTGTACAAAGCAGTGATAACCAAAATGTGCAGTAGATTCTTTTTTGTAGAAATTAAAACAGTGATATATCAAATGAAGATCCCATTTTTACAATCCTATTCTCTAATGAGTACAAAATTGTGTTATTTTTTAATATAACATCAATGTTGTTATCTTCTGCTCTATGATATGGGCAATATTTTAATAACCTAATTGTATATGACAAATAATTTTTGAAAATAATTGTAGGCAGCCTAAAATCTCATTGAAAGTGTTATTTTAAGGTGAGATCAGTAGTATTTTTAAAAAGTCCTGCAGAAAATGTCAAATGGAATTTATACGTGCAACTTGTCTGAAGAAGCTTACCCAGAAAGGCAAACAGGGTATTAAAACACTGCAATGCTGATACTTGAGACTGAGCAGAAGCTCAGGGGGATTTAGAACAAAGTGGACTGGAAATATTTCCACAAGCCATAACCCCACCCCTCCCAATTTATAATACTGAGATATTTTATTATTTGCTTAAACCTGAAATGCTAAGAAATAAAATAATTCCATATTTCTTGATTACTTTTAGTAGCTTCTTTTAAGTCAAATGTAATCCTTCTTTCAAACTTTTAAAAACAGTCTGAAATATTGACATTTTTTTTTTCAGCAAAACTGCCCTCACAGCACTGATCCTCCCCTCCTGCTTCTCCCCATTTTCTGTCACTCTTTACACTGTACGTTGTTTGGGGCAAAGACCTGACTGATCGTTATTCTCTGTCTGCCTAAAACAGTACATAAATTGTCCAAACCTTCTAAAGCCCCTATGTTAACAGCATCTTTTTGGCACAGATTTTGTGCAGTGACATTAATGCGAGCTTTGAGTTAACTTCACCTGACACTGGGGCAGCTTCCACGTGAGGCCAGACCTCAGTAACGGTAGTTTAATGCTAGGCATAACATAACATTCCTGTGCTGTTTCACTGTAATTAATGAGCACCAGCTCAGAGACAATATAACAACAGAAGATAAACTAAATGTATTATGGGTCTATTATGCTATTAGAGAATTATACACGTTCATACAGAAATTGCTTCATCCATAACAAAATTACACTCTGTTGATGGGAGAAAAAAATTATTACATGCAATAGATTAAGACAGAAAGTGTAGAATATCATCCATCATGGGGGTTCTAAGTTTACGTCTTACAACCTCTCTAAAAGACTACAAAAATGAACTTTTGTCTTGCAAATACTGTGACACGTTTAACAATAATGATATGCGAGCTGCTTCTCAGTATGTGTAAAAGATGTTACTGTCACAGCAGAGGAGTTTTTCTTTCTTCAGAAGTCTTAGCTCAGTTACATAAGGGTAAGGCTAAGCTTTTGCACTGGACACTGTGCTACTTCACCTCTTCATGGAGAAGAACAAAATTGTGATATAATTGAAGAGTTTCCATTTTAGTGCAATCAGAATTTAACAGCCACCAGCTGATAACCCTTTCTGACAGAATTTATCCCTATTTGTGCATCATGTTCATGATAAGCTTGTGCTGTCAGCACAATCTAAGCATATTCTGAGATGATACAGGGAAAAATCAAAAGACAGCAGATCTAATGAAGTTTTAAAATATCTGGATGTGAGACTAGATCCATTTCCCACCGCCCACAGAAAATTCAGATCATTGGTTGAATGGTAAAAAGTGAATTATTCTCTCTTATGCTGAGGAATGAATTGTTGATTCTACCAAATAACTTCACCTAGTTTTCATTAAAACATCTTGTGATGTAACCTCCTGCCCATAAATTCTTCTATATGCTGTTGGGAAAATTATTTGGTGAGAGTTAGGTAGCAAAAACCTGCTTTTATAAATATTCTATCAGAATTTCTGCTGCTTCTGCAGGTGGTGGTAGTTTCTTCCCAGAAGGCTGACTAGCCCCAAATTGAACCACTCTTGATAGTTGCCCGCATAATCAAAGACTAAGATACATTCAGAAATGCAATGTATGCAGCTTTTTGTTCAACAACAGTTTCTTCCCACTTTTGATTCTAGTTCTTCTGTCAGAGTACATCTGTATATCTTTACAGGATAGACAGAAAATTTTCACCTAGAGAGACCAAACAGAACAAATTAGCATTTTTCCCTAATCTTATGGGTAGATTAAGTTTAATTTTGTGATTTTATCCTAGTGTTACAGACCATTCCACTGCATTTTGTGGAGCTGCCAGAGTATGAAATTATATGTGATATCAATGAACTACCCTTATATATTTATTAACAGACTGTTTTCACTGATAATTCAACACCAGCATCTGCACACACACACACAAAAACACTTGTTCTCAAATACTTATCAGTTGTTTCTTATCAATAAATAACATTTTCAACACTCATCCTATACCGCACTACTTACTCAGGAAAAACTGTATTTATCCAAGTATAACTGTAAATCTGAATACATATTAGGTACACGTTATATGAACACAGGGATGGCCCTCCCACGTAACATCTCCAGATTGTGCACTTAACCTTGAAATGACAACATTTTCTGGATCAATGTGCTCAGCATCTGATAACAGGCTAGATCTGGGCTGCTGAAATGCCCTTCCCAGCTGCTTCTGAGCGGCTCCCTTCCGCTTATGCCAACTGCTGAGTTGGTGTCAGTGTCACGGAAACCTGTTTCTAATGCAGGACAGAGCAGAGCCTACAGGTAGTTGAGACATAAGTAAATAGTACTTGTAGATACAATGAAGTCTCCGAAGGGCTGATTTGCTAAGTCCTTCAAAGAGAATTTTTCTGCCATGAAGAAAATGTTTAATTACAAGTACAGTCTCTGCCTCATCCTTAGCCCATCACCAGCCAATACCACCCAGCATTTCAAAGCCTTGCATTCAGGTGATTTCCTGCAGCTCCTCCTGTGTTAGATCCAAAGACCACTGAAGTTAATGGTAATCGCCCCTGCACCTCTCATCAGACCCACAGTTATAGGAATGACTGCAAGGAAGTTACTGGGTTTAGTCCAAGTGGAACAGTATCATACCAGAGATCCACAGGAGGTGACCTTTAGCGGAAATATTCTTGCCTGAAAAAAAATAGATCAATAAATTCTGAGGTAATTTACCCTCAGCTACATATGTCAAACCTAAGTTTAACCATGAAGACCTCAGTGCCATATCTCATGTTATACAATTACTGCCCAGGCTGTTGTAGTATGGGTAGTATTTCATTGGATCCTTACCCTATCTTATGCAGTATCTTCTTTCTCAGTAGGTACCTGGGGATTGAAATTCATGGTGCAAAGGGCAGCTGCTTGCAATTTTCCGGTGGGCTTCAGATACCAAACACTGTTATTGAATAACTGCTCTTCAAGACCATTCCCTTTAGCATAGCAGGATATTTCAAAAACCAGAAAGAATACGGCACGCTGATTTTTCTTTGCACTTTAAACAGATTGAGGGAATGTGCTTATTTTTGTACCACATGCCTTGGGCTAGAAGGACAAGTCTTCACACTACCATGAAAAAATGAGAGAAGGACACCAAAAGTAAATCTCTCAAATTCTCAATCATGTCCCAACTAAACCATGTGTTGTGAGACATAAAACCAATGGCCTAACTGTGACTTCATTCATTGTGTGGGCCTAGAAATGCTCAGCTTTGGCTCGCTGTTGTTTCACCCATGCTGCTCACAAAGCCACACTGTTATATGCTGTAAAAAATTAGCCCAGAATGATTTACACAACTTTGAGGCATGCCAGATTACACTAGCAAGGCAAATTTTCCTGCTCGCTATTACAGCCAAGAGACCCGAATCCTGAACTGTTCACAACTTCTAACGGATCTAGCAAATTCTTCAGCTCTGCACCTTGGAGCAGACTAGATTTTAATAAAGGAAACAACACTTATAAGTTTATCCTCTGTGGCTTAGTCCGTCACAGGAAAATTGATCAGACCACAGGAGTCTGGGTTCATGTTCATTCATTAAGTGTAAATATCAAGCCAGAAACCTAAAGAGAAATATGCAGATAGGAATAGGCAAAGGCAAGGAATGCCACATTCTTTGAAATGTCAAAGTTCTTACAGATTAATTATGCAACTATGAAAAACAGTAAAACTTTGTTTGTTTGAACTAAAGAATAGCTGCTTAAATGACAGAAACAATATAGTAGGCAGAAGTGGTCACAGATCATTTTTCTGCACCCTAAAAGCTTTAGTAATTAAAGAATTTTAAATCATCTGATCTCCTATGGAAAGATTACTGGTTCTCTATGAAATGAGGAGATTCATCGGGCGGGGGAACTTAAACCCTGACCTGAACAGTGAAATTTTCCTGATCTAAACATCCGTGAAAGTTGGGTTAGTATTAGGCAGACATGGAAATCCATGCAGTTTCATCTACAGACCACGCTGCATCATCACACGGATTCCTTCACTGTTTTATTTTTGTTTGCTTGCTTTGTTTGGAGACCTGTTTGCATACTTGTTTATTTGGTGATAATGGGAAAGTTATCTCCGTTTGTTGCTAGGGTAGGTGTTAGTAAATGAGAGTACCTGGATCAATATTAGATGGCTCTTGTGCACACGACAGGCTAAATATCTGTCCCCCACTGAGCTATGCCAGCACCTGTGATTTCTAGAGCAAGAATAAGCTTGTGTCATCCAGACACTCTGCCACATATTCACGAGGCTTATTATGATTTATATTCAACATAGGTACTATCATTAAGGCAGAGATTATGTCTTCTTACACATGGCTAGTTCTTGCTTCAAGAAAGTAAGAGCTACAGTTTCAGAAACAGGGATTAATTCAGGCTGATCTCGTCTCTCCTTGCAGTTAACCTGCTTTTGGCATAAATTCAGATGTACAACTACTGACTGTTTACAGTGTCACACAGCCCCAGGTGTGGAGTGTGGAATATTCGACACACTGACATGGAATATGCCCAGAGCATGTTTATCTTGGGACCTGAATCAGATCTCATTTTCAGCAGCTCTGTATTCATTGCTTTCCATTTGGATTAGTACAAAGGAACACAATGCACATGCCCAGATCACAAGGCATTGTACATCCCCAGTTCTAGACTATTAGATCAGTTTCTACCAGCTGACTCAAAAGTTAACATTTGACAGTCAGATTTTTAGGTTAATGTGAGTTAGGTATGTAGGACAAAAAGCTATGAACTATTGGTCAGCAGTGGAAATATGACCAAAGATACTGAATCTGAGGGCCTTGCAGGGGAAAGTCATGGCAGACAATTCGGTCCAAGGGAAAATTCCAAGCTCAGGAGAAGGCCTTGGAAATAAGGTGAGAGAGGGTGAGTAATGTGGAAAGGTTGAAGAGAAAAACACATTGCTAGGAAAGCAAAAATGAAAGGCAAGACACAAACAGAAACAAAACTGTGTGCAGTCTTTGGGGAGAGCAGCTATCCCTACATGTGCTTTTTGAAGCATCAGTCATACAAGTATTCACTTTCAGAAGGAGTATACAAAGAGTAAAATGTTGAAATACAAAGCAGACCTGAAACCAGTGCAAGTATTTAAGGATGTGAGATTACATTACTGAAGCACCAAGTGAAGTGGATTATTTCACCTCTGTCATAGTTTTCAGGGGATTCTGGTGAGCATCAAACAAGTCAGAAAGAGGGAAGGTTATAGTTTTCCAGATACTGAAAGCACACATCTTTGGTTGAAAAGGGACAAATTCTGCCTTCTGTCACACTGATTTATACCTAGAGCAACTCAGCTGAAGTCAGTTGTGTCAATGGAAATTAAACTAGGGATATGAGATCAAAATTTAGCTCAAAAACTATGCAACTAGCAATTAACATACAGCTGACTTTCTGGAATTTGATTTCCAGCAATGAAAACACATAAGGGCAATTACTTAATGAGAATTTGTTACAGAGAACAGTAGGTCTGTGAAGATGATACATCCCCAAACTTACACAAAACCTGTCTGGAAACCTAATATTCTAGGTACTACACTAACAGCTCCCTGTCTCTGGGAAGTGTGCTCTGTGCAGTGGTGAATGAGGCTGCAATTACACACACACCCATAAGCCTGATAATTCATTTTCAGAGAAAAGAAAATAAAATATTATGCAAGCCAGCAGTACGTCATCACTGCATACTCAGCAATGGAGTTGGAAGTAACCAATGTGTTCAACACTTTTCTGTTTCTCTTGCAGTTACTCACGTGTCAGGAATTTCTGAAAAGGCAACATTTCAGCACTTGGGTTCAGGCAGCAGGAGCTCCACCAGACAGACACAAACAATGGCAACAACCCAGGAAGGAAGACATTTCTCATGTGCAGACTCCATAGGCAGTGTTGCAAAGAACTGTAACAGATGCAGGATGTGCCACCACACAGCATCTAAAATAAGTTTAAGAAGGGTTCATAGTGGTTTCTATTCACACCCAAGCCCTTTACGGCCATAATCACAAGAAGTCACTAGTGCCCTGCTGAGAAGAACCCTTGCCTGAACCTACAGCATCAAAGGCCACTGCTAAATACTGATCCAAGATACAACTAGTCTGCTGTGACATGATGCGTCTTGTGCCTTGTCATCTGGATTCCTCAAATACCCTGGGGACCCCAGTATAGAAAGTTTCAGCCAGGACTGACTACTGCTGCCCCAGCTGTAAATGAAGCTGACCAGCATGGCAGACCTGCAGCTCTGCGTTGCTTGTCTGTCCATCCTGAGGCAAATGCCACTGCTGCTTCTGTCCCAGCAACCCTCAGATGCTCAGTGATCTACCTACAGCAATCTCAGCTTCCCCAGAACACTCAAGCATTGATGGAGATGGGAAATTGGGACTTTTTTAAATAAAAAAACAAACTAACCAAAAAACCCAAACAAAAAAAACAAAAAACAAACAAACAAACAAACAAACAAACAAACCACCCCAAGACTTAATTTACAGAGTACAAACTCACAAACTCATCTCATGATTAATCAAAGCCAGCAGTTCGAACATATAAGAAGAGTGGATGATACTTTTTCTCCAGCAAAAATGTCAATATTTCAGCAAAAGCAAAATATATTTGAGGTAGTAATGACACGTAAACATAAATATAAATTTTGTGTGTATTTCTCCTGTGTGACCAGCCTCTATCTTAAGCATGTACCAGTTCAAAACCCTCAGGCATCCAAATGCTCCCTGTGGTGAAAAGCACTATTCATCTACCCAGTGAGAAAAGATTGTGTCATTACATAGTTGAAGATCATGGCATCAGTCATCAGGCAGCTGTGCCACAAATCATAACACTCTGATATGTCCCAGTCCCAATTTATTCACTGAACATTTGCTTGGAATTTTTTTTCTTCTTAAAAGTATTTGTGGAGATTCTTCGTACCCAGCGAGTCAGCACTGAAATGGTGTAATTTAGTTAAGTTATTCCTTCCACAACGACTGCTGAAAGAAAGGTGCATGCAATAAAGTTAGATCTTAGCTGTGCCGACACCTGCAGTAACAAAACATCCAATCCTTTGTTCACAGCTGACAACCTGTCAGTTTGGGTGTGGAGGGGGAAGCAGAAGCTATGAAAACCATCCCTCTGGAGCAGATACTGTCCTGATACCAACACAGCCACATGGGGATAATATCCGTGGTACCCTGGGTGCCGTGGAGTGGTTCCACCCGCTCCCTGCCCTGCTCCTCTGCCTGCTGAGAGGCGCTGCAGCAGACTTCCCCCTGTGCTGTCTGGGCTGACAATTTGTCCACGCCATCAACATACAACAGTACGCCAGAAAAGCACGCTGCACATGTAACTACACAAGTCTGCAAAAGATTCCCATCCAGTCTGGACCAGTTCCTAACATGCTAATTACACCTCTTAGGCTAAAACTCTTCATTACATTACTAGGCCAACATCACTGCTTTCAATATGGCTTTCCTGGTTACCTTAACTTTGCCTTTGTAGACAATTATTATTTATTATTACACATCTGGCAGGACAATAAACCATAGGTTTTGATGGCAATGACAAAGACCATCACTGGGAAAGGTTAATTTTACCAGATCCTTATTTTCCTGCTTCAGGATTTGATACTTGGCACCCCACCCCCCCAGCCCAAATTCCCTAATTCTGTTGTACATTCTGAATGTACCAAATTCAGTGGTACCTTTGCAATGAATTTACTGCCAAACACAAAGAAAAGGCTTCCCAGTGACCATCAGGCAATAAGAACATACCTACTTCAATATCTGGTAACTCCTCATCACCTATGCTGAATATATTACACAGAAGAAACCAGCAGAGAGATTGTCTTATTTCATGCTTTACTTAACTCTTCTAGCAGCCACATTTTCTGAAATCTAACCAAAACACCGAGCTCTTCCAAACATCTGAGTATGTATTTGCTTTAAATGGCAGCTGTGGTGTTATGCAAATGTAGCTCTACATGTAATTAATGTATATTGTGATAAAGCTGCCTGTAATAAAGTTCTAAATAGAATCAGAAACCCATTTTGTTAGTGTACTGGTTTTTCTGTATATGATCTGACATTGCATGTATATTCTTAGTTGAAACAATAAACAGCATTAAATAAATGGTACAGGAAGTTTTGCCTTAGTCTACCTCCACTTCTTTGGCCATTATAGCTTTTATTTTAATCTGTTTCCCAAACTTTGGGTTTTTCTCATTAGTTCTAGAATAATCATCTTTGGCACAGCAATAACATTACCTCCTTCCATAACTGTTTCATACTCAGAAAACAAATGAAGGCTGTATTTGCTGCAGGACTGACCTTTGGTGACCCCTTTTTTTATCACTCATATTGCACCTTTTCCATTAAAAGTGCTTCCTGTTTTCCTAAAGAATATTACAGCAACAGAGGCATTTCTCCTGCATTTGCTGCTCTCAGTGCATCCAGATTAATATTGAAGGCAAACATTTCTCTTGCTGCACTGGAGGAAGAGACCAAGTCAGGCTCAGGGTGCCTCTACTGTTGTACTGCATGTAAATCCACTCTCCTCCTGAAAATGGCAGAGGGGATGGAAGACCTCAGACTGGCCCACACCACTTCTGAGGATTTTCCTCTTCCTTTTTTTCTGGGTTTTCCTGTTTTACCCTTCCTTTCCTTCATTTTATTTTCTCCCTCTATTTTTTACCCTAGAACAACCTGCCTTTCCTCCCACAAACATCTTTCTATTAACTACCTGTCATATAAACCCTTAATCTACTAATGTTGCCTCTGGCTCTGCAATAAAGAGAATCTCTCTAAAGTCCAGAGAAATGCATTCATGTAGTCTAGCACAAAATGTCACCCTTCTCTCTATTTGTTTTCCATCAAAGAATGTCCTGGTTGTACTAGTAAGAAAACTCAGGTTTCAAACAACCATTTACCATTACTGTCCCAGATTTTTTTAAATGCCATTTGTAAACAGCACTGATTCATCGATAATAGGCACCCTTGCCTTATTCTTGTTTCAGGCAGAAATATGGTAAACTTCATGCTGCGTGAAGGAGAGGGAAAGAGTTGAGAAAACCTGCATCAATAGTGAAAATAATATAAACAGACAATGTTTTCCTTTTGTATCAGAATATGTGTATTTGTTGTGACATACTGCATCAGAGATCATTTTACAATTAGAGAGTTCCATTTAAATCAAGGAGCACTTGTTAAATAAAAAGGTAGAACTACAGACATCTAAATGAACTCCCACATACATTGAGCTCTACCACTGCGTCTCATCTTAATCATAGTGAAACGTGTGAGCTCACTTAATTAGCATAGCTAGCTTGAAATAATTTTATTTCACATTGACTTTCTTTGGGCCTTATTCATTCTGTAGCTCCTTTTATCAAAGCCATGCAGCACACTAGCAGTCAAGTCTGTTGCACAGAGAACATAAAAACTTGATTATTCATTTACAAGCTTATTCCAAAATAGACCATTCTAATGGGCGAAATCTAAATATGCATCAGACCTGTTAACACATACTTTCATCAGTTTGGCTCTATGGACAGCAGCAGCCTTCATTCGTCCATGGCTAACCAGCACACCTAAGCATTGCCAGTCCATTTGTTTCTCCAGCTGTTCTGTGCGCCCATGCTTACCAAACTCAGTCCTGAAAAACCAAGGCTGTTGCTAGTCGTTACTGTACCAATGCAGACCCGAAATCCCAAGCTCCTTCTTACAGGCCATCATACACCCAGTGCACCTTTCCATCCTTCATCACAGCTCCCAGAGCAGAAATCACAGAAAACCGAAAGAACGCTTACTGAAAAGCAAAACAGAACTGCTAAAGTTTCAGCAATCTGTCGACCTTTTTATATAAACCTCTGCTTTAAGTAAAACGTACTTAAGGTAGCAGACCTCAGCCTCACATAGCATATCCCTGACTGCACCCCTCTATCCCCAGCTCACCCACAACCTCCAGACAGACACAAATACCAGCAGAATGGGTGAAGACAACGGCTCTCTAGCTCTTGGAAGAATGATTCATATTTTTGCCATTTTAGTGGAATGAGAAATCTATTTTCCAGAGACTACCAAATGGAAACTTGTGGAGGCCAGGCTATTCCCAACTCGCAGAGCTGCCTAAAGGAATGGGAAGGTAAGGAAGACAGAAGCACGCTAAGCCTGACAGCCACCACCTCTGTGCTTGCTCCCCAAAGCCTTGTCTGTTTATTTCACAGGGTGACGTTCTTGGAAGGCAGAACATTTGCTACTGAAATATTTGAGTCCCAGTGAGAAGGCTTTCCAATGAATCACAGATAGCATGGCATATACGTGTCACAATGGAGTGCTTACTGTCTTCTCATTGAAAATGTAGGTGTCATACTCTCTTTGGATGTAGATAAACATGTCAGTGTCTAAGTCTGTTGTTGCTACATTACAGTCACTATATTATGGCATCATACAATGCATATTTATGTTTGCAGCAGGCTTCCTCTGAATAAAGAGGAACTTTTGCTCAAGAACAACTATGATGCATCTTTTGGATCAGAGAGCTCTGAATTTGCCTTTTTTTTACAGCACCTCACATACTGGATCTCCAACAGGCTTGGCCTCTGTGCCTGTGTTAAATGATGCTTATCCACCTCAAGGTTTCTTCATTTGGCTTGGGAACTATGTATTTTTCCCACAAAGGTCCTCTGGAAAGTTATAAAGTGAGAGCATTCAGTCAAATGCCAACAAATCCTTGCACACTTTTTAGATTTGAGAGACTGGCTGTTGGAGGAATTCATTATCATTCAGGACTTTGCCCAGCAGTTCCCTTGTAGTGCCTGGTATGTACAGTATCTCCACTTCCTTGGGTGTGCCCTTGCACCCAACGAGCCTTCAAAATTATTCAGATTTAGTCCCTCTCTACCCCTTTCTCAGTCCTGTTTCTTGGGGGTTGAGGAGGGGAGAGGACCTGCCACCCCTGTGGCTTTTTGCCTTTTCAACAATTCATCCTTGAATAAGGAAGCTATTGGAGGGAATCTACAGATGAGACTGAGGCTAATGGAGGACATCCAGCTGGCCCTTTACTTAAAAATCCCTGAAACATGTACCATATTTAAAATTGCTGATGATCTGTCATTGGCAAGAGCTTCCTCTCCACTCTCCTCCACCCCTTTCCTTCTCCACAGGCAGCCTGCGTGGAAGCTCTCGACCCACGTAGGAATCACAGCAACTGCTGCAAGGTCAAGCAAGCGATATATAACCATGCAGAAAGCAGTTCCACTGCACAAATTTATATTTTACATCACATCAGGAGAACAAAAAGAAAGAAAAAAAAGGAAAAGGAAAGGATTGCAGTTAGGACCATTAATGTTTCATGAAACCTCTCCACATCCTCCCTACAATTGACAGGATAAAAAAAATACAGTCATTAAAATTCAGATAACAGGATACTGCCTTGGTGTTCTCTGTATTAAAATTCTGAGCTAAACTATTGCTTTGCAGAAATTCGTGTCTTTCCATATTCTCTTACATCAGTGTCTCAGGAAAGACCTAATACTCCAGTTACTCCAGGATCAGTAACGACTGCATATATTGCTCCTACATGTGCATTTTGTTGCTTCTTGGGGAAAGGGTTTGTTACATTACAGTGCCACAAGTCCACATCACTTAAAAGGTTGCTGAGAGTAAGGTATATGTGCACATTTCAAGGCCATTTTTCCCCCTTTTGTTAACAATAAATGTAGTAAACACTGAGGTTGGACAAGAAGACTGAAGTGCTTATAGGCAAAGTTTTCCTCTACCCTTGCAAGTTGTAGGAGCCATTTTGCAAAGGAGGAGTTTAGGAACTGGAATCAGGATCTGCATTTCTGCTGTATTATTTTGCATAATTACAGTGTTACCAAGGTGATAAAGAGGCAATATAAATAAAAATCAGAATTTCTGAGCAGATCTTGAAACTTCTGAAGCTTTAATTCAGTCTAGCTTTTATGAAATTATAAAGGTTTGTTTTTATAGTATTCCCTTAGGAAGCCTAGGAGAACGAGTAAATGCTTTTTCACTATATTAAGAAAGCTTTACATAGCGTTCCTATTTAGAAGTGAAAAAGATCATGAACCAAGAAAGGTTTTACAAAACTTTGTCTGGTGAAAATATATTTCAGATTTTGTTGAAAGCAGAACAACATTAAGTTTTCCCATCCCTACTTTTTGGAGACTTTAGTTTTTGTAACCTTTTCCTGCCTTAAACATAGGTTTTTGGTAGATTTCTATAGAATGGAAGAATGACACACTATTTATGTTTAACTGGAGCCCATCATTTATCGCACAGGCTGATTCGTTACCATCACACTAATCATCACACAACCCAGGCTCAGCACACCTGGCAGAGATGGCTTTTCTAGTCAAGCATGAGCACTAATGAAGACAGGAACATTTGTTCCATGAAGAATCAAGCGTGCTTTACAAAAAGATATAGATGGAAATTAAAGGGGAAAAAAAAAGCAGATTTTTCAGCAGTTTGTCTGCCTTTATTAAAAGTGTGATTGTTTGTTAGACTTTGTAGTCTGCTTTGGTTTAGATATGGGATAGGTATAGTGCTTCTTGGCATCAGTGGAAATCCTGAACATACAAAAAGGAAAAGATCTTAAGTTAGGTTCCTTGTGCAACTATTTGACTTCATTTTGCCAACACTGAAGAGGCGCATTTGCAACATTTTGTGGTCACTGGCTCTAAGAAAAAGCACTGGGAAGTGAATGTGCACCTTTAAGTTATCTACATTTCTTAGTATTTTACCCCCAGCATACTGGTATCTGGAGTATAGCATGTTCGTATAGCATACAACAAATCATATGAATAATGTCTAAAATAACAACAAAAACAAACAAACAACCGTTTGTGTGACTTATGGTTGTTTTCTGATGATGAACATGGCACACGTCACTAGTTCACAAAGCTTATGAAAATGAATGACAACCCCCTGCTGCATTAAGTTCAGGTAAGGGTGATTCGAAAGATCTCTGCTCAGGTTCTTACGATTGCCAGAAAACACTACGAAGTCTTCTTTCCAGCCCCGGTCTGGGACCCACCCCTCATTTAAATGAATAGAAAACACTTTTGCTCTCGCTGCCTATCCAGAGACTGCCTGTTAGAAGTTTATTTCCCTGTGGTGCAATCTAGCATTAGGACCATCCTAAAAAAGCTGGAATTATAAATAGGGCTTCAGGTTCATGAAAGCCCATATACTACTCTGCAAACACTTTATGTCTGATTTAAGGTTTGGTGCAAACTGCAGCATTTTCTCTACACACCTTCCCCTCCCTTTAACTGTTTAGCCAAGTTCTGAGTAGCAATCAAGGAAATTTATATTCTGTGAAATTAATTTTTCCCTGAAAAGTGTACTTGAAAACATTTTCAAGTGTGTCTCTCAATATATGAGGGTCATTCCTCACAGGAAAAGAAATGGTTTTCTCTTATACTATACATATTAAGTAGTTTATGCTATTAAAAAGTAAGCTATAGTTAAAGTTTGATAGGACATTAAATGTTTTCATTATTGAGAATGAAAAGCCTATTATTATTAAAATACAAAAATATTGGTTTTTTAAGAAATATGGTATAAGTACACATTGAAAATAAACTTTAATTTTTTTTTTCTACAGTAACCTGACATTTCTAGATAACTGTCCTTGCTTTATAGCCAGGCTCACACATCAATGTGCATTTGTGGGAGTTCAGTATCGGCTTTAAAAAAAACTTGTGAGATTACTAGCTTCCCCCATCTTTGGAAGACACCTGTGTTAAGTGGGTAATGATGGTAGTACTTATTTATGAGCTTGTCTAAGATGTGTGAATAGACACACACAAACACACGCACACACTGTTCTACATATTATCTCTTTCTCAGGATTGCAATGATCTTCTGGATTTTTCTTCAAATCTCAGCTCACCGTCTATTTTTGCCAATGCAATTTCCTTAGAATAAATAACAGAACTTACTGCAATGGACCAATAAAGAGCACAAAGTAAAAATGTTTTCTTTTTAAGATTCCATCAACTTGAAAACTGACCTATGTTAAAATGACAAATTTAAGCCCACACATAGGGAGCAAAGAGAGTTTGAATCATCATAATTTTGCTGGAAGTTCTATAGAAATAAAACTTTTTTTTTTTTTCCCCAAAACCATATTAAGTTTGGAATAAAAAAAAAAAACCAAACCAGTTTTGTTGATTTTTCCCATTAAAAACAGTAGAGTATTTGAGAAAAAAACAGATCCTTGTATTGCTCTTCTTCCCCACTTTTTTTCTTTTTGCCCTTCCTGCACAAACAAGAGAGGGGAGGCCTGAGCCACGAAGGAAATGCTTGGTCCTGCATGGCGCTTGCAGAGGTCTGCAGGTGTAACAGGGCTCCACACCTGCCCCTTGGGCACAACCACAATACCGGTACTTTTGGCACAACTCGCAAGAACTCATGACTTACTAACAACCAGCAAAAGGTTGAGACAGCTGCTAGTCACGAAAGGAGGTTTCTTCAGTGAACAGACATTAATAAATCAATATGTACTATTCTCTTTTTTATGTTTGACAGACATGAGAGTCTTTACTAACATTTATCCTGAAAAAATGAAAAAACTTTTAGGACATCAGAAATTTTGAAGTTTCTGTACGCAACCAGCTGATACTGAAGTAAGACTTGACTAATAATAAAGAAATTTCTCCTCAATCATAGGCTATGGATCCCTGGCAGGATTCGTTATGTTCTATGTTTTAAAAACAACAAGTGCTACCTAGTTATGACATTATTTGGATCTTAGCCTGCCCAGGAGGCCCATCCACCAAGAGACAAGAGGAAGAAGAGTGCATGGTCTCCGTCCCAGGTGTCTCTGTTTTATAGCCATCTTCCCCTGTGCAAAGTCCCTGGGAGGTGCTGCTGCTCAGGCCAAGCTCTGAGACAAGATCTGACCAGACTCCAAAGTGGCAACAAAATGAAGAACATATTTTAACCTTATGTATCTATCTCTTTCTTTCAGTTCCGTTTCTATTTATTCACCCTTTTTATTAATTTAAGGGTTTCATTACGTGGGAGGGGAAAATCTCAAAAAGCCCGAACCACCCCGTCTCCTGTTGCGGGCTGCGAACAAAGCAACGATCTCCACTGTGCAGGCTCAGAAATAGGACTGGCCGCTTTCCAAAGTTACACTTTGTTCTTTGGTTCTCTATGCCCTCCTTAGTGCTTCAGGATTTGCCACTGCTTAGGAGATCCAAGGTGCCTCTTTTTTACTGCCCTGCGCCTGTCCGTACTGATGGAGGCAGGAAAAAGAATGAAAGGCCCAGTCCCTGCGAACGGCCATGGATCCCGCTGCTACTGGGGGAAGCAGAGAGCATTAAGGAATGGAAATTGAAGCTGAACAGGAAGGGACTGATCAGGACTGCCCAGTTCAGTCCGTGAAATAAGTAGCTGGTGGAAGTCCTGAGACTATGCAAATATATTTTAACAGGTCAGAAAATTTATTACTGGTTCACATTTTTTGAAACTAAAATGTCACAAGAGACCAGCATGGATGTCTTATGGGAAGCAGGCTAGGATTAGCACAATAATGCATACACTAAGTAGGTATTTTCTGAAGTACCTCATTCCATAACAGTGCTGTAGGAAAGACACAGCTCTGTTAAAAGCATTCCCACCATATCCACCCATATTGCCATGATTTATTCATAGCAAAGAAAAAACAACCTAAATATCCGTACAATTGATTCCCACTTTTCTGTCTAAAAGAAGGTTACAAAATTGCTTGATTACCACAGGTACCAAGGAACATACGTGATGCTCCTGAAAGTGGCCAGTTGTGAGAGACGTATAAAACACTATTACAGAACAGAGACAAATCCTCATATGCTCCAAAAACACAGAGTTTTGAATGTTGGCTAACTTCTGCAAACCTTGGTCATGAAGTTCTTAAAATTAATCTTTTTTTTTTTTTCCTGTATCTGTTCTTGCCTGTTCAGTAATACATACAACATCCTCAGCTTTTGTAAAATAACATTTACTGAGTCCTGCCGCTGGGCTGTGCTGGGAAGCAGAATTAAAAGAACCAGTCTCTGAAGGTTTCTTCACTCCTTGCAGGCCTGCAGTGCTCGACAGAAGCAGCCTTTGCAGCTGCCCTAACTTGTACCAAAGTATATTGGTCTCCTTCCTACCTGCATGCTCTCCTGTGAGGTTAGTTTCACCATAGACCACGTCCACAGATGTGTCAGTGTATTTGTGGAACAGACATATCTCACCCTGAGCCATAGTTCTCACTGGGCTGCAACCAGTGGCACCGGGGAGTAAAGGAAACGCGAAGGACTCCCCACCTTTAGCACCGGTATAACTAATCCTTTTTCCTTTATTCCTTTGAAGTCAAAATGACAGCAAGTGGTGACATTTAAATGCCATTCTCTCTGTTTATAGTGTCTTTTCCTTCCAAACAAGATGGAAGAAAACAAATGTGGATAGGCAGGAGTCGACAGAGCGTGCTTGAGAACAGGATGCCTAAGTCTCCGAAGTCCTTAAGTCCCTAACTCTCTTCCCTGCTGCTTTCAGATACTGTCTGTGGCTTGCTTTTCCAGTGATGTGACCTTAGCAGCTTTGCTCCCTTGGGCCGACCTCCTCACTGTGCCATCACACACAGCCCACTGGTCCACAGGAGTGAGTCAGGCAGCCAAGTACAACTCTCAATTTAGCTAAAAGTATCATTTGATCTCTTAGTACCTCAGATATGTAGCAGTGTGTGTTTACTTCAGAGACCCCAAATCAACTCTCCCCAGTAACCCAGCAGTCTGAAAGAGATTTATCTTCCTGTCTCAGGTCCCTGCCTGCCAAGTCTAAAGTGCAGCCTGTCCATCTGTGACTCTCAATATTAGCTCTTTCAGACAGCCACTTGTTTGGAAAAATATATCAAGACACCAGACAGCAAAAAAGAAATGTATCTTAAAGCAAACAAAATAACCAACCAACATGTAAATATGACTGAGGTCGACAGCAGAGTAAGTGAAAATGCGAGTGTCAGATGTCTTTCCCCAAAGAAAAACAGAAGAAACGAATCTAGTGTAATCTACTACACCAAATTAAGAGAGGCCATTTTTCATCTGTATGTGTCTAATATCCTCACCTCCTTCAGCAGGAGGAACAATAAAGCATTATCTTTCACAAGGAAAGAAAGAAATAAGGACTATTTATTCTTTCTCTAGAGTTTGAAATATCAATGCTCTTTCACCAGCTAAACATCCATCACAACTAGTTTTGTACCAGTGAAGCTGCACTCCAAATGAAGCATGAAGGGTAACACAGTCACCAAAACCAATCACTAGAAAATTCAGCGGTCCTATCTGCTTGCCTAGAAAGCTATCAGAAACTTTGATCAAAACAGCGTTGCACCAAGTCTGTTTGGGGTATGGCCAAGCTCCTTCAATCTAGTTTAACCAGCCCCTAATTAACGGTCCTTTTATAGTTGTAGTTATTAGTGCCGAGTGGATTAGTGAGATGATGGTGTATGTTCATGGTACATAACTGCTAGTCTCTAGGCTACATGAGAAAATTTAATCATACAGTCCCAGTGCACTTCTGCTCCAGACTTTCAATTCTGGATTTATCATCCTAAAATTATTTTTCTGAGAATTTTACAGCTAGCTAATTGACTTGCTGTTCCTTCTCTTGCACTGTGCATGAATAAGGTCTCTTCAGAGGTCTGCTAGCAGCTCTTTCCTTTAATAAAAATATTGTGTTGTATTAATTAATCTCTTGGATGGAAGGAAGGTTTGCAAAAAAACACAAAAATATTTAGAAGAGGAATAATCATGGAAGAGATACCGAGCATTACATAATCTTTACTGGACCTCTACTTCATACCAAAACGCCTAAGCCACATGGCTAAGGAGGACTGGATTCTATCATACACAGAAATGACAACCTAAGCTTCAAGAAAAATTGTCAGAAAAAAATTATTTGCTTTTCTTTTTCTTCTTTTCTCTCTTTTTTATCTTTTCCATTTCAGTATTTGATTAATTCTGGTACCTGATTCTATAAAAAATTTGGTTGTCTTTCCTCATTTTATTTTATACGTAAATTTCCATTTTCAGATGTTATAGAAATTTGCATTGGCTATTAGAATAATTTTGATATTTTATGGTGATTGATAAAGAGGTAGAGTCCAGGATTTCAGGAAGCACACTGTATCTTTCCCACTGTGGGTAACAGTGTTGCTATGAAGTCAACTATTGGGGTAGGAAGAGAGTGAAACAATAAAAGCAGCGCACATCGTAGGCCATCTTGTATCTGCAGATGAATCCAGCAATGAAAAACATAAAAATGCAAATTATTCTTTGACAATTACACAGTCATCACTGCGTTTCAGAGCCAGAGCTGAAGTGTGGCCATTCTTTCTGCCTTTCCAAAATGTATTTTGTTGAATGTTCATTTCACATTTTGGAGACCATCTCTGCATCCATAAAAGCTGGGCACCACTACCATACTCAGCATCAGACACATGGGGTGTGTGTATGTTTTTACATAAAAGAAACATCTTTCTATATAAAGATTTTTAATAAACTTCCAGTTCCTGGAATATTGTTCTAGGTCAATGCTTGAATTCTGTGACTAAAAATGCTCTTTCCTCACGGATTTTCCCTGACCTTTTTTTCCTTCTACTGATCTCAGAATTAAGTAAACCCAGCATTTTGTGTGGCGTTTGGGCCTTTTTACATCTTGGCTTCATTCAAAACAAGAAATTTGAACTGCATGTGCTGCAAAGGTGAGCAACTGAAGAAATCCTCTTCTGCTTCCCCAAAGAGGTTTCTACCGTCCAGCTCAAACTGACTCTTAACTCTGAAGGAACGGACGAGCTAGATCTTACTGACCTTTTCTTCTAATATGGACAGTCAAGATGAGGTCTGACACTGATTTTAGTCTGGGAGAAATTACACCTCTGGCACCAAGTCCTCAGTTCAGAACACCTGTGCAAAGGTTTATGAGCTCTGCGGGGGGGCTGTGTGGGGGTGTCTGAGTTATTTCTAATGACCACTGAAGTGTCTAACAATATGCTGTTTTCTCTAAACACCCAACCTGACCGTGAGGGTTCCAGGGAACCAGATGCTGACAGATTCTTCCCCCTCCCCCCCAGTTTCATTACAAAGCAGTATATTAAACAATGAGTAACAGTTTGCAAAGTTTCTGGGGTCAGGTAACTTATCTGCTTGTACAGATAGGTGGTAGATTTCTTTTTCAAAGATGGTTACCATGAGGTTCAAAAACATCCTTAAAACTCTCTTCAACATCCAGACAGAGCAGAGGTCAGTGACAGAGAACAGCCCTACTTGCTGTCGAATGTGAGAATGGGCACTTTCTCGGGAGCACAACGTTCTGCTCGTTGCTGTATGTGAGACACCCTGTTGACCAGGAGGAGGGTAAACAAAGGGAACAGACTGACTGGGGTATGGGCAAGTGTAAGGATGATGTCCCTGCTTTCATGCCTCCAACTCCCTGTGGCATCAGGCAGAGAAAGAGGAGGGAGCTGTAAATAGCCCAGAGAATCTGGAAATGTGTTTGTGCCACCAAAAAGCACTTAGGTACATATTTACTTTAAAAAGACAGACCCCCTCTTCCCACCACTTGCACCTCACAAAATAAGAAAAACTTTTATGCCTTTTTTTCCACTCATGTGCTGCTATTTTAGTAATTAATGTATCTACCATAGCAACACATTTCAAGCTCGAATACACGTGATACATTTATTGTTCTTAGAAACACTCTCGAATAGACAGTACAACTACTTATCTTTCCTATATCATATTCACAACAGATGTTTTTCCCCTTGTACAATAATTACTTGTACTCTACTCGCATTAGGTAGGCACTTAAAGAAAAATGATATGATTACTGTTGAGCCATAGAGAATTGCATTTTATGATACATTTCTAATCACTGTATCATGGTAAAAAGATATGGAGCAAGTCCAGCGTTGGGGCTAACCATCTACCAATGGACAGAGCTTGGCAAGGATGGTCCTGATGCTGAATTACTGTTCTGGAAGTCAGCATTGATTTCCTGGTCCCTTGCTTGCTGCAGGGATAAGTAAAACCAGCACTGAGCTGTTTTAGGTTACTAAAAGAGCAAGAGGCTCAGGAGGAAGAAAAATGCCAAAATGGTCTGTTAAAAATGAATGTGCTACTTGTCAAACTGGCATTAGTCAACTTTTTTTGAGCTCTTGGGTTCCCTCTTGTCAGCAGTCTGAAATGGCTGCACAGAGTTGCCTAGCTACTGCAGTGCTCCCGAACCTTGCTCCCTTTCCAGCTCCTTCCTTTGGCCACATTTATGTCACACCTTTGCTTCCTCTCTGGATGCAAGACCCTTTGTGCCAGATGCAGCTGTTTAGGGCAGGATCTTCTATCACATGTGCATGGCGTGGATCCCAGAGCAGCACCGTACTGCAATCAGTGCAAGAGCTTCACTAGAAGAAATAGTCCTTAGCTAAAGCCCCGTACCTGGCTCACTCACGTGTTGGCATGCAAACAGCGTGTCTCTTGTGACTCCACAATCCTCCCCGTCCTCTCACACCCCTCGCTGTGGCAAACCTTTGCTTTTACGCTTTGACTGCAAAGGTGGTCCCCATCACGTGAGGGTAATAAAGATCGGGAACCACTGGCCAGAGTTATTCCTTTAGCATGGTGCACTGGAGGATAACCACTGTGTTTTAGTGCTTGGCATAGAGCAGCAGTGAAAAACACAGCCATGCTGGTGATGCTGAAAGCAAGCATAAGTTGCATTTTACATCTCCATGGTGGATCCAGCCTTTGCTATTCAGAAAAAGCTCTAAGCCAAAATCTGAGCGAGGGCTGCCTCATTCACTGTCAGAATGAACGCAGCAGCACGGAGCAACCGGAGCTTCTGCCTGATGCTATAACAACTGGCTCCAGCTGACTCTCACTCTGAAAGACAAACCTTCCCCCAATCTTTGTTCTCCTGATACATCATTTCCACTGTCATCATCTGGTGCTAAGGCAACTACTCCGGCTGTGCCATATTCTGGCACTTAGCCACCATAAACCACTGCATTTGCTGTGTGGGAAGGCCTCAAATTGAGTCATCAAATATTAAGTCTGGGCCTTTCGGTGCCATCTGATGGGACTGTTTTACTCCAGGCCTCAGTTCTGATGTAGTCAAATACCAGGGACTCAGGCTAGCCTCATAAAATTGCTCTTCAGCCTAGATTTTCTCTTCAGTCTTAACAATTTGCTAGTGCTCCTGTTCTTTTGCCTTCCTTTTGTAAACTTTATTTTAAAGCCACACTGCATAAATGTTTCATTTTTACATAATGAGCAAAGCTCCAGAAATTACTGTAATACGGCACCCTCCAGCTCAAACAGAAAACGCGCTTTCGCTATTCCGTCAGAAATAAGTTTGTCTCCTTCCTAGCACCTGTTGCGTGCAGATACACTGCAGCTTAAAGCCTTCTGCAGTAAATCAGAATGAATAGTACAACTAGCCTGTCTCTGAGGACAGCTGGCTCTGCTACCTTTTATGCTGTGCCGCATCATATGTCACTGAGTGATTATTAAAAGAGGTTTTCAGCATTTCTGGAAGTTTTTGGCTTTAGGAGGACAATTCCATGCTTTCCTTTAGGGTTTCTTCTTCATTTGTGTTATTCCTGCCACTGCGCTTCATTGTGAAAACACTCAGACAAAAATCATGTTTAAACTGATTCCCAGGCACTGGAAATTTATCTCCCTTACTGTCAAAGCACTGCACTGATTTCCGGTCAGAGTCAAATTGCGGCTACCTCCCAAAAATTCCCAGGCACAGTTTATGAACTAATATGAGCTGGAAACCATTCCCAGTGGCAGCATGCATGCACCCACCGCTGTTTGGAGGCTGAGTTTAATAGGGAACACTGGCCATTCTGTGCAACTGGGCTCGAAGCCAGAGGGTGCTTCTGTGCAGGAGCCTGACAAAAGAGCACTTCATTGAGTGCCTTCATCTCACCTGTTTATCTTGGTGCAACACCTCTGTCATATGCAACAGCCTGTTCCAAATGACACTGTCCTACACACATAGCTAGCATAAATCACTGCATGTGAAAATTACACTAAGTTTCTATCAACTTCAGCGACTGTGGGACTACTTATACAGCCTCTCTGTTGACCCTACTCTCTGGCACTCAGCAAGACAAGCAATCAGCACTAAGGGGTTCGATGTGGTTATCTATATTTAATACCAGGTTCTGACTTGCACCAGCATTAAGAACTGCAGGCAAAACTTGTTCACCATCTTGTTTTGCTCTCCCTTCTTACAGGGTAAACACAATCAGGATGGGAAAGAGGAGTGAGCATGGTTTCCCTTTGTGCCCCATTTCAGCGTAGGTACCATACAGTCACCAGGACAGGCCGGAGTCCCTAATCCCTTCAGCATCTCTCATAGTCTTTAGCATCCTGCTTGCTTAGCTTGATGCTGGTGGCACTCATGGTGCACAGCTGCAACAAGAGGAAGAGAACTAAGCTCCATTAATCAAATCCAGCCCTATAATCCAAATGTTTTTCTTTAGATGTAACTTCCCAGAGGAAGACTGAGTCTCTTCTGTAATGCCCTTTCATCCAAATACGTTTAAGAAGTGATGACAGTTCATCCATCTAGCCCTATGCCTTTCTTTTTATAGATGACGCAGCAACAGTTCTAAGAAACTGCTGTAGTAAGAGATATAGAGTAGGAATATTGTTAGTCACTTAACATTTACCTTTAGAAGGCAACTTTAGCTTTGTTCAAATATGCCTGCTAAAACGTCTGATGAACATTAGAGTGAGAAGCCTGTCAAAAATCTCCATTTCTCTGCCTCCTTCCCCTGGCTAGTTTTTCAGTCAGGCTACACACTGGATCATACAAATATATAAGCAGCTTCCAGTGACTGCTTTTACCTCAGTCTATTTGTGTAGAGGAGAGGTTTCTGCAGTAACCCATGTATGAGTCATATTTTGCTTTTATCATGAAGGACCTACATCAGCATAAAAAGAGAAGATCTTACTTGACATTGCTGATCTCTCTATAGGAGAAAAGAAGGAAAGTTTAAAAGCCTCTTTCCTTGAAAAAAATAAACACAAGCCCAAGCCATTTCACACTTTTGACATATATCAAAAAAAGAGCAAATAAAATGAAAACATGTTCTTTTCCCTAGGATACATTTAAGAGAAGAGTGATTAAGGCGTTAGAACTTATACCACAGAGGAAAGAGTTTGAAGGGTTACTGATGTTAGAACAAGCTATGGCAATTCAGAGTCCCTGTGAACACATGGAAGAAAAATAGCAGTGACGTGTGATTCAAATGCGTTGCAAGTTCTTTAGGAAAGTTACCTTAGCCTTTTGCCTATGGGTAACAAATTACAACTACAGCTAAAACCTTGACTACATACCAAGTGTGGCATATATCCTGTGCATGTGTGTGGCCCCAGATACCCTATCCTCTTTTCAGAGGCAGAGACATAAAATGAATGAGAAAGAAGTTCCAGCTCATTAAATTTTGCAGACTCCAAATGAATATCTGTGGATGTCCCTGCTCACTGCAGGGGGGTTGGACTAGATGACCTCTAAAGGTCCTTCCAACCCTAACAATTCTATGATGTCAGAAAGTTCCAAGAAAGGAACTCCTAAAGGAACCAAGAAAGGTTCCTCCTAAGGAACCTGAACTCCAAAATCTGAAACTCATTTCAGCAGTTTGAGACCTCTTAGCTTCTATCAGCTCTTACTTAATGCTTGTGCTCCTGATGCAAAATATATAATGGTCATATAATGGAAATCACCTGATACTTTTCCAAGCACTTTGGAAATGAGCATAGGACTATCTTTGGCTACCACTCCAGTGAATCATAACGTATTCAGCAATTAATTGAATATCAGAGGACTGAGTTGTTAAAAAGTATGGCCAAAGGAAGAGAAAAGATCTTGAAAAGTAAGTGCTGGATCAGAAAATACAGACTGACAGGGACAAATAACAAGGATGGAAAAAAATCCATACATCTGCATGTCTTGTTTTCTGGGAGTAGAAAGAACGCCCAAAAGATTCTCCTCTGAATAAGCGTCTATTCTGGGGCTGCTATCAATGGCTACATTACAGAAAGTCACCATTAATTCCCAGCCATATTATAGGCCTGGCTCTTGTGACTCAGTGTCCTGTGTAGTATTAAAGATGAAGTTTGAGCCCAGAAGTTAAGAACCATACTGATAAAGGATGTTGTATGGCCACCATACTAGATACAGTAGGTTCAGTGTGCAAACCTGACAGTCTCCAGGCCAGCAATGTATAATTCAGAGCTCCTTTCTCTCCTCTTTCCTCATTCGTTAAGTGAAAGAGAACAGAAAGTGACAAACGAGACAGGGAAAGAGCTACTTGCGTCACTCTATGGAGAAACAAGTGTGTTCAGCCATCCTGTGCTGCCTTCCACAGCTTGACCACAATGCACTTTTTAAAGACTATACACGGATGTTCCCAAGGCCACTGTCAGAGACCCCACCATCAAGTGACAAGCTAATCTCTGTGCTGCCACTGATAGAAGAGCTCAAACTGCAGTCCTGGTGTCAGCTTCTATAGTGGTAAGCTGGATATATTCCTTGATTTTAAAAGGTCACGTAGTCTGAACACTTTTAGTGATGATAATTCCGAAAGGGAAGCGTGCTAATGCATACCCAAAATACTGCCAAGCCCTTCAAGTATATATACTTGGAATATTGGCCAAGAGAGGTGGAAAATTCTTCTTTTCACTAGTTTCAGACACATTGTTTTTCATTTTGAGCTTCCACTTGGAGGTTTTACCCTCTTTGACCTTCATTTTCTCCAAAATTTCAAAATCATAGATTCAAGCAAATCCAGTTCTAAAAAGACCAGGACTGTTTATGCAAGGGCTTCCCAGATGAAACTACTGCTACCTCTACAAAGCACATAAGATGCAGACATGCACTCACTGGGAGAGACTGGCTTCCCAGTCTTCCTTGTCACTTCACACCTTAAAAAGATATCTCATTGTGACACGGAGAACTTAAAACAACAACTAACTCCATTTAGAAATAACTCTATTATTCATCACACATTTTCTGTGGTTTTGACCTTTTGTTTTTAATACTAAGCATGATTGCGTAAATATTGGGCTGTTTGCTTCTTAATTATTTTTTCCTTGGCAGTTTATCCCTAATCTATTACTGTAACTAAAGTTGTATTAATTTATTGGATTAATTGAGATTTTTTTCTGAGAGGAAAAAAAGGCATTTTGAGGAACATGCTTGTTATTCAGTAGGATTTGTTAATATTTTCTTTTTACAATTTTCTGCACAGAGCTTATTATAAGATTTTAGGTTTAAAATGCTAATGACACTAACATATTTTATCACAAGATATAGGGTTACCTGTTACTTTTTTCTCCCCAACCAATGGGATAGAAGCAGTTAAGTTCTTAAACTGTTGACATTTAAGAGGAGAAATAAGGAATAGGAGCGAAAGAACTTATCAAAAACAAAACACCAAAGTCCTATCATTAAAAGAACAAAGGAGGGAGAAAAATGAAAGGAATAGCATGATGTGCAAGAGAATCCCTTTAGAAACAAACTTTTCTTTCACGTTTCTTTGATGCCCTAGTCTCGGCTCCCACTGATATTAATCAGCAGGCTCTGGGTCACTCTAAAAATGTCTAAAATATCTGCAACAGTCATCCTTCCTATTCACCCTGTAAAGTTTACTTTGACCTTTGTATTATAGATCATCTTAGTGCTGGTGTAGTACATTCAACGTCCTTGTCACAAGTCTGCTGCCAGGGTTCACTCCAGGGGAGTTAACTTTCTCACACTGGAACAGATGACATTTTCAGCCAAACAAACTAAAAAAAAAAAAAAGGTAAATAGAAATATCCTGTCTGAGTTTTGATCCATCATGTTTAGTTTTGTTTTCATTTCAAAGAAAATGACAAAACTGCCATGCTCAGGCTGCAAGGGGGAGGAAGAATTGTGGTACCAATGAAAACATCTTATTACAGCATTGTCACAACAGCTCTTTGTCACCAAAATCTCTCCCAGCCCCCTGTATCTTTCAGCGAGTCCTACTCCTGCTACAACTTATTTACTAGGGGAAAATAAAAATCTTTATCATCAAGCCATATTAACTAACAATCATAAAAATAATGGAAAATTCTATTGCAGGCAGATTTATGCTTTGCTTTTCTAGCTTCAAATGTTTTTCATTTTCTATTTAATTTGTATTAAGGAGAAAAAAGTATATTTTCCTTAAAGTCCCAATTATACAAGTCGAGTAATTTTCTATATACGTTTATACAAACATTTTAGTATTATGAACTTCCTTCCATTTTAAATACACTTATTAAGAACACTTTATCAGTAATCATTTTTCTGTATTATTTCTCAGATATAATACTTTCATAACAGGAACTCCATTAGCCATAGAAAAGTTGATATGTTTCTTACAGTACCATAATAGTGGATATTTACTCTAAATTTGTGGTCTAGATAGTGGGATTTTACTTTGCTACAAAGATGATAAATTTTTATAGAGTTAATGCTTGTAAGAATTCCACATTCTCTCAAAGAATAACTCTAGAAAGTAGGTATAGATCTTTGGTTTTCAATGTTAGCAATGAAGCATAAAATATGATAGTGAAATAGCCAGAGTTGTTTACTTCTATGGCAATCATTTCAATGGAAAAAAAAAAAAAACAACAAAACAAAAACAAAAACAAAAACAAAAACAAAACAAAACAACAAAAAAAAAACCACCACCAACAACAACCTAACAAACCAGGAGGGGAGGTAGTCATAGATAGCTCTAAGAAAACTCATCTCTAATGAAGTCAATGAAAACACACTACTCTAAGCCCCTAGCCACCTCCCAGGCTTAGCTACTGCACTTAATACATCTTGCTGCAAGTTACCTGTTGTGTATAGAATAGAATCATAGAACCATAGAATCATTAGGGTTAGAAAAGACCTCTAGGATCTTCAAGTCCAACCATCATCCCAACACCCCCAGGCTTCCTAAACTATGCCCTGAAGTGCCACATCTACATGTCTTCTAAAAACCCCCAGGGACGGTGACTCCACCACCTCTCTGGGCAGCCTGTGCCAGGGCCTGACCGCTCTTGCAGTGAAGAAATTATTCGTAATGCCCAATCTAAACCTCCCCTGACACAGCTTAGGGCCGTTTCCTCTTGTTCTATCACTAGTAACTTCGGAGAAGAGACTGACCCCCACCTCGCTACAACCTCCTTTCAGGTAGGTGTAGAGTACAACTACAACTGTAGTTGAAGTACAAAAGCTGCAACATCATATGCTTTTTAGAAAGCATATATGGTACAAAATAAACCTGATCTAATTTACTGCTCTAAAGGCCATCCATTTATATAGAGTTCCATAAATTTATTTGGTTTTTTTTTCATTAATTCAACTGGTGACATAAAAAGTAAGAAGTAGAAATTATATCTAGTTTGCAGAAGAGTAACTAGTGGCTTTCCCTGAAAAATTAGAGCTCCTCCTATCCTCCCTCTACTGAATCTACAATGTTAAGCAAATGCCACCTCAGAGGCACAAAAATACACGAACGTGCATGCGTATAAAATTTCCAATGACATAAATGAAACTTCAGACATCTAGGGGCAGGATTTAGCCCAGAGTACTCAGTGTGTGACAGCTCATTTATTCTCACGGCAATGAACCGAAGAAGGAGAAAGGCTTTTAATGTGACACGGAGAGCTGTAAAAGCAGAAATGGGAATTCAGGAAGTTGCTCACAAAATCAATTGCTGTTTTAAACATGTTCCTGCATTTCATGTTTATGCTCAGCACGGTGGTCCCCGCTCCCTCCAGTCTCCAGGAAGAGCTGATTTGTCCTTCAGCGACAACTGTAGATGTTGGAAGTCCTGTTCTGAGATTGTTAAACACTTCAGTTCACAAGCAGTCTGCACAGACCAGTTCAAAAAGAAAAATTATCATCCAGAATACAGCTAGAGAAGCTGCAGGTGGAAGGAAAGCTAAGACACCAGGAAAGCCCCAACTGCCCAGACCCATATCAAATGATAAATTGAAGTACCTTCACAACCACATTTTATATTTCTTCAAAATTGTATATTAAATTAATTAAATATTGTACATTCTGAATTACAGGGTTTTTCTTCTTTAAAATATAGTGCTTGTGCAAAGTGCCAGGCAACCTCAATTTTGGAGATGGAAGCTTTCTGTTCTTTGAAGAATTTTAAGAGGAAGCTTCCAACCATAATCCCAACAGAAGAGACACAAAAAGTCCCTTGCATCTTGTTTCATTTCTTCCCATTCTTTGTCCATGCATGCACGGGGACATTTGCTTTTTCTTCTGCAAAGTCAGTTACTCAAAGTGAGCATGAGACACCAGATCGGAGCAGAATGCCTCAGCAGAGTTTAATGGGATCCCCTTCAGGACCAGCCCAGATGGGAAAAGAACACAAATTGCTTTCACCACGCTGGGGTTTTGGTAGCCTGTGAAAACTGGCTGAGCAGTTGCTGTCCACTCCTAGGCGGCCTAGTGCTTACGTTTTCTGCTCCTGTGTAACAGAGCAACGCTGAGACGTAGTCAGGTTTTCTCTGGCTGTTTGAGATTAACATTTTATTGTGGGAAAACCAGCTTAATATCTAGGAACAAAACCCACAGATAATAGTTCAACTTTTTTGATAGAAACTTTTAAAGACAAGTTTGAATCACGAGTCAGGTACAGCCCATACTTCCCAGGTGGACAGGGTACTTGTATCGCTTCCCACGTGGTGCCATGTTAAATATTATAATTTCCTGAAGTCAGTGCCCTAATAAAGAGCATTGTTTACACAGGCAGGATCTGCTCAGGCATATCTGTGCAGCACAGAACAGGCGTGACAACCTGGCTTAGCTCAGTCAAATGAAATAACAGATAAAATGGATTATTTGTGATAGTTACTTGGTTTAACAACTTGAATTCAACCATGTCTAAACTCTTACACCACTACTCCAAGTTGCAAGCTCTGTGGTCTTTCCTGCAATTTTAAAGGCACTTAAGTACCACAAACTAGTTAGCATGACCAAAGAGTGCCATTCTCACTGTTACTACAGCATAGATATCTCTTCAGAATATTGGTCATAGACTGAGCCTTACCCTGTTTTACTGGGGCTCATTGGCAAAATTAAACCCTGGAATAAAATGAAGATAAAAAAAAGAAAATTCAAAGCAAATGCAGTAGAAAAGAAAAAGAGAGAAGAAGCGGAAGAGGAGAAGAAGAAAGAGTGCCCAGGAATTTCTCTCGTTAGCAACAAGCACACCCAATACTCTGGAGAAGTACCATGTACTTTGACAGTAAATTGACAGGGGATACTGAAGGGGGTTGGGGAGGGTTGCATTAAAAAAAAAAATCACAGTCAGTTTTGATACCACAGAAAAAAATGAACAGTTTTGATACCGCAAGGAAATGAACAATTTTCATGACTGAAACACGGATACCTTCCTCTTACTTTCTCTGGTGACAATTCAGACTTTTTAGCAGAAGAGTTCAGAGCACTAATATTTACATTTGATTATTTTTTATTACTTTTTTGCTTTCTGAAGGTCTTCCCATTACTGAAAAGTCTCATTTTTTGACAGAAAAAAAGCTTTAATTAAACAGAATGTACTGTTAATTAGTTTTCACACAAGCCAGTGAGATGGATTCGAGGAAGAGAACTACTACTAAAAGAAAGCTGTAGAGAAATTAGGGAATTTCTTAAAGAAGGACTCTCTGTAGTTTCCAAAACACAATCACAGTCAACAGAAATTCTCACCTCTATTTACAATCTCACCAGAGACTAAGGACTGAGAAAGCACAGGAGAGGGTTTAATGTCTTGTCTTTCAAAGTGATTTCTTCAGATTCAGAAATGCTGGACTGATGTGAGGACACTTTCACTATCACTACTTAATGTTTTATGTGGTGTTCTGTGGGGAGCTAGAAGATTTCGGTCTCACTTGCTCCCAGTCTGGCATTTTTCAGAAAAAAGAAAAAAAAAAAAAAAAAAAAGATGACTAACGCGTTTCATGACAATGCTCAAATACCCACATCAGCTCAGTGTGTTCACCTTAAAGACACACAAGGTAAAGACACAATTTTCATTTGATAGCTGACAAGTAGGGAAGTACCAAATGGCCAAATTAGTGGTGAATATAACTCAAAAGCAAGGGTGTTTGGGGAGTGCATGCAGAGGTATCATAAAGACTACAATGTACAGCCTTAAATTTTGAAAACCTCCAGAAAAAGGGAAGAGACAAAGTTTATCGGGAAGAAAAGAAAATAAAATCAGGAATGCACCAGTGTTGTGTGAAGGCAATAAGCTAGAGAACATCAGAAATGTGACACACACGAGAGCTGACAGGATGGTACTGAGAGAGTGTCGCTCTCTAAGAAAGTCAGGTGTTTTTCATGTGATACTACAAAAACAAATAGTATCTCCTATGAGTTCAGCACCACAGAAGTATTTCATGTTAACCCCAGCTCTAGCAATAGTACTGAAAATATCCCCACCTAGAGGAATTTTAGCCTAATAGTCAAGAATGGACATTCAAGGACACCCTTAGTTCTTCAGTGACATCTTCAGAAGCCAAACAACATCAAAGCAGAGAAAGCAAACAAGGAAGCAAAAATTTAACTGCTTTGGTTTTATTTCTGTAAGGACTTAATAATCCCTAGACATACTGCCAGTTATATCTATAAAATTAATGAAAGCACTGCACAAGACCTGGCACCCTTGTCTTTCTCCCTCCCTCCCATTATAAATATTAGTTTTTTTTTTTAAATTGAAAGATGTTCTTTACTTGACACCAAATGTTTCATGTTTCAGGAAAACACAGGATAGGGATTTGGAGTTCTGCCTAGTATGAATAATGCAGTGGAGAACTATGGTAGCATGAACTGTTAGAGGAATCACAGCTGCTGGTCTTCCCTGCTTGTCTAGACAAAAATTAGGTCTTATTATGTACTTGATGGTAACTAGAGGCTTCAGGACAGGTACAGAAACATGGATTTCACATGCCATATTAGTTCTGTGAGCATATGTTAAATAACCCTGTGTCCCTGCATCTCCCTCCCCCCACATCTATTCATCTATCCTTTGTATGTTGAAACTTCTACTATCTTGGCATTTTTTCCCTAGAACTTCTGCTCCAGAAAACTGAAACCAGAACATGGAACAGCAGTAAGCATTGCAGATACTGAGCTATTTTGACAACAAAACCAGAATCCCACGTAGCAGAAATACTTGTCCATTAGAATTAATGGTATTTTATGAGCAGTTTTTTGCTTGCTTAGCCTTCCAATATTGTTTTTCAGGGATAGAGCTGAGTCATCTTTGCTGATTCTCAAACAAATCTTAAAGCCTAGGTGTGTATAAAACTTAATTTTAATTTTTCTTCCCCCTTACTGTCTTTGCCTCTTGAAGCAATGCTCAGCCGATATTTCAGCAAAAGCATCCTCCAGCTCTCCATCTCCTCATGCACAGCTCACATGAAGCTCACCAGCATTCTCTCTGTTGAAGCCACAGGCCACCCTTGCATCTTAATTTCTGCTATCTGAAAAGTCAAACCCATCAGCCTGCTAAAGAAATTAAAGAATATGGGGCTACTCTCTCACAAAGATCCTACTAGTAAAGGGTTGAAGTATTGTGTTCCAGGTGAAGACCCATACCGCAGTTTCCCACCTGCACTCTGGACTGCTTCGGTGATTCAGTTCTCACCCTAACAGAGGAGGATTTCCTCCTGCAGTTCTTAGCTACACTCAGATCTGAACTTAGGGATAGGAAGAAAAGAAAGAAGTGCTGAAGAAAAGTGGCTGAAATTTAGCGAGCAGCAAGGAGGGTAAGATGATGTCCTCATTTCTACCTATCACTTTTATATCAATCACAGAAGGAACATCCCAAATAAAATCAAGTACAGTCAGCTAAGCCTTCGTTTAGGGAATGAGTGTCAGCTATGCGTCATCACCAGATGGGACCGGCAATTCTCTGTTGACTCAACCCTGAGTCATTTTTTGTTGGGTTTCAACCAACATTGACTTTACATCATATTCATCTGAAGGAGGAGCCTCTGCCCTTTCAACTGATCCTCACAGTTACAGAGAAAGAAAACCACAGGAAGAAAAAGGGAGATCCCTAATGAGAAAAACTGCCCCATACCATCACGTTAAATATTTAAAACCACCTCCCCAGGATAAATTTGCAACAGGTCCGATGTATTACATGTCATTACTGAGAGTTTGTCAGCAAAATCCAACAAACTGGTTTGCACTTTCTCATCTATTCTTAGACTTCTTGTTTATTTATTCTCACACGTACAAAGATGTCTACAAATCTGAACCCACTCTGTCAACCAGGCTTGTATCTACAGGATACATGCAAAGCTAACTTCAGAGTGAATTTTTAATAATTTTTTTTTTAAGGCTGAGAACAGGATGGATCAAACATTGAATATGTTGTAATTTTCCAAGTTCTTCTTGTAGGTTTTTTGACTCTGAAGGGAAGAAATAAGATATTTCTCAGTCCTTAGTTTTTCATCTTCTGAAATATGAAATTCTCCTTGAGACAAGAGTTGTTTTCTTACTGGGTCTCAAAAACCCAAAATAAAATAGACAACAACCCAAGAGCAGTTATGTTCTCTTTTCACAAATACGGTACACTGTAGTCATTAGTTTCATAGGTTCTTGAAAGCAGCATATAGGCTGCCATTTTCATTTCAGAAATGGGGTAGAGAGACAGTCCAATCTCTTCTGATTTAGCTGATATACTTGCTTCAGAACACATGGAGGTCACCAGAAAACATACTCTGGACTCCTGGTGGCTTACTGAAACTTTTAAAGTGATCACCCTTCCTTTCCTCAGGTTATGGACAATAATGTAGACCAAGTAAATATCTCCTGGCAATTCTTCTCTTCCTGCCAGCCTCGACCATAGCATAGCGTACAAGCAAGACTGCACGAGTAACATGTTGCCAAAGCCTGCTGCTCTGGGGTAATACTTAAAGTATAAGAATATACACTAATAACAATTTTCAACTCCTCAGAAATATAGCATATATCTGAAAGTACACACACATACACACTGTGTCAACCAGTTATGAATATTTAAATAGGACATTGCCTTGCTCATTTATTTTATATTTTAATGTTAAATGATGTGCATAGAAGTTCAGAACATAGTATAACTTTAAAAAATGTTTTCTAAAGTAAACCAAAACAGAGTCTAAATTCTGCCTACGATAAGATTATTTCTGTTTACTTCCCTTTAGGTTACTCAAGCTGCCTTGTTTGTATAAATCTAATTTTTATTTTTGATATATTTAAATTATTTGATATACAGTTCCCCATTAAATAAATGGTATTGAGCCTGAGAGGAGAACAGGCTCTGTTCTGGTCTTCTGTTTCTTAAAAAAAAAAAAAGAGTAAGAGAAATGTGGACTTTTTTCGGACTCCTGAGATTTCTGACAGATTATTTTATGTGTGGTTTTTCCTCTCTAACAAATACACAGAAATCAGAATAACATCCTACAGGGAACAATCGATTGAGCTGGCCAGCTACTGATGGTTAAAATGACTCTAGCAACAGGAAATAGGTGAATTTAAAAATGAGGGATTTTGAAGTCAGTAATTATCATTTCAAGCAAAGGAAACAAAGAACAATTTCCTAGTGCCTTGGAACCCAGAAGTAAAAGACTGAGATAATATGAATAAAGTCAAATAAATGTCTCCAGTTTTACTAAGTGCCAGTGTAAAAATTCTTCTTTTGCATCAGTCTGAAAATACTTCAGTGGAAGTCAAATAAAATGAGAATTGGGAAATCAAGGATTTTCTCAAGGCTCTCAGAAGGGAAACAGTGAGTCTGCTTAAGGAAGGAAACCCAGCAGTGAGATGGAAAAGGCAAGGGAACACTTTGGATTAATGTATCTAAAATAGAATGTGTTTCAGAAGTCACCTGAAAAGATTTGCCAGCAAAGCGAGCAATACTTAAGCAGTGTGTACTATTTAGGTGATACTTCAGAATTGTGTTCCTCTGTGGAATGCAACCAGTTCAGCAACACAAAGACACTGTCTCAGGATTGGAGCTATGAAAGGGCAGACAAATAGTGCCATGGGATTAATAACTCTGTCTATGCAAATTCAGATATTCACATTTTTTAATGTTAAAATTTATTTTTCCAACACCCCATGATGGAAAGTGAATATTAATAGTGGAATTTAACGAAGGGAACAGAAGTACAGAGAGGTCCAGGGTGATGGCAACTCTGTAAAGTTGCTGATACTTAGGTGTTATAGACTCCAACATAAATGTGGCCCATCGTTCACTAAAACGTAGAAGAAAAGCAGTGTACGAGCTCCACAGCACTGCTCTATATTCATTACAGCAACTTTCTAAGCTAGCACAAACAATATTTATTTGATGTTAGAAGGGTAATATGCAGGCATGCTTTTGCAAGATTGACATTTTACAACTTGGGTACAAGAGCCCAAACATTCCACGCGACAAAAAGTCAATCAGGTCAATGCCCAAAATGAATCCAGTTGTGTTGCAGCCTACTCTCCCTTGAGAAAGACTTAACCATCTCCATGGGTCCAGTCACAGAATGGTCCTTAAACTGAGCAGCAACCTTTCGCTTTCTAACCATAGCTGAAATATTTACTTAAATACCTGGAACTGCCATCCTCACAACTATCCCAGATTGGGATTCATGACCTTTACAAAATTTCTAACCCTAAAAGGATTTTTGGGAACTCTCCTGAGCTCCCACATTCAGTGATGCCTGTGGCAATATTCTACTGCTGAGGAACCTTTGACATAGGGTTTGTAATGCCAAACCGAGCTCTTACCATTCCTGTAGGAAATCATTTCATTCCCTTTACTGACACTGACAGCACAGCCTTAGGAAATTATTCATTTTGGGATACAGCTATGGAAGAGAGGAACTCTAAATGCCCAACAATAAAGGAAGCAGTGGATGGGTGTGCTCCTTGTACTCCCTATCAGCAGCCAGCCACCCTGCCAGTGCCAAGTCTCTAGCGTGGAAATCAATGATCCAACCTGAGGGCTGAATCCGTTGAACCCTTGCCATTCAGTGGTGCTTGAGAGGGTAGCGCGTTTCCTGCTGGAATGTCTCTTCTTACCTGGGAGACGTACAAGAGTCAAAAGAAATTCCTAGGACTGGAACTAGGGAAAAATATTGAAACGTACAGAATCACACTTCTGTGTGGTGGTAAAATCCTTGCCTCCCGATGAAGACTTTACGCAGCGTTTGCCTGTAAACAAGTCTGTAATATGAAGATGCTAGACCACGGTGAAGGTACTGAATCATGAACTCACCATGCCTTTTCCCATTGAGCTGAGCTCTGAACAAAACACCTGTGAAAGAGTTTTTGTTTTAAGGAATGTGAAAGAACATTAGAAAGCAGAGATTTTTGTTTTGTTTTGGGTTGGGGGTTTTTGTTGCCAATGTGTGAAGGAAAGAGATCTCAAGCTCCTTTTCTGTTCTGACTACATACTACTATTCAGTGGACTGAAATATTATCTGTATATAACCAAAGCACGAACTTAAGTTTTGAGAGATTTGATGACACTGTTGGTATCTCAAGATTCATGTTCTCCCACATCTGCCTGACATGTTCACTCCAAGAACCCTCCCCGCCTCCAGTATCTGTTACTATCTAAGGAAATAAGAGGACTTGAAACAAAAATGATGGTATTCATGTTTGAAATTTCTTTATAATAAGAAGGCAGAGGATGTAAGAAATATAAGACTTTTGCTACCTAGTCATTTATTTAAGATCAGTGGTGGCAGGCCCAGCATGGTATGGCAAAATAGACCAATTAAATATTACTAATTTGTACTTATTTGAGTTTAAAATGCTAAAATTTCATGAAGTTTGCACATCCACTCATACAAGTATGTAATAAAATCCTAGAGAACCTGGTCTACTGAGCAAGTCCTACCAAAATAACTCTTTTGCCTATTTGTCCTTCTTATCTTTTTTTTCAAAACTGAATATCTTTATGGGTGGGACACTGAAAGCCTGATATCCGGGGTCTATAATGAATCTTGTAAGCTGTAATGATTTCAATGGAATCAGGATTGATTTTTTGTTGTTGTTTATCCAACACTGAAAAGATTTTAACAAGTGGATTGTCAGATACGATTGCTTCATGAGAAGGAGCAGCAGTTACGATGTCTTCCATGTAGGTTAACTCCCTGACCTCTCCTGGAAGCAGAAGGAAAAGGAGTGGCCCTGGTGAGCTGCTGACAACCTCCAAACCACCACCTTGCATTCATACAAGTTTCTTTATCAGCTACACAGAACAATTTCTTTATTCCATGTGAGTTAAAAAGCTTAGGAGCATGGCTAGAATATATTTTTAACATGTTTTTGAATGTTTGCCATGACAATTCAGAGAGTTTGTACACTGTCTGGTATGAGGGATTCTGTGCATCTCTCCTTCCAAGTGAGACATGAATACGCATTTGCTCACCTTCCATTGCCTGGTGCCTCCATCTTGGTGCAAAATGTAGTGAAAACATCCTGCTAGCTGTCTCAGGACTAAATAACCAGATATCACTCAGAAAGTAATAACTGCCCATTCAAATACAGTGCTGGGTATATAAAGGTGGATCTCCTCACAGTTGTTTTTTCTAATCTGAACTCCAAGAAAGACACAACTTAGAAAACAAGTGATCTGCAGAATACTGACCGCTTGTCAATGCTGATCAGAAATGCAGCTGACAAAGTTACTTGGCAGGTGTATAAAAGTAATGGTAACCTCCTAGCTATTTTGGGGGTGCAGGCAAGACATAAATAGCATAACTACAGGATCAGAGACAGACTCTGTGATTCATAGCTTATTGTATAAACTAGGTAGGAAAGAAGTCCTGCTGGTCCTGTTAGCTACAGTGCTTTTTAGAGCCATCCCAAAACTAATATCTATATTTGCTTCCATTATTATTTCTCCCTGCCAGGACCTCTGAGAAATGCTGTGTTTACTGTATTGTGGACTTGTCAGTGGGGAAAATCAGATTTGCCCAGGCTTCAGTTGGGAACCCCACAGGCTGGACTGACATAAAGAATTAGAGACTAACAGCCCATACAGAGCCCACTGAAGCCAAGCAGTTCAACAGCACGTGGTTCTAGCAGATACATTTTTTAGGTCCCACTATGAAGGCTTTACCAAGCCTGCCTTTGGCTGAAGTAGAACCACGCCTAAAGACTTATGCTTCAGACAAAAATATGTTTATAAAGGACCACATCTATTTTTTTTAAGGAAATAATTATCTCAAAAAGACACTCACTACTAAACTTTCTTAAAGTTGAAACCATAGGGATAAATATGCTTTTTTCTACCTAATCACAAATAACCTCTAAATGGGATACTGGCCAAAGAACTCTTCTCTCGTTTCAGGAAGAACATTTAGGCTAACAACTGGCACAGGGTAATTGGCACATCCCAGTGTCTCAGGCTTCTCAGGAATCCAGAGGAGGTCAGATTAAATGGTTTCCAATGGGGATTTCTGGTAAGCACCTGGAGAAACTGTCCCACTCTTCTCAAAGCTCTCCCTGAGGCCAGGAAGTGGAAGGTACGTTCTCTAAGCCACTAGGCACTGGTATTACCCTCTGCTCTAGTCCTCAAGATGCTGCATTCACTGAGTATGTTATTGAGAAACTGTAGGACAAAGAACTCAACTAACTTCCAGAAGCCTATAAAACCCATACATGAAGTGCTCTTGGGTGTTTAAGCTCTGCCAGAATTGAGCAATTACAATATTCCAACAAAAATAATAATTAAAAAAAAAAAAAACAAAACCAAAAAAACCCGCACTTGATTAATACAAAAAAATAACAACACTTATGTTTTCACTTGAGCAATAACTACCAGAAGTGAAGCAAACTTTTCTGGTACACCTTCATCAACTGTGGATTATTCATAAGGTCAAGCATTTGCAAAGGGGGTTATTTTGAAACATTGGATTATACCAGAAATTTAGCCTTATCTAAATTAGTTCTGCCCACACTCTCAGCCAACAAATTTCTCCATCCATTTGCATATTGATTTTTTCCCATCTTTTATTTATTTCAGCTTCCTCACAGGTGAAAAGAAAAAGTGTATTAAGCAGCTAACAGGAAGTATGAGTTCTGAAAGGGTTTTTTTTGCTGTCAAATGTCTCTCTGGCTGGATCACCTTACAAATGTAAATTAAAGGGTTTAAAATTTAGTGACCCAGTGTAGAATTCTAATTTGACTTACACAACACAACTCCCATTCAAAACACAATATCTTGTTTTTCTGTTCTAACACCCTGCTGATCTGGATCAGGACCCATTAGCTCTCAGTTCCCTTCTCGTATGTAGAAAAAGGATTGTCTAAAGGATCTTTATTCTATTTTTCTAGTCCATCCATTTTGATTCCATTGTTCTGAAACGGATGAAGCAATGCAATGTGTACTTATCAACCCCATGGACCTCAGCAAGTAAGAGAGTTAAAGCAATAATCAACAGCAGTAGCCTGTGAGATTTTACATATAGATAATTAAGCAGTCTATGAATACTACATTTCCCTACACTTGTCTCTCTGATTTTAAATGTCCTTTGGAAAGATTTATATTCATGTGACACTCACTGGCCAGGGCACTTAACCTTTAATACCGCTATGAAACAGTACTGCTTCTTGACACTTCTCAGATGCTAACAAATTGTCTTTACTGATTTAACCTTGAGCATTTGATCTCATGCAAAGGTGTGACTTTTCCAGAGATCAACAGCATTATATAATCAAATGAATGCCTAGACAATACTCAGCTGGTCATTTATTAGTTCATTTACAACACTTTGTGATTAAGTTTAATTAGTTTTTATTTCTGTTGAAAGAGTTGTCTTACAAAAGCTTTCAGTAATAAAAGGATTACAGTATTTTCTGTTACTTGGAGAACCAGTTCTCCTGAACCAGCTTTGGAGAACCAGCTGGTAGATGAGAATCTACCTAAAAAGAAGGCAGCAGGCAATTCTTGGCTACAGATCGATGAGTGCTCGGCAAACTTCCGTTTAGAAGCAAGAGAAGTGCTACTGGAGCTATACATTAACAAGACTGTAGCTAATCCCTTAGTTCCTAAGAAAATGCAAAAACCTTTAGCATAGCCGTCTACACTATCCTATTGTGGTCCTGCTTCCGAGAATTTAGGCAGAAGTTTCCAGTGCTAGTACAGTATGGTCCCTAGATGAGACAGAGTAAATTTAGTAGACAAGCATATAAAAATCATAAATTTCTAAAACTAATGTACGAATAAATAAAAAAAACAAAAGCCAAAGCTTACCTGGGGATAGGCATCTTTCTGAAATAATAAAATACGCTGAAGATACCATTAAAAAAAACCTACCCCACCCTAAATCTCACATATTGGCTGGCCTACAGTACAAGCACCATTTTTGCCTGACCTACTCAACAGCAGTGGTTTGTCCAAAATACTCTACCTTGGAGGATTCTCTCCTGTCACAAGCGTCAGACAGAGGTGGGACATATTCAGAGAAATAGGTTAGTATAGAGACCTGTGTTCAGTTTAACCCATTGCTATCCTGCTTAAGTTCCAAGACAAACAATATAGGCTTTTTTTTCCTCATATTCAATAACCATTTTCAACACCACGTGCAGTTATATGACTTTGCAAATGGCTGCTGCTGCATTAACCATAAGTGTTCTAAGAAAGATGTATGAGAAATTCTTCCAGTCCTCTTCCGCTACCTTGTCTGCAAAAAAATGGGAGAAACTGGAATAACTTTATAGACTGCAGGTGTCTTGTGGAAGCATGGGAAGTTTCCTGAAAGTGACTTGACATCGTATCACTGATTGCCGGGATCTGGCTAACAAGTTCTGCTACAGCTTCAATTCATTGACCTGATAAAGCTCGCCCACTGTCACAGAGCTCTGAAGTGCTGTCTCAAGGTGTTTCCTCGGCAGAGATTTCACTTTAGACAGCACAGGATCAAGGATCAAGAAACTTATGTCAAAGCATTTAAAACACTGAATAATAAAGTCAGAGCAGTAACATTTTACACCTGCACTGAATATCATTAATGTCTACAGCAGAAAAATAGTCCTGCAAAGAACTCGCTGAGCTGAGCTCCCTGTTGTATTAGGCAATTGTATCACACATGCCTTTTAGGCTGACTGAACTATCTAGCAGTAAGCTTATTGTTTTTGGTTTTGTTCCCACTGCTCCAGTGGGAAACAGCATCCTTCTGCTCTGAGGGCTGAGATTTCACTGTGCTTTGAGACAGCAGCTTTTATTTCAAATTAGAGCAGTCTACAGATACACACCCAGCCTCCTGAGATACCCCAGCTGACATGCTGTAACTCAGCTGCACATCTGAGCTCAGTGCTCTCCTTCAGAGCTTGTTCTAACACAGGACCAAGACATTGCAGTAATCCTGTGCCTTCTGTCTTGTGAGTGGTTCCAGGTTCGCTTCTACCTTGAATGTGTCTCCACCTCATCAACTACCCCATCTTTGTTCTCAGGTTTAATAACCTCTCCCTTGCTGAAAATGGACATTTTAATATGGGGCCATGAGTAACACCTGCAGCCCACTCCTTTTTTCAGATATATCACTGACAAGCTTTTGCTCTTCTTGTGCCATGTTGGTGTCCAGTTCAATATGATGAAGTAATTATCACCTTATCCTGACTTTCTGTGATGCAGCTTAATTTCCTGGTCAGGTTCTTCTGCATTACTTTAACTCATAACTCCAGATTTCTATTTCAGTGATTTCATAACCTCTTTGAACACACAGCCCTTTGCCTTGAAGGCTTTTTCTGTTGAACCTAAAATAAACTCCAGATGGCTTTTCTACCTGTAACTTGAGGACACTTCTAGTATTTAAATGTTTTAGGGTATCTGACATTTTTTCAAAGCCTTTTTGAACTTAAGAGCCTTAATAAGACAGGCTCTTCCCTAGATCTTTTAATCGTTCCTCAGCTCCCCGACAGGGATGCTCCAGAGCCCCAGCTACTTAGCCCTGTAATTACAGAGAAATTCCAGAGTGTGCTCGAACATCCTTCTTAAACCTCTCAGTTTGTGGTTCTTAACCCATGACTAAGGGAGATGCCTGGCTGTGTCCAGGCACACCTGCCACTGCACAGAGAGATGTTTCTGCAACACACAATCCTCCACTCAGCTTCTTGGAAGTTTCTCTGTCATTTCTGTGCTGCCTTCCCAACTCGTCTCCCCTCCCTGCAGCCTGCCAGCCTGTTCTCTCCTCAGTCCTCCCTCTTCCCAGCCAGCTCTTGCAATGACCCCTAAAATATTTTCCTCTTGTCCTAAAATATTTTGCCCCTGCCTCTGAGCACCAGCTCACTGCTTCCCCCTCTCCCATAGAAGCTCTCGCTGCTCCCAGCCATCCCTGTTTGCATGCTCTCTTGGGTGGGGTTTGCCTCCGGTTTGGCAGCTCCCCTTCACGACTTTTTATCAGTGGAAATCCTCAGTGCAGGATTTCCAATTCAATCATACTTAGTTACAGATACATTTTATCCTTCCATTTAATTCTGTTTAATTAACTTGTATATTTCATCACAATTTTTGTGTAGCTTGTATAGGAGAACTTCTTTACCACCCTCTCCCTAAGCAGTTTGGTTCCAGAAGGGTCTATTTCAGCTGTGCTTTGCCATCTTGCTTCCATCCCATTACAAGCATAAAGTGATTTTTTGAACATCATTTTCTGCTCCTCCTGATTTGCACAGGTCCTTCAATATTGATGTCCCAAATAAAACCTTTATTCCAGCATGTTTTTGTCATCCTAGATACCCACCTCAGCTTCTGCCTCAGAAGCTCCCTTTTCTCCACTTTTGCCCATGTTCCTTTCATTAACAAGCAACAACACTGCAGTGCTTCCTCACTGACCACATCTATTTTCTTTTCAATATTTGGTGCCACACTTCCACTAGCTGAATGACGTATGTTGCTACTGTTCTTGCTCATTTTTTTATCTGACTTTTCCTTGTTGTCTGCCATCCTGTCCTTTGTATCTGCATTTTTTTTTCATTTGCTAGAGCTTGTGCATTGAAAAAAAGCTGGAAGGCAATGGGGATTCAGGCCCAACTGACTTAGAAAACACCTTGTACATCACCTGTACTCACAAGGTTAAATATGGGGGTCAGGTGATAATAAAAGTAATACATTATTCAAAAATTCAGCAGTCCTTTGTCACTATTTTACATGATCCTTCTCTCTAAAACAGATTACTGTTTTAATTAGAATAAATTAGGTCTACTTTTTTTTTATAATAATGTGCATTTTTGGCAGTAATAGTAAAACTACATGTTACATTATTTCTGTGACTCATTTTAAACATACATTTTACAGCCACTGCCACAGCCGATATTAATTGTGCCTACAGTTCATCACACTGGCACACTCCTTGAAGCAGTGGAAGTGTTTAAGGAGGCTAGATTTTCTCTTTAACTTGTCTTCTAGATTCAGGAAAATTTAATAAGGTACCTGAAAGAGACAAACTGCTGTGTGCAACTTTCTTCTTTTGCGCTTTTTGGAAGAGACGACTTAATTTCCTTTCCTTCCTGCTATCTCTTCCACCACAAAATACATGCAAGTATTATATCTTATTTCTAACTTGCCTCAGAAATAGAAGCTGTTACGTGTCTGCGCTGAAGCCTGAGTAACATGAGATAGACACACAAGCCAAAATCCTAGAGGCATGCAGCCTGTGTAACAGAAACGGAAAGCCCCATGATTTGCACCTCAAATTATGATCAAACCAATTGTGAAAAAAAAATTATGACCATTTTCTAGGGAATTGGTTTCTCTATGGATTGAGGGGAGCTATAAAACATGGCTGCAAAAATTATGTAGCATTAAGAGCTTAAACAAAAACTGCTGAGGAAATTCCCCATGATTCTTCAATTTCTTAGTGAGATTTCTATGTTTCCATGAAAGTTGAAAGAAAAGCTGGGACGGTAGATGTATGTTCCAAAAAGACTGCAGAGGCTGCAGCTGAAAAAGTTCGTCTGTGCTATTACTTCTATATTTAGAGAAAAGCAGTGGGTACAAAAAAAATCATAAACTTTACCTTTCGCTGATTTTGAGAGGTTTGGATACATATGTTTTACAGACAGTTCCTTCCTTTGAGGGCCACAGACAGAACTGAAAAAAAGAAAAATAGAAAAGAAGTAAGCTTTCCCAAATCAGTGTTTATAATTATAAATTCTTTCGCTTTCCAGGTCTGTGTCCTTTTAGCTGATGCAGGGGACCTGCTGACACCCCTCTTTCTTCACGTGACTGGAAATTGCTACTTGATACAACCACAGAGACGATGAAGTGAGGACCCCTTTTGCATGACTGCATAGCGTCTTACCTACCAAAGCAACGTGAACCCTTATTTTCTCACAATTCCAGTTTTTGTTGCTGATCCAAGTTATTTGCAGAAATGTACAGATCAGTGGGAAAACAAACAGCAGCCTTTTGGAATAAGGCCTTCAAAGAAATGTTCCAAAGGTGACAGATCTGTTACTTGGACAGCCCCTAGGCCAGATCAGAAATTTTTCATCTAAATTAATTTGCAAAAGATAAACTGAGTTTTCACTGAAGTTGATGGGCAAACACACAGAAGTGCAAAAATGTTTGCATTCATCAGTTTGAAATTCATCAGTAGTTTAATTATTTGGTAAAAATATGGGAGGGTTTCCTGGCTTGTTCAAGAAAATAATACTGTGCGTAGGGATGAAAAAAAAAAATAATTGTCTTTTCCCGGTGTAAAAACTGGACAGACCTGTGAAAGGTTACAGATATTTCATCTTCATTTTGTGTGTATCTGAGCAAGCTGACTGAAAGTCATTTACGTAGTAAAGAATCTGTTTTGGTCCTAGGATAGTATCGCAAAAGATATAATATAAAAAGGAATACATTTGGTATATCAACAGATTCTTTTTTAAAGATGATGCAGGTATTAGCAAAAGCCTATATCCTATGAAAAAACAGCAGCAAAGCATTGGTGATTATTAGTATATAACAACATTTAACTGTATCAGCACTTTCCAGAGTTTCAGACAAGTATACATGCAATCGCCCTTTTGCCCTTGTGTCAGAAATAGCCCAGACTTCCCTCAGCCTTTCCCAGCTCTTATTTTAGTGCATTATGCAGCTTCTCAGCCAACAGCTGAATTGTAGTTCAGCTCTGACAGTAAGTACGGGTTCACGCTGCAGGAAGGCTCTGTGCCAGACCTGCTTCAGCCACAATGCAATACTTTCTTCCCTGAAGACCTCATATCCGTAAGTGCAAATTGGATAGATAAACTCCTTACCGTGGCCGTGGCAAAACTTATAAATGCCTGACAAGGACGGATTCTCTACCACAAAACAAATTAATTCCAGACTGTGATAACTGTTTTGTTACTTGTCAAGTATTTGGTATAGGAAACAGTTTGCATCTTACACTTCCCCAGCAAAGACGGACCTGTTTTAATTCCCTCCCAGTTTTACATATGAAGCAGGAATGTTTGATTTATCCACAAAATGTCCTGCAGATGACAACGAAAAAGAGTGAAGCAGCTTTCATTTGGTGTTAGGATAGCGTGGAAGCCAGCCACAGGCTGCTTTCTGCCACCAAGAGGAGTCATCTGGAAGGAAATGCAGGTGAACTTGGAAACTCTGGTGAGGAAGACAATTCCATTCAGGATCCAGAGGTTATCTATTTACATGAGAGAGAGTATTTCATAAACCAGCTTGTTGCTTTGTGGCCAATTATCCTGGGCTTTATGTTAGTGGTGTTTTGTAAGTACTGTAGAAGGAAAATATTTTAGAATCGAACTATAACCATCTCTTTCAGGAAACATATTTATTTAGAAGGATATCTTAGCTTTTTCTACAGGGATTAGTTATAAAAACAAAAAATTTTATGTAGCTACTTAGGTGCAGATCGATAAAACGTATTTTTGTAGCCATCGTGTTGATGAAGTAGGGATTGCTGAATTTGCCTCTCTCTCTGCAGTCCTGAAAATTTAATTCAGAAAACTCCAGCTTGCTGTAAACTGTAATGTTACAAGGTAGGGATTTAACTGAACATAGTACAGTAAACATGACGTGACATACAGAAAACTACACTCGGAATGCTGGATTTGCTTGATTTAAAATCAAATTATCAAATAAGAAAAATGAAAGCATAATACCACAGTAGCTGTTTCTTCTAAATGCTCTATTTATTTAAGGTATGCCATTTCTCAAATTGCTTTGCATCATGTTGGCTTCATCATTAGTATCTATTCCAAAGCAACCCGCAAAACAAAACAAAAAATTCCCAAATTTCGTCCAAGCCAAATTTAATTTCGTTTGTTCAATTCTGCTTTTCAAAATTTGTTCATCATTTAGTGTCACAGCCTTCAAACTAGAAGCAGCATGGGTAGACGTATCAGGGCCTGCAAAGCAGCAGACTTCAGAAGCAGCTGGGCAAAGGGCTGTCTCTGGACGTTGCGGGGAGTATTTCTCAAGCCCCTGGAAATGCTTATCTCTGTTTCCCATAGTGCGAGAATCACTGTGATGAAAACCTGTGGTGTTTAAACCTTTCATAAATAAATGTCCAGTTAGCTGCAAAAGGAAGCTCACAGACCTGAGAAACATCAGAGCTAACCTTGCACAAAGTTAACACTGCCCCTTTGGGAGGTGCATTACAATTTGGTCTTTAATTAATACAATTGCTTAAAATTTATTTTTCCATGGGATTCCAAGACTGATTTCACAGCCTACAAAGAAGGAAGTTGTTGCTCAGTAGAATTTAACCGTCATTTTTCAGTATATTCAGCCCCATCTCACCCTCTGCAGCTGCCCGCCCACTCTTGCAGCCTCCTGCAGGCCATTCCCACGGCTCACAACTGACACCAGCTCAGGCCGGGCCAAGGGAGCGTCCCTGCCTGCTGTACTTGTGTCCCTGCAATGACAGTCCCCATCCCCAGTCTGAACAGGACACTGTCAGGCATGCGCCCTCAGAAAAAAAGCTGGTATATCCTCACTGAGGATAATAATGTAGTTCTGTCCCTTTAACCAGGAGATAAAAAAAACAGGCGGTAAAACTGGGTGAATTCTGACCTGGTTTTGTTTTGCTACTGTTGGTGTATTCTGAGAGCTGCCTTTTCCCCATTTCTCCTAAAAGCAGGAAATGAATAATACAAATAAAATAAATTGTGACAAAAACCAAAAAACCTGCTCACGTGGAACTATTTACTTAACAGCACACAGCAATCTACATCTCTTCATCTCTACTCCTTCCTCAGAGAGCTACACCTGCATCCCACTCCCATAAAGTCAAAGGGAAACATTGTAATGTCACTAGAAACCAGCATCCCCCTCTAACTAAAGAAAATATAATAATCACCTTTATAATGGAACCTCTCAGGTTACCTTACCTATAGCTCTCACCACATATGTAAACATACCCTTCTTTGAAGAGAAGGAAAATGAACTCTTGGAAAAATTCATACATTGCAGCAGTGATGAAGTCGATGTCGCAGCCAGGGTACTGTAAATTTTAGTTAAGTAGTAAAGGTGATATGTAAAAAAAACAAACCACCAATAATAGCATCAGCAAAAGCAAAATGAACTGAAAAGCCCCTGCAGCATCTCAACTTTCACGTAAATGACTGTGCTAATAAAGGATACTGAGAGAAGAAAATAAGAGGAAATAGAATATTCAAGGCAGAAACATTTCTAAATACTCACTAATATATTTGAAAAGTTTCCAGAAGATACCAGTAGCTGTTGAAGCAGGGCAGATCTATTTGCATGTTTCTAATGCAGAGACAGCCGTGTTCGTGGCAGATGTTTGTCAGTCACACCTTATACATGCCCCAAAACAGATACAGTGCCCAATTAAATAAAAATGCACCCAGGGCATCTCTTGGGTCACATCTGGCTAACCAACAGCAGCTGTGTTGGAACAAAGGTAGGCAAGTTCCCTTGTTATGTAAATAGCATCAATCTCCCCTGAAACATGAAGATGGAAAATCTGTTAAATTAACTGTGGTTTGGTTTCCTCTCTCTTCTCCTGGAAAAGATATGAATTCATTTATCAAGCAAGAATTGTTTTCAGGTTGGGTTGGTTTGGTTTTGTTTTTTTTCCTTCCTGATTTAGCCTAATACAAGGTCTAAGAGACTAGATTTTTAAAGTAAAATGTCTACTTCCAGCTGCCTACAAAGGTGACAAAGGAAAGAAAAGAATCGACAAAGATATGAAGACAAAACTGGGACAGAGAGGGCAGCCAGGTTAAAAATAAATTTGATCATTAAGTTTCCTAAAAAGTACAGAAAATAAACTATGACTTAGCTGTTACTATTAAACTAAGAATTTCAAGCAAGTATTAAAGTTAAAATTGCAAGTCATAGCCCAGTATTTACAAGCGGAGCCTTTCGAGTATTACATGTGAACACGGGGTTCTGCAGTAGGGAATGCCAGGGCAAGCAAGGGATGCTTGATGTGTCATGGACTCCTCTATTTACTGAAGAATTGAAGAATTCATTACAGATGGGCTACAACAGTCAGAAGTTTTATTACAAAATATGAAGTCATGACATGCTGGCTGCCTAGACTAAAACAACCTCTTCACCTTTGACAGCAAAAGGATGAGAAATAATTCAGAGCACCTACCTCCCCTCCTCTCTTGGGCTTGTATATGAAAAATCTAGGGCTGGAGCAGAGACAGGGGCTTATATTTTTCCCATAACCCAACTGCCTATTAGAATGTATTGAGCTTGCTATTCTTTCTATCCCATTTAGGGGAGGAATGGGATTGCCATCTTCATGTCATTTGTCTAATTTCTGATGGTCCCCCTCTCCAGCATAAAATGGTTGTAAGATGGGTAATACCTTGGATATTCTGAAGATTTAGATTGGAGAAAAGTACAAAAATTCAATTTCTCAAACTAGAAGTCTGACAGCAGCTGAGGGGGTCAGAAAACCGGTCAGAGAGGGCTCAGGGAGCGCCTCAAGGATGGATTTAATTGACAGATGTATTCAGTTATGAAAATGCACAGTTAGATTTTACCAACACACAGTTGTCTTTTTTCCCCCATAAACAGCTACTTAAATAGAAGCGGAAGACCTCAGATGAGCTTGTTAGTATTTGTTAGTTAAATGCCCGCAGTCACTTCATTTACAGTGTGTAAAAGTTTAGGAATTCAAAGGCAAAACATAAAACTAATAGACAAGGCTAGGTCAGAGAATTGAATTCATAAAGTACAACAGCTACAGCCTTTACTGTTCAAGAGCTGCTTCAGGCTGTGGCCAGAAACAAGAAACCAGAGTGTCCTCTAACAGAAGGATGAGAGTCAGGGCTTTCAAAAAGACTCCACAAAATGCCTCTTTTCCTCCCTAAGCTTGCCATCAGCTGCTTCCTTCCTCCCACACTCGTCTGCAAATCTCATCCCCTTAGTACAAAGAAGAGAACAGAAATTTGAGGTTGTATTTTGCCTTTGGCTGGAATGAGAAAAACACTTTAGAGCAGAAACCCCTAATTTTTAATCATTATAAATTGTAATTATTATGGCCACATACTAATGTATCTCTAAACATCCAAATGAAAGAGGAATGATTTGAAAAAGACTGGAAGGCAGATGCTACCAGCCTAGCGGGTCAATGAAATCAGCTAGTAATTAAAGTTTCCTAAAGAACTCATTCTTTCTGATTTCTTTTCAGTAACTTGAAAAGACAACACAGAGGGGGTCCTTCCTTTAAATGCAATGATATTCATCAAATCCATTTGTAAATATTAGTTCAGTTAAAACAACACATAAGATATAAAATGTAATTAAGTTCTGTATAGATTTCACTTTCACGGGAGACTAAGAACAGTAAGGCAGAAATGGTGTTATTCTGCTTCTAGAGCTCATTGGAACCACTAATGATTTGAAAAGCCCATGACTCATCAGCTGCAATTAAAACAATAGCAAAGGAAGTGACCCCACCAGAAGAAAGAAAGGACATAGGCAGCAAGCAATACAGAGAGATGAAGTTGGAATACAGATGTTACTGATTCATGGGATGCAGAAGAGAGTAGTTCTTCTGCTATTGTATCTCTGTGTACCACCTAATAGGCAAGCAATGATGGCTGGCCAGAAAACAGCAATTCCAATTCACTGCACATCTCCGACTTTGAGGAATTGACTTCCACTTTGGAAAAAGACCTCTCTATAGACTGCTCCTGGAGGCAAAGCAAACATAGCCCAGCAGCACGGACCCGGGCCAGCAGGTGAGCCATGGGCTGCACACAGCCAGCCTTTGGCTTTTGCACATCTCAGGTTATTCATTTATTTACTTAATATTTTTAGTAATAATGGGCAAAGACATCCCAGCTTCAACAAAACAGCTTCCCCAGGAAAGAACAGTTTTGTATAATTGTCTTTATTGCACCCCTGATGTGTTGTTACTTCGATTAGCCGAGGAGATGAGCAAAATTTTCAATATTAAAGAAGAGAACAAGCACTAGCCTCTGAATTGAAAACCAGAAGTCTTTATTTCAGCATCTGACCATTATTCTCAACAAAACATCCTCTCCCACTTTCTCCCTCAAAATCTTTGCTTTCAATATCATCATCTTGTGCAGATTCTTTGTCCTCTTTTCACTTGCCAGCTCATCACAACACAGGCTTTGGTACTATTAAGCACTCTCTTTTTCATAGGTTGGACAGGTTATCTACACTTACATCATTCTCCCTTCCTCCTCCAGTCTCATGTTTGTAGCTGTTTTTCTCAGAAACCTGATCGCATCATTGCTGTCCTCCCCAATGGGATGCTGAGATCACGTGGGCATTTTCTCTTTTCCAGCTGGGCCTCCAATTAGAATGATTGCTCTTTCTAATACAACAGTCACAGAAACAGCCAGAGCAGCCAAACAAAATGGCTACATCCAATTTAGGGCGTTACTTATAAAAAAAAAAAAATCACCCAGTTAAATAGGTTTGTACACAAAAGAGCTTGGAAAAATGCCTTCTAAAAGTCACTGCCCCCTTGTATCTGGCTGCTAAGCTGCCAGTGTAATCATCCCCTCAGTAATTTCAATGAAAATGAGCCACGTTTATAAAACCCTACTGCTTCAAACTTGACTTACCCAACCAAAGCAAGTCAGCTGGCAGAGCAAGTTCCCATTTGGGATGCAGTACTGGGCAGCTCAAAGGGGACCTGTGATACAAAAATCACTCGCTCTGATCCTTTCCTTTGTCCTTCAGCAGTCTGAGTTGAGCCCAGCTGAGCCTACTGGTTTGCAAGTAAACCTGACTTGATTAAAATGTTCTTTTCATTCCATGTCTCCCCTTTTAATTGACATGTTTTGAGAAGTCCCAGAGTGCACTGACTTCTGCTTGAAGTGAAGCTAGTAGGCACATTTAAAGAACAAAATATGAGAGACTTTCTAAAGTTCAAAATATTTTTTTGTTTTCCTTCTATGTTAAATTTGATACTTGCCTTTCTAATTTGGCCTGCATAATATTTATTGCTGGTGGTAAACAATGAAAGGAAAGAACCTAAGCTTCCTTTAAGGATTATAGGCTGGAAATTATGAAATAAATCAATCAATCAAGCAGTCATCACACAATATGTACATCTGATATGAAAAACCATGAGACATGAATAATTTTCTGAGCACAAAACAACAATAAATCACAAATAACAAGAAGACTTTACAAAAAGAAATTTTGGGAAAGAAATAGTGTATTTCTGCCTACTGTTCTCTTGTTTGGTTTGAACCAATGTTTGAATGTTGAACTCAACATTTCAGACACACTGTTACTGCAGTGAAAGCTGCTTAGGAAACAAATCTAATTGCTGACTCATGAAAGGTCTCTTCCCTGACACCTTTCTAAATAAACTGCAAACTGGATGTCTAAATGTGTATTTAAAAAGAAGATGCTCTTAATTCCTTCCTCTCTATTAGTTTTAAAATCTCAGAGTAGACCAGCAGGATTGAAAGATTTTCCTGGTACTTAGCAACAATATTTTTCATCAAGGCAGAAAAAAAAGCCGAGGAGTGAAACACTCATGAGGTCTGCTATGGTCTTTGTTCTCCTAGTCTGTTTTACATAGTACATGTACAGATACTGGAGTGATGGGTGGCAAGACAAAACCCTAAAATAGATAGTGCCACAGTTCCTCCATACCTCAGGGCAGTTATGAAAAGCAACAACACCCACCTCCATAAATACTTTTTTGTTTCCAGATCAGACCTGCAGTCTATCAGCAGGAAGAGAATCACTTTTTCAAACCCATGTTGTATTCATCAGCATGCAGCAAAGGGAAAGAAAGAACTCTTACAGTCAGTTCTGTCTTTACAAACCCAGGTCTCCATTTGGGAGACACATTCCAGTTCCTAACCAGATGGCTGGTGCTCTAGTGAGAGCTGAGAAGGGAACAGAGGGAAGGAAAAAGGGGATTAAACAAGAAGAGGAGGGATATAATTATGTCCATCCTCTGCCAGATGCTCTGCCAAGTAATATAAATTAAGCCAGAATTTGGCACTCTGCTATTCAAGCTTAAAACTCTCCCTGCTTTGTGTTTAATGACACATCCTGGATATTCAACATACAAAAGCATGAAAAAGTTTTGTCAGACTATAAAGGTTACAAGGGGGAAGCAAGAAAGCTTGTGGCGCACACACAGAGCAGAAAGGCCACTGATAATTCACTAGGTTTTGATTAAGGAAAAAAAAAAAAAATCCAAAGCAGAAAGCCTCGTCTTCTTTGAAGCTGGCTATTTTGTTAGCTTTTGGCCTGACTGTAGCTGTATTTCCAATCAGGAATGATAACAGAATTTTTAGACAGTATTTATGCACCTACTTGCATGAAAAGTCTCTGTAGTTATTTGTATAATGAAAAAGAGGTTGCTTTTAGATCAAATTAAATAAATTTATCCTATGAACGGATGGACATTCTAAATGCACAATTTAAAAAAAGGCTAATTTTGGTGTGTGTATCTTAATCCACGAAGACACAAAAGAAGGGAAAAATTGAATAAAATTCCTAACTAGAAAGAAATTACATGCTTATTGATGTTGGATTAGTAAAATCCCTTTTTTTCTTATAGGATTTTAACAAGAAATCAGACTCCGGCTTTAAGAATTTGTTACGGAGGGAATTTTGGAGCAACTTGAGAAGAAAATGCAGTAAAAATTTAATTCAAACTATATTACTATCTAAAAGGTTCCTATTTATTTGAGTTGGCTTCACATCAGGGTCTTAAACTGGAAAATACAGTGCTATACACTGTGAAGAAGAGACAAACTGTTCTCAGTGTACATAAGGAATGGAGGTGCAGGAGGGGTGAAACTCCCCGGCTTCTCCCTCTTCAGCAAGGTGGGCTACAAGAGTTGCTGGAAAGAGCTGCTATACAAGCTTGTTCTGTACGCGGCATCCATATACATTCCCCATGTGGCTGTTACCTTCCTGAGCTAGGGGTTCCTGAGGAAATCCGTGTGCCTTGGTCCAGAGGACTATCACCCCCTGTAATAGCTAATGGGTTTCTAAATTAGTGCAAAAAGCCCTGCTTTGTTGTGCCCCCAGTGCAGGACCCAGGCAGAAATCACTTGCCATGACCAGGGCACGGCCAGGCTCTCCTTAGTCCTGCTTGTCTATGTTGATGAAATATTCTTCCTAGGTCCTAATTAATCTCATTTTGTGGCTGTCACTGAAGTAGGGTCAAATGAATTGTCTCGGAAGAAAAATTCGGGCTACCCGCGCAGAAGCAGACGACCCGCGTTCCACCACTAGGTGAGGTGATTCCGACGCCAGTCCCTAGCTTAACGTCAGATCCCTCATTCGGGCTATGGCAATTATCCCGTGCAACACAAGCACTGTCATGTATTTTTACTGCAGATGCCTCCTCCCTCCCTTCTCCTCCTCTTTTTGTGAGAAGCTGCAGTGGTCTCCAAGTGCTCAAATGACCTGCGGTGCACTGGACCCATCTTTACAAAAATAGCCTTTAAAATTCATCACAGTTTGCTCTGCAGTACTTGCAGTACTCCCAATTTGAACCGAAGCTGCTGTGTTCAAAACATGTATCAGCTTGGCACTGTATTAAAGGGGGGGGGGGGGGGGGGGGTGAGAGGGGGGACGGAAATCTTCCTCTTCATCCACCAGGTAGAAAGTAGGTAAAGGAAAAGAACGTTAGCAGCGAGCACAGCACTGGCATATTAAAACTCACACAAAATTGCAGAGCCAGATGCTCTTGTTGTAAAGGCGCTATTGGTAAAGGATTCTTTTGGTTTTCCCAAGGCAGACTCATAAAAAATGATAAGGAATATTGGCTTTTCTATTTGACTGCAAAGCAGCAAGAAGCATATCCTGAATATAAGCCGGCTGCCTGGCACAACAGAACAGCCGGGTAAATTCTTTTGGTCTCTACAGCTTTTACATTAAAAATACTATTTAAATTGAGGAAAATTTCATATCAGTAAAGTTGGTATACCCCTAACATTTTCAGGGCTCATTTCACTTCTGTGTTCTGGTTAATGTTTTTGTGACATTGGTACTCGGCAGAAAGGAAACACGTAAGTCAGAGCCGGAGCCCTGCTGGTGCTCCGTCAAGCATTTTGGCAGCGAAAGGATGCTGCCAGCCAAGCTCCAGCATCACTGGCTGTGGATCAGCAGTGGGGCATAGCATTGAACAATCTTATTCTGAAAGCTCAGATCCAACAAAATACTTAAACGCAGCTCTCATTTAAAGCATGGGAGTAACTTTGCCGAGCTGCACCTCCTCAGCTGCCCCAAGCAGAGCTCAGCACCACATGAGCAGCCAGCCCAGGCCAGGGTGAGCACAGGGTGAACATCTAATTCCCACTGATGTCCAAGGGAGGGTGCGTCTGCAGAGATGCCACCCCCGGTTTAGAAGATATAATACCCAATATAAATTAACGATGGTGAGATTTTGGCCAACGATAGCACCTTTTCTTCTGCAGCACTGACAGATCGTCACCCAGTGTTATACAGGCTATGCATCGTGTACTTCATGTCACTAACTTGGCACCTCAAGCCTTCTTTTTGATGACTAGTCTGAGTTTTATAGCATCTCCTGTAGTTGAAAACCTCACAAACATTGCCTTGTTAAACTGCACAGCTCCCATTTTAGGTAAATAATGATTATTATCCTCATTTTAGAGCCCAAGAACATAAGATCCAAAGAGATTGATTAGACAGGCCACATAGCAAGTCAGTGTCAAAGGCAAGACCACAACACTGGTGTTCCTCACTCAATCCCCACGCTGAGGCTGATAAATGATGATATACGACAGCCTGAGCACACATGCTGCTCCGCACAGGGGCCCCTGGTTTCAACTCACAGCGACCCCGCTTTGGAGCCACTGCGGGGACCTGAAACATACATTTATATACATTAGTTCTCCCACTGAACTCAGCAGTGTTTCAAGTTCAGGCACAAAAGTACCCTTTGAGAAATGAGTACATGTGGCATTTTCACTGCCTCAGAGAGCCAAAATTACCGATCAACTCATTTCCTATTTGGCAAATGAGATAAAGCTTTACATTCCCCTAAAGAGCCCCCTGCAACACCACCACCCCCTCTAACATCCCTGTAGTTAATTCATCCTAAGAGCTTGGCTAGTGTCAGAGCTAAAAGATTTCCTTTGGAAACCTACAAGACGCTTAGCACAGTTTAAATTCTACTCACTCAACTGCAGCCTTGGCTGCGCACACAACCCTACATTCATTTTATATGCACACTTATTCCCACTGTCCGCAATTCTGACCCATGCAAAAAAAGACCCACAATGCCACAAGCATAAAAATGCCCACTGAATACTTTTATATTTACTATTTGCTTACATAATCACCATTATTATTTCAGTAGCTTTCTCACAAAATGTTTCATGTAATTTAAAAGAATTATAAGAAAAAATATTTATTATTATGAATTCATAATGAAGTTGTGACTACGTGGAATTTTTTACCAAAACAGTTGCCTGACCCAATAAAATAAAACTAAAAGGAAAAAAAGAATATTTTCGTTACAGTTACAGCATTTCTAAATGTTGGCCTTCTTAGCATTTTATTTTAAAAGCCAGATAAAGTAATTTAAAATATTTTTTCTGAATGAAGCATTTCCTTCAGACTGATTTTTCAACAGAAATATATTTATGACACCAAGAAAAGCTGAAAATATTTAAATTTAATAGAAAATACATGTTTTAGCTAATGCAAGAAATTTTCATGGCATTGTTTCATATTTGGACAATTCAATAAAAGATTTAAAGCAGATGTACCTGCAGGACTCAGCACATGGAATTTAAACCAGAAGTGGGCTTGAGAATAGGTGGGCAGGTTATGTGGGTGGGAAATATTCCACAAGATGGATGAAGTGACCTAATGAAAGCCAGAGCCATGAAAGCCAAGGCTGAATTAGACGTTAAGTTCCTCGTCTTCCCCATTGTATCTTTTTAGTGTTGAGAAAATGTGCATAACTTCCCCGATGGGTAGTAAAATCTTTCCAGGATCTTTATTGCTCCGGCTGATGACTGATGAAATGTTCCTGAAATTCCCTGCTCGGTATATGCTCTGCCTTTTTTCCCATTCTGAGACAACTAACTTCTCGTGCTCCATATATCAAACAGAGATACCTCTGCGCAGGCTTGAGGGTGCTAAGTCAGACACCTAATTACTATGTGCCACAATAAATAACTGAGTGGACCTGGCCTCAAGGCGCCAGTTCCACTGTTAGTATGAAGCTAAGGGATAAGGAAGGCAAAACAAAAGGTAATCTGAGTTCAGATTCAATCCCCAGGCTGAAACTTGATGGAACGCAGTGTTTATTCAAGCAGCTGGAATAGCAAAATATGCATGAAAGGCAGTATTGCCATTTATTGTAGCCGTCATTTCACACCAGTACAGTCTCAAACATGGACTAACGTACAAGCCTTTCAAATCAAAGTTGGCTTCAAATCCCAGTTTCCATATACGATACAGGAAACGTGTCAGACGTTTGCTTAGAAGGATTAACTTAGACCAAGAAATACATTCAGGGGAAATTGCTTCTTCTCTTGCCCTGGGCTCAACCCTCATCTGTTTGCCTGCTAAACTCAAGTCTCCCTTTTCAATTATCTTCCTTTTTCAAGCTTTTGAGAAAAAACACAGTGAGAAAAGGGTTTCCTTTTCCTTTCTGTGAAGGCTTTAAGAGGATCTGCTACTCAAGTGTTAAACACTGTCCTTTGGTGCGTTTACGGTAGCACGTCTGACTTCTGAAATGAACATTTAAGCAAGAGCTGCGGTGTTACACTCATTCCCCATTCATGAGTTCGGATAACTGAGCAATACTAGTTTCCCTTTCTATAAAGTAGATAGGAGGCACACGGACCATTGCTACAGAGCAGTCTCAGACACTCCTCCTGCTCAGGTTTTTGCCCAGCACGGGTGCAAGCTGAGCGTTACCTGGGCAGCGAGTTAAGCACTACAGCAATGGAGCTGGAGGGGAAAGGAGGAGCAAGTGCAGAAGGTTGAATGGGAAGCAAAGAAAGAAAACAGAAAGCGAAGAAGGCTCTCCCTAACCTCTGCCTCGTGGCAGACCTGCCTCCTGGGATGAGGTAGAGCCAGGGTCTTCGTCTGCCCCCACCACTGCTGGGGCTGGAGGGAGCTCTGCCCTCACTCCCCTGCAAAAGGCTGCAGAGAGGTTCTGGAGTGGAGTTAGGCTGGGAAATGTGCTTTACCTTATCATCTCTCAACAGACACCTATTTCAGGAAAATAAGGTGTTTCTCTCTTTAACTCCTACAAGTGAGCTGTCTTAATTCACTTTCCACATGATTACACACACTTTCCACTCCAAATACAAATTAAATTTTAAATAAATAAATAACAACCCAGAATTGTCACATTTCTTCATTTCTCCTACTTCCCCATTTAATCTGCTGGCATTTTGCACTGTTGTCTTTAAATGGTTTGTCCATGGTGTGTTTTTAGATGTTAGAAGCAAGAGCAGGTCTGAAAAAACAAGACAGCTATACAGTTGGAAAGCTGAAGCACAATTGGCATACCAATAAATGCCTTGACAGCAACTTCAATACAACTACATTGATGTGGTTGTTTTCAGAGTTCCTCTCTCTTCTGCTCGAGCTTTTTGAAAACCTTGGGCCTGGCACAGGAGATGAACTCAGAGTGGCCCCCAGTATTACAAAAGAGATGGTTAAAAGGGCAAAGACTGTGCAAGGTGTCAGTCACTGATGTTGGAGATACCCTGCCCCATACTCTGCACTGCGACTGCATCTAATCCTCTTAAAACAGGGTAAATATCACCTGCCAAATTAGTGCTAAATACTGTGCTCCCAAGGGATTATCCCTACTGACTCCTTTCCTTTTTGTGTTGGATCAGAGAAATGGCATCAGAAAGAAAAAAGCCAAGCTGTCTCATCCTCTATGGTGAATGTAGAAGGGAAGGGAACTGTCCACACTTCCAAAAGCTGTAGTTTTGTTATACCAGGAAAAAAATCTCTGTGAAATATCTTAATTGCACAGACATGTGAGCCTGCAACTCTGCCAGCTCAGATCCTGGTTTTGTTGCTTTTGGATAAGACATCAATCCTTGTGATCTACAGTTCATCCCAGGGGTAAGAGCTTCTCCGCAGCGCGGCTTTCTGCAGGTAGTGGCAGTGCAGAGTTGCAGCCCTTTTTCTGTAAATCTGAACATTAAAAGCTGTTCCTACAGTCCATAACCAGATTTCCACACCAGCCTAGCAGCTTGTCCCCTGTTATACTCAGCCCTTTCAAAAAAATCACATCTGCTCTGGGACAAGCAACATCGAGGCTAGCAGGGGATGCTCTAACAGGATGCCCCCTCTCCACAGCCAGCTAGATACTAAAAAGGAAGAAACCAGCTCTTTTTTATTTTCCTTCATAATTCTGCCTGCCATGATGTGTCTTTGAAACATGGTGGCAATGACAGATACATGAACTCTACCCAAGCATAGAGGGAAAGCAATAAGCTCCTTTCTCTGGTTACTTTTTCCCTCTCTGAAGGAGAGAACCAAGTCTGAAAGGCTGGGCATAGATGCCCATCCTTCACTGTAATCTAGACCATAAATGCCTGGTCACAGATTACTGTTGTCCTGATATTATCAGATCAGTCCACAGAGCAGACATGAGGAGATCGGACATTCCTCAAGATGATGTTCGGTACAGAGAAGCATTGCACAGGGTTGAAAATTTGTTTTTGACTAACATTCTTTTTGAAGCAAATCAAAATGAGTGAAGAAGATTTAGTCTGTTAAAGGACAAAAAAATAAAAACACCAGGAAAAAGTCATCAAAAAGTATTGGTTTTGCAGGGGGGTGGAAGAGGGAAGACGACTTTTTCTCTGATTGTGTTTGTTGTTTGCTTTAAGCAAGGTTTGGTAGAGAAGGGTTTAAACAGACCTGCAAATTTCCTGTGGTGTGACTGTATTTTTTCATTCTGATTTTTAATGTTCCTATTTTTCTCTTAAAAGTAGCACTTCAGGAAAAAAATATGTTCAAGGAAGAGCTTAAAACCATAAGCAATTTGGTCAAGTCCACAAGGATAAAGCCTAGAGCTTGACTCCTGAGCTCTGGAGAAACTAGCTGAAGGTTTAAAGAGGTTCCTGTACCCTGCTGACTTCCCTGCTCCTTTGCTGACCTCCCGCATGCCTGAAGAAAAGCAGCAGAAGCAAATGTGTGCAAACATCTCGGTCATTCCCACTCACAGGCCCTTTTACCAGTGTGGTCTCACCTCTCTGGCCTAATTAGCCTGAACAGTCAATCACAACATGCTTGCAATTATACAGGAGCTGCTGTAGTCGTAGCAGAGGTGCTGCATCTGCTCCTTTCTACTAATCCAGCGACAGACATGGCAACTCCTTGCCAAAGGGCAGGGAGAACACAGGGGTTGGTAGTGTATTAAGCTGCTTCAGCCAGATTTAGCAGAGCACTCAAGTCCCTGGTCCTAGTCTCAGCCACATGTGTATGACAGATGACAACATCAAGAGAAAGAGGAAAGACAGGGTTCTCATTTGGGTGAGGAGGGAGAAGTTTGCAGAACACATTTACCTTTTGCCTTTTCACAGATTTGCCGAGACTGGCAATTATCTAACTTTCTGAAGTGGGCTGATCTGTAATTGTTATTTGCTGTGAACAGCTAGAATCCTAGCCTGTGACTGGACTCTCTAAGCTCTTTCACACTAAATAATTCTCTTGCAGCGGTATGTTGCCACTGAAAGGAGGAATTAAGTGCATATGGGTACAGAGCACCACTACATACATGTAGACAACTCCTCACTCTCCACTAAGAACAGCAAATTACATCCTGACCCAGGACACAGTTCCCTATTCTCCCTGCTGGAGCTGGTTCTGCTTATGCATTCACCCAGGCAGAAAGCAAATGAGAGCATCTCTGCAGCCGGTAGTTAGGGCTCAGCTGGGAGACCGCAGCTAAAGAGAAAACTGTGATGTTCTGTAAAGCAAAAAGCCAGTCTAACTCCATGACATCAAGCAGGGAAAACTCTTAGGTACTGCCCTGGGTAGTTTTACTAGCTCTTCTAGAAGAAAATTTATGTAACCTGTACAGCTGACTGTCTCAAGTATCAGAGATGTCGCTTTAATGACATACTGATTGCTTGGCTAATGTCTAAAGCTCCAAGCTTTTCTCAGTAGCATTGAAGCCTGCCTGGATGCAGCATTGAAGCGTATGCCTTGATGTTAGGCGACTGCTGGCCAGATGCAGTAAATAGAACTCTCCTTTTTACAGTTTATCGGCACAGAAAATGTTTCCTCTATTTTATATCAACGGGTGTCTTTCATTTCCTTGAGGTTTAATACCTCTGTTGGTATTAGATCAATCTTTTTCTTTACAATAGACTTTTCAACAGTAACTGTATCTTCCTTAAGTTAAGGCTCAGAAAAATTGACAGATCAAGAGATACTGTGTGGGTGAATGGTGGAACTAAAATGGAGAAGGGCAGAAAATCTGCACCTGTATCCAGAACTAATTAGATCTGGACGAATAATGGAAATTTTTTTCTTTTTTTACTTTGGTGGATGAACCTAAATTAAAAAAGGTTAGATCAAATCCAAACCACATTATTTGGTTTAGTTTGTTGGGAGTTTTAATTTAAAAAGACAGAAACCTCTCACTATACTATGGTTTTGGTGCTATTCAATTTTCTGAAGGTGTTTGCCTTGATTTTTTTTAATCTTTTATTAGACCAGGTTTCAAGCACAATTAAAATACCTTATTGTTATCGGGAGCCAATAAATCCTATGTGAAAATATAGAAATGAGAAGTTCCAGTATTTCTGGAATACACTGTTATGCTTTGAAAATGGCAAACTGAATTTTAAAGATACTTTTGCTTTTGCCTGCTCAATTGGGCCTGAATTCCAGAATTTGTCACACAGCAGTTTTTCTTGGGCAAGCTGTAGCAGTAGGTTAGTTTGCAGAGCTTTCAGCATGCCTTAAAGTAGTTCAGGGCCCATATTCTAACCCTGTCGCAACCTTGACAAATCCTACTCTGTCCAAAATCAGTGGCTTTGATCCACTTCAAAATGAACTGCTCATTCCACGCTTTTTCTGCCCCATTACCCATAATCCCCATCCTGTGGAGGAGACACCATGAAAACCTAACCTCTTCTTTTCCAAGCCTTTTATTTTCTTGCTGGTTTCTCCTTTTTTATATTCTTTTTTGCTTCTGACAGACCATCTCCAGGAGTTTTCTGGGTCCCCGCTGATGACCAGGATTTGTATGTCCCCCAGTTTCTGGCTCTTTCTCGCTCTGTTCTAGTGTAATTCACGTTTCCATTATTTGATTCAAGCTATGGCCCCGCTCCCCCCCTCATGTCTCGTGTTTCCAGTCTCAATATTATTTTATACACGTTCTGCTGCACCCTTACTTTTCACTGTCTCAAATTAAAAGCAATACTTAAAAGGTATGGAGGGGAAAATAGCATGTAGACAAACATGGCAGTGGCTCAACGTGGCATAAATGAAGAAGCAAGATTTGTAAAACCTCTTCCCAGCTTCCCATCAACCAGTTTTTCTGGCTGGGCAGTGTTATCCAAATGTATTTGAGGAGGAGCTGACAAAAAATTTCCCCAGAATTAAAATCCCCAGGGAAGTTTCATTGCTCCAGTGGGGTTCTGGCCTCTTTACAGGCTGGTTAAAGGGTTTCCCTAAGATGGTCCCACATCACCAGATTCATAAAGAAAAGGGTTCATCTCAGTAAACATTTCTCATTGGCTGGTTAGGGGACTATCAATTGCTTCTGTTTTTTCACAGAGAACTGTTCCTGGTTTTCATCGTGTGAACTACTTTATATGTAACCTGTCGTATTAATCAATTCCCGGGTAAGTCAAAGCCTGAATTCAGCCTAACAATCTGATTCACTAAAACAAGTGTACATCATCATCCTTTATACAGGCTAAGACCTCCATGCCTTGACTTGCCATTTCAGAATTTTAGCTTTCACCAAGACTGACATTTATCAGGCACATAAGTATTCTGTGCTCCCTGCTCTGCTTCAGCTGGGGCTCCGAGGAAGCAGCAATTTGTTATTTGTTTCCTATTTTTTCATTTCTTCCTTCTCCTGGAGAAGTGTTAAGGGGCCTGAAATCCTAAAAAAGGGAAAAGGGTAAGAAAAAATGACTTAATATTTCTTCAAAGCATTTAGCGATCGCAAAACTGTGTGGTTTTATCAATACTAATACGGCCTGAGAATGCTGAGGTTAAGGTCCAGAAGTCCCTTTGGAGGTCTGTGTATCAAAAGGTACAAATATTATCCTGTCACCAAAAGAGGAGAGAGAAAAGGCAAAGAATGTCAAAACTCTGGAAAGTCAAATTGTGACACTCCGTCAAGAGACCGCAGGTGTTCAAACCTCTTCCCCCAGGCTGCTATTAAAAGCAGCCCCAAACCCAGAAAGTTAGCTCCTAGTTCAGAGACCTAATTCACTTTATACAAGACATAAAGAAAAGAAAGTAGAAAAGCAGGGACCAGATATTTTTTTGGTACTGCTGATCTGTTGAAAAGAAAGTGAATCTCCAAGAAAGGGCCAGAAAGACAGAAAACTCTCCATGGTAAAAAAAAACAGTCTAAAATTAATTAGCTTATTTCTGTTCATATTTAGAGGGAGTCCATTGATAGGGATTGCTGGGGCTGTTGAGCCTGAAATTAAACCTATATCTGGTTATGGCTCATGAGTACCTCTGTGCACACCACAGCGTAATTTTGCTTTCCACACAGCCTCTCTTCTGGGGTAAACAAGGCAGACTGCCTTCTTCCTGGCCCCCCGAAAGAAATGTACCCAGGCAGGTTACTACTGGTAAAATAAAACCTAAATGATCTCTGGGAAGTTTCCCAGCAAGAAGATGGCATCCCAGAGATGTTAGTGGAATAATTTTTGTTGTAGATATTAAGAATTTTTACGCTTATAGAAAAAAACTCAGACCAAAAGGAATCTTCACTATATCTTGCATGAATCACTCAAACATGCTGAGGCGGCCTTTCATGCTGCAAGTGCTATTTTTCAGGATGATTTTATTCACTTCATAGCATTCGCTGTGAAACTTCTTGCCACAGAAAATTTTTCTAAACAGCATTATTGTCATTTTAGGTCTGACAACTTTGAAGCTTCCCTTTAAAAAGAGGGGGAGAGAAAAGCATTTCATATAACGATAAAGTAAATACAGTACTATTTGAAGCTAAGTGCAAATCAGTGACTAGGTAGGTTATTAAAAAATGTGTTGTTGGTTTCCTGCAAATTTCTAGGTGGAACAAGCCCCATATCAGTTTAAGTTTACTTCTCAGCCTTTCTCTCTGTGTTAAACTACAGATATACTCCAACGCACCTTTGCTCAGAACACCAGTAGTAGGTAGTAGATCGGGCCACAGGCACCTATACAGGCCATTGCAATTCTACCTAAGAATTCAGAGTTCTTCCTCCAAGCTTCAATAAGTTTCAGATCCACCCAATCCTGAACGCTCACTGAAATTTAGCTCCATCACTTTAGCCACTTCATGCTATAGACCCTAATATTAGCCTAAACTGATTTACCCAAGATTCTCTTTATCCCTGTTCAGATTTGAGTGATTTGAAATCTGTCACTGAACATGAAAAACCTGTATAATTTTGGCCTAGCCTTGATAGGAAAAGAAATAAAAATTACAGATGGATGGTCATTAGCAATTTACATAGCAGAAATACCTTTATTAATCCAATTTTACTTATAAACTGTACCTGAACTCAGGCTTATAATGGGTGTATTAAGACAAATCTCCCATAGGCACTTGCTGGTAAGGTGTCTCTAAGATTAACAGAGCTTTAATGACATTTAAAAGTTTCCTAAGGTCTTTGCAGGGAGGCAATTCTGACAGCCTTAGGCTGAGCAGTCCCAGCAGTGCTGTTGGTTTTAGTGGGACTATGCTATGTGGTAGGTGTTCACTGGCATGAGAGATGTTGATATTGTTGATATGATCTGGCCCTAGGTTATCTGGGCAATTACAGCAGAGAGCTCTTGAACACAGTACTTTCAGTTTTTCATAATCTCTCTTTGGGCATTATTAACCTTTATATTTTAACAGGAATTAGTTTTCAGCATCCCATTTTAAACAACGCATTTAGAAGTACATTAATATTGCAAAATTTTGTTGCCAAAAAAAGAGAAGTGGCCATTCTCTAGTTGTATGGCATTACGCCTGCATTATTTGTTGTGTTAGAATACTGCAAATCTGAAACATATCTCTACTGGAAAAAAACATATGCAAGCATGCATGTAAATCAGTAAGGATACATGACGTGGATAATTTGTCATCCCTTGCCAAGGGAAGCACAACCTGCTGATAGCATCATGTAGCTACAGCCCTGTTCCCACACTCATTAGTACTGATCTCAGAACTACTGTATCCCCTGGCAGGACAAACGTGGTGCCACTCAGGCAGAAGCCCACAGCTACATTTCTTTAGAATCAGACGTAGGTATGGAAGGACAAGCAGTTGCTGACATCATATATAGTCCAGGATGGTAAAGCTAGCCCAGAAAGGAGCGTGTGTGTGTTTTTATAACCAGGTTCTACTGAGCAAAGGGAGATTGCTCCCATTCAGGACAGAGACTGAGCCTTAAACTGTATTACCCCAGGAGTTGCAGCTTGGAAAAAAAACCAAAATATTTGATCAAAGCAGATTTGGGTTTGGTGGGGTTTTTTTTTGTTTCTGGGGTGTCTGGGAAAATGGGTGTGAAGAGGAACAGGAGACTGAGAGATAAAGCAATGATGCAAGCTTACATGACAAAGATTTACTCTGCAATCCAGCCTTTCTGCAAATTGCACCTTCCCAAAAACACAGAAGATGACAGCAGATATTGTGCATCTCCTGCTTGGCAGAGTGTATATGAGCCCAACATGAAGCAGAATGGGTTCTTTATGTCTGTTGTTAAATACACAGGCTTTTGTGATCATCTGTCCTTGAACAACAATACAATCTGATGGTAATTAGAACATCAATGAAGTAATTACATCCATTCACACTGAAAGGTGGCTGGATAGTAGTGAACTAAAGTACCTTAATACAGAAGGAAGAGAAACAGAGATCTCATCTCTCTCAGATAACGCGTTGCATAAAGCTATCTATATAATTTGGATGTGTTCTTGCGGGCACATTAGCACTTCTCAGTTTTTCATGCCTGGATTTATAGATAGATACTAATGACTAAACACAGGACACACTTCAGTTTAGCATTCCCAGATGAGTCCTTCTAAGGTAACCCACTTTTTCTTATCTTCCATATGCTTAGAAAATTCCTTGCATTTTCCTTTGGGGTGACAGCAATATATAATTACTGCGTTTAAGTGAAGTCAAAGAGCAGCTTTTAAACTGGGTATAGCAAACATGTCTGGCAAGACTGAAAGGAACAACATTACTTCAAGTCAAGCTGTTTGATTTTTCTCTTCTTCTAGCTCACACTGCCATATGATGCTGCTCCAGCACTAGGTTGTCCTTAACTAGCATTTAAATAGAAAAAGCCCTAAAATATTGTCAAGAATTCTTGCCAGCTCAGGCACAAAATCTATTAATCCATCTCCACTATCACAATGAAGGTAACAAAGCAAACTAATGATACTTAATTCCTCTACCTAAAGCATGATATTTTTGCTGAGTAGGCTGGTAATATTTTACCAAGCTGTAATAAAAATCTCAGTATATATCCGCATGCATCTGTTAGAGGGGCTTCTACATTACGAAGGCTTAGCACTTTGTATTCTCACCACAAAAAACAATCCAAACATATCTAAGTGCTCTAAAAGGCCACAACGTAAAGAACATCATTTCATGTTCATAAAATGCGAGAAAGAGAAGAGGAGAAATTATCAGTGCCCTAGTTCAGCTAATGTACTATCTTTGTGAGTTTTCATGTATCGATTTTGGCAGGAGGAGAATCAAATGTTGCTGTCATCTGCAGTGGTAAGAAAGTATTTAGTTAATGCCTGATTAGGTTTTAGCATTCAAACAAAATTGCCTGCTTATGCTGATGGCTATATCTTATCTTAATGCAGATCTAATAGAAAAAGGAGCAAGTTATACAGCAATAAAACAAGTTTTATCACGCCATCAGTTTGTCACTGAACCAGTGTGTTTTACAGAAATATCAAAGCAGAGAGCTAGGCACCTATCCTGCAATATTCACTAACTGCTGGCTTGCATGGTCCCATAGGTAAAAGTGCTTGAACAAGTCTGGTCTTAGGCCAATAAATGTGTCACTATTACCTGTTTTGATCTTTTTTCCAATTTCCATCAATGAAATGAAACTCCACTTATGTGAGATACCACCAAAATAAAATTTTTGTGATGTTCAGAAATCATTTATGTCCTTTCAGTTTCTTGGGTGTACTTTGCCTTGGATGAGACTGGTAGCTCTGTGTGTGAAGTATTGCTTCAAACTTTGCTTAAAGACACAGAAACACAGTGGTTTCTGTTACTCTCAGTTCAGATTTTCCAGGCAGTTTCAAAAACCACTTGTTTAAAGAGACTTCAAATTTTGGGAGAAAATGTGAATTAAAGAAATTCATGTCGTTATGTCCAGTTGTTACAGATGAGCTCTGTCTCTGCCCTGGCACTATGGGCCAGCAGTTCCCGCTGGGGTCTTCATTTCCCAACCGTGGTTCCCGTTTCCCAATTCCCAGTGACATGTCCTATCCTGCCTTCATGGACAACAGGCTGGAAAGTGGTAATTCAAAAAAAAAAACAAACGGATTTAAAGAGGCACAAACTTAAAATGGTGGCCAAGCTCTGGATTTTAAGCACTCCTCAGTTCTTCAGATCTGTGGCACTGGATTTAGCTTCAGTCCATAAGAGAGATGGGGAGCAATTGGAAGCATGTGTGCCAAGCAGGTCCCAAACGCAGATGTCTGAGCCTCAGAGTGGCTCTGAGTCCCAGCTTTAGCTCCAGACCACAACTGCGCTAACAGATTTGTATTAATGAGGGAGACTTTCCCAGGGAGATTAGCTCCACACTTCATCTTCCTTAATAAAATATGTTCTAAAATTATTAATCTGGCAGATAATAAAATATCTAGCGGCTTCTAATTATTTAAAAAAAATCTGATACCTGACGATGAATTAATGATTTGCAATTTCTCTCTTTTCTGTAATCACACATTCCCTGTCTGAATACATCTAAACTAGAAGGGGAATGCATGGATTGACCCCTCACTATGTAGCTGCCAAAGTTACAGAATTACACACAGCGCATAAGGAAAACTAAGCCAAATCCAAAAGAGAGAGTCACCTCTGAGGGAAGCGCAGGGAGAAGACAAATAACATGAGTGAGCAAATGGACTGATTTGTACCAGCTGGCTTAATTGTAGAATCAGGCCCTGTCACCTCTGGACTATTCCACTGTCATTTTCGCTGGGTTCCTTTGTTATCGTACTTGGGGTACAGATACACACAGGCAAACAGCAAGTGTTTTCTTTGCATGCAGAAACAGTCACTCCTGGAAAAGCACATTTTCAGTGTGCTAAGACACATTTTTCCAAATACAGTTTGGTTGTTCAGTATCAGATTCATCATACCATAGTTTCTCAAAGAGACAGAAAACTGCAAAAATCTTAACAACAAACCCAAGCTCTTGCACGTGTCTCTTTAGTTATTACCAGCCTCAGAACTCATGAATCAGATTTTCTTTAGCAGTCACTCAGAAGACAATACAAGGACTTGTATTTCCGTCACTTGCTTTTTCTCATCCCTATTCAACAATTTCCCTGCACATTATCAAGAACGCATTTTAGTGTTAGGATACATGACACACACTTCTTAACTGCCAGTTAGTATCAATCAACAGGTTGAGTGGGAACTAATGGGGCTGGGCAAGGTCAGACAGGTGTGCATTACTGGAAAATGGGAGCTGCACTGCCCATTTCTCCGCAGGCACACTCAGCCTTTTACCTCCATACATAGTCCTTACTAAGTGCATGCTCCTGCCTGCCTGCCCTGCTGCGTCCCCGTGCTCCAGGCTCAGAGTGACTACTCATCACGGGGACCATTTCATGACCACTGCGCTTCGCTTTGTAGCTGGAGCCAACAGGCTTTTACCAGCTTGACAATTTAAGTGGTTGCAAAAAATCTGCTTGCCATTTCTTCATGTTTGGTGCTACACTGACATCTTGTGGCCCTTAACCCTGGTGAGATGGTAAACAAGGCCAACAGATTTCCAAACGTTTAAGCAAGGGTGCAGTAAAATTCCATTTGGAAAGCAGCACTGATTTTTCTCTCACTTCCTAGCTGTTTGAATTCATGTTCCAATGTTTCATGTGCCCCACTTTGGTAACAAAATTCCATGTTAAATATCTACAATTAAACAATAATTAGGTAAGTAGTAGTAATGAGCAGATTGTGAAGATAAACCAGAACTACAGCAGGTGAACTCCTTGTGCAGATATAAGCTATTTCTCAGTCTGAGGAGAAAGCAGAGACTACAGACTCCCATTGCTTTCACATTTCATTAGCAGGCTCTGCACTTGACTTTATAAAGTTGAGGTTTTAAATTGCTGTGACAGTATCTACACATTACTTCAGCTGTTAGCCAAGAATATTCCCAAGAAGAGTAAAAAACTGTGGATAACACTGTACTACTTAACTGCCATAATTAATGATCACTAATAAGAACAGAGCAAGAAAACCTGTTTGGAAACAGAACTAGTAGTGATAAACACAGGTGAAAGCTACACAAGATGAAATAACATGCCCATGAAAAGATGGGTCTGTCACACTGGCACAATATATACAATGAAAAAGACTTCCTGGCACCTTCATCCTCATGAATAGTGGAGAAGAGAGACCAGACGCCATAGTGATGGGCATAACTCCTTAACCCTAAGTAAGTTTTACTAATGTTACAAACTGAAGCATGAGAAGGCCTGGAGAAGAAAAGCAGTATGGATGCAATAGGAAATAAAAGGGATTGTAGTATTAGAAAACATGAGAGACCACACTTCAATCCAGATTCACTCCTCTAAGCACTTAGAGCTAAAATAGGATCTGTGAAGCTTGCTGTGTATGTCAGTGCAGAAACAGACCCCTCCTGCAGAATGACTGAAATTCTTCCTTGGATGCACTGAGCTTTGGAGGCGTAAATCTTTCTCTTCAGTTATTGCTGCATTGTCTAACTGGTTAGATCAAAAGCTACAGGCTAAAATATTTCAGAGAAGCATCTAGAATTAAAGGCCTATACCTTAATTATAAGCAAAGTATCACAGCTAAAATAAATGGGATACTGAAGTGAGAGGAAGGGAGAGGAGAGATATTTCCATCCATAGTCAAAGAGCTAAACCCATTTCAATCAATTTAATTTCATATTCCTATGACTATGCCAGTTAAAGTTCCTTTTCTCATCCAGTAAATTACCACTGTTTACCACTAGACACTTAGATTATCACAGAAGCGATGTGGGAGACAGACTAAGAACCATAGGTACTAAAACGTCTTCTGTATATGGAAAGTAAAGTAAAAGCTCACTGGAAAACCCAGCCTGAAGGGACCCGACTTCCTTTCTTAGAAAAATACTGGAAGAAACCAAAACATTTTGAGCATTCAGCATTGGGTCTGATGCTATCACCAGCAAAGGGGACACTGCAAGGGGACGTCTTCTCTTCCTGCAGATGTCACTGGCTGTAGGAGGATGTGCATCCCTGCAAAGGTGCAGCAGAGACCCCAGAGAGTGGGAAAGGAGGAGGAGAAGCTAAAGCGAGATAGGATGGCTTGGCTGGTGGGCTCAAATTCAGAGCAAGTCCAGGGTAGCAACAGAACATTAGGTTGTCCAGCCTGGTCCCCTTGCTATTGTAGACAACATATCAAATAAAGTATCTCATAAACCTGTCATGTTCCTCCTTAAAAGTTGTTATGTTTTGTCTCTACCATGTCAGACTTCCATTCTTTAAGGATCAAATTTGCTTCTTTGTTACAGCCTACATTTATTCATAGCCACTATACCTGCTATTGGCTTTTTGTGCCAACACACTCCTTTCACCCACACAGCTCTTGTCTTTCCTGAGGTATTTATAGACAGTTTCCATATTGTCTTTCACCCTTCATTAGGCTCAAGTGAACAGACAAAGCCCTTCTAATCTCTTCTCATCAGGGTTGTCAACGCACTGGCAGTGACTGCATCTGTGGTAGTTCAAACTCCTCTTTTTTCCACATGGGCGAACAGAGTTGCAGACAGGATCCCAGACGATCTCTGGTGACTGCTTTACACGGTAATGGTAACACCTCACTATCTCCACTGGCAACGCTTGTCCCAACAGAGGCTAAGGCATCACTCACCTTTTTTAAGGGCAGCCCAGAGGGCCTCCTTTCCGCTAAACAGACTGTTGCACACTTTTACTGCTCTGTTTCATCCTGATATTATTATTCCAAACCACAGGATAATTCATCATGTAGAAATGCCTTTTAAATCAGTTCATTCAGCATGTTCTTTAGTTATCGTGGACAGACCTTTTCCTCTTACAGGTACAAAAGCCTATTACTGCAGACACCCTCTTTGTCACAGTAAGCAATACAAACATCTCTCACCGCAGCAGTCACGAAAGACTTCCTGTTGCTGGAGACGCTGCACAGGCCAGGGCACGGCTTCTCCCTTATCACCAGCAAAAACAGCTTAGGCAAAGAGAGCATATTGCCCTGAGTGACTGGGATATTGCAATTACGAAATCAGTGAGAACATGCTGGGTGAAAGTGTTTGAGTCAAAGAGCCCAGAGAGTACAAAAGGGAGAAAGATGATGTACTAATGCTACCTTCTGGACTGAAAACTGGTTGAGAGATCAGAAATGCAGGTATTGATAAATTGCCATGCATCGTATTAGAAGGAGGAGTGCCAAGGACATCCTGCACAAAGTTATTCATAGTTGTGTATTAGGTTTGTAGAAGAAATGACAAAAGCTTCATTTGATTTTTTTTTCACACAAGTCAGTTAGAGGTTAATTATAATTAAAAGGTGACTTGTGGGAGAAATCTTTCAATGGCAGGAATATGAAGTCAGTGTTTGATCCAGCATCGATTTTCCACCTTTGATGTCTACAATCAGCAGCCAGAAATAAGGGAAAGAAAATAGATGTTAGTAGGTTAGAACACCTTCACAGGTGGAATTAGAATCACTTCCACACTGGCATCTCTGGGAAAATGACATTGTCTTGCTTCTTTTCCCTCGCTTTTTCCACAAGGTCAGCAGTCTTTTGGGGAGCTAAAATAGAAATGAATTTATTAAGCAACTGAGCATGCGATGAAGTTGGCAACCAGAATAAGACTTCAGATACACTGACAAATTCGCTGTCACGCTGTCACACTCTGCTCCTTTTATACTACTCAGCAAGCTCTGGCAAACTATTCTGCTGGATATAACCTTAACAGAGAGAGAAGTTTCAAGCAGGTTCACAGCAGTCTGAAGCTGCCCTCTCTGATGACATTCAACCATAAGGGATGCACTAGGAGGGTATAAACCCACTACTTATTCCAGGCTGGAAGCCCTTGAAAAGCTGCAATCAGTGGAAAAGAGTTAGAAAAAGCCCTGTTCTTGTTAGATGGGAGCTATAAAGAAAACAAAGAATCTGAGAAGCAGATCTCACCCTGTTGGAGGTGTCCACTTCTCTTCTGCGCTCCAGAAAAAAGCAGACCAGCAAATCTGGTACAGGGTGCATAAAAATGGCCCCAGTACTAGACTAATTAAGGAGGTTGTAACAGATGACAAAAGGATTGGTGGCAAATGTTACGGAAAGAAAATAATTGGACTCGATCTTCAAATCGTCTGTTATCTGTATAGGGATTTAATAGTAATTTTGTTCTTTGAAAAGCTGCTAGACTGACATATGTAGAGATGCTGTTATCTGAAACCCACTGAGTCAACACAGCGTAATGACTAGCAAAGCTTGCTCCATGTACTCCACCCTGCCCTCCCGCCACAGCCTGACCCAGCGGAGGTGAGCAATGCAAACAGCAGCCAGCTCTGCTTCCTGCTCAGCCAGCCCTCGGCATCCCCTGCGATGCCTCCTGGGCAGCCAGTGGTGATGGGAGGCCCTCTGAAAATGTGAATACTTGTGCCTGAGCCCAGACACTGGCAAAGAGAAAATGTCATCTCATCTGTCCCTGCTGTGTTAAAGGAAGATGTAAAAAGAGAGACACCAAAAAAAGGCCAAATAGTGAATCCCAGGCTCCCAAGGAAAAACACGGTGGAGCTGAAGCCATTAGAATTGCACAGGCGAAGACGAGCACTTCATTAGGAGGGACTAACTCCCAGCGTGGGCCACAGTCAGAAGCAGATGAGGCGAAATCGGATTCCCGGGCTTGGATGCTTTGCAGCTTTGTGATTGCCAAAAGGCAGACTAGAAGAAGAGCCACAGCATGTGAAGATTTCAAGTCACAGAGATGCTAGCACTATCAGAAGTGCTACTGTTCGTGAACTGACGCTCAGTGGCCTGTTACAAATAATGAACAAAACCATCATGGAATGATCTCATTTGTTATATAGACTTAAATGTATCTCTCTATTATTTAGAGGGAATGGAAAATATTTTGATGAGCACTGTGCCTGTTCAGAATCAATTCAATACACAGAGAAACAAATTATTCCAAATTGCTCTTGTGACTGGAGTAGGATGCTTCTGAGAAGCCATCTGCCTGGCTTCCCCCCTGCAAAAAAAAAGCCTTAGCATTTCCTAGGAAAAAAAGATATAGCTGTCAATTCCTTTATGCTACACAGCACAATATTCTGTAGCACAGTCCATGGATCAGGCCATATGAACTCTTATGCTACGTCTTAACACAACTAGGGCCTAAAATATAATCTCTTCAGTAGTCTACTTTAAAACCTTTTATTCAATTTTCCCTATATTCTTTTCTCTTACAAAGGTTTGTGGGGTTTTTTTGGTTTTGTTTTGTTAATTTGTGTTGCTTTTTTAATTTAATGGATGCAAACTTCCACACATTTTTTTGGTAATGATTCTGTATCGTTCCCGCTGCATATTGTTTCGCAATGTATAACTATATCCTCGCAGGATGTGAACCATCTTCTAGTCTAATCTTATTTATACTATTACAGCTTTATAGCAACATAGTCATTTTAAATACCAGAAACCTGAATTCTGAGATAAAATGGAGGCTTAGACTGAAAGGGAGTATAAGTCTTTGTACTTTGAAGCATCAGGATATCAGAAAGCTGGTTCTAGACCAGTAACTAGTAGCATTTCCAACTTTCAGAAATTTTCAGTGATATTTAGGCTGGCTCACTCAGCTCCCAACAACATCAGCAGTAGCCACAGCAAGTTACTCTTTACAAGATAACATAACGAAGACGAATGCTGTCTGCCAGCCCTGTATCCTGGGCAACTCCCAGCCAGTGTTGCAACACGCACTGTGCTCTGGGAAAGATGCTCTAAAGCAGCAGGCTGAACGGTGTTCAAGAGATCACAGCTATACTCCTTCAGAGAAAAATTTGCATGCAGTTTATTTTACATGGAGAAAACCTTGAGAGGTTTCTTCTGAAATGCTCGGCCCCAGCCACAGGAGCTGTTTGGAACAACCCACTCCACTCGTGTCTTACAGGCACCACTGCACACCAGCATGCTCCCCTTTCCTACTAAGCAGGGCAAAGAGACCCTTGACCACACCTGGTCAAGATGATCACGCCATTTCTTTTTCTTCCATTTATTTCTAACACGTGCTGGACAAGGCTAACTCCATGCCTTCTGGCTGCTGCTCTCTTATCCTCTTGAATTCAACAGTCACATGCTGGGCATACACAGACAAGCCACTACTCTTTACCATCACAAAGCTGTAAAATGTTGAAAAATCCCATTTATCTTTATTTAAACAGATTATTTTTTCCCATTAATATTCCTAGCATTTTTCCCACTGGTTCTAATAGCTCCCTGGCTCCTATAAAGATCTAAAGAGTGGCTGAGCTGGAAGAGAAAATACTTCTCCCCTTACCGCTACAAGATGGATGCGCCTCTGGGCAGGCTGCAGGCTTGTGGGCCAGGTAGCATAAATGAGACGGGCCCTACCACTGCGTATGCTGTCTCTGCCATGTATATTCAACTACTACCCCTGCAGCTGGCAGTCTAGCAGCTTCTGGCACTCCTGAAGAAACTAGGACTAGCTAAAATAAGACTATACAACTTTTCACTCAGTCCATCATTCACCCGATTCAACTTTCTGCAGATGTGTTTCTCATACTTACAATCTACCTTCAGTGCATTGAGAATATGTCATTGGTTTATCTTCTGGGGTTTTTTTTCTAATTCCATCTCACTGTGGTAACTCTACTACTGAAAATTATTACTTCAGCCATTCTGCCTGAAACTAAGCAAAGAGAGGGGCTCCAGGCTGACCCATATTGAGTTAATTTTTAATCTTCATTCTAGGAAAAGTTTAACCAGGAGGAAAAAACTGAGTAGAGAATATATGTCATACAGAGGCAGTGAACGGTTTATTAGATCAAGCAATACTGATTTCTGCTACAGTCTTTTTTTAATCAGCAAATAACTTAGGAGATATCCTGATCACCCTACCCGGTCCTTTCCCATCTTTTGGAGGATATTCCTTAAGCTATAGCAAAAGCAGTTAATTTTGGGTTTTTTTGAAAACTGTGACTACTGCCCGATCCGCTGACTCTTATATTTCAAAGACCAGATTCAGCATCAATATCCTTGAAGTGTTTCAATCAGACAAAAGTACGAAGCATCTTGTTCATGGAGGAAATTCAAATCGAAACAGAAAACTTTACCATGTTTTCATTAAAATAGAAACGTTTCCATGTTGTTCTTTAGATATTTCCCACATATTTCTTTTTCACATAGTCAGACTCCCTTCAGCCTAAGAAACTTCCTAATGATCATGCTAGGTGTTGTCTCAGACACAGCGACAAGGAGCCAGCTCACGAGGTTCAGACGGCTGTTGTATAGATACCTAAATCTGTGCTAATGACCAGAAACTCCCTGGGAGTTAGTAGAAGGAAAGAGATATTTTAGAACAGAATTCACCTGACTTAAAAGTCAAATACTTTAAGAGAGAAAACTCATGCCCTGGAATTGCTTATTTCTTTCTGGTGACTCTTAAGTCAGACATTGATGTCTGTGTTTGGTCACCTAAATCCTGCCCCTATGGTGCTAATCAAAAGCACGGACTGCCGTGAAGGAAGAGGACTCAGGAATGCCAGAGGGGATCTTAAGACTAAAACACAACTCCTAGTTTCAAAATTACTGTTGTGGATGAGAAGATAATATTTAGCTTCAACAGAAGCTTCAATATTGCCCGAATCTCTCATAGTACTTCCCCCTGTTTTCCAAGCCAGAGTATTGGAAAGCTAAAATTAATCAAAGCTAAAATTAATTTCCCTGGCACTAACTATTCAGTGACTTACCCTAGAGTATTCTAGGATTAATCACCACTGTTTTCACATGATGTCAATATTCTGCCATGGAGTATGTATAAAGAGGGCAGCTTGCTGCTTCTAGAATTAGTTTCTTTAGCTCCGAAAGTCTTAACCAGAGAACTAAGTTGTTTCCAAAAAAAGCAGGGAGGGAATAAGCCTTGTTTTAAAAATTACATTCAAAAACTTTATAGATTTTAACTTAGACCTGTTCCTAGAAGACCTATAAAGAAAATCAACCTATAACGATTCTTTTTTTTTCTTTTGATCTCATTAATTTAATGTCAGTTACGACACAAAAAATAAATTATTCAAGTAAGAATTGCACCTTACCTCACTGTATTCCTACCAATTAAAAGTGAAATAAACTTACACTCTTGACATTTGTCTCTTGCAACTTTAAATTGATGAACTTACACACAGCTGCTTTACGGCTGTGGCTCTTCAGCCCCGAGCATGTGACCTGTGCTTTGTTTTCTAGAATCTACACAGCCTGTGGCACATTACCTTATGCTTCTTTAGAGAAAAAAAAAGAAACAACAAACAAACAACTTTCTTTTGAGTGACCAACTTGAGAGCCTGGGGAAAATTTAAGTAGGTGCATAAATGTCTGAATGAATCAATGCACTTATTTCTGTTTTTCTCAGAGCTGGAGTTCAGCCATCACCTTCCAAGGCTAAGAATAGTGTCTGTAGGCAGCTCGGGTAGCTACAAACCACCTTCTTCAGCTTTATTTAATATCTCCTAAGTGAGGAACAATTCATTCTTCTGTGATGTTACAGAAAATAAGTGGAATTATACCAGCAGTAATCTGGTAAGAACCCAAGAAAATTGCAATGGATTTAGTACAGTTAGCTTGAAAGCAAGCTGCTTGCTTGACTTGATCTCCAGCATTCCTTACTCCTACAATTTTGAAGGCATGAAAAAACTCTCCTGGTCACTGACCACAAAACACTTAGTGCTGTATTTCAGGATAATGTATATTTCCCCTTTAAAGCAGTGTTTTCTGTAAAAATTCTGTGTGTTTGATTATACCCAAGGTCAGAAGCAAAGCCTAAAAACTGTCAACATATTAATAAAGCCCCCTAACTTTGTTTTCCCCTTTGCAATGACCAAAGGCTCATCTCCACATCCAGTCAGCAAGATGATCAAATAACATGGGTGACAGAACACAGACCTGGCAAGCTCTTGGGCTGACCTTGAACTCTTTGGTCAGCTCACCATGCAAAACTTCTTTGTATAATTCTCTATAGAATAAACTCCGAGTAAGCAGATCAATCTGCAGCCATCTTTCTCAAGTATTGCATACAAAGAATCAACGATCTGAGTTAAATATTGCAGTAAAATTGTCTCAAAATAGTAAGAGTTCGAAGTCAATATTGCAGTCAACCTTGTTGAATCTAAAGTACGTCATCACCTGATGCCTGGACCTGTGCTGTACTAAGTATATATGAACTATTTTAATATGCTGCAATAGATGCATACCTCAGGCAATATATTTTTCTGTGACCCAGTTCTCAGATTTGCTTTATACTCCTATAACAGTATTATGAGTCCACAGAGTAAACATCATTATATTTTCATCCACTTTACTCTGCCAAAACAGTGACTAATATATATATAACTATTATATACTCATTTATTAAGCAAGATTACATACAAGGTAGTTCATCATCCAGAAAGAAATTAGTAGCCAGTTGCTTTCACATTACCGTGCGTAGTGATGAGTCTTTAGCTGTGGGTCATGCAAGTTTAAAACTACGGCAGGCTGCGACACTTTGTAATATCTGTTTTGCCACAGGAGCAGGAGTGCTTCTGAGACACCCTCCGTATCGGTTAACTTCAAGAACCAAAAAGTCAATTTTATTTGGAGAAAACAAAGCAAGCAATGTTTTCCCAGAACTTATTTCTTTTTTTTTAATGGGAAAATGCATTATTTCCTACTGTCAGCCAGCTCAAGGCACGCAAGATTGTCTCTTGTCATTTGTTTCGGTTTGGGTTCCTCCCAGGACAGGGTGAAAGCAAGGACTGGTAACCATCAGTGCAGAAACCTTCCTGTTTTTTGATGCATAACAGTCAGAGTTCAAAAGTCAAGAGGCGCTTTTAAGATACCCGCGCATAATCTGTGTACTCTTCTTGAAAGTAAAATTCGTAATTAAAGTTGGCATATCTGAGCAGCCTGCTAGTGCTGGCCATCTTGATAACAAACAAAGAGGACACGTTTTCTGACACTGACATACAATCTGTGGAGAAGAGTCAGTGCCTCTCCTGTAGGAAATAGGCAGAATAGACGTGTGTATCTAAGATGGCCTAGAGGGAACACAACTGAAAGATGTTCAGAAAAAAATGGTCATGTAGCCAGAGCAAAGAGAAATATGAGATGAAGCAAGGGGTGCAAAATCACTGCTTTGCTTTCCCACAGGCTTTTCCCATCGTTTCTCCCTCCTTCCATTTCCTTCTAGATATCACAGAGGAGAAAATAATATATATATTTTTTAATATTCTGAAAGCATGAATTTGAAAAGCAAGTTAACAAAACAGTGGCAGACTAATATTCAGAGCAAACCTCTGGATGGGAAACAGGAAACATCCAAATGTCCAATGTCAAAACCATTCAATAAAGAATTAAGAAGTAATATGCATCTGATTTTTAGTCAGGTCACTTTCTCAGACAGAAGGATGGATTAGATCACATTTTAAATAATTTAAATAAGTCTTAAGTAGCATGGAAATTATAAATTTGGAGATGATTTAGATATATTTCAGGTCTTATTTTCATTACTCACACTGGAATATATGAAAAAAAGATCTTTGGTAATCTGGTTGTGTAAAAAATTTCATGTTTTATGAAGAACCTCAGCATCACCATGAAAAGATCTTAAAACAGTCAAAGGGTACCTATGACACAGAATCAAATTTATATGCAGTTAATTCCTCTGAAGGAGTAAGAACAAGTGAAACCCATCAAGATTCAAAACCCTGTTACCAGGAAGCATATTAATCTATTCTGCTTGGCTTCTCAACATGTAAAGGCAAATCAGCATCTGCAATTTCAGTCCTCTCCGAGACTTTTTTAGAACAGATTATAGTACTTCACCTTGTTTCAAGCATTCTTCTGCAAACAAGCAAGAGGAGCACAACACTGCAGTTAACAGGGGTCAGGAGGTTCAAACACAGGCTGAAAAGTGGGAATACCCCTACTCTATAAAATGATTGCTAGACATTCTGATGGAGCTTTACAACATGCTGTGACAGACTCATATCCATCTGCCAAGAATCCTCATTTTCAAATGGGAACAGAATAAAGGTAGAGTAGGATGATCCTACTGTATTTGCAAAGAGACAGCAGCATTCTGCTCAGCATTTGTTACCAAGGTCACGTAACTAATCTATGCTAAAGTATAGATAGCAGGGTAAAATAGAGAAGACACTTTGGAGTATCACAAATTTGCTTGGAAAGAGATGATGCAGTAAAGACAAGCACTAGGTTCTTATGTCTTCAGTGAGATCTCTGAATTGGTACTATGACTCAGGAATGATGGACGAGGAGGCAAGCCAAAGCAGTGGTGAAAAGTGTGGACTATACAAGAGACACCTCATTAAAGGTAATCAGATCCCTCCTTAATAGCACTCCCAGAAAATCATTTTTGCACCACAGGTTTCTGGAGGCAAATTGAACACCTAAAGAGAGTTTCAATAGATGAAAAAGGAAGACATGTCGTGTTGAAAGGGGTGACGTACAACATATCCAGGGAAGATAAAGAGCAGAAAAACCCACAAGTGTGGATGAAGGAAAAAAAAATTCCAGTGTTCAGATCTTAATATAAATAATAGTCTTGTGACAAGTCATGCACTTCTGAAAAAGAGGTAGCTTAAGTCTACCCAGAAGAGATGCTCAGAGACATGTCCACAGGCTGTTCTACTTGGTGAGCAGAGACAAAGAGCCGGTTCCCCCACCCGCCAGGAGCTCCGCTGGGCAGAGAAGGCGGAAATCACAGAGCTCCAGAAACCAAACTTCTGCCTCCGTGCATTGCTTATCACCCATTAATCTGACAGAGATTCTGGTTTAAACCCAATTCTGCTGAGGACAATTCCCCACAGGTGCACTGAGATAAGGATGTGTAAAGACAACTGTATTTGTAGTACAGTAAAGTATAGTATAAATTGTTAGAAGCTGTAATAACAAAATCAGCAGATACAAATAAATATGATGTAGTGAAGGGGAATAAGTACAACTTTTCTAAGGACAAGTGGTGTCACAAGGTTTGTTTTTGGAGAGTCAGTGTGCATGAATAAATTCCAGTGACTTTATATACCTACAGTTTCTGAAGTCTCTAACAAGACTGCTCACCAAAGATTTTAAAAGAAACTAAGCTGCCACAAAATAAAACACTGGGCCTGGGAGCTTCCTGATATGGGCTGGAGTGTCCATTCAAGCCCAAAGATGATTCTGAACTCCTGCACCATGTGAGCACCCTGGCAGAAATCCACCTTGGAGGGGGCTGGGCCTCGGGCACATGGTGGCCTCTCTCTCCCATTCCCACACCTCTGATTCCCTGGGAAGAAAAGCAAGTCACGCGGGGTGAAGGGAACCACAGCACCCTCCAGCCAAGGTCCTAGGGAGGACAGCAGCGGGCCCAGTACCATGGGGCAAACCACTGAAACACAGTGCTCTGCTGGCTGTGAACAGGGGACACAAACCCTGTAGAGAAAACTGCAAGTTGTTATTCTGGGCTTCTGAGCACAGCTGAGCATGATTATACACTCAATTCTCATGCTGTCAAGGGTTTGCTGCTTTATGTCCAACTTGCTTTTCAAATTTACTATAATTTCTCTAGAACGCCACATCCCTCAGGTACGAAACCATGTGTGAAGTAATGGTGTGTTAAGAGACTCAAAACCCAGAGGATGCCTACGGTAGTATGTCACACGTTCATTCTTTCACCCAAAACAGGACTGCTCTCTGTTGCTGATTTCCAATTTAATTTTAAACATCTCACCCAATATAACATCTCCTCTTGCCACTGGAAGGCTTATTTCACCATCTATTATGTCTTTCAAAAAGTTTTTCTCGCAGATCATCTTCCTGCTCTCTATGATAAATCTTGTCATACTAATTTCTCTTCCCCAGTGCTGTTTATTCCCTCAAATATTTGCAGAACATTGTCAAGTCACCTTGCAATCATTGCTTGGAGCACCCCTATCTCATTTGCAGCCTTTCCACACACAGCAAGTTGGTTCTTCCAGCCCCCTTATCATTCGTCTTGTTCATCTTGTCAATCAGATTCTCTGACCTCTCCTTTTACTTTGTTTTATTAATTTTCCAACACACCCTTCTGAGGTAAGTACAGATTAGCAACCTCCCTCCCTCCCTCCATATTGTGCAGTCAACATGGGACTGGTGAGGAGCTGATTCACTTGGTCACACGCAAACCGCAGGAGCACGGCCTGTGCAACGCTGCTGCTTCAAAGAGAATCTAAACAATGCATTATGGCATTCAGCAGCCCTTTACACAGGACACCTGTGGACACGTTCAGGTCACTCTTCATGTCACTTTAGATCCTGATTTTCTCCCAAACAGGGAGGAAATTTCCTGCTCTCCAATGTGGGTTCAGGGCAAGCACACTCCCAGCTGCTCCCCTGGTGTGTGGACATTGGGCCAGGCCAGGCCACTAAACTAATTCTCTTCATTGTTTTGCTTTCTTTCCTATGTTCCTTTTGCTAGCCTGGGAGAGGATATTGTACTTCCCCCCTCCCCTTTTCCTGAACAAATGCATTATTTTCAGTTGAGTGGAAGATAATGGAGTTTTCGGTTTGTGTTGGTATGGCATACCCACTGCTGCAGTAATTTTCCATTTCATTCATATGCTCTGTGGGTTTCCTCCTAGTCCTGCAAAAAAATAAACCACATCTGTATCGATAGATACAGATATAGCTAGATTTTTGAAAGACTTGGATGCCACTGGCATATGTAAGATTACATTTTTCCCAATTTATCAGAGTAGTAGTTACCCATGCGTAGTAAAGAACTCTATTATCCTGCCTTTAATTTACTCTCAAGGGGTTAATATTTCACAAAATCCATATCAGAGCCCCCTTTCTCATTTATATAAGCAAGAGAGGGGAGAGATGTCTATCTGATCTGATAATGGAGCTATTTGGCTCAGCCCAGCCATTAATCCATCTGACAGCTTTCCTATGAAAAGGCAGAATTTTCATCCTCCACTCCAATTTATTTCATTATCTGCACTTTCCTTCTCCCATCCCGGGTCGGTGGTAATAATGAGAACTGTCTAGAAAAATATATACATATGGCACATATGTATAAATACAGGTAAAGCAGGAGGCACAGGTGTCACAAGAAGGAAATTCTGCCTTACAAGAATATTTACCTCAAATATTTACTTGCCGTATGAAAATTTAAATCGTTCACCATCTTTTTGAAAATGTCCCAACTAAAAATTCCATTTTTCTCAATAAACAAGCTCTTTGCTTTGGTGTGTGGGGGTTTTGTTTGCTTGGGTTTGTTTTTTTTTTTTGTTTGTTTCAGTTCGGTTTGGGTTTATATCGGTCCCTATCACACCAGTTCTCTGATCTTAATGAAAAATACTACATTGTAATTTTGAAGCAAGATTTACTCATTGCGCTGATATTCTGGGTATCATAGAGCAGATCTGGAAAAGAGACAACTATGCAGTATGGATGGTGAGCTCTCCTGTCTGACCTGTGGCTCTGCAATTATCCTTAGCTGATAGCATTTGACAAGGCTTAGGGTTAGACAAGAAAAAAATCTCTGTGGAGAAGGGGTTTTCTTGTTTCTTCTTCTTTTTTAGTAAGAAAACCTGCTATGTAGGGTGGCTGACAAATTCATTTATATTGTAACCAGTATTGATAATTTTAATAAAGTATTTTTATTTTTAAATGCCAAACTACTTAAACTTCTGGCCAAAATACATTTCTAAATAGAAACAATATTTTGAAAAGAATTCCTAATTCTCTGTTTCTTTTCAAAACTTTTGAAATGGAAGATAACGTCTTTCAGGTTCAAAATGACATCACATTTCCAAAGTTCTACCAATTATATGGACCAGCTATAGGATATCCTAAGCCAAGTGTAGGTAACACTCAGTGAAATGCTCAGGCACTCTCCCTAACTCTGCAGCTTGGTTCCTCATTTGCTATTTAATGTTTTTTACAGGCGGAAGTTCAGAAGTATTTCAAATGAGGTCATGAGAAGAAAGGAAGAAAAAAGGATTTTTCCCATAATGACATGTTGAGCAAAAGACAAGACAGAGTTTGTCCTTTTCCTACTTACATATCTACATATTAGCTGCAAAGCCACTTAAAAAATTTTTCCATGTATGCAAACACTTGCATTTTCATCAAGCTACTTCAGTTTCTTAATTGAAAACAGAAATGTGAAAATGGAAAACGTGTCAGCCGTGCTGGGTGTCTCCTCTAGGTTTCTGAGAATACACTATTTTCCTGCCTTTTTTTTCAGGTTTTTGTGCAGTTGGTAGGTAAATGGCATTGCTCAGAGAAAATGCTATAATTCCTCTTGCTCACTGCAGCCACCTGAATGGCCTTCCAGCTCCACTGTGAGCCAGGGCAGCGGGAGAGGCCCTGCATCTAATCCAATATCTAGAAAGCACACAAAAAGGCACAGAGGAGCACAGCAGTTCCAGTCACACCAGAAAAAGGTCTGCCACCATGCCTGAGGCGGAATCCTGCCAGGGTACACACACCACATGAACAAATGTTCCTTGTTGCTAGTGAAATGTTTTGTCTTGGCAAGATGTGATTTAATATGTTCAGGTTTAAACTCCTGCTGTAAACTCTAGCTGAAAAGATTAAAACACTCACTTGGTTTATGGGATTCATACAAATTGGTATAGTTGAGGTGGAAAGAGTCTGAAACTCCCAGCACTTCCCCAGGGACCTGCTAGAAGTACCTTGGCTTCCTCATTAGTAAGCCCCATTTCTGGATTAACTGAGACAAGATTCAAAACAGAATAATTTTCACAAGCAGGGCATAAACCAAAGATACTCTGAGTGACGTCAGTGGCCATGACTAAAAGTTAAACCAAACCACTCTGTCTACCTCCTCCAAAGCATCATTGCAACCACCGGTACGTCCCCATCTCTGCTGTCAACGCGGTTCCCTAGAGAAGGGGCTCATTGTATAAGCTCAGAAATACGAATGCAATTGTAAACTGCAGAGCTTCCCAAATAGCCTGAATATTCTGTCACTGCTGCCTTTTGTTTACTCATTTTACATTTCCCAAACCTTTTTCTGGGCTAAGATTTAAGGCATCCTTTTCTGCCTCATGCCAGTTCCTTAACAAAAAAAGCTACCATGAATTTTTTTTCCTACTTTTTTAAACGATCCTCAACAACACAGTCTGTCTGCTCACCACCGCGCTCTCAGCTGTCTGAACTGACAGTCTCTTAAGTCCTGCTCTGACTGAGCTGCCCTGAAAGTCTACCATGCAATTTAGATCGCTTCCTAAGCAGATCTTGAAATGAAGATGGACTTGTGTTTTATAAAAGATATTATATACCAATTTCAGAAAGGAAAATATTTAAGATGATGAAGAAAAATAAACATATATTTTCAATGATATTTCCTAGGTCCAACAAACACTCATAGCAAATTCTGTTCCCTTTCAGGTTCACCTGCTCGCGTCCATCTTCTGTATAATGTTTCTGCAATACCCCTTAACTGAGGAAAACAAGAATAATTGATCATGTGCAAAAAGAAGGCCATTTGTTTGTTTATTTCTACAAACATACAGCTTAAGTGCATTCCAGTCTGAAGGCAGCTCACAGAAACCTCAGGTAGTATAAAAATGGAACTAAAAGGATTTACTTGTCCTGGATAAATTTTAAACTACTTTAAACATTCCCCTGTAGTAAATTATCTTCCTTCCATAGAGCAGTACTGAAAGAGGGAGGTAAGAAAAAATAATTAAGTGTTCCAAGGAATTTTCAGGATGAATCATTAACTAGCTCTGAGATATCCCACTTGTAACCCAATCCCCTGACTGATTAAGCTTCTTTGGGTAAACATGTTTACTTTCATATAAAATCTGTTTAAACCAAATGATGAAAATTTGCCTTAACAATTCGTTTGCAGCATGAATGCTTCTTGCAGTACCTGAATGTTTCTCCTTGGCTTTGGCAGTATATGTTCTGTAAGAGCTGAGCCCTGCACACCCTGCTCAGAAACATGGGTCTCCGCTATGTGGCTGGCAGCACCACTGGACGAGGCAAAGCAATGAAATGGAGATGTCTGAAAAATCTTTAATCTGGCAACGCCTGATGGAGTCAGAATGGCATTCATTGTGTTCACTATTTTGATATGAAGCTTAAATTATTGATCACTGCTTCTGTATTGAAAGCTGAAATCAAATACAGTATCTGACTGAGCACTTAAATCTCCCACTCAATCTACCATCTCCTAATAACTTTTTTTAAAAAATAACTTCTCAGAGCTTTGGTTTATGAAAGTTCATAACACTTTCAGTTTGATTTGGGGGGGGAAAAGGTCAATGCTTCTCAACGTTCAAGGTATTTCCTGATCAGGTCTGTTATATCTGGCTAAACCTTAATATACAGACAAAGACCCCTACTTCTGAAAACCCATAATTTCTCAAAGTTCTTGGCATGGTAATGTGAAGCAGTTTGTATTGCTTGTCATTATTTGCCTACATGACAGGCAACACATCTGCTTTCCTAGGCACTCCATTAAAATTGCTTTCTTCCCAACCTTTTAAAAGCTAAATGAGCGGAAGAAATGATGTGACCTGTGTCCTAAACTGTTTTATAAAATATGCTGCATGACATTGGCTGAAGCAGTGAAAGCTTTATCCCAGTTTTGGTTTTAGGCATCAGAACCACGCAGCTACCCTGATCTCTCTCCTAAGATGCAAGATACTGGGTCATGACATTAAGAGAGAGAACTGATGCATTTAAGTTGTAAAATGTTAACTTTCTGATTGCATGGTTGACAGAGCAGCCCGTGGTCATTTTGTGATGTTCAGAGCAGCCAGTCTGGTAGTGATGTCATCCACCGAGATCCCCTGCTCAGCCTGCCGTCTCCAACACCAAAACCCAGCAGCCCTTGCGAGAAGCAGTACCCATAATAAAATCTGAATATCCTCAAACATGTTACTCAAAACTAAACCAAACAAAAGCACAAGCTCTGCCCACCTAGAGATTCAAACTAGTTCTGGAAGCACATAGAATAATAGAATCATAGAATCATTAAGGTTGGAAAAGACCTCTAGGGATCATCAAGTCCAACCATCAACTGAACGCTACCATGTCTCCTAAACCATGCCCTGAAGAGCCACGTCTACGTGTCTCAAACACCTCCAGGGATGGAGACTCTACCACCTCTCTGGGCAGCCTGTTGCAATGCCTGAACACTCTTGCAGTAAAGAAATTTTTCCTAATATTCAATCTATACCTCCCTTGATGCAGCTTGAAGCTGTTTCCTCTCATTCTATCGCTAGTAACTTGGGAGAAGAGACCAACACCCACCTTGCTGCAACCTCCTTTCAGGTAGTTGTAGAGAGCGATAAGGTCTCCCCTCAGCCTCCTCTCCTCCAGGCTAAACAACCCCATCTCCCTCAACCTCTCCCCATCACGCTTGTTCTCCAGACCCTTCACCAGCTCCATTGCCCTTCCTTCTCTGGACACGCTCCAGCGCCTCAAGGTCCTTCTTGTCCTGAGGGGCCCAAACCTGAGCCCACCATTCGAGGTGGGGCCTCCCCAGGGCCGAGCACAGGGGCCCCATCCCTGCCCGGCTCCTGCTGGCCACACCATCGCTGACACAAGCCCGGGGGCTGGTGGCCTCCTCGGCCACCTGGGCACTGCTGGCTCATGCCCAGCCGGCTGTCAGCCAGCACCCCCAGGGCCTTCTCCACCGGGCACTTCCCAGCCCCTCTGCCCCAGGCCTGGAGCGTTGCCTGGGGTTGGTGTGACCCAAGTGCAGGACCTGGACCTTGGCCTTTTTAAATCTCATACAATTGGCCTCGGCCCATCGATCCAGCCTGTCCAGATCCCTCTGCAGAGCCTTCCTACCCCAGGCAGGTCAACACTCCCGCCCAACTTGGTGTCATCTGCATGGTCTGATAATGCTAAAAGTCAACAGCTAGATAAATAGCAAGCAATTCCTCCCTGCTGGACTGTGACCATAACCAGGCCCTGAATTTACAGTGTTTGATAGTCCCACCAGGTCCCACACACCCGTCCAGGTATTTGTGATTGGTCTTGTTCAAATAATAAGAATGAACAGACTGTACCCATTTCTTCCAAGTCTGATAGGAAGGACATTAGCAGGACAGCACAGGATTTGCTTCTGCAACCATTAATCAGGTGAGAGTCCATGTTCTGCAATCTACAGATAGGACAAGACCAGAGTTGTGTCAACCTTTGGGGCCTGAGTTGCAGCAACCAACAAAGTCCTCTTCAGAGAGCAAAACAGACAAGAAAATTGAAAACAAAGCAAGGAGGAAGGCTTAAATAAGTTATCTACTGGGTAGAGATGAGATACGCAAAGGGCAAGGAAGAGTAAGTCACTCCCTGACGCAGGGATAACTGCTCTGCTTGTGTCAATCTAAGCAACTACTTTTATAGGTTTGAAGGGAAAGCCATCATCCATCCATAGCAGGCATTTTACCTACCAACAGCATTAACTGTTCTTTTCATATGCCTCCAACTACTCCACACTTTTGAGGGAATAAAAACAAACAAGCAACAAAACCCTAACTACATACATTCCAAAGTCTTTGCAAGTTAAATATTTTAAAAGTGTCTCAGGTCTTCAGAAACAGAATTCCAGATGTAAATCAGAGCTACACATTTAAAGCCCACTAACGTTTGTTAGTTACTTAATACAACACTTCTCCTAGTTGGCATAGTTATCTCTTTCTTTCAGGACTTTGTTCATCAGGCATCTGTACCCTGCAACAGATACGCTTGCTTACTCCTATATACTTTGCTCATATTAAAGATAATGCTATCTCTTATATAAATAGATTGTGCGGCGAGCAGGTATGCTAACTTATAGTCTGTAACAGGTTTTATCTTTAACCACTGAAGTATATCCCTAGTCTACAGAATAGAAGCTAACAAAATTGATTGGTTAAGTGATTCAGCAAAGGTCGCATATAAGATTGTGCTGGCACAGAGAACTGTGAGCTTTCAAAGTGCATGGCACCCTCAATTTTCTTTCAACTCAGTGGCCTGGACCCTGCAGCACTGAACTCATATACAACATAAATGCTGCAGCAATTAATAATAACTGCCTTCAAGTTCTGCAAAATATATAACCTAAAAGCAGGAATTTCTTTTTTCAGTTTGAAAATTCTTTTTGCTCCTTGTAAACAACTTCCTTCAAAAATCATAACCACCTCAAGGGGGCTTTCTAGTAGTATCACATTTTCAAGCTGCTGTATTACACATCCTTCCTTTCTGCCTCCCCCCTCACACCATTTCCCCCTTCCATATCATGCATCATCTAATTGACAGAATGGAAACTATTTTTAAGGCATCAGAATTATTGCTGAAGGTGAACAGGAGATGAAAGTGAAGTACCATGCTCTTCCTGCCTTTTGGGATTCCTCATGTACCATATTCTGTGTTTCACTCATCAAGATGCCATGCTTAAAGATTACACAGCCTGAAGAATAGAGGAAGCAACAGAAAGGAGAGGGGAAGAAAAGGCTGGACCCTCTTGTTATTGCTTATGTTTGCCTATAAAAAATTTTGGAAGAAGATTCCCGAGTCTGACGGCAATCACAGCCATATAGGCAGTGTCTAACTCATGAGTAATGTGTTGAAGTCAGCTCAAAAAGGACCAAACTTGTTGGCCTCCAAAGGCCATTTTACAGCTCATGTATATATCTGACACTAGGGAAAGAGGGATTGCATCATCTCGGATGCATGACAAGCTCTGTGTATGCAGCTGCTTTCTGGATTGGCTTCCGTGATAAATGTGTCACTTCTAGAGAAAATTGATGGGAGCCAGAAGTGTCATTTCTCTAATTCATCCTTTCCCAGTCACTTTGTCCTCCTAGTAGTTCCAACCTGATTTGTAGACAGAGATTCAACACATCTATTGATTTCCTTAGTGCATAAAGGTAAAAACATGCTTAAAGTGCCTGGTTCAATTGGGCCCATGGTACCTTAGTATTCTGGATTTTTCTATTTCAATAAAATGAATTAAAGACTGAGATATGTAAACTTCAGAGATGAAACCCTACTTTCAAAATCTCTTAATTGATCAAATAAAGCACCTTTGATAATATTAAGTCCTTCTGTTGACATGCAGGTTGGTGTTACTTGGTTATACCAGTATTGTGTTTGTTCTTGCCTTTAAACATATACATAATCTAGTCTCTGCATACAGATTTGCTTTCAGAGAGCTGAGAGTAGTTAAAAGTGTTTCTAACAACAGTGCCCTAATATAATCCTCAGAATTCATAATCATACTTAGATATCTACAGAATAAAGGCTTTTTTTTTTTTTTTTTCAGGGTTATAGATAATTTGGGTAAGTATAGCCCACTCTGGGCTATGAACATGTCAGAATATCTCCTTCATTGCTTTCATACTGAGACTACGTGCCTATCAGGGAAACGCATCTGCTCACTTAGTTCTGTCATGTCACTGGCCACCCCTGGTAATTACCCAATATAACTGATTGATTTGGGGTTGTTAGTAAAAAAAATGTTAAATACACGAATATAGATATACACATAAAACTTTCTCCTTTTTGCACTTCTGTTGTCTGCTCATTCAGTGAAGCCTTGCTGTTCTGTTTATGACATTGCTGTCACTTCTGTGGCACAAAACAGATTCTGCAAACCCCCGCTTTTCTGTTTATGGCTTCCCTGCAGGAGAAAGCAGAAGCACAGCCTGGCTGAGAAGAGGAGAGCTGAGCCTTCCAGCCCTCCTCCCAGACACAGACCATAAGATGTAGTGAATCCTTCTGACCGCTCCCTAGCTTTCCCCAACTCATTGCCTAAATGAAAACCTCCTCTTTGCCACATGTTAAGAATAGGGAAAGCAGAAAGCACTGGATGTAAATTGCCAGCGCGATACAAATGATGCTCCTTTCTCTCACTCTTTTCTTCCTGTTTTTCTTCCCTGTGCTTGCCCCAGAGTGTAAGTCCTGCTTTCATTCCAAGATAGTTACATCTGTGAAACATGTCACATTTTGCATCCATTCATGCTGGGTGCAAAAGCTAAAGCAGGTGCTACAGATGCTTGTTTGATTAATGCAATCTGTTGATATTGTTTCTTGATATTTCACAAAAGAAAGAGTGAGACAGAATGAAAGAGAAAAAGAAAAAGGGGAAACAGTGGCAGCGTTCGATGAGATAAATGGGTTGAAAGTGCCTTGCTCTGCTGTGATGGCTTCCATCAGACATGCCCAGCAAGGTAAAACAGGCACTTTTCAAACAGATGGTCTCAAAGCCTTTACAGCATTATGACTCGGAGTAATCACTACCACATGCTGGTAACTCTGCCGTGAAGGAGACACACTCAATTTACCTGCCTGCCTTAACAGCACCTCAGCGTCTGGCCTGTTGAGGTATTAAGGTACATCTATGCAAAAGGCAGCTGCTAAAGGGGTGTAGCTGAGTTTATGAAGACAAAATAAAAGCCTTTTGCTAAAGCAGTGAATTTACATTCTGAGGACAGGGATCTTAAGTCCAGTTTGAACAAACTACATAGTCTCTGTGACAACGTTTGTGCTACAGGCAGCGTGGCTCGGGGACAGTGTACTGCCAGATCCAGCCACCTTCTCCTCTTCCTGGAGATACTATGGAGGCAGCCAGCACACCGTAGAAACTCTTTCATGCAGGCAGCAGAAGCCTGGTTACATCCAAAGTTCTGCAAATGGCATATTAGTTGTGTGCTTCTGGCGTACCGAGCCAGGCTGCCAGGCACTTTTGGGTACATATACTGCATGCACTGGAGAGAAGCCTTTAGTCAGCATAGGAGACTCATTTTCAGTTGTCTAGACAGACAGTAAATCTGGATTTGCAGGTTGCAGTAGGTCTGCCTCTCTAAAGATGGCATAAATACAGCCTGGGTTTCTGTTCCTTATCTGTAGAATGGGGATAATAAATTACAACACTATCTTTGCCTTTCTCTCTCTCGCCTACAAAATTTGTAAGTCCTTTAGGAAGAAAAAGAACTGTCTCATCAAGACGGGTGTTTGTTGTAAATGGCCAGCCAGACTCCAGGCCGTTCAGATTCCTTCATCTAGAAGCAGAAACCTGTGTGTCAGTTGGAAATGCCTTGGGTTAGTGCAGACCATCTTGAGACAGTAGAGCAGGCAGGAGAGAGTGAGTGCCTTCTATCAAACTAAAATTTGATATATTTTTTAAAGGCTACAAAGAGTTTTCAGAAATGCAATTTCTCATTCAGAATATTTCAGCCTCTCTCTGAAGAGACCAGTGTCTATAATCAGGTAACTATGGAAATCTTTCTGTCAATACAAGGATCACTCTCCAGACTGGAGTTCACTGGAGCCCTTTCCCAAGCATGTTACCAAGTCATTATGAAAAGCTCTTCCTTCTGCCATAGAGCCATCCCTTCCTGCAGGCTGGAAAGGCAAGGACAAGCTTTCCACCATAGTGTGACAAGCAGAAACGTTCAGGCTGATGAGTGCAAAAGCTGCCAAGCCAGATATGCCCCTCCAGCCACCACCGTGCAGGTGAAGGGAAGCAGAACAGGCCAGGAGCCATAACAGAGGCCCTAGAGCCGACAGCCAGCTGGCCAGGACGGGGCTAGCCTGAAGGACTGACGACTCACACAGGGCAGGAGAAAGCCCAAGCCTGGACGTAGCCCAAGTAGTTTCCAGAGCGAGTGTTGCCAGCCAGATCTTGAGCCTCCTTACCAAGGACAGCAGGTTTTTTACAATACTGATATGCTTTCAAGCAGAACTGGAGTCTGACGACAGCCCCACTCTGAATGTTACCCCATGAGTCCAGCAGACTCCCAGCCAACAACCCTCAAAGTGATTTAGCTTTAAAATGCATCTGAACCTTGATAACAAGTATATTCACAATCTAAACTGCTGGGTGAAGGTTTATCCCTGCGGAGGTGGGGCTTGCTGCCACACACTGCACGGGCCACACAGCTGTGACTGTGATCTGTCAGCAGACTCAAGGAGACTGTAGTTCCATAAAAGCCTTGTTAGGAACCTCAGTCCAGCATCCCTCTTTTCTCCAGGCATGATGTCCCACAGTCCTGATTTTCAGCATCATGACTCTTCCGGTTTTGAAGCCTGAGGCCTTGCAGGCTGGGACACTAATTAAATGGTTTGTTGCTCTAAAACAGACAAATGCCTTCTTGCAACATGACAGATTCATCACAAGGTGCTAGAAACCCACAGCGTTCTTTGACTTCAGATGAACTGAGGATGCTGAGCGCATCCGAAAATGAGGTGGCTAACTCATTTCCCGCTGTTACGTCGGAGCAAACGGCTGGACTGCAACCCAGGCCTTCACAGGTAGAATATCAACTCTCCTGCTCCACTGACTCTCTGATACCCTCAGCAGGCCTTGATATCCAAAGGTTTATTTTGTTTAAAGAGGCTTTGCCACTGTACCACTGCACCAGAAATGAGCCTTCAGATCTTGTTCACCCTAGGCCATGAGGATATAAAAAACATTTTCCCTGAAATTTGCCTAAATTGGCATGCTATTTTCCAACTGCTGTCCCCTATTTGAGTGGGGTTGGCAGATTTATGCATTCAATATGTATTCACTTAAACTACTTTTACCTAATGATCAAGGAAAATGTTAATTCATAAATAACCTTGGGTGGTGGCAGGCCTGAAATGTATACATTACTTATATCTGCATTCAGCGAGCTGCAAAATGACAGAGTGCCCCAGTAGTGCAACCAGGCAAAGCAGAAACCATTCAGCTGAGCAAGATGGAGAGTCCATGGTGCGCTCCCTTTACAGGCAAAGCAGACAGGTCCTAGTTATATTCCTGTTGCAGATTAAGCTGGCTGCGTGAGCTGCCAGCACCTGAGTCAGCAAACCAGAAGATGAAACAGACAGCCTTCAACCACACCTGTGTGCACCCAGTTGCCACAGTGAACGTGGCAGGTTGTGGCCCCCAGTTGAGCCACTGGTGGGTGTTCCTTCCCACCCACCGCCTCAGATAGGTCAGATGGTTCCTCTGCTTTTCTGTCGCAGGAGACTGAGAATCTCATTTTCCATGAGGCAAGTGATCCAGACACTTTAACAGCTTGATTTTTGCCAGGCTTATCCTCCCTTGTGAACGTAAATACCAGAGGTGCTGGGCTGGGTTGCCTCCAGGTTTTGCAGTCAGGGGTTTTCATGAGAAGATCTGACAATGCAAATGGCTCCAGCAAAGGTTTTTTCATGACCCTAGCAACCTTTTCATTTTGAGCAGATAGCAGCTTTTATCTCTATGCACCATTTGGTTATGATATTTTTTTATTGCTGAGTGAACCTCTAGTGATGCCACTACAAGGGGAGAACAGACATAAGAAACACTCTCATATGGATCTGCTAACACACTTCCTTGCTGAGGCAAAGCGCCCCAGCTATCCTAGGCTGGGGCATTCCCATTAAGCACTTCACTTTCACACTGCAGTATCTCCTTTCAGTCCATTACTGAACAAGTAGAGCACCTCTCCCAGTAAAAATGTTATGCTTCCGTTATGCTTCAGTTGGCACAGATGATACATCTGCTAACCAACACAGTCGTGCTGTTTTCTCTTTGTGAGTCCATCCCCGTTTCAACCCTAGCTTGCCATAGCTGAGAATCTGAGATAGAAAAGTTAGCAAGAATCCTTTCCCTTACCTCACTCCAATTCACATGAACTCCTTAAAGAGACCAGCCTGGCAATTATTACAGATCATAACCTCTTTCTTACCTATGTATAAAAAAATCTCTGCAGAACAGAAGACAACTACGAATAAACTGCTTCATGTTCTCCAGCAACGTTTGTCTAATTATTATTGTTTTTAAATGTGAATATACTTGCATAATAAAGAGAAAAATCCTTTGCATTTTTAATTTCCTCAGTAAGGTACACGTGCAAACCTCCGCTAATCAGAGATTCCCTTCAGCAACAACGCAACCCATTATTTCCGAACTTTTGGTACTTTCATCCTGTGAGCTCCGGAGCAGTGTGACCAAGGAGACAATCAGCTTAAAGGCATTTGGATGCTAATGAACTACAGATGTGATGTTCAATAGGCTGGAGAATGATAGTGCGTTTAACTCTATATTCACTTAATCTGCAGTGAGCACCAGGCTGGGAAACCACAGGGAAGAATATAGGAACGTAGGACACGTGCGCTAATCTCTGACATCAATGTGTTGCATCTCTCTCTTCCAGGCAAAAGAAAGGAATGCCTAGATCCAGGGATTGCATCCTAAATGACAGATGACTGGTCTTGCTTTGGTATTTCGCTGAGGTAACAGCATCCCATCAGTCCACCCAGTTTCTATATAGTAGTACGAAACATATGTTCTCATGTACCCTAGTCTCAGGATTACCCTGGTAGAGAGATGAGTAAACAAATGAAAGTGAATAGCATGCCCACTGCGTGCGTGGTGGCCAGAAACCTGCTCAAGCCGACACAGAATGGCTAAAAGGGACTGTGCAACTGGTGAAAAGCAAGCTGTTTCTGCAAGGGGAGCCAGCAGTCCTGCAAGCTCCTGATACAGGCATGCTACCCAGCAGCCACAGAATGGAAAGGCATACAGTGAAGTAAACGCGTAAAGCAAGATGTGTGTATGAAATAGTTAAGTAATGAACAGCTCTTTATAGCAAGCTTACTGCAATAGTCAAACTCCCCAACTGCAGGAACAACATTCAGCTTTGAATATTTTGCTGGAAATCTTCCAAGACACATATCTTGTAAGGTCACAGAAGGGCAGCGGGTACCTCAAACTCAAGTGGAAGGAAAATATTTTCAACAAAATAACAGCAAGGTCTTACTCATGATTTCAGCTTGGATTTGGAGACATGCTGTCTTTTGCTATTATTCATATATATTTTCTGACAGATCCTGTCAGCACTGATGCAGAAAATGAAGAAAACACAGCAGAAATTATCTGTGCTGGTGCCAGCATTCAGCTTCTGGGATGGCCCAACACCTAAGAAGATTGAGGGTGTGGAAAACTGTTACGCTTTCTGACTGACACTTCACAAAACAGGGAAAAGGACAAGAGGCAGAGCCACACCACTTGACCAAGCTGTAAGCTTTGCAAATGTATCTTCTCCTGCCCCTTGCCTGTCTGAGCATGCCGACTTGAAACTCCTGTAAGCGAGGAAGATGTTGCTTGCAATTCATCTGTAACAAACCCAAACATTGTATTATACCAGTGGAATCAAACTTTAATTTCACAATCAAATAACTCTTAAACCAGCAACCTTGTAATTCATGTTGATGAGTTATTAACACTTTGAGGAGACCAATCTTCTTCCAATATCAACTTAACAGTAATGACTTTTAAAAAATATTACCTCTTGCCAAGCTAAAATGCAGAATATTTGTTTAAGTTGCAGAAAGCCAGGGAGGCAACGTGAACTGTACTGCTGCTGGTACAGGATTCGTAACATTTGGTGTCTCTCTGACATCTGCATTTACTAATAGATAAAGACTTGAGACCACACCGAAGTACTTGTCTCTCTCCAGTTCACCTAGCAGCTAATAAATGTTTCCAGGATTCCATCCTTTCATTACTGAGTCAATTGAGGGGAAAATAGGTTTGCTCCTTGGGTCAAAATATCCCCAGAGAATTTGAGGTGCCATTTGCATCTCCTTAAAGATTGCATCCTTGCTGCATTTTAAAAAAAAAAAAAACAAACTGTAAATGCCTCTTAGAGAAACTTCCCAAGCTTTTCTTTTGCCTAAAGATAACAATATGAGCTATGCGAAACAATTCTGACAGAAAACAGGAGGAAATCTGTGAGCTTCCAAGGTGTTTGCAAGTCAGGGACTTTCTCACAGCAAAATGTAGTTTAGGGTTTCCCATCCTTCCCTGAGCAGCCCCAGATATTACCATAATCTTCCTCCACCTCTGCAGCTCTGTCAGTGGGTTTGTATGGCCACAGTCTAACCCCGATCTCTGGGGAAAGCAACCAGCCTGCACCAGTTCGCTGAACCGCCTCACAGCATGGTCCTACAAACTGCGTTCGGAACAGGCCATAGACTGAATGAGGTTTTCCTGCAAAAGGGGCCGGAGCTTCTTATACTGCCCTCACCACTGAGGAATATCCTGTGCAACAGTATCCTGAAACAGGCAAAAGAAAGGGAGGGAAAAATGACTTGGGAGCTACCAAAGAGTTTTGCAAGAGGCTAAAATGTCCACAGAATTAAATGTTCAGAAAGCATATTGAATAAGGTCATGTACGATACAACAGCCGTATATATCTACAAGTATGACAGAATAACAGAGAGAAACTTGGGGTTCTTGTACGTTTCTTGTCCTCACTAACAGGTGCTGCAGAATAGATTTGTTTGCAGCTAGTTTTATGAAGGAACATACCCTTCTAAAATTCAATGAAGAATCATTACTTTTATGTAAGCCTGTATTTCTGGTAAAGGATTCTAGAAGATGGTTTAGAAGCAAATAGAAAGGATTATCATTCTCTATTACTAATGTTGCCAGTTGCTTTTTCTTCCAGAACCCCCCACTATTTTTTGTTTGTTTCTCTTTAGACAGGTAAGTTTTTCCACAAAAAAAAAGATAAAGCAACATTTCAAGGTAATTTTACAACTCTTACGGACATCTGATTATAATAACCTTAATGATTTGGAGTTTAGTTCTTTTATCTTTGCTTACACTCTTACATATTACTGGCCTGGAGATGGTCCATTCAGTGACCACAGCACACTTCTTACCTGGTGAATTCATTAAAAACTAACTATTTGCTCTGATCAGTAAAAAAGACCCAGAATGTGAGGTTTCAGGTCCAGGGACTGCAAAGTTGTTAATCTTCAGAAAAAAGACTGAATGCTGTGTTACACCATTTGTCTTGATTAGCTTTCCTCCCAAGACTTGGCAAGGAATTGTCATAGCTGGATATGTATCCATAAAGAAAGCTTACAAAAAAGCTCCAAAAGACCAATGGTTATTAGAGAAACTGTAAAGCATCAGTTGATTGCTTTATTATGCTTTTTCCTAATTTTCAAAAGATCAAGTTTTAGGATTGCTGCTTTCTTTGTGGATATTTTAACTTCTTAGCAAAAGAAATCACAAGGATTTCAGGAAAACGTAAATAAGCAGAAGAAAGCAGGCACATTATAAAGCAAAACATGTCCCTCTGGACTTCTGAGGGAAGGAAAAAAGTGGAAGACAGGGATACTAATGTCTGAAACAGGGAAGCCAGAGGAAAAGTAGATGAATATTGGTTTCACTGATCACAACATGTACACAAGGTTGAAAAGGAAGTAAAAAGACTCAAGGGAAATACCGAGAGCCCTGGAAAGTGGGAATATGGGGCATGTAACTAGGATTATGTGATTTATGACAGGCACCAGGAAGTAAATCAACAGGAAATTGCAAAAATGAGAGTGCTGCTGTTGAACCGGCTTTTTGGAGACTGACTGAGAGCAGATTTCCTCTTGCATGGAGCAAGGGAATTGCTAGGGTCTTAATAAACCATTTTGGATACACAGAGAACAAATTTTCCCTATTAAAATAATCCCCTTAGGGCCTTTTGAAACTTCTGCTTTGAGAACTATTAAAGTTTGAGAATTCTGACTCTCCTTCAAAGTCCTTCTCCCTGCTTCTCCTATCGGTCAGGAGGGAGGGAAAAGGTTCCTTAAGAAAGGAGCAGGTATGCAGAAACAGAGGGGTTCTCCCATGGGATATAACAACATTCATGCATTCCCATGAATAATGTTTTCTGGCTTGTTTTTCCTCCTAAAGGTCACAGTGGAAAAAAATTTCACTAGCGATTACATATTAAACTCAGTGTAGAGTTTGATAAAGTCTATAATGTTCATGCAAACTGGGATTTCTAACAGTGACCTCAGTCAGAAATAACACAGGCAAGAGTTGGACTGTTTTCCTCCAGCTCTCTGAACCTATCTTTTCTGACTGTCCTTGCCTTAGGCTGCTCTTCTTGGGTCAGATCCAAAGCCTGATCCAAATGGAAAAGTCCTGTAAACCTAAGTAGGCTTTGGATGAAACTCCAGGCACTTCAGGCTTGCTTTCTGCCACAACACTCTTCCCTATCACTGCAGTCAGAGATGCTTTGCTGCAACAACGATTACTGTGCAATTAATGTGAGGCTACTTTCGTGATATACACTGATGGGAAATAAAATGAAGTACTCAGCTCCTTTTCACTGGGGAGTTCAGCCAGGACAACTTGCTTTCTCATGGATCTATGCCAAGGTCTGAGAAAAGCTGCGGATCAGTGTCAAGCATAAATTATTTCCATTGTTTGTTTTGCTACCTCAGAGGAATGAGAAATCACCAAGAAATAGCACTCTATCAGGCAGCCTATCTGCAAAAGCCAGGACTGCACTTTAACAAGACCTGCTCCCAGGAGCTCTCGCTCCGAACAGCGGCTGGCACAAAAATATTGACACCAGCTCACAAAAACATCCCTAAAACTTCTGTGAGAGAGATGAAATACTAAATAGGCGTGCAGAGAGAATTAGTCTTTCATTTTCAGCACACAGTGAGCAGAAAGGAGTATATTAGCAAGCCAGTTTGAGGAAGCTGGTGCTTCCTTTGCCCTTGGAAATAAAAATCCTTTTTCATAGGTAAGTGCCAACCAGCAACCACCTGACCCATTCTCCTGTACAGCTGGGAAGCTAGCAGCATCCACAGAATTTAATTCACATCCCCCTAAATAGTCGTAAATACACCAACTAGCCTGTTACATGCCTGTATAGACAGGCAGAGGTAGCCCAGCTGCCACAGACCTCAACTTCTTTTGCCACTCTTGTGCTGATGCTTTGCAAAGCTTCCATAGACAGAAGGCAGTTGTGTGTTCCCAGCTAGATTTTCCAAGTCTCCCACCAGATTTCTGTCCCAACCACTGTAATTCCAAGATCCTACAAAAGATCCCTCTCTTCTTCCCAGCCTTTTCATTTAAGGCTTACAACACAGTAAGGAACTACAGGAGAGGCAGAAAAATAAATCTTATCTTTACATTGAAATAGAACAGGTGAATAGCCTACAAGTCTGTTACTTTCCTAAATGGAAGTGACTCTAAAGCTATTTAAGTCCTAAATTCTAGGAAGAGAAGGAGAATTGCCTCTGTTTTCCACAAAGCTGTTCAACCGAACAATCAGCCCTGCAGCCTTCAGAGACCAAGGAGCCAGAAGGCACGGTTGCAATATTTTAGTCTGGAAAGCTTTCTGGTGAAGAGGTTTTTCCATAGTTAACCTTCACAGAGAGAGTCGAGCTACAAAAAAAACCCAAAACACACACAAAAAACAAAAACCCACAGGCCTGAGGCCTCCCATTGTTACTAGTCATATCCATCTCATGCTGCTTTTATAATCCCCTTCTCTAATAAACCGGGAAAATGCCTTCTGGCTTGCCAGAGCCCTCATGACTTTAGGGAAATCTATATTCTTCCTTCTTCCTAACAGAAAACCCCTTTGTCCCTAGCAAAGATTCCTTCTGAAGCAGCAAAGCTACAAGATCCTGCTTTCCCCAGCCACCCAGTTGCACTAGAAGGAAATAATCACACCCTCAAGCAAGAAGGGTGAAGGTCCTTGGCAGTGCCCTCAGACATATAATCTGCTGTAGCCCAGGTCCCCCACAAAACTTCTTTTTGCATGTATGTGGCTTTGTTTCAGTTTTTGCACCACTCAGCACTATACCTGGCAAATGCAAGTCTTGTTTGAGCAAGCAAGTTAATTAGCAGAGGCTGGGTCATTAGGTAAGTATTCTTGGCAGGTTGTTTTTCACTGAGTGTATATTTTACTCCTAAATTAACTAGGCATCTGGCAGCAATTACGCCCAAAGCCAGGCAACCCATCTAGTGTATACAGGCTAATGAAAAAAAGTAACTAAAATGCTTTCAAGGATGTAGAAGAGGCAAATCTCCATGAGGAAAGAGAGTTGAACTGACAGGATGAAAGGCGTTAATTGTGGGAACAGCCACAATAGGGTTTTGATAATAGCCACGGTAACTTATTTTTACATACTTTCTCTCTAGTTTTACATCTTTTTTTTGTACCCGAGTCTTGCATCCTCATTTGTCCTTCCCATTCAGCAGCTGCACTTTTGAACCACAACCCACGCTCACAGACAAGTGGGCGCCGGAGCCCGTCGGCAAGGGGAGCAGCGCCCATGCAGGTGGGTGCATCATTACAGCGCCTGTCATTCCCCTCTGGAGGTTTTGGGTTGGGTCACAAGCAAGAGGGAGAGCTGCCACTCTGAGCTAAGGTGCGTGCTCTTCAGTGCCACGGGCAGCAAGGTGACTGAAGTAGCAGTGACAGTTTCAGGTCCACGAAATAAGGTCGTCAGGTTGTCTCCGCAGTTGTAAAGGGAGACAGCCCAGCTCTGTTCACGCAATGCTTCACCTTGCTAAAGGGCTCTCAGTTACTTTTTCTAAGTAATACCATTTCCCCCCTTCCCCTTCTCTCTCAATAGGGAAGATGACATGAAAACGATGGAGATGGGGTGTTCCCTGCATTTCCAAGTAGTATAAAACAGAACTTTACAGTACAGTGAGGGACCCCTCAAAACAGGAGAAGCCAAAAGCCACTGAAGTCAAAGGGCAAGAGGAAGGTGAGGCTGGGAATTCCCAGGGCCAAATAGAGAGGCAGAGTGGAACAGATTCACCGATACCTGTAATCTGTGTGTGTACCTTCACTGGCAGCAAATGGAGAGTCGGCTCTCCAGGACATTTTCCCAAATACAAGGGTTGGCTGGTACCTCTGGGCTATACACTAAGCTCACACTTGAGTTCATACTTTCTGGTTTGTGTAGTCTGGACAGTGTCCATACAGAAAGGACAGGAATGTTTAAAAGTATCAAGGTGCCACAGATTCAACAGCCTTGATGTTATGGATCCAGGGACTTCCCAAATCCACCTAGATTTCTGTTTCTGGTGCGTGAAGGAGCTGGCATCAGGTGGAATGCTGGTGTCAGGAGTAGAGTGATGTCTCCAATTTTTCAGAATTGTTTTTTGCCAACAAAAACAACCGCTGATTTTCTCTAACAAAGAAATATAAAAACCAAGTGATAGTCAATGTGCATAAAGGTCTCATTCAATGAGGCAGTTTATGTCCTTCTGCTCTCTATGCTGCTTCAACGCTGTAGGTAACTAAAGCAAACCCTATACTGATGACATGTGCCTGGAGAATATTTTCACATACACAATGAAACCTAGCCATATGTGTATGTGTCTGAGCACACAAGAATACATTTTAAACATAAAATAAATTTTGAAAGGATATCAGGATCCCATTGTGCTGGAAATTAAAACACACACCATTGCTGAGGTTCCATTACTTGTGTATCTGTGCATTATATCCTACCTAGTCCTGAAATGTCCATTCCCCTGTGAGTGATGGCTACTAAAATGATGGAAGAAACAAAAGTATGGGTCGGAACCATGCAGGCAGCTTTTGTGCAGCTCCAGTTGCCAGGGAGATATCATCCACCCTGTGTCCATATCAGAACAGCTGTCTCATTTGGAACCTGACCTGCAGGCAGCAATGAACATGCTGTGGCCATTGGTGAAAAAAGAGGAAAAAGTAATTATAGACACCAATAAAAACGTAAAAATAGCTCAGCCCCCCACCTTGTTGCTGAAATAAAATATTTGAGCTAGGGAGATACTTCTAATGTAAGCTAAGGAAGGACACGGTTCCTTTTCATGGGTGTTGGAAAAGTGTGTTTACCATAATTCCCATTTCCATTTGCACATTAAAAAATGCCTATCCAAAGCCTGCTACATCTGGTAGGAGACTGCACATTCAGCGGGCTTTGCAGGAGACTTACTAAAATTAAGGCAGTGTTTGAGAGTGTGTTGTGCAACAAGCTGCTGAGAGCTGAGCAGGTGACAAGACCGAATTCCTTCCCGGGATTCCCCTTTGACAAAATCAGGCGAGCCAGAGCTCCCACTGCCCCCGCGCTATTCATGCAGGAGGTGGTTCTTGCTGCCTCTGTTCTCTTAAGATCAAAACTGTAAGGCCCACCATGAACCGGTGTTTACCAGTTTTGTTGATATTTAAGATAAAAATTGATGCCCACTGAGAAGGGTCCACCACAACTGATTTGCGATAAATATTTTAAATAGTGAAGTGATAAACTGATTCGAGAAACTGAATAAATCACTGCACACGTGAAAGGCAGTTGCTGCCACTTATGTATTAAAATTTAGTTGTCCCTAGTCATTTCAGGAGTCGCTGTAAGATGGAAATACTGCCTTGCAATGCTTACGAGTGCTCCTAACAAGTAATTTGAGAGCTAATACTCCTTTTGTTTTCTGTCTTTCAGTCAAATAAGTCAACACAATGGCCCTCAAGGCTTCTGCATCCTTTGCCTAACAGACATGTAAGCTTGCCATGATCAAGCCTGAATTTCCTTTCTTCTTTGCTATCAACCAAATTAAAGCTCTTCCACCATTTCAGCTATCAATATCTATATGCACTGGGCAAGATTTCAAGTTAATATCTTTATTTCTGAAATTATGATAGCTAAGCATGCACAAAAACATAGACCAAAAGTTATTCTGAAAATAATACCACACCTTTCTAAGCAATGTTGACGATATCTAAAGAAAGCTTTTTCATATAGCATCCTTAAAACTACATTCAAAATTAGTCAGCTTGATCCCCGCCAACTGGTAACATGGTCTGACTGCAGTGAAGGAGTTTGGGAGGGAGCCTGACAATTTCAGTGAAGCTAACAGAGAATTTTCAAAGACTGAAGAGGGCTTTTTGTTCCAGAGTTCTCAGGTTCTATTATTTAGGCTACTTTATGCAACCACAAGCACACAAATTGTACGGGCATACCAAATGCATATAGGCAGTGTATGTATAATTAATTTCAGCATTACCAGAAAGAAATATTTTGATGAATTCACTTATGTGTTTGCATACCTAAAGAAATCAGAATTTATATACGTATAAAATGTAATTTTTCCTATTCTCCAGCAAATATTCTTAAACAGGATTTCACACACTATTTCTCCAGTTTCTCCTTTCAAATACATTCCTCAGCTTTCCCTCATCATACCTCACACTAAACCAAGAGTTTCGTGTTCAAACATCAATTATATTTGCTGTGCTACCCTACAATAAATAAATTGTCTGCATTTAACAGAGACAAGTAACGGTTTAAAAAAATAAAAAAGACAAGCAAAGCCAAAACAGATTTTAATTTTAAGCTACTTAGGGTCTTGTTATAAAAAGAACAGTCTAAAGGGAGATATCTTACAGGTGAAGGAAAGTATCTTGACAGGTTTCTTTAAACTGAGATCCTGTTTTAAATCTGTGTTTATTCTTATATTTAACAATCTGAGATTTAAGGATCAAAAGTCAAGCAATTTACTAGCAAGAATTACACCTCACTATGCTTAATGGATTTAAATGCTAAAAAATATCACAAATGTACTAAAGAGGCTAATGGTTTTATTTGTGGAAGCATTTCTTTCCTGCACAAGGTCACTGCTTCACTGGACTGGAACAACAAAGTGGATTATTAATACTATGTAATCCAAAGAGGCTAAAGATCTCTTGACCCATGAAACTCACTGGTTTGTGAATCTGCAGTTCAGATGTGTCTGATGAGAGCAGAAATAGAGGAAAGAGGAAAGGGAGCTGTCAAAATTACGAAAAAAAGTATGCCTTTTCTGAGCGCTACAGATGCCATAGTTATTAGTAGGACAATACAAGTTTCAACCTCCTTAACTAAAAGAAATCAGTTCTGCTTCCTTTGTGGTGAAATATGCCTCACTACTTAGAAACACAGAAAAGACCGGTTCCTTTTCCTTTTGCACCCCTGCCCTCTTACGCAGGAGTTTTTGATAACCAATCCCACCCTACAGATGCAGGAACAAATTCTCACCTAGCAGTACCTGCTGTTGCAGGCTACAGTCTGTGCCTTGGAAGCCTCGCTCCCGAACCAGGAATAATGTTGCTATGACATTACTGGTCCTCTGATGACCAATTAGGGTTGCGTTGTCAATCAGTAAAATTACCCGATGCTTTCTAGTACCACAGCCCCTTTTTAGTTCTCTGTATTTGGGCTTATCTTGAAATTTACTATCTAGAATGATATTTTCTGTGTCTAGCATCTGTCTTGGCCAGATTTGTTGTTTTAGTTCATTACTGTAGTTGCTTTTAATAGTAGCCAAAGTGCTTCAGCCTTCTTTTCGGAAATAACTAAGCTTTATGCTTAGGGATACATTTTGCTTTCAGAAGCACCTGCTGTCTCTTTGAGAGACCTTTCTTCTCACACCAAACAGGGGAAAGCTTGGTGATCTCCACAAATCTCTGTCATTTTTATTATTAATCAAGCAAAGCGCTGGTTATAACAGCATAAGCCGTTAGCAGAATCATAGCACGGTTTGCGTTAGAAGGGACCCCAAAGATCATCTAGTTCCAACCCCCTGCCATGGGCAGGGACACCTTCCACTAGACCAGCTTGCTCAAAGCCCCGTCCAGCCTGGCCTTGAACACTTCCAGGGATGGGGTGTCCACAGTTTCTCTGGGCAACCTGTGCCAGTGCCTCACCACCCTCACAGTGAAGAATTTCTTACATGTAGCAAATCCAAATCTAGTAATAGTAAAATTTTTAATATCTTTGGAGTAGGCGCCAGGACTCCCCACTCTTCTGCTTTATTTTTCCTGGTCTAGGCATCTCTTCACTTTAAAGTATAGATCAGCTCAGCTACTTCCCTTTCTTATTAATCCCTCTGTCCAACTAGTTATGTTTAAAGGTATTTGCAGATTTTCAGAGACTTGGCTCATACCAGTTCTTCAGCTGATGACAAGCAGGAGCGAAAACCTCAAGCATGATGATTGTTCTGCTCTGTTTGATGAGAGAGTCTCCAGCCCGCTGAAGCCTTTTCACCCATGCATTGTTCTCCTAACCCATCCAAACATACCATCTATTAGCAGAGGTTTCATCAGCAATATTTTAGCTTAGTCATATCTTTGGCCTCAATTCTGGAGAATAATTGTGTACTGTGACTTCAGAGCAAATCCCCTTTGTATACAAAGGAACGTAACTTGAATTTATCGGACCTAAACATTGTTTTCAGGAAATTTCTGTTCCATTCCTTGACATTTTGAAAACAGTAACTATTTCTTTGCACAAAAAGGAAATATTATTTACAATCAATTGCTGTAACTAGCTGTTGACTTCCTGGATAAACTTCAGCCTAAATGCTATGGTCCTCAGTACCTCTATTTCTTTCTGGCCTAATATAATATTATAAATGTGTATACATACCTGAAAAGCTTATACTTTTAATTTATATTTACCCTGGAGAGCCAGGCAGGTAAGCCATTGCTACCCTAAACGAACTACTACAAAACAAAATAAGGGGGGAAAAAAGTCTGGAAAGGTAGCAGTACAGGATGATAATATGCTTATATCTATCTCTGAAAGTCTCCCCAAAAATCAGGTTCAAATTATTTCTCACATGTACAGTTCTGCACCCCTGTGAACAAGAAGAAGAGTAAAAGCTTGTGGACCTGGATGAGGGGGAATCAACTAAGTTGTAACTTTGAGTTATAGCTGGATTTCACAAGCTGTGTGAGGCCCCTGTGTCTCTTACCTCATTAAAACTTGTTTGCAGTGTCTAGCACAAAGCAACCGAACTATGAGCCATAGATTCAAATAATAACTAATGCTCCTTGCGTGCTGATCACTACACTACATGATGTGGTACTATAGGAAGACTTGTGGCATATCTGATTGTCTGCTAGGTGGACAATGGAGAATTGAGCTGCTGGACAAGATGGAAACTTTGCTGTTTAATGCCTGCTAGCACATTTGACTAAGTAGCAGCAGCAGTTCTCTTAGCTGTTGTCCTTCTCTGCTGAACGGAACAGGGGCCACTGCACATTAGGTCCTGGTATATCAACACAACCCCAAATGCTGAAGCCATCTATGTTCATAAACTGTGGGGTGTCAAGAGCACATACATGTCCCATTCAGCTGTGCTTTCTGCAGTGGCAGTAACATCCACCAGAGCAGATAGCTCAGAGTGGAAACTGTTTCAGTTGCCTTACAGTCAAACACATATTGGCATCTGTAGCCTTCAAGGAAGAAGCGTCTGTCTTTTCAGCTAAGCTTAGAAGAAAATCCAGAACAGCCTGGGTAGCAGAAGGTTTCTTTGAAAAGAATAAACTTTGAAATAAGCTAATTCTGTATATTGAGAAACTTCTACGAAAAGAATTATCAATAAATAGAAAAACCCCTTCTTCTCAAGTTTGTGAATTTTATAACTTGCAGGTGAAAGACAGAGTAATTGTGTAGGGAACATCAACTAATGACAACTCAAGACTGAAACTAACAGTCTTAGCCTCTTCTGAGTCATTTTAAAGCTATTTCACACTCACAAGTCTTTTGACCACCATTTGATAGTCAGCTGTTTCTTTCATGTCACACCTCTCTAGATAGAGTCGACAACACAAAGCAGAGAGAGTGCTTTTAAGACAGGGAATTACAGACTTTGGAAATTTCCCGTTTACAACTGGCAAGATGTCACTATGGAGAAAGCAAGTAAAGCATTTTTTTTGCCAATGTAGAGGAGGCAAAGGACAACATCTCTTCTAATCATATGTCAAATTGCTCTTTGATGAAGTTGTCAGATTGCACTAAGTAACCACTCTGCAAAGGCATGTTCTGGGGATTTCATCGGCCGCCTGTCATTCAGCAGGACAGTGCATTCCCACGTGTTTACGCTTCTGTACAAATCACTGGTTTATCTCAAAATGAATGCTCAGCTTGGTAGATTTAGGAGACAGAAAGCTAGAGTGTATCATCCATGGTCTTCCATCCATCTCTACCTCACATAATGGGGAATGTGCTGAGTTTTTTTTATTTGCTGTGGATCAGAACTCTATTTCTTGCTAAACCAATTGCATTCCTAGCAGGTGCTGTGCTTCAGAAAGTAAGGTGGAGGGGTATAGCATGAGGGGAAGCAATTTCTTTCTCATTTACCACCAAATTCACACAGTGCATGCATTTGCTCGATGAACTGTTCCTTGGTGAACTGCTTTCCTACTATGCTTAATGGCCAAAGGTTTTTGAGAGTGCTTTTATTTTACACCTTGATTTGAGGAACCCCTCTTACATAGGTACATATCTAGGCTCTTTAACTCATCAAGCTCTATGCTACTTGACCACTCTTACTTCTGTGCTTGAGCAGTGAAAAATAGATGAAAACTGGCAGTAGCCTTATGCCTAATCCAGCAATAACCTACACTATGAAAAGGTTACCTCTCTTTCCAGGAGATTCATACCTGCATGTGACCAACATACTGACCACTGTTCCTGTGACTTTGGCATGTTACATGTGATTCATTTTAGGCAGCAATCCAAGTGAGCCTCCGTCTTTAAGGCAGTCAGATATAGTGAGACATCAGATGAAAAAGCACTTATAGATTCCTGGTAGCAAAACTAAACTCTCCTTTAAAGAAGCTAAGGAGTGCTATAAATCCGCTCCAGAAGGAAACCGGAGACCTGGTTTCCTGGGATATTGAGAAGGCTGAGGTACTCAGCTTTTTTGCCTCAGTTGTCACCAGCAGGAGTTCATGCCACACTGCTCAAGTCATAGAAGACAAAGGCAGGGACTGGGAGAATGAAGAACTGGCCACTGTAGGAGAAGACTGGATTCAAGACCATCTAAGGAACCTGAAGGTGCACAAATCCACTGGGCCTGATGACATGCATCTGCAGGTCCTGAGGGAACATACGGATGAAGTTGCTAAGCCACTATCCGTCATATTTGAGAAGCCATGGACGTCCAGTGAAGTTCCCACTTACTGGAAAACAGGAAACATAACCTCCATTTTTTAAAAAGGGAAACAAAGAAGACCTGGGGAACTACAGGCCAGTCAGTTTCACCTCTGTGCCTGGCAAGATCATGGAGCAGATCCTCCTGAAAACTACACTAAAGGCACAAGGAAAATAAGGAGGTGACTGGTGACAGCCAGCATGGCTTCACTAAGGGTAAATAGTGACTGACAAATCTGGTGGCTTTCTACAACTGGGTTACAGCGTTGGTGGGTAAGGGAAGAGCAACTGATGTCATCTACCTGGGCTTGTGCAAAGCATTAGACACTGTCCCACACAGCATCCATCTCTCTAAATTGGAAGACATGGGTTTGACAGATGGACCACTCAGTGGGTAAGGAATTGGCTAGATGGTCATGCTCAAAGTGTTTGTGCAGTCAATGGCTCAATGTCCAAATGGAGACCAGTGACAAGTGACATTCCTCAAGGACCTGCCCTGTTTAACGTCTTTGTCAGCGACATAGATCATAGGATTGAGCACACCCTCATCAAGCCTGCTGACAACACCAAGCTGTGTGGTGCTGTCAGCGTGCTGGAGGGAAGGGATGCCATCGAGAGGGACCCAGACAGGCTTGAGAAGTGGGCCTGTGCAAACCTCATGAAGTTCAACAAGGCCAAGTACAAGGTTCTGCATATGGGTCAGGGCAATCCCAAGCACAAATACAGGCTGGGTGGAGAATGGATTGAGAGCAGCCCTGAGTAGAGGGATTTGGGGGTACTGATGGATTAGAAGCTCAACACGAGCCAACAATGCACGCTTGCAGCCCAGAAAGCCAACTGTATCCTAGGCTGCATCAAAAGAAGCGTGGCCAGCAAGGCGAGGGAGGGGACTCTTCCCCTCTACTCTACTCTTGTGAGACCGCACCTGTAGTACTGCATGCAGCTCTGGGGCCCCCAACATAAGGAGGACAGGGACCTGTTGGAGCGAGTCCAAAGGAGGGCCACAAAGATGAGCAGAGGGCTGGAGTACCTCTCCTATGAAGACAGGCTGAGAGAGTTGGGGTTGTTCAGCCTGGAGAAGAGGCGGCTTTGGCGAGACCTTATAGTAGCCCTCCAGTACCTGAAAGCATACAAGAAAGCTAGAGAGGGAATTTTTACAAGGACATGTAGAGATAGGACATGGGGTAATGGTTTAAACTGAAAGAGGGTAGATTTGGATTTGCTATATGTAAGAAATTCTTCACTGTGAGGGTGGTGAGGCACTGGCACAGGTTGCCCAGAGAAACTGTGGACACCCCATCCCTGGAAGTGTTCAAGGCCAGGCTGGACGGGGCTTTGAGCAAGCTGGTCTAGTGGAAGGTGTCCCTGCCCATGGCAGGGGGTTGGAACTAGATGATCTTTGGGGTCCCTTCTAACGCAAACCATGCTATGATTCTATGATAAATAAGAAAATATAGGGACAACTTCTTTGAAAGTCTCTTCTTCTGGAAACACCCTTTTTTCAAATCCTTTGCTATTTTCCCCCCATCTTTGACCTTGTGACCAGAACAGGTCAAAATCCTGAGATGCCTGTTACGATGAGGTGGTGGGGAGCTGCTGGCAGACAAGTGAGTTCAGTTGACAAAAACTATGAAATTTATATGCAGGTTTTTGCCTCTGAGGACATTTTCACACCTCTGTCACAACCTTACTCCCTTCTAAATCTCCTTGCAGCTTTCATCATCCTAATTTTTTGTCAGACATCAAGAAGGGTCATGTGTGGAACCTACTGTAAATATTTGCAGTTTCTGTAGAGTCTAATTAGAATAAACTTCACCCATACCACCTCGGTGAAGACCTCAACATCATTCCAACAATAGCTTCTACAGATATACCTTCATCACCAGGAGGAAGGCAAGGTGACATTCTGTCTCCCCTGCTACTTGTCTAAATAACGTCTGTAAGCCTGCAAAGCCACTTATATACTTGATACACTGGATAATAGCACTTGCCCTTCATGAGCAATGAAGCATGCCCATAGTCCTAGAATGAATCAGCACCAGCAATGGATTCAGCGCTCAGGAGTTCTGCCCTCCACCTCTGTTCCCTTTGCATCCAATCTGTCTTTGTGAACGTTGCTGGTATTGGCTGCAAAGGACACTTTCTCATCAAGATAAAGCAAAATGATGCTGTCACGGTAGCTGCGACAGTACACTAAGCTCTGCTGGCTGGAGACACAAATCAGTGTTTATTAAATAGAAGAAAGTACACAACTTGGAGGAGAGAAAAGCTGCCTGTAAGCATCTTGTAACTCACAGCACAGTGTTAATAAAAGCACAGTAAACATGAATTGATTGTGCTTTCTGAATAGCTCATTATGGTGTCTTAGCTGTGAGGAATTTCATATGAATGTGAATTTAAGTATTACAATCTATTTAGCGTCTGAAGAACCGTTGTTGTAAACTTTATCTTTTAGGAAAGGATGTAGAGTGTGAAAAAATATTTGGGGAGGGTTAAGTTACTAGTGATGGTGCTTCCATCTCAGAGATGCTATATCTAGTCTTACCTTCACTCTGTAACAAAAATTGCCTTCCTTTAATGAGTTTTTGCATAGACTGTCCAAATAGCAAGCACCCTATGTGTGGAGGACAAATACCCTGCCTACACGTAATGCTATTACATTACAGTTCCTGCATGGCAGACTGTAAGTTAGTGGGCTGGGAGACTGAACTACTCTTTCTACCCTTTCATATACTCAGCTGGTTGTTACTTACTAGGATAAGAAATTCTTACTAGAATTACTTGATCTGGCTTTCTTTAGCTGTATTGTGTAGTGAAGGGATTTAAGTCAGACTGACACTAACAGTTTGGAGTGGTTCCCACAGATAGAACATAGCAAAACTAGCTATGGTGGGACTGAGTGGAAAAGGATATAGTCATATACCATTAATGTTTTATATATCTAGGCTTTTCTTCCCTCTCCCTTCAAGATTAACAATGGTAACCATTGTTCAGAGTCTCTATAAATCCTATCAAAAATACAACACGTTACAGTCATTTTAAAAGAAATTGTGAAGTATATATAAGTGCTCCCGCACTTGTTTGATTTATTCAATATCAGTTCAGCCTGAATTTCTCTTCCAGAAACAGATCTTGGTGTCTTCTCAATTACTTGACATAGTGGTACAAATTCTCCTCGCTTATTTCATATTGATTAGTATCTGTCTGAAATACTTCTTCTTGAGATTACCTTTTCAGTAACAGTTTTCTTTCTCTGTATCTCCAGAACACCCCCGCACAGCAGGGGTGTGCCAGTTACAGATATGAGCAACTCATAGTTACAGCAATCCCCGTTCAGAAACTCTAGATGCCCATATCTTTGAAGCCAGGTCATCTTAAAACTGGCTGTAATGAGAATAGGCTCTGAAGTGACGTGCAAGTTCAAAGAAGGTAACTAATGTGTGAAATTTTGTCATCTCTTTTTTTCTACCCTGTGAGGAGCTGGTTTTAAGGGGATTTTGAAGCTTTGAGTAATTGGAAAATATTGCAAGCAAATTATTTTTGTAACACTGTACCAGAGGTGCATGCCAAGAAAAATGGCTTTTTGTCTTACCGCCTCCTCCTCACTCCCCATTTTAATTACTATGTTTTGGCACCTGATCTTGCAGAGAACCATACAAAAGCCACACAGGCCAGCTCTTTCCAGACGGAGATAAAAGAGAGGGAGGGAGGAATTAATTAAATCCATTTAAAATTTTTTCAGTGAGTTTCCTTCTAAAGTCACTGTTCTGGTTTCTGCATAGCTAGTACAATGACATATGGTCATAAATAACAAACAGCTCCCTGCCTCCTCCTGTCGTCTCTCTTTTTCTACCCTCTACAGAATAAAAAAAAAATACCAGGGTTATGATTCTGGTATTATAAGCAAGCCAGTCAGGATCTGGAGAGAACAGGCAGCTGAGCATGTTTTTAATTCACGACAGAGCTTTTTAATGGGCTGGTTTATTCAGTCTCATGGGTCACTGCTACCAGGGTCTGCTTACTGCTTAAATTTCAGACATAGAACAGTAACACATTGTTATTTTTCCTTGTCTTTTTGTGATTATTGTAATACTCTGGACCTCTTCTCCTCTCAAAAGGAGCATATCACTTACTTCTGGGATGCTTAGGAATAATAATAATAGGACTGGCTGCAACAGTTCAGTGGCAGTGACCTCTATACCCTTTACAATTAATGTATGTTGCTGCCTTTTTGTGGCTGAACTGTAGGAAAAAAAACTGTGGCCCATTTTCTACTGCTAATTTCCTCCACCTTGGATGGCAGAAAAGAAGCAAACATGGCTGTCCACGCTATTAGAAAGAAAGGGGCAAAAAGAGGGCAACATTAGAAGCCACTAGTGGCTGGCTAACTGGGCTCCCTGTAGAATGAAGCAAAGCGTCTCCAAGGAAGCCAGGTCTAGCACAGTTTGAAGCATTCTGTCCTCAAGAGGGCATAAGGTTGCCAGAGGTCTGGCATCCTAGGAAAGCCCAGATCTAATCCTGACTGAATCACCTTTTCCCTTGATGCCTGCCCAAGAAAACAGCTATGATTTCTGCACAAAGACCAGCTCTTTACCCAGCATAATAGCTTTTTTCCTCATTTTGGACTGGGGTGCGTTACTGATAAGTTTTCAGAAGTTCATAAAATTATTAAGAAAACTTAGTTTTTATATACAGAAATATATAAGACCGCATGAGACTGAGAACCTGGCTATCTTTCAAAATCTTCAGGAACAGGGTCAGGCTGATGTAAAGACGAAAGATTGTTGCCCTTATGACCTGTAACATCTGACAGTGGTTATATCTCCCTATTTTCTTAAATCCACTGAGTTGTTTGCAGTCTGGTTTTGATTAACTTCTTTGTTCAAGAATTAAGTTTCTATAGAATCTCATTTCTTATTATTTCTTCATCCTGGACTTTTCCGAGTTCTTATCTGCTCCCCATTTTTAACCCTTCAGTATACCACATCAAAACCCTGGGCAAAACCCCAGAAATAAAGTGTCATTGTGGAGAGCACTTGTAGACATGTGGGCTGCGGATACAACCACCTTACTCTTACAGTTAAAAATTCACCAGAGAGTTTCCTGTCCTGCTTATAATCCTCTCACCACAGGCCTTTTCACTGTGCATTGAACAGGTCTGACTCAACCGTCCTTCCCTTCTCTCAGTACAAAGAAAGAAGTAGCAAGGTAAATGCCTGATATCTTTGGATCTATTAACATTTAGCACTGTAAAGACAAGCAGGGCCCTTGAGAGGCCATGGTGGGGAAGCCTACCTCTTGTACTAAATGATTAATTCTTTAACTAATGTCTTCTAACACAGCAAAGAAGAAAGGTTCAGTTGTAGCAAGCCAGCACCCCCTCCATGGTGACCAATTACACAGTTTTCCAGCCTAAACAGAAGTGATTCTGAGAAAAGCAACAGATTACATCCGCAGTTCAACACTGGACCGTACATGAGAAACATTACTATATGCGATCCACCATGTCAGGACAAGGATAAATGACACATCAGCTTCCAAGATGTTTGGCTTCCATTTGGACAGATTACTGCTGCGCCTCTCCTCCTTTGTGTCGCACGCTACCCATGTCAGTGAGCCGCTCACATCACACAGCCTGCCCACCCCAGGGGACGGCAGGTACGCTACAGCATGCAGGCCAAGAGACCAGAGCTAGGTCTTTCGGCAGTTTCAGACTGCTTACTGCCACTTTGCTGATTTTTTTCACACACAGACTAGAGTACAAAGCACAGAATATTGCAAAAGGATTTTTCTCTGGAAACAATAAAAAAGGAGAATTCCTGATTTAAGTTCCTTTTTGTTGTTCCTTGTGTTTCTTTTTGTGAATTTAACCCCAGGTGCTCAGGAGAAGCTGTAATGCCATCCAAAATTAATGAAGTATTTTCCTATCTTCTTTGCTAATGATACTGGGAAGCTTCCCAAGGGAAACTATAAAAGAATCATTTTAGCTTGTCAAGCTTCCATTCCCTTTATTAAAAATGATGATGAACTGCTGTATGTATTATACCCAGCTGAAAACAGACTGGTTGTATTTGCCTGGGAACCCAAGACAGAAGCTGCCTGAGCACTGACCAGAGCAATAAATGTTACAACTGTTGTACTGAGTTGTCTCCAGAAATAATCATGCAGCACCTGCAGAATACACTGAGCCACAGATGCTCTCTGGTCTCTGCATTATAACTCATCAAAATTCAGACCTGCGGTTCCCCAGAAAGTTCTAACATTTCAAAATGTGTTTGGGTTTCAAAATAGAATGAAAAAAAAACCACAAACAAACTGTTATATACAATTTCCAAATTATTTTGTTTGGATCTGTTAAATTGTTCAATAACATGAAAAAACCATGCCAGAAATTCAGCTTTTGTGTTATATTACAAAATAAATGAAAAATCCACTCATTTTTCAGCTAGGATCACAGAAATGTTTTGCCTTGAAACAGTTTCTTCTGAAGGGTCAGGAGTGGGGCAGGATAGGAGAAAGCCCTAGCTGAGTCCTGGGTCAGCTACAAAGCTCTCAGCATCTGCCTTAGCCCCCTGACCTAGAAGGCTGCTCTTAGCATGGTGCTACAGCCAACAGGATACAGACTGATTCCTCCAAGAGCAATGCAGAACACTTAGCAAAACTCCTGCTGTGAATGTGTATTGATACATTGGAAAACCTCTAACAGCTGACTAATCACTTCTTAAAGAGCCATTTAATCATTTATTAAGTCCTTCATAAAAAACATGCTGGTGAAACCTTCAATGTAAACAAGTGATTCATAAGAATTAACCAGTTTTTGGCTATCAATATCTCTGAATACAAGAAACATTAAGGAAGTATGAAAGGCTTGTAAGACTCCAAGAGAGACAGAGCTGAGTCTTATGTCCATCATTAATGACAGGACTTCCAAATAAGAACAGCATAAAAGAGTACGCGCCTTTCTCTAGGGTATCTAGTGTGGAGGAACTCCAAGACAGCACTTCAAAATTACTTAGAAAACACCAGGTATTTCCTAGAAAGCATTAGGATGGGAAGATTACCATACAGGCACCCTAGAGGTATTTGCAAAAGAAGATGATTTGTCCCACCTAACCTTTTATCTAGCTACACAGCTTTTCAATAGTTGCAGTTCTCTGAGATGAATGAACCCCAAAGGAACAAAATATGTGTCAAGCCCCACCTTGTATTTTGCCAAGTCAGTCCAGATCAGCAAGAGAGCTGAGGTGTTCCAAGACACTGAAGAAGCCATGTGGATCCCACAGAAATAACCCACAGTGCTTATTAAGAGAAAAAAAATTGTCTAATCAAGTGCTTATTAAAAAAGAGAATAAAAATTGTCTAACCGTTTTGGATAAAGAAACAAGGTTTTCTTCAAGCCCTCAAAACTTTCAATCTATTGTGTTCACGTTTCACCCTGCTCCAGTCTTCCTGGGTTCTCTTACCGGCTAAGGAAAGAAACTCTTCAGCTTGTCAGAGACCTCCATTGGTCAAATATCCACAACAAAACTAACATGGCTGATACATAAATCCTGATTGTGCTGGAGAGGGCTTTCTTTCTTTATGTTTGTGTGTGATAATAGGCATTTCTGGGTTGCCAGAAAGTATCTTCATAAATTGAACTACAATATTCAAGTTAATGATATTATGTGGAAGGAGACTGTATGTGTGGTACCAGGAGGTAGAAAGAAATAAGTAGAAAAGTTGAATCTGGTTCATCTTTTGATTAGAGGACTTTCAAAGTGAAAAAAAATCAATACACACAGCAAGCCCTGGATCCTGGGAGAACATGTTTTATTACTGACAAAATTGTGTTTACATCAAGACCCTAGCAGACTTTGAAAGAGTGCATTAACTCTGTGCCAGTCTGGCTAGAGCCCACAGCCAAATTTGAAGCCTCTGAAACAAAATAAGCAGGCTTTAATAAGCCAATACTACTGTTCAAGCTCCCTGCACATGGTTGAAAAACTTCATTCTTACTGCTACACTTGGCAGAAACTTGGCCTCTAAGGAGCAAAGATGGAAGAGGAAGAAACTGAGGAGTAATATGAAAGAGGTACTTCAAAATAACCGCATCTAGCCATGGATTTCCAGAATGTGTGATCCGTTTGCAGCACTAACTCCGAAAACACGCATGGAAGTTATCACTTTCTACATGATGTGCAAGTATGCAACAGGTCAAAGTTCCTGGGCTCTACTGTGGTGGGGACACGTGAAAGCAAATGCCTAAAGTTCACTCAAGGTCGTCGTCCTGGTTTCAGCTGGGATAGAGTTAAATTTCTTTGTAGTAGCTGGTATGGGGCTGTGTTTTGGATTTTTGCTGGAAACAGTGGTGATAATGTGGAGATGTTTTAGTTGTTGCTAAGTAGCACTTACACTGGTCAAGGACTTTTTCAGCTCCCCGTGCTCTGCCGGGGGCACGGCCAGGGCAGCTGACCCCAACTGACCCACGGGATACTCCATACCATATGGGGTCATGCTCAGTATATAAAGCTGGGGGAAGCAGAAGAAAGGGGGGGATGTTTGGAGTGATGGCGTTTGTCTTCCCAAGCAACCGTTACACGACGGAGCCCTGCTGTCCTGGCGATGGCTGAGCACCCGCCTGCCCGTGGGAAGGAGTGAGTGAATTCCTTATTTTGCTTTGTTTCCATGTGCAGCTTTTGCTTTACCTGTTAAACTGTCTTTATCTCAAACCCATGAGTTGCCTCACTTTTACTCTTCCCATTCTCTCCCCCATCCCACCGGGGGGAGTGAGCGAGCGGCTGCGTGGGGCTCGGTTGCTGACTGGGGCTAAATCACAACAGTGGTGAATCCAGACAAAAGGGAAAGAGAAAGCTCCAGATAGCCACTGCTTCCTCAGATGAACAAGAGGTAGGCACTAGGCTAAATGAGTTTTATGTCTTGCCCCTAACACTCCAAACCAGTTAAACTAACTCGAAGCAGGGAAAAGACACCATCAAAGCAGAATGCCACCCTGAATCCTAAATAATCCTTTTATAGTTATTCTTACAAGACTCAGCTCCAAAATATTTCTCCAAAAACTGCTAGGAAATATGACAGGGTCCATTCATCACTAGACTCTGCAGCATTGGCAACATCAGAGCTGTACCACCCTTCGAACACAACAGGATTTTCTAACAAGCTTAGGACAGCCAGGAACTTAAAGACAATTTGAAATCCTCCTTGTTTTATGGACCGGAGCAAATATTTCTTTTTGAGAAATTGCCCCTTTTTCCCTACTGTGTTGAACTGAATTTGTTGCCCATCTTCAGGGTTTTTTGAACATTCTGGCTATACATATACATGAGAGATAATTCTCCTTTTGAGAACAAAGAATCAAAAAAGTCATGCAAGTGGGCACACTTTTATTGACTTCAGTGGAGCTTCACCAGTTTTTATCAGCAAAACATTTGGTACTCTCTCGACTGCTATTATGGAGAGCATATACTGAGCACACAAGCAACATAATAGAAGATACTAATAAGTTTTAAATTAGCAATTATATTAACCTTCTGTTTCAATTAACAAATTTTAATTACATTCCCGGTTCTAGGAAAGCTGCAGATTTCAGGCTGTAATCACTCTGTCTAGTAAAATGTGGATGCATACCATATAGTGAAGTGCCTTCTGGTTTGATCACTGATACATGGCCAGGGAAATGCTCTCTCTTTTGAAGTTAGAATTGTGTTTCGCATGTGAAAGATTTGTTTATTATTGGAACGCACAGGGTAAAAGTCAGAAACAACATAAACCTCTTTGAGGGGGGCGATGGGTATTGGTTGGTTGCCTCTGGTTAGGTGCCTCTCTGCGACAGGAGCTTCTTTATTCAATTGCTGTATTAACGGCATTTGGTAGCTCACCCAATGCATGTATCTATATCCACAGATATAGGCCCAATTACAATTCCTACTAAGCTTTGATCAGGAGTTTTCTAACAGGTATTGGTAGTGAAAACTACATGCCTCTTACCCAAAAAGCATTCCCACCGATGTCACAACATTTGATCTTAACATCAACGAGAAAATAGAAAAAAACTGATCTAATGTACAAAAGTTGTGGTGGTTCCTATAGCTGGAATAAAGAAAGTCACCTTATTATCTTGTGAAGAGACAGCATATTGCCCCAGCTTCACCCCAGCATAGACATAAGGCTACCTAAAGTACTGAAACTGTTCACAAGCATCAGTCTAAGTTTTCATGCTTATATAATAGCCTGGGCAAATTCAGTTTTGGTGGTAACTTAAAAAAAAAAAACAACTGTCTAATGCATAGAGCTAAATGGAGATGCATCCAGCAGCTAAAATAATTTTGTCTCTCTATTTGAATACTCACAGGATAGAAAAGATAGGTGCTAAAGAACTGAGGAAGCTGTTAAATATCACACTTGTGAATTCATTTGGACAAACTTTTATTCATTCCAGATGAAAGATGCCATCCTGTATTCTGGAACTGTCTTTGACATAGAAGAGTTGTATGCCTAAAGCTTTATGATGGCAAAGACCTGACCTAAGACCTAGATTGGCCCATTATTATGAGTTAGTTTCCATTAGCATCTGATTTTAATATGGGACAGTAGTTAGGTTAATTCAGCTAAGCACAAGCACAAAATGGTTTTGAAGTGGGCCTTTGGCACCAACATTCCAGAGTTATTTTAGATCCTATTACAATTTTCCTGTGGTTCAAACTAACTGATTATGTTAGACATGCAAAACCCTTCAGTGCCTGTGCCACAGAATACAGCCACATTTCTTTAGTGCATTTGGGTTTTTTCCATCAGTTTCACTAGTGAACTTATTGTAGATGCTGAAGCAACATTGATTTGAAAGCAAAATTGTAAGAAAGTTAAATAACAAAATGCAATAGAAGAACAAGAGAACAGCAAACCACTTCATTCTTAAGTCAGGTATCAGAATGCTGAATCAAACACTAAACTCCAGGTCCTCAACCATTTACCACTTCTAGTCAGCTGCTTGGAGGTATTCTCATTCAAAGAACAAAAGAGGAGCTTGCTGTGATCCTGCATTTTGTGCCATGCAATTTTTTAGCTTAGAAAGAAGGGTCTGTCCAAAGATAATGACTTGAAACCTGAAGAATATTACTCACACAGCTCAGTTGCCCTCTTAAAACAAGAAAAGCAGCATGTTTGAAATTAGGTGCCTAATATGAGGCATCTGTTCCTAATCCAAATGTTTTGCTAAAATTAGGTTTGTGAATGCCTGGTTTGAGATTTAGGTACAGACCGAATACATTAGAACTAACATATTTGGAATTGTAAGCAATTATTAAATATTAAAGTGAAACAGATGTCTGGTCAGTCCTTCTCTTCTTCATTTGCACTGCAAACATATTGCCTACTCCTACAAATACAAGCCTCGCTGATTAAGAATTTAAGAACTACACCGGGCATGGTTGTCTTCTGAGAAGACAGTGTAAAAAAAACATGTTCCGGGTATAAAAGTATGCCCCAGCACTTCCAGCTTTGGGATCCCGATAAGCCAGCCACAGGAGAAAGTGAGGAAGGATTAGGAGGTTGTTGAAGCCCTTTGCCTGCTTGCTGTCCAGAAACCTCACCTTAAGGTTCTTCGGAGATCCACAGCCTTTAGGGAGAGGTACATGACAAAAGTTTTGGAAGTTGAGCCTCAGTGGAGGCATTTTCTTTGCTAAACCTTCCAGCACGCCACCAGCACAACTGAAGATGGTTGACTTCTGTCATTTGGGGCCAGGTGAGCATTTGATTTTGAATTTAACTCTCACCAGTATTTTAGAACAGCCTAAGCACTGAACTATTATTAATCCAGAATCACAGCAACATTTCAGTGTAGTACTGGTAACTCATTATGCTGGTTTCAGTGTAATGATTATAACTAGGTTTCATGTACAATGGCTACAACATTAAAAAAAAGTCTTTATGACTGGTTTCATCCCTTCTCGGCAAACATCTGATTTCCTCTACTTTCTGTTATGGTATTATAGATTATGGAAGTCTTTTATTGAAAGCACTCAAAAGAATGGTGGTTGCATGTAAATTACAGCAATTTCCGTGTTTTCCATATTAAAACTCCTTAGATTTCCTAAGAAATGTAGATGAAGTGCCATTTTCATTTGACAGTGGAAATCATGATATTTCAAATATATGAGCATATATGCCTTGAGACAGATCCACAATAGTTCAGCTTAGCCTCATGGACTGACAGATCCGAGTGATGAGGGTATGAGGAGCCAATTTATAATATGCATTAGTTCTCTCGTTGCATCTGTTTATTCTGTGTCACTTTCCATTTATGAAATTGCTGCAAGGATATTTCTGCTCTTAAAAAATCATTACCAGTGCCCACAGCCTTGTGGGAGACCCTACTATAAATAGCAACAAAATAAACAAACCATGGTGCATACAGAATGGAAGACAATATATAAGAAAACGGGTATGTGTTGTCAGCTGCCAAATTATTACTAAAAGCAAGCATGGGGATAACAGCACTTTAAAAACCATGATGCAAGAGAAATTGCTGACAGAATATTTTAACATGAGAGTGCCTGAAAGAGTACCAAAAAATTCCCAGAAGTTAAATCATCTGGTGCTACCTGGGCACTGACAGCTGTAACCTCACTTGACAGTATCTTAAAACAAATCCCCTTTCAGGTGTGAGAGTATGAACTGCAAGCCAGAGGGGTGTGGATTGTTTTTTTCCTCTTTTGAGGGTTCATTGGTGTTTAATAATATTCCATGCAGTACACATGTGTTTGTGCACCTGGTGGGACAAAGGCAGGTTTACCAGAGCTGCCACACTGGTATGTCTTAGACAAGTACCAGATCCATGCATTTAAAGGAATCTTGCTGCCTAATGTTGCTGTCAAAAAATCCTGTGTTATGAAAGCTTTTCTCACATGCCAGCTGTTCCAAACCAACTGGTTTTCATCAGACACTTCCAATGGGTTTGTCATTTATAGCCAGATCACAGAGCCTGTCAAAGCAATCACCCTCCAACTGACGAGACCAATGTAGACTCTGTTTAGAAGGGCCTGCCCTTAGCCAAGATGATCATTTCAATGAGCTGTGGTTTGAAGAACCGGCCCAGTCTTTCAGCATTTACACAGGAATGGAAAATAAAAAAAAATCCCTACCTATATCTGAGAGGAGCCACAAAGCAGATGGGGTGCCACAAAACACAAAATATGAATGAATGCAATGAAATTGTAAATGAACTGTAGGGAAATCAAAATTTTTTTGACAAGCCACAGATAACAGCAGATATATTTTTCCCTGTGGCTCCTGCTGCTGCAAAGCCCTCTGCCTCTGGCTTCCCACAGCCAGAAATACTATAAAGTCTTCAAACCGCTTATAGGCATGCAGTAGAAATCATCTTAGCTGGGCCCAGCAGGTGTTCGCAAGAGCTGTAAATTCCCTTTTAACATACACAGCTACCGTGACATTTACATCCCTTCCCTAAAAAAAATGAAGGAAATTGTCCACTGTTGAGAAGATGCTCAGTTTGTTGTTCTTCATCTCTAGTTGCTTTCAGCCCTCACTGCTCCTACTGTAGCAATCCTACTATTCAGACATTTCAGTTGCTAGGTCAGAAACCTGGTAACTGTGAAATTATGCCTGTTTCTCTAGCAGAAACTTTCAGAGGTCTAGGTAAATTCCCATTACTTCTTTTCAGCCCATTTTATGCTTTGTCCTATTCCCCTAGAAAACACTAGATTTCTGGATATTATCTTCCTTTTAAGAGGTTTTAATCCAGTGCATTTTCTACTATTATTTCTATGATTCTCAGTCCTTCTCAAGCCTTTTTTGATCAGTATTTACTCTGATATTGAACCTTGCTTTCAGATTTTCAGTTTCTAAAATTAATGTTTTTGTTCATGTCTCATCAGTCTTCTGTCCTTGAAATTCCTAACAGTAAATTAGCAGATTTTAAATTACAGAAGAAGAAACTGAAGTTTACTCTTTCTTAGGCAGACGTATTTTTTAAATTATTATTATTTTGACCTTTTCTTCCTGGCCTGGACTTGTTTGCTCCTGAAACATCTTTAACAATTAATTTCTTTATGCCTTCCTCACCAATGAGTGGGAACCTGCATTCCTCCCAGCTACATCGTCCTCTTGAGAAAAGACTTATTTTGTCCCTCCCCTACTGCCCCATTCTCGGTCACGGAAAAGACGGGTGAGGACATTTCTGACATGTGGCAGTGTCTTGTTAATTTTGACTGGGCCTAATCTCCTACTGATGGGCAGTAGCTTCCAGACCAGCACCTTGTTGAGGTTTGTCCAGGGTCACCCTGGTGTACAGACTTCACTATGATCTACCTGATACCAAGTGAAGTGCCATAGCTGATGTGGCCACAGTGCAGTCCTGTTCTTACAGTAAAAGGCTAAGTTGCACATTCTGTCAGTCGGGACATCAGCATCCTACTCTAAAAGTAAGTATGACCTTGCACATTGCCTTACTCTGGACTCTTAAGACTGAAAGCACCTTTCACAGTCATGCCATTTTTAAAACAGAAAGACAAACGCACAAACAAGCTCCTCACAGGTTCGTGATAATTCAAGACTGTCTTTCTGTGAGAGTTCCTCTTATAGTAGGCTTCTTATGGGAATGCATCATTATCTACCGTGTGAGACTAATCAGCATAATTTGTTAGACAAAGCCTAAAAATCACAGCATCACAAAAGAATACACCTCATCAAAGAAAGGCAAAGGACTTTCTGGACATCTGGAGCTATACACTATCCAGAAGAGCCAACCTCACAGTTCCAAGACAATTACAAACTAAAACAATTATCTCAGCTCTGCTCACTGATTTTCTGTCTTCCTTTTTGGGGAAGAAGGTCATGGGCTTTAAAGGGGATCATGACATGTTTTCATAACCAGCTGCTGACACTGCAGCATGTAATGCTTGGGAAAGTCCAGTTGCTGTTCTCTGTTAATGACGATCATAGACCCTTTGCTGGCCTTTCAGTAGAAGTTGAAAGGTCCCACAAGGCTACTTTTAAAAGAGGAGTGAATGACCCTGGTATCTAGACTAACATTAGATTCTTCTATAAAATTCAGGTTGTAATGTACAGAGCTGTGTGTGAACTATCGCTGAGTGTGTAATGACTGAGTTAATTGCCTATATAATCATTCCACCATCTACCCTGAGATAGTCTGAATGGGAAAAGTACTATTAAAAAAAAAATGTTAGGCTAGACCAAACTTTAATTACATGACACCTGCAAATGATACCCTGAGAAATAGCTCAGTAAAACACACATACAGGGTGAAAAAACGTTCTCTGCCTATGCCATTAACAGGTAAAAGATCAGTTTCTAAGCACTTCGTCCTGAAACCTGCAAATAGCTGGAACTTGTCAGATTACACATAGAAAAATACTTGGGACATTCACCTGTAGTCCAAAACCCCAGACCACGCTTCCAATTCTCCTAATGCCAGCGATAATTTCATCCAAGTCCAGCTCACAGCACTGCTTCGCTAGCGATGATGGACTGAGTCAGGGTCTGGACATGCTGATGGCTACAATGGCCCAAAGTAGGGCTGGATGGCAAAAGAATTCGGGGTTTTTACAAAAGTAATATCAAACTCAAGTGTGTTTTGTTAAGACACTGGAGGGTTGGCAAACCAGCTGAACCAGCACTTCTTTTTTTATTCGTGCTCTTACATCAGATATAGCAGACTGATACAGGAGACAGCTGTGAAGGTTACGACACTTTTTTTTCACTTTATAACAGTTACAGTGGGGCTAAAACAAGTGGTAGCTGCAGCAGTAATTGGCTCAGTGAATGCATTTCCTATTAAACCTTAAACATTAAGAATTCATAGGCAGAACCAGAAATAAACTGTGTGGGTGTGAAGGTATGTGTAACGGTAAAAAGCTAAGCCTGCTTGAAATTATATTAACTTCAGCCCAATAGAAAGATCCATACTTAGTTTAGAAAACCGGGGATTTTTATCTGTTGGCTTACAAGGAAGATATTGTTAGCCTGTTTGGCTTTGTCATTACTGTTCTAGCTTTTAATTTAGCATGGTTTTATCGCATGCAACATTATGCCATTTCACATCATGTACCTAATAGGATAATGTCAGACAGGATAACATCACACCACCTGAAAGACATCAGAATCACACTGTATGTGTCATACAGTCTTCCTGGCAGACTGTAGAGTTCCCCAATGATTTAATCCAGAAGGCTCTCCCTTTGACTTTGACCTGACATGCTTTTTTGAACATTTTGAGCATTTGACCTGCTTTTTATGAAGTTAGTAGATTCAACCACTAGCTCATAAAGCAAAACTAAGCTATCGCTTCAGAGTCCTTTTCTAATACTTGTCTGCTGGAAAACAACAAGCAAAGCTGGCAAGGATAGAGCCAATTACCATAACTTATACTAGTATACTGTGAAGGGAATACGTGTATAAAATAGTCCTCAAAGGAATGCCAGTTTGCATATAACTAGCCCAAATACATCAGGGATGGGCCATACAAAATATGTGCCTGTGGGCTGATCATGTAATCCAAACCTGCCACAGATACCAACCTACAAACTGAGCTATTTCCCTAGGATGCAGATAGCAGCAGGAGCATTAATCCTACTTTTCTGGTGAGGAAAAAACAAAACTAAATTAACAGACTTGCCAAGTTGCCTGTCATATCACAGAGGCAAAATCAAGTTAAAGCTCACGATTCCTTGCACCACATCTGATCTATTCAATCAGTGTGCACTGGACAGAATGCTTAAAGCTTCATCTTCCTTGTATGGGAGTATGGGAGATCTGCACTGGAAGAGACAGTCTATGTAGCCTAGCTAATAAGGTTTCAGGAATCTTGCTGTCAGGCGGTAAATGGTTTGACTTTCTCTCATAGGCAATTAAAGATCCAGATCACCTACAAACATAGAAGATACATGTTTCAGGCCCATCCACAAAAAATTAAGGCATAGCCTCCATTTAGAGAATGCAATAGAAAATTCTGCTACTGAATTGTTCATATGTTAACCCCAATCAGGTGTTTATAGTGTTACTCTGTTTAAGTTTCTTCAGGTATTTATCCTTAGCCTCAAAAATCTCAGTCCTGTCTTTCTGAATGATTATTAAGAAGTGATATAGTTGCAGATATTTTCTCTGCCTTATGGCAAATTGGCTGTACCTTTGATGGAAATTGTTCTCCTCTGTCTTACCCTCCAGAAAAAAATATCTGCCTTTGCACTGACAATTTTAAAAACATTTAAAAAAATCAAGGATAGATTTAAAGTGTTTGTAAACCGTGCAGCAATTAAATGTTGGCAAAATATTTTGAAGATTCTAAAACCATCTGTATTCATAGTTTTTAGACTAAATAGAAAAAAACATTTTTAAAAAAGCTTAGAGAAAAAAATCATTCTTTCATAATTCATTTTCCCCAGTTTCTACTTCTAACGTCTCCATATAAATTTAGCACTTTATTTCCATTTTCTTCCCTAGAGAGAAAGAATACAGAGAAGGATTTTTCATTCTTGACTGTTTTATCCATCATTAAATAACACAGTAAGCATGTTAAACTTCCAAGCATACTTCCCTTTGACTCTAATTCAACCGTAACAGACTCTCAGCACTCATGATTTCAATCAGTATAAAGAAAGCGATGAGGAAGTATTGCTCAAGTATCCTTACAACACATCTTTCTTCTCTGAATATACTCTGTGTGTTTTCCTTGAGGTTTATAGCCAATAAAAAATGGTCCTTTAATAGCCACAAAAGAGAACTAGATCAAGACAATCACATTCATTTTTATTCACTACCAAACAGGCCTGAATTCAGTCTTGGAAACAACTGCTTAATTCTCTTGGCTTAATGGGATCTCAGTCTCAATTCAGGAAAGTAATTAAAAGAATACTTTTAATGTACTTAAAATGTTTTACTGGAATTATTCTAACACAGAATTATGTACCTCCCCTGCCTATTTTATGATATAAAGGATGTTAAAACAGCCAGAGATTATGAATACTAACAGTTTATAACATCAGAAGTACAGACGCTACCTCACTGGTGCTCAGCTCTCCAGTTAAAAATATTTTCTCAGGGGGCTTAATGACTCCCAGCCTTTTAGTCACATACAAGACTCAGATATTACGATACATGCTATCACTGACATGCTATTAAATGACTTAAACGTAACATCTTACTTCAGTAGCAAGACTCAGCAGAAAAAAAATGCAATCCCTCAATGTTATAAATGCAATGCTTAATGCTTGCGTGCGGTGCACTTATAGCAGCTTGCTGTCCCAAACTTTGAAGCTGGCCTTGTTAAAATCTACTCCTGATGCTTTCCTCCTCCCTTTCCACCCACCCTGTGTTTAATGCCATTCTGTCAGTACAACAGAGAGACTGAATGACTTGAATCATTAATGAAATCTCAGTGGAAAGGGCAACTACAAAGCTGTGTTGTCTCCATTCCTTCCTTTCATGCTTTGTCCTGCAAAGGGAGAAACATCCCCCCGTTGTGGCTCTCCTTTGAGTCTTCTCCTGGTTAAAATCCACCTCCTGTGAAAAGGTCTCACAGCACCACTGCAGCCCTGCACCCTCCACTGTTCCCGAGGGCCTCTCTCCTGTGCTTCCAGAGCTGGGCCTAGGAGTCTTTGCATAGCCTCGCTAGCCAGGCTCTCCAGGTGGCAAGCAGGAGAGTCCTGTGGCTCAAGGAAAGAGCAGAGCTGAAAAATCTTGCGTGAACAGTGACAAAGCTCAACACACGGGTTCTTTGCACCCTACCATCCCTATGCATTTGTTTACTTCAGTGCAAGGGGAGCATAATACACAGCAAAATCTAAATACATTTGCTACCTCATGTCACTAGTGGTACATATAAGCCTCCCTCAGAGGTGGGAAGCAATAGTAGCCAGCCCATATTTCCCTTCCTCAGGTTTTTTTTTTTTTCCTTCACAGCTAGAGCTTGAAGGGAGTCTTGAGAGACCTGCAGCTGAGGGGAGCTGCCTTTAATACTCTGACCTTTCACACAAACTGAAGAGCTACCCCTCAGGTGTTACTTAAAATTCAGATGCTGGTAAATTCCAGGGATCAGCAGCAGATTCAGGATTTCTTCTATTTACTGATATGACCATAGAAAACAGATGGTTTAAACTGGTAGCTAATTCACTCCTTAATGATTTCCTAATGAAATGAAACCAAAGTTTGGGGGCTTTTTGCATTCAAGACTGCTATTCACTGGTAATGATACTGTCCGTAAAATCACTACAAACATTCTTTGGAATTACAGCTGATGGAGTTCTGCACTGTCACAATGCGACTTCAAGGGATAGTTCAGGAGCAGCTGCTGTGCTGTAAACTAGTTTGTGTTTCATCATGGAGCCACAGTTCCACGAGGCGAAGCTGGAAACCAGTAACAATATAGGCATATTAAGAAAGCCCCATTACAACTGATTGAATAGAAACCGTTGGATTCATTAAGTCTTAATACCGACATAAGGATTAATTTACCCACCTATATGCTTAACCAGCTCTGAAGCGCACCCAGGGATGAATAAATTTTCTTTTCCAATGCTTCTGGGTTTCAAATTACAAGCTGGTGTTGCCTTGCTGCGATGGCCAGTGCAGTACTCGCACTGCCTAATAGACTTCATCTTCAGAACAGCAGTTGTAACAGGACTTTGTTTTCCATCTTAACTCAGTAACTCTTCCATAAATCTATTTATATTCTGTTCTCTCCTAGCCTGCTTTCTATCTTTCAAATGGATTTCCCCCTACTTACTTCACAAGGTCTAAGCAAAGACTCTTAACGCGTATTACCAACCTCAGTTTACCCCAAACAGCAACAGTACAAGACTTATCTGTCCATTTCTATATCAGGCCTCTTTCTTTTGGTATCCAGGGAACAAATAACAGATGGATCAATTCTAAGAGCAGCCTATGTGCTGAACCGAACGCTGGGGGAAGCAGAAACAGCTCTGTATGCAATAGAGTGACAAGAACTGGTCACAACTGAACCAGCCATTTCAAAACTGAAGTCAGCACTACGAATAACCATTAGAGTAAGAAACAACCACACTGCATTTCAGAGACATAGATGGTAGAAGAACACAACACTGTCTATTCCCATACAATGCCTCACGTAAGCCATGCCCAAACCCCACAACCACAGAGGTCAGAGATAAGTTTAGGACCTCCATGTGAGGTGCAGCACTTTTTTGCCAGATGACCATCAGCCCCTGAGCTAATCCTGCTGCACTTGCTCTACAGGGTCAGGGTACCCATCAACTTAACCAGAGAAAAGGCATCATTCAAGGGATGGAAAGCACAGGTCAACAGAGGGCTGCAAATGGCAGATAAATTAGAAAGGGATTAGCTAACTGGAAAGTGACGGGAAGAGGGAACGCTCAAGGGAAAGTGGTAGGAGGAAAGTTGAGGGAGAACATGAGAGAAGACCACATTTGGAGCCAAGGTGAGACAAATAAGAGGCGGGGAAAGACTTGGAGCAAACAGCACACCAGCACTGTGAAGGAACAGTACTGAAAAAATATTCCCAACTCTGCAAGATCCTGGCTTCGATTTCACCTGCAGTGCCTCCCAGTCACTGCAAAAAGGGGACAGTGGTGTCCTGCTGCTGTGTGTTTCCAGCGGTTGCTTTCTTTGTGAGGGGCTTGGGAGGAAGAAGCAGTAGGGGGAGGAGAGGGAAACATATATAAGAAATATACAGCAATACACAATGTGGCAATTGCTTCAACCAAAAGTAACAGAAAATATGAAGCACTATTTATTCTTTGAAATAAGGAACATAACTGCAAGAGAAGTGTAACAAGCTTCCAATTTCCTCGGCTATTATTTTTTGCACATCTTTACTTTTTTTAATGTAACCTCAGCTGTAAAAAGTCATATCCCATTGTTAATTTACAGAAACTAAGCAAAGGCTTTGTAACAGAGGTTAATTTGGGTTTAAAATAAATGAAGTGCCACATAATCACATACTGCTGATTAAAAGCACTGTCTGGGACAAAGCCTAATTTTTTCTGACAAAATTCTCATGACTGGACAGAGCCTTTTGTGAACTGGGATTATGCCTGTTCTAAGATCTATCATCCAGGTCTCTAGTGTCAGAAGGCTCCTGTGACACGTGAGGCACAAGGACAACCTCTTGTGCCTAACTCCAACAGTTCTATATTGCAGTTGCCTGCCTTAGAGATGTCTCATTCCCCAAGGAACTCGCTGCCTGACTTTGCCATTGGAGGCTGTGACCTCAAATTCCATTGGAATAGGTAGGATTTTATTGAGAAACTTATTTCCTTGTCTTTTTCACCTGGCTTTGCATAGGACTTGGCTTGTTGCTTTGCTAAATGGGAAAACGTGTGAATCAAAGCATTTTGCACACATACTGGCTGATTAAGAGCAATTAACCTAAATGTCACAGAAATAAAACTAAACAGGAAAGAATAGAGATGCCACCACACTTCATACAGCTATTGTTGCAAAAGGCAATGAATCAGCTGTGAGAGGTTTGTTGTACCCATTTCACCTGTTTCCTGTCATTTAATGTAAATTAGTATTGTGCTAAAATCAAACAAGTTAAGCCTAATCAAATCCTCTGAAATAGGTAAAGCTGAGTTCTCAAAGTAAAAAGTTTGAGTTCACCCTTATGTTCACCATTTTGGCCTGAATTGAAACTTTAATCATATGGTCAAAACTGTGCTGGTTTTTTTCTGACAGAACCCATTCCTCTTCAGAGCACTAGATAGGCAATTATTCAGCTTCCAAGATGTGTACGCAGGCCTGATTTATTGTTAAAAAGGTATGTGTCTGACAACGATTCTGCCAAACCTCTAGCCCAAGTACTGAAATGTTAAAAACCTCTATCATATCTTGCTTTTTCACCTGAGAAAAACCACACAATTTCCTATCCTTTTTCAAGGAACAGATCATGGACCTGTTTTGTCTAAAATTAAGTCACAGAAGTTTAGCCCAAACTTTAAGAGGAAAAGAGGCCGAATAACTGCAGAGAATCTTGAAGTATTCAGGGCTGTATTTGCATTAATGGTGAAGTCTGACACCTTTCCAGTGTGGTATAATAGACACTGAAACAGGCTCATGCACAGATCTGAGATCTGCGGTTCTCAGATGACTGCTATATTCAGTGGGCAAAGTTGGCAAACCAGTGGGGAAGGCAGAAGGTTTTATGAGGCAAGGCTGTGCCACTCACATCATGAGTAAAAATATTTTATTAACAGCATTGTTATAGCAGACTAAACTGTAAACCACAGAACTGCAGTCAGTCACTATTATCCCAATGATACGGCTCAATGATGAAGCAAAACCAATTATCCTTATCCCTTGTAAAATGTATTTAGATTATTAAAACTCCTTTGCTAATTCAGCTAATTATTTAACCCATGAGAAATATTTTCTTCTACTCCTGTAGTACATCAGTCTTTCCTGTTCTAATCACTATGTTCCCTGATAGCAAAAATAATGCAATTTCAGTTTTATTGCAAGAAAAAAAAAATCTCACATTGGTGGGGGGAAAAATCCAACCAAAAAAAACCCCACCAAAAACACAAAACCCAGAACTTTGCTAAGGATAAAGATACATTCAACAGAATACAATTCACAAATCAACTAATCATTCTTCTTTTTGGACTCAGTCCTCTTTCAAGGGATAACGTGGTCATACTACAAAACTGTAACATTGCCCACAACACTGAGATTCACGTAGAGAGTTGTGAGTCATGGCTGAAGAGCACTAAGAGCAGTATTAAAATATCTAACTTCACATAGTGCAGTGCTTACTTTTAACAAAGACATCCGATAACTGCCACAACAGATATTTCTTCAAAATTATTATCCTACCCAAATAAAATTACATTTAAATGAGTGAAATTTCTGTGGACCAAGGCACATATATTCATAGAGATTATATCCATATTCAGTTCCAACTGAAGGAAAGAGAACTGAATAACCGGATACAGCAGTGCTCAGTACCACTGACTGCCATGAGAATTAGTGAAGAGAAAATCCCCATGTGCCCTCTGCATTGCGTATATACCAGTTGCATTCCCTCTTCAAGTCGTAAGGGTGGGTACAAGTCTAATTAGACCTGTACATGGAAGTCATTCCCTACCTCTCATCATCTTTCCCGTCCTTCTCCGTATTTTCCTCCCTTATGTCCTTTTTCAAAGGGTGACAAGAACTGTACATGGAATTCAACATCCAAGCAAAGCCTAGATTTATAGATGGCATAAATACATTTTCTATTTTGCTCCCCCTTTCTTCCCCCCTATAATTTTTGAGTTTATTTGCCTTTTCAGTGTAGCTGAGCACACAGATGATATTTGCAGTGAACCACTCTCAGTGACCTTAAAGATCTCCCTCTGAATAGCAATAGCTAATGTAGAACTTATCATGTTGTATGCATTAGAAGCTATTTTTCCTTAGATCATTATTTTGCATTTACCAACAATGGATTTCATCTACCATTTTATCACCTAGTCATTCAGTATTGAAAAGCAGTTCTGCAACTCTTCCTATGCAGCTTTACATTGGAAAAAAAAAGGTCAGGATAGTCCAATTGTAAGTATGTTTACTTTACTCCTCAACCTCATTTTTAGCTCAGTTATAAATGCATTGAACAACATAATTCCCAGAACATATTCTCATAGGACCCTTCCAGTAACTTTACCAATTTGTTAAAATGACCATTTATCATTGTCCTTTTTCTCTGCCTTTTTATGATTTTTTTTTTTTTTTAAAGAGACAAGACTACAAGACCAGTAATAAATGGGAAAAAAAGGGCGGGGGGAATAAATTAATTTCATGTGGTCCGATGTTCATAAATTCACCTTGCCTGAGTTTAATTTTACCAGATTACAATCCTGGAGCCACGTAACCACCAACCAGGTAATATTTTGGTACAGAACATTCCTGGGGATCAGAGTTAAGTTGAGCAGCTGCAAATTTACATATGAATTCTCAAAAATAATCCCTAAAGTTTAGAGGATGGCCCACTCTTAAGTGCCTTAGGGTGAGCTTCTTGGTCCTGTCCCCACTGACTTAGATGTGGCCATTCTTTACTATTTCATATATTGACCTGCATTCTATCTCCTCATCAAATATATAACTAATATGTGGTGATCATTTACATGAAAACAGCATTGACTGTTTCAGTCTTTTTGTCACTAGTTCTTTTTATAGTATGTGATTTGGCTTATATTTGCCTTTGTTTTCCTTCTTCCTTTAAGTATATTAATAGAATCTCTTTAGGGATGGCTTTTTTTTGGGTTGTTTGGGTTTTTTTGCTTGTTCGGTTGGTTTGTTGGCTGGGTGGTGTTTTTAAAATTCTCTTTAGTCTTGGCCTTTCTGACTTTCTCCCTGCCAGCTTTTGCTGCTCCTGAGTACTCTCAGTTAGCGATTCTTGCTTTCACTGTTGCATGAGTCCATCCCAACTTTCACGTTTCGGTCATATCTCCATGGCCATATGCATGCGCTGACTGGCTACCCTAGTTCTCCCCCCGCACCTGAAGCAGACTGAACACAAGGCAGCATTAGTACAAGCAACGCATGCGTTTCACACCAGAGAACAGAATAGGTTGGCTTTCCAGGTTGGACATGGCTTGCTCTTTCCTAGTTCAGAGCATGAGCAGAAAACTGATATACCAAGAGCATCTGATCATGTCAATATTTCTTCTGAAAAGTTATCTGGCACAGTCATACTCGTCTCTTACAGTAGTCTCTTCTTTGCGCTGGAAAAATTTTTCACTTTTTTTTTAAATGAACTCTGATAATTCTTATTCCTTTCGGTACAAACACTATAATTTAAACAAAAAATATAATATCAGTATGAAAGATGGAAAGGGTATTGCTTTGGGTTTAAAATATAAGTGTGGAAATATGACTTGGGACAGGGAAAGAATCTGGGGACCCTCTTCTGCACTATTTTTCCGACACTTCCTTACTTTTCACTTTATATCATGCTCATCCTTCCAAAGCGCTGACTGCAAATCTTATTGGGAGGACCTGAGAAGTTTCATTTTAAACAGAATAAAGTGGTAAACCTGCTTTTGAAACTGCGTAGAGACTCTAAGAGGCTGACGGAAGATTCATGACCTGCTTCAGTATTAACAATGATCCCCGTAATGGAAAGGTTTTACAGGGATACCATATGGGAGTTCATTAGTTATGTATTTAAAAAGAAAGTCATACTTTACTATTTACAGTGGTAAAAAACCTTTTTTTTTTCCCAAGGAAAACAGATTGCAAAACTCAGTCTCAATTAATTCCATTCTGTCAGACATTTGCCCATTTTTGGTATTTCATTCCAGGTCATGCTGATGCAAAATTCAGATATACCAACTGTCCTGCATGAGAGCTGTCAGACAGATTAGCACTACTGCACCAACAGAGCTGCTGCTTTGTCAGGACTGGGAACCAGTGTGTTGAAAAATGAAGCCTCAGCTGCTGTGTCTATCAGAAGAAAGAACTGGCAATATGTGGGGTTTGGTCCTATTGAGTCTTGGTGTCTAAGACTGTGCTGACCAGGTTACATTCCCACTCGTCTTTAAAAGAAGGCCCAAGATCTGTTAGCAGTATAACTCTTCTGAATTCTTTTCTGAGAACATCATTTATCTGCCTCCTGTATTAAATAACAGACCCACACATCCTTTCATTTTCTTCTTCTTTCTTCTAATATTTATGAAGTATCTTTTTGCTTGTTCAATTGAAACTGATTTTGATCCTTTCTTTTTCCACATTCTCCCTCCCCTCCAAATTTAGACTATTCATTATAGCAGCCTTAGTTACACATTGTTGTTTCGCTTATTGTTTTTGATATGTCTCTATGCTGATACGTGGACACACTGTCAATGCTTTCTCTTCTCTGAGCAGACATTGTCCCACCTTTTATATATGTCACAGGATGCTCTCCAAGAATCCCTGTATTATGTCCTGTTTGATCCAGAGCAATTCGTAAAGCTCTTTAAATCTCTCGAGAATACTGGTTTTTTTCAGGATTGTTATTCTATAAGCAAGATGAGGAAGAAGTCACAGTTTAGTGGGGCATACTTTTCAGCTCTCAGTTTCTTTCTCTGTGCTGGTTTACTTTTCAATAGACTCACAAATTCAGACTGCTAAGGAACTGCAACCCTTGTTTATTCCACTCCAAATCTGAAGAAAAATGAAAACCCAGAGGATATGCATACAAAGGGCCAGTTATTTTTGATTGTTTACAAAACAGAGTGTGCAGATACTATGATACAAGACAAAATCAAGGCCCTTTGCTTTGAGAAACTCACTACCTGGTAAATTTATCACAGCACACCACTAATCTCTCCTGTAGAACTCAGAGAGCAAAATAAACCCTTTCTCCTAATAATTCTTTGTTCCAGTCTAAAATCTATTTTAAAACCATTAGCATAGTGATTTGAAGGATTTGGAGCATGGGAGATGTAAGGGGAAATGGAAACTATAACTAATAAACAATCAAATTACCCTACCAACTGTATCGGTTTGCAAGTGTTAAACACCTTAAACATTGCTTTGAGAAAACATTCCTCAGAAAATATCAAGACTATCATTTTACTGCAGGAGGTATGCAATATGCCTGGATTAATTACACTTTACAGCACAGCTGCTTGGGTCTAGTGGTTTTTTTCTGTTCAGGCCATTGTTTCCGTTTTGCTTAATGTAGGTATGCTGTTACTAAAAATTGTAAATAACAGGTTAAGATGCTAGCACTGCTGCTGTTATGAAGCTTAAAAGGTTCCAGCATCAGATGAAATTTCCCAGGATAATCTCCTGGGCTATGTGAATTGCTTTACATGGATTGCATTTTAAATCTCATTTGATAGCAAATGTTTTAGAGAGGAAAAAAAAAAAGAGTGCTTTCTGGCTTAATCACAAACCACAACAAGTTAAGTGTGCATAATAAGATTTGTCCACTTATCCAATGTGAATAGCTGGAAAGAATTGTTCAGTTATGCGCTGGCAGCTTTAGAAGTGGCAGAGAAATGGAAAGGAAAAAAATCACAGACTACCATCCACACTCTTAATGCTCACCAGTTGCTGTGACAGTAACACCTATTAGAGTTTTTGCCCAGTGCCAGGGCGTTTTGGTAGACTACTGTCATCCTGTTTAAGGAGTTCTAATTTCTACTTGTGCATGTAACTCTCTCTGGTTAAAGAGCTTCTTGCTTTAAACACAAGCAAAACGCACCACTGAGTTCAGCACACACAGACTGAAATTTTCAGAAATTCTGTTCTATTTTGCCTGGAGATTTGTTTCTGGCAGTCTGTGAATCAGGTTCAAGAAGGGATTATGCTAAAATCTCAGTCGGTCATGTAACCGTCCCCACTAGGCTCTCCAGTCTGCTCTTAGCAGTCACATGGGAGGGTAGGAAGCAACAAAGGTGTGATACCATTTGTGTAACAAATAAGAACTGGATATCGTACAGCAGCAAGGGAAGCGCAAAGCACATATACGAATGTACAGCACACATGTAAAAGAGGACAGCTACTTGGGGTTTTCCCTGGGGAGATGTTTCTAGACACCATACTACCCTGGTCTTACCAGGCCACATTTGGCTAAACAAGAAAAACAATTGTTCTGGTTTTAGCGATAAAGGATGCTCACCCTTCCTGCAGCCGGCATGCTGGAGCTTCCTGTAATAGTTTCAGTATGATTGATCAGAAACAAATTTAGTACAGATTTTAAGTGCCAACTGACCCTTCTTTAACCTCAATCTAAACTGAGTATTATTTCAAAATGAAACTGAACATAACCTTGAAAAAAACTAATACTAAAGATTAGCAAGGCAACCATAAAAACGTTAGATGTGACTAAGGATGCCGAGTCCTGAATCTAGCTGTCTTTTCAGACAGCCTACAGAATGAGAAGGCATCAGTTCCCTTACTGCCATAAGGAGTTATACAGATACTCTGATCAGATACTGCTTTGACTAATACCTGAAAAAATGCTGAGGTGGTTTGACAAAATGCCTCTGCCAGAAGTATTCACTGTTTACATAACTAACGTAACTCATTTTTCTGTTCAAAAATTAATCATGAGCAAACAACGTTGTTAACAAATTTGATACTGAGTTATTCTGCTAATGCTCACAGACACAAAAATTTGCAGAACCAGTCCACTGCAACTAATATGTCAAACAACTGCTATTAATGCCATTTGTAACCCATTTTTCAGACTGATCACCTGAGCCATGCTATTGCTTCTGCTTCTTAACTGGCTGGCTGTAGTTCTCTAAACGAAAGAGAGTATGACAGCAGCCATTTCATGCCTTCCCCAGGCATTCTCATAAGCACCTATTCTCAAATCGTTTTTAGAGACTTTCAGTTGCTGTGAGCATTCTTTCACACTTGGAAAGTACGTATTCCTGTTCTTAGGTTCCAAGTGGAAATAAACATGAACAAAGCCAAACTGAATTTGCTGGTATTATGCCAATGAATGCTGACAATATTTGATTGAAGTAGTCACCAAGTGCTATATACTGGGTAGACTGCCTTGCCCAGCTCACTCCCAAAACTAAAAAAATATAAAGAAAAGCCTTAACTCCACCGCATATGAAACCACAAAAAGTCTGGAAGGAAAACAGGTCTTGGCCAAATTCACACTGAGCAGAAAGTACACCACATGGAAGAGTTAAAATACCTCTGAAACTGCCTGAAGACCCGTACATACCCATATAACAAGGACCTGCATTGCTCCAAAGCCCTGAAGACAGCAAAACAACGCTCTCTGCCCTCCCATTGCCATTTTGGTTCCATCACTACCCCACACATGTACCCAGCAGTGCAGCAGACTCTGGGAGAGCAGTGCAGCAGACTCTGGGAGAGGGTTTACTCCTGTCACACCATCAGGTGTTCTCCTGCACAACTTCCTCCCAGCCAGGTCCTTGTTCACCGCAACAGCCTCAGTAATAAGGGCTAGATTTCCCATGCATATATTTGTGTCAAATACTGTTAGCTAATCTCATTCTTCTCTTCATTCCAGTACCAAAAGCCAAAACGAGCCCAAATATAATGCACCACAGTTTACTGAGCAGTCCTGAAAGGCCATCTTACTGGATAAAGTGAATAGCACATTCTGGAGACATGGATTCAGCAGTGGGTTTAGTTCAATGTAGCACAATACTAGATGATTATTTCCCAATGTATTCACATTTTTCCATCCTGTTTTTCAAAAGCACAGCCCAGCATGATCACATACCTCTTCTCTCAGACTAGAGCTCTTTCTCCCACCAAGACTGTTCTTTCATGAAGAACTGTCTCTTTGGGTCAGGCTATCCTAAGAAAACCCTCGCTAAATAAAACACTATTGCTGGCACTTTTGGTACCGATGTCAACAGAGAAAGGAAGAAATGAACACATATGAGGAGGAAAGAATGTGTTCCTGATGTAACCATTTCAGTTACCCCAAGGCAAGTAACATACAGTTTGAATTCTTTCCAATATAGTTCTGACATTGGGCAGTCAGTATAAAATCATGTTACCACAATAAATCAGAAGTGAACATCTGCGTTTTACCTTGTATCTCAATTCTTACTCTGAAGTAGGACTTGTGACCTTTCCATTCGGTTGTGCTTGTGCATATCTAGGTGTGACAGGAAAGATGAAGAATAAAAAGTATTACTCAGTGGAGTAAAATTAGCATTCACTTACACTAGGAAAGGGTACAGGATAATGGCAGTTAACTGATTCTCTGTTTAGGGAATGCAGTAGTGCATATAATGTACCACTAGCAGCTTATAGTAAAACATCATATTCTGTATCAAGATAAAGGCAATGCACTAACAACTGACTAAATCTTGACAGCCAAATGATTTCTTCTCCTTGTAACAGTCTGTGGCGTAATGAGTAATCAGAACAGCAGAGCAGTAATTACATACATTCACTTACACTAAAAGCATTTCTGATGGACTGAAGTGTATTGAAGTAGAAACAAATGTGTGATATAATTTTTTTCCTTACATTTACCTTGGACATGCAATTCCCATGTTTCCTTTCTGGTTTTTAAGATTAAACCAAGAAACAGAAGTCTTAAAAGCTTTTATTTTCCATTAACTTAAGGTGTTCTTTCCTGCTTTTAATTAACATTTACTTTCCTTAAGATACAACAGGCATTACATAATACATCTCTCGTGTATTTTTAGGGCAAGCCATGGAAGTGTGGAGAATGATGCGGGCCTTCACGCGATCAAGATCTGATGTGAAGGAGCGACCGAGTGCCAGTACATGACTCCTAGCCAGCAGTGGCCAAAGGCTTTTGATTAACCAAACAAGACAAAGTGTGAGAAGCCTTCATGTTGTTTTACCATCTTCTCTCCAAACTTGTGGGAGGAGAGGAAGAAAAAGATGTCCAAGGTAGAACAGGAATTTGGACATTTATTCAAGCTGATAATGTTCCAAAGCTCCAACGAATGAAGTAATGGGCAGAAAACGATTCTTGAAGCATAGATAAATGTTCAGCCTCCAGAAAGATTGATCTTTCCAGATCAATAAGTACTTCTAATGCTATTGATGTGCTGGTCTATTTATGACAATAAATTCAGTTTTAAAGTCTGTTAAATTAATGCAAAAAGGTAATGCTTCAGTGTGAAGTAAGATGATATTTTATATACGCAGATAAATCTAAACCATGCTTAAAAGTAGCACAAAAGAAGGTGGTTTATAAGTTCTTTGCACCCCCTACCTGAATGATGGTTTTATATATATATTCATTTTTAGCAATATGACAAACTTCAAAAACCCACCAATAGGTTGCCATCAGCAACCTATTGATAAAAAAATATATACCATATTCATATAGAAAACATACAAAGATATGATAGTCCTGGATAATACAGCTTCTAAATTCCAGGTCTCAACCACCACAACAGAATTCAAAACATTGTGTAAAGTGATCAGGGGCATAACCTCCTCTATGGTCTTACCTTCCTCTGGTTTCCTCTGTCTGCAGCGTGCTTCTCTGTCACATGGTTAATACAAGTAAGCTCTGTAATGGTTTGGGGAGAATGTCTGGTATCATTCCAAAACCCAATCTGTGCTGCACAGTTTTCCCAAATATCATGACTTCATAGCACTTGGTTCTCTATTTCCATGCAGCGCTCTCACCCCTTCAAGAACAGTCACTGTCCTTTCTAATTACCTCACTGCCTTGCTACTTCCCTTGCATCTCACCTCACAGAAGCTGCTGCTTCCCTGAGCATTACAAGATTTGGGCAGGTATGACTTTTCACTTGGAATAGAGAGCACAGTTTTTTGTATTTCAGCATGCACTTCTCTCCACGTGATTTCTAGTCTTCCACTACTTGAAGGAAGGGTTCATAAAAATCAAATCCTAATTTTTGTCATGAGTGCACAGACTGTGCACAGAAGCAAAAGTTTAGTAGTGTACATTTCAGTGTCTGTAATATTTTAATATGAGACTTTATATGTCTATGTATATAAAAATCCTGTAATTCCACGTGTTCATCTGTCTTTCTTCTTCTTCCCTTCCGTCCTACAGAATTGCATCTATATATTTGTTTTACAGAAATGGTAATATATTTTTGCAACAAGAAACAGCTGCATGTCTACCAACTCTGTGATAACTTGACTGTGGTTCATTTCATATTGTTCCAGCTTCTTTTTCTTTACATTGGAAAATTTCCTGTCCGTTATGGAGGTTAAAAATGATGGTGAAAAGGGGTAAAGATGAGAGCTTGATCTCTAGCCTTCCATGGAAGAGTAACTGTAAGAGGATTATCCATCAAACAGTAAAACTCAAGGAAGCTGTCAAGTTCCAACAGGAAAATTCATACTGGAGAGTAAAGGATGCCTCTTTCTGTGCATATTCTTCAAAATCCTAAAGTTTTGGTAATTTCATCAAAATTTTGCTCCTTTAACTGATCTAGAAAAGGAAAAGGTTTGTTTAGGGTTTTTGTTTTGTTTTGTTTTTAAATAGGTGGAATTTATTTATACATAACATTTTGTAGTATTGAGCTCAATTGCTACCACACTGTACAATTAAACAGTTGTACAGACTAAAAAATAGGGATACAGATGAACTAAGCAAGTTTCTTCAAAGCCAAACCACAAGAATTATTGTTCTAACAGATTCAGATTGCCTTACTTTGAAATCCTCCACTACACTTATGTATTCTTCTGTGGGATATTGGTTTTCTTTAAAAAAAAAAAAAAGAGAAAAAATGGAGATATTCAAGCACATTTCTGCAGAATATAAAATGCTAATTAAGATATAAGTAAAGCACCACTTTGCTGATCTGATGAAATGAGCCATCCACAGAATTAGTTAGGACTTCACTGATCTTTCCTCCATCAGATAAAGATTACTTGACCCAAACAACTTTTACCTGCCAATTAAAGCAGTTTCCCATACTTAGATTTCACTGCTATTAAAGTGAAGAGGATTCATAGTATTTTCCTTCAATATGATTAAGCCATTTTTAATCTTTTCAGAGGAACACAATAATTTGAAAATGTTAGAGAGGGAAAAGGAAATTGAGAGATAATGACAAGAAAGAGAGCCAAAGTGGAAAAAGTACCATGAACTGTATGGCGCAAAGAGCTAAAGCAGATTTGATACTAATTAATAATTCAATATCCATAATCTATTTAACTTCCCATCCTGGCAAGATGCCTGACTAATTTGTTTTGATCTTTATTTCCATACTTACCAAGTTATTTACTATTTCTTCTGTGCTCCAAAATGAAATAATCTTATTGCAAGAGATGTTTTTGGAAGAAAGATAGAAACTCTTACACTATTACAAACAGTGAAGGACCCAGGAGTACTTCCCAACTTTGGGGTCTTAATGACCTGTTGAAAGATAGTTACCTGCTGCCCAGGACATCTAGGTTCCACTGGAAAACTTGGACAAGCGAGCAAAGACAGTAGAACCATGCTTCAGAAGGCCTTCGGTCAGGATGGTCAGGGGAGCAGGGCAAAGAGTATTCCGTGAACTGTATCTGCCCATATATTGTGCTATGCACAAGCACAGCTTTACTTCACGGAATCTCTGAAGGTCAGGGTCCTTCCAAACCTCTCACAAAGGCAAAACAGTGTGAGATAGAAGCAGAAAGAGGGACTTAAGAGTCATTGGAATCTGCTTAGCTTTTATTCCATGAACAGAACCAAGAAGGCAGAAAAGGAAGAATTTGCAGCTATTCTCTCTACTGTTTGTTTTAGGCAGAATTTTTGCAGTTTTTCCAATAAAGCCAAGAGATCAGTTGGGGGTGGGGGGTGGCAACCCACCCACAAGAAAGCCAACACATCATCAACCTAGCTAGCTATTCCATTCAGCATGCCCCTTCTTTTAATCCTGCAGAGGAGTAGTTAATAGTACTACAAACTTCTCCTGATGTCCTTCTGTCATCATCCTTCCTTCTTCTGATTCAGTGTATCCTGCATGAATTAATTACATTAATTAAAAAGTGTTTTGAGAACTGATGCTGAGCTTGATCAATCAGCATTTCCCACTCAATATTTTCTAGTACGTGGATTCTTGTTTTTATCATTTAAACGAGACCCTGATTGTAATCACAATGCACAAAGATAACAATTTGTAGACTACAGAATGTCATGGTCAGAAATTTTGAAAAGACCCTCTCTTATAAGTGAATGGTAAAGAGGAGCGATTCTCCTTTATCTTCTCTTTATTCCTCTCAAGATTACAGTGCACTTAAGTGATAGCCAGCAACAGCAGGACAAATTTGTTTTGAGACTGTACCCTTCAAAAACTTGCTGAAGTGAAAGGAAAAAGTAATGAGTAAAAAGAAAATAAATTTCCCAAAAGATAAACAAGAAAAAGCCTCATTGCTTCTTTTTTTTTATCAGTTTGTTTTTCCCAGAACATTTGCTGACATTTCTACGGTCTTAAAATTATATATATAATTCTCCCTCTACTAATTGTCTTAATTTATAGATTCACCATGCGTGCATCATTTCTTGCCAACAATTCAGTTCACTGGACTGGCACTATTTCTCCTCTCTTTTGACATTTTCTTCCACTCTTGACTGAAAAAGATACCCTGAAAAGGGACTGCAGATCCCCAAAGTAACCTCTTAGACGTGCCACCTGAGTTCAGACTTCCCCCCAGATCAGCAGTGACAGGAAAAGCCCTTCCACTTAAGGAGCTTCTGTGACAGAGGAGATCTCATTACAAATGCCAAAAACAGCTGCCCAAATCACAATCCCACCAGAGAGCGCTGGGATCAAATTACACTATCACCACAGACAAGGCTCCTCCAGCTCACTGTAGAAGTCTATTAAGCAAACTTGTCTTACTGCTACCGGATATACACCTATTCTAAAAATAAAAGAGAAATGCAGTCATCTTCACTTAGCCAAGTTCTTCCAGCATCACTAGGACTCATCATTATTCAGTAGTTTGTTCTGCTGTGCACACAGAGGAGATGAGACTGCCTCTGCAGACTCCCCTGGCCCCTGCTCACCTGTCTGGTTAGTACATAAGGGCTGGAAAAAGCTGTCAATGCTGGATGCAAATGAGCGTGTCCCCTGAATGCTTTGAAACCCATGAGCTCAACATGGTTTTGCAGACAAGGATGGCGTCCTGGCTCAGCGTAGGTGTCTGCTTACTGAACAGCAGCGTAGGTTTCCTGTAGTGACTGCTGTGGAAGGTTATTGTTTTGGAGCTCATGCCTTCCTTTATGAGCCATGTAACCATTGCTGGTAGGCTAAGCCAGTTAGGGAAGGATGCGTCCAGGTCTTCCTAGATCTAGAGTCCTCAAAGACTACTTGTTTCCTTCCCCCCTCATTTTTTTTTTCTGAGGGGGAGGGAGTAGGGAAGGGAAGAGGGGTGCACATTTCCAAACATGCACTTCTGCAGTACTTCTGAAAGGTGACAGGCAGCTAAGGCACTGTACTGGCCCTGAAAAAGCAGGCAAGTAAAACCACAACTCTAAATAACACACACCTGAGGATTTAAGAGACAATTGGAGCACAATGGCATTTCTGCAGGGAGATAAAGGCACAGGCTCCTATAGAGCACCAGTCTGCACTTCTGATGGGAAGCACAAATTAGAGGATGCGAATCACATTCCTACTGACACACGCCCAATGAGCAATCAGAACTTAATAGAAAATGTGAGCCTGATAGTCTAAAGATCTTCTTGTGTGCATGCCGTGAGTAATAAGCTATACACTTAGTAGATACAGCTTCCTACTCCCACATACCTCACACAATCTTCATAGCTATTGCGGTATTTAAGTATGTCTCCTGCACTAAATAACCACAATTAGTTTACCTCAGAGGTAACAGGAAGCTCAGAGTCACCAAAGATTTTGTTGCTGGAATTTTGCTATTGGTGCTGTATAAGAAATGCATGATATGTTCCTTATGAACGCCAATATTTCTTTATTGTTTTTGTGTATTCATTTTTGTACTTAGTGCAAAGCTCCAAGGAACGGATGATTAATTCTAGGTTATAGTGAAGGACTGTTTACAATACACAAGCCAACTGCCTAGCAGTAAAACTAGCCCCAAAAGGTAAGTGGTTATTGAAAATGGTATTCAATAATGCATTTTCCTACCTGTTTTCTCATCAGTTCAAAACAGGCTGTAACAAGTACATCTCTTTTTTCCCCCTTTCTGACCAATGTTGCTCCTTCACTGATATAGTCACTGTGTTCATCAATGTTTGTGTGAAGCAGGAGCAAACAGCTCTCCCCTCCTGTTGTTTTTGCTTTCTGTAGTGCTCACATGCCATTCAGAGGTAACCAACTCATTACTGCAAACTTTTGCTGACAATTAGAATACAGCGAGGTTTGTAACAGTGTATGGTGTTACTTATCTGAACCACAAGAGCTAAAGCATTGAGTACTAAGCAGATGATCACAGGAAGAGAAAGCAGCCTTGATGCTTAAAGGCTGAAGTTCAATACTTCCCACTGGGACTCTGAAGAATGTTTTCTCTTAGGCTTGATTCTTTCATGGTTGCCTAGTACAGATTTTGCGTCTTTCCCAGAAGCACCTAGTACCAGATGCTCTCTTTCTTGCCAAGTCACCAGACTACATATTCAACATGTCATCTAAAATAGTGGTTTCCATAATGTTCACCCTTTAGTTTTAAAAGGCACACAAAAAGATAAGAATCTAGCATCAAAACAATATTTCTCTCAGACTACCCCATCGTTGTTACAGCTTGGCAGTTCTGGGAACAATTTGACAGAGAACATGGATTCACCAAGGAATCCATGTGCTATGGCAGCTCATGTATGACCGTGGTAATAGGAGTACACCAGTTCTCCCTCAAGCCAGCAGGGAGTTTGCTGCAGATTTGCTCACCACTGACCTGGAAGGCAGGTGAAGCAAAGCAGAGAGGTGACTGATTCATTGTCACATTACCTGCCTCCAAGTCATCCATAGACATGCCTTAGTCTGAGCCTTCATTTATCAAAAACAAGTCAAGAGATAGGAAAGAACTGTAATTCAGAGGTTCTCATTTTTGTGTGGCCTGTACTGATACAGTAGATTTCAAGAAGTAGGTTTAATTAGAACAGTAAAATCAATTAAGTGAAGCCATAAACTGTGTAAGCACTGCAGTGGATTAAACAACATTCTATATATTTTTTAAAACAATATGGGGGGTTAAAAAAATCTGAGACAAACAATCTTAAGAACTGAAATCCGGGGGTGAAAAGTTAAAGCGTATTAGCTGTATGGCTCCTATCTTTAAGACATCATATAACCAGAAATGGAGATGGTCAATACCTTTTAAGAAAAACAAAGTATACCACAGGATTAAAATCAGCATCTCAAACTTTCCCTTTCCATGCTTTTTCTTTTTTTCCCCCTCCCTAGCAGCCAATATATACCACTCATTTTTATTATTGCACAGAGGATCAGTTCTGTATGTGATCCTCCCATGTGGTATAAAGATAATCGATTTATATTTCATTATATCTAGGGTATCTAGCTCTACAGAGGATAATTTTTGCTAAATTCTATTATATCCACAGTTTAATGACTTTGCAAGGAAGAGAAGAAAAGCAAGCTAAGGAGATAGATGTTTTTATTTTTTACGAAGCAAGAACAAGAACCAAACCTCCTCTTCAGGCACCAGGTTGACACAGCTAATCCAATTCCTTTCCAGCATTTTCAGCCTATTAGAAATCAGCACCAATTCCAGCATCTTTCTTCCTCAAAACTAGCAGTACAGTGAAAATAAATATGGCTGAATAAGGAAATGTCATTTCTTTTTCAGAACAGATAAAATTGCATTGCTTACTTCCCTGTTCAGCAACTGGAAAGGAGTGTTTAGCCTCCTTCCACTACATCAGCGCTCTTTACCCCTTGCAGCAAAGAGACTGCCTGCACATGCTTCCATGGGGCAGTGCTGACCCTCACGTGGCACAGATACCCAGCTATGCATGAGACTCCCAGTACTTGCCCTTCAGTGGGCTGTGTCACAGGCTGGTGTGCCCAGCAGCCCCTCTGCCACATGCCCAGAGTGCTACTGCTCAGTCGTCTTCTGCTACCCTCCCCATACACATAGCCTGCAGCTACCCGGCTTTGATCCAGCCACTGCACACACCAGCTGGAGAGCAGAATCTCTCCTTTTCCCCACAGGCACATTCACCAGAGACACAGACCAATTCAAAGACTATTTAAAATTAGCAGAAGGAATGCTTATTTTTCTGAAGGCATTTATGCAACAGGCATAGCTGACATCCCCCCATTTCAATAAAAGAAGTTATTGATATAAAACTGACTTGCAAAACTGGTTACAGCAAAGCTACATTTTAAACATCACCATCTTGGATCTGTTTCTGTTTTGTATGACTCAATATAATTTATTACTATCACTAGATTTTTTTTTTTCCAATAATGCTGCTAACACAATAGAGACCACCATTCAGCTATGTACCGCACACACACAGATGTATGGCGTAAGTCCTGTTCTAAGAACCATGTCTTCTAACAACTTTGAGTAAATAGGGGCTTCCTCCCTGTACCCAAACTTCTTGGCAAATTTGGGTCATTCTTCCTCTTCATGGAGAGAGACTGAAGCTTTAGGAACAGAAAGGTGACCACAGCCAATCAGAATACAATCCAACCACAGAACACTGATCCGGTCATACAACAATTGCAAAAAGTTTCCAATGTCCACAAAACTTGCATCCGTTTCAAGTTCATTCCTAGAGAGCACTGTTAGTTATAGCCTAAGACGATGAGCTGGAATCTAGCTTGCGGTACTCACCCTCGGTGTAAGCACACACATCTCCACTCATGCAAACTACTGAGCCCACAACTCAGAGTTGACATTGTTTGGCTGAAAATGAACATAAAAAGCATTTGCCACCATTTGGGCAGAGCAAAATCACCACAATTCCAGTTAGCTACTGCAATAACCAGCCAGGAAGGTGACATCAATCATAAAAGACAAACTGTATTACTGAGCCACATGCAACTGCTATGACTATATAGGTTCCAAGAGATGCAAAAACCCAGAAGACCACATGGATCAAACAAACTTTTTGTATAAACTTTTTTTAATAACATGAAAGATACTGAGAAATTGTGCCAATCCTCTCTCTAAAAATTAAGTTTTAGTAGAAGGAGCGTCATATAGGTAGCATTAATGTTTTTATTTTTATGACAGGAAGCATACCATTTAAATAATATTTTCCATTTTGCACAATGCCACAACACTACAGTGCCCTTATTCAATTAATAGGAAAATACAGTGGGAAACAACTTTTTCCTTCACTTCAACATTGTCTACATATTTAAATCTATATAATGTCAGACATTTCTTACTGTGTCCATTGAGCACCAAATATACGCAAAAAATCACGTTCTAAGTTGAGTGCGACTCTGCAAATATCACTTGGGATTTTTTTCATAGCATTCAAACCATGAAGCCTGATCATACTGTATTTCTTTTCTTTTAAATGATTTATAAAACAAAGCTTTTTTTTTTGAGAAACAATCAAAAAAGACTACATTTGTGACCTAACAGTCTAATGCTCCTTAGCAGCAAACTATCCTGCTCAATGTCTTCCTATCGTTAAGATCCAGGTGCCTCTGAACCTTACAGAAAATAATCTGCTGTGGTTTTCTATATATGCCGGTGCTCGAGCAATTGAATGGGCATTACTTAGACTCTATTTCCATTACTTAACTGGGATGAAAGTAGGCAACAATAAAACTTTCCACACAGAGCTGGATATTACCTCTGAAACAATAAGCAATTACATGAAACATCCCATACTTACCTTTCAAAAGTGTCTACAAGTCTGTGATGAAAGTTTTGAAGCCGCAACATTTTTTTTAATAAAAGCATAAAAAGGAAAAAATATAGCTTTTATTGCTATGAGTACAGAGCATAAATGTTTCTCACTGTGCCTAGATTTCAGAGGGAGATGTTGGTTTTCACAAACAAATCTCCAAATGCCTGACACAGGCTTTCAGATGGCTCCTCTGCCCTTACCTAGAATAAAAAGCTGCGTCTATTGGTCACTTGGAGCTTTGCTGCTCACGGTAGCAATACTGCTACTTCGACAAAAGAGCCAAACATTTTATGGAAATGAATTGGATCATCATGAAACGTTTTCTGGACATGATATTCCAGAATAGAGATTAGTCACTTATTTGAGTTAAAACACAGCAGTCTGAAGCATTCTTGTGCTAATTAATGAGCTGGACTGTGTCAGAGGAGTGCTGCACTGCCTGACGCCAGCTAGCCAAGGGGCTCGCTTAGGAAAACACTTGCAGTGACTTTTTGAAATGCCAAATTTGAAAGACGACCATAACGACAAGTACATACAGCCTCAGGCTCATCTTAAGTCTTGTTTCAGCAACTGCTACTCATGTTCTGCCATTTCCGTAGCATGGTCATAACATTATCTGCAGCAGCTTGGAAATTTTTATAAGCAGTTATGCTGCTCACTTACTTGGTTACCTCAGCTGATGTGCAGAGGTTACATTGCACAATTCAGTGACCACATACTCATATCATCCTACACATATTGCTTTAAGAACAAGAGAGTGCATTTCCTCTTCCTGAAGAAGTGGACCTGTGGATATGCTTCTGCTTTTTCAGCCACCTGGGAACACTGGAATGATATTCTGCCCGCAAACAGGTCTGAATAACGTCCCAGCTAGCCTCTGCCTTTAAAGGGTCACTCACACCTTGTTGAATAAAACTGTAGGATGACACCTGGCAGAGTATTTAGTGCTTTCATCAGAATCTTCAGGTTTCCTTCCCTCTTTTCAAAAGCATGAAAACTTAACAGGCCACCGATATTCCTTGTAATCATTTTGAAGCACACCTACTGCTTTTCTGAGAGATGCAATATCTCTATTAACTCATTATTATCTCCACCGTAAAAGCTTTACCTAAGGATTCAGTCAGAAGTCTACTAAAAGGATTATAATGTATACTGTCACCACCAGGAGAGTAATAGAGACAAAAAAAATCAAATGCAAACTGAAATAAGAAAAACTGTCCTTTTTGGTTTTTATTGCAGGCAATAGCAGAGACAGCTCAAGCCTACAACCACGCTTTTTCCTTAAGCACAACTAGTAGTTGCACTTTCAGTGATTTCATTTCAGCACACTTTTCTGTCCTTCCCTCTGTAACTCAGTAAATGATGTGAACTTGCAGAATTAAAATCACAGTTTCAATTAGCAAACCCAAACAATTCCCTGCCCCTTATTTTATACATTATTCTTCTTTGCAGGAGCGGAAAACAATAGACAGAAAGAAAACAGCGGTCTTATTCAGTCTGATAGTTTTCAGGATCACAATAATAACGATATTTATAAGACATCTACAAGGTCCCCCTCTCACACCCTGGAGAGATGAAACAATTACATAAGTGAATATATGACAGCTAACAACTTGTAGACCACACAGCTAAATAAACTGAGTTCAAAGGGCATGAGTGCATTCTGGATTTCAGGGTGTCCAGCAGCCCCCCCCCATTACTGAACGGCACAAGTGGACTTTGTGCAGACGGGAGGGTGCAGATGGGAGAGGGGGTGACTAGGAGGCTCTGGGACATGGCAGCAGCTGGGAAAGCCTTGTCTCCAAAATGAAAGTGTGTCCAGTAACAGCCAACCATCCATTTTTTAAAGACTACAGCCAAGACCAAGAGTTCAAGACCTGTGTAATTGCTTGATGGCATTCCAGAGGCCTGGCTCAGCCACTGCATGAAGAAATCATGTGGTTTGCAGAGTAAACTGACATAGTTTTATTAAATAGGATGGTGAACCTGCCTCTAACATTTTTGTTTTTTCCAAAACAAAAGTACAATAGAAAGAAAACATTTATTCTTATTACAACTTCGGAGAAAAATATCACCCTTTCCTGCAGAAACTAAAAACGATAAGGATTTATTTTTATTCAAGAGACCTGCTCTTACAGCTAGCTAAGATCTCTGGAGAAACATTAGATGAATAAATCATTATCCAATAGAAAACCTGCTTGTGGAAATTAGATAATTTTATAGGATTTTTATGACAGCAGAGTTTCACTTCAACAGAAGAATCCTGACTTTGATTTATTTGGGTAATCTGTATTTATTACAATTTCTTGTGTTTGCCATTTAAATGAAACAGCAGTTCTAGTCACTTACACTTTCTTTGTGATGGAGGGTTTTCAGAAGCCCTTGCCATAAGCCTACTTTCCTTCTGCTGTATCCAATATAAGCTTTACTCTAGCCTGTAATGGTGGCTGAATACAGACAGAAACCAGGATTATATCAAAGAGTATGTGACTGGCAATAAATAAATTAGAATCCATCCAATTATAATAGTCTCAAAATTCTAACTGTTGAATTGTCAAGAGACTGAGTTTCAACTGTGAACAGCAGAGATTGCTTTATAAACACCTATTATTTTAAAATTTTGTCAAAAGCTTGGTAAAATGACATCCATGAAGTTGTTACCATGAAGACTATAGCTGACAAAAAACATGGAGGGGTAAATGATGAAACGTCACAGAGGGAGGAATCAGAGCAGTTAGGACAATACACGGCGAAGTACAGCTGAGTTAACAAATGCAATGCTATGGGACAGACTTAATAGAAAACTATCTGTGAGAGGGCAGCTCTTGGGCTCAAGGTGAGAGTCAGAAAAATAACTATCAGAGCAACCACATGGCCTGCCATGCAAAGCCCCTGTTCCACGTGACTCAACATGCTAGAAGACCACTGTTGTCTGTTACATAGCATGGCTTTTAAAGGCAGCAAGCCCCAAAACTGGGAGTTTGAACTAGCCCTGTCCCCTGACAGCTGACTTCAGTCCAGGAATCCAATCAACCAGACTGAACAGCGAACGACAGAGGAGAGAGATACAAGTCAATACAGAAACACTAGGAGGACAGAGATGAAGTTTAACACGTGAACAAAATATGGAGAAAGCGGTCTTTTTCACACAATCATTAAGGTTGGGAAAGACCTCTATGATCACCTTATCCCTGCTTTGCCATCCTTAATCTGACACTAAAGATGAAAAGAACAGCATTGAGAGGAACAAGATATACCACCAAAGCCACTAACCTACCACCTAGTGCTGTCCCAAAGTCCACCAGGATATCAAGCTTTCACTGATCCTAAGAGGATGTAACTAAATGGAGACAAAGAGAGTAGATGGTACTACCGTATCCACCACATTTTGCCAAACTTTAATTGAATCACTGTATGAAACCATCCCTGTTACCAACTTTTTTTCACATCTCCTCCTTACTTTAGTTCTCTTTTTGTCTTCTTTCAAGAGAGTCTGGTAAGAGTGTATTTTTCTCAATACTGTTGTAGAACTGTGACCAAAACCATAGGTATGACAAATCTTTAAACACTTTGGATGTTGGTACGATTTTCCAATGTCTTGCAGTGTCTGATCAATGGAAAGAATTGTGCCTTTCTTTAGCAGTGGAAGCTGCAGCTGAGAGCAGAATTTTCATACCCATTTGCAGATCAGACATAGAAAAATGGGAGACTGAATGCTGAGTCACTGCAACAGCTTGAAAGAGCTACACAGTCTAAAGCAGAGAAATACTAAGATGTAAAGAGGTATTTGAATTTTGTACTTGTCTACAGAGAAAGTCTTGCTGGAATGCTACACAAACTTCTCATGCCCAGCTTTTAATAAGAATGTGGAAAAATCTAAAATATTTAGAAAGGAATAAAACAATTTGCTTAATATTTTGAATTAAAATTTTTTTTTATATTGCCTATCTTAGAAGTGTAGTTAAGTTACAATTTCTTCGTGGTGTATAAAGACCTACAGGGAAAGCAGAACTGGATAGAAGAAAAAGCTCTTCAATGTGGTAGGTAAAGACAGAACAACTCTGAAATAATTGAACCTGAAGCTAGGCATATTCAGACAAGAAATGAGATACATTTGTTATGGTAAGAGGTATTAATAGCTTACCCAGGATTCTCCATCACTGCACACTTTAAAATCATGTTCGGATAGGTTTAAACACGATACCTAGTCTAATTCAAGCAAAGGTGTTGGATTTAAAGCCAGCATGCAGGTGAGTTGAATGTCTCGTGTTAATGTGAAAGGTCAGACTAGACAATCACAGTAGTCATTTACGGCCTTTATACAAATCTATGACTTATTTCTCACCTTAATTCGAAGACAAGGTTAGAAAAGTTAGACTAAATTAGCTTTTTTACATTCAGTCACATGGCCATATGTTCCTATGATTTCCATGCCAAAAAAATATGTAGTCATTTGCTTAAAAATCTGCTTTCAAACTGTACATAAAAGCTAAATTACCCTGCTCGTTGTATGTACTCATCTTAATTAGCACCACAGAACATGGTCCACACAAAAAAATCCGTGCATGACCTTCATGATCTGAAAATACGTGTAAGATATGAAGAACATAATAACTCTAGGAAAACTACAGCATAATTCTGACCTGGAGAATTAAATGGTTTCATGCATCATCATCTGCCCATTTGTCATTCCTAAAGCATAACAGCAGGGATCAACTTCTTATAAAAAGAAATTTGGGAAAGACCATGGTAGGTATGTATACGCTGCAGTGAATTATTCCTATCACTTTCAAGTGTGCATACACTCTAACACAAACCTCATAAGCCTTTAGTAATTTCAAATTACATATTGTAGACAGCCAGGTAGAAACCCGTGGAAGAAAAATTCACTGAGAACTTCTGAATCCCAAGTCACTATTTTGCAAGTTGTTGGAGTCAGGGTGACCATCCTTGGACACCACTATTACGGATTAACTCTGTTCTTATACCCATTTGACATTGGTGATATTGGTTTTCATTTGAGAAAAAGGATACTAGGCTAGCTGGACCTTTGGTTTGACTCTATTCATTCTTCTGTTCTTATGTTCAAATATCCTGATGAGCTAATCTATATGGGCACAGATATATCTTACAGTGTTATTGCTCTATCCTTCCTAGCTTTTGCAAATATTTTCAGCAGCTATTTATGTAGACTTTTTTTTCATGTTTCTTACAAGTTATTTTTCCATTTACTTAAGTAATATCATAAGGGCCATATCAAGACCTGTTAAAATATATACACATATATTATGAGGAAGAAGCATACATCAAGACAAAAGTACACAAGGCTGTATTGGGTTTGCATGGCAAGGTTTTGGTAGCAGGGGAGCTACCAGGATGGCTTCTGTGAGAAGCTGCTAGGAGCTTCCCCCATGTCCAACACAGCCAACGCCAGCCGGCTCCAAGATGGACCCACTGCTGGCCAAGGCTGAGCCCATCAGCAACCATGGTAGCACCTCTGGGATAACATACTGTAAGAGGGGGAAATAACCTGCACAATGGCAACTGCAGCTGACCAGAGGAATGAGAATATGTGAAAGTAACAACCCTGCAGACACCAGGACCAGAAAAGAAGGAGAGGGAGGAGGTGCTCCAAGTACCAGAGCAGAGATTCCCCTGCAGTCCATAGGGAACACCATGGTGAGGCAGGCTGTGCCCCTGCAGCCTGTGGAGGTTAACAGTGGAACAGGTGAAACTGTCTGAAGGAGGCTGTGACCCCATGGGGACCCCATGCTAGAGCAGGCTCCTGGCAGGACCTGTGGCCCCATGGGGAGAGGAGCCTGTGCTGGAGCAGGTTTGCTGGCAGGACTTGTGACCCTATGGGGGACCCACGCTGGAGCAGTCTGTCCTGAAGGATGCACCCCAGGGAAGGGACCCACGCTGGAGCAGTTCATGGAGGACTGCAGCCTGTGGGAAGGACTCATGTTGGAGATGTTCATGGAGGATTGTCTCCCATGGGAGGGACCCCATGCTGGAGCAGGGGAAGAGTGTGAGGAGTCCACCCTTAAGAAGGAAGGAGCGACAGAGACAAAGTATGATGAACTGACCAAAACCCACATTCCCTGTCCCCCTGCACCACTGGATGGGGAAGAGGTAGAGGATTCAGGACTAAAGTTAAGTCCGAGAAGAAGGTGTTTTAAGATTCAGATTTTATTTCTCATTGTCCTACTCTGATTTGACTAGCAATACATTACTTTTTCCCAAGTTGAGTCTGTTTTGCCCATTATAGTAACTGCTGAGTGATCTCCCTGTTCTTATCTTGACTCAAGCCTTTTGTTATTTTTTCTCTCCCATGTCCAGCTGAGGAAGGAAAGTAATAGAATGGCTTTGGTGGGCACTTGGCATCCAGCGAGGGTCAATCCACCACAAAGGCTAAATTCCAAAAGGGGTATACTAGTGTTTAGTAAAGGCCATCTTTCACTTATTTAAAAAAAAATATAAAGGCAAAACAACTAAGGTACACAGATGTCAAAAATATTTTGAGACATGTAAAGGAGTTCATCTTAACATCCTAGTTTGTAGTTAAGGCTTAGGGGGCTTTGTCATTAATAAATATATAAATAAATAAATAATCTTCTGAAACAGATGAATAATGGAATAAAGGAATATATCCACCAATTGCTACTGTAGACTGTGTCCACAGATTTGCAGAGAATGAAATTAATCTTGGCTCAATATCCACTCACACTGAATTGCAGTCTTCATGCAGAGCTATAACCTCTAGGTCTGTGGATACTAACATCCACTCCAAGTCAGTAATGTCCAAAAACAGGTCAAAAAGAAACCAAACTGACAAAAGATGCAGACCTATTTAATTACTCATTTTAGGGTTTGGAAGCATTGAAGAGTAAGTTAATTTTCAAGTCCGGAGTAGAAGTATTTGGAGCACAAAAACTAAGAGAGTAATTCCACGCTTAAAATCTGTACAGCAAGCTACAGCTCTGAGGATGAATACAGACAAAGCCAGGAAAAGGCAATCTGTGTACCAAGTTAGCATATTTCAAAGGCTATCTTGTGTTTTCACCAAACCATCAGCATTGTGTTTTTGCCACCACCCCTGTGGCACTCCGCCTCCTACTGGTACTTTTCAAGTTCACAAAATAAAATAAGACACAAAACACACACTATAACAAATTATCCTGGTCATATTAGCATTTATATGTAAGACTTCTAAGCATGAATGAAGTTAAATTAATGAAATGTAACATTGATAGAATTCTCTCTGAGACACTCTGTGACTCAAGTTCCCTCGGATGATGGTGATTCTGGGGCATTTTGATGTGACTATTGGAACATGACAAAACTATTTTATCTATTATCCCACACATGGTAGAATGTTGATATCTTTAGGAACAGTTTGAACCCTGTGGATTTTGGAAATATTTGCAATCTGCATTTTTGTGTTCATTAGTAGAATGTTTATCTTTAAGTCAGACATCTTTGTAATACAAATATTTAAAAATAAACAGAAGTGTCACTGAATTCACTTGGAACAGCAAAAGACAACATGAGGAAAACATATAAACTTTTTTCAAACACACAAAAGACAGTAGCATATAAAAAACTAACAGTGTTTTATCTTAAAAAAAATTGTCTTCTCCTATGGCTTTAACTCATGTAAGTCACAAAGTAGTACCTTGTTTGAGCTGAAGTCAGTCTCTGGTTGACTCTTCCACACACTGCTTTCTTCCCACAGAAACTGAAGTAAAAAAAAAAAAGACAATTCTTTTAAAGCATTTCCCCTGAGGACTTTAAGAAGTATGCTTAGCTAATGTTAGGAACCATATTTTTTTTTTTTTCCCATAGTTTTTCACTGTTGAGAACAGCAATATCTGTACTTTAAGAGCTGCAAATGACTTAAGTGTAGAAGAAACCTGGAAAAAGTTACCTGGTGGGTAATTTCATGAAAGGAAAAGTTTAAAAAGCCTTGCACAGTACTTCTAAAACAAAGCAGGCATGTGTTGCCATTCTCTTCCTGTCCAGAAGAGTTTAAGAATAGGGATATCCTACAATACCACCTAGAGAACCAGACTTTCTCATCTGAGTATAATATTTTAATTGTGTTAACAAAAGTAGGAGCAAATCCAAGCACATGTGGAGCCTGAAATAATATTGTGTACTGCAGGGTATCAGAAGCTCTTTAAAAATTAATCTATTCTCTTCTGAAATTACTGTTATCCCAAAAGGTCAATAACTAACCACGTATTATTCTCACTACTTGCTTTAATGAAAACAGATTTTCTCTCTCTAATTAGCACTAATAAGCTCTAGTTAAATCAGTTTACAAAGACACGAGCAAAAAGCACCTCTTTATCGTCTTAATTTTACAGTGGGGTAACACACTGATTATTCAAAAAGTTCACCTCTTCTCCAAATTTACAAACAAAAATAACTGAAGCTAGAGTCTCTATACAAGATGAAATGTCTAAATACAGTAAGTGAAAAGCAAAGGAGGAAAAAAAATGTTTAAGATGAATTGTGACTCAAATGAGATTTTTAGTTGTAGTTTGCAAACGGAGGCAATAGGCTAAATTAGTGGCTTTCCTTCCTTTCTGTACTTTGTCTCTAGCCTTTCTTAACAACTGGTTAATCTACAAGAAAAGGCCTGAAACTGCTTTTGGAAAGTTCTGTAAGACTTCTTCCACATCTATTTCAGTCGAATCCTATGGAAGGTTACATCTGATCAGTCTTATGAACCAATTACAGATGTCTTACCACTTCCGTGGCTGTTTGAGGTGAAAGATGTGTATGCTACTACAGAACATCCAGACTCTCCCTCCAGTTTAGCGATGGATGCCTGTGACTGTGAGAAGGTGAATCGGTTTTAGAAGTGTGTGACTAGAATAGAGTGACCCTGACAAAGAAAACAGTCATTTTGTCTTGTCCTGACTGGCTGCTTCTAGGTCTCTGACTGATCCAACACAACTGAAGACACCCAGATTTGGAAAAAGAGACAAAAATCCCCACTAACTCAGTATAATCTGGTTAGAAAACCAAGACCCAAAAAGAACATTTTCTCTTGCCCTGTGATGGATGATGCTGATGAAAAACTTGTCCTGAGAAATGTGGTCTTATAGCAATGCAAATGCTTCTCAGAGGAAGGTAAAGCCAGTCAGAATTGAGATGCTTTTTAACATTTTATCAAGAATAAGAGCCAGAAGATGCAAGCCATCCACTGCATGAACGGAGAATAGCCCCTCCGACCATCACACCAGCCTTCTGTAAGTCGATCTTCAACCAGTAACAGCCAGTGGCACAGGATGGTTCTGGCAAACACAACTTGGAGAGGGGGCTGTCAATCCCCACAGGCAGGAATAAAATTTTCCCTGGGATGTCTTCATAAGAATTTGAGCATTTCACATTGTTCTTGTCAACTTGCAACTGTTGCTGAAATTAATCTGCTGCTTTGGAAACAACCCTCTCAGAGACCAGGGTTCTCCTGTTTCACCAGAAGCGAAGACAGTCAAATTCCTGTATTCCTTATGGAGGTTTCTATCCTCTCCCTGTAACTCTCCTGACAAGTCCAGAGACCTCATCTTATGTACAGGACAGCTAATAATTATAGTTTAGCTTTAGAACACAGAATACATTTTTCTGAGATCAGAACTCTGTTATTAGAGAATTGAGGCACAGCTTCGCATTTTTAGTTTGAGCAGACTACCACAAACAGATACAAACTGTCTATGAACCAGCAGAACCCACAACACTCAAATTCTCGAAGAAAAGAGAATGAGCTTGTAACAGGCAGATTCCTTGAGACTGAGTAGATTGCATTACTATTTTTATTGACAAAACAGAACTAGTAGATGGATGCCCTCAACAGATTTAAAATATGTGGCTTTTAGAGATTTAAAACTGTGTTGCATAAATTTCCTCTCAATTAATTCTTATCAGGCGGAAGATGAGGTCTAGTCTACAGAGTAAAAGATGGCTTAAGAAGTGTAAACAAAAGATAATATTAAATGACAAGCATATGAAGTTTGGAGGCATCATTGCTAGTCCTATTTAATACTTCTAATAATGATCAGGAAGACAGTAAACAGCATGGTAATGAAATCTCCAGATTAGAGGGATTAGAAACATGAGAGAAATTACCAGCAAAATGTAATTTGGAAGGTCACAGGCTAAGACATCTGGAACAAAATAATCCAAATCGCTGGCCTAAACATTTTCAGTGGTAGGGAAAATTGGTACTTGATAATGTAATAAAAGCAGTAATTGTACAAATATGTATGTATTCTTATATAGAGGGATAGATGTACTTACTATTTGTATAGATATATTGGGACCAGATGAGGCAGGAATTCTGACTACAGCTGACAGGAAAACATGGACATTTTCAAGAAAGCATTTGGAAATTTTTCAAAACTGATTTTGTTCTTTACGGAAAACGTCATAAAATATAGTTTGCCTTTAAGACTGAAGAAAAATTATGTAGTGCAATCGGCTTCATCATACAGACTAAACTTCACCCATGAGTTCATGCCAAAGGTCCCAGTTTGTCTGAACCCTGAGTTAAATTTCTAAGATCCAGCAGTGAAGCTACGTGCTTATTCGTGAATTAATTTTTAATAGCCTAACTAGATAGCTACGCATCAGAAGGTTTTCAGAGGAAAACAATGAGAAGGATTAAAAAACAGAGCAAGTAGTTTGCAGAAGAGGATTAAAAGGAGCTGGACACATTTGTGACAGCTACTGGTTAACTCAAAAAAAATGGTGGACCAGCCTGTGGCTGCACAAAGAGAGTCTCAGTACCAGACAACCATAAACCAACTGTTTCCCAGACTAATGCATGCAGGGGAAACTTTAAAAAATTATTTCACTATAAGATATTCTTGACTACAGAGCACTGTCCCAAGTGAAGCTGCAACGTTTTCAAGCATAAGTCAGCCAACCCAGAGTGAGTGTATAAAACGGGACATCTGTCGCTAGCACTTAGACTGATTGATTCGTAGGTCTGTCCATTATTAAATTAATTCTTGCAAAGACTATTTATTTATTACTAGTATCTTTCTAATAAAAAGCATAATATTTGCCTGCCTGGTGAAATGTCTTGGCTCTTTAGTCCTTTAAAAAACACATTAGTCCTGTTAACTCTATGAAGTAACAAAGAGCGGTAAAACCTAACTTATTCCTAAACGCGAAGACAGAACTAGAGATATATAAGAGTTTTCCTCATGTTGTAAATTACATAAGAAGGATCCAAGATAAACACAGAGCAGTAGCTCAAATATTGCATGTATGCAGATACTCCAACATAAAACTGAATACAAGCAGCTTTTTCTTGCTCCCCCCTCCACTGTACTTCTTGAAGAAACTTGATTTTAACTATTTCTCACTTCCTGCTTTTTTATCCACCTATTATAAACATGACAGCTGAAATGGGGAATGGAGAGGACTTGTTAGCCATCAGAAACAGTAATCCCACAAGTTAGTGCAGACTGTAAATCAGCGACACACTGGTACAAAGATAAATACAGAGGTAAAGAAATTTCACTCCCCAGCCTATGCCACAGTATAGTAAAATCTCACACATAAAATTCAGTTAAATAGGAGAGCAAATTTGAAACTACAACTGCTACATAAGTCTTAGGTTTTGCAGTTAAAGCAACATAGAGTTCACCTGGCTTTTCTGAGAAGAGTCCATCAACCAAAAAAAGCAAACGTTAAATCACATCAACTGATCTTTACATGTTGAAATAAAGCACTATTTATACCCAGTTAATTGGCACAGATGCTACTCCTGAAAAGTTCCCATCATCACCCAATTTGCTTACATCCAGCAGACCCTTTGAAGCAGCCTGCCTCTGCCCTTTAAGGTCAGCAAAGCTAAACCATGCAGCAGCTGGGTTTGTAAACTATGTCCCAATGTTGTAATAACACAATCACAGGAAACAGCTACTTGTTATAATTTTACTACTTTGACTTTTCAAATTTTCTAATTTGTAAAAACTACACAAGCAACATTATTAGAAGAGCACTTCAAGTTTAATAATTTTCCCTTAAAAAAAAAATATCTAATTACAGTAGATCTTCAGCAAGTTCTCAGCAAGCTATAATTACTCCTTTCCTCTTCTGACTAATACCGAAAAGCAATTAAAAAAAAAAAAGACCAAAGATCTGTTAAAGGAAAAGATACATGGTAGAATTGATAGGTACAAAAACAGATTTTTATAGGATCACAGGGGTCAGATTCACATAGAGAGTTAGGACCGATACCAAACATGGGATTTGAACCAATATCCCGGAGCAGTGTGACTGCTCTACCAGTGAGCCCTACCACTCAGGTAGGCTTAACACAAGGTTTTGCCAATAAAACAGTGATGATGCTCTGGGGCCCAAGTTGATTCATACTCCACTAAGTATGAGCAAGGGCACAGCTTGTCCTTGCTTCTGAAATATGACTCTGCACCTGACCACATAGGCATGCTCTAATTCACCTCCAGGGAACTTGCATACCACAGTAAAGACTGTTGATTTAGCTGGGGAGTCAAACCACTCAGCATTAGTCACTGCACTGCTAAGCATCTTTAATTCTTGCCCTTAATCCCCCTTCACTGTTTTAGTTAATTGTATTGGTTCATAATTAATCTAGACAGAGTAATCAGACGTTTCATAGGAAAAGACTTCCAGCTGCTCTAAAGCCACTGAAGGCAGATTCTTCATGGCCAAAAGGCACATGTAGAGGAAAAAAAAATTTAGTATAATTTTTAAGAAGTAAAACCCAGGGTTAAGGGGTAACAGACCAAAGTTCTGTTTCAAACAGCTTTTGAAGCTAAAAAAAGTGACTTCTGTAGTTGTAAATGACATTATTTAAACTGACAAAAGAAAAAAAAAAATCAAAGAGAAGCCACACTAACTCAAGAAACAAAATCATACATAAGCAGCATTCAGGTAACAAGGATCCTGTTCATGTGGGTATCACTTGATTTATTGTGGAATAAGAATACAAACCCTGGAAAAGTTTTGGGGAAAAATATAAAATAAAAATTTAAAAATTAATCCTAGAAGCCTGATGTTTCTGATATATTACAGAACTTCTGAGTGCCGTGCTTGATTTGAAAAGGAAACCTGACTCCGAATTGAATATACTGGAAACACATGACAAATCTGAGGTGGTAACGAAAGGCTAGCCAAGAGGCTGGTCAGACGCAGGTAATTTGGAGTAAATAGATATCCTCACCATGTTGCAGAAGTACTTTCAGTAGAGAAAAGAAAAACTACTTGAGACTATAGAGATTACATTTCAGATTATAAAGAAACCCTACATTTATCAGGAACCTAGGTAACACCAGGGATAATCAATTATTTTCTCTTTCCCTTTCTTTTTTCTGTACATTAGCTTATCAGTGACTGCAGGGCCAAACAGAGTATTTTAGTTGCTTTGGCTTTTGTCATCTAGTGCTCACCAGCTATGGGACACAAGGTTCCCGGATAGCCTCAGCCTGAGAGACTTTGAGAGATCCAGGTCAGGAACTAAGCAGGGAAGTCACAGTGGGAGATACTAGAACTTCAAGGGTTACACTCAAATTTCCAAAGAAACCAAAATGACATTCCATTTTATGTGACTTACTGGATTTTGTCTCCTGGGCAAAAGGTTTTAGGTAAAAAGTGTTTTTCATGTGTGTTCTTTGGTAAGTGAATCATAAAAGGACCCAAGTCAAAGGCTCACAATCGCAGAGTAACAGGTACTGAAGTACAACTTGCCCTATGTGCATTCCAATTTTAAAACATGTTAGCTTAAGCATTGTAGTTTGCAGTCTTCATAAATGCATCTTTTGGGCTACTTTAAATCACTTCCATATTCAATAGCAAATCAAGGGCACAGCATTGTCCCATTTCTTCATACGCACAGTCCTTTTCCCTTTAAGAGGGAGAGAGAAGGGAGTATGTGTCAAAGCCACATGGCCTCTCACCTACGACCAAGTGATTTATCTCCTCAAGAAAAACAGAGCAGATAAGAAAGGATGATCTATTGCAATGTGCTCCAGCAAGCTGTTACAGCAGTGCCCCAAGTAGCACTGACCTGTACTTAGTCGCACCAGGTTTGTTATCGCTGCCCTCAGAGATGAGCTACGTCTCAGCAAAGAGCATGCCTTGAGTACGGGAGGCACTTTGACACATAGTGTAGGAAGTACACCCGCTATTTCTGCCCATCTGCCATGCAGAGAACAGGACCAAGACTCCCTGCTGAAATAAATCCGGCATTGCAACCCAATGAGAAAAGCTTTTGACCAGAGATAGATCAAGCATGGGAGGAACACTGTCTGCTTGCTTTCCAGCAGCTGAGAATAATTCAGGAAAGATTCAAGACAAATAATTTGAAAGCAGTCTCAATTAAATGGAAATATCTCTACAAGAAGAGTTCAGAGGATCAGAAGAAGCACCTAAGATTTGAACACAACATATTTGCTTACTTCTAAGAGTGAACCTAATCCGTGTGTGAATTGTCTATGTAAGTCTGCTCCTTTTGCCTTAAAAGATGAGGTTCCACAGGGGAAAAAAAAAAAAAAAAGGCATTCACACACTAGATCTTTATCCCTTGAAAAGAGATATACATTTCAGTCTGAATTCTTGAAGGAGACCAGGCAAAAGAAACTATTCTCACTTTTCTCAGCCATTCCTTCCACTGCGATGATAGATGTGTTTTTTCCCTCCTTTTGTTTTTCTGTATGAGAACTAAAGACTTAATTGAATGGAGCTGATGGTGGGAGAAGTCAAGGCAACGTGAAGGGGAGGTGCATGTCTTATCTCCAGAAAGCTCAGCACCAACAGGTTGATAAAGGCTGCTCACCATAGCATTGATATTCTGTCAAAATAGTATCTCTACCACAATAAGAAGCCAAAATCTTTTATGAATGAGGCCTATCTGTAAGACCCTGCACAGAGGCCCCTATGTCGCTCTTCTCCACCCAGAGATTTATGAGTCCCAGTTGTGACTATTGATTTACTGTAGCCTTTTGATCCCAGGCTGTGATCCCGTTAGCTCTCACAAACGAAGGACAGTGAGGCCCCGCTGCACGTGGGGCTTCTAAGAGATCTCTCTACTGCAGGCAAGTGTATTGGGATGACACAATAAACTGATGTGTCTTGGGCCCCATCCTGAGTAAATAAGCGGAAGATGTTACCATGGAGTAGATACCATCTCTGCAGAGAGACACGAAAGTCATTAATACCTATAATCTCTAAGCACTTTTTGGGAAAGAACTATCCATGCTACTCAAATTTTAGAGGAGTAGTTCTCCGTCAGAAAAAGTCCCTTTCAATACAAGAAAGGTATCTTGTTTATTACTCTATCACGATGTGTTGCAGAATAAAGCTGAACAGCTATTATGAATCAGGTTCATAAATCTCAGGCCAATTTTGGACAGAATTACTATGCAGGGGCATTACAGCAGGTTGGGGTGAGGAAAGGGGAAAAGAAGCCTAACTTACACTACAAATGCTTATTTTGTGATAGTCCGTTTAGTTACTTGAAAAGTTAGTAGAGATGAAGCTGTGTTGAGAACTGACACATTGTTATCTGATTAGGAACAGGGTTGTAACCCTTCCCATGCAAGAAAACAAGTGCTGCATCACAAGGTGACTACAAGTCGTTCAGAGACATTCTACCTGAATCAGTCAGCAGCAGCAGATAGAAATTCTAGCCAGAAACTCACTGAAGTCCCCTCATTGTTCCTTCAAAAAGCCTGTCTGCAAAGTGACTTAGCATTTTTCAGAATGAAAGCAGTTGTAGGAAGTTATTTTAAATCAATTCTACAATTGCATCCACTTACAAGACACTTGGCAGTTGCCTGTCGCAAGAATGACTTGACCTTCAACAGCACTTTTTATATTTGTGACATTAGAACTGTAGAAGTATTTCTCTTTCGCCACAGGAAGGAAGCAGGTCTGATAGATATGCATCCTTATATGCATCATGTTTTGAGCTACCCAGCAAAACAGCCACAACTGGACCAAGTTCATCTCATTTAATTTTACCTATAGCATTACAGATATTCAGATAATACTGACTACCACATTTTGTTCCACTTCCATTCTTTCATTCATTGTGTATTAGCCACGAGTCAGTTGTAAGACAATATGTAGCTGGTACTTTATATACAGGAACACATTCTCACCAAGTGTAAATAGCCATAGCGCTCTCATCTGAGAGACTTACATGAACACACGGAAGCTGGAAATCTGGCCTACGGCCTCCAAAGCAATTGAAATACATGAAGGTGCTTTGAGATGAAAGGCTATTTCTAAAGAAAATATAGCATTTTGTTACATACGAGAGCAGACCAAGCTCTAAACTAATGATGTGCATTACTTCCTGGGATTTAACAGCTCCTTAACTCAGCTTCTTTTTAATGTTTATAGGTATCCTCTTGGCCAGGCTGGGCACTTCTGAGCACTAGCAATGAAGCAGTGGTAACGAACTACAAACTAGCAAAAAGTCAGTGAGGTTGTATTTGAATCTCTTGCAGTTCCATCTACTGCAACACTAAATCAAAATAAATTGATTCTCTCTCTGTTCAGTGGGATTTGCCCAGCATTTATCCATTGCCTGTAAGCCATTAGTAAAATACCAATTGACCCATATTCATTTCTCTCTCTTTGAGGTTTTGGGTTTTTTTTAAGAACAGTTTCTGTCATTTTTCTCCACTTCAGTCTAGCATTCTCCAGTTTTCCATGAATTCTTTAAAAGGAGTCTCTACCTACAAGAAAATAAAACAGAAGGGAAAAAAATAGACGATGAGACTGATTAGGCCAATGAATTCCACAGACTTCTCACTGCCTGGGCAGAGCAAGATGGTAGAATTTCAATGTCTCAACAACTTTGGGGCACTAAGGTGGGTAAAGAGGCCTGGAGTAGCAGAAGGTAAAAAAAACATAGGTAAAACACACGAGAAATGTTTATTGGAGAGAAGACTGCATGGTGACCTGTGGACTTCTCTAAGTATCACTCTCCTGAAAACATGCCACAGCAATCAGCTATAACTCTCCAGTCCAGGATTAGAGAATCAGGCATTTAAACACTAGCAAAAATAAGTTCCCTGCAGAGATAGGAAAGTGCACCCCCTCCCGTGCAAGTTGCTCCTCGCATCTTTCTGCCAACCCTGTTAATGACCAGCTCGAGAGCCGACGCAAGACAACGCCAGTGTAGGATGTACTTCAATTATTAGAGGTTGGGTTCCTTTAAGTTTCCTATTACCAAGGACTCTGCCTTTCTTGCTTTATTTCTTCCTACCTAACTACCCAGTTCTAATTTATAGCTTTGCAGTAGCAACACTGTAGTTAAAACTGAAATGGCACTTCCACTCTAAACCTCTATTTTATTCCTTTCATTTGAGTTCATTACTTCAGTTACCATAAAAATGTGCTTTCTGGCAATCCCTGTCCTCCCCCTCCCCCTCCCCCGAATACATTTGTCATTCCCCAAGGACACTGGATGGCTGATCCTGTGCCTGTAGATTTGTCTTCAATGACAGCTTCTGAAGGTAAAGAGCCCACAAGGATATTGCTGTAGAATTTGCCTACAAGAGAATTTGAGTTTTCAGAGAATGTCAAGGGACATATATTTGCCCTAGATACATGGCAGAAGGAAAGAGGAGGGGCTTTGACCACTGCCCTGACAGCACTTTACTTCTCCGTTTCTATTTTGAGGTTTCTTAGATCCCTAGAGGACTTGTCTGCAAATTTTACAAGAGATATGCATCAAAAGTCAGCATGTACGACAGTTACATTAGAAGTCACACAGCCAGTAGTCTCGGGCTGTACTGACTGTGCAGGATCCTCAAGGAGCAATAGGGTAGCTTTAGTCACAGCACTATTACCCTAAACAGAAAGAAAAACAAGCCCATGAGTCCAAGACCTCTAAGTTCCTCAAGCCCGTTCATTTGATTAAAGATCATTGAATGAGACAAGGCGGAGCAAACTATTTCTGTAAAACCACATGATCCATCAAGAAACTTGTGGGAGCAATGAGCAAGGGCTGCTGGAACGTCACAAAGGATAAGTGCCCCGGCCCAAGTTATGATGATGGGAATTGGTCAATTTTTTTTTAACATGTTTTATTTTGCATAAGTATTCAATCCTATTTCATAGTTTCCCCAATATCATTTTAGATACCAAACCCACATTTTCTTATTAATCTAAGATTTCCAAAAGTCAACCAAGGCTTACTTTGATTTAACATTCCATAAAATTCTTCTGCACATTTGTGTGCATACTTACATGAAATATTGCAAGATATCCTGGAGAAAAATGGTTGTGCTAACCTCCCCAGATTTAAAAAAAAAAAAACAAAACCAAACTTAAAAATACATAATGAGAAATAAAGCAATTTTTTAAAGTGCCATCTCTTAAAAAAAACCCAAACCTTGGAGGGATATTTGATTATTTTTATTATTTTTTATTTTGACAGCATGGTAGATGTCATGGCAGAAATTGGATATGAAGCAAGAATGAGTGAAAACCTTAGGGTCAAACTCAAATGGTGAATAAGAGGTACTCAGCCAATGGTAACCTATGTACCCCACAAACTAGGACATAAATCAGCTCTTCTCCCTTTCCAGGCTGTACTTCACATTCAGCCTATGGGGCTGAAAAATTGCTGCCTCTCAGTGATAGCTGCCTTTGAACAAGAAAAGCTGCTACAAACTGGTTATCTCCATTACACAGACTTTTAATGTCCTCTGATGCATCTGTGTAACGGCCATTCTGTGCGATAGGATATAAGATTAGATGGGCTATTGGGAAATAGGAGCAATTGTAAAGAAATAGAAATATTATGGAGGCTTTTTGGTAGGGCTTGGCTCACACGTGCTTTTTCAGAGTGCAGGGGAAAAACACTACCACGTTCTACCAATTTCTGCCCACTCTTCCTTGTTTCTTTTATTTTCCTTTATGACAATTTAGAATCTCATTGTTATTATACAATTGGTTTCCACTGATGAGAACCGGTCAGATAAGAGGATTTTAAATTTGCTGACTACCACCATCAGTTCAGTGAGTGCTGTGCATGACAGTCATACTATATAAAAATCAATAATTACAGCATAATGGAGATTCCTATTAATGACTTAAATTATAGATGATATTTTATGACTTTTAACTAGCGTCTTCAGTGCGTCTTTTTTCTTGTTCTTCCTGGGATTGTGAGGGGCAAAAGGAAACATAAAATGCAATTACACATTTTGCAACAAGAGCTTCCAAGATGATCCCTTGTCCATCACAGATGTAGCCTCTGGCATCTCCAAAGTAAAAGGAGATACTGTTTTGCCTCCGCTTTAGCAGGCTATACAAGGCAACTTTAATTAACTCAGTGTCTTTTGTCTGTAAGAATGGAAATAGAACATTGATCTTCCCATTCTTTTCAGTACAGGAAATATTCTTTCTACAGGGACTTGATTAAAACACATTTCCATAACAGAAGGGTCTGTGAAGTAGAAGAAATATTTCAGGGCATAATTTTTTAGGGTGTAAAATAGCCTCCTCTTTCAAATAAATTCAAGGAAAATAATTTCTTTCCACTACACTCCAAGGAAAGTTTCCGAGATGTCTGGCTTGGGAAACACACAAGAGAAGCAGCAGCTAGTCTCACTGGTGCCTGTCCTGCGACACTACAGCGATACCTAGGAATTCTCTAGCCCAGAATCTGCTGCAGTTCAAAGGTGTCTGGTTTTTGTCCTGAAACAGGTTGGAAGAACTCAAAAGCAAAAGGCAGTCTCAGACGCTTAAAAATCTACAAACATTCTTCAAGGAAAAAGGCAAATCTGCATCCATTAGTGAAACTTCCATGAAATGTCCTTAATTCTAGTGAGACTTTATTACTTCTGCTGCTTGAAAAGCTCAGTCACAGATTTCATTTATTCCTGATAGAAGTGGAACACATGACAAAAGCAAAATAGCAAAAACAAAACACCTCTCATTGGATTCTCTGCTAGGGGTATTTTTGCCAGGTAAGAATCACTGGAAAACATTCTAATTTACTGAATACAATTGACCTGCAATTTTATGAGTCATGAATGATTTTTCCATGGAAGACTTCAGTTCCAGGACAATCTCAAGGCTCTCCCTCCCTTAAGGGTCTTAACTAACTAGATCTTCACTAGAGAACAAAATACTAATTTGCTTTTGCTTCAGGATAGTAAGGAGGGACGAGAAGAAATAAAATGGAAAATGAAGGAAGAAAAAAAATTAAGAATTCTCTGTATTCTGAAATACAGAAGACCCAATAAATATCTATGAAAGGAACTCAAAAGCAAACCTGACACCTGGAGATTTAAAGGTCCTCATTCCTCAGCTTGGCATAAAAAGGAAACCTACTATGGGCCAACATTAGGCATAATGGACCCAACCCAGCAGCACCAGGCACTTAACGTGTTTAACACGTTCTGCAGCAGAGATGGCATTGTAACTACAGGAGGGAAACCTCTCACATATCATGTCAGCCCTGGAGTTGTGCTGCCTAGGATTTTTATTAACCATCTTCATAACAGAGGTTGTTAGGGTCCCCTGGGGTACACCACATTTATGGACAGGTTTCCCTTGCTTCAGATTTGACTTGACCTGTTCATGTGTACAAACTACTTCTATTCCCATCTCTGCACTGCAGTTCACTGTTGCTAAATTACTAAGGTAACAAGATTCTTTAATATTCACAATTTGTTTCCAGCAGTTGTTACAGTCTGTTTTTCATTCCTGCCGTCAGACTCTTGCCCTTCTCGCTAACATTCCTATTTCCACCTTCTCTCCTGTACTGAATAATTTTTTTATAGATATCAAAGACAAAAAACCTGCAAGAAAAGTTACATTATCCACCTAGCAGAAGTCTCTGATGTTTTATAGTGTTAATACAAGAACACCAGACCTTTACCCTAGAGTGTTTTTTCATAAGGTAGTCTCTGTCCCTCTCCAAAAGCAGAGGCAGCAACGTCCACACTGCTTGATCACTGAAGTAACCAGACCCCAGCAAACACGTTGCAACAACACATTGTTGTCTTCCAGACTCCCAAAGAAGAAGTCTCACAGATGACCTCCACCAAACAAAATCCCTCCCTGCCTCAAGGCAAACAAAAGCCTGCTGGAAAAGCACCAGGTGAGCTCAAGACCAAACTATCATCAAAACCTCTAGGCAACTTCCCAGTCAGTCAGCTCACCGCTTCTGGGATTCACTGGCTGGGACTCCTGCTGCTTCATTGAATTTTACATAAGAAGTTTGCAAGGATTTTTTCCAGCTGGGGAAAAAAAAAAAAAAAAGAAAGAAAATACACCCAAAACCTCTAGATCTAATGCAGAGAAAATTTATGCTTGACTTCAGCAAACAGTCAGATTTAAAATGACTGGTTCCCTGTCAGGTACACAGGACAGAAGGGCTTTGCCTGCCACCCTCTGGCTCAGGGTATCCCTGCCTTGCCTTTGGGTCAGAGCAAAGATGGGAAGGGAGGAGTTGTTCAGAGAAGTAACCTCAGACAGTTGTCAGGCAACAATGCTGCAGGTTTGGAGGAAACTCTCAGCTTAGTACTAGGTTTGTTAATGCAAATACGAAAGAAATTCTGCGTGATCCCCTGACAAGCCCTGCTATCAGAGCTCACAGAGTTTTCCAAGAAAAAAACACCAAAAAAACCACCCAGATGCTTCCTTCTCTGAAAGCAGACACCCTTTTCTGATGCATTGATCATAGACCTTGCACTCTTCATTTGAAGCCCCCAGTAAAACAACATCAAGAAAAAAATGTCTAAAGCTTTTCATTAAGAAGTTAAAAATAAATCATTCTGGCCCTTTTTCTTCCTTGCCAATATTGTTTCTAATGCTAATCTGTCTCTATTTCCTGACTGACTTCTTTAAGGAGGGGGGAAAGAAGGAATGTACACATTCAAGTAATAGGATGCCTTTGTCAGTTCATTCGAAATGTGCATTTCTATTAAACAGCCAGGCCTTCTCCTTCATGCCACTGGAATGTTTGATTTTGCTCAAACCACTATGTCTATACACACACACAAACAAGTGATAATTCTCCTTCCTTTTAAGAACTGTGCCTACCCACTGGCTCACAACAGACAGCAAAAGCGGTAGCGCAGCAACATTATAATGTACCCCAGGTCATTATTCAGAATGTTGCAGATAATTTCCCCATCATTTCCATGTTCCTATGGCAGCATACCACAGTCTTTCTCCTCCTACATAAGGCTTTAAAACAAGAAAAGATTACTGTAATCGTTTTCTTCCCATGTCACACAAACACTGTAATCTTGCTATGTCAGAAGTGAACATCCATCTGTAAATGTCAAGCCTAACTTAAGAATAAGTTGCAGGATCCTTCATTGTATTGGTAAATAGTTATGTAAGCTACTTATATATATTTAAGCACGAACACACTAATGGAAGAATGAAGTTCTAGGCTGTAATTCAACCTTTGGCTTATTGCATTTATAAACCACTCAGAAGCACACTCCCTTTTTATGAAATTAGGAATTAACTATAGTCTGGTATACCACTGCCTGATGTGCTCGAGTGTCTATGCTAATCTTGATTTCAGAGGCATCTCAGCATTTGAATGCTTTCAGAGCCCCCTGTGAAGATATTTAAGTGACCTGAACATATAAAAGCAAACAGCTAAGCAAGTGGAGGAACAGGAGGCTGCCAGAAAGCCCACAAACCCTAACCGCATAGAAGACATTCTGGCTGGAATCGGAGGCAAGACATGGGTCTGGGACAGAGCTCAGGTCAGCAGAGAGCACAGGCCCTTAGCTGAATTACAGCCCTGACTGTGGCCTTGGACGAGGCTGAACCTTTGGCTTTTGACTTTTTTTTTTTTTAATATTAAATGAAGCCAGCACATCTCAGAAGTTGGTTGTTTGGGTTTTTTTTTAATGAATTAAATTCAAGCCTGCAGCAATGGGTCAAATGTCAGGCTGCAACAAGAGGAGGTGATTACATGACAGTGAGCAACAAGCACTTCTATTAGGATCTCAGAACCAAAAGCAGAGTAAAAGATACTTTCAGGGCAACGGTAAAATTGTAGTCCAAGACACAGAACGCTTTGTGAGAAACTACCTCATGTTTTGCGAAATAAAGGGGCAGTGTCCATAAACAGGTCTCAGTATTGCAGAAACATTGGGTATTCTTCCCAGGTACCTTCAACCTGCAGCACAGCGCAGGGGAATGCTAACCTCACTGAACCGAAGTACTAACACAAGACTGGAAAAATGAAAGCAATTGTTTCCCCTGTTTTCAAGTTCAACATTGTTCCATCATTTGTCTTGTATTATTAAAAATATCTGCTTGTACAAATGGCTATCACAGTCACCGAGAAGTTGGAAATTAGGACGGGGAGGCTGTCAGAACACAAGCTTAACTGTTGTGCTGGGTTTGAGGAGGTACCCATAACTTCACTTGGAAAGATTTATGTGGGAGAGCTGCATTTGCAAACTACTCATGTTGTACTGAGGATTATTAGAAGATGTAAGTCTGCAGAAAGCCTTCATCTTTCTCTAGACTTCCATCATGACTAATCTTGAAGGAAAATTAATAATACATGTCTTAGGACTTTTCCTAGTAAAAAACATGATCAGGTTTCAACAGAAGTTTTGCAGCCCAAGTGCGTTTTCACAGCAGACTGAATTGGAGGCAGAAAGTCAAGGGAAAAGATAGTCAGGTAAATGGAGAACAGCTTCCCAAGCACAGCAGAGGAAGAAATAGTGTCTCCAATGAGAAGCGAAGGCCTGGAAATAATGAATATAAACTTAACAAGTTCACACATAAGCTCCATTTCCTGCCAATCCCTGCAGCCTCAATACTACCACTTTATTCTGTAACAGATGTGAGAATTGTCCATACAACACCCCAGTGCTGCAGACACTATGTTGGACTCAAGGAGGGAAAAAAAATAATACCTGTAACTCTAACAAGGGATAACAACTGTCTTGCAAGAGGTGCTGAAAGAACAGAGGACTGTCCGTACACAGCAAAGGACACGGCAGGTTAAATATTTCCATGACATATAGGATGATGAAGAGGAATGAAGCAGAGAAAATGCATCTGGATTCCAGCAAGTAGTGCTAAATCCAGTGAATAACTATCTGGCATGCAGAATTCAATTTCTACTAACAAAAAAGGCACAGAAGAGGGGACCACACTTCCCCTGAAATGAGGCCACTACAGAGAAGAATTGCTAGACATTGGACAAAATTTCCAGCTAGTATAAGTCTTAAATGCCATCTAGCATCAGTAAAATGCAGAATTAGCTGGCAAGAGATCATGACCCAATAAAATTCGTATGTGTTTTGCTATTAGCTTCAACAAGATATCCATGGAATGATGATGCCTAATAGGACTACACTAAAAACACATTTTCATAACAGAGCTGAACACCTTAATATGCAGTCAGCAAAAGTACACCCCAGGCACTGCACATCCAAGTTCAGATTCAACCTTTAAAGCAGCTTTACCTCAAGGGTTATAGCTGAACTTTTTCATACATTTTTTCCTTAGGTGTGACCATATTCCATACAATAACAAGACCTGAATGCTCACCAGCTTTCTCCTTCCCCACCATACCCTAGATCCCAAATTGAGATCCAGCAGTGGGGCCAGATGGAAATCACAAGGTGTTTCAGCTGGGTTCCCATGCTGTAACATGAACTGTCAAATCAATTAAAAGCAACAAAATTAGATGACTCCTTGTTCACCAGAAAAAGTAAGCCTTCATAAATCTGGTCTAGTGGTATTACTCAGAGGAGAAAGGTACTGGGCATCCAGTTTTTGTAGACATTTCTGGAGGGTGAATTCTGTATGTGATTTTTGCAGGCAGAGGTTTTAGTTTCTTGACGCAATCCTTACTTATAAAAAACTGCAGTGCACGCACTTCACTTGCCAGAGAAGAGGTGAGGGAGTGCAAAGAGTAGAACAGGGTGCTTATGGTTCGGAGTCTCTCAGGTGACAGGTTTAATATCAGTGAACGAGCACACAGCATGGACAAGAACAGTGAGCTGATCTTCTGTCCTAGAGCTTTGTTTGTTGTTATAGAAGATTCTCTATTTTTTTTGGTGGCTTGTTTTCAGGAATTTGCTCTTTAATTTATTATTTTTTTAAAAAGTGTATCTTCAAATACTTGAAAAGATATGCTTTATGCAATTCATTATCCTTACTCTCAGCTCAAGGGCAAACTTATTTAGAAAGACTGCTGCTTACTGGGTTTGAGACAACTGATTAGAAGAAAGGATCATTCATTATTCAAATCCACTTTTCAGATGGCAAGCCTTTCAATCCTTTCCTCTAGTTTTGTACAGCAATTTATTCCTCTGCTGGAATTAATGCTGCAGAGAATGCAGGACAAGGAAATACTAGAGCTGAGCTATTTTGCTTTGGAAAAGACAACAAAATTAGATTATATTGATGTAGAGGTGCTTCTTACATACTTGTCAGAATGTAATTCTGTGTTAAACAGATCTTAACTAGCTAATTCCACTCAACTTCAGTAAAATTAAGGCAGCCAGAAGTGGGGCAATTTTGGAAGTGCAGTTTTGTTTGCCCTGTTGTAAGATGACATGGAGCTGCCCCAACCTGCTGTTCAGTTTCTCTGAACTTCGCTCTTTGGGTAGCAGTTTCTGGAAAAAAAACAAATAATCCTGTTTTCAGGTAAAAGAATCTTGTCTGACTCTTACCAAAGTGTTTGTAACTTCCCTTCCGGCAGATCTGCCTAATGTGTTTTACAGTATTACTCCATACCATTCAAACAAATCCCAGGGAAGAATGCGTAGTTTCATCTTTATTTTTACCATCCACAGACAACTAATGGGCCTAGCTGGCTTCTTGTTCCCCTGCTCTCTGCGCTTCTCTCAGTTTAAGAAGCTTGTGTAAAAGGAAAGATTTTTCCTGGTAGGCAGATTTCAGCAGCTCAACATACTACATTTAATTCGAATTTTCTAACAAGCATTCTTTGTTACAACAGATCAATCAAATAGACAATCTGCCCTGACATAACATCATCACATCTTTTATTACCTACTTCTCCCCTCTGTTATTGTTAAGATATTGCTGCTACTACTGAACTAAAAGAACATGAATACAGAGTTGCACCTGTGATCTAAGAGCCACAGAAGTTAATAACAGAGCCCATAGTACAACACACACTTCGAAAGGTGCGTCTTTGCTTTTCTCACCGTTTGCAGCTCTGTTTCCCCCTTGCAGTGCGACAGCAGCCTCCTTCCTGTGAACTGGTCAGGGAGAGGGTATGGTTGAAACCTCTGCCAGGAAGAAAGGGCATTTGGGTTGTGAATAAGTCATCTGTAGCGGGAAGAGGGTCAGGTCTGCCGTACTGAGTGCAGGAATAAGCTTAACATATTCCTCAAAGTACAAACTGAGAAACTAGGGATTCTTAATGCCATCACATCATCCCCACCCCATGTTTTACATTAGTAAGTGGGACAATGGGGTTCTTTTAAAGCAGCATGTCCTACGCAGCCAATTCACAGTGCAGCTAGAGCAGAACACATACATCCAGATGATAACACTTCTGGGAGGATACAATCTCAAAAAGTCATTTCTGGTAAAGCAAAATTATCAGCAGATGACCTACTCAAGAAAAGACATATCGCTCTTTCCCCACCCCAAAAGAGCTCAGTTTTACTGATTTTGAGAACCACATTGCTATGTCATCGACATATATCATGTACTATAAGGAAAAGTGCTAACTGAAAGCAAACACTTAGTGGTAAATTGCATTGCTGTACAAGTTTCCATGGAAAGAGCACGGTGCAGAAAAATTGAAACAACAGATAAGCCGAGATCCCAACAGCATCCAGCTCCATTCATCTCTGTTAATGTAATGGAAAAAGGGCTCCTTTCTTAAGGTGGAGCAGGATGTGACAGGTTCAGAAGAATAACAAAATGGAAAGCTCTTAAAGTCCCTGTTAGTTCTCATCATCTTCACCCAAATCAGAAAGGAAAAACATGTTAACAAAGCACCGCACTGTGTGGCTGTCTCATCTTGTAGGCAGCAAAGCTATTTGAAATGGCACTTTCTTCTATCACCTCACCTTCAGTTTCCATAGGGCTACAGTTGTGGCAGTTACAGACTTGCACGATGTGTGATGCGAATGGGCCCAGAACTTCACCATTCACACCACCTCTAGTCTCCATTTGCAGAGTTATTACCCTTGTCAGCCTTTTGATTACCTCCAGCAGCTCACAATGGGACTTCTCCCCTCCCCAACAATTCCTACTGAGCCACAAGCAGAACTTGCAATTCTCTGATAAACACAGCAGTTACCCCAACAATGCAAGCATGAGATTGATTGCTCAAAGCTATAGTAATATCAAGGAACATAAGCTAATTAACTGAAGAAATTATGTGTTTTCTGCAAGCAGCAAAAAAGAGTCCTTCTCAAGTTTTCTGAGGGTAAGATTTTTCCCTAGGATAGTGAAGAATCAGCGAGAGTCTGACATCTTTACTCCATTTTGGATGATTCCTTGCTCAAAAAAATTCACAGTAACATCTTTCAAGTACTCAGGAAACTCACCATGAGATACACGGGTATGAAAATCTGGTCTGCAGGAGAACTGAAGGACTACAGAACTTCTTACCCACTGCACTGCAGTAAGATGACAGAAGCAACATACTTCCGTGACTTTCTTACAGTATACGCTGTATTGAGTTGCAAGATTAACAGAAAATCTGTATTTATTTTAAATATGTTTGTGTAATGTAAAGTACTCAATGCAAAAAGGCACAATTCAGAAGAGCACAGCAAAAGCAAAGCAGAAAGAAGCAGTTAGGCAATCGAAGTTTTCTCTATCTCAAATCTCTTGCTTCATGTCATACAGAAAAAAAACCACAAAAGCTTAAACATTTTGGAGACAAATTGTAGGTGGGAAGGCAAGGAGGGATTATTTTTATTCATTTTTGACTAATGAAACTTTTTTGCAGGAAAACTGGAAAGACTTATTTTGATTTTTACTTCTCCAGTCTGGATCAACATATCTAAAGACAAAACATTCGAATAACAGCCAGGAGAAAATAAAACACCATTTGGGAAACAATAACATAGAATGTTGCAACATCAGATTGTTTTTATTTCTTCTCTTCTAAAGTGATATAACAGTGAATCAACATGATTTCACAGAGCATTTCACTGTAGGCAGAGCTGCATAGGCTGAGCCTGGACTCCATGCAAGTTTCTCTGATGAAAAAGCAAGGCAAAGGATTCCTGCTTGACTGTACTTTTTTTACCCCTTTTTAAAGGAAAAAAAAAAAAACAACCCAAAACATAACAAAACCCAACAAACAAACCACCAACAAAACACAACAACTTTAGATGTTCTATCTGGTAAATTTCTCTCACCAGGAAGCAACATTCTGCACAGAAAAGCTGGAAGAATACATATTTAGCATCTGAAACACAAGAACCACCTTTCTATTCAACGTTATAAGTAAGAGCAAGATTGCTGTTGGCTTCAGCAGAGCTTGGAATAGTTTATACAAAGTGATCAGCAACTCTTTTAGTGATAACTCATTCAAAGCTGCAGTTCTAACCATCCTCCCAGGTATGGGACTACTCCCCAAGCACAATTGTTTTAAACAAATGGCAATAACCCAGCTACACAAACAACAGCTGAGAATACCTGCGATGTTGTACAGGTTGCAGCACATAATCATCTATCTTCCCTCTGCTGAAAACACAGCAATGATTATATAGCACTCATTTAAGGTATTTGAATTACAGAGAGATGTTACACAAAGTAATCAAAGGCAGTTTAGGTAAAGAAGTTGACACAGAATGGAACATTTCCCAAAGAAACATTTCATTTGCACATAATGGAGCTATTTTAAGTTAATTTTGACATTACATCATGACAACAACACCTGTTGACATTTACAGCATTTCAGCAACAAGCCTTCTTGCATTGTGATGAATTTATCTTTTTTATAGGCAATAAACATAATTTCATTTCATAAAGCAAAAAAACCAAATGCTAAACACACAGCTATTCTCGCTGTTATATGCAAGAGGAATTGGCTGTCTGAGCAAATATGCCATAGGACACAACCTTCAGGAGCTTGAGAAGTTAATAAGCGGAGGCATTTTGAAAGATAGCTCTGCATACCTGCACATACAGGGAAACTGTAAATTCAGGCAAATGTCATCATCGCCTGTCATTTGACAGAAATGCTTCCTTTGTTCCTTGTGTGTTATCTCAGAAATATTATTATAAGCCATGTATATTCCTTACTGCAGATGCAGAAGCCAAAAAGCCAGGGAAGGCACCCCAAATCATCCATCAGCTGTCTTGAGAAACCCAAGACAGTAAAAATGGTCTCCAGACAGAAAGGAGGAAAGGGGAAACCTGTCCCTGTGGAGCATTGGCACTCCCTCTTGTCCTGGCCACCATCTCCTGGCTGAACACTGAGAAAAGGCTGCCATCGGACTGAGAGCTGCTTCTTTTGTACCCAGGGAGCATAACGGTATAGGGTATCCAGGAGAAACATGCTGGAACTTGGACAGAAAAGGAGTATTCCCAGCCTTTTCCCTTTGGAGTTTCTTTCAAAATAAGGAAAACTCCAATATATGCATATGCAAACATAACTGCAGAAAGTTACAGAAATAGCAAGACATTGTCTCTCCCGATGTGTGTTCCCGAAAAACTTATCACTTACCTTTCTGTGCTACAGCCAAAAAGAATAACTGGTCCTATTAAGCCCTGGGCTGAAACATAACACCTCTGAAACTTTCTCATGTATACCAGTTGATGAGAATCCTTATCAAGGTACACACGTAGATCTCTCTCCTTCCCTCAGAAGTTTCCTTTCCTAATGCTCATTAATTTACTTTTTATATTAAACTCACCACAGTTACAATATCCACTGAGCGGTTTCAAGGTTGAAACAAAATCCTTATTCTACAGAGCTTGTGGGGAAAATAACATCCTGCCTACACTGCAAAAGAAAATTACATTCTTGGTCTCATCGAAATCTTTCTGTTGTACTCTGTCTTAAGGCACCAGTCAATTTAACAAAGCCAGAAATCTTAATTTACATGGAGAAATGTAAATCATTGTGTTGGCAGATATGTATATGGGTGTACACAGATTAATCCCTGACCAGGAACAGCTCTCAGATGGGGTGTCTGCTAGCAAAATTGGGTAAGAAGACCTAGTGAATCATCTGGCTTTCCTGTGTTTCACTCAGATTAGTGAATACTTTTACCTCCATTTCATCAAATTAATTTGCTAGTAAGGAAAAGTATGTGACTTTTGACATATTTCATTATTAAAAGTTTCTATGCTGAAGACACACCCAATTTGTGAGAAAACGCCCAAGTTCCCCAAACACAGCCAGAAGCCCCCATGTTTACAGATGATTTGACAAGCTGCCAAACCTGTTAGTGATTTGCTGATGATTTATAATTCCTTCCAGGAGATATTTAGCCATTTAATTGGCATAACAAAAGCAAGATATCAGTTACCACGCTTATCAAATGTCAGTTCATACTTTATTGTAATTGATACCTAATCAACACACAATCGCATGTTGTTTGATACCAATTAAATGTCTAAACAGTTCTTTCAACATTATTACCCTAATAAGATGGTAATTGTGTGTTCAGCATTTCAGTAATATTTGCGATAACACCCTGCAGACCATATCTAGCTCCTTTATACTTGCAGAAGCTTGGTACACTGTTAGACATCAATATTTAATTACTAATAACTGCCTTAATACATCTAAGCACACCACTTGTAAAATGATTGTTATAAATAACAAACAAGATGAGTTTGTTTTAAAAGATTGTAATTTACACTTAAGAAAAGGGAACTTGCATGAAATATACACAACGATTGGCTTTGACTGACAATTTCCTTCCTGAATAAGAGAAGGGTCAGTAGCTCCTAATGCTGGAATTAGTTGCAAAAAACCCCTGTTGCATATTAAAAAAAGACAAAAATTACTCAGGTCTACAGTATGTGCTTTTAGTGTGGAAAAAAAAAAAAAAAGAAGAAATAAAGGGAAGAAATTTTGTTGTGAAGGGAGGAAAAAAGGTAAGATGCAGGGAAGGGGGAAAAAAGGTACTTTACAAGTCCCAGCAGCACCGGTTCCCAGCAATACCATTGAATCAAGAAGGAACAGTCTTTGCAAGCACTGCCTCTTCCCCCCGCCAAGCGAAATTCCTTACCTGTAGAGCTATCTGCTATTCTTTGAAAATACATCCCTCTTCCCCCCTCATTTTTCAGCATGTACCATTTTGCAGTGACCTCAAAATGAAGTGAAAATGAAGTTACTGAATGTTTGGGGTTTGTTTTTTTTTAAACAAACCCCAATAACTCCTCCCTTACCACACAGCTCCACAATCTTGAATATGAGATACAATGAAAAGTTGTAAGAAACTGGGACAAACTCTTTATGCCCAGACTGCTCCCAACTCAGACTACCCAGCTCCCCACTCATATTCAGCAGTGATTAGTACTGGGATAGCAGCAAGGCTAATTATGGATCACAAAAGATCTTTTCAGCAGACCGTGATAGTACATCAGGAAAGAAGGCAAGTATTGATCTAATTTAATGGCAAGTCGAATCACACCGTGTAAAAGCAGGTCTGTGAATATCTGCATTGAAAATACCTTAGGCGCGATTGTTGATCCTTGCCCTACATTTAAGGCTAAAATGCAGCCTTTCCATAAGCCACTCTCCTCCAGACAGGAAAGCCAGCTTTGTAGTGCATCCTGTGTCTTTTGAAAGGGCCTGTTCAGATGAACAGAAGTTTTCTAAGAGAGGAAAGGTTTAGCAACTCTCAGCTTTAAAGGAGGCCTCCTGCAGCTATGAGATACACTGTCCAAATGGCAACCCAGAGTAACCTCCCCTGCTTCATAACCGAAAGGGTTTGAAGAATGCAAAATCAAAAAAGTCCTTAGACTGAAAAGGGAAGAAAATCAGAACAGCTTTGGACTAAAATCACACTATTTTTCCTAGGAAAATAGTTAAATAGATACATACTTACAGAATGCATTTTTAAACCTTCTTGCAGGGCTGAGTAATCCCGATTCAGGGGTTTGCTATGGAGAAGAAAACTTAAGGCAAAACTGCTTGCTAAAGGATGCATTCCCTCTCTGGTTTGAAAAAAAAATTTTGTTTGCTCATATTCCTTCCCATTTTGGTCATTAATAGCACCTGAGTAACTGCAGGATGAATGGCCATTTTAGTAGAGTGATATGTTTCAGATCTTTGACTTAGTCCAACAAGACCATTTGTAGGTGATCAATAGACCCTTTACTTGAAAGACAGGAGGACAAACCATTGATTTATCCTTTCCCCAGCTAGCCACCAATTTCCTCAATTACTATAGCTATGAAGTCAGTACCAGCCTGGAGAATAAATACTGGAGTTTTGAGAAAGGAAATCTCAGAGTCTTTGGGAGACTCAGACGGAAAGCAGTGAGCACCACAGGCCTCGGCCACCTTAACAAATGACTCTGTGAGTGTCCTGAAACTGTTGAGCAGTGAGAGTTCCCTCACCAATCTCAACTGACCTGAAGCTGTCTAAAGCCCCAAATGCTGTTTTCAGGAATGACAAAAAAAAAAAAAAGAGTATCCAGGAAAAACACTGATGGACAAAAGCGCAACTGTCTTTTTCAGCTTCCAGCTACGACATAACACTCAATACCCTCCCTTAAAAGGGGCTGCATCATCTCTGAGAGTTCTGAAGAGTTTTTGCCTGGAAAGTCACACAAAAGCATTTTTTACTGAATGCATTTTGGCAAACAGTTGCTACAAACATGGTTAGTGAACATGTGCTCACTTGCAACAAACCTGCATGCTGAAGTTTATTTAGCACAAAATCTGGTGGAAAGCAAGTCTTAACCTGAGATGCCAGGAATATTCCTGTTTCGAAGCTGCTTTCCAGAAGAAGTTGGAAATTCAAACTAATGCTGTGATTGCCCCTTAATGGTTGAACTTTGCTATAGAAATTCTTGACTAATTCTAAAAATCTAAATGCGGCATTAACATTTTATGGTAACAGCTCAGCTGGAGGGCAAAAAGGCACACAAGACCCATATCCCCTCTACCCATGATATAGTGTTCATAGCTGCTAAAGTACACCATTTGGAAAAAGGGGGCCCTGGTTCAGTTCTCTATCCTGGCTCAGGGACTGCAAACCCACACCTCGCAGCAGGCTTGTGTTAATCAGGCAGAAGACTGGGCAGATTCACTTCCTGTTGAGGGCATTCCAGGAAAGAATGTACATGACAGAAGAGTCAGGGTTTGCAAAAAAAAAACTTAGAGCACTCAGCTAGGAAACGAGGTGACCCATTTTCATTATTATCAGCAAACAGCTAAGCTGACACTGCAGCCAGGCACCAGACGCCCAAAATAGGACAGAAATTCAGTAACACCCTCCCCGCCAATACATCCTACTTATTAGCAGTAGGTTCTTATTTCTCAGCAAGTTTGTGCACACTTGTGTCTCTACCTTGGCCCACAGAACCACACATTGAGGCATCCAGTTCTACCTATGCCCTGCTCTGGGAGACACAGACAGCAGAACAACTGACCACTCCTCTGAAGGCCAAGTGCTTGAAGTCCAGACCTACAAGCCACTAGTTTCCAGACACCTCAGTCATTTGCTGGCTCTGGTCCTGAGAATCGTATTTTAGATCACTGAGTGTACATTCAAAAGTATGACTTTTACTTACTACTGACCTGAATCATATTTGAACCAGTGACAAAGTGAAATGCTCATGCATTTCACTGTCAGCCTATGAGTCATCCAGACCCTAAGGCAGAACATTTCTCAAACAAAGAGACTAAAAGATTTTCCTGGAGGCCAAAACCTAAGTACTTTAAAACTGCCTATGCATATTTCCCTGTTAATCAAGTTAATTAATTTCTGACTCTTCTACTTAAACCTGCTGTGTATTTTTGTCTGAAACAATAAAGCAAATCAAATTTAAATTTTCATACGTTAGATTGAAATAAAAGATAAGTCTTACAACAAGTATTATTTTTGCTTCAACAAGCTTTGCAGGGTTAATAGGAAATGTCTAGGTTATGAAAACACAGCTCTTTAAAAGCAAGACGTCATCATGGATTCAAGTCTTACCATCTACTGCATCTGTAATCAGGATAACTGAGCTCTTGTTCCCTTTATTTACTAAATGTACTGGTGACCTGTTTCACATGGCCCTGGAGGTAGCTTAAACGTGGTTATGAAATGCATGGATCTAGCATTAGAGGTTTCATAAACATCTACCTTACCCTACTATTAAAAAAACATGTAGGGCTTGTTTTCTTCCCTTTTTCCCAAGCTGTACTGACAACCGCTGAGCCCCATCAGCTGGCAGGAAGAACCTCAACACCAAGTTAGGCACTGAGTACATAGTTCTGTTCCAGTTCCCTGGTCCATCCAAACACTTCAGCATACCTTTAACCAGCACAAATACCTCAAAAGAGAATTAATATTAAAGCAAATATTTGTTTTCCAAGGGTCTGGGTCTCAAGTTATACCTCTAGTTCAAATCTCCCCTGGCTTTTTAAAGACTTCAGCTTTCTGTCCCTCATCCTTACTTGGCATAGACACGTTTTCGATTTACATAGTTTTGAAGGTGCTTGTGCAGAATTACATCTTCCCCTCATGCTCATTCACAACAAAGTCACCACCTGGTGGCAAAAACCAGACAATCCCGGGGGAACAGGACACAAACAGCAGGAGTCTCTGCAGTTCTCTGTGCTCTTCAGAGTCAGGACTGGACAAATTGCTGTGGCTCAACACAACAACCCCCAGCAGCGCAAAAGCACGTTTGTGTCCCCATTCAGCTGAGCAGCACACATGGATTTTGTCCAGCTCATTAATTTCATCCAATGTGACTGCTCACTTCTCACAATGTTATGTGTTGTGTGGAACTGCCAGAACAAAGTGGTCCTGGAAACAGCTGAAGGTTATGGGTTTGTTGTTGGGTTTTGGTTTTGGGGGTCTTTCTTCAAACACACCCGCCCCCGCCATGATATGTCAGCAGCAGCCATCTTGGACAGATTATGTGTACCTCACCATAAGAGAACCAGGTTGCACTTTGAAAGAACTTGGCTGCTTTTACAATAGAAGTTTCCACTTTTATGGAAGGAGAAGCAGGTTGCAGACTGGAACGGCCTTTCCAGACAGGAGCAGACACAATGCAGCTGGCTGCTCTGTCCTTGTCACTGCAGCACTCCAGCCAACATTTCATTATACTTAAGTATGACAAGTGACATTGTGCAGCTGCCATTCCCTGGGATCTTCACAAAAACAGAAACTATCTCAACAAGCTCTTCCAGCAGACAAAACTGGAAATTGGCAAATTGCACCAGAATTATACCGCTTGTAGGGATTTTGTTTGGAACAATAACTTACATCCTATTATGCATTCCCCTCCATATGCAGGATTTGGTAGAGGTCATGGGTACTGATATTTCTGGTTACAATGGTGACAAAAATAACAGGCTCCATAAGTTACCTGCTGCAGGACATTGCTACGAATACTATAGCCATTTGCCTAGTCATGAAAAAAAAAAAAGAAATCAAGTGCTTTCAGCCACCCTGGAGCAAGACCAAGGGGCAGGCTGCTGCCCTGAGGCAGCAGGCAGCACCCCACTCGCTTGTGCCAGGGTGCAACGCACAGGGGAACCTTGCACCAAGGCACAGCCTGGGAGCACACCAGGCCCTACCACTCTGCACAGCCTCTCCCCGAGGCAGCTCTGACGCTCTGCAGTTCGGGAATGCTTTGGAGCTTGGTTTCCTATGGGACCAAGGCAAATGAACTCGCACTGTGCCTGAAAGTACAGCTGTCAGTCAGTGCTTTTTAGTAATTTTGAACTCAATGGCCAATTTCAGTTATATCTGACAACATGAGAGAAGTCACAAAGGTTAAATACTTATACATTTAATGGAACTATGGGCCAAAGGAGGTAATTCCTACCAATTACCTCCTGAAAGGCTGTGATGCGAGCACAGTTCATGATAGGCAGATCCTAGGGTCCATGCAAAGTAGAGCTGTTACTGATCATAGAGTGTCCTGAGTTGGAAGCTACCCACAAGGATCATCGAGTCCAACCCCTGTCCCTGCAGGGGACAGCCCCAAATTCATACCATGTCTCTGAGGGCCTTGTCCAAGTGCTTCTGGAATATCACCAGGCTGGTGCTGTGATGCCTCCCTGGGGACCCTGTTCCAGGGCTCCACCACCCTCTGGGTGAAGAACCTTTCCCTAATGTCCAACCTAAACCTACCCTGGCACATCTTCCTGCTGTTCCCACAGTTCCTGTCATTGGTGACCAGTTTTGATACTCCAAACAGCAAAAGCTTTAGATGTCACTAGAAAATCTGAACCACAATACATACTCCATATGAAAATCTGACTTAATTAGTTCTGCTGATTGTAGAGCTACTTTATCAGCTGTTTCTGCAACGCACTGATTAACCCTCTCATATTTTTCTCCTGTATTTCCTATTCTAGACAAAAATACCTCCTTGAAATTGAGTCTTTTTCTGTAATGTTTTTAATGCTCCCTGCTTCAGCAAAAGTGTCACGTTGGCAAGATGAAATTTCTTATTTTAACAGGGTTTGGTTCATAGTCAGCCTTTACTTTTGCGGTCATCAACAGTTGTGGGATCAAGTAGGGACCAGAAGGAAGCCCCCTTGCCCCATTTCACAACACCTTTTTCATGTTTGGTGGAACAGATAAGCTTGTAGTTGCCCAACTTATAACCTACAGTTGGGTGAAAAACTCTGATTTTTATCAATCCTGAGGAAGACTATCATTAAACTCTTTCTGTGGTTGACTTAGAAAGCTTGCTGAATGGTGGCATAAAGAGTTCATAGCCCGCCAGCCATGAGAGCAAGCATTTGAATCAGACTGGGCTTAGTTTTGTTTGGCTTTTTTTCAACAGCAGCTAACAAAAGCTGTGTCCAAACCATCAGTCATCTGCATTATTGTATTGTGATTGTAAACATGTGATTTACAGCAGGGAAAATAGCTTCTTTATTGCTATATACACGAGTAATATAACAATCAAAGTAAGTCTACATGCTATGTCAGCATCTTGGCATTTCCGAGAGAAACCATTATTAATTATTATTTCCTTCTCAGAAATGTGTGACGATACACTGACTCTTCTTTTTATTATTAAATCTCTTTTAAAAATGTTACAGCTATTACAATCTTTTTAGGGCAAAAAATTAAAGAACAAAGCAAATTCCGTAGTTCCCTGACAAAAGTATTGTCCAGTCCCTGGACTGCTATTTCAAAAGGAAGACTTACACATTAAAAAGCAAATAAAAATAAAAGTAGTAACAAGAAGGAAGGAGTCACATTTACAGGTATGAGAAATAACCTATCAAAACTAAATGAGGAAGCTTTGATTGTATCCAGTGTTCAAAACCTAGTATTCCAACTGCAATGCATCCTCCTTTTCCTTCTCAATGAACTCCTTTGGCAGGCTGGCCACACAGCTTTTTCATAGTTCTGATCTTTTACTTTTAGCTGTATAAACTAGTTGGCTCCTTGTTTCAACACTCCCCCAAAAATCATCCTCAGTGTTAAGTTCTTAGCACCCGGTTCATTGCCTTTTCTCTCATCTCTCCATAATACTAAACCCAAGAGAACAAAAAGATCCAGATGAACACTTCCAATTCCAGCTTGCTCACAAATAAAAGTAGTTTGCCAGACTTGCACCTTAAATGATCTATCACGCTACAGTTTGAAAACACAACATTGATAATGAAATTTTCTTGCATTTATAGAATTGTTAATGATTAGTCATGTCTCCAAATACCTGGTAATTTCACTTCTGAAGTCTCACTGTTAGGGTTTCGGCCTTTTTTCATGCAACACTGCTTCCTATGCATGAAATATTTCTTAGCATAAATGTACTTCTTGCACTGATCTTTCCACACTGAGCTTTCACTTTCGTGATCTGTTTTTCCATCTTGCCTATTAATCAGACTTAAGTACTCATTCTGTAAGTGCTTCTACATATGCTGGGACTACACTTGCCAAGCTATTCTGTTGTCTCTGAAGGGGCTCCTGTGCACAAAAATAAGGAGCTGAAAACATTTGCAAGACAGCAGCCTTACTTTACACACTGATGAAACATCTCACAGAATAACACCGCACCAATAATAGTAACACCACTATATCCCTTAACGCTAAGATGTAGGACTTTGTTTTGCAAAGGACTACTGCAGACTTTTGCATGATTTTCAACACATTCAGGTTCCCAAAAGCCTTGTGCCCCTTTCAAAAAACTGTGGCTTGATAATCAACCAGCAAAACAGACTTATTGCTGTCCTTGCAGCTTCTGCCCCCAATGAATTTTAAAACATTAGACTGAGTACAACATGTTGTACCTGTTGCAATGTGCTTTTACTTTTCAAACTAAGCAAATGAAGAAGAAAGGGCAGTTTAAGTCCTACCTTATATCAGTGCACGTAGGTTAGCTTGTATGGAGTAAGTTTTAACACTGCAGGAGACATTTTCCTTTGAGCCACAAAACAAAATTGCTGAAGCAAAGCATCTCTTGCAATAGGCTGTATCACTGGGACAAAACCCAGACCAGTGTGTTTTGATGAATGGTAACAGAGAAACATGACCTAAACGGCATAAGGCTCATTTAAAAAAAAAACCACCACTTTTTCCAAATTAAATTTTACCTTTTCACCTGAGATACCAGAGCCCACAGTACTATCGATCATCTTCCCACGGTTTGGCCAGACATCACTGTGTCATTTGTTAGAGATGTGAGTTGAAGTGTCTGTCCTGATTCTCCAGCAATCCTCTCCTAAGCCTGAACTAGAACTTCTTCACTTAAACTTAATGGAAAACTCTACAGTCATGAAGAGGAACATCAAAAGCATCCTGTGACTAACCTTGATATCTTAAACGGCTCTGAGGTATTCTTGATATGCATGTAATTGTGTTTGCCTTCTGATGCATGACAGACATCAGACATCAAAATCATGATACGAGTGTGACACTGGTCTCAGCAGTACTGAGAATAACTGTTTAAGATCCTAAATGGCTTGAATTACAGAAGAGGAGTTTCTGAGGCTGTAAAGCTCAGAGGAGTATTAATGCTGACACTTGATGCCCCTTTAAGGATTCAGATGCCTTCTTTGCACCTGAACCAAAGCCACCCTTCCCTTTTATATTTCCAGTGCTTTATGTCTTTCTTCTGTCACAGAAATTGGTATTTCCTGATATTCAGTAGTGTTTCTATGTCTTGTAGCAGTTAATCATGACTGACTTCCCTCAGCAGCATCTGAGGAAGCCTGTAAGTAAATGTTAACTAAGGTAAACAATAAAAAAAAACCACTTGAGCCAGTTCAGGCTCAGAGCTGCTGCAGTCAGGGCTGGGCTCCAGCACAACCCAGCCCGGCCAGCCGCACCCGCCGCCTCACGCTGCTCCCCGGGGGGCGGCACCCCGGCCTGCAGGGCCCGGGGCTTCGCGGCTGCCGCCACAGCTCCCAGGCCCTGCAGGCAGGGACGGCCCCGGCCCTTGCCTGTCACCTGCTCCCTCTCTCCACACTGCTCGAGTGACCCCGCAGAGAGCCGGCACACCGCTTCTTCCAAAGCCACAAACCCCGCGCAGCTCCTCCCAGAGCCCCACGGGGACAGCAGCCACCCCTGCCACAGCCGTGCCAGGCCCGGGCATCCCCTGCCCCCCTCCACCACCGCAGGCAGAACCATCTCCACCAGGAGAACCTTTATTTTGTGTAATTTATTGCCAGCTCGGATCACCCTGTCAGCTAGAAAAGAACACACACATACATGAACACCTCTCCTCCTTCTTGCCCAGGTTCTACTTGTCTCGCTTGCCCACAGGTTTCCCGCTGTCCCTCACGGTGCCCTCAGCAAGGCACGGGCTGGCTGGAACCGGCCAGAAGCGGCAGGAGCACCCGCTGCCCTCCATTGAGGCACCGCCACAGCCCCACCACCACCACCCGCACCTGCCGAGGCGGGAGATGGCAGCCCCGCTGCCTAGCACAGACACAGGGTAAGGAGGTGGTCACGGCCATGAACTGGCCAAAGCGGCGGATTCAGCTCGCCTTACCCAAGCAGGAGACAAATGCAACGCAAACATTTGTTTGTCTTTTAGCTCTTTCGAGGCCCATAGGGTGCTGACCTCCCTCGGGGTATCCACCTTTCCTTCATTCCCCTGACAGGGAATCCAAATAGAAAGTTAAAAAAAATTCCCCACAGTTCATTTTTATCAGGGTCCCAGAACAGTAACGCTGTTTGGAAAGTCTACTGTCAGAAAGTATGCCCACTTGAATCCTAATTATACAAATCAAATATATACGGGGAGTGATTAAAAAAGAAACCACAAACTCCAAATGCCACATAACTCAGCTATGGAGGTCTATGTTTATGTTATCTGATTAAAACAACTTTCGATCTCCTTTGCTTAGGAGCTTCGTGACTGAAAGAGGACTAAGAGGACTGGAGCGCTGCATTTGATTTAATTTCAAGGCTTTCGCACAGTCCAGCCTTCTCCGTCCTCTCGATCCCCTTTAGCAACATAAATAGCCTGTACATAACCAAGCAAATCAACCAAATCAGCATTCCTGCAGCTACCAGCTAATACTCCATCACGAAACTAAATGAGTTAAACTATGATAAACCCAAACTAACATCAAACCTTTCACTGAGGAAAATGGATACAAGCTGCAATGCTTCACGAGGCTATTTAAATGCAGATTTCAGGTATCTGCTATTCTTAAGTACCCTTATACTTTTAGAGTGGGCTTTCTCAAAAGCAAGTCTTGGCTGCATCCAATCTCATTTTTCTTTCTTATTAAAGAGAATCATGCTTTAAGCCTGAGCTTAAATCATGAATCTTAATTTTTTTTGAGAAGAGTACAGGAAAAAAGTAAAGTGCCTACTGTCTAAATTCCACAGAAAACAGTGTGCACAAAGTGCTTGAGAACAGGAAGTGCAAAGAACAGGCAGTAAACGCTATGCGTTGCTTTCTAAGAAAAAGGAGTGTTTGATATTATTTAATATCTTCATTAAAACTGCACACCGAGTACTACAACTGGGCTTCGACATCTTGGGCTTTTACCTAGAAATATCGTAGCTTAACTGTTTAAGTTTGACGAAGTACATTTCCCCCTTCCACACACACAGAAGTCCAAGGTCACCGAAACTAGTGTGTGCTCAGTTATGTGAGAGTCTGGCAAGACAGTAACAGAGATCCTGACAGCATGATGACCCAGAGGCATCATAAGCCACTAGGAATCACTAGCCCAAATATCCTAACACCAAAGAACTTAAGAGTCCTAAGACATTGCATGATTTCCAGAGCACTTTCTCTAGACAAGAATTTCACCCTTCGATGCACTTCACTGCATTTTTCTTCTAAACATTTCCTGGAATTATTATTAAGGCCACTTTAATGATGGCCTCAAAGTGTTGGCTGCTGGGACATACTAAATCTCGTCATTGTTCTTATTAGGGAATGTATTATCAGTGAAATATTATCAACAAGACATAAGAATTGAATGCCGTCAAAATGAACTTTTACTGCTAGCATTCATCTCTGTTACTTGGACCACATCTCCATTAAGGCCATGTCCACTTATCAAAATACACGGGCACACAGGAACACTTAAGCTCTGAACAAGCCATCTTGAGCCCTTATAGCTGCTTCAAAAGCTCTGAATGGACCAGATTAACCTACAAAGAACCACCTGACTTCAGTCATCTCCATTTTTAATACAGGACACAAGATAAAACTATCCTGGAAATGCATGCTTAACATCATGTCTGCAGCAATACAGAATTTGATGGAAAAGATGGGCCTGATCAACAAAGTGTTTGAATAGTCTTTTGGAGATGCTTTACAGCAAAGGAGAAGAGTATATGCTAGGACTAAAGCCATGTCCCATTTTGCCAAGCATCTCACCATCACCTACCCTCTCTGCAGCAGATTCTAGATGAAGTTCTTAAAGCCCCCATTGTTCAGTTAAAAGCCAGCTGCAAATAAATCACCTCTAAACAAAGAGCCCAGACTACAATTTTAAGAATTAAAATACTTAATATTGTGAGGTAACAGTTTCCATTGGAACCATAAACTAAAAAACATTGTTTTGTTTTATAAATTTTATAAACATGCAATTGTATACCTTTTTCCTGTTCCTGAACTGATGGATTCAAGGACCATGATAAATTCCAGCAAAATCTTTTTCTAGCAAGGTCTTATTTGACCAACAGTACCCAACCCATTTCATTCACCACCAGAATGTACAACTAAAAGATTGGTAACCAAGAAGCCATATTTAACCGTTCAAAAAAGACAGACTGTTCTACCTGTATCATTCTATTTCAAATATAAGAAGGTAAAAAAATGAACCTTCAAATAAAAGTTAAATACCTCAGAATTGCTTTTATATCCTCTACAGTAAGAGAAATGCTTCAAAGAAACAAAATATTCTTCCTTATGTTTTTGTGAAGCATCACCATCCTCCGCTGATTACAGAGGAAGAAAAAGGTATCGCATAGCTGCAATAGCACACGGCACTTTTCAAAAAAAGAGAAACTTTATCACTTTACCACATGCTGAAGATTAAATCCTTTCTTGTAATACTTGTTAAAGAACCCTTCTGAACACCCTCAAAATGTCATTGGATCACACAGCAAAAACATGTGCAAGTCCCATTTCTGTACTTCCTAATTCTTTCCTCGCAGGTTGATAACACCTAATCTTTGTCTTGAGAAATGCCACTTCCCATTACATGCTCTCAGGTAGCTTAAATCTGTGGGAAATTTAAAATCACAGAGCCTTGGTCACCTACATACACCTCTTGAGCTAATTAAATGCCTTCACTGACAGCAGCAGCAGACCCATTGACATTTGATGTGAACTAGATACAGGAGGATAAAGGACTTGTAACTTGTAATGTTAAGTTACATTTCTAAAGCCTTTCACGCACATTACAAACACATCAGGAGCTGTGACACCAGGAAACACAGAAAGGTGCTGAAATTGAACATTAGTAATAATATTTGGTTTTACAGGCAAGGTAGACAATTTGTAGCCAATTAGGGATAGAAGCATTAATTTAGGTAGCTGCAGAAACCAGTGTGCAGACAAAAGAAGTGACAAGCCAGTGGTTTAAGCTCTGCCTAAGGCAACCTTGAGTCCATCTCTGGTACTGCTTAGTGCTGCTGTTTGCACAGTGATTCTCACTTTTCATTCCCCAAGATCTTTGCAGAAGCAAAACAAATTGTCATACTTATTAGTAGCTCTGTGCAGTAAGACCCCTTCACTGTCTGTGGGAGGAGAGACATTGTCTTGAAAGCATCTCAAATCTTCTGATGTATATATTATCAGTTTTGTTTAGTAATTCCCTCTGTTCATTTTAGCTACGTAGAAGACACTTTATTTCCAGTAAAAATATAAGGAAATGTCTCTTGACTCTGCCACGGTGTCATGACTAATATTGTCTTGTTACCACTACTCACACAAAAGTCGTTCACTTCATCATTATCCAACCTTAAAGTGATACCTTTGTGTGACAGTCACAATTTTTGCTTGTTTTAAACTTCGTAGTAATTTGTGCCATTACTTAACTACCACTTTTTAAAATCTTTCTTTGTATTGCTTCAATTGCATTACCTAGCACCATTCTGGGAAGGTAGATCCGACTTCAATTTCTGTTGCATTGGTAGCAACCTTAAAACACACGTATTGGAGAGTCACAGGAAAGGAGGTGGGCTTGTTTTTTTAATGAGAAAAGCAGCAGTTAGAAAAAGTATTCCCACTGCCAAGAACGCACACTATGTCCCATGCTCTTCTTCAGCATGCTTTCACCTTCCCAAATGTTTGCCCCTAAGCATCTGTCCTTAAGCTTTTGAAAGCTTAACTTAGTATAAATAACGCACATAGTAATACAGACAATGTTCCCCCTGGAGACTCTGCTGTGGGATAAAAGGTAATAGATCCCACCTGCTCTTTCAGTAACCCTGTCCTGTCGCCTTCCTTAATTCACATCCACACCACCTAAAAGAAACAGCTAAAACAGGACCAGGATGGTGCATCAAGTTGATAATTCATCACCCCTTTTCTCTCAGCAAACCCACAACTGATGCTGATCTGGCAGTGATTGCCCTCAACGTTCGGAGAGCAGGAAGCAGCCGTGCCTCCCCCCACTCCTCTGTCCTTGAAGGCCCCGTGATTGCCCACACAGCTCTGGGAGCCCTCAGGCTGCTGACACAGGATCTCAGACCTTAAGACACAGACAGCCTGTCTGGATCACAGGGCCCTGTCCTTAAACACAGGGCAGCCTCTTATTTCAAACCAGGCACCCCCCTCCAGGTTTTCTCTGCAGCTCGGTTCTCACAGTGAGAGAATTACTGTTAAAGTACCCTGCCTTCTGCATTAGGGACAGAGCACCTTCCCAGGCAGGGCTGAGCCAGAAACCTGCAATAGTTTTGCATCCCTTACCTTCAGGCTCCAAATTTCCTAATCTAACACCGTTAGATTCAGCTATTACCTGCCTGGGTTAGACTATTTCACACAGTAGATGCCTAAGGGCAGTTAGGCACTACACCAATATAAATATCACCACTCTCACAATCACAGAAAGGGTCCACATCCAAAACTCTACCTCTAATTGAGTTTCATATTATTAGGTTCTTGTTTCTCCCTCTCCCACTGCTAAAAGTCCCTGCTCCATTAAATTTTCATATACTCACATACAAAAAGCCCCATGCCTCTTAAGCTGTTCAGTGTATTTTCTCCACCTGACCCCAGTACAAGACAACTGCTTCACTACCAGGAGAGCAACTAAAAAAAGGAAATCAAACTTCATGACACAAAAATAATCCTACAAGTAGCGAGGTGATACGGTGACTTCAGAAACCTGATATTTCTTTCAATTTTTGCTACGCTGCCTGTTCAAATGTTTCTATTGTGATGTGTACCAAGGGAACATTTAATAGATCTGCGGCTGGACGGATGTAGGTTTTAATTTACCTTCAAGGTTACTTTCACAAAAGCATTAAATTTTCCCCTTTTATCACAAAGCTGCCAGAGTACTTCAGGTACTTCATCTGCAAATTATGACTTCCAATTCAATTGCCAATGCAGGAAACAATGGACCGTCTTTTAGTTAGGAACTTCATCCCCCCTCCCCTTCTTACACTGGGAGAATATTACAAATGAGTCATTACAGAAAATGCTTAGCAAGCCAAGTACTACAGCATACACAATTTGGGAGCTTATTTTCCTCTCTGAGGATAATAAATGAGTGACAATCTGTAGTTCTCCAGTTTAATCTGAAGAATTGTATTTTTATTAGAGGAAATGCCAATTTCCTTGTATTTTGCTTTTTAACCTCTCTTATTATCTGCCATAACATACCTCCCAAATCTCCACATAGAAAAGCTACTCCAATATGATACAAGCCGTTAGTGCGCTAGCATCTAGGTCTCCAGCTGTCCATTTCTACATCAGAAGCAGCTATCAGGGGAGGCACTTGAAGAACACCGGGCCCAGTCTGCACAGGCAGGCTGCAACACAGAGCTCAAAACAGGCTGAAGCATGACCTGCTCCCCACAGGAGTATGCCCAAAGATGTTTTCAAATATAAGCAGAAGTTTGAAGTGTTCTAAGAAACCAAAGAAAAGATGGCTTACAGGACCACAACTACTGCCGTATCTATTTTCCCTCATCCCAGTAGCCCTGAAAAAGGCAGTGGTTTGTGGCTGAGAGGCCTGATATAGTCTCTGCTCTGTAGTTGCATTGCTGTTAGGAATAACTCCACTGAGAAAAGAATAGCTACCATGTAAAAGGAGGGAATAACCACAACTTCTTAATACATAGAAGCCACAGACAGAAAACAAATCTGCATCTTCACAAAACAGAGGCTCCCAGACCTGCTTGAAAGCATGCAGTCTCCCTTCTGACAGATTCTAGCAAGCGAACCCAGCAGCCCTCAACATTACCATTTTGTCCCTATTATTGTTTAAGCAGTGTCCTCTTCAGAGGAAAAGAAGATAGGCCCTAAACAGTCAGCCCCCTCCTGATGATACTTTATACTTGGTAAATATCTCCAGTCTTTTGCTTAGACATTATATTAAAAACAAACTAACTACCAAAAAAACAAACAAACACAAACAACCCAAAAAGAATACTCACCCCTCCGCTGCTACCTCATAGCTCTCAGGGAGGAGCTCTACTGGCCTTTTATCTCCTCCCCTAATCACCACCTAATTACTTCACCAAATAGCAGCTGTGTCCCTTCCACCTCCCAGTTTCACCTAAAGGAGCCAGCCCAAATTGTATCAGCAGGTTCATAAACAGCTTAAATAAAATGGGAGAAGATTGCTTGCACCTGTTGCATTAATGCTATGCTCTCCTCAATGCCACTTTAATATTTGTGCTTGTAGACAATCATGCAGTGTAGCAGAAGACATCTTTCTTAAAATTACACTAATAAACCCAATATATTGCCCTATGCCCTACTTGCAGGTCTCCTCAGGAAGAGAGTAAGAAAATCACTTGGGTAAACTCAGTCCTGTTTGGGGCCAGCTATAATGAGTCTCCATTGATTAGGAAGAATCTTGAAGTGTAGCAAGTTTTGACCCTCTCCGCTTTCTGTTCTACAGATCACTTCATCTGTTTACTCAGTCTGGGAAATGACGTGTTTATTTCCACCCTTAATCCTGTGTTCCAATTAATTTCTTAAAGCACTGTTAATTCAAGTTTGTTCCTTTATGTGTAGCTCTTTTGTGGACTGTTAAAGGCTTGAAGCATGTTGTCCTGGGTTTCTCTTTCCCCATATTTGACAGGTCCTGAGTTTTAGGCCTCTTGAGAAGTTGATCTGGGGACACTTCTTTAGGCAATGCTTTTCTGGGCATGCTTGGCAGAATGCAAAGCCTTTCTCAGAGCCCAGCATTGAGAAGCTGGTAGATATGCTAACCTCAGGCCCCCGCAGCACTCGGATACAGCCAGTTCTCAGTCCCAAGCTTGAGGAGCTCCATCTAAGAAGTATTTCAGTGGATCTGGTTTTAAAGGGCAATGATCAGCATATGGTTGAGAACTGCATCTCTGATTTCAATTGAGTTTGTATTCTGCTGGGCCCTGGGCTTGATCCAGGAGCCTGTGGTTTGTTGCATTCTTGTTCTAGGCAATATTTCTGTTAAACAGAAGGTGAGTTCAGAAAAACCCTTTTCTCTTCAGCATTTCATTCAGCATTTTGCTGTCCTGCATACCCATGGGGGTAAACACTAATTACACTGTATTGTTTTGAATGGAGCCTCACTGACCCAACAATATCCCAAATGACAATCATGATATCGCTCTTCTGGCAATTGGTAGCTCAGCTAAAAGTTACTGCTGTCATTCATGATAATTATCCATGAGAACTTGAAAAGGAAACAATTATTGCTGTACCAAACCACTCAGTGGCTCCCAGATTTTAAATTCCACTGCAGTTACATTATTTTGACAAATGTCAAGTGACACATCAGAACAAAAAAAATCCCACATTTAAAGCTGAAAAGCACCTTTTCATTCTTCCTGCCTGATTTACGTATCCCTGAAGAAAATGAAAGCTTTACTCTTGATCTCTAGCTGTATATTTTAGCAGTCACATTAAAACAATCAGTGGAATCTAGTTTCATTTTCATTTTCTCAACTGTAGCTACCTATAGTCTTGAGTCAGAAGATAAATTAGGTCAAAAGGACAAAACTACTCATTACAAGATATTATGCCTCTAGTCAGCATCTATATGAATACGATGCTTATTCCTGCAAAGATTATTACAAAGAAATTAGCAGACAAATAGATAACTTTAAAATAAAATATGGCTGTATGATAAAGTGTCCAATCAAAATTTGGGAAGAAGGAATGGTGAATCAATTAATAATAACTGATATCTGTATAATATAATTATAAGGCTTTGGTTTGATTGTTTGGTTTTTTTTTTTTTCTTGAATTGCTTTCTGGAGTAGGACAGCATTATTATCTCCGATTTTGCCTGCATAAACTGGGTCCTAGAGAGGAACCTGTGACTTATCCCTGCTCATACATCAGGCAGAGCTGAACATGTGTAGAAGTCTGCTTCTAGAGAAAACTCTAACTGGGATAAAACATAACTGAGGTCTTGACTAAGACTGAAAATAACAATTGTAATGGCAAGCCCCCAGCTCCCATTCCAGAAGGACACCAGTGTATATGACTCGGCAAGAGCACTTTTGAGCATTTTTTGCTGTCATTCACAAATCAGAATGTATGAAGCAGATTTCAACAAACCACATATTTAGGCTCACTGTAAAGGTGTTATTTACCATCTACGTTGTTTAGCAAACATGTACCTAAGAAAAGGAATGGGTCTCAACAATAGTGAAAGGTAAACAACTGGAAAACTGCTCTGACATTCAAAATCATGTTTTTGGGAATAAGGTACCAAAGCTGATAAAATATTTCCCCACACCACTGAAAATCAGTAAGTAGGTAAACAATCCATTTAAATGAAGTACATGCCCAAATGACTCCAAAGAAAAAAAGTACATTTACTGATTTCTGTGCAAATAGATTCCTTTAATGGCACATTAACCAATCTGAATCCTAGAAATTATTTAAAATAAAAAGACACAAGTAGGCAACTGTCAAGGAAAAGTCACTATAATAGCACAAAACATTACAGCTTGTCTCCAGTATGTAAGGAGTTTATCCTAATAGCAATTCTGTATGATTTTTCAAACCCTTCCAAAATAGGCTTATTCATATCTTAGGTTTGATTTGCTTAAAACTAAAACCAACTATTTCTTTGTAAGAAGCCTGTATCTGTTCTGCCTGGAGTAAAATACAAAGAAGAGGAAGGGTAATCCTTTAGCACTGAAACTGTTAAGGAACTTAGGTCCCTGCAGCCAATGAAAATTCAATACGAGTTAGGTGCATAAATCTCCTTGCAAAAACCTCAGCCCAGTTTTTGAGGCTTTGTAGTAACACCTAATCTCAGTGTTGACTTCACACTGTTAGGGAAAATGCACAGAACTTGACTGACAACATTATCTGTATATTAACATACAAAGGCTCAGCACAGTCTGTTAAAGCTAAACATGCCACAGACAATGCTCATGTTCTGCTCCATTAGATTATTTGACAGGTTATATATGGTTCTTTTACCAAGACGGTCATTGGAAGATGAATGCATCAGAGGAAACTAGGAGCGTGCCTAGGGGGATTCAGACAGGGAAGCCAAATCCAGAATGAACTCAGGTCAGCATACAGATCTGAATGATTTCTTTAAGGACCTCTGGAGTTACTCTGCTTCTCCATGCTCATCAGGGATCTCTCCTGTCCCTGATGAAACGTTGAAAGTAGCAACATCAATGAGATGAAACGAGAGAAGCCACCACAATTGTTCGGTTGGACTCCAGAATCACACTGCTCCCTGCAGGTGCCTGGGGGACAGGAGACAGGAGCGTGCAATCAGCTGGGAGCTGGTTACGAGCTGTTTCATCGCAGCCACATGAATATCCCCTTAGCAGAATGACACTGTTGTGTATATTCGCCAGCCTGCATACCCATACACCCCCCTTCACACAGCTCATGCAGCAGATTTTTGTAGATTACTAACAGCCAAAAAATTCAGCATCAGATTCAGATGTTGACAACAAAACAGATCATAAGAACACCAGATCCACTAACCGTAGCTGAACCTGGTGCAAGGTGTTTGCTGAGCAATCTCTTGATTTTCATCTCAGCCTTTTAAGTTGTGGAAAGTCAGCCTAAAACGAAGCATACAAAACAGGTGGAAATAGCCAGGAAAAAGACTATAAGGAAAAGTTATGTTTTAATCTCTTTTTCTTTTTTTTTAAACTTCAAAGGGCTTTCTGGATCTGCACATAACCAATGAATTCCTGACTCTCGTGAGGTATTCGCTACTCGCTCAATCAACAAACACACACCTGGAGCTTCATTTTAAAATCCATAAATTTTCCTTGTGCTGAGATCCTCTGTGGTTTTTCTCTCATTTCTCTTTTGTATCGGTCTTTCTGTTTACTTTTCTTTACTACCTACAGAAACCAGAAAAACAGAAGGCAAAACCAGATTTTCACCTGGAAGAAGGTGGGCTATTAAAGCCTCCAGCACACTGAAGGAGAGAGTATTCGTGTGAAAACTCTGTTCCCCAGAACACTACCTCTATAAAGGCATCAACAAGCAATCAAATTCTGACAACTTCTGAAACATACTCTTCTTTGACTTTCAGCCTGAATAATTTATTTTCAGTTTGAGCTTGTGCCTGGAATAAAGCATTCATAACACTGATGGGGCTAGGATGCTACACTGAACACATGGAAGATATGGTTTGCTGATTCAATCTTCAAAACATTAAATCTCAGAATAAATTTTCCCTTGCAAGACATACTAACAGAACTGCAAGGTAACCCCATGGAGATTAGATCCAGATAAACAGTATGTCAGCACAGGGTAAACCTGAGTCACGCAGGAAAGAAAAAAGTTGCTTGAATGAAGAAGTTGAAGGGACAGAATTTACTTTGTTCTGATTAAAAAAATCCTTGGATAATTCTTTACCTATCTTGAAAGATCAACACTGAGGGGACTGATGTAACTGACCCATCTCTTCTGTTGCTTAAAATGGCGATATAGAATGATAAATATTATGTCTTTTAAGATTGTCTTCAAGTGAAAAAATGAACAACAACAGAAAAAAACCAAACAAAAAAGAACACTTTCAAAGCCTGGAGTAGTAGGACCTGCCCAACAAATCTGGAGGATGACTGCTCATGTCTGAGTGCGGCAGAAAGGACTGTGTTCTTAGGCGTCTCTGCTTGACTTGTATACCGCTAAGATTCCCAGTCCTTCACTCAAGACAATTCTTTCCTTACCTGTCAAGAATGGTAAAAACAGGGTGGCACACAGCAGCATTTGCTGAGTTCTGTCCGTCCCCAGTGCTGTGTTGCTAAAGGTCTCTTAGCCCCAGCCGAGGTGTTGAACAATTTTACAGCTTGTCAAAGCCCCTATCTGCCTTCAGGCCGTATTGTAGCAATTCATCTCCCTTGCCCTATGTCTTGGTAGTCCAGAGGCAACAACAACTCTCTGCCAGACATGGATTCCAGTGGGTATTTTTCCTGCAAGGGAGCAGGAGAGAGAGAAACAGTGGAGCTCTGCCAGGTCTTGCCCCCAGGGCGCTACCAGAGTTGGGACATGACCTCTCCCATGCGCATTTGCTGCCAGGCTCTGGCTCTGGTGCAAAATAATGGGAACCTAAGTGGGAACAGGGATGCTGAGGCACTGAAAATCTCTCAGCTGACAAAAACATGCATATGCAGGCCTGGGCACTTAGCCAGTAATAGGTGCAGAGGATTTGACACTGCTCATTTTCCCTCCTTGGGAACAAGCAGCCTCTGAGATAAGATGAGCATTTGCCGAGGCACAGGTCTCTCACAGGTGAAAAACAGTACTTCCCCTTGCCATTTGGCAGGGTGCTGATACGTGATTAAATGAGGAATGGCCATAGTCCGTCCATGGAAGGAGGTGGCAGCAGAGCTTTTCTCTTAGTTGTAGCAAACTTGCTCCTACATTAGCCAGGATTAATGTAGGAGGAGAACATGAGAGATATACAGCCCCCCAGAGCACCCTACTTTGCCTATGTTACTTCATCAAAACTGACCTATGCATCCTTCAGTCTCTTCGATGACAATATAGTTGTGACCCTTCTCCCTGCCAGTTTGTGAACTTATACTTCTGAACTCATCTACTAAAAAGTTTCTAAAGCACATGAAGCTTATGCATATAGGGCGGTCATGATACCCCAAGGTCTAAAAGACTGGACAAAAGAATGATGAAGATAAAATTTACAAGTGCAAAAACTTATCATGGAACCACTGATCTTTTTAAGAAATGACATTCTGAAAGAAATTTTTCCAGAAAAAAAAGATACAACGTAAAGGGGAAACTGCGCTGAGGACCCCATGATTAATTGCTATCAATATTTGCATTGTTTCTGTAACTGCATCTCCTAGTCATGGACAAGGACCTCTTGTACTAACTACTAATATATTAATTCTGAGGCATATCTGAGCAGTGTTTGACAGCCATTGTCATTAAAACGTAAGGCACTCTGTAGCCTTGCCAAAGACCAAGCTTTTCCTTGTTAACTGTAATTGGCATGCCAGTGACAACTCTTTGCTCTCCAGGATGTCAGAGGAAGTGTTGCATGTCTCATTACTAAACCAAGAACTGCAGCGTGGCATTTAAAAGGCAATGAGAACAATGAGGCGGTGTAAGAAATCCCTGTGATATTTTTCCCTAATGGAAAAACATTACTGGTTCCTGAGGAGAAGCCCACCTCATACTTTCTTTGGCTTTTCCAGGTATCACTGCGAATGACCTTGCTGGCTCTCTTACACTTGCTGTAAATAAGAAAGAATTCCCCTGAAGTCAGTGAAATTATATAGCTATAAAAGTTGCAAGAGAGAAGATCGTATAGTGTATAACAAGAAGGCAGGTAGTGCCTTGAACTTTTGACTAAATCTAAGATTAAATCTGTCTTCAGACTGCCAAAAGCAAAGAAGAAGAAAGTTTGCTTTATATCTTGCTATTGACTGACAACATATTTCTTATGTCTGCAGTCAGACATGCCTGGTAACTGGCTAACACCATGTTTGTAAGAGTTGTGTGTATATGAAGTCCATATTCATACAAATGAACAAGGCTTCACCTCTACGTGGCTCTACAGTGGAACTTTGCTGAGAAAAATACTTGGGTGTTGACACCAGAAACCAAGGTGCTGTACTGGCTTAGGGGACTGAGATCCCTCCTGAGTCTGTATATTTGTGTGTATCTGTCTTCTACTGCTCTTGTACATGTTTGCATGTGAATGTGTGTGAGGAGGGGTGATGGACAAGTTACGATATTCTACAACGCACTGATAAGATTCGTCCCCTTTAACTCTGGAGAGAGGCAGTAATTTAGATATTACAATGTTGTGTGCTATTGTTTACAAATGCAAGGAATAATCTGGTATGATGTTTAGTTTCCTCTGCTCTTTGTGCATGTGCTTATTTCTACCATGCAATACAACATTCTGGCACTTAAAGAAGTTGCTGTGGAGATATCTCAAAAAAGTATTCAGTGGGAGAACCAAGTGAGATGTCGGTGGCTATTTAAAACCTGGGACCATCCCCATAATGGCACGAAATGACATCAGAAACCAGGCAACAAAAACGACATATAAAATTAATGCTCTGTGACAGTTTACAGTATCATCCAAAGATCATGAAGCCCTTGATCCAAAACATGGCCCAGGCTGTGCCCTCTCTGAGAAGCTATCATCAAAAAGAACAAAAAAAAGCAGCACGTATTTCCTGAGTGGAAACTCTTTCAATATATTCCACGAAGCTTTAGTCGTAATGGAAAAAGTTCCAGAAAGATTTTCCTGTTATCATCCTTAATCTTTCCTGGTACCTTATAACATCCTATCAATGTCTGAATAAGAGAGCTGTTTAATCACATCTCAGCTGCTCATTATGCTGTGTGTATAATTTTAGCTGCAGGTAAAGAGCAGACTACATAGAGCTTCAGATCAACAGTACCATCAGATCCTGAAGAAAAATCACATTTTTAGGAGAGTTCTGTAATAATAAAACAATCCTAGTTTGTTTCCTCTTGATCATTTCTCCATTTCCTGAATATAGACCATGTTACAGACAACATATATATGAGACATTAGTGCTGCTAAGGCTCTAGAAAGTAGTAGTAACTGGGTTTGACTTACTATAAGGCATTTAGACCCACCACTGAGACAGCAGCATTGCAGACTTCAAAAAACACAGCAGATGTGCGTGGTAGTACTAAACTAATTATCAAGGCCATTGTTGACTTTCTCTTCCCATACAGTTTGTCTTTCTAATTACAACTACAAATATACTACCTAGATGACCCGCTTCCCATGTATATTCACCAAATACTGAAAGATTCCCCATGCAATTCCACATGCAATCAGCTGGTGGTTAACACAAGGCCTCTTTGGAGAATTGCCATTGACTCTAAACACACATTAATTAAATCCAAAGGTACTTCTGGGAGACATTTCATTTTCCTGAGTCAACATAGCCTCATCTAATGCTTGGCAGCGTTACTCCTCCCACTGTGGCTTGCTGTGCTTAACACAACGCTCGGCAGCTACTTAAGGGCAAAGGACATTGTTCTCTGGTGCTCTGCATGTTGCACATCTATTTGGACTCATAAAAACCATGCTACTCGTACTTACTTTTGCAACATATTGCACCTGCCACCACCTGCCCAAAGCACAAGACAAAAGGCAGTTTGGCTTCTGCTTTGAATACCCTTTCAAACCAAAGGGACAAGTGTTCACCAACCCCTGGCTCCCTTCTGCCACTTCCACAACAGTGGGTGACATTTTCCAGAGACCATCTGACACCCCCTGGAAAAAGATGTGATTATTTTAAAACAGTCTGCTCAGTCTGAATAGTGATTTGGGAGGGCGAAGGGTGTTTGCCGCTGTATTTTGCTTGTTTGTTTGCTTGCCATTCTTAACTGCACATATTTGCATAAAAGAAGGAATGTTGTATCATCTTCTCCCAGAGCTTATTTCCCATCTGAATCCTGTTGATGACAGCTTAATCATTTCCACGGCAACCAAGATCATGACATCAAATCGGGTATAAGCAGCAGGAACAGATGATCTCTCTGGGAACAGAGATCATCTTCCATGTACATAAATACTCTGAAAAACAAGAGAGAAAAAGAAATACAGAAAGTATCTGCCACAAAAATGTGATTGTTCTAACAGGGAACGGCACTCATTTCTTTTGTTATATATCTGCTGGTTCTTAACAGCACGTTATATTGTGTTACATGGTTTAAAACAGTATTTGATGACAGACCAATCACTAGGGACAGACAGCATCCCTGGTCAGAGCTGGCAGATTTACATGCAGTTCCTCTGCCAGGCACAGCCCATATTTTAGATGGTTGCAGAGAAACTGTTCTTGGTCTGTTTGGCTTTAGCAACTTTTGCTGAGTTTGGTCTAACTCAGGAAAATTGCTAAACTCATGACCCTAAGGCCTTACTTATATTAATTTCAGGTGCTTTTCCTTTGACAATATTCCTTTTTGTGATAAAACAAAACCAAACCTGTGTTCTTACTAGGGAGACACTTTTTCTGTAACCTTTGTAAACGAGTGCTTCAAAACCTGACCTTGCAGTTCCTCCAGTAAATGAGTAACACGCCACAGTGCAGCATGTAGCAAGCAGACCTAAGCTGGTCTCCAGAGCATGTACTGACTATCAAAGCATCGGTGCTTCGTTCCCATGTTAACTACAAATTACTCAGTGACTGGACTATAGGAAAAGCAGATCCTTCTGCACCTCCTTGCCTATAGTGCAGTGCTGCTGCTTCCCTACTGCTTGCTTTGCTTTGCATTCTGCAGCTCCTTCATTAATTGCAGCCGTACATGTAGATGGAAATAGCTATATTTTTTTAATCCTTTGGGATGGATCAAGGTGATTGCTTAGTTCAGGAATGGCCAATTGCATGCAGCTCAGAATTATTTAACCTTACCTCCCTCGCCAAGCTAGGCTGCGGTTTAGGGCCACAGGGAGACTCTGGTGTGCCGCACCAGGGTCAGGGACAGGCATACCATCACGCCAGACTGAATAGATAACATCAAACCTGCAGATGATAAAATTGCTGAGGAAACTAATAAGTGAAACAGGAGTAAACTAAATAAAACTGCCAGCAGAGTAGATTATTGATCACCCTGCCTTGCGTTTGAAAATTAATGCTACAGAGGGACAGAGAGCAATCCCACTCCCCCTCCAAGTGAATAAAATCTGACAAAGGCAGGAGCTGCTAAACTTAAGATCTGCGGCCCTCAAGTGTGTGTTCGTGGCAATGCGTGCGGGAAACACGGAGGCAGGCAGGCATCCCTCCCGCCGAGCCAGGGACGTGCGAGAAGAGAGACCAGCGAGCGAGCGCAGGGAGTTGCCGCGCAGGGACCGAGGTGGAGGACAGCATGTAACGCCAAAATAGCTTTGAAATGTGCGGGCTCCTGGAACAGCCCCAAAGCGGTATCATACCAGTTAAAGGAAAGGCTTTCACTAACCTGCCACCAAAGGCAGGGTGACAGCCCACAAGGTTTCCAGCAGGGCTTTTGCCTTTGATCCAGTCTCCTTTATTATTGCACGAAGTCAGCTCATGTAGTGCAAACTGGAGCACAACTGAAATCCATCTCATTTTTTCAGTCAGGATGGTTATGCACTTAGATCTTCTGGGAAATTTCAGCTGAAAAGCCAGCAATAAGATTAGTACAGAAAGATTCGCACCTGTCTAGGTCAAATGCTACAGTGCCGTCCCCTGCCGCTGGCTGGTAGTGGGAAGGGAGCTGAAGATTATACAGCAAGCTTTAGGCAAAGGTGAAAAGCATGAATGTCTTACTGACGAGAATAAGCCACGCTGCTAAAACTGGGGGTTGATTCTAGAGTTCATTTCTTCAAAACAGCAGATATTCTTTCCCAAAATTTTTGGAGAGGACTAAATAGTGATACTTTTTAATGAATTTCACCATAAGCACTTGCATTTTTAAATCCTCTGCTGCTGGAATCAGGTGTTGCTGCGAGATACATGAGCCTCATGACAAATTGCAGGTGGCCAGCTCCTCTGGGGAGGAAAAAAAAAAAAAGAGAAAATGTGGCTATATACAGCTTACGGAATAAGAAAGCAAAGGGTCACAACTTTTTTTTCTAATAATTACTTTACACAAGCTCCACAATGATTTTGGGTCTGGCTCATGAATTTTGAAATGGTTTAAGCTGGACATATTCCCTGGTGACTTCTTGAGTGCTCAAAGGAATGTAAATCTGCCAGTTTTTATTGTTGGCTACCCACAAATTCGGCTCATTTATCAAAGAGCATTGTACACGCTCACCCAGGAGTCTGCCCTACCATCTTTCTCACAGGATGTACTAGGGCAGCCACACATAACTGTTTACTCATATCGTTATTCTGCTGCAAGTAGCTAAACCTCCATCGTATCCAGAGATACATATTTTTAAAAAAGAAACGCTGAGATACCTGAAACAAGAACAGAACTGTACACAAAGCTAGGTACAGATCTTTGATTTGAATGGACAAATCGTTCTGTGACAGTCTTCCGACAATTCAAACTTTATCATGTTTTTTGCTGATTTTTCTCCTGTGCTCCAAGTGACAAATGTTTCTTCCTGGCAGCAGAAGGTATCGTTCTGAATGACTGGTACATACTAGCATAAACTCAGGCAGGAGGGTTTTAGGAGCAACAAAACATCCAAACTGCCCTTCCGGCAAGCCTTGCAAAGACTGGGCCTTTGTGTGCACACTTCAGGTAAACACTGTGAGCACTTCATGCAAAACCAATTACTTGGTGTGACAAAGCTGTGGGATGCTGTATCAAATGTATCTCAATTTTAGTAAATTGCCCAATGTTTAGACATTTAAGATAAACTTTTTACAAGTTTCCCAGTCACAGAAGTCTTCTCCTGAAAGAATTAATGTTATCTCTACCTGTGGGCAGAACCTTACGCGCAAAATGCACAACCTGCAAATCCTACGGCCTTTACACATATGCAGGGTCAAATTCAGGAGGCACATGCATAGTGACTGGCATTTTCAGCAGAAGCATCTTGTCTTCATGCTGACAAGCAGCATCTTGGTGGCAGAGCAGGAGGGAAGCCTACATAGTCGTGGTCCACGCCAACAGACGTGTACCGCTGCCAGTTGCACAACTTTCTCCAGGTCTGTCAATAAGAAAAAACTGACCCCTGTGAAAGAAGCAAAAAGAGTCCAATATGCCTCATTTCAAGAACAAGAGAGATCCAGATTTTTAATGAGGCACATTTCAGCAGCTAAATCAGCTGGTGTCTCCCTAGTGATCAAACTAAAGCACTGAAAGTAGGAAGATGTGCTTACTCTTAACCCTGCCAGAGATGGAGTGAGAAAGAGAGGGGTGAAATCAGTGAAACGTCTCACTTCTTCTACTCCCAAAACATACCACAGCAATGTTTATGGACCTCAGGGAGGGTTGTAAGGTGTTCGTAACTAGAGTGTCAGCAGTTGAGTGTCTTCACGTAGAGAGAGGTAGAGCCAAAGAGGATCTGAAAATGCTATTGAAGACATGAGCACTCTAAAGACACTTTCCTCACCTTTAGTTTGTCAGAGTCACTTCCCATCTAGTGCCAATGTGAGCATGAAGGACATGCCCCTCCTTCCACGTTTCCATTGCTCTGAAGAAATAAATCAAGTGCCAAAGTACTGCTTAGACAAACTGCTAGAGAATGGGAAAAAAGAGCCAGACTTCCCAGAGGAACAATGTATTTACATAAGGTAACTTAAATTAATGTAATAAATCCACTACCAGCTTTTATTGGGGGTCCTGGTCTGGAACTACAGATCTGTAAATAGCTCCATAGTGCCGTGAGTTTGTAACAGCTGATGTGGCAAAACTCTTCTTTCAAAACCAAGTTAATTCTCCCTCTCTGGAATGTATTTTTTACAAGTGGAAAAGGCAGCCCATCTGTATGGAAAAAGAAAAACATACCGTTACTATTCCCCCTCTATTGATTTCACAGAGGTGAGGAATTATCAAACAGTTTCGACACTTCAGGAAGATGTCAGCTGAGTGTCAAACCCTGCCCTGCAATAATTTTAACTAGTATGAAATACTGACAGTAAGCAATGGATGTCTTTGTCTTTTATCAGATTGTCTTTAGCATGAATTTCAAAATCAAGTAAGCGGAAACTTCAGTGAAACTTCAATATAACAAACATTACCTAAGACTTGTCCCTCCTTGTGTCTTTCATACGCACTACCACGAGAGACTCGCGTGGCAATCTAAAGCAGGAAAGAAAAGAGGGACCAGGACGTGCACAGCAGAGCTTCAGATGGGCAGATGTAATCAGTCACACTCTGCCTTTTCCAAATTTTGTTAACGCTCATAGTTTCTGCCAAACAAGGAAAGACAGGATGCAATAACACGTGCAAAAGCAAGTAACAGCCTTTCTTGTCACATACAGGTCCTTCTTTTTGTGAACTTCATGGGACTCTAGCTTGAAAATGCCAGTGCTAGTACTTCTGTTGCTGGTCAGATATAGATGTATGGGGATACATTAAAGCAGCAGGCATGCAGCGTGTGACACCCATCTTGCAGAGGATGAGCGATGCCTTCCAGGGGATTAGTGCAGCTATACTCAGTTACAGCAGAGTGGACTCTCCCCGCAAGGGAAGTGAATCTTCAGTAAGAGCCAAGGCTATTTCAAGCACAACATGTGGCACTTAAATGCTGAAATATACTCTCAACAACTAGATCAGATATTGCACACCTCCACAGATTTGGGGACAAAGAGAGAGAACAGCGAGGTGAGCCACCAGAAAGTTCTTTTTTTAAGGAATCTGTCTTTGCTTGCTGGACTGAGCAATTCAAGTACTAACATTGCCAGGAAAGTTTGGTGAGTGGTGCCTACGCATCTTCAGGGCTTCTTTATCCACTGTTTCTGAGATCAGGCAAATAGCGCAATAGAATTTTGGGACTGCTGAGTCTGGAGCTTGGAGTGGTGGCACCAGGACCGTTATGAGATTATTTCTAACATGACGACAGAGAAATATGAAGTAAAAAGTTAAAATAGCTTGTGCAATAGCTAAAGAAGAGCCATTTGAAATGCCTGAGGTTCCTGCCCCACAAGAAGCATCTGCTGCACTCTGCTGTGTCTGTGTGCTTACATTTACTTCACGTAACATCAAGTGCAGCACTTGGATCACTGATATTTGTGCAGGGATACCTCAGCCTATTTGCTACAGGATCTGTCCCCTGGAATCAGCTCTCAGTCAGAACAAAAAGCCAGAGGCAGCAATAACAAAGTTTGTGACAGTGGCTTAATTTTGCTTCATTTTACAGGATATTTTTAGAACTCTTTTAGAGGAAGTTGAATTATGGGTAACATTTATATAACTTTTTGCATAAATAATCAGCCAAGATTTAGCTGCCAGCAGTGTTGAAATCTGCACTGCCCCAATGATGGTATTTATCACTTGATCCTTGGTAACTTTATCCAGATACCCCACATCAAGTTTAGTGGAGGCTTGATGCAGAGAACAGATGTTCAAGGACTTGTTGAACTCTCCTTGTCCTAATTCACATAAGTTAAATGTTAGGGTTGACTACCATCCCTGAATATTCCTCAGTTCCTCAGGTGATAACCATTTTAATCTGAGATTGCCATCCCCAACTCTGCACATCCCGTATACACACACACAACTACACCCATGGTCACAGACATGAGCAAGTGTACTTTTTCAGCCTTATTTCTGGAAGGATCAGCTGGCAAAGACAGTGTTAGTGTCAGAAGATCAGTTTTGCCATAGGTACCAACATCATTCAAGGAAGAAAGAGTCTTCTAAAACACTAATGCTCAAGCAAACAGCAATACTTTAATAGGAGCTAAATTGAATATCAAGTTCTCCAACCTTCTTCAGCGGGAACACAGGAAAAAAAACAGCCCTGTCTCCACCTCCATTCTCCTTTCCCTCTCCATACTTTTAAATTCCCCAAAGTCTGTCAAAAAGAATAACATACCAATCTTGTCTGTCTCAGTTTTCAAACCCAAGCTTTATCTAGCTGCTTAGAATTAGACAAATCATCTGGCCCTAGTGATTTACTCCAGCATTTTCTTGACAAAAATATATAGTCACAGAAAGGCATTAGCTTGCTTCTTTCTCTCATCCTAATATGTGGCATCTGTAGAAGATGGAGAGTTGATTTCATTACCTTGCAAGGTATGAATTGATATACAGAATAAGGCGAGCACACGTAATGGCACCTCTGCAAAATAAAGAGAGCTCCTTTGCTTTTCATTGATAATATTCCTCTGTTACCTCTGTTACCAGCAGTTACCTCTGTTACCATAAAAGCCAATGTTTACATGTGATCTGATTCCTGACCAAGCCTATCTCACATTCCCTGGCTGTTTTGATTGCCAGTGACCAGAGGAAAGGAAAGGGGAGGATGGGTGAGTTGTCCACCAATAACAATCACATAACAGAAATACAGATTCTTTCTTTCTCTCCCTTAGAAGAAAAAGGATTTGCTGGGTTGGATCTTCATCTCCTTTCCCTTTTCCTTCAGAGTGACAGTTATTAGATTCTGCATGGCATGTCAACAGTTTGGATAAATTAGTGTATACTGCTAGGGCCATTAATGTATGCTGGTAGGGCTATATATACAGCAGGAACATCTCCTTATGAAAAGCATAGGTTAGAGACTCACTGGCTAAACTATTACAAACTATTCCATTTTCTTTATGTCCTCAGCAGTAAAGTTTATTTTAGCTATTTTACCTTAGGGGAGTTGCTTGATTTTGTTTTTATAGGCCTCTGATTGCAAGTCCCCAGGAAAAGTTCTCGATTAAGAATCCATACACTAGATCGTTCAGTCTCTGCCCAAATCTGGAAAATTCCTGTTATACTTATTAGAGGCTAGTTCAGGTTTCCATATCTGCTGAGATTATTAACAACATACTAAGCTCTCTGCCAATTCACAGACAGCTCAAACACTGTAGATCTTGGGTATGGGTAGACAAAAAAAAATTATAAGAGCAAATACAATGATTTTCCATTAGCTACTGAATTTTATCCAACCTCAAATACCTCCTGGAAGTGGCACTTTGCCCATACATATCTCAAAGCATTAGACAGCTAACGTCAGCTCCCATTCTACATAGTACCCTACAGCTGTCCCAGGTACCTCCGGTAACCGCCACCCATTTTCTTGTATTTTTGCATGACCACACAATGCCCAGCTCTCCTTACCCAAACACTGACTAACTGTCACAGCAGCCCAGAGTGCCTGTTCTAAGCTCTCCTTGGAGAGATACCAGACGGGGAAGCAGGACTATGTGTCTTTCACGCAAGTGAAGACCATGACCTGTTCCCCGTCCTGCCAGAAGTGTGGCTAAAATGGAAAGTGTTGGAGCTGTCCATCTCTGCACCTCTTTCTTGGACTCAAACATCTCTTGTCATTTCGTTCACTTAAGAAAGTCATTGCTTCAAATAAAATATTCTCCAGTTTTGAAGTGAACTTCAGGCTAGACTGACAGAGCAGCAGACTGACTCCTCCTCTATTTCCAGAAAACATACAGAAATGGCAGTGGCATCATATCACCTACTGCCCTTCACTCCTTGCTGGCCAAGGCCACCTTCATTACATTGGAAAGACCACCATCACTACATTTCCAAGCTAATCACTTTAGTTCTTTGCTTCCTTAGTGAGACTAAGACCAAAGGAATGCCATAAACCCTATTCTTTAGACACGTATCTGCCAGGAGCATAAGAGAACTCACTTCCCCAGAAACACACGAGACAATAGTCACTGTTGGAAGCAAATTTAGGAGGGAAAGATGTAACGGACCATTGGCAGTCTCTTGAGATATCCCTGCAAAGATTTCTTTGTAGGAGGAACAATGGATGAAACGCAGATAGAAACCGGTAAGAGCTGTAGTTGTCAGATTGAGAGGATGCAGATAAGGACCAGGGCTTTCTCCTTTTACAAGGTGAGAGCACGCAGACTTGTGGAGTTTTGAATGTATCTGTTGGAAAGGACAGAAGTATTGATCTGTATTGAAGGGGAGGGGAATGCTGGTGGGAAAGGAAAGAGTGGCTAAAAATAAAACAGTAATTCTGTTATTTAGTCAGGAAGAAAAAAGAGAAAATGTCTGTTCCTATTCAACTCAGCAAATCAAAGACTTAGTGATTTATCATCAGAATAATAGACTTAGCTTCTAATCTGCCCAATTCCTTACTTGCTGTAAGTCTATACCTGGTCTGTGTGCAGCAGAGATGAAAATGATTGATCTGTGACTTTGTTGGTATAATAAATGCCAGGGTATACAGATGAGGATTTGTCTTATCATTGGCTGCTTCAAATCATACCAGCTACCATTTTTGTTATTCTCTGTCCCCTGCTTGGAACCCCTGGCTGCCTGCAAAGGATTGTGAGAAAAATGAGAGGGGCTGCGTGCTCGGGGAGAGGGAGGGAGGTACACCAGCACAGACACAACCTTACCACCTGATATTGCTGGTGCTTTTCATTCCATTTTTGTAGTGGCTTTCAAGAGCTAAGCATTCCCCTTCTGTGCCCCTGCCACAAGTTAGTACATGACTAGCCTTAAAAAGAAAGGATTAATATTTTCTTTAAGCAGAAGAATATTTTCTGTCCAAAAGAACAGTCCATTTTCTTCCCTGAACCATCAACACCCTCCCTTCCCTTTTACTGCTTTCCTCCTCTCCCCTTCAGGCCTCTTCCTTTTCTGACCCTCAACCTGTTCTGTCTTGGTCTGGAGCTGTTGAAAAAGCAGACTGGACTCCCTTTAAAAGCCATCAGCAGAGCTGATTCTCAGTCAGAAGAGCATACATTTCATCAATATTTACTGCAGTTCATATTTCCACAAAAACTTCTAAATGAACAGAACACAAAATTCAATAAAAGCAGAGTCAAAAACCTCATGTTTCCTGTTGCCATTTAAAAGATGAAAACAGAGAACAGCTCAAAATTAATGCCCCAGCTCCCCTGCAAGATGAGTGTTTTAAAAAAACCCAAAGTATAATAGCAATAACAACAGAGATACACCATTGTTTCAAACCCTTTACTTCCTGCATTTTTTAAATTCTTTTCCTTTGTGTTTTGGCAGCTGTGAGTAATTCTGCACCCTAGAATTGTTCTGCAGGCTGTTAATGTCTATGGCCTTTTACATCAACAACGGTTCTACTTTCCAGTCATTTCTTGAAGTGCTACCTAGTATGAATTTAACATGACTGAGGCAGCCTCCTACACACACACACACACTCACACCCCTTTCTGAGACATGCAGGAGCGTGCTTCATCCCATCCATATCCAAAAAATTTTCACTTCTTCAAGAGAGGTATATGCTTTGTAAATAACTGTGTTTCACAGCAATGGGGAAGAACCACTTAAATTACAACCTTCCCAAGTTCTCTTGGGGAAATCAAAGGACTGATATTACAGTGGAAAGATTTCATTATATAAGCAAATAAGATGTCATTAAATCTGAGCCATTATGGGGTTTTCCTTTTAGTTAGCTGCTGCTGCTTTTACTTTTTAAGAGCGTCTGAAGAACTCATATGTGATCAAACAGATATGAAGAGCATTCTGCAAGTCTATGATCAAAAGCATGCATATATCAAGAGTGTCTCTAGTTCCTTTTAGATTCATTTAATCAAAGAGGTTAATAGACTGGAGCCTAGTTATCAGCAGCACAACGCTGCCGCAACAGTCGCCAATGATGGAAACAAATGGCAGGTATCCTGTTGCAACATAGATGGATAAAGTGGGCAGCAGATATGCAGGATGAAAGGACTTAAAAACCAGATGCTTTTAAGAGCCCTGTGTGTCTGATGTGTGCTTAAAAGCCCATGCATAATTTCAAGGTATATGTCTCTTCACTTAGGAGGCAAAGATTGGTCAAAAGAGTTTGCAGAAGGTTTGGGTTTTGTTTTTTTTTAACAGGTCAAATGATTTGCCTTAACAGGTCAAGAACTACCCAGCTTAACTCCTGGCTGTGATTTATGCTTTTCAGAAGTCAAATTTAAGTTCCTAAATGATGCTACTCCAGTTAAAATTAGGAGCAAGATGTTAAAACAAGCCCTAGAGATGTACTGGACTACAGCAATGCCTAACACCAGACATGAATACAGTAGAGCAGCAAGTGCCTGTGTAAGATTCCTTTGGGAAAAACACGGATTTAGGGACTCCAAGGTTTTCTTGCTGTACCTGACTTAGCTATGTCCCTTGCCATCAGTTGCCATCAGACATTAACAACTTTGACAAAATGTTTTGGGTCTCTATTTCTCTTGGTTCAGGCTTTTCATTATTTTTTTCAGTCACACAAACCAATGAGCAGGGCCTTCTGGACAATTTCCTCTGAAATCCATTGTTGGGAAAAAATGAGTTTCTGACAAAACCGACATTTCAAGAAATGTGTCTTTCTCATGGCTTATATCACATGTTCATGAAAACCTGTTCGATTAAATTCGTTTTAGATGAAGCTCTTCACATTTTCTGATGAGAAGCTGACAATTTGTAAGGCAAACGAAGATAAAAAATGTTCTGGCCTGGTTTACGTTTTTCTTGGAAAAATCCCTCACCACACACACCTGTAGCAAACTGGCTGTCTGACCAGGGCCCTGCAGTGGTAGGGAAAGCAGACCTGATATACTCCAGGAAACAAAAGAAATTGCTCCTTCCTATAATAAAGTCTTTTAAGTGGGGAGTAAGGGAGGGAATATTATGAATGCAGGGGAACATTTTAGGATTCCTGAGAACTCCTGAGTTCCTGGGAATGAATGATTCAGTCAGAAACCCATCTTCCAAAGTGGAAGATGACTGGTTTCTCATATTGTGTCTATGGTATATTGCACAATGATGATCATTCATCTGGAAATTATTACAATACAAATTGTGAATAATATAACCCAGAACTTCTATTTTTAAATAACTCGGCTCCTTTCAATCACCTACTGTAGATCACAGTTCACTTTGAAGTTAGTGATTTGAGACTAGCCCAGGTAAGGAGTTACTGTTAACTAGTAGCTTCTTGACAGTCACATTTCAACTGCTGGGGAACAATTACTGAAATCACCACCATAAACAGTTGCTCTTCTGTCATATTATACCTGACAGGAAAAGGCCCGAATACCTCTGAAAGCTCGGAAATATTCATCCATCCATATGGCTTGGTGTGGACTGGTTTGGCAGAGCAATGTGGGGATATTAGCACATCTGCTGTCTGTCTTACACTTGTTTTAGAGACAGAAGCACAACTCTCTGTTGATGTATTCATGAGAACCAACACACTGCAAAAAAAAGAACCTTAAAAAAATGTAGATTTGTTTTGCTGTATCCAATATGTTCTTGTCTCTTGTCTGAAAAGCCCATCTGGTTTAAAAATATACAGCACCTGTGTAAATTTTTATGTATTGAAGCTTGAAGTGCTAAATATTCCTTGTAAAAATAAGTCATGGATATTAAGGGGAATTTTTTTTTTAATGTTTGCAAATTGATGTACCTCTGACTTTACTGAACATGCATTTTCCGGATTCTCCAGTGAAAGAGTTTTCACAGAAAGATCGACATGCTGGACAGAGAAGAGAAATGGAAAACATTAAAAAAATGGACAAAGGGCTTATATGCACACTTCACCTAGCCTAAAGGTAGCTTTCTTTACAACTGTCTAAACTGAGCTCCTCTCGCTCTTTTCTGATGGAGAATTTTATACCCTATCATTCCAAAAGACAGCTGAGTCACAGAGCAAAAGAAGAAATGAAATACTGCAGAAGCAGTCTACATCTCAGATATACACCAACAAATCCCAGCTAGTCATGATGCTAAATATGCACTTTTTTTTTATCCCAACCAAGTGCTATGTCACTTGCTCTTTTTACTGCTATACTTTCAAATGTCAGAGAACTGTAGCAGAACATTGGTATCTAAGATCTTACTTCTAATCCTCAGAAGAAAAGAATGGGAAAGAATGAACAGACGCTCTTGAGGTCACTGGCATAACATCCAGGGCTGCAGAAACAAACTCAATCCACACCTGTTTACTATCCTAAAGTATGCTATTACAGCAGGACACTAGTGAAAAACATGCCCACTTCCTAGCTGGCTAAGATGTAGCTCATGCTTCAATTACCTGTTTTCAAAACATAGTGTGAAATGCCACTGTGATGTATATGATTTGTGTTTCAATATCTCAAAGCAAAGAATAAAACCCACTTTGAGTTTTAATGATTATTATGCAATTGTAATGATTGCATTAAAAAACAGACGTAAAGACTGTGAAGTCTGAAGTTTTCCAGCGTACACGAAGGTACCATCCATTGCCGGAACCAGCTCAGGCTCCTGCTTTAAACTCTGCCCATGGAGAGCCTGGGATTCTCTACAGAACTTTGCCATACATTGAGATGATCATCCAGACTTCTCCTGCAGACAGAAAACACACCTGTGTGCTCTGAAGAAGGGATGGGAAGACCCTTCTCACATGGACTTACAGGCCTTCTGACGTTGCTCAGAAGGGGAATCAATTATTTATTGTTCTGCTCTATTTCTAGCAGAAAGACTTTTCAATTAACTCACCAGGTAATCCTGTGTAAGGTCAAGTAAGCCAAGAGCAGATGAAAGACCGAGATAAAGGGTGGAAGAGCAAGAGTAAAAGTGATCCTTAGTATCCTGCTCAGCTGACCTATTCCAATGCTGCAGTAGGATTTAAATAAATAGTCTTAATTACTCTGCTTATTATCATTGCAATTAATCCTTGGGTTTCTAAGGCAGCATCACTTTGTTACTCAGTATTTTCGTGACTCTTCACTTTCCTTGTTTTGTTTACTGATCTGTTATAAATTAAACACAGCTTGGGGGGCTGCCTGTTCCTAAACGCTCTTTGTTATGCAATTCTTCATAATTTCAAGTTTTGAAACACACAGTACATGTTAAAATCCAATTAGAATGATAAACGAATCATGAGAAAATCTAATGGCAGAAAACAAATTTGAAAGATTAAGCAATTTCCAATTTACAGTTGTATTGTATAATCTAATGCAGCTCACTTTGCCAAATGGCACCATTAGCGCTTAAACTTCAGAACACCGTATGCAGTGAAAGGATATTGATTACTGCCCACTACTGGAAGGAAAATTAGAGCTAAGAAAGGCGTAGCAATTCTGGACAAGGCGTGCTTGCAATCGCCTTAGCCCAGAATCAGCTACTAAGAAGGTCATCCCTGTGTGGTTGGAGGTGTTCCCTCACTGGTAATGTATGTGCAAAACAAAATGATCCCCGATTCCTCTGTAAAGGTCCCTGTAAATCCATTACAGATAAGCAAATAAATTGCACCATTTTATCTCTTCACTCATCTCAGATAGGGCTTTCCAGACTCAACAGGACAAGCTAGAGAAGTCTTTTTGGGCGCAGGTCTCAGATCAGAAAAGGGAGACATGTTCGTTTGCCTCGCCAAGAAGTCGAAGGACTCACTTCAAGCGATATTTGAGAAGATGAACTAAGGCAGATGATATAGGAGAGAGTTTAAATGGAAAGATAAGAACAAAGAAACCAGGAAAAATTGTAATGATTGCATTAAAACGGAGACATAAACCTGTAAAGTGAGCGTTGAACATGAGATTAGTGCACAAAAAAAAGTAGTGTTCAGTCATCTGGGCAAATGTGGGGAAGAGGGAGGAGTAGCAAAGAACTGAATAAACACAGAGAGGAGGACTGAAACTTAAATGGAACAGGGATTGGGAGGGAAGGAATGCTGCAAAATAGTTTGAGAGGAGCAACCAAGGACTGCCTTGCTGAAATCAGACTGGCAAAAGTATGGATTTAGCCCAGTCTGAGGTTTTATTCTGTTGCTGTGCTGTAATTAGAATCAGCCTTTTTAACAACTGCACTACTACGGCTCTGGCTAAACATAAATCCCTACAATTTCAGCAGATGCAACGTGACATGTGTGCATGGAGCGAAGGACAGCTATGGGAGCTTTTAAGCTTTCAGGACACCTGTCAGAGCAACTTGGCACAGGAGTCAGTACCAGTGATGACTAAACCTGACCATGTCTAGATAGAAGTTCTTAACTTTGATGCAGAGCAGGAAAATAAGGCTATGTATTTTCATGTTGCAAGTCCTGTGAATGTTCTTACAGCTCCTGTTCACCCGCTTTCAAAAGGTTGTCTCGCTGGCAGAAACTTGTAAACATGCACAGAAAAAGTTCAGAATTTATTTGTAATCTTTAACTCATATTTGAGCACAAATTGAGAAATATAAGGAAGATCCTGTATCTTTTTGCTTTCAAAATGTTACACTTCACAATAAAAGCTAACTGAGGCTGAGCTCGATTATATAATGCTGCCCTTCCAAAAGGGAAAGAATGGAAAGGTGTCAAGAAATCCAACAGGAAGAAACTGTCATCAAAAAAAAAAAAAGAAAAAAGCAAAAGACACGGAGGTACTTATTTCCTCGTTCCCTTTGCGCAGCGATATTGTATGAATATCCTGCAGGACAGTATGCAAGCCTCTGGGAACACATTAAACCTTGATTCTCCAAACATCAAACATCTCAGCTAATTGCTTAAAGGCAATGTCCCTAGCAGCCAATTGAGACTGAACATCTGGAAGGTGAATGCTTGATTCATAGGGGGATCCTGAAGCCATGGCTACAGGATGCTGTAGAAATGGCAGATGATATTTTCATGCTCTACTTCTGTAACAATCATTCCTGCCCTTTGAGAGGCTGCATTGTTAGCAGACTGCAGAGGTTGTGCCTGAATGACTCTGGACCATTAGAACAGATAACAGAATCGGTCGTGTGCATTTTCTAGAGCAAACCAGAGGCAACAGAAATCACATGGACACTTTTTATACAGAATTTAGATCTATTCAGGAAACACGCAGTAAAATTGCATGATGCTTTCCCTTTCTGAGACTCTTATTCAAACTGTAAATTAATTTTTATCAAGATTGCATGGTAACAATGCAATCTGGCATGACTGACAGTCGCAGCACATAGAAATGCTTCACCTCCATTGTGCAACTGACCTGTCTTTGAAGAGTTGTGTGCAGGCCTAGAATTCAAACAGCTGGAGGTGCCAAGAAATCTGATGCATTGGCCAGGTGTGTGCACGAGTGTTAGTGCCCACATGAGTGTGTGCATCATTAGAAAAGCTGAGGACATTGCACACCGGAATTATTGTGCTTCAGAAATAGGAAAGCTGTACAAGGGAAGTTCCTGCCCGAACGATGATTGCTACGCGAACAATCAAACCCAACTGCCATTCAGTTCACAACTGTAGCTGTAAGGAATACTTCAAAATAACTGAACAAGTATTCCAGCTTTCGCTACTACGCTCATCTCTGTGCTAAGACGCTCATCTCTAAGTTTAAGACGACCTTCTTGCCATAACAACAACGCAGAATACCTGACTCACCCATCATACGCAACGTGCATTTGAGTCCATATCCCATCCGTCCCGGTCGTCCTGCTTCTTCTCTTCCTCGGCACGACAAATGAGGAAGTGGAAACAGATGATGAAACACACATAACAGAAAACAAATGTGACTTTGGAGATGGCTTATTTTTTCGTTTCTCCTGTGCTTTCTTTCAGTTTTTTCAGAAATTATGCATAGCCAGTGTGGAGATGAGCATGAAGATTCTTATGATTTTTTTTTTTTTAATCGCTGCTGTCAATATAAGTTTCTACCTTATTTTTCCTCTGCTCATCTATTTTGGCTCTGTCACAAAACCCTTGCAGAGAACAGAGAACAACTGCGACCAACCGGTAATACGGTGGCTGCACACCCCGGGAAGCCCGCAGCCTTGCCTAGCAATTTTATGAATGACAATTTGAAAATTCTCAAAGCCACATGAAAACCAATGGGCGTCCCAGACATGACTTGCCTTTTCACATATTAAAAGCATTTCTGCATGTTTGCACTGCTGAAGTCTGTCATGTATATAACAAACAGAAGTCAAAAACTCATAAATGTCCCCTGCCAAGTTCCAGATACAAGAACACATTGTCTTGGAAATAGAACCTGAGATGTTCGAAAGGGTTTTGTAATTAACCTTTATAAAAGATGAGTTTGGACCAACTCATTTATTCAAGGCAGGCAGCCTGGAAACGTGATGCTACATCTGCCTGCACACACGAGGATTATTGTGTAAAAGTGCATGTTTACGTTTGTTATGGTTATTTTCACATCTCTCTATTTAATGGCTGAATAGAGCTGACCTTGAGAATAGCTAGATGACATCCAGTAAGTATAGAGTCATGTCTATGTGCAAGTATGTGAGAGAAACATACAGACATGTGTGCCTGTGAGGATCATTCTTTATACACCTCTGTTATCAGAGGTCAGTACGGCTTATTTTGCACACAGTTATTTGACAGTCCTTCCAGCACCAGAGAGAGCTTCTACAGCTCTGATCCCCTGCTGCAGCTTTCCTCATGGGTCACATGCATTCTGCAGCTGTTTAGTATAAGCTATCCAAACAGATGTTCTTCATGTTTACTGGTTTTCTGTTCCTGTTCTGCCCCCTGTAGCCTTCAAAATTGTACCCTTAGGTTTCTAGTTGCAGAAATCAGGGGATTTATGAGAAGTAAATTTTTTCTGCTGCCTGTTTGTATTCCTTGTAGTATGTAACAGTCAAGGCACTTGATGGCCTACCAGGAGGTTGGCATAAGCAAAGGAAGAGACAGGAGGCCTGCCAGTCATTTGGTCTCAAATGAGCACTTGAGTTCCTTCTGTGCACAAGGAGGAAACTGGAATTTTGTGCAAAAGGTCTCAAAAATATGACCTGGAGCTTCAACAGGATAGATCTTTTACATTCTGTAAAGAATCACAGGTTTTGCTTCTACCTGCTAGGTTCTGTGTTTCTGACAGGGAGAGGTAAGTGTACCGTACATATTGGAGAGCTTTCAATCTGTGCTTGTTTTCTAGTAAACATCTGATTAAACTACTGGGAAAGCCAGGGTGAAATGATTAATAAAGCTACTTAGTACTGCCAGCTTTCACAGTAAGGTAAAGGGAACTCCAAGGAGCAATGGACTAAATGAAATGGAAAAATGATAACATACAAATAGCAAAAATAGCTGACATTACGTATGCATTCGAGTATTCAAGGTGGTTTAGAGGTGAATTTTACACTGTTGATTGGCAAAATTAAGTGTTTCATTGACTTACTGATGTTCACTTAAATCTTCTGACAGCTGAAAAGTCACAGAGCATTTGTTTAAGTACTAGGAAGGTAAAACCTTTTTCGATACAAATCACAGCTACTTCACACTCTCGTTCTACAGAGGAGCCCATTAAATAGTACAAAGCATATCAACATTTCACTCTCTTCATTTCAGAGTCAGTAGTCATCAGGGCGGTTACAAAGGCCAAGTCTCAGCACAAGGTAACAGCTCTAAATAATCTTCTCACATGTGACCATTATGACAATGGAGTAGCATCTTTCAAAACGAAGTCACACACTGTTGCCTCCTAGCACGTCTCCCTGTGTAATGAATTTCCGTATTTCTACTTATGGCCTTGTTTTGAATGTTGTAAGTCATTATCCAAAGGAATGTTTTAGACAGTGAGTTTTAGATGTCTGCAACAACAGTGTTCACATTTTGAAAAGTTCTTCCCTCCGCCCCCAGTATTGAAAAGCTGAATGAATTTACATCATTCAAATGAGTCTGCTGACTTAATATTGCATTTAGATCTAATTTTAACAGCAGAGAGTTTGGGCTTTAATCTTCAGTATTGAATTACTCCAAATCCAATCTAAATACAAGGTCCTGTGTGCTACTTTGAGTTTAATTTGTTTTGCAGGAGTCTTCTTTTTACATCACTTTTTTGTGAGTTATTATTAGATTAGTGGCATTTTGTAGGTTTTAGAAGAAAATCTCTAGAAAGTTTAACTGCCCTTGTAACTTCCAAATGAGATAAAGAACAGCCTGCATTATTTCCAAGTCTGCTCCTTTCTCAGGCCCAGACAGATCTATACCTCTCAAGGATCCAGTAAAGGTGTGTAGGTAGAAAGAAGTACTCTGTATTGTGAGACAAGCTGCTTTCAATAAACTAAGGTTTTACACGTAGGTTTTTGATGTGACAGGTGGATGAGGTTTGGCTTTTTGATCTGTTCAGTTGGTGTCTCGGAGTATGAGTGATGTGCTTCTCTGAGAACTTCTGAAGATGCCCAGAGCTGCTCAGCACTGTATTCTCCCCTTTCCCACCAAAGCTGGCTGTCGTCTCAAAACTGGTGATACAACCACACATCAGCTTTGTCCCTAACCCAATGTCAGCCATTATAGTCCTGGACAAATATCAAATATACCTGCCTATCTATTTACCTATCTACTGTTAAATGCTTTTTACCTAAATCTCTTAATATTAACAGCATCTGTGTGGGTAACGACAGGCTGTTAGGCTGGTAGCTCTGAGGGTGAGGTATCTATTGCCATCTCTGGCTAGGGAGACCTAGCTCAGCTGCCGCTTACACAACACATCTCACTGCAGCCTGATTTACCCTCCTTCTCTTTTTGACAGACAGGATTTCACTACTTAGGGAAGACGAAACAATGCTTGTTTCAAAGGAACAGGTCCTTTCATATATACTAGTCAGAAGCCTTTGCAATCAGTGATCAATGGTTTGGGCTGATTTAGACCAGCTGAATCTCTAATGCAGTCTGCTTAATACTTCTGAATTTCCTTTCAGAAAACAGAGGGTATTTGCACCCAGGATACATGACCCCATGATGTGATGAGAATGTGGCATCCCCCAAGAGTAAATTCAAAGAAAGGTGCAGCTGGGTTTTAAAAAGGTGGGTTTTTTTAAAATGTTCTTCATCTGTGGCACAAATTGTGCACATTCTATACCCAAACCACCACAAGTCTTTTACTAGGCTTGCATGCAGCAAACACTGGGCCCCAACAGCCTTGGAAAGCCTCTCGGGGACTACCAAGCCTGACACGATCAGTGGGGTGATGTGCTATTTAATTTCCCAGCTGTGGATAAAAGGCATTCTCCCTGGAGCCCCTGTCCTGTGCAGAGCGCTGCTGAGCGTTGTCCCAGCGCAGCGCGCAAACTACAGGGTTCAGCAGGGGGAGGGCAGCGATGGCAGAGGGAAGTACAGTTTGGCAGAATGCTGACCCAGCCACGCAGGACACCTTCTGATAGATGAAGTATCTAAATCACAGCAATTTGTGAGACCAGCAGAGCCCAGATGAATGGCAAGTGTGAGATTTATAGAAGCTCCTTGTAATTCTGCAGCAACAAGCCCTTTGGAGAATGGAGCTGTGAAGGGGGAAAAGAAGAGGGCAATGAGGGAAACAATAAAAGCCCTACAAGGAACAATCATGTCCCTCATCACAGGAATAGTAGGGAATTGGGGGAAAGAAAGGAGAGGATTCTTTCTTTTACATGGGTTTACTCTTCATTTAATTTTTGTTATTCTCCTTTCCAGAAGTCTTTCTCCCTACTTTCTTTAAACTTCAGCGAAGGAAGTGGCCTTTCCACTGGCAGACTTTCACACAGATCAAGTCAAGCTACAGCCTAGATCAACCCCGGACTGTGTGTCCAGCACCAGAATTCTACTTTCAAAGTAATCAAATGATTTTGGATTGGAATTTTATTTTTGCAGCAGACCCCTTCTTCCCCCTCCTCTAAAGAATTTCCCAAGAGAGACGGGAGAACATCTTTTCACTGCTTCACATGTCCCACCGTAGAAAGGAAAAAGGCAAAAGAACAGTGAATTTCACTAGTGCCTGTTTGGTAGCCTCAACAAGGCTGGCAATCCCTAGTTTTAGCAATAATAGCTTAGAGTTTTCAGGGTGGAGTAGCCTACTTTTCTCAACTCCTTGTTATGAATTTTGTTTGGAAACACTCGCAAAAGAATCTAGGCAACACAAGACTAAATGTCCCATGTTCACGAGGTCACTATTTGACCCATGGCAGCCTGACATATGAGAAAGGACCCAACACCATTGTAGAGTGCCACTGAAATAAAAAGAATCCTCGCATAGACAGAAAGATCACCCACATATTTCTGATTTCAGGGCTGGGGCCATATTTTGTATAAAATATTTCCCACTGCTGCAAAACAATTGGCAATTGCAGATGAAGAAGTGTGAAAAAGGTAATTACTTACAGCAAAGAATGCACCCCTTTGTGTCTTGACACTCTTCCCACAGATCTGTTAGCTGGTGCTCAGGACTACTCTGTCCTTGCCACTTGCAGAATAATCTCAGTAAGATCTCAGAGGAACTAACACAGGCAGGATACCTGGTAAAACATCACCCATCAGTCCTGAGTTAAGGAAAAAGGGAAAAATGTGAGTTGGAGTTTATAGCTCAAATATAAAGAGTTAACACAGCAAATAGCAGACAAAAAGCTTGTGAAAGAAGGAGAGAAAGCTGCATGGGTTTTTGTGGCCACCAGCTAAAACATCTTTTTGCGTTCAGCCAGAATGTGCAGGGCACTGGGCTACAATTCACTTCAGGCTTCAGATACGATTCATTACTCCTGAAAGAGAACAGACATGGTTTTGTTGCCTGTCCGGTAAGACAGGTGAGAGTGCGTGATGCTGATACAGAACTCTCCTGGAGAGCAGTGAGACTCCCCACTGCCGGGTCAGGCTGTTGCTCCCTGCTAAAAAGACAAACAATGGGTTGATCTGGATTATGAACTTGCTTTTGCTTTTACTTCCCGGGGCCTCTATTTACAGAGGAAATCTGGTCTCCCTTCTCTCCTCTGTGTAAGCTAAAAACTTTCCAGCGCTTCAATATCACAGTTCATAGTTTGTGTGCACAAGGAAAGGGGGCGGAGATGGAAGAACAAAATAGCCTTTCCCTCCAATACCTTGCAAGGTTATTCAAATAAGTTCACAGGAACAGCAAGAAACATCTTGAAAATATGTATGTCATTAAAAGAACCCTCAGGTTTCATTATGCAGTCTACATCAGAGTCAGCACCATTTCCTTTTGATAACTTCCCTGCTCCCTGGAAAAAACCCGACATTATTATCCTGCACAAAATAATATGAAATATAATACATTTGGTCCAGTAAACATGAGGAACAAAAGCCTTTTTGCAACAGCACGACTGTTTTCCAAGCCTGAAACACAGCCAAAGGATCTTTATCATTCTATCTTGTGCTGTTTGCAGCTGTGAGAAGCGTAACCTAGATAATAAGGATGTGATAATGTTACAGAAACCTGCTGATAGACGAGCAACTCCTCTGACAGCTAATTTATTCCACATGGCTCAATCATTATTCCTTATTTCTCTGCTGCAAGATTTATTAACCACTGTATCACAGTTTGCCAATTAAAATAAACTGATTAATAAAAGTCGAACATTTCACTTGGCACAACAGGAAAATAAAATCCAACCAGATTCTGGGATGCTGTTTATTTGAACACAGAGTATAACTTTTACCTTCTGAAATTCGGTTCTTGTAAGCCGAATTTCTATATTTCCTGCTGTATCATACTCTCCTCCATCCATGAATAAATGAGTAACCGTACCTGATGTTTATGCAATTCTCTGAGTAACATTTCTCTATAAGGGAATGCTCACATTTTGTTAGCGCCTCTGAACAGCGTAAGGAATGGTTCTTCCCTCCCCAGGTACTAGGCAAAATGATAAATAAAAAAGTGTATCTCTACACTTTCACCACCAAGAAACACATCTCTGCTGCATAGCTAGGCTTCCTCCCTGTCAAACTACAGCAAATCTATTCCCAGACTATTTTAAAATACTAGGGCAATTAAATCTGGCTGGAAAATATGTTTTCCATCTTGCATAGATGTTAAAGTTTTAAAAAGTTGTACATACTGAAACATGAGTATCTCAAAAATTATTTGAACTCAATATACAAAGATAAGAAAATATGTTTCTGGGTCAAAGTATTTCGTAATCCTTATATTTGCATGTTTCTTTCCTATTTTTGACAAGTTTTGTCTTTGTTTTTTAACTATAATTGGCTGGCATCTCAAAATGAAGGGAAACCCAGATCTGAAACCCAGAAATGTTTGGTTTAGAAAATACCCAATCTCTGATGTCCATAGAATTTTATCAGAAATGTAAGTGGAAAAAAACCCAAACTGGCCAAAATAAAAGGTCTCTACAAAAAGTTAGAAGTTCAAAAAAACCCGCTCCAAATTTCCAAATTTCTCAGTGATAAGGGCTGTCACGTTGTTCCTGACCCGTCTCAGAAACACAGCATGAGCTAACCCAGGGTACGGGATGTATTACACTCAGACCTAATCTCACGCGTATTTCCTCACAAAGAAGCTATCCAGAAGACAGACGCCTCCCCAGGATCTTTCCTCAGGCAACGAAGTTATTTCCTCTGCTGTTGGAGAGGTTCCCAGGGGCTGTAATTCACTCCAGCTCTCACCCCCTGCCTCCCAGCCCCTTGAGGACTGTTACTCACCCAAACGGACGGGCCCCCTCCTGCTACTGACTCCAGCAGCAACTTTTTGGAATAAGACAACTCAGGTTTCCATACTGAGAAATCATGTGCGTGTGGAGGAGCTCATATCCTCATCCATCCACCAGAGACGTAACACTCCCTGACTTAGTGGAGAGAATGACACAGGTACCTGGGCTCCTTTCCATGACCAGGACAAAACTAAGCCTGGATCAATGAGAAACAATTTATGTCTCTCTGTTTATAGACAGAAAGCTGTGAGCTTTCTACTTCTTTTCAATTAACAAAAGCCCTGATATAATTGCCCTTGGGAGGGAGGTAAATGAGGGGGAATAATAAACGTAAAGAATCATACTGGCACTGCAATTAAATCTATATATAGGAATCAAGGTTGTTGGTTTGCCTTTATAGCATCCTTATATCTGTGCTTCTTGATATTTTGGGGCTAAATACCACTCCTTTTTCATTATGCCAGTGCATGCCAGCTGACGATTGATTTGGTGCTGAAAGCTACTTACACAAGGAATACCATTGCTTGTGAAGGAGCTATTACAGCGTGTTTACTAAATAATACCTGGTAAGAAACTCTTTCCAGATGTAGAATGCAGTTCCTGTGGGTGTTAAAAATATTCAGCAAGTTTCCATAAAAATACCTACACCTACATAAAAATAAGAAAATGTATATATTCTACCCGGAACTCCTACTGTGCAGATAATGCATCGTCACTTTAGCAGCAACCACAGACCAAATGGATGCTGCCATTTAATGAGTGACATTTTGGCTTCTTGCAGCTCCGCATTACTTCTTGGAGGCATCTGAAGAACACAGAGGCCGAGACTCATCCTTCAGTTAAAAGAACTTGACTAGTCAAAGTGAAAGTGGACATGGCTACACGCAATGTAAGAGTATTAGAGTATTCCTAACCTGCTGGAGAAATATCTGCGCAATACACAGCGCACTGCTCAACACGGAAATATGTCCATTGACCTTCAGATAAGTAAGTCACAGCAGTCCAGACTGAAGTCCACAAGTCTTTCTTCCCTATGGCCTAAAATGGCCTGTTGCTGAGAGATCTGCAAGTCACTGTTGTCTTCATGTATGCTTCAGAAGAATCACAGACCTGACAGATATTGAGATCAAACACTGAACAGATTAGACCATCTTCCATAGAAGTCAACAGAGCCCTCTGCCAGACAGTCAGTGCAAGGTTGTGCCAAAGGCTTTCTCACCTTCTGAGGACATCTAAATTCACTTGCAGAAAGATTACTCTTGTTGACAGGCAAGGGCTGTGACTGGAAAACGACTGGCAGTTTAAGTTCCCAGGTTGTGATCCTCCTAAGGACCACAAAACCCGGGGAAGAAAATCATGTTTAGAAGTTTGTTCAACAGTGGCCTGAATCAGAACACTTCTGCAAATCAAAAGCTGATGGCCGCAGACCCTGAAGAAGTCTTAAAGGTGAGTTCCTAGTTGTACTACCCCTTGATGCAACAGAAAAATATTTCTGTAAATTGCGTATGAGATGAATACATTGAAGAACCTTTGTTGAATCTATGGAAACCTTGATGTCATCAGAAGAGTTGGAAAGTTCAAAGATGTGTTTTCTGGGGTTTTGCAGGCAGCAAGTATTTTTCTAACCCCTGACACCATTTGCAACAGACCTCATGACTCACCTTCTAGCTAACTACCTAAGGTGCTGTCTTGACTCTACACTTCATTCAATGCCTGTTCTAAAACAGGCTTCTGCAGGGGTTCATAAGAAGCCACACAGCCCGGATTACTGCTTTTTTAATCAGGGCCACAGTCAGTAGCAACTACACACGCAAAATCAACAGAAGAAAACAAAGCGAAGCTAGAGCACAAACTACAAAAATCAAACTGGAGCTTCAAAGACACAGTTGGGAAACAGAAGGAATAAATGTATTTTGGAAATCTATTCTGGCATCACTTTGTATGAAGCACCATAAGTTTCTTCTCTTGGGGTCCCACAATACTGGGATTCTGGTGCTTTTATTTTTCACTTAGTTGTATTAATAGGTCCAGAGAACATATTTTTTATTGATTTCTCTGGTACAGTCTCAGGGGCAAAGACCCTGCCACTTTTTCGTTGAAATTCATTATATGCATCTCTCTTCATGGTAGTTCACTTTTGCAGGAGGGGAATTGTAGAGCTGCTCTGACTTATCCCCAGGCATACACAATAGAGGATGGAAATAACACCCAGGCTTCATAAAAGTTCTTAGTACAATTACTTTTTGCTTGAGGTTATGCAAGAATCAATAAAACATGGGGTCTGGTCTGAAAACCTCTCATTTGTTTGCCTGTATTAGTCCTTTTGGATTTTCAGTCCACTATGAAGGTAGAAATAATTGAGGAAAGCCATGTGAAGCCTACAGTGAAAAAAAATCTGCAATTTGGCATTGAAGTACCAAGCCTCTGAGGGAAAAAAACCTTCTAAACCAGACTAATTGGGAGACACATATTCCAAACAATTATGAACAAATACGGGGGTCCAACCATTCATAATTAACTTCCAACATTAACCAAACATTTTAAGTCTTGCTTCATACTTTCTCCAAGACTAAAATGACATTTCCACAGGTAGAAGAAACCCCACTAGTTTTGCTAACAAAGCGACAAAGTTTTCCTACTTTCCCTAAGATGAAAATATTCAGTTCTGAAAAAAAAAAAATTAAATCTGGAAGGCACAAAGTTTCCCCATGCATCAACTCCACAAAGCTTTTCAGTTTTGCAGGATTAGAAGTTAGGACTTGCAAAGAGGAAATGGGTCTAGTGCTCCACTGAGACCGCTTTAGATATTCTTGGGTTTGGATCTACAGGGACTCAAACAAACCTGTGACAAACACATTTAGCCTTATGATTTAAAAACAAGAATAATTTTTAATCACAAGTTCTTAACCTTTTCCTTGCAAGAAACATGACACAAGAGCAAAGCTCCCTTTTTGCAGAACTGTGGAAGGTGAATAATTTGCACACTTTGTAAAGCTGGAATACATTTGATGACGCGTTCTGTCAATAAAGTCAGACGATGGTCTAAACGCAAACCTGCGTTTAAGGGCAAGTTCTGCCCCATCTCCCAGATCCTGATGCTGGCAGCAGTTGCCACATGCTAGCTGAAAACTAATCCTACAACGTGACAACAAAGCAACAGTCTTCAGCTGGGTCATCTCCCTGGACCCTCTACGGCAGGGCCCAGCTAGTATCGCTGTCCCAGACGGGGCAAAGGTGAGTGAGATCAACAAACCCTCCAGACCCAAAGGCAGGCTCTCCTCATCCCCAAAGAGTGCTATGTATGGTGTCATGAGATAAGCATGAATATTATGAGCATAAAAACTTTCAGTCAACCTTAAATCCCTCTCTTTCTGTTTACCAAAGCTAGCTAGGTCCTCCCTTCCCAGAAATACAGCATCCCTCAATTAACCTGGGAAGCATTCAAGCTGCAGTGGCAATCCCTGTCAAATCCCTGCAGAGGAAAAAAAATGAGCTGCAGTCTTAGGCAGTTCTTGCCCTAAACTACTTCTTTGCCACACTCTGAGGAAAGAAAACCTTAAATAACTGTTTCTTCTTGGTGCTGCTAGATGTTTCTTTTCATTCTTGGTTCTTTTGCAAGGGTGAATAACACAAACTGTGAACCCTGAGAGCAAGCCAGGAGGGTGGTTACTCTACTGAGAGTTTCCTCTGTTTCCTGAAGAAGGCAGGCATATATTTCCCTGGGTTTGGCTGAGACACGATGTCAGCTGCCACGCTCTTTTTGTTGGCCCAGCACTTCCATCAGTTATTTTACTAGCAGCATCAGCTCCCGAGGAGAAGACTTGCTATTACATATACTGAGGGGTTGTAATTGCCCCCGACCTTGATGATTATAGGGGCTCAGTGTTTCTCAGAATATACATGTTTTTGCCAAATCTTGCCTCACAAAATTTCTTCGAATGTTAACTGAGATTTCATACCCAACCGACCTGTCCTACTTTGCTTATTATTTTTGTAAGACAGTTTTGGGTTGGGTCTTTGACATTTGACCAAAATGACTCTTTAAATTTTGGTCTTACATTTATATTACTCTTGTAACATAAAATTTGCAAAATGTAATATACAAACCAGACTGGCATGCTTACAGCTGTGGTTGAAAACTTGGAATGCAAGAGAAGTACTCTGAACTGGGAAAGCAAAATGAGAATTCTAAGGTGCGTCTCTAACTCCATAACCACACTTGGGCATGATTATAAAGGTTGATATATCCTTTGATACTCGATGCTTCCCCTCAATGATATAAAGCAGAGGATTCATGACATTTTGCTAATTAACTTGAACACTTCATTTACTAATCTGAGTAATGAAAACATAAGCATGTTATTAATATTCTCTAAGCATTCAATGTATGAAAATGACTGAAAGTGTTTCCAAGCGTACTTTAAAGGCAAAGACTGGTTTGTTATAGCCAAGATACTAAGACCATATTACACAACTGTACTGGTGTATTTTGTATTAATACTGAGGCCCAGAAAACCCCGATCCTGGCAGGAGCCTGAGCGTTGTGACCAACAGCAGCACTGTGACCCCTTTGAGAAACGACATTGTATTTGGACAAACCGTAAGAGACTTCTATGACTGAAAGAACAGCTTGTTATCAATAGATATGGTTTCTTATTAACTTTAATTTGCCTGTTTTCAATTAGCTTGTTTATTTTACCATGCATACTAATTTAAAATTGTGGTTTAGACGTACTTAAACAGCATTTGCTAATCAGTAAATTAGAACCTGGCAAATCACATGCAAATCACTGGTTTACATACATAATGCAAACACTCTTGGCTCCATTTTTCCAGCAGCTTTATGTAGCTCAGATCTGAAAAAATACAGGATGTAAGCCTCCCTTCACAGCATACCTGGGGTAGGGAGTTGCTTGGTTGGTCAGTTGTTTCAATAATTAAACAAGCAACTTTTTGCTCAAGTCAAAATAATTATAAGTTAGGAGAAAAATAACTCCCTATCATTACAATCCAGTAAAAAAATTGTGACCAATAATATGATAAATCCAGCAACATTCAGACTTCTGCAGAGAAAGAGGGAGAGGCAGACTGATCAGCCTTGGCCTAGCTGACGCTGCCGTGGCTGTAAGTCACTGTACCTCTCTGAAATGCAGTGATGGATCTGGGCCACGAAATTTCAGCAGTCGCTTTGTCTTTAAATGTGAATACTACTGGTCCTTTCAAAGATAGCATGCTTCCATCTTCAAAGTGCATTGTGTTTAATAAATGCTGAAACAGGCATTAAATTCAGAATTGTCTTTTCACCTTGTTATGAAATACATAGCTTATAAAAATATGTAAGCAGTGCAGGAAAAACGTCCTTTTTAGCTTTTTACTTATATCCATGGGAAGTGGGAATAAAGTACAACCCACTCACACTCGTCCCCTTTGCATCATGGACACATCCATAAAGAACAGAGCATATCCTAAGTCTACTTCAGACTTCTAAGGTTAACACGGTGGAGTTTGAACTTGAGGTTGCAGGAAGAACGTGTTATAGGTCTTGGATGTTTCAGGCAGTCGGTTGCTAACCTAATGTTCCAGCGTGTGTTATAACCTGCACATTGCACCTGACTGTAGTGGGGGGCCACCTGTGAGAAACACCCCTGACCTCCCACACAGGAGACAAAGGTATTTTTTACGGAGCAGTGCTCAGGGCAGCAAAAGCACTGGCACTTCCCACGTGAAGGGTTGGTCTCAGCAACAGGCCGGCTTTGGGCAACCTTGCACTGACCTGCGTGGTACCCAAGCCTGGAGAACAGCCCACCACATACTGCAGGTACCTAGAGGAATCTCCCCCTGGATGCCACCAGTTACAACAAGTAGATCCCCGTTGACTATAATGGCCTCTTTGGCATCTAATTTAGATGTGGACTTTTACACTGCAGGCATCAAAAGTCAGAGGTGCTGAACCCCACCAAGCGTGTGTGCGCTCTCCAGCCAGAGCACCCCTCGCTGCCCGCCTCTGAGTATGCGTGCTGGTCCACTCAGTGTCTACCAGCGACTTCTGCTGAGCAAACGCTCCTCGCTCAACTCCTGCCCGTGTACAATAGCTGGACGCAGCTCCACAAGAGCCCTTAGGGCCCCACTGTCATGAATATAGCCAGGGCAAGGTACCTGGCCTTGAGGGCCTGGTGAGCAGTCAGGCACGGCTGCTAGGAGTGCTGACATACATCGAAAGGCTAGAGCCAATCTCTTCGTCCCTAAAGATGCATCTTCAGCTATTGATCGAAGCTATTGATTGAAGTATTTCTCCAGTTTAGAAGTGCAGTATTTATTTCCATTAGCAAATCAAAGTTTTGTTTCCAGTTATATCTGTATTGAAGACTGGGAAAAGGGGAGTTTTAAATTTCAGTATTCTTTCTTTACTTTTTCCAATGACTTCTGCAACAGCCATCGTATCTTTTTTAAGAATAGGGAACAGCTGGCAAATATAGGGAAATATTTCTAAAAGCTGTGTGACAATTTAAGTAATCGCATTTGCTTGCAAGAAATCTACTCCCTTTTTACAGTCCCAGGCAAACCAAGTGTAAGCCGATCATTTCATTTTTTAATTGCTCACATGTTGCTCAGACATGGATAAGTTCCCTCAAGAGACTCCACTGAGCTTTTAGGTCTAAAATACACAAGATACGGGACTCAGATTTAGCCTCAAGCCCTTTCTCTCAATAGCTGTCAAAATGAAATATAAAGGAATTCCTCCTGAAATTGACTGTGTTTCAGAGAAAGTTAAGACATTTCACACTACAGAGAGAAGCTAACCTTGGAAAATTCCCTTGTTTCAGGATAAGAGAGGCCAGTTTCCCTTCCTTTTAGAAACTTTGACTGTCTAAAAGGAGACTAGGTCATGTTCAGTTGTGCATATTATTCTAACAGATTGTCTTCACAGCAGGAGGAATCTTCTTGTTTTTAAAATAATTTTCTTAACAGCTTCAATTGTAGCCACCTACAGATCAGATTTCATGCAAAATCCAGAGTCCCTATTTGAAAGGGGAAAAAGGGGAAATGAGAGAAAAGGGGAGCTGTGAAGAGAAATAACTGAGTAACTAACTGTAAGACGTAGGGATCAAAACTTGCTATAACTTTACAGAGGAAACAAAACAAAACAGAACAAAAGCTGATAAAAGGAAAGTGAATTACTTGTATGCTTCTTTCAAATATACAGAAAATACATTTTCTAAAAGGTCTGCCTGCTGCTGGGACACTCTGCAGTAAGGGAGTCTTCCTAAACGTAGCTACAGTTTTAAAAGAATTGGGGATGTTCCCATATACAAGGTGGGGATGCAGGTATTTTTTCTCTTACCAAAGCAGAAACAAACACTGGTATTTCTGAGAATTTGTGGAATACGAGGCAGCTGAGCTAAACACTCTGACAAACTCTGAGTCAAATTTTAGGCGCTGATTCTACACGTTATGCTCTTCTGCCTAAATCTTGTGAGTCCTACCAAAGCCAGGGGTGGTTGTACATGCCTCAACTTTTCTACGACTGAGGCCTTACTGAAACACAAGTCTGCCTCTGCTGCACGTGTCACTTCAGCATTTTAGCTCAGTCCATAAAAGGGAACATCCAAATCACCATGAAAATTTAGGTCAGATAATGTAATCTAAAACCTGGGTTAAGCTACTTCAGAGAAACAGATTATCTTTCAGCCAGATGTGTGAGGGCAGGCACTGACGGCTGGGAGAATTTGAAACACGGCCTAGAAGCCAAGAGAAAAAGGTGAGACTTCTCCTTTTGGTAGTCGAGTGATTTAGGGGGCAAAACCCGCTCAGCCTGCATGTAGCCTCCCCATACTTGCCTTCTAGCTTCCAGGAATGCACACAACACAAGCTCTGTCAGTTTACAGGCAAATGTGGTGCAGGAGACAGCCCAAAACTCTTCTGCTCTCCAGCTCCTTAAATTAGGTGATCCTCAAAGAAAGCACACAAGGGTACGACAGGAGTACTCTGCACATGAGCTGTCACTGCCATCCAGTTTGAATGTGATGATCAAGGACCTTCAAACAAGTGAAGATGTCTTTTGGTGAAAGAAATAAAGAGATTAAAGATATTTTGATAAACAGAAAAACCAAAGCTATCACATACAAAATTACTTCAGTGCAGAAGATGAGTTTGGGGACTTTTTCCTAGTTTGATCTGGTTTTCATCTAAACAAGCTAATGGCACTACCTATATCTGTATACTGTTAGAAAAAAAACCTCTTTAAAGTCCTCTGTGACATGTAACATGAAAAGACCTGCAAGTAATTTTGCATTTTAGGTGACCAACTGAATCCTCACTCTTTGAGTCAGTAAGCAGGAAAAAACTAGCATTGACTTTACTGTCTTGTTTATTTGAAAAACCAAGGAGTTGAAAGGCACAAAGAAGCAGCCCAGATGAAACGCATGAATAACGTAATGACAAACAAATCAACATATGAGCCGGCAGAGTACTGAATGGCAGTATAAAAGCTAGATAACCCTGTATAGCATATTCAGCCAAAGGGAGAAGGTAGTATGATGAAGGAAGAAAGGAGAAAAGAGGAGAAACAATGATCATAAATATCAATCATTTGAAACCCTCGAGTGCCTAAGTGAAGAAAGGTAAAGTTGGCCGTATTTTCAGGAACAGGTTTGCTCAGCAAGTTGGAAGGCATTTTGGATGCTCCCATTAAAAAATAAATATCTGATTTTTTCTAACATTGGAGTTCAAAGTGCCACATTTCTTCATCTTTCCTTTTCCTATCACCTCTGCATACCTCCCTGTTCTTTGCAATATCATCTCTGGTTTATGTCTTTCATGCAGCAATAGCATATGTGGCTTTAAAAAAAGGAAAAAAACAACCACCACTTTCCCCAAGCAGCTTCCTGCTGGGGGATGTACTTCTGGGCACAGAGGGAGATCAGCCGTGGGCACCCAGCGCAGCGAATCCTGCAACCAGCTCCTCAATACAGCAGGGCAGGGACTCACCGCTATTTCCATCCACATGAAATAAACACGCTGAGTTTTGACCAAGGCCATATTCCATTTCGCTGACATTTGAAGAAATCAGTACAGAAACTACCAGCTGATCAATACGCATGAAAGAGACTGGCTTTGATTTGTCACTTGGTGGTACTACATAAAACAGGGCAAATTGATGCCCTGCACCCCCCACTCTACCAACCACTGACGAGTGCCAGAAACCCGTGTTGTGCACTATGTGACACGCAGGGGCTCCGCTGCCCGCCTCCGGCTCCGCCGCCCGCCTCCAGCTCCGCCAGCCGTCCCCACGCCACAAGCAGGACGCAGGAGCAGCTGTTGCAGTCGCGCCAACCCAATTTAGCATCAGAGCTATTCTAAGACACCCCCCTGTTCTCTGAGCAATGCAGGTAAACTGGGGACACTGCAATAAGATAAATTACTGCGACCGTTTCTCTGGTGATCTGGAGCCAGCGCCCAGATGGTTGGTCAAAGGACACAGTGGTGTTGGGCCTGCAACTCCTATGGATTTCATGGTGCCCAATGTTCTTGTGGTAGAAAGGTTGAATTTACCTGCTGTTGAGATCCAGAGGAATCCATTACCTCTGCAGTTCACCCCAGGTGCAGGACGCCGCAGCACCGGCCATCTCTGTGCTGAGCATTGCAGTCCACGGAGCTTTGAGAGACAGAGTAGAAGAAGAGAAAATCATTACATTTACCTTGAAAAATGGGTCCCTGAGGACCTGATTTATACATCAAATCACGCACTTACTTCTTTCCTGAATCTGGACCTGGAAATCAAAGGCCCAGGTTTGCAAACACCTTTGGGTGTTGCAGTATTGAGGAAGCACAGTGGCTACCTTCTCACCAAGCAAGTAGTACAGGGGAGCCCTGAGTCAGCTACCTTGTAGGTATGTAGGTATGTAGGCATGCTACATACAAGGAGAACTATATAGATGATATCCCAGAAAAACCCTATCTAACCTAGGAAAAAATCATGGCTATCTGACAAGTCCCCTTCAAGAAGGGATCTGCTCTGACCTATCTGCCATCCTAGGTCCAAGGTGAGGTTGCTTCCTATCAGAACAGGTGTCTGCATGTAATTGTCCCCAAACTGTTGCCTCCGGGCTCTTCCCCTGGCTGCCATAATCTTGGAATTGAACCGCAGAAGCCACCTAATAAGCTGGGAGCTGCCCAAAGGCAGCCAGCCGAGCAGAGAGGCATCTCTCTGAGCAAGCAGGCAATCCTGAGGACAAATCTGAAATCACATCCTTTCCAAAATTAAAGCTAAAGGAATATACCTGCCTTTGAGGAGTCTGGCCCCGTTCTCTCTCCTCAAAACCACTTCTGTTAACCTTCTCTCCTTCCTTTCTTTCGAAAAGCATTACTATCCTCATCTTCAATATCTGAGTCTTTAAAAGCACTCACAGAAAATATAGTGAAAGTGTAGTTTATGGTCTCTGCTTTATGGGCTCACAGCTGTGTAACCCATCCTTTAAGCGACTGTTTTAACAGAGGGTACCCTTATCCTTAGATGCAGGGCTGAGGGACTCTCGCTGGCCAGCATCAGCCACCAGCAGGATGGGGGTGCGTGCCCTGGGGTCCTTAGCCTTTGACACAAACCCTCTTGATATGGGTGCTTCAGTCTGCTCAGCCCTTCACCTCAAATAAGACGCTCAACCTGAAGGGACAGACTCAGCTGACTAAGCAGTCCCTTATACTGAAAGAAAAAAGCTCATCTAACATCTAAAGCTTTTAAAATGGTGGATGAATGGGAAGAGAGGGGAACAGTAACATCTCGAAACCGTGCACGAATCTGCTCAACCAGATTTTAAAATTACTGGCTGGAAAAGAACTGGATGCTCTACTTGGAGCATGTGTCCCGTCCCATCCCCCCATGTCCTGTCCCCGTCACCCCCAATCCCTCCCCCCCAAAAAAATCAGTGTGTTTTAAGGCACTGCTTTGTAAACCTTGCATAGAGGCTTTGTAAACCTTGCATAGAGCCTGCTGACATCTATCATATAAAGTCCTCTTCTGGATTGATTCTCCCAGAAGGGTTTCATCAGCTTACGAGCAGCTAGGTTGTAGTTTCATTTCCCCTTAGGATTCTGCTCTGTGTCAAAGTAAGAAATTGAGACTAAACAAGAAAACATGGAGTAAAGTTTAAGTACCTCTACTATGAAAGCTGTTAAATGAGAAACAGGTATTGCAGACTACAAGTGTCAATTAGGTACTGGTTCCACTGGGAAATGACATTTTCACATTGTTTCTGCCTTCTGGTTTGCTGCTGACAAATCTGGGCTTAGAAAGTTATCCTCTAGTTACATGTATTCCTGACATTATTCCTTTGCAGATGTGTCAGCACAGACACCTCACAGCTGAGCTTATTTGCCTCTATCATTTTAAATTAATCAAAAAATTCAAATACTATAATAAAAATAGCTGATTGCCTCCTCACTTACTGCAAATCTGGGGTACTCAGTTGTCAGAATGCAGTAGTGATTTCAGAAATCTCTGGCTTTTGGCACCCAAATGTAAGTATTTCAGTGAGATCTGATCTGTGGCTGACAGACAGGTACAATGAAGTCCTGAAAGTCTCCCTTACAGATTGTAAATTGCATTGCCGTTGCAGAAAAAAAAAAAAATAAAAAAGAAAAGGGTTGGAATGACTGGGAGGCAAAACATCAAGTGAACGCGTTATGGAATCTGGCAAATTCCAAAGACTGAACATAATTTCACAGTTTTCCAAAAGTGCTCTCTAGGAGCTTGACTCTTTCTTAAGAATATATCCCTCTCCTATGTGGCATATGTAATTGCAGTGGAGAGTGCGATGGTTCTGCCTTCTAACAATGACAAACAAGCAGAAAGTTACCATCCCTGACGATACCCTGCTGCAAGAGCGGCTTTCGGGACTGGGGGATGCTCTGTTCCAAACCCCACAGAAGTCAGACTGTTAAAAGGTTTTGAGCCCAGCGCAAGAGGCTTTGCGACAATAACAAATCAATCCATACAGAGACCTAGTTTATGAAAAATGGCTGATTGGCTCCTGAGTGGCTAAAAAGGTGTAACTGAAATTGAAACTAGGTCTTCTAATTCTGTCTCCATACGCTATTGTAATTCCATCAGTCTCCTTTCACCACTCACTCCTGGACTCCTTCAGCCTGAGATTTCTTTTTTCACTTAACCCCACACTTGCATCTGAAATCAGGAAGGAAGCCTGTTCTTGCAACACGTGGTGTCATGCCACTGTGCTTCCTGAGGACCAAAAGCTCCCTCCCCTGCACCAGCGCCGGGATAATTGGGCTGTATTGCCATCAACACGACAGCGGATGTTTCTGCTGCATCTGCTTTACACATGGACTGTGAATTCGGCAAGCTCCCATAATAACGGAAAAGATTTCCGGCAACATTCAGAGCTAATATATTCTGATCCCTACAGAGCAAATTTGGAAAAGAAAAGTGTATCAATTTACAGCTCAGGATTGCTTAAGAAAGGCAGTTTTCCACAGAGAGGAATCTAACAGTGAAGACACAAAGGCAGAGAAAACTTATCTTCAAAACTTTCAAGCATACATTGTGCCTAAAGCAAAGCTAGCATCTCCCTTCGCAAATGCCATGAAATTGCAGGGAAACTTGGGAACATGTAGCTGAATTAGAGCCATTAAAGTTGGCAGAGGGCCTGTTCAGTTACTGACACAAATTAAAAGTTGAAACATCTGCAACATCTCGCCCCCCCAACACAGGGAGGACAGGTAAGCCTGACTCAAGTCCCACATATAGCAGTAGCTGTTGGAAAGTAGCAAAATACGTGTTGACTCAGAGCAGGCAAGCGGGCATGGGCTGTGTTACAGAACACAGTTCTGTAACAGGATTTTCCTCCTAAGTGCTGCCATTGTGCAGAAATAAACAATCAAAATAAACCTTGCAAGAAAATGGAAGTTCAATGTACTGTGTGGCACGAGATGGCAAGCAGCCTCCCTTTCGTGCAGTCAGCCGCCTATGCCGTTTTATTTGTTTAAAGCTTTCAGATACGTGCAATTTCTCTGCCACAAAACAAATCTTCTGCACTTGGGGACAGCCAAACTGATGCCTTTGCAGCGTGGACAGACATTGACGGGCTAGTGAAAAATCTCCATGACCAAAGTTTTGATTTGAAGTTTGCTCCTTGCGTTAATCCAGAATAACCCCAATGCGTTTGATCTCCAGATGTAGCACTCTGCCATGATTTTGGGGAACAGGAGCTACTGACATTTTTGGGTCTGGTTTGGCCTAACACTGCTCAAACTAATTCTCAGCCTGACAATGAAAGCAGTTTCTGCTTTTTGTCTTATTTCATAATACTTGAAATTATGTCAAAGGTGTCTGCGGTCAGAAGCGGCCTTTAGAATATGGGATTCAAACCCAAATGAATACCTTCAGATAACATTGTTTATGGAGCTAAATGGTCAAGCACAGCTCATCCATATGTTCATACTTTGGAACCAGATGTTCGCATTGTTAGCTTTAAACTTGGCAGCAGGGCATAACAAATACGATACGCAGCTATCCTACGTTTCTCTTTCACATTTCAGGCTGCCTATTGCAACATCTACAAAGGTCTATTCAGCTAAAGAAGGGACATTATGCCATTTAGAAAGTGGCATAAAAACATAATATTGAAGTTTAAATTTTAAGCTATGAATGCATCCGAGTCCGGAAAAAGAGACTTTCCCAAGGTCATCTTTCTCCAGGAGAATGTTTCTTTCTCTTGAAATGACCATTCACCAGGCATGAAAAATTCTCAAAAAAAGTATTTAAGCCCATGTATAGTTTTGTGTGCAGAAGTCACTAGCTCCGTTATAGCTGCTCACATTCTTTTGTTGTCCATGGTTTAGTGCTTTGATGGACTTAGATGTCATTAAGATACAAAGTGGTATGGTGAGATTGCCTCAGCAGCCACCAGTTGTGGCGTTCTTTCGATCCTACACTTGTCATCTGAATGAGCAGATGGAAATTAAAAAACGAGAGTACTTCTAGTAACAAATTGTGCCCTATTAGTGGGCTTAGGCAAGACACAAAACATTAGAAACAATTCAAAGGCACTCGCCATATGCTGCATACGATCTACAAATTTTGACCTTGAATCAGCACAAACAGTTCAAATGCATTACTTAAAAATGAATTAAGCTGGCGGTCTTAGAAATTTCAGCCCTAATATGATCTATCGATTCTGGTTTTGCAAAACAATTGTCAGCAGTTCATCAATTTTTACTTAAAAGGAGAAAACTGGTAAAGCAGAAAGCATTTATTTAAGTTTAGTCTCCTTCTCTCCTCAGAATAAAACCAGCTATGTTTTCTAGAATATCATGCCTCTCTCTTGCTGCTAAAGGCTGTCATTTTTTACTTAGGCAGGCAGACAAGGAGGGAATGTATGGCCTATTTTGCTATGATGAAAACCTTGCATTTGCAGCAAAAAATTCCCATCAGAAATCTGTGAAGGCAGCACCACAATGCTTGCATTTGAGTGCTACTCCTGGTCGCTCACCCCTCTTCCCTCCTTGCAGGCCTCTGCTCACAAGTCAGAGGGGTTATTGCTTCCCTTTTCTACTCAATAAAGAGTTGAATTTTTAGGTCGGCTCTTACAAACTATATGCTTTGAACAGCAGGAAAATAACGTATGAGCACACCTACCAATACGATTAGGGTTATCAGTTTCTGCCTGCACCTTTGCAAGGCACGGACTTTAAGGCAGTTATTCACAGCAAGCCATGCTTCGTTGTTGTGATTATTCCTGAGCTGCAAATAGCGAACAGAGCCAAAACATTATCTTTCCTTTAAAACTCCTCCAGGGGCTTGTAAAGTCTGCTGAAACCCATGCCAATCTGAATTCAGTACACTGCCTCTACCTTACAGGCTTGCCAGACTCATCAGCAAATTTTTAACTCACCTTACTGTGGCTGTTCTGTGGGGTATAAGAAACTTCACGTTGCTGGTAATGTTTTCCAAGCAGCCTGGTGCTAACTTTGCTTTCCTTATCGATTCTGCTTGCTTGGTAACATAGATGTTTTTTTTCTTTGCCGCATTTCTCTTGCGATGGGGAAGCCACTGCATTTGTATTAGCTCCTTTTTTGTGCCCTGGGATTGCCTGTGGAGAAACAGGAACCACATTGCCAGCTGAGTTACTGAGGTGAATAAAAAAGGTCCCGAGGGAGTAACTGATAGAGCTGGCCTGTGTATTGCACAGAAAGGGCAACTCAAATACATGTCATGTAAATATACATGTTTGTATAGCCATACATAGAATACTTCTCAGTAAAAAGAGATAGCATTATTCCTTTCTGTGTGAAAAAATTTCTCCCTTTATGAAAGAAAGACACTGCACGTAGAGCACAGTCTGGCACGGTCACCGCATGTCATAGCTGGCCTCCGGTGGCCCGTACCTAAGGGACAGCATTCAGGCTGTTCTAGTCTATGCCAAGGCCAGAACAAAGTCAGTCTCAAATCAGAGAGCCCTAAGTCCCTCTTCAGTCTTTTATTTGTACCCAGTGAATACTGAGGGCGTCTGTACATCTTGCCCAGAAAACCTTGAAAAAGCTTCCTCCAGCTTCAAAGGTGGCCAAATAGGACTGGTATTGGCAAAATGCTTTCAAAAAAGGTCCAGCCTATTCTGGTGTCCCTCTTTACTTTTTTCAAACCTTCTCCAGTGGCATACCCCGTCAATGCAGAGACATGGCAGTTTGAAAGCACCATCACCTCTCTGCCTAGCTTTTAAAAAGAGAAAAATATTATCCCATTGTCTTTTACAGAGACTAGGTGTACAGGAACGAATAAGTCATGAAAATGCCTAGGACGTTCTAAATACTAAAGCCCAGCCTGAGCTCTAGGGAATGCAGTCACCAGGCCCTGTGCTCTCCAATAGCACAGCTCTTCTGTGAATCTATTTGCTACCTTTCAAAAGCTTACAAGTCTGATCCTGCAGCCATTGAACCTTTTGAACACCCTGAAGCAACTACAAAATCTTACCAATTGTTTTAAAAGCTGCAGCAAAAATTCAATAGTTTTGATTTGTTCCAAGAAAGCCTCTGTTCTAACAAAACTCCCGCTGACCGCAAAGAGAACAGCCATATCCAGCCCTCCCTCCCCTCAGAGCACAGTCGTGGTACACCACCAGGACCAATCTAGCTATACTTTAAAATACCTCATGACAAACACATGAAGACACAATTAAACAAGCGTTAAATATGATGAAAATTTTCCTTCTGTTTAAAAAAGGCTCTCTAATTTTGCCTCTCAAATGGCTAATACAAAGCTTGAAACCACGATCAGCAGGCCATAAGGATAAAATGGAAAGGCCTTCAAAATTCTAAGCTTCTGTTTTAAAATAGTAACAGCTATATCCTAGTGATTCATAAACACATAATGCATTCAGGAAATGGAGAGGATTTGGTCGAGGGTTCTTTTTGCCCTTGTGTCTCTGGACAGTCAACTTTCCATCCTTAACTATCATAAGATGCAATTTCACGCTGTGTTTCCAGGCTCCACCCCACCAGTCCATGCACTAACATACTCCAAGAGCAGACCTGCAAACGCCTTTCCATACATGCTATACATATTAATTCCAGAAACACAACCCCAGAAATATATCACCATTTCATCACCTCCAGTCATGCCCCTACCGCTTCTGCCACTGAAGCCGCGGCTTCCTAAAAGGATGCAGGATCAAAGAACTGCACAATTCACATGGCTGTTGGCAGATGTTGGGAATGAAACTGAATAGGCACAAGCATGCCTGTGAGCACGTGAGAGTCAGGGACGCGCTCTGAACTGTCAGACTTTCTCAAAGCTGCAGCGTACACTTCGGATTGTAAGTAGGCAGCTTTTCTTTTCCAGCAAAGAAGGAAAAATGTCCCTGTTAAAAATATTCCACAAAGCATTTAAGACTGCTTTTTCTAACAGAAACCTTATATAGTGATGTCATGTAACTTTTCCATATTATGTAAAAATATATAATAGCTATAATATATGCGGTAGCTAATCTCAAACCTACTCCTGTTTACCTCAGCAAATCCTTACGTATTCTGCTCCTGTAGCAGTGTGACCAGTGTGTGAAACACAGAGGTTACTTAAAATGAATATTTTTCATTTAAAATTTCATTAATAAGCTATCAAAGCAGAAAGGTAAGTGTAGTGTGGCTTAAGCATGTCAGTCAACAAAGATACGCATCAGCCTAGAGACTTTTACTGAAACGGGGACTCTGGCGGTGGGAGCCAGTGACAAGACTGACAGAGTCACCCTTCTCTGACATCGACGCTGCAGCTTAGGAGCATACTGTGCCTTTTTGAGCCCCACGCGTTGCTGCCAGCACACACAGAGTCACCGGTCTCGGTGTCAGTTAGACAGACCCTAAACGCCAAAACCCCAAGGAGGGCTGTCTGCATAGATGCCAACTCCTACAAGAAGGAGCTGGCTAGGAGAGGGTGAATGCCAGATGGGCCATCACCTCTCCTTTTCCATCAGGACTTCAATGTTTCTGCGTGCTGCAAGGTTCTCCATTTCCTCCCCCCTCCTACATTTATCTGATGAAGCCACTTGGGCAGATGAGACCAGATTTTAACAGTTCTTCAAAGATAAAATGCCAAGAATGTTCAAGGAAGTCTTGCTTCCACCGGTGTACGGTTTAGGAAATCAAAAACTTTTGCAGGAGAAAATAATTTCAGCAAAAGGCTTCAGTGGTAATTATTGGAATATTTTCTTTCCGTAAGTCAGGGGCACGTGTCCACTGCTCATTTAGCTAATGGTAAATAGAACAGGAGAAATATTCCACCTGCAAAGGAGGTGGATGCCCAGGTACCTTGAAACACCTTTGAAAATGTTCTAATTACCTCTTTGTCAATATTCTTTTGTTTTTCTTTGCTCTTGCCGATCCTCTGGGAGGACCGAGGGGGAAGATTACCATCTAAGGCTAAGATTATTCTTGCTATTTTTTTACAGATACCTGCACATTTTATTGAGTAACACACCTTTAAATAGTTGAAAGCTATCGTGTTGATTTGCTTTGGAGAATAGATGGCAAAATCCTACATCCCGTGCTGAGCTTAGTTTCTATGTTAAATAATCTAACAGAGTCCTTTTCTTCTACCTCCCATTGCTTCTTTTTAATATTTAAAGGGAAAAGCAAATTCCCCTTGGGCAACTAAATGTGAAGTATAGTAAAAAGAATCTTTACATTGTTGTATTATTAATCTAAAATGAAGGGGTATATATTAAAGTTTACAGCACAGCAGAAATAAAAATTATTTAGACAGGAAAATTCACGTAGTAGAGGTATCTGGAGATTACTTTCTTCTTTTAAATTTTGTGAAGCAAATTATAATGCGATACTTGGATAAATTCCAGCCTCCAAAGAAAATAAGACAGAAAGAAGTATGTATTTTTGAAGTGTCTCTGAAATTTTGCAAATGATGATTTATTATGAACTTTGTATTAAAAAATAGGGGAAAACGTATTACAGCAGACATGGCACTTTGTATGTGCGGTCTCTGAATAAGCAAGGGAAGGCCCTTTGTTATACACCAATTGATTTTAAATACAGATTTTATACAATGCAAGCACTTAGGATATTTCTCATTTTTAAAAATTAATATAGGAAGCAGGGAGATAGATTTAGAAGTGAACACAATACATTTTTGTAAAAGAATTGCAGTTTATTGACCTAAACCGTTAAAGGCACTGCAGACAACAGCATTACTTGACAATCCTCATCAGGTTATCGATTCATTTCTCTCTCTCAATAGCGCGGCCGCTCAGGCTTTCTTCGGTGTACTGAACACAGGGCAGAAGGCACCTTTTCGCTGCCGCTGTTGCAGTTGTTATTAGATATCACTCTGCTGTGCTGCTTTTGGCAAGAAAGTATTGGTGTAAGGTTCCTGGCATGACAGAGGCTAATACTTCTGAATCAAGAGACGTGTTTGCGATTAGCACAAAGACTCCATCTCTGGCCTGAACAAGTAGTGGAGTCTCCACAAAGATGCCTGCTTTGCCCTCGTACGGGTGTCTTAATTGTTATGAAGGGCTTGCGACAAGCTGTATCTGCAATGGTGACGTCTTGGTATTGCTTGCAAATGAGAAAATCCTGAAGTCTGAGCTTCCTGATGGAACACAATAAACGCACAGACCTCTTCTCACAACCGAATGGACCCAAATGCTGTGAAAAATCTGAGAGGTACCCAAAGTCAGACGGCGAACACATGCTTTGATAAAGCAGCCAGTGTTCACAAAGGAATTCAGCGTGGCAGGAAGGCCAGGCAAACAGAGATCTAAATACAGATCTGCTTATGGGAACCCAACTCAAAGTCATCTGATTAAATTAATATTTCCTTCAAAACACAGAGCTATAAGAGGCATTAAGAATCAGGTACCTATTATCATGACACATGAGCTACAACCACAACTGCACATGCCACCAGGTCGCCAAACGTGTGACGGTGCTGCAGTCGCTATAGATCCTCCACCCCGAGAAGCCTCTTCCGCCCGGCAGCAGCTGTTCCTGCTGAGTCTCTCCGCAATGCTCATTGCTTTGGAGCGACATCGCAGCCACCCGAGATCCAGCAAAACCTTCTGGGAAGGGATTTTGAGGAAATGAAGCTTCTGCAACTTAGTGAAGCTGTTTCAGAAATAGCCCGCTGCTTTAGTCCAGTGATTCCTCCGCAGGTGGCCACAGCTGCTGCAGCCCTTGGAGCGTGTTGCTTCTTGTTCATCCTGACACTGTTTGATGGAGGAATTCCCAGAGAAGCGCCACGCTTTGTAACTCTCTGCCATAACAGAGAATGCATTATCCACAATTAAAAGCATGATTACAGGCACTTGTTCTTCAAATTCTTTTCAGCTATGCAATTGCAGATCAACTGGCAAATGCATGCGTGGTTTTGTTTCAGATTAACTGTCAGAAATACAGTCAGACTTTGATCTCATTTTCTGGAAATATCGTCCATGGCATGTCTGTGCTTCTGGAACGGAATTAACCACTTCATCATACCTTGGTGTGTGAGCTGAAAAAGAACAGTTTAGGGATCTGTCTTCTCTATATGCTGTGAATGATGACATGTGCACAGCGAAAGCAGCACTATAACTGACACAGGCCCCAGCCCTACTTACAGTTGCCTTTTGACAACTTGATGCTCAGCTGATTTCCCTTCAATTCATTCTAAACAGTTGCAGATAATGAAAACACATTGATCGCTGTGCTGTACAGTAACTTCAGCTTGAAAAGCGCTTGTTCCAAGCGAGAAAGTGTATTTGTAAAGTAAACCATTTGCCACCCCATCCGGTAGGTTTTGTCGACCGGGTCAGCATTCACCAGCAGCAACATGTTCTCATCAGAACTCGGGCTTCAGCGCTATTGCCTGACCCAACACCATCCCCACACCGATTGCCACAGGAGATGATCAGCACCTAACTCCTCTGCTGCTAAACAATCTTTTGTTCTGAGAGAACTTCTTTGGTGGATGTGACCCGATCAAAAGCGAGCCCTCAATCTCTGTACTGGTTACAGAACTTCCACTGACCACAAGCAAAGCATCGCTATGGAAATACGGTATCACAGCAGAACCAACATATGGTACTTCAGCTGTCAAAGGAGAAAGAAAGAGAAGGCAGGCAATGGCAGAACAGTCTGTTCTTTGAATTAGAGAGAAAAGTGTCAGCTGAGAGACAAGCTAAAAAAGCAGCTAAACCAGGTGGCCTTGCTCTCCCAAAATCTAACAATATCAAAGAGAGGTAACCTTGGAACCCCTCTGTAATTCATTAGAGCATGAGGGAACCTGCCAAACAACTCAACTGTAAAACAAAAATGCAGGGTTTTTTACTTACAGTATTGAGGGGGGCAGGAGGAAGGAGGAGAACAACAGGTTTCTTGTAAGAAAAACAAGAAAAGAGAACAGGGTTTTCAGTTGAAAACTAAGTGTATAGGAAATAAGAGGAACAAGGTAATGGTGCTAATTACATAGAAGGGGCACAGAGGTCTTCAGTTTTCAAGCTCATAGTCACCGCTTGCACCCTGCCAGGTACAACTGGAAGCAAAATGGCTGGCTATCGGTGCCAGGCAGTGGCACGCATTTTAAGAATTTGCATTAGAGTCAGAATTGCCAGTGGTAGCAGGCTCTGTTCACCCCAGCAGACAGAGGCACACGCTGTGGCTTCTCTGTCCACCTTTTGTCCTTCAAAACATGCCCTCAGGTGGGTTCAGACCACACCTTTATTCCCTGCAATAAAAAGATGCAAAACTCTGAGCTGATTTAAGGAAATGGTGAAAAGAGACATCTGTCAGAAAGATGACTTGTTTTCAAATGGCCTGCTACATCTAGTACAGAGCCATCTGTAATGGCATTAGTGGCCATTAGGAGTGGAAGAGAGCACTCAGAAAGGGATTCCTAAGAAGTCTTACAATACAGACAAGCAAGAAGCACTTTGTATCCAGCCTCTTCAGTTTGCTGCCATTTTGAAAGGAAACCAGACTCATTGTACATGGCATATCTTCATTTTTTAATGGTAAACTTCATCAATTGTCTCTGATTCATGCAAATTTAAAATCCAGCTAGAAAAGAAACCAAGAGACTTCATAACTCTCAACCCCACAAAACTCAGGAAAACAAATGTGCTTTGCAACGCTTTGTCAGTCCCCCTTAGGCTTCTTGAGTCTTTCTACCATGGTAACTGTCTTTGCTGCTATTCTCAGTGACTAAAGAGAATTCCCTCACTTAACTGTATTGTCACAAGAGATTAATGCAATGCAGGAGCTGGAAGAGAGGGAACTCAGCTCGCCTGGCTTTGTTCAAGGCAATTCAACCAATTCCTTTGAAACATCCCTCTGGCACCTAAGCTTTCCCACCACAGAAATTATTTCCTCACTATACTTAGAGGTGATACCAAGTCTTTCCTAAAAGCATCTAAAACCTTAAGCTGTTTAGAGAACTCTCAGCAAGATCTGACTACTGCTTCTCTCTCTGCCTTGCACTGCAGCTGGCGTGTCTCCTTCCCACCTGTACCTGATGCCCGTGAAACGCAGAGCGACACAGGTGCACCTCTCTTACAGCGCCCTGCCTGGGAGCGGCAATGATTTACTTCAGCCAGGGCCAAGCTTCACCTCCTTCATGGAGAGGAAGCTGGGGCAGGCAGCCCTGGCCGTTTCTCTCCATAGGAGCAGGGTTAATTCTCAGCCTGCCAACAAGGGTACTGAGTTTCCACAACGGCTCAGACCTTATAGTACTTACCGCTACACCCCTGGGAATTTCAGGCGATTTTCAGGCCAATTTTCAGATTGGACTCTGTTGGGTCCTACTGCAACAAGAGCTTCAGGGCTGCATTTATGGCAAAAAAACCTCATCATTATTTTTGAAACAAATTCCATTTCATTTTAAAGTCTCATTTGGAGCAAAAGAAAAGTAGCTGTTTCACAGCAGTATTCTTAAAGTACAAACCCTGCTGCAGCCTAGGAAAGGACCTCATTTGGAGGACTGTTAATACCCATGTCTTAAGTATAGGAATTCAAGTTATGCATTACAGCAAATTACCTCACCACAGGGCAATGGACTGGAGTCTTGGATTAATGTGTGTGATTATGACACTTTCACAGATGATAGCCAAATCTGCGTGTCTTCTAAACAAACATCAAGCTTGGGGGCATTTGAGTGCAGAGGACACTCAACACACCTATGAAACTATGAAGTTGTCCATAACCGTCTTCTTCAGGAGCTCCAGCAATGTGAGGTCCTCAAATCTCTCAAGACTATCTAAGAATGCTGGTTCTTTTCTTCACAGACATACTCCTTGTCATGGTTACAAATACCTCCTCTCACTCCTGAACTATCTACTGCACACTGTACTTTCATTTTCCCGCTAAAAGTGGTGGTGTATGTAACGTGGTGTCTCAACGTTGCAACCCAAAACAGGGTAAGTTGTCATACTGCAAAAACATGACACCACAAACAAAGAAGAGACTTCTCTGCTTCTCTGTAAATATCTCATCCGTTGTTCTGGCAAGCATGCTGACAAGAAGGGAATAAGATGTCAGAGATGTCCTCTACCAGATTATGTCTGTTTGACCATTTCATACCCCTATGAGGCAGTACTTTACCTGAGGGAGTTCCCTTATTCACTGGAATTAATCAGAGTCCAAGCCATTCTTATGATGTTGTTTTTCTTCTTCTTCTTCCTTTACTCACTGTACTTCCCCCTGTGTACCCACGGACTTATCTGGCCACATCCTCACGCAGTATAAATCAGCACAACTTTACTGCAACAGGAGAAAGAATAAAGGTATTCACATACACAGCATATGTGCTGACAAGTTTCAGCAAATTACCTTCATTAAAATGCGGGACTAATTAATCAGGGCATCAATAAATGGCAGGGACATCTCAAACCCCTTTAGGATATATGAAGCATTTAGATGTTCAGAACTGCCAGCAACAGATTATACCGAAGTAGCACAGAGAGGGATGGGAAGGAGCAAAATGAACGTACGCAGAGGGTCAGAGTTAAGCCATCTAACCTAGGAACTGGATTTCCCTATTTATCTAAGTTCTTCAAGTGTCCTATATGCCTGCCTCTCTGTATCCACAGCACCCTGAGAAGCAAGCTGCCCAGGTCATGTGTACAGTGGAGCTCACAAACTCAGTAATTTACTGCTTTTTACACTCCAGATTGATGCTCTTCCAATTTCCCGCTCTTAGCACACAGTGCAGTGACTGAAAAAAATTTATCTAGAACATGACAGATTCAGATTCAATGCTCTTCCCTTTCTGCAGGGACTATAAATAAGATCCCCATTAAATTCCCTAACATTTAAACCAAAATGTATTATCTAACCTCCCTGTTAGAGTTGTAAAATACTCCCTGAATCGCAGAAAACGTAAGAAGAAAGAAAATTAATTACTGCATAGTGTGCTGACTGTAACTTCCATCTGGGAGAGGAGAATAAGAAGCTAAATCCAAGGACATTTGTTGTGAGATAAATAAGCCTGAAAGCTAAGACCCTGAAGTTTAAGAAAGGAGTTAGCTACCATGTTACTTCTCACTCTTACTGGGCCTTAGTCAACATTTTGCTGTTCTCTGAAAACCAAAACACTCAGCAGACTCTGACGGCTAGGGCACTCTACTAGCCCGTACACATCAGGCTGTGGTCCTCTCAAGGTAAGGGCAGTAAAACCACGTCTCACATCCTGGACACGAGCTCTTAACACTGGTGTATTCAGTAAAATCTGAAGAGTAGGAAGAAAATAGTGTTGTTCCTCTTTCACCTGCCCAGTGAGAAAAAGCTGTTTAAGTGCCTGTTTCTAGAAGGTGGTTCATCAATATAAATCCCAAGTTAACTCCAGAGCTAAGGACAAAAACCTGGAAAGGATTTGGTCTGCTCAAAGTAGACACTGCAATATTCTGCACTGAATTACCCACTTTTCTGCAGGTAGCTCAAGGACAATTATATTCTCTCAATCAATTAGCCAGCTCTTTCTTTAAGCGATGCATTCATAGCACACAGCTTAACTGGCTTGCTCTCACATCTGACTTAGCTCCCATAACATCTTGTATGTCTCAGAATCCGGTTTATTTTAAGCCCAGAGATATTCAGACAATAAGAAAACTTCTGGGGGATGCTGCTTCATGCATAATTTAGCTTCTTGTGTCATTTGGGTGTCCTAGGGGTACAGCACCAACTGTCCAGAAATAGAGGGAGAGAAAGAGAGAGCACGGAGGAGTTATGTTCGTAAGTGTTTGTATTAGTTATCATCTTAACTGAAACAAATTAAACATACTCGAATTTTGAGGAACATGCTTCCCTCCAGCCTAGTGGTGGAACACAGCTCCCTTCTGTGAAGGCAGCTTGTCGAACACAGACACAGACTGGCTAATATCTCCAGGAGCCTGAAGAGGTTAGAGGAGGGGAAAACACATTTCCTAATTATCTAACACAAAGCAACATAGATATATATGTATATATATATAGAGAGAGAGATGAAGTGCTTTGGCTTAGTCTATCATTACCTTGTCATAAAACACTATTAGCCTAATGCTTCATTTGATGGTAGCCCCCCAGCAGCATACTCTGTTTTGGGGGACACAAGCAATTGGCTCCAAAATATATTCTGCAGTGGAGGAGTGCATGTTGAGGTTTTAAATTATCTGCATATCTTTAATCTTAATCCATGGAGCAATGGAGGATCTGCTAGTTATTTATAGCTGGGCTGGGCTGAGCTGCTGTGAGCAGGGTAATTGAAACAGTATTTCAGCCTGTCTGCTGATGATTTGTGTAACGGCTGCTGTTAGCTATGGCATAATCACAACACTAAATGGAAAATAAAAAATAAAAAAGCATTAAACATATGGTTTTATGTTGTGTTTTATGATCGCATCTTATTTTTTTATTGCACTTCCAAATTCTGTTGTTCCTTCCTATCTGAGATCAATTTATTTGCCTGGCAGCAGTTTGCTATATTAAAGCTCGAGCAAGCTGATCTGCTTCTCTTATTCTTTGGATTAACAGCGCTTTCAGCTTGAGAGCTGCTAGATTCTTAAGACTGAGGGCTGCGACCTCTTTTTAAAGCTGCTGTTACACTTCGTTCATGCAAATTTTTGTTCCTTAAATAATAACTATCTTTATTTCTCAGAAAGGTGTTTTGTTCTTTGCTCAAGCTGCAAAAGTAGCATAAAGAAATCTTAGGAATCAGTCTTTATGAATTTTTCAGCAAATATTGTTAATTCTGCAACCTATTACTTGTCATGTACTATTTTTGATATCTGACAATTATTTCAGTTAAACGATCTAGTGCTGCCTCAAATCAGGAGAGACATGGCGTGATTTACCATCATGCCCATTATTTCCTCTCCTTTTAAAGGAGAAGGTACTCCCAGGCAATGTGTATTGCCTTCGGGCGTTATGCCAAGGTGCCTTGCAATTCCTCCAGCAAGTGGTGAGCGCTGGCTCATGGCCCTACCTTTCCAGTCTTGGTGATTTCTGGGTGGGTCGCACCCACCTTGTGTTTTGGCAGGAAGCTGCTGGCCCATGACAGCTTTCCCATCACCCCTCCTGCAGCTTGGTATCAGAGGCCCCTCTAGTTTATACTTTGCTCCCAGCACCCAAAGTTGTAAACTTTTAGTCACTGAACGCAAAATGAAAGCCCCTTGACAAACCGGTTGCTCGCCAGATTTCCAAAGCCTATCTAAATTTGCGCAGTTTCATCTGCCTTAAGCAGAGCAGACATCTGGGACCTGGGAGAGGTCTTGCAGCCGTAATGCACAGGCTGCCTTGTGCTGGAACACGGACATGGCAATCCTGGAGCAGATTCCCTAGATGGATACCTCTAGATCCTGAAAGCTCCAGAGCAATCAAGTTAGTGGGAGCCACCTTGACACCACTGGCTCTCAAAGAGCAGTCAGCACCACCGCTAGGGACTCCAGAAGCCCCCACTCTAGAGCAATGCACTGGTGTTAATGGCAGCAAACCAGGTTCATTTCCAGAAATTCCTGTATGTGTTTTGTCAGAAGCTCCTCAAAATGGGCAAATTTATGTGAAACAGGTCAGACTTGACAAATATACTTTTTCCCAAGAAAAATCCACTTCATCAGAGAATTTCCAGCCTGCAGAACCTGGGACAATCCCAGGCCATGCCAGACTACCCTTCCAGGCTGGCCTTAACTGTCAAATATAAGCACGCACTCCTGCACTAAGCCCGTACATCCCAGTCATGGAACCACCTGTACCCCTGCCACCTCCACGGTAGGCTCTCAAGGCTGCACTCCCTTTTCCCTCACCCTCTGAATTTTAAATGTTACATCTTCCATTACCTTAGGAGGCATTCAGCCTAGAGCCTTAAAGGCTTTTCTCAGGCTCAAACTTAAGTCTGCAAACTTAATTCCAATCCATTTCTGCTCTCTGTTCTGACTTGTAATCATATCTGGCAAGGAAGCAATATTCTCTTTCAGAATCTCCTTCTAGTATCATAGACATCACCATTACTGGATTAATAATGCTCTGAGAGGAAGGGATGGGCTGAACATAACAAAAATAACTTGTAAGCTGGCCGGACTCAGTTTAGTGTATTACACTTCAATACCACCCACTGACAGATACCGAGAAGTGTCATGTAAGAAGTATAACTATGAACTACTAAGTATTAAATCTGCTAATATTTACATAGGAGTGCAATAAGTGAAGTACAGCCAGACCACCCAGCACACAACAGAGACACTCCCCCTGCTGGCTAAAGGCAGACATTTTATTCACCCCCTGCTTTGCCATGCTTCTTTCCATACACACATAAACTCCCAAGTCTTTTTTATTACGCAAAAAGAAACCCTGGTGTTTCCAGAAGGAAATTCAGGATGTAAATGAAGCAATCCTGCTGGGATGAGGGTTTCAGCCAGATGCATCAAAGGGACATCTGGGCCACCAGAACATGGAGAGCAACAAAGATCTTATCATAAATCTATTAGCAGTGAGTTATTGCTTTTCTCTCTCACGAGGTGGCATTTGGATTTCCGTGTCACGTTGTCATCGTGTCGTGTCCCACCAGTCCCCCCCGTCCCCCCCCAACAATAACCTAAGAGCAGAACAAAAGAAAAAAAAGTTTTGTGGCTTGCTACAAGGGGAAAATACCATCATCTGCGCTACGCCAGTGAGAAGAGGTCACTTGCTTCCTTGGAAAGATTACAGAAAAAGGAAGAAATGATAGCAAGGGAACTCTCTGATTTTTGAGTACCTAGAGACCCACTGAGCAAACCTATTCCCATACAACTGCTGTGCAGAAGCTGAAAGGCAGCCATTTAACCTTTGGACTGCCACTGCTACACAGCTTACAAAAGCATCCATGTGAAGCCTTTAAATGACAGAAGTTAGAGTTGGGAGAGACCTATTCCACTACCATGAAGCCTGGCCCACTCGCAGTGCCAGAAGGAGCCCCAGACAGAGGATTCATCAATTTCAGCCAATAAGTACTTCACAGATACAAAGAATAAGCATATTTCTAAATACGGAAACGATACTTATTCTAAGGCAGACAGCTCCTCATCTAGGCAGGCAGTATGAATCTATTTTTCTATTGTAGAGGCACTCACTGCTCCTGACATGGGTTCATATTACTGAGGTAACTTCTTTTTCATAGTGGAGACGTGTTCTGGGGAGGCTGGGATATAATTTTGCAGACATACAGGCTTGGGTGAATCCTGCCTTAAGGATGTTGTTATCTAATGGCAAACATACAGTACACAGCTGCAGGGAGGGTGAAATGTTACTTTTCTTAATCTAAAAAAAGTGTCTATGACAGAATAGAGCTTATAACATGAAAATCAGAGAGATAAAAATTACTCAGGAATGGCAGCCACAAAGGCTGTGACAAGGCTACCAGCACAGAGAGGAAGAACCATAAGCACATTGCCCTCATGATGACCCAGACTATCCCCCCGCAAAACGGGTCTCTAGAGGAGCAAATCTCTGCAGGTCACTCGGCAGAGCCCATCTCAGATGGGTCTTGCTGTGGTTGCTGTCCCTCTTCAGCAAGTCATCACACAGTGACCCAGGTGTTGGATAGGAACATTTTGAAACACTTTTCTTTATCAGGATGTGCATTCCCCAGACTGGGCCTAAGTATTTTGTCCCTGCTCCTTGGTCCTGTGCTCCTTCTGTTCTCAGCGCAATGCAGCTGAGGGCGGCCAGCTGCCACCCCTGCCTCCCACCCTCTCTACTATCCAGCCTGCCTGGGAAGCCAAACAACTTTCTGAGCCATCAGGTACATGCTGCCCCTCAGAAAATAAATAAAATAAAAAATAATAATAAATAAAATAAAAAATAAAATTAAATAAAGTATAAAATGAACGTCTTCTGTCTGGGTTCCAGAAAGCACCGCTGCCTCTGGCCCTTTCTTTAGCGCCATGTCCACGCTTGTTCCTCACTTCACTGGGTATTTCCAAGTTCACACTGTGTGAGGCTTAGACTCACTCCTACCTCGGCGTACATTCATGCACAGCACTGCGTGGAAGAGCAGAGTAGACATGACAACTCAGCGACTGCTGGTTAGTCTCTGATGGATCAGGGCAGAGGGAAGCTGATGAAAGCGCAACGTGGCTTGCACACCGTACAGTTCGGGCAGTTTGTAAGAGACGTCTGTGCCCACAGAAGGATTCATCCAAGTCCTAGCATATTGTGACAGTTTGAGAAATGTAAAATTTACTGTGAAAATGCTGAACAGCTGTGGCATCTGATAAATAAGAGATGGACTCCTGGAGGTGTACCGTGCACGGCTGCCCATACATCCTCAGTATTATGGAGTTTTGTGCGCTCTTGGGCACCGCAAGTCCTCGATACAAATAGCTTGAGAGCTCTGCTGAGTAGAGGTGGGCTTAAAATACTCTTTAAATCAAACACTTGTGTACGTTCCTTGCTGAAGCAGAATCAAAGTCCTGTGTGTTGGCACAGCTGCAGTTTTACAGATTCAAGAATTACACCAAGCAGAATGAAGTGAGTTTGTAATTTCCAGCAAGAACAGCCAAACTTACAAAGCTATCAAGGGCCACAAACAAGAAGGAGAGAAACAAGGCCGAGATTTTTACCTGTCCTTGAATCGTGGCAGACAGCAAAGGAAGCAGCAGAGAAAAATCTGTCTTTTCCCCTCCTTTTTCCTCGCTTGGCAGAACGAGTGAGTGTCTGCAGCTCCCTTCAAATCGGATTATCTCACTTTCAGAAATGAATTTGCCAAGGAAACAGCTGCTTATCATGAGGCTGCAAATAGGATGCGCCCCGGCCCACCAGCCCCCAGAACCTTGGATGCGCAATTAACAGCGTGTAGGACTAAATGGACGTTAGTTCTTCATCACAGAAGACAAGCATCGATAAGTTTTCACTATGCCAGTTCTCTGCTGCTTCCTTTCTCACACTGCTTGCCTCAAGGTAAACTACATAATTTGTAAATTAGGTCAGTCACATACGTATTCCTCCACTAAAGACATGTGAGGTTCCCTATAAATATCTCTGATCAAACTTTTTAACCTTTCTGTTTAACAAAAGAAGAAAACCATGACTAATTAGAAATGTAAATTGATGATTCTGTCATTTTTATTTTCACTGTACAGTGACTGCAGTTAGCTTGTTTCAAGTAGCAGTGACACAGGACATAGCACTGTTCTTGATTTCTTCACACTCCTAAAACTAAGTTGATATTTTTCTCTCTCTCTCTCTTTTTTTTTTTTTTTAAACAGATAAGCTAGACGGAGAGGACAGATTTAATTCAGGTGACTTTCTGTATCTCCACAGCAATGTCTGAGCATATCAGGCTAAGTGTTCCTGAGGTGTTTTGGCGACAGGATGGCAATGCACTTCCTAGCGTGGGCACCCCCAAGCGATCTGAGGAGCAGCGTGTCCCACACCAGAGCCAGAGGGATGGCACGGCACACCGAAGAATAGCACTCCCTGACGAACACACAGGGCACAACCTGGGGAATTAGAGGGTGTGCACATGCCGACCGGCGCAGAGACGCGTAGCCTCCCTCTCTGCGTGGGGCACCGCTGTGGCACCGAACCGACGGCAAGAACCCTTGCTGGGAGGCAGACCTATTACCCCAGGTACAACGCCGCACTACCACAGCTGCCAGGCCGCCACACCAGCACGCGGCCAGTTTTAAGCGTGGGCAAGACACGTATGTGCCTGCGCCCGACCTCACAGACACATCCGTTATTCAGTGTTTAGCCCTGTCACACACCTGGCCGCCAGCACATCCCTTACATGTGTAGCATAACCTAAAAGATAAAGCTTACAAGCTAAGAAGCGGCATGGAGGTCTGCAACTCATTTTGGACTGGGTTTCTTCCCCCCAGGCAGCACTCTGCCGCGGCACACGAACATACCACGCTGCGTATCCGTGTGCTGAGGGCTGTCACACCCTGCCGCAGGGCCTGGCTCTCGGCGCCGCCCAGCAAGCGCCAAAGACAGTCCTTGCTACAGCCACCCTTTGCTGAATAGGCGATGCTCTACAACGTGCTGCCAAGAGTTATTTACCTTCAAGCCCTTGGAAGCAAGCATGAGGAAGCTTATTTAAATATTTCAAGTAAATTAGATTATTTTGTTTTTCAGAAAAAACTACATAAACTACGCAAAATATTTTGACAAGAATATAAGCTAAAGAAACATGTAACCTGAACATAGAAGAGCCAAACTACAAGGAGCACTTGTACCAAGAAGGAATACAAGAATTGTCTGAAACTTTCTTCAGCACTTACCTGATGCAACTCTACATCCCACAAAAACCAGGTCCTTCCAGGGCTGCCTGCCAGATTTCAAGGATATTAGAAATTTCTGCATAAAAACAGATTTCAAAGGACACACTGAGGACTGATTTTGAAGTATAACACAGTCACAGAACAGAGACATGAATGGTAACTTTTAGTGAGCGTAGCTTGAAGTTTCTCGTAAAAGTGGCCGTAAAGAATAACTTTATTCTGCCATGAACAAGTCACAAGGACAATGGAGAAGTGTCGTGAGTTGGGGAGAAATGAACCTTAGAATTCCTGAAATCTATTGGACTGAGACCTGTAATTCAGTGTCACGGGCAGGCTTTGATCCTAAAAGTGCTGATACAGTGAGGACCATGACCCAAGGATTGCTGAGGTGAAAGAAACACTGCCATCGAATTTAGTAAGTTCTGGACCAATAATCAGCCCTTTTCAGCAGCCCAACGCCTGGTCTTCAGATGATGGATTGCACGACTTTCGTGTTCCTAAAAGATCTGCGTGGTCCCTTCTGCCTCAGGCTGACAGGACTAAGGATTGATGAAGTCTGGAGCGGGGCTCCCACTGGTGAAATCAAGCAGCCATCAAACCCCTTCCTCCCAGAATGAGTCAGGATTTTGTTTCTTTGTTTCGCATAGTCACACTGCCACATCACTCAACACCACCAAGAAAAAGAAAAGCAGGAAAAAAATAAACAAATCATACCTTGGATTTGCAACTTAAATACTGACATGAAACATGAGAAAAGCTAGGGGGGGAACAGCAAGTCACTCCATTTGTTTCAGCTTTTGAGCGTTGCTGTTAATCTCCCTGCATGAGCAATAGGGGTGTTAAAATAAAAACAAACAAACAAACCAACCAACCAACATCAAAGATGCTCAGTGTTCACTGTTCGCCACAGCCCTCATCCTTGCTGAGCTCGTGGCTGGACACCGAGCACAGAGCCGCCTGCCTCACCATCCACCGCTTTTGCTGGGGCGGTTGCCTTTCTGCACGCTGGCAAGTCTGAAGGGAAGGCAAGGAAAGGCAAGGCTAATTCCTGTTGTTACTGCACAGCTCAGGAAGCATGAAGTATTTATCAGCCTGAGCGAGGCAACTACTTTGCCAGCTTCAGTAGCAAGCTGTTAGGTGGGTGCTGCTACTCCTAAGCAGCGTAAGGACGCTGCAGAGCTGGAGAGGGGTCACTTAGCTCATTGCTCCCTCAGCTCCTGCTTTGTGTGACTGAGATAACGATGCAAATAGATCCCAGAAGAAATTAGAGCAATACTCCATTTGTGCTATGGGTGGGTTTCTCCAGGCACACATGGCTGCCTTATTCCTGAATCACAGAATTAATGAAGATATGCCTAAGAGTCTGAAGGTGAATCGGGAACGGAGACATCAATTTTGCAAACTGCTGAACTGAACTCTGGCTTAAATGTGAACCCTGGAGATAAGAAAAGTAGCCCTTAAAGATGTTAACACCCTACTGCCCCTCCCAGTCTTCAATGCCTCTTTCTCTCCTCCTCTGCCAAAGATTGATATGAATTACTCAAGAATAATCACCACCTCTCCTGGGGTTCAGCCTTCAACTGACAGAGAAGAACTAATATCTGTTCTGATAGTAAATTGTCCAGTTTCTTTTTTCTAGCGTTTCAACTATTTGCACTGAACTTTAAGGACAGGATATCTGATTCCTAATCGTAACACAAATTCTTCTCTCATAATAATCAGGACAAAAAAATGTAATAATCAATAGTCATATTCAATAACCTTATGTGTGTGTAAGATTCTGCACATGACTTAACCTAAGACACTGATTTTTTAATGCTTCTGTTCTGTCTGTTCTGATAAATAATAGTTCTTTCTTCCTTCTGCTTCTTTTGTGTAGTTAGACCACAGTCACTGCAGGACAAGGTCTCTGAAGCAGCCCCCTGAACCAGAGCAGTGCCCAAAGGAACAGGTGTTGGTAAATACATACATACGTATTTCAAACTAGAGTTATGATTAAACCTCCCCTATTGCAATATTTTAGGATAGAGGAGGAATACTATCAAACTCAGAGGCACTAAATAATTGGTAAATCATAAATACACATCCTAAATAAATCAGGCCTTATTAGCTGGACTTTACCATTCCCTTTGAGAGAACTCTCCCAGAACAACAAGAAAATGGTATTTCAGGCTCTAACTCTTACTTCAGTTTAAAACAAGTCCTTAGCAGTAGCAAATGAAAGAAATTATTTTAAGTAGATAATGAGTTTCAAGGTGAGCACCTTACCCCTGGCACTTTTCAATTATGAGTGTGGGACTTGCATGTCTTGAGAATAATATTACTGACAGAGCTGTTCTAATATATTTTTAGAGGATTGCCCTCAGGGCTCCAGTTTCTTCAATCCTCCTCAATTCCTTCCAGAGGTTCCTGCTGAGTTTCTGCCAACCCATAATACTTCAACCTCTCTCATCCTTTCCACCTTCTTCCTAACTAAAAATGAACAAATATTTTTTAACCTATTTTAGTGTTGTTGTTTTCCCAGCTGAAGGCCCCACATGTGAATAGGCTGTTTGAACACTGTCAAGAAAAGTGGTGATGGTTGAACTGTATTAACAGAACAGCCTGAAGAATTTTGTCGGTGTTACGGTGTGGGACTGCATATAGATTTGTTCAGTTTAAGCCTCAGCTATGCTTAGTGGTGGAAAACCAGCAAAAACCTCTATATGAATAAACACCAACTGCTCCCCCTCCCCCTCTGCTTGATAGTAAATACAAAGTCTGAAATTGAAAAAAGACAACTTTTGGGAGCTTTATATTGCAGCTACTTATAACAACCAGCTGGACTTTGGACTCATGACAAAACTGGACCTTGACTAACACAGAGGTCAGCTTTGCTAGTCCCTACCTGTTCCACAAGGCTGCTCTCCCAAGGTCAAAATAAAGCCACTGGAATGTCCAGAGGAGAAGAGTTCCTGTTTGCCATTCCGGGATCACATGGATTCACACTGCTTTTCATTCCTCTACCTCCTTTTGCAATAGATAGATATAAACAAAACAAAAGCTCCTCTCCTTAGATTCAACATCTTGTCACAAGAATGAAGGTTGTGGGTACTGCTGGAACCACTGACAGCTGTGATACAACGGTTATAACACCTAAAAGTATGCCTGAAGTAGCACACAGTCCTGCAGCCGGCAGCCCAAAGAGAGTACTTACTCTTCGTCAATGTTAGATTTATTGTTTTAAGGGTTGTTTTGTAATTAATCCATGACTCCAGCAAACTCTGCCATCTTTCTAATGCAGGGAGAACGTGGACCCCATGAACCAGGTGTGAAGGTTATGAAGTACATAATGAGAGTCAGTGTTCACAAAGCACAGCAACAAGTCCACTCTTCACCACATGCCTGGCAAAGTGGGGTGTTTACAAATACCTATACCTTTGTAAAAGGACACGAGACCCAGTTCTATTGCATACGTCATTCACCGTTGCTAGGAGGAGTCAGTGATGCCCCTGTGCAGATACAACAGTCAGAAGAAATGAAGGAAAACCAGCACCTTCCCCCAGTTTCCATTAGCACAGAATAGTGCTGCCCTCACCTAAACCACCATTCTTCAAACTTAGGTGAAATGCTTGGGTATCATAGGGGAGAAAAACAATTTCTCAACATCTGATTAAAAAAACAACAACAAAAACAAAACACAACAACAAACAACAAAGACAAAAGTTAAAAAAGATTGCTAAAAACATAGAGTGACCTGTAAATGGGATTATCAGGACTGTGCTCCGGTCTCCTCTTTCGATCCAAGTAGACTTCTATGCAACTAAGAGATTTATAACAGGGGGTTACAGAATCTCAGAGGGCATCAAACACCTCAGCTTTTGCTTAGGATCAGCCTGGATGGGTTGCTGCAGAGGCATGGTTTAGTTTCATACACACTTCCCTCTATATCTCAATAGTTGGGCTTCCTGAAAGATCAGCTATGTGAATGTGTGAAGTTTTACGTAAAGTTCCCTCTCCATCCAGGCCACCTTAGGGAAAGGGAACCTCAGGACAAAGGCAGTGGGAGCAGAGACCCCCTTCCTCACAGTGAGGAGGGAATGAAGGGGAAGGTCCAGTCTCACTGACTTTTCGGCTGAAAAAGCACCATGTTCCATTATTCTAGTTCTTGCCTCTCATATTCTAGAGGCTGCTTAGTTATACACATCTCAGTCTCACTGCACAATAGATGCAGAAATTCCCTTTAGGATAACCAAGATCACTAATGAACTCTCTTCCTCATTATCTTTTAATTTAGCCAGCACAAATTTACTGTGTTAAAGTCCAACGATATGACAATATTCTGCAAAAACAAACATGGGAAACATTTTACCTGCTTAATGTCTAGCTTAACTAAAAAAAAAAAATATTTTAAAATTATTATTCCTTTTTCAGTAGAAACTTCTCCAATCTTTCATTATGATGGTGAAATGAATTACTTTGTACCTTTAAAAACAGCACTAAGAATACTTTTATTTGCTCGCAGAGTCAACCCAGCAATGAAAAGAGATTGTGTCCCGCTGGAAGAGTTAGCAGCAGCAGCATGGTTAAGTGACTTTCACTGCAAGGCCAAACTCTGACCTCAGTTACGATTTTAGCAAATGCACCTTCTGCAAGCATCTTGCTCACAAATAGATGAAGGCAGATTTTGGCCTGCACAGCCTTTACAGCTCTTGACGGGTCCAAATTAACACATTTTGCTTCTCAGATACTATACATTTACACAGATACCACACGTTTACAAGTCAACAGCTAGGAAGTTCATCTCTGCATTTATGAGTTGCTTGTACTTAATATGCAAGTCACTAGAATGCCAAGGTATAAAAATACATTTCCTTAAGGTCATGTTTACTTTTGCACACACTAGTATTTTACACAGACAGCGCAAACTCAAGCAAAGCATACTTCAACGCATTCACTTTAGGAAGCATAGCCCATAAATACAGACCTTATAGAAGTATAATCTGTGCCTCTGGTAACAACACTGGGATGCTGTAACACAGAAATTAGCCTGCCTATTTCAAGACAGGCGCCGGAAAGCGTATACTGGCAAGAAGCAGCACTTCTGCCTCAAGGAATCAATATGTGGTCTACGTCCCATATGTGTGTTCACTGCCATAATCCAAACTCCCTTTTGACTTGACATTTTAACCTTAATTTCTCCCTAATAGTATTGGCTGCTTTCCAAGTACTGGCATTTCCTCCAGCCCCTGCCTCTCCCAAGCCAGTGACATCTCTAGACCACTGTAACTAATACAGCGTGGTACCAGAACAGGTCAGCAGCAAAGCACTACGACACTGACAGTTCAGTGGCCGAACAGTAAATCACAGATCCTCTCTCTCCAGCAGAGTCCAAAGCATACCAACAGAGTAGCACTGCACATCCTGTAGCTGACTACAAGGCTTGTGCAATATTTGACATCACATACCTGTAACACTCAATAAGCGGAGAGCACATTTGGCATTTATTATATAAACAAGTGTCAGCTAAATACAGTTGCAGCTATAGCTATAAAAATATATAGTATGTAAATATATGTAAACCTTATACCTTGCTGTGTCTGAAGCTATCTTGGCTTATTAACAGGTTCGTACAAGCCAATTTGAAAAGTCAGGCTGACATGGTTAACTATAACGACCCGCCACAGCACCAGAACAGAACTTCTTGCTTAGTTGTCAACTCTTGTTTTTATGAAAATAAATGCAAGCCTATACCAGGAACTGTTAGATTATAAATATGGTCTTGTTTGTTTGTGAAACTGTAACTACAGAGAGGTTTCTACGAGACTGAATTATTCCAAATGATTCAGGGAGAAGGCAGATATTTTTTTAGATGACAACTTCTAATTCTAGTCTCTTCTAAATGGTGACTATTATAAGAAAATCCAGTGAGATATTTTTGATACATTAAAAAAATCCCTAAAATCAGTTTCCTCACATGGTTAAGATCACAGTACCCTGAACCCTGTCTGTCTGGTACTGCACTAACAAAATTGTTAATAAGCAGTAAGGGAGACGAGGGAGACTGAGCCATACGAGATGTGTGGCAGAGTGAATTGTCAAGCTTTCAGGTGAAAGCTATCAATGTACTAAATATAACGCCAACCTGTTCAGCCTCACCTTCATTTTGAAACTACATAGCAAAACAGTTGTGCTTCACAGGTAAATGAAAAGACCTGCACTTTCTGTCCTGTCTCAGAAATCCTCTCCAAACTTTCCCTCAAACCTCTGCTTCAGGCAACTGTGCAAATGACCACACTGAAGGGATCCAGAGGGCTACAGCGCCTGTCTAGGGAGTTGTGTGGGGACAGAGGGCAAACTCTGAGAGCTGAACAAGGATGGTGACACTGGATATATAGTTGCTAAACCACAGCCACTGCTGATACCAGTTCAACCCCCAATGCGATGTGTAATCGTTCCATAACACAGCCGCACGTGATGCACGCAGCAGCTCTGTTCTACCTCCTTATGCCAAACGCACTCACTATTCAGTACTTCAGCAGTGCAAAACTGCAATGGACATGACACTTCCCAATGTTTTGGGCTCTAGTCACGCAATGGAGGTGTAGCAGCATCCATTGCTCATACAAGGCAATGCCTATTAAATTACATTTCCATTATCATCTGTTTTCCCTTTGTTAGGTGCATTCACTGTTTCAGGTCATGGTCCACTGCACATTAGCCTTCACCTACTGTACATGTCTGGGCAGCCAAATTGCTTCCCAGCCGCCTGCTTGTGCAAGGCACACGGGCAGCCAAAGAGCTTGGACATGCCCCCTAAGCATGTACAGACATAACCTGGAGATACTGATAGAGGCAGATGGGAGAAGGCTAAAAATGGAAGTCTGTAACAGCTAACCAAGTTCACGTAAGCTGTGAGTCCCCGAGTTTGTATGTTAGCTGCCCTGGAGTTTCAGAAAGAGCTAGGAAGATTCAAATTACAAGTAGGCTCCCATCTGGTGAAAAATTATCTCTAAAAGTATACGAAAATCATGCTGTACTGACCAAAACGCCTTGCCAGTAAGACTCCCTAATAATGTTGGACAATTTTCTCCAGCTGAGAAGAAAACTGTTTGGAAAAGCTTCCAGTCACAGATTTGAAAACCCCTGCAGGCTCACTCAACACAAAAGGCAAGCCGTGTGACCCAAAACACCCAGACCTACCTATTAGCAAACTCCATATGCAACAGCACCACCATCTTGCATAGAGTTCAACTAATATACAGAAGGTTTCTCTTTTCTCAAGTCCATCCAAATCCAGATCTTTTTCACAGAATAGTATAAAAGTAAATTAAACCCCTATTTCTCATAACAATAAATTGAAGAAACCTTTCTTATTTTGTCCTGGCTCAGCAAAAAATAGTTCACCTCAAACAAGTCAGACTTATTTAGAGCATATGGAGACAAACTTATGCAGATAACAGTGACGGAATGTGACAAAATTATTTTTTATTATTTATTACAAGCTGACCAACAGATATATATGTAATATATAATATCTGTATTTCATTCTAGATAATACCTAACACAGATACTTTTTATGAAAAAGGTTGGTTTTTTTAGTGTCAGAAACATTCATTATGTACTGGCTCCTATAACCTGCTGGGAAATTACTACTGCTAAACTAATCAATAAGAAAGCTTACAGTGATAACATAACTGAAGCAGTGCGTATGAATAAATGGTCTGAGCAACAGCAATCCCGCTGCAATAACCTGTAAATATGTCACCTATACCAGCCACTTAACCTGGCATTGCTCTGCAGGAGACAGAACAAGAGAAAAATACTAGTGAAACCATCTCAATTGTTTTAACGACACGAACACCAGAGGTTGCTCTGGGTAAGTCTAGATGACATCATCGGCCAAGTTATTAGCCTCTTGTTTTCTAGACGTCCACATCCATCTCCACCACTCTAGTTGCATTAGAAAGAGATTTTGGAAATGCATTTGGTGTTGGGGAACAGAAGAGGTCAGAGATGTAAAAACTGGCCCTATCAGTTTTTATTCCTGACACAGAAGGATCAAAAAGGTCTATTTTTAACTGAGAAGCTCAACTCCTTACTTAAACTAGGAGATGCCTTACCTGCCTTTCCAACAGAAAGGGAATAAAAAGACTTAAAATGAAATATGGTACCTCATTACACACGCCATCCTTCATCTTTTAATTTTAGCCAGAAATACCCGAGCAGGAGGTGTTAACAATTCTTATTCCAAGCAAAAGCAGGAAATTCAAAGGCATACAGGGCACGGAGAGAGTACGTGGAACGCTCCCGAGCAATTTCTATACTGAAAGCAATAAAATGCAGCTGAATTAAAAGCACCTCTCCTAGAAAACAAATTCTTATTTAAAGAATGGAAGTAGCGATCAACAAATCACTTTCCTCAATAAATAACTGCAGCAGTTAATTAAAATTTGTCCCTTATGTTCAGTTTTCTTTGGCATCCAACTTCTAGGTAGCAGATTCTGTTTTATCTTACAACACATCCAGGCAAGGTTTGTAAGGTTTGGCAGTAATTTTTTTTTTTTTAGACAAATTGATAGAAACTGGAGGCAACCTTTCTGGTACACTGCCTGATACATCTATACCATAAAAAAAGCAGGCACAAGCATTACTTATACTCCAATTTATGCTAGCGGCTGGTATCTGGAAGGCTTGTGTCGTAGCTGCTAGCATGCCTCACTACCCGTGCCAACGCATCTTTAGTCATAACCGTTACCTGTCCTGGCTAGGTTACCTCTAGCCCAGCAGTCCCAATACATGCTGCCATCGTACTTTCACTCTGTGATGCAGAATTTATTTCTCTAATAAATATAAAAGCTCTTTAATTTTCAGCAGTTTTCCCTCCACACTGTGTATGTGCTTGATGAAAGAAACCTTGTTATTGTCTCTTTGATACTCTGAACAGACTGAACTGCGTAAACTCTCACTGAAGGATAAAGTTTTCAAAAGATCTATGGGTGCAAAGAGGACAAAGGAAGCTTTTTGGTTTCCCACAGCCCAGCTTCTCCTATGCACCCCTTTTTTCTCCCCTGGCCCCTCCCAGATATTGAATCCTTCCCCCGCCTCCAGGTTAACATAGACTCTGTCTCCCACCGCATGAGGGGAAAGCTGACTCTGCCATTGCCAGCTGCGTGCGAGGGGAGGAGGAACTGGTGCTGCAGGCATGACCTAGGCCACGCATGCCGAGCCCTTCCTGGGCAGTGGTGGGCAGGGACGAGCCGCTCTCCCCTGCACGCTGCGCTCTCAGCTATCCTCCCTGCCCCAGCGAAGATGGGGCAGGCAGTCCACTGCCATGGGCGGCTCTAGACTTTGACTATGTCTAAAGCTTGCCCTGCAGCTACATTCATGCAGATCCCCTGACGTTAATGAGCTAGAGTTGTTTGTGTTGGGGTGAATTCACTTCTGCAGTGGTTCACATTAGAGCTATTCAGTACTGGGGACTTCTATATTTGTAACACACCAGCAGAAACTTAAGCGCTCCAGGGTCCCTGGACTTGCACATCTATCTTCCGGGATTACTTGTCATCGAGGTGTCAAACCCAGGAACACCCGTATGACAGTTTGTTAAAATAGGCAAGTTAAAAGATTCTGAATGACTTATTAACAACTCATTTTAATCTTGTATTTAAGTTTGAATTACTTGGTTGTGCATGGAAGTGCAAGGCCTGACAACAAACAGAGGAGTCAGTCACAGTGCAAAAGCAAAGCATTTTGCTTCAAATCAAACTCGCAAAATCATGGCAGGCTGTCTCTTGTTCCGAGCCTCTTTCACCTACAATTGATTTGCGCTCACACTAGTCCTGGCCATCATCTACGCAGGAAGAGTCAAAATCTGTGACAACTCTGTGATCCAGACATGCTTTTGTTTCCTACCATTATTTAATTTGCAGATATTTTGTAGATACTCAGGTGGCTTCTACGCTGAATATAGATGCTTTATGGTGCGTTAGGCTTTCTAGCAACAATCCTCTTCCAGCTTCAGCTATCACGAGAAAGGATATTTCATTTGGGCTCTCAGCACTCAGCTGCTTGCTACCATCTCTGACAGCTCCTACTACACTGGGAAGGCCTCACTTTTCTGGCAGAGCTGTGGAAGAACAGTTCTTGTTTCAGTCAGGAAAAAAAAAAAAAAAAAAAAAGCTGGGTTAGCCAGAGGGAACGGGTTTGACAAGTATGTGGGATTTGGAGAGGGTGGTGGATGGGATGCCCTCTCCCGGCTGACATTGTCTCATACCATGCAAGCCCCTCAGCACACACTAGTGGGTGGGTATTTTAAACGATGCGTTGGCCCTTCTTTCACAGCAGACACTACTGCAATCTAGCCACCAAAAGACAGCACAATGGCAGTAGTAGATAAGAGCTCTAAGAGCTCTTAGGTGGATCTATCCACACATCTCCCCTAAACAACAAGCACTCCCTGAGACTCCAAAAGAGCTTATAAAACTCCAGAGGAGTTAAGAATAACTACAGGCATTTTAAGAGGCAGAGCCCAGAATGAGTCACAGTAAGAAATAAAAGGGGTGTGGGAAACAAATCTCTTCCCTGTCCGTTATGTCCTTGCAGTCAGGCTTGATCCAGCCCAGCCTTTAGTTGGGCAACGATTAACACTTCTTCATGAGTTCCCAAGGAGAAGTCATCCCTTTTCCATTTCTTGCAAGACTGGCTCTGCCCTCTGCTTTTCACACCACTACATCACTCCCTGGCAGGCTGCTGGCTGAGCCTCCCTGACCTACAATGTTCTCCCACTAGCCACCAAAAGCTGTTCTTGAGGGAAGAACAATCTCCTTTCAGAGGCCCCAGTGAGCTGAAAATGCAGCAGCTGAACAAGGAAAACAGGCGTATATTTTCTCTGCTGCCTGGTCAACTGCTTTTCAAAGGGACGTAACTCAGTGCAGTTACAGAGCAAACAAGCCAAAAAGTCACTATCCATCACACATACAACCAATGCAAACTACACCAAAGTCCCTAATATTGTCAGTGAGCAATTCGAGGTATTTGTGCATTGGTTTATGGCAGCATGGACAGGAACTAAAATTTATTTAGGAAGCTCCTATTAGAAACAGTATTTTAATCTAAAACCCTCAGGCTAAGTTCCAAATTTTTAAATACATAAACAAATAAGATGATCTTGGCTACTTAGGGAAGAGTGGAAGGAAACAGGGACTGGAACACGTAGGTAACAACACAACTAAAGACAGACCGACTGAAATCACGGTATTAAAAAAAGCAACACATGAGCATAGGCGTCTGACAGGACTAGGAAGGATACAGAGAAAATTTCATTGTGCAAAGGATCTAACGTGTACAACCCTTATTCTTGATTAGAGCATGAATATGCTACTGTAAAAATTAAATTTAATTATAAAAATATATATATGTATAAGCCCCACAACAGTTCTCAAAAATCCACTGAAATGGAAAGGAAGCGTTCGAAATGTTTGCTTCACTGAATCATGACTGGATCTGCCATTCATATTGCGGCTCTTCTTTATATTGGTTCAGGGCTTCTTCAAGTCCTAGACAAAAGTAGCAACCACTGTAAAAAAAGTACGTGCTGCATCCAGGAGGGATTATTATATTCAGACTGGGTGAAGCTGCAGTGATGATGAGGTCAGGGAAGACGGGCTGTGGTCAGGTATAATTGCCTCCATTACATTCCATGTAGCCTACTAGAAAAGACAAACAGATGGGGCTACAACCCGCAGGGGTCTTGGCTGATGCTGGTAAGTCTGCCCTCAGTGCATGCAGAGCTGAACACAGTAGGTACAGGAAATGGTTTGACTAAAACAGACCTTACTATACTAAAGCAGGAGGTCTTTCCAATATTTCCATGCTGTAACAAAAGCTTGTGATCCAACCAGTGTGAAAAATAGAAGTTCTATTTGGGAGAAATTCTAGAATTTTAAAATTTGCCTTCAACTTCCAGGTCTCAAAAATACCTGAGAATAAAAATTCCGTGAGTCGGAAATACCAGCATAAACTTCTTGAAGTACTTCTGGTTATTCCTGCCCTTCATAATTTAAAACACACTCTGTATGAAAATCTACCATCCCAATTTTCAATTTATGGTACAAGATAATGAACCAAAATGAAATATTTCAGAACAAAAAAGGAAGAAATCACAGAAATGAGAAAGTCATTGTTAGTTCAGTTAGTATTCTTAATACTTTGTTTGAAACACTAAATTTCTTTGAAAGCAGCCGGCTTCTGACAGGTCTTTTTAACTCAACAGGATTTTTTCTAACATAAACTACTCTGTTTATTATTTTTTGACTGCTTGACTTAAAATAAAGCTTGTTACAAGCAGATTTCATTGCAATTGAAACTAAGAACTTTTGCAAAGCATGGGTGAAAACCTGCATCACTGAACTCTGAGGGAGAGATTTACCTTAGACCGCTGGATTTATAGGCTTTAATAAATCTACTCCTGTTTGTGAGAAAGTGGCTGATATTTCCTGCAGTCAGACACTGAAGTGACCCTTGGTAAATTGCATACAGTTAAAAGATTTGCCTTTGCATTGTAGAGTTCTAAGCAACAGCTTTCACCATCATAATGTGAATGCTGTATCCAGCTGAACATTTCAGGATGTATTCAGTTTTAGGACTTTTACTGAATCATTTTGCTATGGCTAAAAGTCCTGCACTTGAACAGCACATCAGTACCTCTGAGATCAGATAGTGACTGTAATTACAATCAAAAATTCATAGGCATACTGGCAAACAACATAGACCCATTTTCTGTTGACTGGACATTTCTGGTTGGGATCTACTACTTCCTCAAGCTCATAAAGCATGGAACAGCCTGTAATTTTTTTCCCCCCCTAAAACATTTAATCCAAAACATGCCAGTTACAGCATAAAATGATGACATCCTTGAAGAGATTGTTTTGCACAGAAGAATTTGTGAGTCATCCAGAAGGAAGCTGAGTTCTGATAAATATATAATACTGGCTTTGACAGGAAATCTGTCTCCTCTAAGAGGCAGAGAGGCAAAGACAGTTCAGTTCTAGCAAACCACAGCTCAGCAGTTAACTTAATCAAGTGATGAACTTGGCATAAGTGGCCCAAAGATCTCACCTCCTAAGAAACCTCCACGTCTGTAATAAAACGAGAGTGATTACCATGCACAACTCTTTCTGACAGCTACACAAGTGACGCGGGGCAATGGTGGGGCAGATCCGTCTGGCTGTGTTCGTCCTGCTCTTGATGTCGAGTCAAATAGGGTGGCATGTCAAGAGAAGGTGTTAGAAATGTCCATGCACCTCCTGACTTCTATGTTTAAATGTCAGCAATCAGTAAGGATGGCAGCGTCGTGGCTCTGCCTCCACATTCATAATACAGTTTAAAAAACATACAAACTATGGTGAATTTTAACAGATCCTTCTGTCAATGTAACCATTACAAGTGAAGGACATTGGCAGCTTCGACAATATTGGTATTCAGCCAGCGTGTACATTACCTCATAACGCACAGATGGTTTCGCGGTTTCTGCAGCTACAGGAATGACAGCCTTTCTGTTCCAACCCGCATTTTATGAACAGACTCACTTTCCTTTTAGGTATTAATGAAGCGCTATGCCCACCTAACGAAAGTAAGTTTTCTCTACTGAGTGAGCTGGGGCCTTGGCAAGTCAATCAGTACAAGATTTTGCAACCCCTACTAACATGGTTTAGTGCTGGTCTAGGAAGTGTTCACTGATGCCCCTGATTCCTGTCTCTCAAGTTTCTTCTTTTAAAATAGATGATTTTTTAAATTTATTTTTTTTTTTTGAGAAAGCGCAAGCTCTCTGGTGAGCTGGCAAAAAAACAAATTGCCAAAAATTATTTTCTCCCAAGGACATAATCCACTTGGATACATTTTCTATTTTGAAAAAAATAACAAGTGTTTCAGAGCTACCACTGACTTCTAATGTTTTGGGCTTGTGTTTTTTTAAAGCACCAGTCTCAGATTTCAGCTTGACGTTCCTTGTTCTGAAATTATTTGCCTTGAAATGTACAAGAACATATTATTTAAGTGAACAACAGCATAACACAACCCAAGTATACACACACATCATTTATCAACAGCAGGATACTTTAAGCCTGAAGAGGCAAGGTACCAGGGACAATTACAAGAATTGCAGGATTTTGGGGAATCCAGAAAGAGGAGAAATAACAGGAGAATGAAAAGATTAAGTTTTAGGACAGCGTACAGAAGATACGATTGATTGCAAGCAGTATAAGTAGTGTCTGCTTTCATCCATTAACATGAATAAACAAGCGCAGACCAGATTACAGATACGTGGATGAAAGGATGAAACATTGCCACTTTTGAACATGATAAGTGTCTCTCTTTAAGATGAAGAAACACTTTTAAAATATTTTCAACAGTGCGTATGTGCAAGGGAAACAAACCCAAGAGATCTTCAAGGGGACTGTGGGCATCCCCAGGGAGCAATGCCCCGTCACAGTACCTCCTGACCTCAGAATCCTGCCCGGCACACCATGGTACCATGCCCTCAGGCTTTCATGCCAGTTAAGTCAAAGATTTGTATGCTGCTTCTCCATGCATTTAATCCTCAGCTCTCTATTTCCCAAAGGAAGGTCTCACGGCTGCTATGGCTAGAATTGACCTGAGCTGTGATTCACCCGGTGATGATGGGATCGCTGTGGAAAACTTTTCACATAGTCGTTCTCCCCCTGCTACAATAATTCCCAAGTTTTAATTTTCCTCACGTCACTAGACCTCAGGAGCAGTGAGTTATGGTGTTTAGAGGCTAAGGAAGGACATGATCAGTTGATATAGCAGGCTCCAGTCTTCCACCTAGGATGTGGTGGCACTTCAGTGCATTTGGAAGGCTGGAATAGTTGTTCAGTTAGAGCACAAGCAAACCTGAATGTGGTGTTGATCACTAATTTATAGTCACCCTGGGGCAGCCCTACCCTATAGGTACCGTAAAGATGATCAAATACCTTTGCTGTGGTCAAGGTGCTTCCGTATTTCAAACAATTCTCCAATTATTTGTGACCCACGTTATGGTATAACTATGACTGGAGGGCAATTAACATACCAGCTAGCCCCAGCACTCCTGAAAGTCTGATGATTAGATAAATATATTCTTACCTTTTGTACTTCATGTATTTTATGCAGCTCAGCTGCCACTAAAGACAAAACCCTTACAGACTTTCCCTGATAAGCATGTTTTCCAGCTAACCAATGCCTGTCTGAACTTAAATGTCTGCAGCCTAGAAAAATCAGTTATTAAATTGTATTTGTTTATGGAAGATTTTCCTAGATGCTAGAGAATACCCTCTCCTTCCTCTGAGTTTTTCACTGAATACCTTTTGAATAATCTCTTACACACTGATGTATATTGAGCTCTGACAAAAGGAACGCTTCATGGAAAAAATCAAATTAGAATTGTCTCTCTTTAATGAGCCAAGTCTATGGCTGTTTCTGAGAGTTTTCTATAGAGAAAGAATCAAGTTCTTGGATAAGGTGAGAAGGAATCAGAAACATCAGCACAAAAGTCACACTTTCTCCTAGCTGCTGTGTCAGTGTAATTCTGTGCTAGGAAATCACACTTTTCTCAGTGCTATCAGTTAGCAAAAGAAACCAAGTGGATTATTATTTAATGTCACTGTATTGCTGACATTACCTCTCTATGACAATATGGAAAAGGTCTCCCAGTTCCAAAATGCTTATACACCCAATACATGAGTATATTTAAGGACAATGAAGACCTAGAGAGTTCCTGATTTTATAACATCGTCTACAAGTAAGATATCACATCATCATCAATAAAAAAAAAAGAAGAATCCCAATAATACCCCGTTCACCAGCAAGAAAATAGACTTGCCCTTCTCACTCACTCTCTCGTCTCCTGCATACTTTCCTTACACAATTTTCTGTCTTTCATATGTTTAAATAAAAGTGGCCCCCTGAGTATTTCTGGTGGACTTTTTTGTTTTGCCTAAAGAGTATGTCTGACCTAAAACTGTATTACTTTCCAGCGTGTCTAACTTTGTTTTCATAGAACCAAAGCCTTATACATATATGCACCCAAGACTGTATATGGACACGAAGCATGGATTAATGGAGAAGGAGGAGTTTTACCTGTCTGCAGTCCTCCCTTTTCCCCACTTCACTGCCTAGTGTGCAACGAAAGTGTTCTGTGAAATGTAATGCAGCTTCACAGGGCCCTCATTGACCCCGTATCCTCCTTGACAGGATAGGGCATTCAAGGAGCAGTCCTACACTCTTTCCCCCCGGCCATGTTTCAGGGTCTATAAGCTGACATTCATATTAACAGAGAATGATTAATCATCCAGATATCAGGAAACAGTAAAATGTATAACTGCGCAGATGCAACATCACCTCTGAATTTACTGCATGTCCACGTACAAAATACAGAGATAATATCACAAGTTTTAAGCCTATTTTTTAATTTCATGATTAAAAAATAGGCTTAAAACATCACAGTAACACAATTACAAACTGTGTGCCGGCTAATGCTAAGCAGTCCACCCTTTGCTCTACTACTTATTAACAATTCCTATCCTATCTTCGTAGACAAAAAGAAGTTGGAAAAGTAAAAAAGGCATCCTGGAAAAACCTCACTTTAGGTCTTTGAAGCTCTGCAAATTCAGTGCCTAATGTAAACTCCACACTCTGGGACCACATGGGCTAGATCATCCTGCCAGAACATCCCACCTTGTGTAGAAGCCTGAAAGAGGGACTTACTGTTGATCCACACATCAGAAAATGCACAGCTGAGTGAAGGCTGCACTAAGATATATTGAGAAGTTTTTCTACAGATCAGAACGCAGTTGCGATGGAAGCACTGTGCAGGAGACCGCAGTCTACACAGACTGCCGACGAGGTAATCGGAGCCTGTCAATAAACTCAATACCCTGCGTGACTCATCCCAGTTCTCCATCCCTAATGTCTGGTTTGGAGATACTTTGTATTCCCTGAATTGCCTCACTGCTTGAGCTACTCTGAGGCACAGAGTTAACAAAACTCAAATACGAGATCATGCAGCTCTCTGTCTTTATGAAGGGAGGGAAGGGGGGGGAGAGGGAGAAGCAGAATGAAGAAAGTGCAGATAATGCTGTTGCCTTACTGCGGGCCCTTCTCAAAGCTATTGATTTTCTGTCGCAGCTTTTCAGTGAAATCACAGCATGGCCTTCTGGCTGACTGAGATGCATTTTTGTGTACACGTACTCCCTGGTGTCTCTATATTATCACATTATCCTCACATGCCAATTCTCAGCATCTCTGTCACTACTAGAAGCTGACACACAGGTTTCTTTTATAAAAACATAAAATAAAGCTGCAACAATTTCCAGTCCAGCTTAAACTAAATCTATTGTTGCTGATTCTTATTCATAGTACCCTATTCCCAGCATCAGAACTCTCCCTCTCCTTGTTTCTCTTTGAGGGAAAATGGTGTTTGCTAAGAAGCTGCGCTAAAGCTCTAATTAATATGTATTGCACTGAGCAAAAAGCACACCAGCAAACAGGCCTGTTTTAAGCCTATTTTTTAATCATATTACATTCAAGACATGCTCCCTCTGTTGCGTAGGCCCACACAGTCACCTAGGGCTTACTGCCTGCTTCAATTGCTGGCTGTTTCCCAGGTTTTCACTCCCTTCTGTCTTATTCTACACCCATGGAGACAACAAATGAGCTATTTCGACCATCAAGAGAAGCTCCTTGCTGAGTCAAAAGAATAAGCCCTAGTTAGAGAGGAAAATACTCTCAAACACAGGTGTGCAAGTGACATCGTAATCAGACAGAATAGATGGCCTGCAAATTGCACGGCATTTGTAATTAACAGTTCTCTATAATGAAGACTACTCTGTGTGTGATTACAAGCTAATAATGCTTCATAGCTGCATGAACGCAGCTTTATTTCACTGAGAAAATGTAGATCAAATATCCACAGAAGTAACCTACCCTACAGTGTAGGATCCCCGAGTCGCAGATGAAATTGTGGGTTATTTAAATACCAATCAAATTAAATTTGTTCTTAAACACTTGTTTTCCACAGAACATGGAAATCTTTCTGTTGATTTAAAATCAGTACAGGGAGCATTTGATTTATATAACAATACAATAGCAATAATAAAAGAACATCTACTCGCCGAAGGTGCATTTCAAATCCCATCAATGTTTTTACCATTCAGTTGGTTTTCAACTAAAAGAAATCAAGTTATACTAATTTTTCATAGCCCAATGAGATAAATTTGCTTCTTAACTGATTCACTCAGAGTGCTGTCAAAGTCACCATTGTTTAGCAACAAACAACCTAAAATCTGATGCATGCAGAACCATGATGTACGGTAGGGGTGTGCACTGCCTTTCTCTAAATATGTATATACCAACTTTCTTTCTGGTCACCTGACATATGCCAAGAGACATATTTTGTTTAGAAGAAATCAGCTAGTTCATCCTTATCTTCCACTTACCCACTTGGACTTCCATTTTTTCTACACGTTGCTTCATTTGAGGGTTCGTCAGAAGCCACACGTCTTACAGCCTGCATCAGCTGCTCTCATTTTGCCCCGGAACAGGTGAAAAGCAGCTACAGTGAAGTCAGCAGTATGAATTTGGTCATTTTCACCTTGCACCACGCTATTAAACCCACCTTCCAGATATTTCAGGACCCCATCATATTTAGTACATCTCCTCATTCACATACCACCAATTCTCTCCCCTCAAAATTCAGTGCACCAGTATTGATCAGTTTGGCTCCCAGTTTTGACCAGCCGAGCCCTGCTAGCATGTGCTGGATGAACGGTCCCTTCGGCTGGGCCCTGGTGGCACCGGCTGCACCATACGATGGTGGTTTTCTATAATTACCTTACAGCACACTGATGGTTGAATTCTGCTCCATGCCCAGCTCGAGGCCTTTGGTTTGTGCCCTGGGTTCTGTTCTCACATACTGATTCTGAGACTGTATCTTGTTTCCAGCCCAGTCCTACGCATGACTCTGAACCATTCTGGCCTGGATCCCGTGCAAACTGGCACCTTAGCCCATCCATTGATTCCCATTCGTTATCTCAGGCAACTCCCACCTTTTCTTTTTTCCACTAATATTGCAGGTAGCTCTGTCAGCTTAGTTACACTTTTGCACTATGCTTAATAGGAATAAGACAAAAAACTTTCCGTTCACCATTTACAATAGTCCCTATTTTCCAAAAGAAAAATTAAATGTCAGGAAACTGAGCCCTGACAATATTAACAACATAACCTTGCAATTAAAGAGATTAATTTACTAGACTCTTAAAGAAGTAATGCCATATCTGTGCAAAAGACAAATTACAAATAACTTTTTTGTTGCCCAGATTAAGATTGTTGTTGTTTTTTTCTTCAAATATGACTTTTTCTTATTCAATAAAATATTTCCTAGAAATAAAAGCAGCAAATCTTGCAGGTGAGAAGGAAATTGGAGGTTTTCTCCAAAGTTAGAATGTAAAATTCTTTAAAATTATAGAACACCTTTACTACCAACACTACCAGCTCTGAACTTTTAATTTTCTAATCACTTATTTTCCTCACAGTGTTATACAATGGCTAGCATCCACTTTCACATCATCTAAAAAGAAAAATATTTCTCTAAACGACCCTCTCCGCTTTACAAAGTTGATTTTGGACTTCAGAGTTTCTTTCAGACCTGTAGTGTCTTGAAGTCATTAACTAACCTCTATACCTTAGGAAACACCATATTTACTGAATATTTTCTATCAGGAAACTTCTCTATCTCCAGTGCTTTATAGGCTATTCCTTGTTATATTGATAAAGTAAAATCTTAGTGAGTATAAGCAGAAATAAGATTAGAAAAGGTCACAAATTTTCTGTTGCATCTTAGATATCAGAACAAACTTCCTCTGGCAAAAGGCAGTTTGCAGATGAGTTAATGCTCTGTTTAAGGACCCGATCATTTACCCTTGTCCTCTCCTTTTTTTAAAAGGAAATCAGCTTCCCTTCCGCCCCATGAAAGCATGCTATCCGAACTTCAGACTTCCCCTCACAGCATTTAGCTTTCCCTGTGTGACAACTCTAGATTAAACCTGATTCTTATTTCTAGAGTGAACAAATGACTGAAGATCAACAACAGTCATGACAATCCGAGTCAAACATGTTCCACAAAGAATTCAGCTCACTTTGGAAGACTTCAGCCTGAAATTACGTTTATCAATTGTTAATTTTCTCTGTGAAATAGTAAAGTCTGAACAATTTGTGCTCTGTGGTAACTTATAAATTGACTGATTTTACAGCATTAAGTTTAACAGAACAACTTTTTTGCTGCAAGCTTCCTACTAAAATTGTGCCCTTTGCTATGTATTTGTGTTCTGCTTCCTTCAACAGGAACCCTGTCCTTTCAGCCACACTAGCAAGTGTCAGAGATTCTAAGCAACACTCCAGTCACTGTGCAGGCAAAAGGTTCCTACTGAACAGGACCATCTGAGATGTCCAAAGTAGAAAGACATCTAAATCTCTGATTTCTAGGGTCCTCCTAGGCCAAAAAAGGAAAACAGAAATAAAAGGCTGCTAATGCCTCAGAACCGTGTGTCTGAAAGAGAATCCTAGAGAAAATCCGAACATTAAGGGAAATGACCAAGATGTATCTGAGGATACAAGCCTCCTTCCTTTGGCTACTACAGAAGGTTGGAAGCATTTACTTTCAAATGACCCGCTGTGCCCAGGTCTCAGCAATTTGCATCCTCTAACGTTCTTGCAGCATCTGAACACCTTCCTTTGATTCTGTCTGCAACACTCATCTTCCATTTCAGCTGGATACCGGAACACTGACAAGTGTTTTGTTAGTACACTGACAGAGGAGTAAGCATCTCCACCGCCCCACCACCACAACAACCACAAGGCAGAGTTCTCCTGTTAACAGAGAGCATGAACAGAGGGGGCTGACAGTGCTGTATACTCAGAAGTCAACGTTGCTAAGTACAGGGATTGAGATTGTTTTCAGGGGCCCTAAAGTAAGTACCAGAGAGCATCCCTTATTCCTGAAGACAGGAAAGTTCTCCAGCAAGTTCCTCCTCTCCCTAACTCATCTTGGACTCAATCTTCAGGGTCTTTTCCAGCCTAAATGTTTCTATCATCTATGGCAGAAGGGACGAGCGGCGGAGTTGCAGCAGCCAGCACAGGTTTTATCCCAGAGCTCACAAGTCACTTTGCAGAAAGTATAAAGCACTTTAAGACTCTGCTGGTGCCAAAGAGTCACCGTTAACATCAGTTTTTAACCCATCCAGGGTTAATAGAATTGAGAACATTTCAGTGTAAAGAAGTTGCATATTTGCTCGTTTCCAATTCAAATGTTATTCTGATGAGGTCAGGGCCTAATTGTACAAGGACACTGAGACCTGCAGAATAATGATAAACACATGCCCTGATTTCTTAAGAAAGAATAATAGCAATGATTAGCATTTGTATCACACCTAGTGTCAAAGCATCCCTGAGCACTTACAAAGCACATCTCTGGACTCTGCCCCGTGATGGTTATTCAACAATCCTTGCGGTTAGCAGCACTGCTGCATCACGCACCAGCCCTTCATCCTTGTTCAAAGGCAGCTACCGACAGAGCCGGACAGCACAGGCACAGCCGAGCAAATAAGACCGAGTGAGCAGCAAGCCATATTGTTGCATTTACGAAGCAAGCGAATCCAACAGCCTCTGAAAGCTCCCGGGGCTATCTGGCATTCTCCTTGCTCCAGCAGGAACAACTTCTATCCCCTGTCCCTTCGGCAGTACAAGAATACCCTCGCTGGAGCAACAGAAGTCAGCTGGGTCTGCAGAACGCCCCAGCCATAATCAGCTTTGCACAGCCCATTGTGAGAAAAAAACAAAACATGACAGGGATGGAGGGAAAAAAGCTTGGCTTATCTATACCGAATTTGGTGGTGTTCTGACAATTCATGCCAACCTAACTCTTGGCTGAAATAGTTTTAAATGGTAGCACAAAGTTAAAAGGAAAATGTGGTGTCTGGCCACACTGGGGGATTAGTTTTGTCAGAACAAAGCCTCCTATTGCTGACTTAATGACTTGGCAAAAACACTGTAAATAAAGGCAACGCCGAATCTGCCAATTCCCAGCTTGTCAAGCTCCTCAACAAACCGACAAACCACAAAAGTAAATGCAGACAGTTAAAATGCAAAGAGCGGGAGACCATTTTTTAAAAGGCACAATTACTGTGTCCCTAGAGGCTGTGTTTAAGTCTATGCCCTGCATTAATTTCCATTCTTTTCCATTTGAAATGTGTTTGGCTTTCCCAAGATGTAAGTTGGAGGTGTTTCCTAGTTATCCAAGACTTCATCATGAAGGAACTTGCAGTACATATTTCAGTGACGTGTTTAAGTCCATCATTCCCACAACATTTGGCAATAGCCAGCTTTCTGTGAGGCAGGCTTCTAACCCGCCCAAAATAAAGACCTTGTTTTCAGCATCTTAATTTACAGTTTGCAATATCAATGCATTTCACTTTGTCTCCAAAACTTTTCATTTGCAGGGACATGCTGACAACCCTATGAATCTGTGGGCTGCAGGGCCTAAAGATGCTCCTGTGAACATTTAATCTTGTTTCCTATATAAAAATGTTATTAATTTCACCAAGTATCCACAAGTTCTTGGCTCCTCAGAATATTTCTTGATTTCTGAACAGAAATGCAAACACGTATTCAGCATGGAAACAGGTTTGAATCCAGCTACCTATACGTTGTAACAAATGCAGGGGGAAATTAATGAGCTTTCATAGCCCTTCACATTGCTCATGCAATGGAAGAAAGTGTTGAGTTTACGGGGGTACTCTTGTTCTCAGGAATTGTACACCAAAAGGCAGGGAATGAGATGAGATGAAAAATCATCCAAAAACTATTAAAAATTAAAGAATGTAAATATCTAACCACTGGCTAGAAAGCTTACAACGGGAAACAGTAGCTCCTGTCCAGATGTGCATGCAGCAACATCTGTGTGTCCAGTTCCTCTCTGCCCCAACGCAGACTCGGTGCAGCCACCCGCTCAGCCACAACTGGCATGCTGTACCTCTGCTGCTCAACGCCCTGAAGGCTGCTGAGTGAGGGGCGTGCACACTGCTTAACCTCAGGCATTCCCAGTTTGGTATCTCCCCTCCATACACAGTTACTGAAGAGAGGCAGGTTCCTAAAATAGGTTCTCTGTGTCACCCTCCAGCAGCCTCATTTTCCTCCTGGGAGCCCAGGTTCTTAGGAACTACTCTAAAAACATCCTTTATTGTTTCACTTTTTCCGGCTTTTAGGTAGAATATGTATAATTCTTTCACAGTGGATAATTTATTCAGGGGCATTTTCCAAGTCAGAGGAGCTACTCTCAGCCTCAGCTGAGCTTCTTGGTAAATTTGTCCTATGGAGAACAGCAAATACAAAGAGGACAAAGCTGAGAAGTGTTCAGCTGCAACAGCAGAGCACACTCTGGGGCTACACAAACTCCTCGGCCTCACTAGGACAAAAAAATGTTTAAATTTAGGGGAGAGGGAGTCTTTTCTAAATCTGGGAACAGATGGTTCCTGTGTGTACTGTACTTTCATCTATGATTTTCCCAAGGTCACAAAGGAGCCCAGACAGATGCTGATCTGGAGAAGTCCAGACCATTTCTGCCATTCATTAACAGGAACTGTGCTGAACGGGACAGCAACCACAGCCATGCTGTTTTCACCTCTGTTCACAGGGAAGGCGCACATAACACACCGAATGTAGATGCTGATGTATGGTCTATAGAAATAACAAGGTCATTCTCAGGAATCACTAGGAATCACGCCGGCAGTGTTACACACCTTCACAGCGAAAACTGCTTTGGGCCCAGGCAACACCACGGATCACAGCCAAGGGCAGCAGCCTTACGATACTTTCCTGTTTCCTACTCCAGTACACGGAAGTAACCAAAGTTTCTGAGAGACCTGCCCTTTCCAGGCGTTCTCAAGACACAACCAGAAATCAAAAATTTCCAGTTGCTGTTTAAGTCCTGGAGGTTAAACCTTGCTAGCGTATATCTGCATACTTCACTAAAAAGCTCCATTAAAGCTAAGTAAATTTATGTCAGATCAGCCTATGACACTGTTTCTTTCTTCCCCTTATGCATCCTTACCACAGACATTCCAAGCACTTTTTTGAGAAACTTGTGTTTTGCATAACAGTTATAAAGGCCATTACTAAAAAAGCAGTCTCTGTTATTCACAGAAGCCTAGATAAGTTACCAGGCTAGTCTCTCAGTTATCTAGTGTTATTTTCTGCAAAGGATATACAAGTTAATGAGACTTTTTATGGCATCTACCCTTAAGGTGCCTATAAACTATGATGGGATTACAAAATCTGAGGTTTGCTGGGGCAGATGAAACATTTCCTATTATAATCACCTGCAAAATACAGGGTATGCCCATGTATTCCCTCGAAAGTCTCATTCAGTGGCTTTCAGGTTCTTTTTCTCTCTGCTGATTTGCAGACCGTTAGCATTTCCCTTTGGATCCTCCAGCGTCAGCATACTAGTAATATCCTTGCCTTCCTTAATGACCTTTCTCAGATCTCTCAGAAGCAGCTAATAGACCTCCAGGGACCCATAGGGCATAATCTGAAAATGATGAGTTAATAACCTTGTAAGGACAGACCCTTAAGTGATTGCCCTTCAAAGAAGGGCATACTTTAATAACATTGGATATATATTATATACTAGTTGCCTATTCTTCTATCACGCATAACAAATAACAACTGCAAGCTCCGTAATCCTTTGAAACTACATTTGTTTAAACTGTCACAAAACCTGCCCAAAGCACATTGGGGAAGTCAGGGTCAGCAGAATGGCGAATCCCAGGCTCCGTAATTACATACGGCTACAGTATGCAAAATATACCCGAGAGTAACATTTATTTTTACATGGCTTCCTCCACGAGGAGGGTTACAAAGTGCTTCATGCAGAGCCAATCATTCATAGTTCAAGCAACCAGGGAAGGTGCTGAATGAAACCTCATTTCCAAAGGAAAGTAATATAGATTTTAGTACTGGAAGTTTTAATGGTAATGCACACTAGAGAGAAACAGCACTTAGAAAAATGTACTAATGATACTGTCGTTTCAATAGAGACATCAGAACAATGATTTCTATGGCACTTTTGATCCCGGACTCTGAAGGTGAAATTTCCTGTCCAGGAGCTGATGCATAAGTTTTTACGAGGCTGTCATTAGCCTTAGCTTGAAACTTTCAGCGGTGCACACGCTTTTGCTAGACACTATGTAGAAGTAAATTTGAGCCAGATGAAGTTTATCAAACAACAACAAAAAACTACAAAACCAACGCATCTACTCAGGAGTTTTTTGTCTCAACTTTCGTTTGATGACTCACAACTGTTCTCAAACACAAAGGTACACTCACCTGGAACATCATCATGTGGAAGATGTTGCAGACACACACAACTCCAGTTTGTAAAATCAAGTATAGGCAACAGACTTGGCCAACAGGCAAATCCAGGGTAGCTTTCTACAGGCTGGGACACTGACTTGTGAGAAATTAAAAAAGAGAATTCAAGACCACTTCCTAAGACTGTGCATAGAAACAGATTTTCAGGTGTTAATCCTCAACACCAGGTGCTGAATTCACAAGGCAATGGCCTGGTTGTGACTTTAGCACCTCAGCCAGCAGGAAAAACAGTATTTGTATTCTTTTAAGTCTTAGTCCTGCTTGTGGAGGCTGAAATCTTTGAAAAACTTGTGCCTCGCTGACTAAACAAATAAACTGTGTAATGTTGGCTATAATTTCAGAGCAGCTGAAATGCGTGTCTAAATTATACACAGAACAAATTCAAATGCCATCTATGCTTCAAAAGTTTTGCAAGAAGATATTTAAAGATTTCTGTGAACAATTTGCAAAGTGAAAAAATTCAAACCTGTTTCAAAAGTCCTTTGACACAGGCACCAGCTTGGTTTATACTAAGTTTTCATACCTTGTCATGATTTAACCCTAGCCAGCATCCGAGCCCCACACAGCCACTCGCTCACCCCCCGGTGGGATGGGGGACAGATTCAGAAGGGTAAAAGTGAAAAAACTTACAAGTTGAGATAAAGACAGTTTAACGGGTAAAGCAAAAGCCGCGCACACAAGCAAAGCAAAGTGAGAAATTCACTCACCCCTTCCCACGGGCAGGCGGGTGCTCAGCCTTCGCCAGGATAGCAGGGCTCCATCATGTGTTATGGTTACTTGGGAAGACAAATGCCATCACTCCAAACGTCCCCCCAGTTCCTTCTTCTTCCCCCAGCTCTATGTGCTGAGCATGACTCCATACGGTGTGGGGTCACTGACCCTGGGGTCAGTTGGGGTCAGCTGTATTGGCTCTTTCCCCTCCCAGCTCCTCGCTGGTGGGGTGGGGTGAGAAGCAGGAAAGGCCTTGGCTCTGTGCAAGCCCTGCTCAGCAGGAATGAAAACATTCCTGTGTTACCAACACTGTTTTGGTCACAAATCCAAACCATAACCCCATACTAGCTACTATGGAAAAAATTAACTCTACCCCAGCCAAAACCAGCACATACCTCCACACACAGAGATGGAGAGCAGATGGCCAGTGCGGCCAGGGTTTTCAGTAGGGGTGTCTCAGTCTCTCAGTCATAGGGTTATCTGAGCAGCATGTGCCACTCCCTGTTTTACAGAAACATCCTAAGCCCAAAGATCAGGATTGCTTAACAATTTCACACAAAAGATGAGGAAGAAACACAGACAATGCAGGAGTTAACTGAATGATGCTGTTACTCGGCAAGAGCCATCTGTCAGCCTACCGCTGGGATGCCTGCTGAAAGTAACGTAAAAACTGCACGTCAGCTGCTGGATCTAAATGACAGTAGGAGGAAGTTTGGGTTTAGTCCTCCGTTAAACAAACCCAAAGTATTTAAACTTTTAGCACATACTTTCAAACCACTCGCTGGCTCTTTTCCTTCACAGCAGAGACTGTGTGGCAGTAATGACGTAGCTTGTGATGTTTGATCAGCAAAAGGCTACTACCACCAAGTGCTCTTCCTCTAAACCAGCACAGCGGCTTCCCTCTTCATCTGGAGTCATGCAGTTGCTCTAGTAAAGCTGCATTAGCACGGATGGTGAGAGTAGGAGATGGAGCGGAAGCACTTTCATAGTAACTTTCAGCGTTCACATCTGTGCTACTGCACCGGGGGTAGTTGAACAGGGGAATAATTTCAGAAAGCTGTGAGTCTAGGCAAGGCTGTAACGAAGGGACATTCACTGTAGATGTTTCATTATGCAAGAGGTAGTTTATAATGGGTTGGCGGCCATCACTGTCATGGTGACAGACAGGAACACAGGGGACCTCAGCTGTAATCTGTTTTCCCTTGCACTGAACAATAGCAGGCAGAGTAAATAAACACTAACCGTCCTCTGCTCGGAGATATCTGCCGTCTACCATTAATTCATAGCAATAATGTTTTCCAAAGACATTCGTGATTATTATACTTGCCTTCGCTTCCCGTCCATCAACCCGCATTTCTATTAAGCTTAAACAACAAGGAAGGTGGAAAAGGGATAATAAAAGAGGGGAAGGAGAAATTTTGAGCTTGAAGGCTGAGCCATTTTCCCCCAAATGACAGTCTCCTTTCAGAACACTGAATCCCTCTGTGAACACAACACACAAACAGTGTGTACATGCCATTTTTTTGTGCGTGGCACAAAAAAATATGCCAAAAGCTTCAGCTCCATAAACAGAGATTGATATTTAAGAATAAAAAAAGAAAAAAGGAAGGTTCATCTGAGGAGTGTTTCCCAGCAGGAAATACTTCCAATGGCTTCTTGGGCTATTCAGACACCTGCAAAAGACCTGTTTTCACAGCTCGTCTGTTAAAACCTGAACACCATTTGCTCTGTGCTGCACATCATGTTAGAGAACTTCTACAGCTAAAAATAACACTTCTGCCTTTCAAATTTTTCAACTGGCTGAATTCTGACTTCCCAAGCATCGCTTCTCTTTGCAAGTTTAACTTGGTATAATGTAGATGGAAATAGCATAGAATGCTTCAAGCTGCCTGGCTCTGAAGGGAGAGAAAGATCTTAATCTTGGAGGTGGGAAAGGAGGGAAAAAGAAACGCTTTGTTGTAACACACTCCTCCCTGTTCAAAAGTCTGGGCAACAGCTCCAACTTTTGACAACGCAGCTGCATTTATAGCTCCTTGCGATGAGGGTTCCCATCAACTCAAACCTGGCATTATGCCTGACTGGTAATTCATTACTTACTATAACGTAGAAGCACTTTTTAAATCATAGTAGTTCCTTTTAAATGTTACCTTTCCCCTCTACCCTGAACGTGCCAACTAGCCGACGTGCCTAAGTGGAGATGTGCACACTACTGAGCGCCAGGGCTGCATCCCCCAGCTGGTGAAAAGAAACAGCGCCTTTATTCCAGACAGGAACCTGAGACAGGTGCTCTAAATTGTACTCTGAAGCAGCCTGTCTCCCCATCCACTACAGAGATAGCCAAGATGCATAAAATGAATAATGAAGGAACAGAAGTGTAAAGTAGGGCTCCATTCAAGAATTAATGTGCTCCTTCTTCCCTATTTACAGCCTGAATTAACTCCTTTAACACTGAAACAACAGAGGGAGAACAGTCATTGCTTTCTTCATGGTAAGCAGACAGGTGCATGCTGCTTGCTGGAGGAAAAAATGTCTCCTAATCAGATAATATAGTTTGGATTATATTAGTTACGGAGAAATTGAGATCAGAAAGCCTCAAGGGCATAATTATGAGGAGACACGGGGTTGATTACTACAAAGTGCTGAGCATCTGCGGTTCCACATGAAGTTATTGGGTGTTACATGTGCTTTATAATCTGACCCCTAATGGACAAAAGGTAGATTTTCCTACAGCTACACATCAAAGTTTCCTTTACTGCATTTTTTTTTAAATGTACATTTAAAAAATATTCAGTTCACAATTCTAGCCATTTAAACCTCTGTGAGTGCACAGAACAACAACAGTACAATTATTTATAATCCATATATAGAAGGCAGAAATTGTATAGCTCTCCATGAACATGCACTGCTGCATATTCATACAAAGCAACAGTATTATGGAGACATTTCTTGAATGAAGATCAATTCCCTTGACCAATATAATGGAAAGAAAATTAGGGCTAATGAAAAGATCAATCAAACAATTTCAAAGACTTCCAGGAATTTATCAAATTAGAGATCAGAGGAAAAGCGCTTTTATGTCACTGGGATTTTCCAGTGTATCTAAGGGACCAGAACACTCTGTACAATTTAGCAGGACCAGGGCTATATTCTGCTAATGGGGTAAGCAAAGGATCATGCAGTACTGGCTGCACCTACCGGTGTGCTTGGAAGCCTGTACTATTATCCTACAGAGAAAATAAAATTACTGCAGTGTAAAGGAACAAGACAAACCGTGGTGATCGAGAGCATTCTTGAAAAACCTTTGTACCTGCGCCAAGGGAACATCTCCGATGGCATCATCCTAGATAGGAGCCCAGAGCAAACAGGATGAAGGGCAAAAGGCAGAAGTTCTAGCAGAAAGTCCATCAACGACACTCTGACTCAAACTGTGAGCCAAGAAATGAATAAATTATAACATCATCAAAGACTGCACTCATACAGGTGACAGGCTGCTGAATTCATACTTATTTTATGTTGGGGGGACCTCATTATCTACAGAAATGTTTATGTGTTCTTTAGCAAAAAAATGCACTTTCTTTTTTTAAATTACTGTTATTGGCATTTCTACTGATGGGGAAAAATACAGAACCACGCAAAACTGCCAAAATCATAACGTAACACTTCAATGTGTCCATCAACTAATGCTAATCTATAATTGAACACTATGCAGGTACTCAGGAAATCCATTAATCTATATAGATTGTTCCTTCAGGATCAGTGCTTCCGGTTACTTTACAGAACGAAAGGCATTCAAGGTCTAGGACACCATTAAAAAACCCATGGATTTTCAGAAATACTCGCTAGGTATTTCAAGACAAACGTCTGACCAGTAGGATACTTGATAACTTCAGAAAGACTACACTCTCTGAGGATGTCCACTGTATGAAATGGCAGCAAAGACCTAAAAGGACTTGACTGATTTTGAAAATCAGTCAAAACTTGTTCAAAATTGTGATCCCAAGGTTTAATTCTAGCCATTTATTTTCTTTACAAAGATGGCCCTTCTGTTTGAAACAAATTTGGCAAGGAAGGAAAATATATTAAAACTCAGTATATGTTTTAAAAGTTTTTATTGTTATTTGCTGTCTCCACTTACCAAAATGAAGTTGTAGGGTAATAAAATTGAGACAAAACCAAGAAAATCACAACTGAAAACAAAAAGATCCTGTATCTCCAGTAGAGAGGTATTACTTTTACTTCCTCTGGGTCAAAATGCTTTGAGGTGAAGACCTACAACTCCCATCCGTTCTTGAAACAAAACTCCTAGCGTTCCCTGATGATAAGCAAAGCGGCAGAAGGGGTTCAATAGTGTGCCCGAATGACAAGCTCAGAGGAATAGGGCACCACTGGTACAATTCAGAACAGATGGAAATGCTCTGCAACACAGTAGTAGTCCTTAAATTTACCAGGAAACACGTTTCTTTGCAGTACTAAGCTGTAAGGTAATTGCTCTCTTTCCCAAAGATTCCTAATTTCACAAGTGCTAGTTTCCTCCGCTGGCCCCAGCTGTTCGTGTGGATTTCCGCACATACAATGCTCTGATTTGCACTTCTCTGTTTTGTAAGAAGTTGGAGATGAAAAACCTTTTGAAATCTTTTCACTGCCAGAAGAGACTAACTGATAAGAGCATGATCTTGGCAACATACCAGAGGAGAAAAACCTTGTTTTGGGACAGAGAGAATCACGTGCATGTGTGACAGCAATCCAACAGAGACTTTGTTAACGGCAACATACAGATTTCTGTTCTCAGCTGCACGGCTGTACACACATGGTAGTTGACAAGTCTTCCCTAGTCCATCAGTCAGCACTCTGTGAATTGTGGGTTGCTTGTTATGACGGATGGTTCAGGCTCACTAAGATAAGCACACCGGGTGGCTAACCCTACCTGGAGATTATCTAAACAACTATTCCAAGTAATATGGATACCGTCACGGAAAAGAACTAAAGCAACTGAACTTCTGCTGCCTCTCTTGGGTTAAGACTTCAAGAAAACTTCAGGAAAACAGTTTTCCACCCTAAGCAAAAAGATGACACCAAGTCACTGCTGCCACACGGATCTGCTGAGAACTTGGGGATGAGGACTGAGAAGCAGACCGAGTTTATTTTCTTTATTAGTAGAAAGGGTACATCAGGCAAGTTGGAAAGGTTATATGTCTTAAAATGGAAACACACTTAGAATGCCTTGAGTACAGGATCCATGAGAGCACTCAGAACTGGCACTCTGAGCTAAAGGAAACTGAAATCATTAGTCTGTTCTGAAAACTAAAACTGATGCGCTTTAGCCTAAAAAAGTAAAAACCACACAGTCTGCAGGACAAAGCTGAAGTGAATCAGCAAATCTTTTACCTTCCTTGCAACTCTTAAGTATTTTAAGATCTTAAAAATTAACTACTGATCCCATGCTTTATTTGAAGGAGACATGCCATTTCATGAGACCTGTGCATATTCCTATATATGTCTAACTAGTAGGAGATCTCTAGAAAGTACTATTAGTAATAGTTAGGAATGCTGGTGTGCATCTGTTCCTTGTTCCTCTTCTGCTTTTCAGCGTTTTCAATAACAGACTATATCTGAACTTGATTTCCTGCTTCCACTGGTCTCCTTGGTACTCAGAGAGCCAAAGTCACCACCGAAATCTTGGCAGAGGCCAAGCTTTAAGGTGGAGTAATTCATCAGTAATGCAACCCATTAGAATTGCAGACAACCTGCTGAAGTGCTGGATACGTTTATGCAAGTTTTATACAAGAATTTGTTGATTTATCCTTTGCAAACCAGTTAAACCCTCTGGATCAAAACATGGACTTTCAAAAAGCTACTGTCATTCTATTCAGCAACACAACACCTGTGAGTGAGAGTAAATGCTAATTTTGCAGGCATTCTTCCTTATCCTGAAGTGGAAAGGAATATGTATTATTAGTATGGACAATTTATACTATTTATTTTATTTAATTTCTTGACTTCACAAAAGCATTAATTCATTGAATTTTAAAGCCAAAACCGCTGATGAAAGGGTATCACCCTTTACGGTACAGTAAAGTGCTGCCTGCTGCCCTCCAAAGGCACTGCTCCAAATTAAAAGATGATTAGACTCTCTAAGGTGACTTTGTGAAACAGCAATAATGTGTTTACTTTCTCTGACTTCCAAATCAACCTTGCTCAATTTAGAAGTAAAGAAAAGATGTTCTTCCTAATTGCCAGCCCTGAAAACTCAAACAGTTTTCTGAGACTCCAGCTGAGTCTTTCAGGCTTGTTCATCAGCAACAACAATAAAGATAGGGAAATAGTTAATGTTTCTCAATTAAGATAGCAAATAGTTAATGATTCTGGGAGCTACCTGCAAGCAGAATAGACTCCAGCTCACCCATCCACAGCTGTGCTGAATCTGCAAGGCTGACAAATAAAAAGCAGTAAAAGTTTATTTCTGTCACCAAAACGATCAGACATAATTCACAACGCACAGATATTTCAGAGCTGCTCTGCAAAAAAGTGACTTATCTGCAGCTTAATTTCATACAGCAATAAACCAAAGGTTTTATCTACCTTTTTCCTCAAACAGCACCCATTATAGGAGATATATGTTAGCGTGGGCAGCGGCTCAAGAAATCCTCCGTGGGATGTGAGACCAGTTGGTTTTATTTTAATGGAGTTCAATATGATCCCTAACAGTCAGCTTCAGTCATGGCCAATGCAATTGGCTTCCTATACTTGGGAAAATCTTAAGTTCCCCTCAAGAGCAAAGGACTAACCTGCCTTCCCAGCAGGCTTACAAAAGATTACCAAGAACCAGCATTGTTCCACCTGAGAACACAGAGCTGGAGGAACAGGGCACTGAGTCACTAGTTAACCTTCCACTGAGACAGGAACAGAACTAGTAGTTGTCAAATCTGCTTTTCTACCATTGAGGCTCAATGCTTTGGCCATCAAAAAACTGGCCCTAAGAGAACTTGGGCGAAACTGCAAAGCTGAAAGTGCAGCACTGATTGGCTTGCACTCCCTAATGCTGCTAGCAATCCCTGGGGACTCAGCACTCGCTGCACAATGGTAGCTGCCATTGTCCAGAATAAAACATCTCTAAATTACAGCCATTTTCCATCTACACATCAAAAGTCGCAGGAGTATCTTTTCCATGACATCTCTTATCTACCTTTGTCCCATGCTGCTCCTAGCAGCAGGAGACATGCTTCCCTTCACGGTTTAGAGATAGCCACTGGAGAAGTGTGCTGCTGATTGGAAATTAAAACTGTAGCAGCCATTAAGCTGGGAAAAATACATTAATTTTAAGAGATAAATATGACAATGTTTATTCCACCTTTTTCTACACAACACTTATTTAGGTAGGCCCAACAAGATGCATGTTTCTTGTTCACGCACGTACCCTTCCACATTCAAATATAACCCCAGCCTGACTCCAAACTGGTGCTTGCATCAGTGGGCTGTGGCGTATTTTGAGACTGGTCTTCTGTAACCCAGCCTACTCAAGAGGCAATACACTCTACATTACCATGGGCTGCATAGGTGGAAAAAAGCATTTCCAACAGAAGAAAACTCTTCTTTTGCTTTTGTTGCCAATGTCTGAAACAAAAGGCCACGTGGAATGCACCATGAGGAGCAAAATAAGGTAGGTCAGCTTTATTTTTTCATTTTGGTAACCAGAACAAAATTCACACACACACACGCATCAGTAACAGTCTGCTCAATTTTAGAAAAGGCTACCAAACCGAACTAACTATAACACCACTGATTACTTTCACATGGCATCCTCTTAAGCCCAGGTGCAAGGCAGAAGCAGACCTGGACATTAATTTTCTCTTTATTTTCAGGCAAGCAGGCCTATCTGCCTAACTTTGTTCACCACCCTTGGGAGGTGTTCCTGCTGCCTCAGTTTTAGGAGGCCAAAAGGTAGCCTCTGTGAAGAGATTAATTTCCATGCAGAAAAAGGAAAGAAAGAAGTTCTCCTGGCGGGTAGTTCAGAGCAGGACCTGTAACTAGGCCCTCCGAGTACCGCTTCTGATAAAGCCCTTTCCCCCCACTGAGTAATCAGGGAGAGTAGAAAGGATAACTTCTTAAATTATGTCCCTTAATTTAGGAAGTTTCAGTATCTTCTTACAGCTGAAATAGAACATTTTGGTTTTGAAGCTTTTCCTGACTTTTTATCCTTGAATTCGATCAAAACCAATCTATTTGCATAAAAAGCCCATTTGAAAATAACTAGCTAGAAGTGCCAAATTGTCAGCCCTGGAGGTGAAGCGTTTTTGATGAGCAGTACGGAGTTCTCATGAGCAGAGGCATGACATACAACACTTTCAGTACGCTTCATACATGCCTGGCATGTAAAGACCACCTAAAGTGATGGGAGGGAAGGATTAATTTCAATACTCTGAAATTGTACCATCTCTGCTAAAAATGGTAAGATAGGTGTCAGTACATATCAGCATGGACTGTCCTTCATTAGGAAGTAGGAAAAAAAATTTTTATTCATTTTCCATAAAATTTTAACTGAAGAGTGAAGAATAAATACAGTAACTTAATGGGAAAATATAACAGCCATTATGTACTTCACAATAGCTCATGTGCAGTTTCAGACTTGAGAATATCCTCATCCAGCAAAAGCAACTAAATACACACTATAAGTAATCCCCCTGGAATCTACTACATCTAAAAAGTCAGCAGTAATCATGAAGCAAAATGTTACTCCTCATTCTGAAAGAATATTTCTGTAACTGAATGTCCTAAATGAGGCGAAGGAAGAATTTCATTGTGAATTTCTCTTTGTTTAAATTATTTGCCTAATCTTTGAACTATTAGTTTAAGTGAAGTGTATGTGTATGTATCTATGTGAAAGAGGATGAAAAATGCCTTGCTTTCATCCTGGAACCCGTTCCCTTACATGTACATGTTGAAAACCCTAGAGTTTCTGGAATGTGAAGCATTGATTACAAGAGACCTCTGAATGACAATAAAATTAGTGGCAAGAAAAGTATGTTGCAATTATCTTTCTCAGGTAGATTCCTAATTCGGCTTCTAGGTCACTGAAGCCCATGCACCCACACCCTTGGCTTTTCCTCATATATAAACTCTTGCGAGAAACAGTTGTTTTGTCGCACACTATCCTGTTCCGCTGCGGTTTGGTACAACCACTGCCTCTCCTCATACCGCAGCCAAGATAAACACCATGCATCTCTTCTGCTTTTCTGTGATAGAACTACTGGATGAAGAACTGGGGACGGAGTGTATGGACGTCTTATTTAAATAATGGATGAGGGAAGATCCCCGTGATGGATGAGGTGCTCAGTGGACTAGCTTCCCTAATAACTCACCAAACCCAAACAGCTCATGATTTTTTTCCTCACAGAGCTCAGAAAACCATGCATAATTCTTTCTGTTGCTTTGAGAATGAACCACTGAGGGGGTTGACAGAGGGTGGTAAATTGACATTTCTCTGATAGGAGTTTTCTGATAATAGCAAGTGTAGAGAATACCCAGGATTGCAGAAAGGTTTCTAGTCTGGGCTGTATGAGATGATTACAGTCTGCATTCTTTTATGCACGGAACAGATCATTTACCCAGGCAGTAAGGTTTGGTGGGAACTGAGGGAATCAAAGATCATTCTTTTGGCTGCTGCTTAGACACAGCTGAGGTCAGGCCTATGGCACAATGTCCACTTTGACGGCATAGTAACAACATCTATGTCCTTGTAAAACACATACCTTCCTCCCTGGTGCATCTGGGCAGCCAATGTTGCTGTCTGTAACCTGGTGACAGCAGGGAACAGGGTCAGCACCACCAGCAGCCTGAAACAAAGGACAACTTTGTCATTATTCAGATACTATATTTACAACAGAAAACTGAGAATCAGACTTGCATAGATTCTAATGAGTCATAAATCAGGTCCAAAGTGTCACAGTCAGGTGCGACCACGGTGGCTTGACCTTGCAGGTGGGCATAGCAAGTTTATGACCCTTGCTGCCTTCCCTATCTGCCCAGGCAACTGAAAACTCCTCTTTGAAAGAAGTGACATCTGTCTGATGAACTAGCTTAGGATTTTGAGTTACTAGGAATCACACATACTAAAACCAAAAAAGACACAGGGCAGCCACCTTAGACAAGGGTGCTTAGAGTTAAAGCCCCTCACATGTGCCAGACCTGTTGTCCCACTCCTGCTACAGCAGCACATGTCTTGGGGCTTTCCCCCCTCCTCCCTTTATCATATTTTAAAAGGTACTGAGTCTGTTAGTGTCAAAGAAACCATGCAAACTAGCTGAAAGCAGCTTTTCTGCCACTGATCACCAACAAGCCATTAGGCCTGACATTTTTTTCAGCACAGTATTCCTTTGATTAATGCAGCTGCACAACTATTTTTTTCAAAATTTGTATAATACTCTCCCGTGACAGGAATTGATTTATAAATATAGGGCACAGATTAAGAAGAGATGGACTTTCAGTACGGGAAAAAGAGGTATAATGAGGTTCACAGTCACAGTTAGGGAGGCAGTTATATTGGCTGTGAATCTTGGAGAGTTTATTACTAAGGTAACAGCAAAGCTCGCTTAAAAGGCAGAGAAGGGTCAGCATCACTTCCCTGCAATGGGGGCCTGTTGTTAAAAATGCTCAGAGAACAGAACAAACATTTCACTTGTGGCAAACCACACGCAGCAATTCTTCTTATCAACTGGACTATGAGAAATGGTAACTCAATATGGCAGATCTCTTGTGGGAATAAGACAGTGGGAAGGCAACAGGCAGTGCCGCACAGAATGCCTCAGGCTCACAACCTGATATTCACCTAATGCATCTTGAATCCCTCTCCCCTCCTGTGTGCTGCCATGTGTCTTTTCTCCCATAACTTTTTCTCCCACCCAAGCAAACGCTAGGGTCCTGTAAGAGCAGAGCTCCCTCTTTTTCTGATAGTGAAAACAGGTCTTCAAAAATAGCCACAGCGCTCTCTAAAGCAAACTTCACATGATCCCTTAGAGCACTGCCACACAAACCATGTCTTTATGAGCCATATATTCACAACACATTTTGCCCTACTGCTGCTCTTCCAATGGCAAAGTGGGAGGAAAACAACTGCCCTACCCACTGCAGTCACGCTACAACTCACACCGCCATCAGGATCCTGCCTGCTTTCCCTCCCTGATGGAGTTCTTTTCTCTTTTTCTTTTGTCTGTCTGACTCAGGCTCAGAATGAAAAGGTGTACAAAGGCTGCCTCCTTGACTGATTCCTTGACCAATCTCCCAGCTCTCTCTCATGTGAGACCACCAACACTTCTTCAAAGGACTTGCAAAAAAATAAAGCTCTTCTTCAGAGTTTCAATCTGAATTATTGAAAATAAGTTGCTATTTTTTATTTATCTTGCTGTTCTCTGCCGAGTCAAGCTGCCTCCAGCTGTCTATCCCAAAGCTCAATGTATGCTCCAGCCTCCTTTAAACAAAACAGGTTTTCTTGTCTTCATGCTTATATACATGAAGTGTAACAGAAACTTCACCGTTATTCTGCACTTCATATTTTTCAAGTCTGAATGAATTTGCCATATGAAACATATAACCACAGGGGTTTGGTCTGGATTTTTATTTTCAGCTTTTCTTTGGCAAAAAGCCACCACCCTCTCTCCATGTAAACATGATCCCTTGTCCAAAATCATCAACTGGAGATGTTGGACTGAAAAGCAGAACATGTGGTTTGTTGCTGTCTCCAAGGTTTCCTGTATGGGTCATGGGTAAAAGCAAAACCCTCTGGTGACTCTGCCTGCGGTTCTTGAGGAAATATATCATACATGGCCTTACAGTATGTTTGTGTCCATCTATCCTTCGGCTCTTGTTCTTTTCTTTCCTCAAAGTGTATTTTAATCCATTAAGAAGTTTGACAGAGAAGCAGTTTCAAAAACTTGTATGAAAAAGGTGGCCACGTAGAAGAGTCTCCTTAGTTGTAAAGTCTTAGACCCCAATAAATTGTTTTCTTCCCTACATACTGAAGACATGCAAGCTATAGAATCACTACTTAGCACACAGAAAATCCAATCCACACCAAGGATCGATCATGGGACCCAATTTTAGAAGACCAAAACACTTCACTAGACCCACTGTTGATTGAGCCATCTGTCTGAGAATGGACACACTATGTCTGACAGGTGGGTATGTCAAGCAACATCCTACATCTACGGACAGGGATATTCCCTTGAGAGACAGCTTCAAATTCATTTTCACTTCAGTCCTAAAAGTGAAACCTAGGTCTTCCCTGTCCACCAGGTACCCTTGCCACCAGGCATCTGGATACACTTTTGATACAGCATCTGTCATTTTTGTTTGCTTCTGGATCTGCGTAATTTCCTGGACACTAATGAATTTCCATGAAAGGTTTCAGTTTCAGTGAATCAGCCTTCTCTGATGAAAAATGACACTGACAGAAATTTCTCTGCCAGCTCTCACATTGGGTAACCTTCAGCAACTCAGTTCACCTCCTCGTTTCTCCAGCTTGAGACAGGGTAATAATACTGACCTCTTTCTTATTACCCTCTCTGAGATCTATGCGCAAAAGCATTGTGTAAGAGCAAAGTATCGTTATTATTTATTATTCTAAGCGTCACAGAGATGATAAAGGAAAAGCAAAACACTATGATATTCACTAAGGTAACAAAATAAAGCCATTCCTCTGGTAACACTTTCTAACTGTTACAGCTCAGACTTCCTCCCCTTCAAGTAGTTAGATATCTAAAGGGTTGGTATAATTCCCCAATATAAAAAACTGAAATAAATACTTTATCCCTTAAAGTAGGCAAAACAAACAGAAAAAACCCAATTATTTTGTAAGCATACAAACAGCCACTGATACTTTTATCTCACAGCAAGATTTTTTGTTTCCAGCATTTTCCTGAGCACACAAAGAATCAGTCATGAAAAATACCTCCATGCTGCAAGCATCATATCCAGAATTTTACACTTTAGAGGTAAAATTCCTTGGTATCTCAGAATAAAACTTAAATTCTAGTCACAAAAGGAAATTAAGCACTCAGCATCCTGCCAGTCATATGATCAGCAAAAAAATCCACCCAGAACGACGTTTTATGGAATAAATTTCCATATCAATAAACTATCTATGTATTTAAATATCATTCAGCAGAAATTACCCCCCAAAGTTATTTCTCCCCATAATTCAGTGAGATTGCAAAATTTTACAAGGCACAGAAATGTTCAGGACGCAAAAAATATTCCACTCCCTTCTGCAGATAGCTCTGGAGGTACAAAAATGCTACCTAGGCTAGTAGTGACGGCACTTTCTAAATGCCAGTCCCATCAGGCTAAAGGGCCTGTAGTCCCAGAAGATTGAGAGCTTCTCCGTAGCACCACTCTATAAATAAAGGGTTAAATGTCTTCATTACTTCTTAAAAGGAAGTATTTTTCTAGTGATTTTTCATCTACTGTATTAAATCGTTTGGAAGATGAGCTCCGGCAAATGTTGTTGCAGTGGTTTAAGGGGGTCCCTCTTCTCACTAAATGCACTCGTCCTCACACGCTGTGCTGGGACTGTAGTGTGACCCCAGAGATGCTCCTGTGTGAGAAACCTCAGCACCAGCCCCGGCTGCTCCACTTGAAATCCAAACTGTCACCTGAAATCACCAAGAAGGGCAGCTTTCGGTTCAACACCGAGCCTGTGAGGCAGGCCGGAGAAGGGGCACGTGCACGTCCCATCCTAGCCAACTTGGCTATAGGAACTGGGACCTCTGGAAGAAAGGCAGTAGCGAAGTCACAAGAATGGGGCGACATCTGAAGCCCCCACTGTTTGCTGACATCAAGATAGATCAAGTAGCTACGAATGAGGCTGAGTGCCGACAAGTCCGTCAGTTTGAGATACAAAAGAAAGCACATATCACCAACTCTCAAGAGAAAAAGCCTACTTTACTTGAGGCAACCCTGACTTCCTCTGGAAAAGGACAGAGGCTCCACCTTACATTACTACTTTATGTCATATTTCCTTGGTGTTTCATAATGATCAGGACTTAAATGCATGAATTCTTTCTTGTTATAAAACCTCCACACACAGATGGTGCCAAAAAAAGGCACCAAGTTCCTGCAAAAGGCTAGGGAGCTACATGCATCAAAATACAGTTTGTAAGCACAAAGCTCCAGCTTAGATGCCAGTATAAACACAGAAAGCAAGAACACCTAGCAAGTAAGGAAAGAACAGTATTATATCCACTTACAGCCAGGCTGCTGCAGTAGGTTTTGTCCTGATCATCATCTTCCCCACAGTTTCACTGTCTTCCAAGTACCAAAGTATAAAACCCCTTCTAGAATCAAGGGAAATAGGACAAATTATGCCTCCTTTGCTACCTACATCTTCCTTTGCTACATCTTCCATTTCCAGGGTCTTTTTCAATTAAGAGGAAATATAGCATGACCATAAAAATTATCACAAACTCCTAAAAGATCCACTTGGCTTTGGAAAGAGCCTTTAAAATGTTCAATAATTTCTGTCAGGGTGTTCAAAAGTCATTTAAAACCTTTGGAAAAGATTCAAACTCTGCCTGAGAGAGAATTATTTCTGTAATTGAAAGAAGAACAGCAAAACACAAGTTCTGTAATAGCACACGGACTCTTGGGAGATTAAATGATGAGCTACCTTGACAACTCAAAACATAAATTTGAGCTGCTTTTTTCTGCATATGTTGGTTTCAAGGTGATAACTTATTATTTAATAAAATGCAACTAAAGCACTTTGCATAGGAAGTTGAGGATGCCTAAAATACTGTGTGGACAACCTGGTTAATCTTCACACAGAGGTTAATTCATAGAGAGGGAAAAAAGCCTTCCTCCAGCCTGTAAGTAGTTTCAAACTATCTACAAAATAAATGCATTTACTTGTGCTATGCTGTGAGTTACTTGCATACCTCAGGCACAGAGCAGCTCATTTAAAGAGACTTATTTCTAGCTAGCTGTCCTTTCTCCCTAACACTGTAATGCAGCTGCTTCATAGAGTAAAAAGCTTCGCAAAGGAAAAAAGGTATCTAAATGCAATGATCCTCCTAGCAAAAGACATCAGTCACAGTAACAGAATAGGTCTCTGATGAGCGGCAGCGTTAAGATGACATTATTGGGGCATCTATTTGGTCTTTCAATACCTGCGGATACTTTACTGGATTTCATTTGGCAGAAAAGCCCTTTGCTTTCCAGCTCTCAAACACAAGTAACAACTATTTCCTTCTCTCAAGTGGGTTAGTGTGTTTCATCACCTCCATTCCACTCTGGGCAGCTAAATAAATGACGAATGAGAAATGGAACTTTTTCAAAGTTCAGAAGTAATTCAGGGTCAGTTTCTATGCATTATAGGCACAGGACAGGGTTGTTCGTTTCCTTGTTTTATTGGGTTTTTTGGTGTGGTGTTTGTTGTTGGGCTTTTGTTTGGGTTTTTGTTGTTGTTTTGTTTGGGTGATTGTTGGGGGGGGATTGTTTGTTTGTTTTAAAATCTTGTTTGTTCATCCAGCCCTAAACAAATCACAAAGTTTGGTCTGTCTTTTCTGGGTGTCTTCCTAGTGAATGTTCTCACTTTCCTTGGTGACTTACTGCAGCCGTCAGTCTCTAATGAGGCCTGCAATCTGTGGTTTTGCATATATAAACAGTTTCCACTGCCATTAACTGGAGCCATATTTGCAGAATCAAAGATGAAATGCAACCATTAGTGGCTTGTCCGGTTTTGCTGGTTACGCTCATTCACTGCTCATTGTGTGCAAGGCTGCTCCTCAGTGAGAGTGCTGATTCAAGGGATCAAAGCACTGCTTTTTTTTTTTTAATTCAAAGCTTGTCGAGTGTTCTTGCTCTATACAGCTTTTTATCGTGCAATATATCCGTGCAAGACAGACGCACAAATATTAGGAGGGTTTACAGAGCTGTATATGATTATACTTGTGTAACCAAATTCAGTGGGCTGTGAAGTTTGGTGCCTTTTCTTCATTAACCAGCAAAAATAGGGAGAGATTAGTTAGTACAAAGAGACAAGCACAGCAGAAGTAATTAAAACAAAGTGCCTCATGTTGAATTAAAGCTTATAGAAGTACAGAGGACAAAATTATAGCACAGTAAGTATAAACTACCACAAAGCTGTGAGAACCAGATACAGGGAAAAAAAAATCATGATCCAGACTTGCTTCTACCACAGGGATATGTACTTGAGGGAGCTCCTTAAAAGAGTGCTGCTGTCAACTACAGACACACTGACTTGCCTACATGTCTTTTATCATCACTTTCTGCATGGTGTTCTGTTTTTTCTCTCTTCCAAACTGGCAAGAAAAACTATTCAAAGCTAACCACTATTTTTTGGGGGTGGAGGGGAGTTCCACCACAGTTATGCTTTTAGGCATGTATAAACAGCATCTTCTCAACAGTTCTAAAGAGTGAAGTGACAGGATGTTCTCAGCCCTCGCCTTACATTAAATCACAGACTCAGAGAATATTAAAAGGACTAACTCCATGGCCACAAAGTCACTATGAAAATGCAACTGTATTTCTGTTATAACCAGAAGACCCTGAAAGTCATTGTTTCTTCTGAACTCTGCACTGATTTGCTACCATTAAAATTCAAACACAGGTAGTTTCAGATGCTTTATTTTTGTAGCCACCCAAGCACTCTCTGGCTGGTTTACTGTCCTCCCACAGGCTTCCCAACCTAATTTCTCTTACATAAAAGCTCCATATCATCAGTATCCACCATTGCTCCATAACAGCAAGGCCTAGTGCCTCTCTTCATACTGTGGAAACGAACTGCACTTGTCAGGCTATCTGGATAGATGGGTTTCATATACCCAAATGCCTTGAGGGGGGTAAAAGACGACTCGCTCTACCTCCCTCATTCCTACAGTGCAATGAACAAGTGCAAAGGTGATGAATAAAGAGAGATAAAAAGATGCCAGTGGTATACAGTCTCAAAAAGCAATCATGGAGCCACCTAATTTTTCCAAATATCAGAAGACATCCCAAGAAAGATGTATAGACCCATTGCCAGACAGTCTTAAATTATATACATATATGTACACATGTACATGTACACGTAATTTTCCCTACAAATTTGCCATTGTTTTATCCTTTGCCCACCATAGCTATTTTTACAGAAAATATAATCTAAATTTGTTGTTTAGAGATTGCATAATGTAAAAATAAGAAAAGAAGGCCAAACTGAAAAGCAATATCTACTCTGCACACACGAAACACCCCAGTTCCCAGGATACTTAGCATCTCTAACCCTTTGACGATCTCTCAAAACTTCAAGGACCCTACGCAGTGTTGTAGGCAAATTTCAGGAAAGCTGAGAATCCCTCTCCTTAATCTACTTGAAGAACTCAAGTGAAATACCATAACAAGGCCCCAAACCATGTCCAAACACTATGCAACCCACTCTAAACTCCTACTGAAATAACCAAACCGCAGCCTCAGACACAGCTAATACGACTACTGCCACTCTGCCTGGGATTGACACTTGCCAGAATGAGAATCTCAATAATCTGTCATTTGGCTTTGAAGAATCTAGCTGATGGTTGTTGTAGCCTTGATAACCTGAAAATATAAAGGATAAGCAGCACAGATAGTGTGTCCTTTATTAACGAAATTGGCAGAGTGGTAGTGGCTGTGTTAGCTTCAGAATGCTTAATCGTTTACCTTGTCCTAGGGCTTTACAACATATATGACTCACAACACAGCGCTCGCAGAGCTGGTTCAGAATATTCAGGTCTCACGAGTGTGTTTTTAGTTATGTTACTGCTTTATGACAGTAATTCTCCGGACATTAACTTTTCTGGAAATGGCAATGTTCAGCTGCACTACTATAGTTGTCTTTCTCCCGCCCTGATGGCCACTAAGATCCCAACCTCTGACAAGAGTTGTGAGGAGGGGTGGGGCGGGGAAAGGGGGCGGGGGGGTAGGGGTGGAAATATCCACCAACATTTACAAGTGCTGCTTAGAGTAGCCTTTTGCCTTTGAGAAAAGAAACCACACCTTTGAGAGCACCGAGTGAACAGTGCTGTATTTTGAGATGCTCCCTATTACATAGAATAGGTTTTAAGGTTGCTTTGAAAAGAAAGGAAGGGGTCTAAAATGAAAAGGTAATATGACAAGAATAAAAGGCATAACAGAAAACTAGATAGTGTCTAATAGGAGTACTAGAAATAGAAAATAGATAAATTAGAAATCTAATAGTTAAACAAGGAAAGACCCTAAAGAGGAAGGAAAAGAGGAATACAGCAAAGGAAAGTAAGCTAAGAGACGGGCAGCTTAGGGTTAATAATATATTCAGAAAGGGTTCATTTTTATCATCAGGAAATGATGAGGAAATGCAAAGGAGGAAAAATAGAGAAATGATGGTAAACACATATGCAAGGTACTGTCTTGTAAAATGCATACTGTTACGTAGCAGAAGCTGAGAGTGATGTAGCTCTTGCTCAACAAGCCCATGAACTACCCTACCTCTGTGTTACACCAGTACGTTATATTTTAATCTGCTGCAGCCCAGGTAGAAACCTGCTACAAAGAAACCGTCCTGTTGGAATATTTTATCAGTGAAATACGAGCCTTTGGGGGGGCTTTTCACAGCATTCACATTCAAATCTTAGTTTCAAATTTATTCTGGCTTTGATTCCAGTGCAGTGCCAGAGCACTTGCAAAACTATCACACATTAGCAACAGCACGGCTTCTGCCTACCAAAATCTCTGAGGGGGGAAGAATATTTATTTAATGGAATAAACCACAGGCTCCCCACAACCCCCTCTCATACTTAATTCTTCATGTGCAGGTGAAAGAAGGTGAGGCAGAGGATTATAAGGCCTGCTTTATCAGGAACATTTCTTTTGATTCCCTTCCTGAAAATTCTTACTGTAATAAATTATCTCAGTGAGATCCTGGCAAATTTTTTTTCCTCCTTCTTTGCAGAGACGTATGTGGTACACAGCTACAGGACCTGCATGTGTACATCAGCATTTGCCTGCTCTCTTTCTGTCTCTATGATATATGTGCTTGCACTGCTGTGGACTCTGACAGACCCCGCGGCGAATGCCAAGTACTAGTCTCCAGAGCAGGAACAGTTACACCGATAGGCAGGACCTGGAGCTTCTTGAGCCCTTTTCTCTCTCACATGGCTCTGGTCTTCATCTTTCCAGGCACAAACAGCCTGGCTCCATCTTCTTTACAGCTTGCCTTCAGGTATTTGCACATATTTATGAGATCCCCTGAGCCTTCTCTTCTCCAGGCTGAACAGTCCCAGCTCTCTCAGCATTTCCTCGTCAGAGAGGTGCTCCAGTCCCTTCGCCATCTTCGCCTCCCATTGCTGCCACTCTCTCCAGTAGGTCCGTGTCTGTCTCGCACTGCGGAGCCCAGAACTGGACACAGCACTCCAGGTATGGCCTCACCAGTGCCAAGCAGAGGGGAAGGATCACCTCCCTCCACCTGCTGACAGCACTCCTCCTAATGCAGCCCTGGACACCGTTAGCCGCCTTTGCCACGGGGCCTGTTCCTTGTTTGTGTTCAGCTTGGCCCACCGGGACCCCAGGGCCTTTTCTGCCAAGCTGCTTTCCAGCTGCCCACCCCCCAGCACATACTGGAACTGAAAGTATCGCTTCTTGGGATTTGCCTTGTTGTTATTATTACTGTTTGACATTCAAGCCAATTTTCAGTGCTGAGTATTAGATCTAACAGGGAAGGTTTAATATTTTCAAAGCTTTTCTGTGCAAACCGAGTTTTCCATGTAAAACCAAGACCTTTTGTAGAGTGTCATAACGAGAGGAGCATGTGTACTGTAGAAGAGTTAGTAAGAACAGACCGTATGATTTAGGATGCAGGCTGAAGTCTCTCCAGTCCTTACCACAGACTTTCAACCTTTTGGATTTCTTACCGTCCACGTGAAAGCCCTGACCACAGGAGTCCTGATTGTTCACCCTGACCTTTTCCCCCAACACAAGCACACACTTTCTCACAAACTACACCAAACACAAGGAACCCACTCAAAGGTACCTAAAACCCAATGCGTTCTTGTGGAAGCTCTCCTAACCCACTCTAATGAGCATCACCAAAGATCTTGTCTGACAGATAATCAGCATTATATTATTTACCATAACTATGCAGTGTAAATGACCCAATGAAGGGAAAAGAATCCCCAATTACAAATCACATTAAAACACAAAATCCCCTATAAAAGTCATTATCTGAACCACTGATGCACTCAAGTGCAAGATGCATCTGATCTGTAACAGGAATTTGTTTATCCAGCAGGATTTCAAGCCTTCAGGAAAACAGCATCAGCAGAAAAAGTCTCACAATTTAAATCCCAATGTAGAAGAATCTCGGATCCCAAGTAAACATTTTGCCAACGATTATTTAGATTCAAACAGGCAGGAATACTTATTGTATAGAACTCTAACCATTTTTCTGCCTTTTAATAGCACAGAAGACTTTTCAAAGAATTTTTTCATTGCGCTGAATTCGATCAAGTAATTTAATAGTTTCATTTTTGACAGGCCCCATAAATGTAGCTGTCATGAACGTACGGTTCCCATTCTCTCCTTTGCCATTCAAAGCACTGCCAGACTTCACTGGAGAGCTTTATGAAGCACTAAGATGTACAGAGGAAAATATACTCAGCTTAAAAAGATAAATGCTTGTCAAAAGGAACTGCGTTCCTGACCATTGTTCCCATCTATTTATTAAGCTTTCCTCTCATTTTATCAAAATAGAAATTCTGTCACTGCAAACATAGTCCTAATGTCTACAGTTGCCAGACATGAAAATTTGTATTGTCAATATATTAAACCTGTGTGTACACAATGCATTAAGAAACCTCAGCCAAGCCACCAGGCTTTGTATTTCTTTACTTATTCTTTCTCTGTAAAAATGCGCTCTAGGAAATTAAAGTGTAAATAAGGACGTGCAACTACCAGCACCATTAGTGATTTACAATAAATAGCAAGAACAAGAGGTTCTCTCCACATTTGCATCCAGCAGACTTGACCACATAAGAAGAAATCCGTTGTGCTCCTAAAAGATCAAGTGCGATCAGCTCTGCTTACAGGTTCTTGCATCATAAAATTATAAAAAAATCCACTGAAAAGTACCTGGATTTGGGGGTTTGATTAAAATGCAATGGAAAGCATCTTTCTAAGTAACTTTTCATTTTTAAATTAGGATCCCATACTCCTGCACCAAAGATGGGTGAATTTTCCAGAAGTCTGTGTTGCTTTCCAGGTAATCGCTTATTTACCAGTACCAGAAGCAGAGACAATATTGAATACATCTCCATGAAACCAATCATGGAAGTCTCTCCATTGGCTTCAGTTAACTAGGGCTTAAAACATAAACAACGTTAGATGCATTTCTGTGGAGAGCACAGGATTCCCTGCCTCTCTTGAAGCCCTGAAGATGAGCATTTCAGCATCGGTTTTGCATGCTTTCCAATCCAGGGCTGCTGAAGCAAGCTAATACACTCACTTGGAAACTTTCAAAATAATTTTCAGCTTCAGATTGAAATATCTTGGTCTCATTTTTTTCAGCTAAAAATAATAATGGAAAGGTATTTGCCCAAGTGGTTCCTTTGCTCAGGGGGACAGAAATGGGAAATTATCTGCGCGGCAAGTTAAGAGGGGCGATGTTAGCACAGTTACGTGGAGGCCTGTGATTTGGCCAGGTTTCAGGCAAGGCTGTAAGTCAGGAAAGTCGACACAGCACCTGCCCCTTACAACAGAGTCATCTCCAGCGGCAGATGTGGTACCTCACTCTTCCAAGTTATAGCTTCACCCACACATTTTTCAAAGTGAGTAAACCCAAGTGTTTTATTGACGTAATACATGAGATAATGGTCTGAGAAATCCAATATGCTATTGAAAGATGACTATTATTGAAGATCCCCACAGTTCAACTAGACACTTTTCAGAAATGAATCCTGAAACTGCTCGTTCCCTGTCCCTTTATTCTTTAAATGCCCATTGATCGAGATCATGATGTGCATCCTCAAGCACAAAGGGTTAATTACCGTGTACCACTACTACTTAAAATAATTCAGTTGAAAAGGCAGCTGTGTACTTACTTTTAAGAAGTCTGAGCACATTTTCTTTAGAAACCATAGCAATTTTAATGTTCCTGGCAAACAAAGAAATAATTACCCCTGCAGTCACTGGAATCAATGATGTGCACACGATGAAGAAAACACTAGAAAAAGATGTATCCATTTCAGCCTACCTAGACGGCAACAAATTCCCCAAACTTAAGGTATAGTCAATTTTAGCAGCAAAACTTGACAATCCTTTCTCTTTCTCCCTCTCTTCCTTCCATTTTTTTAATTCTTTGGTAAAATATAGCTAAAATTTCTGTGAAAAGGCAAAGCCTTTTAAGTATATACAGGCATTTTAAAAGCTACTTCTCCGTATATTCTATGAATCAGAGGCAGGTAAAGGAAAACACAAAAGGAAGCTAGAAAAACAGAGAAAATAGAGTAAAACTTAAAGAGTGAAATCTTCTGAAATAAGCCTCTCCACAGCACTTCCTATAAAGCTGTTCACTGTGGGTAGCTTGGAAAGCATTCCTGCTTGGTCACAGAACAAGAAACCCCTTAAACACGGGATTAATTCTAAGGAAATTCACAGATCCCACTAAGCAGTTCAGAGAAGACAGGGGCAGGCTGCCCCTGTGGTAGGACAAGTGTTTGCAGTCTGGAAAGCAATGGTAATAATAATAACAAATAATAATCATTCCCAGGTTTTATTCTCTTGCTGTGCAAATCTAAAAATGCTGGAGGAAACGAATGTTTAGCTCTTCATTAATTCATTTGCAGTGATTCCTCCAGCCAAATCACAAAATATAAAGTGAGGAGGTAGAGAATATAGTTGTCTCCCATAGAAATGCCAACAGCACAGATCTATGAGCTCAGAAAGAACTTGATATGTACTACTGAAATTTAATGGAAAACTAGGCTTCTACCACTGCAAATCTTCTGTTGAGCCAATGCCTCTCTCTGATGAGTATTTTCCCCAGTTTTACCTCAGATGACCTTCTTTGCTGAGGATAAAGAGCAACGATTCTGCCATGTTAGCAAAAAGCACCCTGCTAGATAATGGTATGCAATAAGAAATAGCTCCTTGGCCCCGACAGGATCAGATGGCAGCGAGGGTCAAATATGCTTTGCTCATATACAAGGTCAGTGGTCAAGCAGACTGTTACCTCTGAAGTCACCGGTAAATTCAAACCCAACACATACACAAAGCTTTTTATACAAAGGAGAAATGGGTTTCAAGAAGTGAATGCCAGTAAGAATAGGAATAATTTCTTTTCTCGGGCAAAGCAATTGTGTGTAAATTATCTCCCTTTTACAACTAAACTTTTTTTAGCATGCAAATTCAAAAAGATGGACAACCTAACAAAACAGTTAGCAGAGGCAATAGGAAATAATACAGCTTATTGTATTTCAGATTAGTTATGCTTTCACAAAAAGACTGCTCCAGCATGCTGACCAGAGCACCATTCTCTTGTGGGTTAGATAGGAGAAATTACCTTTTCAGGTTTTAATTTTAAATGTGAATTTATGAAACACTAATCCACGCTCTATTAAAGATAGCATTTGCCAGTGGAGCCAGCAAAGCAGGAATGCTCATGAGCTTTCAGAAGTGTATTTTTTTTAAAGGAGAAAAAAAAAAACCATTGGAGTCAGCCTTTTCCATTGTTCACATATTTCTCCATTTAGCAACACTCCACGAAGGAACTGGCATAAGAAACTGTACAATCTGCTCTCCTTAAATCAGCCACAGGTTTTTGGGTTTTTTTCATGTTCTTCAGTACATAGGGACTTTTCACAAGGGGAAGGGACAAAGTAGAAGTCAGAGCACTTTGTTTCTTTTCCTTTTTTTTCCCCCTCCCTTTTTTTTTTATATATACATGTCCCGGTGTAACCATAGATCAGACCAAAGACTGACCATGTCCAGTAGCCCGGCCCAAGCTGGTTGATAGCAGAGCACATCACAGAAGAACAGCTGCACAGGCAGAACAAATGTAGTGTTATTTACCAAAAATAGCCTTTCAATCCCCAGCAAATTGAAGGTCAGAGATTTCTGGAGCCAGAAGCATTGCCTTGATATTTACAAGTCCTTAGTAGATTTGCCCCATTGTTTTGCTGAACTTATGGAAACTTTAAGCATTCAGAACATTCGGCATATTGTGTGATCAGCTACTTTTTATCAGTGCTGAACTGACCACCTGCTGATTTCATTTGATATCCCTCAGTTCTTGTATTGGAGGAGAACAAAAGTGAACAAACTGTTCCCTGTTTCTCCCTCTCCATCGTATTCTTTCTCACCCACCTCTTTGCTAACCTGAAGAACCTTCCTCTGTACCATTGATTGCGCAGAAGTTTCAGGACCTCCTTAACACCCTCTTATGTATCTTTTCCAGGTATACCCAGAAGCCTATTTCAGTGTTGAGGAGAGAGAACCAGGAATAGGCACAGTATTCTGGATGAATATTTCTTCCATAATATACCTAGCATATTATTTGCTTTTTAGGGTAGTACTGAAAAATGAGCTAATATTTTCACCACACCATCCATTGGGATGCTAAAATCTGATTCCTGGTTGGAAACAGACAGCTCAGAAGACATCATTTTATATGTACAGATAGGATTATTTTTTTTCTTATGTGCATCGCTTTACATTCATCTACAGTTTCATCTGCCATTTCTTTCACTCAGTGACTTCAGTTCATAAGCTTTCTCTGCAATTCTTTGCAGTTGGCCTTTGTCATTAATATCTCGACATTCTTAGGGCTGTCAATAAACTACCAACTGTCTATTCACTCTGTTTACAAGATTATTTTGACCATGATCCTTTTCAAGATTATATGTTGATCAGCACTAACTCAAATACAAACTTCTCTCTAACAGCAGCAATACTTTTCCACTTTGAAAACAGATCATCCATTTCTATGCTCTTTCCATTTTTTAACCAATTATTTATCCATGCAAGGACAAGGATATGCCACTTATCGCCACTCAGAGGGCACCTTCATTCCTTGAAGCCCCTCTAGTGAAGGGTAACTGTGAGGCACCTTTTCAATATTAAGGTAATCTGCATCATTGGCATTGCGCTTATCCACTTGCTTTCTGGCTAGTAAAAAAACATTGATAAATTTGTGATGCATAACTTCCTTTCACAAAAATTATGCTAATTCTTTCTCCTTTTGAACCCATTTCTGCACAGTGATCTCCTTTAGAGCCTTGTCAGAGCTTCTCCTGGTCACAGGGTCGACGGTTGATGTGCACTGATACAGGTTCAGTTTGCTCTTGAGACCCCAACTAAAGAGCCACAAAACCAGAGAAGAGAAAACACTGCAAGCACTTAAAGGGAAAAAACAAACAACAGAGTCTTCCAAATGAGATACAAGGGAGGGAAAAAGTAGTAAATTAAATCAATAGTGCTTTCTCTTTCACTATAGCTTAAACCCAGCTCCGCTTGTGTACTACACATTAATTAATCGTGGCAAGTCTTTGATCTTAACTAATAGATGAAAGCATAGAATAGCAGAGTATTTAATGGATCCAGCTGGCTTCTCTGTAGTGGAGGTGATGACATAGAAACTGAGTCAACAATAATAGTACTTGCAAATAATATCTCACCCAAATACACGGTATGCTATCAACAATCAATATTTACAGAATATCTGACAATGACCATCATGCTGGACAATTTCACAGGAACAAGAGGTTGGAGAAATTTATTCTTCTGAGATTGATATGTTAATAAGCACAAAATTACATATTTATCTGCAAATGTGTGTTTCTCAAACATGTCTAGAAATTCTATATTTTGGCGGCATGATGAAGTAGCCTCAGTTTGCTGGTACTTGCTCACAAGTCTTTGATGAACAGCTGTTCAAACAATGTTTAAAGAGGTTATTCTTCTCTTAACTGTTGTAGTGGCATGGAATTGGAACTGTGTAAGTAGTTAATTTTATTTATTTTGCCATTAGTTTTAAATTATTTAACTGGTTAAGGATGATGCACCTTATTGTCTCCCCCAAGCAATACAAGCTCAGTTAAGGATTACATAAAAGGGGAATAAAGATGCAACAGAGAATGCACAGAACAGATTGTTTGTGTCTCCATTTAATTACTGCTTAGATTTTTACCTCAATACATAACTGAAAATATTCATGCCTGCATATCAAATTCAGATAATTAGGCAGTCCCAGACAAGATATATGGTTTTTGGTTTTTTTCCTAGGATACAACAGCAGCCAGATAAGGAACTCCTTGAAAAATTGATTGTTGTTCTTTCCTCCAAATACCAGAGAGAACATCTGATGTCCCAGTAGTTTTCCAATGTCCTTTAAATGTTGTCTCTCTCACTCTTTCCCCACTTCTGAATAATTCCCTCAATGTTTAAACTGCATCACTCATCTTTTCTAATAGCACCAACTGAAAGATTCATATGAACTGTTGCAGAAGAGTCTTTGTAAAATAGATGCTGGAGAGCAAGTGAGCCACTGATAATGGTCTTATCTCAATGGCTTGGAGCTTAGGCTGAGGTTTCAGCAGAGCTTACCAGGTTAGTCAAATCACCCCACCTTACAGCCTGGGCTGCGGGACTGATGTGGCTGCAAGGCACTTACCTTGTCTGTAGCAGGATAGGAATGGTAGCCTTTGGCAACTGCACAACACAGGCATTCGCTATACAAACATATGGCTGAGCTACAATCATTAGTAAAAGTATGTCTCTAGCTTAACTTAACTCACTTTGGAAGTGAATTGAGAAAAACTCAATTAAAGTTCAGTTATAATTATGTGTGAGAGTCTCTACAAAAGGATTAATGTGAAGCAAGTATTCCACTTCAGAAGATAATTCAGATTATTCCCATTTGCGTGTGTCCTCCCCACATGAAGAAGCTGTTTATAAATTAACCACCCTATCCCCAACTCAGCTGGACTTCTAAGAATACATGGTTTAGAAACACAAAATTCCATCAACCTCAATAACGCCACCTATATGCTTAAAGGTGTGCACCTCTAAATAACATTAAGCCTTATGCTTATTTTGCATACATTTCTTTTCCCCTTGGCAGCAGGAACTTCTACATTAGTATTCAAAGAAATTAGAGTAAGATAGCTGTGTATTTAAGTGTTCCATTCTAGGGAACATTAGTCACATCTTGTAATATTACCAGCATGCTCAAAAACCTGCCCTTTTAAGACAAATGCCCTACTCAAAACAGACATTATGGTTTCATGCAGAGATTACTAGGAGATATCCTTTGGCCCCTGCTGGGAGGCAGTCTGATCAGACTCTTGGGGCCTTCCCTTCCAGCCTCAAACCTCCAGGAAATCACAGGAAAGCAGTTGTTGTTTTAATCACAAATTTCCATTTAAATAACCAGCAGCTAAACTAATGGCAGCTGCTGTCCCGTAAGGATATAGCCTTCCTTAAACTCCTCTGTTAATAAATTCTGTTAGAAAACAGAGGAAGCAAGCATGTACGTTTTGTGCAACATTAAATTAGAAGTATCAAAATGTCTTCAGCTCGTTTTGGTTTTGCAAAGCTGGGGAGAAAAGTTCATCAAATATTCATAGCTTTTAAAATGTATCTACTGAACGAGGAGTGTGAACCCAGAAAAATTTCTAAATGTCAAACATTTAGTTTTTTAACAAAAGAGAAATCAACCTGTCCAAACCCGACTGGCAGACACCATTTTTAACAGTGCTGTGGCACATGGTGGTACTCTAATGGATCTTCCAGTTGCCCGCTTGTCCAGTCAGCCTGACTTCCAAAGCTTTTAATCATCTGTCCCCCTGACTGGGTCAGTGCTCATCCTACACTGAGCCCTCGCACTCCCTTGGAGCCTGAGTGTCTGAAGGCAGAGGCTGATGTTGCAGCTGTAACACTGGTACACTGTGAAACCATCTGTGCCGTCTCACAGCAACTGTTCATCTAAATGCCTCCAAAATGCAATACTGATGACTCTTCATTTCTGCTCAGTAGGTGATAAGAGAGCATTTTACCCCAAGCTGTGGCCCAGATGTATTGGACACTAAATGCATTACTTTTATTTTTATTTCATTTTAGAATGAATTTAGAATTTCATTTTAGGGTGACAATTAATGAAAGCTACCCTTTGCAATGGATGGGCTCAGTCGCCTGTTAGCTGCCATGGCATTTGCTGTGTAGCAACTTTTAGTTACTCCCTGACACTGAGCTCCTACAGGGTCATTCATAAACCTCCAGGGAATCTTCAGGCCACAGGTCACTTGGCTTATTTTAAAAGTGAATTTTCTGTCTGCATTGGAAAATGCCTGTACTGTTCCCTGCCACCTCCTCTTCCTGTTCTCTCTGTCCCTCCCAGCTTCCAAAGCTGACCTTGTAATGTGCTGTCTGGAAAAAAGAAAGCTTTCATAGGAAGTCTCTGTTCCATAGCTGACATCTCTGTTCTCTCCTGATATTGCCTGAACAACTTTATTCTCATGTACATACTTATCTTTCTATTGCATGTAATTGTGTGTCTAAGTGGTTAATGCAAGTGTAATGATGCCAATTTCCAGCCTGTCAAAGTTACTCCAGTGACACAGGTCAGTGGCTTTCCTATTCCTCCTCCTCACTGAGCTGACTGTTATAAACTCACCCGAGAGACTGCTAAGCTGGAGGGAAGCAAAGGTAAACCAGGCAGCAACTAAACCAGAAACTATGGCGAGTAAAGAGAGCTGGGAAGGCTGGCAAAGCAGTTCACATCATCACAAGCAGGTGATTCGTTGCACAGTGAGACCCCATTTTATGAAATATTTTATTCATTCATTTTCACTCCTCTTAGTGTTCCTACTTACTCTAAGCCTCAGGGTTTGCTCTGCTTCTTTGGTTTTCCTTTTAAGTGTGGAGTAGAAGGTGAGAAAACAGTACCAACGTTTGTGCCACTACAGACAAATGGGTTCTAGTGTTCTACCTGAACACTAGAAATTTGCAGTTTAAGTGCCAGCAAAAAGATTTTAAGTCTAGTTTCAGACTTCCTTCTTTATCTAGAAAGGGAGTAGAGGAGTATTTTGCAGGAGTTGGGCAGTACGAATAAGAAAATCGGGCTACAGGGGCATGAGGAATAGCAAGTTTGTAGAGTTGAGTGGCATGTGGAAAACTTCCAGGGAGTATTTACCTCATTTACTTGATGTTTAACAACACCTTGTGGAGCTTAGAAACAGCCAGTGTCATGGATCCACAGCTGAGGTAATTTTCAGTGCAGAGAGGAACAACCATACGCCAGTGCCCAGACTGAAAGGTAGATACACAAGGTAAGAGCTCAGACTGAGCACTGGCAGCCATGGAGAACTCCAGCTACTGCCTAGTACTCACCCGTGAACAGGTTAATGGCAACTACCTGTTCCAGATAAGAACAACCCTTCCAGCTAGCTGAACAAACATCTCTAAATAGGCAACCGACCTGTTAGACAGGCCTTCCTGCACTCCCCTGCCACAGGCGGATGAAGAGGGCTGAGCATTAGAGCTTTCCTTTTTTTTTTTTTCCCCCTTCCTCTCGACAGTCGAAGGAGTCTTTCTTTCTAAGGATTCCAAAGAATTCCCTCTGTAGATGAAACCCAGTGTTTTCTGGCAAAAATCAAGCAATACCTTGCCTTTCACTGGAGATGACAGACACAAGAATTTCCTGCACTCAAAAGCAAACAAAGACGACAGGAGGTAAAAATAGAACATCATTACAAAAACAAATTTGTAATGAAAATCTCCAAACACTAGTCTTAAACACCTCTGCTCTCCTGTGGATACAAGAAGTCACACCAGGAGGAGAAATAAATACCATTCTTCCTCAGCAAGGCAGTTCCAAACACTTCCCCATACCCTCCCTATTCACTTTTCCATCTGAAGACAACCTGTAACAGTGAAAGGCTAAAAATCCATACAAGGATCCATTTCTGATAACCACATAATCAGAGTTGCAAAAGGAGCACCAGAGCTTACAGTACACTCCACTGGTCCTCACTTTCTATTCAGATGACCTGTTTATTAATACTCGGAGCTAATTTCTTATCAGGGCTAAAGGTTTCAGCTAAAAGCAAAGCCTATTTTTGCTCAATAATGTGAAAATACCTAGAAAGATGTGCCAGCCAAGCATGATACCCCTCAGCAGGAATTGTTCACTCAATCAGAAAGGTTAAAGTATGCCAGCTACTGTACAAGCCAGGTGGTACGCAAGGGAGCAGAATGGCTGTCGTTCATATCTGGTCACCTTTAGCTGCTCAGGCCATATAGAATAATAGAACATTTTGGCTTGGAAGGGACCTTTAGAGCCCATCTAGTCCAATCCCCCCACAGTGAGCAGGGACATCTTCAGCTAGATCGGGTCGCTCAGAGCCCCGTCCAGCCTGACTCTGAATGTTTCCAGGGATGGGGCATCTCCCACCTCTCTGGGCAACCTGGGCCAGGGCTTCACCACCCTCATTGTAAAAAATTTTTTCTTTGTATCTAGCCCAAATCTACCTTCTTTTAGTTTAATATCATTACCCCTTGTCCTATTGCACAGGCCCTACTAAGAAGTTTATCCCATCTTTCTTCTAAACCCCCTTTAAGTATTGAAAGGCTGCAATCAGGTGTCCCCAGAGCCTTCTCTTCTGCAGGCTGAACAACCCCAACTCTCTCAGCTCCCCCCACATAGGAGAGATGTTCCATCCCGCTGACCATTTTTGTGGCCCTCCTCTAGACCCACTCCAGCAAGTCCATGTCTGTCCCGTGCCAAGAACCCCAGAGCTGGACGCAGCACTGCAGAGGGGGCTCACCAGATCAGAGGGGCAGAATCACCTCACTCAACCTGCTGGCCACACTGCTTCTTATGCAGCCCAGGGTACGGGTTGGCTTTCTGGGCTGCAAGCACACTTTGTCACTCTATGTAACTAGCAGCTGTTCACAGGCATGAAATCGCTTAATGTTGGGGTAACTTACCTGAATGCTTCTTTCATGCTCCCAACTTTTTGATAAATTAAGTAGTCAAGACAAAAAAAAATATTATCCTCACTATAGCAATAAGGGCCAGGTGAAGGGACGTAATATATCACCATCATATCACACAGAGTCCATCAGAGACGTGGAAACTGATTGCAGATTTCTGGGGACTCCAATCCAGCGCCCCACAGCACAAGGGCCCCTTTTCCCTCACAAGCTTTGGTGTGTGACTTGCAGCAAGTCACTGCAATTCCACACAAGGGGCAGAGTATGTGTAACTGATTTATCAGGAACATCATTAGGTTTTTGGAAGTCACTTGGAACAAAACTCAAGACTATATAAACAATGCAGACTCAGATAATTTCCTTTAACCTAATAAATCTTTTCCACAAGAGAGAGCACAAGTGTGTACAGTGAATCAGAATGTGCCAAGTAAATTGCATTTGTTTTCCTCAGACTAAGACAGCAGGTGAATATTTAGAGCCGATTGTAGACCCTGGAGTAACCGGATGCCTGGGTGCACCGGTTTATTGGCCAAGCCACTTTGGTTCTCCTGGATACTAGAAGACCTTTGAGTCTACTCCCTTTCTAATCAAGAATATCTAGAAAAGGCATCATTATGTCATTTCACAATTCATGCAAAGAAATGTGTTTTCCTCCTCTTGTAATCTTGCAAGGTCCAAACAATCAATTTTACCTGATGTCAGATTTAACCACAGGTGTGACAAAAACAGCTGGTCTCAAAGGCAAAACACTTTAAGATGACAATCTGTTTCCAATTCCCGTTGAGATTTAACACACACATTTTCCATTCCCTCACGTAGAGAAGATGCCACAGGGGAAAAAAGTGTGTCTCATACCCTATTTGAATTTACGAATTGGAAGTTTGCAACATTTTCATTTGCACTAAGAGATGTAACAGCAAGACAACATCTAGCATGTCTGAGCAATTTTGGAAGATGCAGCTGGTAAGGAGATCTTTTGACTTTGGTCAGACATGTGAGTCTGGAAGCACAAGCAATGATCATTTTTTGAAGCTGACGGTTTTGACTTTCAGTCCCTACTGTTGGTAAGATACTGCTTTGTGACAGACGTGTTAGAAAAGGCAACTCTTAGATACCCGTAGGGACTACAGGGACACAGAGAGTAGCATGATCAGGTCAAGCGTAAGAAGTTGTCTCCCTTTCTGGAGTGATGAATGGGTTCACAGTCCTTATTTTGGGATAGGCTCAAGGTTCTAAGGTCCATGTCCCAAAAGTTACCACAATTCAGTGTGAGAAAAAGTTCAGAGACGTCCCTCAGGTGCTCATACCCTAGCCCGAAAGACAAAGCAGACCAACGCAGTTCCTTTGTCTGCTGCTACCACTTCTTTGCAAGAAAAGAACAAGCCCCATCTGTGTTCACTTATAGAAACAACAGAAGTCACTATGGATGACAATGACAAGGTGTCCCAAACTACCAAGGAAAATAGGTACGCAAATAAGTAAACCCTAATGCCCCCTACCTAACACCCACCTTTTCTCACAACGCACATTGCCATACTTCTTCCGAGCTTGAGCCTCATTCAAGACGCTGACTGGGAGAACACAGAAAAACACCTAAACTAATAGCATCCTTCAAAACCAAAAATCCTATTAACACTCACGTAAAATGGCAAATAGACAACCAAACTCCGAGGGCAGGAGCTATATCATGTACTTTCTTGGATAAGCCTGTAAGGGAGAGGGCAACATTACAGACAACAGCACAACTAAGTGATAGGTTACGGTCTACTGGGAAACAATTAGGTTAAGTTTTATGGAGGACTGCCCCAGGGCGAAGCCTCTCCTGCCCCAAGAACAGAGACAGAGAATATACAACAGCTACACTAACTCTGGGGAAAGCGACATTGTGCTGATGGGCTTTGCTGAATTCAAATGAAACGGCAGGATAAATCTGCTGGAAGTAAGTTATTCTACTCTGCGCTGATAAGTGCTTAGTGATTTAAATGCTCATCAGAAGGACAACCACCGAGGTCTTGAATTGCCTGTTTGGAAATAAGCTGAGGAAGCTGCAATTTACAGAGATCCCAAAACTTGCATGTTTGGTGTTTGTTTTTATTTATTTTGGTGGTTTGTTATGTTGGGTTGGGGTTTTTTTTGTTTGGGTTTTGGTTTATTTGTTTTAAAGCTAGTAGGAATTTAGGTTTATTAGTTGTGATAAAATAATGTTTGGGTTGTTTGTTTTTGTTTTTTTTTTTAAATCTGATACTATGTCACCAGGGTTTTTTGTTTGTTTATTACATTGATTGTGTTGTCTCTTGCCTCCAAAACCACAGCCATACCTTATACTTAACATAGCCTTATCTTGCAACCTAATGTTTATAGCATTTACTTCCTAACCTTTTATTCGAGCAACTGTTCAGCTCTCTACCCTTTACTTGACTGTATTACACGCAGTGAGAACAGGGTGGATCCCAGAGGTATCATACGCTCACTGAAGAAAAATAATCACAGCCTTTTTATTTGTCATGGGTCTCATTTCACATCTCATGTCACATGCAATGATTTGTGCATTTCTTATGTTTTGATTCAAAACTGCCTGAAGTCAATCCACCGACATTCCTCCCCACCACCAGATAATTATAGTCTAACGGGTCTGATACTCAGAGCGTATCTGCTCAGCATATTGGAGTTCTTCACAGGGAAAAATGGTATCCTTGAGGTTAGTTTTCTGCCAGTTTAGCTCTTGGAACCAAGCACTACTGCACATGTAGGACAGGATATCACCGGGGGGAAGGGGGGAAGAAGCAGATAGCTATTCATTAGACCAGGTGTTGTCATCTATCTGCATCTCTCACAACAGCTTTACCAGAGACATGTGGTGGGTTGACCCTGTTTGGATGCCAAGTGCCCACCAAAGCCACTCTTACTTTCCCTCCTCAGCTAGACAGGGAAGAGAAAATATAACGAAAGGCTCGTGGGTCAAGACAAGGACAGGGAGATCACTCAGCAGCTGCCATCTTGGGCAGAAGAGACTCGACTTGGGGAAATCAGTCTAATTTATTACCAACCAAATCAGAGTAGGATAATGAGAAACAAAACCATATCTTTAAACACCTTCCCCTTCACCCCTCCCTTCTTCCCAGACTCAACCTCACTCTGATTTTCTTTTACCTCCTCCTGCCGAGCAGCACAGGGAGACAGAGACAGGGGTTCTGGTCAGTCCACCACACCTTGTCTCTGCCCCTCCCTCCTCCTCAAGGGGACGATGCCTCACACTCTTCCCCTGCTCCAGTGTGGGGTTCCTTACACTGGAGACAGTTCTTCACAAACTGCTCCAGCCTGAGTCCCTTCCCTGGGGTGCAGCCCTTCAGGAACAGGCTGCTCCAGCGTGGGTCCCCCATGTGGTCACAACTCCTGCCAGCAAACCTGCTCCAGTGTGGGCTCTTCTCTCCGTGGGGCCACAGGTCCTGCCAGGAGCCTGCTCCAGCACAGGCTTCCCATGGGGTCTCAGCCTCCTTTGGGCACCCACCTGCTCTGGCCTGGGGTTCTCCACGGGCTGCAGGTGGGTATCTGCCCCACCGCTAACCTCCACAGGCTGCAGGTGGGTACCTGCCCCACCGTTAACCTCCACAGGCTGCAGGTGGGTACCTGCCCCACCGTTAACATCCACAGGCTGCAGGTGGGTACCTGCCCCACCGTTAACATCCATGGGCTGCAGGTGGATCTCTGTTCCACTGTTAACCTCCACGGGCTGCAGGGGCACAGCCTGCCTCACCATGGTCTTCACCAAAGGCTGCAGGGGAGTCTCTGCTCCAGCACCTGGAGCACCTCCTCGCCCTCCTTCTCCACTGACCTTGGTGTCTGCAGGGTTGTTCTCTCACATATTCTCACTCCTGTCTCTGGCTGAAGTTGCCCTTTTGCACATTCTCTACCCCCACCTCACCCCCCTTCTTAAATACGTTATCCCAGAGGTGCTACCGCCATCGCTGATGGGCTCAGCCTTGGCCAGCAGCAGGTCCATCTTGCAGCCAGCTGGCACTAGCTCTATTGGACATGGGGGAAGCTTCTGGCAGCTTCTGACAGAAGTCACCTCTGTAGCTCCCCCCACTGCCAAGATCTTGCCATGCAAACCCTTAGGTTTGCAACAAGACACAAGGTTTTGGGAAGTCTCCACTGCACCTCCTGAAGGGACCTGGTCAGTGAAACTTCAGCTTTGCACTGTTGCGGATCAGAACACCACCTTCCTTCTGTTTGATGTGTCACAGTCAGCACAGGGAAGACAGCAAAGCAGCCAAAGAGACGCTTTGAAAAGTACAAATACTTTAGTGGTCCTTGTGTATCAGTAGTATTTACTAGAAAGACTGTAACTGCCTGCTTCCAAGTGCTACTTGTACTAGCGGAAGTGGGAAATAAATGGGATCTGTCATGTAAGATTGCATTTGCACATGAGGCTTGGCATGAGAGAACTTCTTTCTAAACTGCATATGAACTTTGATTAAGCAAATGAAAATCTTAAATCTAAGCTTAAGAGCAAACTGGGAAATGGTTGACTTGAGGAGCCACCAAGAGTCACTGCTGCTAATGTGTTAGCAGACAAAGCACCAGTGACAGAGGGTGTCATCATAAAACATTTCTGAAAGCCATTTGCCCAGTGAAAGCACTAGATAGTGTTTTATGGAGTTTGGCTTTCTCCCTGCTCTCATGAATCACTGAATGGCTGCCACTTCAGGAAACCATTCCAAAATGGTTTACTCTTCTGAGTAAAGCCAGGCCACCACCAGGGCAATTTTCTTCCTTCTGTATTTCTATTTTATTCTATTCTTCCTTCTCACTCATTGCTTTACTTCCTGTTATACGAAAATCACATTTTATGTTTTATTATTATAGAAGTTACCTTGGAAAACTGCTAGATGGTGCTAGAATATATACATATGCAATACTATGCTAATACAGTGGTTTAGGTTACAATCCTTGTCCCTAGATTTAGTCTTCTGACACAATTGCCTGGTGATTGTTTGTTGTGTATAAGCTAGAAACCCGCGTCCAGGATAGCAGAGTCTTATTTCCTCATACTCTGGGGCAGGCGGGGGGGGGAAGTACACACAAAGACTCAGCTGTAATCATATCAGGGCCCAGGTCAAGGAGATCAACTGACCCGTATGCCACTCAGTGAGAGCGTGCAGGTCACGGCTCTACACACACATAAAGCAAACATGCAACTGTATAAATTCTGTATTCCCAAGTGCAAGCCATCCTGCATAGAAAGAGAACACAACGGTGTCTGGAAGATGCTTTCTCAATGCAAATATTCTCGGAAGAAGAAAAAAGGGGGAAGGAAGCAGGAGAAGGGGAAAAACCCAAACAAACAATAAAACAAAACAGAAAAATATCTTCCAAAGAAGGTCTAAAGCAAGAGATAATTTTGTCAACAGATACCCAACTTGTTTGCAACCCACGTTACCACTCTTACCAATGTTAGTGACTTTGGAGTGGTTTGTGTGGGGAAGTTTAAACATGATACATCATAAATATATGTGATTATAAATGAGAGATGCAGTTAAAAAGAAATACCATAGCACACAGAGGAACACACAGTCACTCTGGAGCAACTGGGGTTACACAGTACGGACTTTGTCCATAATGTACTGGAACTTTTATAGGAAACAAAATAGACATTTAAAAACAGTATTAATATACTTGATTCTGAACACTAATGGGTAAGCATGTGGACACTGAGGGAAAAGAAAGCCCCAAGCAGACTAAGCCCAGCTTTAATTACTGTTAATCTGCAGAGACATTCACATCAGAAATATCACCCTGGCATTTTCCTGTTTACCAGCTGCAGATCAAGCCCTGTAACATTTAATCCTTGTAAGTACTTGCCCTTTGAAAACCTTGCTTTCTCTCATTTTATTCTCAACAAATCACCTCCTCTGCTCATACTGCACAGCAGTTTCTGCCAGCCTCTCCCTGACTAGGCTCCCGCAAAGAGAGCTGGGGAGCTCTCCTTCCTAACCCCTCTCCCTCCTTTGCAGTTTTTCCTTCCTGGGGTCCCACACCAGTGTTAGGGATATCAGCTTTACCCTGATGAGCGAGAACCCTGGGAGGCCAGGGCAGACACAGGCACGCTCCTAGGGGTGGGCACAGTGTCTGGAAAAACAACAGAAATTTGCCCAGCAGAATTCTCTAACTGTCATTAACGACAAAGTAAAGAGCCCAAAGAGCTGTTGAGATCAAACCCACATGCGGACCAGCCTAGAAGCACACGAGCCACTTCAGGAGATCTAGAGCTACTTCGTTCCTAGATAAAGGCAAAGTTTGTACCGCTTCACTTTAATAAGCCTACACTTAGCCAGATGGCAAGCACCAGTGACAACACTGGGACAGCGTTTATTCTTTAGGCTAGCAATATCTGAGATGGCTAATACCGCTTCACATTCAACTTTGCCAACCTACTGTATCAAATAAATTTTAGGACAAATTGATCTGTTTTCGGCTTCTCATGTATGGGAGAATCACACAAACTATAACAGAGAGAGTTGTTCAACAGATAATTTCAGAGCATGAGGTGCCCTAAAATCTTTGAGTAAAAAGTAAAATAAAAACAAAAGTGATAAAGCTAATTCCCGTCTAATTAACCAGTCTTGGTTAATTGCACAAGATTAAACCCTTTTCTCCAGGAAACTAAGCCTGTCATCATATACATCCTCTCCCTTATGCTTTTTCAGACCCATAGGTAACTGGACCTGTCTCCAGAATAGTGCTAGAAGTTTCAGTTATGCTTCAGGCTTTCCAAGACCAAAATTACATGGAACAATTTTCCCTTGACCTCTCCTTTCCCAATATACCGTTTCTACATTTTTTGAAGAAAATGTGTATAATCATGATAAAAACATCTATTAATACCTATTTCTATAGGTATTTCAACTTGAGATTTTTAGTAAGGCTGCGTGACATTTCCAAGGAAGCAAATCACTGGCATTGGATTTATCAATTTCTTTTTGTACACTGTACATGGAGTGTAAGAGAAGATTTTAATTTCCTGGGGAAAAAAAGAAAGAAAAACATTGTTGCCCTGTTGCTACTTAGACTGAGGTGAGCTTTTGTTCTTCACACTAAACAAAGAAAAAAAAGAATGGGGAGAAAAACCCCATAAGATTAGCACATTTTATCAAAATACATAATTGCCAACATTGATCAAAAAAAACCTCAGGAGTATAACACCCTTATTAGCTTTATTGACACTGCGACATTATCATCTGCAAAACACCGGTTAAGATAGATTTTAATTATTTTTCCTCTGTAAAAAAAATAAAATCCATTTGTTCAAACAAGTCAAACTGAGGATTTGAGTTGTCATTTAGCAAAGCATTCAAGCACATTTCCAGCTACTGCTCTTTACCTATAACTGGTTTTGCAGTAATGCTGTATCAGCCCATATCAGACAATCCCTATTTCCCCTAGTTACTTTTTAGATAAATGGCTGCACCCCAAGAAAGAAGCTTCTTTTAAATACAGCACACAGTACTTAAGTACAAATAAAACATCCAAATTCAGAGAACTACAGCCTCTGGATGGTCAGCAGAACTTCCCAGAGACTATGAATCCCCAGGTCATGCAGCTAATGAAATCAGCACTTCATTATCTGCTTTTCCAAATCAACAAACAAATAGCAGAGGAAGTTCAGCCGGCAGCTAGTACAAGAAAATCAAGCTCATCTGACACTCATCAACTGAAGGCTCCATTATTCCCAAAACAGTCTTCATATCAGGTTCATTCAGCATTAATGTCAACACATTCATATTTCACTCATTTCAGCCAATTCTGCCTAATATATATCATTACCTCCACATCAGCTAAGCACAACCTCTCTTGCTCCCACACATCTGCATGCCCTGTGGCTATGCTTTCTTCCAGGTGATTGAAAATAAAGTAAAAAATTCATTGTTCCCACAGCTGTGTCTCTGTCCAGGTCCAGTCTATTCCTCCTTGCAGTTTCTCTTAGTAAAAGTGGATTAAACAGCAGTACTATGCTGTAAACAGCATGCTCTGCTAGGCCCTACTGCTCAGAAGGTTACTGCCTTATAGAAGAGAGGGTGCTTGCTTCATTGCGCAAAGGAGCGCTCTCCACAAAGCTCTCTAGAACCCCGCGGAGCTGGGAGATGCTGACTTGCAGGGAGCAGAGAACTGGCTGTGTCGTGCGGCACCAGGAGTCAGCGCTTAAATGGAGCTGCCTTATCAAGAATGCTTCTCCCAGGAGCTCAGAGGCTGGCATGGCCCTGGGCAAAGCAGTAGTTTCCCTGTCTGAACAAACACATCAGGAATCCTGCTGAGTTTGAACCCTCCTTGTCTCCCATCCCATTTTTAACACCAGCTTCCCACTCTCTTTTCCAGATGATCCAAAGGAACTTGTTTTCTCAGGTCACCTCTCTCTAAACCCTACCTCTCCACCCACCACCCCCCAGCAGACTCACTAGTAAGAATTACTTATCGCTGGGCACTAGGTAACCACAGGTCTTTCAAGTATCTGACAAAAGCTGAAATACCCAAACATGAAGTTTGGCTCTTTTGTTTTCCTGTGTGGAAACAGCATGTATTTTTCCCCACTGACAATAGTAAAGAGACTAGGCAAGAAAGAATGTCCTGTATTTTAAGTAAAATTGCCTTACTCTGGTGCTCTAGCCACAAAGGTGCTTACTGCCTTATCTCTAAACACTACCTTGCTGACAAGAGTTTCCATAAAAGCCATAGGATACACAATGGGAAGAATATGCTCTGAATGACAGCAGTTCCGTAAGGGTTACTAAGAGGCCAAATCATCTCCTTCAAGTCCTGGCTTGGAAATAAAAGCCTGAACTGAAGAAGGAATGCTGAACAGGTGGAGAAGCTCTGGGAGTGTCCAAGGCTGGGAGCACATGCGGAGAAGTAACAGGGATACAGACACCAAGATGAAGCGAAGGCTGAAACCTGCTCACAGTGACAAGGAATAATCTTCCCTGCACAGGAGAGAGATCCCACGGGGGCTCTGGGCTACCCCAAGGGGACAGGCCTGAATTACTCTAGATCTCCTTAGTCTCAAAAGGATGAAAATTAGTTAAAAAAGGATGAAAATTAGTTTAAAAGGATGAAAATTAGTTTAAAAGGATGAAAATTAGTTAAAACTTACTAGTGTGATTTAGAAATTTAAAGGTGGTGTGAAAGTGGAATATTACGTCCTACGAGCATTCGTCAAATAGCAACACAATAAAGGGTAAGTGGATGCTCCATAACCAAATGGAAAACAAAGTGCGTCAGTGTCTGAATGATTCCCCATATATATCAACCGTGTCATTCAGCAATTCCTGAGGGCGAGAATTAGGACGCAACACATGATGCTCAGACCTGAATTGTATTCTCTCTGCTTCACTTGGAAGGGCAACCTGTGGAGACCCCCCGTGTGTCTGGAGGCACACAGGCAGTAACCAGGATCGCTGCAGGCTGGAGAGGGGGCCCAATCCAGACGTATGCAGCCCTCTGGCCCTGTGCAGCTCGAGCACTTTAGTTCTCAGGCAGGGAGGTATCACACAGTACTGCATTGGCTTAGGTCAGATGTGTCACATCTGGGTTACCAAAGAAAAGCACTAACTTACCATAACGATCCCCTGCCACACACACACCTAGTCCCTCTCACTTGGGAAAGGTAAGAGAACTCATCAATATGGAAATTAATTTGACAGTAACCTTGAGAGAGTTAAGGAAATTCTTCTGCTTGCCTAATGACTACAGAGGGACTTTTTGCCCTGGGATTTCACGTAATCTAACTGTTTGCTATTTAAACAAAAAATAATCTTATAGAGCCTGCAACTACCTCAGACTGAGTCCTCTTGGAATTTCAGAAGTGATTGTGTTTGAATAGCTGGATTTCTCCTTCACTGCTCTGCTTCTCTGGTAACTTCTACAGGGAAATCATCTTTTGGACATCACAGTTAGCTGCTCCAGGAGTTATTGGATTGTCAGGAACTCAGGATCTCAGCCTTACAACTAGTACTAGTAAGGGCAGGAGAGAAATGGGCTGTTGCAAAGAAGGGCATTTGTTTAGATACCTTTGAGAGCCCTTATGTACACTGGAAGAGTCTCCTTCTATCAGCACTCATAACTAGGAGTCACTTAACCTTTGACTGTTTCATGCAAATTCCATGATTTATTGGGTTGCCACTGTAGAAATAATTAAGGAAGACAGTGGAAATAATAATTTACACTGGCATGCCTGCCATCCCACGTTCTCAACATGTTCTACAACAGTTAATGAAAAATACACAAAAGACAATGGGTTATGTGTTTAAATATGATTAATGTTACAGTCCTTCCTGGTACAGAAATGTCATGGAGGGAAGATGACACCATCAAAACTGAACAGAGAAGGGAGAATGCCTGGGGTAACGGAAAGCACCTGTAAAGCAAGAGAAGTGCAACTTGCTTAGTCTCACTTTCAACCGAAGCAAAAGGTATGAGGCTGTTATAATTTCATGCAAGCTTGCAAAGCTGAGTGTCCTTATAAAAAGAGCAATTATACACACACTTTAAGCACAAAGCAGCACAATAATTAAATGAGTAATTACCTCCCCACTTTTAAGCTGTCATGCAATTAAACTTAATTAAACATTCTCTATACTTCACTAATCTTATACAAACAGAAGAAGGTAAGAAGGGTGTGGTAAAGAAAGGGCATTTGGCAGAAGGTTGAGCCTATTATTCTGCCTATAACAAAAAATAACACTGTACAGTCAGCACTAGATTCTCATGTAATTGCCTTGTTCCTAGTCAGAATATAGCCTGGCCTGAGCTGCAAGACAAACAATAGATAGAGACAATACAATACCATTTAATTTTATGTAGCGTTCTTATAACATTGCATAATGCTCTTCAGAAGAGACAATTTCAAGGCAAGGAAAATGCTGGTATTTTAGAGCAGAGGGAGTAAAGAATTCCACACAGAAATGCCAGTGTAAATGTAACACAAAGCCTTTAATGTAAACACAAGTCCAAGGTTTCTCTTTTGAGCAGAGGAACATTTGCAAAGACACAACAGAGGAACGGCCAAAATAAGACACGGAAATTTTTCTGGCAGGGAGACAATTATAGAATCATTAAGGTTAGAAAGGACCTCTAGGATTGCCAAGTCCAACCACCAACGCAACACCCCCAGGCCTCCTAAACCATGCCCTGAAGTGCCACATTTACATGTTTTTTGAACACCTCTAGAGACGGTGACTCCACCACCTCCCTGGGCAGCCTGTTCCAATGCCTGACCACTCGTTCAGTAAAGAAATTGTTCCTAATATCCAACCTAAACCTCCCCTGGTGCAGCTTGAGGCCATTTCCACTTGTCCTATCACCTGTTGCTTGGGAGAAGAGACCAACACCCACCTCACTACAACCTCCTTTCAGGTAGTTGTAGAGAGTGATAAGGTCTCCCCTCAGCCCCCTCTTCTCCAGGCTAAACCCCCCCAGCTCCCTCAGCCGCTCCCCATCAGACTTTTCTCCAGACCCTTCAAGAGGGTCTAATACCCAACAAGATGGCTATGGTGCAAGAACAATTGTGAACCTGCTCCTGTCCTGGTTTGAAATGCAAATGAGCTTTGTAAGGGCACAGCCCACATACTTCTGCTAATTATTTTTTCATTCACAGGTAGGCTGTGTCACATATACTGTCTCTAGTTGTACGTTATTCTTTCGTTAAGTGATAAAATTAAGACAAAAATAAACCCTCTCAAGTAAAAAGAATTCTGTCTTCCATCACTCCCTGAGGCAAAGGCCAACAAAGGTGCCAAATAGGTACACCTAGAAGTAAAGCCTGACCACACTCACTCTGCAAATATGTTTATTAAACCCAGGTTTCCTCAGATTCTGGCCCACCTTCGCACCTACATGTATGCACACACCTTTTTCCTCTTTTTCTCTTCTACTGAGTCCTGGTTCTGAGGGCTACAGAAGCAATCTGAGCACCTATTAGCAAAATGTAGCTGGGAACATCAATTTTGCCATTTTTCACAACCCTCATTTCTTTCAGCATACAGAGCAGTTCCACAGAACTGAAACCTGTCATTAATATTAGCAGAGGGGACTTAACCACGGGTTGAGCCAATCAGCGCAAGGATGGGACAAAAGCAGAATGCTTGAAGATAATAAATGTGTTGTCAAACAATGTTAGGTGTCATTATGAAAGTGATGGTGGGAAAAACCAACCAACAACACTGATCAGCATTGCGAAACCCTGCACGTGACCGAGTGCTGAGAAGCCTGAAAAACGGATTAAAAATACTGCGCTACACACCCACCCTCCTGCCCCATACAAAGATAACTTTTTATTTATTTGCCATTTCCTGATGATAAACTGCAAGTGTGATAAAGATGTATCAAGTAAAGTTTAAAATTATATTTTGTTCTCATTTCACCTCCCACAACAAATAAAAAAAATTATAGTTTGATAAAGCCTAAAAGACAAATTGTCATCCACATATTTGGACAAGAAAAGCTTAGGGAGAACACGAAGCAAATGCTACTACAGTGTGCTACCCCACATGAAAATCTAAATAAATATCCAAAAGTGAAAGATTTTCATCCATTTGTCTTAGTATTAACTTCAGCCTAAATCCCAAGTAAAGGTATTTGCAGGATATCTAACAGCCAGAGTCTGTTCGCAGCATCTCAGCACACCACCAATACACAATACCACTAGTATTGCCTATGTTTCAAAGATCTCACATGGAAAAAGAGAACTACTAAACAAGGAAAGTTACGTTAGAGCAGCGGAGCCCAGAAAGTCTTCAACACAATTCCTAACCACACAGGACTTCATCTCATTCCATTTTCAAAGTACCAAATTATTGCCAAATAATAAAGAAAATCACACATTTAAAGCAACTGGTAGAGAAAGGTTTCTGATCTACCAAGTAATAAAGCCTTCTATGATGTATTTCTCTCTGGAAGCCAATACTGTTTGTTATGCACTGTAGGCCAAAATAAGTAAACTAGTACCCTGAAAAACATTGGAGGGGCAGCATTTAGGAAAAGACTGCTATGGCCAGTGTGTGTTTGCCTGCAAACAAGAACGACAGCCCAGGGAACGCTGCTTTTGGCTGCTCTGACCCTGCTGTCAGTCCTCTGCGCAATCAGAAGTAGGCAGTGCCACGCGGTCCCTGCCAGGCACACGGCTGGCAGGGCCGGTCCTCCAGCTCCCTTGCTGCATGGCTTATTTAGAAGCTGAGGACTCCAGGTGCAGTCCTGGCTGCTGCACAACTGCAGGGAGCCTTCAGGAGCCCCCAGCCTCAGCTGTTTAACCCAACCTGGCAAGTTCCAAAGGATATTTTATTTCCTGTCTGGGACATCGTATCATTTTGTTAATGGACTGGAAGTCAACAGTCCTCTGTAGCTGACAACTGTTAAGTGCTGTGTGATCCAGAATCAGCAACATAGAAAGTGTATGCCTTATGATCCGTTGCCCCACCCATACCACCATATCCAACAAGAAATCCCAGCAGAGCAGAACTCATCCACAACTAATACGCCCTTTGTTTTCTACGATTTAGGCTCTGGTTTGGAATTACTGGATTCCACTCCCCCTTGCCCCCAGGCCCGCTTGTTCTGTTTTCATGTTTTTGTTAGATTTGGTAATCTTACCTTAACTCCTCCTGCTGCTTTCTGACACAGATCCAGCACAGCTCCTTCCAGCCCCGGAAGCGTAACTATCATCTGCTGCTGAGGAGCTTTGTTCAGACCGACAGCCTCCACGTTACCTTATCTGCAGGAGCAAAGGAAATAGTCATATGACCCTAACCTGCACATAGGACCCCTCAAGGCAGTGCTATGGAACTAACCCACGCCATTCTGCACTGCTTCTCATACCATACCCAGCCCAACTCTTTTAAAGTTAGTTTTAGCATATCCAGAAAGGATGTGAGAGCAATTGTTTCCATGCCACAATTTCCTTTTTGCACGGTTTCCATGATGGTCCTGCCATATTTTACTGCATATCTGCAAATATCAGAAAAACCACCCTCCTTCTGGACTTCCAGTGTGAAACGAGATTGAGGCACAGGCAGCGCAGGGTTGCGTGGAATGCTGTGGGAGCTGCCGCAGGGATGTGTTTAACTCCCTTGGGGGTGGTTGCCTGTTGCCGGTAGGGGATGAAAGTATGGTGGGATTTGTTATTTGATGGGTTTCAAGGAGCACTTTGACTTATGTCAGCAAACTTTGCACCACCACTAAAATACACAATGAGCAGTAGGGGCCTGCTCACACCAGACTCAGCAGCAGGGCTCCCTCTCGGCAATAGCGGTTTCCTCAGGATTGCTCACAAGGCATAAGCAGGCTTTGTTAAAGATACCAGGGTTTTTCGTCAATTGGGCTTTTCATACTCGTTCTCCAAATGGCACAGGAACTACCAATGTGTGGTTAGGTTGTATAGCACAATTGTGGGAAAGCTAGAAGCAAAAAATATAGTACAAGTTGTTTCGGGAGGAATCCAGAGCTCCTCTAGTGCAACCTCCCACTGAATGCAAGGTCCTCTAAGGTCAGGGCAATTAGCTGCACTTCCTCTCAGGGTAACCTATTCTGATATTTCACCACCCTTATGATCACTTTTCCTTTCTTAATACCTAATGAGAATTTCCCATGTTGCAGTTTGTCTCTCATCTCTTTCATACAGTCATTAAACACCTCCAGGAAGATGCTGGCTCTGTCCTTTGCGCACTCTCTGTCCCATTAGATTGCAATATCATCTCCCCATAGCCTTCTCTTCTCCAGGCTGAAAAACCCCAGCTCTCAGCCTCTCCTGCTCCAGCCACCAACCAGCTTGACAGGAACTGTGGGCAGATGCTACAGTTCACCTCTGAGGAGTACTGAATCCATGAAGGGAGCAGGATCTCCTTGAGGCTTTGCTTATTCTTTGCTGAGTGTATCTCAGAGCCTTTTCATCTGAAAACTTTTCTTAAGACTCTCCAGCTTTCAGATAACACAGCCTTTGCTTCTTATGGAAAAAGACTGTGCTTCTGGGTTGAGTTCATAGCAAGACAGACAGTAAGTGAAACAACCCACCTTGCCACTTCCATCTTTAGGGTTTAACTACCATTCCACCACGGTCTTGCCTCTAATGTGTCTCTCTTGCATTGCACATGTACGCAAGCCCTTGCACTGTGCTGTCCTTGTGACAGCTCGACTGGCAACCTCAGCTCTAGTCACTAGCTAAAAAGCTACAACAATACATTGCCTACCTCACACTGGAAAACCACTGCGACTTCAGAATTAGTAACTGCACTAAACAGTAAGTGAGAACATACACAGATATGGATATGCCCTGCTTAAAACAGTCTCCATGCCACACCAACATGTAGAAAAATAGAGCAATAAAGAGCCCTTCTGGCTTCACTCCGATGGAGTGATACGAGTATAAGCTGTTCTCACTATCTTTGTTACTGCAATAATAAATACAAACCTGAAAATGAGAATGGGAAAAGAAAATCCACTCAGCTCAGAGACTACTCCTTGGCAATCAATACACTCTGAATAAACTGCAAGACTGGGGTATATAAGAGGGTAGCATGTCAAGTCCTAAGAGAATTCGATATTCCTAAGAGAATTTCACTTTGTATATTATTCCAATTCACAGTCAAAACAGTATATTGCTTGATGCCCCTGCTAGTTTTTAATTTCAACATTCTTATGCCACTTCGAAAAAATCTTCTCTTTGTCTGATAATGCCATCCGCATATTTGTATGAGTTTACCCTTGACTCCTTCAGTGTCACATATGTATATGTATCTATCCCTTTGAGAATGCACACACGCACACACTTTAGGCTCCTGTCCCCTTAAATCTGTTTAATCTGTATGTTTTCATGATGCAGATATAAAGTAGCTTTCCAGAAGTGTTTGCAGGACCCCGGCCCCGTCCTTCAAGGCCTGCTCAACTTTATTTCAACTCTCTGAACACCTTCCAATTTGCTCACTCACTACAGTCTAACAGGGGAAAAGGGGACTTCAGCTCTCCTTCAGAGGTAGTTCTCTCGGAGCAGATACACTTAGCACAGTCGGTAGAAGAGGAAGGATAACATAATACTGCTATTGGCATTGGCCAGACTCTACAGAAAGGTAGCTATAGCACTGATTCTGCAGCCCCCCTTATACTTGATTCTGAAGCTCCCCAAATATGTGCCAAGATGAGACCCTGGCAACAAGCTCCAGGAGGCAGCCAGTAATTTCATATTCTGCACAGGGGTTGAAAAGTACAAGGCAAGCAAGACCTGAAATCTCAGTATTAAAGATGTGCTGAATTTTGTTCAGTGAGGCTAGCTGTGCAGTACCTCCACATCAGAGGAAAAAAAACCAAACATGTGGGATCACTTAACAGACTACACAGGCATCCAACTGCCGCAGCTCCCGAATTCTGAGTGCTCTGCATTGCAATCTTAACAACGAGGGGAAAAAGTTACTGGGTTTATTTTAATTGTTATTTGAGGAGGCTTTTCTCATTGCCAAAGAAATATATATGTATATTGAAATCAAGGATTCCCTCCCCTCCACAAACGCATAGGTTCATATATCACTAGAGTGGCAATCTCAGATACTTACAGGTAAAATGAAAGATCTAGGATCTTTCAACATACCTAATTAGTTCAGGTTTTTTACCCCTGGTTAGACAGGGAGAGGATGTTTAATACAGCTGCAAAGCCTCACTGGCTATTCATAGGTCATGTAAAGCTCTGACCTATGGAAGCTGTAAAAGGAAACTAGCTACTTTGCCTTGTGAATCTTCGCCATCAAAACAGAGCTCAAATTGACAGGTTCCAGTTGATTTCCCTCCCCAGTCTCCATTAATTACAAGGTCTTTTAATTACTACATGCACAGGAGGGGTGGAAACAACTGAGCTGCTCCTCCAAGGTTTAATTACCAAGCTCGTGCCGACAGTGACCCAGCTTGGCCCAGCGCAGCAGGAGCTGCTCACTCTCACAAAATTCTGTTCACTAACGCAGCCGGTCTCTGACACAGCAGCGTCTTCCCGCTGCACTCAACCCAGGAAAGCAATTACTGGTGCAAGTGGGGAAGGAATTTCCTACCTGCCTTTTCCTCTTCCCATTCAAGCAAGAGGTAGGCACAGCTGGTCACCCACACAACGAGAGCGCTGTTGATGGCAAGGAAAATCTTTGCAACTTTCTGGATGGGCAATGTCCATATTGATGGTCTTTTACCCGGTTCTCAGATTCTCTCCTTACAACTCCCCCAAAAGGCAGGGTTCAGAAGACTCTCAGATGACTCATATAGAACCCTGACTTCCAACAGCATGCTTTCTCCTTTCTGAAAGACACCCATGGCTGGTGCCTAAAGTGGACTTGAGCAAGAACAGAGACACTGATGGCAGCTCAGCACCCTGAAACCGGTTATACTTGGGAGGGTGGCACAGAGGAACCCATGCCATCTCCAGGCCAGCAGCTATTTTGCTATAGGTGATCAGGCCCAGAGCCCTGAAGTAGAATTAGTAGGCCTGGTGGGTCCAGCTGCCCTGACTCAACACACAGCCCATAAAACTGCTAAATAGTGGAGGATAGGGACCAACTCAGTCCACACCAAATAAGTCTGGATGCACTGATACCAGAAACAATGCAAATAATTTCATTTTCATCTTTACAGCGTGCTCTTGCACACCCTGCGCTGCTGGCTGGTCTTGCAGAGTAACAACCCCCAAAGAAAAGGCAGGGTATAATATGGATTGAAAAAGCAAGCCAACACTGCTCAGCCCCTCTGAGCAGTGCATCCAGTTCAACTGCAGTTCTGTTGAGAAAATAATGCTCTGCTAATGTTCAAAATGAGCTTCAGGTAGCAGCTTTATGGGTCTTACAATGAACAGCATGTACAGGAGCTACTACAGTCTATCAGGAAGGGTATTAAGACCTTCTGGTAAAGGAACTTCAGCAAACACTTAGTCAGCCTGAATTTAGAATCTGATCCTTCAGTTCTCTGCTCCAGAAGTGACTAGCCCTTGGCTTCCTCATACAAGCTGTGCTTGTTCCTAAGTATGGCATTTGGAAAAGACAGGAAGGAACTCAGCTAAGCACCAGCTCAAAACTTTCAGTTGCTGTTTTACTTACTGTTTTCTATTAATTCTTTAAAAAACAAAAACAACTCCCAGAAAACACATTAGCCTCCCACATAAGAAAGGCGAAGAACAAGCAATAAAGGCTGCTAAAAGAATAATTCGGAGCTGTGAAGAGACATCAATAAAAAAAATAAATTGGAGATCAGTTCAGTCACCACCTCCCAGAGCTGAGGAGAATTAAAAACCAATTAAAAACCATGCATCTGTCTCCCAGTCATTCAAATGAGAAATGAAGGACAATCATAGGGCAAAAGTTGTCAGGAGAAAGCAGATCTTCCTGGACCGCCTGTTATGGATGATCATATAGCAGTTAACTTACAAATAAAATAACCCAAAAGTCACTTTATTATAAACCATTGGTTCTGGTTTTACAAAGCAACAGTCCCCTCTCCTCATTGATCATCTCAGCACAGTTAGCCTTTGATTCATGAAGCTGTGTCTCAGGTTGCCAAGAACAGAGCTGCTCCTTAATTAATAATAATGAGCACAAGCTTAGGAGCCTCACACTTAGGAGACCCCAAAGGAGCACCAGCTGAAGCAGGAATCTCAGTGGGCAACTCTTCTTCAGCCAGAAGCAGCAGCACATAGAGATTACTAAGAGATAGTGTTTACAAGAGGTGCAGTTATCATCTTTGTTGTTCATCCGTAATATCACCAGCATTATAAAAAATAACACCTTTTGGGGTTTCAGCAAAGCATTTGGTACCACAGCCATTGAAACTACCTGAAAGCGATTGCATCCGTAAGTTTAACAGCCACAACTTGTTAATCAGCTATCAGATAGCAGTGAGTAAGTTCACTGAGCCAAGAAATAAAATGCATTTGTTTTTCCGTGGCAGAATCTTGTGGAAAGGAGGTAAAAATGGAGGCTATTGCTTGAGCAAATAGTATGATGCAAAAACATTTACCCACAAATACAGAGTGAAAGTCCACTGAGCGCTCACATTAGGCAGGAATCAATCTGCCTTCTGGTACGGGACACCCAACACCAGCTATATCGCATACACCAGATGACTTGTTTGCAGAATTAAATTCACTAAAGCACAGGGGGCTGATGCTGGGTCAGAATTTTGTCTCCAGCACCATCCCCAGAGATGCAGCAGCAAAAACTCCAAGCCTGCAACCACGGCTGACAGTCAGCAGCCTGCTTGGCTCAAAGCGCTGGCACCCAAATGGGGAAAAGTAGCATCTTTTGATCAGGGCACTCATGTTGGTAAGGTCCTCAAGAGTCCACAAGGTCCTATTTAGCTGGTGGTGAAATAAATACAGGTGTCACTTGAATGATTGATGTTGTTAAAAGGAAACTGAACTGGCTTCCACGGAGCATCTGAAGCACCAGGACAAGAAAACAAAAATAATTTTATTTTTCAGAACTGGACAACTTTTTTTTCATTCCCATTATTTAGAGAAGAAAAGTAACAGCCATCTGAAAGTACCAAGAAACCTTTTGTACCTTTCAAACCCCACATGAGTCACACCCACATACACTAGCAGACACTGCTAATCCTTTCCAAGAATCTGGTTGTCCTAGCCTGGCTCAACACCAGGTGCTTCAGCTGTGTGATTTAGCTTAAAAACCTCTGCACAATGCACGTGGAGACCATGGGCCTGCAGCAGCTCTTCCAGCATTCCCAGGACCACCAGCAGCCGTTTACACACAGCCCTTTCCCCAGTGCAGGTGGGTCCCCCCCACCTTCCCTCGAGAGCCCCGAGACATCTGACTCACCCGCAGAGGCGCCCCAGCGCACCGCCCTGCGCTCTCAAAGGGCCGATGGCGCACATGCACCGTGGCCACAGGGGTGGCAGCTGTCCCCGACCCGTGGCAGAACCTGGCTCTTCCCGCTCCCAGCCGCCAGGCCCGGCCCAGCAGGAGAAGCACAAGCTCCGCTTAGCTGGGAGCGGCCATCCCACCAGCCCCGCACAGGCAGCACAGAAGGTAAAACCCCTGGCTGGAGCATGGCTGGCTCTGCGCCGAGGGGGAGGTGGCTGGAGCCTGTTGCCCAGCGGCGTAATGCCAACCGATGACAAATTCCCTTTCCAGAAATCTCCAGACGCATGGAAATTTGCACCAGAACGGTGTTGCCTTGATGTCACTCTGATGCACAGTTCCCTCCTGGTCTAACAAGGCATAACGTGCTCCCAGAGATCACAGGGGCTCAGGATTGCCCTAGGCAAAGCCACAGCCTCTGCGAAGCATCAGCCCACAGAAAAGCATCACAGAAGCGTAAAATTAAGAGATACCCCTGGGTTGTGGGAGTGAGTTTCCTGTAATCCCTGGCACTGGTAGTGCTGGTCACGTTCAGCATCATGAGATTCATCAGGTCAGTTGTGACAGGTGGTCTTTGCAAGCGACAGAAAGCCAAAGCGCTAGTGTGTATCCAACCTAAACTCAACTGCTGAAGAGCAGAGCTCACGCACGGCCGCAGGCTCAGCTGCAGCTAGTCAGGACACAGGCAAGTACCAAAGGTGTAATGAGAGATCGTGTATGTTTTAATGGAGCAAATTAAGGATTCCACCTCTGCTTTCTTCCTTTATCACAGCTGCAACTTTAAAGAGAGTTATAAATAGCTGACTTAAAATGAACTCAGGTAGCATTTGTTTCTTTTCTCCACAAAACAATCCAAACCCCAAAGTTGAGGAGAATTAGTTATTCCCATACCTTTGATGGCACAGAGGCTGACACTATGGCTTTAGTCAGCAAGGAAACACCCCTGAGGAGCAGACTCAGGACTGGAAAGCGATTTCCTTGGTTCCACTAGTACGAGGTTAATTCATTGTCAGTCAGCGCTCCGCTGTTGAAAGGCCCTCGTCTGTAGTTACATGATGAAAAGACAAACTCGGTAATGCCCACGGGTCACTGTGGAAGAGGAGAACAAGGAAGCAGTTACCAATAATCAAATAAATGAGTGCCAAGACCAGATATAAACTAGGACTGACAGGAAAAGCAGGTAAAATGACGTGGAGATCAAAAGCTGGGCTAAGTAAATTGTCTGTGGACAGCTTTAAGTAAGAGAGGAAGGGAAATGATTCAGAACACTAAGTTACTGGGCTGATACGCTTATATATAATTACAAATAAAAGGAATCCACATATGCAAACAATTAGGGGGACTATGGAGATGCACGGCAGGAGAGAGCCTATGTACATGTATGAAAAACAACCTAGGGGGAAAAAAAGACAAAGGATGGAAGTGTTGTGGTCATGTCTGCAGAGCTGCAGAATCCCAGCTGTTTCATTCCTCTGTTCTCCCAACTTGGACAGGGCAGGTCGGGTCCATGGTGCAAGTGGAGATGTCAAAGCAGAAGTGACAACCTTCAGGCAATGGGGCCAAAATACTTCATCAGACAGAACAGAATCTTTTCCTCCAGACCCTGCACCAGTAGCACTTTGAGCGTGATAGAGCTGACAAGACAGAAAATATTAAAATGAATCTTCCACCACCCCATCCTCTTTTTTTGTTAGAAATATATACCCATACAGTAATGTTCCAGCTTGGCTAGGCACAGTTTGCAGCTGTGTGCTTCCTTTACAAGTTCAGAAAGAACTGCTCTCGCAAGCTCTGCCCTGGTGTATGTGATTCATTTTGCAAGGGCAGAAGAGGGAAACAGAGAGAAACGTTTATTTGCGAGAGGCACACATACGCTGCAACATGATGTGGTTAACAGGTGCCTGAATTAGCAACAAACTGAGCTGATTCTGGTTTTTTTTAAGCTACCACACATTGTTATTTAGATAGGACAGGGATAGTTATTAACACAGTTGTTCTGCTGGTATCAAAGTTACTGCAGTCTCAGGCAAGTCTGCACTGCATTCTGCTGCCCGGAAAGCATGCTGATTGTATGGCCACTCCTTCCTCCGGGAGATTTTACAAGATTTGATGTTACAGCTTCTGTAATGCAGCTTCCTTCCAGCCTGCAAGAGCTACTTGCAAACCTTTTATCATGGCATAAGTTGGCACCACCTTCCTGTTCTTTACGCTTACGTGTTACGTGGCAACAATAACTCATGTTACAGCACCCATGGAACACAGGAGAAAGCGCCATCATTACTTTTAATGAAATACCAAAAAACTCCCTCTGCTGGATTCAGTCTGAAAAAATTAATCGTTTTTCAGTGATGGTGCAAAGCACTACTATCCTGAAAAGATACCACAGATCTAGCAATAGAAACCATGTTTGCCAAGTACCATGTTGTATTTCTACAGAGCTTACAGCCAAGGCATAAAGCACAGTGTTAAAATTAACATACGTTGATTTTTTTAAGAGTGATTAGTTTGCTGTCAGGCAAAGTAAGAATACCAGGTTTTCAGAGAAGAGAGGCCAGGAAAAAAATTACTGAATAAGCAGTAAAAAGCAGGGGTTGTGTGAGAATGTGGTGACAGGGTAACATGAACTCAATCTGCTTGAGGGTTCACAGGGAAAATTTCAAACAAGTTGCATTTTAGGAGTCATTAAGAGCCTTTTCCCTGTGCACTGGGACAGAACTGCTAGTAATAAAATAATTTATTGAGTCCAAGGTTTCCCTGAGCTACAAATCAAACAAACAAGCGAGTCACAATGTAAAGCCCCAGGTCTAATACATCACTAACTTAATTCCCTGAAAATTTGCTTGCTTGTTTCAATCCTAGTTTAGGGCAGTAACATGTAATTAATAAATTCTTTTAACCTCAGTTCATACTCACAATAGTTGTAGAAATGTTGTCTTGAAATTAATATGATCACAACAGGCCTCATGTTTCATAAAAATAAAATCCACATAATTAAGTTTTGTCCCCAAGTTTGTTCCACATTAAATATTCCCTCAGGATTTCAGTGCATTCTCAGTGGTAAGCGAATTAAACCAAGTCCTCAAATGTGTTCATATGTAAAAAATTCCTCCTCCTCTGCAGCACGGAAGTCTTACTGCAGCGGGGCTGCTCACGGCTGTAACCTCCACGTATTGAAGTGCGAATCCTAACAAATCAACACACAACTGAGGCTGCTGGGAGGTGAAAAACGGTAGTATAAGCATGCAAGGCAAGTGACAGCTTCCATTGCTGAAGGTCTGACAAGGAAGCATTACCTAAGGTCCCTTGAATTGAGTATCCAGTAGGAATAATTTTTGTTTTAGTATGAACAAGCCTGATTTCTTCAGCAAAGAGCACTGAAAACTGAGGACCCAATAGCAATAGTGATTTCTGATTATTTAATCTATACAGTAAAGTTTATGCAGCATTAGGGAAGAACACACAGAGGTCTTTTCCAACCTTATCAATTCTATGATTCTATATATGTTCTCCATGAGTAGCTTTCCAGAAGTGACCACAGCACAGCAAATTGAAGAGAACCCCTCTTCCCGGGCAGGAAGGATTTTCTCTGCAGGCTACGTTTGTACACTGAAAGAGCAGCTACGGATTTCTCCAAGGGCTTGGAGTTGCAAACACATTTGCACATTTAGTCTTTATCTCCCATATCCCATGTGGATTTCCAACCCGAGCAGTCAGTGAGCTGAATGATAAATACAGCTGGCTGAAACAAGACAAACCTGTCACAGAGAGCGAGCAGGGAAAACAACTAAATTATTCCAGTTCAAGTTATGCAGATGCTTCAGCTGAGGTTATCAATGTCTGTTGTACCTCCTCCACCTACAAACAGACGATTGCTTCTTTCAACTGAGCGATGTTGTTCCTGCTCGCTGAAAATACATCAGTATTGCTTAGTTTGGGACTGGCCCAAAGCAAGCGGGACTGGGTGACGAGACGAATGGTCTGCATCCTGCTCAAAAAGACATGGCCCCACCTATGCCTAGGAAGGTGTTTTGACATACAGAGAAATGACATATACAGAAATGCCGTGGTTATAAACGGGCAGCCTTTCAGCTGCTTGCCTTGCACTGCCCTCTGCTGTTCACAGGAGCAAAGGCCAGCCTTCTGTCTGCCTTAAAATGAAGCGGAGGAAGGGCAAGAACAGTTTTCACTCTCACCACAGATAAAAGTATGAGTCCTCTTTTAAGCCGATCTGAAGAGGGAAGGGGGGTAGATGGAAATATTTTTCTACGGGATTTTTCCCAGACAAAGCATGTCATCTTGCTTGCTCTTATCCACCTGCTTTCTATGCATTTGCAATTGAAATAACACCACGTAATTCTTGCCCTTTCCTGTCAGTAGAGCTCCAAGTGCTTTACCAAGAAAGCATATACTATTAGACCTCGTTATTTACCCTGCAGACACTGACTAAAAGATGTTTGCTAGGGCCTGGGCAATTGGTACTCTAGAGCAGTTCACACAATGTAAAGACCCATGCTCTTACTTACAGTAACAGCCAAAAAGCTCTTCTGTAACATTTATCCTGCGATCATTAGTGTATTTCTAAAACCCCTGCTCAAATTTTTTAGTTTCATTTGTATCGACACTGGTCACATTCCAGGATAATGCTCTAGAAAACATACAAAATACAGGTGATGCTGTGTTCTGTGTCAGCGGTGTGAGACATCATAGAATCATAGAATGGTTTAGGTTGGAAGGGACCCTCAGAGCCCATCAGTCCAGCCCCCCTGCAGTGAGCAGGGACATCTTCAATAGATCAGGTTGCTCAGAGCCCCGTCCAGCCTGACCTTGAATGTTTCCAGGGATGGGGCATCTCCCACCTCTCTGGGCAACCTGGGCCAGGGCTTCACCACCCTCATTGTAAAAAATTTCCTCCTTATATCCAGTCTAAATCTATCCTCCTTTAGTTTAGTTTTGCCCCCATCTTTCCTATAGCCCCCCTTTAAGTACTGAAAGGCCGCAATAAGGTCTCCCCGCAGCCTTCTCTTCTCCAGGCTGAACAACCCCAACTCTCTAGCCTGGCCTCATAGGAGAGGTGCTCCAGTCCTCCAGATGTAATACTGCAGTGTGGAAGTAACCTCCATGACCATTTTTCTCCTTTAAAAGGAATACATTTGTTTGCAATCAGACAATATTATATAACAGAATAACTGTCAAAGATAATCTCTTGAGAAAATGAACACCCAGCTCAAAAATGTGTCATTAGAAGGAACTACATACTTTGCATGTATAAGTACAAAGTACAAATACACAGCATTTTTTAGCACCCTGCATGTCCCAGAAATGCTACACACTGAGCTTTCAACAGCTGCTAATGCAACGCACAGACATAGACCTTAACTAACTCTTCTGAAGCAAGAAACTGAATGCCAGCGTAAGATGCACAGGAGTATTATTAGCAGAGAGCTTGTGTATCATTAAGCTTCCCTGCATGGCAATACCAAATCTGCAACAGCTTATAAGCATATGGTTTGAACATCATAGACTTTCTAGAAACATAAGTTCAGATCCTGGCAGGATCAACTCAGCTTGACAACCTTCTGCTGCGCATCTTGCGGCAGTAGCTGCTTCACCACTACTGTTGGATACAGCATTTCCCACAAAGGGCCCTCACCTGTGACTGGGGGCTTCTAGGTCACTACTGTAGTACAAAAAAAATAACACAGCAACGACCCACAGAAGTTAGAGCAGAACTTGAAAGGCTTTATAAACCAGGACTGGGCTCAGAGTTGCCTGTAGCAGTCTGAATAGCCTCGAAGCTGGTTGCTCAAACCACTTTGCCAAAGGTAAGGGGAATTAAAAAAAAAAAGAAGTATCACACAAACTCAATGTGTTGTATAAACATAACGTACACCTCCAGGATCCTCCAGGAAGGTGACGACATGGGCTCCTACTACCCCGTGATACTGTCACTGTACTGTTTGGACACACACTCCCATGAGAACTTCATCACAGGGCTTCAGAGAACTTGTCGCTGTGCTGCATACAACTCAGAGAAACTTCCCTCTCACTGATGCTTAAGGAGCTCCTACAAATGACTGCTGCGGAAACCTAATAAGATGGAAACTTGCTGGATCTGGTAGTGATATAGTAGTACCAATAAGGTCTACAAAACTTGCCTTGCAAGGAATGACTGTAAAATTTTTTTTACCTTTATTTTATTTTAAAATTGAGGTTTGCATATAGCTCAGGCTTCTGAAGACTCCTATCAGACATTTATTTCGACAGCTTTAAAGTTTTCAGATTTTGCTCTGCTTTGGAATAACCAAACTCAAAATCATTCTTAAAACAGATTTTCTGGTCTGTTATCCAAGGCAATTACTTCTGCCTTTAGCTTCATAGTGAGACTCCCACAATACTCAGTGAGGACTTTGAGCAAGCACGCAGACCTACCCTGTGTATTGTACCAGACCCAAGGACTCTGTTTTCTGCGAAACCACAAGCAACTAGAACTTCTAACAGAAAATCCCCCTTACCTTTCAGACCGACTGATTAGCGTTAAACACTTGAATAACTCATTTTGAGAGCTGTGGCATTTATGTTCAATGTCTTCTGCTAGAAGCCAATTCTCATTTGAAACAGCGGCCAATACTCAGCACCTCGGGAAAGCAGCAACCGCCTGAATCCGGCTGATGTTACACGTGCTTCAGTATTAAATGGTCTAACTAGCTCAGCTGCATCCGATCGTGCTCATAAAAATAAACCATTCCTGTACACGGGAAGGTGCCAAGGGTATTGATTCCGGGCTGCAAAATAAGGGAAGTGTCAGAACTTTCTCATCACCTAACGCTTTCTCCCCGCGTGTGATACTCTGTCCGATGACTGTACCGCGGATCTCTCCCGGTGCCAGGAGACCATTGCTGTCAGCCCCGTCATCGGAACGTGGCTCATTGCTGCCCCACAGCCTTTGCCTCTGGACGGGAGAGGGCAGAGGAGAAGGGAAGCTGTGAATTACAGCTTTTAGTTACATAGCCATTGCATCAGCTGTTTAACATCTGATGATCACACCAAAAGCATTAGACGTAACTGCACCGTCTGGCCCACCAAGTAACAAGGAGCACGCTTGCCCAGCAGAACTACAAGGCAGGAGGATCCACACTATGTGACTACCTTTTTGGGCCTCAGTCAGGGAAGATATCTTATGTGCCTGAAACCCTATGCAGGAGCTCCCCCCACCCCCAAAACCTCTGGGAGTCCTCAAAGATCATCTTGAAGCTCAAAATAGAACCTTAGGTTAAGCATGGCAACTGCCTGTCGGCAGCATTTTTTAAACATTCTTACTTCAAACTACAGGGTTCTCCCTTTACAAATTCCCACATTTTGATGCAAGTTTCAGACTTGAAATTCCATCTACTGAAACAGGTCAGATGAAGTTAGTGGGACAGATTTCCTTTTCTCTCAGGAATAATAAATACTGATATACAATTAGGAGCTTTTTATGAATGTTTACACGTATGCATACATTGTGTTGATTTAGACTCCGCTGGGGAAATATCATAAGAAATTACTTTGAGAAAGTTAATAATTTTAACCAGTTTATTACGTAAAAGAACTCTATGAAATACTCTCCTCAACTGTGCATTAGAGGTGAAATAACATACCTTTAAAAGCTAGCCGCATCAGTCCTTGTTCATCTGGGAACAATACATTAAAGTGTTTAGCTTTTCTATGTCTGTTTTTTTCCTTCCCTTTTTTCTTTAGTAAAAAATTCTCATGCTAGAAGTCTACAAGTCTGTTGGAGAAAGACAGTTCCGTGAAAAAAACTACTGTAAGCATAAACATAACCTCCCTCTCCCCCAAAATCTCCTGTTACAGCCCTATAATTCTGCACAGTCAAGGACTCTAAAAAAGCATACATGAAGTAAACAGTCAGCAGAAGTAGATACTTATAATTATTTTATTTTTATTCACTAGAGCAACATTGAGGAAAGAATTTTTACATACAGGTTTTTAAATCAACTTTACAAGCAAATTCCAATATACAGTATTTACTCTGGCCTGGGTTAAAAAAACAAAACAAAACAAAACCAACAAAGCAGATAGTAAGGGTACCTCTTGTTTTAGCTAGTATTGAATTTAAGAATTCACTGACACTGGAATTATATTGTATTTATTGTGGTGCTTTTACATTTAAGTAGGCAGTGAGCAGCTTTACCACAACAGTGACTGAATTTCCTTGATAGCGTAGCTGTAATATGACTATACTGAGACCTACCACCAGGATCATGTATTAAATCCACTCTGCTCAGAAAAAGCCACTAGGACGAGATAAGGAATAGCTACGGAAGCCCAATTCAGGAACGGATTTCCATTTGTATGGCAAGAAAAATGTCCATATTAAGAGGATTATGTGTTATGCAAGAACAGAAATACTTCCCCCCAACATGCAACCTACCCAAGTATGACACTTTAGAATGTGCATATGGTTGTGACATGCAAGCAAAGTAAATCACGCAAATGATATTCAGTCTTCTAGCATCGTTACAGCAAATCAGCATTTAGATCAGGGATGAAATGAATTTTACTGACCTATGATGCAGGCTAGTTGCTATATCTAGTCTCACTGCTATGACATTTAAGTGGAGGGACCCACTTTTTTTGGAATTCTATGAAAAATTCAGGGCTGTTTTGGATTTTCAGAGCCTTTGTGACTATTTTGAGAAAGTCTAACAGATAATATTGCACTTTTTTCCCAAAAAACTTACGCTGGCAACATTATTCTTTAGGGGCTATGCTAGTCCTAGGGAGACTTTGCCATCAGCCTTGACTGGCCATAGGAAGTACTGGCTTCAGGGAAGGGGAAGGTAATAATCTGGCTGCACCATTGGTGTTAAAATTCCACAGTTAAAGTCATTGCACAACAAAAACTCAGTACACTATATGAGTATTTTTAAACATGCTAGAGTGCATATCAATTCTGTGAAAGTGATGTGAAGATGCCTTGGAAACAGCAACACTAGCAGGGAAATTAGTTTCAAACAAAAGCCACACACAGCAGGAGGCATCTAGATTATTTTAGGCACAACTCCAAGCAATAAAGCTCATTTAAAGTGCAATTCTGGTTTTTTCTTTTGTGTTTATTCACTTGTTAAAATGCGTAATTGCCTCTGTACACAAACTGAACAGCAGTTTAATACTTTTGTGAATATTGCACAAAAGAATGAGAAATCAAGAACAAGAAAAATGGCAATAAACCAGTTTTAGAAACCTAAAAACAAACCCTGAAGATAACAAATCCTTTAATTTACTCATTTAGGATAATCTGCACCAGTACTGATGATATATCTGCACCTTCCAAAGCTAGATACGTTACCTGGAAATACTTAATCCCATTCGACAAGCTCTACACAGCACCCTCTTATCCGTCTCCCCCAACCTCCATCCTACACTGAAGTGAAGCTTCACACTTCACCACTACTCTTCCAGTTGCCTGCCTAATGACAGGCTTTGCTCATACTCTGGACTTACTAGACATGCAACAGAGCCTTCCCTGGTAAAGTCTGAAGAGCCAAAATACGTAGTTGTCTTTAGAGGGATGCGAGGTTAGCTACTGAATACAGATACAATTCAGGCTAGCATCTGTCTCATCCGTGATTAAATCCGGCTGTCTCCAGCTCCATGTCTCACTAATCTGTCAGAACAAAATGGGGAAATGCTGTAATGAAGAATATAATCTATTTATGCGCCTTTAACACAGAAACCCCACAAAATAAATATATTTTTGTCCTTCTGGGGGAAAAATAATTCAGAACTATCTTTTTTTTTTCCATGGAAACCCTGATCATCTCTTTGCTTCATTCCTTAATTTTCAGTAAAGGTGCAGATAGGTAGATATCTGTACTTTTAAATGTAAACATAAACATTTTAACATCACTAAAGCAGGCTGGTGATACCTCCAGAATAAGAAGCAAAAGAACTCATCGCGAAATATCTCTGGCAATAGCATTAAGTGAAAACCATCTTTTTACACAAAATCATATACAACTAAAAATAAAATCAGCTTCTCTTCAAGGAAAATAAACATAAAAAAACATCTTCCATAGAAATCTATGTGGACCAGAAAACAAACCAGGAATCTGATCATTCCCTCAGCAGTTTTTAAACTCCTGAGAAACAGAGCTGCCGGGAGCTAGTTTTGGGGAATATATAAAGTCAGCTTTATTTTCTTATCAAAAGTAAATGCTTACACTGAAGGCCATCTAATTCAATGCTTTTCAAGGAAAGGAAGAATTTTTCCTGGAGGATAATCGTTACAGCAATCTTGAAGTGTAGTTATTTTGATCCTACATCAACTGCAACAATTAACATTACCTTTGTTATTTCTTGCTTACATGGTCTTTGCCCCAGTTAAGAGGAAGTCCTGCAGGTCTCTCATTTCAGACTGATATAAGTAATTCTGAAATAGAACCTCCCCCCCTACCAATTTTTCCCCCAAGCTTCTCCTTTTTCCACTTCATTGTCATTTAAAAGAACTTACAGTGTGACAAATCCAAAAACTTTCTTAGATATTAACTGTGTACTGAGAAATTCAGGTGAGATTATTATATTTTCTTCCTTCTCCCATCCAACAAAGGTAACCCATCAGGATACCCCTAGTTAAATGGCTTGTATTACAGAAGTTGATTATTGAACGTATTTAGGAAATGTCTATACCTACTTACTATAATTTTCTCAAGGAAAATACCGTAATACGCCAACGTCCTATAGCCAAAGCTTAGAACAAACTATTAACTGTGTTTCACTTTACTGACATTAGATGCTGTTCAAAACAAATTTTGAGCGAAGTTACTGTAAGCCTTCTGCTGCTGATTTTAAACCCAATTCAAGAACAGGTGATAAAAAAACCGACTCGGTAACACACAAGAGACAGTGTTGGGAAGGAAAGGAAGAGCTGGAGATGGGACATAACATTAAGTTTCTGGAAAGCTTAACTGGATATGCATATTTAACTCACAGCACATGTCCTGGCCCCATAGTTGCACCATGATGGACATAGATTTCCAGACCACTTTCAGAAAAAATACTTGTCCTAGAGAGCAGAAAAATGTTTTTGCTTTTCTTTTATTTCCCAAAAAAGCTCCTTCCCAGTTATCATGCACTTCTTTAGAAATTACAAAAAAAAAAAATTTACAAAAAACCCAAAACCAAAATACACATCTCTGAAAAACTCTTAAGAGTACCAGCTCTGGATTAGGACATAATAGGATTGCTCAAAGCAAATAAGTGGAGATAATTAATTTTTTAAATAGTTGCTTTCTTAATACAAGTTTTGCTCTGTAAAATAGTTTCAAACCCTTAAATATATGGCAAAGTTTGTGCAAAATTTCAAGTCAGGTACTTTAGAGTCTTTCAATATTAAACAGAAATCAATAAATACAAGTAGTACAATAAAGTTAAAAAATATTAATTAAAATGCATGCTGTGCAACCTCGACACAGGTGTTACGGACCCCTCATTCCCAGAGGCTCCCTACTTACCAATTCATAAGAGCCTGTACTGGAAGGTTTTGCACAAGTAACCTTAGCACTGCGTTTCAAGGATCTACCCAGTAACGTGTCTATTCAACACAATAAAAACATACCACAATCTTTTAAGAAATTATGATGTTTAAGAGAGAAGATTCATTTCACCCTGTGAAATCTGCTTTTTGTCTGTGAACAGTGAAAAATGGGATAAACAAAAAACAGAGCAACTTCAGATTACAGCAAAACAAAACAACACAACCCACCCCACCCATCAGATTAAATAACATTAAATATGTCAGTCTTGAGATAATGATAAAATACAAGGATTTTTGCATAGGCCTCTGGAATACAGAGTCAGAATTATGGCCAATAAAACATCTGCTAGTAAGTCTAATTTTCCACCACTCTAACCTAACGAGTACTCAGAACCAAGAAGTTAAACTGACTGGTAATTGCACTGTCTAATAACTCAAATCAACAGAGGTAAGAAATGGTTTCTGCCATCCTGAAAATGCATAGTGCAGAACTCTGGTATTTGTGGTCACCACAGACTTCAGTATTTGCTTCATTACCAAGATCACTGGGCAATTCAATCTTTAATACAGACCTACGATATAAGAAACCACTCTCAAGGGAAGCTGCACAGCTCGTAACACGAGCCTCAGAACATAACAGGATGGAGTATGCAAACACTAAAGAGAGAAGCTATTGTTAATATTCACTCTGGATTTGCAGGCTGTAGATAAAGCAGCCCAAAGGCAGTCAATACATAGGAAGTAGGGTTAATGTATGGCATCATTCAATGAGATGTAGGTACGTTCTCAATGCGTCTTTGGTTTAGGGAGGCGGGAATGCCGATTAGAGGGCAAACTATCCCCAGCATGCAAACCGGTACTGTGTGTTTGCACATTCTCCTTTCTCTGTACTGGTGGCTTTGGGATGTTAGTCTTCAAAGAGGTGTTTTGAGGCTCTGCAGAGAGTGGTGTGGATTTCTGACTGCTCATTTGCTTAGATTTAACAAAGGACGTAGTTGGTGGGCGAAGTTTAGACACTTTCTGACTCTGTTTACCCTTTAGGTTATCCTGACCAGATGTTGGCTGTAGCTGAGTCAAACTACTTGATGGTAGAAGCTCAGGTTCCTCGGAAGCAGCGGAATGATTTGCAGATCGTGCGGGAACTGCCATTGTAGGAGGCACTAAAGCATTTGGGGGCTTTGCGATTCTTAAAGTCTTTGGCCGAGAAGCCTGGTTTGTGAACGAGGGTTGACCTTTCACAGCTAGTTCAGTCTGCACCTCTCTGGCATCAGCTCGTGTAGAGGTCTCAAAAAAGGAACGAGACAGTAATGTACCTTCTTTATTACCAGCCACCTGTCCAGGGTCTTCAGTATTTTTATTTTTCAAATTTTCCAAGTGTGATGCATTCTCATCTTTTATGTTTAACTGTATGCTCGTTAAAGTGTTTACATCTTTCAGGCTATTTGTTGGGGAGGCATTTGCAGCATTTTGATTCTGATGATTGCTATTTTCATGCAGACCATGTTTAGGATATTCACTGTGGGCCTCGATATGTGGCATTTTTATTAGTTTTCCCTGGGCGAGGTCTGTGGAACTGGGAAGGCTGCTGGAAGGCTGTAGTACTTGAGGCTGTTAAAGAGAAAAGAATACACAACAACATGTTAGGCAAAGAAAACACCAGATAACATTCTGAATCCAACGTGCGCTGACTGGATGCTTGATAAGGGCTGTATATCTGGGTTTTTTTAATCAAAACTTTGACTTTGGCAAAACAGGATGGTTCATGGGACATGTACAAATGTGGCTTGTAACTTAAGTGGAAAAAATTATACTAGCACTGAAATACACAACAACATAAAGACAAAAAAGAAATTGATTAGCTTAAAGGAACATGAAAAAGGCATGGCTGATGGTTTCACCTAAATCTGCAGGACAGCAAAAGAATGGTACACGAGTACTGATCAATTCTGATTCAAGTGCTCAATACATGAAGGCAATGGCTATCAGACTGTATTCATTTTTCTATTTCTCTTCACTGCACACTCAAGTTAGCTACCCCAAACCTTTTATCAGTGTTCTATGCTGGACAGGCAGGAAAGGAGTTTAATGGGCCACATGAATTTACAGTGCATTTTCCTTGCCTTACTGAGGTCAGAAAATTTGATACAGGTATCTTGCAATAGGCTACTGACCAGACTTAGGTAACTGTTTTATCTTGAAGGGATTTCAAAGGGGCTGATAAAGGAAATCGTCTTCAACAAAGCAGTACAACAGAGTACATGTGAAGCTAGAGACTGCATACTACTACAGCGATAACCAAGAGATAAAGATAACTTCATGAAGATTTTACATTTTATCAGGAGATAAAATCTGATCAGACACGTATCAGACAAGAGAATTGCCGGTACCTCTTCTGGGTCATTTCTATTTTCTCTTTGCTCTTCCCTGTAAAAAGACTTTAAAGATTAATGTGTGTGCTAGCCTCACAAACACATCCTAGACCTGCGGAAAAGATTCCGCAGTTCCTGGCAAAACCCCAAACCAATTGAAACTTAAACTACCATTTTAGCAAGTTGCTGGTTTGGATGGTTTTCTCATTTTCTTTATAAAGGAGGGGAACTGAACTACTACAAGCTAACTTATCCCTAAACTACTTGAATTCTTAACAATTGATAGGTTGCATGTACATAGTAAACAGGCTTATAGTATTTGTTTACTAGAGAAATATAGTCAGTACAAAAGGAGCAATGTTTGCCTAAGAGATTTGACTAAAAATGTCACTTCAGTCACTCTCCTACATTCTTCGCAACTTCTAAATGAAACAGCCAATTATTTGTCTGGTCTTTTTAGCTCCTCTTAGAATCAGCAGGAAGAATGTAATGATAGCTGTGCATGCCAGAGTCCTGTTACGTTTCCGGGACGATAGCACGTCCTTGGATTCTTTAAGCTTTTCATCTTTCCCCTGGCAGGATTCCTACTGAAAACTGAATCCTCAAAATTCCTCATCAAGAAAAAAAAATTAATGGTAATGAGATATCAAGGTTTCTCAATCTAATTTTGATTTACTAGCCGTTTTTCCCTTTAGAATATACCAGTTCTACCTGTAAGCAAAGGCAGCGTCTAAGCTGGACTGGTGACATCTGAAAGTGATAGGTAAGTGCAAATATGTTGAGCAGTCTGAATGTTTTGGAAAGAGGGAGGAGGAGAATAAGAAAAGTGCTTTCAAAATGGTGTCAAATTGGTATCAAAACATTATTCCTTACATGACCAAAACTAGCTTAACTTTGAATCCTTCTTAACCAAGCAATCTTACAGGAAAGTACTACTAAACCCAATTAATAATTCAAAACATTAGGAGAGTTATAGCTTAAAAAATTGAATCCTCCAGATGTTTTTGTCATTTTTCAGTGTTTACGTAATAGGTTACAGAAGTCATCATCTCTCCAGCTTAGGAGCTAAAAGACAGATGAGCCAAAAATGATTTATTGATTTGAGACCCCAGAACTGCTAAAATGAGTGCAGAAACCAAAGCGCTATATACCAGTATTCCCATACAAATACTTAAAATAATTCCAATTTTCTAATCCTACTTGAAGTCAACCATTAGTACATTTATAGTAAGCAGTAGTGCGTTAAATTCCAATAGGTAAAAACAATTGTCAGAAAACTTTTTCCTCTCACCTAGAAAGGATTTCTAAATGCCAATCTTCAAAAACGCAGATAAATATCTAATCTGAGCATTACAAATCTAACTTTATATCAAGTAATCCTAGTTATACTAACCAGCAAAATAAAAAAATCTGTAAGTTACAGAAGATACAAAATTCGTATGGGAAGTTAAGTTAAACACAAAACCATCTGAAATGCAGCAAAGCAACAAACTTTTGATAATGCTATTTCAAGTTCTTCTAACAAAAACTAGGTATTATTTAAGCTTTTCCGTTTTGACAGTTTTGCATTTTTAGATATTAAAAATAGCCAAATACCAATTTTCTGCATTATCCTTCATAACCCAAAAAGGTCTAAGCAGCTTAATATCCAGAAATTTAGCAATTCAAAAGTTAAAAACTCATAGAAACATGCTCAGAATTATGAGGACACTAAAGCTATGGTATCATCTTCCCTAAGTTGTTTTAAATACTGTGCTGTTTTCTATTTCTGTATTTCTACTTAGTCAAAGTCTGTCCCATTAACATGATTACGGATTTTAATCTCTTCAAATTGCTACAGGCATTAACATTCAAAATGACACTGAGAGCAGAAAAACACCACTTCCAAAATATGCAAGTAACAGTTCATAAGGTATCTAACACTGAAAGCTGCATTATCTTCAGCCACAGCTTATATCTTGGCCTTATACACAAGTCTTCCTTCTACTAGGGAAATCTTACTAAATTATGACCATGTTGTTAGTCAAATGAACAGCCAGCAGAAGGACTAGTACTTGGTGAATTCCATCACAAGAAGGAGGGAGAACAGAAAGATAAAGTAGCATTCCACCTTCTAGGCATAGTATTTTATTTCCTAGAAATCTGAAAAAAAAAGTTTGTAATCTGCACTGCTTTGAGTGCACTTCTGATAATATTTCAGGGTGGGACAGACCATGACTTGGTGCAGGCTGTCACGCTAACCAGGCTTCTAATTTTGTCCCATAAAGAAAATATTCAGGTGGACAAACACCTGCTTTCCTTTGGGACACTCCTAAAATGTAAAGTTGGACTCAAACATTTCAGGCACCATGTAACTGAAGGAGATGAATTCTCCCCAAATTGAAAGCACATTAGACAAAATGTTTTGTGCACACGCTCCTTTTTGCACAAAAGAAGCTGACTTCTCTGTACCAGCAAAAGCTTCAGACTTGCATGTGTTGATGCACCAAAGTGACTAAATCAGTCCCTACCACATGAACTTAAGAGGTTTTTCTCTTACTTCTCTCAAGTAAAACTGCCTGTTACATTATCCAGAGAAAAATTACAACATATCCACAAAGAATATTACCTTTACTACACAGTTATTGAACCACTGAGGTTGTGTCAGCTTTGTATTAGAAGACTGAGACAAGTATGTTATACTGATAAAGAAGTTAAATCAATGTGGTCATCACAATGATATTCATTGCTATGTCACTACTTCAAAATTCCCTTCGGTTCTGCTTTGGTTAGTCTGTATCTCTTAACCTCAACCCCCATCTCGATTCCCTACATAATACCTCTGTAGAATGAAACAAAGGCATTTTCTCCCTGCAGTATTTTGAGAAACGAGGGAAGTGAAGCAATGAGAAAGCTGAGAATTGCATGCACATCTCCGATAGACATGCATCATGCACAGGGCAAAAAAAAAACAAAACAACCAGCAGTGAAAATGTGTGAGGAGGAGATGGGAAGAAATCTGAAGTTGTACTGTACCACGCTTTATCACAGAAGTAATGGACTAACTTCTCAACTCCTTGCCAATGGCATAATGGGAAAGCAGAGACAAGAAAGAGACAAGGACAATGATGTCAGAGGACCAAGACAAAACAATGAGCAGTTTGCCATGACAGAACTGCAACTTTTCACCATTTAGATTGCAATTACCATGTGCCCCATTGGTTTTCAATCCACCTTCCAGAAACAAAGGTAGTGTTTAATGCAGTACAAATAATTTTTACAGCAAGACCTGCATGGAACAGCTTCACTTTTATAACTTGAAATCTTTTACACAGTTGTTCTGTTACACTTCAAATACTGTTTAGAGCTGTAACTAGAATTTGTGTGTATGAATACAACTGTATACATCAAAAATGTTTGCATCTATGCACATACATGTTAGGTATCTAACGATGAACAATGTCTTAATTTACACTGTATTACATATTTTGACCATGTTGCCCATACTGTTTTCATAACTCATCTTCCTAGCAACTCACTCACAAGGTTGAAGTGGCTCCAAACTACCATGGTTTCTTTATCTTTTTTTTTTTTTTTTTTTTTCTTGAGAGGGCTGGGGGACAGACACACAAACCCTGCTACATCAGTGTTTCACTTTCTGATCAGTTCTGACATCCCTTATCTCACTGCCTTTGCACAGGAAAAGCTGTCATTTCACAAGCCTTCATTTGAAGACACAGCCTTACTGGAAGGCCAAACTGGACAACTTTCATTTTCTACCTTTGGAAAACATCAAGATTTCACACCTGAAATCTGTAGCATTTGCCAATTCCTTCATTTTAGATCCCCCCCCTTTTAGCTAGCTGTATTATGCCCATATTTCAACATTGTAATATAGGATTCCACAGTATGGAGTATGACTTCAAATAATGATACAAAACAACTCTAATTTTTTTTCTTTTTAAACCACCAATCACCATAGCATGGAGGTAGTAAAATAACTGGTAATATGGCATAGGATTCTCTTTTTCTGCATAGTCTGTATATAAACACCAACTTCAAAATACTCTCTTTCTCAAAGAAAAATTCCTGAAAGTAATGTATAGCTACATCAAGGCAGGCATTTCATCCAGAAATCCATACATATGTGCAAACAGACAGATATGACCACACATAAAATTAAGTTTTGTTTGCAAGTACATACTTAGGTACAAAAGACATTTATCTTGTAGACCAATCTGCGACTATGCAACTTGGGAGAAGGCAGTTTTTCTTAAAAGACATTTCTTTATATAGCTGAAAACTCATCTCAGAGCAAAAAAAAAATACATATAAAGAACTGTAATGTAATGATTCCAGGACATTTTTGGTAATTTCCCACTGTCCCAGAATATTCAAGATAATATTCTGAAGCACCTTTGCTCTGCTAACACCAACACTTCGTATATCCTACGAAGAACCTGAATCAGCCAATAAAAGTTTGGAAACTTTTCACAGTGTTAAGCAACATACCCTTGTTTAAAGAAAAGGTATGAAAAAGCAAAGCCTGGACCAGATGTATAGTCGATGTGCATACACTACCTGTCTTGCTGGTGATGATAAACCATATGTCACCTGCTAGAATTGCCTACACGACCTTTAACTGTAATGCTTACACACAGAAAGTCTAAATAATTTTTCCATGAAGTGCACAGTAAGCAGAGATGTGAACAGCTGCGATGCTGGTGTAAGAAAGCAGTTTTCACCTGCGTTTCTGTGTGGAGAAGCACTTGGGGCTAGAGGCCTAGAGAAACTGGTATAATATTCTTGTATTACAAGCAGAGTTTGTAACTGGTTCGTTGACAATGTGTATTCTAAATACCGCATTTCTAGAGCTGCATCGTTAAAGCTCCAGAATACAAATGCAAAAGTTTTAGACTGTAATGGAGAAAGTTTGCTATGTCATCAAGTTATATCCTATAACCAAGAGAAAAATAGAGGACCGTTATACAAGAGTTGAGTTCAAGACACATATGGGAGTTATAGGAATAAAACCATACAATTTTGTTCATAAAAATGTCAAAAATCAATGTATTATTATGAAAGTGTTTATGAAATCAAAATGCTGAACTGTTACCAAGGCTGTTGAAACAACGTGAAGTTAGTTAAAGAATTAAAAATTAATTCTCATTAGAAGTGCAAAACAACCCATTCTAAGGCATGTTAACAAAGTGCAGCAATAGGGTAAGTTCATAGGGCGAGTGAAGCGGTAGGTATGCTAACACCGCAACTGGTGCCGAGAGAGAACAACTGTAAGCAAATGATAGTATCGTAGTATTATATCGCAGGGATATATTACCTATCCTGCACAGCAGTAGTAAAATTATATTACAGTACATAAACATCTAAATATCTAAATATGAACAGTTTACAGATTTATACTCATAATCTACAGTGCTTGTGTGAGATCTATGCATCCATCAGCTATCAACAACACCATGAAGAAACCTCCAGCATTCACAAGCGCAGATGAAATTTTAGGTTCGGGATTGAGAAGTTGGAGAAGAAATGTTTCAATTCCAGGATCTCCAGACAGAGAAAACAGCCAAAACACACACCGAGAGCATTTCATGTTCCCACCACCTTCTCTATATTGTTGCAAAACAACACTAACATTGACTTTAAAGCTGTTTTCCTGTTTTTAGTGGTTATAACCCAGCTCACCACTTGCCTTGAAACCCCGCATTTGACATTCCACACCAGCTCAAAAACCAGCAGACCTAAAGCCACTGAAGCAAGGGAAGAGGTAATGTGGGGAAAGAAGGATGCTAGTGGTAATTCTGGTGATGCTCTACTTTTTGGGACTCTTCAGACAGCAATAAATCATTGGTTTTGCAAGAGTGACAGTAAAAACATCCAAGAAACCTCCTAACCTATACTGTATTTTTATTCTCAGTATTTATCTTTTGATCAAAGCTAAGACTTAAAGAAAAAGGCTAGGAACAATCAGTTATAGGAAGCATTTATTTTCCTAAGCAATAGGTTAATTATAGTTTAGGGTAATTAGTCAATGGCCAATTTTAATCTACTTTATTTCATTCACTAGCAATTAATAGAATTCAATGTATAAGATGGATACTAAAAAAATCCAACCTGCTTTCCGAATGGCAGTTCGCCATGGAATCCCTGAATAAAAAGCTGTTGCTGTTACTGCAGGAATGAGGCGGGGGCTCTGAGGACAGGTAAGAGATCAGCAACGTTTTCTTCTTCAGCTGATCAGTCAATGAGAATGATGTGACACCAGAGGCACAGATCTGGCAGCTCAGGCCCACCCTTCCATTCTGACTCTGATGAGTAAGCCCCAAAAACGTGGCGTTTCTTTGCTCCTCAGGTCTAAACCTGATCTTTTTAAACTCAGACTCTCTACCGACAGGACACCAAAACAGCCAGGCTGTGCTACTGCTGGCCCTTTCTCTACCCAGAAACAGATGTGATGATGCGCTTTAGGGGCTCTCTGTTACACACACAAACTCCACAGGAAAATGAAGCACATCCCTCCATTGCATAGAGAAAAGCCTATGAAACAGGCTGTGCATTCCTCATGAGTTGTTTAAATGAACATTGTCACAGAAACATCAAGAGAGTATTTGAAACAACTTACAAAATACTTGACAATATTTTTTTTCTTGTAATTGAGATAAATTAGGATTATTGCAACCTGTAATATATGCAAGCTTAGTTTTCCAAGGTGCAGCTTCCGCTTCAGATCTCCATTGGCCCTGGAAATCATATTTTGTTTCCATAATTTTACTTTTTCCTTAATTTCTTGTCCAAATACACTCTTGGGCTTTGCTAGGCAAACACACTGTAATTCTCAAATTACAGTACATTTTAAAAATATAACTGTAGCTTTATGAACTAGTTATATTTCTTTGAACAATTATCTGTTTTTAATGCAATACCAAAGCACAAAATAAGACTTACCATTTCTCTATGTCTACGTAAGCATACAGTTTTAAAACCAGCAATTGTCTTTTGTTTTGCAGATCCAAGCCAAGAGAACAAACGCATCTTATATCAGCCCACATTGTAGCTAGCACTTAAGGAATGTTAATAAATCATGCAAGTTTTGCAACAGCCACTTCAATGTATTAGAAGCTTTTTTTTTACAACAAATACCGAGGGGTGGAGGGGGAAATTAAGTTTCAGGGAAGCCGTTCTGAAAAGTTAAGAAAACTTCTCACAAGAGGCAATGAAAACAACACTTTCTCACCAACATTTTTACATACATCCACAATGTATTTATGTAAATAATCCACATATGCATGCGTGTGGACTTATGAGCAAACAGAACACATACACAAACAGGATAGTATATTACAGCCATGAAAAAGAAAGGGAAAATGCAGCAGGCAAGATTTATGTTAAGACAAGACTAGAAACAAGGGCCTACTCAGGGTTGCCTGGAGAACTGCTGAAGTAAATCAGCGTTTAACTGTTATAAAGCTGCTTTATGCACCGGCTGAAGGAAGCATTTTGGTTAGCCACAGACTATTGTGTGTGCCTGTAAATCTGCCTGAGAAAGGAGGATGCTACGAGATGAACAGTGCGTGCAAAGGGGAAGCTTCTACTGGAACACGGTGAGGGAGATGAGTGAGAGGTACAGACTCACTCTGTCTGCGGTGCGGTGGAACAGTCCGAGGGATGCCCTGGAATGAGCCCTGCCAGGGAGAGAAGGAGGGAGCAGAATACCCACCCTGTGCAGAGAGAGAGAGGGGGAGAAGTATAATAAAAAAAGAGAACAGGGAAAAACAAGACACCAAAAAGCCACACCATTCTTTTTCCCCCAGAAAGGTATCATTTTATTTCCCAGTTGTTCTACTTCGTAGAAGCAAATGCTATACACTACTAAAGCCCAGAGGAAAAATGACATTATGATGCCTTAATCAGAAATCTTACAAAATACCTCAATTTTTACTCAATGTATATGCATACTTTTCTGTTAAAGATGTGTTTAAGGGAAAAGTATGGGAGCTGAGCTTTTCATGTGTAAAATAAATGCTCAAAATTGTATTTTTTACAGCTTTCAAAAATGTTTTAAAAATGCATCACCAAGCAGTAAGTTGCTTAATACTGATCTGCTGGAAAACCAGTCAGCTTTAGTTTGCAACAAAACCTGTCTAATGCATAGAAACAGATTTTCTAGCAAATCCTGGTACTTTAGAGTCCACTTCACTCATATTTTGATAGTAGTATTAAATGTGAAAGAGGCGACATGTAACTGTTATCCTTGCACTTTGCTCTTGAAGCTTGAGCCTTCCAAGACCAGAGAACTGTGCCCCTCAATGCCACGCAGGGTTTGCCCGTCAGGTGTTTCCGATCACCACAGAAGCGACACATTGCGGTTGCTGGATTCTCAAAACAGGAAACCAATTTTATGCAGTCCATTGTTTTCTCCATGCCCTTACCTTTCAAAGAAATCTATCCAAGCTGGAACCTCCCTCTTAAATCACATAATCTTGATTTCCTATTTCAGCAAGACAGGTTTCAGTCTTTACAACCCCTTCACCATTTAGCAGCTGAAAACTTCTGCTTTTACAACTTCTGGAATATTAGTGCTAAGATCAGTGACTGCCATTGCCTCCCGGCTACAGTAGTCAGCAGATACCAACAGCAAGCAGCTGTATCTACTCTTTCAGACAGCAGGCATACGATATCTGAAAGAACGTCTGTACGAAAGAAAGCAGGAACACAGCCTGTTCCTCCTCTCTAGTTCCTCTGCTGGCATATCTGCTGCAGATCATACCGCCAGGGCTGGACAAACAATAAAGTAGTATTTTATTTTCATGTTTCTTTGAAAAGTATGTTAAGCATCACAATAATTCTATAAAGAAATATTCTGCTTTTATTTATCCTAGCAAAATTTTAAACCCTTCCCTGACCTTCCAGTTATCCTAATCTAGTTAGATTTTATCCACCACTATTCCAAGTTTCAGTACTGCTAAAATGTAACTTAGTTATGCATGCACTTAGTCTAGTCTTAGAATTTGCTAGCCAGAACATTTTTAAAGTAGAGAAGGAAATAAAGAAAAGAAATCTGACAAGTCTTCTTTATTCTTCTTCAGTAGCTGAGATAAAACAATTACTGGAACAAAATTCAAGGAAAAAAACTGAAAGAAGTTGTTTAATCTGATTATCTCTAGATGGAGATATTGATTACCTAACATGTTCTTACAGTCCTCCATCAGCAGTCATTAACATCAACACAATTTGTAGACTGCTGCATGAAACAACAACAGTACTAGCTTCAGTCAAGCAATACGACAGAATAATGTAATATGTGGCATCAGCTGAGTAGGTATTAAATTGAGAAGTATTCCTGGGAACAAGATTAATCAATGATTCATGAGACATTAATAAGAGCTGTTCCAGGGTGGTGGAACAACAACGACAAAAAATTCTTTCCATTTTCTAAACATAAGTGAATCTCCAGATCGTAAAAAGCACAGTATTATCAGGCACATATCATCTTGTAGAGACTTGTTTGAGTTGGCAATGGGCTTTTCCAGAGTTCTTTGAAATTTTTAACATACTAAATTAAGAAGGGAGGTGAAGGTTTTATATCCTCTCCCTTCCTCTCTCTAAAAAGAGAGATTAAGACAAGTATGAGCCAGCCGAGCTACATACAATTATGATACTATTGTAAAAGCAAAGAAATATTTAGATGTCTTGATACATTCCAGTAATTTTTAAGCATCGCTATTAGCACTTCAGAGCACAGCACTAAGTACAGTCTTCTGAATAATTCTTCATGGTATTTATTCATTACTCTGGCTGGGGAAGCAAATGAAGAAAGTGCAAGTAACTTCCTTCAGTGCTTTCCCTGCTGAACCGAACGGCTCTCCAGGCACGGTTCAGCCCCCTGCTCCCAGGTGCTGGGGAACATTCTATCATCTGAGAAGCAGAACAACTAGCTCTTCCTCTGGCAGCAGTCTTGAGAGTTAACACTGCTCCACACAGGCCTATGTCAAATAATTGTCAGATTTCTTATTTATAAAAAAACAAAATCATAAGAAGCTTTGTTGGACTATACAACAAATAAGGTAATTAAAACAAACATCAATTGAACCAAGGACCAGGAAATATAGCACCGGGAATTTATTAAGATGGGTATTATAAATTACACTGATTTTACAAATGATAAAGTTATCCTGTAGATATAACACATTAAGAGATAAGTGTCTGCAAGTAAGCCTGGCTTATGAAAAGATGACTTTTAATACTATTTTATAAGACTCCAGCAAATTGACAAAGCTTTCTCCTTTAAATGGCAGTTCACGTCCATCCCCTTCTATTTGTCAAGTGGATGCTGAAGTTCCCAAGAAATCCAAAGAACAGGAGAAAAAACAAATGCTAATATGCACGTCTCCTCAGATTATGGTACATATTCAAAATATCAAAAATGTGGCAGTTTCCCACTACATGTAGGGAAGAAGAAAAACCTGAATCACAATGTATTTTATGCTTGACTATTAAGAAGTCTATAAAACTCTTAAGCAAGCAATACCAGAAATTAAAGATGAGAACATGACTTACCTCAGCTTCTATAAAAAAAAAATTTGATGGGATTCTTCTGGGTTCTGAAGCCTAGTCTGATGCAAGTCTTTCCACTTGCACAGTCAGAACTGTTCCTACCCCAAGCTGTTATGTGCATTCAGCCACTCAACTTAAATCCCATTCCTCTCATTTCCCGGATACTGGAATTGTGAAATAGCAAAAGCATCCCAAAAGAGATGTGATTCAGAATTTTAAATACAAGGCAAAATAGGAGACTCAGGAGTGGGAAAATAAGAGCAGCTGAAATAGTGCAGATTACAAACGAGAACAAAATTATGAATGCTCTTCAGAGATCCTGATGAACTGTACAATTGCTGCTAAATGCTTTATGAAGTTCTTACCCTAACTGCACTGCAAAACTGTTGGTGGGTTGGGGTTTTTTTATTTTTTAAAAAAAGGCTACTATGAGGATATTAAGGCCAGAGTTTTCCATTGCTCTGAAGAGAGCTCAACCTTAGAATGAACAATCACATGAACAAAAGCAATTGCTTCTGCCAGAAAAGGACAAGAGAAATATTTTTAAGCTACTGCTGCACAGTAATTTTAGGCCAAGAGCCAAATATTCCAGCTCTTTTCCCAAGGATACACCAATATCCAAAACTGCTTCTGCTTTAAAAAGTCTTTTCTGCTGCAGAAACACAAGTACAAGAAAGATCCATTTTTCTCCATACAGCAGGAGCATTCGAGCGCTTCCAAGAAGAGATGATTTTTGCTGTGTCTCACCTACACTCTCACTCAAACTCCACATCGTGAGCAAACCGAGAATGACATACTTCAAGTATCAATGAAAAACAATATGTTTTTGCAGCAGGCTTCTCTTGCTAGCCTAGCACCCAGAATGAGATTGTGAATGAGCAGTTCTGACATGCAATAATCTTTTAAAAAGTATTCAGATCTAAAAAAAAACCCATGAAAAAACCTAACCAACCACAAACCAACAAACCCCAAACCCCAGTCTTATGTGCTGGTTTACCCTAAACCGACAAGAATTTCCTGTGAAAGGTTTGAAGGACCTCTCTTCTGTGCATGTGCCTACATGCTATGCACCGTTAATGGCAACTGAGCAAGAAACATGCGCAACATGACTACCTAGTCCAGCCGTGGTACTTTCTCACCAAGAACGTACGTTATAATGGATCAGCAAGTGAACAGCAGAGCACTGGACGACAAGAGAAACCTGGGCTGAATGCAAAGATAAACACTAACACAGCAACTAGGCTTCAAAACCTGGAAGATTAAATTCATAGTTGCAGAGACAAAGAATACAGAAACCTTAAGGCTAACGTGGAAGGACATACTCAAAAAACAACAGTACACAAAGACAGCCAAAGTATTATGAAGGTTCATCAAAAACAATTGATGTCAAAGGCTTTGGAATGACAAATTGGAACAATACTCACATGGAAGGCAAAAAATATCTCAGCGCAGGAGGAGAGGAGATGTAGCAAAGAACAAGTATATGCATGCTCCCAGGCAAACTGAATTTTTTGTTGTCATTTTACCAGACAAGAATGAATTTGTACACACATTTAGGAAGCAAAATGTATTCTCATCAGTGTTGTACTATTCCAAGACCAGGGAGAAAAATCAGCTTTTACTGTATACTACCTACTGTTGCAGGAAGAGCACCCATGAACTAGGAGTTGTGTTATGCTAAGGAGCTGGACCTCAGGAACCAGAATCCTTTACAGATATCTTCATCCGTATTCAGACTTTGTAGATGCTGACAAGTAAAAGACAAGGAGGCAAACTACAAACAACCTTTCCGGTTTGAGAAGCCAAATAATTTGTCAACACTGGTTCAAGAAGCCAAATTTGTCAACATAAACTTGACATCTAACCCCTCTACCCTCAAAGTCTTATAAAAGATGTCAGTGTTTGGTATTACAGAAACAATGCTGCAAAGCCTGCGAGACAATTGTGGCAATGGATGCTTGCATTTTTCTTCTTTGTGAGCTTTGTCCATCAACATTAATTTCTTCAGGTAATTTTATGTTCAATACCTTCTTCCAGGTTTTGATCTTGTTGCAGTTTTTTTCCATGACAGTTAAATGATAGGCATAAATTAACTGGAAGTGAATTCAGTATAAGAGATGTATGAGAAATCCTTCTAGAAATGTCATGGTCTGCCCCGTCAGGGAATTCTTGTACAGCTAACCAGAAGTGTTGCCCTCTAGGTTACCATTGTCTATACGAACAGTCAGCAATTACATCATTTAGTTTTGAGCATACTGTCAGGACACTGCTTACAAGCAGCACCACATAGCAGACAGTGGCTAGGCAATAGGTTAATTCTTCATTTGCCCAGTTTTCAAGACATTTATTTTCAGCCACTAGGTTTATTACATGGAGTACTAAGTTCCAAGGACTAACCTAAAGTTACATAGCTTCCATTTATGTATATATTTTCCTTTAAATAGGGAGAAAAACCCCTATGCGGTCCCTAGAGAGAATAACCCCAGAAAAGTTTACAATCACAACAGGATGGGCCATTTTTTAGACAATTCTGGTAATAAAGAAAGCACAGATAAGAACACGACTTTCTAAAGAGAATGTTTAATGATATTCACTTGCCAATTTACTGGGAGAACGATGAAGAGATCAGAAGTGCTAGCTATTTCAAATGGACAGTAGAACTGCAATAAATTACTGCAATTCATATGGTCTTAAATTCCTAACAGATCTTTTAATAGCTAATTTCCACTCTCACTTATTTCCTAGTTCATTTGAGCATCTATTCTTTATGAAACACTACATTAACAATGTTTGTTAAGCACGTTTCTGGAAGCAAATTACTATTTGTTCCTAGACTGTTATTTATGCTTCGGGAATCAACACATAGTATCGGTTCTGCTAGAATTTGTAACTGTCAGAATAATCTTGAAAGTTATGATAATCTAACTAAACTTCCTGATATTCACCATCATTTAAAGTGACTGACAAGTCAACACCTACAGGGAAAAAAAAATGAAACAGTCAAATATTCATCAACTTTGATAACTATTAACAGGCTTAAAGAAGGAAAAAAATTATGTGTCTCAAAGGAGTTGTACTCTCACTGCCAACATTTCAATTATAATTTGGTTTTAAAGAGTGTCTATATAAGAATGTCATAATTTCATGACCATAATTTCATGATTCATACCATGTTTAGGACCAATAAATCCTATTTCTCACAGCCTGCGCTCTCAGTTCAAGACCATTATATTAAACTGAACAGGAATGTTAACAAATCAAAAGAATTATTCTTTTTAAGACTCTTTTTGTGAGAATACATTTTACTCATTTGTCTCCTGCTATTTCTGTTTATTGTGCTCCTGCCTCAAGACAAACCTGGTTGTCTCCCCTTCCTACTGCAAGTGACATTTTATGTCACTGAGTCCCAGATCAACAATGATTTCATGCCAAGGCTTTTTCTACACTTATACTTCTATTAAGCCATGCAATGCAGCATACAAATGCATGTTAGCAGGGGAACTACTAAACGAAGAAGATGAGGTCTGATCATTAGAACTGGAACTCTGCTCCAACAGCAAGACTGTTGTGCCCCTTTAAGAAATCCCACATTAATGAGCTCATACCAATCTGTTTGCTTACACAAATTAAAGTGCCTGAAAAGCAATGTACTTTGCAAATTGGTCAATACTTCATGAATTTTCCTAATTCCTTTCAATTCCTTTAGTGATTTTCATGAGAAACTTTACACGTGAAGATAAAAATACTGAGATGCTTATTATGCGCACCTAATGAGCATATGCCTACACACAGATGTATGTGTATCATATACATATGTATACATCTATATACACACACACCCAACCATGAGACAGCACAGGTTGTTTTTAATTATATTCTTTCTCCCTTAACTCAAATTCCTTCGTGACAAAAGAGTGCCTTTTTTTAACAAAACTACTGAATACCTTAGAAGACACATACGTCAGCCTGAGCAAGCCAGACCATTGGGCTAAATGACTCTTTTTACCTGAGTCATCAACTTGCATTCCCTATCTTCTCCAATATCTTTGTCTTATTGATTAATACCACAGGTTGATCAAACTAAAGCTTCTGCAATGAGCAGCTAGCTGTCAATAGTTAATCTGTTTCTGAATTTAAGCAGAAAATGATAGGAAAAAAATGACACTGAAACAACAGCCACTAACCTGGTCATCAACATCAAGTGAACTTCACAGATAGGAAATTAAAACTTGGGAAACAAACAATACAAGAGCTCAAAAGCTACAAAGTAACAGGAAAAGAGAAACAAACAGGATAAACATCAAAGACATAACACACACTTTCCAGAACAGAGGGGTCGGAGCAAGCTAAAAGCTACTTAAGGTTCTATTCAGAGAGAAGACAGTTGGAAAGCATGGTCTCAACAGGATAAAGCTGTTTGCTAGCAACTGGGGAACATACAGCGTGATGGCATTTCCATCCTAGCACTATATATTCAAAAGAGTAATTTTAGAAGGATAGCAGGGGTGATTTATCTTTACTACAACCTTACATCAAGTAACTCAAGACAGGGTAAAAACAAAGAAAAAAAATCTAACCCATTTTTAATCGTTTAAAGAAATTCTCTAAGGATTCTCTAAGTAGAACAGCAGCTTCAAGATCCAAAGACTATTTGCTGATGACTGAGAAAAGCCTTGTTCGAAGATAATTCCTTGTTATTAAATAATATCAAATATCTTGTCCCTCCCCCATCCTAAGTATTCTACTAGCGTTCCATGAAGAATATAACTTTTATATAATGGAAGCAAATGGGATGCACGCAACAACATATGGGAATGAAAATGTCCTTCGTCAAAGTGATTTTCACCCAATAATTTTTGAATGAGTCAAGTTCTTCAAACAAATGATTAATAAAAATACCTTTTGTTTTTGCACTTATGGACTGAAACTTAGTTGCTTTTCCTCAACAGAGGTGAGCACATCAACAGTGAAACTTTAATCAGGAAAAACAAACAAATACAGACACCTGTGACTTTAAAGGCAGGATATAGTAAAATATCTTGCGTATGATTAGATATACAGCTTGGGCTGACTGTAACTTAAATAGTGCAGAAGGTGATTATTTTAAAGAAGAGACTTCTCAAGTGTAATTACTTATTTTAAAAGAAATGTTTGTAATAAATTTTAAATAAGAGGGCTGCAAAGAATGCAAGGGATGCACAGCAGGAAGGATACCACTCCCATACAGCACAGAATCTCTTAAACAATGCCAACTTGTACGACAGCAAATATAGAACTGGGGAGTGAAATGCAGGAAGTCATACCCAAGAAGGAATGGCACATTTTACTCACAGAACTCCTCCTCCAGGAGGTTTGCGTAAATTTGTCAGCATATACGCCCGCTGCCCCTGCAGGTTTTTGACTGTCTTTCTGGCAGTTACATCTAGTGGTCTTAATCACCCCCAAAAAGAGAAGGAGAAAGGAGAATTTGTTAGAAAGTAACTAAGATACTTGAAAAGCACAGTCAAGGCCCAGTGTTCAAACATCAAGCATTACTTGGCAATATAGCACAATATCATTAAACTGCAGAAACTAGTATTTAGTGCCACACAACTGCTTCTTTTCCCAAAGAAATAATTTAGAATAAATGTTGACTTTTGGAAAGGGTTTTTGATTCACTTAAATTTCTGAAGCACCACATTAAGTCACCTTGCAATTACAAATATAAGTTCTACCCATCTTTACAGCAGAGTTCCTTGGCTGCAACAGTGTGTTCAGTCACTACAGTAATTAGGCACACGGCCTACCAGGAAGGCAAGATTTCCTTGAAGAAATCTTTGAAGGCTGAGAGTACGAGTGAGACTAAGCGCACTGAAAAAAAATCAACACTTAATGCAAAATACTAGTAGACAAGACAATTCGTTTTGGTATCCTGTGATCTAGAATACTGTTGTTTAGGCAGAGCAGAAAGCCAAATCTTAACCTTTCATTTTTGTTTTAGAGGGAACGATCATGTGCCAGACAGGGAGAGGGTGAAGATCACAGGTGAGTATCAGTGATATGTATAAAAAGCACATGCTAAATGTTTCAGTAGAGATTACAGTCACAGAAGACTACCTCCAGCCATGATGAATAAATACGGCATGCACCTCTTGGCATCTCATCTACCCCACTTTTAAGATCCTGCCTTGGCTTGAAGTGCCTTTAAAACATGGTGCTGTTTTACAAGAATTGTCACACTAGGTGAGTTTACCAGAACCAAATGCAAAGGCACACATGGCAAAAACCAAAGTTAAGTCAGAACAAGAGGGAAAAAGCATAACGTTACTTTTGCTTGAGGACTTATGTGTCCACCTGAACCACGATAAAAGTGCCCCCACAACTTTTTTTTTTTTGCCAATTTAATCTTACTATTCAACATGATTTGTTTTGTTTTAAAAAAGAATCAACTTTGAATACTACCCTGCTCAGCTTTAAATTTTCTGGTGGAATTCTTTATTAAACTAATGGACAGTAGGGGAAAGGAGAGGGAGAAAAAAAACAGCAAGAAAACCTTCAGATACAATGATAGGCCTGATACCTGTTAATCTTTAAAGTACTTTAAGCATGAAGTGCCTTATCTTTGCTCATTGTTATTTCTGAAGAGCTTATAGATTTTTATGTTCAAAGTGTTTGTTTTGGAAATGAAATACATTTAACAATCGTATAAACATCCTTGCTTAGTTCCACGCATACAAATCACGCCTGGCCTAGAGAATTACAGAGCCCAGGTGTACAGTTGCCAACACACTAGAACATGTAGAATGGGTCGGCTAACTGAACCATTACAGACCCATGAGTCAGGTGGGTCTAAAACAGAACCCAAATCTACCTTTGTTATAATAAAAGTGTAGGAAAAAATTAGACGTCTAGCCCTCTTAAAACCTTCCTAAGAATTACATATTGAAATTACACTCTGCAGCGCATGCTTCAGATACTGTTAAACATTTAGCATTATACTTACAAGTTGATTCTCTAACTGGTTGATTGTTTCATCCTTTTTCTTCAGTTCATCTTTAAGCTGCCTGATCTCATTCAGCAGATCGTCCATCTGCAATAGAACAGTGGGCAATACAGGGTTTTCTACAGGCTACACAGTCTGAATCAACACCTCTACGGGGCGTATTCTGTCAGATGTTCATGGAAGACCGGCAGTAACATTAGCACATGCTTTCCTCCTCTTACTCACACAGTGAGATGGGCTGTAGGCATACAACCTAAAGAGCGCAGAAACTTGACTAGAAGCATCTTTAAAAGAGTTGAGCCGACCCACTAAATTTTCAAGTAATGTAAGTAAATCAGCTGCATTTCTGATGCAACAGTTTATCTGTTGCACAAGCGACTGGCATCATGGAGATGAACATCCCTAGCAACAAATATTACCTTTACTCCTCTTTATACAACAAAATACACTGAAGCATAAATGCTAAGTCAACTTATCGTTAACATAAAATGATAGAAACAAGAAAAAATCATTTAGAAACCTTAGCATAACTACGTTTACTTATGCAAACAGTACAACTGATTTGAACATGTCCTACGAAAAACTGAATACCTGAAAAAATGTTGTAAAGTTCCAAGACTAAAAATGGGTAAATACGCAATAAGGAGGTTTTTTAAAAATAATTTTTCATCACAAGGTAATTTTAATGTATTTTTTAACTGTGCCATTATGACTAGGCCATAAATTAAGGGTCATACTTCCATTTAGTAGCCTATGTCTTCTATTTCAGTTTCACTGAGGATGTTATTAGTTACTGCTTTAGGACAACACCCAGACAGATTTGTTGTGCAGTTTTTCAAACCACATGACACTATCAGGTAAAGAAGTGAATTCAAAATGTCAGTTAAACTTATCTCTTTTTTTTGTTATGAAGTTAAAAAGCAATACTTTTTCCTCTGGGAATTAAGACTAAGATTTTGAGGGAGGTGATTGTAGGACAACCACAACAAACACATCAGACAGCATAAAGAAGGTCTAAATGTTAAGAATGTAGAAACAGCGCTGCTGAAGAATGATGCATATGGATCTACAGCTTTGGCAAACCTCTTAAACCCTGAAACCAGGATTTGGACAAGTGACCTTCAAACAGGACTAAGACTGTAAGTCTTACTTCTTGAAAGGGAAGATTTCTAATTTTGTTGTATCTTCAGTGAGCATTTTCCCCCTACTTTAAGTGCAGGATTAGTGATCTTTCTGTATTGATTTTACAATAAGTGCCTCAAGCAATGCTATAAAACCTTAGCGCTGTAGAAAGCGCAACATTAAAGTCTGCGACCATAAAAGATGATCCTTTTTGGAATATCCATTGCGATTGCTTCTTCTGTTAATAACTCTTCTAGAACAATAAACACATCTGACTTTGTGGAGTTCACGTTGTTTTTAAGTTGCATCTGCAGTACCTGCATTATCTCAGGGAAAACTGACTCAAGTCAACAATAAATGTAATGAAAGTGCAAGTAACTGAACACATGTGGTATGATTACACTTGAAAGCAAAAATTGTCTTTGACTTCTCACACTTATCAAGCAGGCAGCAAATTTTTTGAAAGAAGTTACTCTACAGCCATTCATTCCCACATGACTGCCACAAATAAAATAACTTTGCCTTTTGTAATTATTTAAACTGTGCTAGCATTTGTAAGTATGTATTTTAAAAAGCCAAACAAACGCTTCCATTTTAACAAAACTGAAAAATGAAGCATATAAACGTTTGCTAGGTTTACATTTAAATAGCTGAAAGAAGCAAGCAGCACTTATTCACAGGGACACAGAAGTCTGTCTTTGTGTTTTTAAAAACACAAAACAGGCTTCCATCTCATTCTGTAGAGCAAAGCAGTGACATTTACCTTATAAGTTGACTCCGGCTCTCGTGGTTCTGGACTTGATGGAACTGAGAGTGGGATGTCCTGGAGTGACACATTTTCATCATTCTATCAGAGAACAAAAAGAAGAACAAAAGCTCAAACTACTTGCTGAAACAACTCCCTTGCAAACTTGCTTTCAAGGACGGAGACACATCATGTCTCTGCAGAACCTGTTACAATGTCCGACCTTTCTCACTGTGAATTTTCCTTTTTTTGCCCTGGTAGGAAAGCATCCCTTGCTGCAGCATGTGTACAGTACCCAAATAAGGGCCATGAACAGGCTCCCTCTCCTCACAAAGCTGAAGGAACAGCTGCAGCTATATCAAAGTTAGTTGATTTTGCACAAAAAATTTGTTAAAAACTGGCTGTTGTATTCAAATGTGTTATATCAGGAAGGAATGGTGATGTTACATGATTTTAAAAGCTTCATCTCCTTCGGTATCTGTTCAAATAGTATGTCTGAGCAATATCAAAATATACAGCCAAAATATTTCAGCTAGGAATTCTTAACCAAAAAAAGCAACATTTGCTACCGGGCAGAGTAATAGAAAATTAATTCAGAGCCATCAAAACTAAATATCAATTATAGAAACTGGAACCACACAGAAGTATTCCTCCCCTTGCCATGACAGCCATGGATTCTGAAATTAAGCACAGTGAATAGAAACAGAAATAACCATCAGGGATACTAAAAGATGATTGCCTGGGTATGTCCTGGAGCACTTACACTCTCATGACAAAACCACAGGCAGACGTTAGTGCAGTATTCCAAACCTGTGGTGCTCATCCCTGAAAAAGTTCGGTCCAGTTACAGTCCAGTCACAGACTGAACAACTGGCCCTGTATTCTCATGAGACGCTCTCAGGTTTGTACCGCAATGTTGTGTCCAATCTTAGAGTGACACAAAACTACAGTTATTTTATGGTCATGGAAGATCATAACCACCGCGTCCCTTGGTGGTTTCCCCCACCTCCCTTTCTGTCCATCTCCTCCATCTGCTACCTTCTTAAATGAAAAATAAATCAATCTTCTACCTCACAGTATTCTCCTTTATTTTTCAGGGTTCTTGGAGGGGGTTTCTCTGTGCAGGGACCTCACTGCCTGAGGCTCAATTTGTAGAATCTAAGAGCAAAGTGTCTCAAAGCCTGTCTGAAACTACTCTGAGGCTGAGCCAGCAACTCCCCAGAACCACAGGAGTAAAACTGCAGCTCGAATGCTAAAATCAACTGAGGGAAAAACCCACAATAGACCTATTTATGTTCTTTATGTCTGTGAAGCATCTTTTTTGCTTTTTAATCCGTAAGAAAAATTTCTTACAAATTTTTAACTAAACTGCAAAGAAACATCAACAAGATTGTCCAGATGCAAAAAAGCAAAAAATTAAAATAGATTAATTTTTAACAACTAAATTTTTACTTTTTCTTATAGTCGCCAATTACTTGCAGCCAAAGTATGCACAACCATCAGCAGGCAAAGAACCCGTAAGAACCATCATACAATTCCAAAACGCTTTTTCTGTACTACAGACAGATAAATTTCATTTCCATCAGTTAGATGTAATTTTATGGTGGTGTCTTGTTGTTTGGGTTTTTGGTTTGGGTTTTTTGTTTGGTTGGGGGTTGGGGCGGGGGGGGATGTTGGTTTGGGGTTTTTTTGTTTGGTTTTTTTTGGGGGGGGGGGGGGGATTTTGTGTGTAGGGGTTTTTTTAGCTTCATAGGCTTTTTTAGGAAAAAAAAGACTACTAATTATGAAAGCAGTCAGATTTCAAGCCTTCTGACTCCTTAACATAGTAAATATTTCAGCTTGCACTGTCCAACACACAGTTGTATTCAATTCACAAGTAGCTGCTTGTGCCTTCTGGGCAGATCACCAGCAGTGACAGGCTGATGAAGCAGCAGTTCACAGTCCATGTTATGAACAAGTTCTAATAGAGTGTTTTGAAATAATTTGCACAATAATATCATAAAGCAGCAAACACAATTTAATCAAAAATGTTCCTAAAATGCTAGAGGACATGAGCAGCAATTAGAATCATAAATCATTTACAGATTAACGAGTATATTTTATATTCTATTTTTTATCTGATATTCTACAATTAACAGCTTTCATCCACATTTGTTATTTTAAGCAACTATTCAAATACATGCATTCAGAAGAAAAGCTACATCAGACTGTCACAGTTGTAACTGTGAAGGAATAATCATGGAAATGGAGAACAAAACAAGAGAAACTATTTCAAGTAAAAGTATCTTGCATGGCTTTTAAAAGCTCTGTCTGATACCTCTGGTTTGCCTTTTATTCCCATTAAAATGCATGTAAGTGGAGCAATAAAACATTCCACAACAGCAGATTAATACCTAATTGCAAAGCAAGTTAGTATGTCACATACTCTCTGGTGATTTAAATCAAGTACTCCAGCCCTGTGCTATACCTGGCTAATATCCACCAGCAAAGCACGAACTAAGTTCATTTCCATCAGTTGCCTTGCCGTTGTCTCGATTACCTTAATACATATAACGAACACAGGGCAACTGAGAAAAATTCAGTTCTAATACTACTAGTGGGAACTTAAGCACCCCATTGTGAACATATGCTAGAATAAATCTATGAAACTTTTCTTGTTTTGCTCTTTCTTTCTTGCTCATTATGTTGCTAAAATGAGATTGGGGAAGGGGAAGTCAGCAGAATAAGGCTATCCATGTACAAAAAGAGATTAGAATTTGCAAAAAGACAGCAGAATCAGCAAAATAAATGCACATGCTATTTTTGGTAGCCTAGAAGTTACATGCTAAGATATCAAACTTCAGAAACTTGGAGACAACATATACTTTTAATCTTTAGGTAAAAATTACCATAAATTTTGTAAAGTTATCATCATATTGCAATAGGCAATATTAAAAGCTGTTACCTCTTGGTTTTTACTTAACATTTTACAACAGTAGAATACATTATTTACTATAGTATAATCACATCTTTAGAGCAGTTGCACTAGCCTCAATTTGTGCCAAATGTAGAAGATGCTTGCAAAAACAAGAACTCAGGATAGTTGTTAGCCATACCAAACCAAATGTATTGAAAAATAAGTTCTACTTATAAACGTAACAAGCAGCAAAACATTTTAATCTAATTTCTTTAGCAGAAGATTGCTTTTGAAAAATAGCAGCATTAGAAGGCAAAAATAGTTGTTAATATTTGTAACTATTTCCTAAGCTTAGAACATGGCAACAAACCTCATACATTCTGGCAATCCTGGTAGTTATTTTTAAACAGTAGTGGCAGTTTAGGCATGAAAATAACCTGCAGTATGTACACTGACAGAGGACTAATGCTGCAGACAGTCACATTTAATTACTTATGTAGGGATAGTCATCGCTTATAGATTATTTTAACCTGATATAAATTCATATATATATATTTGCATGCAGAGTTTAATCAAGAGTATGTTCATTTAAGAAACAGTCAAGTAATATGGCAGTGACCGATCATTTCACAGTCCTTTCCCTGTTGCTATGAGTATCAGCAACCCATTGAATCACTACCTGTCTACGGTGATTTTCAACTCCACCACATTTACCAGAAAGTTTTTGCTAGCCTTAAGCCAACAGCACACAGGTCAGCTTTTGGCCAGTTTTGGGTGGTCCCTACGTAATAAACTGATGTAATCACATGCCTCAAATTATGTTGTAAAGTGCTTATAAAATGACAGCAAACCTGGAGTCAGAAGCCATCACAAAATACTCCAGCAACACTTAGAAAGTCATCCTAAACTTACCAATAGCTACATAAAGGTAACAGGTGGTTGTGGTGGAAAAACACCAATCCACACACAACTTCCCTTCAAATACCTGGAATACTCAAAGACTAAAAGGCTGCTCTTACAAAAAGCTTTATGCTAACTTCTCAAAGACAAGTGTGAAGAGATATAATACACCACCTAACAATGTTCGAGTATCTATCAACATAGTGCCTACACAACAAATCCAGAGGAATGGCTAAAGCTTTACAACCATGACTATCAAAGTAGCCCGATTTCATGCTGAATATTATCTCAGGTTCATATTCCTTTGCAAAGGGCATCTGCTGAGAAAATTAATACCATCTTAGTTTTTGACAAACCAGTTGATTTTATTATTTTAGGACAAACTCAGTGAGAGGTACAGGTACAATTTTTAAGTGTACATGTAGGTAAAATATGTAACAACCCTTTCTTCCCCACGTGTTAACTCTGCTACGCACGTTATTTCTCTGGGCAATTAATTTTCTACCTGCCAAACATTCTTACGTACGTACTCCCAAATGTTAGAGCCTAACTGAAGCACTTGATTATGTTCTCAAGTCTGCATCTGTCTTTTTTAATCCATCTCAAGAACATGACCTAAAGATTATAGGAATAACCCTCGATCACGGCTGTCACAGGTACACCACTACTCACCCAAATACAAAGAGCCACAAATTGAAACCCACACTTTTGAGTGGCTGTATTTAACTCGCTCTCACGCCAACGTTTTACAACCATGAAATCTTTAGTATGAACGACACGCAAATCCCTGTGCTTGCTTCACCTTACAAATTCCCAAAGAACTGACCTACTGCTTTTGGTAAACAGGATGCTAAACATTAATTTTTATTTAGTGACAGACTTATGTAGAAGTGTATCAGATGCAAGTATTTAGTCAAGAACAGACTAATAAAAAGCCTCACTATCTTTCTAACCTACTGTGCTACATAGCAGCAGTTTACCTATGACAGACTGTTGGCCTCTGAGCAGTGCAGTATTTCTGTTGATAAACAGTTCGGCAGCTCAAAAACGCCACTTTTGCTTGTGTTTTCTTCTGTCCTCTCAGCAGTTCCATGTTCTGATTTTATGTGCCTCTATTTTAAAAAGAGTTGTCTCTAAGAAGAGGTCTCCCATATTGCCTCGGAGGAAGATACAAAGCTCAAAGCTAAAAGGCAATAGTTGCTTTCACTAAAAGAACATATTTTAAATTCTTCTATTACAAAAATCAAGCCATAGAAGCAAATGCATTTTCAGCAATTACCTTGTGGCTCCCTAACAGCATAAGCTGCCTTTTAACATGCAGGACTAAAAGAATATCCTACTAATAGTATACTAATGACTTCATCTTGAGACTTCTTTCAACATTCCAGCATCTACAGTTCATGAAGTTGAAAAAGTGCTAAACAAACATTACTAAAGTTTGTCAAGGTTTATTAAAGTTTTATCAAGGTCTAGCCTTTGATTCCCAAATCAAAGTTTTCGTCGTCACCAATTACTCATTTGAATGGCCTCCTTTGCTAATAGCATTTTATAAAGATGCAAACAGAAAAATTCATAAAGTGTCCATCAGGTAGAGGGTGCTGTTCACCTGCTGACTGCTTGGCATTTTGAGTGCAGTTTCATTCAACTAACACTACAAACAAGTGTCATATGGTTTCTGATGCCCACCATCAAGCACCATCATAGTGGTAGTCCAACAGCTAACCAGCTGTTTAAACTTAAAATCTGCCAATTTTGTTTGCTATTGTTTGTTGATTTCTTTGGTTGTTTCTTTCAGGGACTGTTAAGTCACTGAGGTGAACTATTTTGTGGCTAAAAAAAGTAACAACTCTAGGTGCAATTTATACAACTTAATACTGACACGAAGAAACCTTTGCATCTCATTAATTAAATCTGTCTGTTCCTTGTCTTCAGGCTCCTTGTAACAAATAAATCTCTGAGAGATCTCACCAGATGCAAAAAGAAAAGAATACAATGATTATGTACTTTAAAGGTACTCAAGTGACTTACTAATCTAAAGCCTCAGCAAAAATATATTGGTGCATTTAACAATTTCACACTGCAGACTTCATTTTTCCATTCATACCTTTTCATACAAACGGGCTAGTCGTACCTGGTAAGTTACAATGAAGATTTGTGCTTGAAAAATATAATTTATTTTCCATTCATGAATTGTAAGTTGAAAAAAACCTTTTTTTTTTTTAGTAAAACCTGCCTCCCCCAGAAAAAAAGCGCTTCACAGATCTCACAGTTCTGTGAACTGCTTCATATTTCAATTCTCCTTATAAATACCAGTAAGTTCTTATCTGAGATCAGACAGGGTGGTTGCGCATCATTGCTGCCAGTCTTGAGAGGAAGTTACTACAGAGGATGGTCAATCCTTCCATAGATCAGAAATAGTATAATCCTTAAATAAGGCTGTTTTAACACATTAGCTCTGTAGCCTCAGCCTAGAGCTGCCAGTTTTAGAAATTAATTGAGGAGAAGAATGAGGAAGAAGGAAGATATTTAAGATCACAAGAAAACTTATTTACTGTCAGGCATGTAAATGAAGTACCTTAATGTTTCAGAGGCATTAATATTTAGATGTAATTATTAGAGTTAGACTTCCAAGGCATTTTCTTTTTACAGTATAAAATTAATGCTCCAGTTAAGCATTAAATGAGAACATACACCAGTAGTTCAGTATCTCCCTATAAATAATTACAACTGCATTTAGTGCAAGAAGGAAGTATGTTTTTCACTCCATGTCAGCTAGTATAACATTAATGCAAAATCAGAGAAGCATATACTTACTGCAGTGAGAACTTAAAAAAACTCTGCATGAGATACACTCCTATTCCCAATTTCAGTGTCTGAAGACACAAAAAGACGGCAGCACGTGAGGAGCAAGCAGACAGCATGTGTGCTGCTGGCATTGTTAACCTGGTCACACGGAGTTCAGAAGAGGCTACACTACTCAAATAACTATATTATTTTTCCAAGCAGAGCTGGGAACACAACACCAAACCCATGCTGTTACAGCTCTGTTGCTAGTAATATTCAAGATAATTTTTATAGGGTTATGTGAGTTGCAGTCACAGCAATGAATCCAGTATAGCACATCAAGTCTCCCTAGGAATCTGTTAGGTGTACTATAGCATAGCACATAGTGAATCTAAGTCACACTGGTGTTGATTAGATAATTGTATAAAATTGAATGTAATTACTATATCTTACTATCTTACTACAACTGTTCCTGTGAGCCCTCATGCCCAAGACCTGACTACAGCTCTATTTCTACCTATCCAAATTAGATAATACTGCTAGAAGTCATAACTGGAAAAAGGTAACACACATTTGAATGTCTAATACAGGTGAAGCAAAGATAAGAACTTCTGCTTTCTTTACTGAAGCCAGTGTTTGAAAGAAGCTGACTTTGTATCCTGCTTTGAGACACTTTTTAAGAGGCCTATCATATGACCCAGACTGAGATCAAGTTCTAGTTCAGTGTTCTGACTGCTGAAGTTCATGTAATTGTTTCCAAAGTTACATTTCTGTTCTTTACAATAAGAAAAGAGATTTGCAATATTTTTACTCATTTCTCTTAGTATAAAGCTCAATATTTTCAGGAAAGGTTTAACGCTTAAGAATAATGAAAAAAGTGTTTCATACAAGTTTTACTCTAATTGTTTAGTAAATAAAGGGAGTAAAGGTCTAAAGTTTTCCCTTCTGTAACAGCTTAATTTACTTTACATTACTATTCATATTGTTTGATTAAAAGGCTGGATAATACATGGGAGAGTAGAATAAGCATTCAGAAGTCCAGTGATGCATTTTGGAAGCACTGAGTTAAAATGGGGCGGTTAGGTCAGGAAAATACAGAGAAGTTTGAAGGGAGGAATAATATCTGCTATTACACAGCTTGCTGTTACAGGGGGGGAAGGAGGAGAAGATCAAGCTTTTGGCAAGAGAAGCAGATTTTGAAGAACGTAGATATTAGGAGTAACTTTCTTCTGTGACTTTAAGGTTGGTTTTTTTTTTTTTTTTAAAAAAAAATCTTACTCTGAGCTACTTGAGGCAAGGCTTGTGTCCTGTAACCTTTTAGAAAGGTCTGGATATTATAAACCAGATCAAGATTTAAAATACAACTTTCTGCAGGGCCACACACTGTTTGGCTATAACATGCATGCCTTTACACAATGTACTACACATACACAGATCACCGGTCTAGCTATTTAATCGTCCTTGTGTTAAAGGCATTGAAAGCTCTGGATAAAAACTTCCCTGCTATCTCATGTACTAATTGCACACTCGAGGCTGTTGGGAGGCAGTTTATGCAGCCCACTGCTCAGGCATTAGGCTCTAGGAACACATCTTCCCTTTCTGACACTACATTGTTTTTGTTACAACTGTGTTTCTGATTTTGTCAGTGGAAAAACATCTCTAGTATTCTCGGTTACCCTTGGAAGCAAATGGTCACATTTCTAAAAGGCACAGTCATACACTTCCATTAGCCTCAAGGTTGATTTGCTTTTTGTTTTGCTGTGTTTTGGTTTAGTGTTTTACTTTTAGGACACAAACTTACTTCCATTACACTGCCCTGTTAGATAAGAAGAGCAGTGAATCTAGTATTAAAGAGAACATCAAACAGATGCTTTTCAATGCCAATTTGTACATGCCTCCAAAGAAAGTCTCATGGACTTCTAAGGTAGCAAAGGAATTTTTTTAGCTGAAATGCCATACTTCTGCTGAGTCATCCAGCAGTTTGCCAACTCTCACAAATTAAGTTTTGAGGTGATATGAAAAAGCTCCTTAAAAGCTTATGACAATTCAGTGATTTCATACACTAAAAAGGTTAAGTTTGAACACTTCCAATAAAGATGGCCCAGTAGGATTTGTGAAGCTTCTTGTCAAAACACACAGAAAAGATGAAAAGAACGAGGAAAACAAAGCCTTATGAAAAACCTATTACCATTGACTTGCTGAATTGATCAATGCGATCAATTTTCATATTTTTAAATTTATTTTACTTCACTCCCAGCTTTTTAGGACCTTATTTAATAAGAGCTTGTCTTCACATCCACTTTTTTTTTTTTAATTTAGCATTATTTCCTCAGAGAAGCAGAATAACAATATTAAATATTTTTTGCAGTCACTGAAGTGCTGAAAAAGCAGAAGCAGTACTACTTTAAATAGCAATAAAAAGTGCACACTCTCTAGAACACTAATTCAATGTATAAAGGAAATAACAATAACCCAATAAGGGCAAACAGAACACTAGGCCATCTAGGCTCACTCTCCGATATACCTGACTGCTTTTGTTCCATTTAAACAGCTCACCTGGTGCAGTATTCTCTTCAGTTTCAACAACTGAGTTTTTACAGCTGTGCAGTCTTGGACCATGTGCCGAAGCGTCATTTCATCAAGCATCACAGTATTTTCCGGTAAGCCCCCCAGCTGTCTAGGAGCCTGGTAAAAATTTGGTGCTCCATAGCTTTCAAAGTGACCAATAGGAGATTCTAGGTAGTTTGATCCCCTAACAATAAAAAAATAAATACATAAATAGACAGTGATGACAAACGGGAGCTGAAGAGCATTTAGTAGAAAAGAAAGTGTTATGTAACATGGGCTGTATTCGCATACTGTGGCAAACAGGAAAAAATCAGTCAGAAAACATCAATCCTATTTCACTTAAACACTGGGCTTTCCTTCCCAGTTGCATAAATCTCTCACAGACTAACAACTACAGTGCCCTGAAAACAGCTTGCTCATCAGGATTTCTATAAACTGTAGAACTATAATAACTATAGCATTACATTTAATTTAAAAAACAAATTAATAAGTAAAACCTGTCCAAGCTTACAAAATGCAAGTAGTAAGACACACTGTTTTTCTATGGAATACATATGGTAATTTAATCAAGCACTTATATAGTATCATAAACGCAAGTAACACATTTTTATATGAAAACTGTGATAGAAACAAAAGGTTGAAAAGAAATCATCATAAATCGCAGGGATGCTCCCTCTCAGACATGCTATTTCTAGGCGTACAACTATTCTGAGAATGTCTTGTACTCAGTATCACTTGAGACCCTTTAATGCAAAAAAAGATTTCTCATCACAGTACTTTAATTGTTTGTGAGAAACAAAGACAAGCCATTTACCTGTTCAGTTCATTTTTACCATGGATATAGCGATCAGTATGGCCAAGATGATAGTGATCCTGTGTATTCCATCGCTGTTGTGGTGCTCTCTTCCAGAATCCTTCCTGAGGTTGCCTAGTATTTCTGTCTTGTCTATCATAATGGCTCATATTTTCACATTCCTCTACAGAGAGTAAAAAGTTAAAAAAAAATATAAAATTTGTTCCTAAGACCTTGTGAATAAAATATTTACTATGTACTAGTAACAGACGTAGTGTAAAGTCTGTGAGATTGTTTTAAACTGATACAAAAAGAGTATGCACCTTCGGACTGTCAAGCAGACTTCTGTAATGATGTCACATTTTCACTAGCATATAAAACATGTTACAAGAATAAGAGTAATCTGTAGCAGAAACTACAAAATTCAATCTTAACAGTATGTTGGGTGTAAGTAGAAAATAATTTGGAGGAGGCAGGGCTATGGGTAAGAAAAAAACATCCATAAATAACATCTTCCTGTCAGGAAACAGTAAACATCTTACTGGCAGGATCTTCAGGCCTTCAAAAAGTTCAAACGACACACAAACACAGAAGGACAACATTTTAGGAAAAGGCCAGTACTTCGTTCCAAAAACCAACAGTTTCATTACCAAACAAACACATATATATATATCATCCTATGCATCTTCTTTATTTTTCAACTTGAGAAACATTTAATCTGTATTTACCTTGACAACAGACATGATTTAAAACAAGCAAACAAAATGATCTCTTTCAAACACTAACTTCTGCAAAGCAAAGCAGATTCCGCAAACTTCTTAAGGGAACAAAAGCTATATTTGGCAACAGCTTGTAAACCACTAGAAACAAAGCCAAAACAACTGCTATGCCTGCAGTCAGACCCGGCAAAGCAAAGTCATAAACTGCTCTTCTGCCATCACACTTTCTCCTTCACTTACCCAAGGACTTTTTCCTCGCATTGTCAGTCCTTTGCTAGAAGAATAACTCTACACAAGAGAACATTGTTCTATTCGGCTGCCTACTCAGACGTAGTTGCGCATGAGACGCTCATGAACAGGCCTGCCTTCCTGCTTAGTTCCCAGCCTGCGTGCTGTTGGGAAGTGAGCCCAGTTTTACCCTGTGATTAAAACTGCCATCCTCACTCACTGCATACTTGTTGAGCTAGAACTGTTTCTATAAATAGTGTCCAAGCGGCATCCCAGACTCCAAACTGAAACAAGGAGAGTTTCTGTAGACCTGGAAAGTCTTGAGGCTGATGTCAGTGAAGTCACACATAATAACAAAAAAGTGTTGGCAAAAAGCGCTGTTAAATATTATTGTAACAAATACTCATATCTACAATTCATTTTTTATCACCTAGTTCAATAACAAAAATTGTGTAAGAAAATAAACTTGTTCACCTACAGTAATAGGATTTATTTTCCTTTAGAAGCATCCTTCTATATATATACATGAAAATTCCAGTGGGTCTATTCAAAATAAGCCCTTAATAAGTTTACAAGTAATTTTATTATGATGACTTTCAGCTTTGGAAAATGACATGAACACTGAGTAAAGACACATGGATATTAACAAAAAACAAATTTCACTGTCATGTTTACTTAAGGGAAAGCCTGGAGGTGGGCTTTTGAATTCTTCTTTTCAGATCCTCTTTGCAAAAAAACTCAGTGACTTCAAGATCAGAAGCAATTATAGCAGAGATACCCAGTTTATGCCACATGAATTTTGTATGGAAAACCAAATTTAAAAAATGCTGAAAATAATAGTAATTAGCTAATATTGATCTCCAAGAGTAACGTTCTCCTCCTGAATTGGCATTGTACACGGATTGTCATAGTCAGAAATCATATTCCAGACACACAAACGTTAATGATACTTGGCTGTAGATGTGGGATCAGATGTAAGTCTACTACATTGATGCAATTAAGAAAGGAATGAATTAAAAATCATATTTTCATGTCTAGATTAAATGGCAAACATTAAAACATTAACTTTTTACGTTTTTGTGGTAAGCATTCACCTGTAAAATGCATGTATCTTTAACAGTCTTTAATAATTTGAAATGGGATTACTCATGCAGATGCAGTGCATGTTTTATAAACAAGGAAACTTATGAGAAATTGATCTACCCTCTAAAATTGTTTCTTAGCTTTTTCCCCAACAGAATTAGAATGAGCCTTATTGAAAGAATATCTCCTAGGCTTGGGTTGTTATCCATTCTGGAAAATTAAAAAAGTAAAACAATGTAAATTGTGCACCTATCTAGGCTGAAAAGTTGAATACGAGCACTATTGCCAGTAAGTTCCTTTCACACAAGTACTTTGGAAAATTTATTCTGAAATGTAAAAGATTAAGCACGGCACTTCCTACATGCACGCTGTTAAAACATGACGTGCCACCATTGAGGTAGAAGGAAGACTACATATTTATTTGCTGTTAATTTGACTTCACATCTAACACACACAGAGGAATCTTTACTCAAAGAACTCAAAGGTTTACCCAAAAAAACCTGAATTTCCCCAAACTTCAGCAGGCAGCTAAACAGTACATAAAATAAGGAAAGCCTTTTCTCTTTCACTGCCTGTCTGTACGGGGTAGGGCGTCACCGTGCTCCACGTTCAATGTTTCTGTTCATTGAAAGATATATTAGGCTCCACTGAACTTGGAGGCAAAGCTAATACCGATACTCACATGACTAACAATTCTTATGAGTAGGTCAGGACTGACCAGAAGCAAATGTCTCACGCTTTTCCAGGCCAGTAATTGAGAAAGTGTGGCAATGATTTGCCTTACCTAGTTTATGCTAGGCTGGATTTGTATTATTTTAGTGGCACCTAGGTACCACTATCCTCCCTGTGAAAAGTTTGCCAGCATCCTCACTGACAACAAGAATGCATAAAAGACATCTTGCCTTAAGGCTTCTGTTAACCTGAATTGTATAAAATATACTGGGAGATATTGTCATTTTGTAGAAGAAAACAATTATCTCAAAAAAAAATTACATTGTCATTCACCAAAGCTGAAAAAAAATGCTGTTCTAACATTTTCAAAAATAGTTGAAGCAGGAAACTGAAGGACTAGCTTAAAAGTTTGGCATTTATTCTACTAAAATAATTTTAAGAAAAACAGTGTGCAACAAGGCAGCATTTCCATAAAAGCCAGCAAATTTCTGCTTTAGAATTCTTCAAATGCAAGAGTTGTATTTAGAGGAATGGAAATATCACACTTCCTACATTTCAGAAACGAAAGAGCTGTTAAAGAAAAGACAAATTCGAAGACTGCTTTAGCTTATTAAAGCACAAGTCAGAACAATGCAACTTAAAAATCTCTTTAATCCCATAATGCAGTTTCACAATAAGATCGCTTGACTAATTTACTAACCTTTGTCATGAGGTGGATCCTCAGGGAGGTCCACATCAAGCATGAGATCATCATCTTCAAGATCACATGAATCAAGATTGTTTAAGATATCCTGCAAGAAAGAAAATGCTTACATTTCATATGCTTTCATGATATTTCATTTACCCTAGCGTCATAAAAAGTTTATTCCAAAGCTCTGTTTCATTTGTATCACATGCATACCCAACGTTATCAGCAGCCTCCTCTCTTTAGAGGCCAGGATCAACCTTACTTGAGAACGCTTATACAAACAACGATCATCACACCTCTAGTGATACAATACAGTAACAGCGCTAGATGAAGCTAATATAGGTTAAAACACTTTTGTGCCTGATGCCTGTGGAATACTTGAAAGATTTTCCTATTCAATAATATCCTGCCTTCTCCCCAGCTGGGAGCATTTTAAAACTAAATTATTTTGCTCACTTAGAATTCAAAAACAGCTTTGTGAGGGGAAGGTGTTAAATCACCTTACTTCGGCTCTCATAGCATACTGTTGTAATATCAGTGATAGGAAGAGGTGGGGAAACCTATGTTATCTTGACTTTTTGGGCCAACAAAACTTAAAATATGCTATTATCCACATTAAGCTCTGCTGCCTTTTGTCTTTAAGATTGTGGTTCATATAAAGCTGTTTCTAAAGGGACTAATATACTGTCACGTTGCACGGGTATGCTAATGGTAGAAGAAAATGACAATACAGTGTTAGCACTATATGGAATTACACATATTATATACAGTCAGTCGGGTATTTAAAGAAAAATTACTGTAGCGTGGGCAAGTCAAGCCAGTGTTAAAAAGACAGAAACTGGTCCCTCTTCCTTTAAACTCAAAGGCCAAGGCTGTAAAACATTCAGCTCATAGAGCTGTCAGACACTGCTAGCGCCACGCTCCTGAAAAGCCACATCAGGCAAAGCGTAGTACTTGATCAGAGAACCCAGACTCCTTTTAACTTTGTTATTCAAAGAAAGCTAGACTGATTAATACCAAGTGATTATAACACAAAGTAGGTCTAAGGAAACCGTTAATGGTTATGCAGCTCTAACTCTTGAGCTCTGTTTTCCCTTATCCCACAAATAAAAGACAGCTTTAAGGCCCAAGATCAGACTCAGGCACTCCACATCTGCCTCTTTTCTAAGAGCAGAAATGCAGATTTTTCCTAGGTTTAACAGCTACACCTAAAGACGATTCATGGGACCAATATTGAAAAAATTGCCAAATATTAAGTAAAATAACTGTTTTACTAATTATTTCTCACTGGATAATACAGTGATGATTAAATACTTAACTGAATACTTGCATGCAGATTACGATACACAGCAAAACAATATTCACTTGGAAAGCTCTCTCTTTGCTGGTTACCATTTATTAGATTGTCTTTGTCAGAGATGTATAGGTGAAAAGGGAAAACACTAATAGGCGTATGTCTAAACTGTTGTTCCACCTGTTCTTCAGCAGTCTTCCTATACTGTTCACAAAGGGCTACTCTATTTTATTACAAATGGCGGAAAGAGCTTAGTATATTTTAAGTTTTTTTTTTTTTGGTGACACAGAACCTTGAATTCTACATTTCTGCAAGGGAAGTTAGTTATTGACTTAGGAGGGAGAGTATGAGATGAAAATAGTTAATAAGCACTTTAAAACACTAACAAAGGAAAGATGGGATACTTGAAACAGAACCACCTGGTTTTGTTATATTTCAAAGTCCTACCTGAATTATTTTGTTTACGTGTAATACACTAAGTATTTACAGGACAAAAAGAGAAAAACAAACATATGAAGGCATTGTGAATAGTAACAAAACTACAGAAAAGCTTCACAGAGAAATGGAAGCAATTTAAAGCAAACATGGACTTAACATTTGGGAGAACAAACTGCCTGCATATGTTTACTACTTTGTTTCCATTATTTTTCCACAAACTAGAAGATTTTTACTAACGTGTATTTTTTTAAGCAATTCTGCAAAATGTAGGTGCTTTTGAGAGGTAGCTTTGGTTTGTTAGTTGATAAATTGTTCCTATGCCATGCTTTGATCTTCCAAATTAGTATGAACAAGCATTATTTTCTTCTACTGCAGGAACCTTAATGAGCATCACAAACAGATTACAAGCAGTGGCCACAAATATGTAAGAAAGTTGAAAACATTTGCCATTCCTGTGCAAAAGCATTTAAAAAGCACAATATAAAGACATAATATGTCAGAGTGTTAACTAATAAACCTAGATAAGCCACTTAACTATCTTTGTATCAGAACTTCAGAAGTCTAAAGATGTCCGAGAAGGTCAGCACTGGAGATGCCAAACATACTTCTCTGTCAACAGCACATTTCATTATGCTTCCTTAATTATACATTCCTGCACCACACTGAGGCAACTCCATGCTAGAAAACCCAACTGTGAATACGAAGTCTTCGTAATGGCTGGGCCATGTGTGAATTCACTTTGGGTATTTCCCAACGCTGTCTACTTGGGAAACAAATATAAAAGAAGATGTCAGGAACATCATCTTGAGATAGCTAGAAGAAAGCGCAGGTTTCATCAACACGGTTGTACATACAAAACCTGTATTTACAGACTTCCATTGTTATTCTTACTACTGTATAGTGAACTGAAGTTAACTACATGGCAGTAACACTGTTAATAATATGCGCCTAACAGAGTATCATCATGAAATGATTCTGGGCAATGAGCTCAACCAAACAGGAAATAAAAAAATTCTTCAAACGTGCATCAGCTCCAACCCTACAGAATACTACATGTTTTGGCAATATTGAAAGTTACAGCAAGAGAAGAATCCTATTTGTATAGTTGAAAAGAGTAATACATATTAAGAGTGGCATGTAACTTCAGAAGCCTGATTTAGCACTAGATTTTCAAGATGGCACAACCTAGAAAGAGATTAAGTTTGGGACTGCAAACTCCCAAGTCAAACTACAACGCTGTCCCCAAGCTCTCCCTCCAGAAAGGTTTTCAGGTGAACACAGGCAGCAGTGCTTTGTTCTCTTACTGCAGCAGAGCAGCAAACTCCAGGTGAGAAACAGATGATCTATGACTACTGGTATAAGAACTGAGTAAGCTGAGAGCCCCGAGAGGAGGGAACACTCCTATTGCATAAAGAGATGGGAAAAGGCTAAACAGAGACAAGGGAAAGGCTGGCAAACACACCACATTTAGTAAGTTTACTTCAGTGTTCTGCAAATCCTGTCAGCAGCGATTGCCCTCAGGTACTACATCTTACCAAAGGTTAATCAAGCACTCACCAACAGCTCACCTACAACCTCTTGGGGTTTTTGCCTAATTCGTTGGATGCATAGAGATCAGAACCTCTTTCTCAAGAGGCATAACAATATTAAGTTCAAGACCAATGCTTTGAAGATTGGGGTACTGCAGAGCAGCTACTTTTGCTGAAGCTGAAGAAGTTAAAAGTTCAACATAAATTCCTGTCCATCATAATCAATTGCAGCAGCAAAATTTTCTTTTTAAGAAGTTCTTTATAAAAATTCCTCATGCTACATATCTCATAAGCTCTCTTCCACTTTTGGTGTATTTTTCAGTACACCAACTTCAGTTCAATTTAGCTTAACAGTTAGACCTAGGAAAGAGGCCTGATTCTCAGCTTTCCCATTTTTTGAGCCAATATAACAGTAATACAATTTTGAGTATATAATGCAACTAAAAATAAATTGCAGTGTGCCCAGATAGAAGGATAGCTGTCTATATTTCCTCCCTATTAAACATAAAAGATATGGACCAGTGAAAGCTTATGACACAATGTGTATTACACTGGAATAAATTAAAAGAAATGAAGAAGTTGGGCATCAGGATTAGTGCAAAAATACAAAGCACTTCCAGATAAGCAACACAAGTAATTTCAGAGTGTTCACAGAATTGAGAAAAGCCTGAGCATAAAATACGAATTCAGTACCCTTCTTCCCATGCCAAGATCTGCTATCTTGCTTGAAAAGCAATTGCACTGAGGTAGTCATGAACTGTTGGTGAGTATTAGAAACAATGTTTTACCTCTTTCCACAATTCAAGATCTCAGACCTCGTTCATTTGTCCTACCTTTAGAAAGTAGGTTGTCAAAGGAAAATAATTTTTTTTAGTACTGATTTAGTGAGTTAGGTCTTGCTTCCAATAATCATGTACTTCTGGAGTCAGTGGAAAATGAAAGTAAAAAGCTCACATGCAATTTAAGTATTCCATAGCGATTACTTAAATTGAATACATGCAAATTTCTTCAGTTTGATTTGCTCTACATCCTGATTCTTTTAGGCCCATATGCACAATTTCTTTGATCTTTTATTTTCTTCCTCAAAAAAGACCATACAATCAATGCACATAGATCATTTAATACACAAGACTACAACTCCTTAAAAACTTCAATCAACAAAAATATTAAAGGATAGCTATCACCACTTTGGGGAGAAAAATGAAACAATAGGAAGCACATCTACACGCTCAAAATTTGGCAGCAAAAGATCATCTGTCCCCTACAGCGTCTGTATATCAATACCTTTCTGGCATGCCTAGTTTTGATATTAGCATTCACATAACGCTTTCCCGGGTTACTGTCAATGCATTTATAGAAGCTTTATCCGCATTAAGGTAATCTAATTCATTAAAACTTTACTGTTACATCTGGTTGGATATTATGAAAGATAAACATGCTAGGCTATTTCCAGTATGTATTTTCAAAGTTGTTTACTCTAAGAACACAGCAGTAATTGCAGGTCACTTTGTTGACTCACAGCCCATTATAGAACATTCAATTTATTTCGTTATACTTCAGTCTTTTTGTACAAACAAATCATCACTAGGTTAGAATCAGACTTCAGACTTAGTTATTCTTATGGTACTATGCTGTATTCCTTTTGATGAAACTGTATTACAGTAAGTATCAGTAATGACCACTATAAAATCAACGTTATTTTATCACTTCCAGTAGTTAAAAGGTGCTTCACTTATTTTGAACGTTGTTAGTCTTTATGGCCAAATTTTAGGCTCAATTTTTCTACATATACCTCAAGCTGATTTACAGTGTTCAGTCAGAGAGCAACGAGTTTCTCAGAAACTGTTTAAAGATGAAGCAAAATTGGGATCTCAGTTTGGGCTAAATTTGAGCATGGATAACAAACTTAGAAGCTACTGGAAAACTAATTAATGTACCAGAGCAATTTAAGCAATGGCTTAAAGAATGATAATTTAAATCATCCAAAAAAAAAAAAGCATAAATAAAAAGCCCTCTGATTAGAATTCTATCAGAACCTCCAAAATAACTTTTGTAGATCTTTTGGGTAATTGCTACATGAAAAACATTTTAAAAATAGAATTTTACATGAAAAACACCAAGTCTTAGGAGAACTAGCATCTCTGTATTACAGCATGCTTCTCTGTAAAATAAAAAAGCAGTTGTTAAAGTCACTAAATTATTTAAAGCAGACACATGTCCTTGTGACATTCCATCAAAAAAGAGGAAAAAAAGTCAAACATCCTGTTCAGATGTCACCTTCATTCTTTTTCTACCACCAAAGAGACCCTATTTAAAGAAAACGTTTGGTGTCTACGTTAACACGACAATGAGGCCATGATACTGTGTTTAACATGAGTCTGATGCTGTAGCTATGAATATATTACTACGATTTTAGCAATATTGATTCCACCTGATACCACACATGAAATAAGAGTAATCCTAAAGTAAGCTCTCCTATGAAAAAAAAAAGCAAGCTACTTGAAACAGAGGACGTAGGTGTTGACACCGGGATAGAAAGCTCAATTTCAAGTCCAATGGTAAAGGCTCTAAGCAGCACCTTATCATTTCAAGCCAGTTATTATTCTGTTGGTTCACCCAGCAGTGGGCGTCTTCACACTTGGAACATCAAAAGGACAGAACAATCCCTGTAGGGAGGGACATTCAACACACCCTTCTAACGCTGCAGGACCCTTTAGAACAGGACTGTGGTAGTGCATTGGTTTTTGGGGTGGTGTTTTTTTTTTTTTGCAACAAAATCAGTTCTAGAAATTCCCCATCCTATCACTTAGCAACAAAAAGTCAAAGCTCTTCTTAAGACCATGTTATTCACAAAAATATTGATAAGGTAGCTGATATTGATAAGGTAGCCGAACAGACATTGTGCCTTTTGCTAAAAGTTTCCTCAACTCCAACAGTCTTAAGAATCACAGAGTAAGCAAAGCTTCATCTACTCTATTATTTCTGAAGTTAAGAAAAACGTCACAATACAGCCTTGATACACATCTCAGCAGCCCAACCACATAGTGAAGCCCTATCACTATATGAAGCAGCGAAGATGGAGCTGAGTAGGCGGCCAACTACACGATCCCTAGCTTCCAGGATGTACTGGGAGAAACGATTAAAAAGATCATGAAGATTACAAAAATTTCAAATAGAAATTGATTCATAGGATGCTAGTTCTGGACAACAGAAAAACACCACAAAATAACGGACAGCTTTTAAACTAGTTTTGTGAAGAGAAACGTGGTCATGTCTGCTTGAACATCAAAAAATACCTACTCTCAAACTGAACCTGCCTTATACACCTTTGTTTTGTCTAAACTGGAGGCTTTAGCTGCAATGCATCAGAAGGGCAAGTACTTAAAAAACCTGAGAAGATCTAAAGCCTTTGCAATCATTCCTCCACAGTTTGAATTCTTGTTGACAAAAAGCATCACTGGAAAATGTGAAAAGTTCTCTTTTCTGCATATATAAAAATATACAATAGACTTAGTTACAATACAACAGCTTTTCTTAGGTTACATTTTCATTACATACAGCAAAGTATCTAAATATTTTTATTTAAAAAAATCCATTAATAATCCTGCCAGTATAGCTGAAATATGCACAAAAGTCATCTTATGTGAACATAAACCGTTATATTAGTTGTTCATATTGATTCTCTTTGTATGATCTGCAACTAACACGAAAAAGAGTATTAAGGCATTAGAATACCCCAGATGAGTCGTACTACTACTTTTTCACTAGTAGTCATGCCTCTGCAGTTGTTAAGATCTCCCAGCTGGATGTTTCTCCTATGATATTTGAACACTACAATCAACACGTGGTTGTACTTTTAAAAGAGAATGCCTTTTACTGGCTACAAGAATTCATTCACCTGACAGAGTAGGGATCATTGTGGTGAGTTAGCATAATTTTGGAAGAACAACAAATATACACTGTGTTTATATGATTCTCTGCTTTACTATTTGAGATGAGAAGCCATTGTACTATTTTGCATCTGAAAGTGATTCATGTCTCCATAGTGGCAAAGTGTATTACAAGCCTTATACTATCCTAAAAGAAGGGCACTGGTTCTTATTTCAAACAATCTTTTGCAAATAAAACCTAGATGTGATTTATGCTCAGAAAAACCAGCAGCTTTAGATGCATGAAATTCCACAGGCATTTTTACACTTGTTTTCTGGCAGTTGCATATGCTGCATCTCTTCTGGCAAGATGCTAAAAATTAAAGGTTTTGAATTTTCCATAAAAAGATATTGAAGAAGGAAAAAAAGGATAAAAACAACCACAGAAAAAAAGTTTGACAAGCAGAAGATAAGCATGAGTAAAGGGAGAGAACTACAGAAGAATCTGTCCAAAAACCTGAAGGCAAGTAAATAGTTTGAGAGAAGTACAGAAACTAACAAAGTAGCATTTCAGGTATTTGAGGAATGAAAAAAAATGGAAGCAGCTTTTTAAAAAAAAAAACCAAACACTAAACAGACTGGGTAAATGAGTCATCTCGAGGGCAGCTAAAGGATAACTGCAGAAGTCAAATACGATTCAAGGCTGACAGCAAAGAAAAGGGAGACTCCCAGGGTCATCTTCAATATTTTCAGCATTTTACAACAGCCCAGACTGTGATAGAAAAAGATTTAAAAAGCAATAGGAATTCAATACAAGCCTCCAAAAAGGCAATGTTAAATGAGAACTGAACAGAACTGTTAAGTGAAGGCAGAAAACAGTGATAGAAGAGACAGGAAGGCACATAACTTACTCTAGGGCTGAAGAGAAAAACCTACAGAAAACAGAGTCATAAGAACACAGGAAACCACACAGGGAAGAAAAAGGACAGAACTCTGCAGGATACCAAAAATAGGATGGGGAGTTATTTTAAATACTGTACATTGCAAGTCACATTGAAGATAATTAAGCCCAACATCCAAACAAGTATTTCATCATTTTGTTCATGCTTCGTAATGGAAGGTTGCCATGACAGCACACACAATGAGAACTTTGTTCTGAAAACCCATGACATTTTCTGTTTAACTACTAGATAACAGTATAAAAATTTTTTTAAAACATTTTTTAGTTACAAAATCAGATGTCAGACTGTGTAAGAAATCTGAAATTTAATAGCACGATGAAGGGAGAGAAAGAAGAAAACCGGAAATATTAACCATTCCATTGAGACTTCACCAATTCATAAGCAACAGCACTTTCCAAACACACAGCGCAAGTTAAATCCCACAGCCACAAAAAGCATTCCTTGCCTGCCATCTAGCCTCCGGTAATGAACCTACAGAAAAGAAACTGAATGGGGGGAAGCATTTTGACCATCTAATTCCAGCTAAATTTAATAACATTTTCTATTTTTTTAATAGACAAATGGTTTTAAGTAGAAAGTTTCCATTTTACTGTCGAGCACAATAATAGAAAGCTGTCAGCAGTAAGGTACTGTTTGTAGTAACAGAGAAGTAGCAGAGGCTGAGGAAAAGCAGTCCTTTCTACTCACTGCTTCTAGTCTGCTTTCAGATAAACCACTGATATCAGAAGTCCAGCATTACTTTTACAGTTTACCTACAAATAATGAAGCATTTCACACTGCAAAGCAATATGTAATCGCTACAGATACTCTTAACTAGTGTAAATAATTGCGAATGATTCTCACTCCACTGACCTGTACTTGTATTAATAGTGTGAGGTTCAGCTTAAAGGAAAACAGGGAGGCTTCAGGTAACTCCCAGCTAAGAAAGCAACCGAACTGTAACTTCAAAATAGAGAGGAACAGTATGGGCAGGGCTGTGACCAAGAGATCGATTAAGTTTCCTCTGTGTAATAAGTTTTATATATACCCTAGTTAGATTTTTGGGGCAATCTGAATATGACGTGTTACATAGCATTAATGTGTTCTGTTCTTATACAGTCAGCTTAATATACACGTTTCCGATTAAAAACAAGTTAATCCTCAAATACCTCCCAACTATTTTGAGTAATTCTATTTTCAGCACTCCCTGAATGAACTGCTACCAACACAGAAGCGTCCTGTCACTTACTTGCACTGTTGCAAAAGTATATTCTCATGATATGATCCTCATACATTTCAACATTGTGAACCAAGAACACAAGAACAGTGAAATACTCTTTACTCTGAACCACCTCATATGCGGAAAACTGGTGCTCTGTTAAATTTCCAGTCTCAAGGAGGATGACAATTAGAGTTTTAAGGTGATACAGACTGCAGTTGGTATCACATGGCCTGAATGCAGTGTTAGGTGTTCTTGAAAAGAAGTTAAAGTGCGTCCCGTATTTAGAACCGTGGGGACAGTAAGACTGCCGCTGGGTGCACATAGCTTTGGACCCTCTGGGTGAAGTGTGTGTACTACAAAAACCACTGACCCTAACATTTATAAGGCAATGCCCCTTCCTTAAATTTCTGATGCTTCACAACGGAACATAATTCAGGAAAAGATTCAACACCAATGTTCCTATAACTTATTGCAGCACATTTTTAGGTAAAAAGGAAAAGGGAACTGTGTGCCAATCAAGGTGTGTTTAATGAAGTTCTGTAAAGCGTTCAGAAACACAGTTAGAGGGGTTAGATGCATGTTTCAATTTGTTTTCAATTTTTTTTTTTATAAATGCTTTTGTTTATATTGATAATGTGACAATACTCCAAGTTTAAGAGCACTATTCTCTTTGGGTGCACATTTACCTGCTCACTGTGGTTTGAAGATTTCCTAGGAGTAAGGAAAACAGCATAAGACTTAAAAATTCAGCAGTATAGTTAGATGAAGTACACTAGAATAATTCTGAAGTCCTTCTGTTATTGAAAAGTGATGCTGCTTGGTAGAATAAAGAAAAAAATTGAAAAGGGAATAGCTATAAACTCACATTAAAATGTAACACTGCATATGCAGCTACCAACTCATATAGGAAACGTCACTCACAAGCTTATGAAATAAAAGAAGTGCTAATTTCTACCAGTATTTATTCTCACATTTCACACACCACATCAGCTGCTGCTCTCTCCCCCTCTCTCTACCACGCAATTTCAAAGCTGTCCTTAACGGCTACCAGAAATGAAACACAGGAGTACAAGTAAAGCTGCCTTACTTGATTTTACCAGCCAAAACAGCATGAGAAGATTTACTGTGTCAGCTCTGAATCAAGCAGCTCTCAAAGGCATATATGCTTTCCCATCCCAAAGGAAAAAAGATAATTTGCCATAAAAGCTTGTTCACAAAATGTCACGCCTCTCAAACCAACATAGCAAGAGGTTTGTGCCCTGTAATGTAGTCATAACACCTCTTAATAATATTTGACAACAGGGACACATCACACAAGACAGACAGAATCGCCACCTCATTAAGTAATTCAGTTTCTCACTACCTCCCACCGCTGTAATAGTTAAGCTCCGAAGTTGAAGACTAGAGCAGCGGTGAGAGGGTAGATTTTTACTCTGAAGGCAGTATTTCTGACATCAGTCTTCTTTCAGGACGCTTCCTTCCTTTGCCATGAGCAGAAAACCATCTGACAGCAAACTGCCGAAAAAATGGTTGAGGAACCTGGCTAACAGAACATACCGAGGCAAGTTTGTAGTCTTAGTTCTCTATTAAGTAATAATACAGAGGAAGTTTTACATAGCAGTTGCACAATTTTTATACTAAAAGCTTAACTGCGGACATGTTAATCAAGGATGCTCTCTCACTATTTTAGTACGTCCACAAATATTACCTGTTCATAATGGAGACTAAATGCAAAAAGCTGACATTGACTTTTGAGGCTTTACAATCAGAAACACGCAGTCTAATGGTTTCACAAATAAATTTTTAGGTACAACTGAAAGTTTTTTAGAAACTGAGGATACAAAAAACAATGCCAGAGATTGCTATACTTGTAATATTGGAAAAATGAAAGCAATTATATTGACCTAATGAAAGCTATGGAGTTAGAACAGTACAATTCAAGTGAGTCGGCATCATTTTTGACAGAAACATGGCATGAAGATGTCAGGACAAGAGAGCATGGAACTTGGACAGGACCTTATGAGCTTAAACAGAGATTACCAGCAACACCAGCTGATAAATGGCACACAGATGCATGCCAATGAAAACACCTTCCAAGGCTGACATCTGTATTAGATTCCAATCCCAGAATCACTGTATTTCTGAGCAGGAAGTTTGAGCCACTTTATAAATTTTAGAAAACACAGTAAGACAAAGCTCTTTCACACAGACACCCTAAGCAGAAATGGCTGCTTACCAAGATAATGTATTTCCAATAAATCCTTTTATAATTAGAGGTAAAATTCGGACATGGTGTTTGCCACTGTCCAGAATGCATCAGTAACAGCTAAAATCTCACAGAAGACTGTCTATGCTACTCTGATGTCTCTTCCCAAGAAAAATATTGGCCTACAAACCCAGAAGTCAGGCCTTCAGGTAAAGGAGTGTCAAGGACCAATGAATTATTCAATCTGTCCTGCAGGACAGGATTTCTTTGGTGATAAATGCAACAAATGAAAATTCTCTGAGCAGAAGCAGAAAATATGGAACTCCACGCTGCCACTCCACATCAGTGATGCTACGTGCTATACAGCTCTATCCATAAAAATGGTCTCCAGTATGCTGGGCACAGAGGGAAACGTAGAAGGAGGTACAATACAAATTGCAGAGTATCTGACACGCTCTGGGTTTGCTCTTATCACTTCCCAGGAGGTTCACAGATACATTTTTCTACAGCATGTCCACATCTGATTAGACAGATATACCACTGAGAATTTCAGTTATTGCCCATACAGATCTACACTTCTGCATCAGATAATTTCTGAAGTATCTTTACCATTGGTTTGTCTGAATACTTTCTAGGTAACAGGGAGATATAACTACCTCTCCCTACACTGGTACTACATTCTCAATCTCATTGCTCTGACATACTAATGAATTCTAATATGAGTTCACATACCTATAGGGAGAGATTGCTCAGTTCCCTCCTCTGTGGTCCAGTTCATCCACAATGGTGCCAGATAAACTTGGCAGCAGCAAGGAAGGCTAAAATGCCTGGGGTCTCACAGGCTTGCAAGGCAGCATCTTCAGGTGCCAGGAAAGGACAAGCTACTTCAAAACCCAAATTACTCTAATATAGCTATGACAAGCTTCCCCAAGACTAGAGCCATTATAATTAATTGAATTTTGTTATACCACAAGAATAATGCCTTCTCCTTCCTTTCAACCTCATTCCCTCACTAAAGCACTGGACATCTAGTCATCTAATTAGTCATCACTATACCAAACTCTCTAGCAAAGAAATAAATTTTTTAAAAAAATCTAACAACAAATGAAATTACAAGTATGTATTTATTAATGTCGTAATGAACTGAAGTCAGAATGGCACTGACTGACCTGAAGCCGTCCTTTGCTTTCAGGCACATAACAAATTCAGACCCTTCTTAAGGAAGCGCCTATTTAAAGTACACAAACTACTTGAAGGAAGCACCATAGTAGCTCACAATGCAATTAATTCTCTGTATTAGCTTAACGTTTCGTTAGCCAAAATACATGTATTCTAATAAATGAGGAAATGCAATTAGTCACGGTTCATCTCAGTACAGACTGCCAAAAAACCACGTGTCTTTTTTCAACGATGTCCTCTGCTTTGAGAAAGATCTTGCTTGTTCTTTCCTGAACCACAAATATATCAATAGTGTAATCCACACTGATGATAACACCAAGTATTACTACTCTTTATTTCATCTATCATTCTGAAAACAGACAAATAAGACAGACTCTGTAAGACTCACTCAAGGTCACAAAGTGCGGCAGATCAGCGATTGGGACATCTTTACTCATAGATCATTGAGCTATTTTTATACTAATAGCAAGTACAGTCAATCTGTCAGTGAACAAAAATATTCAGTTGATTCTGTCTGTTATTGGGGAAAAAGAAAAAAGAGCTGAATGGCATGTGAGTCCTTCCTGACTGGAACATACTCACTAATGGAGGATTTAAGTATCAACTTGCAGACAGAAAAGCTAATACAAGGATGGGGAGAAAAAACATCCTTAGATATTGGAAATCCAGGAGGTTCAGTAATGACTTACATAAATTTAGATTTTTGATATCTTTAAGAATCTGTTTTAATAATAAAATTATATATATATTCTTTCATATGAAAATGCAGATTTTACCTAAAAGCAGTTTTACCTTTTCTTTTACATTTACCTTCAGCACCTTAAAATCTTAAGACACTTTACTTGCAACACGAAAGCAGCAAAAAGAATCAAATTTCAACTAGCTCGTTCAATGGAAACTGTTTTTCAGGTGTGCTTCTTACAACTAGCTTGTATCTGAAGGGCCCATTTCAAGGCTGCTCCTTTGCGAAAGTTACAGCAAAAAAATGTCTGCATTGAGAAATAAATACATCATTTCACTACACCCTGTTAAAAGGACCTTCTAAATATTCTGTACTGAATGCCTCAATAAATCAACCACTGCTTCTTATGAAAAACTTCATAAGAACACAACTAACTTAAACACAATTTAAGTAGTATACTGTAAGTTCGTAAACATGGTTTTTCATTCAGAAATATTTTGTGCTGACAATGCTTCCAATAGCTGTTACTTGGTGCTGCTACCACAGTAAGGACAACTCAATATTTACCTGTTTGGAATCATAATTGTCCTGTTTCCAAAATAATTTCAGCACTTCTGTCATAGTATTACACAGTTCCATCGAAAAAAACACACTGGGCAAGAGATACCTTGTCTTAAGTGGCAACCTCTAAGGGATTCACGCTTCATAAAAGTCTCCCAAATACTACTTTACCAACAGACCTTATGTATCTCAATGGCTGTTTTATTCCATACTCTTACATTATCTTAAGCTTGCTTCCACTTGTATTTTTATTACAGCTGTAACAAAACAGTCCAAAATTTAGAAAGCTCACCTTCTCATAGAACAAGGACTATGGCTTTGGCATTAGCCTCCTGAAGAATGTACAACTAAAGAAAGGAAGATGGGTGGAAGACAACAATACCTAGAACACTTCAAACTACAGAAGTAAATGTAACAGAAATACACAGAAGTCTGAATTCACATAACTCATTTGAGAAATCTAACTGGCAATTTAAAGCTTACTATAAAGTCATTTTGAGAATTTATTTGAAAAATAAGGTAATTAACATGCAATTAATTGTAAATAACTAAATTACTATAAGAAATTAGTGATTGAACTAAAACCTGCTATTTTTGCAAGCTTATTTTCTCTAAGAAGTGGAACACATTTCAGCATATTTCATTATGAATACCTATGCCTCTCAAACCAGAAAGCATTCTGCCCAGTCTCGAAAACTAATACAGAATTAATTGCCCTTTCCCAAGTTCCAATCACAAAGGGAAAAAAATATAACAAAGCAAAAAAGAAATCTTATGAGATTTCAAAAATTACCTAGGAAGAAGAGAAAAATGCAACTATTTCACACTCCAGCTAAAATTCTGGCCACACGTCAATAGGTGACAGAATAGATTCATTCCAATGAGATCCAGATTTCATCCCAAGAGCAATTAAATTCTCAGTAAAGCAGCTAAAACCCGTCTCTCTCTTCAGGCCTGATTTCAGTTATTATTCCATAATCCTATATCCTTATAATTACACTGATGAGCACTCTGTATATACCCAAACCACTGACTTTATTTTCAATAAAAATTAACAGCACAAACACTCGTATTGTTACTAAAGCATACAGTAAAAAGGGGTCAGAGGACTCGATCTCTTTTGTCTTTTTCTAAGATAGGGTCTTGCTATAGCCTGATAAAACAGAGAACACTCAAAAGTTTCCTGTCTAAACCTATTTGCCCAAATGAAATTGCTCTAAAAGAAAAAACACACCACCACCACAACTTGTTCTCTAAAGAGTATTAGAGAGAGAAGCCAAAGCTAGTGGAATATTTTCAGTTTGAATTTTTACTTCTTGCAGATTATTATGCACTAGAGTATTGTAGAAATGTAAATGTAACTTTAAATGTAGTAAGTAAATGTAGCTTTAAAAAAGCACATACCTCAGAACAAATAACTGTATTATCTGTCCTATTCTTAATGTAAATAAGAACTTTGACTTTCCAAAAATATTCAGAGCTTCATTCTGAACAAACACATTAAAGCTTATGTTTCTCTTGTGCCTACTTAATACAATGGACATGAGAAAAAAACAGTTTAAACCTCGCTACAGCAAGAGAGCGCTTGATTATCAGTTAAGCAAAGGAGCAATGAGACTCCAGTTAGGAGGCATGTTTTAGGCTACATGACTTATATGTATGCTAGACAGTATTTCCAGACAAAAATTAATGAAAGCAAAAGTGTGGCAAGGCTGATATACTGTAGTCCAAGATCTCATTCCAAGAAATAGGAAAAAAAACCAACCCACATTTATGTTTTCTGCACTCTGAAGTAAAACAAGCTCAGTCCTAAGCAGCTATTTCAAAGTTCATTGTAGAAATCAGGCATTCAGTCCTTCAGACCATCTCCCCCTCCAGTGAAACAGAACTCACCTATAGGAACTGAGAACGCTTGGTTTCAGCTTGGCTCTGTAAAGTGTTTTTTCTTTAATCAAGTTACATGACAGTCATGAGTACAAATCAAACCTAAAGACACAGCAAATGTTTAGATCCACATTAGGGTTTATTATTTGGTTTTAGGGGTGTGGGGGTTTTTTTTCTCCTTTCTTTTCATAATTTAACTCTTCATTTTGTTTGCAAGGCTTTTTTTGGTTTTAAATAACTGTAATTTAAGATTCATTTATAACTACTCACTCAGTGGCAGTGAAACGAAAAGACATTTTAATTATGTCCTTTAAATTGGTCCTAAAGCTAGCTAACAGAATTCATTAAAACCTGTATTTAAAAAAAAAAAAACAAAACAAAAACCAAACCAAACAAAAACCCACAAAGACAACACAGCACAAGTTGTACCTCACATTGTTGAGCAGCTTTCTGCCATGAAACATTAAAGCAGCTAAGTGTTAAAGTAGGTAGCTCAAACACACGACATGAGCAAACAGTACAGCTAAACATTAAATGAGGGTACATATTGACAGATATTGCCCGTGTTGCTCATTTACAGAGCCATCACAACTGCTCTGCTAAGCAGCAGTCTTCTCACACAGAATTGACCCAGAAATAGCATCAGTGATTTGGTGCTTAGCAGCAAAGACCAGTTGTTGAAAGGAGTATAAGTAATACCAGTGAAATGAATGAAATTCATACCAATGAAATGAGTTCAATGCTTCGAATGTTAACCACTTGATTTGTTGCCTTCAAAACTGGGTATGAAACAAGAGCAGGGATAGTGAATTACACAATTAGAGAACAAAAACATTTTCATCCTGAGAAGGCCTCAAAGAAAATGCATGTCCTGCTTAGCTGTAAGCCCCTGGGCATTGTTTTATGAGGTTATTTAGAGTTGCATAAGTTTTAAACCTCCAACACTGCATCACATATTTCCTCCATAGCTGTTGCCTCAGTGAGGAACAGACAGTTTGTCCTAAAGGAGGACAGATTTATTGCCCCCACCCCCTCCATGTCCTTAAAACCAAGCTCTACTGAGACTAGCAAAGCTATCTGCTTTTCTTCTCCCAAAAAAATGAACAAAAAGATTGAGTAGCCAGCAAGCTTCTTCCATTGTCTTCCTATTCTGGTTGCCATTCGAGAAGCCTAGTTAAAATCCCCTCTGCAAAAGCTGCCCTTTTCAAAGATTGTCAAAACACTTCTAAGATTAGCCAATAAGAGCTGCAGTGCCATCTATAGGAAAGTTTAGGAAAAGCATTTAATATTTATCAATACTAAGGATGCTACAGCTTAAAAGAGTAACAATATAACTGCACGATGAAATAAAAAAAAAAAAGGTGAATTTTACACTAAACACTACCAGTTACTCACCATCGTATTACCTGAACTGTTATTCAGCTACACTGCTTCTACTCACCCCAGGCTGATGCCACAGGAACTCCAGAAGCAGTTATGTGCTTTGGAGTTTTACCTGGAAATATTAATTCCAAAGGGCAATCAGGCTGACATTAGCTTAAGCACTAAAAATTCTTAGATCTGACTCTTACCCATCAGACTCTGACACACAGATACTAACTGCTTTTACCCACACCACACTAGAGAATAGAAACTGCATAATTTGATCACACACCTCCCAGCAATCAAAACATCTGATGTGCTGACTAACCACAGTAATTATTCTCAACAACTTCAGCTCTATTTTTTTTAACCTGTCTTTATTCTCATTGCCTGCAAAGGAAAGGAAAAACACGGAACAAAAACTTACATTAACCTACCCAAGAATATAATTCTTCAGAAATAATGAAAAACTGTATCAGAAATTGTTTTGCATCTTCAGATTAAAAACGATCAGTGTTTAATCTTTAAGCTAAAGAAATCAAATACGCCATGCTTTCTACCACAAACAACAAGCACATGGAAAACAAAAAACAAACAAAAACACACCACTAAAAAGAAACGCAAACATTTCAGAGCTACAATTTCCCCTCAAAAATCAGGCTGACTGAAAATACATCTTTTATTTTTACAAGGCAGAAATGTATTATTGATGTTTCCTCATGTAAGATAAAAATTCACAGTACAGTAAACACTGATTTTCATTCGTAGTGCTGTTCCAGAATTAAAGTGGGTGGAGCACACGCATGGCTTTCTCAATTTCAACAGTAAGTCTTACTTCCAACCTCTTCTTTCCTCCACTCCCTCAAAACCTAGGAAGTTCAATCTTCCATTTTTAAGCCCTCGCTAAAAGCTATTTACTTTCAGTAAAGAAAGAAATAAACCGAAATAGTGAACAAAGATATCAAGAGCTTCTAATGTACCTCTGCTCCACAAGGCTTACAACAGCTTCTGCCAATCAGAACACTAATTATCAACTCATACACAAGCAAATTAATGCATAGAGGTCACATGTATCAAAAACCTAGGTGCATAGTCCAAAAGCATGGGAAGATAGTGTCTTTCATTTGTTTGATGAATTACACTGTATATATCATAGATATATATTTAAAATTTATGAAGGACAAAGTTCAAAAACTTCCTTTTTTTCCTGGCGTGTGCACGCATGTGTCTGGGAAAAGGATGTTTGTTTTTGCAGTGGCCTACATTGAGCTTTTTTGTCCCCTATAAACACCAATAAAGCTACGAAGCTCATACTGGAAAAGTCTCAGACTGCTGTTCCAAGCTGGCCATAATTACCATGAAAAGTTAATATGCATTTCTGAACTCTTCTAAGCACTACATCCCAACATCACGATTTAAGACAGAACGCAAACAAAACCACAAGCAGTGGAAAATATAATCAGGAATTTGTATGTAGTTACACACATGAATATAATTACGTAGGTACGCCCAATTTTCAGGAGAAATCTCTGCTGTTCCTCTCCTCTTGGGCTAGAGTAGACAATCATAATAAAATGACACATCAAAGCCTGAGTGGGTGCCGCAAACCCTCTCCAAGCCCGAAACTGGTATGGACATTACCAAATGGGCAGTGGTGATACAGTATCTAACACATCTGAAACGCATGAAGCATGACACACCAACTACGCCAAATTCTTTGTTGGAAGTTCTGCTTGTTAGTATCATGTTAATAAAATGGGAGTTGCTTAATTCATCAAAAGACTGTTTGATAAACGAACATGAAATGAAAAGGGACGAAGGACAGGCAGACAATATTTTCTTCAAGCCCACCGCAATCCCAGGGTTGGCTCCATGACCTCAGCTGGAGGGTCACAGCACTGCAACAACTCTCCATCCATTCTTTAGATTAAATGACGTTTCTTGCAGATCAGTTATAAGTTTAGCAATAAGAAAAAGGTTGTTATGCAGCTTGTGTATCGCATTTGAGACACACAAAGAGTCCTGCTACAGTGAGCTACAGTCAGGCACCTGCCTTGAAGATTCTATGCTTGCACAAACCGAGAAACCAAAATAACCTTCAGTTCAAAAGTGTCCTATATATATACAGTATAGAAACAAGACAATAGAAGTCAGAGGCAATAGCTATTTTCTTGCTTTTTCACTCCCAGGGTTAGAGATTGGTAGGAGATGCTTCACCTATCATTTCCAGAAATTCATTCCTTCGTGCTTAGTGATACCATGAGATTGCTTAAGGAAGGACCTGTTCTGTCCTAACTTGAGAATAAGGGGAAAAGAAAAAAAATTGTATCTGAACAGCCTAATGAAGGTCATCTGTCCAGAAACAGGAGTTCCTAAACAAGAAGTTTCAAAAAGCTATCAACTACAGAGGAAAGAAGAAAAAATTGTCATGTAAAAAATACATTAATTCTGTTTTTAAAATATACTTAATAAGCAATAAACTCAAACCACTATAATTATGCAAGTTATGCATATAAATACATACTATGCTGTTCATTTCTGAAGATTCGTAGCTTCCACATGGATGGACACTTCCAATAGGTTCCAACCCTTCTTCATCCCACATATATGTGCCATCAGAGCTGTCAGATGGAGAAAGCTCAAAAGAGGACCCAGCCCTCTCCATCTCTGGAGAAATCACATTCTCGGCAGTATGCTTTGTGCTTTCACTGTTGTCATCCACTGCTTAAAGAAAACAGGAATAGTCAGGACTCCAAAAACAATTCAACATGCCAAAACTAAAAATGTGTATTATTGGGGCTTCAACTTTTCTGAAATTATACTGTAACAGATTCTACATTCTATAGTACCGTTCACTCATCCTGGACAGGGAAAAAAGCTCAAGCTGGTTTGGTAGCTACAACTAAGTATCCTTCCAACCTACATCTTTGCTAGCCTTTTACACTGCATTAATTCACTCGTCATGAAAGCTACTTTATGAAAGTCTACACCTTTTTAACATTAGAAGTTGGGTCCAAAATTAGATCCTTTGGATCCAGCCTTTCAACTGTAACTTCTCTCAAAACAAGCATGTACTATGAGAAGCCCCTCAGTCTTGAAAACATGGCTTTTAAAAACATTCTCTGTCTCTTCCACTAATTTTTAAAGAATTATTATAGAATGCCTCTGGAAAAATAAAAACAAAACAAAAATCACCCAGTGACATTCATACTTGTAATTTAACTGATATAATTAGACACCCTACACTTATTCTCACTGCTTAGGAGTGGTTACAGCTGTTGTCTGCCTACAGAGGTGGGGCAGGGGTTGCAGCGCAGTGAAAGAAATTTTCTGAAAAGATGACCAGTCCAGAGAAATGAATGTCAAAGCAAGGATACGATGAATCCCACAACCGTACCACAAGCGTGGTTAAATGAGGTATAATTCATTCCTATCCTGAAGAAAAAGAGTTCTTCAACATCATCCCTGGGAAAAAGCACTGTAAGAAAATAAACGGGCCAGCATAGAGCCAAGTTTCATTCTGAAATAATTCGCAAGCAATGAGTAATTATACAAAACAACTTATTTACAGTTACAGAGTTTTGATTTAGTACCTAAAATTTCAAGCAAAAAGTATTTACCGGACACATTTATATCAAGCCAGTCATCAGCATTACAGCAAGATCCTCCACTTTCCTTGAGAGAGGTGAACAGCTTGATGGACGTTAAGCTCCTGTGCTCTAACTCTGGAAGGCAGCTCTCCTTTTGCTTTACTGGTATAGTTCTGTTTGGGTCTTCTATATCTATGAAATCATCACTGAAGTCTTCACTGAAATCATTTTTTTCAGAGGATGACAAAGAAGAGATAGATATTTCATCTCCATCATCGCTCATACACGTGATCTTTGACCCATTTTTTCCCACACTTTCATGCAGGCCCTCGTCAGATTCTGTTCTTTGAGCATTGCTCTCTGTAATACTGTTTTTCTCAATCGCTCTGTTAATATTTGTTGAAATTTCAGAGTTCTCCACAATGCATGTGTCAGGAGTTGTACTTCTGCTGCCATCCACGATATTTCCAGCAAATCGTTGCCTCGTAGGCTTCAGCAGAGAAGGCCGACTTAATCTGTATCCAAAAGAAGGTGCTGACCCAGATCCATTTGACAGCGGGGGCTTCTTTGAACAAGGAGCCGACATACCGGAGTAGGGCCTGGTAAACCCATACTTCGCAGGTTCATTTCCATTGGGTACATCCAACTGACGTGCATTCCTTGACAACAAAGTCGACCTCTGAGACGTCCTGGCAGCTAGATTTTGACTATGATAAGGCCTTGTAAGATCCACAGCTTTATTAAAGGAATGTGACCTGGTTAAAGATGCAGTGGGAAGGAAGGAATTCTGAATGGAATGTGAAAAACTTTGCGATCTTACCATTTTTTCACAGGAAAAAGCCTTGCTATTGTCTGTAGATTGTGCCAGGCTTTCTCCTGAGCTTGTCCTTGTGGAACTGGAATTAGCTCTAGGTCTCTGCAAACCTACCACCGACCTATTTCCATAAAATCCATTTAAATGTGATTTTGGAGCACTGAGTCCAGAATATGAGGTCCTTCCTGACAGGGTACCTTTGGCGAATTTTGCTGAACTAGAGAGTCCAGGCAAAGACTTTGGGTTTAATTCCTCAGTAGAAGATACAAACATACTGGTTTGCTTTGCTGGTTTTGATGCAACCGAAGCAGTACTGTTCAAACCCACCCTGAGCACATCATTACCCAATGCTCCTTGAGATTGAGAATACTTCGCAGAATCGATTACTTTTTCGTTAAAGTTACGTTCAGAGTTGGTGTCTTTCCCATTTTGATCATGAAGTTGATATTTATTTGATTTTTTCCAGTTGAAAGAAAAGGAAGACATGCGAACAGCGCCATTGTGCTTGCCGAAATTTTTGCCACCATTATTCCCTGCTAAACTAACAGCCGTCCCATTTGGCATAGGTTGCAAGACACTGCCTAAAGTTTTCGTTCCATATTTCGGTAGCCTGGAAACCACAGATGTCCTGGTTTGATTTTTTTCTTCCATGAGCTATTGGGTACATTGGTCCTTACAGGGTGCTTGAATCTAAAGTAAAAGAGAGAACGTATTAGATCTGAATCAACCGCACATTAATCAACATAATTTTGACATACATTTGCATCTATGTTTACTACATTCCTGTGTCTAACTATACCATGATAATTAAGTAACACAAATTTTGTTAACACCAGAGAAATACCTGTCACCAGCAGTTATTTGGCAGTAATACATTATTCAGGTCACACCTCCGTGCCTCCTTCCCCTTTCATTCTGTAGATAAACTGCCTTTTTTTTTTGCCCCCCCTTCCTTTTGAAATCTATAAAATAAGCTTATAAGAGGATTGTTGGGGGTTTTTTTCCATTTATCTATTTTCAGCAGCAAACTGAATTTTTCAACTGTATAACAATTAAGTTACATACTTAAGACTTTGTATTTTAAAAATCCTACAAATTGAACATAACACAAACTTGTGGTCAGCAATGTAAAATTGCAAAAACCATAATGTAAAACCTGACTAAAAGCTGATTTTTTTCTTCCCCCCTGTTTCCCCAATGTCTATCTTATGGGATAGAAAATAATCACTCCTCATCCACCTTTACCACAGGATTTTTTTTCCAGACCTTCCTGATATCCCCAATTCAAAATGAAAACTCCTAGCCATTTTTTTTCCTCTTTGTATGGCAACTGTAGTCTATTATCTTCACCATCTTATTCATGTAAAAGACTTAAGGTACAGGGCAACAAGTTGCCTAAGATCAGCGTTAGTAAGTGAATTCAAAGTTTTACTTCTGTGCAGTGATATGGGAACACAATCCTAGCTACAGAAGTACAAGACAGAAAGATAATTATAGCATTCATCCATTCCCTTGTACCTTGAATTTCAGTCCCATCCACCTGACTTGCAATACAGGGAACTCCACTGCAGTCTTTATTAAAGATTTGTTGCATCTCAACTTCTAGTCATGTCATATTGGTCTATTTTATCACACTTATTTTATAAAGCCATATCTGCTTTACAGATGTATCTTTCCTTCAGAAAATTTTGCCTTGAGAATTCCGATCTCCTTGCTTTGATATACTGCTTTTTGTTGCTTCCACACTCATCCACATACCCACCCTACTATTTGGACAACTATGTCTGTATCACCCTTTTGCATCAGCATTTAGTCGGTTGTTTTTCCCGGCTATACGATATGAACAACCTGTATAAATGCTATTAAAGACTTGCAGTTCAGACAATGAGGCCTCAAGAAGTCTCCAAGTTTCAACACTGCATCTCAAGACAAGGTTCACTCTAGCATTAAATGCTGTATTTGCAAGACCAGGTTTTTCCAAGACAATTGTAAAAGGACATCTTGCTTTTGCTAGTGTGGTTTTTATGTTTTTGTCACTTCCACCCACTGTTTTTACAATGGTGTCAAGACACAGAATTTCAATTGTTCATATGTTATTCCTTGAAACTATTATCCATGTTTCTTGTCACAGACCTACACACAGCCAGCAGAACTGAAAAAACCCACGAAAATTTTTAAACCATGGCAATCATGATGAGAACCAACACACAGCAAATAACACTATACTTACTCAAGGTACAGGAAATCTTGTGTAACCACAGCAAGCATTACCATAAAGCCAGTCACTCCCCAAGTTACAAGACTTCACTAAGAGACACTTAAGATAAAATCAAAGTGGCATTAAATTCATGCAAACTGAAGTACCCTTATTACTTTGTAATTTAATAGGATGCCCCAGAGCTGTACTTCTGGAGTAGATCTACATTAAAAAGATACAAAGAGAAACACACTCCAAGACATGGCTTTTCAGGGGCTCCTAACCTAGTGAAATTACCAGAATCCACATCCTACAACTGGTAGAGTGCACTTCTCTTTAGAGACACACTAATCCAGAGTTTTCAAATACTAAATGAATCCTTGCACACCAGGGACATAACCCTCACCTAGGCCTGCAGAGACAAGTATTTCCTCCCAGCAAGAGCAAGACATTTAACCCCATGCATAACATGTGCCTGCATGTGGATTTAGGTGTCTAATGTTACACTTCTCTCAAAAACACTAAGAAAAGCATTCACAGCATCTCACTTGTGTATCTGTAGCCATAAAAATCACTATACTTTAAGGTCAAATGTCAACCTCAAACATACCTAATGTCAAATATATACAGTAAAGGCAAAAAAAGTACTTTTTCTTTTTAAAATGGCCTTTAACATCATGATGCATTCATTGACAGCAAGCATCATACTGCAGATCCATCAAAAGATATCCCAACTTTAACAAGAACGCTCAAGTCTTGTAAAGAAATCTTCCAAATTAAAAAGTTAAAATAGAAAGCTGCTAATTTAACTTTCATGCTTTATGGACAATTCCCTTTTCACATATGTCTACCATCTCTTAGGTGGCTGCAAAATTTAAATGAGGCCATTTAATGAGATTTCTTTAATCCTCTACCAAGTGCTGCAAATTAAAGTTGAAAAGACCTTTCAGTTCTCTAGGAAGGATGCTTGCTCATTTGTCCTTAATTAGGGAAAAACAAAATATTATCTTCACAAAACCTGTACAGATTGCTTAAAACACTTCAGATAATTAAATTAAAAGACTGCCTACAAGCAGTGCTTGCCTGTGTTTTGTTAGCTACATAATTAACTACTATGTTACCTTTTCAATTTTAGGTTGCATTTGTTTGGTTGAAACAATGCTGTCAAAAAAACCACCAAGCAAACCAAAAAATACTTAACAGTATCATGTTTGGCAGATGTTACTTTTCCCAGGAAATGGAAAATTTTCTCATTAAGTTTTCTTAAACATCCTCGGTCTTGACACATATTTACAACTAGAAACTGCATTACCCTAAAAACGAAATTCCCTTACCAAGAAGCATAGTACCTGCAAGTTATAGTACAATTTCTGCATCCCTTGAAACTCATGTTCAATATAATTTAAGTCGCATTCTGCTGTATTACATAGTAATTCAAAATATTTTTAGACTTCTGCAATCTATGAATTTTTTTTTTAAACAGGTATTTGGGCAAACTAGCCTTAATGTATTTCCCAAGGCAAAGCACATATCTAGTGCACACAAGCCTAATCGGGGATTAAACTAATTATAAAGAGCCTAGTCTTACATAATGATCCAGGAAAAGGATTTAAAACTTACAAACCCTCTCTGAAGTATAATCTGAACTAACTGAAAAGCTGCTACATCCTTACCTTCAAGGATATTCAAGACCCTGGTGATAAGCAAAAGGATATTCATTCTTGCTCTGTTGTGCTTTCTGTATAGGATTATTTACACCTCGACAAGACCCTCTGATGTTACTTTCAACTAGCAGACACAACATTCACTTTTATTTCATTTCCAGTCTGTTTCAGTAACATCAGGAAAACAGTTGCCTATATACATGCTTCTCAGCAAAGTTTGGTTTTGCATCTAACACTCTGCCCTACATGTTGTTGAATTAGTACTACAGCAGGTTCATACATTCCAATGTTTGGGCACCTTTAAAATATTGCAATCCCTGTGATCCATGCCATCATGCCAGCTAACAGCATTTTCACGTTCCAAACAGATTACTTTGAGTGGGACCAAATTCTGCTCCTACAGTCATACTGTGTAGAATAAACAGCTGCCAGATGAAACGTATCTGACAGACTGGTGACAGACGAGAGCAATTCTGCAGAACTATTGCTATGCCAACAGTTTCAAATGTATGTTTCATTATTCTTCTCAATTTTAAGACCACCTAAATAAGAAATAGAAATACTGAGTAGCTAACTTAGATGCTTTTCTTAAGAGGAACTTCCTTCCCAGTGTGAAGAATTGTTTTCTTGAGGCAGAGGTAAACATAGGTTTGTGTATCAGGATTGTGCTGGAAAACTGAGATAGTCAACACCACCTCGCTGCTTCTGGATAACAAAAATCGTGCTTTCCTGTCAGTGTGTAAGAAGCTGGCCGCCACAGCAGCACACAAGCCTCCTTACCTACCCAGAAACATTATGTCCGTCAGTATTCATATACCAGCAAACACCAACTATTAATCTGTCAATTGTTTTTGGCATTTGGTGTGGACAGACTGACAGAACAACTGCTGCAAAGCTCTGAATAAATGAATTATTCGTATTTCTGCCATCATGTGCTGGATGTTACTGAAGCCAATGAAGTTTAATGACCACGTTTGCCAAGCCAGACCTTATCACCTATTATTTGCCTTCTGCAGAAGGCCTAAGAATTAAGATACTATCTAATTCTACCTGTTTGGCTCAGTGACAGGTGATGTGAAGCAGCAGTTTACCAACATTCAGGCATATTTATCTTGCCAAATTTATGGTGCTAGAGTTTCCAGGGACCTTCATTATGTACCCTAGAAAACCAAAGCAGATTTCTAGTATACAAACAGCAGACATGAAGGTGAGAATGACCCTCCTATGGTAACCTAAATTATCTCCTCTAGTGAAAAGTTTACTTGGCCACAGCATTGCATTAGGGCAGAGAAAACAACTAGTAACTACTGCCCAAGCAGTGCTGAAAATCAGTGAAGCACACCCTTCGGGACTGAAGGACAAACGGCAGGCGCGAGGGGATGGCCTGAGGCAGGCACAATCTACTACCTTAACTAACAATTATATCCTGTTTTCTACACCACGCTTCTAACAGGAGAGCCCTGCTGAAATCCGAGACACAAGACCAGCTCTTCAAGGTGCTACGGACACGCTTCAAGACAGCAGTTCCTAACTTCCCTCTGACATTCACCAAAACTAAGATACCCTCCGCACGCGCGCACACACACACACACACACAGAAAAGATACAAACTAGCCAATTTAAAAAAGACAGTAGTTTACTTCTAATTATTATCTGCAGAATCTAGATATACTACCTGGCCTTTGTGAATTTAAGTGCACATGTATTTCAACTCTGTCCACTGCATGTGGCTCATAAAAACAACCTCTGTGCACCGCTGGGTTTTAACACAACAGCCTCTATTTATTTTTCTGTTCAGGACACACAGAAGGCAGATCTTTTCATCACTGATACATGGTGAAACTTAAGCATAACTTAAGAACTATTTTTCTTAAAAATGCATTAGGGCAGTTATGTGAAAATACCTTATTTCTAGCAGCGTAGGGAGGTGCTGAATAACATAAGCAAAAAATCAGGGAGGCCCCTGCAACAGCCACAGCAAACGGCTTCTTTAGCAAGTACTTCGGAACTCTGCAGGATGGGGAGCATGGCTGCAAGTCACTTTGCAGCTTTAAGACGACCATGGGAGCTTAACAGAATGGGAGGGACTGGCAGGAGATCTAGCTGGCAAACACCTGCTCTGAGCAGGACAAGCCCTGAGGAATCAAAGGTGATGAATGCTGAAGAAATCATGCATGTTCTACAAATTAAATTGAGTCAGAATACAACTAGAAATTCTGATGGCTCCGAGACTGAACTTCTGAGTATTTACAACTGTCTCAGATCCTTTTGTGTTTTTTTCAGCCTGCACAGACTGGCTCCAGCTCAAACAAAAAAAGACTTCTCTCAGCTCCAAGATACAATAAGATTTATCATATCTGCAGTAAAATCCTCCAAGCCTGCCTGCCTGCCTTCTCCTGTCCTCAGTGTCTCCAAAACAACTCTGTTCTTGAATCAAGTCCCAATGCTTCATGAAGGTATCCATGAATTTGTGTCTCTCCCTTGACCATGTCCAAACTGCACAGCGATTAATACTAGCATCCCTGAGAGTCTGCCTTTTGACGGTACTATAGTCTTATAGTAAAAAATTCCAAGACACTTAATGCTTATTTTTATGTTTCTCTGAAATAATTTTGTTATTCTGTGTTCAAAGTTGTCAGATTCGGTTCTCCGATCTCAGAGAGCTTAGAGATATGTCCTTTTCTATTCTTCCTCCCTCATACTTAGGTATGCTGGCGTTCTATCCGCTTGTAAAGTTTGGTCTATCAAACACCAAGCAAACCAGTTATCCAAGCTGCTGTTATGCTGAATTTTATTTACTGTCCGTCAGAACACACTAGGTCAAGGAGTATAAGCAGAGCGTGATAACAAATAGAGATAAAAGGAGGAGAGCGCAAAAAACATCCTGAAGAGATTGGGGCTTCCGTATTTCTAACATTGAAGGGTATCTTTAGTCAATACAACAAAAAGACATTGCTTTCCTTGCAATCTTTAAAAGCACTGTAGTTATCCATCAGAATATGGTTTCCTAATGCTTTGTAAGGGTAGAGAACCCAAGCACTTACTGGAGAAAAACAAACAGGGAAATGCAGCTCTATTTTGTAGAAGAAAGCTACCAGAACACTTTCAGAACCAAAAACTCCATTCACGTGCCTTACGGCCACACTCTCAATTCATTCTACCATTAATGCTATTTACATTGAATATTGGGCACCTCAAGGAAGAAAAAGGGCTAAGTGCTATCTGCCCAGAAATATATGCTTTGTAATAGTTTGCCCACCTGTGCTTCGCATATTAGTAGAACAGAGACTATACATTTTAAAACCCAAATTTTTACGTCAAACTAACTGAAAGGTTGAAACAAAACAGGATTTGAGTTATCATAAAAACCCTTAAGATTTTTTTGGGGGAGGGGGGGAAAGTCACTCAAATTTTAACTTAAAATAATGCCTTTGCTAAGGTTTCTCAAATATGTAAATTTTCCCTGATTTTTGGCATTCTTACAACATGTCTAATAAGGCAGAGGGCAGTCAAAGTCCAGTTGCTTAGCCAGCTGCAGCAAGGGAGCAGCTTCAGGACAAAGAAAATAAGATAGAAGATACTTGGGGGTAGGGATATATTACTCCCAATAAAAGGGCCTGCAAAAAGGAAGAAATAGACTTGAAACAGTGTACTTTCACATGCCCCTTAAATGTTAATACAGGTTATCACAGCTCATTCATAAACGAGACGTGAAATGCAACGACACCTCCCTGCGTTAGTGCTGATGCCTAGCTGTTCGCAGGGATGGGGTCAGCCAGCAAGCTGAATAAAGCATTGCAAAGGCACAACTCCTCTCTGAATCTGCTAATCATCTGATGCATCCTCTTGGAGGAAGTCGTCAATTTCCTTCTTCAAAAGATCTACTCTTCTTGCCACAGCAGAGATAAAACATAGGTCTATTCTGACTTTGTCAAAGCTCTGGAAAATGCCTTTAGTAAGAACTGAAGGTGGCTCAGACACCGACGGACATTAGGTTTTCCTTCAGTTTACTTTTGTGCACTCTTCCAATCACTCATCCAAACATAGCAGTCGTACCTTGTTAAACCTGAACTAGCAATGCCAGCACTGTACCTGCAAATATAAACACCGTGCACTTTCTGCATAACCAACTCTTCCAAACACAAGATCCAGAACATAGCAAGGCTTTCACTGGAAATCCAGAGAACACAAGGCACAGCTGATAAAAAACACTACATTAAGTGTGCTGACCCCAAGAACAGCTGTAATAAATCAGAAGCAGAAAAAATTGACATAATCATGGCTGATATACCTAGATCCAATGCATTAACACTCCTGCTAGAAGGAATTAAATAATGTGGATTACTTCATTTGCTACGTTGCACATGGAACAGCCTTCTGTGACCAGAACAAATTCAACAGATTCAACCTCCGTGAGCGAGTCACACAGACCAAGCTGCTTCAGCCAGGTAGCTTAACAGCTCTTAAGTTGCAAAAGATGTATTGTTCTCAAAATCTTGGTTGGTTAAGAGATACAGAGAGTCCTTATTTGCTTAAATTCTTTGATGACATTATTCAGTTTAAATTGTTACCAAATTTGCAAAGATGATAAACAGAAAGGAGAAAACCAAACTAGGAAGAGACATACACTATCTGTCTGCCTTACGGATCGAATGCTCTGCAACCTAAAGAAAGTCGTATGGCTAGAGAGAAGAAAAGAACTGAACTATTTTATTACTTGAGCATTATTTCCACACACACACCGAAGTACTGCAATTATACAGCGCATCTATATCTAGGTTACTCTCTCACGCTGTCTTAACACTTGCTTGTATTTGGCAAGGTTTCTGTCCTGGAACATAATCCATAATTGTGTATATGTGCGTGTACACACATATTGGAAAAACTCTGATCTTTCCTATTTGACATAAATAGCTGTCTTTCAGAAAAGTTTTAAAGCTGACATCACTGTTTATGGCAAATTGAAGTTTATGCTGTAGTTAAGAATTACTGAATAACCCCAAACATCATGGCCTAAAAACCAAGCTTTCTAGAAATGAAATGGTGGATCTCAATCTCTCCTTTTGAAGATTTTGTGATTATGTCAGCATCGATGCAACTGACAGCAGAAACAGGCAACTGCTTTTGCTGATGGTATTCCTTCAGCAACAGCATTTCCTGTTGGTTATTTCCATTTTTCTGAACTTATTCTTACAAGACAGATTAATCCATCTCCAAGTTCAGACATAAAAGCAATGTCATTCTGCAAACAAGTAGGAATTACCTGCTATTGTCTGGCAAACACTTCACTGAAAAAAAAAGGGAGCCTCCCTTTTCCCTCAGAACTATCCACTGTCACCAAATGATTCAAACACGCCACTCCTGTCTGTAACTCTAGTAGGAGATACTTACTTCACCACTGCTTCAGTAACAAACTAAAGAGTCAGCTTCTAGTTACCAGTTTCTGCAACTTCAGTAATGCATGCTACCTGGAGCAGGATTTTCTTGCTGATAAGAACAGGCAGGCTGGAAACCAAGTGAAACTTTGAATGCAACTGATTATAAATGGACCTATCCCTTTTAGACTGCCACCTTGTCCATCTTACCCCTCTAGATTGTCTATTCATCCAATGTGCCTTCTCCATATAAGAACACTGAGCTGCCTTGAGATAAAACCACTTATGGTGGTACAAACAGATAATGTTCAGTATGTTTTTGTATCGATTATATAATGACTAATGACAGAAATGATACTAACCACCTGAACCACCACTGAACAGTTTATCTATGTAGGTATCTTAACAATTCCTGTTAGTTTAAATTGGCAACAAGGCTCTGCTTACCACCAACACAAGATGTTTTTCTCCCCGCTCCAGTCACACATGCTCATTCTTTCTACTGCTGCCTGAATAAGGATTCTAGTTGTAGGTCAAGCTGAATGACAAGCAGAGATGATTGAAGGAGACTGCATGTAATTCATCGACTCACTGGTACTGAGATATCCTCAGTAAGCCTGAAGAGGTTCACCGGTGATAGTTAAGCGAGACTAGACAAGATGAAGCAGTAGGAAGACAGAAGAAAATAGTTCTGGGAATTTCTCTTCTACATCTTGCCAATGCTATTTTAACATAGTTTAGCTTCTGTCAGAAGATCATGGCCTTGAGACAAGAACACATCAAGCCATTGCTATTTTTTTTTTTTTTAAATCATATAGTTAAGCCAGCCACTGATGGATTAAAAAAAAAAACCACACTAGAAAAAGGACTGACAAAGAAAATCTTTAAAACTTCTCTTAGGAAAGAGAGCAAGTGAACCTTGGATAAGCTTGTAATATTATATAAATCATCCTATTTCTCTGGGTTTGGATCATGGCAATTCAACTGTCCAGATTGAATTCTCCAGCTCAGCCATACAGTTCCAGCAGTCAATCTTATTTTGAAGGAAATGAATAAGAAGTTATGTTGTCTCCTGCGGTAGCCTTAAAAAACAAACAAACACCATGCAGCAGGAAGAGGATGAACAGGGCAAGCACAGAATGTGACTACCTCAACCTTCAACTGCTTTCAGTTCATAGGATTTCTTGAATTTGATGTAGTTTGTTTAGGAACCCTCCACAGATCTCTCTTCCACAATCTTGTCCAATCTATCCCTGAGCCCCCAAACTTTCTCCATCCACGACTGCCTTAAGCAAGGAGTTCTAGAGCCCTCCTATTAATTCTTTAAAAGATTATTTCATTGCCTTGAACAGATTCCCAAGGAAAACTACTTGTAAACACTGCAAGAACTGGCCACTAATTTCTGTTCTCCTTGCTACCAAACATACCATTACGTCTATCAGTTTGTTTTCTATGTGCTTTCAAGAAGGTACTGGGTTACTTGTATTCTTTGAAGTTTGACTCCTCTTCAACATCCACCCTTAACCAAAAATACTGCAGCCATACACTGGCATATTAGAGCTTTCAGCTGAAATTTGCTTCTGTTTGAACCACATCTTAAAAGTGCCACTTCCCTGCTACTGAATTTCATCTCACTAGTGCCAGACACTTACAGCTTCTGTCTGTGATTCCATGGCTATAAATCAGTTCCCAATCTCAAAACTAAACTCTCTAAAAATATTCCAGTACCAAACAACTTAGGAAGTTTGCCACAGGATAACAGATATCATTATGTTTTTAACCACAGACTGGCAGCCTTCTCAAAGTATTTTAAAAGTTTGCTTTATATTTTCTTACTGATTTTCTGATACATAAACATAAATAGTTACATCTGAAAACACCTATCAATGTCATTTTTTTACAACCTAAAAGACAGACAGCTGTTATATTCTCATATGCTTGCAATTAAAAAAAAGGACTCTAAGAAACTGACATATGTAACTTCAGTTACTAGCGACAGTTTGTCCACAGGATCAGTTTCTCCCACATTAGCTTACAGAATTACACAGACAGTCATCTATACTCACATTTTACTTGAATTTAAAGGAAGCTGATAGGTATCATTTTTTTGTTTAATCAAGATTTTGAATTTAGTCATGGTAAAGTGTTATTTTTATAAACTACCATTTCAGAGAGCTTTCATGACTGAAAAATTTACACAGAGAGGGATTAGGATTTTTTTTTTTTTTTTAAGTCTGCTTACTGATGGACCAGGCTATGCAAGATGAAAGATTCTGCTCATTTCCTCAAGTCTCCTGCTACTAACAGCAGCAGCTTTGGCTTTGTCAAGTTTCCACCTATACAAGTGTCCCTTACTGAGATGAAGGTTAGATAAAAGCCATAGCTTCCCCCAAATCGTCAAAAATACTGATCAACAAGTCTATGTAATAATTTCATCGTACAAAACCAGAAAAACCCATGTAAGTAAAACCTATCGTTAATATGACTCACAAAAAGAATGCGAGTTGTAGTACCATACGAACTGACATTGCAGTGAGAATCTCTACATCTCTCTAACAGAGACCCTCGAGTCTCCATCTCAAAGTACACTTGATATTACTGAGTCAAGAGAACCCAGGATATTCAGTTCTCCCATGACATGCCACTTAACTTGTGCTGTGTGTCACAAGCCATCTGGGCTAATTAGGCTAAAAGCATAAGAGTTCTTTTGCTTCAGGGAATAAATTCAGAAATTGTTTGCAATTTAAGGGTTATTCCAGACCTATGACTCGTCCAACCACCACATAAAAGTAAAGCCTTATCGGCTATTTTCCTCTGGCTAAGAAACCAAGACTTCTTGCAGTGAGAACCTGGCCAATATTAACCATACTTCTGCTTCTGTCAAAGCCATTAAAATGCACTCTGCAGAAGACTACCTCAAGTCATCACGGACTAAGTGCTCCAGCAATCTCTAGTGAAAAAGGCATTTTACCGAGAACTTGTGACACCAGTTCCCCATGTGATGACGGAAAAGCATCTCCCACCCTGAGAAGACTTTCTTGTCCACCTATTGTAGGATATTATCAGCAGCTGAATCCTCTCTTTAGAAGAGATAGAGGATAGCTAGCAAGCAAAGTCCAGATCTCTACAAATCAAGCTACTATTGATCAAGGAGGAAACAAGATTCTCAGAATGTCTTCCAAAATGCACCCATTTGATAGAAGTTTAAGAGTTGAGCTGGAGTATGTGTCCCAGAGGTACAAAGACATGCAAAAACCCAGCTGACTAGCTAAACTTCATCTTTGGAATAATTATTTTAATGCTGTTGGGATTTTATTGTAATATATGTGTGTTCAGGTACCCAGAGATTTACATAAGCTTTTATTTATTGCTCCAATTGAAACACAATACAGGGTTTTAAACCTAATTATCGAAAGCACCATTAGTATTTTGATCTTCTTAGCATCCCTGTTGGCAAGGAATTTAACCCTCCCTGAAAGCTTCTAATTAAGAAGATGCTGCTGTTGTTTACACCTCCAAACAGTGGCTAAAAGAGCGCCACAGCCGCAACTGGCTACTTTTTGTTCCTTCATCTCTCTCTCAGAGATCTGCACTTTCTAACAATTTTAGGCAAGCAATGTTCATCTGAAGACTGATGGTACGATGGCTTTTTATCTAGAGAGCTGGTGCCAACACATCTTTGTAACTGGTTTATTCCAAATAACCAACCCCTCTTAAAGGGTGATCAGGTCCAGAAGTAATAGGTTTTACTCCAGCAAGCTTTTACACGAACAGTTCCATTAAACAGGATTACTCATCAATGTAACAATACATTAAATGAGATCATTATGTTAATTGAGGTCATTAATATTCATTTTTTCTATCACTTCAGTTCAAAAACACAAGGTGTTATAGTGGTCAAAAATATCAAATATAGAATGCTTCCAAGCTGGAAGCATTTCTACTGTTTAAGGAACTCTACAATTAGAAGACACAACTCAGCAGCTTTTGAAGCCCAAATGTGGAGGTTTCTATAATGAAGAGTACTAACTGTGAGGAGACATTAAACTTTGACTTCACAAACATTTTTTCTTCTGCAAAGTATATATTCATGTAGATCCCTGGTTAACATTTAGGCAACTGGTTATTGCTAATGTTTCAATTGTTCAGCATTTATGTCTTTAGCTTGGAGGCACTAAATTCAAAATGGGCCCACACAATTGAGAGTTATGTGATCATTATATACATGAGAAAATATCCACCAAATTTCACTCAGTATCACCACAAACTGTTAAGTATTTACTGCCTCATACAAATATGATGAAGAGTTTTGCTTTTGACTACTCCAGAAGAGATATTTTTAAAGTTTCAGAGAACACTTAGAGTGGTTCTCAGTTATAAGAGCATAATGAGACTTTAGATCCAACTTCATTTAGCTTTTAGTAACTTAATAACAAATATTTCTATTCTGCATCACATCAAGGCTCAAATCCCAGAACACCAGGAACAAACCTGCTACTAATACGAAGCACCAATCCTACAAGTTAAACCAATTCCCCTGAAAACTGGCAAACACCTTTATGTGACGTACCAGAGGGAGTACCACACCTACAGCCCTTACCTTAATTTGTTGTCTGGCCTGGGCACTAATGCTCCGCTACAGCATGAAGTTCCCATTCACATTTGCTTTTTTTAACTGAAGATAAACATCTCTATTTCCTCCACGCAAAGTTAAAGGCCGAAGTTGCCTCTGTTTCATTGTGTGTCAAAGTACATTTGACAGAACGCTATGTCGCAGAGGACTCTGGATGACGAGAGCAAACTCTTAGTGCTATTAAAGCAAAATCATCATTACGCACATAACGTTCCCTTGTTGTTACAAGCAAAATCTGAACAGATTACAGCTAAAGCAGATATTCCACCTATTTTCTCAAACCGCTGTCTCTGAACAACCACAGACCGGGTGCTTTTGCTTCTTCCCCTTTTTGAAGCTATAAAGAGAGCCCTGCGACCGGGGCTTTCGGCAGCCGTTTCCTCCCACACGCACAGGTACGTCTCAGCAAACGAGGAATTAAGAAGCGCATAAGGCACCGCAAAGCGGGGCCGGAGGGCGGCAGCCAGCGCCGGGCCCGCCGCCCCAGCCCGCCTTCCACCCGCGGCGCGGCTGGCCCCGCCGCCGGCCCCGAGCCCCGCCGCCGGGGGAGGCCGCACCTGCGGCCGGGCCCGCAGCCAGCGGCCCTGCGGGAGCCGCGGCCGGCGCTCGGGCCGCCCCAGGGGTGATGGCTGGGGCCGAGCGGGGCGCGCAGGAGGCCGCCCCGCGCCCGCCCTGCCCCAGCCGCCCGTCGCACCGCGGCATCCCCCGCCCGAGGCGCCGGCCCCGGCGGGAGGACGGCGAAAGGAAGGGCAAGGCCCCTAACCACCGAGAAGGGGAGAGGAGAAGAGCCCCGGGAGCGCGGCCCGCCGCCAGGGGAAGCGGGGAGCGAGGGGCCGCCGCACTCACCGGCGGGCCGGGCCGATGCCCGTCCGTCCGGCGCTGTCCCCGCGGCGGGCAGGGCCCCGCCGCTCTGCGCCCTCAGGTGCCGCCAGCCCCGCCCGGCCCCGCCCTGCCCGGCCCCGCCGCGCATGCGCCGGGCTTCCTCCGCCCCCCCCGCCTCCGCCCGGCTGTGGTGTGGGGGAGCGGGGCGGTCGTGGCGGCGTCCCGGCGGTGCCCCCGCCTCATGTGGGCAGGGACGTGAGCTCCCAGCCCAAACCCACACGGCCCCCGCCTTCCTCGGGGCCGCCAACCGCACGGAGCCTCTGCCGGCCCGGCTGGCCGCGGGGCTGCCGGGGCGCTCCCTCATGGCGGGCTCCCGAGGCTGTGGGGCCTGCGGGCCTGCTGGGCACATCTTCCAGCCCGCCCTAGCAATGGGCGAGCCCGCTGACCCGTGCAAATAAAAATTGAGTTGTTAATAGTGTTCCAGAAATAGGCCTGCGAGCGTCCTGGCTCAGGGACATAGAGAGCACTCAGGGAATCATTAAGGTTGGAGAGGACCTCTAAGATCATCAAGTCCAACCATCAACGCAACACCCCCAGGACTCCTAAACCGTGCCCTGAAGTGCCACATCTACACGTTTTTTCAACACCCCCAGGGACAGTGACTCCACCACCTCTCTGGGCAGCCTGTGCCAGGGCCTGACCGCTCTGGCAGTGAAGAAATTGTTCGTAATAGCCAATCTAAACCTCCCCTGACGCAGTTTGAGGCTGTTTCCTCATGCCCTATTGCTTATTAATTGGGAGAAGAGACCAACCCGACCTCACCACTCACAAATGTCCCAGCTACGTGAAAAGCCTAGAAGGGACTTTTGCAGTAAACAGCATAATGCAAATCCACAGGAGACCAGGCTTTCCCCATGCTGGTGCTCAGAGAAGGACTTGGGAGTTTCCTCAAATTCTCTGCCTGTGCCAGGAATCAGAAGGCACTGACACCACCAAAAACTTCTGCAAAGTGCAGGAATTTGCCCGTGGTTATGTGAGATGGTTCAGGACCATGTCACTGCCAATTTACCCCATTACCCCAATGCTTTTTCCTAAATGCCTGCGTGCTTGTTTGGGGCCTGCATTTCTGCATCTCCCCACATTTCTTCCTCGTGTATGTGTTGTCTGTACTGCTGTGCTTCAACTTCCGACTTTCAAAGTTTATATTTTCTCAGAAGTTTTGACTACTGATACTTCTAAATTTTTCACCTGCCTGCTTCACCAGGCCTGCCCGAGGAAGAAAGCCACGCAGTAGCTTCAAGCTATGTTCATGTAGGAAAACAACGCTCTGTAATTGATAAGCATCATTTACCGCAGCCTCTTGACTAGCAGTTGGGCATGCTGCCAGGGTGTAAGACCTGCTTACAGATGTCAGCCCAGGCACTGCAAGCGCCTCCTCACCTTTCTAGATGCAGGGCATGAAGATTCCAGTACATTTGCCTTATAGATAGCAGAAAGGGCTTTTTTCAAAAATAAAGGACAACAACTGAAGCTTTTGTATGTCTTTTTGCCTGAACTTAAATGTACCAGCTACATTAATGCATTTATTCTTAGAACAATTTGAAGCATAATTACTCCCTTGTGGTATAGGAAGGAAAAAAAAAAAAGAAAAAGCAAGCAGAGAGAGATTAGATCTCTTGCGCAAAGCTAAAGAGATAGGAAAGCCAGGAAATGAACTCAGATTTCCTGAGTCAGGCATCATTGCTTTAACCGCACAGCCAGTCATGCATTCTTTCAGTCATTTTCGGCTTCCGAGCATTAATGTAAACATCAACTGCATTAGCATAGGTTTGATTTTTCCCTACTTTGTTCATCAGAACAACTTAACTGTTCCCACTGAAATTTCCTCCAACTAACTTTCTCTTCCATTTCCTTTCCAAAAGCAAAAGAAATTATATTACAGACTCACTGGGAGAGTCTTAAATTTCCCACTGCCTTTCTGCAGACACTAGCAGGTATTTCTTCAACCCCAACATGAAGCAACCGTGGCGCTTCCATGGTGGATCTCCTGGGCGGGTACCCAAACACACAGAGAACAAGATCAAGGAACAAATGGTTGCCTGTCGTCATACTTGTCAGCTAGATCAGAGGGCTAGGAATGCTTGTAACCAACACAAAGGAGGTACATAAGCTGTGTGTACTGACCTGAAAGTGGTGGCATAACCACCTTAACTCCAGCTCATACTTGTATTATCTGAAAATTATTATGAAACAAAACTCAAAAAGAAAGCTACATATATAAAAGAAGAAAACAACCTAGAGATATTTTAGGACAGATTTGAGAGCCTCCTGTATCTGTTTAGACATTTAACAGATTTCCACAATGCTTATATAGCCTCAAGATTAAGGTCCAGTCTTTAAGCAGAATTCACAGTTTTTGAAAAATAACTTCGAAACAGGGAAGCATTACATACACAGCTCCGCTTCTGACTGCTTAACCCAAAAGATAGTCTTTACAATCCTACTGACAGACTACAGACTAAGATTTAGCTATGATCACGTGCAGTATCTTTTCTTATCAATTTAATATTTTATATGTATTCAGTTTGAGGACTTTTCATTCCGATGTTTTTATACTAAATTGATTTAAATGGGCATTGTATTACACTGAGAGCTGGACTAGAAGCTTGTTTTATCCACTTTATCCTGGCATTGTGCTGCTTCCAAAAAGCAGAGACACAGCAGTGGGTAACGCCGACCACCCAGAGAAGAGCAGAAGAGCTGGCTGGGCAGACATTTACACAGATATCCTCCCAGCCCCCAGCGGTTTGCAGGCCAGGGACTTCATGATCTGCCCCAAACTGGGTGAAGTACGAGCAGGTTCAGCATGGGAGCGCTTTCCTGCTAATAGCTGAACAGGTATTTTGAGAGTATCCAGCTGCAACCTTGCTGCCTTCCTTAGTCTCAGCTGACTTGCTGATGGTTAATCATAATGAGATAGGTGTGACCAGCCGGCCATACAGTGTGAACCTTGTTGATTATTTTAAGTAAGAATATTTTCCAGTCAGTATCTGTGTCGTAGACCAGCTTGAAGGGAAACCCTGTTCATTCTTTTAACTTTGGATTGTTTTCCATTTCATGTATGTTTGCAAACTGGAAGTGCATGTATTTCCCTAACTCTAGTGGAAAATGAAAGAAGGTTTGTTCAAATTTGTCCTTGTAACACAGTTCCACTCTATTTACAAAATCTGAACTTGATGTTTCCCACACCCTGAATTACAGTGAAGCTGAGCTGAACTGACTGATGTGGACAACTTGTATTTTTGCTGGTTTTGTTATTTAATAACATTTCGAATACTAAAATCCTTAAAATGTTCAACAAAGATTAAATGAAACCTTTTTTGTTTGTATAGCTAGTGTCCTCCATTTTACAGTATCATTATAGTTTTTAGTCCTGAGATTTGCAGAAGTAAAAATCTACATATAATCAGCACACAAGGCAGTGGATAATGTGACAAAAGAGCTATATGTATTAAGAAACAAAATTTAAAGGGAAAGAAAGCATATAGGAGACGAATAAACACAGCAAGAGCATCACATTTATGTGTTTGTATTCATTTGACTGTGCAAAGCACAGCGTTCACATTAATGTTCGCCCACAGGGAAGACTGTCAGCATCCCTCAGCAGTTGGAAGCAAAGAACTGAACATGATCCTATTGAGTCGTGTTCAAAAAATAATTAGAAATGACAGAAGACACCTGCATGCCGTGGTGACCAAAGATTGCTGCATGCTTTTAGCATGCAAATAAATGCAATATACAGAACACAGTTGTTCATTTATGCCCCCACAGATGAGCCTGTACCTTGAACTGACAAGACAGCTGAGGCACACCAGTTTGATTCTAGGCAAACTCAGCGTTACCCTCTCTGCTAGGATGGCCAGTAATTTTACCAGTCCTGATGATGGATTGATTATATGGTGGTGTTCCACCAAAACTCTTAAAAGTCCTGTGTTACCTCCTCACCTTTTCATTGTATCATGTATTATTTGGCTTTAGAGGGTTTAAGGAGTGTACAAAATAACCTTTTTGAGCTAATAATTTTGTTTCTTTAGATACTGGTTTTACCAAGGACAGATGCTCTGTAATATGGTGACAAACTAAGAAACCTAAGACAGACAGAATTATACATTAATCCCACCTTCTTTCTTAGGGAAAGTTCACATTAATGAGGGAATTACATTTAAAAAAAAAATAATAACTGAAAGTATTAAAAGAGATGTTTGTGCACACTATGAGGAGGCATTAATGATTAAAATATGTCCTCTGATCAATTTAATTGTGTGCTTAGCAGTGCAGATGGATAACAGGTCACAGAAAAGAAGACTAAGAGATCCTGTCCTGTAGCTGAACTTGGCAGAGATTTTGGCCGCAGCAACCTGAAATGGTGAGGCTATAAATGCTTCTGGAGAGGTGGAAGAGCAGCTCAGACTGTCTCCTGATAGGTGCAGACCAGATTGTACCTCCCTGAGTGTGGTTCATCTCTCAGCCCCGTCAGACGTCCCTGCTGGCTGTGCTCCGCAGGACAGCCCTTGGCTGAAGAGCTGCACGTTGTGCAGGATTCCAGCTTACCGGAAGTCAGCACAGCGGATACTTCCCACTCGCTCAGATGAAATGTTAATTCACCCACATTTGTCTCATCCCAGAGAGGATTCTTTTAAGAGAAATTGTGCATTTTCTCAGTCTTGATTCATAGCTGAAGCAGACTTCAGAAGGGAATTAATTCAAATACAGGGATATTGTTTCCATGAATACTACTTCAATCATATTGGGTTTTATATGCAAATAATTAGTTTCAATTAACTTAGAGACTTAAAGAAAACTACAAGCAGACAGCTCCAGCAGCAAACAGCACTTTCAAAATACAGGTCAGGACCTGAAGAATAGTTTTACTCCATGTACGTTTTTGACCCTAATCTTTCTTGTCTGAACATGTGAAAGCATGAAAAGATAAAAAATGAAAGCTGAAATTCAATTTCTGAGGGATTAGATTACATTTCCATTATTAAATGGTAATGAAAAACAAAGAGCTCAAAGATGCAGATTAAAAGATGCAATTGCTTTTCCTCTTTTTGTCCACATGGCAGTAACATGTGCACTGACAAGAGGGTTGACCTTATCCAAAATTATGGATGTGACCAGTGTAACCAGTATAGCTCCATAATTAACCAAATGTTTCAGAGCTCCCCAGAAACACCAAGGACAGTAACACTCTGTGCTCAAAAGCAGGAACTTGGAAAAATCGTGACATATTTTATCAGGAAATGTTCGTATCATAGAAGGATGTTTTTCTCTTTTATACTTACTCCTTCCCCCGTTTCTTTTATTAGCTCTAGTTACCCTGAAAAGCTGTGCTTTTATACGCATGTACATATAAACGAAAACATATATATATATAAAATGTAACTTCTACATATACCCTGATATACATGCGTGTGTGTATATATATGTGTGTGTTTGTGTATAAACAAAGTTGTTCTAGGCAGTGGAAATCGTCTCGAGAATGTAGGTGGATAATTAGCTTATTCCTAAATAGCAGCCCTGGGCTGCTGGAGATGAAACGTGTACAGGTCGCTAGCGATTGCTCCTCCGAGTGGGGATGGCTAGCCCATCTCAACAGAGGCTGGAGGATAAGCTGTCACTGTCTCTCCAAGGCCCTTCCTCAACACCGAACCTTGCTGGAACTGTTTTCAAAGACAAACATTGTTCAGTTACAATGAGCGTTAAGTACTTGCTTTCCTGTCAAGTAAGAAAGCTGAATTCTCACAAAGGCAAAATAGAAATGTTATTCTTATAAGCCAGTGCCTGCCCCTGATGCATGGGCTTCTGAAGACATTATCCCAAGAGATTCTGACAGTTTCCTGAGACACTGGCGCCAGAGATTCAATCACTGCTCTACCTAGTAAGGCACTTAGCAAGGTTCCGCTGTACTTTTAAAGCAGGAGATGTTGAAGGTGCTTTTTTCTGAGTTAATAATTACTAGCTGTAGATAGCAGCAAGTTTGAGACTGAACAATTTGAGAAATGCATGCAGTAAATAATAATGGCTGTGCTTTAGATGGTTGTCACAAGGCTCAAGGACAAATTCTAAACATCATGACTCTGGCATTTTAATGGCTGAAAACATGTTGTCAGTCTACATGGGAAATAGAAAGTGCTGTCAGGCAAAAAGTTATATGCAAAATTATTGTGAGTAAAACCGCTGCTCTTTCAGTCTCACTATAAGGATAGCTGTGAAACGTATTTTGTGTTCTAGATCCTTTGAAATCAAGGAACTCCTGGTGCTCTGCAAACATAAGTGTATCCTCAGAGTATGTTCTAATAGAGTTAAGGCTACTTCTAAGTCATTTCAAATAAACTGAGGTACAGAAAGGTGCCAGGATCAAACTGGCAAGCTTGTGGCAGAGACAAAGCTGGAATCCACCACGCCTCATTGCCAGATCTGTATGTGTAGGACTGAACCATGTGATACCCTGTATGAAACTCTGTCCCGTGGCAAACGGGTGTAGAGAAAGAACATGAAATTCAATACACTGAGTGTAAGAAAGCTTTAACAGTAATAACTGCAAGTAAATTAAGACATACTTGTGGATACTCACCTAAACGGTGCTTAAAACCAGAGGTTTAAAAACAGAGGTTCAGGGAGTCTCAGAGGTGTAGAAAAAGAGGACGACACAGACAAGCTGAAGGATGTCTCTTTACTGAGAATGCAGTTGAAGTGCAGAACTCGAACTGCAGAGATGGACATTATAAAAGTATTACTAGATAAATGCTTAGAAAATGGTAAACCTACAAAGAATGCATGGATGGGTGCATTCTGGCTTCCTTCCATCCTTTAATATAATTTTAAACTGTTTATTTGATTGCAAATATTTTTGTGGTGTCTGTTGGGTTTTTTCATGCTACATTTTTATAATCCACTGCAATCCTTTTTCAGGAAGAGTATGATGCTCTGGCAACATGACTCTCTAGGTTGCAAGAAAAAGTGAGGACAAATATTTTAGAGAATTCAACCAGTAACACAATGACAGCTGCTGGGTTTGAATACAGTATCTATGGGTAAGTGAGGATGTTGGCGAAAGGGGAATGTTCTTCTGAATAATTCACTTACTCAAGTGCGAATGGCACTACCTGAACTCTGGCTTGTCCAACGCACGCAGTGACACGCGTCGTTCTTTTAGTGTTTAATTCCTACCAAGGCTTCCGCTGCTGTGTAAGGGACGTACAATGTTACACACACCTTTGCATGGAATATAATTTTCTTTGCGTTCATCAGAAAGCACTTAAAGAAAAACAGTTCTCCTTTTGGAGTCAGAATTTCTAATTGCAATTAGCTCAAGGCACACTGTGGTATCCAGAGGGAAAAAGGGTTTGGAGCATTTTCATTTTGAAAGAGATACCTTATTAGTCCTGTGAAAATCTTTAAAAATGACAACCCTCATTCATGTGAAAATTCAGCCACTTAAAGTCTCTTACTGGTTCCAAAATGCTTCACAAGAGAGAAATTAGATGGAAGACGTTTTTAATGTTAATTTTATTTAGGACACAATTCTTTACGGGTATAATCACCTATATAAATAACTGAACCCTTCATCCTGGCAGAGGTCGTGTGATAGTGTGCATTTAAAGTGACTTATTACAATGCTAAGAAAATAGTAGCATGTGCTGCTGATGCATCTAAATCACGAGCAGTATTGCAGACTCCAGCTAAGAGAAATGAGCCTTCATTTTCCCTGCAGTTATGCTTCTCTTATAGCCCCAGCGTCCTGGAAGTCTTTTGCTTGTAAAAAGCATAGAAGCAGCTGCAGACAAGAAAATTAAGCATTATTTCTCTAGATGCAGATGACCCAGAGTGTGAAAGATGGGCAAAACCGAAGGGAAATAAGAGATTATAATGAAGGGGAGACAGAAAAACACAAAATGAGACAGAAAAATGTTTTCCAAATCAGAAGGAGAAGGCAGCCCTATTAGCAAGAGGAGATCAGGCCTCATGAAATATTGAAGAAAGAAGTTAAAAAAAATAGGCCTGTCATTTTCCCCTGGAGAGGTGGAAGCCCCTGCTTTGCACTCGCTTCATGCTGCTCTGCATTCCTGATGCAGGGGCATCCCCTAGCTAGACAGATACGCAAGAGTATCGCTGGGGAACCGCAATTATGATCTCTAAAATTTTACACCTGAGGCCAATTTTAAGTACTTAGCTAAGCATATAGTTTGCATATTCAGTGAATGAATTAAAATGTATGTATCAGATAGAAACATAATGGTCCTTAGGTCTGTTTTCTGTGTCAGTGTTTATAGGTACATGTGAATCTCTTTTAGTTTGTTAGTTGCCAAATGAACAGATGTCATTTCATGAGTCATGGAAGTCTGTTGTCATTTTAAATGCAGAAATGCTTACCTGGCAATTTGAATACATTAGTGCCCAAGGTTACTGGCTTTTTAAAAGAATCTGCAGTCCTGTGACCCTTACAGTTCTCTCCTGCTCCTCCAGGTGCACATTGTAGATTCAGTATAGGCTTGGGTAATGTAGTTCAAAGGAATGCATTTTATACACTTATTTTCTGTAGGTTCATGATGGATATGCAAACGTTTACCACCCTCGTAAGCTTTTGGCTTACGCACAATGAATCTACAGGGTTGTTGTTTAAATTAATGTTGTCCCATAAATAAATTTTAAACGTTAGGATTTTGGTTAAGGGCAGATTGGAAGACATTATGGTTTTTCCTGCAGCCCCAACAGGTCTTTATTAAAAAAAATGCACCTAATCTCTTACTACAGGTAGAGATCATAAAAATCACTCAGCTGCCTGCTTTCTTCACCAAATGGTTGCACAAAAGTATGTTAAGACCAGTTTACAAAGGGGTCCACAGCTGGTGGGGAACCTCAACCCTAACAGTAAAAGTTAACTTGGAAGAAAAACAATGCATAAAAATATTGATGGATCTTTTCAGTTCTTTCCATGATTAATAATTCAGCAGAGGGTGATTTGGGCCTCTTACAAATTTAGAAAGCCATGATGATAAAGGTACCATATTAAGAAACCTGAAAAACAAAAGCCTATATTTATACATGACTTAGAAACGGCTTTAAGGAATATATTGCACTGCCAACATCTCTCTCCAGTAAGCTAAGAAATCCTTTTCAGAGGAAAAGACAATTCAAGATCCATGCCTAATTAGTCTATGGCCTTCTTACCAAAACTACGAACATAACGTTTGACTTTACTGAATAAAGAACACACAGTCACAAGACAGAAATATTGATAACCACTGGGAATACCAGTTTTCACTGGAAGTTTGATCACTGAGGACTAGACGAGGACTAACAAACTTACTCTGTTGCGCTTTTAGTAGCCATCAGATCATATTGTCTGTCAGAAGGAATACATCGTCTTCGCTGAGATGTGACCCAGTTGGTGGCTGCAAATTGAATCTCACTATATTCCCTTTACTACTTTGAGATAAAGACCCCATTATCCATTACCTCTGTCTTTGTAGAGCATGTAATTTCGTATGAAATCTACTCATTCAAAGGCAATAGGTTGTTTAAAGCTCTATATTAGATGGCCTTCAGTCGCTGCCAAGAGGGAGTGAAGTACACACTAAAAGTTCATCAATGCGTATAACAAACAGAAAGAATAAAAACAGATAAGTTAGCATGGATTTTACATTTGCTCTGCAGCACTGAGTTCTGTAAAAGAATATATACAAGTCAGAATAAATTTCCATGTCAGAATGCAGTCAACAGCAGGAAACTGTATTTTGATAGTCACTTCTGCATTAGTTGGCTTCCAAATGAACTGGGATGAAGAATGAGAAGGAAGGAATATACTGGAGATCTTCTGTGTACAGAGATGTTTCTTTTCTTACCAAGGGGGAAAAAAGTATCATTATTACAGGCCCACTACCTTCTTGTTTGCATTTAACTTTAAGAATATAAACTAGATCCATATTTTGGTTTTATGCTTATTTTTATCATTCATTTGCCTGCCTTGATTTTTTACGTCTATTTTTATACACATAAATATATATCATCTATATTTACAAATATACCTTGCCAGCTTGTTCTTAGAGGAATGAATTCAAGCACTCAGTCCCATTGGCTATTCGGAGGCTTGGCAAATGTACACCATCGCTGAACCATTTCAGTCATTGCTTTTAACTGCTTTACAGGCCATCAGCTTGTGGAAATACTGAGACAGAGGAAGTCATGTCTTGCTAATGCCACTTTCTTAAAAGTAAAAGATGAGAGAAGCAAAACAAGGCAGAGGAGGAAAAAGGGGTCTTCCCAGCTTTTGTTTGCAGGTGGAGATGAAACCTCAGCCTCAATACTCCTTCTCTCTGGCTTATCTAATCAATGCCTACCCCTGGACCAGGCCCAGTACTGATGCAGTCTTGAGGAGGGTGTGGGGGGAAGCAGGTGGACTTCTCCAAATCCCAGGGATACTAGAGATGGCAAAGATGACAGCAAAATTCCTTCCATCCTCCCAGCCTTTCTCCACAGCCACTTGCCACACTTTTAATGACTTCAAAAAACCTAAGGAGCAGAGTCATCCTCCCATTACCCTGCCTGCTAGTTAGTTTTAATTGCCAACACATCAATTATGATCCATTAATTTCTGGTTCCATTCCTCCCTTGTTTACCAGACATGATGTCAACCCAGTCCTTGGGCTTTATCAGTAGATGCTTTTGTTTTCATTAGTCCAGTAAGCCACCCTCTCCACCATCTCTCTCAACAGCCGTTACTGTAAGCAAATAGAACGTTTCATGAAATGTCTCTGGTGTGCGAGTGTCTCCTAAGAATTGATCATCTTTGCTCTATTTAAATGTTAACGCTAATGCCATTACAAATTCAAATTTTCCTGCCCTCTAGACCTGTAATAGCATTTAAGTAGGAAAAGTATTATGTGCTGTGTTCAGTTTGACAACTGTGTCCCTCCTGGGTGCTCCTGGTGCCGAGAGTATTTCCACAAGGGCAGTACTGGTTCGATTCAGCCACTATGTGCAGCGTGTCAAGTAATTCTTTTCACATTATGCACTAATTAAAAAATAAACATGTAGCATGACAAGTTGAGTTCAAAAAATCTCTGAAGGACAGACCCATATACAGCAAATCAGCTGATACTTTGTGCCCTCAACTATGACTTATTCCTATTCTCTTAAATTACATTCTACTGGCTGATCAGTTCATAAAGTAAATGGACAGCTGCAGTAGAGAGCGGACATTTTAATAGCAGAGTGCTGTAGACATGGCTGACTGCCAAAGAACACATTGTTAAAGCAAGCAGCATAAAATGAAAAATTAAGATATTGGCACTAAGACCTACTGGTAAGAGCTGAGGGGCAGTAAAGGACACAGCAATAATCTAAAAGATTTTTTCCACTAGATTAAATTTAGGACAGGCGAAGCATCCTTGCTTTGGGGAAGTGTTCTGCAGTGCTGGGAACTGTGGTGAGTCTCAAAACAAACATAAAAGAGCCTGTTGGCTGGCCTGGCCGCCGCCGCCGCTTCTCTTCTTGGCCAATTAGCAATGTGGTATATTCCTTCTTTAGAGCACAACTGTCACAGCTGGACACGACACCACCAAAATGTACTTTGTCAGTAATCAATACATATTTTAATGTATGCATTTTATTGGACACTCTATTTTGTCTGTTTGGAAACAATCAACAATTTCTTGAAATTGCCTTTTGCCTGGATCAGATGCAGAATAACAGCAGCAAGGCAGAAGAATATATTCAGATGCTCCTTCCTCAGCAGCTGCCACCGTTATCACCAGTTAACATACACTGCATGTGAAAATGAGAAATTCTCTAGTTAAATGGCCAAGCGTTCATTGTTCAGGAAACTCCAAACACATGATTGCATATCCCTTCCTCGGGGTGCATCCATTGTGCCCCAATCTTTACTTACAGATCATCATGTACTGTTACTCAAATAGCATCATGATGGTTTTTATTGCTGTCTTATACAATGACTACAATATAGCCTGTGATGTGTCTTTATTACCCTCAGTGATTCTATTGTCGCTATGACCCACTGCCTCTTTATTGACTCTGACTTTACATAAAGTTGTGTTTTACTCCACAGATGCGTTTAAATAGCTTGCCAACATCTGTATACCATCCTATTTATTTCTGCGCCTGAGAGTACTCCTTCCTTTGGAGCCATTCAGAGCTGAAGCAATTAAAAGCAAACAGCTACAAATTGAGACAGTGAGACTCTTCAACAATGTCTTATAAGACCTGTTTATATTACAGTATAATCCTAAATGGCTTTTTGCTTGTTTGTATATATGGATCTGTCTAGGAGTGTTCCCAGCAGTCCCTGGAGAGCACAGCTAAGAATCAGGAGAAGTCTTCTTGACATGTGGCTGTTCACAAGCAACAGGCAGGGCTACAGCCTTCATTATTTGGAATCATTTAATCAAAACCAAAGGTATGAAATACAGCCTCTGTGTGTGCCAGGAAATGTTGTCAGCTCAACACAGCAAGATTTTCTTTCTCAAAGGAGAGCAGCTCTGAAATTTCTAAGGTGAATCATAAAGAACGTCCTCTCGTGTATTTTTGTTATAAAGCAGGAGCATTACTAGCTCCTTCAATGATTTACAACGTTTATAGGGGTTGAGCCTGAACATCTTCAGCACAGTATTCGTTATTCATCCGTGTTAGTCGAGCACAGCTCAGCCTTCCCTATGTTGCGTTGGGCAAGAAAGCAACGTGCCTGTAATTATCAGCAAAGACAGAGCCAGCCCTGCCACGCGAACACGAGGTGCTGAGAAGAGGGAGAGAGAAGGGGAGATCTACTTAACCACGTGATGGCAAACACGTCACAGGATGTGGGAGTTTTTGCGCCACATCCAACTGGGCTCCCAGGGGAGAGGGGAGGTGTATGCCTCCCTTGTTTGGTGGTTTGGTTTTTTTTTCCTCTTCACACCAGCTAAATCCAGGATATTTACCTGTTGGTTCAGACTATAATTGCTATCTCATTGGACAGATTGCGATTCTTACACTTCGAGGTTAGGACTTTAATGTAAGGTATTTGTCTGACCTCGCTCCAGATTATTTTTAGACACCAGGAATGAGTTACTGTTATGAATCATGCTGCTTTCTGACATTTTGGATTAGCAGACTATACAGAAGAGCTTGGGAAACATTACTGATTTCTTTTCAGTGGCTTACTACAAGCAGATGAAACCAATGGAAGAAATACAGCCTTCTTCACATTACACATTTTAACAGGAAAGCGTGTGACATTTGTACCATCATCTCACGTCTCTTACGCAAATCATCTCGACAGGGTATGAAATTAATTCTCCTAAGCTTCCTCCATGAAGGTTTCAGCTTGGATAACCCTATGTCTGACATCCTAAATCAAAAGGTGTTTAAAAATGCAAGCCTCTAAGATACATAACCAGATAGAACTGCATCCATAGGGATTTTTTGGGCTTATCCATACTGGCCATAACTGATTGCGACTGTCCGCTCAGTATATTTCAGAGCAGTCACAGAGGCTGGGTCAGCTCCTCATTAGAAAACTGAAATGCATTTGCATTATTCTAATACAGGATGAAGAAACAGGCTGAATATAAGGAAAGGTTAAAATCTGGCACAGGAAAAAAAAAAATCAATCTGACTCTGATATGCACGCCTTCCTTGTCTAGGGCTGTACCAGTCAGGGCTGATACAAATACAGATATTAAGCTTCCTTCCATTTTAAGCAGCATTATTAAAAAGCCCTGAAAAGTGGGACAATTTAGCAGCTTAATATCACCCTCACACAGCGCGGAGACTAATCTCTAGTGTCTTTATTCAGGGCGCTCCTTCTCCGGGTTCTCTGCCAAATCCCTTTCCCTCAGCCCTGTCTCAGCAAGGGAGGATCTAGGTCCCGGAGTGATTGAGGTCACTGGGGCAGCCAGCCCCAGTGATATAATCACAAGGCTGCAAACCACAGGCGTTTGAGCCTCCTATAGCTGACAAAATCACAGCCCCTGGCTGACCCACATAGGGGGAGGGAGGAGACCCAGACAGACTCACAGCTGAGCCAGCCATCAATATGGGTGCCCCAAGGCCCGCAAACACACAGGATCTCTCACTGATCCTCAGCCCTTTTGAGAGCATTTTAAGCACCATTTGTCACTAGGATCTCTGAAAAGAAAACCACCACTACTGGTAGTTTGGTGAATATATTAAAAAAGCTACAACAAGAGATTCTTTTCTGAGGGTTGTATGGAATAGGCTAAGTCTAATCAGGGGGTGAAGATTGAGGGCTAATATGAATAATCTTTATCCTAATACCTCCTACGCATATTATTGCTGCTAAGGTTGAGCTATTAATAAGAAAGGCAATTTTAAGGAAAAAAACCTGAAACACAGGCATAAATTAGTGAAGCTGGAGTCAAATATAACAGTTACAACAGTAATGAGTGCCATAAAGAATATCAATTTGTGGCATCTTCTAGAGATGAGACTCTCAGAGTAATAAAAGTAATTACATGCTAAGTATGTTCAAGGTTAAAGTAACACCAAGGCTCACTTATTCCAGTTCCTCTGCCTTCTGAAATCCTCTTTTAAATTTTAAGGCTTCAGTGACATCTGCTGTTGAAGACCTATTTAATTAATTAGTTGTAATTTAACAGTTATTCCCTCTAAGTGAACAGATCTTCCACAGTATTTCTGATATTCAATTCTATTTGTAAAGTTCCCTACTACCACAGAAACCCTTTAATCTGATCAGAAATCCTCCAAGACTGCGCTCTTTTGTTGTTCTATTCATCTGACAAGCTTTTAAATCACTCTTGGTTTCTTAAAGCAACAGAAATTTTGTCTCTGCCTTGCTCGCTTCCCGTTCTAATACATGGAAATTGCATGAGCACATGTTTAACTGCCAATGAAGCTGTTCCCTATGCATTCAAATCCATCAGTAGAATACCAAGGAGTTGATGATCAAAAAGCAGCCGCGACAAAAGGCTTTGTGTAAAATGATCCCAAAACTTAGTAAATTAATGCTTCTGTGCTCTCACAATAGCCCTTAAAGGGGACTAGCAGAAAAGAGTACACTAAAGATTACCCTCATTAATTAATCTGTAGTTCCCTTTCATGTGCGAGCTTAATGCTCCCCAGAGCAGAGCAGAAAGGCCAACGGGCTCCTGCCAAGCCCCTAATCCAAGCACTTCAAGAAAGGCTTAAAGTAAGGCTAAAAGTCTGATTCTTCAGCTCCGAGCAGAGACAGGAGGATTCAGAATTCAAGGCACTGCGTCACTCAGTAGACACCACCCATTAGGTGATATGGTGATTACTCTCCTGGATAAAAGGTGTTGTCTCAACATAATACTCCATTAACAAGATATGGTCAAGCAGTACACAGAATACCACTGCTTAGCTGCACTTCTTTCTTCTCACTCTGGAAAAAAAATATTTTCACATTAAAATTAACAGCCCACATGTCTGTGGTGCACTGGAGTTAAAGCTGCAGAGTTGCAGTCCTGAATTTTGCATCCCAGTTCAGCTATAAAATTGCTGTATGAACCTCAGCAGGCCACAAAGTCAAATCTTCAGAGGCATTCTACATTTCTGAGTGATCAACTTTAGACACTGAATTTTTCTTGCCGAAGCACCCGGTACATCCATGGCAATAATGGAAGTGGCTGGAACATGCGAGTGTTTTGCACGCAAGAAGCCCTAGACCAAGGTCTACCAAGCTGCTTGCCCAGAAGTGGAAGCAGTTAGCACTGAAGTACCGCTCGGAAATCTTATGTCCCGTTTCACGGAGGTTTCATGGTGGATACATTAATTCTGCAGTGTTTAGGCCCTATTAGTATCACTGAGGGGTCAATGAATAAAAAGTACAATGTGATGTAAAACAAACTACTAAAATCCTGACTCCTATCTTCTCGTTATAGAATATTAGACACATATTAATGGTGCACTGTCTGAGCTGCTCGCAGACAAGGCAAAAAGATACAGAACTGTGACATTTTTATTTTAACATTTGAAGTTAAAATGCCAAAGTAGCAGGCAGTGGCTTCTGAATTTTATTTCATTGAACACTCAGCACATCAGAAGTCAGAGGTGAAGAAGTGAAGTAAAGAAGCTGAGGGGAAACTTGCCCCATCAAACTTTCAGTCCTCGGCATCGTTGTAAGCCAACGGAATTTAAGCGGTTACCAAACATAAGATTGTATTATTTATTTCTAATCTTTTTTAAACTGCGGCTGTGACCGAAACATCCTTTCTCTTGAGCATTTTGACCCTGGCTACAGCTGTCATAAACAGAACCACTTCAGTTTAATGTTTTCTCCCCTCACTGGAAGGGATCCGGTTTCTGTACAGCTGCCCAGGCAGGGCAGGGTCCACGGGTGTGAAAAATAATTGGCTGGGGAAGACAGACCTCTACCAAAGAGAGGTAAGCATCAGCAATCCATAAATTTAAAGAACTAAACTAAATGGTAAGGAATCTAAACTCCGTTTTAGCAAATCTTCTTAGGAGTAAATTATTGCACAATGTAGAATTAAATAATAAGAAAAAAAAAAAACCAAGAAAAGAGAATTCTCTGTCTTTCCAACATGTGTTTACAATGTACTTTGAAGTTGGATACATTATGCTTTGTTATATATTATTATAGTTTAGAACTATGTATTATTATAGTTTAGAACTGTGGTTGTCATAAGACTTTTTTGCCCATAGTAATCAAACAAAGAAAGCAACTTTAATATGAGAAGTTTATTCCAAGGTTATTTCCCTATCTTTGGAATCAAAGCCACACAAGTGTTGTACCAGGGAGAGGTTTCTCTTGCACAGAATAAGCAAGTATTGCTCAGTTTGTATTTTGGACCTTGTCATTTCTTTAATGGAGTATTGGTTGTATTTTTACTTATTTTCTTGGACTATAAAAAAAAAGCAAAAATTACAAAGTCATATTTAACAAATTTAAATATTATGCTCTTTTACTAACATATAAAGTCTAATTAGTAATATACTATTAGTAATATCAGTAAGTCTATTAGTAATATTTAATATTCTGGTAAGTCAGATGATACATTACCTGAGAAATTCTCTTCCACATTCAGACTTTATGACAAAGTCTTCCTTTTCTGGTTTTTCTTTTCCATTCCAACACAAGTGGAATATGGAGAATAATATATACCTCTTTTTAAATTAGTTTTCAGGAGAGAAATAATTAGAAATTTTAATTTTATTTGGAATACAGAGCTTTTATTTTGCACAAGCCCTCACTGCACAATTGCAATGCCAACATGATACCCAGAAATCCAAAGCTATACTGAAAGCAAGAAGGTCTGAATGTATAAATTAAAAGTTACATAGTTCAACCTCTATAAGAAGCTAAGAATCGCACGCTGGTATTGCTCTGTGTCAAAGCAACACTCACGTCCTGGCAAACCTCCTGCACCAGCGCAGCCTTCCTTAGGTGTGTCTCGCTTCCTCTGTGGGTCAAGTCACACGGGGAAGGATGTGTTTATGCAAAAAGACTGCTGCTGTGAATAAAGATCCTGCAGTTTGTCGCAGGGGATTTGTCTTCTGCTACTTGGAATGCCAAGACTCTGTAAGAGTGACAAGGACTAAAATAATTAGTGGGGTTTTTTTCCCCCAGGATAGATGGTAATTAGGCTGCTATATTTACTCAGGTAAAATTATGTTTTTAGTAATTGAATTAACATCATTTTTTGAGCTAAGTAGGTGCAGGATTGATTTTTTTCTTGAGCTTCCTGGTACTCCAAACTAGGATATAAACAGCTAAACCCCCATATTTCAGCTTACGTGAAAGTTTCTTTATCAAATAATTTACAGTAAGTTTAAGTCAGATTTTTGTGTGTATATTCTTCCTGAAATAACTCCCATTAGAAATGAAGGACTTCATCCCTAAGTGAAATATTTTAAACACAAAGGCTATGATTATCTCTAAGACTGTGACTGCTAATTGCACATTTTAATAAAACAAAGTTGAACTCAACTTGCAAAAGGTACAACAAGACTGCAAAGCACTTTAACACGCGCTTTCATTTTTTCAGGACCCTATGGGACTCACGTACCTGATCTTATGTCCCCTCACAGCTAGACACGGAAACCCCCAGGCTGCTTTATTCTCTGCTAAAAGACTAGTAGAAGCAGAGTGGCAATGGTACACTATCCCATGCAAGCTGTGAAGGGGCTAAATATGGGGATGAGTAAAACTTTAAATACCCTGTTTTCTCCAGTCTGTTGTGAACACTTTCTCTCATTTATCCAGGTGGTTGCATGCCTTCCCCCTTTCTGCATCTGCTGTAGTTGATGTGAAAAGCCTCCATTTGCTTTTCCATTGCCTTGAAATCATGCTCCAAAGCCCAGGCGTCTCCTTTTAAATGGCTTAAACATACTTACTTCTCTGCTCCGTAGTCTTGCAAAAAAAAGACCAGAAATATGAGCTCAAAGGGGAAGGTAATGTGTTGATACCTGTTCAAGCCCGAGACCACCCAAAACAACCAATTAGTTTGAGAAATGAAAACTGCTGCACTCATCTGAATGAACTGTTCTATTACGTGCCAGTGAATATAAAATAATGCTTAGCTAAAGTTTCCAGCTAACACATTTATGACAATTCTGAGCTTCTTGCCCCTGTTTGCGGATATCCAAAATGCCGTGTCCTACTCAGATAATTCTACTATATTTGAGTGTTTTTAGTATAAAAACATGCAGCTCATAGGTAGCAATTGCTAGATAACAACCTGAATTCCATTATAGTGCTGGAAAATATGCTTGGATACCTTTTATTATTAATGTTTCATTCAATGAGATAAATTCAATTTTAGTTTCATTTGAGCTATGTAAGAATCTTAGAAACAATAAAAACAACAACAGCTAGTATCCCAGTTGCTTGTTAGCTCTTTGTACTATGATTTGCAGACCCATGGATGTCCCTAAAGTAAGGCTGACCAGGACACGGGGTTCCTATTTTAATGTATAGCCTACGACTCTCAGGTCGGGCACCAGCAGTAGGTAGGCATCGTCTTGACACCAATCCTGCCAGCGTGCTAAAATTTTCCCAAACATTACAATGACTTAAATAAGAATTAAAGCAACCGCCCTCAAGAAGCCCAGCTCACTCCCATTTGCATGAAAAGACCAAAGTTTGAAATACAATGGTCCTAGAAACACCCTTGAACAAATTTCTTTTAAAAGCTGGAAGGGACAGATGGCTTTTGAACCCTGATGCTATTGGCGCTGTCTGCATGATGAAGCGCCGTATCCTCATTTGTACTGATCGGGGTCAAATCAGCTTTAGCCTTTAATTCACCCTAACCACTGAGTATTTTTTCTAATTAGGATATATGTCATTACCCATTCCTACAGTAATGATAACCTACTGAACTCTAATGAATCAATCCCATCTGCCTCGCTGTGCATATACTCAGCCATTTCACTGCTCAGAATCAAAAGAATTCACCATGGCACACAAGCTAGCAATCAGAAGTGCTGCTCCATGTATTGCAATGTAAATTGAGCCGTTATTCTGGGTTGCACTGGGATTTTCTGCAGAATTTTATTACCAAAGAGTCTGTAAGGTCATTCCCACGAGAACCCTTGACAGCCGGCAGAGCCAAACACATAATACAAAAGCACGGACACCCTTCTTCAGCTGAGAATTGATGGTCTTTTGTGAAGGACAGAGATAAAGGGCACTGAACAGATGCATTCCATCTAAACACCAAATTTTAAGCTCCAGTAGGAGTTCATACATTATAGACTGAATTCTGCTGACTTTGACACCTGGTTTAGATCAGAGGCATTTGAGCATCACCCCAACAGGTAACAGATGTGACCCTGGCAGCTACTACAAAGCTGTATTTGGAGCCCTCACAGATCTGTGGATGTCCTGGAACACCAGTGAAATAGTGTGTTTTATCCTACCAAAGATGCCTTCCAGGCAGGAGAGCCATGGAAGGCCCACGTGCCATGTGTTAAGCTCAAAAACAATTTAGAAACTGCTGCTTATTTAAAGAGGATTTAACTACTGATTCCAGCTCATTCTGCCATAGACAGGAATGTTTTGCAGGAAAGAGGACAACAGCAGTTAGATTACTAACATTGCATCAGGTTTAAAAACAGTTTTCACAGGTCTACAGTTTGGGGGAGAATAGATTTGCTATTTTTCCCCCGTAACTGTGCACATTCAATATATTTTATTGCCTTACATTTTTTCTCTTCATGCTTTTCTTCTTGCTTTAATGCCCCAACTGACTGTTACTTTAGTAAGACAAGGCATGGAAAAAAGCTCAGGAACTAACCCAATCGATTCAAAAGTGCTAGAAACAATTGTAAGTGAGTGATACATGAGCTGAGTACAGTGCAAGAGCCTGAATTCACCTGGGACATCAGAGTCCCTGTGCAGAGGAGGTCTGCTTGCCTCTTATTTTGAACTAGAACATTACCAGCAGCCAGCAATGACAGGGTTTTAGGAAAAATGGAGGCCATGGCCATGTTTCTTCAACCCAAGCCACTGGCCCTGCATTTGCCTGCCTAAAGGATGGCAAAGGAAGCATATGCAACCTTCAGACAGATGCTTTTAAATTTATGCCGATAAGTAGTATTTTACTGTTAAACCGTACAGCAGCTGTAGTTCAGCAGAGAAGCAACTTGAGCTGGGAAGAGGATTCATAGACTGGGAAAATTTAGGCTGGCAAATACTAATCCTTACCCATTAACTCACAACAGATCCCAGGCATCTGGATGAGTTACAACAGAGTTGCAGAGCTGCACAGAAGTTGCTTAGTTGTGCATATCGACAGTGGCAGGAAAAAAATCTGCTTTGATCAGCCCTGCAAGACCTTTCTGGGAATATTCTCTTTCCTTGTGAGGACACGCAGCCTAGTGATGCTGGCAGAAAGGTTTATCTCTCAAGACTGGCTGCTCTGAGTTGGCCTGCAATTATACCAGTGGCTGAGAGGGAGGACTGATTAAGTTGTTCCATTCTTTTGGCTAAAACACAGTTGTGCCTATTGCGTACAGCTTAAAAGTGGAAAGATGTTTCCAGTCTCCAGCTTTTCAAGTCCAGCATGATCCAGTATCTCCATTGTTTCCCAAAGGAAAGGCTTAGGAAAATTTGGCCTGACATGTGAGACTTCTTCCGATCAAATTTTTATTGCTAGATTTTGGCAAGGAAGTCAAATTTAATGTCCAGATTCAGATATTTGCTTCTGAAGCATGAGGAACAAAAGGCTTGTTTCTGGATTTCTCCACTGCCAGTCAGTGATCTGCCAATAAAATACATACGCAGCAACAAACCCCAGAGAGTCTGTCAGCATAAAACTGATGCAGAACTGGAAATCTGTAATGACAGGCTCCACACCAGGTGCTCACAAAAGAGGTGCAGCAAGGATGAATTGCTGCAGGGAGGGATGTTAGATCAGTACTGTCCAGCTACCCACTGTCAGCTGGCCTGGAGGGTCTCCTGACTCCCCCCAAGCCAAATGGCCCCAGGAACATCGGAGTGTCCCATTAGTATTAATTATCAAAATAACAGGTTGCTTTCTAACAGATTGGTATACTATTTTCTTTCTAGTCTGGGATCAGGACAAAGAATAGATGACAACTGCCAGCTTGGACAGAAAAGCAAGATCCCGTGCTGTGTATCTGTTGAGCTTTATCGTTCAGGAGAAGGATTATACGACACGGTTGCCTGCAGTACCAAGGAAGGAGACAGAATGGCCAAAAAGATCACTTCTAGCCTCGTGCTCTCGTATCACAGAATCTGTGCTTAACTATTAACTACATAAAAGCCCAGTTCTATTAAGCGTGCCTTTAAGGAAGTACATTGATGTTCATAGAATAATTATATGATTTGAAATAAAATTTGACCTATACTCAGTTAATCGTGTAATGGAAATGTCGCTGTACTTGTACATCCATGTATTTATACTTCTCATATTTCTACATAAAATCAACCCTTTGTGTAGGGCAGAAATCTTTTTCATATTGACTATTTTATATCATAATTAGGACAAATTCAAGCAGCAAATTACCACATGGTACCAATACCACCTAAAAAACCCACTCAAGGTCAAGCTTCATAGATTTTTCTTCCAATTTTTTTTTTGCCACTGGGACTGAGCAAAATATGTACACTCTTGAACAATTTTTCATTAGCAAGAATTAAAATAAATGCTTTGCAGCAATGTGTGGTTTCTCTAGACTTTAGTTTGGAAAATTATTAATGAGTTATTTTACCTTAATTGTTGTAGTAATTATTACACATTATTTACTCTTGTTTCTCAATGGTAATGCATCTACGCTTATGTTACACTACTGCTTCATTTTGACAGACATGTAGATGTCTGTAATAATTTAACTAAATTCTTTACTGACTTGGTGCTTATAAGCACTAAACACTTTTCAGTCAATGGGATGCCTGACAGCAACGCCATATAGCGTGGAGTAAATCCGTTTCAGTTAGTCACTCTTGAGAAAAAGCTTCAGGTTGCTTTTGACAAATATTCTGGCACCAGTAACTGAACAGGCTGATTACAATTCAGTCTTGAGGTAGGGATTTGCATGATATACTGCTTCAAGCTGCCAAAGCAGAATGGAAATAGCTTTCAGGGTACGTCCTCATGGCGTTAGAATGGCAATAACAGGAGTGCTCTAATGCTCTATCAAAAACGTAGTCACTGAGCTACAGTTTTCAAAGGAGCCTATGAAACTAAACCAGAGCAGAATAGGCCTGTGAACACTTCCTGAAATTGCTTGCAAAACCAAAGGTTTAGATAACAAATGAGATCAGGAAGAGCTTCTTGCCATAGTAAAAAAATCCCGTCCCAGTTCCTCCCCCACTAATTTCCAGGGAGTTTGATATACAGCCTTAAAAGGAAGCACTGTTGTTATACTACGGAGCTGCAAGTGTTAGCAATTACTTCTAGTATAAACACGGACAAACATTTTGCAGGCAAACCCAGGAGCACACTTCTGCAAAGGCTTCTCCCTCCCATCAGCTTCAGGAACATTTCTGACCTTAGCCTCACTGTCAGCGCCAGTAAGACGCTCTCTTTTCACACGTTTCCGTTAACAGGGCTGCATATTAAAGTGAAAACAGAGCACAAACTTTTCTTTCGAGGCCACAGCAATTAATGTTTGCTGAAGGTCTAAACTATTGTTTACAGTAGCGTTTGCTTACGCATCTGAAAACACAGTTTAAGTATACAAGGCCAAATTCTCAACTGATATGAAATGTAGTTCTCTCCCGTGTAAATGCACCTCTGATGAGCAGACCCTTTCTCTGCGGAAAGCCTGAGTTCATAAGTGTTCTCCTGCCCTCAGAGCCAGGGAAGTGTGGGTGAAAAGATGACAGGCAGTGAAAGATTTATACTAAGTGCTCACCAAGAGATACTGGGCCAGGACCTGATCTCTCCTATCGTAGTTATTAGAGCACTGCTAGTACTCGTTACTCACCTAGCAGCGGGGTTACACGGTGTCACCATGGGTGGTGCGGCAGCCAACCTCTCATCAATGCCCCTTCCGAAGTGATGAACTTTCTACTCTCATGAGAACAGCATTCACGTATGTGCTTTTGGAGAGATTGATCCCACGTGCCAAGTCCCACCGTCCAACTCTGCGGTGTTGCTGGCTTGTTGTTCACCATCATTACACCTTTTCCCTAGCAGAAAACTCTTCTCATACCTTCATGGAGGGGGAAAATTTCTCTATGTGCTGAAGAGCAGCAAGGATTCAGAGCCGCGTGGGTTAACTGAATGGGCCAGGGAATTGATTTGTCCGCAGTGATACGGCAGAATGATGCATCGCAGGATGACACTGCAAAATGAGGAGTCATACCTTGAGGCACCCAAAAGGAATTTTCCTGGTATCTGACCACCATAGACAGGTGTCTAAAATAAATTTTAATGTGCTCATGAGACTGAAATGGATCTGTGTAAGGGCATCCAGCAAATTCTGCAGCAATAAACAAAAACATTTACCACACAAGCGAGATACAGGTTTAACTTGCAGACTCTACAGAATTTCCCTTATGTTTAATATAAGGGACAGCAGTTATGGGACCTTGTTGGAAAATTAATCAAACCTCCCCCCAGCGCACCACTTCAGTCTGTGACAGCTTTTCCAGCTGCAGGCTGGAACGCGTTCAGCTCAACTCCTGCCCGATCAGATTAAAAAACCAGCTTCTCTCTTTCACTCTGACTTTTGCCTATTGTATATAAACAGCTTCAAAATTCAAGCTACCGAAACTTGTATCAATGAGTTAATCTTTCAGGCTTTCAGCTCTTACCATCATCCTAATTATGACAGTAATAAGGACAATCAGAACAGTCATCACAGTCATTTCTTCAAAGCCTTTGTCCTGTGGCATCTAAAAATCTCCTTGGCCTCAAACGAGAGTACTCGCAAGGCAGGCTGTGGAAGGGCAAGGACACAGCCATCCCCCAGGGACCTGGCCAGCTGGGCTGAACGTGCATGCCACAGCCAAACAGCAGGGGTCATTTAATTTTTTTTGTCTTATTTTTTGTCAGTCAGGCAGCTTCCCAGGCAGCATAGAGACAGGCTTCTTGTGCTAGAATCCTAATCCTAACCACTTCACCGTATGATACATATTACTTTCTTCATTACACTGTCTGAGGTAGCATGTGCAGGGAGAGCACAGCATCAGTGTCAAAGTTTCCTCCTGGCCATGTAAAGAAAGAGCGAGGAGGGCAGGTGCTGCCTAGTAGCCCCAAGAGCTGGGCACACATTGAATATACGGTTCCCTGTGAAGGTCCGCAGCCTCTGTCCTGGTTTCAGCTGGGATACAGTTAAGTTTCTTCGTAGTAGCTGGTATGGGGCTGTGTTTTGGATTTTTGCTGAAAACAGCGGTGATAACGTGGAGATGTTTTAGTTGTTGCTAAGTAGCGCTTACACTGGTCAAGGACTTTTTCAGCTCCCCGTGCTCTGCCGGGGGCACAAGAAGCTGGGAGGGAGCACGGCCGGGACAGCTGACCCCAACCGACCCCAGGGATGTCCCACACCATATGATGGCATGCTCAGCATGCAGAGCTGGGGGAAGCAGAAGGAAGGGGGGACGTTTGGAGTGATGGCGTTTGTCTTCCCAAGCAACCGTTACACGACGGAGCCCTGCTGTCCTGGCGATGGCTGAGCACCCGCCTGCCCGTGGGAAGGAGTGAGTGAATTCCTTATTTTGCTTTGTTTCCATGTGCAGCTTTTGCTTTACCTGTTAAACTGTCTTTATCTCAACCCATGAGCTGCCTCACTTTTACTCTTCCCATTCTCTCCCCCGTCCCACCAGGGGGGAGTGAGCGAGCGGCTGCGTGGGGCTCGGTTGCTGACTGGGGCTAAACCACGACAGCCTCTCAGGCTTCACTTCCCAAGGGCACCGTGCAGCTCTCGAGGGCTAGTGGAGCACAGGGCATTAGTGTTGCTTCAACCTAGGATACAAAGCAGATTAATGCTGCAGGTAACCTATTTCTTCACAGCACTGTTTATTAGTTTAAGCCTGGATAGATGCAGTATGGTGAATGCACTTCGGGGTTAATTCTGCTCAGATGAATGACACTTTATGGGAGTTGCTTGTAAATACCCAAAACCCAAATCCAGCCTATGTAAAAGGGGAGAAAAAAATCCAAGAGAAAAGGAAAAACAAGTTTCAGCAGTTAGCACGTTGAACGGAGTAAGCAGTGCATCTGCTCTTGGGTGACTCCAATGACACTTGTAGCTAAATTGCCATATCTAAATGGTGATGCTGTAATTAGAGTTTAGGAGCTTTTTCTATTCAGAATAGCCATCTTCCTCCTTTTATAGCTGTCTCAAGCTGTATAATAGCCTGAAGTAGACCTTGTAAGGTCTAGCCCAGATATACTAGATGAACAGCATAACCATTTTTAATTAGGTGAATCAAAAAGGTTTTAAAGTATCCCATGCCACAGACTGCTGTAGGTATGTGCATCTTCCTAACCCAGCTCTGCTTCTTCCCAGCTCATAAGCCTACTCATGGCAGTGCCTAGAGGTGCGAGATTAACACTCCCCATCGCATCCAAGCCCTTTCCCTTGCGCGCAGGCAGTCTCCAGTGCAGTCTTAAATGACCATCTGGATCTCAAACAGCAGCAGCCGATTTAGAGCATTTTTATGGACTGTCTTACAAACGTGGGAATACTGCAGAGCTGTGGAAGAAGTGCTCTGCTGCTGTTGGTTTTCTAGTGTATTTGCTGGGGTACTGATGGGATGCATCACGTTTTGGGGATTTCTGGATGTCGCTTCTTTCTATTCCAGCTGCAAGTGCCTCAGTGACAAGGATTTTTGCCTTGAGTAACAACAGCAAAGCTGCATCACTAACCTGGCACAGTCATGGGCTTCACCTGCAGAGGGATGCTAGGATGGGTAAATCCGTGGCACACAGATGACAGAGTGCCAAAGCAGTTTTATAATCTGCATCTCCTGAGACAGAGACTGCACCTGCGACAGCGGGCACAAAACCTGGGCTACGTTTCAGAGACACGCTATGGGCACGCAGGACTCCCTGCGGTGTGTGGATAATTTTGCCCTGCGGGGGCTGGGGAAGCCCTGGGGTCACACCAAGGTGGCCGGTAACAGCTTAGCACTTGCCAGGTCCCTTGTTAATCTGACGCTATCCTGAGGTTATTAAGGCTTGTAATTCATAGGAGCTCTGCCTGCTGGTGTCCAGGCTCCAGCCAATCTTCCTCCCACCCTGGATGACTAGCAGCACTTCCCTGTGCTAGAAGCTGCTGTGGAGAGCCAAACACATCACGTAGCCCTTGCGCTGGGAAACTACCCTTGTAAAGGTGGCCGTGCAGCCACTGCACAAAGAGAACAACATCTGGAACCCATTCCCGCATTACTTTTCATGAAACCTACTCATCAAGACGGTCACACTGATGTACTCCCTTATTGCTTGTCTTTTTTCAGTCATTACTTACAGCTTTGCTATGATTACAAGCCCTGCCCACGCCTCCTGAAGTCAGCGGAAGATTCCCATTGGAGTAGTTCCTTTGAAGTTTTTTTTCCATAGTCAATTTAGATTTGAATTAACATTACACATTTTCTACTGTATTAATTTCATCTTAAGTCCTTTTATGTAGTTGAGTAATTAATTTCAGTTCTCAATAAGGGCTTTCATTAAAGTATTGCTATTGTTGAAACCCTATTTTCACAGAAGAATGGGGTGTTCTTCTCTGGAAAGATATTTAAACAGTTCCTCAATTTTAGATAAAGTTACAGTGTGATTGAAATTACTCATTATGTACTATTCAATTGAAGTTTTATAATGTTTCCAGGCCCATATCTAAAATTAAAATGAAGGCTAACTTTTTTCACGAGCTCATACAGGAACTGCATTGTTTCTGGCTCCTTAGTGGCTCGTTGTTTTGATTTGAATTCACATTGTACATAAATATCTATACTAAAATAATTTAACAAACTGATATGCTGTACTTAATAATTTCACATTTTAGAATAAATATAAAGTACAGGTGACAGCCTACATTTTTTATTTATACATTGCCTCAGCAACATGAGATTTAATTATTCTATTGAATTTTATATAGAATTGAAATCTCTTTTGTTCCCTTTTTCTTACATGCCTATAAGGCACTAACCAGCGCTACAGCATTTTATGTACGTGTATCAAAGGCTGTAGGAAAATAGCATGTGAGATCCCAGTTCTCCAGGCTCCACAGGGGGAAAGGAGCAGGGAGAAGAGGCTGCCATGTAAAACCTTTGTGCTTTGAAGTTGTTTTTACAAACCTGGTCGTAATCCAGATTCTGCACAGCCGGTACAAACCGGAACCAGCTTGGGGCATCTCAGCATCTACTCTGCTCCTTATATTCCCTGAGGGGGTGAGGAACAGCAGTAGTTCAGTGCACTGGTCTCCACCCTCCATCCTGCATCCCCCACGGTGCCTTGCCAAGGCCAGGCGCAGAGACACCCACAGTGCCTTAGCTGCAGCTCCAGGATGGCCCCCACATAGGATGGTTTCTGCGCTATGTCCAAACCCTCTGTCCGCTGCTGGATCAGCAAGAGGGGGCCATAAAAAAAAAAATTTTAAAAAATTTTAAAAAGCAGCAACAACCTTCCCCTAATGTATGGACTGCTTGGCAGCAAGGAGGGTAACTTCCCTGAGAGGGAAAAAAGGGCCCATTGCTCACGGGCCCTGCTGGGTGCTGCGCGGGCTGAGCTCAGCTGCCGCACCATCTCAGCCGGTCTGCGCTCAGTGCTGGCTCTCGCTGGGGCTCTTCTGTGAGGCTTTCTGGCTGGTGGGGGGGAGAAATACAGCGTGCTGTGGGGCGCCGTACAAAATGATATGGTGTCTCAGTATTGACTCCCTACCCTGAGGGCTGAGAACAGGACTTGACCTCTCCCTGCGCACATGGGGGTTGCTTTGTCCAGGCTCTGGAGAACTGGGATAAGTCTACATGCTTATTATTTGACCTCCAGCACTGCTTTTCAGAAGCAAGCAATTTTTTTCCTAGAGAAAGAGTGGAACAGGTATTTATTCTCTGAGAACAAACATGATTTTTCTGTCTGCGTTTTGAGAAGGAATAAAAGGGCAGCAGTAAACAGCAAAGCTTCAGATTCAATAAACTGCTTAAAGCAGCTGTGCTGATGCCTCCAGCCAGCAATGTGCTCATTTCAACAGCTGCATGGCATAAATAGAAGCTGCTCACTCTTATCTCTCAGCTAAATACAGGCCTTTGGGCTTCAACCCCTGTAAAAATCCTGTACTGCTCCTTCAGGGGAAAGCAATTGTTTCCTAATTGAAATGCCTCTAACCACGTAAACAACAAGTTAAATCACCAGGAGACCTGCTATAGCTTCCTTTTGTGTACATACTGAGAGTCCCTGAGGCCTCCGTGGGGTCCAAACTAAGGGAAATCTGACCTGCTTACTTATCCCAGTATGGACATTGTCCAGACGATGAAAAATTTTTTAAAATTACAGTTTATCTGAACACTTAGCATATTTCCTAAAACACAAAAATATTTCAACAAGACACTATTACAGCCAAGACTTTCCCATATTTACACTTTCTTGTTGTTTTAAGAGCATATCCAAGTCTCCCATACACACTCTGAGGCAGACTTCTAGCCCATTAGCCACCTGGACACCGCAGCGGTCAGGCATGTTTCTGCAGTTTGTGAAACTTCTGACTTGGGCAAAATACGTGATTCCAATGGCTCTCAATGCAACAAGGCCACCATAACAGCTTCACAGCCGTGCGGCTCGCTCGAGGGGAAGCATAGCCAGCTCCCTCCCACCCCTAAGCCTTCCCTAGCACAGGGCCCTCTTACACCAAGCACCAGACAAAAACCAGCTTATGTTGCTAACCATCAGCAAAGGCAGCACATGGGAAGGTCTGCATCGCAAAAATCACAGTGCAGGTCAGCAACCCGCTGCCTGGCTCTTGCTCAACACAGTGTTCGATATACGTTCAAGGGGTGGTGTGATCCCTAGGCAGGGAACTGGGACCACAGGTTGAAGAACCCCTGCAAGAGAGAGTGGTGCTTTCTCTGCAGAAGCCAAGTTTCCCCCCAACTGCTGCCTCGCATAAACAGTTAGTGCCAGATTTAGGGTTTGATGGAATGGGACCTTGACTTGATATTTCAGAAGCGATTAAAACTCCAGCATAAATTGTTTTAGAGAGTCTTTAGCGTTACACTAACAAAGTGAAAAGCAAAACGTTACTTCTAACATTTGCTTATTAAAAGTAATAAGCAAAATATTCCAGCTGCAAAACAAATATTGCCTAGAACTGTTTGCCTGCCTTTAATTTATGTTAAGTAAAATCTTTTAGACATAAGAAAAATATTTTCTAAATATAATTTACACTGTCATCTCCTATGTCTCTCATAAATCGCTTTTCAGTTTTTGTTAAATAAGACTCAGTTTGTTGGATACCCAAATTTGCATGAATTGCTTTTGAGGGTTTCCTGGTGAGGTGTACGGGAAAGAACAGATGTAAAGTGTAAAAGTGATTATTGTGGAGAAATTGCCATTTCTTACTAATGAAGGGAGCTGTTTAACAGCATGCGCTGCAAGAGATTTTTATTGTGTGTATGAGCGGGGGTGTTAAGTAGTACTTTAAGAGGACAGAGTCTGAAGTGCACCTGATGCCACATCTTCAATATAGCAATAAATTAACCTAATTATACAACAGATATATTCCAAGGTGAGGAATTTTACATGAGAAAAATGAAATTATTGTTGGGGGGGCTTTCTTTCTACTCTCTGCTAAATTAATGATATTTCATAGTATTTAATAATGCCTTGCAATCAAAATTTGAGGCATGAACTATGAAAGCTCCTTTTAATAGAAAAATCCCAAAGGGCTGTTTACACATTCCCTCCTCTGAGCTGAAAAATTATGATTTATCTATTGCTCTAAAAACTGATTGTGTTTTTCAAATTGAAAAATCATAGCAAAAATAGATGTTACAAGTATTTCCAGATGCAGCCTTGTAATTAGCATCAACCGCTACTTAGTGCATTGTGCTAATTATGCTACCCAAATACATGCAAATCATATGAAAAAGGAGGGGGGTGTGCATTCTTCGCTGCCTTTACAGTATTGGGCAATTATCCAATTAGACTAAAAGATGTCTCTAGGCTAATCCCTGCCTGGATGTTCAAGACAGCCAGGCATTTTTAGAAACGTTACTGATTGACTGGAAATGTAGCTTATTTGTAAAACTGCATGAATTTTAAGGCCAGAGCTGTAAAACCTCCCCATCCAGATAGGATGCGAGAGGTAGCTGTTAAAGAGAAAGCTTTACCGGTAAGGAGAGCTGGTGAAACAGAAGTTTCAGGGGATTTGTAACAGGATAGCAGCTTTTTACCCTTATGTCACTGGTTCAAATCCTGTCCAGATGGGAAATGAAAGTAACTAGAGGCCTGGGCAGCTGGCTAAGTGGGTTTCTATTCTCAAACCAGTTTTAATGGGTGAAGTCTCTCTTCAGACTCCAGGCATTACTGCAGGTGCGAGCACGTGCTTGGAGCGGGCGTTCTTCCTCGGTGCACCGCACTTACGATCTCTAATTACCAGCGCAAAGCCCTTTAAGGTACTGAAGAGTTTTGCATGGAATAGGTGCTCTATGGACCTCGCCACACTAAGCGGCTCCATTTGCTTTTTTCACATCGGCTCAGAATTTGAAATCACTTTTGGTGAGGCAAAACTCACCAGCTGCTGTCTTTGCCACCGTTTCGATTGATTCTAATGGGAGCAGGACAGGACTGCTTCATGTTTCAGCTCCACCTCCTCAGAGAGCAGCCTGGCTGTAAGGTCTAGTCCAAACTGAAAAAGCAAGACTGGAGTAGCAGTATCAATCACGGAGCTGTCTCCGACTACGTGGCACTAGACTAGATACCATTACTCTCTTCTCGCCCTGTGCTCCTGGCACGTGAAAGCTTCCAGTGTTGCGAGCTGAACTTTGCTGACACACCAGGCATACACCGTGGCCCTCAGAGTGCTTTACAATGAATCTTTATTTTGTATGTAGCCATATTATAGTGCACGTGAGAATAAATGGCACAGCTGCTAGGATTTATGTCAGGCTGTATGCATGTGTTCACGTTGCCCTTTCCTGAATGTACGGATACAGTGTCTGTCGCAGTATAGAAAGGGCTCATTTTCACTAGCCTTATTAATCCTGAATAAATAATTATGATAATCACCTACTGCAAGCTCAGTTTCTAGTTTAATTAACCTGCATCTGCTCCCAAGAATCAAAGGCAGAAAAATATTGCTGAAGTATTAAACGATAGCTACCATTACACTTTCAGGGCGTTACACAGAATCACAGTCATAAAACTCGTGTTGATTTTAGAGAGAATCATGTGGCTTAAATGCTATGTAAGGCTTTGAAAAATCTGGGAATTAGAAGAATCCATCTGACCTGCTCAGCATGCTGAATATTCAAGAGGAATTGTGAATGCTTAGAACAAATAACTGAGGGGAAACAGGTTTAAAAATTGTTAAAGCTTCTAATATGCACTTAAAGATTTGAGTTGTGTAGAGATCTTGAGAAACCTCTGAACGAGGCAAATAAAACCAGTAAATTCAAGAATTATTCCAGAAAACAGTACTAGTCCTTAAGGAGGTATGTCACAACTTAATACATAATGCAGCAGTACTATTAAGTGATATCTAAACCGCACCCAGTGACTCAAGGCCCCAACTCTGCAAGTGAGTTTATACACAAGCTCAGCCAGAACGTGGCATAACGGTGCTGTTCTCTAAAGCAAGCACTCCGTTTTGCCTTCTCACTTGGTTAACCCACCTTTCAAACACAAGGCTGTGCTATCCCAGGCAGTGACGCAATGCGGCGTAGATAATCTTCCCAATTCATACCCTAAAGTAGTACCTCCAGGGAGGTTACGCTGCAGACAAGCAAAGGCAGTCACGGCTATAAGAGCCATAGAGGCGTTTTTATGGTAAACGCCTCTATTCTTTTTCAGATGCCCTTTTTATCAATAGTAGTGGGGTTCATTTTGTCCATTACTCTTGTGTTTTCTAGCTATCAGTTAGAAGGAGGCATAATGCAGCCAAAAAACATTAAGCCTTTCTGTCTGCCAGAGGCTTAAATCTAGTACAAAGCAAGACCTAAGTGACACAGGAGTACAAAACCGATGAAACAGCATTGCTTGTTGTGATGGGCAGCGATCTCAGTACACCAGCATCATTGTCTAACTCTTAAACCTTTTCGTTTGTTGTTGAGACAGAGGACAGTTTGGAAGAGATTCAGATGGAGATTCATGTGGACATTTTTAGTAGAAATTTTACTAATATTTGTTATGGAAAGCCCAGAGGAATTTAAGAAATGTGTTGTACTGGAATAAAAAATAGTGAGATCTTTTGCAGCCAAAGGGATGGTGAAGGTTGTTGTGCACCAGTCAGAAGCAAGGTTTGACATTTCACTGCAAAGGGGTCAGAGGCACTAGACTGTGAAAGCAGTCGAAGGAGAGATCAATAACATCTCGTGCTAGAATTGAGAGGAGTGAAAGATGGGGAAACTCAAATCAGACTTAAAACAAGACCAAGCCCTTGCCTCAGCACACCAATGAGGATGCAGGAAGGTTTCCTAAGCATGGAGAGGAGCATGTACAGTAATAGAGATGTGAAAGGGTTATAGGCTGAGCAGGAGGTTTAGTGTCGTTGGAAAGGAAGGACTGTATCCCTTACAGCTGTCATTCAGGGTAGCTTGTGAAATATAGACGCCTTTTGGACATCAGGGTATTTGCAGATGTCTAGATGATACCCACTGTGTGGATATGGGCCTGAGTCACAGCAGGACCATGGTGATGCCTGCCGTAGTCAGAAAGGAAAAGCTCAGAAGCTGTGCTAAGGTAGGTCACTGACATGGTGCCAGCAGGACTGGCCGAGGCTTGCACTGGGAGGGAGGGGATAACAGAAGGAGAAGGATGCTGAAGTGTACGCATAAAGGCAGCGGTTACCTGGGGCTATGCAGGCAAGATTTCCTGCAGCCAAGCTGTAGAGGAGGAAGAAAATGGGATCAAAACTGTGATCCAGCAGCCTCTCAGACCATTACAGAAGGATCCTCCAGCAGACATTGCTGAAGGGCAGACAAAGGGCTAGACAGTGACAGCGACACAGAAAGGAAAGGACAGGTTTTGGGAGAGACAGCATAGGGAGGGATGTGGAAGGCAGCTGACTGGCCCAGAAGGATGAAGAGAGTGTGCTTGATATGAGCTCTGTGGGATCTGAGAGGCTTTAGCAGCATAGGGAGAATTACTAGAGGAAAAAACAGATCCCCAGGGCCAGGCTGGGAGGAAAGGGACTCCAGACAGCAAGGACAGACAGCAGGCACATGGCAGCAGTACAGGGGAAAGCAGGCAGAAATTGGAGAAGCAGGTAGAGATCATGGCAAAGTTTCTGAAGAACATTCTTTAACATTTTGTGTTACCAGCTAGCAGACACACGGTTCACATTGTCAAGGTTGAATTCCAGCTTCCATTATAACACCTCTTTCACTCCCTCATCGCTTTCTGAAACAAATTATTTAAGGACTGTAATTTTCCACGTTTGGTTGCAGCTTAGAGGGTGAAAGGTGCAGAGTACTGAGGCTCAGCAAATGCGTGCAATGCTTGCCGCGTCCTTCCCGTACTACATTTCTGCAGATGCATTCACATATTCATTATTTAACACACTCCATACACTATTGATAGTATGTTGTTTGACAAATAACATGCAACAGAGAGGTGGTGTTGCAAGTCGTATGGGAAGTGACGGGCCTACCTGGGCTTTGAACCTCAATTCTGCATTTCTGCATGTTTGATTTCAATCTTACATTGCATTTCCTGGCATTTCCTGCTTGATTATCGGTTTTACTATTCATATTAGCATTATGTACACAAAACATGAAGAGAAAAGTATAAATACATTTATGTATGAACTATACCTACAAAATGTCATTCTAACGCTAGATGGAAGAAAGTATTTCCCAGATGCAACATAAAATTGTTTTAGAATTCAAGGAAAATTGCCAATATTTCTTCCTAACCTGGTTTGTTTTTCTTTTTTTTTAACAATGTATTCTGAAAGTCCTATTTTTTTCCTGGTAACAGTTTTGTTTCACTTTTCCACATGTAGTTCCTCACAAATGGGAACACAAGGCCGGACTGGAGAAGTTAACAAAATAACAATAGCATATTTTCTTGAAAATATGAATGCAGGTCACAAATTTGCAGTGAAATACTGAAGTATTAATCTTGCTTTGCAGAGGGGGAAAAACTAAAATCCATGGGGATGTCACAGGGCGAGATAAAACGGTGAGCTTCGTTGCCTGCAGCCTGGCCAGCCCCCATCGCCGCAGCGCCGTCCAGGTAGTTAGGATTCAACGTTTATGAGATACACAGACAGTAACATATGCGAACAGGAAAATAAATCTGCCTTCCTCCTTTGTTTATGTACTCATTAAACTGGATTCCTGCATGTACAAATGATCAGAGGGTGCGCAGAGGGGCCGCAGACCCGTGGCACAGAAGCACAGCAGCCCCTCTCAGGGACAGCCCACGGACTCTGATAACAACTCAGGAGCTGCACAAGTTCACTGGGTACCGACACTGTGCGTAACTGCTGTAACAAACTTCATAAATATCACGTCGACTGGCCAATACTTCTGTCCTCAGATCTGGGACAGCGGGGGAGGACGGGATTTCCCTGCTACAGGAAGCTGGCAAGGATCTGCTCCAGCAAGCTGCTCCAGCGAGTGGCCCAAATGTGCTACGTGGTCCACGTAACGTGAGCGGGGAGAGCCGCTGTGCAGCTCCAAGAGCCCAGCAGCAGCAGTCTGCATCTCCAGGCAGGGACCTCTGAAGCATTCACGTGCTGAATCTGTGACCAGCGCGGTGAGGCCGTGCGTAGGGCTTACAGAAATAAGCAGCAATAAGCTAGCAAATGCAGAGCGTGATCTTTATCCGAGCCTGTGCAAAAAGCCCGTCTGAAGAGAGTAAGGGGGTCCAACACCCCTGCCAACGCAGGACAGGCAACATCTGGCAATGAGGTGGATTACACTAGCTGTGACATCAGAGGAAGTGAAGGGGCAAGAGGATAAAAATAGTGGGTGAAAATTCCATGTTAATCTTAGAGGATAAACACTTTATATTGATGCTTTCAAGCACTAGCTTTAGATATACATTCTTTAAAATAAATTCTTTTTAAAATAATGAAATCCCTTCATGACTGCTCATATGACTTTGTTTTTACTACAAGTCTAATTATTAGCATTCATTCATTTCTACAAAAGATGCAAAACAACATACATTGCTAACTGAATACTGAATAACAATGGCAGTCGTTTACATGACCGACAAGTTTTACATTCCAATGTTTTAATCACAAACCAAAGGCAATTTTCACAGAGGCTATTTAAGGATATAAGCATTTCTAATTGTTTTTGGCTGTTATAGGCCTCTCAGTTATCAGAAGTGCAGCTTTTATCTTCAACTTTGAGCTCAGCCTGACAGCAAAAGAAAGCTTTTTTCAGTATTAACCTTTCAGGTAGTACCCTCTGCTGGCCAAAACAAGCACAGACAGGGAAGCCAAAACACCAACCTCTAATAATAAAGATGCTGAAAACCCATCAGTGACCTTCAGCAGAGATGACCTAATCTGTCACAGGGGAGAAGGCTAACAAGCACACTCACCCCGAAGCAGAAAAATCAATACAATGCAATGCAATGCATCTCTCAAAGCCTAAGGAGATTTTCACAATGCAGGAAGTGACACAAGCACTCTCAGTTGTATCATCAGCTCTATTCACTTTCCTAGCATTAGCTTTTGTTAAAAATAAAATTGCTGCTCAGTCACCTGGAAGGAATGGCAGAAGCCTTAGGTATTTGTCTGCTTTTTCCTCCTCCTACTCAAGGAGCAACGTATGTGAATCACATCACAACCTGATCTTCCCTTCTCCCTTTCTACAGTGAAACCTGTAAGTGAGAAAATTTTCACTAGCTATTATGTCTGAAGATTTCCTGCCAAGAACCGTACTGTCTGCAGGTGGAGGCAGACGATCACTGAGCAGGCAGGCAGGGAGCACCTCACCACTCCTGCAGGCTTGCCCTGCAACCCACGAAGCGCCTTCCTTCGAGCAAGCTCTCGGCCACAGGCCACCTTTGAGCAGTGCCCTGCTTTGCACAGTGATTTGCAGCCCAGGCTGCTCCCTTGGAGGCACGGGGCTTTGCCTTCCCCGGTAAGGGGGCTGTACCATGGCTACACTCAGGTTCAGGACACACCTGGCTGGCACACGGGGTGATTCAACATGGTACACCTGCTCCAGGTTTTACTATCAGATGACGGGAACAGTCACCTCTAAGCATAACTGAATATGAGCAGACCGAAAAGTTATCCCTAACCCAGCAGGCTTTAATGTATCACAAAAATGCAATCAAGGTAAACTCTGAGCGCTTGCTCTCAGCCTGCGCTCTGCTCAAAGTTCACTGCTGCTTTTCAAGCCCAGGAAAAAGCCTTCCTGCACCTTGCATTAATCTGTGTATCCTAGGCTTTACCTTACCCTGCAGACTGCTAGGATGACTGGCCTGACTCATGAGAGAGCCAACAGCCTGCCATCAACAAGCAGAGCAACACATTTACCCGGTTCAGCTCCTGACCCAGGGCTGCAGTGCAGCCTCGCTGCTGGCCCTGGCAGCCGACACTGCAAAAAGCGGCTGGTTTTCTCTTGAAGTTACCATCCACGGCACAAAGCGGGGAAGGTAACGGCAGAGCTCTCCTCTTGCATTTTCTTTCCTGACACCAAAAAGCTCTGCCTGCTCGGTGGTATGACACGCAATTCCTTTTCGTCTACAGCTTATAGAAACAAGGCCAAAACACATCACCAAGAGTTAACCATCGGCACAGAGATAGGGAAAGGAGAAGAGGAAAGCGTCACAGGAGATTTGAGACAAAAGAAAGAGAAGCCTTGCTGACTACTTCTTCATAACCACATCAGCGAATCACTTTACTGCCAAATATGTTACACCATGGTCTAGCCCTGTCAGACAGTGGTTTTTAACTACGTCCTCATGATTAGGGTAAAACCCCAAAGATCTGGCTTTGGTTCCTCATATAATCTTGCGAACCATGCAGTAAACAGTCACGGGACTGGCATTTTGTAACAAAGTCATGACCTTAGCAACTGCTGAAATCCAAAGAAACTGCTGGCTGAACTGGGCACCTTGAGAAGGAGACGCCTTTGCCAGGAACCGCAGGGACCCCTGAGCTGCTCTGCCAGGCTGCCCAAGCCAGCAACATGCCTGAAAAAAGTCTCTGCCAGCAGAGGAGAAGCTCCAGCAAGCAGCAAGGTAAAGGTCTTGTCACAGCCTTAGAAATTTATTAATTTTTTTAACCCTTTAGCCCCAGGCGATGGAAAGCTTCCTGACCACCACAGGTGACTGTTAGCTTTCCAGACTTCATGTGATCCTCCACCAGAAGGCTTTTGGTTTTTCCCTCCTAGCATGCCTTTGCCAGAATTTGGAAGGATAAGGCTCCGTAAGTAAAAGTGCCTCATCTTTCATATCTCTCACCTTTGAGAGTGGCAGGGAAAGAAGGAAAACCAGAAAGCAGGTACTGGGCATCACCTACCTGGAACCACCTAGAAAGACTGCAGCAGGAATAAGGTTAAGGTAGCTCAAGGAGTGTCATCCCAGACAAGCTCACCTGAGCACCCTGGCTCCTGCTGGTCACAATGCAGTTCCCCATCTCTCTGCTCCTGCTGGGTACGCCGGGAGGCGAGCACTGCCTGGCCGAGCCTGGCTCAGGAAAGGCAACACACCAGCTCTCCTCATGCCCTCAAGGGCAGCCCAGGCAGGTAAAGGGGACCAGGGCAGGGGCACAGCCAGGCATGGTAGGCCAGGTCTGCATGAGCCTGGCCAAGACACAACGGGGCTCAAACAGGGCTCATCCTTCTCCCGCCATCTGACCTCTATTTAATAGCAACACAGCCACCTAAAGTTCCCAGGACGATTGCCAGCTCCAGGTCGCATCTGTGCTGTATTCAGGCAAGACACCAGGTGAAGTAAAAACAGGAGAGGGGTAGAAGAAGATTCTTCCTAACTATAGTTTGTCTGCTTGAAAAAGCCTGATTCAGTAACAGGTTCCTTGCGAGAGCTTCTGGGGTACCTTTCCAGCTTAGGCACTCACAGCTCTCTATGGTACCTCCTAGGTTGTTGAGGACCAGTCACGGCAGCAGGTAAGAGCACTCACGTGCTCTGGCACATGTTCAGTGCTGTTTTCTGTCCCATGTGTGCTAGTCACTCATCTTTTTTCCTTGACCTGTCACACAAAGTTTGCCAAGCAATGCACAGCGACACCCAAAACCACCCAAAACCACTGTTCCTTGCATATTGTGTAATTTAGCCTGGGTCTTAAAATCTGGAGGTACGTCATAACGAACCCATCCTTGTGCTGAAATTTAACTGAAAAAAAAAAACCCCAACCCAACTTTTCAGTACTTTGTCTTTTAAGCTGTGTGTAAACCAGGATATTGCTTTAATCCACAATAGTTTAGGATTTTAATAAGCTCTTAAGAATGGTGTTGCCAACAGAGGTGGGTTTTTTGTTTTTTTGAGACCACAAGCAAAGTATGCCTTTGTCCACTATTTTGTTGGTGTACTTGAAGTTCAGCAAACTGAGAAACATGATTATCCAAAGAGGTTTATAGAGGACTTTTTAAAAACTCTTTAACTACTACTGCAGTGAAAATGCATGATGGTTGAAGTAAGACTTACAGCTCTGAATCCTTGTATCACTCTCGCTTTCTCACATTTTCAAAAATATTTAGAATATAGTTAAACTTCCAGGATTACAAAAACCCTTTGATTGTCTAAGTTTATTCCTTCATTCTGTTTTGGGAATATTGCAGGGGAGAGTCCACACCTCAGATCATAACAAAAACCATTAATGTGGCCAGCAAGAGCTGAAAAGCTTCATTATCTATGCCTTACCCTGGCATAGTGTTCTGAAGCATTTTTCCACTAAATTTTAAAGTGAAAATCCCCTCCTGTTGAATAACAACACATCATTTCTAGAAATTGGGCAGGCAGAAAATTCTGCTTCCTTTTCCAGATGTGCTTCTCTGTTTTCACTCCTCTTAAATGCAATGCACTTCATTTCCAGGTGCATTACCTGAGGCCCAGGGGACGGGAAGGCACCTCCTGAAGGTTGCTTCTCTGGAGAACTCCCCCATCCGTCTCTAAGTACAGTCAAAGCCTGAAATAAAGAGCTGACGCGCTGAGTGCTCAGCAGGCAGCAGCACCTCCTGGAGCTTCAAATTTAACTAAAAACACAACAGCAGGGACCCTTCAGCTACACATTTCATAGTTAGGTGCGCAGTGCTGGTGAACTCAACTCCAGTTGCTCATCCTGCCAGCACAGTATAGCAACTCAAAGTTTATGGATTGGATTCTCATCTCACTGAGCCGATTTTTATGGTAGCTTTGGGGCAATGTAAGCTATAGTACGAGACAGGAAGAACAAGCTGGTGAGTTGCTTGTTAGGGTGGTGACATGCAGGTGCTCCACAGATGAGCCTGCTAAAAAAACCTGGCTAGTACTAGCACGGATAACATTACTGGCAAACATTTGACACAGCCTAATTTAGGCTCGCAGCTCATATTACTATTGCTTTATATGAAAACTACACAGACTTCAGCCACGCTCCCTCAAAGCAATTCACAAGTTGTTAGCTATCATACACTAAATAAGGATGGTGTTTCCAGTCTACAGCTCTGGAAGTTTGCCTATCTCTGTAGGTGTTTGTATGCTCCTCATTTCTCTGAAACGCGCAGGCACTGTCAACATTAACGACTGACCTCTCCCACTCCTGGGAGAGGCGTCCTGTTTCTGTTGAACAGATGCGCTGAGATCAGATTTGCCCAAGGTCGTTCAGAGGGACAGTGAAGAACTAAAATATTTTTCAAGTCTTAGTTCAGCCTCAACTAAGAAGCTTTTTAGCCTACACCAGAGAGCACAAACTGAAAGATTAGACCTTGAGAACTATTCCAATCAAACAATAAGGCAAAGTATCATGTTTAGCACAGATGACCTCCCTTTTGGCCTTGCTGAGCCAGATTAATGAACTTTAAGAGCAAGTTTTCTCTAACAGTGGAAGAGACAGTATTATATTTTTGGCCAAACCTGTGTACTGTTCATCTACTTTAGTCACACAAAATCCAGCCTAGAACTGAGGTCCCTTAACTCTAAGCTCTTCTACATATTTCTACAGATAAAAAGCAGGACCAATGGTTTTTAGCCCTGTGTATTATTTGAACCTAAGCAGGTGAGAAGCAGAAAAGGAGAGCAGAGGAAAGAGTGGGAAAGGAATCAAGGAAACTATGAGAAGGAAATACCGATTGAAAAGTACGAACGGCATAAGAATACTGTGCTTTTTCCTCCTCCCGTCTATTTCTCCTCCGTCACTTAGTTGCCTTCCAAACACCAATTCTGTCGCTTTATTCCTGGCACTGGCAAGCCTAAGCATTCCTCAATCAAAAGTCTGGCCCTCAGAATTGCTTGACTGGCTTACAGATCACACAGATCTTGAAAAAAGCACCCCTGCAGTGTGCCTGCTGAGTTCATTTCTTCACATAAAGCATATGCCCACAAGGAGCTTAGAGTAACAGCTGATACACCAAATACTACTAGAGAAGAGAAAGAGCTTCTAACTAGCTCTCCTTGGCCCTAATGGACCAGACTGAGGCCAGCTATCTAAACCACAATGTTCTGGAGAGTTTTGCATTTAAACTCAGACCTTAAAAGGGCAAGCACGCTTACCTACACTAAGCTCTTTATTCTGCTTTCTGATTTTCAAGTTATTAGGATTCGCTCAGACCATGTTTCTCTGCCATCATATGCACTTCTTTGTTACACAGAAGCTGGAAATAAAACTCATGAGAATTAAAAAGAAAGCCAGAGTTAGCAATGCTCTGGCTTTCTTTCAAAAGTAAGCTTACTGTAATTGATATTGTGCTCAGAGGCGTGTTGCAAACACTTGGGGCATTGCAGGGTTCCCACAATTCTTTAAAGAGAGCAAGTCTGTTATTTGCAATCCACTTTCCATCCTCTGAGTCCTGTGACACAGAGGGAAACAAGAAGGTTAACCTGGATGAGGGGATCAGCTGTTTGGTAGATAGCTCAGAAACCTGGTACGGGGATTTCGTGTAAGTAGCAAATCTCTAAAACATTATGTTAGCACGGGAATCAAATAAATAACCCCTGCTGGGACCCCTAGGTCACCCAAGCACACATTTGGAGTTTCAGTCTACAGGGTAGACTTGTTAAACATATATTTAATTATCTCATACCCAGAGGGCTACAAAATTACCTGGTTGATAAGCTACAGTTAAAACACATAGCAGCCCATGGGCTCCCAGAAACCAGCCATTTTAAGTGCCAGCAGCACAAAGCAAAGAAAAACCACATGGAACAAAAGAGTTGTTTAGTAGCCAGGAAACAAGCAGGTTATTAAAATTGTGAAGGAGACCTTTAATTACTTGCAGCAGTTATGGGAAACATTACCAGTTACATCTCTATAATACATTCGAATTTACAAGTCATCACTGGAAGGCTGTAATCAATCCTGGTTTTGTTTTGCAAGCCAGTTCAAAGAAAACTTTAAATATGGAAACAAATACTGTATTTTTTCTATGGAAAGAAGAGAATATTTTTTATTTCTACCAGCTTTACGTTTCCAGCAGATTATCTTTAAAAAAAGCTTTTAAAATACATCTGCAATCATCAGGCTTGAGCAGTATTACAGAACATGGAACCATGCAAAGGGATTAACTCCTAATATCATCCAGCTGAACAGCATGAGCTCATCTGGGCTTAACCTTCTGAATCCATTCCATTTGTAGGACCCAAGCAAAAACAATAAATCACAGCTAACAAGCAGGCAATTTTTATTTCAAATGTTAAGAAGGATGGATTACTTCCTTTGCATCTCCATTAAGGAACCAAATTTTTCCTGGAGAGGGCATATTTACCCATTTATGGCTGCTATCTTACCATTGGTGCCAGGCAAGTAACTCATACGGGACCATCTGACACAGCACAGCCCTTTGAGCTCACAGATTGGCCATGAACATACCGTATTTCTCTCTAATTCATTTGTGAACACAGAGCAAGGAGCACGGGGCTGGCAGGTAGAGCACACGGACCTGGGGACACAGCACCGCACAGCGCACTGATCCTTGCCTGGCCCAAATGAGAGAGAAGTTAGGCAAACTGGTTGCAGCATATGGTGGAGAAGGAAACCCGTCTCCCACCTCTCGCCTGTACTTTGGCTTGCCCATTCATAAATGTAATGGTGGAGCCAAAAACACCCTGGAGACTGCTCAGGGCAGAGAGATGGGAACAGCCCTTGGGCTGCAGTGAGGCCCAAACAGGGAGGAAGAGGCCCAACAGGCATCAGTCTGTGTGGTAAGTTGCCAGCGAAGGGAGGGTGGAATAGCAGGTAAACAGGCAGTTCCCATGGCTCAGGGTACAGATTTCTTCAGTGAATCTCTAACTAGAAAGACTGAAGAATTCAAAAAGGTCCAAACTGTTCCCTCTCTAATTTGCCTGCAGCCAAGCTGATGAAAAAAAAAAACTGGGACACCAGGGCTTAGGAAGGCTTTGTGTTTGGTAGAGAAACAGGACATTACCAGCGGAACATCTAAGGAAGTTCTTTGCTGTTTTCCTGTGACCATTGACCATAACCTCTGCCTGTTACCCCCGCCTGCAATGTCTCAGTCCTCATCATCCACCTAGAGCTAAGTGGGAGCTTCACAGAAGTGGGACTCGAGACTCCAGTGCAGCAGGAGGTGCTGATGCTCATTTCTGTGCTCGGTTCGGCAGTCTTTGGGTATCCCACCTCCAGAGGTAGCTGCGCTGCCACCCTGGGCAGGCACAGAGGGAGGCACTTTGAAATGCTTTGCTGCCCCTCCTACAGGAAGGGGTAACACAGGACTGACCCGGCAAAATTAATCTCTCCCTGCCCCCTCCCAAAATCCCCATCGCCATGCCTGAGAGCAGCCTTCCCAGGCTGAAGTGCCCTCCAGCCATCCCCGCCCATACAGCCTCAGTAATAAAAGCAAGCCCAGACTCCAGTTCCCTGTATCAGCATCACCGGGCATTACCTAGGCGGCATAACTGCCCGTATAAGGCCGGGGGGGGGGGGGGGGGGCTGGCAGAGAGCGGGCACCCTTCTGGGCCCTCTGGTACCTCTTGGGCCTAGGAAGATTTTAGTGAATGAGTGTAATGATGTTAGTGGGGAAAGGGAATTATTGCTGTGAGCTAAGCACAGACTTAGTGCACAATTTCATTGCTTTCAGTAGCGATGAGCCGGGGGCTGTCAGCATCCCAAGGAAGAAAACTACAAGTCCTCCCCTTTATTACCTTTCACTCTTCCAAAAGGCTGGTTCTAAAAAAATTAGTGGCCAGAGCAGTCAATCAGTGAGTGAAGGAAGGTTATCAGAAGGACAAGGTGTACCAGAAGAGACACAGAAGCACCAAGACAAATAATGAACAAAGTGTTGTGGATAGGCTTGTAAAACTGAACCGCTCTGGCAGCCTCTCTGCTCACCCTTCGCTGAGAAGAGGACACACTGCTTTTTTTAAAAAAAAGAAAGCAGAGAGCCTCTTTCAGCTTTGGTTGAAGCAGCCTGTTTCCCCCAGCACAGGCAGGAGGGCTGAAGAGGAAGGGCTGCTGCCAGGGCAGCCTGACTGCACGTCCACATTTCAAACTCATCCAGGATGGAAGGCTGCAGTATGGCTGTTTTTTTGGCATAATTAACTAAACCCCACCTGATTATATTTCTTATTCCAACCTGAGTTATACTTCTTTTGGCACCTTTATGCATCCTGCCTGTGCTTTGTATTGAAATGAAAGCTCCCTCAGGAAGGACCACGGCATAGCCGTACGTAGAGATCCAGCCTGAGCCATCCAGGACAAACCCAGTCCAAGTGATAATAGTGGAAGCTAATTAATCATTTACAGCATGCTTGACTTAATGCATCAGGCAATTAAAAAGAAGCAGAATTCCAGGACTGATGCACACCATGGCTCAGTAAATAAAACATTTCTTATTTTGGGGGCACGGTCCCACCTCCGCACAGCGGCTCAGGCTGCGGCAGGGAGGCCGTGCCCTCCACCCAGCGGAGACCCAGCACGTCCGTGCTGTATTGCCCTTCCTCTGCAACAGTCCTCGCCACAGGCTTCATGGGAGCTTCTTTCAAACATTTATCCTTTAATTATAAACCACACTGAATAATTATGCAATTTTTACTGATTAAGCCAATTTTATTGTTTGGGACAATTCAAATAAGGCACATGATGTTAGTTCTCACGAGGGATGAATGCATGAACACTTTTTACGTGAATATCCATCCCATGACATTTGAACTGCAAATAGTCATGTGCGACTATGACATTTACTTGTTCAAAAGGTTTTTCTAGAAAGAACAGCTATAAATTTATAGGAGAGATCCTGGAGCAGGCTGAACAAGTCTGAAATGAAAATGGGAGGAGAAATTAACAGGAGTCTCATCCCTATTCTGAGGTGTCATTACACTCACAGCTGATATGTGGCAGTATTTTCCTCTGTTCCAAACAACACTGAATAGCTCCATGCAAAAACATTATCCCACTTCAAGAAAATTTCAAAGGGAACAACCAAAGGGGGCATCTGTCTTCAGTTAAGAGCCAGGACTCTGGCCCTGCACTCCCAGTTACAAAGTACACACCCAAAATAAGCAGCACAAAGCCGAGTAAGGCAATTTAGGAATAAGATTCCCAAAAAATAAAAAACAGATAGAGACTTCTTTAGCACTTATCAAGTAATTCAAATTCACCTGCAGGACCACTGCTTGCTGAGTTTGTGCACAGTTGCTGCAAAATTACTTTCAGCTGAGGTAATCTGGCAAGCTGAATATCAAATTTAACTGCTGTTTTGCCCTGACCAAGGCAGTGCATCTGCTATGTGGAACTCTTCCTTACTGTTAGTTTTCACTGTTGATCCCACTGGAAATTGTGAGTGTCTGAGAGCAGAGGCTAGCACCAGGCCTTTTGGGAAAACAGCCTGCCAAGGTCATTGCCCCCGTCTGCATCCCTTCTGCCTGTTATTTATGTCCCCTGCCACCCTGACAAGAAACACTAACACACAAAGGCCAGCAACAGACTCCAGATTAGTTCTCGCTGCATGTGTGTGCCAAGTTGTAAGTGACAGAGGGAACAAGCAGCATTCACACACCTGCTGGGCTGGCTCACGAAGCATATGCAGGGATGCTGCTGACCAGAAAGACTTTCAGGAATTAGCTGTAAACGCAGATTAAAAACGGGTGCCTCTAGCTGCTTCCACGCACTCGCGGGTAAACACCGTTCGCATGCCTGAGCTGGAAGAGAGCCCAGCCCAGTTGTAGTGGTGATGGTTGAACTACATATTTGATTTTTATTTTCGTGCTTTACATAAAGAATTGTTAAAATCTTCTATTTTTTCTCAACTGACAAACTGGGATCCAGCGGTCTGCCAGATAACAAGCAGCCAGCAATGAGAAACTGAATCCACAGAAGCACAATCCTCTTTACCATTAGCAGAAGCCAGACCAAAAGCTGACCACAACTGCTGAGACACATGGGTCACAGCTCCTAGCTACGGAATATGTTACAAAGCCTCATCTTTCCCTGCTCCACATCAACAGCTCTCCAAAGTCATGTGCAGTGCTCCTGGACGGTGCCTGGTTGATTGCAAGTGAAAAGGATGCTGCAATTGTAAACCTGGTCCCACGCTACAAGTCTTCCTGGAGGCACTGCGATAAGTCAGTGCAAAATCCACCCAGTGGCGTGCAGAAACCCAAACAGCATATGGCAGACTTAAAATCCAGGCACGGCATGGGGGTCTCCACTCCCGGCAGCCTCCTGGGGGAAGGAGCACCCATAAGCCAATGCAATTATCAACCAATGCATGAGGCACTTACGCTCGTCAATAGGTCACAGAGCAGTTAGTGCTTGAGTGGCAGAAACCATGGTGCTCCGACAACTACATGCATCCTCAGCTTGCAATGGTTTGGGAGCACGGGGAATCGTCTGAATACTTGTCATCCTCACATTTGTACTTCATTAATGGAAATTAATTTCTTCCCAGAGCTTTCATTTGTAAAAATGTAACTCTCAGCACTAAAGATTGCCCCAGATGGCCCTTTGGCACTTCTGCTAGGATGAGGAAGCAGCCAGGGCCAGCTGATCCCTAAGGGACTCGGAGGGAGGCAGGCACAGTAGGTGCCTGCAGGACGGGTGCATTACCAGTCCAGCTGCCATCCCACAGTACCCGAGCAAGGCGAGCTGGAGATAGCAGCCTAGATCAAACAACTTCATGGTGATGAGGAGGATCCTCAGTTAAGCCAGCCCACAGGTCTGGAGCAGCAGGGTCCACAACCAGGCACAAGCATGGCTGAGACAGAGACTAGTACTTCTGCAACACAGCTCTGGCCAGAGCTGAAAGCCCAGGGCTGAGCTTAAATACAGCTTCTGGGCCCATGGGCAGGGGCTGGGGGTGGAGGCTCAGGTGAGGCTGGCCAGGGCAATTAAGGCATATTAGTGGGACAAGTAGGGACTAGTTTCTCCACAAAAGGTGGCAGTTTGGTATCCAGCAGAAAAAGTGAACTATCAAAAAACTTTGCATGTCTTTTTATAATAGAGATAGTACTGGCTTGAGCTTATTGGAGTGCCTCAGAACAGCACCGATAGAGAGATAATAGCAAAACACACCGAGCGACCACACTGACTTGTCCTTATCTCCTGGTGCAATGTGATTGTTCTCTAAAAATTAAGTGAATATTGATGAAAGTCATTGATTGGCATCTCTGCAGATAGATATCTTGTGTCCATCCACAGGGCAGCTGCTGCAGATAAAGACATGACAAATATAATGTCAACAGATGTAGCAAGACAGTGGCAATACGTCTCCCATGCTGTCAGGAAGAAACTGCTCTGTAGAGTGGCTTCATCTCCACATGAAGTGTAAGCAGTGCTCTTGTTTAGGTTCTAGTCACTCGATGCAATGAGACACCATAGCCTCGGTATTTAAAAGGAACTTTCAAAACTATTTAAATTGTTTATAAAAGGTGATCCTTCATCTCAGGGTAAGAAAGTTTTCCATCCAGTTTGCGTAACCTCCTTGTGCCCTTTCCCGTGCCTGGTGTGGCAGCAGATTCTGCGCAGCCTCTGTGCTGGTGAGGCATTTGTGTACCCTCCTGATCAAAAGTACCAAACCTGGTTATAATGAGAGGTATATTGGGGGAGGAAGGGAGAGGCAGAGAGAGAGATCTCTCACCTGGAGAAAAGGACTTACACCTTTTCACAGAGGACAGTCATAACTATCAATCACATTAGTAGATCCCAGAGTTACCTAGACTTGAAAAGCTCCACATACCGTTACCTGAGATCAGGAAAGTGAGATGCCCTGTAATTTAACCTCTCACACAGTGACATTTTGTCTCCTACTTGAATCCTTTGAAAAGTGCTGTTAACTCTTCTGAGTGATGCTAAACTGCTGGCATTTTGCAGTTTCAAATACATATTGACTTTTTAACGATACTGGAATTCACCTTGTAGGTCAATGCTTCCACTTGGGGATTTATACTTGTATTAACTTGCATTCCTTAGAGAGATTATTTTGTCATAGTTCTTCATGGTATTATAAAAAAATAAATGGAACTATGTTAAAAAAAACCCCAGCCATTATTGTCAGCTGTTACTACTGAGGACCGGTACCCATCTGACTGTCTGCATCTCCCTCTATTACCAAAATTACCCAGAGGCCCATCAGCTTGTCCTGAGCTAAATGAATGCCTTTCAGCTCCTCACCAGGAGCTCTATGAGCCCCAGGAAACACTCAACCATTCCTCTCCTGCTCACTTCAGGATCAGAGGGAAAAATGAGGTATTGGGAACCTAAGGCCTGAATTTAAGACTTACAGTGCAATGTGCACTCAAGCGTGCCCAGAACGGGGATCTTACTTGTGACCAGGTTGCTTATCGGAGGTCAGAAAAAAGACCCAAGAGCTGAGGACCTGTTTGGAAACACACAGCAAAGAAATTTAGGAGTTCAGTAGAGGTCAGGAAATTGAGGAACTTGGTGGTTTTGGCACCATCTGACTTTTGAATGGCAGCAGTGTGGTGTAACAGTGAATCAATAAAGAGAATAAATGATGAAAGCCTAAATGGACTCTCAACATCAAGCTGTGCCGTACAGATCAGTCCACCAGTCCATCTCAGATAACACTGCATCTCAGATAACACTGGTAAGTGCCCTGAGAGAAACCGTAGGTAGGAGTAGATTTACTGATTATCATTTGTTTCAGAATGCATCCACCTATTTGTAAATGTCAGCCTTAAGGAAACAGTTTCGCCTCCTACTTAATCTGCTCTTTTCTGAAAATCAGACCAGTGACTGAACTTTTCCCAGTTGTGACTCCCGGCAAACGTGCACCATTCACAGTACTCTGGGTCCCAGCTAGATCCTCACCCCGCCCTGCTCCGTTTAGCACTGCAAAAGGCAAGAGGGCCATGATCTGCAAACAGAAAACAGTTGACTTAGATGTAGGAGGAGCTGCATACTCACATACTTGAATTCTCAAGTCTAATTCATGAGGGAGACAGGCAACCTGTGCTCTCATTTACGTCCACTCTGTGAAACAAGCGGTGTCACTATGTGTGCAAGTTCTCACTCCTGTCTAAAGACAGGATTTTTTTCCCTCAGTGGAAAAAAGAGCGTGCTTCCCAAAGGCTCTGGGGTTGGAGACACAAGTATGAGGAATTCCTCCCTAAACTCCTTACTGCAGAATTACATGTTGCATAGTATGTATTTTCTCAGGGATGCCTGGATGGAGCTGATATCCCTGTTTAAACTGGAAGTATTATTATTTCATTCTACTAAATCCGTTCTTGTTTCTAATTCTGATAATGTATCTATCATCCCTAGCATGGCTCCTTTCCAGCATCATAAATACACCTGTTCTTCAATCTGCAAGAGCACTGGATGGGTAGATCACATATTACAAATTAAATTTCCATTAATAAAGGTTCCCTCTTTCCTCACACCTGTGACAGAGAGGCACAAGAGTCATGCTGTCTGATATTTTGTCCTTTGGTTAGTGGCAGCTCTGCAAAGAGGGAATTTTCTTCCTAAAATACAAAGACACAGCGGCTGAGGCAAGAATCTAGGCTAAAATCTTTTGAATGACAGGCTAGAGGAGCAAGTACCAAATTGGCCACTACTGCTAGTGTCCAAAAAGCCAATATGCTCTTCTCTTCTATTTTTAAGAGCTGCTTTAGACTTTAAAGAGATTTGCTACATAGAAGGAGTTTCCCTCTGGCCACCTCTTTGTGCCTCACAGGGACTTCTCCCCACGAGGAACACCTTCACTTCTGGTGCAATACTGGCTTGAGGTAAGTCTCACACCTGACATTGTGCCCCACCACCCATGTTCCCATCACTCCGCTGCATGTCCCACTCCTCTGAACAGAAAGTGCTTGTAGAGCTGTGCTGGGAGCTAAGAGAAGGGCCCAGCAGCACATAACCCCACTGGAAGTGTTCCTGCCACAGGGCTGGGAATGGCTCTGTCCGTTGGCATGGGAGAAGAAGGGTTGTCGCCGAAGAAACATGCACGTCACAGGGTGACTTTGCTTCTGAAGTAAAAAAGTCGTTCAAGCTCACATAGTGAATAGATCTGATCATAGTCTTTACTTATGGTTACAGTTCTTTATGTGCATGTCAAATACAAAGACAGTCTCCACAGTAAAATAAAGAGGATTGTTTTTGTGGGCTCACTCTAGAGGGCACCCAGAGCCACTGGACCTTGGGCTTTCTCCCAGAAAAAAAACTTCTCCTTGCTTCAGGCTGGAGTGTAACGTTCCAAGGCTTGTCAGTCAAGCCCTCGTCATTGCCTGACTGTCCTAAAGTCTCATTAGGGGCTGATGTAAAGGGTTAAAGCCAAGTCTGATTGTACCACCTCCTGCCAAAATGTCCTGGTTTCAGCTGGGATAGAGTTAAATTTCTTTGTAGTAGCTGGTATGGGGCTGTGTTTTGGAGTCTTGCTGGAAACAGCGGTGATAATGTGGAGATGTTTTAGTTGTTGCTAAGTAGCACTTACACTGGTCAAGGACTTTTTCAGCTCCCCGTGCTCTGCCGGGGGCACAAGCAGCTGGGAGGGGACACAGCCAGGACAGCTGACCCCAACTGGCCCACGGGATATTCCATACCATATGGGGTCATGCTCAGTATATAAAGCTGGGGGAAGCAGAAGGAATTGGGGGGACATTGGGAACGATAGCGTTTGTCTTCCCAAGCAACCGTTACACGACGGAGCCCTGCTGTCCTGGCGATGGCTGAGCACCCGCCTGCCCGTGGGAAGGAGTGAGTGAATTCCTTATTTTGCTTTGTTTCCATGTGCAGCTTTTGCTTTACCTGTTAAACTGTCTTTATCTCAACCCATGGGTTGCCTCACTTTTACTTTTCCCATTCTCTCCCCCGTCCCACCAGGGGGGAGTGAGCGAGCGGCTGCGTGGGGCTCGGTTGCTGACTGGGGCTAAACCACGACACAAAACTAGTAGGGAAACATGCCATCTCAGGACTCTGAAGATCAAAGACAGAGTTCTAATCTGTGCTGCAAGAAACTATATACATCACAATGCAATACAGAAGCTGATATACCATCTCTTACAGGTGCCTGCTGTCCATTACTGATAGACAGAAATTGAGACAATGTCTCCACACAGGAGTCATCAATTGGCTGTTTAAGATATATTTAATAGCAAAATTTTCAGGAGCAGCACAGCCTGTCAAATTGCAACCTACCTTCTCTATACATGGTTCAGAAACTGATATTTTAATATAGGGAATATACAAGCAGCTTCAGCCATGCTATGACTATTGCAAGCAATGCTTTTGGGTTGCTGTGAAACTATTGCTATTATTTCCAGATGGTTATTTAGTTATTTTCATTTCTGGCTCCTAGAACAGATTGTGTTTTTGCCAAGGTTTGCAAATATGTCTCAAACTTTCTGTAATCTTCCCAATGGTGGGTTTAGTAAGGCGGCAAAAAGTAACGTATTCCCACTGAACGGAAAGGGCAAAGACACACACCTACCCAGAATGAGAGACTGAGTTAATAGTGGAGACAAAATTAGAAATAGGGAGAAAACTGGAAACCCCAGTACTGTACTAAATATTCTTCATGGGGAATGCTATCTTCACAAATGGCATTGCAGGGAATCACAGTCAGGACTGGCCGAGGCTGTGTTCCCATGTGCCAGGCACTGGGCCCTCACAAAGCACACTCAACTCCGAGAAAAGTCTCCCAGTGACAGGTATGAAATGAAATTAATTGGAGTGGAAACACGTAGAGAGAATAGGAAAGTAGAAGAATAAGAAAAGGGCTCAAAGGAAATGTAACCAACAAAGTACCAGATGTGACTTGTCTTCCTCTGTTTTGACCAGCTAATATTATGCCATCCCATTTTTCACATCCAGTTGCCCATGGAAGAAGTCTGGGGAGGACATCTAGGAGAAAATAGGCTTTTCTTCTTTTTAACAAATACAATATGATCAGCAACAAAAGCCAAAACAGAGTTTAATTAGACAGAGGACCTCAAAAACATGCAGTTTGAAGTCTTTGCATCTGCATATTTAAATTGTTGCTTCTATAATAAAATGAGGGCACTTCCCTCACAAGTGCTTGGACTACATCAGCTAAAAGACCCTGACAACAGCTGAGCTCTGGATCCACAGCAGCCCAGCCAGCGTTGGTGACTTTACAGAGTACCTCCAGGAAGAAGAGTTTTGTCCTCTACTTGCAGAGAAGGATCTTAGAACATCTCGCAAACCACATTTGACATTGAACCTATCCTGCAAGGAAAGAACAGCTTCTGACACTGCTTCCTACCAGTTTCAACTCTTTTTCCTCCCTGTTTATGTGGAAGGAGAGTGGACGTGTCAGCAGAGTGCAGGCCATTAGCTAGCAGGAGCAGCGAGGGAGGTAAGTTAAGACTACTGCACCACTCTCTGCCACCAAAACCCACTTTGAAGTATGGTTTACAGTGGGGGAACTCAGACAGAGCCGTTTTTTCCCAAGGTATCACAGCAATCTCTTTCTCTGAGGTTTAATATAATCTGCACCTGTGCTTTCTCTGCATAGCTTTGAGGTACTTCTGGCCAAGAACAAAGCCACTCCCTAGAGTCAAGCTCAGCCTCTGTGAAAACTCTCAGCCTGCTCCTCTGGTGTGGGGCCGCCTGCAGCAGCACGATGCTGTGAGTGGTTTGCTGGTGATCACCCAGCGTACGGGCCTGGCACCTCTCCACTGCACTGTGGTACGCAGTGTGGACTTACATCCCTCAGGCTTTCCAAATAATGAAGGTAGCTGCAGTCTCAGATCCTCCTGCAGAGGCTGCCAACATGGAAAAAGGGTTTTTGAGAAGTGGAAAGTCTCAGGGAAATCTCTTATGTGGAAAGTTAATAGGTAGATACTCTCAAAGCAGCTTGAAGAAATGGTCACAGACATTTCATTTTAGTAAGTGGAAAATATGTGGTCAGACTGCCAGATTTGTCAGCCTCTTTTGTGCATTAAGCAGCTATATAGAGATGACGAAATTGTGGGAGGTTTCTCTGTCAAAGATGAGGGGCCCACCTCTGGTTAAGCTGTGCTGTTTGTGGCATTAATCATTTTTTAATTGGCTTTAACTGTACAATTACAAGCACATTCTTAGCACCTTTCTAAACCAGAATGGGTTCTCTGGCCCAAAGGCTCAGCTTCATAACTACTCACCCTGTGCATAACTTCACTGGCAGGAGAGGCTTGTTAATAATTCATGAGTAGTACTTGCATATTAAGACCCTCAAGTGCTTTTACTGTTGATGTGAAGAAAGGGAAAACAGGGTTTACTCTGTAAAGGTGTGGCATTTGTATTAAAAAAAACCAAACTAAAAAAAGAAACCCCAAAACTTTGAAAATACTTTGTTGGCTTGTTTATAAAAGCAGAGAGCTTACTTAATCATCTGCTCTAAAGTTCAGAGAGCTCATGTGTGGGCTTCTGAAACCCAGGAATAAAGCCAGCTTGGCCCAAACAATGTCTCATTTGTCTTGATCACTTAGACCACTGACTTTCCTTAGCTGCCTGTTAGATTTCACATCTTCGTATGAGTGCAACATGCATTCTTGAATTTAGCTTCCTTCTCTGGCTGGAACATGCCTTCTATGGCATGTTGGAGTATGAAGGTGAATTTCATTTCCTTGCAGTCTTGTAGTTGACATATGATGGCAAAGAGACATTATTCCTTTGAATGCATTTCTCTGACAACCTGTTTTGTATTTCTGAGTAGATCCTTTGAGGAAAAGCTACTTTCTTTCCCCACATATCTCCCCCAACTCTCTTTTAGCATCTCTCTCTGAGCTAAGATGCTTTATCAGGTTCTTTCCCTCCATCAGATAAATAAGTCAGGTGCATACTACAGTGAAAAAACATTTTTAATCAATTAACAGAGGTCCCCTGCTGACAGCAGCACAATCACTCAGCTACTGTGATAAAGACACTCGTCACAGGCGATTATGAAGAAATTAATTCCTTTAGGAATTGACTGTAGCTTCCGTGACAATAGTGCTGGGAGCAGTTTTGCTTAGAAAGGTATTGTCCCAGTATAGACATTTATCAACATTTGGTTTCCCAGCAGTTGTTTGTTCTTCACTAAAAGTTCTACTTCTCTGATTCTTCCCCTATTCCCCTGAAAAGGGAATTTATTAGCATAAATCAGAAATATAAATCTGGGATACCATATGTCAGACAAACTCACCCCAGGAGCCAGGTGAGGGGGGACATGTTTTTATTCTTTGGCCGATGTAGTGCCAGGTTGTGGAAATTAATAAAACAGATCACACATTCATGCATGTTGCTCCAGCCAAGAAAATCTGATAAACCTGCATTGTAAAAATGGAAATAGAAGAGTAGGTCCCGCCACCTGCCGGTGCCCAGCCTTTAGAGGCAATGACCTGGAGCTAAAATGGTGTGGCTGTTCCCGCTCCCTCCTCTGCCTGACCTCCTGGGCTCTCTATTCACCGACTCGTTCCCTTTGCTCCTCAGACAGCAGATCCTCACTTCCCCACTGCTCCTCCCTATGTCTCAGGGAGGAGATACTGCTCCCATGCTGCCCCTGCCATCTGGAGCAGCATCCCTATCGCTCTGTGCCTAACTGCATTTGAAGAGAAGCAGGGAGCTGGTCTCAGGGAGACACATTTCCTGACTTTGCCTTACGACTCCTCCGAACGTGGCGTCTGCTGGGACAATTAAACACCTCCCAAAGCTCTGCTTCTTTTTCCTTCCAGAAGTTCAACAGTTGCCTGCCATTTACCCTATGGCCCACCATATAATGAGTTGCTGCCTTTCTCCTCCAGCCAGCTTCACTGTAGCTTCCTTCTAGGGTGACCCCTTCTGCGACAGGAATGTCCCACACTTGGCCCAGTCCCAATCCCATGTCTTCAGAGCAATGAAATATTTTTCTTCCTATGCAGAAGGGTCAGACACAGCCCCCAGCTCCCCCCTCACCGAGTTGTGTGTAAAACAGCCAGAAAAACGAATTCTCAGCAGCCTGGAAGACAGACAGCACCCAAACATGAACAGCCCTCCGCATGAAGAGTTCAGGGAAGGGAATGTCAGAACCTGATGGTTTTGCTTCCTACCACACAGGGTAGGCCATGCTGATCCATCACCTGTTTTATGGCTAGTGAAATCCAACAACAAGCAATTTCTAATCATCACTTAAGAAAAACATGAAAATAATTAAATCCACATGCAATCCAGACAAACTTACAGATGCCAAGGCTCTGGCAATATCACAACCTTAGGTAGCCTATTCTTAGTATCAGACCTAATATTAGACATGAGATTTAAGTCTGACACAAGCCAAGGAAAAACTCCATGTAGGGAAAGAACAAGGCATTAAATTAAGCTCACAAAAGCTCACAGATAGAGAAGGAAAGCTCAAGGATTTCTGATGATCACTCTTCTTTGACAACCTGTTCTTCAGACCTTTGAGGAAACTTCTGCCTGAAATGGTTTGGCATTACATTACCAGAACCCCCAAAAGAAAACTGGACATGGGAGCAAGAAGCCAAGGGGCTACCAGAGAGTGGGGCTGGCAGCGAGCGCCATCATTTATGGGACAGGCTTCTCGGACCACTCTGTGCTGAAGCAGTCCTACTCTGAGCAGCTTCCCAGAAAGGGAGTGCTTGCAAGGTGGCAAAATCTCATTTCGTACTGAAATCTAATGACAAGAAAGTAATGGCCACTGACCAAGTGGTAAAATAAGTGAGGCCAGTGTCAGGAATAAACCTGAAAAGCTGGACAACACCAGAGCTAATCTGATGTCAGAAACAGTATTTTAACACAGACCGAGTCTGACACATAAGTAGCTGCGTCAGTGAAGGGAGAATACTGAATTAGTCCCACGTGAGCTGTGGCTGCACTTTCTTTGCATACATTTACCTCTGATTCAGTGCAAACCCAGCCCCAGTGAGCATCATGTAAAGGGTAGAATTTCCCCAAATCCCCTGTGGTCCTGCCTTTGCAGTGCCATCACCGTTTCTTCTCTTGTCATAGGACTCTCCAGCGGCTCATACACGAGCCCAGGAACTTGGCCATGGAGACTAGGGGTCACTTGAGTATAGCAGAGGCACAGAAAAGACAATTTCTCTTATCCTTATCCTAGACACCTCATGTAATCCTCCAGAATGAATGTGCCACTGGAGCTGCCTTAGTTTTCCCTAGTTCCCCCTTGTGCTGCAGAGCCTGGCGGGATGATTTGGTGGAGTCACCATAGGATCAGTGAGCCTACTCCCACTTCCTTGGGGATGGAGATGAAGCCACATGGTTCTGGAGTCAGGACACAGTCACAGTTTCTACCCAGACCATGCTGGGTCTCCAATGGATAACTTGCAATCTGCAGAATGTGGGGGCCAAACATCTGCCACAGGAAAGAGGGAGCACAAGGGGAATGAGCTGAGAGTATTGCAAAGGAAGCCCCTCCTCTGCCCACGGGCTGAGCAGCGCTCTGTTACTGCTGTTAGAAACTGCCTGGAAGTGTAGATGTTAACGTTCTGCTAGATCTGGTGTAGAAGCAGAGAGATTCATTCAATTTCATTATGAAATGATACCAAGCACCATAAAGTGTCAGCTTTCAAGTTCATAATTTATAAATTAAGTGTAAATAGCCCTTATTCTGAGCTCGTCTCCAGCCACTCATTTATCCTTCCCCTGTGAAAAATTAATGAGTCTATAAAATAGCTTGTAAATTTAGAGCAGTCATGTTTTTTTTTAAAAAAAAAAAATCAACAGTGCAATTTTCCTAGAGACCCTGAAGCATTAGCTGGCTGTAGTCACTGCTGTTAGTCACTGGTCTTAGGTGTGCTACAACAAAGGTTTTCCACCTCCTGCTAAGATTCCTGCTGCAGACCAGTGCCAGAGACAAGATAAAGCACTCTGGTTATTAGGCTGTCCTAGTACAGCAATCCCCGCTTTCAGCAGCTTATCAGACTGCTTCCTTCAAGGGGTGTTTGAGGACTTAACTCTTACCTAAGACATCAGGAGAAGAGTTAGCAAGACAGTTTTGAATAATCAAATTTTCTTAGTGGAAAATTCACCCCAGGCAAAACTTTTGGTCTGTGGGCAGGAAAATGTGCAGGACCAGACCAGCTAGCTCCATATTTCTGCTAAGAGGATTCTCTGAGGGACTCTGTCACTATTCTGTGACCTTTTGGGCTTGCCTCTGAACAAAAAGCTGCATCGGTCATTTTGCAAGGCCCTCTGCAACTTAGCAAGGACCTGTATCCCTGCCCATCGGGGTGTACACAGTTATCAATCTCATGTAAAGATCAGAGAGGGGTAGAAGACAATCAGAGGGCAGTAGGAGACAGGTGGGCTGGGGAACAGATGGGAAAGGCACAACGGTCTGCATGTCATGAAACACCACGACGGAGGAGTGCAGAGAACAGACAACAGACTGGTTCAGAGGTACCCACAGAGGTGCAAAGGCAGCTTTCCATGTGGTTGAAGACATGCCCCTGCCTACCTCCATTCCCTTCTACCACCTCTGGGGACTCTACTCAACACCCAAACGCCCATGAAGCCTACTCAAAACACCAAAGGCACCCCTACACAAGAACTCTGTATCAAAATGCATTGCTGCCTGATGGTCTGTGCTCGGCCGGGGACGCTGGAAGAGGCGGCAGGATTTTATGGCTGCTATGGCCACACAGCAGGGGATGTTCTGTATCACAAGGGAGGGTGATATCAGGAGATGCAGGATGATGTGGCTGTAGGTTGAGCTCCGTCATTTTCTCTTCACTTTTATACTTATGCTTAACATTTGAAGGGATTTGTCCCATAAAGAATTTCGGCTAAAAAGTTGTTTCACAGAAATAAACGCATATTGTTAAGCTCTCTTGTGAAATATCCAACTTTTAACTGAACAGAAAAAAACACTTTCAACAAGGTGGAGTAAACAAAGCAGGGACTACCTTTCCCCTTCTGTATACATACATATGAGGATGTTCTGTATTCCTTCTTCCATACAGTCTTAACTCTAACACAAACAGTAGGCCGCTGAGATGATTTATGACAAAAGTGGCAGATCTCAATACATGTAATATTAACTTATTCAGTAAATTCATACAATCAAACATTAAAATGGTTACTATTCCTCTGGGTACAAGACAGAGAAACAAATGTAATAACTATGTTGCATGTAAAATATTTGTAATTGAGCAGAAAGCCTGATCCCAAATGCTTAAAAATATAAGGCCGGGGCAGCAAATGTGATTGGATTTCTTATAATCTAATCATTTTGCTCCATATGTGGCCCCCAATCTGTTTCGGATTGTTAAAATTCCTGGGTATTGTAGTGCCTTCCCCAGAGAACACTGGGAAATGCTACGGACAGCCTGGACCAGATGGGATGCCAGTGACTCCAGCCAGCAAAGGCAGAAAAGAGGACAGTGGTTAACTCCTTCTCTGCCAGCCACTACAGAAGGGGTCCAGACAGGAAAATTAATGCCAGCTGCTTTCCAATACTGTAAAAGGCAGTTTATAGTTTAAAGCTCCTGGGAGCAAACTGCTCCAGCCCGTAAGGACAAAGCAAGCAAGGACCAATAATCACATCCTTCTGAAAAATCATTCAGTGCTATAGGTGGAAATTTCAGTTTCTTGCAAATTTCCCTGGGTGTGCGAAGGAAGGAGGGCTCCCAGAAGCCCAAGAGAGAAGTGAAATGCTGTAAATGAGACCAGCACCTACAAGACAAAAAGCCGCTTAGTCAGATCGAAGGCATTTTTAGAAAGCCTACGGAGTAGTGCAGGATCAGAGAGCCTCCCTCCAGAGGGGGGAAATTCGGCAGGCCTGTGCTTGATTTAAGAGCAAGAGTCTGGCTGCTCAGCACTCCCTGTCCCTTTCCAACTTGTCACCGAAAGGAGTTAAACCGGCACTTGAGAACCTCCACTGCAGGAAATACTTGGATGCTCCTTGTCCACCAGAGTGGGTTAGTTCTATTTATTCAAGTTTAATCCTTTGGCATATAAAAACAAGTGACACTAGCAAAAAGCAAAATATAGGATTAACCTATTAAAATGGCGCACTGATTACAGACAATGCTACTTCTTTCCTTCCCGTGACTTTAACTGGGATAGCCAGCAGCTTTTAGCTAAGCTGGAAACCTCACCTTATTATTCCATACCTGCCCAAACTGTTACACTGCTTTGATGGCTCAAATGGAATTTTTTAGCTGTTTTCTAAGGCATTATTTAACAGGACTTAACCTAAAATCCTGAAAGCCTAGTGGTATGGTAAAAGGACAAAGAAATGAAAATAGCAGCTCAGGACCTTCAATATGTTTTCCTTTTTAATTCATAAAGAAGCTGTTAGTGTAATACTGACTCCTGGCTAGGGACTTGAAGATTTTTCTGTTGCACTGAATTTATACTTGTGGAAGAACAGGTTCTGTCATAAAAATATGGAATTTTCCCATTAAGCTGGATATCGTAGCCTCAGAAGCAATCTCTCACATCCTGCAAGATCAGAGCTTTGCACAGATCACCCCCCACATCACATCTATTATTTCTCAACAGACTCCTCTGGCTAATTACAATCATTCTTGAAAATATTCAATATGAAAATAGCGAGGGGTAATCACATCCATAATCTTTAGATTGTTGCTTACTAAAATACTGCTCAAGATTATCTTTGCTTTCAACAGCATCAGTGAGAGATCATTTTCAAGTGTAAAGGTGCCAGCACCTTATTCTGGAGGGGGATTGCTAAGCAAAAAACTCATGTGTAATTTTAGTAGATACAACAATTATCACTATACAATTTCCTGGAGAACTTCTCAACATAACATGCCATAATGAGGGCCATGGATACAAAAACATAGAAAGCCACTGGATTTTTATCCTACAGAAGCAATACGTAGTGCCAGAACAACCCACCAGCTTCCAAAACAACCTATTCCTATACTCTCACCTGGGTACACGCTGCAGGAAAATTCTGAGTCTGCTTTTGACATATAAGCAATTCCCTGACTCACCTGCTTGTTAATGCCTCTGAACAGGAACAGACTAGGGCCTTTCTTACCAGACAGTCCTCTGAGTACTTGTGCATTGCCAGGATTTGACAAAGCCTGGAAGAAACAGGAGCAGCTGCCCCACGACAGTACCCTTGATTGGTTTTAAGTGCCAGACTTTTGCTCAGACACATTTTTCACAGCCTCAAAGGAAAGTGTGGTTCTTTCTGGAGCCCAGCCGCGTATCTAAGAAGATATTTTTTGAGCAATAACAACCAGAAGTACGTTAACTTCTCAAGGACATACTAGCTCCGGTAGCTGTCAAGCAACGATTCCGATAATCCATCCGCTCGGGAGGGGATTTTTACAGAAATTTGCACCCGTCCTTTTCATAGCCATAAGGACAAGTCAGAAGTTACAATCTTCCTCTTGGCAAAAGAATCTAACTTGCAGCCATAGAAAACAAAAATGTATTTCTTGCAATTCCCCCTGCAGATTTGATATAGAAGGCATTAGAAAGCGTCAGACATCCATACCTACTTCCAATCAGGGCTATGAACATACTTGATCGATGTTAGTTAAAAAGGTCTTTTTCAGGCAGATAGGCAGCTGGGAGCTAAAGACTAACACTGTCAACTCAGTTGTTCAGAGGATATATGTGTGCATGTGTAAAAGAGAAAAGGAGAATATTACTTGTCTCATAACTGAAATATTAGATTTCTATTTCCCCACGCATTTTTAATGTGCTTAGAGTCCCATGAAATAGAACTCTGGGCAGGGCTGGGGGTACAGGGAAGCTGCCTGTGTTTGGGTGGTGGTCTGGGTTACAGCCAGGGCCTGATCCAGCTGGGCAGCGGATGGGAAGACCCTGCAGTCCTGTTACCGTTCTCCCATGCATTGTACTAACGCAGGGGGACTAGAGCGCTCTCGGTCCCTCACACGGACACTGTTGCCTGATGAAGGTGACCTGACCATCTCAAAGGTAGGTTGCCAGGGCAGGGGAATTACCTCAGCAGAAATACATGTGGCCAGGCACGAAGCGGTGCCGCAGGGTTACCGGTGGTGTGCTGCACAGGGTGGGCTGGGGCATACAGTGCAGCCCTCCAAGTGCCCTTTGAAAGGGACACTGCAAGAGAGCAATGAAATGCTGCAGGCAGGGATCGCTGAGGGACAGCGTGCTGTCAGTAGGGCTGTGGGACGCTCCTCTGGCTTGCAGGATCCTTCACCTGAATATGGAAACTGGGACTGGTTACAGGAAATACGTATCTGAAGCATCTTTGAGAGCTTCAGGCAAGATTCCTGACTGTCTGACTCTGCTCAAATTTCAACAGAGCTCCTTTGTTTTTAGCGTTAGTAATCTTTTAGCAGAGCTACTACATAACAGAGTATAAATCAAGTCTCTAGTGTCAAACGTGGTCATCTCTTTCACAAATGAAAGGTTGATAGCCAGCAGGATTAGGACAAAAGTAGGATCTCTTGAACCCTCAAGCAAGCGTACCCACAGCAAGCTTGCTGATGATACCAAGCTGGGAGGAGTGGCTGGTATGCCAGAAGGCTGCGCTGCCATCCAATGAGACCTGGACAGGCTGGAGAGCTGGGCTGAGGGGAACCTCGTGCCATTCAACAACAGCAAGTGCAAGGTCCCGCACCTGGGGGGAACAGCCCCCTGCACCAGCACAGGCTGGGGGCTGAGCTACTGGAAAGCGGCTCTGCTGAGAAGGGCCTGGGAGCGCTGGGGGGCGGTGAGGTGACCCTGAGCCAGCACCGGGCCCTTGGGGCCAAAGGTATCCTGGGCTGCGTTATAAGGCGTGTGACCAGCAGGACGAGGGAGGTTATCCTCCCCCTCTACTCTGCCCTAGCGAGGCCACATCTGGAGTGCTGCGTCCAGTTCTGGGCTCCCCAGGTCAAGGACAGGGAACTGCTGGGAAGAGTCCAGCAGAGAGCTACAAAGATCATCAGGGGACTGGAGCATCTCCCTTATGAGGAAGGGCTGAGAGACCTGGGCTTGTTTAGCCTGGAGAAGGGAAGACTGAGGGGGGTCTTATCAATGCTTATAAATACCTAAAGGGTGGGTGTCAGGACAATGGGACTAGGCTCTTTTCAGTGGTGCCCAACGCCAGGCCAAGGGGCAACGGGCACAAGCTGGAACATGGGAAGGTCCACCTGAACATGAGGACAAACCCCTTCCCTGTGCGGGTGCCAGAGCAGGGGCACAGGCTGCCCAGGGAGGCTGTGGGGTCCCTTCCCTGGAGACATTCACACCCCGCCTGGATGCGGTCCTGTGCCCCCTGCTTAAGCAGGGTGTTGGATGAAATGATCTCCAGAGGTCCCTTCCAACCCCTGCCATTCTGGGATTCGGCGAACAGCCCTGTTGAAGTCACTGTCTCAGCTCTGAGGTACAGCAGAGCCTGCTCATTACAGACTACATTTTTCTAGCAAGAAGTGTGTTGTATCAATTTTATGCCAAATCAAGGGTTTGATTTATCCCTGTTGTAACTCCACTGAGTCCAGTCAAGCTATATGAGTCATGAATTTAGTTCTTGACATTCTCCACAGAGAAGACTATTTTTTCCTTTGATACTGCTTCAGTGAACCTCTAAATCTATCAACATACATCCTACTCCAGCAAAGCATGTAAGCACATACATGTGGGAAGTATGTGTGAAACCATTGTGAGAGGAACTGGACTACTTCCATACTTAAACCATCCTGTCAGCCTCCTTCAAGCATTTGGCTTAACACAGCTGAAACGATGGCCAGTGGAAATACTCCCATTGACTTCCCTGGAAGCTGAGTTGTGCCCTGGGGAATGACTTGTCTTGATGGCAGTGGGGAGGTTGGGGAAGGATGAGACAGTGAGTCCATCCCTTCTATAACAAACATGTCCACTGCATCCATATTGACTAGGGATTTTACCAGACATGAGGGATATCTGCTCCTGAGCCCTGCCTGAAGATCTTCCTACTTAATAACACTGGTTACTTCTTTACAATTCTCCCTGCTTACTTCTGCCCACGAGTCCCTCCAAATATCAGCAAAACATGCTGCAGTCCCTATAATTATATTATGGCCAATATCTTTTCTCTCATGGCTTGTTCTCCATGTACTTTTTTTGGTGAACCTCATCTGACCTACATTTCCATCTTCCAGGCCTGCTCTGGGAACTTACTGGACTTTTTTGCAGCACCTTTTTTTCATGCTTCTCTTGCATTCCAGGAACATTTTTCTTCTGGCTAGGTGCTTATATTTTCATTAGTTCCCACGTCCATTACCCAGACGTTACCTGTTCCAGATTTCATACCAGAATGACAATTTGTTTGAAAGACCCTATTTGCTATTTACCCTACTTTTGCAAGAAGTGTGCTAGACAGCTAGCAACGTCCTTTCCTAGCTCAACAGTGCCAATACTCTGATCATACAGTGCCCGTATCAAGGTTCCCACACACAGTCCCTTTTTTAAAAGCCCAGCTGCTCAGGAAGATTTTCCTGCAAGTGTTCTTAGCAAACCTGGAATGAACATAATAATTACTTCTGCCATCTTCTGCAGTGAGAGTAAACACATTGTAAATATTTCTTCCCATTACATCAGTTGATAAATTTACATTTTCATAAGGATCTGCTACTCAATCTGTTAAAGCCTCTTTCTACTTCTGTCTCACCTGTCCCTCTTCTTAGCAAACTTTTCATCTTGGGAAGACTTAAATAATGCAACCTCAAATCCAAGGGCAATGGTAAAGGGTGACTGAGTCACTCAAACACTGAACAAGAGAATTTATTTTAAAATTAATAAATAAAAGGCCTAGCCTCCCTACTATACTTTGGTTTTGCTCCTTGCAAAGTGCCTGCCTAGAAGCTCAAGCAGGTTTCTGGGGTCTGCCTTTCTGAGCAGGCTTGAGGAAGCTGGGTACGCATGCCCACAGGGACAATCCCAGGGCTACTTTCCCGATATCTCAGGCCAAGAAGCCAAGCAAGTACAAGCAGCACACAAATCCTGGCCATACACCGCTCTCACCCAGCAGGAGCAGGCCCTTTCAGGGCCATGGCTTTGTACAACTGCTTTGTAGCCCCAACTGCAGAAGCAATTGTTTGCACTTGCTGTGTGCATGCCATTTCCCATGCACCCTTTTCCTGCCTGCTCCCTTGACCACGATACTTTCACACCAGAAATACTCCCCCAGCTCATACACTTTTGGAGTTTTCTTTCTTACACAGCCTCCACAAGCCAAGAAATCTGCTCAGCTCTATTCAGCAGATTCCTGACAGTCTTCAAAGGATTGCTAATTCCAGTCTGCTCAAAAAAATGCAGTGTTCCCTCCCTTACAGCTTTTCTGCCTCCCCTTCTATTAGCCAGTCAGCACCTGTTTGGCCATAAAAAACACTCCAGAAATACGGTACACCTAAAACTATCTGTAATTTCTGCAGCTCTGTGGGCAAGGAGATCATATGCTCTATGGGAGGGCCATCAAGCTACTAATGCAAAAATAGATTTCTGGAAAAGACCAGCGTGCCCCTGGCTGGCTTGTATTAAGGGCTAACAAGGGTTAACAGTGTTTGCTCTCTTCATCTCGCCCCCTCCTCCTCACTGTGCATTTCTGTCAAAGACCTGCTCTCCGGCCAGCCACCCTGGGATTAGGCTGCTCTAACAGTCTGGCTGACACTCTGTGCAGGAATCAAGTCCTGCTGTCTGGACGCTGCACACTCAAACGTGCTTTGCAGCCCTCCAGAAGGAACTCTAGAACTGAAACAGCAACAACTGGAACTTGGAAGACTTCAAAATTATGCAACTATAAAATAACCTTTGAAAATACCCAACTTAAGAAAACACCCAAACTCTGTTGGGGTTTTTTTTGTTGTTGTTTTTGATTTTGTGTGTGTGTTTCCCCCCCCTTTTCTTGAAAGACTGCAAGCATTGTAGTTACTATGTCTGTTCAGGAGCCATATGGAAAAATCAGTTCTGTCCTGTTAAACTGGTTGCACAGTTTTGGTTTTCATCTGTCTACAGAGATCTGAAAAGTCTATGTTGTTTCCTTTTATGCTTTTTCAGCAAAGAAAGCGAGTGGTCTGGGGATCATCTGGCTAGGAACACAACAGGTAAGCAGAGTATTTTTTTTTGTGTAACACATTTCCAAGAGTCTGAGAGTATACTGTTTGTGTAATTGAGAGAAAACAGCCTTTAGGATGATGTTCTCTTTGGGATAAGCTGATTATAGGTTGGTTGGCTGCTTGGTTTGTTTGTTTTCCTGGACAACAAAAGCTGAGCTGCTGTAGTATCAGTGTGGTTTGCAAGATCCTGTCATTTAAGCAGCAGAAAGATCCCCCCCCGCCCTTAATCCTCTCTAAAGCACAGAGCAACTCAGATTCCACTGTCAAAGGTAAAACAAAATATTTGTGTTTATATTTTAAATCTGTAAGCTATAGTTAGACTACAAGAATAACAAAGTGGCAAAGTGACTCAGAGTCATAAGAAAAGCTCTTTTATAACAGTAAAAATGAAGTTGATCTAATCATCTTAACTGTTCTTTCCATTTGTTCAGATGATTATTTAATCTTGCATTCAGCCAGGTGCTAAAAATATTACAGAGGAGGAGAATATCCTAGCTTTATTAGGATGGGAAGTAGGACGCTCAGGTGATCTAGTATTGATAATTTCAATAATCTCACTGATACTGACGATGTGCATTACTTCGGGATCACAGATGAAAACAAATTTTGTACATCAAAATCTACAGATGTGTTCAATAGTAGGTTATAAATCCATTTCAAACGTGCACATTTAAAAGGAACCCATCCTTTTATAAAGCCGCTTTAATAGTAATGGACAGCAGCTCTGCTGAATTGTAGATAGATATTTTGACTGCTTAAGATCTTCAGTGCATTTGCAGGCACCATGAGGAAAGGTCTGATCTCAGAAATGAGTAAAAATACAAAAGATCGAGCCTTTGTCATTTATGTTCTCTTGTATCATTAGCCAATAATCAGATTTAACCAGGATCTTTACTCCTTGCTGCTTGTAAGATGCAAGAAGCTACTTTTTCCTCAAAACAGGGATCTTGCTCACAGAGCTCCCTCTGCTTTCCAAAGCCCTGAGCTACAGCTAGGACTTGTATTAAAGGTTTATGACCTTCTTTCTTCTCCCTTTTATGCCCTTACCACTTTTGCACTTTGTTCTTTTTTCTGAAACTGGGTATGACAGACAAAAAAAGTAGTAAGGATAATCTACAACCTCACATAGTAGTATACTGTCAAAACTTCTTGTCCTAACTGGAGTATCCTAGCTCTGTAGCTCTGTGCAATGTACGCAGCACAGTTTAAATCATGTCAGCTTTTGCAGAGATCATTTTTGGGCCTGTTTGTGTATGTTCGCTCCATAGATTCAGAACCGATAAAGCCTGGCAAAAGGAAGGGGCATACAAGGATTTTTAAAAATCTCTTATCAGAGTAAATACAGTAGAGCTGTAACAGTTTCAGTGAGCAGCAAATGCTGAGATGGGCTGGAAGTGATGCAGGTGTGAAAGGGATGGGCAATACAAAGATATCAGTGTTTATCCAGCTACCTTACAGTAATAAGGTCTTCTTCCAAATGAGATACACGTAGAGCTTAAAATCTAAATCTCAGTTCAGGGATTCTTATCCAGGAGCCTCCACTTCTCATTAAACAGTAACTTACACTGCTCTGAGCAAGTTATTCTGATCCTCTTCTCTACGCATACCTATAGCCACAATGGATGAAATAAAACTTAAATGATCTGACAGAACAGCAGAAGCAGTGTTTGGGATATAGTGACCTCCAGTGAGTTTGAAAGTGACAGTTCCATTACAAATAACCCAGCCTTGAAATCAAATGAACACTATAAACTAGGAAAAATATTTTAAATGTAATTCTCCAACTCATTTTGTCAGCAGTGAAAGTTTTTTTTTTTAAAAACTGTCTTGTGATATTGCACTTGTGCTACATTAACTACGTTTTTATATAATGAAGAGCTTCATAGCAGCTTCTGCCACTAAATCTTTGCAGAGAGGTCCTTTGAGAAATATTTCTTTTTGAACTTTAAGCAATTTAACAAAATGGAGACTGGCACTGTTTGAATGTCTGGCTTGCTCTGCTTATGATAAATACCAGGAAAGGCACAAAAAAGATGGTCACTGGTTATTTTCTCCCCCAAGACAGCAGTTTCCATTCACTTTCGTCATCTCACTTTACAGGGCTAAAGATGTCCTGGTTCTGGTTTCATCTGCCTCTCCATCTTCTCATGGTGGCTTGCCTGAGTCATTCCATAAAAGCACCTACCAGTTCCCAACAGAGTTTCAAGACTGATCTGTTCAATTTCTACCACTCCCTGATACTTGCTGATGGTAAGGAAACTACAATTCACCTGCTGAAGGATATACCTAAAAGGTAAGAGCAAATCAGTCACTCCTATTCTCAGATACTTCCCTATGACACTGGTAGCTACACACCTCCAGTACAAGCCAAGAATTGCTATGCACCTGCAAAGCTCTACCAGCGTCTACTGAATTTCCAGAGAAATTCCCCATTGCTGTCAAGGCCAAGTGACATTACATTGCCCAGAATCTGGAACGACCCTCTGAGAAAAAGTTGATATTCACATATGCATTTCAGGCAGCTTTCTGTGGTGTTTGTCAGAGCAGCAGCAGAGCTGATACAGAATGGCCGAGCTCCAACAGCACACAGTTGTGCCACTAACAGCCAGCTTTAGAACTGCAGACACACGTCAGCCATCCTACACTCTGTAAAACATAAGAATTTTACCTAGAAATTTAATTATCCCCAAAATCAATAGAGTATCTGCTCAAACTTATCTTATCAGAAAAACTTCTGCCAGTGCCCTGCATGCTGCAAGTGTTTTTGTTGAATACCACTAAAGCTTGCTAAGATCAAAAGTGCTTTGCATGCAGAAATTCCACAGATTCTTCACTTCCCCAAGGTCTTTTGCCATGTCTATATGTGTAGGTGATTTAGATATTGCAGCTGGCACTGCACCTTGGCTATCAAAGACTGGTCTGCCTGTTTGGGAAGAGATGTACTTCAAGTGGTTTAATCAGACTCCACTTTGGACAGTAACCAACGTGTACAGATTTTGACATACAGCTGAGCAGAGTGGTCACAGGGCAGAGACAGCCAGATGGTTCAGTCTTTATATGGATTGCACAGAAAGAAACTAGAGCATGGCACACGTTATATAATGTGACGATGCTCACAAGAGCAAAAGTAGTAGCTCTCCTTGTTACAGGCAAATGGGTATTGAAACCTCAGAGAAAAGTGAATTTTGCTATGCTCTTGTGACCCAAGTTGAGATGGCAATTAGGAAGCAAAACCCCCTTCAGTTTAGATGATCAGGTAAGGACCTTATGAACCCCAGAGTCATCCAAACAGGAAACCAAGGGATTACAATTTTGGCTTAAAGTAAAAGACTCAAGAATGTGGAGGTATTTCTGGTGAAGTTTGACTCTGGCCCAGTAGCCATACCCTGAAATGAAGCCAGACCTCTAGGCTGACATGATCTATCTATAATGACTAGGCTTGTCTCACCAACGAGCAAAAGAACCTCAAATTGCCTTCATTTAACTGCAGAGTGACTGACCCGAGTCCAAACATTTCTGTGGCTGTATACAGTCCATATATACCAAAACAACAGAAATAAACAGAAGACCAAAAGTGAGACAGGAGGCTGGGCTTTACTGTGAATAATCAGGAATCAAAACCTAGCTGAGTAGACTGATGTAGCTCATGCATAGCAGCCTCTGTCATGACGGCAACTAAGTTAGAACTGGCCTGGATGAAACTGCCATTGACATCTGATAATCTTCAGGATTGGCTAAAATCCTATTCTGTTATATCCACTTCATCTGACACCCAGGAAGACCTAGATATGCAAGCCCATATGAAAGAGTATATGCTTTAAGAGCTTTCACTGAACTCAGAAATCCTGGGGAAAAGCGTACCAAATTCCTCAGAATTAGCCAACGGGTAGTCATCTGGAAGTCAGTTTTTCACATCCATCATCCAAAATAACCAGGTAAGTACTGAGATATGATATTCACCTGAAGTATGTTAAAATTCAGTGGGGGAAAGTATTGCCTATGTTAAGTGGGTAAAACTTCCAGCAAATATTTATGTATTAGAAAAAAGAGCACGTCTGAAATCTTCAGCTGTAGGACGAATACATTCACCATCCCTTCGTGTTGATGCACCTCAAGAGGGAGCAGTCATTCCTACCCACAGTGGGGTGGAGTGACCCCCATCAAAATGACAGATTACAAAGAGTCTCAGGCAGACGTGTGTTTCCTGACACTTTCCCCTCTGTTTTTAATCCACATTTACAGGTACTACTTTGTTTTGGAAGAAGGCAGAGCACTTGCACCTTTCACAATAACAGTCACCCCCTGTGATGTACCCATTGAATGGAGCATACTTGTGCACAAGGCTTCAGCAAGTTTCCTTGGAAAAGCAGCACGAGGTAAGACCCTCGGTCTGCCTGAGCAGAGACAGGGAAAGCAGAAGTTATTCATATGGGAATTTTCTGTAACACAGCTCCTACAAGCTTAAACATCTCATGCTTCCCTTTTCTGTAAACTGCCATGGGCTGAAAAGGACATTCCCATCTCCATGGGTGAAACGCGGGACTCCATGGCATTTTGCCATCAGCTCAAGTAAATTAAGGATTACATTGAAAGTCAACATCACAGGGTAATATTTGGGAACAACGCTGTGTGTTTGGGGCTCCACGAACACAGATCAGCTTCATAAGCCGTTTATACCTGCCCAAACTTCCCTCTGCTGTCTCAGCTCTTTTTCTGTGGCCTAAGCCACTTGAACCAGTCATTTTGCTCCCCAGAGTGACGTGCAGAAGATTTAACCCTTTATTTTTCTAGGAATACAATACATCATGGCAGTGAGCATTATGCTGCCTTTAGCCCAAGAGGAAATTCCATTCTCTGTCACAATTTTTGGAATTAATTTTTCCAACTAAAATCTGAAAGTTGCCATTAACAAGTTCTTACCTGTCAAGCAGGTAGACCTGACTGAAGAGTTGAGGTAACATTGCTTTCAAGTAATAAATTTTCCCTCTTCATAAGAGACAGTCACTGGCACAAAACCAAACAGAAGAAAGCTCCCTTCACAGAAAGTATGTCTCCTTGAAGGAAAGTACCCAAAGAGACAGCCATGGGAAGAAGATTATAGGGACGTCATGCACAAAACAAATCAAGCTTTTGCAAGTTGTGGTTTTATAATTACATTCTTTTTGAAAACATAATTCTACAACTGCACTGCTAAAATAAAAGCTACTCAAATTTTTTTTTAATAAATAGCCAGCAACAAAATGTATTTTTAGTTATAATTATTGTTTTCAGAAATAAATTAGGATGTTCCCTGACATTGGAACAATAGAATCTGTTATGTGCTTTATTTCATGTCTTTTAAAACAAAAATTACAAGCCTGCTTTTTGCCTGCAGGTGATCATGATCCACAGGAGGTCTCAAAATCTCAGAAGGCTCCAAGCATGGTATCCACCATTTTTAACTATAAGGGAAATTCAGTAGAGACTTACATGGGTATGTCTTCTCATTCTGCCCTTTACATGCTAGAGTTCTTATCCACTGAGCGGGACACACACATTACCGTGTATTTAACAACTGACACAACATCTGGGCACCTCTATCCAGAGCTGCCAATGGATCCACGCATAGATGTTATCGGCATTGGGCATACAACAGTGACCCTGACCTGGAAACACAGTCCCCCCGTCTTGCAACATAAAGAAAACATCCAGTATTGTCTTCTAGTTAACGAAAAGCACAACTATAAGAGCTTATGTGCTGCTGAGACAGCAATCAGGTCCTCTGGAATGAAACTGCCACCTACATTAGCTTTGTCTCTCTCTCCGTACCTTCTTGAACCGCAGCAGGTGATGATACTGTCCAACAGTGAGTTGAGCATCATCAACAAAGCAAGTAGTGGGGAAGTCAGGCAGATATGCATGGGAACCAAGAATACCTACACAGTGCCCAATCTCAGTCCCAGCACTCAGTATTACTTTGATGTTTTTGTTGTCAACCTCCTCACAAATGCCAGCGCTGCCTACACCGGGACATTTGCAAGAACCCTGGATGAACCTGAACCTAAGGTGACAGAGCTGAAGGATGGGAAAGCGGTTCAGGTTGTCCTCGATGGGAAAACACAGAAATTCGACAGTCTGCAGTATCAGGCGAGGCACAAGAAAATACAATTCACCTTTCAGTTGTGTCATGGCCAAGTACAGGTTCACATAACAAAGAATGGCAAAACAGTGGCACTGGAGAACATCTCAGGGCTGAGGTGTTTCTCACTGAAGGGAAAGCTGCTGGACACATATTTGGTGCAGCTGAGGTCCACAGAGGAATTTAACTCTTCTGTGAAAGTACAGGTGTCCCCCCATTTCCACAAGCCCTTATTCCCACTTCTTCCAGACAGCTTAAAAATCAAGTCCTTCAGTAAATTGAGGACCTGCAACTCAGTCACCATTGCCTGGCTAGGAACACAGGAGGAGAACAAGTACTGTGTGTACAAGAAAAGGATTGAAGATGATCAGGTCTGGATGGAACTGCGGAGTGCGGACATGTGCTCTGGACCTGAGTCTCGGCACAAGTCAGAGAAAGTGCTGTGCAAGTATTTCTATGATATCAATCTCCAGCGAGCTGTCACCACAGAGACCATCAAAGGGCTGGATTCAGGGACGCTTTACTTGTTTGATGTTTATCTCTTTGGGCCATCTGGCATCCCTGTCAGATATCACAGCAAAGTTGTGAAGACCAGAAAAAAATGTTGAATGTTTTTAAAAAAATGTTTTGAAGTGAGTGAGTGAAGACTATACCAAAATCTATGCCAATCCATGCCATAGCTCATGCAGTTTAAACTTTGCTGACTCACAAAAAGTTTGAAGCCATGAGATTCTATGGAGGAAACAGCTTAGTTGTCTAGATCATTATGCTTACTTTTGCATCTTCTCTCCTGTATAAGTTCCCCCCAGCTCTCTCATTCAGACATCAAAACCAGACCTGTGAAACACCTGTATAAGTTCCCCCCAGCTCTCTCATTCAGACATCAAAACCAGACCTGTGAAACAATTCCATGCACATGGAAATAGAATACCCACCATGGCACCCATAAGAAACGGGCTGGTTACCTAAAATGCTTCTGAAATCCAGTACAGAAGTGATGAGAAATGCCTCTCAAGGAGCATGCATCATAATTTAAGTCCCAGGGAGTCTTCCACTTCATGTAACTCCATCAGCTAACGAGGAACTGAGACATCCCACAAGTCAAGCTGCTCTTGAGAAACTGAATTTCCCCACTGCTTGAACAGGGATGGAGACAAAAAGAAATTAAAAAGGCAATGAACTAGTGTAAAGCTCCACACCTTGAGTAAAGGAGGCTGAAACATATCTTCCCCTATTACCTGCATGTTTGGTTGGCTTTCATTTCTATAGACAAACTGTGGTTGGTTAGAAACAGACAAAATTCAGGCCAGGAACTGGCTCTGGATCCAGCTTTTCTGGGGAGTATACAAATATACTGTTGTACTGCTGCCCATTGAGGAACGCAGCAAGTTAGGATTCTTGCCATGGAAAGGATGTTTTTATATCTAGTGTCTGATATCAAGCCCATGTCTATCAGTGTGTGACTGACTCCCAAGTGTCATATACTCACTCTCTACATCCTTAACCCAGCCTACATCAATGAATGCATTGCTTTAGGAAAGATTCGTTGTGGTTTTCCTATTAAATGTCATGGGGGGAAAATATTTGTAGTAAAAATCCTAACAAACACTTTTTGTTGTCTTGTTTCCTTGATTATTTTCCTTAGATGACAAGAGACATGGTATAAAATGTATGAAAAAAATTACATCTTTGTAAAAACTTCTTATGCTCATTTTCAATTATGAGCAGAAAATATTTTGCACCTAGGTTCTTGGCAGGTCTGGAATGAAGAGATACAATAGATTCACTGACCCAGAGGTTGCCAGAGAAATCTTGCATGCTGTAATTATTTTTCCTCTACAATTAACTACACTATGCAAAGATATAAATGATTAGTTCCATTATTGTGTATTTCAGAAGTTTGCTTGCAATTCAGAGCCATCAAGCTGTAGTTTACTCCGAATAATTATTACTTCCAAGCATGCTTGGAGGCCCTCGGTAGACTCAGTCAGCTCTCTGTGCACACAGAGGATTGCGCGTTTCCTGCTCCAGAGACTTTATAGCGTTGTGCACCCTGACGGTGCACGCTATGCATTAGCGGACTCATTAGTCCCAGCAGAAGGGTTCTGGCCTTCTTACGGGATCAGCTGCAATATCGGGGTTTGGCTAGGCTTTGTGTTCCTGCAGGCACTATGCCGCATTGACCAGTGCCACGGCAGGAGCCGTGCGCTGTGTGACCTCCTCCCCACACTCTGAGGACCTTTTGGCTAGTTGCAGGGTCTGGCAGTGCACTGCGCCTTTCCAAGGCAAGCCTTCTCTTCATTTTGCTCCTGCCAAGAATAGTCTGAGCTCAAAGAGCAGAGGTCATCTCCACTTGGAATTCTTAATGTTTTCTTCTGCCTTCCTCCTCAATTTCAGGCATTTATATTCTGGATGACCTTCACTTAGATGCAATACAAATGGCTAATAACCATAATAATAATAGAGGAAGAACTGTTTAATTGCACATGCAATATATTCTTAATCCACTGCCCTCAGCCTGTCAGAGAATTAACCCTTACTTCTGCCCTCTGTACACAAATGCCAACCAAAAATGTCCCTTGGAAGAGGAAGATATATTGGTATCTTGCCCAATACCAATGCCTGTGCTGAAGAATATCTTTCACAACAGAACTGGCTTTAGACTTCTCGGCAAAACCTTGGCTTAGGGCTGTAGCCAAGAGGTCTGAGGAAGGGATAGAAGGACAGTCTAGGAGAGTACAGAAAGGGCTGAGCAGTCAGACATGGTACAACAGCAAAGGCTTGGCATAGCACCAAGTTGACTAACAGTTAATCAGAATCTGGAGGGAAGGAAGTGCAGGTCTGAAGATCAGCAGATATTTCAGGGGGACTTTGAGAAGAGGCAAGAAATTCTCTGCCGCCCAGCTTCACCAGCTCCTCTCCGCCCCACCTCTCCCTGGCCATTGCCACATACAGGGGACTGGCCGAGCCAGAGACTGGGGGAGCTGTGAAGGCCACAACTTACTGCTCCTGCAGCCCCAGCTGTGGCAAGCAGAGCAGTGACTACTGCAGCTGCTGGGAGGGCTGATGCTAGTCCCTCACCCACAGGAAGAGCTGCCACCCAGACAGAGCAGTCCCTCCATCAGCAAAGGACCCTGCGCACAGGAGACAGAGCTTGGCTAGAGAGAGAACATGCTGTTCTGTCAAAACCCATTGCCTCTAATAGAGGCAGAGCAAGCAGCCTGCCCTCCAGGTAGCAGCCCACTTTGCTTATGTGTGCAGCCAGCCATGGGCTGTAATACAGACCCAGGAGCAGCAGGGAATATTCCTCTCCATTGACCTTTCCACTGTGGTTCTGCCTGCGTGCACCAGACTTCAAATCTGTTTTCAACTCGCTCATGCCCATACCCTGCTTTGAGGTAGCCTTTGGATGCACTGGTTTTTAAGCTGGGTGTCACTTTGCTGGCTGCTGTCCTGGGAGAAAGCTTTCAGAGGTTTACCCACCACAAAAGCAAAGGAGCTGCATTACACCATTGGTGCTCTTCCTACCCCTACCAACTGCTCATGTGTGCGGCTCCCCGTCTTCAACAGGCAAAAGCTCTTCTTTTTCAGAGCTGTTTGGCATCTTTCCATCTTTTCTCCTTCCCATTTGACTGTGCTTGCCTACTGCAGTCTGACCATAAACATTTCCTAATCCATGTTTACCTCCTTTCTTTTCTTTATGTTTTCTGCAGTCTTTCTTGCTGAATTTCTAGGGAAATTCAGTTCCTTTAGTCCAGCCTGTCCTAAGCTGTCATCAACTTTTCCCATCTGCTCCCCATCCCTGCTGAATCTGAGTCACATAGGAAGTGCAGACATCTTCATGGAGACCCTTTCAAGAGCAATGTGTTGCTTTTGTGGATCATTTAAAATAAGTCCTCAGCTTCATTATCAGGCCAAAGTATTTTCCCTAGTGTTCAGTGCTGGGTCCCAGCTTTTGTGCACTTCCAGCTATCATATCTCAAGCCCTGTCACAGCTGAGATCAAAGCTTGAGGCCATGCATCTCTTCCCAGCATTTTTACAGAATTGCTCCCATTGCTAAGCCACCCCTCCATGTGGGAAGGAGGGGTCAGGGGTACCAAAACCAGAGAGGGCAAGTAATAAGTGAAAACAGATTTCACATCCCCTTCCCCTGTGGGCTCAGCCTCACGAATCACCACTTGCGTTCTGGAAACGAGGTGCGGGTATCTGAAACAGTGCAATAACAAAGCATGGGCTTCTAAGTTTCCCATTGTCTATGCCCATAAGCCACAAACCAGTACAGCAGGGGCTCTCCAGCACCACTTTCCAGTATTCATGCAACTGCTATTGCTGGAAACTTTGAAACATAAGACAGTAATAACTGTTCAAGTTATACACTTTGCAAGATACTGCTACCTAGAACCAGCATAGAGGTTTCTGACACTGGGTTCAGGGACTGATGACATTTATGAATGAATATTTAACTGACAGAGAATCATCTCTTTTGTCATTCCTTTTTCCTCCTGTATTTAACAGCCCACTTATTAATTCCCTGTTACTTTGAGTTTCCTAACAAATGTAAATACACATCAATGTGGATCTGGTAGTCTTTTAGACATTGCTCCCTATCTGCCCACAAATACATTCAGGGATGCATTCACAGCTTTAAGCAAGTTTTTTTTTTTTAATTTCATCTTTATGTCTTCACATGTTTTTTCTGGCTAATGCTTTCCCACCCAGAAGACTTGCTTCTAGCTTAAGCAACATGTTAAAAATAGTCTTGCTATTTTGGCCCCAGGTGCTGGACAGAAATCCTGCTCAGTAATTACTTTCAGATACAGCTGATGTGTTTTCATGTGTACACATCACCCGCGTTTTGGGCTTCATCACTCTTAGTTGTTGGGTTTTGGTGGGTGGAGTTTATGAGCCATGGACACTGCAGTTAAGCATCCTGGCCACACGTAGCTTTGCACAAGGCTTAAAATCCAATTTTGAAAGTCAAGTAATATTAGCAGTGACAGCAAGTCCAAACCAGTGACCCCAAAATGCCAAAGGCTTTCAGGTGCTGCTAAAGCAACTAAAGCTCTCTGGCATTTAGAGAAAAATGGATGACTTGGCAGCTGAACACTCATTCAGCAAAATAACAAACCCAGGCAAAATAAAATAGATGTTTGTATCTTTGGGGATGAAGATGAACATAAGATGCATGGCTGCTCAGCGTTACCTATTCTGCACATGCTGCATTGAGAAATCAGTGCAACAAAGCAGAAGTGAACTGTGATTCTCTTGCAAACCAGATAGTTCCTGGGCAAGTCTGTCAAGGAATATTAAGAAATAGCGTTGTAAAAAGCAGCTAAATTTACTAGAAGAGGCAAACCATAAGTATGTCACACTTCTGCATTGTTTTCTTTGCAAAGAAACTTGATATAATTCAAGGATGAGCCCAGAGGATGCTGGGCTAACAACAGCTGCTGGCATGAGCTGCTGTCGCTCCAGCAGCCAGTGCTGCCAGGAGGCGGCTGAGCATCCCAGGCAGCACACGAAATGCCACGCTGCCGCCAGGCCTGCGAGCACAAGAGGGCAGTGTATTGCTGTATGAGAAGCAGAAAGAGCTTACTTGATAAGGCTTATCAGGAACAAATATTTCAGCAAATTTAACAAGCCAAGCATCTTGCTGATAAGATTATTAAAGCAGAACAGATAGAAGAAAAATCCAAGGAGCTTACATTTTATTTTCTTTTAGTCTTTCAAGTGTTCCAACTTTGGGCAGGGGTGTTGTTTAAAGTTCAAGTGCATAAAAAGTGACAGCCAAGGAAGAGAAAAAGGCACTTGCTGAAAGGACTGTAACACCAGTGTTCCCACGGCCTCTGAGATTTTCAAGACTGCCATCACTGATGGGGCCAGAGCTCTTACAAAGAAGAAATACAGTGGTGCCAAGCACAGCCACAGATTTCATGAGGTTAAAGTGGGGAGTGTTCGTTCAAGGCATGACCTGCCAGCAAGCTGTGATCCCAGGCACCCCCCTGACAACTCCGTAACTCCTCCTGTAGTGCCCTTGCCTCGAGGGAGGTTCTCTGGAACGGTACTTGCCTGTCTCACTGACAACACTTAGCAGCAGCTTACCTCCCACCAGAGCTGGATGTCCCACCAATACTCTGGGACATGGGCAACAGACCCCAGTTTGTCAGGGGTTTGTTCTTTGGGGAATTTGGTCATCGATCTTGTGGCCTCTGCAAGAGACTGAGGTTTTGCTTACAGAGACTAAAAGCCATCCCTGGAAAACTATGCCCTGTCCTGTACTGCTTTTGCTCTGAGGGATGTTCTCTGCAATGCTGCTCCTCTACTTCAAACTTATGAAAGCCCTTGAAGGATAACCTCCCCCTGGCTGACAGCAGAGTAGACTGAGGAGGTAAGAACCAGAGAGTTTTGCAGGTATTGGCATCAGTGACACTGGAGAGGCTCTAAGAAGGTGATCTGGGAGCTCAGTTTGAAAAGGGTTGTTTCAGACCTCCATGATAATTTGCTCTGAAAGCAGAACCCAGGAAGAAAGGAGACCTTCAGAGGCCAGGGTGGGAACAGAAGAAAAGCATGAAGAATCTGAAGGTAATGAGGTAAAATATGAGTTTGATAGAGGCTTCTAAGGAAAGGAAGGGTCCAGCCTCAATCCACATTTTTATCTGGCTCCCTGTTTTTTCAGTTGCCTACTACTCAGAAAGCCTTCTTGCCTGGACAGGGATTTCTCCAGTGACATTCATTTTCAGCAGGGCTCTGCAGAAACCCTGATAAAGGCTGCCAGTGGGATACATCAGTCCCAGCCCTCCCTGCAACATTTTCCAGGCACCAGCACCACACTGGTAACTGCAATACCAATCACTTTTTCATTCTCTTCCCAGCAGAAGGAAGACTGTGCTTGATTGAACTTCACTACTGATTCATTTCTGTCTCCAAGATTCAGTGCCAGCATATAAACCCACTAAGCCCCTAATATTCCTGTAGCTCATGACTCACACAAATAGGAGAACTCAGCATGCAGTGTGTTGTCTGCACCAAGACTGTGACTCTAAGGAAATACTCAATCTCTGAGTCTCCTTTAGGGGCCTCTGAAAATAACCACACACAGCACACTGTTAAGGTAATGTGCTGTAAGACCTGGATTTCACATCTAACAGATCAGCTACATAAAAAAACCCACGAAACCACAACAGGGACTGGAAACAAATAGTCAAAGCCTAGCTCTTCTGCCTTTCACTTTCTTCTGGGAGACATAGGTCAAAGCCAGCCCAACAACACTCAGAGTGGTACTCCATAGCACAGCTGAGGTGGTACTGCTGTTGAGAAAAGCATCCAATTTAAAGACAGAAAGGACCAGTGTAGATTTGTATTCAGGCAGTTAGCTTGGTAAGTGGGCCAAAACCTCTGCTTTTGTAATGTGGCACAGTGCTCAAAGCCAGATTTCCACAAGCATATAGTGCCAGTTTCTCAGCTCAGACTGAGAACCCACAAACTGGCTAGACCATTCGAAGTGCTCTGCACATATCTCCTATTGGGACAAAATCTTTTAAAATCTGTCTGTAACTCAATGAAACCACAACAGTTACATCTGCAAACAATTTGGCCCATAATATTTTCCTCCCTAGTCATGCTCATGCAAAGGAAAAAATGCTACTTTTACAGCAACTACAATATCCAAGTGATTCACATGTACTGATGCTCAACTTTCTAGAATACCTGAGATGAAGCAGCAAGGTGGGGGTTTTGGTCCCAGAATAGAATTTAATTAGCTACAAAGAAAAAAGTCATTTCTAACCCCAAAATGCAACTATTCCATAGCTAAAAAGCAGATGGTTTCACTTTGAAATGAAACTTCTCTAGAAGCGATATCAGAACTCCTTTTCATACAAATAGTTTCTGTTTGCAAGGGTAGTTATTCTTGAAGAAAGAACTCACAGATGGAACTGAAAGGTGATTCAGAACATGCAAAGAACTAAGTCTATAGTTCAAAACAGGACATTAGAGTGGAAATCTGCAGCTCACATTGTGTTCAGCACAGTCAGTTCTGACTAGAGTAACTGACAATTACGTTATTTAATAGCCTTTTGAGTCTCAGAAATTGGCAGCAAACCTAATATTTCAGCTATTTGGATGAAACTGTTCCTTGTCTCTAGGGTATTGCTGTTTATTTGCCTCAACTCTATTAATTCCATCTTAACCAGGTATTCAGAAAGTGTGTGATAGCAGAATTGATCAGTCAAAACATACTGAACATTCTTTTCCAGAGAATTGAGAAATAACTCATGTTAGTAGTTCTTTTGCAACATCCTTTGGCTACACTGTCCCTCCCACTAGCTTCTTATAAGGGTAAAGAATTACATCTATTATTGTCCCACTACAGTTTCTTTCTCTACAGACTTTAGCAAAATATTCACACACACTTTTACTTCATCTAGAGCAGGAAGTTACTTTTTCCCCCCCCCATAATAGAACAGTTCCCCACCGACTCCCCAAGAAAAGTATGTAAATTCTCACAGCAGGGCACAACGACACCCAATGGTAACACTGTAAGTGTGCTCATGTCCCACTGTAAAGCTTATTTAAAGGTAGGCAAATAGAACAAAAAAAAAAATGGGGGAAAGAACAAATCCTAAGTGTATGAGAGGGCAACTAGAAAGAATTACCTATAGCCTTCACACAGGAAAGAGCAGATCGATGTCTCTTAAGGGTTACTTTGGACACAAAGAGACTGGCTTTCCAGGCCATAATTCATCTACAGGAACTTGACCTCCTCCGAGTGTCTCAGACTTTGTAGAGTTCCTGGATCTGTTGTGGCTCGCAGCCTCTTTTGCCTTGTACGGACCCTCACCTGCTGCAGGGGGGTCCTCCAGCACGCTGCCTGCCCTGCAGAGTGCGCTCACCGCGGAGCTACCAGCTGTGCAGACAGCACAACTGCTCAAACGCCCAGAGGCTAGGAAGGTGGTGCAAAACGCGTGGCGTTATTGCCGTGCATCCTACTGTATTTCCCACATTCAGAGGCATTCCCAGGCATCTTTCTGCTTCCTGAAAATCACGCAGGACCACCAGATTGCAACATTGTGGCATGAATACAGAAAAGAAATCTAGACACAAACCTAGGATCCTATCTGAATTTTCTATTCCCAATAGAGTAAGGGTGAACAGCATATTGAGTTCTTCATTTGGCCTTTTACAAAATTATGGGTTACTTTCAGAATGCAGCTTTGATTTAAGTTCTGGTTGGTTTGGTTCAGGCTTGTATCCAAACCCTTTAAAAACCATTCAGTTAAAACAGTGAAAGGAAGTAGTACAGGGTTTACTGTACTCTTTCCTTTAACAGTGAAATGTTTTGACTGGAAGCACTTTCTGTCAGGAGCCTTTTTTTATTTTATGTATATTCAGGCCACAGCACTGATCCTGATGGGCCTAAGTGCAATAATAAATGTGGTGGGTGGACATTGTTTATTCTTAAAGTAACTGAATAATTTTACCATCAGGTGGCACCAGAGAATATTTTAACGTTAATATGAAGGACCACAGGAACTGTAATCTGGAATAGTCTTAAAGCAGATGTAGACACTAAATTAAAAAATTCATCTTTGCTATGCACTTTAATTACTTGACTATCAGTGATAGCTTTACACAGTTCATCAGAATGCAAGTTACAGCTATATCCAGGACTTTATTAGCAAGTTTTTTTTTTCCTGTTCTTAATCACACATGAGAGGTACTTAATATGAGATTGCCATACAGTTTGATTTAACTGAGATGACCATCTTTGCAGTGTTTTATTTGTCTTACTGAAAAGAAATATATTTCTGCCCAGACAATTCCAAATGTAGGTTGTTAAAAAAGACCCTTTCAGGAGTCCCTGTGCATATCTGGTAAAATTCCAGCTAGGTCTATGAATAATTTACCAGCTAATGAGCTCCTTTCTGTTTATGAAATAATACTCAAGAGCAGTAAGGCAGGACATAGGCAGTAGCCATATGTTTCTTCTCGAATTCCAGCTAGACAAATGACCTGAAAATTGCTGTTGCAAGAACTTCTAAAACATATGGCTAAGTACAGGGAATTTGTTAACTTCTTGTGTCAGATCCAAGAGTTTCCAATTATCAACAAAAGATGGCATACCAACCCAATTACTCCTGATATATTCCAGTCAAGACAGATTCCAAGTAACCATAGCTGCGTGGGTGTATGTGGTTTGAAATAACAGGAATCACTGAGAATTTAGTGTAAATAAAAAAAAAGAAGTAGACCTTCTACATATCACATCCAGACAAATGTGTCCCAGTGTGCTGAATGTGCTTTCAACAGGAAGCAGGAATTTTTAGGCATTCTACCAACACTGATTTCAAGCCATCATAAACTATTAGAGGTACGTTTACTTTCCAGCATTACAGCAAACTCCTGCAACAGCTTATTTTTTTCATTTGTCACAGAATGGAAAAAAATACATGTTTCTTACATAAGACAACAAAAACGTACCAAATAATTTTCAATTATTTTTTAATTATTAATTGCAGATTGCTTTTTAAGACAACATCCTTGTAGCACTCAATAAACATGAGGCTACAATTAACAGTCAGAACTCCGGTACTTTATGCACATTACTGACACATCTGACTAAGCAACTCAGCCTGGTCCCATGCTCTTACTCACAGGAGTATTTAGACCCAGACTCTGTAGACACAACATGTTTTCATACCATGCCTTAACCAAAGAATCTCTAGGCATTTTACATGACAGCATGATGGAAAAAATAACAATATATTCACAACAACAAACTAGAATTCATCGAACCGCGAAGCGAAAAGCATACGGAACACATTTGTAAACTAAACAATATTTCATATTCATGCTGTAAAATTTATTACATCATCTTATGAGCTTATATAAACTGTCAAGGATTATTCCCACTGTACTATGTCAGTGCACTGTTCCAGGTCAATGACAGTATATTCCTCACTAAGTATTTTTCTGGGTTAATTTTTGTTTTAATCACACATTCATCTTGCAAGGAAGGTAAAGGTCCACAGGTCACTTCACGCAGCATTTATATTTGAATTCAGCATGTTAAAAGCCACTGCTTAGGTCCTTTATATTTAGCTTCCAACTACTGCAACTGTTCTAAAGTTTAAGCCATGGGTGGTAGCAAAACATACTGAGTGACAATTATCCATAGGCAAGCCAATTACTGAGATGCTTGCCTTGGGATCAGCCACAGCCCTGCAGCCACTTCTCAGACATAGGTCCCCTTAGGTCAAGTTGTGCAATCCCTGCCAGAGCAGAATTCACTCTCTGCACTGCAGGCCTCTGTCTTTACTCTAGCAGGACTACAGGCTGACTAAAGGCTGCGGGAACATCCCTAACAGGCCACTTGCTGGGGAAAAAGCCTGAATAGAATCATGCCACTGGTGAAGTGAGACAAAAAAGCCCCACAAAGCCTGAGGACCTCTTCATCTTCCTCAAGATTTCCAGTCAAACAAGTTGATCATGAGGGAGTCTGGTCTGATCCAACCAAAGTAAACAGAATTAGTGGAAAATGATCCCCAAATACTTAGAACAGAATAAACATTAAAATAAAAACACCTTTCATACATGCAGTTAAGAGGCTAGAAATGCAGTCTTTTCCTAATGGCTTGGTTTTCATTTTCATGCAACTAAAAGTCAAGAATTTAATTAATCCCTCACTTATTGTATTGACTTTAAGAGTAGTACCGGAGCTATTAGTGTAAAAAACAGTTGTGTTTTAAAAACACAACTCTGGTCTGATTAACATGTCATGAGGAACAAAAATAAAGAGGCAGGGATCACATTTTGTACCTGCCTAAAGTTACCTTTTGCTACAATAGGAAGATTCAAAAGACCTAAAGATAATTCTAAGATTTGCTACCTCCGTCCTATCTGAGTGTAGATGACTGATGTATTTCTCCCAAACACAAGATAAAAACTAAACTGTTGTTCCTTATCAGAACAAATAATATCTGGCACTGTTCATAGGAATTTCCAATATTAACCCACCTGTAAACCAAAGAAAACATTTTCTCATAGCTCAGGAATCACAGCGCCATGGCAGCTCATTTGTAAGACGCAGGAATGTTGCTTGTGAAACTTAATCTGGTATGAGCACATGGAGGTTTTTCAATGATTAGCTATTGTTTTATCAGCTCCATGAGGCAAAGAGATGAGTTTTCATCAGAATGTTAATGGTATCTGGCAATACTTCCTCACTGCCAGAATAAATATTAGTAGCCAATAGGTTTTCCTAAGTGTCCCTATCCATCTTTTTTCCTACTAAAATGTGGAAAACGTATTCAGAAGACTGTGCCATGAATCAAAATACCTACTTCTAAGTCAGCAACACTCCACCTCCCAAAACACCAGTCCCCACTGCACAATATGCTCCACTTGTCAAACCTGGGCTCTCTCAGACTTGCACGTAGAAACAGCCAAATACATATTTTTATCTCCTCCTTTTCATGCTATTAATTTTCTCGGGGATTGTACTTTCTTCCTGAAGCGCTTTGTTTCACATACTTTAGCTTAAAGTAGGTGACTCCATTCCAGCACCACACTTGAGCAGACACATGAATTCAATCACATAAGCAAGCCTATTGATTTTGGTGAACTTACTTGTATGCATAAAGCCAGGCTTAAGCACCACAGTGAATGATGGCCTTTATGATCTTATATATTGCCTAGAATCATCTAGCTATCTTGATGTCAAGAAATGTATGTGCAATCAGCTTTTGCCATTTCAGAATAGTTGTGTCCATGTTATGGCATTACCTGAATATTGATATTGTGGTACCACAGAGTGCCTACCCAGGGATCCCAGTCCTGCTCACCCTCCCTCCTGAGGGACGGGATAATTACAGGTGAGTGTCTTGACTGATACACTCTCAAAGGGGATTCAGGGAGTCTGTTCCTCTACATCCATGTTCAAAGTCACTGCATTAACTGTACATCCACCAGTGGATTATTCGTCTGTTCTACTGTATTTCTGGGCTGTTTCTATAACACAGAATTTCTCACTAAGTAATTGCGCATCTTTCATCAGCTCTCACCTCAAGACCTCCGTGCCCTTTGCTACTGCAGCACTATTGAGTTTGTTACAGAAAATGAGTTCAGGAAGGGTACAGATTAGTGAAGTGAGCTTCATTTAGGACACAGCATCTGTGCAGAAGGCCTTGTATTGCAGTATTACATCTCATAAATGAGAGCCCCCGTCTCCCTGCTCTCTTACATCACTCTCTGAAATCATACTGCTCCGCCAGCCGGTGTACTAACTCCACCAGCCCTTTACCGTGCGTGATGGCTGTATGGAAGGGCACTGCTCTTGTTAGTTGGAATTACTGCTGCACCTCTTAAGATTAATTTGGTTCAATAGTCCAAGTCAGTGGGTTTATACTGGTTATTAAAAGATTTGTTTATTTTAAATACCCTGACAGAGTCAGATAAGACACACTCAGCCCATTTTAGTGTAAAATGCATAACATTTTTAGAGCAAAACGTGCAAAACTCCCACAACTACTTTAGTTAATAATTAAAAGGCCTTCCCCTAGGGTTAACCAAGTCAAGTTAGCGATTCATCTCATTTAAAAGCACACATACTAGGACAAAAAAAGGAAAGGAAGACTGTTCAATGATTTCACATCTCATCCATATAAAACTTCCTGTTATAACTGCATACAGAAGTGCAAGATGCATCCAAAGACTAAAATTTTGGTACATGCTTTGGTAGTTGTGACAGGCTGCAGCAAGCCACATACCTTGAAGCTATCCAAGCCTCTCAGTGCCCCTCAGATCGCTGTAGAATCTGCATCGCTGAAACTACTCTGGTGACTGCGCCAGCTCAAATACTATGGCATTCACCCAGAATATAGGCAGACGTGTACATGTAAAAATATATTTGCAAAGTTACTGGTACTTTCTACCTCCTGTGTGGTCCATAGCAACTTGTGACTGGTAATCCTAGCCAGTCACTACTCCAAACAATGCTTAAAAAGCACATTTGCTTTAATCCCAATATTGTTCACAGCTTTGCAGAAAGACTAAACCATAGGAGAAGGCAGCAAGTGGAAAAGATATTTCCAGGGGACACAAAAAGAAATTAAGTGCATCGTTCCTATTGTAAATAAATCTAAATTGACTGCCTCATTCTACTACTTTTCTGAGAATTTTTTTTTTTTAGTGTACTCGCCTGCACCAACTCTAATCCAGAAAGACAATAAACCCAGCAGTCTCCTGTTTAGCATTTTGGAAATTAGATCTGCTTCTGCTGTTGCCAGAAAATTGCTCAGCAGAAAAACAACGTTAGTGTGGTCAACCTTACAAAAGATGACTATTTACTTGACACCAGCTGACTGTAACATGTAGTTCCAAGGGAGAAACTAGTTGCTGCCTCCAATAGACAATAAAGAGTGCTTTCATACCAAAGCTAACTCTGTCTCCACATCCTCCACTATAGGAATCAAAGCATTATGCCAAACAAGAGAAAAGCAGCAGTTCCAGTTATCACCACAGAGGTGCTGTATTTCCCAAAGGCCATTGTCACTCCATGCAGGTGATACACCAGGTACCATCATCTAAAAAAAGAAAAAGCCATGCACCACAGTCCTCAGGAAAAAAAATTACATATAAGGGAAATACAAGAAGGCAGCAACAAATCCAAACTCAGAAAAAAGCGGGAGACTGGGAAGACAAAGATTAAACTAGAGCAAATTATTAGTAAGTGAATTTTGAACAATTAGGACATGAAGAATGGCAAGATTTGTCAAGAGTATGTCATGGCTTCAACAAGCAGATGTAGTGTATAATAATAGTAAGATAAGCTTTTAACAAAGTCCCACAAAACATCCTTATAATTAAACTAGAAAACTGTGGTCTGGTGTAAGTTTCTAGAATAAGAACATATGTAAATGTAAATTCAGAAAAACCCTCACTATATTTCACAGAAGAAAATAGAATCATACAGTGAATTAAGATGAAAGGTCAAACACAGTCCCATGTCAAAGCAGGGCCAATCAGATCAGGTTGCTCACAAGCTTGGAGATTCCAGAACTTGACTGGACAATGATGGAAAACTCACTCTCCCTGTGCAACCCGTTGCAATATCTGACCACCCTTAAGGTAACAATGTTCTGAATAAAATCTGTTCAGGACTTTGCGTGCTAACCTGTGTCCACTACCTCCATCCTGCCATCAGATGACTGCTCTTAAAAAAACAAAAGGAATGGCTATCAATCAGGCAACTCTGCTATCTGCAGCCACAGTCACGCTGGAGGCTGTGCTGAGGGCAACATCAATCGTTTCAGAAAAATACTGTTAAATTAATTGTTCAGGTTCGGAAATAAATACTAAGTTATGGCTTAAACTATTTTTCAGTTAAGTTCTATGTCGACATACAATCTTGGTAATTACAGTGGAAGCCAAGGTTTGGCTTTACTGTTTGCAGCCCATTCATGCAGCAAGATAGCAAGCATTCCTACATAATTAGTCTTGCTAATAATTGTGCTGAGAGGTATCTTTTTTCTTAAGAACAATACAAACGTTTATGCAGAAATCACCAAAACACAGGATTTTTTTTGAAAGTAACATCTTAAAAAATAGCCTATTAGCAAATTGAGAGCTATTTTTTAGGCAAACTAAATAACATGTTTCATGGTATTGCCAAGAAGTATTCGTTACACTAAGATCTCTGGATCAAACTTTTACACGTGCAAATTCATTTACTCTAACATGTGTGTGTAAAAGTGTCCAAGAGCAAAATGTATTCCTTCATGTCCACTGAAGCTCTTGGCCATTTACAGTCACTAACCTGATAAAACACTATTACAGACTTGTTTTAGGAATGTAATTCAGTCATTTCAGTGCTTCCTGTCTCTGCCTCTGTGGGCTAGTAAACTGGGCTTCAACAGTTTGGTTACATTAACCTAGCTTTTCTTGCCATTACTATGATGTTTTTCTTTCTTCTGAGTACTGTGAGTCATTTCCTTAAGTCTTTGCTGGTTTGGCTGCAGTCTTTAGGATAGCAGGAACTGCCAATGTTCCTCTTCCACTTCTGATTTTAATTCCACTGTGTGCTAGAACCATTTCTCTATTTCATTGGTTTTATCTAAGATATCTTTCTTGAAATAATTAGATTTTTCACCTGATGTAAATCATTCAAGCTCAGCTGTCAACAGAGCTTCTTTGAAGCCACACAAGTTTACAGTTGAGGGTCCAAGCCCTATGTTCTACTACCATTCTGATAAAGCTGTCACAGATGACTGGCTGTTTCCCTTGAGTTTAGAGACACGGCTGCACCACTCTATTCTTTCATCTCTCAGTTTAGACTGAAGGAGTAAATGGAAAGAAGTCTTTATGCTTAAGTATGTAAAGACTTTTGATGGATTTTGATGGCTCAGGTAGTCCTCTTTGTATTCCTAAGCCTTGGGCGGAGGAAAATACAAAAAAAAAAAAGAACAAGAATATCAATACATGATATTTTTGACTTTCTGAGTACGAACAATTTGTTTTAGTCATCTGTTTCCCTATGGATCACACACAGAATTCAAGTCAATTCTTAATAAATAAATCCAGATGGAGAACACACATTTCCTGAAAGATACAGCTCAAGATGACAAGTCTAGGAGAGACCAGGTAAAGGTGGTGTGCATGATCTTTGAACCGCTTGGGCTCAAGACTCTTGCCACTACTGAAATGGTTCTTATTGACAGCAAACTTCAAAAGACTCCATAAAAGCATAAGACACCAAATAGCATCCCACAGTAAGTGTCTGTCTGCTTCCCCAAAGTGTTACACAGGTAAGGAAGAGAAAAAAGGATGACTACTGAAACTACCTCAGTATAAGGCCAACATACTGACAAAATGGTACTCTGGCCTCTAGTAACCTTCCCCCTAGCACCAACAGGAATGATGCACAGTTCTAGTATCACAGGAGCCAGCTGTAGCTGCAAAGCCAGAGTGCTGCTCCTCCTCCTCCCCCCCCCCCCACCCCCCATTTAGACCATGGCTGCATTTGCCTCAGACAGAAACACAATGGAAAATCTAAGGCTACTCTCCTCCCAGTCATGGCCCGTGTGCATTAAAATAAGCTAGTGTTACTAAACATTTAATCGCTAAATAGCTCCTTGCCCTTGGTAGGCCCAACACCCCAAAAGGGAAGAAAATCTACCCCTCTCTCACTCCTAAATTAGATATTGAAATGATCAAATTGCACAGCATTATAATAAAGTATGAGACCTGAAAGATGCGTTCTCATGCATCCATACCATGCAACTTGTACAGCTAGGCTACTGCTTTACACATAGCTATATTTAACATTCAGAGAGGTCTTGTGCTGAATTTAAGGTAATAGCCATACAAATGGGAAATAGAAGGTATCGAGGAACATCATCTCCTAAAAATTCTGCCTGTTCTGAATTACTATAGAAAAACTAAGTTTCTGTAGTGCAGTGCAGAAAAAAACATGCAAGAGAGAGATTATTTCAGCTATCAGCATCCTTGTGCTTACGATAAGGCAGTCTCCCTGCCTGTCTTTTCATGAGGACAAGAAGTTTTTTGCTCTCACAGCCAGTTCTGTATTGAAGTTCATGGACCTTTTGTTTCCCTTTCTTTACTAGAGGTCATATGTTTATTTTGTCTTCAAAAACAGAACAAAGAGTGCTTCAGGAATCATGCAAAACCAAAGACATCAACGCTACTAAGAGTATTAGGAGGGGAATAGAACTGAATAAAAACTAAGGGTAGATCTTGTCAAGAGTAGTTTGGTTTTTTTTTTCCCCTGGAGTTTCATGATCCAGTGAAATATCAGGTTGGCCCAAGTCAACAAACTATTTTCAGTTAAAAAAAAAAATCAAACAAATTCTTCAATTTCCAAAGGGAAAGGAAAATAAAAATCCTTATTTCTTAAATTTTGATAGGACTTCTCATTTCCTATATTTTGTTCAACTACTTATACCTGCAAAAACTGGACATCAGTGTTATTTGGAAATACTGTTTCAGAATTTCCAATAATTTAACATTTGATAATAGAGGAATAAGTGATTACACAGAGTGAAGGGTATTGGAGAAAGAGTTGCCTGGAGTTCAGACTGCAGTTCATGAGGTTCTCTTTCTTCTGATGACATGTCCATATCACCACATTACTGAAAAGCTGATCTGAAACTCAGTATAGCTCCACTAGCATCACCTCTAAAGTTTCAGTCACAATTAGACAGTGTAAATCTGCAGTATTAATGCTTCATCACTCGGGAGTTGGGTTCCTTTTCAGAAATCAAGTACAACCAGCTGATAAGGAGCATCTCTACAACACAGGGGAAGTTCCTACTAGGGAACGGTAAGGGCAGGGTTACTCCACAAGGCAGGATGAGCCAGGAGCATAGGACAACAGATCCCCACCAACCCAATGCCATTCCACACTATCTCAACAGACCGGGAAGAACAAGGCACTGATAACAAGTCCTATCAAGAGTCTCAGACAAAAATTAGTGACGAATCACCAAGACCCATCCCGGAAGTCCATGCAGGAACAGTAAGAGACAGCACAGAAAGGCACCTACCTGCAGCACAGACCCAATGCTTAACCAAGACAGACAGAGGCAAGAGACTGAGCTTAGTGCAGCTCAAACCAGAACCATAGCCTAGGAGTCAAGCTTAAATGGAGCTTCTGGGCCCATGGGTAGAGAGTGTAGGTGGGGCCCCAGGTGAGGCTGGTCAGGGAAATGAAAGCCTGTTAGTGCCCTCGGAGGCCTGGCAGCGCAAGGGTGGGGCTGCTGAGGGCTGACGGGAGTAGTTGTGTGGAACAAGAGCAAGCAGGTTTTAACACCTATCTAGGTGTTCTTTTACAGGTTAGTGACCCACAGAGTGTAAGCAATACTATAGCAGTGAAATCGAGGATTAGACTTGTATGAGAAAACAAAAAAAGTCATCAAATCACATTTCTCTGTTCAATTTCTGGTAGATAACCACAGGCTGATCTTAGTTATTAGCCTTTACTACTGAAGTGGAAGCGCATGAATCACACCAGCCATTTCATACGACATGAAAGCCTTGAGTGACCAAGGGTGCGTACGCAGTGCAGAGGAGACTTTTTCTTCACTGAGGGATTATTATAATAATTTAATAAATCTTATTTGCTGATGCAAATGGAAGAATAGATTTTAACAACATGTCATCGTTAAATGCAGCATTTTAGCTATGCAGGATGCTAAGAATTTACACTATACGTACAAATAATAGCAAAACAAAAATTATCAGAATACTATTAATAGATAAGGTTGATCCATTTGGAACCTGACTCCAGAAAACACTTTAACATATCTATAATTTTATTTCTATTAATTTAGAAATAGAGGAAAACTGTTTAATTTATTTTAATTACTTTTATTTTAATATGTAATTTTAATTATTATTTTTTTAAAATAATGTAATTATTTGACTTTGAGTGAAGGATTAACTCCCCTCAGTGGTAAAGTTATATCAGAAATTATTTTAGATACCCTCTCCCTCTTTTAATAAAGACACTCTTTCCTGCCTGCCACTTTAAGCCTATTTGAGTGAAGTAAAAGGAATGTGAAATACCTAAAAATCACCTGTGAAGAGTACAGTGGCAAGAGGAGAGTTTCAGAACAGGAATAATTTTCCTTAATCCCGGAGGACTTTTTTCTAGTGGCTTCGAAAGAACAGAGAGACAGATACTCTTTCTTCCTCTTAAGGAAGAAAATAATAGGGTTATAAAATCCAGGATTTAGTACTTAGATTCTCATTTACTGAAAACATTACAAAACAACTTCATCTAATTTAAAGATAAATAATGCAGTTCCTTTGACAGCTCTGAGGGGTATTACCTGACATGACACGTTGATTCCCACTACAGTGTTCATGTTCTCCGTCCTTTTGGTTCTTTATAGTGCCATCTCTAGTGTTTCTCAATATATCTCAATATTATTTATTAACCACTCTCCTTACAAATTAGGCAATACCAATATAATTCTTCTAATTGGTAATATTTAAGTCTGTCTTTATGGCTGATTTCTAATCAGATTTAGAATATGAATTTATTACTTTGCTTCCGAGAGCCAAAAGAGGCAGGTTGCACACTTGCCAGAAATTGCCACTGCAATTTCCAAGAGTGAAAATTCCTGGATTTCTGAGTCTCGTACATTTGTTTCTAATTCTCCTAACGTTTCAGCAAAGAAAAGGCTCTCAAAGTCTGTCTGTTGAAAAGTCATCCAGAGATTAAGATGTTTAACATTGCATGGCTGTAATAAATAACAGGGTATATAGAAGGTTATACAGCACACTGAACGTTACCAAATGTTAACACCTCGTGTGAGATCAGTCAGACTTTTAAGCCTAGACTTTTTTAGATCCTTTGGTTTGCTGTCAGGTTCACCCAGGCTGTATTTATACCACTGCTCATTCTCACAACCATGAATGGCTTGCTCTAAAATTCTTTGGTGATGGGTGAGGTACAAGAAAACTGGAAAAGGCCAAATATAGTAACCGTCTTTAAAAAAGGCAGGAAAGGAACCAAGAAATTTTAACCTAGTCAGTTTAACTTCTCCACCCAGAAATATTCTGGGGGAAAAAGTATCACACAAATTGGAACAGGTAACTTAACAAGAAGGTCTATACACAGCCAGTGTAGATCTGACAAGAATAGATCTTATCAGACTCATGGACTACTACTTCAGGCCATACTTCAGGAATAGAGCAGAGCGTAAACACTCTTTCCTGTAACATTCCCATAGACTATAGCAAAAATTGCCAGTCGATGACATAAAAATGGGTGAATAAACATCTCCACACCGGATTGTTGATTGCTTCACGGTCAAAATGGAAGGATGTATCAAATAGGACTGTGATATTCTATTCTGGGCCCATATCTGTTCTGTGTTTCATTGATGATCCTGATGAGGAAACTGAAAGTATGCTTCTTAGAGGCATAAAAAAGAAAACTGCAGAAATACAGCATTAGTGCAAATAGATGTTAAAAAATCAGGAAAACAGTCTTTAAGAAAAACAGGATGAAATTCAATAGGGACAAGACCAGAAGACCATGCTGAGCAAGAGTAATCAACACCACAAATACACAGTGAGGAACAATTAGTTAGACAGTAGTTTTTCAGAAGAGGACCCAGGGATTATAGTACATCAATACATGCCAGTAAGATCATGCCGCGGAGGCAGGATAAGCATGACACAGAGATGAATAAGCCGGAGTGCAGTTTGTGAGACACCTGATAAGATCATGAAGTTCTGTTCAGCGCGGGTAAGGCCTCAGCTGGTGTACTCTCTCCAGTTTTGTGCTTTGTATTTCAAGAAGGATGTAGACTACTGCGGAAAGAGTTTGTTGGAGAGCAACAAGAAACCTGACCTCTGAGAACGGACTGAAACACTTAGGAGTGACTAGCTAAACAAAAACGACACTTAAAGACTGATCAAAGCTTGATAGAAGTCTTCACAAGCATGGAAGGTTGGTACAAAGAAGAAATAATCCATTTACCATGTCCGTGGTGGACAGGACAAGAACTAATGGCTTTAAGTTGCAGCAAGAATAATTCAAGTTACTTATTAAGGGAAAAAAATACTTCTTGATGGTAAGTGAAGCACAGGAATTTCCTGGAGAGGTCATGGAGACCTCATAATTAGAAATTGTAAAGGAGTGGATAAACAAATATCTGTCAGGAATGAACTCGGCATAGTTAGGACATGACCTAGGTGACCTTTCTGAGATCTCTTTCAATCTGTTTTTATGGTCCCATGCTTCAGTATAACTAAGAAGATGTTTCAGAATTTCTCTGCTCTTATGGACGGAAAAAGAATCTATCCTGGGAATTTCTAGGGGTGGAAAAGTTTTTATAACAGCTGTGGAGGACCTTTAATTTATTTGCTGGTATGCCTTAAGTGCACAGTACTTTAGTACATAGCAGGCCATGTTATATTATTCCGCAAAACTGGAGTTAATGGGGCCTACTTGGGGAATATGGCACAACATCATGGAAGTCAAAACACCATGGGCTTTTCTGCAAAATAAATGAATGCAATAAATAATGCCTTTCAAAACACCCTCAGCATTAATTTTCACCAGTAATAAACCTCTCCTAAACAACTAAAACCAAATTTAGCTTTCTCCCTAGAAAACCATGTCTAGATGCCACAGATCACTTTTAAAGACTCTGTATGCCTCCTCCTCCTTCCCCACCCTCACTTCATAGCTTTCTGAGCTGGTCTTTTTGCACATGGCTCCCACGTCAGGAAAATACATATAACAGCACTTTGCTTCATAATGGTTTTGTGAAGTAAATACATTTGAGAATAATAAATAAATGCAAGATCTGGAATACAGACTGTGCTGTATGAATGATAAGTTATATCGCATCACTCTTCCTTTTACAGGCAACCTCTACATCTTGTGCTCACAGAGTGCAGACATAGCCAGACATCAGCTTCGTGCTTTGGCAGCAGCCCTAAGGCAGACCCGAAGCCGTCTAATGGTGCTCTCCACGTGGTGACTGTCAGTTCTCGTCCACAGGCCCAAGGGCAGACCCGCATTCTTCACAGGAGGGATCCTATACCACCCTAAATCTGGGGCTTCTATGCAGTCCCAAAGAGACGCGACTTATTACATTAGATCAACTGATTCATGAATCTCCTTTAAATTCATAGGATGTATTCCACCCCAATGAATATTATACAATAGACTTCGCATTATAGGCTGAGTGTGAGAATAAAATACTTCTCTGTTCAGTTACGCTTTTTCTGAGATTTGCAGATATTGTGTGTGTGTGAGGTGAGGAAAAGAGACCAGGATGAAAAAAGAGGGAGAGAATGTAGCAAAATAGACACGATATGCCAAAATGAGAAAGATCCTGTTATTCTTTTCTTTGATCAAGCTACTGGCCACAGAAAAATGGCCAACATAAATTGTATATGCCAAAGTCAACTTCAGCTGATGTTCTTTCTAGCCATTTGATCTTCTATCTGCCAGCTTCCACCCATTTTCCCCAGTTGTATCCACATTTAGTGTTATTTTAGCCATTAAAAATGTGGTTTTCTACTTAGTTCAAGTTTTCTGGGTAACAGGCATTTTATTCTCCCACTGCAGTGTACTGGAGAAATAAAATGACATTTATGCAGCAGAAGCGATGCTCTACCGAATATATACTACTAATAATAACTCCTAATCGCTGAAACGGTTTCTTTTTTTGACCATTTATATGGATTTAAGTAGGAAATCAAAGAGTTTACTTCTTATTTTTGGTCTAAAACCACACAATGAAAGGGTTATTGTCAACGAATAAAAACTAAACTGTGCGCAACATTATTTTTTAAGAGACCTTTGATTTATTACATTGTTTACATGGCTGCTGAAAAAAAAATACTGCTCAGTTCAACTGTAGCCAACTGATGAGAAAGAAGGCTCTGTGGCTATATTGCAGGAACTGACAAAACGCATGGAAAGGGACCTCCTACACCGAGAATCTCTGACTGTAAATCTCACTAGTTTATGAGTGGAAAATACCCAAATAATTGTTTTGCTCAAAGGTGCTAAGCACCTGTAGCTGCTGTGGACTGTAACTGGCGCTGTCATCACTCATAAATTCTGAACACTTGGATTGTGTAACTCGCTGGTCGGGGCATCGAGAGGACAGACAACGCTGGCTGGTGCTGGTCTGGGGTGAGGGGGCAAACTTTGCTGAATTTCAGCTTGTTTTGATATGGACAATGTAAAAAGGCCATTGATAACTTTAAACTTCTGAAATGGGAAGAAAAAGATTTCAGACTGTCCCTCACTCCTAAAGTATTATCATGCTACAAGCAAACTATTGAAGGAAATGGAGATTGCGCTGTTTTCATGACCTATATTCATATTTTGTTCTGTTGGTTTTGACATTAGCTGTTTTATTTCCCATGGTCATGAGACGTATCAGAGGATCTTGTGCGCAGTATGTTGCCTGCAAGGCACTGGCTAACATCCACACAGGCTGTGAGACCACCAAGAGAATTAACGCTACAATCGAATAGTAGATGTTTCCACTAAGAGTGCCTCCCTCCGTGCATATAACGTTCAGTAGAAATGAAACCACGGGTGTTGCAGAATTCACACGGTCATGGCGCCAAGTGGGAAATACGTAAAGACCCTGTAAGCCAAAATCTGAACCTCTGTAAAAATGACTGCATGTTGCAATTGGGCACAGCGCAGTTCCCGTCTACCTGGAGTATCAGTGCAGCTCCTGACGGATTTTAACACGGTCCTTCAAGCTGATGTTAACTACAAGGTGAGTAACCATCACCTAAGTCAGCCTTAATTTTTGTATTGCTTTCCAGCGTGCGTACAGCTACCTGGTTTGGCCCTCATAAATAAGGATAAAGCGGATGCTGCGGTACAGGAGAGGACAGACAGCAGGTGCCTGCAGTACTGCAGGTGAGGCGTGATGCCCTCAGGGTGGGATACCTCGTGGGACTCCAGACATGGCGCTGCCAGAGCATCTTCTAGCAGGCTGCTTTTTCACCAGAAAACAGCAATTCATTGAAACAGAAAGCTTTTGTAGAAATGCGTCATGTGCAGCATAACTTCTTTGTCAGAAACGATTTCCCAGATTCAGGAGAAATGAGCTGAAACGAGGTGCCGTGCATGACTCTCTCTTGCCTACGTGGTTTGGGCAGCCTGGCTTTGGGCAGGGATCGGCCTCCCGGGCAGCGTGTCGGGCTGCAGGAGCACAGAAATGCCACCGTTGCAACCAGGCCAGCGTGACCGCTTGTGCCGACGCTTCCCCTGCACTAGCGCGTGCTTTTGGGCTTGAAGCGTTGGTGAAGCGATACGCACTGCGCCGTGGCAAGATCTAGCACTGGGATGCTGGCCGTGGATCCAACGCCATCACGCCTCGAGGCTGAGGGACGCGTCCCCCGGGTTCTTGCGGTGCAGCGCGAGGCGCTTCGCCTGTCTGAGGCTCCTTAGAGAACCCCCGCCGAGCGGGAAGCCAGGGCCCTCGTCGCCGTGAGGCGGCTGGCCAGCCGCGCCAAGCCAGCGGCGTTTCCAGGGCACGCCGGCGGAACGCTGCCTTGCCCCTTTCTCCCGCACACACCGGCACCTTTCGGGGGGACCGTTTTTGGGCGGGGGTGTGTGTGTTATTTTATGGTTCTTTAGGGCCCGCTTTCCCGGGCCGCCACCCCGCCCGTCGTGCGTTTCACCCGCCGCCGCACGATCGCCGCCGACCCTCCCTCAGGCGGTGGCGGTGGGAGGGCTGAGGCGGCCGCAGGCGGCCCGGTGCCCCCCGGCCCGGGCACCCCTCACCTCACTGCGGCGCCGGCCGCGAGCGGGCGGCGCCCCCCGGGGCGGGCAGGGCGGCGGCCCCGGCGCCCCGCTGACAGGGACCCCGCGGCGGAGGCGGAGGCGGAGGCGGTGCCGGTGCCGGGGAGGGGGCGGCACCTCCCCGCCCTCTCTCCTCCCGCCGCGCCGCGCCGCTGCCCCCTCCTCCCGGGCCGGCGGCCGGGGATATCCCCGGCCCCTCCCCGGCGGGCCGGCGGTGGCCCAATGGAGGCGGAGATGCTGTGTGGGCTGCGGGCGGGCTGGGGGCGCCGCCGAGCCGCGGACGCCGCCGCCGCCGTCCCGGGGACGCGCACACTCGGCGGGGAGCCGGAGGCAGGGGCGGGCGCAGGCGGCGGCGCCGGGACTCTGGCAGGCGGCGGCTGCTGGGATGAGCCGGGGGGGCGGCTGTGGGGGCAGATAGCGTCCCGCGGGGAGGCGGCCGAGTGGGGCTCGGAGCGGCGGCGGGGTCCGCCCGGCAGCGCCATGGCGGCTCAGTGCGACCCGCTGAGCGGGTACCTGCAGCAGCCGCCGCTCTCCGACCCGGGTTCCAACAGCGAGCGCAGCACAGACTCCCCCGTGCCCGGCTCCGAGGAGGACTCGGCCGGCCCGCCGCGGCCCCTGCACAGCCCCGAGTGGGGCGAGGAGCGATTCCGGGTGGACAGGAAGAAACTGGAGGCCATGCTCCAAGGTGAGGACGGGAGGGGAGGCGGTGACCCGGGGGGCGCGGGGCGGTGGCGGCCCGGGAGGGGACGGAGGGGGCCACGTCCCCGGCTCGGGCGGGAAGGGGGAGGCAGGGGCACGGCGGGCCCGGCCGGGCCGGGGACACTCCTGTCAGCCCTCCGGCGCCGCGGAGGGGCGGCCGCTGGCAGGCCGGGCGCTGGAGGCGGCCCTAGGGCGGCGGGAGCCCCGCCGGCCGGTCCCGGGCGCCGTCATGGCCTCCGCGGCCGCTCGGGACGAGGGGCTCCGCGTCTCCCCCCCGGAGCCGAGCGTTGTGTTCCCGCACCCGGCCTCGCCGGCCCCGGGTGATGGGGACGCCCCCGGGTCGCCAGACGCCGTGGGCGCCCAGCCCCGCCGGGGCTTGTCCCGCAGCTGGCGCGCTGGGAGGCTGTAGCTTCCCTTAGAATTTCCTCTTTAAAAACCATAATATCCCCGCTCTGGCAGGGTGGTTGAGGCTCTCGGCTTTCGAGGAACGGCCGAGGCCGCCGGGCGGGGAGCCTCCGCGGCCGGGCGTGCGGGGCGAGCGGCAGCGCTGCCCGGGCGCTCGTCGGCCCGGCTCCTCTTAAAGTTTTTATTCCCTTCAGACTACATATTTTGTCCCGGTATGCTCCGGATTATCTCTCAGCGGAAGTTACACGTGCAGTTTTTGACAAAATAGTGTTAGAGTAGCGATTGCAGGTTCTGTTGCTGCAGAGCAGGTAAATAGGTGTGAGCCAGCTGAGGATGTTGCTGAGCGGGGTGGTTCCCCTGGGGTGTTCCCCACTCTGAAGAGCCCAGGAGAACGGCCGTGAGTCTTAACGCTGTCAAACGAGGAGTGTTTCGATCAACAGGGAATGATGACCATGGTTTTGAGAAGCTCCCTCTTTCCTCTGGAACCACTGTTTTATAAACATTTAGTGTTACATTTCAGGTGGTAACTCAAGTGTTTACCTACGTTTTCAAAACAAATAATCCCCTGACAAATATTTCACTATTACTCATGTGGCATGGCATGTGGAAGGTGTTTCGTTCGCATGCTGGCAACCATAGGTGCAGGCTCCCCGACCGTCCCCTGTGAGAGCACCTGCCTCCGCCAGCGATGGGGGGCTGCAGGAGCTAGCAGGGGAACAGGAGCCGGTGAGTTGGGTTGGCCACTGAAGAGTTCCAGTTTGACTTGGTGACTACAATGATTGGAATTTTTGAAATTGAGATTCTCTCTCCTGGGGGTGAGTTAATCTTTAATGAGTTAATACTTTAGTGCTAGTAGAAAAATCTCATTATGTAATGCAGTAAAGAGGAAGGAATTCAGAGAAACAGAAGTCTCGTAATCAGCAACAGCTATTTATAAAGATGTGCTCATCAAAAGTGTCTTAAAACCAAGAACACGTGGGTATTGAAAAGAAAAAGTATTTCTGTGTATGAAGTGGTAGGAAAAAGGGTCAAAAGTTAGAAAGAGCCGTAAGAAGATTGAAGGTTGCCTTAATATTTTCCTTTAGTAGCAAAATAAATTTCCATTATCTCATCCCACACACAGTCCTTCCTTTTACTACCCAAGGTAGTAAGCATGCAAGGGTAAACAGACCTCCAAAGCAGAATCCAAGTGCTGGGTAGGTTGTATCATCCAGCGGTAGCCAGTGTGAAAAGATGAGATTTTTTTTTGTTTGTTACTTTTTATAATTTTTTTCTTGTCCTCATAAGAATAGTAAAAAGTGTGTGCTTGATAGAGTACAGTGAGTAAGCACGAACAGAATGCTGCCTGCTTTTTGATGAGAGGTTGCTGTATGTCCAGTCTGGAATACGCATGCTTCAGGTAACGGTTTGAGGAGTTTTTGCATCAGATAGTTACCCTTTTTTGTGAAGAAAAGCATGCGTTGGACCCGGTAATAACTGGTTTAGTGCGAAAACCTAAACTTTCTGACTTATTGCTAATGAAAAACTGCTTATTAGGACACGAGGCAAATGTAATAGCTTTTTGTCAGAAAGCTAAGAACTGTTTGTTACACATTATTACTTTAATTCCGTTTCCTCCCTGTACTTCAAGTTTTTATTTCATCTCTTGAATTCCTGCAAGATAGGTTTTATTTATCCTTTTCTTGTATGAGAATACATCAAGCGCTGAGTGGCTCTGCCAGGGTGTCACAAAGAGCATCGTGAAGCCAGATCTGTAACTTCTACCCACAAATTCAGACTCAGTTATACTGCTATGGCAAGCAAAAGCTGATTTTATTTTTTAAACTCTTCCCCCCCCAACAGCCCCTGCCCCTTTTCTGTGGCCATCTTTTGGGAGTGGAAACTTTGACTCCCCCTAGTAGGAAAAGAAGGGTGGAGAAGCAGTGTGCCACCTCCAGAAACTGACTTCTGTTAGACAATTCATAGGGTCATGTTTCCTGTGGTTTCTAATACCAGATCCTTCACTGGAAGTTCTTAAAAAATGGCATTGTGGAAGGGAAACATCTGTGTGGTCTAAGTGGTGATGACCAGATTTCTGACTTCCAAAAGTTATCCAAACTTTTTCCTTTTTTATTTTTTAATTTGAGCTGGTGTAAGTACAGCTTCTTGCTCATTAGATGCTTAAAGGCTCTTCTTTGGCTTTTTCCAGCTGCTAGAGAGCACATTTACACTTGTGAAAGTTACTTTTTAAGTGATTTAAAACCTTAATATTTCTTCTAGTGTTTACCATAGCTTTCTTATAATATGGGAAAGTGAGAATACTTCATCTTTCGTTCAGTTGTCTTTAAAGCCAAGTTTGAAACAGCATCTGTTGAAGAAACCTGTCAGGAAATGTTCTCATTCTTGCTTGGGGATTGCTTATTTTTTTGCTAGTCAACATCTGTTGTGTGCTGTACTAATGATGAAAAGTAAATAAAACAATTGAGAGTAGAAAGAACACAAAGAAGCTCAGTGTTCAGCTTTGTGCCTCTGTTACATTCTGTGATTGCGTTGCTGAATTTTGTATGTGTTCTACCATGGTTATCTTCATCTTCAGGGAGACTCAGCTGGGCACAGCAGAATGTATAGCTCATGGGGGGAGCGGGGTGCCTTCCTGTCAGATATAGAGTCCATAACAGCAGTAAGTGCTGTAGCAAGACACAGGATAGCTCTCTGAAAAAAGTTGATGTGGCTGGTGTGCTACCAGTTGGGTCTGGAGCAGAAACCAGCTCTGAATTGAGGTGTCGGAAAATCTTGATTATTTGAGTGTCCTTCTGGTAGTTGGTTTTTTTTTTTCTACTTTGAAGTAATTGTGTTAGTATTTTTGGTATTTAGAAGTTTGGTTCTGAATAGCCTTGAGATAAATATGTTAAATGGGAAGTAGAGGGAGCTTCTCTAAGCTTCGCTTTCCTTGATTGGAAGAGCAGAAAATGCAAAGGCTGTGGTAAAAGCCTTGAATATAAGAATATTTTTTTTTCTTGTTGTGTCCAACTACTCTGTGTGACTTCTATTACTTGCTCATAGATGCCAGAAATAATGTTCCATAAACAAACCTCACTCTTCACAGCGGAGTATAAGCTATCTTATGCCACATGTCTTCATCAGAGTTTAATGGTGAATAGATCTCTTTAGAATAAACTTTTTTCTTCCCCAGGAAGCAAATTTGAGTAAAATGGATCAGCTGTTTTTTTCGGCAGCAACAGAAGATGATATTTCATAGTAGTCCTATTAATTACCGCTGCTCTGCCCTAAATTCTGGTGAATGCTCAGGTGACTTAATACTGTAGAATGATTTACTTAGTGCATTTTTGAGTGCCTGTTACCATAGCAGCTGACTGTTTATTATTACGAAAATGCAAAACACTAAACTTAAATTATACTTTTTGGACAGGTTTTTGAACAGCTAATGTCACAGCAATCAACAGAAAGTTGGCTGTGAACATAAATACCCAAAACAACCAAATAAAAAAAGCAGTACCTTTTTCTCCTGGATGTGTGACTTATTCTTTGCTACGAAGTATTATGCCAGTCTTGCATTTGAAATAATCCTTTCTCTGTATTGTGTTCTTTAACAGACATGGTTTTTTTGATAGGGTATATATACGGCACATGCTTAAATACTTGGTGACTTTATAATGCGTTATCAAACAACAATGCTTGGGTAGAAAACCAAATCCATGCTGGTTTTTAATAAGAGCCGAACTCTAGCAGTGGTGTGCGTGCTGTATTATATGTGGCTCTTTCTTTGAAAAATAACTGCCTGTTAGGATTCTGGTTTTTTTTCCTCTGTTTTGGTTCTTTTATGCATCATCCTTCAGTCTGAGTACTCTTTGGGGTAATGTTAATTATGGTATCTGAAACTTTATGGGTGGTGTGTGGGGTTTTTGTTTTGTTTTTTCCCTCATGACATAATTCAGCATTTACTTGACTGTTGATAAACACATGGGAAAAAAAGCACGGACCTACATGATCAGGAAACTCTGAATAGTACTCAGCACCACCAGCACTCTATTTGGTCTTGAGCTCATTATACAAAGCAGGTGGTGTTGATACTGAGTGGGAATCTTGGAAAATAGCATTGCCCTGTGCTGATTTAGTACTGAGTGTCATTAGTGCCTTCATATGTTAACTGTTAATTAGTGCTTTCATATGTTAAGGTCAGAATTGTAGGAATCATGTCAATCTTAATTTACATAACAGACTTGATTTCTAAAAATAATAAAGGATCATTTATTATTTTTCAGGCAGTAAGGATGAAAGTACTGTAACTCAAATTTAGTATGAACAGTCAGTACGAGCAGCTCCTTTGAGTACCTTTGCGTAGCTCTCCCTCCTGCCTTCACAGAGTTGGGTGAGTGCTCCCTGGTCCTGCTCCCTCAGTTTTGGTGCTCTTTTAGTAATCTTCCACCAAAAGAAGCCCTACTTCTCTTAGAGGGAAGTGACATAAATACTTAGGTACCTTTTTTGCACAATTTAATCTAGGTGGAACTTATTTACTGTAAATTTACTGAAAATCAATTGTCAATTCCTTTGCCTAAAGGTCACCCTTGAGGCTGTTGCTCCATTCAAAGACTGTACTTACACAATGCCTAGTTCTCATGCTTGGATGATGATCCATTTCTTTTGTTTGCTGATCCATCAGGTGAAACTTGCTGTATTTAAACAAGTATATTTTCCCTACTTAATGCATAACTATGTGGGAAGGTACTTTTAATGCTTTTTGTAGACTTCTCTGCTAGTTGGTTTCAACTACAGAGAATGATAAATTGGTAAGTGTGACAAGCAAAGTTTGGGGGGCGTGGCAGGGGGAAGAACAACACTTGTATTTGAATGTACTAAAGAAGATGGAGATGTCTTAGGAAACCTGGGCCTCTGAGGCTTTGCTAAAAACAATAGTTTTGCTAGAGGCTGGACCCTGAATGCGCATGAATGAATAGACTTTGAGCGAGTTAGCTGCTTAATAGGCAATCATAACTTAAATGGAATGGTCCTGCCTGATGGTTTCTGTGTGGGGATGGCAAGCTCCATGCTGAATTTATGTTGGGTTTTTGTTTAAATGGCTAAGCAGGAATTACTACTTCTCTTCTGGATCTTTTTGTGTGTGTGATTGTGGCAGAAATCTATATAATAAAACTAAATGTACTGTGATCCTTCAAATAATTAGTGTACCTTGCTTGCAACTGAAGTTAAAAATACTTAGTGCTGTTGATTTATATTCCTGTTTAAAGTTCCCCCGTGTCCCTGTTGGAGCTTTGAGAGGTGAAGTCTTTTCTTTGACTAGATTCTTACTGAAATACCTTCTCAAACGCTTTATTATTAGCAGGCCCTAAACACAGGGTTTTTTCTTAGAGGAAGAAACTGTTTTTCTACTAAACTGAGATTTCTGTTGGTGGGTGTTTTGGTGGTTGTTGCTTGCAATGTATCAGCATAACCCGGACAAGGACATAGTTGCAGGGGGAACTGGAACCTTTCTAATAGCATTTACATTTGGTGTTTAACTTGCATGTAGCAGAAAAAAAAAAAATTCAAGTTCTTTGTCAGGTTTTCAAATCCCTAAAGTGCTGAATAGTCTATTTCTACAAAAATAAATATATGAAATGAATTTGTGACTTGTAGTTTAAAAATGTTCTTGCATTCCATTGTTAACAATTGTAATAATACCACTTTCTCAAGTTTCAGTGTTTTTTAAGTAGTACAACGGACTATCATGGTTTGGCATGAACTGCTAAGTTAAGTATTGCTGGCTTGCACATTCCTGTTGGTTATATTGTAATCTTTACCTCCATTGGAAAATATGTCCTATTTTGAGTACTTATTTCAGGCTCTTGGCTTTATGCCTGTCAAACAATGAAACATGCTAGTTTTCTTTAATTTCAGACCTCTCTGAAGAACTAATAGCTTGTTTAATTTATTTTTTACAGTAATATCCCTTACTGTGAAGACTCGGTAATGACTTTCATGAACTTTGAGCATAAAAACTAATATGAATACGTGTGAGTCGGAGTTCAGGTATCTTATTAATTGTGCATACTTTTTGTAGCTGAAGGAATGAGTACTTGATTTAAGGGTTCCTTCTTTAAGATGCTACTTGTTAATCAGTGGTGGCTTTTTAAAAAATTCTGATCTAAGCAACTAAAAACATCCCTTGAACATACCTGCAACTTTTTTCATTATCTATTTTTGTTTATGACAAGGCTTTCTTGTTTCTGGTTCAGATCAGTATGACTGTGTTGCATGGGGCAGTGTAACTCTTCATGTTTAGGTGACTTCTACAGCTGATTTTTGTACAGGTGTCTGTAGTGATCTCCTCTTTACTGCGACAGGAATACAGGAATACATAACTTTCAAAAGTTGTTTCCTATCAAAGACTCATTGATGTTGAGAGGGAGCACTCATGAGTGATAGCAACCCTCTGCCAGGTCACTCTGTGTGTGGAGCTATTGGAATAACTGTAACCTTAATATAAAACACAGGGCTGTATCCGTTCTGATGTTATATCTCTAGCTAATTGTCCAAGAAATCTGGATATTCAACAGGTTCTCTCATTTATATGTGAAAGTGTAGTTTTTGGATATTGGTGGAGGAAACTCCTGATGTCTAATGCAGGAAAAGGTGGGTGTGATGGATAAGGGGTTGAAAGCAAATACAGAACAGAGATAATGTGAGCTGTCTGAATGGGTAAGTCACTTGCCTAGTAGCATAACTATGTTTAATTTTTCTGCTGCAAACCACATTTCATGAAGAGAGGTTGATGGGCACGTAGCAACACTGGTCTGTCCTAGTCATTATTCTGGCTGCGTAGGTCCAGTGTAACAGAAGCCAGGGCAGGGAAATCAGGAAGGCATGTAATAGGCATGTGCCTGCAGGACAGTTACAGAGAAGCTCTTGTAAATCTTCTGGGAAATCCATGTAAGTGGGTGCCTCCCTGATGTGCCTGATGCTAATGCAGGCAGCCTCGGTCTCAGACAGGTGGAACTGGAGGTCTGCAGGCAGTCGCAGGGCTATGATCTCACTGAGGTTGGGGACATGTGGTGGAATACCTCTTTGGACTGGAGTCCTTCAATGACTGGATATAGGCTCTTTAGGATGGACAGGGTGCAATGCTGAGGAGGAAGTGTTGCCCTTTTATGTAAGAGAGCAGTGGGGTTGCATGGAGCTCTGCCTTGGGGCAGATAAGCCAGCTGAGAGTGCATGGTTCAAGATTTTTGGGTAGAGCAATCTGGGTGGTGTTATGGGTGTCTGCTACAGACCACATGATTAGGAAGAAGCAGCAGGTGAGTTCTTCAAACAACTGGAAGAAGCCTCATGTTTGCATGCCTTGCTCTCCATGGAGGACTTTAATCACCCTGCTGCCTGCTGGAGGAACAGCATAGCAGGGCACAAGCAATGCAGGAGGCTTCTGGAGTGCATTCATGACAACTTCCAAACATCGGTGATAAAGGTGGTGACAACAGGAGGTGCTCTGCTGGACTTTGTACTTGCAAGCAAGGAAAAACTGGTCAAGGATTTGAAGATGGAGGGCAGCCATTCAGAGGGACCTTGACAGGCTGGAAAAATGGGCTAACAGGAACGTCATGAAGTTCTGTGCCTTCAGGAGACGAATTACCCCATATACAATCACAGGTTTGAGCCTGACAGGCTGGAAAGCAGTGTCCCAGAAAAGGACCTGGGGGTCCTGATGCTCAATCTGATCATGAGTAAGCCTGCAGTGGTGTTGTGACAAAGAAGCCCAACAGCATTCTGGGCTGCATGAGAGAGTGTTGCCATCAGGCTGAGTGTGGTGATCCTTGCTCACTACTCAGCCCTGGTGAGACACACCAGGAGTGCTGTGTCCAGACCTGGGTTCCCCAGTACAAAAGAGACATGGGCATATTGGAATGAGTCCAGCAAAGGGCCACAAAGCTATTGAGGGACTGGAGCATCTGACATAAGAGGAGAGGCTGAAACATCTAGGACTGTTTACGTTTTATCTGGAGAAGAGATGGCACAGGTAAAACCTTATTAATTTTGTGTATGTGTGTCAGGGGATATAAGTAGGTGGAGCCAGATCCTTTTCAGTGGTGCTGAATGACAGGACAAGAGGCAAAACTTCATTTTATGACTTTCCTCCTTTTTCTGAAATGGGAAGAATCCACAAAATCTGGAGACTTATGAGTTTGCAGTGTTCAGTGCTGAAGTGAGATCGCTTGTCTCTCTTGGTGAGCAAAGGAACCAAAGGATTCTTAACTACCAAGCTTAACATTAATTTTACGTTTTCAGTTGTTGAGTTGAAATAGTAAATCTAATATTGGACTATAATGTTCATTAATGTTATGTGTTGAATAAGGCTATAAATAAACATTTTTAGGTAAAGGTTTGATCAGATACAAGTATTAAAAACAGCACTGTGCAGCCTGGACTGTACTCCAGGGTTGATGAAAATTGTGACTGAGTGTAGGGGGCAATTTGCCCTCCCCAGGGCAGCAAAAAGCATCTGCTGGGAGAAATTGGTCTGTACGTCCCATCTTTAAAAGTGCTGGTAGGATTTAGATTCTTTTAAACTTCAAATTTCTTATGTATGATTATTGATGCTTTTTAGTGTCATATGAGTGACACTTGAAATACTGATGGAGCAGTCAAAAGTTATTTAGGTTGCCTTTGCATTTTTAAGCTGTGGTTCTCTTGAACAGGTAGAAAATTACGAATACTTTAAAAGTTTTTATTCTTGTTCTATTTGCTTGTGGAGGCTACTGCTGTTATTTGGACACTACTTTATAATTTATGGTGGCTCCTTAAATATGGCCTAATTATCATCTTGCAAGTCAGTGTTTACCATTTCATAGCATTTCCAAAAAAAAAAGATGTGTATGATGCTGTTTCACAGGCCACTTGCTGACCACTGGCCTCTGCCTTAGAACTGTTTCATGATGAACAGTGAAGATCAAAACATTGGGGTAGCTGACCTCTTCCTCCTTATAGCGACTTAGTTTTAGTTTGACCCTTGTGTCATCTCTTGTGCCAAGGCTGTATCCTATCTTATTTCCTTAAATATTTATATATTGACAGAAAAATAAGGAAATGTTTTGGATAGTCTGTGTTAAGGATGTAGCCAGGGCTTCAAATAAGTGGAACTGAGAATGAGTGACAGTGCCCACCACACTTCATGTCCCATTTGCTTGCACCAACGTGAACGATGCAGTCGCGGGCTCGGTACGTGAGATGACATGTGGTGACCCGTCTGCGTGGCTGGCAGCAGTGTGTGTGTACACGGTAGTTGAGTATGTACCTTAGGTCTGTTGTGTGCAAGGGCAGGGTCCAGCTATCACAGGCTCTGCTGCAGCCCATGCCTGGGGTGGGTGCTGGCGCCCAAGTCCCCACAGCCCCCAGGAAGGTTGTGGCCAGGACAGGCGGCTGCCGTCAGGGCCTCAGGTCTCAGTAGGCACCTTCTTTTAGCCTGCTCCTGTCCACGCAAGAGGTGGTGCATGAGTGTATTTGGCTGCAGGTTGCAGTCTTGCCAGGGGTGCTCCAGCCCCTGGGAGCATGACCAGAGGGTCCCTGGCAGGAAGAGGACCTGCAGCCTTACTGGGTGAGTTGGGACACAGGTCTCATGTGGCAATGCATTGTGCACTGCTGCTTTGCTGCCTTCAAACAGCTTTTTAAATTGTCATCACACAAGGATATAACTACCTCTAGTTAGCTTCTGTGTGCTTCTTAGCTGCTTTAGCTTAAACTGAGGCATCGGGGTTCACTTGCAGGAACTGGATAAACTAACTGGAGGTTCAGTGGCCAAGCAGCGGGAGATGGCTGTGGGCTGGGGTGGTCTGGCTGGTTCAAGTGGTGTGGTTCATGGGCTCTGTGCTATGGCTTATGCTACGTCCTACTGAGCTTTACGTTCTTACTGATGGCATGCTAGCAAGTTGTGAGAACTGGACTTCCTAATGCAGCTTAGATTGGAGCCAGGTCATGTTATCTCGATCGCTTGGGTTCTGTTGTGTAAACAACAGCAAAAGTTGTTGCACAATGCACCCTTCCTAGAAGTCTCTTCCTTGCACATGTGAGTGAGAACAAAGAGGAGACAGCTTGTTCTTCAGGCTTCGTTTCTTTCAAAGGTGAAGGGTTTTGAAAAAATGTTTCACTTGTGATGAGAAAGACAATAATAGATGTTGCATTTAAAAGGCACGAGATTTCCAGTCATTCTGAGTGCCTCCCAAATGGCCAGCTGCTAGTAGCTGTGTCTTTTGAATTTGGCATCTTGAGATGAGCAGTTCTATAAATGCAGTGGAATAAAGCTACTGTTTTTAATGCTTAGGGTTTGTTGTTTTTCTTTTCCCAAGCTGCCCAGGTTGATATCCCCTAGAATTTTAAAGATCGGGTTTTGACCCATTTGATTAGAGGCTAAGGGCTATTGGAGCTCACTCGGGTGACTTGGGAGGCAGCTTGCCAGTACACACGCAATCTGTGATCAGCTAAAGATGTTTTGAAGATGTAGTTACCATGTGATAAGTGATATGTGTGTATGTAGTTGAAATGGCATAACAGCTAAAACATTTTAGAGGTACATATGCAATCTGATAGAAATGTTACTGGACTAGGAGCAATATCCTCCATTGATTTGCCTTGAGACCTTGATTAAATTGCTTTTCTTTCCCCAGTCTGATTTGACTGAGCCTATTCCCAGAGGTAGGAAGCTGGTCAGTGTGGTGCTAGCTGCAGTGTGGCCTCCCAATTCCCTGTTTTCCATGCAATTCCAGTACTTGCTTGGTGTGCAAGGGTTGCAATAAACCTCATGAAAAATACTCCTTATCTAGAAAACTTGATAAACTTGTATGGAGAAACTTTGTCTCAAACATTAATCTAAGAAAATAGTGACTCCCCTTTCTCTTTTGGCTTTTTGCCTGTTGGGAATATGTGTGGATGCAAGTGAAGCATGAGCCGTCCATTTTGCATTTGCTAAACTTCTGTGCAGGCCAGGCCTGGGAGGCTTTGCGGAATCTTGGTTCCATTTTCCGCTAAAACTCTGATATAAATCAGGTCTGTAAGAACTGTTTTGGAGGAAAAATAAGCAGAAATCCTTGTGCTTATATGGTTATTTGTGAGGCTTGCAGTATGTAGATGCTAAAGAATATCTTTGAAATACTGTGGCTTTTATAGGTACTTCTCCCCGTCCTACAGAAAGGTTTTTCTGGTTTCTTTTTCTTGTGGGTCTGCCCAACACTTTATTTAAGAAGCTATAGGGTGGTCATTTTTTTAGGTCTTTCAGTCCTTATCTAAAGCGTTTTAACTTGTGAAGATAACTTCTATTTGTAAGAGTTGCAATGCCACAGGATGTTTTTGCTCTAGATGCTAGAATATTAGAGCTTTTGAAGGCAAAAATTATAAATAAAAATGGGTGCCAAGGAAAAAACGAAACCTCATTCCAGATCATTCAAGTGAAATAAGTATATAATTTGAATATGGATATAAAAAAAGGATTGGGCTTTGTTATTTGTTATTTACTTGGTTCAAAGTATCTGTAAAAGCTAGATTCGCTGCCCATGAGATGCCTAGCGGAAAAAAGCTAAAATGCCTTTCTGCTGCTTGTGGAGCAGGTCATATCACAGGCTTAATCTGCTTAAACTTCACTCTTGGAAAGGAATTATGATATATTTCCTTGTGAGGGAAACTTGCAACATTTTCATAATGAAGCTCAGCTAAACAGTTTGCAGTGTAACATGTCTGAGAATTGGCATTAAGCCAAGGAAATCTGTCCTGAAAGAAACAATGTTAATAAATAATCGGGGGTAGAAACTGGTAATAGTGGTGATTTTTCCTAGTTTAAGAAGTGCCATTTCAGTCCTTTTGAACGTATATTATAGACACATGTGACTTTGTTCTTAATGTAGTATATGCATACACAATCTCTGTATGATCTACCTGTGCTTTTAGTATCTTGCTATGTAAAGTTTTAAAATTTCCGAATGTATTGATATTCTAAAGTTTCATGGTGAGGTTACCAGATATTCCAGACTTTGAAATATATTTTCACCACTTCCTTTTTTGTTTATAAAATTTTCCAGTTCTGCGTACAGGTGATGATACCTTTTTCCATTTTAAGCAAAGTCTGGTTTTAGGAATCTGTATTGCCACTCTGAATTAGTGGTTTAAACTAACCTTTAAATTAGCCTTTTTCCCTATTGCCAATAACTTTGTGTGAATGAAGGGCTTGGATTCTATCTATTTTTATTGGCTCTGTTCTGTACAGACTGTGCCTGCAATAAATTTATAGCAGTTGAATATATGAGATTCATTACTTAAGACTAAGCATCTTGAGAAATGTAAAAAATGAAATCTGTAAGCCCAAAATAAATATTAGGTCAATTAAGTGATGCAGTGAAGCATTTTTATGTTATTGAAAGCTTTAGCAGATTGATGTCTTCTCAAGATACTCCCCATGACCTTTATGGTAAGATAGTTGAATTGCTTGAGAGAATATAAACTGGGATTCACTGAACTGTTTGCAGTGTAATTAAACCAGAAGCTATGTTGTAAGGTAGTTCCGGTGCAGAACATCTCATTCGTCATGGCTTTTGTAGCACAATGTAAGGTTAATCACTTGAGGAAGAAAAATCTGCATTTAAAATTGTATCTGTGTGTGTAATTTACATATTTGTTCTTTAAATATATGCATGTATTTGTGTGTAATTCAAATGATGGATACATATGCATGTTGTCCTTAGTGTGACATTGAAATACTTCATTTCATCATGATGTACTTCAAAGAATATAAGACTTGGTCTCACTTTTTCTGAATACGTAAGTGCATCCATGGGTGAGGAGTGCTGTAGAATGGTGAAATACTAAATTATGTTAAATGGCCTTTGTTTATATGCAGTTAGAGTGGTTAAAATAACACTGACTTACAGAGTCTGGATTTGGAATACATTTTTTTAAAAAATTGTTCTATATGGTGGAAAAGAATCTTGGTACAGGTTTTTCCCCTAGTAAAACAAATAAGTGCTGTTTTTTCCTGAGTAAATTTACTTCTGGAGTGTGTGTAAAATAGCAGATAAGAGAGAATCTGTTTCTGATCTATTCCATGTGCAAAAATAGTGAATAAATTCAATCAAATCTTTAGTCCTTTATAAGCAATTCCTTCTTGAAAGACGAACATATTCTGCAGAGTTTTCTTTTCTCCCTGTGTGGAAGACATTACAGTCATTAGAGGCCAGAATATGTGTGAAATTTTTTAATGCACTAAACAATTGAACATGTAAGGATGTTTTCTGGGTTGCTTAGCAGCAGTCAGGTTTTTTACTTTAAGTGGCCTTCAGTGGCATCTTTAGATTGTTCAGGGATTTGGCAGAATAAAAAAAGTCATTCCAGTCTTTGAAACATGAAGAATCATTTAAGCTATGAAAAAGTAGGGTAGGCTTATGGTAAAGTTTTGTTTATATTTAAATGTTTACAAAACTTTGTACTCTGTGTTCTTGTAAATGTTTGGGAGAAGTGAATGTTGGAAGAGCATTTTGTTGGATGTTAAGTGTAGTTTTAGGTGACTTACCACCTGACAAATGCAAACTTTTGATTACAGATATATTATATCTCAATTCAGTTTTTTAAAATTGCTATATATCCAGTTAGAGGTATATTTCCTGTATTTATGTACAGACCTGAGCATTGTGTTCTGAGCTGAGAAAATAATTCAAACCAACTAAAAAGTAAAATATTAAACATATGCTTTCTTCCTTATGGGATATCAGATATATATTTACAATAACCTTTTAATTGGGTGGGTCTCCTGTATTGCTGCAGAGCTGGTGTTGACACTCTCTTTCACTCTGGCATTCAAGCCAGCAGAATTCGAGGCTGGTTTAATTTGTGTAAAGGGTTGCATCCTGTCAGCTTGCTGCTGAAGCTCCCTGCTGACTTAGGATGCTTTTGGTGTATCTCTTCCCTGCTACCTTGTTTTTACATTGCACAAGTTTAAGGAGTGTTCACCCTCCAAGCGGAGTAATGGCTTGGGTCTAGCAAGAACGTGCTGCTGGACCAAGTAAGGAGTGGGAGAAACGGGTCGCTGAGTTAAAGGAAAGACTTGCATAGCTGCCTGTGCAGGTTAGCCAGACCAGAGTTCTAGTAGAAGAGTGTAGAGGCCAAGTTTTTCAGACAGATAGGAAATACTTTTAAAGTAGGAAATCTTGGGACCTGAGAGGCGAACAGAGACGTGACTAAGAGGATTATAAAAGTCCAGTAACTTAGAACATGCACAGGAAAGATCTCCCTGTACGTCACATGGCAGCCAGAAATGCCTTTTGGAGAGTAATCACAGACTCACAGAATGGCGGGGGTTGGAAGGGACCTGGAGATCATCTTGTCCAACCCCTGCTTGAGCAGGCACACCCAGAGCAGGGGGCACAGGACCGTGTCCAGGTGGGGTGTGAATGTCTCCAGGGAAGGGACCCCACAGCCTCCCTGGACAGCCTGTGCCCCTGCTCTGGCACCCGCACAGGGAAGGGGTTTGTCCTCATGTTCAGGTGGAACTTCCCGTGTTCCAACTTGTGCCCGTTGCCCCTTGGCCTGGCGTTGGGCACCACTGAAAAGAGCCTAGTCCCATTGTCCTGACACCCACCCTTTAGGTATTTATAAGCATTGATAAGACCCCCCTCAGTATTCTCTTCTCCAGGCTAAACAAGCCCAGGTCTCTCAGCCTTTCCTCATAAGGGAGATGCTCCAGTCCCCTGATGATCTTTGTAGCTCTCTGCTGGACTCTTTCCAGCAGTTCCCTGTCCTTGACCTGGGGAGCCCAGAACTGGACGCAGCACTCCAGATGTGGCCTCGCTAGGGCAGAGTAGAGGGGGAGGATAACCTCCCTCGTCCTGCTGGTCACACGCCTTATAACGCAGCCCAGGATACCTTTGGCCCCAAGGGCCCGGTGCTGGCTCAGGGTCACCTCACTGCCCCCCAGCGTTCCCAGGCCCTTCTCAGCAGAGCCGCTTTCCAGTAGCTCAGCCCCCAGCCTGTGCTGGTGCAGGGGGCTGTTCCTCCCCAGGTGCGGGACCTTGCACTTGCTGTTGTTGAATGGCACGAAGTTCCCCTCAGCCCAGCTCTCCAGCCTGTCCAGGTCTCATTGGATGGCAGCGCACCCTCCTGGTGCATCAGCTGCTCCTCCCAGTTTTACCAGCAAACTTGCTGTGTGTACACTCTGTCCCTTTGTCCAGGTCACTGATGTTATGTTGAACAGGACGGTCCTGGTACAGACCCCTTGGGAACACTGCTAGTTACAGGTCTCCAACCAGACTATCCAGTTGATTGCCAACTTCTGAGCTCTGTTGTTCAGCCAGTTCTCAATCCACCTCATGGTCCGCTCATCTAACCCACACTTCCTCAGCTTATGATGATGTTATAGGAGACAGAGTCAAAAATCTTGCTGAAGTTGACATAAACAACACCTACTGCTCCCCCTTCATCTACTGAACCAGTCATGCCATCACAGAAAGCTATCAGGTTGGTCAAGCATGATCTCCCCATGGTGAATCTATGTTGACTACTTTGATACCCTTCTTTTCCTCTACATGCCTGGAGATGACCTCCTGAATGAACTGTTCCACCCCCTTTCTGGGGATGGAGGTGAGGCTGACTGGCCTATAGTTTCCAGGGTCGTCCTCCTTGTCCTTTTTCAGGATCAGAGTGACCATTGACTACCCTCCATCTCTCGGGCACCTCTCCTGCCTTCTATGACCTTTCAAAGATGATGGAGAGTGGCTTAGCAACAGCATCCACCAGCTCCCTCAGCACTCATGGGTGCATCCCATTGGGGCCTGAGGATTTGTGAGGATCTGGTTTGCCTTGTTGTGCTCTAACCCGATCCTCCTCAACCAAGGGGGAAGTCTTCCTTTCTCCAGATTTTCTCTCTTGCCTCTGGGGGCTGAGATGCCTGAGGGCCAGCCTTAGCAGTAAAGAGTGAAGCAAAGGTGGCATTCAGCAACTCTGCCTTCCTGCATCATCGCAGCACCCACTTTGTTCAGCAGCGGGCCCACAGTTTCCACAGTCTTCTACTACTGATGTACTTGAAGAAGCCCTTTTTGTTATCCTTGACATCCCTTGCCAGATTTAGTTCCAAGTGGGCCTTGGCCTTCCTCGTTGCATCTCTGCGTACTCTGACAACATTCCTATGTTCCTCCCAAGTGGCCAGTCCCTTTTTCCACATACTGTAAACCTTCTTCCATTTGAGTTTTTCTAGAAGCTCTTCACATATCCGTGCTTGACTTCTTCCTCCCAGGGATGCAGTCATCTTGAGGAGCTGCTCTTGGCACTCCCGTTCAACTTCTCTTCCACTCTTTCTGTTCATTCTGTTTTATGAGAGGAGAGGAGGAGAAACCACTTGCCAGGTCTGTTCTGCCTTCTTCCAGCAGTGTGATGAGTTGAGATCAACTGGAGCACATTCGGCATCTTTGCAGCTGGTACACAGACTTGGGGCTGTCACTGCTTTGTGCGAGCGAGAGCAGGCTAAGGGCACGCTCAGGGAGCTGGGAACTCATAGGGGCTTGATGAACATCCAACTTTATTTCCTCCTCTCCTAACCAGCCCTTCCAGAGGCATATTTTAGTGTAGTCTTTGGTGAAAATACTTTCTTACTTACCTACCCAGGCTTGCCTTCTCTCCATGTGGCGTGTTGAGTAGGGAGACCTAGAGCGTACGTCAGAAGAGAGCAACTCCAGTTAGTTGATCAGATCTGCTTTACTGGGATGGAGGCAGCGGTAAGACAGTTGGGACTAGTGCATTTCCTATTTGCAGCAGCAAAGCAGGTTCAGATGCCTCAGTATTGACCTCCATATTAAACATTTCAACTGGAGGACCATGACATAGACCTGCTGGTTGTGTGTTGGTCATCGTTGGTGTCGTTCTATTCTAAAGAGAAAAGCAACAGCCATAAAATAAACTTTGTAACTTCTAGATAATGCTAGAGATATTAAGATTATAGCTTTCAGTAAAGCTGAGTGTTCCCTTTCTAAAGGTATTGGTATTGTGCTGCTTTACTGATCGTCTTAATATCTTGCAAATTATTTTAAAATAATTTAGGAAATATACCTATTTCTAAGGTAAATCACCTGGTAGTGTGATGGTAATGGCAAACTTAGACAGAGCTGCTTCTTCTGAAACTCTTTAAACTCCTTAGCATTTAGCATTATGTTGTAATTTATCCTTCTTACATAACTTTAATAATCAAAGGAATAGGAATGCATTCTTAACAATGTCTACGCAATTTTATATCCTGCAAAGGAGTTCAGCATCAGCAAAAGTTAAAGCAGTATAGTATCTTCTAATTCCCGGATAGAAAAAAAAATCTTTCATTGCGGTCTTTTGTAATTCCCAAGTGATGTAGTCTTCTCAAACATTCTGCTCTTGGGCTGTATCTCTTTAGTTCAGGTTCAGAAATGCAGAGGCAATTTATCTTTTCAAGTAGTTCATGAGTTCAACTTTATTGAATTTAAAGGGATAGTATTCCAACATTTTCTGAGGACAGAAGAAGAGATGAAGAGGCCTGTTTAAGAGGAAGACACCTTGTTGGGCAAGTTACTTAACTTTTAATCAGGTTATTTAATGTGCTCCAATGACTCCAGTACTTTTTTCTGTAAACAGTAGTTACTGCCCCAGATGGACCGGAGGTCCAAACTAGAATGTTACCAGCTTCTGTTGCTCAAATACAGACTGTTTTGTGACTTTCTGGCAGGAACTATTTAATTACTGCAAAGTAGAGGTTGGCAGCTGATTGAGCATCCACACTGAATACATTAGGGATTGGTGCTTGAGCTAGCTCCCTGATGCTCTTTTTCTAAAACAAAATGTTTCTTCTGACACCTTAAATTTGGTGATTATTTTTCAGCAAGTTACAGAAAAGACTTGTATCAGTTTCAGCAAATTGGTTTTGCCAAGGTTGTGGGTTCATAGTAGCCAAGCTGTCTCATGATTTCAGGGTAGCAACTTACAGAGCTGAAAAGTATTTTATGGTTAAAGCCAGTTGAGCTGTAACAGGAAACCTGAATTCAACCAAAATAAAAATAAAAGAAAAAAAATGCAAACAGGGAATGTTGCTTTTTTTGTCAGTCTTTATAATAATTGCTTATGAACTCTAGAAATGGAGTGGACAATCCAAATTTTCACCTCTGTTAATTTTAGATTTTTTTTCTGTTATTAAGCGCAATTGGGATTTGCAGAGACTTCCAGAATCTCATGAGCTTTTTTGACTTTTATTCTGGGCACTGCAATGTTATTTCCTCTGTCAGCACAGCTCTGGGAGCTTTGTTGTGTCTGTGGAAAAAAGAATAACTTATAAACTTACATGCTTGTCCTTGCAGAATGTTCTACTGGTCTCCATACAACTTAATTCATTTTAATTATATGCACTGCCTCATTGTTTTTAGTAATGTGCCAAAAGAAGCAAACTATAGCCAAAATCTGGTTTAAAGGGACAGCTGAAATAGTTGAAGTAGTACTGGTAAAAACAGCATGAAGGAAGAAGCTTAAAAGCATAAATTAAGTGATAAAGTAATTGTTTGCACAGTAGAAAACACAGTACTGTCACGCTTATCTCAAGAACAGGCAGTAGAAGAAATTATTGTTCTCAGATAATGGAACTGTATGAAGTGTGAAGTTGGAGCCGCATCTGATGTGTCGTGCTTGTGCTATTGCATACAGCTGATAGTTACATTTTTGTGATATTTTGAGCTCAAGAATAAGTAGTACTGATGATAAGTACTGCCTTCAGAATGTGGCCAAATGAAATGTGTGTCTTGTTTATAATTTTGGTGTTAGAACGCCTGGATTTCAGTGTTAGGAAATGGTATTCTGAACCTTGGGTTTGCATTTCTATGAGTATGTGGACTTCAGGTTTTTTTTTTTTCCAACTGTGAAAATAGACTTGATATAAAATCACTTGGAGGCTCTGCTAACTGAGAAACTGGGTAAAATTTGTACAGATTAATTGCAGCTTTAGGAAGACCCAGTTAAAAAAAGGCAATAGTAGGTGGATTTGCCTGATACTTAGCATGGGTGGGTTGGGCTGTGTTTGCCATTTTTCTGGAGCAGGCATAATACAGTTGTAAACTTCTTATTCTAAGTGGACGCTTCCATTTTAGGGAGGATTTTTCTGAATTTAAATGTTCGTTTTCTCTGGTGTCATTGCATCTGCAGTGTGATAGCAGCGGAGCAGATCTCAGCTCTGCTAGAGTTCTCCCTGTGGTGACTTATCCTTAGCCATTCTCAATGCTTTTGTGATTTGAGATTACTGAATGAGGGCTCCTTTAAGATTTCAAGAGCTAGTTCTTATGCAAATACCTCACGTCTGGAAGTGGAAGTTTCCACTATGATACATATGCAAAAATGCTTTACTAGTACAACTTTCAGTATTATTAACCTTCTTCCTCTTCAAGTGCAGTCTTCTGCAGCCTTGAGATACTGTTTACTCTGCTTAAAGACTCACGAAACTTGAACTTTCCAAACATTCAACAGAGGAACTAGAGCAGCAAATCCTCAATTTTCCCTTCCTGCTTAGTTTTAAAGCTAATCCATTTTAACTGTACAAAGAATGTACGTTTTCTGTTAGCTGGCTTGCACTGCACGAAGCTATAGTTCACGTTGTGGAACATCTTGAAGTCTGTATTATTGTAATGAAAGAGGAATGTTAGGAATCTTTTGTGGACAATTTATTTTTTGCCATAGAGCTTTCTGTGTCCTTGCTTTGGATGGTGCAAAGACTGTAATTGCTTTTTTCATTTTTCTGTTCCTTAGTAGTAGGCATTTTCTGATGCAAGGGCTCAATGATCTATCCTCTCCTTTGCTAGGAAAAAAACAACAAAACCCCCCCAAAATAGAAAACAACCAAACCTAAAATTGCAAACCCTACAGTTTTTATTAAGATAGATATCCTTAAACTTCCCCTTTTCAGCTGGTGGTACACCCCCTGCTTTTTTTTCCTCCTGGATGACTTTGTGGCATTATTCAGTGTTACTCTAGGCTTTGCATAGTTCTTGCAAATCTGTGAGAACACTGACCTGACTTTGTGTTCTGAGTCACTCTGTGTGAATAATAAGGCTGAAATAGGGGTGAAGGGCTCAATATGCTGAGAAGAACACATAATTTAAGAGGGTGGTCAGTGAAGGTTTTTTCTTAAATTATAAGAGGAAGAAGCATTAGAGGGTAAAGGTAACTTGCAAAAATTCCCACAAGTGTAAATCTCACCCAATATGTGAAAGACGACTTTTGTGAGGGCTTGATAAAGCCTAGAGGAAGTAATGGAGGACTTTGAAAATTCTGGATTTTTCTGTGATTGTGATTCTTGCCTGTATGCATTGCAATTTTCTGTTGAAAAAATTTGTGACTTAAAATAGTAATCAGGAAGAAAGTGGGACTGAGTTAATGTGTTTACCTTTTAGGTAAGATGTATGCTTTTTAATGGGGTTTTATATTCCTGCTATTCATTGTTTATAATTTTCTTGTATTGCTCTCTTAACACAGACTTTGGAGAACAAAAACCTAAAGCAATTTTTTTTCAGTGTTTATTAATTGGATCTTATTAGGAACCAGAGCAAGGCATTGTTGCCTTTTTAAAATCAACTACTAACTGGTGTTTAGGGGAGATGGTAGCCAAATACGAGCACATGAGTATTGGCCATTCAGTACTTCAGGGCGCTGGTGGTGGCAGCTGTTGGTTTTCACAGAAGTACAAAACTGGGATCCCCTCGGCTGTCAGGTGGCAAAGATGCCATTGTATTTCCAGCAAAACTGAGAACTTGAGGTTTGGCTTGTTGTTAATTCTGTTGAAAGTAAAATGCTGGTATCATTCCTTTTTGGCTGAAGGTACTACTGATAGCTATTGCAAACAAGCATATAGCAATTTTTTTTTATTGACAACTTGTCTCCTTCATAGAAGCCTGACCCTGGTACATACTTATGTCTGGGAATGCTGACTTTGAGCTACTTTACCCTGCTCTCAGGTGGACTGTATTTCTTTAGCAAGGTTTGCAGTTCAAAGACCCATGACTGTTTGAAGCAAAACTGTTATTGAATTAGAAATTATGCATTCATACACTGTTCTTGTTCTCCCACGTCTTAACTACAGATATGAAATGCTCTTTATTTTACAAATATCTGTATAATTGAATGGAAAATAATTGCTACGTATATGCTTGCTTATGTTTTACATTGTATAAATCAAATGTGGTTCTGTACTTAGGAGCAAGCGTGGCTCCATAAATAAAGGACTCCTTTTTCTCATATTACATACGTCTATCTTTCCTAGCTAGAATTACTCTCAAGAACAATCTCTTTTAGTGTTCCCCGTTTATAGATGTTTGCTGTGCTTCTTTTTAAAAGACTTTTGGATAATATGTTTCCTTTTGTCAGATGTAATTGATATATAAGTTGATGTTTTAGGCTAGGTATTTCTTGCCCTATTTTAAAACAACTTTACCAATACTTATGTACCTGTTAAATAAAAGCATGCTTTCCTGTAGTTAACAGTCTATATCTGCTGCCATAGCAATCTAATCTTTACGTGTTCTTGGATAACACTTTGTTAATATTTTTTGTCCAACAGCTGGCCGTGGTTTTGGTTCTATTCACTATCAAGTCCTTGGAGTGACATTATGCTCCTTGATTATAAAATATATATTTTACAAAAATAAAAAGTAAGGCTTTTGTGCTATGTCAGCTCAGCTTTAACAGTTAGATCTAGATAGGTGCATTAATTACTTCAGTTAATTATGACTACTCCAAAGAACAGAAATTGGCAGGCAACAGGGCAAATAACAAGGTTTTAAAGTAGACTTGGTTTTTCTCATTAGTTCACTTCCCTTGCAAATTAGTGAGATTTCCACGTCACTTAAAGCGACAAAGTTTTGGCAAAAGCTTTATGCAGCCATGAAACACATGGGCAATATTTATAAAAACTAGAACATTTTGCAAGTATGTGTTGAGAGATGTTACACAACGTTTAGGCCGTAGTGCTTTATACTGATAGATGGTAAGGTCATTCTGCGTTTAGTGATAAAGAATTATGATTTTTATACTTGTTACCACATTACTTAAAATCTGCTAATTCAAAAGAGCTGTAAGCCTTATCCATTATTATGCAGTGTATTGTAGGCTGTCTGTGGGTATTTTTTTAGAGGGGTAGGGTGGTGTGCCGCCTGAGTAAAGAGACACCACGGTACTTGAGTCTCTGTAAGCTTTTTGCTTTAGTACAGAATATGCATACAAAAGAAAATGTAAACATAGACTTTAAGGGCACTGTTTACGCTGGTAAATGTCATGTTGGGATGTGCTAAATGCTTGCTATGATGCTTACTGTCATTTCATCATTAATAGTGAGATGTGCCTTTTGCTGATCAACAGACACTTGAAAATGGCAAGTTGAAATGCTAAATCGTGTTCAAGGTCATTTATAAATGTGCATTATGATGTATTAAAACTTTCTGTTACAGATTAGGTTTTGATTAACTTCATTTCTCCTGTGTACAAGTTACTTTATTACTGTGTAAACACTGGAAAAGGAGTTGATACTTGACATAACACAGAAGAAAAAACATTCCTGTGAACTTTTACTGAAAGGATCTGAGTTAAATAATACTGAGAAGAAATGGTAAAAAATTACTCCTGAAAACAGCGTTGCATTAAATCAGCTGCACTAACGTCTTGCTACTTAACGCTGGTTTTGTTTGCAAAAATACAGTATTTCTTGAGCTAAAGCTCCCACACAGGAACTGGAGGCATAAGTAGGCCAAGTAAGTTCCTTACTCTTTATCGTTTGTTTTTCTAGTTTTTGGCAGAAATCGCACATTCTTTGTTATGATTTTTCACTTAGCCACACTTGACATTTTATATCCTGTAAGTTTACAAGTTTCTTTCCAGTTTATTTTGCATGAAGTTAAAGGGTTTTGGTATTGTATCAGCTCTTTTAAGCAGGACTTTCTTGAGTCTTGAAAGTGGAAAAGAGGAACTTTAATTTCAGAAATGCTCAAGGTTACTAGAAAAATGAGTTGTGCAACTCAATTGCAGTTGTCTAACCACAAAACAATGCTTTCTTGTTTATTTGTGGTCATTAATTTAGCTTAAGCATTTCCTGTGCTGTATCACGGGCTTATGTAAATGGAGTTTTGTAGAATTTCTCGGGCTTATATATTTCTTGTAAACAACAGTTTTAGCAATAGATTTGCGTCCATAAAAACACAAATTAGCTAGCAGGGGGCTAGATACTAGTCTCTGAGATTGTACACTGTAGGCAATTAATTGCTTGCATGGAAAAAGAGAGAAGTTTTATGATTTGAGTAACATGTTTTGGGCCTGTTTGTGTAGGCAATGTAACTTCAAAACAACTCTCCACTTCCTGACTGTTTTTTAAATGTCTTGCTCAGTTTAATAAAGTTTGAATAAAAGGTTCACCGGTCCACAAAGGCTGGCTTTCAAATCTTGCTACGCATAGTCATAAGTGATGTTTATTTAGAATTAGTCTGATACCCATAGCAGTTTTGCGATAATAAGTTTGACTGCTCAAACCTATTAGAGGTTTCAGTACTCTGCAGTATTGCTTCCTGTATACTGAGAAGTGCAAATTAAGATTTTTCACATCTTGCAAGTTTAGCAGTTCAAAGGTATTGCCAGGACTTTGCAATCTCGTGGGAGCATTTCAGCTACCTTATGGCAGGACCTTGCCTCTAGAGGGTGGAAAGCACAAGGAATCTTATGTTTAATAGATTTCTTTCTAAAGACTGTCTGTTAAGAGGGTTGGGGTGGGGTGAGCTTTGTATTTCTACACATCTCCCATGTAACCAGAATACATCATTTGGAAAGTAAGAAAAATTGACTTGAGTATGTTTTGTGTGTATGAAAGCATGGCCCAAAAATACATGTGGGGCTTGATGGTTGAGCTATGAAGTTGGTGATAATATTTATTGCTATAGCATGCTCATTTTTTTTCCAAGTACTCCGAAACTTGCATCCCTGACTAATTTTTGTCTTCCTGAGATCAGCCTAAATCTGGGAGGAGTCCCCATGTGAAGATGGTTCACACCCTAGATCAGTGCTTTAAGGTGAATGGGGCAATTAAGACTGCTCATCAGTTTTCCGACATCATACATAGTCTTAGTGATGTGTGCTTCCAGCATGTCTGTAACTTCAGAAAGAGCTTCGGGGTCTTTCTGAGGGACAAGTCTCAATAGCATTGAGCTATTTGAATGTCATTTACGTTCTGCCAAATAAGATTTTGTTTGGGGTTTGTTTTAACCTTTGGGTGAGTGTCTTAAGGTCTCTTCGACTCTCTGTAATACACAGCACGAGCTCAGCTTCATAATACTTGAACTGTTGTGTGTTCTTGGGAGGTACTTGGTTCCAAGGCAATCTGGAGAAGCTTGATTTATAGCACCTAGGACCGTAAGGCTTTAAACTGAGCAGTTCTCAATGAAATGGTAATGAATATGTTGCTTTACTGCTTGCTTGTGTAACTTGAAATTCTGCTTTTATATGCCACCCTTACAGTCAGCTTGACAAGAATACTGAGGTTTTCCGAAATAGTATTTAGTAAACCGACTGCAGTGTACAACTAGTTAGGTTTTCCCCCCAGTGAAAAAGATTAATCCTTCTGTCCTTCAGCTCTTCATTAATCGTAGAGAAAAAAATGTTGGAGTTTTTCTGTAGTGATTGATGAAAAATTGTCTAGAAATAGTTGGTGAAAGAATGTAATTATTGTTCTACTGAAGTTCGCAAGGATTTGCTACCACTCTGCAAACTTTTTATAGAAGATGATTTACCCAGGAAAAACATGTTGGTAATAAAAAGATACTCCACCAGTGTAAGTACAGAATTTCTTATGGAGCTGCATCTTTGTCCAGAAGAAGGCTTTCTCCTGGTGCCGGTTTAGAGCATTGTTTTCTGAATACATGTGTGCTATGTCTCAGCCAGTACTGTTTATATCCAGAGTGTTGCCTCAGTGGAGAAGCAGGTAGGGTTTCCCAAATGGAGTAATTTAACTTGGGACATAAAACTAATGTCATTGTTTGAATTTTTTCTCTCTAAAATTGGAATGCTTTTGCTTGTCTTAAGGTAGCTGTCCTCTTTAGTGTTGTGGAGGGTTTAGCAGAAAAGTAAAAGCTAATAAATTACGCTTAGCAACTAATGCAGTCCACATCTTCTAACACTGCATGATTTGAGCCGGTATGGATGCTAAGCTCCTGGCTAAATTTCACCACTGCAATGTAAACCAATGCAGGCCTTTATCTTACTGTAAAGTGTATCTAGAAATCCAAATTAGTCAGCATGACTTCCTTTCTTCACTCTGTGTATGTTTGTATGTTTTTATTTATATGCATATGCATAAATGTAATCAGTGCTTTGGCAGCTGTATACAGCAGTTGTTTTTTAATACGGGAACTGTTCATAAGGAAAAAAAATCATGTAGATGCTGAAAATGCGGATACAAAACCAGCTGTGAAAATAGAACTTCTTCACCTTTACTAGAAGGGTCTAGACTTCTGTTGTGCTTTGATCTTCTTACCTAAACAATTACTTCATTTCTGTAGCTTCTTAGAAGCAGAAATATCTTGATGTCGTGAGTAAACTTTAGTTTGGCAAAATAACTTCTGTTGCCATGATTTTGTAATGATACATAATTTGGGTTCCTTGCCTAGCTAATATATGGGAAAATGGGTGAAAAATTAGTGCACGCTTTGTGGTGATACATAGCTCTAAATCTGATGTATGGAGTAAGCTTCTCATTCCCTCTGTCCCCGTCTGCGGGGGAGATCCATCCCGCTCTGTCTTCTTTACAGCTTCCACAGTGATGTTATTTGCTCTATATTTTGCAATGCACAGAACTATTGTATTTATTCTTGAGTGAAATAGATGAACTTATTTTATTCAAATGTTATCTAGATTATGGGGATATCTAAGGAAAAGCCAAACTGGGACATTTCTTTTCGGTCTTTTTAAAGCTGTCTTTTAAAACAGCTTTTAAAACAGTTTTAAGTGTCTTTTAAAACAACATGAATTGAGACAGAGAATGCATTGCTGTAAGTTGGGTTACATATTAAAATGTGATTTTTACCTTCTGTGTTTAAGTACTAGGTTTTGTATTTTCTCCATTTTTCAATTAACTAAATACTTTAATGCCTTGCCCAGTGCTTGTGCGTGTACTTATTTAAATCTGTTAATAACTTACGCTTTTCTTCTTGGCTTTTAAAATTTTCTGTCCTGTACTACTTTATACTAGTTTATAGTCCAGTTATGCTTTTCATGAAGTATTGAAGTAGGTTTACGTTTTTCTGCATGTAAACTTAGACTTCTGTTTTTTTCATTCAGAAGGAGTAAAAGATAAAAAAGGATCTGATTTACCAAACACTCCAAGCAAAAGTTGATATCAAATGGTCACTGCTTCAGCAGAGGTGTCAGTAGGGTAACACATTATAAATTTAGTCTAGAAGAGTGACTCACAGTCTTAACCTGAACTGCCAATCAGTTACTCTAAATTTAACAGCCCTCTTCCAGAATTCCTTTATAGTCACATGCCTTACATCCTAGAATTAGAATATACTAAAAATAATCCCGAATTGGATTTGATTAATGCTTGAAGTATAGATGAAGGCATTTTATGCTTCTGTATGAAATGAAATTTCATAGGCTTGTAATATGTACCTATATTTGATAATTAATAGAACTTATTTTCATGATGCCAATTACATGTAGTACAATAGGTACTGAATGCTCGACCTGAGTACTAAATACTTTATAAGGAGACTGGGGGTGTGAAGCAGACAGAATAAAAGGATCTGTGAATGGTATCTGGGAGAGAATTTACATCTGAGATGATCCATCTGTTTTCAAACTGATCAACACAAAATAGAAAAAGCCAGACATTAAGAATGCTCAGGTTAAGGGAAAAAATGATGCCAGGCAGCCTGAGTGTGTGGATTTGTGAGCGGTCTTTTTCATATGAGGTGTTAGCAGCTGTGTAGATGTGCAGAAACAGGAGCTCAGATGCCTAGAAAAGGATTCATAACATGTATCCTTTAGAAACTGTGGCTGCTGGGTTTTTCTTCCAGTAGAGACAGAAGTTAAAAGAAAATGGGTTTTGGACAGAAAAAGGGAACTGTTTGTGTTTTGTTCTCCAAATATTCCAATTGCATCCAGGACACTGGGGAGTGTGGGTTAGGTTGGTTTTTAGAAAAGGAAGAGACCTCTTAATTACAATAAAGTTTTTTGTCTTTGTCCATATGTATTTGCAGAAGCTCAGCATAATGGTTCCAGATACACACAGTGTCATCTTACTGTTAGAAAAGGCTTTTTTTCCTTGTAGCTCAGTATGTAACCTGCATTGCAACAGACTTAAACTGGTTTCCTGTATAAAGCTTTGTCTTTGACTTAATCTTGGCTTCTCTCCTGTAACTCCACATCTGTGAATGACTCATAACAAGCAGGGCCATCAGAAAAATACTGTGTACATTTTTATCCAAATCTGTAGGGGGTTTGTTTCTAATTTTTTTACAGCCTTGCTACATTCTTCCCTCCCATGTAATGAATCATACAGTATCTGTATGCGTACCCAAAGAGAAAAGTGGTGGTGCCTCGAGAGAAAGTTGAACACTAAACAAATAGACTTTCCCAAACCATCAATCTGCTGAGAGCAGAGCTTTTGTAATTTGCAGCTATCCTCTGTCAGCCCCTGGGGCACTTCTGATATGATTTTTCCTTCCACCTGTTGGCTTTGGGGACAGAGTTAGATCTGCTGGGCACTGGCAGCAGGAGAGGTTCTGCCTCCTGAGGCACTTGATCACTTTTTTTGAGCCCTTGGAGCATCCAGTGACTCAAGAAGACACCTCTGCTGCAGAGCTTCTTAGAAAAATGCCAAGCTTTACACTTCTTACTTCTCTTTACTCTTACATGGATGTTTTGCCTCATTGCCAGATGAGTGACAGCAGAGGGGTAGCTCAATCAGCTGTCCTGTTCCTTTTGGAGTGTTTATTGTGGCTAGGCTGCAGGGAAGAGGAAAAATGGTAGAGCATAAAAGATGGGTCCTTGTCTTCCATTTCTTTCTCTCAGTAAATACCTTCCTAGGTGAACAAGTCCCCAAATTCAGCCTGAGTTAAGTGCATGTCAGCTCACATGCTAGTAACAAGGGAGCTGTCTGAGGTAGGCAAGGTGAGAGCGTGGCTGTAATGGCTTAACCCTACTGGGCTGTTTGGATCTCTTCCCTTGTGTCAGGGACTAAGCATATAATAATGGACAAGTCGTTTGCTGGCATGAATAGCTTTTCATTGTTGTGATGAAGTATTTTATAACAGTAGTGGATCCTATGGGATATTAGTGAGATTTTTCCTACAGCTACCAGATCAGACCTTCTCCAGCTGTCCCCTCCAAAACTACCTCTCTTTGGATCATGGGTCAAGGGAATTGATGTTATCTAGACTGTGCTGAATGTGGGAGAGCGCTCTTGCTGACTTCGTGGCTGGCCACTCACTGCTTCTGTCAGTTGTGTGCCTACAAAGGGTTTGGAACAAATTAATACAATGTGAAAATTGTTTCTGGCCAGCCTATCATTTTGACAAAAATTCCCAAATTTACTGAAAAACTGAAATGCACAAATGCCCTTTTAAGGAAGGGAGATAATTAACTCCTCAAATAAAATAAAAGCTAAAATGGCACATATTTCCACATCTCAGTGGAGGTGACATTTCTTGATGTGACTCCACTTGGCATCTTTCTGGAGGGCAGCTGGGCCAATGAGTGTAGGAAGACTGAAGTCACAGATGCTTATTCTTATATATTTAGGTAGCAAAAATGTTTTATGAATGTTAGAATGAATCATTCTCTTCCCTGTTCAGTACTGTACCCAATGTATTCTCAATGTTTTTGTCAAAACTGGAGTGAGCTACAGTGCATCCATGTACTTAAAGTTTTAATCAGGTTTCACTCACGCTAATAGCCACGGATCTAATAAAACTGTTGCATTTTAAGTGACAGTTTTTGATAATTCCATTTTTTTGAAGTGATTATCGGTAGCACATACAGAAATTCTAAGAGAAGCTACAAATGGGTTGTTAAACTCAGCTACTACAATAGACACCAAAAAGCTGTCTTAATCATTGATTAAAATGGAAGAAAAATGTTGCTTATCATTAAAAAATCTGATTATAGTTATCTGGGAATCTCTTGGTGAAAATTATCGAAAGTTTGGTCTGTTCTTGAAACCTCTTCATAAAGTAAAAACCTCAGTTTGCCCACATCAAATATGTTCTCTAACTTTGTATAAGATATCTGGAACTTTAACAGTGTTTAAGTCCTGGTGATAACACAAGAAATAATTAAAATTTTAAGTTTTTAAATTTATGAATGCTTACAGTAATGCTCCAACTGTTCTTGTTTCAGAAAAATATCCAGTATCTTTTATGACCAGCAGCCCTCTAGTTGGGGTCCCCTGTCCTGAACTCCTTCTGCCTTTGAATTCTCATCTTTCTGATGCCGTGGCAGCTGGCTGCACTTTCTGCATGCATATTCTTCTATAATTCCAACTTTTTACAATACAATTAAAGTGCTTACAAACTTTAAAGAGAATCTTTGCATGAGCTTCAGGCTCCTTATGCTTGAAGGAAAATCATAAGTCTAAAAAAAACCAAACCAAAAAAACTTGAGTTTTTATTAGCTAAGGATTTCCAACAAGCCCACTGCTGCTTTGAGGAAGAGGGTCATTGATGTAACTGTCAGTCACTGAAATCAAGAATTCAGAAGGGTGTTTTGATTAAAAGTATAGGATATATAGTGACTTCAAAAGAGACTTTTTACTCTTTGGTTTATCTGGTTATCATTGAGCAACTGAGTATCCTAGAGGAAGAGAGGCTTTGGTTTCACCCTAGATTTTGGTGGTGAGAAATAGAAAGGTGAGAACAGGCTCTAGAAATGCTAGCATCAAACTAAAGAAGTTGGTAAAAGTTTGGATGAAGGAAGAGCAAGCTGTAAACTTAATCTAGAAACATCAGCTGGCATATCTACTCTAGGAAACGGCAAAAGTCTTTGCATCTGAAGGGTGATGTAAGAGACTGTCAGGAATACCTCACCCAGGATGCTAAAGCACAGAGTGGAGTAATAGACTTGTGCAGTGTTGGGATAGACTACCAGTAATCACTTCTGCTTTTTGGCCTCCTCCGGATCTATGGTTGCAGTTCTACCATGGTAATCCTAATCAAGCTGTGAAGGGGAAAGTTTTCTTACTGGGATTTCCATATGCAAGGGAAGAGAAGCAAAGTAATAGAGATGACAGGGTGTTTGGGGCTTTAATAGTGAACAAGTGTCAATCTGAGGCAGCTAATAGAGTAGTTTTAATCAGGTTATACGGTGGTGACAGCTAGTCAGTTTTCCTGGCTTTGTTCTTAAGAGTAGCTGGCAGGAAGCTATGCATTCACTTCATTATCTTCATTAAAATCTGAAATCTTGTGCCATGCGCTTGACTGTGCTCCATGTCACATAAGGAAATGTTCTGTGGTTGTGCAAATGAGCTAGACCCATGTACACCTTTCAAAGGAGAGATTTCTAACAAGGAAGAGGGGGCTTCCAAAGTAACCCCCGCTTCACAGCCTGCTTTCAAGCTGTGACTTGGCCATAAAAATAAATAAATAAACAGACTTTCTCTATGCAGAGATTTGGCAGACAGCTTTTTCCCTAGAGATAAATTTGTTTTGCAAAATTAGAAAAATCTGTTGTAGATCTAAAATTTACAGTTGTTATGTATTAGGCTATTGGTTCTGGATAAACTTATAATTATGCAACACTAAAAATACTGATGTAGGGGGAAAAATTGACAAGGCAAGTAGCCTTCAGTGTAACTCGATTCTTCCCCCCTCCCCGATGCTATTAGTCACCAAATCCATGGAGTCCTTATGGTAACTAGAAGCAAATCTCTAGGAATATTTGTTCAAAATCAATGTCTTTTTGGTCTTTAGAGTGTATATGTTTGGGGTTTTTCTTGCATTCTTTTTTGGCAACGTATGCAGAGGTAGTGGAAGTAAGCATAGTTAATTTTAAGCTTTCCCTTTTTGTCTGCACTGTTCTCTATTCATCACAAATGATGGATGGATGAAACTATGAATTTTGGTTGTAGGATGGTTTTAGCTAGTTGCCAAAATCTTAATTTTAATACAGTATGCAGGGGGAAATTATATTGAAAGAAAATATTTACTAAGTGAATATGCCTATATAGTCCTCATGATTCTGTATCTGAGAGTAAATGTGGGCTTAAGGGGAGAATGAAGAATATGAACATCTTACCTGTCTTTGTTTTATATGCACATTCAGGTGACATAGGTCTTGATTCAAGAAGCCTTATCCAGCTAGCAAGTAGTCCAGAAAGAGGACATAGACGCTGGGTTTCCAGGGGACTCATAGATGCTGTATTTCAACAGCAGGGTAAAAGTGTCCTGTATTCAGTCTACTTCTTTCCCGGAATTAGTTATGTCAGTCAGGAGTTATAGCACATCTGGCCTCTTTATGGACAGCTTAGTAGCTTGTGTATCAAGTTCCTTCTAACAGAAGGAGATACAGTGGAATCCACCCAAAAATGTCCAGATATTTAACAGCCTATTTATTGTAATTTACTGAGCATGCTGAAATTAGTCCAATTCTTCGTTGGCTGCTCTACCAGAGGAAGAATGCTCCCATATAAACATTTTCAGTTTGTATCATGGATATATTTTTGTCTGCATTGTTTTAATTTTTTCTTCCTCTAACTTAATAAAAGGTGACACTCTTATTTTCACCTTTAGTCCAAGAGGCCTTTTGACAAAGGATATGTAGATATTGGGTAATTTTTGTAATATTTCACATATCACGTAGGTCCAAACATGACAAATTAGTCACATGGTATATGGACAGGTATGTTTTTGGAACTTTTCTTGATTAAGTATGCCAGTAACTTCTTGAGTATTTTGGGGTTTGTCTTCACCCACCCCCACTTTCTGATATCTGCAGTCGACTTTGGCTTTACTCTGACCTGTCTGTGGTGAGCATCGTCAAAACCTAACGGTTGCTTTAAATATTAATTTAAGAAAATTTAAATGCCTGACTTTCATTCATTGACTCTTTCTTGGTCATATTTATGAAGCCACTAAAATACTGAGATTGATGATGGTTACTTCATGAAATTGATTACATGTTCCTCTCACTTTATTATTTCTTATAACGTTATTGAAAAGCCAATTGAAAAATAGTACTCGATTGATTGTTATGCAGATTTCTTGCTTGTTTAGGCCTTGTTACATTTCTTGCCAGACACTTTCATTTTAGCTGAGTTTCTATCTAATGTCTTAGTTTCTCAGCTGAAAACTGGAAGTGAGACTAGCTTTGTAATTACAAGAAAAACGGAAAATTGTTTTGTTTGGATTTGAACAAATTCAATTTAAGGTCAGATTTTTTTTTTTCTCCCCCGTAACAATGCGTCCTCTATCTTTTTGTTCCTAAAGGCACATTTTCAGCAATTTGGCTTAACTCTGTGGCCATTGGAGTGGAATTCTTTATCTTGGCTTGATATAAGCAAGCTTTCAGAGCATGTATGGGTTACTGACTTTGTGCACAGAAAAACATAATCTTTTTGTCAGGTGGTTTCTGGTTCAGTGAAACAAGTTTTTGGTTGGGTGTTTTGTGTATGATAACCAGCTTGGTAACTTCTGAGAAATAGTTCAGGCTTTCAATATGAATAAATGTCCATTTAATTTTAAGTATAATAATAAATAAAAACCAACATGGCTATGTAGCTAGCATGTTTCTATGGCAGTTTCAGGAAAATATCATACTTCATTAACATGAGGACAATCTCAACAGAAGTGTTATGAATTTCTCATTTAGTGGATAGGAAAGGTAAAGGATAACTGATTACTTACCTTCAGGTATTATTCTAGAGTTTCTTGAAATCCTGTTACGTTGATTTCTCTTGCTAAAATTGAAATAATATCTAGTTATCTTGCCTGTTAGTGTTTTCAACAAGGGAATAATTTTGTTTCATCATAGCTGAAACCTGAGGAGCAGAACATGCTTTTATGTTCTAATAAATGTAATCTTTCAATGCAGATAGAAGGTTTGATACTAATCAATGTAAAGGCAAATTCGCTAACATATATTACATTGTGTTTTCAATAACTTAAAGAGTTTAGAAAATGAGGCACAAAGTTGGTGTGTGAGATCAACACAAATTTAAAACAATTCATTTACACTGATTAAATCTTGTTTATCTTGGGTTCGGTTCCTGTAAAATATGGCCTGTATTGTAACTTTTTTTTACTATTAAAATAACATTTGAAGTAAAAGTTCAAATTCATTTTTCCATGTGAACTTAGAAGAAATTACAATTGGGCTTTTTTATGATTTAGTGATTAAGTAGACAAGCGGTGTACTTCGTGGGTACCGTAATAGTTAACACCTGTTTCAACTGTTTTATATTTGTATTGGATGGAACCTCAGCAATCCAATATATCTTGAAAAGCAAAAACCTAATATAAAATACTTCATGGTATGGAAGAAATTATAATAAACAGAGTACAGATTAAAATATAAAATGCTTATTATGCACATTTACATAGCCTTTCGTCTGCATTTCTGAAACCAATGTTACCATTTTGTGTGAAAATAATCCTAGTTTTTGTGAAGGTCAGTTAAATGACTATTCAATACTATAAAAGAAATACTGTTTATAAGAAAACAGTATTTCCTGAGTGGCAGAGGTTGGCAGATATGAATCAATTTGTCAGTCAGAAGTCAGTACACTGTATTAATTACCATCTGGTCTGTGGCTTCTCTCAAAGCCAAAGAAGTGTGGAGTGGTCTCCTAAGGTGGGTGACCAGGCATGGCCTTCTAGAGCTTGTCTGGAAATCTTGTCAAAGCAGTGATGCTTTCCTATGTCTCATTAGAGACACCAGTAAGCGGTTGTCATTGTACATATTTAGTTGATTTCAAGGAGTACTTTTATTGACTTGGTAGCACTTTTGCTGTAGAATGCACTGCTAGACAGTTAACTGCTCTTCTCCTGCTTGGGTCATGTTTGTGGTGCCTGGCCCTGCTGGCGGACGAGCCTGGGGTTCTGGAGAAGACTTAAGAATGGATAACTTTGCTACTGCTCTTGAAGCTGGCGTATGCCAGAGCTGCCAGCTAAGTGAGCCCCAAAGATCGCCTTCCTTCTGACCTTCCCAGCTAAGACCGGGGGGCCTATTCTAGTAAATGAGACTTTTCTACCAAGTATAAAGCTAGACCACGTCCCTGCTGTAGCTGCACAGAAAGGGATGCCATCAAACAGAGGAGAACAGCACAATGTGGAAGTGACAAGCAAAGATTTTTTTTTTTCTTTTGGGGCTGAAAGCCCCTTGTAAAGCAAAAGTCTGTCTTCCACAAGTAACTACTTGAACTTGTCTTTTCAAAACATACTCACGGCAGCTGAGGGTAGTGGGGCTCATCTGTAGGAAGAAAGCTCTAAAAGTGTTTTTGTTAATCTCTGTTTGAAGAGCAGTTTAACAAGCCATTCAATAACTGAACTGCATTTGTTGACATAATATTTCCTAAACCAGGATTAACGATGGTAACTTAATAAATGTATGCATTACTGTCACTTTTTAATGTTGTTTGTTACTGGTATGGTGTTTTGAAGTCATTAATTCTGCTTGTAAAGCCAGAAAATCCAAAACTGTCTATTAAAATCTGAAAGGTTGTTTCAAATTTACTGACCAGATGGGCTACATTGTGCCTCCCGTGCAGCACAGGTACAGCACAGCCAGCCCCCTCGGCCTCCTGCAAAAGGCATGCCCTCTTGAGTGCCTGAGAACTTGGAAAGTTACTGCTTTTTGAAGAAAGTTTAGTTTCACATTAAAATTTCAATTAATATTAGTAAGATTACTAAAATCTGCCAGGGTACATCTGTCAGATGTAAATTTTGAGAGATTCTCAATATGATATTTCAGAGATGAGGTTTATTTTGAGAGTGGGTGTTAATACTCTCAAGAATTGTTTAGAAAGAACTTGAGCTTAGGATGCAATGACCTAGCAGACTTTTTTCTTAAACACAAATTAAACTGACATAAAAGCAAGAATTATCTGATTCGAGGTAAACATCAACTCTTACTAAATTGCAGCTCACTGTAGTGAGCACTATAAATGGTTGCCACTTTTAATGACTTGTGCATAAATTTCATGACTCTGGAGTGCTTCTGTTGCTCATTTCCCTGCAAAAGATGCTGATTTTGTCTTGTTGTTTGAACAAAATTTGTTTAGTCTTTCAATTATGAAAGAAATGGATAAATTTCTCCTTGTGTTTGGCTACTCTTACTGTTTTCAGAAGTGCTCAAACTGGCTTTGCCTTCTTTGGAGAAGAAGAAAGGCTCAAGATAAATTCATGTGAATAGTGAATGTTTTGCATACATGTTTTAAATTTTCTTAAATGCAGGTACTTGGTTCACAGGTAAACATAGATTAAAATTTATGTGGCAGTGGGTAGCATCCCAAAAATCAAATTATTGATGAAATTTAATTGTTCTTAACTGTAATTTCCTAAAAAAGCAAATATTAGGAAGCTAAATAAAATAAGAGTAAACTAATATAAATGGCAGAAAGAGTTTTATTAAGAGGGAGGGCAAAAAGAGGAAATAGCTGGAGACTAGCTAGCCAAAAAGGAAACAATATACTGCTTCTCATAGTTTATCTTCAAATTTGTAGGCATTTTTTTCTTTCATAGTGAAAGATCCCATCCTAAGTGTAACTCGGTACCCGAAGTAGCAATTCTGAGCACCTTTTCATTTTTTTAACTCAGTGTGTAATGGAGATGGTAATGACTAGATCACTGTAATATACGAGAACTATTTAATATGAAAAATTCAGAAGCACACCTTTTCATGGGTTAAATAGTGCTGCATCATGGACATGAAGTGACAAAATACTAATAAACTACAGTGTGGTTTTATTCAAGTGAAGAGCTGCTTTAAGGTATAGAGACCTTAAACTTCAGTGTCTTTTCCAAAAAAGCACCATGCAGTCTTCCCTGCCGTTTTATAGATATCGTGAGACCTGGCAGATGGGTTATCATAAAATATACCTTCTGTGCTGAAAAGCTATAGTGAAAGACCATGTCTTTGTAGTATGGTGTAACAACAAAAGCCACTGATGATTAACTAAAGAGGTTTCTAAAGTGCCATTTGCCCCAACTTCACTTTTCTCTACACAGGTTTGTTTTTTCTGTGAACCCAGCTTAGGATGTTCTGATTCCCTTTTCCTTACTTCATCTGTGCTTGGAGTCCATCTGTTGTGCCCTATAGCTGTTGGTGGGGCCAAGCTGTAGATCAGGTCATCGGAATGATTCAGCTTAAAAATCAACCTACAATAAAAAGCTTGGAATTCGCTTTGTCAGCATTCTGTTTAAATGTCCTGCAGAGCATCATTGTTATTATCTAAGCCATCTCTTGTTTGTATTCAGTTTAGAAACCGTGTATTTGCAGCTGGAACAATATCTGTCTGTTCTCAAAACTGCAACTTCAGCCTCACATCTGTCATGTTCTCATCTCGAATTTATCTCCTGTACCCTCTGATTAAAAGCATGTTGGTCCCGTCTTTCGCTTGAAATAGTGTGGTGGTACTCATTTCCCAAAAGTGTTTCATAGCTATTCCTGAGTTAATGGAAAACTTGTAAAACAACATTCATCTACGAAGTGGCTGCTGTCACAAGAAAGTTGTGTTTTTCTGCGAGTGTCTGCAGCTTGTAAAACTGAAACTAAGCTCTTCCCCAATTATTTCCTCTACTTCTAGAAAACCTTATTCTGATGAGACTTGCACCAGTTAATCTACTCTTAGAGGCTCTTGTAGGTTTTGAGGGCGAGGAGGGCTTTGTTTTCTTCTCAGACTTTTGGAATTGTGGAGTCTGGAATTGCTCTGCAGCAAGGTGACTGCTTGACAGGCTTCACTCACTGCCTCTGCTCTGACTACACTTCAGTCAAATAACGTGAACTTCTGAACTGTACTAGATAAAACTTCATAGTGTACGCTTTCTCCATGGTATTTGTTATTGATATTTTGAGAAGCCTATTTCAAATGTAGTCGCATTACTTCTTCTGGGGTAGAAAAATTTGTCTCTAGCCAGTATCTGGTTGGTTGCATTTGTTCTTAAGTTGTGTTAGCTGAATTAATCTTAAGAGTTTGGGATTGCTTGTGTACTCAGAAGAGTGGGGAGAACCAAGTACCTTAAAAAGAGTTTTGAAGCCAGGGCGATGGGGTGAGCTAGAGGTTTGTTTTGTACATGAGAAATACAGAAAAGTCACCATGACAATGAGTTGGAGCGCTCCAGTACCATTCAGGAAATTTTGCACTCGGGGTTCCTTTTTGGGGGAAATGGGAAAGTCCATTCCAGGGAAAAGGAAGTTATCCTCCTCATCACTAGCTGGACCTATGGTGTTGTGAATTGGTTGCTAGGTCTCAGGTTGCAACACAGATAAGCGACAACATAAGCTATATGCAGTTGTAGCATTGTAAGCGCAATCACTTACATTAGCTAAATATACAATAGTAGGTTTAAATACATGTGGGAGATAATCCAGGTCTTGCTCTTGAAATCACAGAATTATATGATGGCTTCTTGTAAGCTGCTAAGCCGTGTTCTACAATGATGTTTTGTTCTGCCCTTGTGGTGGTGTCCGCACTGTTTCTGAAAAGTACTCTGAAGTTTTTATACTTTGTTTACAGCCTACATGTATTTAGTTATTATTCATTCTTCCTTCTGTCAGCGTTTCCTTTTCTGTAAATACAAATGTCGCAGTTTGACTAGGACAGCCCTGGAGTACAGGGAGCACTTCAGTGTGCTGGCACGTGTTCCTCTGGCGATACTATTTTCCCAGCTCATCCTCTCTGAAGCTGAGGTCCTGGCCCCCCCCAGCCCATGCTTAGCCCTGGCACTGGGTCAGTTGGCACTCCAAGACATCTGTGGTGGATGCAAGGAGGGTGGCATCTCTGTCCCTTCTTCACACCAATCCTACTTCGGGGAGATTGGTCTGATGGTGTTTCTCTTCATAAAGTCAAGATTTTCACCTTTCAGACTTCAATTTCCTAGGCTAAGAGGGGCAGGATTTCATAGTTTTCCCCTGCTTAACAAGTGCCTCCTTGCCCACAGTTGCCAAGTCCTACCAGTAGCCACGTTCAGTGCCACTTCTAGCTTCCAGTATCTTTCTTGAATATCATTCTCACATGTTCAGATGTGCTCATGCCTCTGGTTTGTATAATGGCACCACTTGTAGTGGAAGTATCTAGGCTTGCCTCTTGTTTTTCAGCTGCTCTGAATGTCATAGCTCAAACATTGGCTGGTGGAAAGAACATGTTATAATTTCAATGAATAACAAGCAATTCAGAAAGGAATGTTTAACAGCACTAATAAGTGTTTAGATTTTTTGTAGCACTTTTTTCAGGCTCAATAAACCATGGAGCAGTAGCTGTATATTCCACTTCAATATAAACAATAGCAGAATAGAGGAAAAAATAGTTTTAACATGATTCTGTTTATAATGCTTACTCTTGTTTTGATTCTACTTTTTAATCTTGATGCAGAAAATCTTGTGCCCTCCTAGCTTTCTTTTGATCCTCCTATTGGTAGGATTACATGGCAAAGTATGCAGTGTCAATAAATCATTAGACTTGCATGATCATATTCACTTTGTAACTAAAATATGTATCAGTTACTATACCTCTAGTATACAGATACAAACATCTTGGACTCCATCCCTAGCAAGTGACTTGCAAAAGGTTGTTCTGAGTATTAATCAGTTGTTGACAAATATTTATTGCATAAGAAATTATATAAATATGTATTCTATATAAATATGTATAAATATATGTATTAAATTATAACCCAGGTTTATGGCATGTATTCATTATTTCTATATGTAAACCTGTAAATGTTTTCCTGTGTATTCAGTAACCACATCCCACTTTTGTTTTACAGCTGCTGCAGAAGGCAAAGGGAAAAGTGGGGAAGACTTTTTTCAGAAGGTAAGAAAGATATTTTAATTCTAAAACATAAATTGACTAGAAGAAAAATTATGCCCATTGTTCAATCATGAGATCAACTAATTAAACTCAATGTGCAGTTTCCACTGTGTAAGTAAAATCTTTTAAAAATGTTGTTGTCAATGTGTTTACTAGCCATCAGCTGTGCATGGGATGTGATGAGAAATACATTATTTCGTGTGCGCTACTGCCATTCATGGACAGCAACTTAGTTATTCTGTAAGTGAAAATATGCACTATGAAAGATTATTTTGCTTAATAGCAGGGGTTCATCCAAAAGATGTTGTGAGGTGATCTGAAGGTTTTTATGTCTATGGATAAATGCTACATCCTGTTAGTGAAAAACTGACATGAAACTTATTGTGATATCATTGAAAGCACAAATATTTGGTTGAGAAATGCAAAGGCCTTTTAAGAAACAAATGCACAATCCACAGAGTGATTCAATAAAGTTTGTGGTTAGACAGAGGCACGGAAGGGCTGGAAAAATAGTCCTGCAGCAACTAAACTACAAAGACAAACATGGTCAAGAGTAATGACTTTAAAATTAATTTTGCAAAGCAACATGTTTTTTTCAAGAGTAGTGTGTAAAATATTTGAGTTATGTTAATGAAGATCTGTATGCTAATGAAAACTATGAGCTGTTTTTTCTTTCTGTACTAAGAAAAGACAGTGCGAACATCCATGCTGTATACTGAAATGCCTTGAGACTCCTTTTTGACTGACTGTCCATTAAATAAGTAGTTTGCCATATTTTCCATGTTTTCTTCATATTTAAAAGTGGTACTTCTAAAAAGTCTCTTTCTAGATGTGAAAGAATACTTCAAATTTTCAAGCATTGTCAAATGCTTTGATGAAGGCTGGTGGGGAGGAGTATGTAACTGCCAAAATCTTGATTTATGTCAGTCAAGAGCAACATAATCTGAAGACTCCCAATAAGAGTTACTTTTCTGATTGTGGTGCTTGTGCTTAACTATCTAATATTAGTGTCCACAGAGGAGAGTGTGTCAATAATTCTGTCTTAGGATTTTATCAAAATGCATGGGGCGCTTTTACTTGCTGCAGCAAAGCTAAGCCATGTGTTGTGGTTTAACCCCAGCTGGCAACCCAGCCCTGCTCAGCTGCTTGCTCACTCCTCCCCGCAGAGGGATGGGGGAGAGAATTGGAAGAGTAAAAGTGAGAAAACTCGTGGGCTGAGATATAGAGTCTAATAAGGAAAGCAAAAGCCACGTGTGCAAGCAAAGCACAACAAGGAATTCACTCACTCCTTCCCATGGGCAGGCAGGTGCTCAGCTACCTCCAGGAAAGCAGGGCTCCATCATGTGTAATGGTTACTTGGGATGACAGACACCATCACTCCAAACTCCCCCCACCTTCCTTCCTTCCTTCCCCCAGCTTTACGTGCTGAGCATGACACCATATGGTTAACATCCCTGGGGTCAGTTGGGGTCAGCTGTCCCAGTAGTTTCCCCTCCCAGCTCCCTGTGCTCCCCCAGCCCCTCGCTGGTGGGGTGAGAAGCAGGAAAAGCCTTGACTCTTCTGAAGCTCAGCAGTAATGGAAACATCCCTGTGTTTTCAACACTGTTTCCAGCACAAATCCAAAACACAGCTCCGTACTAGCTACTGTGAAAAAAACTTACTCTACCCCAGCCAAAACCAACACGCCATAGTAGCGTATACTCCATTCTACATGTGATTCATTTTACAACAAAGGTGTTTTCTCACACTTGCAGAAATCTGCCTATAGTTCTTGAAGCTGTAGACAAAATATTTCCTCTGTGTGGGATTGAGTGGTTTATATATTTGACATGTGTATTTGGACACTTGATTACTTACTGTAGATACGATATACCTTACAATACGATAGATATGATGTAGTTATTGGTGTGATAGCAAAAAATAGTGTTTTGGATTAAATAGGAAATTGAAATGTGCTAGAACATCAAGTATGCGAATAAGAGTACACTGCTTACCCATACTGATAATAGATATAGTGGCTATTTTGGCATTGATTATTATATAGGTACAGTGTGGATGCTGTGATAGGCTAAAGCTGCTTCACTTTGGCTGGCATTTTTCTTAGGCTCTCATCAACTCTATAGTCCAGATTGCTGCAGTTTAAGTGCATACATACAATACTACAGCTAACAAAAACAGATGGAAACTATCTTCTTTGCGAGTTTTCTTTTGTTAAAAAAAAGTCTTTGGACAGTGGCTCATAGCTTACTCAGTCTCTGTCTGTGCAATTTCCTTTAATCAGGGTTAAGCTTTTTCCTTTCTCATGTGAAATAAATATGGCAGAGTTTCTGGAGGTAAAATGAAGACCCTTTTCATGTGTTTCAGGTTGTGTAGTGAAGAAGTGATTTGTAGCATTAGAAACACATTGCAACCTAGGGCAGCAAGATACTTTTGGAAACTTAGTATGAACTGGAAGCTATAGTAAATGTGTTTATATAGCTTTGAAAATGATACTTTCTTCAGGGTGTTTTCGGTAGGCTTTTGAGTGGAACGGGGAGGGGAAATGCATAATTTAAGTGGCGCATCAAGAACTGAGGGTGTAATTTGCATAAATAGTGGTAGTATATAGTATTTTCTGACAAACTACCCTCAATGTGCTGCAGTTATTGTTGTGTGAAAGGGGTGTGTGAAGGGAAAGAAGTTTTCATGAGTGCTGAAATGGCAGAAGTAATAAGGTGAAGATTCAAGAGGGTGATTCTGTGTGTCAGGACACTTAGACGAAGAGGGAGGAGAGAGGAGGCCACTACTGGAGGGAGTGAGACAATACTGACTTCTTGCAGATGGTTCTGTAAGTGGCTGCTGGGTCTTGCTTGGTGGCTGATCAATGGGGGACACTACTCAGTTCTTTATTAGCTTGCCCCCAGGAGGAACAGAATTTGCTCCTATGCTATCTGAGCTGGGCTCTAAGTCAGGGGCTCAGCCTGGATTGTTAAGCTACGGGTAGTATGCTCTAATCAATCTGTCATGGTTTTAAAGAAAGTTAATACAAGGTTTTGGTGCTAAGTAGTCTTATAGATATTCAGACATGTGACCAAGCACAATTACTTCCTTGGTTTTTTTTACAATCAAGCAGATGCTCCGTGGATGTGAACTTGTCCTATCAACTTTTAACTTAAGTTTAATAATTACAATTCACATGTCAAAATGCATTACTTGACTGAGCATTTTAGCTAAACAAGTGTATGTTCTGCACTTGCTGGTGGAGCCACAGAACAAGCCCCAGCTCTTGGCTGCAAGGGGCAAAATAAGCTAATATTTCTGCCCTGTCACGGTGGAGAAGATCAAGTGAAGTGCCCCTTCCTCTGCTCCTGAATTAAAGTGAAAAGTAGATAGAAGGTTTTTTTGGTAGTGTCACTTTAAAAAATCTGAAGACTTCAGCATACTTTCTTCCAATATTTCCAAGTTTTAGTACTGCTTCAAAGGGGAGAAAACCTAACATAAGTTTTTTAAAATAAGATTTTTTCAATGTGGATTTTTCAAAACCACTGGGAGCTGCTAATAATTTAGCAAGAAATAAGTAAATAATGTGATCGTTTTCTCTCTAGAGCTCTCGGATCTGCAGTTCAGTGACAGGTAATCTCAAACATGGATTGGTTTGCTGTTGTGTTACATACTAGTTATGTAAAAGATCCTTGTGGACCTTGGTCTAAATATTATTGTCCTAATTTATTCTGTGAGACTAATACATGATATGAAGTTATTACTTGTTCTTGATCCAAAGCCCATTTTCAGTCGATGGTGGAATTTTTCCACTGAGTTCCATAACATCTGGTTCACGCCTCATAGGCAAGCAAGACCCTTGGTAGACAAAGCCAGGACATTGTTCCAAGGAACATATATAATTTATGTAGCACTATAGATATGCATGGCACTCTTATATAAAATGTAAGAAGGTGGTGGGTCTCTGCCCTGAAGAGTTCATAATCCAAACCAGATGAGGGTCGGCCGTGTGGACAGAGGGGAATTTAATGCATCATTTCTGTTTGCTTTTAGTTCTTGCCTCATCAAGTCTTTTTTTTTTTTTTTCCTTAAACACTTGGAAATCTTAGTCCTGATGATTTTTTCATTCTGAAATTTCTCAGGGCAGGAGAGTACCTCTAGCCTTATCATGGGACTGTCAGCAGTATGGTGGGTGATAGGTGAAGGTTGTGGGTTTAGTAGAAGTTGGGTGGAGTTTTGGGCTAATGTGGGACTGCATCTGGGGAAGGTAGTGACTGGAAATGATGCATATGTGGTGCTCTGCCCAAGTGCTTGACTCTAGGTCAGGTATAAGCTGCTATTTCAGCATAATTCAGTGTATTTGGTATTCCTGAAGGGGCTCCTCAGCTCTTCCCTTCCTGGCTTTCAAGAGTTTGTCTACAGAATTTGGTCTTGTGGAAAGCACAATACGCTGCCAGCCAGCTGGAACTTGTGGGTTTCATTGTTTCTGAATGTTTGAGATTATTTAGGTTTTGTGGGTTTGGGGTTTCTTTGTCAAAGAGAAATGGTGGTTGTAGGAATATACTTATTTGCACAATTGCAGATACTTAGGCATTTTTAAGGTATCACTGGATTTAGGCAAAATGTGTGTTTAAATGCTCATGCTTCTCTTGACTGCAGACTCTGCTCTTTCCTGAAGAGGATGTAATCATGCTTGGAAGTGTGAATATGGAAATGGGCAAATGTTACATGTGTCAACCAAAAATCTCTTATGTTAATTATTAGGAGCTTAGGAGTGTAAAGGAAGACTAGGGTTTTCTTTTTCTGTTTTCTTTCCTGTCCTTACATGTAACTTCTTTGATCTGTAGCTTCTTATTTTGTTAAATGAGTAGCACCTTAAAAGACAGTGAGGCCATTTTGGAACTAATATTTGGTTATACCATCCTTTAAAACAAATTGCTTTTCCAGTATAGATACTGGAAACAGTAGCAGTAAAAGACTCTTTTGAAAGAACCACCACCCCCACCCCTTCCCCCCCCAGTTGTGATTATTTGAAGATGTGAAAAATAGGTATGTCCAACTGAATCTTTAATCACCTTTCTGCTAAATTCCTCTTCTGCATGCAGTAGTTATTAATGAATGTACATTACCTTTGATTTGTTTAGGAGGCTCTGGCAGCAAAGGCAGCAAGGAAGCTGCCTCAAGCCCTCTTTGATTATCTAAGACAGTAAAAGAGCTTGTTTTGCAACATCCTGTATTTTCACTTGTATCTCTGAAAAGTGCCCCAGGTCAACCCAACAAACAAACCTTGTAACTTCTGCAAAATTCTGTTGTGTGGGTGTATTGATACGGAGTTTATGTATACACGAATGCTTTTTAAGTATAGATAGTATATACTGATAGAAATAAATTTAAACTTATTTCTGTCTGCAGTAGGTCAGGCTTAAAATTTGGTTGGTCTTCCTTTTTAACCTCTGAACACGAAATGTGTAGGTAGAGCTTCAAGTCTGAATGGCTTAGGGTGTTTTCAGGCATAAAAATTATTAATCATTGACCTGAGACTAAGATTTATCAGGCTGATTATCCGTGTTCAGCAGAAATTTCTGAAGGGCTTTCCATACGTCTTCATCCATGACTTCTTTTGAACTGCCTATTTGTAATTACAGTTTCCCTAAGGCCATACCCCCACTTCTGATGGCAACCACTCAGCTATCAGTTTCTCCCACTTAGTGAGACATAGTGAGTTCGTGGTTATTTATACATTATCACAGGTTTTGTCTCTACTTCAACCACAGGAGCAGTTTTGAACTGCAGAAATTGGTTCCACACCTTCTGCTTTTTTTCTGGGTAGAAATCGGTATCTGCATTAGCATTAAAATAACCCCTTGATGTAGAGTTTGGCTCATGGCATGTGACAAGGATATATTAAGGCCATACGTTTCCAGAATGTGCTTGAAACTCCCGGCTGTGCTAGGCTGTGATGGGAACACTGGCATGCGATTCTAATTTACATTGAGCTTCCTCTCATTTAGCTTCCCAGGAAGAGGAGGCGACTGCTCAGAGAGGGTGGTATGGATTAGAGTTGAAAGAATGTCAGTGGCAGTCAAGGTTCGCAGGAAATCTTGGGATTGAGAGGTTTGTCTCCGTTTTGGCAAAACCACACCCAATGGAAAGGAGACTGTTTAGGTTGGATTGGTTTCTCTAAAAAGGTAAACCAAGAATGCTTACTTAACTTTTTGCTTAGTTCAGAGCTAAGTGGTGGGAAGTCTTTGTTCTGGTGGAAAACTGCATTCATCATGCCTCTGCTATAGCAATCGTTCTGTCAAAGGAATGGAGTAACTACAAGGGGTTTTATTTTTTTATTAATTTCATCTATAGTTTCTTCTGTGTTGCTTCTGGTATAACAGGGACCATCTCAAGAGTTTATCTGTAATATGAAAATGCTCTTTGGGCCTAATCCTTCAAGTGTCCACTGCAGGTAGAAGTCTTCAAACAGCAACTGTCCTTGCTGAGTTGCTTGTGAATAATTCCCTTGGCCAGAAACATTGGGGATTTTGATCCTGAAGTATTATACTGAGTGCCTCTCTCTGTCACTGCTTGGAGCTCGGTCTGAGTTCCAAGTGAATCAGAGTTTTAGTTGATGATGAACTCTCATTTTATGTCACCTTATTGCTATACATAACATTTTGTGCAAGTCCTCTTGCGTTGTAAAGCAACAGAGGAGGAGCAATTTTTCACCACGGTCTCAGTTGATCCTTAATCCTTTTCACTCTAAAAGATAAAACCTCTCTTAAAATAGAGGAGGGATTTTGGTCCACAGAAATGCTTGTACTCTTTCCCTCAAAATTAAGAAAGAGGAAGTGAGTATGAGAAAGATACAAATTAACGATATACACTGGGCTGCTGATTTGTGGGGAGGAGACTTGACGCTTCTGCTTTTGGAGAGAAGAGTTGGCTGCATATTGGTGTTTCTGATGTGCTGTGGGGCCTTCGTTGTTAAGTAATATTTCTTTTTAGACAAATTTCCCCTTTATTCTGTTACTTATGTAGAATTCATTAATGCTGTGTACACAGATACATTTATAGGTTTTGTGCATGCTTAGATAATCCATTTACATTTTTGACTATATTTCTATTTTAAATAAATCACTGAATTACCTGTGGCCTTTGATTAATATTTCCATTGACGGTGAACCAAACATTCAAGTAAAAGGAGGACTTTAATATTTCTCCATAGGTAAACGCATTTGATCAAGTTTTCTTCTCATTTAACTTTATTTGCTGTATTGGTAAATTAAGTATATAGTTCTGTAAATGTTATGGTTGCAGAAGGTTTACTTAGTGCAGTTTTTGGATGCAGTCACAATACTGCAATACTTGCTTAAACAAGACCCTTGCTTTAAGAATGACCTTTCTCTGTTCATTTCGGGCAAAGTGAAGGTTAAAAAAACATGCAGTGTGTGTGTGTTTGTGCATGCATGTGTTTTCTTCCCTTCTAAGCTAAAAATGCTTGAATGGAAAAGGAAACAATATAAATTCCAAAGCCATATCCACACAGGTAGCTTTCCCCAGTTATCTTTTTACTGATTTAGAGCTTTTATTTATAGCCTGAAAGTTTGTGTTGTAAAGCTGATGTTGTTTACTCTGATGCCTTTATTGACTTTACATGTAAACTCTTAATTAGTTTTCTTTTGAAGTGTTATCAGTTGATACCCATTGATCTAAACTATGAATAAATTGCCTGTGATGTTAATCTTGTCCTCTAACTTCAGCTTCAGTAACTCTTCCTCCTGCACATGCTTGTTTTAATTCTTAATAAAGTTCTATAGGAATAGCTATGAGTACTTAGTGGAGATTCTAAATTTGTTTAGAGTTAATCTGGGATGGGATGTAGTCCTTGACAACAAACAGTGTGCTTGCTTCTTTGTGGAAGTCTCAGTCTGTACATGCAGACCACAAAATTATTGGTCATGAGAAGTTGGAGGGAAAGCATGTTAGTACTTAGCTTAGTTTGACATGAAGCTGTGTTAGAAGTATGCGAATGGGAAACAGGCATGTTTTCCTTCTGTTGCCTTTTTATACATGAATCTAGATTAGCTGGAAAACTCAGACAAACTTAAATTTCTTTTATAGTTATTCTGGCATTTAATAAAGATATCGTAAAATAGAAATCAGTTTAACAAAGATGGACAAATCAGTATGTGAAGGTGAAATTCCTGCAGTATTGAAACAAATGACTTGCAGTGGAAGCATGAAGAAACTGTATATGGTGATACTGAACCATAACCATAAAGGTTATCCTGTGTGATAGTCTCTGAAGTAATTTAAATATTACTCTTTTTAAAGTCAGGTGAAGTTAGAGAAGGACTAGCCAAGTAGTCACATAGAGATACTTCTAAAAATGTGTTTGGGATTTCTGATAGTTGGAGTACAAAATTGGAAAATCAGGTACCCTAACCCTACAAAAACACATGCACTCGTGTCCTTGCACTTGGGGAGGCACGTTTTTCATACAGCTCCTTTCTGTACAGAAACTTAGACAACTGGGGCTCAATCCCCTTGTCCTCCTTATGCATCATTTCGTTGTGTGGTTTTAAATATTAGTCTCAGCAATCTAAATTAAGAACAAATTTAGTCAAATGTTCTGTAAGGTTTATAGTTTTAATACTGGCTATGCTGCTGCTCTGCACGGGAGATGGGTTTTCTGCCATGCAGGAGCACAAACTGCAAACCCTACGTGGTGTTTTAGTCTAGAACATGTGGGTGCCTTGGGTGCATCTGCTCAGAAATAGCCCCTCTCCCTTACCTGCAGAAAGGTAGCATTAATGCTGTGGAGTCAGACACGCTGTACTGCCTTCTTTTTAGAGTAGTAGTTGTAATATAAATAGTGAATTCTAGTTTTGAATTTCATATGTAGCCCATGGTAGGGGGGAAAAAAAATCAGGGCTTGGGATAGGAATCTATTGTTATACACTAAGTGTAGGCCAGACTTGAAAAAGAGCTACATATTTGCACCAAGCTTTAGGCTAAGTTTTGTCATCTCCTCTCTTCTAACTTGCTACATGCCCTGTATTTCCTCACCAAACCCAGTATTCCTTGATGGTGTACCACTGATGTGTTCTGGCTCTGGCATCCCAAGCGCTTGCTCTGGCCTCGCCAGTTTTAGAGGCTGAATTCACACTGTCTGTTCCTGAGTAACTTTATACAATTTTTTTTCCTGTCTTGTTCTTCCTGCCTGTCCTTGTTCTACCCTTGCATTCTCTTCCCCGCCCCAACCAAAAAACACCAACAAATCGTTAAGTATAATACTCCTCCTGGTTCCAGCTACGCCCATTGCTCTGTTCTTGCTGCCAAAGCTCATGCTCAGGGATTAGTCATCCTCTCAGATACTGCTGCTTCACCACTTCGCCACTAGAAGAAGAAATAAGTATCAGCCCATGTAGAATTTTACTTGTCTATTGTGACTCTTCAGCTCAGGTCTTCTCCTGTTTATACAGAAATATTTTTTAATTTTTATGCAAATGATATTTTGTATTTCCAAAAACCTATGAGTAAGCTTGTTTAAAGCACTCTAAATGCGTACATCCTGAGGGAGCCACACTACTTGAACTTTAACGTACCTTCTCTGAAAGCAGAAGATGCAAGAAGAACACTTTGACTGAAACAGAATATCCAGAGACTGACATAATTAGTGTGTGTTTGTTTTTACTAGGTATCCTGAGGTCTAATATCTTAATATTGTCATATTTTACCATTTGGTTAATACTGAATTAGATTGTACAAGTAATAGTTTCATTTTTTAAAACGAAATGCTCACATTAAATATTTAAATTTTTAAACTAAAAATTTTTAATGAGTGAAATCTGCAATACTGAATTTTGGCTTTTTTTGTGAGAGTTAGTAAATTACCCGGGTACCTAACTCCTGTAATCGCTTTGCCCTGGTGCTCTTGCCTTGTTAATTATAAGCAGATTTTGCATCAAAAGTGTGACTGTGTTTATGTTGAGTTTAGTCTGTGTCATCTTAGATGTTTTTGTTGTCCAAGTGAAAAATAAAATTGCTGATTAACTGGAACTTCAGACTTTTAAATAATTCTGTGCAGAGCCCCAGTTTTCATTACAGTTCTTAAAGCCAAATTCAGAATGCAAGCTTATGCTTTTCATGTTAAATTATATTTAGATGTACTTGCTGAGTTGCCTGTTCACTTTTTGTGGCTTTTTTTTGTTGAGTTGAAGCAGTTGGAGCGCTTAATTTATGAAAACTCAACATTTTAGCAGAAAATGTTGGTGTCAAACGCAGCTTCTGTGCATTTATAAATGATGGCAGGTAAGGACCTATATCTTAAAATGAGCATTTGTGTCTAACAGGCCATCTTACAGATGTTTCCGAGATTAAGACAGTCTACATGTCAGTTCTATATTAACAGATTTCACCACTTAATATTGTTCTTGGTGTAAGGGAGAATTAATAGGCACAGAATGAGGACGATGCTTATCTCGTGATAAGATAAACATGATCAGACCATTCTATCTCTCATAGTATTTTCAGTTAACTGCCACATTAATTTTGTATCCTGAAGAATATTTTACGTAGCATTTTGAAAAACAAATGCTTAAAAATCTGATTAGATGGTGGATGACAGTTAGTAAAGTTCCATCATGTTTTGGTCTCCTTTTTGTAAGAAACCTGGCTTTGGAGTGGTTTTGATGCTTAAAAAAAAGAAATCTGACTTGTTACAGCCTTTGTTTTTAAAGCTCACTTTATCATTCAAAACCATACTTAAGCTTTCAGTTATTTCATCTTAAGGGCATTCAATCGTTGTGACTAAATCTGACTAAATCTCACTGCTTAAGTATTTTCCATTTTTGTCCTTTAAACAGTGTGCTCCCTGCAAATAAGTAAGCAACTAAACTGTACCTGTAGAAGAGCAAAAAGATACGCGGTAGTGTTCAGGAATCAGTTGTGCTGGGAGAAGTTGGGGTGGGTGTGATGGCAGGAATCTTCCTACCTGCAGAGCTTAGTAGAATATCAATATAATGCTTGGCTTACCTTCTGCACTCTCAACAGCATTTGCTTGACTGTTTTGGATCTGTGAAAAGTGTTATTTTTTCATGACAGTAAAACTATCTTCCCATTAATACTCCATGTCTGTGGAGAAACATATTTGTCAAGTTTTGAAAGGCCATTACCATGGTACTAGTTGTATTTTACTATTGGTATTCCTGGATTTCCTCCTTTTTCTCTGCTGTCTTGCACAGTAACTCTTACCTTGGTCATCTGTGAAATTGATGGAACAAATTTTATTGGGAATTGGAGAAAAATGGGTCTCAAAACAGTCCCATTGAATGGGGATGGATACAGTGGTGTAACAAAGGAATCGGTCACCTTTCCTTCAGCAGCTGTGTACAAAGAATTCTTGGGTATAAGTTACCCTCCATAAATTTACCAATCTCTGGTAATTTATAAAAAAATTGCTGTGTTTCCTTTAACCTTATGGAGATTCAAAGCAAGATTACTAAACACCTGCTTACAGAATTTCTGTTATCATGACCTTTATGTAAAAAAATTTTCTAATCTTCTGTCCTTCCTTGTCATTGCCCTACCCTCACACATGGGATTTGCTCCTCTGCAGCAATTTTTAACTGTACACATTTACACTGGGAAGCACTTGTTTCTTAGTAATATGTGTTGGGGGTTGCTTCTGGCTCCAAGTGCTCTATAGCTCTTACCTGATGTCAGTGGAGAAAGGGATGTTTATTGATACTTTGTTGAAGTGGAGATTAGGAGCCATCTCAAACTTGAGGATGCAATTGGCTCTGGAGTTCCAGATGGTCATGTTGCCAGTAGTAATTATCTAGAGGTGCCCTTATACTTGCTGCTCCTTGGTGTGCTTGGAATATAAATTAACAGAACCTAGCCTGCATTTCCAGTCCCTCCCCAGTATTTGTTTGAACTTGATCCTTGCAATTCTTTTTTTTTGGGGGTGGGGAGGGCTACTGATGCAGCTCAGCCATCTATAATTTGTCTTGTATTTCAATGGAATTTTGTTCTTTCTCTAATTCACAGTAGTTACCCCCTCTTTCCCCATTTGTTTTTTCCCTTGACTAGTTACACTAGCATTCCATCAAAGTTTTTTCAGTTTTAAACTTGATGCTGCTTGGAAAAATTGTATCTTACTTGATCATACATTTTTCTCTTGCTGGAAGATGATTTGATACAAAGAAATGATCTCTGCAAGATGTGCAAATGCAGGATTGAGAATGACATGAAGAGTGACTCTAAAGATCATTCAGAATATAATTTGGGCCCTGTCTTGATTGTACACTTCGGTAATTTTTCTGTCTGCACACAGAGGCTGTTTCTGAGTAAAAAACAAAGATCTGGAAACATATAATTTCTTTCCCTATAGTGTCCTTTTTTGCTTTGTCACTTAACCTGCTGAAAGAGAAAGACCTGCCCCCATTATCCCGGAGGGAACTGGATTGCTTTTGGAAGGGGTAATTAAGTTAGAAGAATCACTGCTTCATTCCTTCCCCTGCTTCTCATCCACCTCAGTGTATTATTCTGCCTCAGAGACAATAGTGATTTTTATTTTCATAGGTATGATCACCTGTAATTATTCAGCCCAATTTCCTTTTGTATAATTTACCCAACCAGTCAGCTCCTGCCATTTTTACAGTCAACTCTTGTAAGAAGTAACTTTGCCTCCAGCCTTGAATACTAGAGGCAGTTCCCCTTATTAGGGAAAGGATTTCCGAAACTTAATTTTTGGTGCCAAATTAAAATGGAGGCTAGTTGCTTGCATTATCTCCACTTACTGAAATTTTAGGTCCTTGCTTACAATGTATTCTGGATTTTATTGGAGTGTTGTGGGGTGTTTTTAAGTTAAAACACTTCTTGCAGGATGTCGAGCTTTGAGTGTTTGTCACCAGGTGCTTGGACATGACTTGCAGCCTGCTTGCAGGAAACGGAACGTAGTTTCTGAAATATTCCAAGCAGCAAAGCAGTTGGGTGCTCTCTGAGGATTTGCGTTGTTTGGTAGTTGAAGATAAGGTACTGTTGCAGTACTTCAGATGTTTAAATGTCTAGTGCATTGATGTTGTTGATCTAAACCTAGCTGTTCCTGTGCGTATTGAACCTGCACGGAGGAACACCTAGGCAAGCTCTTTGACCACAAAAACTCAGCTGTTCCAAAACATGACATGGACAGATAAATAGAAACACTAGTGGGCATACAATTTCTTTGCTTTCTAGGGCTTTTAATAACATTAAAAAATCACAGTATCTACAAAACCTAGTATTGTATTTCTAAAAAAATTCTTAAACGTAGATTAAGATAACATGCGTCTGTTCTAAAAATAAAATTTCAATGTATTCACAAGGTTTTTAACATCTCTGCTTATTGATTGTCTAAGTACTCTACATGTTAAAGTGGTATTCTGTTGTATTAAGTAAGGTTAAACTGAGGAACCTAATTCCTCACACTGAAGATGGTGGTTTTTCTATTGATGAAATAACAAACTGGCTTTTTTTGGCAGTTACACTTGCAGTTTTGAGAGTTACTTTTGTCATTTCAGTTGGAATGAGCTCATTGAGCTCAAGTTGAGAAAACCAACTGGAGAAACCCACTGGCAGATGCAGGTTCCTCTCTTACTCATTTTTCCCCTTCACGGTGAATAATAACTGAGGCTGAAGTGGCCAAGACACATGAAATCCCTACGGTGGGAAGATCAGAAATAGATAACTTTGTAACAACACTAGCTAAATGCCAGTAGTATTCTTCATAATGCATGTGTTTTAAAGGAAGAAAGGCTTTTTTGATAGGTTGTTGTTTTTCACCTACTGCCTGTAAAATGCTTCCTTTGAATGCTGAAATGCTTGTGGGCTTTTGAGGAGTTTTGGTTGTTTTTTTTGCATTCAGGACATTCCAGTTTCTATCCAAAATCAGCTAAACAAAAATCAAACTTAAGGAAAAATAACTTGTTATTGTCTTAATGTAAAAACTCCCCAAAGTGCTTAAACTATACATTTTTCAAGCTGGAATACAAGGAAGCCAAAAGCTTTTCCTCCAGCTGCCTTACAGCTAGAGGTTTGGGGGGATATTTTTTTGTTTGGGGTTTTTTGTGTTTGGGTTTTTTTTTTTTGGGGGGGGGGAGGGGTTTGGGTTTGGGGTTTTTTGTTTGGTGTGTTTTTTTATGAAGGCCCAATGATTTGCAACTAGAGACATTTTGTTCAGGGTCAGGGCCCAGTCTTATTTGTTTTATTGGCATTTTCCAGTATCTTGTCATCTTTATGCTCTCCACTGAGAATAGCTCACATATTTTGGCTATGTAAACACCACAGTTCACACCTCTTGGGGAAAGAAGAGGAAGGGAAGATGTAGATAAATTGTTTCTTAGGGTATCCTGCATTTTGAGAAGCAGCAGCGTGAGATTTACTATATGATTAGATTGTGCTGCGAAATGTGCCTGCTCCTTCTTCTGGTCAGTTGATCCTCCAAGGTGAGAAGAGAACTGATTCGTATAAACTAATCACTTCCATGTGAAAGGAAGGGATGCCTAAGCAAAGGTGCTGTTCTGCAGTCTAGATGGTCATGAACTGATTCACTCATCCCTAGGCTGAAGTTCCTCTAAATGTCTTGTAACTAAAGCATTTATGCAATTAATACATGTATGTATCTACATCACTTGTGAAGTGAGTTCGGTTTTTTTCTGTTTTCTCGGAGAGCAGCACTGCTATCTTCAGAGTATATGGCATAACACTGAGTTTTCAAATAAAACTATTCCATAGCAACATGCAGTCGAGGGTTTTATGGAATGATTCCAAACTTTTTTCAGGAAAAAAAAAATATCCTGGCACTTAAAACGGCCTGGGTTAGAATGGTAAAACAGAACCAAAGGTTGATGCAGCGGTGGTCTACGCTAACCAGAGTTTTACTGGTGCACAGTTTTCAACATCATGTTTACCTTAAGTTTAATAGCTATGGTAAAAACTTAGTTTCTTGTTTTCTAGAGCTTTGATGCTCCTGCTGTTACCAAAAAAAACCCAAACAACCCACAGCAAAAAATACCACCAGCAATACAACACATAAATAATAAAATAAATAGGTAAAGCAAGCAATGCAATATAGTGTGATCTCTACTTAAGCATTCTTATGAAAGCCCTGATTTCTGAAAACCAAAACCAGAAGTTACTTTCCATTCCATACCTCTTTAGGCAGTTAAAAATCTCAGATTATTTTACAGGCAAGGTAGATAATTTTCACTGGTGAAAAAATAAGTGCTGCAGCAAAAACTACTTTATTTTTTCCTATATAATGCGTGGTTTTCAAAATTGTGGAGAAGATTATTGCAATAATCACCTTGGAATTCATGATAGTTTACTGCTTGGAGTTGAAAGCCAGCACATATTCTGAGAGCTTTTATACCTGAGTAAATGCACTTAGTTTTAATGCATCCAGGATTACTTTTTTCTTTTGCCTAACTACCTAAGATGAGAGATAAACTTTTGTCTTTGTAGTGACCAAACCGGGTTGTGCTTTCAGTCTGAAGTGGTAATTTTTAGCATTGCATTCTGCAAAGAGCTTAAAGATATTAGGTGGCCAAATCTCGGTGGCTGGCAGTCAGAATTCTTTTCCTGTGAAGGTGCATCTTTCTCCTATCTCCCCAGAATGTGTGCATCTGAAGTGGTGGGCTTTCATTTTGTTTTGGCTTAGCATGAGAAATGGGGAGGATTTAATTTAAGACAAGAGTCTCCAAACATTATTGAGAGGGTGAAGGACTGATGGGATGTAACACTTTTCTTCAACAACATTCATTCACTCAGCTTCTGTCTCCTCTCTTGTGGTTCCTTTTATGCTAGATCTTCTTTAACTCAGTCCCACACCATTCTTTGTTTTAGCATCTCCCTTCTCCTTCTAGCTGATGCTTTCCTATTTTCTGTGTATTTTATCTCCTGTTGCACAATTAAGAACAACCCTGGCCCAAAGCCCTCTGTCAGACACAAGTGAGTTCTTTGAAATAGCTTTTTTTCACATCTGGCTTGGAAAATTGTGAAAAGTATGTGTATGTTGCTGATAGAATTTCACCCTCCTAGAAATGTCTTATTTCAGCTGTAACTTATTATCCAATAGTTGCTGAAACCAAGAATATAGTATAATGAAGTCTGGCTGACACTTTCATTTTTTCCCACATGGTGTACTAATCTGGAAGTTGTTGTGGTGTCCTAGGATTTGGATGTAGAAGATCCAAATTAAGAGTTGTTAGCTAAGTCTGCCTTGGTTCTAAAGTATATGATTTGGAAAATGCATTGATACTGTAGCCATTTTCTTAACGCATTCATTCTCTTCTCGGAAGTGGCTTTGTCAATTATCTTGGAGTCTGAATTTTTTTATTATTTATACTCGTTGCAGATGACTGGAAGTATCAAAATGTACTTCTTTGCTTAATTCTCCCACCACCCCACCAGTTTTGGTGAATTGACTTTGGATAGTGTCTGCTTTTAGTGTGTTCTCATTTGTATCAGCAATCAGAAGAACACAATTTTTTTTAGTCCTTCTGTGGAAATTGGACAAATATTCTTTATAAGGAGGAACCAGACCCTGAGAGTTGCCATTTCTCCTTTTTCTTTCCGACCTCTTTCCTACTTAGAGCAATCACGTATTCTTTCAGTTCTTGTGACAGGGTTTTTTCTAGCGTACAGCCTAAGCTTACAGTGAGCGTGTGTTTACTTGTTACCATTATATGTATTAAATAACCTCCTTAATTCCTATTACACCCCTTTTTAGCAAAAGTGTTGTTACATAGGCTCACTAACTAAAATAGTATGACCCAGCAGATTGAGGGAAGTGGTTATGCCTGTCTGCTCAGTTATACTGTAAGGCTGCAGATGGAGTACTTTGTCCGGTTACATCCCTCTCAGCCCGAGAAAGATGCTGACAAGTGGGAGTGACTCCAGTGGACAATCACCAGCCTGATCGAGGGCCTGTAGCAGTTGATGTGCAAAGAGGGGCTGAGAGCAGGGTTTGTTCAGCACAGAAGGGGTGAGGTAAAAGAGGGATCTAATAAAAATCTTCAGCTGCCATATGGGTGGTTAGAAGGTATACTGAGTCAGGCTCCTGCTAAAACCATAGAGCTAACAATGGCCAAAGGTTGAGCAAAGGAAAAATAGGAGAAAACAATTTCTCAGTAAAAGCGGCCACACACTGGAATAAGTGTGCAGAGTGGAATCTCCTCCTTTGGCGGTATTGAGAGCTTGATGGGCAGGGCCCTGACAGGGACCCGGCCTAACTTTGCAGTTGGCCCCGCTCTGAGCGTGAGGTTGAACTTACTAAATGACTTCCAGAGGTCCCTTTCTTACAAACTTGTTCTGTGATTCTAGGACCTCTTCTAATTACTGTTACTCAGCTGAGCAAGCTGATCACTGCTAATCTCTTTGATAATAAACTACTGAAATTTTCAGAGGAGTGAGGACCCTTTTGCTTGTTGCTGTACAAAATCTTGTCCATCTGTGAGCAGAACTGGACAGCTTTTTCCAGGTGAAAATTCATCAGGGCTTTCTATAACCAACATCTCCATTAAAAAAAAAAAAGCCTTGTCTGATGCAGCCTAGGGTGATATTTATTCAATAGATGTATTTTCTTGGCATTCTTACAACCATTTGGATGCATCTTCTTGGCATCCTACAACCATCTTGTTAAGAACTAATATGGGGAAATATTTCTAGTTTCTTCAGGTCCTCATAATGATGAGGTCTCTGCTCTTACTCATGATCTGATACTCTCATGTCTCAAGTGTGGTGAGAGGTATGATCTCATCATACTTACTGATGAGAACTCGACACAAAAGTAGTTCTGTAGTCTCAGTAGACACGCCCAGCATCTCTTAGAACTGAATTTCAATTAATATATAAAGTCTTTGTTGTTATTCAGTCTCTATTCCTGTATTACTATTAAATGTTAGTGATGGTCCGTAACTGTGCTGGTATTGAAATTCAGTATAATATTCCTTTGGCTAGTGGACTTACTAAAACAAAGGCAGCAACAGAATGAGAGGCTACATGGAGCCAAATGACTACATGGATTTCGAAGTGTAAGTGCAAGTGTGTGCATTTTGAAATCTGGATAGCCTTGTGATGAAAAGTTGCTTTCAGGTAAAGGAGAGACAAAATAAAAACCCTGAACTTGTGAAGGTGAACCAATGTATCTTGACTTATGGAGATTCAGAAGGACTCGATTTAGTTTTGATAGGCTTTGCTTAGAAGCCAGCTTAAGATAACTACAGAAGTATTTTCATTGAACTATAAAGCTCTCACCTTTCCTCTCAGATGGACCTAGAGCACGCTGTAGCTAGTTGTGGTCACTTGAATTTCATGGGAACTATTGAGCAGCTTGCTTTTCTCTTTGGTTTTCTTTTGGGTTATCAGAACTCAGCTTCACCTGTCACTAGACAAAAATTATTCTCAAAAAACCTGGAGAAGTAGTTAATGAGTTGTTCTAATTATAAATAATAACAGTTAACAGATTTAAAAATGGTAAACATCATCTCTTCCAAAAATGAACTTTGACTTTGTAGGAGGAAAAAATAAAAACTTAATTTTTCATAAATGCTTTCTTTTTAACAGATTATGGAAGAAACAAATACACAGATTGCTTGGCCATCAAAGTTGAAGATTGGAGCAAAATCAAAAAAAGGTATTTTGTTCTTTCATGGGGTGGAGTTAGGTGTTAGAGTAATAAAACCTCAGAATAAACAATTCTGTCTTTAGAGTCACCATATCAATACTGGACACCTGAAATATTTTCATTTCAGTCCACTCTTTTATAAGAATTTCTTGTTGAAGTTGTCTCAGTTTTATATAGGTATTTGATGTACAAACCCATGTTAAGTAGCTTGCACTGCTGCAAGTTCTTCATTATCAGTACTACTGTACTCCCTGTGTTTAGCGGGTGTGCTTCTGTATAGTTCTACATCCAATCTGAGCAGTTTCTTGGTTTTACAGCAGCAAAAGCCAGTTGGTCTTTCTAGTAACACTGTAGATTAGTGGGTGTTCTGTGGCGTTTTTTGTTTTTTTTTTATGGAGCACAAAGATGTATGTTGGTCAAGCCCAGTTAGGGGGACAATTTGTTCTGACGGAGACAGCCTGCATGCTTTTTTGGTTTCTGTAAGAAACGCTGGCCATTCCTAAGAAACAGCTCCACTTAGGTTATGTGTTTTTTAAATTATGCTGCTTTTGGAAGTACACCCTATTAATGTGAACCAAGTATATGATCTGGAACACCTCTTTTTTGAAATAAGCCTTCTGCTTCTGTTCTTAAAGGATCGTAGCTGTGACTAAATGCAAACAATACTTAATTCCTCTTCTGCAGGAGAAATGAAATTGAGAGTGATTTTTAACATTGCATGTATTTCTGTTCAGGCTGATACATATTAAAAATCAAGAAATGTGGAGTTCAGATAATTTCCCTGTACACTATATTTAGGATGTATAAGTGGAGATGTGGGCTAACGTTTGTAAATGAAGAAGGTCTCATGGGAAGAAAAAGCATCTTTTTAGCAAGATGCAGGATTGGTGACACTTCTATGGTGTAAAGCGAGATCCAGTCTCTGAGGTACTTTCCCGCATGGTATGGAAGTACAAGTTGGTTTAATTTTTTTCCCCTACTTGCATGGAAAAAGAATCTCACTAGAGAGGGAAAAAATGGGAAAGGAATTCAGACTGGAAAAAATGCAGTTGTCACGTGTATGTATATATTCATAAGTGGAACTAGTGTTTATAGTAATGCAAGAGTGACAAGGCCTCTGCAAACCTGTGCTCTCCCTGGGTTCTGCGTACTTTCTGCCTGAGGTGCAATGAACTGATACACAGCTAAAGCTCCTCAAGAAACTGGCAGGACAGTTTGTTTTTCTTTGGAGGAGAGAAAAGAAAAAATGAAGCGCTACCTGCTCTTGTTTTCTCTCAAAGTTAAATAAGCCTGGTTCTGAAGATGAAAAGCTTGGATGAAAGGGTGTGAAAAGAGGGGTAAGAGGTGGCTGGCTGGGATTCTGGATTAGCACTTAGAGGTGCAGCTTTACTTGTAGATTAATTTAACCTCTCTATTAGTGATCTCAGAGAGAAGATAACGTTAATTTGTGGTGAAGCTCTATCAGTATATGGAATGAATTCAAATACCGGGGGAAATAAAGTTATAGGCTGATAGTAAAACTAAAAATTGAGGGGAGAGAACGCACAATACAGCTGAGCATACTGAGTGCATCTGCAGTGGGAATGATTATCCTGGAAAGTCCTTATGCCAAAAGAAACTTTAGATAGTGATGGGTTGCAAAGGAGTCATTTTAGCAGTATGCTACACTGTTCAAATTTAAAAAAAAAAAAAAAAAACCACAAAAACCCCCAAAAAACCCCAAAACCTGTTTCAGATGTCTGTGGACTGCAGGGTGGCTCTAGAGTTGACTTTTACTCTCTGGCTAGCTTTCCTCTGGAAGTTGTTTGTATATATACACCTAAAATAGTAAATTACAATGTGTACGAAGAACCCCTTAACCTAGAGGTTCCTATTTCTTGTGAAATAGAGTATAGTTTATATATTCTGTTTATACTTGGTATCAATTGTTTGCAATTCTGTAACTTTCCATTTGCAGCTACAGCAGCTGTTTATATAGGGAAAATATTCTAAGTGTTTAACATACTCTAGCTTCACTTAATGACATTTTGTGATTGAGAGGAGAGTCTGCAACAAATAACTGGCCGGCTCTCTGGGGACTTGAACTCAAAACATGCGCTCTCCCCGTTTCCTTAGCTGGGAGCTGAGTGCCTGCTATGTAATCATTCAGTGAGGGAGAATCAGTCCTCGATGGAGAGCCTCTAACCCCAGCCATACGCTGTACACTGTCGTAACCAAGTGATACCAAATTTTTCACGTGATGTTCCAGTATAATGTCTGCAGTTTCCGCAGCATCACATTCTGTGGATGTATGTTGTAGCCTGTAGAACGATCACTAGGAAGACATCTCTGGCTGTCAGTCTATCGTGAGACCTTTAGGGCTTAATGTAGTGTTCTCCTCACTGCTCTTGTGAGTTTTTAATTTGAGGGTGTTAATACTAAATCAATAAGGACAGAGTGCATATTTTCTGTCTAATTAAAACACAAGTATTGAAATATGCAAAGTGTGCATTAAGGTTTAGCAAGGTTTTAAGATGAAGTTACTGAACTTCATCTTATGAGACCCTGAATATTTTTCTGATCTTATGGAAAAAAATTACTGTGGTGAAGCTGAAGTGCTAAGAGTAGATGACCTGCAAGTTCCTAAATTGGTGTGTTCCGTGCTATGCTGATTACAGCTTTCAAATTGGTGATTGAAAAATACTGTATGTTGAGTATCATAATGGTGATTCATTAACTCAAACTTGATAAATGTTTTCTGAAAACTTGTTTAGTTGCAAAATGCAAACACCTGGATTTAGTATCATGCAGAATTTAAACAATTTGCTGAGTAAAGTTTCTTGTTTACGATGAAATTGCTAAAATAGCTCTTGCCAAAGACTTAGAATTCAAAAATCAATTGTCAACTCTCAACAGTTTCGTGAAGACTGAAACAGGAATTTCCTGGCTTTAATGAGCACCAAATGCTGCAGACTTGCTGTAGTGATGAGGGTTAAAAATTTTGACGTGCTTATTTGGAAAACACACAAACAGATATAAATCTTCCAGTAGTGTCTTTACGCAAGTCATTTGTTCAGGTTGACAAAGAGATACCATAACATTAAGGCTTCAGACAGGGAAGGGAAACAATTTAAATCACTTCTCTAATGACTGATTCTTGTCCAGCAGTAATGAAACAATCAGCACTGGCACGGTCTGCTCTGCTTTCATAGAATCACAGAATTGTTAGGGTTGGAAAAGGCCCTTCAGACCCTTAAGATCATTGAGTCCAGCCACTAACCTATCACTGCCAAGTCACACCCAAGCTTTGCGTGGGTGCTGAGGAGTTCAGGCATACCAAAACCTCGTGTTCTGGACGTTTCAGATCTTCTGTGGCCCAATGAATTAAAGATCAAACTGAGAGATGGTAACTTTTCTATCCATTTCCTTTTTGCTCTCAACATACTTTTCCACTCTGTTATGGTTACTGTTTCTTAGGAATGCAATTAATTGTCTTCTAAAGATTTATTCAGCGGTATAAAAGTTCAGAATAGACTGCCAAATCCTAAATGGTCAGATACTATAATTCCACAAACACTTTAAAAGCAGGTGTAAGCTAGTATTTTTTTTCCCCCTTCTCCCTTCCCAAAATACTGACCTGTCCTGCTCTCCTGCTTTTGTTGTCCAGCCCTTTCTGCTGTGCTGTCGCTGGTGCTTGAGTTGTCACATAAGGGACCCCGCTGGCTTAAAACTAACAATGGATCATTTTTACTATTGGAGGGGGCCGGGGATTTTTGTGCATTTGCTAGCTGGTTTAACCCAAATTGTATCCTCCATCTGCTTCACCATATGGTTCTGTTCAATATGGTTCTTCACCATATTGAATCTGTAATGCTTAATGCACTGAGCAGGTGAACACCGTGTGGTTCAGCAGCAGTGCTTGTTGATGGCAATTTAAGGTGCTCTTTAGGAACTGGGTATATGTGAGTTTAGAGCTTGCCCATATTCCTTACTCTTTATTTCCTTTTTTTAATTCCTGCCCCCTCTCTACAGGTGTGTGCCTTTGTATTTCAACAGCCATAAACGAGTTGTGGGGATATGCTTGTGCTCAGAACATAGACAGCCTTGAAATAGCATTTGGGTAACAACCTGCATAAGAATAACTTCAGCTCCTGGAAACTTAGTGGCTCTAGGCAGGAATTCGTTCGGACAGTTGGAGCAGCAAAACTTTTGGGAGGTTAAAAAAATGTGGTAAGGGGAAATGCAAAGTAAATTGAGTTTACGGAGCGGGATAACTCTGGGGTCTCTTTCACCATTCACTTTTTAAAAGGGCTGCTTTTAATGAACTTCAGTTGCTCTTTTTTCTTTCTTCCTGTTCTTCCCATATTTTCACTCCTCTTCCGCTCTCTCCAGGTTACAATCTCCAGCTCGTCTTTATCTGTGTGATCTGTTGAAGTTACCCACTCATTTCTCTTCTTTCTTTCTTGAGCTGATCTTATTTCATTTCACCTGTTCTTCCATTTGCTGTTTCTGGTTTTGGGGTTTGTTTGGTTTTTCTTTGGTTTTTGTTTGTGTTTTCCTGTTTCCCCCCTCTTATTACTGATGCATTTTAAGTTGATTAAGAAAAAAAATGTGGTCCATGTTCTGTTTGTGTATTTTTCTCACCTGATTTTTCTTTTCACTTATTCTTTCATCTTCTCTTTCAAAAATCAAGCTTCAGTAACTCTTAAAATTTTAACTAATTTTTATTATCAAAACACTTACTACATGTTGTTTTTCATTAGCATATCAAAGGCAAGTCAAGTACATAACATGTCAAATTCATATCTAAGGAGAATGGCAGGAGGGGAGGGAACATAGTGGCACTGAAGACATTAGAAGGAAGGCAGCAATAACTAGCAGTGAGCACTGCTGGCATTTGTTGCCTGACAATTTAGTTTCACATTTTTTTTTTTTTCCTTAAACTTTGCCTTTTGCAGGCTTTCCTGTAAGCAGAGTCCACTATTTCTTCCTTTGCATCTTAAGCTGCTGAGAAAATATGCAAATAAAGTTAGCAACTGTAATACTGTAAGGCAAATAACTGTACTGAGACTTCAAATTAGCAAATATTACTCCCATTTATTTCAACGTTGTTTAGACACAAGGGAAGAGCTTTGCGTGTTCCAGAAGGCATTATGATAAAAGCTAGACACTTTTTGTTAAAACAGGCCTGTCACTACATGGTGAACTTGGGGCCAAACTTGCATGCAAGCTACTGCCTTAGATATGAAGAGTAAGCTAAAATGTAGTCTGTCTGTCTGCGTCAGACCTTTAAGTCAACTTTCATTTGTTTCCCAATATTGTAATAAAAGCTGCAGTTTACCTTTTGAGAGGGAGAAAAGAGATGATGTGGTGTCAGGCTGTACAGCCTTGTGAATGTGTGCCAATACAATGCTGGGCTATTTACCTCTTTGGCATAGGTTTTTCTGGATCGATCTCCAATGTGATTTTGTTTTAGAAATACTTAACTTTCTCAATTTAGTTTGTCAACAAAATCTTTAAAAAGAGTGAAAGCTGCTTTTTGATGTGAAATCTCTTATGGTCAAATGTAATCTGTGGAGAAGTGGTTAACGTAAGAGTGGTTCAGCATTGTCCTTGCCAGTTTTCAGTGTCCCATGTGCAGACACTTCATAATTTACACACGTTCCATGGAGAGATTACATCATTTCTTAAAACATAAATGCACCCCTGGCTGTTAAGCAATATTGCTTTCAGTATTGGAATTGAGCTGAATTTCACACTTGCACAAAGGCACTGCCTTTCCCAAGCAGAAATTATAGTGAAACGCATGGCAAAAAAAAACTATGGGTAACACCTCAAATTGTTTGTTCTAATACATTAATGGATGCCAGTAACACGTTGTTGATGGTCATGTTGAAACCATTGTTAATGGTCATGTTCATTGTGTTTTATTATGAAATGGAGGAGTTAATAACCCTATGCAGCATTGTGTAGGAGTTGTGAGCTTTAAACACAATCATAATGTTTTGTAGTGTGCCTGGAGGTCTCTGGATTCTTCCTCTCCCCACCCCGCCCCCCCCCCCCCCCCCCCCCCCCCCCCCCCCCCCCCAAAAAAAAATACCCAACCAAAAAGCAGAACCCCAGAAAGCACACGAAACCAAAACACCCCCAAGCGAAGTGATGAACCTAATGGGGCAATAGTTGAGAAAATTTGGGTACAGTGAAAAGTGTCTGTGTGGCACAAAGTGGTCTTGGACCCTCCCTTCAGGAGGTTCTGTCTCATTGCATTGATGCTATTTTGTAATAAATGCAAGTTTAGAGAAATCAATAGATTTCTCTGCTTTCAATTATTGCTGGAATACTAAAAGGATTTCAGCGTACGCTACTAAGCTTTAAGTTACATACTTAGTATTTTTCTAAATATCAGGTGGCTTGCTGTACTTCAGAGGCTGGCATGTTTGCAAAGTGCAGTTATATAGGCTGAAATTTTCCCAAAGAAATTGGCGGAGTCAAACAAGTGTAAAAGTAACTAAAAAATACGTAATAGTTTAGGCTATTTACTACTTTGTCTTACATAACACTTTAAGTTGAAAACCGTAGACTCTGTCTCCAGCAGTTTGGCATCTACAAGGCTGAAGACCTTGCAGTTTAAATATATAATGCTGTGCTGTATACGTGTGTGTATGTGCATATAGACAGTGAATGTTAGGATTGCTTTATTTTTGCACTCTTCAGTGTTTTCCTTTTCTCAGGCTTTCCAGGTACAGGTTATCCCTCCTGGATATAGTTGCAGCCATAACTCAGCTTTTTAATTCTGTGTTTTTCTTAAATGACTTGATTATTCTCGGCTGAAGAGAGATTAGTTTCTTTTTTCCTTTTTCACAATGTATATATATTATGCATGCTTTTAATCTTGTTCTTAATTTTGTTAAAGTAATTTGGAACTAGCTTTATTGTGGAAAAACTGCAGTTGTTGGCAACACAGCATCTATTAATTACCCCTGTTGAGTTCAGAGATCTTTACTTTCTCACTTCGATTGTGGGTGTGGAGGTAGTTTCTTGTTGTTTGGCTTTTTTGGATTTAAAAAAAACTACCCCAAGAAACCAAAACCCAACCACCAAAAGAGCAAACAAACCGCACAATCTCCTCACAATCCATACTCCAATACAGGGTGAGATTTAAACAGCGAGAGTTCTCTTATAATGAACTCTGTCTCTCAGCGTTGCTTTCTGTGATGGTTACGTTCTGTACAATATTGTAAGACCACTTCTAGAGGTGTTCCTGGAAGTGAATGGTAAGAAGGAATTGCTTGATTTATTTTTTTTTTTAAAATTCATCTATATATATAAAACTGGTGTTTCAAAAAAATGACCAGATAAAAATATCTAACCTGTTTTGATATTCTGTTAAACTCAAGTCAATCAGCCTGGTTGTGTATGAACCTCTTGGCTGTTTGTACAATGTAGTGAGGGAGTATAATATCAGCTTTTTTGTATTTGAATTACTGAATGCTTCATGGAAAAGATCAGTATAATCTGGAAAGCTAAAGGTATATGTGAAGGTGTGCATATATTTATATGTATAATGGAGGAAAAAAAACAACTCTCTTCTGTGAATATGGTTAAGAATATTCTCAGACTTCTTTATATAGATTTAGACAGTTTATGGCTGCAACCTGAATATAGAAATGTTTCAAATCAATTAGTATTTATTATATACACTCCACTTAGCAAATTGAAACTTAAATCATAGGGCAGAAGGAAGGGGAATCTACATCTGTATATAAACTTGAGCTACCACATCAGTGCATGGTGGTTTTGTTGGTGTTCTTTTTTCCCAAAAAAGAAATTAAAGGATGTATATTGCAGAGATGTTTTAAGCTGCATTGAAAACATACTTTTACAAAGGCTAAATTTCTTAATTACACTTGATTTGATCTTAATTCTTCTAATAAAAAAGTGAATCCTGCTACTTTTTTAAGGAATATGCCCACGTAAATTGTGTTAAAAGTCTTCATGTGCAGAAATTATAAAAGTCCTCCTATAATTTCATTCAATTCTAAAATTACAATCTCTTCGTACGTAACCATATATAACCTCTGAAACTGCATAAAAATCATGTGGTGAATAATAGGAAACAGAGCTTAATGTGCTGGAGTTGCTTGTGTGCTTGCCAGTACATATCTGTGTAGCTAATTTATCAGTCTTTAAGCTTAATAAAAATACTCTTTACTGTAAATTACTGTAAAAGGAGTTCATAGTTCATGTTTCTGTATATGCAATAATGTGTGGAGTTTTATTTCGCATGTCAGCCTTAAATGCTAAGCCAGCCCCACCTGAGAAGGTCACATGGTGTCACAGGACCACCAAATACTTCAGACTTGTTAATGAAACAAGTACTGTAACAGTAATTTTTCATAGTTTTGGTCACTTTTGTTCTTGACCTACTTTAATCTGTGTGTGCTGTTTCTAGTTACAATAATTGTAGCTTCTGCTGTTCTCAAAAAAAAAAAAAAAAAACCCAACCCAAAGCAGAGCAGAAGAGGGTGAACGTGGGATATAATAAACTGATATTCCTACCTTAAATACAGTGCTATGAATAGCTGCTCAATTGGCTTAGAGCCTTAAGCTTCAGCTAAAAAAAAACGAGCATGGGGGAGGGATTAATCAGGCCCTGGGACACCTGCATATGGAGCTTTCTGACAAACTTTAGCTTCTAATGCGCTAAGATGCTTTTGAAAGTTGTGCCAAATCTCCTGCAAGGCTGTACCATAACTCTTGATAGGAACTGAAAATGCATGGAGTGATGGCCGCTTCTGAACAACCATGGCCTGTTCTATCATCTTTAACTAGGGATGTAAAGCCTCTGAAGTGCTTAGGTGCTTAAAAACAAAGGTGACTTTTGTATTGGTCCATGATCAAGTTTCAATTTCTGTTGTGTGAGCGTTGATTTCAGTGCAGGTGAATGGAAAAACAGGTTCCAATTGCCCAGCATCATGCTGCTGTTTAGAAGAAGAATACCATACTCTACCCGCTGGAGCTCTGCCAGCAGCTCTGTCCCCACTGCTGATGCAAGGATGGTTTTAAGCTCCTGCAGTGCTGTTGGGTGCCTTCCCTTGTTCATGTGGATCACCACCTTTACAGGGCATGGGAAACAGTCCCCTGACAATAACGGGTCAGGTAAGGTGGGTACAGGTGATGATTTGGTGGCTCTGTGCTGCAGACACCTGCTCCCTCAGGAGAGGAGCTCTCCGCTTGGTTACATGTAGGTCACCAAAACGGTGCTGTAAGATGAGCTTTTGAAGTTATCCCATGTTTTTCCCATCTGCAAGTGGAAGCGGGATCCTAGTACATCAGTTGGAGACTACTTCATGTAATAGTAGTAGGCACCGTAGTTTTTGATTGCCATACCCCTAGGACAACTTTATTCTGTATGTTGCCAGAAATGATAAAGCTGCACTCAGTTGTGCATTTTCCAAGTTGCTCTGGAAGGGAAGACTACTAACTCCTTTTGCTAGAAATTAAATCGGGGGAAACAGAGCTGTTTTCACAGCTGCTAAACAGTGTAACTGTGGTCTTATCTCTCCTGCCTTACTGCATGCTTAAGGTCTTCCCCTCTGCTTCCATAGCTACCTGCTAGGCAGCTCAGCCCTCCGGCCTGGCATGCCCTGGTGTCAAACCCACTGACGGAGAGGGCATTCAGGGCCACTGGTTTATTGAAGCCTGTGCTCTTTTGTCAGCAGAATTTTTCTTAAAGCTATTTAGTTTTTGTTTCCGAGGTATGAAGTTGTAGGCCTGACTTTTTACCAGTTCAGAAAAGGTTTTCTTAAATATCTTGGCATTTAGGTGTTATTTTTCCTTGTTGGTGCCCATGACGACAGACCCATTGGTTTGGGCATTCTGTGTCTGCTCCCTGTGTGGAGCAGAATTCCTTTGCAGCTTTTCTTTGAAAGAAAAAAGATTTATCCTGTTATGCAATTGTACAGCTGATAACTGTGTATATAAGTGGATTTCGTTAAAAATTATGCTCATATCTTAGAAGCACATGAATTTCACAACAGCGTGTTTCTGCATATTGAAGGTAGTTGTGTCAGGAGATAAAGGCTGCTCTGTAATGTTTCATGGAAGTGCTAACAAGATCTGAAGGGGGGAAGATAGTCTTATATCTGCAGTTGCTTAATAAAGTAAAACTTCCGTCCGATGTGGTACATGATCTGGGAAATTGCAAGTTTTTTCTGTTCCTTAAGATGGTGTTAAACTTATTTTTGTGCTTTATCTGTCTACAGCAAAACTAATGCTATTTTGCATTTCTCCATAGGTAAAAATGGGTTAACTCGATCAATTGGGCATCTTATGTCTCTTTCTTAAAATCATGCGACTTAGTGAAAAAAACTGAACAGTTACATAGTCTGAAATGCAGAATACCTTCATTTTGGACGATTTTTATAAGATACAGAACTACTTGCTCAATTATTCTGTGCCTTTCTCTAATTATTCTGGGTCGTAACTATTGTCCTCTAAAATGCTTAAAATCTGTTTATCTGACTTGATCTTGCTCTGATCTAAATCAAACAGCCATTTTCAAAAGAAACATTACTGCAAAAATGCATTAATAGCCTGCATCATCAGTGACAATCATCAGAATAGAGACTGCTGATCAGGTAATTCCTATCAATCTGTTATTCTGACCCCTGTCAGGCTTTAGAATGCAGCTCTTGGGGAGGCTGCAGTCATTGGCTTGTAATTTTATATGGTGTCTGCTTGTTAACTATTACCGCTCATTAATAGGGTGGGTTTTTTTTTCCTTATGAGAAGGCATTATTCATACTCTCTACAATTTTTCGTAAGAGAAGATAAACTCTTGGTGTCAAATGTCAGTTGAAGCCCATAGCATGGTTTTGTCGTTTGGTTTTTCAGCATGTACTTTTTCCTGGGTTTGGTTGGAAGAGCGCTGAGGAAGGGGAATTGTTATGCTTTATCTTCCCTTAAATATAACTTCCTCCTGCTTCCATGTGTTTAAATCTTAACAGTTCGGAAGGTTTCAAGGGATGTTGATAGGTTCTTTATGCCAATCTAAATGCATTATTGTATGCTAACGTTTGACAACACTAATATGAAAAACTTACGGCAGCCTAGTTGAAGATGCTAATTTGAACACATCAGGTATGCATTAAGCATTGGTCAGTGAATGGTAATGATGTGTTAGGTTAGTAAATGTGATTGAAGTTTTTGTTTTGATTTGGGACAAAGATGGCTTGAGTGGAGGAGGGCAGGACCCAAAAAAATCTTTCAAAAGCACGGAGAAACTAGCATGCTTAGCAGAAATCCACTTAAGGATCTTGTCAGTTTTTTAAAAACCAAAAAGGAAAAATTGTATGCCCATCAGTATTAGTGGGGAGAGCACTACACTTCTATACTCTGAAGGAATAATCCCTAGTGTGTGATATTCTGTAGCTGAAAAAAAATTTTTATATTCCTTCCAGTTTCTAAATACTGTGTTTTTGTAACTGCCATCCAAAGACCAATCTTCCTTTAAGAAAGCCAATCCCTCACCTGATGCTCCTGGCTTTCCTGCTGATTGTAGCACTTGCAGGTAGGGCTGGCTACTGCATTGCTCTCTTCAAATCTGTGAAACTCCTGTAAACTGTCTAGAATTACAATGTAAGTGAGTATCATCCTGTCCCTGCACAACTCTTCTTATTATAAATGAAATTCTGATTTTTTTTTTCTGAAATGCTTTGGTTTCAATCATTCTTTATACTGTGCATTCTAAATATAGACTGAATGTGTGCCAAAGACCAAGTGAAAACATACAAAACCATCATTGATAGAAAGTCTCTTTAATTACTTCCTCTGGAAACTATAATTGGAATCATATAACTTTTCTGGAATAGCAGTAGGAGGGAATATCTGAAAAATAACTGTAATATGGTTTTCAGAATTTTAAGCTTTTCATCTGTACAAACTTAACTCTGTGTAAACTGTGCTAGTCATTTTATTCCTTGATTATTTGGCAAGACTAACGTTTCCTGTAAAGCAAGTCAGATCTAAAGAAAACAAAATCCAGGGCATAAATAGTGACTTTTTTTTTTCCAGACTTCTAGCAGTTACAAAATAATTGTTATTTTATGGTAAATGCTAGTCAAGAACTCTGGTAGCCTGTAGTTTTGGCTGTGTGGCAGCAATTGAAGATGCTGAATCGGTGTAGTTTACCTAGTGAGACTGATACCATCTGGCAATGTTGATCAACCAAGGCTATAGTCACCGAGGACTGCTGGCAACATGTACTCACTGTATTAACTCCTGTGAAAGGGAAAGGCAAATCATCTCTTGTTAATGGGAGGAATGCTGTGGAAAAGGACAAAGTTGGGAATGAAGTGGAATGGGGGAAGTGAGAGGCATGGAGAGGAAATGAGACTGATGAAGAGACTGAAGGCAGTTGGGAAGAGGTAGATGTGATTCAGCAAGTGAATGTCAGGAAACATGAGGTTAGAGTGGGAGTCAAGTCTAAAGAAACCACGCTTTTGAAAGAGCACAGTAATAAAGAGTAAATGAAGATGGTATAGAGATAATGGGAAAACAGATGGGAGGTGGAAGGAGGAAGATGTGGGGGAAGGACTGGGTGAGAATGTATATACCAGGACGTGGACAGGAGGATTACAGCCCAGCGTTTGTAGGTGTCTGGCACGGACTTCCAATACATCTCCTAATCTTGGAGATGAGATCAGACACAATTCTAAAGTTTCTACTTGATGAATATCCCACAGAAAAGCTGGTAAACACCACCGTATTGATGCAGATGTTAATTGTTGTCCTAGACCAGTGATTAAATATCTAACATGTCACTACTCTCATCTCTAATGTCTTTGTGCTACTTCCATAAAGACGCAATTTAGATGACTGCAATTTCAATTTGTTAAACATTTAACAGATGTCTTGCCTCGCTTCGAAACATGTGTACGATTTAAAATACTGGGAATGCAAAACATTAATTTCTAGTCCATGGGAGTTGAGGATATTGGCACTTTCTGCTAAAAATCACAAAACAGAATTAGAATGTGTGCAAGTAAAACAAGAAGGCAATAAAAAGGATTAAACTTGAGTGCAACTGTCATCCAGCTTATTAGACTGGTGTCCAGTGCAATGTCAATAATGTAAACTGCTTGGTTTCGCAACACTGGAGGAGAATAATATCCAAGAAAGTAAGCTGAGACAATATTGGGCTTCAAGAAGATGCAGGCTGTTTTGTGGAAGTTGCTCAAAATATTGCGATGCCAAACAGTTCCCACCAAGATTTTTAGCAGTAAAAATGCTAAGCCATACATGTGCAATATACATTCCTGTGTATATTTCTCATCTCCTGTTTCTATTGTAGTGGAGTGCCGGGAGAAGTTAAGCTCACTTTTTAGTTTTTCTTCCTGTGAGTGCTGTTGTGTAGAGAATTACAAACATCAGTTGACTTGCTTATAGATATACGTTTAGTCAGCTGAAAGAAATCCAAACTTTCAGAATGATCGTATCCTTTCTGAGAGGGGAGAAAACCACCAAACTTGACTGTTTGGGTGCGGTGTTTGTTTTGTTTTCTGCTTGCAGGAAGTTTTCGTGCAACTTAAGGAGGTCTGGTGACTTCCCATCCTTAAAAGGATTGAAATATAGCATCTTCCCTTCTGTTAGATATTCTGAGGCACTGTCCTACGCTGGGCAGTGTTTTCATTGACTGTTAATTGATGGGATAGTATGTATTTATAAAACTTGCAACTGACATCAAGTTGACAGAACACAATTTACACTTGAAACAAATTGGAGAAACGATGCAAAATTAGTAACAACTCAGTAATGGGTAGATCACCACAGGCTGCTTGAAGAAGAAAGGTCAGGTGCACAGTAGTGAGGAAGGGGGTTTAAATGCCACTGTGTACCCCAGATTAGACAGGCACTGGAGTGTGATGCTGTATCCCAGAATAAAGAGAACTGGTAAGTGTATTCAGGCTTGCTGTTTCTGAACAAAAGAAATACTTATCTTGTGCAACTTAGTTTCACCTGTGAAATCATACCAGTTCCCAGTGCCAGTCTTCACAGTTCGTACGATTTGGAGAAAATCGGAGGGAAAGCAAAGGATCTGCTTTGAAAACAAGAATTGGCAGGAGTTTATAAAAAGGTAATATTACATATAATTAAAAAAACAGTGAAGGCTATATCAGAATAAGAAAAGTGATTATTATCAGTGTCTACTTAGGATTAAAAGCAAACATTTCTAGGATAGAGATTTCCCTCAGATTTTAGCAGGCCAAGGATAGCTAACTATTGTAATAACCTGCATAGGCTTTGGGGAGATTTTTCAGGACAGATTAAATAACTATCAGCAGTGCTCTAGTATACTAGATCCTGCCACAAAGGTGGCTTAATTGACCACCTGTGATAGTTCAGTCCTTCATTTGAGACTTTTTTTTAAAAGAACTGATCCCAGTTTAGATGCTTACTGAAGGACGCTGCAAGGAATCCATGTAGGACAGCCATGACAGTGCACAGCGGTGTGCTAGGGAGGGGAGCAGACTTCTGGATTCTGTAAGTAAAGATGGGTTTCGTTGCAGAGTGAGGGGGTTAGAAGAAAAATAAAATGAAAAACACTATAGAGAAGGCCATTTGTGGCATGAACTATTAGTAAAACGCAGGACAAAAGAGGTAACGAAGTCTATGAGCTTATGACAATATGGATTATGCTTTTAATCACTGACTCATTATATTAAAAATACTACTTAGCAGCATAAATAGCACATCAGCACAAAGGAACAAATTGTCAAGGAGAGACCCCTGGCAATTAACTACTTCTTCCCCTGTGTGCAACAACAGACAGGGATATTTTTCTGATTCGTCCTCTTTCGTCATTTTAGTAAATAAAACTTGAACCACAGTCATTCCTGACTTCAGCAGCAGCTGAAAATGAATGTCTGGTAACCTATATTTGAGTACCTAAATTTAGGTTCCTGAATCTGTGCTTGCAAGCAGTGTCCTTTGCTGTTCTGCCCTCGCCTGCTGGCAGCAAAAAGCTGTGAGCACAGAGCTGGGCTGAGAGTCGGGGCTGGTCTGGGGTGGGGGGCATTCCTCGTGGGTGAGACTCGGCAGAATATTGTGCCTTCTTTAAAATTCCTGTCACTTCTGCTGTCCCAGCCCCAACCACGTGTAGTTGTACTGTTTCACAACCAGTATTCAGCCATTTGCAGAGCCTAGGTATTTAAAGCCAAGTGGTGAATATTTTGCTGTCCCAGCTGGTTTTGCTAGCGGATGGCAGGGGACCCAGATTTGTTGCGGTTTGGAACCAGGGCTGTTATGTGCAGTGGCTCAGCTGTGCCTCCCCTGGCCTTTCGCTGCCTTATTAGGTGGAGAAAAGCTGGTCAGGTACCGAGCAAATGTTTAGAGTAGGTCAGTAAGTGGTTATAAAGAGCCACAGGACAGCTCTGCATGTCCATGCTTCACCGCCTGCTGAAGCAGAGGGGAAGGAAGGGGTAGGACAAGCAGGTGTCAGACTGGCGCTGAGCTGAAAGGGCAGGCTATGAAATCGCTGTGAGGGGATGGAGAGTTCGCTTTTTAAAGCTCCTGTGCCTCTCCAAAGGAAGGTGGGAATCCAGAGGGTTGGATGAGTAAATTGGGACTTTTGGGGAATAAGGGGTTTGCATTTGTGCCACTGAAGCTTTGTTCTGAAAATGTCGCAAATCTCTACTTGATATAAAAATGGATTTTTTTTCCCCCTCGCTTGCTGATCTTCTTCAGTTGCCACTGGCTTAGTTACCCTAATCATATAGCTTTTTTTTTTCCTTTTTTTTCTATTTTCTTTTTTGCTTTGGCAGGCTAAAGTTTATCCAGACAGTGAGCTATGTAAGACCATAGCTGCTAATGAAATTAGTGATGTAATCCTATGCCCTGACGTTCAGGGATTAAACTGGCATGGAGTAGTGTATGGGGCATGCTGGGTTATATTTTTGAGTTTCCATCAAGCAGTTTCATTGTTTTGTAGGTCTTGTGTTTGCAGGTGAATTTTGGAGTGACTCTTATACCTTGTAGTAACAGTAAACAGAAACAAGTATTTGCAAAAATTCTTTGACAGGTTTCAACCAAAATTAAGCAGAGTAGCATCAGCTGAAGGCAACTTTTTGAATATTGCATAAATTTATTATTAACTGAAGCATCAATTTTTACTGTGTTTTTACTAGTGAGCTAGAATTGGACTTGGACTTCCCTACACTTGAAGGAAAAATCATCTTCTCCCACAAATAGACACATAAACTGTGGCAACAACTCTCAGCTGTCTTAGGTTGTTCGTCCACAGCTGTTGCTCTGCATTTTCCTAGTTTAAACTGATGGGACATGATGGATTTGTATGAGATACTAGAAAGTGGCTGCAACTTTTTTTGCTATAGAGAAACAATTAGTGGAAAATGAACACTGGAAGTTTTTTTTACTTTAAACTGTGAATATAGAACTTGAAACAGTAACTTCTGAGTTTCTCAGCATCTCAGATGAAACCACTGCCACCCTTTTTCTAAGTGGACATATTCTCTACCTGAAGACCCAGATTTCCTATACCTCACTATCTTCTAGTCTAGTTTTTCTACGATTTGCTAAGATTGACAATCTTTGCGTATTTTGCAGCCTGAAATACATGCACGCACACAAAATATGTATTCTCTCCTTTGTGAGTGGCTGCTTTCCTCAGGCTGAGATGTAAGGCTGGAAAAGTTCAGCGGTCTCCCATGTTTATGGTGCTTGGCCTGTGAATGTATCGAGGGAAAAAACTTTGTGGATTTAATAGTTCTCCAAGTATTCACCTTAGGTACTCACCACTAAGCTTCCTTATTAACCTACAGACTATCTGTTGCAGTTTTTAACTGTTGCTTATATTAACACAACTTTGTAAATTATTAATATTTTCAGTAATGTGTTAAGGCAATCAATACATAATTGACTTAAAGATTTAAAGCAAGTCCCTTGCTGACATTGTGTTTATTGTTTGGAATGCCAGATTAATTACAGCATGTATTGCAGTCGCTGTATTACGAGCCACATCTGCTTTTTATTAACTTTCTCTGGAAATGAGAAACTGTCAGTGCATAGCGTTTCTCATATTCTGAAGCAAAATTCCCCAAACCCTATAATTGTGTACTTGAAAAATTAGAGCCGTTGTGATTAGATCACAAGTTCGTTTTTCTTTTGTTTCTGGAGGAGCTGACCCAAGCATAGATTGCTCCTCCCTGTTTTGCAATAAATGAACAGAAGACTGTCCCAAGCCGTTCAAAACTTGGCTGCGGGAGTTCATGTTGATTCTCTTCGATCTGAGCTTAGACATGCACAAATCCACAGCATCCCCTGTGCCAGCAGCTGGCAGCAAATGCTTCATTTACTGGAGTTATTTAAATGAGCCTCCAGATAGCTACCATTTCAGAAACCAGCCAGATCAATTAATTCTCCCCCTTTGCGTGCTTTGTAGGTGACAAGTGAGAAAGCTTTTAAAGGAAGTCACATTTGCTGGAGCCTTTTATCTTGTTTGCGGTTAGTTTGTCAAGTCTTCAGCGCTTGCTCTGTGTGTGCCTACAGCAACAGATGCTGCTTCTATGCAAAAATGTAAAACCGTGAATTGGTATCAGCTCAGAGAAAGATACAATACGTTTTTGGCCACATTTGTTAATGATTTAAGGAAATAAATTTTAAGTAGCGAAGGAGCCAGCAGGTGGGTATGTACTTTTAAGTACATGTACAGCAGAATGATTTGAATTGTGTTTGTTCCTGTAAGAAGAGTAGGAACCAAGTTTTGGGCTTCTCTATTTTTGATTAGGGCTTGCTGTACTTGCTGGAAAAAACAGCAGTTTGCTTATACTTAGGCAGATAAGGGAGAGCCAGAATACAAACACAGTTGTAATACGAAGGGAATTATCAAGGGGCTTGACATCCAGTGAGAGTGTTTGGCAGTAACTGTAATAAAAACTGACATTTTAGGCCCTGGAATGTAGTAATATAAACTCTTATCACTGTAATTAGATTACTTGGGAATACAAATTTGTCACAATCTTTCAGCTAGAACTGGAATTAGCTGACATATTGGTTTGGGATTTTTAAGACCTCCTAGTCATTAGCAGATACCTTGCAATGTGTTCCATCCTGCACTTACATGTAAACTAGAGACTGACAGTCTTCCACTCTGTCATCCCCATCTTTCTATTTAAACTCATTTTTGGGGCACACAAAAAGCAGTTTACCAGAAGGACTGAAATTTGCATCACACAGATGCTCAACGGGGAATTAATTCTCTAGAGGTGAGTTTCACTATTGGTCTAATACTGGAGACGGGCAGATGGACAGAAGAGATACAGAGAGAATTCAGATGAGAACAGCTCAGGGATGATTTCCTGATTCAAAAGGCAACACTTCGCATCTTTCAGGTGTTCTTCAAGCATATCACAAAGCAATTACTCTAACAGAGGAACAATGTGTGGGTAGTGTGTTGTTTACTTGCTATGAACCCTTCCCAGAAAGGAAAAGCAGAAGCTTTTGTATAGGTCAGTGATCTTCAGGAGATGAAGGTTCACTTTGCATATCAGCTGCAAAAACTGCCTGTCATTCTGGAGAAAATAATCTAATATTTGTTAATAAGAACAACCTTTTAATGTAAGATATACAACTGTTACAGTGCCATACAAATATTACTGTGCTAAAAGCCAAGACGTGGTAGATTATTATGATTAAAATGTGTAACCCAGTATTCACATCAAAAATTGCTTATATAAAAGCATCCTGAAGTTTTCAACAGTCATTAGTCATCTAGTGGAAATTACTTTTATTTTTTCTTGATTAGATGCATCACAAATGGATTTAGAAGATGGAAACACTACTTCCCCTCTTTGCTTTTTTCTTCCTGGAGAGCACAGCCTGCACAGCAGTGACGCATGGAAAAAGCTATTACATTGCCATGCTGGCTGTAAAGAAAAAAAGAATGCACCTTGTGCTTTTAAGAAATTTAAGAAAGACTTTTTTGTCCAGTGAGTGGCAGGAAGTAGTTGATAACAATCATAGCAATTTTGAGTCAAACTTCATGCACTTAATATTACCGTAACTTCAAAATATGTATGGATATCTAATACTTCACGTTTCAAACCGAAGATGTAGAAATGTAATGTAGGTGACAATGATCTAACTTCCTATATCAAAAAGAATATAACTGCCGCCTTCATACTTCAAAAAGAGTTAAGGAGGCTTTTCTTCCATAGTATCTATCTATTGAAAGCAATGTTATTTGGATCTGGTAGATGAAAAGACAAAACAGGCAGTGAGCATGTTCTGCTTGCAATTGAGTTCCCTTTTGTAAGAGACTACTAAGCCATTAAATCAGTATTAGACTGTGGACTGTTAGACTTTCACTGGGTTGTCGGTGCTGTAGGAAAACAGCTGTATTGTGCTGCTGTCGGTCCTCATTGTGCCTGTGTCTGTCTGCATGCTTGGCGTACCAGCAGCACACAGGTAGCTGCCACGGATACCTCATGCACTAGGGCTTATGAGCGATAAGCCAATGACTTTTCAGAATACACAGGTGTTACTTTTCCTTAAAGTACTGTAAATAATGTGTGCTCAGGGTGAGTAACAAAGTTTGTTAGAGCTCTAAACTTGGTCTTTAACGATGGTTCACTATAATAGAAAGAGTAAAACCATCTCTTGAGGCTTTTTATGCTTTGAGTTTGCAATATTTACTCAGATCTTACTGTTGACAACGCAGTGGCCGCAAGCATCTCTCTACCACCTGCCAACTGGTCATACATAACCATTCATATTCCACAGTTGTAACTATTCCTGCTGTTGGGCTTCTCACCTCAGCAGGCACCAGGCTGTTTCTCAAACCTCCTGTTTTTGGAAGGCTTTTTCGCTCTTTCTCCAGTATTAGCTCCTTGGAACCTGCTCGTGCAGAGGCTGTTTTCTGACAGGGGTCCCCTCACTGGAGTGCTCTGCCCCTCTGTGGGGTGTTGCGTCTTTGCACTATGTTCATTGCACTCGAGATCTTTACTTAGCAGCTGATGAAGTGCTTGATGTTCTGCGTTTTTACCCCTTATGTTTCGGTTGGGGTGGGAAGCTTAGAGGTACTCTTTGAAAGGCAAATACACTTTTAATGCATGATCTGACTGTGCTTTGCTGTGACACGAAATAAGAATCATTTTCATGTACTTCATGTAGCTGTTGCTACTTGGTTAACTCTCAGGGAGATTGTACAGATGTTTCTTTATTGGTCTTTTTATTTTCTTTAAAAAACCCAAACCCCCCCCAAAACCCAAACAAAACAAAAAACCTATTCACCGTATTCATCAGAAATACAGTTGAAATAAGAACCTCTAAAAATGTAATAATGCAGGTAAGTGAACTTTTAGAGGGAGAATCCATTTCACTCTAGAAGTGTGATACTAAAGCAGAGAAACTAACAGAGTATTTGTAATAGTAACAAAGTATTATGGTTAGCTGTCTTTGGCTTTAGTCACCAGGTGTCTGATGTCCTGTCAAGAGCCAGCTGTTTCCATCTATCTGATGACATCTCATCATCATGTATGTATGGAGACTCATACTGATTCTCCAGAGGACAGATCTGTTTGTCCTATTCACTCAGGTGTATTTAGTGGAGTACTCTCTGACAACTAGCTGCATCCTCCTGTTCCAGCCACAGAATTAATACTTTCCAATGGCTGTATAAAAATCAGCTCACGCAGTGGAACGCAGTGAGTTAGAGCAACAAGGCATTAAAAGGCACAGCAGTAATCAGGACGTGTGAAGATGCCAAGTAAGCGTAGTTGGGTTTGGATGTGCGAGATTTTGCAAAGAAGGTTGAGCTTGAGGCATGCATTTAGGCTCAGGAGTTGGATGTTGTGATGCTTTTTATTTAGCAAAACAACCACAATGACTTTTTTCAAATGTGTGTGTAAGAAACTGAAATTATCTTGAGGCTTATGCATCAAAATTGTAACCTTGAATATGAGCCTGTGTGCAGTGAAGATATATAATAGTGGTGGCTTTGGTAGGAATGCTGTGGGTTAAGTCGTCTATTAAGTTGATCTTAATACTATAGCTTTTTTTCTTCTTTTTTTTTTTCTTATTTTCTTTCCCAGGCATTGGGATTCTGTGTTTGTGCTTTGAGATACAATGGCAACAGGTATTGAAGTAATGAACTGTGAATTCATTGGTTCCATGCTGAAAAAATAAGACATAACAGACTGTGTCCTGCTGAGATTGCCTTGCTTTGGGTGGCTGCTAAGGCTGAAGAACTGCCCAAGAAGTAGCAGAGTTGCAGCATAGCATGTGCCTTTTAGTGTCTGAATGCATTTATAAAATGTCTCTAATGACCTTTTTAGAAGAAGTAAAATAAGGAATTTTAAGCTAGTTATGGTGGTGTGAAACTAAAATTGTGTAACTGAAGTGGAGTCTCTGGGTGATCACAATTAATTAATTCTCATTTCTTCTTTTCAGGTTATCTTCTCCACCTTGGCCTTCCCCTTCTCCCTTCAAATCCAGTCACTTTTGTGTTTAAATTGCCATATGTTCTGTTACCTCTTCCTTGTCTTACCTCTTTGCTTATACTTTAAGAGAAGTCTTTTCAACTTCATTTCCTCTGTCACTGGGTCCGAAATCCAGTAGTTTATTTCTCCAAAAATAATAAATTGTACAGGTAATCTATTTTCTAAAGCTTATCTGATGTTTCTGGCTAATTTTCACTTAATTCTGGGCATTCTGAACATGAATTTTTGGTGTTCTGCTGGGATGTTTAAAGGCTGCTAACAGACACAAATGTGGGATTCAGCTGTGTTTTGATGTAGAAGTGTACCTCATTTTATTTCTTCATTTTGTGAGGCTACATCAAAGAGTTATTTCACTTTTAAGTAGCCATTTAATGTAGCCTGTTAGAGGTTTTAAAGTTTTCTTTTGAACTACACCATGCAATCTGAGAAACAAGATTCTTTTCTGTGCTCTATCAGATGTTGCGCAGCATTTCTTTGGGTTTGTGTGTAAAGTTGCTGTTTTACCCAGTCTTTGCTTCGTGAATATCTACGTATATGTGCGTCTGTGTGTGTAGTTCGTGTATATACATGTGTTTTTATAAATGGTGGAGAGAAGTGAGGAGGCTTCCCTCCTGAGGGCTTCACCATCACACAGTTGTTACAGCACAGGACTGAAAAGCAATGCTCTGATATTTAATGCTCCTCAGGTGACTACATAACAGCAACCAAACTAGAAAGAGAGTGAAGGGTTGTGTGTAAACTGCCTTCCCTGGAGATGTGGCAGAAGCAGTGCAACATGCTCTGAGTACAACTGAAAATCTTCTGAAGATGGTTTGGAGTTAGTTGCCAGTAAGGGGGAAGAAAGTCTTTCAAATGTGTGTGCACATATAGGCAGTGGCTCTAGCCCTTCCCAAGGATGTTTTGTAATCAGCTGTTTGTCCACAACAACCAGATCCCCTAGAACACCCAGAGCCTCAGGATGTGTCTACTCTGAGGACACTAATTGCTTGCAGCCCATGTTGAATTTTGATGCTTTGGGTAGGCTTTTGATCATGCCCAAGTTAGCTAGTTGAAATCTCATTCAGAGATGATGATGCTGCAGTCTAATTTAAACTACCAAAAAAAAATAATTCCCAAACTCAAACCAAAAAACCCTATGTTGTTGAGTGATATGTCTGAGGATACGTGGTGAGTCTGCAGTAGGAAATGGCCCGCTGCATTCTGCCTTAATACATGAGTAGCTTTGTCTTCTGCAGTTTAGATGCTGGGAGGTGAACTAAGTGCACTGAGGTGCATTGGAGAGAAGGTGAGAATTCTTTTAAACTGATAAGCCAGCAGCAAGAAGTGCCCTAGTGACAAATTTCCTTTCTTGTTCTATTGTGTTCCTTTGCGTATGCCCTTCATCATGAGCCTTTGCTGCATGCTTTTAGCCTTAATGTTTCTTCTCCATGGGAATAGATGGAGCCTATTTCAAGTCTATTTTGGCATCCATCTCGTTTGGTCAGTGAATATCCACTCAAATAAGTGTACACAGTATACACAGTGTTTCCTAATTCATTTAACATCATTAAATAAACTGTTACAATTCAGTTATCCGGTTTTCCATGTTAATTTGGAAGTCCTACTTGACCTTTTTGATGAATTCACTTGTTTTATAGACCTATGTTTCATCTTGTTGTAGGGTGAATAATGTACTTGCTCCTTCAGTCTAACATACCAGCTTACATGTGTTCGTTTGACTTTATTGTAACTTCTCATATTGCGTAGTGTGTTTTTGCTAGTAATTTTGGGGCAGAAATTTTCATAGCTTGTCCTTAAAATTGCTAGGTCTCTATTGTCTTTGTTTTTCTTTGAATGGCTCAAGTTCTGTAATACTCATGGGTTATTCAGATCTTAATCAACCACTTATTAAGAATGACTGTCATCTGCCCTGGTGTTGCCTAGTTGTCTAGCTATTTTTAGGATAGTGGCATTTCTGTAACTTAAGTAAAGTCTGTTCATCCTGTAAACAAGCTAGATGCATAGCTGTGGTCTGAAGAGCTTGTCCAGACATTAAATGTAATGTCTGATTTGTGGGAGAGACCTACACAGTTATATGTCTTAATTAGTTGAAATACTTCTTGCCTGGCAAAAGTTAGTGTAGATGCATTTGCACTGGCACAGATGTATTTTTGCTTAGAGGAATTTTATTTTGTTTACTGAAATGCTGCACACAATAGTAGCAAAAAAGCTGGAGGCTTGCTGGTATAGCTGTGGACAAAGACCGAGGAGGTGGAAACTCTGCCAAAGTGCGGAGTGAGGAATTTGAGGATAGGAGCAATAAAAGGCCACTTAAAGGCAGGAGTCTGGCAAAATGAAGGCTGAGAAAATTTCCAGCATTTTCTGTTGTGTAACTTTAGCTTTCTATTTAGTGTACATAGTCCCCCGTCCTTGAGAAGGCGGGGGGGATCTGTTAAAATTAAATTTATCTTTTCCATTCTTAGGGAAAATAGATTAAAAGATAGATTACAGTTACTTTTTTTATATTTTGTAAGACACTAGTCATGTTGTTTCTTATGAGTCAAACTCTTCCAGTCTCTGATGCTAGACTTGTATTTAGAGCGTTAGAGCCGCCTTACATACTTTTAGCACAGACTTCTGAGGCTGTTGTTCTGTGTTTGCAGATAATTTGTAAAGCTTTGGTGTCTCACTACTTCATTCATGGTAGGCATCTGGTCTTCGCTTTAACTCTGGTTTTATTTAAAGTGTACTTCCAGTGGAGTTCAAAAGCTTAAAAAGAAAAATAAAAGTAGGGGAATGGATTTTTCCAGTAAAAACAGATACCAAAACTAGTGTTCCTCAGGCCTAAGGAATGGCATAATGTCTTGCTGATCTGATCCAGTTGTTGTCTGGACAAAAACGGCATTGTTATGGCCCTTGTCTCACCAAGAGGCATCCCTGTGGCAGTCTGTTGGTCTTGTTCAGTGGGTGGTCTTGTTCCACTTAAGACTGTGCAGGTGTTGTGGTCAGTTGGGTCAGTCTAGATACTGCCTGGAGGGTGCTTTTATGCTTATTTGTACTGACGGTACAGTACTGACAGTACTATACATGCATTACACCTGCTATACCTTTATGCCTGACGGTCCTCTTCAGATTTTTAAGAGTGCTAATTATCTTGGTTTGGACTTTGTTGAGAATGCATTGCTACAGTTGCACCCTGGAGGTATTTCAAGAATTAAAACTAGAGCTTTATCCAAGAAATACTTTTGCTGTAGTACTAAGGCAAGGTAGTACATTTATTTCTAAATTAAAAAAAAAAACCCACCACAAAACCTGTAAATCCATAGAATAAATAGTTGCACCTGGAAAATAAGCGGCAGGGAAAAGTTTTATGTTCAGCCTACTCTAATGTAAATAGACATAATTTGTCATCCACAATTACTGAACACTCTGAGATTGTGGTCCCAAGAAGAAACAAATGATCTGGAACCCTTTTTAATGTATTTGGCTCCTTATTGGTGGCAATAGCTTTAGAAAACATTTTGAAAGCTTAAGTCAACTGTTTTAATTACTTACTTGTATTGATGCACAAAGACCTTTCATTCCTACTCAGACAGAAATCATGAAAACAATTTTCAGATACTATCCAGTTTCAATCTTTTCCACAAAATAGATCAGATTGACCAGAAAGCTAAAACTGAAGGTAAATCCTGAGTCCATTAGTGATAGGTTTTCTCTTTAGCAGGCAGTTTGAAGTCAAATGCATCCTGATCTGCACTGGGCTTCAAGAAGTTTGGGAGAACCTAGTCTTTTGATTATCTCCTGTGCTATAGTGTTTAAAAACAGAAACAAATTCCTTTACTTTTAAAACAAATAATTGAGCCAGAAAAAAGACCAGGCAGCTCTCAAGCACATTTTTTATTGATTTGTCAAATTAGAGTATTTGGGTTGGGCTCAGAAAGAGTCGGTATGCTGGTAGGTGATTTGCTTAGCATATACTGGAAAACACTGCTGAACCTTAAGGGTCCTTTAATCTTAGGGGCAGGGGTAGTTCAAGAACCAGTGAGCCTAAGTGCAAACCATGTCACAAATGGTGGAGGCTGAAACTGATGACCATTAAAGCAGACAATTTTCCACTTTTCCACATTTTTCCAGAGGAACTGCAAAGCAAACAAGCTAATTGATTCCATAGAGGTGTATTTAAGAAATTTAAGAGTCTGTAATACACAGAAGGTCAGATTATATGATCTCATTATGCCTCTGAATTTTTAAGCAATTCCTGAAGTGGTCTTGTTGTTGGTTGATTCAGTATTATTTGGGTACCTGTTGATTTTTTTTAACTGCAAAGTGTTCATAATTTCAATATACTTTCCACTCCTGCAAAGCCAGTTCAGAGTTCAAACTCTATTTGTTGCAAGTAACTCTTCTCATGCTCGATTTTGATGTGGATGTCATATCTAAACTCTCTTGCCTTGAAGGGAAGAGTTGAGTGAGTCTCAGGAAGAATTCAGTTAACTTAAAAACAAGTTGCTTCATATTCATTACCAACCACTGTGTCATTGAGAAGAAGTCAAGTAAGGAGAGGGTACTTAAGACCAATTTTGAAAGATTTCGTAGCATATTTTAGAATTGTCACTGGTGTCAGTGGAATTTTTTTTTGCGTTGTGGATTCTTCTATGCTTTTGTTTCTGAAGTGAGTAATTGAGCTTTTCTCTAAAAAGAACAAAGAAAAGATAAATGTAGAAATAAGGGATTTTTTGCAGAAGCTGTCAGTATCAGCAAAAAAGAGGAGTCCAACTAAAGGTGATAAATGGGAAAAATAGGTATTCTAAAATGTGTTTTCACCCATAGCAAAACAGATGGTAGTAATCTTCTTTGGTACTAACAGGATGCCAGGTTTATTTCAGGTTTTGTTTTTACTTGTGACCAAATGTGAATTAAAATATGTTTACAAATATGTAAAAATCAACCCCAAAGTGGTGGTGCTCTGCTTTTGTGTTTTTCCTGGTTGCCTCTGAAGAGCACTTGGAGCCTACAGGGTGTGCTAGAATCTGCTTCTGGGAATTTCTGCCTGCGACATCCACTTCAAATATCATTCACAGCTTAAACACATTAGAACCACATGGCTCACTGTCAACTTAAAAAAGAAAAGAAAAATTGCCCTTAAGACTATTTTGTTGGGTTTTGTTTTTTGGTTTTGGGGTGTTTTTTCCCCACTTCGCTTCATTGTGAAAAGGCTGAAGCAGCAGATTTTTGGAGCTTCTGTAAATCTATGCACATACCGTGTTTTTGCGACTATGATTTTTCCATTTTTAAAAATGAAATATATCCGTTTCTCAGAAGTCAATGCTGCATTTTTCTTGACTTTCATGAAACTTGGCAGTGAATCCTGTGTTCCTTCAGCATTTCTGTATCCCCAGCTGAATGTGCTCAGAACTTCCCAGTGGTAAAGACTAGACGTTTTTTTATTCTTGGAATGAAATGAGTATCCAGGCATGGCTTAAGCAGTTTCAATTTTCAATTGAATACAACAGGTTTACAGTCTGAAGTCGTATTATTTGGCATTTCTTTAATACTGAAGTGATTTCCATCACTGAGATGATGGGAAAGGCAGATGTGTCGTGGCTATGTTGTCTTCTGCCCTTGAGAATATATTTACTTTTATGTACCCTAAGCTGTATGTCTCTGTCTAGCGTAATAAATTAGATAAATTCATTAGCCAGAGAGGGTTTACAATTTTTTTCAAGAATAGTTCATCCCATCAGAGGAAAAGCAGCACTGTTAATGCTGCAAAAAGGCAGAGGATTCAAGAACTGGGGAAAGAGAAATAGGCATCACCTGCAAAATTATATCCTTGTTAGTAATACTTAGAAATTTGGGTGGTAGTTGGGGATTTTTTGTTTTAATTGAACCTATATTTAATGTTTTGACAGTAATTTTGCATTGTGGCACTTTATGCTTCTGGACACCAGATGGTGCTGCTAAACTATCTAATGTGTAATTTTCACACTTTCTTGAGTAATTGGTACTTAATTCAGTTCCAAAGTCAGTTCTGTACTTTGTGACCAGGTGCGTTTTCCAGGATGCAGAACTGTACCTGAGAGCTCAGCACAACACCTTCTGCTGTTTAACAAAAATGGTCTGAAAATTATAATGTCAACTCAAGAGTGTTGTAGAATCTCACTGGGCAAAAACTGCCATCAGCTGGTGTTCCTCCTGGGTATATGGCTTAGTAGCAAGTCTTCATTTGTATACTTCAAAGATTTGATTAATTGTCATTTAAATTTGATAACTTCAATCAGAAAACTTCTGGTGAAGGCACCTTTATTGATAGGTTAAAACTGCAAAGGAAACTTCTAGAGACTAATTAAGAGTGATGATGAGGGTGGGTTTGAGTTTAGTGAGTTTTTTTTTGACATTGTGTTATGCTTGAGGAAGGCTGTCAGAAAAACTTCTAGATGTCCTCTTAAGATCCGTTTGAGAAGAAATGACGGTGTAGCCATGTAATTGTACTGCTGACGATGTTTTTAACACTGTGATGTATGGTCAGCGTTTGATTTCTATGTATTTTAAGATGCTTATGATGTTCAATAAACTCTTCTGGTAATCCTAACTGTGGGGTTGAAGGGACGAGGTGACACATTTGGTTTTTAGCTGAATCACAAAGGTTGGTGGTACAGTTTGTTGCAGAACTATAAAGAATGGATTCAAATTTATTTAAGCAGTGAGGAAATATTTTTGTAATAGGTATTTCACTATATTTTTCTTAAAGTCTTTATTTCTTTTATAGATCCCCATATTAAAGTTTCTGGAAAAAAGGAAAATGTTAAAGAAGCAAAAGAGAAAATCATGTCTGTCTTGGACACAAAAGTAAGAAACAACTTATTTAGAATGACACCTTAACCCCTAATTTTGTGGTGACATTGATCTCTCTAAATGACTTTATTTAAACAGAAGGTATTTATAGATGCTCCAAAGCAAAGCATCCAATACATACCTCCTGGAGGCTGGTATTTGGTGTATACACATTTAAACATGCAACAAGAAAATACTTGCTTAAAGCACTTTTTCCAGATCTGAACTACATAGAAATAGTATTTCCTATTTAGAAATAATATTTCCAAACTATGTATGTAAAAGCATACGTAGCTTGTTCATTGGGTTGTTTTTTATTTTAAAATCTGAAATACAGCTTAACTGCAAACGGTATGCTATACGGCCTCTTCAGCAAACCTAACATTCTCTTTTAGTTTGAAATTCAATTTTAGGACTGCTTATGCAGTTCTATTTTTAACCCTTACTGCATTCTTATACTCTGAAACATTAGGACCAGAATTTCTAAAACATCTAGATTTTGGCCAGGGGTCTTGTGTGTTCATCAGATTGTCTTTTCATCCAATAGCAAGTCTTTTGGGGCACAGTATATGGTGTCTGCATAGTTATACGCCAGCTTTTTGATGCCAAAAGGAACGCTCCAGTGATAGGTGCAGGTTTTTAAACAACTGTTAACAACATTATTATGGACTGTTAACAATATAGCTTATAAGAACAGCTGTAGGCACTGTTGGTATATTTTAAAAACTGATGTACCAGAAAAACTTGGTATGTTTGTTAAAGGAGGAAAAAAATAGGTCCCATGGTTTTCTGATTTGCCGAAGTCTTCATCATACGACCCTTTTGGGTCAGACGGATGCATGACTGCAATTGAAAGAACACAAAATTAAAATAAATTAGAATGGCTTGTAAAAGGACATTTAAGTCACAGTTGATAAAAGCTTGGGCATGTTTTAAAAGCCTTAGACATTTTTGAAGATGTACCTTTGGGGTATTTATTTCCATGTTATTTCCTCATTGGAAAGAAAATGCGAATGGCTCAGGGTCTGACTATGACCCACATTAAAAGCCTCTTACTCAAGTAGAAGTTAAGCCTCTGCAAAAATACTTTGGAACTACAATTTTGAATGTCATTCTTGAGGTTATGTTACTCGCAAATACTCAGGTTCTGCTGTGAACTGATCTAATCATGGGTGCTTGATTTCCAGAGCAATCGGGTAACCTTGAAGATGGATGTTTCACATACAGAACATTCTCATGTGATAGGTAAAGGTGGCAATAATATTAAAAAGGTGATGGAGGAGACAGGATGCCATATCCATTTTCCAGACTCAAATAGGAATAATCAAGCAGAGAAAAGCAACCAAGTAAGTATTGTTTAATATTTCAATCCATTTATACTGTAATTCCTGAGACTATAAAACATTTCTAAACTTCTTTCATCAGTTTGGGTTTTTTGGGGATGGATGAGTTCATGTTCAGGGAAATAAATTTTTGGTATTTACACTCTGTGGAAAGCATGGAACTTCTTAAGTGAGAAAATCTTTAGGAACAGATGGAAACAATTAGTGATGGCTCATGAATAATTTCAATTTTTTTAAACTAAAATTATTTTGAGCATACAAAAGTCAACAACTTCGTGTGAATGGTAGAGAAGCGGTATGAAAAACACTGCTTTTGTAAATTTTTCCTGTTCAACACCTCACTTATTTAGCACACAGATTAATTTCTCGGTGCTTTTGGTTTATGGTATAACTTAGTTGAAAAATAAACTTGGTGGATATCTAGCAAAAATGAACGTCCTACTGTAAGAGTTCAGCTTTATTGGAATAGGTCATTGAACCTGAATTGTACATCTTTTGTAGTGCTAATATTACTGGAACGTTTACTTTCAAGTTTTTCATCACTGTATTTAGAATTCCCTCTTTTGCTCAGCAGTCACTAGGATGCACAATACAGTAATTCCAAAATGTTCAAGACCTACTGTTGCTGAATCTTAGCGTTGAGAACATGTGTACAGTAGTCATTCCATTATTTGATCCAAACAGCTGTATTGTTTGTTGTATCATTTCTCTAGTCGCTTAAGCCTATGTAACCTAAGATGCTATAATATCCATAGATTGTTTTTTTAACAGGTTTTAGTTTTCAGATACTGTTTAGAGAACACTTAAGATGTCACCAGGTGTGAAATAAGTGATTTTTTTTTTTGAGGCACAAGTATGAATAACTTTTTCAATGCCTCATTTGAAAATGTGATGCTATGTTTTGTATATTGTTCTTCCAGGTGTCTATTGCCGGACAGCCAGCTGGAGTGGAGTCTGCAAGAGTTAGAATTCGGGTAATAGTCTATTTTGGTGTAGTGTTCCCTTGAAAACACCTGAAAGGGAAAAAAACTATGGTTTTGAGAACCCTAGGGTTGTCTGGCTCTGTCTTACGACAGCAGAAATATAGGAACAATGTGAATATCCATATGAGGAAAATGCAAAGGGTATTATAAAAAGTGATTCACATTCTGGCTGAATTTTTAACAAGCCCAAGGTGGATCTTGAACACGGAGTCTACAGTATAAGCAAGATGTGAAGCATCCTACAGTGTGTCTAAAATTGCGTGATAACTTACCCTCCACAGATGGCCTGTGGAGGCCATCCCACACAAAACAAAACACTCCTGTGTCCCTGGAAAAATCAGTGCCTTTTTCCAACTCAGGTTATGACAATATTTTTATCAGTGAACGCTGGGCAGGTGATGTATTATGTCACTTTAATCACCACTGACCAACACATGATTCAGCAATGAAATTGTTGTAGTTTTAGTGAGTACAGTTTTGGTTTTCAATATTTACTCTTTATTGTTGTAGGAGCTGCTTCCATTGGTACTCATGTTTGAATTGCCTATTGCTGGAATTCTCCAACCAATCCCAGATCCTAATTCTCCCACAATTCAGCATATATCCCAGACGTATAATATTTCGGTTTCCTTTAAACAACGCTCTCGAATGTATGGTGCTACAGTCATTGTCAGAGGGTCACAAAATAACACTAGTGCTGTGAAGGTAATGTGTCATCTTAAGTAGGTTTCTGCATGTCATAAATATAGTAATTTAGACACTTAAGAACTACATTAATGTTTTCCTGCCTTATCAGTACATGTTGTTACTGTATAATCACTTTCGAAGCCTGAGGGTTTGGGGTTTTTTTTAAACTTGTATGGTGAGGTGTGAAAACATGTAGAAAATAGTTTTAAGTTTAGGATTTAGCATTGTTTGTGCTAAGCTTTTAATGTTTTTCACCTCTTGCACACCTGTTCGGGTTTCCAGCAATTCTGGAGTATGTGCTAATCTTACCTATCTTTTAATTAAAAAACCCAACAAACCGCCTCTTCCGCCTCCCCCCCCAAAAAAAACCAAAAACAAAAAAACCAAAACACAAACACAAAAAAACCCCACACAAACAAAAACAACAACCAAAAAACCCAACCACAAAAAACCACCCACATGATTTCTTTGTGCTTTGATCTCTCAACATGCACTCAAACATATAACCTTGAAAGTTGCCCTAACAGTCAGTAAAACTGGTCTTGCAAAACCAGAACTGGGAGATGTGAATCTGACAGTCAAGTAAAAGAACTGCTGCGAGCCTATTTATCTTAATAAAATTAAAAAAGCTTCCTTGTTAGCAACTGGCAGTGACACATAGTGATATGGTCACAGACGGGTGTGTCTCAAGCCAGTAAGAACATCTTAGGCAAAAACTGAAGGACAGATTTTGCAGGTATACCTACCCAAATAAATCTCTGTCAATTTTCTTAATTGCTATACATGGGCACCGAAGGTCTGTAGGGACAAAACCCTTTGACATAGTCTTACTGCCATTTACAATGGCAATTAAACACTGCATTTGATCATAAAATGGGAATAGTAGGTAGAATATAGTCTATCTATTACCTTTTAACATCAATTGGTTTTTTTAAGCAAAACAATTTTCTTTGTCTTGAATGTGGAATGCATGACAAGTAAGGAAACATCGTTTTGTATGCCTGTGAGCACTGTTTCACTGGTTTGTTGCGTTCCCGTTGCAGGAAGGAACAGCGATGCTTTTAGAACACCTAGCTGGGAGCCTGGCCTCTGCAATCCCTGTGAGCACTCAACTAGACATTGCAGCGCAGCATCATCTCTTTATGATGGGTCGAAATGGCAGTAACATCAAACATATAATGCAGAGGACTGGTGCACAGATCCACTTCCCTGACCCTAGTAACCCACAGAAGAAATCCACTGTCTACCTCCAGGGCACAATTGAGTCTGTCTGTCTTGCCAGGCAATATCTCATGGTAAATACTGTCAGTGAAACTTGCTTGGAAAAAAGAATGCCAGATTATAGAATATATGCTCATTCTGCATGTATTTGTTGGTCAAATGTAAATTAGCCTTAGAGAGGAAGGATTACTACTCACATTGCGAAAAGCTCATTCAGCTGGGTGCTCCCATTCTGTCAGTGTTTTGTGAGTGTGTGTGTTCTAAAACATTTCTAATCTCTGGTATCATGATTTGAAAAATGACCTTGGCAATGTAAATGCAACATAAGCAGTTTAAATATATGATAACAATATGCTTCTGCGTAGAAGTCAGGCTTTTGGAGGGTTTTGTTGTTGTTGGGTGGTGGGTTGTTTGTTTTGTTTTGCCAACCTGCCTTTTCCATGTTTTTCAGGTAAGTAGGTCTCTTTTGGGAGGAAGTGGCAGGAATTTCACAGTTCCTATGTCAGCAAGTTTTCCTATGGCTCCCCAGTTTCCTTGAAGTACTTACTCATTCTGCAGTCTTACATTCTTTCTAGTACCATAACCTCAGTACTATAAAGCCTTTTATAAATATAGCTCTGGTGATGAATATTATTATTATTTTTACAGCTTCTATTGGTCTTTAACCTTCACAGGAGCCTTTAGGGTATACAAAATAATGTTTGTACGTGGATATATATGTGGATATTTACGAACAACACATGGCAGGATTGGATCCAAATCCCAATTCAAAGCTGGTATCAGGATAAACCATTATACCATTAATTTCCAGAAGTCAACATCTCTTACGCTGCACTGTGCCGTGCTGTGTAGTGGAAAACATAAACATGGTGCCTTTTTGTTTATACATTATATTTGTGATTATTACATTTTAGGCTACTGTTGTCTGTAAATACTAAGAGAGAGCCTTATTTTATGTGTTTCCCTGAGGTTTAAGTAGTACTTTTCTGGAGGTTCATGAATTAGAAGGAAATGCAAACAAGCCATCATACAAACATCAAAGTACACCTTTACTCTCAAAACTTAGATTAATGCAAGGGTAATTTTTTAAAATAATGATGTTTGATTTAATAATTCCAAACATCAGTACAATTTAGTATCCCAAATCACATCTGCTGTATCGCCCTTTAAGGACTGTACTGAACAGGAGACTTGGTCTGTTTCAACTCACAGGCGTTATAAATCCTGGAATTGTTGTTTCCCGTTTTGTAGGTAAAACAGGTTTTAAAAGCAAATTTTGGTAAGAAGGAATATATATTTTTAAACAATAAAAATATGGAAAGTTGAGGGAAGTAACTAACCAGATAAAACTTATCTCTGCTTCCTAACCTAATAAAACCAGTGTTTTCAGCTTCAGAAAAAAACATTTAAGTATGCCAGCCATGCCGATACCTATGAACAGATAAATAGCTGCAGGTGTTCTCAGCTTCTTCTGAAGTAAATTTCACTTGACTTGTTTTCTTGGGCATTGTTCAGTGGAATGATGTTTCTGTGCTGTGGAGCGATTTCCTGCAAGGTGTGAGTGCATGATGGCCTCTTCGCCATGGTCACTGTTGTTATTGCCTCCTGCCAGTTCCTCTGATTCAGTCAGAATAACAGCTGATGTTGTTTCACAGCTAGGCAGCACAAGTGCCTGTGGAATTGGAGAGGTGATTTTAAAAATAGTGACTTGATCTCTCTAGAGCTCCTAGGAATAACTATCTAGAAGCATCTGAACATCAATACCAAGAAAAGAAATACCATAATATTTTTCTGAACTACTGAACTGTTGTGATCTGTAATTCTTGTAAGAGACTAAATTTGAGGCAGAGTTTACAATATCAACAGAAAATGCAATGCAGTCCACAGATGCCTTACAGTAGGACGTATGTAATGTATTGGTGCGATCTTTAAAAATTGCTTAGCAGTATGTCTAAATGGAAACTTAAATATCAAATATTAACTAATTTCATTGAGAAGGCTATGAATTGTGTGGCATACAAATTGTGAATGTCCCTTATCTCTGACAAGCATTGCAAGTCTCAGTTTCTAATCAGCATATTGCTTGCAGGAATATATTCAACATGGTGGTTAAGAAAATACTCGTAGTAGTGATGAGGGCAAATTGTAAAAGGAAGAGAGAATACCTAGTGACTTAGAATTAAACGTTTATCTAAGCCAGAGGGGTTTGGAGTCTTGTTTTACAATGTTACTGTTCTATGTCTTCCCCTCATTCCAACCCTGTGGTTTCATCTGTTTTGATCATCACTGAAAAATACTGACACTTTTTCTTAGTTTTGCATATAGTAATGAGGACTGTACTGTATTTAATTGCAGAAGACATTGACAACTTGAGTTTTGTTCACTCACTCCCTGTCAAAGAACATTATTGGGTCCTGTTCCTTCCTTACCATCATCACGCATGCGCTCTAAACATACAATAACAAAACAGTAGTGTAAAAAAAGAGCCTTTCAATATGCTTAGAAAACCTGACATTTCAACTTTGGAGTTTCCGGTTTTCCTGTTAACCTTTAGCTGCATGTTCATTCAGCAGGCTTTCGGGGAGCCCTTCTGATATTACTCTCTAACTTTTTTACAAAAACATTTGGAACAATCAAGTATGAAATGCTCTTAGGAGTTCGTTACCTTAAAATCCTTGATTATTGATTTTAATGTTTTCAGATAGACTTCATTCATAATTGTTCTTTTCAGACAAGTTCCTTTTGTGGAGTTAAGCGGTGTTTGTCAGTCTTCCTCAAGTCAAAATAGTTAAGATGCCTTGCTTTAGTTTTCCTTAACTTAAATTACTTGAAGTTTGGGAAGTACTGTGCAGCTATAAGTAGTACTGTTGAGAAGTGCTACTTAAATATAAAATGAAATTCAACTAGTGGTCTGAAGAATAAGTATACCCATTTGCCGCTTTTCATTAAGCGTGGCTTTTTTCCTGATATGCAAGATACTATGTTTACTTTATTGTGAATCTACGTTCACAAAGAATAGGATTTGCTTTTCACTTTCTACCCTCTATTTTTATTATTTTGTAAGTAGCAATTGAATAATTTCTAGATATCCTGTGTTATTTTAGCGGTCTGGGCTTCTATTTATGGGTGCTTTTTTTTTTTACGTAAAGCTTTAGTTTTTCAGGTGTTTCAGAGATGTCATCCATATCACTGGAGAATACTTACCTACCTGATCTAGGACAGGGGAAGAGGAAGATAAAAGTCAAGACTTAGACAATGGTGACTTACAGAGAATTTTTTTCAGAAATGTGTTTCCTTATCTCAAACATAGTTTAAAGTGAACCATCTGGGTACGTGAGAGTCCTACAGTCAGTTCCTGACTATGTTTTGTTCTGATTTAATAGGTACATAGTGGTTTCTGAATTTGAATCCTCTGGACACTTCTGGGTCTGTATAAATAGCTAACGCTGGGTGCATATGTGCTGATTGGAATGCCAAATATTCAACAAATTGTTTTGCCCTTATTCCACCAAACTGCTTGTTCAGAATCCCAGGGTAGAAATATACACCTGTATTCTTGCATACAAAGGAAATGGGTTTACTTAATTTCATCCCTGCTATTTTTTCTGAACTAACCGTATCACGACGTACATGTGTTACAATCTCGATACTTCAGTTTATTGCTAAAATTTTCATGGGAAAAGGGTAGGTTATAAGTTTAATGAATTTTTGTGTCTTATCAGGGTTGCCTTCCTCTTGTGCTCATGTTTGATATGAAGGAAGAAATTGACGTAGAACCACAGTTTATAACACAGCTAATGGAGCAGTTAGATGTCTTCATAAGCATTAAGCCGAAGCCAAAGCAACCAAGCAAGGTTGGTGAAAAGCTAATATATTCTTTTTAGGCTTTCAGGACAACTTTTCAGAGCTGATGAGTTGCCATGTCTGCTCCTCCTCCCTAACTTAATGGATCATAAACTTACAAAAGGCGCATATATTTTGTGTTTGAAATACCAATTTCAAGGTTACAAAAGCTCTCCTTTATGGTAATTTGAATTTTTCATTAAGTATTTGACAATACAGAGAATAGTATTTGCATGGAAGACACTGATAAAAGAAAAACTATGAGGAGATAAGTTGTATCTGACTAAACTGCTCTTGTTTTTGAAGAAATTAGTCTTAAATTGCAGCTCCCCCACAGAACTGCAGTGTTCTTTAGCAATCAGAATTAATAAAAAAAAAAAACTCAAAAAACCCTAAATAATGTGACTATGAGAAAAGTCAGACTGTGTTCTACACAAGATGTTGAAAAGAACCACAAGAAACAATTATAAAATACCTCTAATGGGAGATATTAATTGTAAAATATTCGGACAAGTATAGATAAGAGACTTTCAGTGATCTGCACTGCTGTATGGAATGCCATAACAGACAATAATTACAAAATATTAAATGACCATCCCGTTGTGTCAATATGCAAGCTTCTCTGGGTAGGGATATATAAAATCAGTACAAAGAAACATCTTGTAGAGAATGTACAAGAAACAAATAATGGGTTTTGTAATTTAATTTTCCAGGCACGTGTTACTTCATTCTCAAACAGCTGAGAATTTAATAGCTGAATTTATTATGAGCAACTTTTTTGTCCACTTTGATGTTTAGACCTCTGATAAAAGAGAAGATAAGATTTTTTCATTATTGGTTCACTTCTCTAGATCTTGGAACACTTAAGATTTGATACACCAAATAGCACCAAGGTACAATAATAATAGCTTTTCTTAGGCAGAAAGGACTTTATCATACTCTTTAAGAGCATACAAAATCCCTAAACTTACCATCAAGGCCACTGAATTGGAGTAGTTGCTGATGGACATTATCTCATGCTGTCTCACACTGCTGTGTTACCGATAGCCATGAGGGAGTATTAAGAGTTGTGTGTTACGGATCTATGTTACATAGTTGTGTTACTCATTGGTTTTCCTTTTTTGTTGTGTTTTGTTTTCTTTTCCTACAGTCTGTGATTGTAAAAAGTGTTGAACGAAATGCCTTAAATATGTATGAGGCACGGAAATGTCTCTTAGGACTTGAAAGTAGTGGAGTTACCATAGCATCGAATCCCTCTGCTGTCTCGTGCCCTGTTGGTCTGTCTTGTCCTGGTTTGGATATCTTGTCCTCAGCAGGACTGGGACTCACTGGGCTTGGTATGCATTCTATTCTATGTATATCTTAATTTTTTTATAGATATATATTTGTTTGAAACTTAATTCACTTGTACTAGAAAAAAAGGACCAGAATTGTGTTTTGCATAAGAAATTGTGTTAAAGCATTAGAGAATTCCAAAAGCATCTGCCCTTTCAAGGGCTTGTTGTTGTAAAACTTCCGCCAAGGCTTTCGTAATCAGCTGTGTGACTCACCTCTGTAGAAAAATCCTCCGGAAGCTCGCAAACCACTCAGCTAAAAGTGAAAGGGAGGGAAATGCAAGTCAAGTAGGATGTTGCTTTTACAACTTTCAGAAGAATCTCTTTCAAAAGAAATTTCTGCTTTGATAATATTGTGATGTCTCAGGCCTGAATGTAGGTTGGTACTTAAGCCTGTCAACAGTACCGCGGAAGTTAACATAATTAACACCACACCTTATTTCTGGGTGTATCCCACTGTAATTGAGGGATGCATGTGCTACTAGTTTAGCCCCTACTTATCAATATGAAATTTAGAACAGAAATGTGTAAGGTTTCTCTCTTAATGTAACTTTATAGAAGTGCATAGTCCAGACTAGAATTACTATTTTACTTTCAAGCTCTATAGATACCCCATTATCAGAAATGTATAGAAAATCAAGTGGTCCCAGAAGAATTTAGTGACAAATCTTGACACTGGTTCTTGAAATTCGGAGCTCTCGTGTAACCTCCGCACTCCCTTGTGACCTGCCACCCAGGAGTGCTGCGTAGTTCATGTCAGATGCTTTCCTGGGGGCCACGTGGGGGCAAGTGTTTGTGCCATTTGACTGTGGTGTTTCATGCTGCTTTTGTTACCGTTCTTGTCATGCCTGCACTCTGGGGTTGTGCTGAACTGCCTTGTGAATGCTCTTAGATGACCAGCTGGTCTGAGGGAACGCTTTGGGAATAAGCAATGCATTTGGGGGATGATTTGCAGTCAGTACCTTAGATGTGAAAAAGAATTGAATAATTCTTAGTGTGGAAGTAGTGGTTCATTCATATGAGCTTCTGGGAAAAAGGTTCTTGTCTGAAATGAAAGTAAAGTTGTGAAGTGCAGTTGCTTCCATGTTCTCCAAGTGAGGCTTCTTTGAAACAAACTGACAGAAGCAATGAAAGGGTACAAAGGAATGGTGAGGCTGAGAAGCAGCCAGTGTAGGCTCTTTGTTCTGCCAGCAGAGTCCAGCAGAAGGACACAGGAGATGCTACAATTCTTCTTGGATATATGATTCACAGTTTAAGAAAGCTTGTTCTTAATGTGTTCTCTGCACAGAATTAACACAGGTTTAATGTTAAAACTTGTTTGTAAAACATTTGCTGGTGCAGTTCAGTACAGTTTTGTTTGGTTTTAATTGGTACTTTTGTTAAAAATGTGTTTCCGTATGTCTTAGCTAAATATTCACTTCTATAATTTTTTGCAGGCCTTTTAGGTCCAACAGCCCTGTCAGTCAACACCTCAACTGCTCCAAACTCTCTGTTGAATGCCCTTAATAGCTCTGTAAGTCCCTTACAGAGTCCAAGTTCAGGCACACCTAGTCCCACGTTATGGGCAACATCTCTTGCGAACACGAATGCCACAGGTTGGTGGAAGTTAAATGTAAATTAAACTAATTGTGCAACAGTAAGCTGTTAAAATGAGAATTTAAAAGTCCAGAATCATTCATTCTTTAGAGCCTTAATAATTCTGAAGTTTATTATAACACAGATTAATAAATATCCATATTGAAAGTTATAATTAAATAATACGCTGTCACATGCAACATTTTGATCAGTTTTATATAGGAATCTATATTAACCTACAAAGTAATGATTAGATACAACATTACGGCTTTGGCATGCAATTCTAACGGAAACTTTAGTGATCTATCAAAGCCACACAGAGATTTATATAAAGCACTATAGTACTTGAGAAAGTTAAAAGAGAAACTGTCAGAACGTGACTGAATTTTTTTACAGGTTTTTCTGCTATTCCACACCTAATGATACCATCTACTGCCCAAGCAACTTTAACGAGTATTCTGTTGTCTGGAGTACCTAGTTACAGTCAGAACACTCCGTCTCCACCACCAGGCTTGACTCCTGTTGAAGTCCACGTGAACGGCATGCAGTCAGAGAGTAAAAAAGGCTCACCTTCTTTAAATGGTCATGTAAAGGTAAGTGTTGATACCTCTGCCGAACCAGATCTGTTTGTAATAAACCTCTACTAAGAAGAGCTGAAAGAGAAAACTAGCTACACTAGTACATGCTTAAAGCTACTAAGTTTAGAAATAGAACAGTGTTGTTTTCAAAATATGACTTAAAGATTGAAAATGGAGAACAATACGCTTGAATTTTCCATATCAGGAATGAATTTCATGTTCCCTTGCATAGATAGTAAAGGGAAATTCTTTCGATATTTCCTTAAGCGTAACAATCACTTTAGTGATTTTTGACAATCATTTCAGACCTCAAATATCAAGTATGCTTCACTGTCTGCCACATCGCTAGGAGAAAGTGTGTTGAGCACGAACCACAGTGATCCGGTAAGGCAAACAAGTACTCATGGTGCCTCAGAACAAGTAGCTGCCAAGTCAAATAGTGCAGAAGGTAAATTTTTAATATTTCATTCTTTTGTCTGCTAGTGTTTGTCCAGTCTATGTTAAGTTTCGTGAAACCAAAATGTAAACATACTGCCTGTCCATTGGTTTTGTAGACGTGTTGAAGGAAAATACTGCTGGATCTCCCAGATTTGTTGTCAAAGTAAATAGGAGTTGCAGTATCTGAGCTGTACTGTTGATAGAAACACCTTAAGTCAACATAAAAGGGAATAAATAAAATGTTACAAGCCCAAAGAGCAGAGGGAAATAACATAGGAAAATTTTAGTATGCTTTACAGCACCTTAACTTCATTGCTTAAAACAGTCTCTGCTGCTTTAAAATATGTTGTATTTTTGCTTTTTAATGAAAAAAAGTAATTAACACCTTTGAGAAAGTAATTGCAGTAAACTATGTGGAGGTCAAACCTAGATGACCCTGGCAAACAAAATTTATTTGCATGTTTTACAACAACATTTCAGTTATGCTGCCCTTGGGGTGTTAAAGGAACCAATGAACTGTTCCCGTCATTCTTGGAGGGAGGGAAGTTCCACCTCAAACTTGAGGAAATATATGTAAAGTCCTTGTTTCCCTGATCAACAAGGAGATGCCCTTTTGTTAAGGGTTGTGGTCATTTGAAATGCCTACTTGGGCAATGGATCTTTTATTCAAATTAAGTGACAAATATTTGTGAAAACACAGTCTGTTTGAACATTAAGTGGGGAACTTTTATTGCAGCAAAAGTTGTCTGAGCATCTGGCAAGGTTTGTTAAAACTGGATATAAAAACAATTTTATGAATTTAATATTAGCTAATATTACTTAAACTTTTTAAAGAAGAACATATTTAATGAGTCTATGTATGTAGAAGCTAACATCTTTGTGCATTTGAACTTACTTTTCTGACCACTAACCTTGACCAAGTTGTTATCCCTGAAGACTAGAATAAATCTGTAGGGAGGAAGAGCAGATTTTGTTCTATAGTTGTCATTCCTTCAGTAAGTTCACCAGAACACAAGAGGGTTTTTGTTCAACTGTTCTCTTTGGTCTTGCAGGTTGCAATGATGCTTTTGTAGAAGTGGGCATGCCAAGAAGCCCATCCCATTCAGCAAATACCAGTGATCTGAAGCAGATGATGAGCTCTTCCAAACAGGCCTGTTCTAAGAGACAAACAGTTGAATTACTGCAAGGCACCAAAAACTCTCATTTACAGTAAGTTAAACTTGCAAATGCAGATTAATGGAACTTTTGCCATGCAAACATACTTCACATGGTTTTATAGGTAGGAGGGGTGGTTGAGTCATAAGATACTCAAAGAGCTGATTTAATTGGGCTTAATTTTTAATCACGTTGGGCACTAATACCTCCCAGTTTGGTAACTGCGAACTTGGAATGCATTTTGCACTTCCTAAGTATTTTTCTTTTGGTTTGAAAAAAATCAACACCTTTCCCTCAGAAGGGTGGAGATTTTTTCAGAGTAACTTTGATTACCTATTTCTAAAGGATACATTTTTGCACTTTCCTTTTTTGTTGATTGCTTTGAGAACAATTCCTAATCGACAGCCTTTTACCTTTTGTGTGTACTTGAGGCTGTTTTCTTCTTAGAAAAACTATATTCTCAACCATGTTCTCAAACACTTGTCTCAATGATTTTTTTGTTGTTGTTGTTTGGTTCTTTTTTTTTTAATGAGCCAGGAGTAGGAAAGGCCTTTTTTGAGTCATAATGTGTCTTGGCAACACAAATTTTGTGCTTAATGCAATGTTTGGTCTGATGTACTTTAGTGTTTTAATTATTCCTTTTGGGAACTGTTCATCATCACCCTTGAGATGCATATTCTCTTACCTGATTGTGTTTACACTGTTAAAGCTATAATATGTACTTCATTAATTCTGCTCTCATAGTTCAGAAATCCAAGGATTCCTGCTAACCAGACTCAGTTGTGTGTCACTCAGTTGTTTGTATTTCTTGCTCTTTCTGTTGAGCATGTAGTGCTCACAGGGTCCTTAGGGCATTTTTCTGGGTAATCTACAGCATCTGAATCAAGGTCACTTTGCTTTGAAGTAGGAGTTTATTCTCTTCTAGAGTAGGCATAAAATGTGGCTGATATTTAAAAGAAAAGATTACATTAAGAGGCGCTTTGGCATGTAGGACTGCAATTACTGAATCTTTAAAAGCAAGTAGGACCCATGTGAACTTAGTCCCTGTTATGCCTCTCTCTTTATCCTATTACTGTCAATCTGTTAGAACTGCTGAGCTGCTGGCCTGAGCAAGGCTGAAGGATATGAAGTGACACTGTAGGGATGGCATGTGATAATTCCAGATACCAGACTGTTCGGATCTGAACATGTAAACTATGCCTCATATTTGGTAATATAGGAAGCAGCAAAAGATGCTTTATTTCATTGACAGAAACAGGTAAAGGAACTATAAGATTTCAGAAATATTGCTAAGAGCAGGGAGATGTTCGTGTACTGGTGTTTCTTGAATTTTACTGCCAAACTTCTCAGGATAAAGCTGTTACCACAATTGCATTGAATATTCATTGCTTGTGAAAAAGACGACTGGAGTTAATACTGACTTTGCTCCCGCAGTACTGCAGAGAGGCTGCTCTCAGATGCAGAGTTAAGTGCTTCTGAAAGTCCCATGGCTGATAAAAAGGCTCCTGGAAGTGAACGGGCAGCAGAGCGAGCAGCAGCCGCCCAGCAGAACTCTGAAAGAGCACGTCTAGCTCCGCAGCCATCGTACGTAAATATGCAGGTATGTTTCCCTGAATAAACCCAAATCTAGTGCAAAACTTGATCGCTGCAAAGTGAAATTAGCTCAGAATGCGAAGGTGACTGTTGAGCAGCAGGCTGTCCTGCCACTACCATTTCAGTAAAAGCATGTCCCAGCGAAGTCCTTAACTCTTTCAACTGAAGAGTGGGTTGTCAACTAAAAGTCTTGAAGACAAACAAATCCCTTATGCCTCTGTTGAATAAGAAAAATTTAAGTAACGAATAAATTTTATGGCTATATTAGTCTACACAAGCATCATTTGTGTGTATTGAGTGTAAAAAAAAAAAAAAACAAAAAAAAAAAAAACAAAAACAAAACCCAACTTATATCATTGCTTTCAGAAAAGGGAATTATATAGATGAGACACTTCACAAGTTTTCATAAGCAGTGTCAACGCAATTTTTTTCTATAGCTTCAGGTTTATATATTGGGGGATCTACTGGAGTGTAACTACACTGGTTTTGCTTTACAAATATGGATCTGTGCATATACTCCTTTTTTTCTTGTACTGTTCCTACTTGGTTAACTATAGCCGACTACTCTACTATAAACTGCTTCCATGTTATTGCCAAGCTCCCTTCGACTGTCAAGCCGTAGTAACAGAGCAGTTTTCAGTATGGATCTACCAGTGTGTGCATAACTACACTGCATGGAGCAGTGGAACGAGATTCATGTTAGTATTTTGCAACCCTTTCCCTTATCAAAGCTCTAGTTATTTCAAGTTGCGAATTTAACGCTTCCAGCTAAATACTGCATTTTTGCAGTTCTATGTGTATGTTTAGATTTGCTAATCTGTAACTCAAAGAAGTGTAACTTATTTAAGCAGGGTTATTTAAACTTCAATCTTGCATGGTCATAGGTAGTGCAAATACAAGTTGTTGGGTTTTTTTAGGTCTCTCAAAACTTAGGTTCTCTTCCTTTCAGATGAGTGAATGGAGAATAACTCAACCTGAAGGTTATTAAAAGTAACTGTGGTGCCTAGATTTGCTGTCTAAGATAATATGTATCATTTTGGTACTGTTGAGGAATGTTTTAAATGCTAAGAACAGTTGATTAAGGAAGAGGAACAATGCTTGAAAAATGTCTTATTTTAAACAGAATTTTAAATTCTGCCTAAACAGTTTGTAAATACTGCTGCAACCTCACTCAAATGGATATCAGAGTGTTACTTAAAATCTTTATGTATGTTTGAATGAATGCTTTAAGCAAACAATGCTCGAACTGGACTACTTGTCAAATTATTGTGCTGCACTTCAGGTTTCCTCTAGGTGTATTCACTGGCCACTTTCAAAACCTTTGATTTGACAGAGCTGAGTACTGGAATGACATTTAGTTAGAATGGCAATTAAACTATCTTCCGCATATGTTTAATTTTTAGGCCTTTGACTATGAACAGAAGAAGCTACTAGCGACCAAAGGTATGTGGATAAACAGTGACTTCTGAAAAGCTTTTTAGTATACAGCTGAAAGAGTTGTCTGAAGCTTTAGTTTTGTAATTGGATTTTTAATCAAATGTAAAGCTTATAGTGAAACATTTGTATATTAGTTTTCATGTTCCAAAAATTTCTTAATACCAACATAGTGTAAAATACAATATAAACAACTTGCAGATGGGATATTCTGTGTGAGTATATCCATATGCAAATGATCCATGTTGTTTTCAGAGACCTCACAGCTGTAATACTTGGTTTTGTTGGGATGCAAATTAAACTTTAAGATGTTTGTCATTGGCAAAGTTGCTCCTTACTTTAGGGATAAATTAAGTTACAAAATTGATAAGGGACTTAACCATGTTTTTGGCCCTGTTTAAAAGCAACCCAAATATCCCCAAACAAAAAGAAAATCAGAAACCTTTCTGAAACAGATATGACTCTTTGGGCTTCCTAGTTAAAACCCATAGGGTTGCAATCTTCTGACAGAGTAATTTGCCTTAAGGCAGGGTAGGATTCAAGCTGTGTAGCAGGTGGGTTGAAGTCTATTAGGGTACATGGCTTCAGGGTTATCCTCTCGGTACCTTTTACTAAGGTTGAGATGGACTAATTTCTCTCTGTATTTTTTCAGCTATGTTAAAGAAGCCAGTTGTAACAGAAGTGAGAACTCCAACAAATACGTGGAGTGGTTTGGGGTTCTCTAAATCTATGCCTGCAGAAACTATTAAGGAACTAAGAAGAGCGAATCATGTATCGTACAAGCCATCTATGACAACTACGTATGAGGTATTAAAAAACACAACCTTTACTTTAGTGGACACTTTCTAGTGAACGATGCAATTGTTTCTCTTGAGAAATGTCTAACTTTTGTAAAAAGAAGTCTTGCACATAAGAGTTTAGCTTTCTTAGAGTTCTAAATATTTTGTTATTGTGAAAAATGTTTCTTATGTAAATATTAAGGCATCTGGAATGTATTCAGCCCAACACACAAAATTATATCCGCTTTATAAATTATACTCTAGCTTTATAGAAGTCTGCTCCTGAAAATATATTTCTTTAAAGAAGCTTAAAACAACTTATGGGACCAAATGTCTCAACAGTTGTAGACCAGTGGTAGAAATTTTGTAACACATGTCTATATAACAGATAAACTCTAAGATGTGAACTGCTGCATGGTGAAGCAGAGTGTTAGAACAAGAAATGGCTGCAGCTCCTCTTACCTTCTGTTGATGAAGCCGTAGAACTTGAAAAGCTTGCTCTATTTGCATTATTCACTGGGCCCAGAGATTTCCTTGGGAGGAGGCAGCCACAGGGTCCAGCAAGTCTCTTTGGAGTCCCACCATGGGAATCTTGCAGGGAATTTATGTTCCTTTCTTTTCAAAGGCATTCTGAAGTTGTTTTAGTGTGTTTCCCTGCTGTAATCCTTCCCAACTTCCACAGAGACACCTTCTTTATTTCTGTTCTACTTATGTAAGATGTAAATGGTATGTTTCTTCAGGACTGGGACTTCATACAGCTTTTCTCTAGGATATATACCTATCTTTTAATACAAAAGAAATATTTAGCCATGATAAAAATGTGCCTTGGTGTTCCCAACTTGATGTGAACTTTTTGTCATTCAACTACCTTTAATAGGTTTGGATAGATGCAATGATCTTGCAGTAGTAACTAGGGCGAAAGAAAAAGCTACAACCAAAATCTGTGAATCTTTTTTTTACATGCTTTTCTATACTGGTTGAGCTGGGGTTTCCCCCCAAACCATGATGCGCTGCTAAAAGTCTAAGCGAGCATGTCATTCTAACCAAGCACACTGTATCTTAGTCACTCAGAGACTGCCCACGTGCACGCCACAGGCTTGGCTCTTTCCAGTGAAGTGAAAGTGTGTTAGGACTCCTGTTTCCATTGTTTCATATAAGCTATTGTGGAAACATGTGGAGGAGCTATAAAACTTGGATTCCTTGTATCCTTCTTCTATTTAGCAGTCTTCAACATCATTGGTATTAGAGGCAGTACCCTCCATACGCATGCACGTTAGTTATATGCTGAGGTCTTTGAACAGACGTAGTAGTGGTATTAGTCTAATGTCTGGGAAGTTAATTTGTAAAATAAGCTCACTAAACGTATTTCGTCTTCACTGTGACATTTTACTGTGCCTTCAGTTTTCCAGAAACATTGGATGACGTCTTTTTTACCTCACAACTCTTAGTCAGCACTATGTTCTAACATAATGTAGAGGCCCTGTCTCTTCTTGCTTTTCTGTAAGACTTAAAGTCAGTTCCCACTTTCCTTCATTTATTGAGTTACACTAACCATAGCTCATCTTCCTAATTTCGCCAATGATAAGGAGCTTTTGCCTCTCTTTTTCAGTAGTATCAATTTTCCTGAATAGTAAAGATTGCTGCCCCCTAGGTTATGCTCTTCAATTGGAATTTGATGTACCTGTATAGAATTAAACTATTCATTTGATTCCACAATTTTTAGTTCATGTAAGTGTTTGGTATCAATAATGTTCATCTTTTTTGGGGGTACATCCCCATCCAATTCCATAGTTAACTGCTGTTTTCAGGGAATACTGTTGCCTTATTCTGGAACGTTCTGCCCCACAGTGATGGAAGTTGATAATTAGCACTTTACAGGAATGTGAAAATCTGTTTTTAAAAAACTCTGCAAATTAACATACCGTTGCAGAATTGTTTTATACTGTATTGTTGTCAAGTATTGCGTACTTGATCCACTTATCTTCAGACAGATGTTCTGTTACGTTCCCTTCCCTGTGAAGGGATATAGTCGGTAGACTGTTTTGTCTAGAATGTGTGGGAATTTGATACCATGGAACATTTTGGAAACAAACTTGGAAATACTTAGCAATTCATTTTGAAGCATGGTCTTTAAATAACTTTTGCTGAAAATCTGTAAACTGCAATGTGTTTTTGTGTCCGGTTTGCAATTATTTGACTATTGATCAACTGCCAGAAGAATGTTTGCAAGCACTAAAGGCTGCTTTTTTTTTAATTGAGCTGCTTCAGAGAAAACATATACGTCACAGTGAAACTTCTGGTTTCTGCCCAAGTTTTCTTTTTTTTTTTATTTGCAGGGTTCATCGATGTCTCTCTCACGGTCCAACAGTCGGGAGCACCTGGGGAGTGGCAGTGAATCTGATAACTGGAGAGACCGTAATGGGCTTGGACCCACAGCTCATAATGAATTTGTGTCCTCAATTGGCAGCCCCAAACGGAAACAAAATAAATCAGGTTAATAACTTCTTAAGATCTGATTTTAAAAAATTATATTGATATCTATGAATATTTATTTTAATGTTTCCTGACATCACTAGGGATTTAAATTACTGCCACCTGTAAAGTAAGCTTATTTTACAAATTGAAAAGTGAAAGCATATGCAAGATTGTGTAACATGATATGTAAATAATGGTCCAAAAGGAAAACTCTTAAGGAAATTTTTAAAATGCAAGACGGTCTTGCTGAAAGCTCTTTGCTGTCTTGGAAGGGGCTTTTCAAGGTGTACTGAAAAAGCTTATGTAAAAGCTTATTTCTAGACTGCTGTCGTTCTAGTCTGTTGTCTATGCACCAACGGCAGCCAGGTCTTTATTGAGCTATTTGCTTGCTGTTTGAGAAGTCATAATCTGTGCTGATCTTGAAATTTAAAGCATGATTCTCTTTATGGTGATTAAAATAAGACTCTCCTTATGTTTGGTATGACCTAGCACTGGTTTCTCTAGATACAGGCTGTAAATTTTGTAATTACTTTTTAAACAATGTTTGCAACTTACAAATTAAAATTTTACTTCCATTGAACTCTTCGAAATTTAATTTCTTTTATTTTTAGTAACTTAATATATGCCTTTCTGAAAGAGTAAAAAATGGAGGTAGAGAATACTGGTCCATACTAACTAACTGCATTATGGGGAAATAACTACTGTGGCTGTTCTTAATTTTTTTTGTTGCATATTTCTTATAAAGGCGAATAAAACCTCAATCCCAGATTAATTGCAAAGTACACAGATAAAAGTTGGACATTCTAAGAAAAGATAGCTTCAGTTAGAGAAAATGTTTGTGGTTGGTGTAGTTGTAATTATTTATGATTTTTAAAAGCATGCTAGTTCAGTTGTGAATGGCTGCACACCATATTCGAAGTACTCACAGAGCAAAAGCGATGTAAAATTTGTCTTTGAAATCACGCTATTGTTGTTTCCAAGTTAGTTGGACAAAAATGGAAGCTCTAGATTAATCAAAATAAACACGGATTTAAAATGTATTTACATATGTATTCAAAGAAAATTAGAAACATGAGTACACTGGCGGTGGGGCAAACGCTGTTCTATAGCAGCTGTAGATTTCCCAGAGGAAGAAGTGTGTGGAGGAGGGATGAAAAATTCGTTTGCTGGACAGATGTGTTTACCTTAATGTATAGGTGCCAGAGTACTAAAATGTAAGTCATCGTTGATACAATTGCATAGTAGTGATGCATTTCTTCTTTGTTTTTAAGATAATGCTTCCTGACTGCACTAGTGAGAAGTATTTCTTAAGAGTCAATTTTCAATATGTGACCTTGCATCATCTGCCCTGAATGTACGATCGTGAATTTCTGTTTGGGAGTTTTTAGAGTTATCTTACTCTGATATTGAAGAAATTGAGGCACCACTTGTTAAAGTCTAAAAAAAAATCAGCTTAGCTGTTGCTTCATGTGTCAAACTTAATGTTCACATTTTCAACATTGAATGGTTTACTGTGTTTTAAAACTCTTTTCCAAAACGGAGCTGAGGTTGAGAGAAGTTCTCCAAATTCTGTAAATCCAATCCCTAATGCTTCTAACTAGTCTGTGCCCAGAAAATAAGAAATGTAGCATAGCCAGTTGTGAAAAACACTCGTTTTCACATCCCGTTGGCATTCTGTAGTAGAGGCGTAGCATAAGTCTCTGGGGCAATCTTACTTTCCCAGGTGAGTAAAATTATCCTTTATGTCCTGTAAGCTGTCTGTGCCTTCACTGTTGTTATTTCCTCTGTCTGTACCAAGGGAGGGAGCACTCACAATGGCCTCATATACAGAAAAGCCTGATGCACTCCCTGGGAGCTATCCTTTTCTGACACAGCATGAGGAAACATAATTATGAACTAAATGATTACATACTATCAGTACGCACACACAGAGGAAAGGGACTGCACTGCTAAATCAGTTCTCTTGGCTTTTTTCTTAGCCTGGACACTTCTTTTAAAGATATACCTTTTAGTAATTCAAAAATGTACGGGGAGTGTATTTCCAGTTTTGGTCTCTTATAAACCTATTGCCTTTATATTTTTCTCTGTATTGTACTGAAAGAAGAGACAAATCTTGTGGCTACCCAGGTAGTTCCTTTACCAGGAATTGCTCCAGCATGGCGCTCTCCCCACCCAGACCAAAAACGGCTGGTCACATTTGTGCGCAACCGTGTCTTCCAAAATATCCACTGGAGAAAGGAGGGGGCTTTAGAGGAAGAACAACAACAGGGTCTTGCAGGTCTTCCCCTTGTACAAGTTCCTGACCTGTATCTATGTGACAGGTCACATAATGTGACTTTATTCTTTCTATAGAAAGCAAACACTCGAACTTAATTAACAAAAAACTTGCTTTATGCTGTTCATTGTCTTAGACCACTGAGAGGCTTTTTTTTCTGAATAAAGATTTAAATAGTTTGTTAATTTAATTATCTAATTTAATACAATGATATGACAGAAAATTGTACACTTCTGTGATGTGACTGAAAAATGCACTTCTTCCCTTTCAGCCGAACACTATCTCAGTAGCAGTAATTACATGGACTGCATTTCCTCGCTGACAGGAAGCAATGGCTGTAACCTGAACAGTTTGTTCAAGGGATCGGATCTGCCCGAGCTGTTCAGCAAACTTGGTTTGGGCAAATACACAGATGTATTCCAACAGCAAGAGGTTCGTATTCCTTTGAAAGACACCTTTGTGTTTGTAGCATGTTTTCCAGCAGTAGTTGTTCTGTGTCTTGACCAAAGCCACTAAGAACTCTCATTATGTGACAGGATTTTCATGAGCTGTTCTTTCAGACCTGTATCATACACCTTGCAATTTCCAGCCTGGGCACGACTAGTATTTTGTCTTGCATGTTTGATTTATACTTAACAAATAATTAAACTAGGTTATTTTTTTTCGTTTGGGGCTTTTTCCATTCAAGGAATTTTAGACCTTCGATCCCACTTGTAAACTAGGATGCAAACTAGAATTTAATAGCTTTCAGTCAACTTCATATATAGGTTATAGAAATCCAGTCTGCATTCAGTAGTAACATCTCGGCAGATGCTGGGGTCACATACATTTGTCCCACGCCTCTTCTCCTGTGTGCCAGTTGGCTTCCTTTGATCTACTCCCAGCAGGGGGATATGGTCAGTCATCTTTGAGCTTTCCACCTCCACACCAACTAATCTCAGTTTAGTTCACATGGTAGTATTTCATATCCACGGGATACTATATAAGTAGAGTCAACTTGGTTATCTGCCAGATAGCTTATTCTGGTGACAGATTTAACTGTGTCACGATGGTACAGTGAGCCCAGCTGCTAGGCTTAGACGTAGAGCCCCGGAGCTTGTCCTGGAAGGGCTGTAGTTGTATGAGGGAAGTTCTGTGAGTCACACTGCTGGAATTGGGGGTACTAGGGAGCAAAACGGATGTCCGTGTGGGTTGTGTCAAGGACCACAGTTAAATTTGGATCTTCTTGTGTTCTGGGCCTATATATTATATGTATCCTTATCAACAGTGAGGTCTGCACCAGCTGATGGTCTCAGATTTGCACTTGCATGTTTTCTCCTACTAGACCACAGAAAGTGGGGTTTTTTTTGCACAGATTGCCATGGCATTAAGAGAACTGTGCACGTGTTGATGAAGAACAAATTCCAAGAGGACCTTCCATTCAGGTCGCACGGGTTGCTCTGGTGTGCCAATATTTAGCTTCAGATTTGTGTCCATGAGAAAAAACTGTGCACACCAGGGGCACGCTGAAGTGCATACTACACTATTCCAAGGATAGACGTGAGGCAAATTTGTACCTTCTCCCATGCACTAAGTCACTCATGTACAGGCACTCACAGAATTGTCCTGAGTCTGCTGAAATGTATTGCCACTGTCTCAGCCCCGGGGCAGCTGGATCTCATGTTTCTGGCCAGCATTTCTTGTCTCTCTCTAATCATGCTGCTTAAGTTCAGTGGGGGGATTTTATTCCTGGGCAGTACTGCACAAAAGTGCTTAGGAACTGGCTGCACCTGAGCTAATGAGCTCTTTTTGGATCACAAAGCACTGGCGTGGGGTAGACACCAGCACGGCTTTGTTTGCAACCAGTGTGGAAGTGGCAAGGTCAATCCTCAATCTGAACGAATAAATCCAGCTGTGCCTCAATTCTGTGTACACTTCCTCAGGTTTCTCCTCTGTACTCCCCTGCATGTTCCATAATACCCATGTTATCCAGTCATTAATCCTTTCCTATTATATTAGTCATTCTTCTAAAAAGGGGAGATGGCTGTGTTGGTTTCTAACACTAAGGATGACTTTTGTTTGACAGGTGGGTTTTTGTTCTGGTTTTTCTTACCTCGAGTCACTGATTAGGTGTGAGATGAACCAAGCAGAATTGGCCAGAGTGAAAACTAAAGAATTTTCCATTACGTTTCTGCAAATTGTATTGGCAGCAAAAAACCCACAGGCATACATTGTTGCACACACTTTGGAATGCTGTGAAATACTCAGTGGTTTAACTCAGATGTGTCACCAGCAGTTGGGCAATCGTCCTCTGCTAACCTACTATAGACAGAAGCCCCTACCATATCTACAGACATATATACCTGGCTATTCCCAAGTACCTTGTAGCAATTCTGGTAAATACTCAATATCTCACAAATAAATAAGATAGATCTTGTGTGATTTTCCTAAAACTGCTCACTTTTTAGTTTTTCTGTCAGAAATGCAGAGTAGCAAGTTGAGCAACTGTGTGAAGAAGCCATTGGAAAGTAATGATTGCTGTTTACATGCAAAGAATAGGTTGGCAGAGTAACCGTAAAATGCAGTAAGGAAACAAAAACTGTGAAGCTCTTCTGAACCACATTTGTTGCTAATACTTCTGGGGAGAGGCTTGTTTTGCCTAATTTTCCTATTTCTTTTTACTCTAGATTGATCTGCAGACATTCCTTACTCTTACTGATCAAGATTTGAAGGAGTTAGGAATTACCACTTTTGGTGCCAGAAGAAAAATGCTGCTTGCAATCTCAGGTAAATAACACAGGTTATCATTTGTCGATTTTTAAAGTACTGTTCGTATTCTGCTTGCTTGAGTCGTGTGTTTATAGTTGACAAAGGATCTTGGAAAGACTGAAAAGTAAAAATCTAGTTCACAGAGGTTGTATTGGCTTGCCTCTCATCAGAAGGTACTTAACAACAGGCTTTATAGAGCTTTCACATTACCAAATAAGATTTCAGTTGCATAGTCCTGTGTCCTCTTGTAAAATTGGAGCTTGGTTGAAGGTTTGTTTCACAGCAAATTGAGAACTTTGTTTTATGCCCCAAAACTGTGGGTCCTAGAAACTCTGGGATTACAGACTTTGAACGACATTACATACCTGTCAGAACCGGCACTTTCAGGCCAGTTATCCTCCTTGTCCTCCACTTCACTGATTAGCAGAGCAATCATCCTACTGGGAAAAACTGCCTGGTTTTGCGGGGACTTTGGTTTTGGTTTAGTTTTTTGTTTGGGGTTTGCTCTGGTTTGGTTTTTTTCCCAAAGCCAGTTTTTTCGGCAAACTGTACAAGTTTGAAAAGAAACATATAACTCTTATTTGGAATTTTTCCGACCCACATTTAATTAAAAGGTTGTTTTGTACCCTACGTGCAGAAAGATGAAGGCCAAGTATAATTTCTTACCATGTGTTGTCGTATATAATGCCAAACTAGATTTTTTCCGAATGTAATAAATAGCATGAGATTTTGTATTACATTGTCTAGCCAATGAATCTATCAGAGGAATAGTTTTCTTCAGATGCTTCATTGTAACACCAGATCATTTATCTCCCAGTTGCATCTCTCCTGCAGATGCTATTAGTGAATGCTCTCTATTAATTTAAAAAGAGGGTTAAAATGCAATGTACTTAGTTCAAAAGCAGTCATGAAAATCTGTGTAATATTTCAGTGATTTGTATCTATCATGGAGTTTGCTTACAAGAATAGAAAAGTGGGGAAAGGAAAACCATTTTGGATGAGCATTTGCTAATACGAGCATAGTGTGCATGTTTGAATGAGAGGTGACCATCTGTTTTTTTCTAAAAGTCCTTATTAAAATATTGCTTCTGTGTGGTGGTTAAAATAAAGAATTGTGCACTGAGAAATTATCAGGTTGCTAATAAGCTTTTCTGTCATCTCAGTTTACATTGCATGGTTGTGCCGCAGCTGTACATTCTGTGTGCTTGTACCTTGAGGAAGATTGCAACCTATAACTGAATATTTTTACAGTGTTTCAGCTATGTCTACTTGATCTAAACCAATATTGCAAAGTGTTATCTACTCCACACTGTATCAGTGCCAATTAAGAATTGTACCAAATAGATGCCTGCATCCCAAGCAGCCTCTGAGTCTTAACCTGGAACTCTTAGAATCATGGAATCATTAAGGTTGGAAAAGACGTCTAAGATCATCAAGTCCAACCATCAACCCAACACTACCATATCTCCTAAATCATGCCCTGAAGGGCCACATCTACACGTCTTTTAAATTCCTCCAGGGATGGTGACTCCACCACCTCTCTGGGCAGCCTGTGCCAATGCCTGACCGCTCTGACAGTAAAGAAATTTTTCCTAATATCCAATCTAAACCTCCCCTAACGCAGCTTGAGACCATTTCCTCTCATTCTATCACTAGTAACTTGGGAGAAGAGACTGACACCCACCTCGCTACAGCCTCCTTTCAGGTAGTTGTAGAGAGCAATAAGGTCCCGCCTCAGCCTCCTCTTCTCCAGGCTAAACACCCCCAGTTCCTTCAACCTCTCCTCATAAGACTTGTACCCCAGACCCTCCACCAGCTTTGAGGTGCTGGAGCATGTCCAGAGAAGGGCAATGTCCCTCTTGTACTGAGGGGCCCAAAACTGCACACAATATTCAAGGTGTGGCCTCACCAGTGCCCAGCACAGGGGCCCCATCCCTGCCCTGCTCCTGCTGGCCACGCTGTTGCTGATACAATCCAGGACGCTGGTGGCCTCCTTGGCCACCTGGGCACTGCTGGCTCATGCCCAGCCGGCTGTTGACCAGCACCCGCAGCTCCTTCTCTGCCGGGCACTTTCCAGCCACTCTTCCCCAAGCCTGTAGCGTTGCATGGGGTTGGTGTGACCAAGGTGCAGGACCTGGCACTTGGCCTTGTTAACTTCATACAACTGGCCTCGGCCCATCGATCCAGCCTGTCCAGATCCCTCTGCAGGGCCTTCCTACCCTCAGGCAGATCAACACTCCTGCCCAACTTGGTGTCATCCGCAAACTTACTGAGCGTGCTCTCGATCCCCTCATCCAGATCATGAATTTTTTACTACCGTGTTGAACTGTTAAATTGAACAGGTACCTCACAGATGTTTTCAGTTCATACTGTTTTGTCTAAAATATTGTTTGCCTAAATAGAAGTTTTGCTTTTGGTGTAGATCAGAGTATTAAACTTCATTTCTGATGAGAGGGATTTTTTCACCTTTATAGAACTGAATAAAAACCGAAGAAAGCTCTTTGACCCATCAAACATACGTGCCTCGTTCCTGGAAGGTGGAGCTAGTGGAAGACTGCCGCGTCAGTATCATTCGGACATTGCTAGTGTCAGCGGTCGCTGGTAGCAGTAAGTTGTGGCTCAGAAAGTCAGCTCTAAAGATGGACATGGCAATCCTGTGGACAGCCTTCACTGCACACCACCCTCTGCACTTTGGGAGTTTGGGTGTCAAGGACCAAAGCATTTTGTCTGCACAATACTGTGCCAAAAAAAAGAGAAAACACATATTGTCTGTTGTCTTTCAAAACACCAAATGTGGGTTATGTTTTACTCGTGTAGATCTGACAGAATTTGCAATAATAATAATATAGGGTTCTTTGTTTAGTATTTTATTACCTATAACTATAATGTATGCACTGAATTTTTACTTTGTTGAATGAAGGAAGAATGAAGAGCTGGGATGCCAGAGAGCATAGATTTTGGTTTTATCAAGATGGATTTTTCTGGTACTGCTTAAAATAATTATTGAGGTCTTTCTGCACTTTACATGTTCTGATTTCTTGTCCTGTGGAAATTTATTTCTCTCTTTCAGTTCCATATCAATTTTTATATTGGCACTAATCAAATTATTTTCAGGTGTTCCTGCATTAAGTCACATCTCACTATAATGGTACTAGAAACTGGTTCTTATGCAGATTTTTCCCTCTCTCTGACTCCCCAGTAGTGATCTGAAGAAATTGTTCCAAAATCAAGCCACTTGGTAGTGGACCAGTCCTATTACGCTCTTATAAGCAGTCTAATGCTGCTTGCAGTAATACTCACTGTAACAGATGCAATGAAAGACCAAAATGGACCTTGCAATATTAACCCTTTGCAGTCATCATATTTAACTGCTGCCTGTTATGCTAGAACTGTTTTTAATGGTTGTCTCAAAGCAAAGGGCTATTTTTAGTACCCTGCCACTAAAGGACACTTATTTATATCAGACTTTTATTTTTAGGTTCTATACACCTACAATACGTAACAGATTAAACTGATCTACTGCAGATTTATGGTAGAGAATGAAAGGCATTCATCAAACTAGAGCTCTGGGCTGTCAGTTTGATTAAGCAGACAACTAATCTAATTTGACAAGACAGCACTGTTGCCATTTAATAAATGACGCATATTACTTACACGACTATGCATGCAGCAATTAGGTGACCTACATAAAATAGGTGTAATAGCATCTGTTTTGTTCAATCTAGATTTGTAGTTGTCAGCTGCAGAAGTGTTTAAAACTCTGGAGATGAACTATTTCTGAAACAAGTTAAGTTCAACAGAAAGAGTCCATATTATAAGTGGCTAGAGCTAACTATTGCATTCTTATACTGTGAAAGTCCAAATAATTTGGCTGTGTTATTCCTCTGTCTTTACAGATGTCTTGTTATGGGTTAATGAAGGGTTCTGATACAATGAAGGAATTCATAAAGTGCCTCTTTCTGCAATGCAATATGAAGTTTCCAAGCATTAATTTGTTGAGAAGCATTCCCCTAAGAAATATTGTGAATTACCTCTACTGTAATGTATTATTTATCTTCAGTGTACAAGCCTTTTGAGATGGACATAAACCACTGTCAAGTGCTCTTAACAGAAGGCATTAGAATAACATTTACAGTAGTTGGTTTTTATGCAAAGATGGGTGAGAAATAGTTTTGACACTTTCCGTGGATAATTCTTTTAAGGTGAGAATACAAAATTATGTATAGAGAAATTTGCACACACAAAGGGAATTTAAAAAACTGTTACTTGAGGGCATAGATGATCAAGCAATAATGTAAAGTCTCGTTGCGGTTAGCAAAAAATAACTGCTCAGTTCTCATGTCAGCCATATCTACTTAATGGTGTATAGCTGGGTGACTTCCCCTGTCGATGAAGTAGCAGTTAGCCTCCTCTGGTTCTGAAATTGTACTAGAGATCTGAACGGCCAAAACTGCATCTTGTACGCACGCAGTTGTTCACATCAAAGCTACTGCGCTCAAATGCCAAAAGTCAGTATCCACGTATCTGAGGTATTTGTGTTACACGGGCAAGAGCAACCTCATGGAAACCCTCGTGGAAGCCACAACTTCTAATTCTAAAACTATTTACACTTGTCCTTACTTCTAAGCATGTAAATAGTTTCATTCACACGGACTACTTGTGTGCCTACAGATGAGCTGTCATTTAAATGTTTGCATTTGCAAGACCAGTGTTTGCAAACCAAATTGTATTGAGTCATGTTCATTTTATAAAGTATTTTTAATGAAATAAATATTCAGCACACTTTGTACAGAATTTTCTGCAACCCCTTCTTGCTTATTTTGCTTAAATTTAAGTGCATCAAAAATCCTTTACACTCCTAGATTTTTAGTCTTTAAGTACATACTATCTATCTAGACAGTACTATACTCAGAAACTGATTTTATTGCAGTATTAAGTTGATGTGGTCTTTTGCTGAGCAGTACTTGTATCATCTACACCACAGTGAAGAATTTCCCATTAACAACATTCGTTTTTAATAGGGCTTCACACACAAACACACACAAAAACACACTGGAAGAAAAAAATTTCTCACTTATTTTGGTTCCACAAAGGGAATATGACAGTACAGTGTACCGTATTGGTAGTGTTATATTATGCACAAATATTTGACTTGCTACATAAAAATGTTAGTTTTAAATCTGTGCCTTAATAGTGACCAGTTATCTGTAAATATAGAGCAGATACAGATTGTATTTTTGTGGGTTGTGTCCTTTTAGTGATTTTTTTAATAAAGGTGAAATTAAAACATGGGAATTTTCAAAACTAATCAATGTTGCATAAAATAAATTTATATAACGCCCTTGTATTCTGATTGGTTAATGAAGTATTTTTTCATATAGACCCAGTTCCAGGGATGCTTGCTTGTTAATAAAATATAAAAAGCAGTACTTGACATAATTGCAACATGTTTCTTTCACATGCTAATGCTCTGTGTTTTATTATTTTTATATCACATATTGTGTGTTGGTCTTCTAAATGAGAATGCCTTTTTTGAGATACCTCTCCTTAAAAATTAATATGAAAGGGGTTAAATTATCTCACATTCAATTCATAGCAGGTTTTAATGGCTTGGCGTAGATGAGTTTTATTCTTTCTTTGGTCTTCCCATTTCAATGACTTCATATGTTTTGGCGTGGCTAGCAGAGTTGCATGGAGTCTTTCGTGCTGGTCATTATACTACCGCTTCCAGTGTAGAAGTGGAAAATAACAACAGAGGTTCTTAATTTGGGATGCTGGCCATGCGACCAGTCAGAATCTAGCAAGAGGCATAGCTTTCACGCTGAGGCAATATGTACACAATGGTACATCAGTCTTGTCTCTTTACTTGACATGTAGTGATTCAAGTTTAATGTTACTTACCTCAGTGCATTCAGGCTTTTCATTATTCCAGCCTAACGTGTTTTCTATGTTAACTATTTTATACACCACAGGTCGCTGCTTAAATTACAGTATTCCCGGCTCACTGACCTTTTACAAATCTGTGAGTCATTTTTCCAAACACCTACTGGGAATTGCAGGTGTGGGAACAAGAGGACAGATCAACAGACTCTTCTGCTGAGGACAACTGCAGGGTATGGTGCTGAGTACCAACAAACAAGGCATTGGCATCAACTCTGGAAACTATAATAAGGCAGGTGGACTTGCAAATTGCACAGCGTTTCTGATGCCTGAGCAGTAGTCAACTACAGTTGACTGAAACAGGTCTGAAACAAGGTAGTTTCCTTTGTGGACCATTTATTTGGGAATATTGCTTCTAATTGACCACCATGTGGCTTCAGTCAGCAGAGCGGTGAAGATGGTGTGAGAAAGAGGAGGAACAGTGATGGACTATAAGAGCTAGATGGTCACGCTCCTTGCGGCGCAAGCAGTGTTCCCAGCAGCCGGCGTGGCACAGCATGGACAGGATTGCTCCCTGAACAAAGAGGCTTCACCCTCCAGATGCTCATCACTCTCTGCTACCAGTCAGAAGAGCAAAACTAGTGATTTCCAGTCTGAAGAGGAAGATGTCTACTGAGAAAAGTTGCCAATGCAGAGGAGGTGGGTTCTCCAAGCTGTGTAAAGGTGAACAGTGACATACTTGTCACTACTGTGACTCCACTCCAGTCAAACGCTTGGTGGAGGAAACTTACTTTTCCAAAGCCCTGGAAAACATGGTTACAAAAGGTGTATGAGTACTATCGCAGGCTGGTCAGGAAAGGTGTGGTAGGCAAGGATATTCAGAAATTTGTGCTTGTACTGTGAAGTAAGCAAAGTAGTATTTGATTCTAGACAAGTCTGGACAGTGCTGGAGCTACCTTTCATACTTGAAGAACCAGCTTGCTTTGTCACAGACATCTGAGCAAAAGGGAGGTTTGCCTTTTATTTGGAGTTGCTGCAAAAATTTTGAGGATTTAAGAAGATGGAAAAGCAAATGGGCTTCTAGAAATTTTTGCAATATGTATCATCGGCGTCTGCAGTATTTTCGACAGCTTCTCTGAAAGTGGAGAACTGTAAAGATATGCAGGCGGCTAGGGGAAGTGTTTACAGAATGCCTTGAAGTGTGAAAGATAAATGAGCTCTTATTTTGAATTGGGGGTGGTTGTGAGCTAGGAAAACCTGAAAAGCACCACACAATAAACCAATGCTTTCAGTATAATTTCCTTTATTTTTCTTTTGGCTTAAGATGCTATCTGAGGCATTTCTATATCTGAAAATTATATCCAGAAATTACAGGAGGCTTTTTGCAGATTATGATTTGCTGTTGTATTAAGGGAAACTTGAGTTTTATCTTCTGTGTGTCTGTAGCACAGGAAACGAAGTTTGTTTGTAGTGTTCCTGACTTTAATGTTTTACGCAACTTCGTGACTCAATGAAGCAAATCTTATGAATTTTATAAATTTATAAAATTTATGCAGGCTCAATAGGAGTCAGCAGTGTGCCCTGGCAGCCAAAAGAGCAAACAGTGTCCTAGGCTGCCTCAAACACAGCATAACCAGCCGGCCAAGAGGCTGTTATCCTGCGTATTCAGTGGTGGTGCGGCCTCAGCTCGAGAACTGTGTGCGGTTCTGGGCCCCACCGTTTAAGAAGGGTGTGAAGGTCCTTGAATGTGTCAAGGGGAGGCCAACAAAGGTGGTGGCAGGGCTGGAGGGAATGTCCTGTGAGGAGTGGCTGAGGACTTTGGGCTTGTCTAGTTCGGAGAAAAGGAGGCTGAGGGGCGACCTCATTGCTCTCTGCAGCTTCCTGAGGAGGGGGCATGGAGAGGGAGGTGCTGAGATCTCCCTGGGGTCCACTGGTAGGATGCATGGGAACGGTTCAAAGCTGCACCAGCGGAGTTTTATGCTGGACATCAGGAAACATTTCTTCACTGAGAGGCTGATCAAACACTGGAACAGGCTTCCTAGAGAGGTGGTCGATGCCCCAAGTGGACAATGCCCTTGATGACATGCTTTAACTTTTGGTCAGCCCTGGAGTGGCCAGGTAGTTGACTAGATGGTAATTGTAGGTCCCTTCCGACTGAAATATTCAATTCTATAAATCAAAATAAAGTGGTAGAGCAGTCATAGTTGCCATTTTTTAATATTGACATAACTATTAGGAGGAGCTAATGGTTGTTAATTAGATTATTTTTTCCTCTCACTTTGAAGAAAGTATACTATTAAAGACTCAGAATGTTAACAAACTACTTAGTGTAATATGATTTAACAGCAAAACAACCATAAGGAAAAGCAAAAACAATTTGTTTATAACTTCTCATCACAAAGCAAGTTTTCAGACTTGAAGGAAAAAAAATGTGTGCAAACTCTCAAGTTATTGGTTGGGTTTTTAATAAGTAGTCCAGAAAATACTCTGAAACTCTTGGAATTACATGTAAGTATATTTACAGTGTATTGTTTTGTTATTCCCTAGTATTCTTTAGAATATCTCGAGCTATAGTTATGAGAAGTATTCTATGAATTTCTTTTGACACTGAATTGGAGTAGATATGAATTATGTTGGGAAATGAAGGTACTTGGTTATGAAGATGCAGAAAGTTATGTGCTAGTCAAAGCATCATCTAGTGTCCAGTTTCTCCACTCTTCTAAGGAGTAAGATTTGGGCAATATTTGCTGTGTGGAGAAATGCAGAATGATTCCAGATGTTTGATGAAAATATGAAGATGAATACATTGTGATGGAAATTACCTCGTTTGTGCCAAAACTGTGTTGCAACTTCATGGAAACTAACAGATGGAAAAATCAAAACATAATATGAGAAAAATAATCAATTATATAATGAAGTAAAAATTTGTCACTTCTAACAATGGGTGATGAATGTTTTAAGAAATAATGTTGCCACTAATGCAAAAACCCCAGGACCATGAATTGATATGGATGTCGTTACACTTTTTTGCTATAATAAAAATCACAGTTTGTCATCTATGAAGAACAGAAGATTTGAAGAGGCCTGAAATGCACATGGCACTAAGTTATGGTTCCCAAAATTGAAACCATCCACAGAAAATGCAATCTCATGCTGTATATGGACCATAGAGAAGAGAAGTGGAAAAGATGGAAAAGATCTAAGATTGGGGGGGGGGGGGGGGGGGGAATAACGTAAGGGACCTTCAGCAGACAGTAAATCTTGCCATATGTGATTGTACTAAGGGAAAAGGATGATGGAACCCAAGAATGAATCCATTTTAAAGCCAAAGAAAACTGGAGACAGTTTGTAACCTCTTCCTCTAGCAGGAGTCTTTCCACCATGCAGCAGAACAGTTTTTGGTTTCTCAAGAGTAAGCCTCTATTCTCATGCCTAAGCTCACCTTGCTATGAAGTCACTATTGCATGGTACCAAAAAGATCCTCACCCTGAAATAGGTTGAACGCAGCACTGGGTGCTTAGCAATGACAGTTCAGTACTAAAAATGACAGTCCTTTTAGTACTGAAAGATATGTTTTAGGTAGTCCAGCATCTAGAAATCACCACAAACTAACGTGGTAAGTGAGGTTAAACCGCTGACAGATTTGAATCTTGCATTGGAACTGGCTGGGGGACAACTAGCGAACTAATCCCTATGGGCGAATAGATACTTTTGCGCAGCTCTATTAAAATTATCTGTCCCAGCAGTGTTTCTCCTTGCACCGAGCGGTGACAATAGCTAGCAAGCTGGAATGCTGAAGGCATGTGTCACATAGGAAGGCTCCTTTTGAACATGCCTCCAGCACTGGTTTATCTTCCAGCTTCACTGAAAGTGGTTGCAGATGCTCTACTGTTGACTCAGTGCTCTCTTTCTGTTATACTTTTGGACTCTGAATGCTAGAAAGGGCTTGTTTTTAAATTTTGCATGCAGTTTCATGAGCTTTTTGCTTGCACAAGCACAACGTTCACTTCTTTTCCTAGGAGTGATTAATGCAGAGAGTATCCAGAACTGCTAGTGTGGATGAGAGCTTTGAAGAATTTTTTTTGAAGTCATGACTGGGGACTGGAAATAACACTTCTGGCACTGCTGCCTTTCTTGGCTACTGATGGTGTCTGCTCACCTCTCCTAGATCTTGGCTCTCCCATGCTTGGCTCTAGTTTCTTCTGGTAAGCAGTCAAGTTTCAAACAAATACTATTGGGAAGTTTTGAAGCATTTTAAAATTTCAGGCAGATTTGTGCTTCCTTTGCTTTCTGTGTTGGGCTTAGAAAATATGGCAGTGGAGATACAGATGCTAATGGTAGTCATTGGCCAGTGTGACAAATGAAATTTGTAAGCGCTACATAAGCAGTGTATTGTGATTACAAGGCCAGTTTAGATCAGGGCAGAACTTCTTCAGATGGGCAGTTGTTCATGAAGAATAAAGGAAGCGTTCTTTTTCTTGTTTGGTTTTTTTTGTATGTTCATAGAAAGGAGCATCTGTCTTCTGCGTGGTGTTCTTATTACAGTTTAAAAATGATTATGCAAAGTGACTTCACAGGGCACTTGTAATCAGTAATAAATGCATAATTATTTTTAGACAGAAGTATTCTTTAATGTCCGCCCATTTCCTACTTAAAATTAGTTATTAGAGTACAACAGCACATTTCTTCCTTGCTTCCCATCTGTCTATAATATTTCTGCTGAGGCCAGTGGCCAAGGCACCCATGTTCATCAGCTGCCTATTAATATGTAGTTATTCTCTGCCCTGGAGCTGCTGCAGAGACAAGATAATCAAACCCTGAAAACAGAATTGGTAGTGCATCTTGTCCCTGTGTAAACACGTCCAGAGGAACAAGAGAATTTTTGGACTGAACAGATGTGTTGGTCTGCTGAAAACTTTGAAACCCAGTATTTTCAAGTCCTCTTTCAGCTTAATTGTTATGTGATGACTTTTGTAAGCCCCAAGATGTTTTACATCTGGTTCTGTTTGTCAAATCACTTTCAAGTGTTCTAGTTTTTTGTGATTATACTATTTGGGATAAATTGGGCATTAAATCAAATACTGTATGAAAATGCATTGTCTTTTTAAGGCTGTACGAGCACTTGAATGCTGGAGGGGCTTTGTGCCCGTGGTCTATTTGGAGTTTAGGTGAAATTTTATGGACACTTCAGAATTTGTGTGTATACATAAAACCCCAGAATGTTATGACAAAGAATTACTGAGACTCTGTCCCTTCCACCTCACTTCCCCAAACCAGGTAACAGTTCAGAGTTTCATCTTAAAGCATTTTTTTTTCCTAATTAAGATTTTTTTTAAGCTCACAAAATTTGGCAGGAGACAAATGAAGCTCTTTATGGATCCTGAAAGCAAATAAATTTCTGATAAACGTTCTGGCATGTTTTCATGTGCAATTCAACATGGGAGGTATGCGGAAATATCAAAAAGATGTTGAAAACTTTCTTGCTTGACCTCGAACTCTTTACCAGGTCAGCTTTTCCTTTTGCTTGAATCTAGTGAAGTTGTTCCATGTTTACGAACAGAAAAGAAAACCAGGGTAGAGCAGTACTACCTTCCTCTGTGCATGCTGTGATCTTGCCTACATTTTTTGAAAACAAGTTCTCCAGATTTCTCAACCTGGTAATACGTTGTAAGAGATGTCTAGCTGCCACTTGTTCACCTACTCAGAGATGAGAAGCTTTTGCTCCATGATGAACAGGCTCTGAATCCCTGTACCCAAGGGAACCAATTTATGCCCATGTTTCATGCTGAAGTGTGAAAAGGCACGACTCCAAGACAGTATAAATTTTCAGGTCTTCCTTTTCCCATAAAAGCTGTCTCTTGCTAAGCTGCATCTGTGAAAGCAGAGTTCTCTGAATTCCTGTTAAATGAACTGGACTGCCCCTGTTAAGTAGTTATTTGTTGAAGCAAATGTTATGGTCTACCTCCTAGCAGCTACTCAAGTCTGCATAAAAGTGAGTTTTACTCCATGGAGACCCGTAACTGAATCCAACAGTAGCAAATGGTTGCTTAATGGTTTATTTTCCTTTTGCAGCATTCACAACTTTAATTATGTAACATCCTAATGAAGAACTCTTCCAGCATGATTTTCTTCTTTTTTGTAAGGTATAATATTGCCATGATATACACAAAGCGAGGAGTTGGATGGTCAAAGAGTAACGTGAACAGCTATTAGGAAAACTGTGGATGAAAGTGTCCATGCTTGACTTTGGGAAAAGTTGCTCTAACAGGTGTTGAAGGGAGAGAAAGTATTGCAAAACTTTGCTTTGCCACTGCTTATTAACTGGAGTGGTAATGATTAATGATTAGAGGAGGAGACCAACTGAGTGGTGCACTGTGCATTTTCAGAAGCTTTATCTCAAGCGAAATAGGCAAAGGGAATATCTGCTTGGACGTTCCCTTTTGTGATGTGTTTTAAGAAACATCACAATCTCTCCTCTGGAGGGAGAGGTAATAGTTCATGAATGCTTTAAATATCTTATCACTAAGTACTGAGCTTCTTTTTGATAAACGTGGGTTTATACCTCTACTCAGAAAGTGTTTAAAAGGTTTCAATTAATGATAACAACAAAGAACCCCACACTCTTCATTGATTTGCCAATCTTTAGCAGGTTTCCCTTCTAAGCAAAAAGTCTAACCTTACTTTAAATCTAGGTGAAGTTAGAATCTACTTCCAGCCTTTTCTTAACATTTGTCATCTAAATTAAATGAAATTATACCTCAGATTTCCACAAAAGAGATATGTAGGTTCAATAAAGCAATGCCCTGCGAGTTAGCTAGATGGAATTCCACATATCTTTTACCAAAGGTTTTTGGATGTCTGTAACCCACCTATTCTCTATCCTTCCCATGTGTTCCTGTTTAGTTCTTCAGCATCCCCTGAAATGGGAGCACCAGACATGGACACATTATTACTGCAGCAGCATGGGCAGTACCTAAGACAACAGCAATACTCTAGCTTGGCAGTGGCACAGGGATACTTGATCCCAGATTTAGTGTGCTTCAAATATTCTGAACATTGAACTTGACTGAAAACTGAAATATAATCTCCTGGATTGTTTGTTTTTTCCTCCCATCAGCTCCTGGTTGGCTGATTTACCTCCCCTCTCACCACTTGCCCTTTTCAGTGCTTCCAAATACTCTGTCCAGGTCACAGTCCCAAGCTGGGTGTCTCACAGGACACTGCTCTATGCAGGTTTTTATCACTTTAATTGGTAAAAGATGCACCCTGAGCCCCTGTGACTGGTCAACTGTGGCCAGATGTCAGGTGCCCACCCGGCTGCTCTCTCACCCTCCCACCTCAGCAGGGTGGGGAGAAAATAAGGTACAAAAAGCTCATGGGTGGAGATAAGAACAGGGACACCCCTTACAGATTACTGTCACAGGTGAAACAGTCTCAACTTGAGGAAACTTAGTTTTATTTCTTGAAAATTAAAACAGGTGTGGATGGGGAGAAGCAAAGACAAGTTCACCCTGCCACTGCCACTTCTCCCTGTCTCACCCTCCCACACGCTTCCCTCCTGACTCCTCTGCCTCCCCTGCTCCTCTTGGCCAGGCACCATTTTCCCGCCTTTTACCGCCCTCCCCGAGGTGGTGCCTGTGGGGCTGCGGGGCTCGGAGGGGCTGCCAGAACAGGCATCTCCTCACAGAGACCCCTCAGCCCTGCTCCTGCCCCGGGGTGTGGGCACCCCATGCTGCCCCCAATCCCTCCTTGGCCCATCCGAGCCTGCTCTCCCCAGGGTGGGTCTGGGAGCGGCCTCGGCCAGCTCTGACACAGATGCTGCTGTTGCTTATAGTGTTGCCTTCAACCAGAGTGAGATGGCGCCTGTGGCCACCTCTCCCCCTCACCTCAGCACCTGCAGGCCAGGGAGCCGAGGCTGGTTGTGCTGGTATAACACACAAAGGTAAGGATGTCCCAGCTGTGAGAAGCTATTTGGGAGTGACGGTTTTGGTGTGCAATGAGGTACACCTGGAGGGGCCCCAGGGCCAGGTGGCGGCCATTGCTGGTGATGAGCTGCCCTCAGAGCCCTTCCTTCCCCAGGCACTGGCCAGATCAGGGCAAGATGGGGCTCCTTTGTGCTGTGGTTTGGGGCTGTAAGCAGCGTGTGAAGCAAGTGCCTTCATTGCTACAGGCTTCTGTCTGACTTATCCTGAAACAAGGAATGCTAGTGCTGGACAGCAGAGAGGTAAGGCACAGCAGGAGGGGTGCTGCCCCAGGAGCAGTGAGGTAAGTCCTGTCTTAAAGTTCCATAGAAGAAACAAGTCAATTGTAAAGCTGCCTGTGGCATAGCTGTGTCCAGGCAGCGTGTTCCCTGTCTTTGCTGTGTTACCTGCATGGTGGGGTGCTTCATAGCAGGGGTTTGGGTCCACTATCCCTGTAGACAGTATGTTGTCCATGTACTGCATCATGCTGAAGGCCTTCTGTGAGTGGCTGAGTATCAAGGCCTGTATTTGGAGCACAGAAGGATTGTAGAGGATGCTTTCGTCTTCAAAATGTTTTTTTTTGTAGCCAGGCATCTTTTGAATCGTGTATCTAGCCTCATCTGGGGCTTTGTTTGTCAGGTGTGGGTGTAAATACTTAGATTATATCAAATAGTAGCACCCTGAGGAAGGTCCCCTCCACTGTTGCGTGCTCAGTCTCCAGCTCTGGGTGCTGCATGGGCAGAGACAGTGAATTTCTGTGTATGACACTGCATGGTTTTAAATCGCGCTCCAGTGCGATAAGTTGTGTGATGAATTTAGGTGTTGGCTTTGGGAGAGAAGTGTGTGTTATTTACAGAGGTCAAAAGTTATCCACATCACAGTTTAAAAGAAATGGCTTTGTGAGAAATAATTGTGTCAAATATGTTTAGTTATTTAATATCTGTATGAATCTGACCTTGTATCTTTATTCTTTAATCTGTGCTGATTTGTAATGTTTATGTGAATATAAAAGCAATCTAAAAGCAGTCATGACTCAAATTAATATTTTTAAACATGTGATAAAGGGGTTGTTTTCTGTTTAGAGTCACCGATATTTTTGTGAGGCATGGGAGTAAAGGCAATAGCAGATGGCAAAAGTTTCCAGCAATAGGCAGCGTGACATCTAAGCAGAGCTTTCCCAACACCCCTGCTGTGGTAGCAGATGGAGAGATTGGCAAGTAGGGAGGACATTACTTTTATAGTGCGCAGTGCTTCGAAAGATGGGCTTTGCCGGGTGAGCCAGGGCTGGCAGAGCTGAGCGTGCTGCAGCAGCCAGGGCTGAGGGAAGAGTAATAAACGTTAAGAAAGGGGATGCCAAAGGCACCACAAAAATGTAGCAAAACTCCTAACGGTGTTTTGAGGTTTTTCTTGCTTTTGACCCTTTATGGCTTTTTCCAAGGCAAAATATCAGAATTGCGGCTTTCCATCAACCTGTGCGTATGCATGCACTCACATGCAGGGAAAGGCATTTCAGCATTTTGTAAACCTCTGCAAAACATTTGGAAACTTCAAAACCTTTCTGTTGTTCCTGCGATAAATCAAACCTAAATATCTGAACACATAATTCAGATAATTACTATTATCTGCCCTTGCTATCAGAAGTGTTAAAATTACATTTAATTATGCCAGAAAATGAACCCACCTTTCTTCTGCTACAACTTCGATTTTTCTGAGCTGGTAGAAAATGAGTTTTATCAAAGCTTCTAGGTTAACTTTTATTTTACATCATGTATTATCTACCCCATTATGTTTTCTTGCAACTTATTTTCACTGAACCCATACAAAATAATAAGACTTTACCAAGCCTTTATAAGGAATCTCTGTAAAACTGCTATTTGGAACTGCAGTTCTAGTGGTCAGATTACTTTGTGAATATCTTAACTTTTTGGGCTTGTGTTGACTAGGTTATTATTTTTAGGGGATTTAAAATTATATCCTGATCTAGTTGAAGACCCCCCCCCGTTTGCTGCAGTGGGGTTGGACCAGATGACCTTTAAAGGTCCTTCCCAACCCAAATCATTCTATTATATGCTTAACAACCAAGCACCACAAATTAAAAGACTCTCAGATAAATTAGTTTTAAAAATGAGCATTTTTAAAGAGTTGTTGATTGATTGTATCGCTGAATAGTGAATATGTTTGAAAATAAATTATTTACGTGGTGTTCTCTGCTTCTCAGGCTTTGTTATCAGCTTTTGGAACTAAAAAGTGTTTCTTCAGGTGGCTATGGGGCTGGCATGTCGAATAGATGTGAATCTCGTAGGGCAGCTCTAGAAGAAGTGTGCCGGGGCTTCACGGTTGCTCTGGTATGGTGCAATGAGAAGCGCACATCCACTGCGCTGTTAGACCAGTAAGTGGGAGGCTAAAGAGTCACTGGTGTCAAAAAGGAGCACAAGGATGGTTGCAGCTCAAATTTAGGTCAGGAGTACTAAAGGAAACCTCCCGGTGAGTGTCATTGATCAATCATTAAAGTGAAAGATTTTTTCTTCCTTTGCATGTGAAGTTACTGTAGGTTAAAATTGCACTCGGTGGGTTGCTAGCACAATATGCTTCTCTCTAGCTGAAGCTTTGTCTGGGGACAGTGACCTGTGAATTGTATTTTAAAATCTGCCACTGAACCTTGAGGTACCCAGAGGCACCGTCTGGACTCATCCAGGGACTGTGAAGCAGCTGTATTTCGTAAGTCTGGAAACTTGCTGGGTAACAGCCTCACAAAACAACATTGCTCTGGCTGAAATGATAAACTTCATTAGGTCAATGTAGCTACACATGCTAAAGAATTTAAAACATACTTTTATAAGATTACATAAAAACATCACATGCTTACAGGCTTTATAACTAGCGAAGTCTGAGGAAAATTACCTAGCGCTTATTAAACTTTCTTCCATCCTCTGAATTCTGTAGTTAACACCACTGGCGTTCTGCAGCTATTACTCTCTTTTTAACCAAAAATAAGAAAATAAGTTACACATTTTTTTAGTTTAGACATTTAAATACTATAACGACTCAGTATTTTGTATGATTTGTGGAATTGCAGTAACTTCTGCTTTTTTTTTTTTTTAATTTGAGGATATGATTCATGTAACTTCAGGAAGGCAGGTAGAAGACTTGAGATGAGGTTAAGGAGCCAGTGACTAATGTTGTATTTTACATCACTTCAGCTTTTGGGAAGCTGTTTTTTGAGAAGTCACAGGGAGTTGGTGGTGATGATGGTGTTCTTCTAAGTATATTTATCCCTACTGTTTTCAGTGGTTAATATTGAATCAAACATAGTACTGGAAGTGGGAGATTTAGTGCATCTCCTGTTGTTTCCGCTAAAGCTTAAGGTAGATGAACTGTTTTGGCAAAACCTGATTTCAGGAGTTAAAGTAAGTGTGGGGTTTTTTTTTCTTTTTTTTTTAAACCATAGAAAGGTAATTTTTGCGTACATCTGAGAGTGTGGGATTTTAATGCAGGTTTTAACGACGTGCTGCTACTTGCCTTGTTTTAAATTGGGCGATTAGCTGATGGCTCATCTGTAGAGGTCCTGAAGTTTGTAGAGAGGAAGATCTTCCTGGGAATAAATGAGACACACATTTGTGCTCCTCAAGCAATGCAAAGAGGAGATGTAAAACTTTTACATTGGCAGTGTGCTGCACAAGTGCTTTAGCTATGCGTACTAAAAAGAGCAACTTTGTAAAGCCCTGCTTGGTCAAAGCAGACAATGGCGCACCTGGGAACGCTGCGCTGCGGCAGGTCAAGGTCTGTCCGATCCAGGACTGTGCTGCAAAGAGCTGTGAACATTCCCTAGGATTTCCTGGGCTCCAGCAGATTACTCAGAGGCTTCCACACAACCGGATCAGCTTTCATTTTGATAGTTAAGTTGAGAACATGGAAAAAAGGTCCACAATTTCATTTCCCTACATTTTTTCTTTCATGAGTGTGTGTGAGGAGTCTAGGTGCCTGCCTGGGGTTGCCCAGCCCTTTCTGGGGGTGTTCATCCCTCTCCATCTGCTTTCCAGGTACAGGTAAATTTCCATTGCTGCTGCAACATTAACCTAGTTTCTTTGAACTCATGACTTCTTGGGATTTTGGGGTTTGGATTTGGGCTTTTTTTCCCCCCCCCGTGTTTAAAAGCATTAACCTCATTTCTTGATCTACCCTAATATTGCCTGAGTAAAATACACGGATAAGCATGGTGGTGGGGAGGCAGTGTTTTCCACACAGTAAAAAAGGGTTGAAACAAACTCTTCAGTGGTTCAGGCCAGGCTCATTCCTTGGTTGTGCAGGTTGCAACACTTGCCCCATGAGTGATGCTCTTGGTACAATAATGGGAAAATGGTGTTTGTTCGGTTTTCTTTTTCATTTTTTTTTTAAGATGACACATGTTGTTTTTGTTATTAAACTCTACAAGTTTCCTTTCAAGTTCTCCAAGAAATCTCCAGAGCTTCCCCTTCCCAACCAATGCTGCCCTTGATTTGCTGTTGACCCCTGTGGGATGAAGTCATCAGGAGAAAGTTCTTGTTTTCCTGTATCTGTTTTCTTACACAGCCTTGTTGCTTTATTAATTTCACCAGAGTAGGCATGTGTTTTAAGTTTGATGTCTTGTATTACGTTAGGAAATCCTCCCACAGCAAAGACCTTTCTAAACATTGTTTGTTTGACTTACGGGAACAAGATCATTCCTGTTGCTCCATGCCGGCCTTTGGAAACGGGCTGACAGTTGTGTGTGGCTGCCACATGCTCTGGGAGACGGGGACAGCTCAGTCCCCTTCCTGTTTGCAGAGTCAAATGAGTCAAACAGCAACAAAATAAAAAAGCTGTTGTGTGAGAGGGGCCTTTCTGTGTTAAAATACATGGCAAGACAGCTTTGAAGAGGCATCACTTTTATTAAAAAGAGGTGGTTGCAGCTAGGAGGCTCCTGAGAGCCTCACACGCAAGCATTTAGGGGTTAGGCGGTACGTCTGTATCTGTCAGCCTGCCTGAAAAAATCAGGGCAGGAGTGTCCAGCTGAAAAACAAACAGGCACCAAATTCCCCTCATCCTAATCCCCATCCACCAAAAAAAGAAGTGAAAAGTGGGGGGTGGGAGTATTTGGCATCTCCCTGAGGAATGCAATAAACCCAAACATGGTGTGAGAGCACTTGAGGATCGCACACTGGCACTCACTCCCCATGATGGCTGCCAGTTTCCCTCCCACGTGTGCTCAGTCTCGGAGGTAATGTGAGTCTGGATGCTGGACAGTTAATCAACTGCAGGAAAATTAAGGTTTTGGAGGCTGTTCTTCTGTTGCGAGGTGCTTGCTGTTTAATAAAACGCAGCACGCTGCCACGTATCGCATACTTACACGACCCTGCTGGCTGTCTGTTCTGTTGGCTTTTGTTTTTGGCTGGGGTTTAGCATTTCTCAGCGTTGAATTTCTCTCTCCTGTTGCTGAGGGGAGGATGGGCTGTGCTGCACTGGGGAAGGCAGATGAAGTCCGGCCCTGACTGCCCTGTGTTTTCTCCAGGGCTGTGTGCCCTCGAGAGAGCAGCATCCAGTTGTCCCTGGGTACCTGCGTGCAGCAGGCAGAAACGCTCGCAGTGCGGAAATTGCATTTTGAATAGTCCTTGTGAGACTATCATGGGGAGAGGATGATGAAGAGGAGGTGAAGGGCCATCTGCTAAGGGGTGCACAGGTGTTTCTTATGGTGATTTCTGTGCAAATGACAGGCTGCAAAGCTTTGCTAACAATGGCTATGAACCTGTAGGTGTCAAGCCAAATTCCCCTCCTATGGCCAAACCCCTCTCCCTTGAGGACAAGGATCCTTGCACTGTATGGGGACACTTTCCAAACTAAGCCTGACAGCAGTGGGGGGGTTCCCATGAGGGCAGAGCTGTGGGACAACCAATGGCCAACCATGGAGAAGAGAGGAGAGGAGGTCTGCAAGCCGATCCAGCACCTTAGCTTGTCCACGTAGGTCAGGGCCTTGGCACGTGAAAGCCAAACCATCCCTAAAAAAACCTTGAAGTCATTCTTTTGCGATGATGAAATGGATGTAGTTGCTATGAAAAATAATTCCATGTGATGCACATGAAGTGTTTTGCCATATACTGTCGAAAGCTGTTCCTTCCGGTGAGGGTGATTTAGGGAGTGCTGTGTAAGTGATGTATGTAAATCCCTTGTCAGCAGTACGTGCCTCTGGGACACGTTGTTGCCCACCATGGCCCAGTACACAGCCCCCATGCTCTAGGACAGCTCATGTGTTTTGCCCTGGAAGGGCTCAGTTTACCCCATCCCACTGGCCAATAAATGTGTACAACTGCTGTGATTTCTTTTTTTTTTTGCTTGAGCTTTAGCTTTGGCTCAATTATTACAATTTGAATAAGTGTATGAAATGTGATAAAGAATATAACAATGCATGTCCTGTGATATAATATCCAAAAGAGTCTGCAAACAATACACCCTGACTCTTAACGAGGATTTTTCACATTGGCTTTGCTCAGATGGAAATCTCCGTTACTTTACCTTTTTCTAAGTCATTTAAATACTCTATTTTCCAGCTCCGTGACATTTGAAAAATGTAACAGTCATCTTGTTTGCTCATTTGCAGTTTCTTACAGGGCTTGGCAGCTCTGCCAGCCTTCCTGCTCTCAGGCACTGATCTCTGTCTTGGTAAAACACCCACAAATTCAGCATTGGAAATGTAATGGACGGAAGCTGCTCTCATTAAAGGTTTCCTTTCTTTTTTTTCCTGCTATATGGAGGGATCTTAGGAATGTAAGGAAAAAATATTCATGCAGCATATCATTTCATTGACCTTCACCTTCAGAACAGTCCTTCTTGTGCATGCTGGGGGAATGGCTGGAGAAGATCTTGCCAGCCCAAAAAACTGGTTGATGTTGAGCAGTTGGGGCGGTGTGGGTAGCGTGCTGTGCTCTGGGGTTATGCTCACAGACCAGAAAATGAAGCCGCAGCTCAGAAAACAGCAGAGGGATGTGGCTAGAAGTAGTATGCAATTTTAGGCTTGTCCAGAAACAACTGAGGTAAGGTTTTAGAGGGATAATTTAGCGAAAGGAAATCGCTCTCCTCCCACCCGTCGCACGCAGGCAGGCAGATGCAGGGAGGGGTGGCCAGACGGAGGCAGAGGAGGGGAGGGATGTTTTGTACTGACACGGCAACAACATTGTCTGGAGAGCAGCAGACACTTTGTCACTGTTTCAAAATAAATAGATGACTTTGGACACAGGAGAAAATGCAACAGCTCCTCAAGAAGACATTGACCGCTGCCGTCAGCAGAGCTGTGCGCTCTCACCACAGGAAGAGTAAAGCTTCAGCCCATCTTTAAATGAGGGCTGTAAAGAGAAACTCTTTTCTGGCATTGGCTTGCTGGCCGGGCAAGAGAGGAGCCTCCGGGGTCTAAGCTACTGCCCATCCGGTCCTGGTCAGCTGCCGGGGGCCACTTGCCTCTTCAGACAAAAGCATCACGATGCCTCTGAGGAAGGACAACACATGGCCTTTCACTCCTATGCTCTAGAAGAAAAAAATCACTATGACGTCACTACGGTTATTTCCAATCTTAAGGAACAAATGGAAAATATCAGCATGGGAAAAATTTTAATTGTTAGGGTGTTAACCTTTCCTCACCAATGAAAAAACCGGTCCTGGCATGCATCGGCTCTTGTTAGGGAGCCAAAATACAGTCCCAATTCAATTTAAGTTCTAATGCTTTATTTTATTAGTTACTTTTATATCTTAATATTTGTCTTAGGTGCCTCAAGTTCTGTCAGTAAAGTAGACATTATTGCAGCCAGCTGAGAGGCGCAGGATCTTGAGCGTGTTCCCACAAGCTCATCAGGACTGTTGCTGCCTTGGGAAAACACTCCATCAGGCTCCTCAGTGGTGCTGCTCTGTGACAGCTTCCCTGGTGGTGGGTGTTGAGAAGATTTGCAGATGTTTCACCTTTCTCAAAGCAGGGCTCCTCACTGAGTCAGCCTGCTGCTCCGCTTATTGCAAAAATGCTAATTTTGCCCTGTGGCTCCCCTTTGTTCAAGCTCTCCTCTTCACCCCTATTCTCCAACAGACCAGGACTGGCCAGGGTCTATTAGGCTATTGATTTCTATTTTTTTGTTTAATTAATTTTCCATTGCAAGGCTGCAGGCACATCTTTGCTTGGTATTGATTTCTGACAGCATCGCAAAGTGTGTGTGAGGTGTTGCTTTTGCAGGGCCAGCCCATCCGTGGAGGAAAGCTGAGCCCCTGTGCTGCAGAGCTGCACATCGGTGTCCCTCACTCCCAAAGGAAAGCGTTTGGGGAGAGGGGAAGGGCAGCATGTGTTGAGTGGCTGACAAAAACACACACCTCGGTTGATCAGTGGGGCTGTGGTGGGCTCTGACTGCAGAAACTTGGAGTTTTCAGAATCTGAGAGAACCTATGCCATTTCTCATCCTGTTCCAAGAAAAATACTCTGCTGCTCCCAGTATACTGGGTTTGTTCAGCACCCAAGTAAAGACGAGGCTGAAGTGAATTGTTCTGCACATCATAAAGCACATCTTTTCCAAAGAATTTGACCCCACATTGTTTGGGTCATGCAAGGGTCTGTTCCCCTTTGACTGTTATATCCCATCTAGCTAAAACTGCAAACACGTGGGGCCACTCAGCTGCTGTTCACTTGGGAGCCGGGCAAATCCTCTGGTGCTTTTTAAATCCCGTGGTGCAGTGGGTCCCCTTCCAGCATTTACAGCTTGAAAGAAAGATTAAAAACTGGTACCTATTCAAACATTTATTCAAGGATTTCCAGCAAAAGTCAAATGTGTGCTTCCTTCCATCTTACATCCCTATTACAACAATTCAGGCTCCCCATACAAAATAAAAGGCAGATTAGTTCACAGAGTCCCAGGGAACACCCGTATATAAAAAACCCCAAAACCTCATTACTTTTAATGTATCTCATATGCCACTTACACCACTGTGTTCCCTATCTTCCTGGCGGCATTCTTAAAAGGCAAATTTGCCTGAAAATAAATGAGACAAACTGTTTGACTAATGGCTGTAAGGATGGGGTTTTTTTTCTCCCTGTAAAGTAGGAAAGAAAGAAAGAAAAAAAAATCTGTTCTCAGTTCCTCTGCTTATGTGTGAAACTTGCCAGACAGCTTTCAAACCACGTAGGCAGATAATTCTAAAAAGTGGGATTTGCCTCCCCGGTAAGGAACCCACTTTTTTAGAAGATGTTGGTGCTATAAGATAAGAGGTTTTTTTCTCATTCAAGTGAGTGTTTTCCTTGCTTTATCATCCTTACTGTAAAGTAACCTAAGAGCCAACAGAATGACATTTAATGTAACAAATTGATGTATTTAATAAGCTACCACAAGCCTTTACACTTTAAAAAAAAAAAAACAAAAAAAAAAAAACCACAAACAAAACCCAAAACAAACCACCCTCAGTAAGTCCAAGAGTGGCTTGAATTTTTTTTCTCCCTTCAGCTCAGTCTGAGCTTCCCTGTGTCCCACCCTGAAAACGTTTGGCCAGCTCATGTTTGAAGAATGGCGGATTGACTGAACCATTGGTACAGGGTTTCAGCAACCCTGTATGTTGCTGCTGTTTACAAAATGGTTTTGAACCAATAGATGTTGCAGTACCATGACTGGTGGTTTGTGTTTTGGTTTGGTTTTGTTTTTTTTTTAATGGAGGCTTTTCAAATTAGCATGCATGCAAACTTATATATTGTTTTGAAATTAAAATGAAACAAAACTTGAACTGGAGCACATAGAAGCTTTTCACTGCTTAAAAACTCTACCAAATATCTCTTCACTATTTTCCGTCTACATACAAGCTGGGAATGAGCTCTTACTAGGCAGATTTTTGCCTGAGGAGCGATATCATCAAAATATTTGCATTTGCCTTTCAATCTGAGGCACTTGGATAAATAGCAGCTTGATTAACTGCGACTACTTGTTCCTTGCACAACCATTTTAAAGATGCTAGGGCCTGTAAAGACACAACAGGTTCTGAAAGGGCTTTTTGACCTATAGAATAAGGATGTGAGGAACCTAAATCTGGTTACTCAGGCCTCAGCAGTGCATTTTGTTGAAATTGCAGTTGCTGATGCAGCTGTGCTGTCCGGCCAGCCCCGAGCAGCAGCAGCTCCTGAGCAGAGAGGCATTGACTAACCATGCAACTTACTTGCTTATAAAGCAAACGTGCTTTGGAGGACCTGCATCCAAGATAGTATCACTGGGCCAAAGTCAACGTAAGCCATGGGGCAGGACCAAGTGCTGGGGGCATCTCTTGACAGAGCAACAGTGGTGGTGTTTGTGAAGCCTCAGAGCAACTCTGAGGTTTGAGATCTCTTCTTGCTTGAGATTTTTGTGAATTGTGTCCTGCAGTAATGCATTGGTCTCACAGCTTCTAGAAACATCTACTGTTAACTATGAGAACGCGTTAGTCTTTACAGGAAACTTGCTGCGCTTCCAGAAATTATGTCAAGGATGGAACAAATTCCCATGTTATCAGCCAGGACAGTTTTATTCTCATTCATAATATAGCTGAGAGTGCAAAATGCTCTGTTTCATCAGGACTTAGGTATAGGTGTCTGTAGTGCATTTTCCTTCCTTTGAAATGCTTTGCACGATTGAAATTGCACAAGTCCTTTTTGTAAAAGGGAAAAAAACAACTCTGTAAATAAGAACTAAACGTGAATATTGTACATGGTCTTTTTCACACACACACACACACACACAAATGTTTATGGTCCATTTGGTTTTTTATCTAGTCTTCCCCACATGCTGGAAAGCTTTCATGGACCTGAAGTTGCATTCCTGCATGCACTATGAAGAAATGATATCCCTAGGATAAGGAATAAGCTATTTACAGATGTCTTAATAGCAGTTGTTTCTGTGTTCTGATGAAAGATTGGAAGTATGTTTTTTTAAAAAAAAAAAGTTTTGAACACTTTAAAGTGCCCTGGTTCCTGTGCAGTATTTAAAGCCTTAGTGAAAGAAGTGAGTGACATTAATCTTGTAGTCAAAGCCAAGGTCACCAAGGTGCAATTCCCTCAGCGGAGGGAATTGATGGCCACAGCCTTGGTGGCTGCCATGTCCCTGGTGGAAGGGACCAGGCAGGCTGTGCCTGCCCAGAGGAGCTGCTTTGCTTTCCTCCTCCTTGCTGGCCAGAGCTAGTGGGGAAACTAGGAGGGTGAGCTTGGCTTTTGCAATCGTCCTCTCAGGCAGCTGTGGGGATCAGGGCAGTTTTGCTGCCCAGTCAGTTTCTTCTTCATATGCAAAGTGAAAAATCCCCACTATAATGCTTGCGCAGAGCAGAAGTGCTGCCCTTACAGAAAGGCCCTCTCCCTGAAATATGGAAACTAGCCCAAAGTCTCCTATGGCTTTCGACTCTGTGGGTATGGCACAGCACCGATCTGTTTGGGAGACGAAGGGCTGCAGTTGTCCAAAGTGATAGTTTCCAGCCAGGGATTCACTCGTGCAAGGAGGAGAAGTCCTCTGGGCGACTGGATGAGGTATCAGGAAGGGGAGATGGTGTTTGCCATGGGCGTTTCTGTGCTGAAGGGGCTGCAAATTCCTATTGTGCTGCCGAAGCGCTGTGAATTGGATGTCAAAGGCTTTGGAGCATAGGTCAGGAACACAAAACCCGTTGTTGAGAGCAGAATTGTGTGACTCCCTTTATTCGGGGAAAAATCTTTGTGTTAAATACATGTTAGGCTCTTAAAGCTTAAATGGAGCCAGCACAAGCCTTTGTCATAACCATAGGAAATGTATTTTAAAGTTAGGGGAAAAAAAACCCATAGTATTCATTTCCCATTTATCTGTTTCTGTATTTCCCCGTTTTCTTTGAGCTAGCAAATACAGTCCCCAAATGCCAAAAATAATTTTTTCCACCTCCTGTTTCTCCTGTGAGCCCAAAACAGAAGCTCTGCAACCGTGATAGGAAACCTGTTCTCATGGAATTGTCAATCTGTATCCAGCTCAGGCACTGACTCGGCTTTAGTTCAACAATAAACCAGTCTCCAGATGTTTGGGGCTGGTACTAATAGCTGAGTTCACCCATTTGTTCTCCAATTATATGCTTTTTGGGCTGTAGAGAGTGTTGTTTGACAGACAGCCGAATATTGGCAATCTGACTGCTGACTGAGAGGTCGATGACAGCCGCACAGGCTCAAACTCATAAATCCATTTTTCGGAGATATGCATGTATGTACTGGAGAAAGTGTCAGACCTTGGATATACAAATCAGTAAAATCCAGCAACATTAGCTGGCGACCTTGGATACACAAATCATTAAAATAAGACAACAGTAGCTGCCCAGTTTCTGAGTTACTCGGCTATAGCGTCACGCTGTGCACTGGGATGTAATTTGCTCTCTGCTGTCACAGCCAGACCGTCTTTGCTGTCACTGCTCTTGAAGATTGACAGAGTACCAGTTAGATTCCCTGTTTCCCAGATGCATTAGCGTAGGCAATGTCCCACACAAACCTTGCTTCATTAGCTCTGCCATCTTGAGGTCTCTCTTGTTCTCTGTGGATCCCGATTTAGTGTCTCTACTCGAAAACAGAAGCTTCTCCCAGCTTGTCTTTTCAAGTCCCTTATGCTGAGTCAGAAGGACCTAACCATGTGCTGTCAAAGCTCTGGTAGGTGCTAGGAGGACTCTGGTTTACAATTACACTTTTTTCTGAAGCTCTGTGGTCTGCTTTGTATCAATTTAACTGCATTTCAGAGCAAGCCAACTTAATTAATGGCTTCCCTCAGGATATCAAACAGCAGTATGTTAGGTTTCTTGCTGAAATCCATAAACATTAAATTGTGTCCAACTAATTTCTTTAGTTAACTTTCTCAGTTTCTTTAAAAAAAATACAATCAAGCTTGTTTGGCAATATTTCCCTTTAATGAACATATGTTGTTTGATCATCAAGACGTGAGTCACCTTGACCTTGTTTTCAATTAGCATTTCATGCTCAGTAATGAAGAAGATGCCACATCATCTGTTGAAAATCCACTTTTCACGTGAGACTTTGGAAATTTTCATTCCAAATTGCCAAACAACTGGTTTTTCTCCTTCCTCGTAGACAGCCCTCTGTCAAGGACGCCTACTAATCAGAGAGGAGGTACACTTAGATACCTTAAAAATAATGATTTACTGCTGAAAAATATTCTGCTCTCATTTTCCTCTCTGCTGTTGCTATGCCAGCGGTTTCCTAGATCGGGGAGGCTTAATCTTTTTTTTTAAACCTCACAGTTATGAAAACAGCTAAGGGTTTGATTGTGTTTCCATTTCAGTCTGCTGAGGTGGAGGGGAGATTTGCTCAGGAGTGCAGGGGAGGGGAGAGAGAAGGGCTGGGTGTGTGTGTTATATTGATGGCTGCGATGTCACACTGAGGGCACTCCTGTGGAGGCACGTGGGATGCAACTGACTGTGAAGTCAAGGCTAAAAAGTAATCAGGGATACCTAGTTGAAAAGGCAGCACTAGGATACAGAGCTTAGGTGTCTTAGGAAGTAGGACAGGTTTTGGAGTAAGTGTACACAAGAAAGATGGGCTTCAGCCAAGCCAAGCCTGGTTGGTTATAGTTATTTTGGTGGCATTATACATCACCAAGGCTAATCACAGAATCACAGATTGGAAGGGACCTCAGAGAACACCTAGTCCAACTCTTTCTAGGAAGAGCTTATATGCTTTTGCTTCCCCCCCACCCCCAAACTGGAAAAGCCATTGTGCATGGAAGACTGTGCGCATCTGAGTGACACATCACAAGCAGATGAAATAATGAAAATCCTGTAATCCAGGAATAAAAATGATAGAGTGTAAAAAAAAATTTGTGAAGGAGTAACAAAGAATTAGAAGTAAATAGCCCCTGATAATCACAGTACATAAAAACAGGCAAGAAACAAATGTCAAAGCTTTTTATACACAAATGTTGCAGATCTAAACGAACAAAAAAACAACTACGGTGCATGGAAAGAAATGGATAGTTTAAATCAGAATATGAATATAAAAGATATGCCAAAAGCTTGGTAGAAGTGGAATGCTGTAATAAAACCAAATCATACAGGTGTGACAGCTCCCACCATAAGAAGTCATACTTACCAACGTATCAGGTTTTTTTAAGGTGTCATCAAGAACAAAACAACCTACTTCATATAGTGTCTTTGGATGCATAGAAAAGTTGTTATAAGTGCTTCAGCACATGTTCCTGTAGATAGTGACCTGTTGTAGGGTAAGAAGGGTCTTTTTTAATGGATTAATAAACATAAATAGATGAAGTGGAAAAAAATGGAGGAACAAATGGCCAGTCTTCACATAGGAAGGAGGTCTCCATTGAGAATCCGAGCAATCAACTGTTCAATGAACTCAGAGCAATGTGGGAAAACAGGTGACTCATGAGTGACAAAGTTCGAAGATGTCACATCATTTGGGATGGATCAAGCGGATATTACTCAGGGTGGTGGGAATGTGGTTCTTAAAATCCTGAGCAGCTAGATGAGAAAATGGCAGGGACATTGTATTTCTAGAAACTGAATTTTAAGTTCACGAGTGGTAGGAAACAGCTCCAGCAATGTTATCCCAGGGATGGGCTCCAAATGAGCTACTGCCTCTTTAGGAAAGAGCTGGTAAGGTCATTATGGAAACTTGTCTGAAAATGTTTGCTGAGTGCCACTAATGAATATATCTAATGAAGTTTTCCTCCCTGATGACTAACAGGTAGGATTTTCCTTCTAAGGTGTCTCTTGTTTCAAGTAAAGGATCCTATTCTTGCTCTCACATTAAGTAAATGAAGGGCCTTACCTATCTCTTTCACTTCCCAATTTAATCCTCTAGTATTTGGGAGTGTGTGGGTGCATTCCTATTTTAAAATATGCTACCTTGTTTCAGGTCCAGCCTAGTTTCTACTGTAAAATTTTTGCTCTGAATTTTCTCAAAAGCTTTTTGTCAGCATTTTCTTTTAATCAGTTTGTATAGAATTTTCTTAGTGTTGGAAACCTTTGTTTCCTATACATTGGGGATTTTAATAAATCAGTGGAAATCTAGCACTGGTTAGGATTTTATACGGTTGAGGTGATCTATAGTTTGCAAACTTGGTGGCACTTGAAGATTTCCTTGAAAGAACATGTCTTTTTGTTTTATAGGCACTAGTTATCTATAGTAGATATTAACAATTACTTCTGTTCCTCAGTTTTCTCTTGACATTAGTGGACTTGGATGCAGTTTAAGAATTACACTAGAAACAGTTATTAAGAACAGTAAACAGACTTCACAGAAGTTTAATTTCTGAACAATTAGGTCTTTATGAGCTTTCATTCCGAGGCTGACTGCATGGTGTTTAAAATAAACTTCTTCTAAATAATCAGAAAAGAACCTTCTGGTAGAAAAGCCTCTTGAAATCTCCCTTGTGACTTTCACCATTTATTTAATGTAAAAAAGAAAATAAATCATTTTTGCAGCATTATAACATGGACATGGATATTTAAATTGTGTTCAGATTGCTGACCAGAGCAGAAGCTATTGCAGAAGAATCTCTTGCATTCACTGACTTGAGAATTGTATAGGAAAATAATCAAAACATGGTAAATCTCCATCTTCCTTTTCCTGGATCATTACAGACAGAGCAAAATTCACTGCCTTCACATTCAAGCTCACTTTTGCTAACCCAAACTGCTGGGCAGGTGAAATTTATCTCCTCAAGGAACTGCTTTTGGGATTCGTGCCCAAGAGCAGCCATCCAGGTGCCTGAGAAGTGGGGCCCACCGCAGTGCAGAGAGCATGAGGGAGTAGATTGTTTGCTTTATGAAATTTAACCAGCAACATTAACTGTCAAACAGTTTTTCATAGTTGAATGAAGGTACTATCTGCATATAGAAGTATTCATATTCAAATGTATTTCATACAGAAATATTATACAACATACACGCTTTTCCTTCTTACTGCTGAGATACTCATTCAGCAGATTTGTTTCCTGCAAATTTGTTCACTCCTTTGCCCACACAGATGCATTGGCTGTTTGGTACTGAGCTGATCCACGTTAAAAAAAAAAAACCCTCAGAGGGTTTTTCACTGGAGTCGCTTTTCATTAACGTTTTGCTGATAATATATGCAGGAAGATGGAAAGAAATGAGTCATTTATAGTTTCATTTGAAGAAGTCACTTAGGATTAATAAGATTATTCTTTTTTTCATGGAAAGTGTAATAGCTGACCTTTAAAAGAATGGGTTTATTGTTCTGACAAGATATTGAAGGCCATTTTTTAATGAAAATATTTTTTCTAAGCTTCACATTCTTAAATGAGAAAATATAAATTATTACTTCATTGCTCGTGGTTACTTATGCTGCACCACTGAAATCCTAAACAAGAATTTAAATGGAAGAAAGATTGGCAGCTTGTTCTCTGTTCCTCTCTTTTTTTACCCATCCCTTCCAAGCCCGGTATAACTAAGAATGCAAGTTGTAAATAAGATATTTTAGAAATTAGTGTTTCTTGGTTGCATTGGAGCTCAACCAAAGTTTCAAATCTAGAATGCAAATACAGCATTATCGCTATTTGTTAATTGCTAATTATTTAGACCTAAGCTGAAGAACAGCTGCAACTTCCACAAATATTTTCTTTTAATATCTTGTAAAATTAAATATTTTAGAATGTAAAATACTTCTGAGAATCACATTGGTTCAGTTGAATTACAGACAACTCCTCTGAAAGATAAGCTCCCTTAATTAAGTAATATAATGTCCTATTTTATCATCCTCTGAAAATATCTCAGGATTATCTTCCATTAAGCAAGAGCTAATCTGAGCTGATATCCACTTTCTCCTTCCCCATCACTCAGGTGGGAAGATTAATGTAATGTCTGGCTTTCAAGTAAGAATCAATTCATAGGATCTTAAATAGGATCAAATAGGAGAATTTAGATTTTTATGCCATCCAGTGCCCCTTCCTTCATATGGGATATGCCCAAATATTGCCCCCATTGCCTGTTGGCTCCAGAAAACATAGCAAAGAAAGTAAATGCCTTTCCCCGCATATTTGTTGTACAAACAACAGAGGCTTTCTGTAAGTGGTGGGTGTGTAGCCCCATTGTGAAGACCCCTGTTTTGTCAAGCCCAGGGAGGGACGTGCTTCCCCACCTTGGCCTGCGTTTTTCACCACCTTCCTCTCTGTGCTGTGCACTGCCAGCTCCTGAACGGCAGCTCTATATAACAAATCCCACCCTCATCATGCTGCTCGTGGAGGCAGCGGCAGACCTGCTTCCCTCCCAGCTCTCTTTCTCTGTTCATGGCTTCAGGTTCTTGCACAGAGGTTTTCAGTCCCATTGCAGTAGAGCTGTGGAACCCCCTAGAGACTGAGAGCGCTCCCTTTTCTCCTCAACTCTGCCCTACCCAAACTTTGGTGACTTAATAGGAGCTATTTCTTACTTCCATTGGTGTAAATAAAGAGTTCAGCAACAAAAATGCTCATCGTCCCAAAGAAAGGCTTATAATGAACGGCTATGTACTTTCTACCTCTAGGTTCTATTGATCTGCAGGAAGATCAAAGATAAGCCTGGGGGCGGGGGCTGAAAAATCACAAGAAAATATTTTATTTCCTGAATGCTCCCTCCCCCTGGTACCAATATAGCATCGATCCTCTGCTGTCCCTGTGGTCTCTGACTTTTGACTCTGTTTTGTAGTGCACAGAAGTCTTGCAAAGAGGGCACGTGGTCTCTCTTTGTGCCTGGAAAGTACCTAATGCATTGGAGGCAGTAGGCTATCAGATAAGTAAGAGTTTATCTGTCTGGAGACCTGCACAGCCCATCTCGTTTCAGTCTCCTACTCAACCTATCTTTTGTTTGTTTTACCTACCTGGAGAGGAGACAAACCCCACCAGTTTTCTGGCGCCACCCTTTCAAGTTGGCTGAACTGCGTATATATTTTGACTTATATGTGCGTATGTAAGTATGTATTAGTTTTGGGTAAGCTAATGCAATTGTGAGAACTTTTCAGTTGTTTTTTTTTTTTATTGCCATTGGCAGAGTTTGAAACCATTTGAAAAGCAGCCACGTTGGCTTGTGCTCTGTAAGGAACGGGGGAAGGAATCTGCGTCTGCCAAATGGAAGAGGATAAAACTGGTGTAATGATATGTTGCAATCACGCTGCAAAACCTACCACAGTAAATTACCTCCTTCCTGTTGCGAAAGGCTCCAGCCCAGGCTTTCTTGTGTCTCTCTTTTTGACATTTCTGTTCTTGAGAGAAAGTTACCTCTGGAACCCTTAGCATTGAGTGACTGCTAAGTTTCTTGGAGGACAAACTGAAAAGTAGGGATGGAGGCCAGGAGGGAAGGGGCCTGATTTTGGGTTGGGTGATGCTGCCAGATATAAGTGCCATCAGTCTGTGGCAGGTGACCCAACATGTTACGGGCAAAGCTTCATCCCGCATGTTGGTCTTGCTGTATGGAGTGTTTTTTCCCTCCCCATTTGCTTGCTTGTGTTTGGTATCAATATTTGTAGGTCACCTGAAGTTTTCATGGCATTGCCTGCACAACCTGGCTGCTGGGATGCTCTGCCCTGTGCCTGCAGCAGTGGTTTCGCCAGGCTCGGGGGGAGCACTGCCCTCTGAGGTGGCCTGTGGGAAACGAGCTGCGGCTCCTGCTTTCATCCATCCCAGATGCATCTTCTCTTCACAGACGCTGTACTGTGTTTGGCACACAGTCATGTTTTGTTAACACTGAATGAAGGACTGAAAAGGGAGAGAGACAGAAAATTTAATTACTGTCCTGGTTTCAGAGTGATCCTCCTAAAGGGAGGAAAGAAGGTGACAACCTCAGTGTGGGGAAGTTTTCAGGCTGCTCTCGAAGTTGTTTATGTTGTGTGGAGTGAGTGGTTTGGGTCTCCTGCATCCAACTGCATGTTTGAGAAAGAATTATTCATCTGTTTAGGGGAAGGAGGAAAGAAAGGCTCCTCTTCAAGGGGAAAGCAAGGAGATCCTGGTGGTTTCAGAGGTGTAAGGTGATGGCCCTTTGACAGTGCTTTCCAGAAAAGCATCATACAAAACTTAATCTGACAGTTAGCACTAAAACAGGAAAACACTGGGAGGAACTCGGAGCTGCCTTGTACTTAAAATGTGCAAACCACCCAGTGTGATCCAGGATCCAGGCTGTCAGACCAGTGACCACGGGGTATCTCTTCCCAGGGGCCTCACCTTCTGCTGATAAGATGGATGATGAGTATTGAGGAAGCTGGGAATTATAGAGAAAAAAATCTGGGAGTCCCTGAAAGCTGAGTGGAATGGAAACTCCCTTTTCTCAAGGCACTTTCCAGACTGGTGAATGATGGGGTTCCCAACAACCTGTGCTTGTGTGCATGCTTACCTGGCTGCTGCTTCAGCTGGTCCTGGGCTTTCCACAGCTGAGCCTGCTGTGCTGCTTTCCCCTGGATGTAAATTAATTCCTTCTAATGTCTCTTCTGCGGTGTTTATACAATTAAATTTCAACACCCCCCCTTTCTTTTAAAACAAAAAGCATCGTTAGCTTCCTGTACATGAAGCTCACCACCACATCCTTGCACTCCCCGAGTCCCCAACCTCTGCTGCTTCCAATAATAATAATAAAACCTGAAAAGGCTTGTTTTGTCCTCTTTACAGCTACAACAAAATGGATGTAGATTTAGTTGTGCTTTTCCCCTCGGATATCTGGCAGTGCTTCTTTCTCTCTCTCCAAGTCTTCCCTGTGAGGAATGAGCACAGCTGATCATAGGGATAAGGATCAGCTCAGGGGAGCATGTGCTGCCCAGGGAAATTTTTCCCCTTTCATGCCCATTGCTCCCCACCTCTGTCTCATGTACGTTTCACATTCTCCAAGTCCTGACTCATCCGAAGTCACAGGCCAGAAGCAGCTTCTCTCCCCCGGCTATGCAGACCAGATCACCCCAAGGGGATTTTCCCTTGTTAAAGTCGCCAGCAAAATATTTTGCATGGCTTAAGTTGAGGTATCAAACTATTTCTCGGCTATGGCCAGTTTGAACCAAAGGCTGTTGTGAAGAAATGCTGTCTGTTACATTAATGTGAGTGGTCAAGAAAAGCCCCAAATAAAAGCTCTGAATAGACAGGATCCTGTTGGCCAATTTCTTTCTGTTTCTTTTCTCTTGTGAATTTAACTAGACTATTTCTTTTAAAATGAAATCTGATATTTATGGGAATATCCCATTCTCTGTAAAGCTATGAATTTTTTTTTTCATGAACAGACCAAACACACATATAAATCACGTGGAACAGATAAGTTGAAATATGTTTAAAAGTACATTTTTTTTATATAACAGAAATGGGTGTTTCTCATTCTTTCATGCTCTGGATACTCTCTATGGAAAATCCATAAAACAAAATGGGAAATAAGAAACCATTTCTCTGCTGCTGTTATAAAATGACAGAGAGGAGCCAGTTTCTGAATTATAATGGGTCAAGAAAAAAAATACCTCCCTGACTGCACTTTCCAAAAGAAAACTGAACAAGTTGGAAATCCCGCATACCAATGGAATCAGTTTGGGCTTCTTGGTCCAGTTTTTCATCAAGGAAGTTTGGTTGTATTACTTGTGATATTAAATTCTCTTGGCCATAAGTACCTTTAATGATGAATGTCGGAGTATCCATTTCAAACCATGTTTGGGTAACTAGTCAAAGTGGAAAACAAATGGAATGGAGTGTGGTTTGGTGTTAGACTGGAAAGGGGTGGCATGTCTCGGGTGTGGGGTTTAGTTTCAGTGCTCTGAGGACCAGGCATTGGGAAAGGGAGAGTGGCTGGAGGCAAGCAGGAGCCTGGGCTTGGGGCTCGCTGCTTGGGGCTGTGCCATGAAGGGAGTGTTATTCTCAGTGGTGCCAAAAGTCAGCTTCTCACCTTCATTGCTGCAAAGTTAACGTGTTTGGAATCACAGCCAGGGTAGCCGCTACCACACCGTACCTTGATGGCAGGTAGGGATTAAAGGAGGTGTCTGGGCACTGCTGCCCCCATGTCACCTTGGATGGGGGCTGCTTTTCTCTTGTCCATCCTTTGCTCCATGAAAAACTCTGAAAAGTCTAGCTGGCAGCAAAGAAGGAGAGAAAGGCCAGGCACTGCTGCCCCATCGCCCTGCATTGCTTTAATCCCATCACAGCAAGGAGAATTGTGGCAATGAATGGCCTGTGGAAACATGTAATTCACTGCAGCTGAAAGCTGCCTCACCAAAGGGATTTAGTTTATTATTTCTGTGTGTTGCTCCAATAACACTGGCTGTCAGGTCTGTGTTCAGTGAATGAGGATTTGAGCTCTAGGAAGCTGTTTTGTTGCTGTCACAGCTAATGGCTTGTCTGAGTTTCCAAGGTAATTCTGATATTTCAGGAGACCGGTTTCTTGATTGTTTCAAAATGCTCTGGGCTTAGTCCTGCATCAGTCTAAGGAATACACTTTATACACCCTTTTCTTTGGAGCATGCAAAGCAGCTTTGCTTGTTTAATTAATCTGCTTTTTTAAAGCTTTTTTTGAGCAGGTCTGCAGCCTGCTAGAGGCTTTATCTCTGTTCTTCCCCTGCTTTTGCCCGCTACTGGGATGGGCAGAGCTGTGGATGGATGAGCACTCAGCTGGGAGATGTCCCTGCTAGATGCAACTTCCCCATCAGCTGCAGGAGAAAGTGGCATTTTTACTCTTCTGGACCACTAGATGGGGAAATTGTATTTACGTTTTTGGGTTGCAAAATGGATCCTGGCAGCTGAGCTGGAGCTTTTGATAGTAATGAAGTGTACCAAGCCTGTTATCTGCAAGAAGTGCGTAGCCATGACTCAGACTTTGCCCCTGCCTCAGCAACAACACAGCAGCTCCTCTGCAAGGAGCCAGGCTCTGCTGAGCCACGCTGGGGCCTGATGTGCTTTTGGGGAGGTACTCTGCAAAATTGACCTTTACCGATGTTGCCGCCTTCGAAAAGTTTCTGTGGTGTAGGGCAGCAGAGGGGTTGCTCCTTGGGGCCAGTGGGTGCGCACCCCACTGCCAGCCCCTGCCTGTACCCCACAGTTTCACGTAGGAAATGGGGAGAGGACATAAATATTTCAACAAATTTCTGAACAGGTAGTTCCAGAGGCCGCATCTGGGCATCTGAGAGCTCACGTCAGGTTTAAGGCAGAAACACAAGGCAATGGGTGCTCAGGGCCTTCTCTTGCTTTCAGTGTTTTGCTGCTGCTAAACCATTGGCTTCATTACGATGAAAGTATTTCTGCACAGAGTGGCAGAAGTGACAGCTGGATGGTGACACCGGGTCTGACAGGCCTGCAGGTAGGAGACCAGTGGTTATGGGGCAGCATAATTCATAGGACAAGCTTGAGAAGATTTGGTAGGCACAAGAATATTTCAAAACTAGGCGTTAAAGATCTTTTCCCCAAACATGGTATCAGTTCTCCATTTTGGATTACCCAAAGCTGTAAGTCCACAAGGTGATTGGTGACTTGGTAATGCTACCTAAAGATGCGGCTAAAAAAAAAGAAAAAAAAAAAAGTAAGAAAACAAAACAAGCAAACTAACAAGTTAAAAAAAAAAAAGCAGCGTACAGGTCACAGGGATGATTTTCCTTGCTGCAGGGTGTGAATGATGGGATCGCAGCCTGATGCAGTGCTTTTGGCTCAATGTTACAGTAATTCAATAACAACTTTCTCTATGCAGTGCTACTTACAGAGCAGATGTGCCTTCTGCTAAGGTGTATAAAGTTTTCCAGACTTTCTACGGATTGCATAACTTTGGAAAGCAGCTTTATTTCTTTAAAGGTATTGCTGTACTATTTTGGGAAGGATACTTAAATTTGTGCAACCATCGCAGTGCAATAGCAACTGTAAAAACGCACAGCTCTACCTGTGCAGGCAGGGAAACGAGCTGTACCATGAGAAGTTACCTTCACGCTCCCACGAGTGAGTCCATGCAGCTCTCTGTTCCCACCTTTCCCTGCCAGCCTCTGTGGGGTGCAGCGGGTCTGGGTCTCCTCCTCACTGCACCACCACTGCACTCACCCTGATGGGTCTTGTCAGAGCTGATGGATGGTTTTGTGAAAGCTCAGTTACTCAAAATCAATGTCAGCTCAGAAAGAAGCCACAGAATGTGTTTAAATAAGCACACCTGCATCTTTTTAGCACTTGGAGCTACTGTAAATAGCTTTGCCAAAAATACAGATGAGTGTTTATATCCTTCCAAATATCACCACCAAGCAACTACAGAGCCAAATGTTTTTGCAGTTGCGTGCTTTTTCTGCACGTGCCTTATTAGAGAAATAACGTCTTTGGGTTGCAGTCTGGAAGTCGGGTATTAAGGAAAGAAGATGCCTGCAAGCAACAGTTAAAATCATCCTTTGGGTGATTTCAGTTAGCTCTTGAGGAGACAGCTTGTCTTTAGCCAGATTTGCCACTAGGACTTCACACTTGATTAATTGAGGAAATTGTAGAGGGTCCTTTACTTCTGTGCCTCTGGCTAGAAGTCTCTGTCATGTACCTCAGTGTGCTTGAAGATGGAAGATTTGTGGAAGTTTTCCCCTTTTGATTTATAGCAAAGTTTCCATAAGGGAAACCTTAGGGCAAGGCTCATCATGAATTGAGAAAGTCCTGGTATGGGAGCAGCAAGGCAGTGTGTGCTCAGGGGAGCTGAGGTGCTTGGATAACAGCAGTCTTTTCTGTGCCATGGAACAGAGGCAATCTTTCTATTTCATGAAGTCATCTGCTTTTCATTTTTATCCTCAGATCTTAAAGATTCACACAGGATGTAAGTAGGATTATGTCCATCTTAAATATAAGGAGACAGAGAGTGTGTGCACAGGCACACAGGAACAGAACCTCTCTCCCCACCCCAACCTGTGAGTCGACTTCAAATGGGATAAATGCATGTTCCCAGGACACTTCAGCAACAGGAGGAAGAGGCAAACATCCTCCAGGGTATCTGCCCTGATTTTATGATTGGAAAATCTTCCAGAGCGTATTGAGTCTTCATCTCCTGACATGCAATATTATGGCACAGCAAGTTGCACCTGTAAGTCCCTTAAAACAAGTGCTTTGGCTGAAAGCTAGCTGAACATCAACATCCCCTGCTTTGATCTTTTTGAGCAGTTTTTGGGTTTCTTTCTGTTATGCTGGAGGGGCGACTGTGGTGTGAGTGAAGGTGCTGGTGCTGGAGGCAGCAGTGTGGGAGGGGGCTGCAGCACAGGTCTGGATGTCAAAGGCTTATGCAGGAGGCTGCAAAACTGAGGGCTGCTCTGGCATCCTAGCAAGTCAGACTGAGTTTCCAGTCACACCGTGGTGATGGCACTGCAAAACACTCTCTTGCCTTCAAACTAGCTTTCACACTTGGTGATGTGCACAAGGTGCCTTCCGTACTCTTATCTTTCCAGACAAGCTAAGGTTTCTCTGTACCCTAAACCATAAAAAGCTCTTCTGTGCAGAGTTACGTGATGTCTGTCGGCTCCCCACCATGTCTGATGGATCTGAGGTTCAAAGATACTGCATCAAAATTAGGTTTTAAAAATTCACCTGTGAGCCAGCATAAGGAAATCTAGGAGGTGAGACATAATCACAGTCCAGCTTTCCCTGGGCATTGATATGTAATAGAAATGTCATTTTTACAGTCTTAGCTTGTATTTTATGCTCTTTATCGAGAACCTATTTGTCTATTATCTTGATTCATTTATGGCCACGCTTTGGCCCCAGTGCAGGAGCCACCACTGAGCTCTGCTGCTGCTTCTCACTGTCCTTTTGCAATCACTGGTTAAAGAAAAAAGCTACGTACTCCTTGTAAAGTATCAGTACCTCAGCAGGATAGAGACAGGACAGAATTGCTTACCCTTCTAATTTGGGTGTATGGCTCACACAGCCTGGCTTTATAGAGTGAATTCTGGGGAGGGGCATAAATATGTGACAGACAGCTTCTTCAGTGCCTCAAGGGCTTCTCAGGGCTCTCTGTCTGAGACCTCATTTTTAATGGAGGACCATCTGCTGCAAACGCACATGGTTGTTAGCAAATGCCTACCTAATGCTGTTCCAAGCAACACCCAAGGTAGATGAAACAAATTAAGAAAATATACCACCTGCTTTTCTATTTGTTTAGTTCATTGCATTTCACAACACTGCGTATAGTCAGTTTTGCTGTTCCCCTGCACGGTCTGTTAGATTTTGGTTTTGTGGGGTTTTTGCACATGTGCGGTGAGAGATAATGGAGGAAACAATAAGGACTGTAAAATCACAAAATAAATAGCTGGAACGCTGAAGTGTGTTGCCTGAAGCTATTTGAAAACTGAAAATGGCTAGACTTGTAATAAACAGCAATGTACCTTCAAAGCCCAAATTATCTTCAGTCTGCAAGTGTAAATTTATAGTTTCTTGCCATCTCCCTGTCGGTTAGGTTGTAATTCTCAATACAGTTGAGAATGGTCCCCCTGTTGCTTTTGAGAGCCCTCTAATTACATCTATCCTTTAACTAATTAATTGTATCTCATTTGATTTCTGGAATGACTTACCAAACTCATATCTTTGCTTTCGAACTTCCTGACATCTAGACAGTTTGTACAATTTGCCTATTTAATTAAACATGATTTGCTGCTTTGACCTTTGATACACAATGCGAGCTTCATTTGGCCGCCTACTTTTTCAGAGCCACTGTTATTAGCAAAAGCCTTTTAATTATTGAGATATGTCTGAATTCCTGTGAGTCAACATTCACAAAGCTAAGCAAGAAGATATTGTGGTGCTGCATGTGACCATTCCTAAGCTCTAAAAACCGCTGCTCTCAAAACCTTACTACGCATAGGGCAACCAACCTGCATCTTCATCTTGCCAACCTCTGCCTTGTCAGGGTAACTACCAACAAAAGGTCAATATTCAGACTGTGGGAATTGCCTGCGGTGCCTCACTATGTGGTGTTATCGATCCAATACCAAGCAGTCCTACAGAATGATTGTGCCCAAAATAAGAGCAAGGGGACCCCAGAGTAAATAGTCAGATTGAGATTACTTAAATTTACTATTAATTTCAGATGCAGGATTTGTGACTGTCCCCTCTTAGTGAGAAGGAAGGGAAAAGGATGCCCCTACTTAGCTAGGGCAGCCCTTCTGTCCTTTCTTGCCAGGACAGCTGCCCTGGGTAGGCAGAAGCATCTCTTTTCCTTCCTTCCTGCTAAAAGCAGAGCGCTGAGCTGCTTGGCCTTGGACAGCTTTGTACTGGCAGAGGTAACACCTGCCGTTTTCTTTCAGCAGTAGGTAGTGAGGGCTCTTTCCCCTCCCCACTTTGGGGAAAATTACAGTTCAGCTACACAAGAGCAGCTCGAAGTTGTGCACTTAATGGTACCCACTCTCCGATGAAGGAATCTTTTTTGCTCTCTCTCCCTAATTGAGTAGGCTGTCTCCACGCAAAGCTGGTATAGCAAATGTCTAAGTGAGGATCTAGAAATCCCAACTGGGGGTTTACATAAGCCTTTTGCTTCATCTACGCCCAGAGCTTGGATAAATAATAAATGCATCTCTACTGGTGTGCCTTTGCAGACCTGCTCCAGACAAATGCCCACTTGTTCTGATATAAAATGTCCCAAGTGTCATAGGCCAAAACTAAAACGTGTTGTTTTCTCTCTGTCTCTCTCTTTTTTTTTTTTCTTCTTTTTTAATCTTCTTTCTAGCTTGGCGTTGAATTACGTCAGTAATACACACAGCTGCAGGCCGAACAGGGAGGCTCTATAATCTGGCCAATACGACAGTGGTATTGCGTGGCACAGCCCAGAGAAGCAGTCAGATTTTCATGTGTCCCAAAATCTGTTACCTCATGACTCTCCACCTGCCAAGTGCCCAAGGGTGTGAGTTGGTGCTCTTGGGAGGGAATGTGGCCTTCCCACTCCAAATATCCCACAGGAACTCTGTATTTCCAATTTGTTTCCCTGCCTGCATGCTGGTCATCACAGGTAACCTAAACTCTTGCAGATCGGCTGCTCCCAGGATTTTCTGGCAGGTTTTCCTGTGTCCTGTGATTTCTTTGATTTTGTGATCAAAATGCTTACCCTTTTCACACCGGGTTCACCCACTCCCCAGGTGGTGGGCTGTCGGTGCAGGGCAGCTTGCACAGGCAGCTAAGCTCGCCGTGCTGCGTCCTAACCCTGCTATTAAACTCAGAAAGTTTCTTGGGGATTCAGTGTAAGGTGGTTTGTAAACTGAGAAAGTGCTCTGCTTGATTCTTGCAGTGGGAACACACAGCTCCAGCAGCTTCTCTGCGCAGAGAAGTGTATTAATTATCTCCACCAGCATCATCAAAGTACCTGCGCTGCTCAATTAATTTGCGCTGCATCCTCTGGGTAATTTTACTGAGCTGTGCTTAGAAAGAGCTGAAAGTGCTCCAGGTGTGCTGGGCTGGGCCCAGCATTTCCTAGACTGCATACAGGTTTCCATAATGGTGCAGCCACTGGCTGTGCCTCCTGCAGCCATGCTTGTCCTGTCTGACTGAGCCTAGGCTCAAGGTGACTGCGTAGCCTCCAACTGCGTGAGAAATACCTGTCATGCACACTTTGGGAAACAGGAAGGCAGAGAAACTGTGTCCTTGTACAGGTGATGGGCAGCAGGAGGGAGGGAGGGCTTGGGGGTGCTCACCAGGCATACTTTGGGGTGCAGCCTCCAAGCACGTAAGCCTCTAGCAAAGTGTGAAGTCAAAGAGAAACAGCAGAAAATAGATGGTAGAAGCTCAGCTCAAAATTGCCGGCAGTAACTGAACTGCCTGTCTATTTTTTGTAATAATGTGGTCTTCTCCCTGTGCTGTCCTTAAAGCATATTTTGTAAAACCAATTTTAAAGAGCCTTTATGATTTACTGCCCAGTTTACTACAAAAGACACACAATTCATTAAAAGAATTAAGGGATAATGTCATACTAAATAGCGTACAGTCTGGAATGTAAACTAAAGAGCTTGTAGGGATGGTTAAATGTCAGCACATCATGGGTGCATTTAATAACCACAAAAGCCACTTATTCCAAATACAAAAGGCAACATGAAGGAAAATATTTTGCTTTGGCTTGCAAGAATTTGAGAGGTCTGAACCACCAGCACCGATCTCTCAGGTTGGCTCTCAATCAACATGGGCTAGAGGGAACAGGGTGAAGAAGTGGCTGGCAGAGGAGGTCTGGGGAAGTGAGTAATTAATCTTGGTCGTCATTTAGGGGAAAAGAGGCAGGCCTGTGTTAGCTGACTGGCTGAGGAAGCTGTGGCACTCGGCGTCCTGACTTGTGTTTACCTGGCATATTAAACACTGGGGGGTGCACAGCAGCTAACAGTGATTGCTCTTTTAGATTAATGTACCCATGGTTTGAGAAACTGATGCTTTAAGCCATCAATTGTGATAATAATTTTCATTATAAAGAAATGGGACAGGCAGGGAAGGAAAATGGGATTTTGGAGGGTCAGAAGTCTGATGATATTTTAGGTAATGTCAGTGCTCCTAAAGAGTCGATCTTACAGCTTTTAAAAAGGCAGTGTCACCCAGCAGCCAGCGCTGCCGTGCACGTCTGCCTGTGTTGCCAGGTGCCCTTTCCTGAAGGGAGCCATGGGCTCTCCAGCAACACAGCTTGGGCCTGTCCCGCTGCGGGGGGCAGAGCTGCACGCCTGGGCTGGGTGGGCTGCTGCTTGCCTGGGGTCTGGCCCCATGTGGCTCTGATCCAGCCCCTTGATGTTCTGCTTTAGGGAAAGCATTCCCTAAATGCTTTAGCAAATAACAAATTCTCACGGATGCAAACAGCCACCCATTTGGTTCTGTGGTCTGGTGCTCCTTTTCTTTCCCAATCTTCCATTTTGTTTTCTTTCCTCCTGCCTTTTCTTTTTTCCTGTTTTGCAGCTCATGTGCAGCCCCAGCAGCTGCTGCCAGGAAGGACAAACTAGTCTTGTCACCGAGTTATGCTATTGTTGCTGCCACAAGTCTTGCCCTGACTCTGGATATGTCACAATCACTGTTTCAATTGAAACCATTGCCTATGACCACAAAGGACTATGTCTGATGGGGATACGGGCAGCCCTGTGGCAGCATGGGAAAATGGAGCTGCGTTGCATGCTCTCACCCTGTCATGGGAAGTGGGTGCTGGGGCTGCCCTGCAATCCTGGATGTGGTACTTGTGTGGTCAAAGCACAACAAACCCCAGTGCCAACACATGAAACAGAGTACAAGGATTTTTCACCCTCTTCCCACCTGCACCCCTCTGTCCATGGTATGTGTCAGTGGAGAGAAGAAGCAGCTGAGGTGTTTCCGTCTGGGACGGGAAGGAGCTGAGACTGAGATGCTGCCATCTCCCCACCCCATGCCTCCCACAGCCAGCAAAATTTCATGGTATATTTCTCTCCTTTTGTGAGAGGGCAGCAAACCACAAGGACTTCCTCAGGAGAAAACTCCACGTTCAGGGTGTGAAATTTCTCACTTTTTCTAGCTGCCAGCAACACTTCTCAACTGTGGCAATGATGTTATTAACCTGGCCTTGGATCCTCCAAGAGCAATCTGCTGCAAAGCAGTCCCTCTCCTCAGGGTCTGAGGAAAACGGAGTCCCAGTCTTACAGGGAAACACAAGCTGTTGCTTTGCATTTCAGTCTTGTTTTCCAGTGAATGTTGCACAGCTGCAGGACAGCGCGATGCAGAGCAGAAGCAAACACGACAGCTCTGGACACAATGGTAGCAACAGTGGAAGAGGCACAAGGAGGTCCCTGTGGGGACAGAAATGGGCAGGGAATACACATACTGCTCACAAATTCTTCAGGTTCCCTTATCTCTTATGCATGGGAAAGTGCAGCTCTGGCTGTGGGCCAGGCTGCACCAGGAATATGCCAAAACCTCAGTGCAGCTCCATAGAGGATGTTCAGGCTCAACCTGCTTGTGCCTTTGCCAGGCACCGATTCAAAACAGCTATTGAAATCCCTGCCAATAGCCCCTGGCAGCATCTTGGGCAGAAGTACAAAGGAAGAAAGAGTCTTGCTATAAAAAGCAGCTTCTCTTCCTCGCTGATTAGGGACAGCAGGGGCGGTTCCCCTTCGCAGAGCCATGATGCGCTGCTCTGCTGCTGCCAAGGAGCAGCTTGATAATCTCCCATCATTTTGAGAGAGAACCTACCAGTTCCTCTACTGCACAGAGCCATAAGCCCAAAGGGTCTCAAGAAATGGAGAATTCAGGAAACTCCTGAAAATTTCACCACTGAGAACAGTGCGTTCCCCTGAGCAACAGAGATATTCAGTAATGAATTACATGACTGCATGCTGACAAGCCCATGGTTATTCCTTTAATCTATCATTATCATGTGAGACAATTTGAAAACAAAAGCAGACCCCTTCAGGACAAAGAAGCCTTCGCTGCTCTGTCAGGCAGCGTACAATGGCTGGTTGCATTTCCTGGAGGCTAGAGGTTGCTTGTGTCTCAGTCTGGGCTTCTCTGTCTGTAGATGGAAATAGATGTGAGGAAATACTAAAGAGGAGAAAGCACTGGGAAGAGAAGAGTTTGAATGGTTCAAGATGAAGATAGTGCTAACCACTGTACAATACTGTACAAAACAAGACCATCTTTGTTTTCTGTAAGTGAAGTGTGTTCAACTGCTCTCTCCATCTCTTGTCTTTTCTTTCCTTAGTAAGACTGGTAGTGCTGTTATTTTGATTAGCCTGCAGACAGTATCGAAATGAAACTTTCTTGGAAATGGCTCATTTAATCAAAGAGATTTATGCAGAAGTACTGGGATAAATACACACCTTCTGAATGGAACACCAGAGAGATGTAGATTTGAGATAAACCTGTGTGTGCTCTCAAAAAAATTGTTCTAATTTTGATGCAAATATAGTGCTTAGCAGAAATCCTGCCTGCTGCTAGGAAGTATAAACCATGCTTCATTTAAAAACAAACACACACACCCCAGCAGCAATATTGTTTGTTGTTAATAACCACACACTGGAAGTGAATGTTAGTTGAGTTAACCAGCTTCCCTTTTTCTACGTTTCACAGGTCTTGCCAAACCATACCCAGTAGCCTGTGAATATAAACCATGGTAAATCCCAGGTTCTCGGGAAGAACCTGAATTCTTAATAGTTTTATTGCTGAGGTTTTTTGTTTGTTTGTTTTTTTTTTTTTAAAAACAAACACAAAAAAAACCAAAAAAAAAAACCCACAACCCAAACCTCCTGATGATTTAGAGGTGTTGATGGCAGAGGTTTGGCACCCAGCAATGTTCCTGGGCACAGCTGAGTTTTCTGGGTTGGGCATGGTCTGTGTGCTCTGCATCCCTGCTGGGCACAGGAGTATCTCCCTGTGCCTCCGCACGCAGCGGGCAGTCACATTCAGCGCGCTCCGTTTGGTTTCCCTGCATTGCTCTTGGGTCTGCGCTCTCCGTACACAGACATGTTATCCAGTGGACTTTAAAGCAGTTTTCTCCTTTCTTTCATCTGTATAAAACCTGGGTTTGTGAGGTTGGCTTTTGGGATTTGTAAAGCTGCATCCATGGCAGCAACTGCACCTCCTGGGACAGGAGAAGAATAAGGGGTGGGGTGGGGGGAGTAAGGAGAAAGGTTCTTCGAGATACGGGTGTGGTGGTGTTGGAATAACACAGTGCTAATAACACCTTTCTCATCTATCTAAGAGGGTTTGTCACAAAAAATTACCCACAAAAATAAGAGCCTTTTCATGCAGAATTAATTTTGCTCTTCACAGCCCAGTGGGCACATCTTTCTAATGGAGTCAGAGACACACCCACGCTGAGTGTGTTTACCTCTGTGTGTGTGTGTATATTTTAAAGCAGTCTGCACTGAAGCGATGCTAACATCTGCAAGAAAGATCCAAAAATGTCTTAAGTCTCCAGGAGAGTTGAACTATACTTAGAAACCAGAGGGGGACTGTCATTAGCGTACAGGTTGTTTCTGCTGCCAGCACAGCACTTAGGCAACATGCTGTGCTAAGATGCAGTTAAGATTGTAAAGATGTCTTGGGTGCATGAACTGAAAGACTGGTACACTCAGACCACACTACCAGAAATACCCCAGCCAGCTGAACTTAAATATAAGTTTAAATAAGATTAATAATAATAATAAGTTTATAATAATAATATTGTATATAAATATAATATAATATATAATATATAACATTATAATAATAATAAGTTTAAATAAGAATAAATATAAGAAAATGAAGAACATCTGATTTTCAAAACGCAGATCTGAGTTACCTTCAACTCCAGGCTTTGCAAACTTATTCAGCTTTCAGTTGATGGAGGAAATTCTCTATGCATTTTCTATTGAATTTGTTTTTACTGTATCCCTTCAACACGTTTTTAGGATTTTATGTTGTCATGTGGGGCTACGGCATCTCAGATAATTCAGGTCACTCACAGCCTGTCCACGCTTCTGGCTTCCCCAACCTGTGGGATACTCTGGGTCCTTCCCTGTGCCCTGGGAGTTCACAAAATGTCTCCAGGGATTATGAATAATTCTTCTTAGGGAGTAGATTATACAAGTGACAAATTATTGGAAAGATATGTATCTGGGATGAACAACATGACGTTTGCTTCCCTGAGAGGGTTTCTGCTTTCTGATCAGGCAGTGTTTTGCTCCAGGCAGTGACAAAGTTTGGAGCAAGTTGTTCTGTGTGTGAAGCAGTTTCTGTTGTGAGACATTACCTGGTGTTTGAAATCCAGCCTAACCTAAAGACTCAATTCTTCATGCCAAAACCCTGACAGTAACTGATCCATGGCAGAGTCTGTAGTAGGAGACTTTGGTGGCATTATAAATTTCCAAAAGCATGAGCACTGAGCCTAGGAGGGTCCTCTGGTGTGGGTGATGTGTGAGGCAGCTGGAGAGCTGCCCTGGTGTGTGTTTGGTGTGGCGTCTGTCCCCCCAAGCCCTTTCACAGGGTTGGTGTGGGGCAGAGGGCTGTACCGAGCATGTAGGTATATGTCAACATGGCACTGGAGGTTTCATAAGCAATGCCCATCTTGTGGAAGTTTCAAAAATTCAGGACCATTGCCATTCCCTAAATGATGCTGGGGGTCAGCAGGCTGGAATGCACACCCCTGCAGCGCACCCTTTTCTCACTGCAAATTCTTCCTGCCATGGAGAGAATCATCCTGCCAGTAGAGGAAATTATCATATCAAAATACACAGAAGAATACAGATTCTTATTTAAACAAACTCCTCGTATGTTTGGAATGATCTGTTTTATATAAAACACTTTTCACGTCAGCAGATTAGAGGTACTTCTGTTTGTGTGAATGTCAATGTGCTCAAGCTGAAATCAGCTACCTTATAAGCCTGTACAAGGCAAAAATGAAGACTAAATGATCTATTTGAAAAGCTAGGGGAATTTCAATTACTCAGAATCTGTCCAGAACACTGTATGTTGCTATAGCTGCCCCTGCAGAAAATGCTTCAGGAGCTTTGTTGCTCAAGAGTAGCCGGTGCCAGCACCGCACGAGTGCGTCGTGGTGAATCGTGGGCTCTGGCTCTGACTCAGCAATGCAGCGTACCATGAAGAGCCCCTGTCTTCACCCTGTGCAAGTGCTGCACGTCCATCCTGATGCAGTAGCCTTAATGTTCCTGTGACACATCTGTGATTTGAAGCATTACCAATTATTTTGTGCAAAGAAACCAAGTTTCTTCCCCCACTTCTGTCCTGTTTAGATTCTTACCCCAGATCAACCAGACTGAAATATGAGTCCCTCATACTCTAAAAGCCCTATCACTTATTTGTCACCTGTGATGGAGAGCACAGGGTGTTTTTTTTTTTGTGGGAACAGCTGTTTTGTGCCCAGGCAGGTGAGCAGGACCATGCCTGCAGGTGGGGTGGAATGGCTGGGTCTGATGTGGCTCTGGCTCTGCAGGTCCCCAGGGGCTGCTCCGTGCCTGGCCAGGGGCAATGCTCACCACAGCCTGCACCCCAGAGTTTGTGGCAGTAATGGCATGTTGCTGCCTGAAAATTGGCTCTGTTCAATGTTCTCCCAGTAACTGAAAACTGTATTGTACATCAGTGTCTTAGGTAAAAAGAGTAGTACACTGTATTTTACTGATTCAGGTTATAATTTTTAGTTATTAAAAAAAAATTAGTAGTGCATATGTCTAAACTGTGAGTTCCCAGTTCATCCCAACAGCCATAAAGCATTGCTGCGTGGCTGTAAGAGCCCACGCATGGCGTTGAGGATGAACATTAGCCTGACCTGCGTGGGGCAGCTGCGCCCCAGCCTTGAGAGGGACAAAATGCAGAGCGCCAGCTAAAAACAAAACAATCTCCAACTACACGGCTCTGAAGAGCTGGGGTCAGGGAGCACGTCTCCAGTGCCTGCCCTCTATTTTCACTCAAAAAGATGAATTTTAGACATGGGAAGCCTTGCCTGCAACTGTTTCTGGGAGATTAGCAGAGGGGCTGGGTGCAGGGTGTGAAGGGGTAATAACATTTTTTGCCTTTTTTTTTTTTTTTAACTTGTTAGCTATTTCGAGTCCAACCACATTAAATCCATGCATTACAATTCAGTGGCCTTTGAATGAATGGATTAATTTAGTGTTATTTTTTCGCTTTCCTCCTGCACCCTGCAGCTGTGCAGTCTAAAGTTAACTTGTTTTCTCATTTATAAGTGTTGTAAAGGAAGCTCCCTGGAGATGATGCAGTGTGCTGAACACGAAAGCCTCTGCTGAGCTCGATTGCTGCAAACAATCATCACAACAACTCCTCAAAGCTGCAGCCTGGACTACACTTCATAGGGGATGTATTAACTATAGGCCTCCCCTTTTTGCTGTATGACCTAGGGATCTCTGTGAAACACCTAGAAAGGTGCAGAGCATCAAGGCAGCAGTATTGATTTGTGAGGTTTGGGCTCATTTTTTTTGGTCTGGGATGACTGTGAATTACACCTTCAAGCAACGGCGTCAAAGCAGCTGCAGGTCCAGAAAAATGGTATGAAGAATTGGAATTTGTGCTCTTCATTGCTTTTGTAAAGGAAATGTTGGATTTGGGGTTCTTTGTAAACAGAAATTTCTCACGCTGAGCACAGCAGGCTTTGGGGGGAAAAAAAAAAATCTAGAGTATCTCAGGCCACTTCTGCTCAGTGGGCACTAGGAGGGCTGTGGTAATGCGCACTGCATTTTAACAAAAACCTCCCATCTACTTTGGCATAATATTTGAAAAGCCTTGCTGGATTTCATCTTTCCTGGTAGATAATGAAAGTTTGATTTGATTTTCAGGCTGGACAGTTATTCAGAGCAGTAGCTGGCAATGCTATCTGTATTCAGCACATCTATGAAACATCCTTGACTTCTCCTGAGAAGGGACTGAGGGGTGATAGATCTCATCCTTTAACATCTGCAGCTGAGCTGCCCCTGGCCAGCCATCCCTTGAGGGCTGGTGGAAAGAAAAGCCAGCAGCATTTCTAGGGTGTAAACTTTTCTAGGTACAAACTGTGCTGCAGGACCCCTCAGCTTCACGGGCCTTTTTCTTCCTGCAGGCTTCATCTGCCAGGTCTCACATCCTCTGTTTGTGTTTCAGATGCCCAGGGCGTTGTGGTGGGGGCGGGGGCGGGGGCGGCTCCCACCCAGCACTGCCACAGCTCTTTGCAGAGGAAATACAGGAAACAGAAGCTTTCCCCTGGCAAATGGGTGCTGGGTGCAGGTAAAGAAGGTGAAACCTGCTTTGTGGTGTAGGCAGGGTGGTCATCAGTTAGAGGAAAGCTCCACTGAATCTATTTTGAGATTTCAGAAGCTGAGCAGTAAATGCAATAGAATCAGTGGAGCCCTTTCCACCCAGCCGCTGCAAGCTGTACGCTCCGACCTCCTAGGAGCCAGTTACATATTTTGCTTTATCCAGAAGCTTCCTTTTATTTAATTCAAACCTCTCCTCTGATAAATCTGGGATAGCCATCTTCCTGCTCAACTTTTTTCTTCTTGTAGAATTTTAATATGAATAATTTCATAGCTGGAGGTCTCAGACCTCTGTGCAATTTCCTCTGTGGAATGAGCAGCCTGCCTACAGCCCTGGAAAGCAGGGCAGCCAACGTGAGCAGGTGAACCTCTGTGGTTTGTCTGAGGGACACTGGAGGCAGGAGGGATCTCAGAGAAGATCCATGATCTGGATGATTTCCTCTAAACTATCCCAGCCTCTGTCCTCAGCTGCCCAGCTGCTGGGCACGTTGTGTATTTGGTTTAAGCTGGGTGTTCACAGGTTGTGACTTATATTGCTTTGTAGGATCCATTCCTCTATGGCTGACACCACTTTGCTCCTAAGAGGAAACTTCTTGTCGTCCTGCCTCTTGCCAGCTACGGGTCCTTCCTGCAGCAGAAGGGACAGCCAAGAAGCTGTGTCCCAGGAAGGCACACTCACTTTCCAGGAGTAAATGGTAGCCTCAGTCCAGATGTACTCCTCTCCATTATGTGCGTTTAATTTTCTGTTTGAAGTTGATGTTGCATCTGGAAAAGCTGACAGGTAAATGTAGTTAGAGAGTTCCCAAAGGCAGGGTGCTTAGGCTGTAAAATTTCTTAGACTACTCTCTCCCCCTGTTGGTAATTAGTAAACTGCTCACTGAAATGATTTCCTAACAGGTTTGAATAACTGTGTAGTCCTTATGCTGCTTTGAGTTTGGTACCTGACAGCCCCAAATGCACATGTGGGTAGATGTGGAAAATAAATTACTCACCAGTGCTCATGGGCTATAATTCTAGACTAACTACTTGTGGACTGACTTAATGCTACTTCAAAGAGGGGCTTGTTTATGAGGAGCTGGATGATAGACCTGCAGGAGGGAATTAGACTCAATGTGTCCTATACCTGTTAATTGAATCAGGCTGAGGTGCTTTCAGGGAGGGTGCGTTTAGACAACAACAGGGCTTGGTTTCCATCTGTACTGCCCTGGCTGAAAGCTGGAGCTGCGCCTGTAAAAACCCAAAGGCAAGTGATGAATCATCTTCATCTCTTGCAGCTGCTCCAGTGTCGGCGTCTGTTTAGCAGAGGTGATTTCAGCCTGGTTTCTTCTCGGTGCTGCAGCACTATCAGAGCCAGGGCAAGCTGGGGGTGGCTGTGGGGTCTCTGAGGACCCAGAAAAGCTGTCAGCAGACCTGCTTGAGTGAGGTCATGCACTCCCTGGGACGCAGAGCTGTCAGCCCCCATTTCTGGTTATGCTGGCAGACTTGCTCTGTGCTAGCACATTAACTCCTGTAGAAATTGTTCTTTCCCAGGGTAGAGGGAGCATCCATTTCTGCCAAAACCCTTTCTTTGTAATTAGCTCCAAAGAGAAGGGCCTTTAGCACAGAGATAAAACACCAGTAGGATGAGCAAGATTTTTGCTCTTTTCCTCTGAAAGTCCTTTCTTTTCAGGAAGGATGTGGCTGTCATCTTACAATTCAGTTCTAGAAAACTATCTGCATCATTAGATGGAGCTTGTAGTGAGGAAACAGGGTTTTTGATCTTAAAATCTAAGAATATTTAAGCATGTTTGGGCCACTTATAAATCGTTGTAAAATTCAAATCTTTGAGAAAAGGCCTAATGCAGCAGTCATTAATACCAGCTTTAGGTCAGTGCACAAAAATCCATTAGTGCAGCAGTAGCTTTCTGGTTTAATTTTGGCATTCTCTCTTACAATTATTTTTGTTTTATTTTTAACCAGGAGCACTAACCTTGATATTCACAGATGTAAGTAGTGTTATATATGACTGGGAGGAGAGTCTTCAGTCCAACTCTAGGACACGATCAAGTTCAACTTTTTTACCCCTGAGAAATATTTGTGTAATCTCTTCTTAAAGCCTTTTGCAAAGATTCCCCCAACCTCCAAGCTAAAAAATTGAGTGTGAGGCCCCAGACCGTACTCATTATCCCAACTGAGGACTTACCAACTTTGAGGAGAAAGCAATAATTGCCTTATTAATGCAGCCCATGAAATCTGTCTCCTGTTCATCAGCATTGCTTTGCAAACTCGTGTTCAGTTCAAGCTGACTCCTAATGCTTTTCTACATATTGCTGCCTGACTAGTTACCACTGACATACTACATATTTGATTTTCCCTTCCTTAGTGTAGGGATTTGCATCTGATAAAACGTTTTGAATCATGTCAGACAGGAAAGATATATATCAGGAGCAAATATGGCTTTGAAAGTCAATGTAGTTTCTAATGTACAGTCAGTTACACTGTGATAGCTGCTCCAGTAACAGTGGAGAGATTTCATTTCCATTTGGTAGGTGTTATGTATTTTCTTTCTAACAAATATTAATAACTGCAGTAGATACTCATTTTCAGTTAACCAGGAAGGTACTTATTTCCTCTTGTCCCCAGTACACATCTGAAGGTGAATATATTTATATTCCAGACCACAGGAAATTTTGTGCATTTATTGGTACAGTAATTTGGGGTTTTGTGGCATACAAGGAAAGGCCATGAGACAAGATATATCCTGATTAGCAGTGTCTTCTCAATGACTACAGTTAGCTAAAGTGGTTTTCTGTACCTGTTCTGACATAATCTTTCATTAACATAAAAATGTGAGCCCAATGATGTGTTCAGTCTTGTGATACCAACCTGGGGAGAGAAATTGCGCCCAACATGTAGTACTATTTTAAGTGTGGTTAAAAGAAATTCTCAATACTCGAAGAAGCTATGTGAGATAGCTTAGGACTTGCCTGAATTTCTTGCTATGTGATCTCCATGCATGGAACTTTTGCTCTGCTTACGGGGGTAAAAACACCCTGGGTATGTGCAGATAGGGGTGTTAACTTCAGCTTCAGACAGCTGCAGTGATTCTAAATAGGAATAGGATGGGTCACAACAATTTATCAACAGACTTGTTTTCAGTCTCCTGTTCTAGGCTGAAGAACCCCTTTGTGCAACAGCATAATAACCAGTGGGCAGATGACTTTGACTCTCTCACTCTCAGGGGCACATGAATAAGACCTAATGAAAATAGCAGGGACACAAAGAGCAATAGCTACTTCATGCTGCTAGCAAAGATAGTCCTTTCTAACACTCCATACATCTGTAACAGTCGGCATCTACAACACACTGGACAGGGCCAACAACTGTAAACAACGATATCAGAGGACAATGTGGGCTGTATTGCATGTTTATTCCAGATAAATTAACACAAGCCTGTTCTTCACTGGAGCAGAGAAAATAAAGCAATTCTTTGTCACTGCAGAAACCTGATTTGAAAAGAGCAGTTTTCACCAAGAACATTTGGAAATTGAATGTTAGTGGTGATGAGAGGCTGATCTTCCACTGTCTTATCTTTCACTGTCATCTTTATCACCTAGGAAGAGGGACAGTATCTAAATATGCTGCTTATGAGAAATGCAAGAGAATGTAAAGAAATTTAGATCCAGCCCAAAATTTGGGTTACGGTGTCTTCATAGCCTCTAACAGAGTTGTTTGGTTCCCTGAAATGACGTTTGCTCTTTTCCTCAAAATAAAAGATGTTCTTTTAGTAATGCTTAAAACCTGCATCCTGCATTTAAGACAAACAGACTGAGCAAATCCCTCCCAAAATAAAACATCTCCAAAATGTCACATTTGGTGTCATAGCAAAACTTCAGATGAATGCACCAAAATAAATGGGATGTTTGCCCGATAGCTCTCACGAGCTGCTAGTAGGACTAGACACAAAACATCCAGTATAAATTATGAAATGTCGGTGCAAAAAGAGTTCAGTTTTACAAAATATAGCTGTAATAGATGTGCAGTGCAATAATAGCCTATGCACCGTTAACCTTAAAAAAAAAATGTTTACTGTCTTACCATGAAAATTTTTCCCCACTTCTACAAATCTTGTTTTTATTTTTTCCATAGTTTTATCTCTGTACTTTCCAAATAAACAATGATATATATTTAGGAGACATACTGGGAAAAGAAAGCCTGAAGAAGATAGTGTGGAGGTTTAATGCTTTTAAAACACTCCCTCCCAGCCCTGACTGGCATGGCTGGGTGCGCTCCTCACAGGTGCCACATGACTCACTTTAGGAGTAAATCCTGAGACCTGCAACTTGTGCTCCCCTGCACTCCTCCACTCCACTCCACACCCGTCCCACAGACAGGAACACTGAGAAGCATTATTTAAGGTATTTTCAAAGCTATGGCTCTAATAATGCCCTTATACAAATAACTCCTAAGAGTTATCTTGGAAAAATATACAGTGCCCTCATCACTCATGTACACATGAGAGGATGTGAATCTGGATGAGGTATGAGGTAATGACCGAGATGTGGAGATTACCATATGGGAGGAGACAAGAAGGGCTTTATTTGTTCAACTTAGGAAAGGGCAAGAGGATCTGCGATCACCTTCAGTTAGATGAATCGGAGAAAGAAACACCAATGGAAAACTATTTTAGTTCAAACAAAAAGCTGTCATGAGGAAAACTGTGTATAAAGTAGTCACAAATCTAAAATTGAAATAAAATTGCAATCTCTAACCTTCACAAAAAAATAAAGGTTGGGTAAATAATGACTTTTAAATGAAGTGTTTATCAGCTGTGCAACAAAGGCATAATGAGACTAAACTCAAGGACTATTCTTTGTATAGGAAAACTTGAAGCCTTTTTTTCTTTTTTCTTCCTTTAAAGAATGTAGGTGCAGCAGTTCTGTGTGTTTGGAAAACATTCATTGCTTATTGAAGAACCTTTTATGCTCAAGGGACCAATCTACTTAACATTAATAGGTCTGCAGCGGTACAGCCTTTGGTTGTGTCACGATTCACACTGAATAACCCTGCCACTCTTTGAAATACGTGGGAAAACTTCCACTGGCTGTACTTACAGTAGCCCTTTGCTGGGAATTAGGCAATAGAGCATCCATCCCTGTCGATTTTGCAGCCCTGGCTGTGATTCACAAAGCACTCGGAGCAGGCAAACACGCAAGGACTGCTGCGACCATGCCCGCAACCTGGCAAACAAGTAATAGTAAACAATAAACAGGCTTTTTTTCCCTGTTTATTGTGAATTATCTGTGAACAGATGGTTATAATGAATTAATTCGACCTTCAGAATTACTTCATAAATGCTTTTGTGCCAAAATTTCCAGCTGAAACATGTGCTTTGCCTTTGTCTTGATTGTTCGTCCCAATGAGATGAGCCCCATCTCTGCTTCCTGATTAGGAAGGCCAGACGAGTAGGAGGTGATGCTGCAATTTATAGCCCAAAGGTAGAAGAGCTGGATGTCAAAATCATCATGGTCCCCATTTCCAGCTTTTTGGGAAAGACAGTCATGTAGCAAGTTGGACTGAAGCCCTGCCAAAACCTTGGTGTAAAGCCCAGTTATGCACAGATTTAAAAGCAGTAGTAGTTATGCTAAAATCAACTGAAAAAATCATCTACACAAGCAAGCATATGCTATAGTTATCTTTTGATATTGTCTTTCACAGTACTGTTTTAACTCCATTTCATTCAATTACTATATATTACTGTTGTTTCTAGCAAATATTTCAAAACTGAACTTCGTTTGTTTTAATTTTAAGTGGGATTTTATTATTCTTACTTCAAGTTCTTTTTTAATTGCAGTGCCTTTTGATAATAAAGGAAGGATAACTATTTGGCTTGCTATCTTCTCGTCATCCCCTAGAAATTAAACTAGTGTATTCTGAATAGATACTCTGCAAGTAAGTATTCAAAGTAAATCTCTCAAATTATTATTGTCAGGTTGCCAGGGACCACGCTACTAATTACTTTTCTTTTGCTATCAGATCTGTATCTGAATTGAGCAGTGCATTCACAGATTTCCCCACAGACACGGACCCTATAACTAAAGGAAAATACACCATAATTTGTGAAAGACGATTAGCGTGCAGGGAATCACCTTTCCCTGTGTTAGTACTGTGCTCAGAACAATTATGCACCTGAGCACTACCATAGCAGACATGAGTAGCAATGGTGTGATAAGTAGCCCATTAAAATGACAGCCGACACCATGTGAATAATTTCCGTCTCATTTGTCACCAGTCACTGCAGGACTGGTGATGCAGGAACTTCTTTGTAAAGGCAACTCCTCCAGTGAGCTTGCCTGGATGCCAGGCTCAGAGAACAGGTTTGAGCTCAGCGAGCGCCTGGTGGCAGCTGCGCCGAAGGCTCCAGCTCCGCTGCACAGCCAGCCCTTGCAGCTAGCAAGGGCCAACCTGCCTCCTTAGCTGATCTTCTGTCTTAGGTGTACTGGTGGCTTGAATGCCACAGGAGGTACTTGGGAATGTGATCTTGTGTCGGTCTGCTTCTGCCTTGGCTTCCGTATTTGTGTGTATATAACAAGTGGAAGAAAATGGTGTGAGATTTCATGAGGAAGATGCTGGCCTCTGGGAACAGTTTGCTGACACCTGATTTGTAAAAGCAAGAAAAAAGATGGGGGTAGCTTGGTGTAAATCGTGTTAAGTAAGCCTAGTTTACATCCACCTTGCCTAGACAAAGATGAAGGCCTTTTTCTGTGCAGCTCTGCACGTCTCGACGCCACCCGTGCTCAGTGCAGTGCCTCGAGGGCTGCCCTATCTCACGCCTCTGTGTTGAGCTCTCAGAAATCCCAGGGTCTCACCAGCGCTGGGAGCAGCCCTGCAGCTGTGCACTGTGCCAGCAGCACTCTGCCTGGTGCAAGTGCAGCTGCACCAGCCTAGCGGCTGCTTGTCGTTCCAAGGGCATGCTCCTAAAAGCCAGGCTGGTGAAAACATGATTGTAACTCTACAGTACAGTAAGATCTGCTCGTTTTGCTATGCAAGTTGGGTATGGTGTTTCTTACCACCGCAATTAGGCTGACAGAGGTAGGGATGTAGGAGCAGGGATGGGCAAAGTGGTGGGATTAAGTCCCCCTGTCTGTGCTTGGTCCTGGTGGAGTCTCAGCGCAGCGTTTGACTTACATCTGGTAGCAGTGAGTGTAGCATTTGGGGAGACCTAGGGCGAAAACTGTTTTGTGCTTTCCTACGTTCCCGATTTGTATAAAAACTACTGGGAAACAAAAGCCAAGTTGTAAAAAGAGCCTGTCTCACCAGTGATAAGGCTAGTCTCAGAAGCAGTGGGAGACCTTGCTCCAGCTGCTGCTTGACATCTTAGCTTAGGAGGACATCTTGACATCCAGGGCTTAGCAGGAGCCTGGCTGCAGCTGCCTGGCCCCACGCACTCTCCCTGCTGAAGACCTGCCCGCTGCAATGGGACATCCCCTGCACTCACCCCAAAATACCAGGTAATCTCGTGGTCCTCAGAGCACGCACAGCAGATGCGAGAGACTGAGGCCGTGCAGCCTGGGAAGCCTCTGGATTGCAGTTCATCTGAAATAGATATATTTTAGTTCAGGGAACTGGTGCTTATCTATTGATTACAGCTCACAAGCACATACTTTCTTTGCCATAATGAAGCTACGGATGCAAGCTATTTGATTTAAAGCTTGAAAAAAGCAATTGGCTCCGAAGCCTAAACCCATATTTTCACACAAGTGAAGAACCTTTCCCATCAGAGTTCTTCAAAAGGGCCTAATGGCATCGTTTCCCCAAAGTTACACAACATTAACTTTGTATGTTTTTTCCGGAAATGAGGGGAAATTATGTGAACATCTAATGCAATTAATTGACATAAATATGCCTTGTGGCAATAAAGAAAACCAAATAATGTTCTTCCTTAATATAATGAATCAGTTAAGAAATTGTTAAGCAATAAATGTATCAGACATTGAATTTAACACCATGCGCTGGAAAAAATGATGCTGTTATAGCCACAGTTCTGGAAATGTTATATTTCTCTGAGATAGCAACAGAAAAAGAAAACGCAACTATAAATAGAATAAACTGAATATCAATGCGCTTCAGGCCTGATAATTAAGAAATCAATAACAATGCTGTATGATGTGCCAGGCTCAGCTGCTGCTGACATTTCTAGGACCTGAACCTCCAGACTTCTATGTAAACACAGGATTTTATTCATATAAGCATTATCATTGTTGTCAGGGAGACAGTCTCTCATCTACCGTTGCCACACAGAGCATTTTAATCATCCCTTCTCCAGTCAGAATTCCTGCTTTTAAAATTGCAGACAAAGGTTCCTTTTCTCACTTGCTTTGCATCTAGATATCGCAGTTAGACAAGTCCTGCATCAGGTCATGTGTGATGAAGGGAAAAAGTCATTCTCAGAGAGAAAAGAGGCACCTATTATTAGTGTTCCCAAGACACACTGTTGTAAGACAAAAAAATTGATTTTTTTTTTCCATTCTTAAAGTGTTCTGTGCCGATGCCTGCTATTTTTGCTTTAGCTTTTCACATTTGCTTGACGGTTTTATTTGTTACTTTTTTTTTTTTTGTTACAGCAACAACTATCTCACACCAAAAAAGAAAACAAAGGGAGACTGGTAAGAAGACTTTTTAGTCCCTTGTAATTGAATTCAATATAAACTGCCAAAGACCAGAACGCCACAGAATTGTGGGAACTGCTGCTTATGTGTTTTTAGTATTACTGAATAATTTATATTTTGAGGAAAAAGTGCTGTCTTTGTCATCTTCTATTTCTGTCTTCTCTATAAATTTAAATTTCTCAATGAGACGGCATGGAACTGCCATAAACACAATAGGGATTGGGCAATAATTTCAATCCCCGTAATTTAAAATTCGTGTCCGTCAATGCAGAATAATTGCTTCTCCAAAGACTAGCACTATTCGCCTGCAAGTTCAGCCTCTTAATCTGGCCGCTGACTCCCAAAGGCATCTAGGCTGTGATGCAGGTTTTGCATAATTCAGGGCTAAAATAAACACACGCACACAAAAAAAGGGGTTAGATTCGCATGTCCTTCTGTACTGTGTTAATGCTATAGCTACAGTATATCACAAAACTGTGCCGAGCCATCGGGTGACGCTTCACCCAGGTTTGCGTGTGCATGCCTGTGCCAGGCTGGCCGGTTTCGGCAAGCTGAGCGGGGAAGAGACCAACCCCTGTGGGCCAGGACAAGGATGTCCTGGAGAGGATTGTGTTACCAAAAGACAGGTGAGAGATGGTCTCCGAGTATTGGTTGTCATACCTTAACTCCTGCTAACCCACGGAAGACACATGAATCTTTTATTTGTGAGTCTAAAAAATAACTAATGGGCTCCTGGTGAATGGAAATGGGAAATTCGGAGTTTATGCTGGGTTTTGCAGCTTGTTTTCCTAGTGGCCCCTAGCAAGCCAGATAGATCTGTCTCCTACCTCTGTCTGTAAAGACCAGTTATTACTTGTCTTGTGGGCACATTACAAGGGTTGTTTAGCTAATACTCGTGAAATGCTTTGAATGGGAAATGCGTTGGACGAGAGCTTGTTTCTTTCTAAACTCTGTTTTCTGAGGTAACTATAAGCAGGTATTGGAGTATTTTTTCAGAGCTACACAGTTACAAAAAACAGCTAGTTTGTGAAGCAGCATTTTACAGTTTGGGTTTTGTTTTTTTTTTTCCCTTTTCTGCCCCAAATTATTTGAAGAATTTCTCCAGGGAGAGGGCAAAGCAGGGAGAATTGGGAGCCTCACAGGAAAAGCTTATCAAAACATTAAGGAAACAGGGTTAAACCTTGGTATCAATGTCAATATTTCTTTTTAACATTGTATTGGAAAGGAGGAATTCCAAGGATGAGTTAATTTTTATTTCAGAGATGAATCTATGAGAAAATTATTTACTACCAGCAAAAAATATAAATTGTATGATCCAAACTCATATACAAAGTTGCTCTGTAGACCATACCAGAATGAAAGAATTGGTTGGAATACTAAGCTGGATCTTGGGAATTTTCTGGCTGTACTGTGGATCTTGCCCTCTGCGATGTGCAAGTTGACTGAGATCAGTTCCCCTTGTAAAATAACCCTTTTTCCTTGTGTCCATTTTGTTTATGACTGTAAAGTTTTTGTGATGGAGACTCCCTTTTTGCCTCTCTGGGTTTATCAAAGTAATCCTACTGCCCAGTAATAAGTGCTCATCTCTGCTTGTCTATCTATGACATGACAAATCAGTGCTGCAACTAATACTTGATCATCATTATAATACACACAAGTATATAAAAGGATTCATAGCAGATGAAACTTTTTTCCCTAGACAGTGACTTCCTTTAAAATTAGGGTCAGAAAAAAACCCATTTGCACATAACCAAAGCTGTCTCCATGTTTCGTTTGGATTTGATGAGCAGATTCTTTGGGAAAGCATCTAAGTAGGGGTAGGGACTGAGACTATAAAAATGAAATTAATTTTTATCGTTCTGTTAGGGAAGCATTTAAATGAAAGGCAAGGAAAGATCTGATAAGGAATGAAAGCTTAATGTTCCATTTCAGGTGGAACAAAACATTTCAAATTACCTGACCAGCCCAACATGAAAACTGGAAGAAAATTTTTTCATTCTGCTCTACTACTTATTCTTCTGTGTTAGTGTCTTCTCAAAATATAATTTTCTTCCTGTGGCTCTCTGGCATAACTTTTGCACAGTATCCATTTTGATTAGCACCTCTGGGCAAACTTGTGCCCAGGTTCCAGGAGCAATTTTTTACTCAAGCAACAAAAATCCGTGCTGTTTGCAATCTGTACAGCTTTAGTTATCCTGAGTGTAATTCATGTCGTTGTAAGGCAAAACTTTCATGATGCAGTTCTGAAACGAATAATATATTCAACAAAATGTCTTCCCAAGTGCATGCAGCGGCATATGTCTTTGTAAATTTAATGTAAACTGAGCCTACTTTCAATAAAAAGCCACCAGAATTTTCCAAGCCAGTGGGAACCCACATATTGTGTAAAAGTGTAGGATGTCAACAAAATAAACCTGGCAGGACCATTAATTTCCCTTCCAATATAAAATCTAGCTTTGCTGATTATGGAGGTCAATAAGGAGTTCTGAAGTCTTCAAACAATTGTTTTTTTTCTTGGCTGTTTGTTCAGAGTTGGTAAGACTGGCAGACTAGGAAAGCAATGCTACCTGTACCTCATGATGTAACCATATTTTACAGTGCAGCCTGAGCACTACATCTTAAAGTCATGTTGTATCTTATCAGGCTAGACTATTCTCCGAGTTACACTGGCATAAACAGTTGTAGCTTAATTGAATTCAGTTGAATTGAATAATTGCTGTGAGAAGAAAGTAGATCTCATTGAATTCACAGTCCAAACGAAGGTTTTAAAAACAAACCCAGTACACTCGGAAGCTATGCAAAGTGCTGAATGTTGCGAGTTCCCGTAGAAGTTCAAAAGAGTTGCATTACATTGGTGACAAATCCTCATTTGGGGCACATTAATAACCTGCTAATTCAACTTTGTGATGTTCAATAAGCAATAGAGATGTATGAAGTTTAGAAATGGGATTAATTTGTTTATCTAGCAACAGAATCCAGTCCCCTTAATTCTTCTGAGAAGCACTTCAGCCCACGCACTGCTGCACGGGCTTCTTTTGGGAGTGCTTAAGGCACAAAGCGTGCAGCTGGGACCTGATCCTCCAGGTGAGCCAGCTTTGGATATGGACCAGTCCATTGGCTGCAAGGAGACTTCTTGGAGTAACGCACTCCTCAGTGAAAGCCAACACGGCATGGTGACAGACACATGGCAAAAACGATGCACAGAAATGTATTATCAGTCAAATGGAAAAAGAGCAGCAGACAAATCTGTAAGCTGCAGCTACAATATTTCATTCAAAGTGCTTTAAAAGTGCAAGTTCAGACTTGCAGCCTCCTTGAGGAGTGAGGAAATATAATCATGTCAGAGACAGTTGCTGCCTGTTTAGGATCATACGCTTGGTGGCAAAGTGAGGACTAGGAGCTGGAAAACCCAAAAACTTGAAAGGTTTGAGGATATTCCTGGTAAAATATCTGTTAATCCTCACAAGTATTTGATTCTTGGTGATTATGAGAAATTTTGCCTTGCAATTCAGTTTCCTAACTCGAGGAGGCCTGTAAAGATAGAAATACCACAAAGAATTATTATGCATGAAAATTACTGAGGTGGAAAAGCTTACTTAACTGATAATTTTTTTTTAGATTAGTAAAATAAAATTTCTAATGCTATGGAGACATCCAAATGACTTTTAAATGTTCCCTTGGGGAGCCTTAAGGTGACTTTGAAATATGAATACAGTATGACCAGACTTTACTCTTATTGAGGACTCGTTAGTCCTTCCTAACGGGTTCACCTGAAACACTTAGAAAAGCCAGTGAGCTGGTGAGCTGCTGAAGCTAGCTGGTGAGCTATCGCAGCACACCTCTATTTATGGATGCTCTCCTCAAGAAAGCTCATCAATAGACACTGTGTTCGCTTCTCAGCTGTTCTGCAGCGGCAGCAGTAACCAGGATTCCTGTTGCATGGCTGTTGCAAATCCTTTCTTGGCCTATACATACTATGCATGTAATCAACTGCCATTCAAATTTGCTCATATGATGTCCCCTGCAGAAATAAACAGATAAATTATTTACTGTGCAGGCAAGATGATACTGAATACTATGGCAGCTAAATATTGTAGTTACACTAAGTTCCTGTGAACAGGACATAACTTATTCATAGACAAGAAGTGCAAGAACTCTTCCACAAGCTAGATTTTTGTCAGTCATTATGATTTTCCATGTGTTCTGTACTATAGGAAGTCCTCTTTGAAAAGAGAACAGTAAATTATTTACTGTGCAGGGAGTATGATACTAAATGGTACAGCAGATAAACCATGTAGCTGCACTGAATTCACATGAGCATGATGCGATGTTCATGAACCATTTATTTAGCCTGGTTTCCATGCTAAGCTGGTGATCACTGGCAGCCCACATATGCTTTTCAGCTGTGAAACAGAGCTGTCTTCTGGAGTCCAAGCATAGATTAGACCTTCAAAATCTGCAGCACTTTCACATCTGTCCAATAAACAAGTTATTCTTGCTGCAAATCTACAGAAGGCACCTAAGTCATTATGATGTCTCTAGACAGTGCTTTGCCTGTTTAATTTGCTGTCATCTGGGGCCAGACCCTGCCTCTGGTGGGCAGAGACTTAATCATCTCTCTGCAAGGTGATATATGTGCTGCTGAGTGATGGCTGCAGGACGTGGTGCTCTTGAGGGCTGTTTTGAGGTGGAATTGCACCCTGCAGTTTGTGTACAGCACACTGGGTACATGGTGTGGTCTGCCATAGACACTGATATAATGTGACATTTTGTTAACCAGAACTCCTCCTTTTATAAATGGAAAGAGAAGAGAAAAATACCAGCAAAGATAGCAGATGGTATCTTGAATACTGAAGTAAGTGGGCTCAAGTGCTCATCCACTATAATGGCAGAATACTCCTTTTCAACACCAGACTCTATTTGGAGGGCTGGAATGGCTTGTCATCAAAAAGGATTCTCCTTTGTTTTATACAGAAGTGTTTTGAGGTGTCTGTGATGATTGTTGTGGTTCCTGTGCCATGTTCTAGGGTACCTGGAGCCTGGTTTAAGAAGGAAACTGTCCCTGCTGCAGCCCCTAAGCCTGTGCTTTTGTCCCTTATTAGAGGAAGAAAATGAAATATCTGGTCCCAAAAGTTTTAAGGAATGAAACACAGAGGAAAATTTGCTTTCTGCTTCCTCATGCTTATCCTTAGGGTTCTTCAGATGCTGTCTCTGTCTTAAGGACTTTTGCACCTCCTGCCTCCAATCTAGTGCAGTGGTACTCATTTTCCCTGGGGGCTGGGAGCTCCTGTTTCTCATGCACAGATGCAAGCGGTGGCACAGTGAAGATGAGCGACTTGCCCTGAGCAACACAGCTTGTGACTATCTCTGGTGACTGGACAAACCTCTTTTCCTTCTGCAGTGCTGCTGAGGAGAAGGACTTGTCATTCTCTTTATAATTTAATGTAGATATAGCAGCACAAGAACCAGTGTGAATGCAAATTGGAGAACATTTACCTGCAGAGAGTGAAAATCTGCTCGTCCCATTCTTTCATGCAAGCATATATATAAAAAAATGTGTTTATTGAAGATAAATTAACTATCATAGCTAATTTATTCTGCATACTTCTTATTAGCTATGTTAATTCCCTTAACTCACCCCACCACGTTTCTCGTCTTTGCCTAAATTCTGTTTTGATCCTCTCAGCACTGGTTTGAATAAGTTTTACGTCATGACTCGTTCCAGAAGCAGCCCTATGCTCACTCTTGCTTGTGTAGCATTCGTCTCTTACAGAGCAAAGGTTTTGTGGTCTGTTTTTTTGGGGTGTTTTTTTTTTTTTTTACTTTATGGTCCCTCTTGCAAACACATTGCTTTTTGGTTTTGCCTTATTGTGCCTTATAATTTCTGGAAGCAGATGTATTTGTTTGCTTGCCATCTACTTTTATACAACAAAACTGCCCCTTAATTAAAGCCTACACTGAAACCCTGAGCCCAGCCCTGTGTCCAGAGGTACCATGCTGTCCTTTCTAGGATGCAGAAGGAAGACCTGTGTCTTGCTGAATATTTATAAGGGATGATGCCATTTCAAGTAGAATGGAAGACTATGTAAAACAATGTTGTTTGAAGTAATTTAGTAAGAAGTGCTAAGAAAACACCCCACACCATGCAGCGCAATTAGGGAAATACCGTTCCTTTTCCTGCTTTGGAAGTTGTAGGCATTTTGCAAATGCATTTGTTGTCCAGTTTTTTAATGAATGCCTTTTGCAAGCAGTGTTTCCCAGCAGGTTTCTGAGGAGCTATATGCCGCCCATTCACCTTTAGGTGCTCCTGCATCTCAGCTGTGGGATGCCACCCCAGGTTGTGTCCGCGTCCGTGTGTGGTTTACAGCATGACTCTGAACCTGGGAGCTCTAACTTCTCATGGGACCGAACGCTCCATTTTGACTGTAAGGCTGCTCTTTGCCTCCCATTTCTGTGGGAGCTCGCTAAAGAATGGAGTTGTTGGCTAAGTGCTATGCTGTCAAAATCTAATTGCTGTTACTAGTGAGAGCTAAACTGTGGCTCTCCCGGCAGACGACAGGCTACTGGGGAGGAGGTCACCCTGGCAACGCTGCTTGCAGGTACCTGCTGAGGATGGCTGACGAGAGCTCATCAGGGAGCTCTTGCAGCGTATCAATGGGTTTTTGCAAAAGCAACTGTGGATTTTGCGCTCTCAGGCTATTTCCAGAAGCTTAGTGACAAACCCAGAGATGCAAAGGAAATCCTGCTTTCCTTAAGACTGTCAGACTCTTAGGGGCTAGGATGGAAAGGAGAGTTAGTGGTAACCATTGCTTTTCTGAAGACTGTTGTTTCTGTGATGACCTGTCACTTTACTCCTTGTGAAAAAGCCGTGGCATATTCAAAATGTCATGAAAAGTATTTTAGTTCACAGCTATCACAAATTTTCTGTAGGCTTAGCTGGAAACCAAAATCATCCTCCAGTGGAAGAGGGTGTTAAAGCATACTGGGAGTCTGAGTCTCAGCTGGGACACAGCTGCCTGGGGATGCAGCAGCCCAGCGCTTCATGGTAGTCTGGTGAGCGGCCAATGTGAAATGCTCGGCCAGTGCCACTGCAGCAGCATGTGCAAGTCTCCTGGGCTTTCTGTTGAATACCTGGACAGTCTGACCTATATAAACTGTAGTTTAGAATTTTAAAGATGTATTTCAGAAATTTTGTTTTGCTTTTCTGCTTTTTTATAGCCACATAGGTGTTTGTTTCACATTTTTGCAAGTAGAGCATGAGACTTCTGATGCCCACTGCATGGGAAAAGAGGACTAGCCAAGCACCATACAACAAACTAGTTTTTAATCAGGTAAATTTTATCCTTTTGGTCAAAGTTTGACCCTTCTGTAGTGCAAAGCTACTAACCATGATCACTCCCACAAGGACATTACACAGTCATTCAACCAAGACGAGCTTTGAGCTATTTCTCTAGAAAGAGAGTTAAACCAGTGCAGACCCTCAGGATCAGAGCAGGGCATCTGCATAGCTGCTATTCCAAAAGCACCTTCAGCTTCAGAGCAGAGACCACAGACGACCCTGTGGGACACTTCAAGGAAAATCCATGCTCTGGAGCAGAGCCCTTCTCCTTCACATCATCTTTGCCAGGAATCTGCTGCTTCTTCAAGTCTGCTCTTGACTGCAATTAGAAAGAGCTGGCTGGGGTGTCAATTTATATTAGCAAAATATTCCCATGAAAAAGCCCCAACCCAAGAAAACAAGAGAAAACAATCAGTACCATGCCTGTCAGGTGCATGTCCCGTCTGCTGCCCAAGTGAGCACGTCAGGCGAGAAGACAGGGCTGGAGGTAAATTTTCACAGGTCCGGTGTCACCCGTGCTTAGCTGGCAGATAGATGCAGGTGGGCATCTCTTGCTGTTTGCGTGTTCTGAAAATGTCCCTCTGAGATCTAAAATCTCTTGCTGTGTTTAATTTACAAAATTCTCTGTTGATATTGCCCTCAAAAGCTTCTAATGGAATTACTTAAGCTTCCATTTCTCAGGTTGTTATCTGTCTGTAGAAATGCAGCTTGAGAGATAGTTTTTGAACACTTGAGACAAAACCTACTGGCTTGATTCTACCATGTACTTCTGAGCAAAATGAGTGGTATACTAACAGCTCTGAAATATCTAGTGCTTCATTTAAACACCCTCAGACATGAACTTTGATACATAGATTATGAATAACAAGTGTCATATTTTAATGAGTTTGCAAGGTAGAACTAAGGAACGTTTGGGTAAACTGCCAGTTATTGCATGCATAAAAAGCATGAGCAGATGAATAAAAAAGGTGTTTTTTAAAATAAGATCTAAAACCAATATATGCCAGAGGATTTCTGACTTCACTGGGGAAATACATTTTCATCAAGTAGTGATTTGTCACATCTCTTCATAAAAGGCTAGGCTTTTACTGTAATTTTAATCAGACCTGCAGCAGCAAAATATTTGCCACGTCGATGTTGAGAAATGGTGTAGTTCAGTAGTTAAATACTACATGGGAACATACTATTGATGATGCCTTTATAATTATTTCTCAGAAAGTTTGCAATAGCATAGCTTCCAGTAGTTGAATATTTATCTAGACGAGGGTATGCACAGACCCCAGCAGAGTAAGTCTCTTCTGTCATGATATAAAAGGAAATAAATCTGAATTGTGCTTTGATTCATGGGCAGAGGCGGAAAGTTCCAGAGCAAGCACAAAGCACTACAACAATTTAAATTGAGAGCATTGCTTACCAGGCTCCAGTTTTCACAAACAACACAAGCTAGTAAGTTAGAGCAATTAGTAGCTATGCAAGGATGTCCTCATCTTTAATGAATCTCTGATATCTGCTGCTTCTCCACAAGACCTCATTAAAGCCTTGCAGATTTGGAGCTAGGAACAGACTGGCTTTTTGGATTGGAATCTTTGTAAGTGCTTGCCAGATGACCGGCTGGTCACACCCCACTAAAACAAGTTGTCATTCACAGAGGGAGTTAACAAAACAGAGCAGGGGGGTACCACCAACACGCTGCAGAGAACTGCTAAAAGGGGACATAAGAGGACAGAAGAGCAGTGGTGTTTGGGGGCAAGGCATTTACCAAAATATTGTCAAGAGATGTGCAAAAACTGTTTTGTTTCTCTTGTGGGTGCAGTACAAATTTATTTGTGTTACTAGCACAGCTTTTTTTTACTCTAGTGTAATAGGAGGCCTTCGCAGAAAGTCCTTTTCTGCCGTCCATCAGGAACTAGCCTGCGAGCGGGAGTTTGTTCCTGTTCCTTGCAATCAGTGCTGGCTTGTCACGCCTGCAGCTTGTGAAAGGAAATCAGCCTTTTCTGGTCATGGTAATTCTTCAGACAGCATGAGGGCTGGGGGAGGTGGGGATTCAAAACACCCTGCCTAAAGTTTGTCATGTCAGTTGAAAATGTCCAGTTCAATCTGAAAACCCAAGGGTGAAAAATTTCTGCAACAGCCAAAAGTAACACGGGCCTTGAAAATAACCCACATAGCTTGCTGTTTCAGAGAGTGACTGTAGGCCATAGAGAAGAGTGATATTTCAACTAGTCACTGACTTCAAAAAGGAAAAGCACTTTGGGTAGTGCCAATTACAGCACAGAGATTTCATCTCAGGTTTTGATCAGAGCATATATTAAAAGAAAAAAATAACATGTGTATTTCACCTTATATCTTCTCTCTGGCTAATACATAAATAAGGTTTGGGAAAAAAAAGGGGATTTAAAAAATGGTTCAGTTGTCTGTCTGCTCCAGCACATTTATTTTCCTGAACCCTGTTTCTCAGACCTTCCGATCTGTTACTTTGGCACAAGTGCTTCAAGTTTTTATTCTACCTTTCTGCTCTGAATTTTGGTTTCCCACCTAAAGTAGAGACAGCACAGCAGAGTGAAAAATACACAAAAGCCTCTTCGCTGCAGCTTTCTGTGACGTACACAAGTGGAAAGCTTGATTTACTTGAACAGGCATGCAGTTGTTTGTCAATGTCCTTTCCTCGTGATTCCTGGTGAAGGGCAAAGTGCTGATACAGTGTTTTCTGACCCAATGTCTGGGATACTTCCTTTGGTATTCCCATGGCTTTTTTCTTTGCCAATGTACTTTGTTTACACACGTTTTAAGTAATATAATTTTAATTCTCGCTTGCTTCCTTTGGCAGTGTTTGCTTTAAACCTTCTCCTGCAGGCAGCATCATAAATCTTGCATAAGGTGGCTATACCTTTCTTGTCATGGCTTTTAATGAGTTCAGCAAGTCTGCAGTCACAGTCACTGGTCTTGTGTTCGCTCACTGCTTTTTCTGCTTCAGTGCAGATGCTGGTTCCTGTTCATTGTTAGCTACAATAAAATTTCTGTATTATCTGTCCACTGTAGTGTTTTTATTATGGGTGTTCCACCCTTTCTTCATCTCTTTTTCCATTTTACACTGTCAATTTAACCGCTGGCAATGATCCCATGGCTTGGCTTGATGTCCGAAAGCCTGATGGGAGCTCTCTGATTATATCAGATGTTCTGAAATAATTTCCCAGTTGATGCAGTCTCTGGAAAGAGAAGCAATGCGCAGCGTGGTTTGTGTGTGCCCCCACTACCCGTCTCACCTGAAAAGGAGGTCATTTTCAGTGCATATTTTTTCTCTTACGCACAAAGCTGCTTTCAAACAGAAAAGCTCCCCCAATGCTTCACTGTACTCACCAGGCAGCAGTGTACCAAAGCACGTACTGATTTTCGTTAGATATCCTTCTTCTTTTGTGTTCAGTGCATTCCTGAGTTACTGGGCTAGGGTACATTTGCAGGAAAGCTGGACTTTTGACAATAATTAACTAGTCATTTTATGCTGGCAACTGACAGTGTAAAGAAGCTGCGAGTGCAATACCTTTTAAATGCCAAACTGCTTTCTCCAGGCTGTGAAATGGTTTTCATTCTCCAGTGTTGACCTTGGAAGTACAGGGGAGAAGCTGATGCTCAAAGTAGAGTTTCAGAGCTATGCATTACCACATCATTACGTGGTGATCAAAATGCTGCTCCCGTGTGTTAGTGGTGAGGCCCTGGTAACTGCCAGCATAGTATTGGGAAGATGTCGATTTTAGCAATCAATGGGGATTGCCAAGGCTATTGTTTTTAATAGGACTGGTTTCTCTGTCAGGATCTTGGCACTTAGGTAACTCTTGTATTCCCTTCTCTCTTCAATCTCATGTTTATCAGGTCCCTCCATATGCTTAGTGTCACTTGGCACTGAGAATGAAAGAAGGCAATTGCAGGCAAAAATTACATAGCTAATAGATAGTAAAGCATGTTGTCTCCTGATCTTACCTCTATGCAGTGATCTAAGCCTCCTTCTTCTCTTCACATTAGCTCTTCTCTGCTGTCAGTGTTTTCTTTGCTGAGCCTCCCGATTAGCCTTCTCAAAAACTCAGTTTTCTTGTGTTGTACGTAAAGCTGTAGCAACACACTTATAATCTGTCAGCTGAAACAAGGGATAAAAATAGAAATACACAATGTGTTAGTCATTCATAAAAGAAACTGCACAGTTTTGCACCTAGGGATGGCATATTAAGAGAGAAATTCCCTGAAATGGAGGGTTCTGGCTTTGCAGTCTTCCAGTTGCACTTCCCATGTGAAAAAAGCACTGACGCAGGCAGGTGGGAGAGTGGCAGGAGCACAGAGGACTGCGCTGCTGGCCAGGGAGAGCCGTGCTGGGGGACGTGGCAGCTGACCTCCCAGCTTCAGCTCGTGCAGTGAATTTTGTCTTTACCCCAACTATGTAAATAACCAGGAGACCCAATTCTAGCTGCTACAATTGACACACGTGCGGATTTCCTCCAGAAAAACAGTTAAATTCTACTGTAATCGAATATGACTTTCAAACTGTCGTAAGCAGCTTATTCTTTCTCTTCTATGACAGCACTTCTAAGTCATACAGATTTTACAGATAGGATTTTAAGCCATAAAGAATGGAGCAATCTGTACTAAGGTAACTGGAACCATTTAATTGGCCAGGTTTATCAAAAGCCTTTGGTCTGCACAGAGTTCAGATAATATTTAGAGAAAATGAGGAACCTGGAAGGGGATAGATCTGAATTACTTTTCTGACAATGCATGTGTCTGTTAACTGGAATATTATAGAGACCTTTGTTTGTATTAATTAGATTTGCAAATAAGAATAGATTAGTCCTGATTCAAATGCATTACTGCTGCAAAGCCCATCAGAAGATACTGGTAGGGAACCTTTTGTGGGCCATAAATAAAATGGGAGAACAAGACACACAATTTTCTAAGTCACTCTCCAAAAAGTGGTGATAAAAAGTCAGGGCTTATGGGAGAAGGTCAGTTTGATCCTTAAGCTCATTATATCGAAGTTCTTAGGCACCCAAAGTAGAGCACTATTAAAGTTCTTAACTGTAAAGCCAAATTTCCTGTTTCAAAATTTCTTGCTCTGTATACAGAGTAGCTGCATTTTGAGCCTAATTTCTAAGGAGTAAGGGAGTTAGTTGGTGTCCAGAAATCAGTGTTTACACAGAAGCTGGTGATCATGGCCTGGTAACATCAGTAAAGGATAGAAAGAGGACCCGTCCCAATCACTGTGGTCTATGGCAGCTGATTCCCAAGACCTGCTTTATCAGAGCTGAAGAAAAACTAGGACAAATATGACACGTGTGCGTATATGTGTACACACACATAGAAATGTCAAAGAAATGTCAAAGATCTCTGAGATTTTTCTAGATGGCCAAAAAGCCAATGTTCCTTGGCAACGTGAAAATATTGTTTTGGCTAAAAGCATATCCTGCTTCAGGAGAACACGAAGTAAGGAATTAGAAATATGAAATACAAAAAGTGGGGAGAACCAAACAGCCTACATTAAAAGTTTTAAAATGCAAAAGAGGAGCAGAAAAGATCAAGAACATCGCCATTGTTCTGCAGAGCAGGGAATTTGCTTAGTGACATTTCCAGAAAATGGGCTAGTTTTCATTTTGTAGAGAAAGGCATGAAAAATCTCAGGAAAAAAACTTCTGACAGAGAAAACTGAAGAGTGAATGTAATTAATGTGGTCAGACGAACCTGATTTCAGCCTCTGAGGTAAATTTACTTTTTGACTGAGATGTATATTTTTATCACTTAGCATTGCAACATCGAACTTGTAAAGTGCACTTCAGTGAATGATGAACAGGCTAAATGGTAGGTGCAGGTTCTCAATAATCCGAGAGTAAGCATTAAAAATGGGATAACACAGTGACTGGTAGAATATTAAATAACAGGATGAGCAGGGTACCAGAGATATCCGAGCCACTTGTTAAACTGATTAGCTGATTCATTGGAAGAATACACCTTTAGGAACAAGGATTGCCAGCTACATGCATGGAAAGGGGCACTGCACCTATTGCTGAGTATGATGGGCAACCAAGACAATAATCTATGTGCGACTCCCAATATGTATTCAGCACTGGAAAAATAATCCACAGATATCTAAAGGAAGAATAATAAATAGGAAAAATCGGATTATACTGCTTTGTATATTTTTGGTAAATTGGTATTGGGGAAGATGATCTGATCTTGGTTAAAAAAAAAGGAGAAAAGAAAAAGAAAAAAAAGAAAGCAGCAGCTGGGAAACAGCAGATTGTGGTAAGAATGCCCAAACTGATTTGAGGGCTAGAGATAATGCCTTCCATGGAGAGGCTTAAGGAGCTCAATCTATTTAGTTTATCAGGAAGAAGCTTGAGGGGCGACTTGATTGCAATGTATAAATACTTTAATGGGTTCTAACGGGCTCTTGAATCTAGTGGCGAAAGATGTGAGGAGGATCATCAGCTCGAAGCTGCAGCCAGATGAGTGCAAATAGTAAGACAAGAATGCTTAACAGTGACAGTGATTTACAATTGGAACAAGATATCAAAGAAATTGATGTATTCTGCTGAAGTATCCAGCCCCTTACTGACTGCCTTTCAGCATAATGTGGTTTAGTCTGACAAAAAGTCACTGGATTCCGTTCTGGAGCCTTTAATAAGCAGGTCTGGCTACAAGATCTGCTCGTTTCCCTTCTGGCCCTCCATTAATATCTTTCTAGAATAGATACACTTGTATATTGAGTAAAGAACAGTAGAAACTTCACTATTTGGGTATAATGATAAACTCCAGCACATTCTGCTATTGTATAATAAGTTTAACTGACTGTTATATATATTGTTTTATTTTCCAGAAAAGCAAAAGAGTTGTAAAGTTAGAAAAAATCTGAAGCTTCATTTAAATATACTTTTGATAAATTCTTTTTTCCTCTCCTCAAAGCTCTGGTAAAATGGGGTGTCTTCTGACAACGTATAGTGAGATTTTTTAAAAAAACACTTTCAAACCAAAGACACTGAAGAGGATTTTGAGTGATGCATTGGAGAATCTCAGATAGCTTCTGACACGTGTGCCATACGACAAAAGGTATTTGTGGTATATTAGATCTCACATTTCAATTTTGGATTTGTGTCTTCCAAAAGGCCCTTAGTTTTCAACCCCAAAGCCAGGCTACTGAAGTAATGTGTGCTTTTGCAGAGCAGCTGGACTGAATTAGCAGTACTGTAGGTTTTCCAGTGTTTCAGTCCTGACCATAATAAACCATCCATTGCACTGAGACTATTTTTTAGTTCTAGAACCATTCACTGACTACTGCAGAAACTGGCAAGGCAGGCAATAATTCATGATAATTGTGATAAATTTCTGTGTCAATATTTTCAAATAAGTGGTCTGAAACAATGTGCTACACCTTACATAAACCACACATGGTGCATGCAGATTGGGAGCTATACCCTGCTGCAGGCTGAGAGCTCTCTGCTGGTGCTTGCTGTCCCTTCCCCTCCCTTGCCTTTGCTATTTCTCAGGATCATTATAGCGCTGCAGCGTCTAGACTTCACATCACGGTAAATGCTAACTTTTGCTACGTACGCTGTGAAAAGAGAATGCCTGCCACTATGAACACCGTGAAAATTTATTCATCTGAACGAGCAACACTGAGTTAAAAGGCTCCATATCATTGTCCTGGGTTAGTTCACTACAAGATGCATTTGCCAAAGCACACGTGTGAATGTGGGGGGAGAGTCCACAAGCTGAAGTTGGTCCACAAATGAATTTTGGTTTTGTTCAGAAAAACACAACTTCCCTTTCTGTAAACCAGACATATATTAACTTGCCAACCATTCATCTCATCCAAATTTGACACAAAAATCTATCCCCAGATGTGACCGTGCAAACACCGTTCCTGGATAAATCAGTGTCACAGATGCATGTGCTTAAAGGCTGAAATGGATCTTTTCTGAATAGGCTTGGGGTGTGCTCTTAAAAATTGTTAGTGTTTCACTGCAAGGCTCGCTTTGATAGATGGAGGTCAGCTTGTTCATGAAGCACAGTACTGAATTTGCTAAGACTGATGGGGGTATTCAAATAAACGAGAATGAGTGTACAACTTTATGGAGTTTGAACATTACACAAAATCTTTCTGCTAATAAAACTAATGGAGAATAGTTAACATGTGCCCAAAAATACATGTTAAAGCAATTATAGGACTGAAAAGTAAATGTTTACAGAGATTGCAGGAGAAATCTGGCAGTAATATATTGCTCTGTAGAACAGAGATTCATGGCAAAACTGTAGCAAAGTGATCTCTTTAATCTGATTTACGAGCACTTTTCTTCTTTAAAAAAGCAATCAAACAAACTCTATGAATGTGATTAGAATCCAAATAAATGCTAACAGGGCAAATATTTATATGGGCTTCAAGTCAGAATTTTAACTGTGATGAGGCCAAAATGAACACAATCCAAGAGCCAGAAATCTCTGATTGTATTTAGAACAATAGTTTTAAACAAAATAATCTGATCAATTTACTGTAAAAAACCCACAGGATATATCAGTGCCAGCATTTTATACTTGAAGACACAGCATGCTATCAAAGTACTAAATAATGAGCACTTTTTCAAAAACATCCTAACAGTGAAAATGAGGACACAGAACTGTCCCCTTGCAAGCAGAGGAAGGAAATCAGCAGTATTTAAATGAATCAACCACAGCTGAACTATAAAGACTGAGCAGCTATAGCTGTGTTTGTGAGTGCAGAAAATGGCTGCCTGTGTGCATCAGGCACCTCCTGCATGCCATCAAGTCTTTAGATGAAAGATTTTGAGGATGAGGTAGAGTTCTTTAGCTCTTCCTATGCACAATCTTTCTTTTTCTTGGAACACAGCCATGGAGGGAGATGGCATGCTATTCAGACAAGTAATTGAGGTGCAACTGAAGAAGTATGAATACTCAAAACAAGAAAGCAGGAAAAACAATTTTGTCAGCAAAGTAGCTAAACATTGGTTTGAACCCGATTGAACCTACAAAGCTTTTGAACTCCCCATGACTTATGCTGAGTGGTGATTCTTCTCCTTTTAATCTCCCTTAGGTTTTTATTGTTATAATGAGCAAAATACCTCTTTGTAGAGCTAAGTTTTCAGGTTAGGCTGGTTAGGGGCTGTCAGTTCCTGGACTGCACCCAGCACATAAGCCAAAGCTCCTGCCTTGGTGAGGCTGCAAGAGGTGTTGGGCTCCTTCGCCTTCCAGTGCCACCCTGACAGCCCTTACAGCTGTCTCCTGTCTTCCCAGCTGCAAAGTAGCAGCTCCAGCTGAGCTTCCACTGCTTTAAACACATTTTTGATACATGTTAGTTTAAGCTTCTCTTTAAACACTGCAGCATTTCTTTCCTGGGTAATTTCTCAAGGGCTTTGCTGTCCTTACCATTAGAAACATTCTTATTTTTTCATTTGTAAAGTGTGGGGGGGGGGAAGGTTGAAAGTGAGTGAAGTGGCTAAAGGGGGCTCCTGACATAATTTTCCTCTTAGTTTATTTGCAGCTTGTTAGATATGACAGTATCATTCCAGGATTTGAGGGTCATTCCTCAACAATCTCAGACTAGCAAAAAAGCAGTTTCAGAGCAGAAATAAAGCCTATCCTTGGCTCATGTTTCCTGTCCTGTATCTGAACCATTACGAATCAAAATGCACATGCTCCTGAAGCACAGGCACATAGTAAACCACACATAGCAACATGCAGGAGTTTTGTTACTGTCTGGGAAAAAAAGCGCCACAATGCCCTCAGTGGTTTCAGAATTTTTGCTTAGTTCTGCCTCATGATAAAGGCCTCATACACTAAAATTGACACATACTCTGAGATACCTTTTCATCCATGATTTTATTTTTGAAGACTATGGCAGCATTTTCAGGCTGAGCAGTGATTTCTTGCCAGAAAAGCAGCCAAAAGTAGGCTTAAGCTTTCATGGCTTGTCTGTTCCTATTTTCTACCAGTTGCTTAAGACTGAAATAAAAATACTGACCACCCAACTTGAATATTTCTAGGAATAGTGTGCCTTTAAAAAATAACACTAAAAGCACTTTATGTAAACCACAGTATTTAGTAACTGATTTTTTTTTTTAAACCACAATGTATAAAACATTTTGACCTCACAGTATTCTCTACCAGCATCTGGCTTCATCATTCAAATTATCTCATACTATGTTAGGGGAAACAAACAAAAAATAAAGAGATCATAAACAGACATTTTAAGCACAGGGCTCAAAAGGCTGGGAGAGCCCTACAGGTAGCTTCAGCTCTAAAACATTTCTTTGGGTCTGCTCAAGCTCAGCAGGTTGTGCAGCCTCTTGGTAGTTTATGCATAATGTGGTGCTCCAGGGTGTACCATTCCATGCTGTTCTTCTATAAACCATGTGTAGGGAGAAGTGCTTCAGAAAAGTCTTATGGTTAGCTGGGCTTCAGTGCACCTTTGAGTAGGCAGATGGGTTATATAGCACCAAGGACACCATTGCCTCCCTTTCTCCCCTCCTGAGTGCCTCCAGAAACTGCAGCGCAGTGGGGCTAACATCTGCCATGCACATGCTGTTTTCCCCCAGACAGCAAGGTGTGTGCAGGAAAAAGTCATGAGAGTTTATATGCAAAATATCCTGGCAAGTAAAATTTAAGATGGCGAGGTTCTAGGGTGCTCTCCGAGAAGCCAGTGCGAGTGCTGGGGGCTGAGCTGGCAGTGTGCGTGCTGGGAGGACTCGCTGCAAGACTTGGTGTGCCTGCGAGCTGTGAGCTCCCCTGTCCCACCACAGAGAAGCATTTCCAGGCAGAGAGGTTGGCTGTTGATGTGGTATGACAGAGAAACTTCTATGTATTGGTAGCTGAATGGTCTTATTAACACTGCAGAGCATGTTAAATATGTTCCAAACCTGTCAGGATAAGACGTGCCATGTAAATGTAGCAGGCTGGTGTGGAAAATTTCTTATCTGTGCTTACTGGATAGATCTAATTCTTCTCCCTTAATGCCAGGAGGTCTCTAACTCCAGCAGGAGCAGGGCAGGATGCTTTACTTTTGAGGAAGGTATTTCTTTGTGATATATAGTGCTTGTGGAATAACACTGCTTTAGGCTGCTCTTTTTGTGAAGAATAGTATGTTTTACCTTTATTCATTTGATCTGAAAATACTGCTTGGTCTTAGCAAGGTACAATAATTGAAACCTCCCAGGTACTGCCACCTTGGTACTTATTTTTGATGTGGACTTGAACATGGGTGATTCCCTTTGGACTCACACACTGTGACTGTCCTTACGCAGCAGCTGGTATTTTTTCAGCTACCAGCTTTTCTTCCCCCTTTCTTAGCTATAGGTTTTGTGTATCCTTTTGTCTCTGCCCTGTCACAACAACACAGAGCTGAGGTCAGATTTTACAGCCGAATGCTTTCCCCAAACAACTGGGCACTGTTTTCCCTCCTGATTCCATGAATTGATACAATAAACTTTATCAAGCACCATATAACGATTCCCTTTTAAACAGCAAAATATTTTTTCTGGCTTCTGTTTGAGTTACTCCTGGTAACTCAAAGGTCTGTAAAGTCGCTTCCCCCGCCAGGCTTACTCTCGGTGGGGTGCTTTAGCAGCCTGCAGTTTGGATGCATGCGAACAGACATGTGCTGTTTTCCAAGGCAAGCACCCATTTGTTAGCGCGAGCAGCTCGCGCTCTCCTCTCCACGGGAGCTCTTCCCCATTGAACTTTTGAACCACTGAAGCAAATCGAACTGTGTAGCTCTACAAAATGGAAACCGGCGTTTGGGCTGCGTGAAGGAAGCATTCCAGCTTCAGTGCAGTTGCCCAGGGAAGCAAAGCCAACAGAGAAACACATTGTCCTGGATGACTAAAGAATAAGGGCCTGTTAAATGAACCTTGCCTCTCAAGTTTCTCATGTCTTTCTTGTGTAGTCTCTTAGGCGTGACTACATATGGAAGATGATAAATTTTTTGCAAGCTTTTTCCTGTTTGACTGTGATTGCTGAAATCTGTGCCGTACCTGCTAATGTGGTTCCTAGGCTTGCTGAGAGAGTAGGAACCAGTGCCAGAAATAATAGCCCTAAGTTTATAAAGGCCATATGTACCCTCAGTCTTGCGACAAGGGAATGTACCAGTTCTTACAAATGGGACTCCTTTAGACCTCTCCACTTCCTAGGCTCCCTACACACCTCCTCCCCCATGGCAAAGCACATGTGTGCTGCCCTGCGAGCCAAGCAGCCTCTTTGACGTGTCAGGCCATATGGGGGGGGCATGGCCAGTAGCCACAGAAAGCAGAGGGGGATCCTGGAGCAAAGGACCTGTCATGCAGGACATCTGTGGGCTCGCAGGGCATCTGCGGGCTTGCAGGGCAGCTCCTCTCTTCCCCAAGCAGCAGATGCAGCTGAGCAGAGGAGGAGAGGAGCAGTGGCAGTGCACCCAGCCGCTGACAGCAAGTCTAGCAGCAATGCTGGGCAGGGGTGCTAAGGGAGGATTCATATAAACACACTTCATTCCTGACAAGTCAAGTTCAATGAAACATAGAGGCAGGGTAAAAAAAATGTTTCTCTTTAAGCATGTAAATATTAATTAAAGAAATTGATTCATCTGTTGTTGAAACAACTTCTTAAAAGTATTGCTATGAAACTGCCTGTTGGTGTATGTTTCAGACCTACCTCTTCCCTAAAATGAGTTTAGAATGACCACAGCTGCCCTCAGGAATGCTGTGTCACTGGAGTCAAAGTTCAAAAAGAAATCCTAACCAGAGGCATTTCCATGGCAAGCTGAATCATGTATTGGAGTAAAGAACACTTCGTAGCTGATCTTTGGGGGATTTCTTTTCCAGTAACACATTAGCTCAAATCTTGTTTTATTTCAGGTATTTTTGTCTTCAGAACAGTGTCCTGAAGCTTGAGAGGACAGCACTGGTACAAATGGGTTCATCTAAAATACCTTCATCTTTCACGCAAAGATGCTTACAAGGTTACACAACAGCAGTGAGTCATTCACACAAGATCATGTTTTTATTCACACAGCAAAAGTAAAACTGGTGTTCTCTGCCCCCAACTCCAGTATTGCTAATATGCAGGACATGCATAATGGATGTGTTTTATGCTCTGGAAAAAATGAATTATTAGTGGGTGATGACACCTCCGTAGTGGGCAATCATTCTGTCATTCATTAGTATTAACTTATTTTCATGTTCCTTTTGCTTGATTCCAAGTGAAAATAAATCTGAATTATATTTCTGCACTTCAGCTGGGATTAGGAGAGGTCAAAGGTGCTAAAAGCCTCTCTCATATGTTAGAAGCACTATGGCTGTAGGTTTGTTCTTTAACCTTAATACTGTGTTAATTAATCCTGTTAAGGATCACATATGATTTATGCAAGCTTTAACAAGCAAACATCGGTCTATCTTTTTGACGGAAGGCATGATTCAGCAAGTCCCTTTTGCATTTGCCTGACTGTAAGAATGCACTAATCTCATGGAAATTAGCTGTAATGCATCGCTGAAGTGAGGTCTTGGGGCTGGGTCAAACCTGTAAAACTAAGCAAAATTGATTTTAAGTAAAAATCAAGTTTTCACCGCAACTGGGATTCATATCTTCTGTATTTGGTTGTACAAATTTCAGGTACGCAGCCAAGGTCAGCCATGTAAGTGGAGCCGGTCATTGGAGTGGATGCCAAGGTGACAGTGGAGTAGGATGAATAGTCTGTCTGTCCTACCACAGTGACTGTAGAGGGAGCCTAGATAGTCGTTAGACTAAATCGCTAATGTACACCTGTCTATATACGACCAGTGAGCTGAATCCTACCTAACTCCTCACTCCAGTGATCAGCTCATGTTAGATGTATAATCAGACCATGTTACTTTAAAAAAAAAAAAAAAGAAAAAGGCATAACAAGCGAAGGATATATGACAGCAATGACAGCACATTATGTGGCCTTTGTTTTTTACCAGCTTTTTGCTGGTTTTAACTAATTATCGATACCACAACATAAATCAGCTTTCAATTTTAAATTATTTTTAAATATCTAGAAATAGCAGATCCTGTTTAAGTCTGGTAAGCAATCGTGTTATAAAACCCTTGAAAGCAAGGACGTTCAGATTTAATGATTGGTGCAGGGTACTAACTTATTTCATTGCATTCAAGTAGAGATCTCTACATTCTACAAACTTGAAGACAACATAAAATAAACGTTTCCTATGCCAATATAGCTGCTTAATCATCTTCCTGGAATTATTCTGTACTGAATGACGTTTTGGATCTACAGATCCACTGTGTGTTACAGCAGACTGACTGCAGACAAAACAGAAAATATGTGCACTAAAATTTGATACACAAATCAATAAATCATGTGTCCCTTTAAATACAATGAAAGTAAAGGGTCATATTGATCTACATCAACTCTGATTAGAGTTGCATGGTATTCTCTTTTGAAAAAGAGCAGAATAGGTGCTGAGAAGTGAATTGTAGGCATCAGTTATTACACAACTAGCTCCCATTGCAGTCAGAGGAGCCAAAACAAGAAGGGAGCCATAAGACTTTACCAGCTTCTATAAAATAGTGCCTGTTTGAAACCTGGGGTTTTACAGTGTATTTTCTACAGCTCAAGTGTTCATTGCACTTTTCATTGGTAAGACAAAGAAAAAAAGGCTGAAGAAATATTGGCATACTTTACAGTTTATTTAAGGTTTTGATTTTAGGGAAACTTGCTAAGTACGCAATAATAGTGCCTATGGTGCCAAAGTATTCTGAGGAGAAGTAAAACTCTTTCCAAGAGAACATCTATCTTCACTTTCCTGTGACACGTAATTTTTAAAATAAGGTACCTAACTGCTTTGCACACTTACATGCGCTAATTTGCTGAAACGTGCTGCTTTTTTTACCCGTGGATGTTAGCTGTACCTGCCCTCTGCATCCTTCCTTAAGCCTTCCCTGGGCAGGAGAACCAGTGTACATAAGGCAGCCTCCTCCAGCTCAAAATCTTGTCAAGTGCCAGGATATGCAGAAAGGCAGAAAGTCCAAAATCCTCTTTGGCATCCTTCTCAGCTCATCAACTCACACTTTATTTTTATTTGTGACTTTGGCTTCAACAGGACATAAATCCAGATTGTCTGGGTTGGGAACGCTTTATCATCAAAACTTGCTATTGGCATGGTGTTATTCTGCCCTTGACTGTAGGCTGGTATTGGATTGTCTTCCCAGGGCTTGTGCAAGGTGGTGTTTTCCAAAGTGATGTTACAAAGAGGGCTGTGGACCAGAGAGAAGGCAGTTGTCAGACTTGTGAGAAGGGTCTCTGGAGGTGGGGATGGAGGGCAAAGTGTAAGCCCTCTCTGTGGGCTCAGAGTGCATGCTTATTAGGGAAATTTTGCAGTTTGCAGTATCCCAAAGAGTCTGCAGATGCCTACGTGCATTTCTCTTCAAAATGGCTATCTTGTATTTAAGACAAGGATAGGGACCACTTTCAAAGAATAAACAAAAGCCTGGTGACACAAAGGGGGAAAACAGTGGTTGAGCAGCATTTTTTTATCTCTTTATTTGTTGTTTTCTGCAATGTAACAAACCTTAGGTATGGAAGTGAGTGCTGCTCTGCACTTTATAAATACGCTGAGGTAGCAAGGTACAGGATTACATGCAGGGCCATAACATAGATTCCAGGGGTATCCCATCAACTATTTCACCATTGCCTGTTCTTGTGAAAAACAGCATTCCTCAAAAATGGAAGACCGTGCCTCTTCCCCCTGACCAAACTTCTCCAAATTTCTTTTAAGACCTTATGTAAAGAACACAGAAGGCGGCTGTAAGATGAAACTTGTGGGCAGAAATCAGATGAATAGCAAAGTAGATCTGGCTACAAGTTCAGAAACCTCCACACCTTTTCCTTTAGAAGAAAAAAGCTACCAGAACCAAACATCTTTATTGAGCATATTACCTGACCCTGAAGAAGATTAGGTGTTACTCTCCTCTAGCATCAGATAAAGTTGCTACAATAAACTTAGCCTCTCCCTACTTCACCTGTGTGTTTTTTCTCAGGACTTTATCTCTCCCCTTCTCTTGCTGTAAATTTAGAGAGACAGCCAAATTACTACCACAGGTAGTGCCCTCATGGCTAGGGCTGTGCCAAGGGCCTTAGATTCTCTCTTAGCCCTGGTCTGTCAGATAAATTCTTACTGTGTTAACTATTAGGCAGCACCATAACTCAGCACAAAGTAAGTGCTGCTTTGCGTTATCTGTGGTGCCACCAGTGCATCTTGCTGATTCCAGTGGAAGCTCTAATTTCACATGTTATCAAAGGCTATCAGGTCATCCTTTACACACAAGCTTTTCACAGGTTAAATCTTTACATTATTCAAAACAGGAGCAAAAGGCTCATTTCCATGCCACACCCCAGCAAAACTGCTTTCCTGACAGAGTGCAGGACCATTGATAAGGATGGAAACATACATTGGTATATTTTGTAGGGTTATTTGGAGCTTGAAATGGAATAGTGTCCATGAAAGTGGGACACCAGTGGCTAATGCTCCCAACTGGCATTTATACAGAAGAACACTCTGGGATTTACTCTAGGGATGGAGTATGTGGGTTGGTCTCTTCTCTGTCCCTGAGAGTAGCTGAGGAATGTTGTACTGTTCATTCACCACATCTTCATATTTTTCTCATAATCGTCTAAGAAATGTGGATAAATCAATTAATAAAAGTTGCACTTTGGCAACAGTACATCTTTCCCTTATCAGAGGGAATTTTGTGTGACGTACCTCCAAATGCACTAGAAAATCCATGCTTTTTTAATGTCGCCTATTCTTTGTGTTTGTTCTTGAATTCTTTTTTACACTGATTAAGAAGTACTGTCTGCCACAAAAGATTTAGAATCCATACGGATCACTTATCCAAGCTCAAATCTTGTATACAATTAAAATCCTCCTGCAATTTTAGCTACGCTTTGAAATTCAAATGGATTAAGAGAAAAGCTCCCTAAAGAGATTGCAATTAGTTAGATATTTTATTGTATGTAAATTGTACATATGTGCTTACAGACAGATATGCATAATGTGACAGTGTAGTCTGCATTATCAGAGTCATAGGTGGATTTAGTAAAGTCCGCAGTTCCAAACTAGCAGAAAGTTGCACAGGACCTCTCCCTCCACTGCAGATAGGATCTGCATTTTGGCCTTCATCTTGAAAAATCACAGATACTCAGCATTAGTTCAAACTCATGTACGGAGGCTATGTTTCATGTCTAATATCCTTCAGAGCAGCATGTCGGAGTTAAGAGGTGGAATGCTACTGAAATTCAATAGGACCTGGGCAGCTAGCTCTTTCAGACCCCTTGGAAAATCCTTGTCCAAACTTGGAGGAAAAAGACAGCTGCAAAACAGATTAAAAACTTACTTGGAATGACTTTTATGAACATCTGAATGTGAAGTATTTTTAAGGCCCTTCTTGTCCCAAATCTCCCCTCTTGTTCAGCGCCAAATGCATCCTCAGCTCTGTGGAGCAAGAGGCTGTGCTTTAAAAGCTATCACATTTTAATGTGTAGAAAAGTGTTTTTTTTTTTTTTCCCCAGGATTGAAATTAACTTCTCTTGGGCTTTGAGGCAGAGTTAGTTTTCAAGAAAAGGTCTATATTTTAATGCAGACAGCAGACTGGAAAAGCCAGCTGTCTGAACCTGTTCAACAGTATAGAACTTCAGAATAATTCCCGAGACAGGATGGTTGCTGGCCAGAGAGTAGAAAAGGTAATTAAAGGTGTTTAATAGGTGCACGTATCAAATAGCTCTGTGATTTATCACATAGTTGTACAGTTTATCACAAGAATATCACTTCCAGGCGTTCCTGGCTGTATGTAAAGTGTGCATGCTAGCCCTGGCTTTCTTCCGTTGGTATATGGCATTTCATTGGAACAGCAAAATCTGTAGAAGTCAGAGATCAAAACTGAATGTTATTTCCAAAATACCAATGGTACACAGAATGCTGTCATGGAAACCTTCCTCACGGAGCCCTTAGCATAACCGGCAATCATCCCACACTATGCTGCGGAAGTGTTCATCTGCCACCACACCAGACTATGTAGTCTATAAACTGTAGTCACAATAAAAATACAGATTTTTATTCACATGACACTGCTTTTCATGGACAAATGGAGCAGCCTGCTTTTCATGCCTGAATATCTGTTGGTACATTGCAAAGCTATGTGGGACCAGATGGGCTTTGTTTCCTTAAGAAAACTGGAATTTCCTCTTTCCTCAGAAACCCAGAAGCTACTATGGTTTCATGAACACTTTTTAGCTTGCCGCTGACTTGGGGTATAACTCCCAACAAAAACAACATTTTGTTGCTACTCACAGGTGGTTTTGTTTACCCTTCACAAAATCCTTGTTATATTAGGAAAACATAGTTATATTTCCTTCTGTCATTTTTCTTTTTCCAGACAATAAATACAAAGAGACACTGTACCGTGTTTCCAGACAATAATTCAAGCAAAAATTTCTTCTCTTAATCAAGTACGAAGTATAGGAAGATTAACCTACTGCAAAGATACAACATGACAGTGAGAGTGTGAGAGGCAGAAGTAGCAGAGAGGTTTTGTATTTGCGTGAAAGATGAGATGAAGTTGTGCAATTATATAACAAAAGCATTTATATTGTGTCAGATTCATTTCCAAGCCACATGGGTGAGAGAAAATCCAAATTCTTGAGTGAGAGACCACAAAGCTATTCAGATAGATAAGCTGTGAGAATGCAAGTGTCAGCTTCCTTTGGACTTGATATATTTAAGTAAAGGGGACAATATTTTGAGGCATGTGTCACAGTATGGGTTTAGTTGAATCTTCAATTTTCAGGCGGAATAGGAAGGCTGAATCAGGGCATTTGGAATTTACTACAGGGAGAAAAGAGGAAAATAATTGATTTTTTTCTTGGTTTGTGTTAGATTGTTCCCCGTAGCTGATGCTGACAGTTTGTAAGTGAGATTTTTCCTATACCTTTCAGTGCAGGTGGTTCAGTGCCTAAAGGAAATCAATTAATATTTAAACAAATTGCACTAACCAGAAGGTATGTTGAAAACAAACCCAAAAGCCCTCAAAATTTGCATGATGGATGCATGATTCGTAAGGCTTAGCTATCATAAACATGATCAAAGAAAGACAGAAAGATACATGCTCCTCTATGTCCATATAGGCACTGGAGTTAATCTCTGTTCCCCTTACGGGAATTGTACCTTCTGAAACAGACGCAGGAAATGTTGCAAGTCATTCTAACTAAAACCTTATTAAGATTGTCCGTTATTGTAGGTGTACCTCTAAATTCAAAGCCAAGAGAATGTCAAATATTTCCTTTCTCATGCTGCATGTTTGCAATCAAGTGTTAGAAATTAAGTAATATAAATTATACAGTTTGGTGCAGGGCTTTCCTAGGTCTTACTGCATGGTAAATAAAATACCAAGAAAATGATCCGGTGGGCTACACAAAAACAACCATCATGTAAGAGCCTAGCACAACAAGGAGCTGCCAGAAATTAGTTCTGTGAGTTGGGCTACAAAGAATAAAGAGCTAAGAGTAGGAGATAATGGGCTTGGGAAATCTCACAGAAGTTAATGGTGCTTGTAGCACTGTGTGGTATCAACTTTGTTTTGTTGCCTCTTATAAAAGATTGTCACAATGCCACAGGAGGGACAGGGAGGGAGTTGGCATTTGTGCATTGTGGAGCAGGGGGGAACACAACAAAGTCTACTTTTCACTTTGGTTTTTGATCTGACTCTGCCCCTTCCCCTGCCTACCTGATCTGTTTTTCAGGTGAGAGAATACTGCTAAGTTTTATGCCAAAGATGTTAGGGGATAAGTCTCCCTTGTGTTTCTATACAAGTTGGACTAAGTAAATCTTGAGAAAACTCTTAATTTACTTTCAGGCTGAATAGACATATCTGCTGTGTTCTTGCTCCATGCTGTGTTGCTTACGCCCCAGCAAAAGCCATTTTTGATTACTCAGCCTGAAAGATCTCTCTGTACTGACTGACCACTGACCCCAGTTCTCAATTTCTGTTTTAGTTATGTCATGATAGCTGCAACAAAATGAGACTAAAAAAAAATTTTATGTAAGCTGCATGAGTTTTCCCTGCCAGATTTTGGGAGGCTTTCCTCGTTGTGTCAGAGAGAACACACATCTCGCCTGACTTAAAGCTGTACATGGGGCGTATTTGGAAAGAAAGTCTCTGTCTCAGATATTTTTCCTCCTAAAAAAGAAATCCCAGATAACAGTTTCTGACTTTCCATTCAATATCTAAATCACTCAGAAGCTCCATGAAATTTGGAAGAGGTCTTTTGCCTTCTGCTTTCATTTCCTCCCTTTTAATAGGAAACTCTTTGTTTCTGCATCTGAAAGTGAAGAAAAGTACACTTCATTAAGCCTGCTATTGTTTAGAACTCAGAAGTGTAGATTGATTAGCAAATATCCTACAATAGCTCTTATAATGGAGAGCTTTAAATAAATGGGTTTTAAACTATTCTTACAGTTTCTAGTGCTTTTTATACAGTCTAAACATGCTGTGTACACTATTCTTTGACTCTGCTGTGTTCCTGGAGAGGAATGAATTGGAATATTCTGAATGCCTTATGTAACGTATTTAGAGAACTTTTTTGTTTGTATCTTTGTTCGAATTTCTTGGACGGAATTAATTAATAGCAAAGTATAAAGGCCAACTTTGAAATCCTAGCTGACTTGTACACTAGAGCTCAATTTGTATTCTACATCAAGGGAATGTTTGGATTAGAAAGAAGGACACCATTATCAAAAAGATTTCTGTAGATGGCTCTGTTCTTCAGAGTGCCATCTCTTTGCCACAGAAGTGTGGGTTTAACATTTGGGTAATTCAAAAGGAAATTGATTTTTTGATGAGAGTGCATATTTAATTCCTCATTAAAAACTAAATGCAGAACAGGAAATAGTAACAGATATGGGATAGGAAAAAAATTTAGAAAGGTTGTATTTGTTTAAAACAATGTTAATTTCAGAGGAAAGGTAGAGAGGAAAATGTCTGTAGCCTGGGTTTTTATGGCCCTGAAGAAAACTGATGGGGTAAGCTTTTAGGAAAGAGAAAGATTCTTTTTCTTTTCATCTGCATATTTGCATTGCAATTTTGTAACTATATTCCTTTGTACAGTAGTACACTGCTAAAGTAACATGTATGGATTAGTTTCTCAGTGGTTATAAATTTGTCGAGCTTCATTAAAGACAGTGGAATAAAGATAATTTACAACAGCTTCTAACGAGTTCGATCAGCTGATCACTGCAACAGTGGGGAAATCAGCAGGGGAATCCTGCCTTTTGCCTTTGCCGAAAAGAGGTTATTTATGAAACACCATGTTCTGTTTTACAGACAATTAACGCACTATCATACAGTACGTTAGCATGTGTGTGTCGCCCCTCTGCCCCTCCACTGTGGGACGGGCAAAGGAGGGCCAATGGAGGTCCTGCTCGCACATCTACGCTTTCCTAGATTTCAGGTTCGGCTTTGCTTGTAGGCAAAGCAACTCTGCCCAAGAGATAACAGAGGAAATTAAAGAAATTTAATTTGGGGCTATAACACATACTCCAGCTTCTGTTAAAGCTGCTGGAATTTCCTCAGAGTATGCTGTAGGAACAACGTTAGCTCTTGGCCTGTACATGGTGGGGCCCAAGGGAAGTTTGACGTCTGGTATTTGTAGAAGACTAGACCCATACCTGTGTTACAGCTGTAGGAGGCAGAATGCTCAGCTAGGAAGGCCAGAGTGTTTCAAGTCCATGCATTAAGTTCAGGGGAAATTTTTCCAGTCCAGAGATCTCAAAGCTTGGAGAGGGCCAACCTTACTGATTTTTTTTCTGATCTATTTCTTGTGTCCTCAGGCCCTGAAATTTGTGCGGTTACTCAAAACAGTGCAAAGTCAGCGTAATGCTCTGGTAGCTTTTATATAGTGCCTAGCAGTAGGGTATTAAGACTTCTAGGTAGATGAAAGATCTTGTCTTTATATTTTCCAGGATTATCCTCCCTGTCAAAGAGAGATTAGACAGGATAGAATAGAGTGTCGATAACATCTTTTATGCTTTTGAATATTTGTAGGGTAGAGAGAGGATTGGCTGAGATGATACCTTCTGGTTTTAAAATAATTTTTCTCCTCACACTAGTAACACTTTTATTTTTTCTTCTCAAACATGTATTTTCTGCCTCATTTATTTATCTCTGTGACACCTTGGCATGGTCCTGAGAAATGTTAAACACTGTCCAGTCCGTGCCTTTAGAAACAGTGGAGCATTAAAGACAATTTTGTAGCATGAAACTCTCAGTCCCATCACATTCCCTTGTCCTATTTCTCTGATACTGGCAAACTTCCATATTCCTACAAGAGACAGGGAAATAGAATACAGACAGTAGCTGGTGTACAGAAAGTAGCCCAGCTTCTCTGGCCTATTGGACACCAGGCGTTCATGGATTTCCTCCAGAGCTGTCGAGAGCACTGTGGACAAGCCCATGTTTATACTCCTGCAGTACAATGTGAGCAATGGCACAGAAGGGCTGCTGGGCGCCTGCCAAAGGGCCCCACAAAGGCAGCCAGATCACCTCCCTGCAATGCAAATATGATGACAGTGGTGGCGGGGGAAGCCTGGTTGTGCAGCCATCTCCTCCCCTCCCCTGCTCACCAGGGGAGAGCAGTTCTGGTACCAGTTCTGCTACCAGGAGAGTATATCTACTGAGAAGGATGTCACCAGGAGCACTGACTGCAAAGGGATTTGGGGAGATGTGCTGCCTTCAGGGCTCAAAGCTCACACCCGAGTGACTTTAGGATAGGACTAGCAGTGTCCCAGGCCCCTTACTGACACTTTGGGTGTCTTTGGTGTATGGCTAGTGGCCAGAGTGGGCAGGACCGTTCTCCTCATGAGGCCCCAACACAACTTTTGACAAAACCTCTCTTCTCTGTGCCGGAATGAGGGGACTGGTGGGAGCTGGGGGAGGAGCACCGGGAGGGCAGTGTGGAGCCCTCTGGGAAAGGAAGGGCCCACTTTCCCATCTCCAGTGTGAGCGAGGGTGGCTCTTCACACAAGGATCACAGCTGGTCAGCCTGTGCACAAGGTATGACAGACCTGGGGCAGAGGGAGGCTGGAAAGAGGGAGGAAGGGAACTGGAAAAGAGCTGAGCAACAGGAGAGGAAGGTGACAAAGAGAGCAGAGAAACCAGGACTGAGGGGCTGGGAAGAAAGTGACCCACTGCCTGCAGGGAAAAAGAGATTCAATGCGAAGCTCAGATATGTGGCAAGTAGGGAATAGTGATGCTGTGAGGAGCAGGAGGAGAATTTATTGTAGAATTAATGGCTTGATGCAATCTTGAGTATGCAAAGACTAAGGGATTTGAGCAGGAATACCCACGTTATACAGGCAAATCTGTTATGCATTTTTCTTAAAATTTTTACTCTGCTGACATTAAGGATTTTTGTCTGGTTCCCACATGTCTCCAGAGTTTAACAATATAAAATTGTATCCTTCTACGTTGCTGCTTTCCTAAGACATGAAGTTGGAAAACTGTCTAAAAAGAACTTTCAATACCAAAAGTTTCCCTTCCTGAAATCAGCAAGTAGGGGATTCACTGCATCTCAATCCATCAGGTTTCCCATTTGTTCAAAAGGTTATGGCTGCCTAATGAGATGAATACATTTTTTAATCTCTTTATTTTTGGAGAAGAGGAGTACATAGTTCAGGAATAAGAGGAGGGGAGTGCATGATTCGGGACTAAGATGTAAGAGACAGTGTGTTCTTCTGAAGGGGTGGTTAGCCCTACTCTTTAGCATGTGATTTAGCAAGTTCAAATATGATTTGTTCTCTTGGATCCCAGATGCCCAAGAATAAAGGTTTTCTTGTTTGTTTGTTGCTTGTTTTCCGAGTGGAGTTTTATTTATTTATATATCTGCAGAATGATCTATTCTACTGGTGGGATGTCAGACTATTTATTTTGGCACCTCGTTTGAGAAATAGATGCTTTTACTGTGCAGCTGAAGTGTTTTTGCCCTTAGGATTGTAAAACCCACCTGAGTAGTGGTTCACTGCAAAACAGAGTGAGTAGTACTTGGCTTTATAAATTTCTCAACTCTTTCCACACTCCGTGTCAAATTCATGTATATAACCTTCCATTTTCATGAACCTCACATGGGTCAGCATGCTTGGATTTACCAATTTTTTTTTCTTCTTAATTTAAAATCTTATTGGAAAGCTAGTTATGTAAGGTATTAAGTTCCAGATGTCCTTGTTTTGATATAAGATTGATTATTTCTTGATTAAGAAAACTTGTCTAAAATAACATTGTGTATGTCATGGCAGAGTACTTTCTATACAGAATGTTATTTTACAGTATTTCCCTATTGACATTTCTCCTAAGACTTGTTTGGTACTTGGAAGGTATGCTGGAGACAGCTGGCCAGTACAGCCACGGCTTAAGCCTTATCCTGTCATTATCAAATGCACAAAACATAGACCACCGTATACAGGATTGGATCTCTACCCATGGAGTGGCTACAAGCCAGACTTAACTCACTAGGTAGTACCTGCACAAAAAGAGAAATCAGAGCTGGGGACAGCAGGTATAGTGATGCATCTCAGCAATCTCTGAGCAATGTGTGAGTCTGCATTCAGGCTGATGGGGCTCTCCCATGTCCTTGGGAGAGAACAAGTAGTGCAACTTCTTTGCTGTCCAGCCAGACTGGTGATGGCTGCATGAGGATTTTCTTTCACCTCTTTGGTAAATACAAATGAGGCAGCTTAAGATACAGCCTTAGTCTCCAGCTGGAAGACAAATGGTGACTTTGCTGGGTGGTCAGTCTCTCCACTCCTCCGTCCTGTCTAGGGCTGGCCTTTCCCCGTGAGCTCTTCACTCCTTTCAGGCAGTGGGCTGACTGCACAGTGGCAGTAAAAAATTATACTCGCCCCTCCCATGGTCTGCCTTGGCCACCTGCTGCTAAAATCAGTCTGCTGATATCTCACTTTCTGGAGCAACATTTCAGGATCTTCATTTTCATTGAGAAGGTGCAATTCTGTGTTTTGGTTTATGATGTGAGGGAATGTTGCAGTTCGATATTTCTTTAGAAATATAAATTTCAAGCTTTTAGGCTTAAGGGATAGGGTGGAGAAAGTATCTTCCCTTTTTATGCTTATGACAATAACTGAAGGTAAATAGCTACATTAATGAGGCCTATCGGAAGCATTTTATTAGGGAATGTGCAAGTCATTAACTTTTCAGTAAGAAAGTGTAAATGGCCCTCCTTATATTTGCATGTGAAACTATAAAGCTTAATTTCCGATGCATATAAGAGCATTTTTGTCCATCATAGTAGCACTTCAATAAGTCCTTTTACTTTGAAATAGTGCTGTCATTTAGCACTGTCATTTTTTCCTCCGCTGCCTTATATTCCCAAATTCTTTCATAAAAGACAGCATATGATTTTGTGAATGTAGAAATAAAAACATGGGTGGTGTTCTGTGGGCAGAATCTTCATTTTGGAAGATGGTTTGGAGAGTAGTTAACCACCGTTACTACTGAATGGAAAATTATCCCTCATTGAGTCGCCAGCTAGTTTTACTAGTGGCTTGATAGGACATTTTGTTGCATTTGTTTTAGAATTTCTCAGCGTTAAAAAGCATGCTTACACTGTGGTTCATCTGTATGCTAGCAGCAAGATACTAGTGGACAATGTAGAAAGAAATAAAAAGGAGGAATTGATTAACTTAGGGTTTCATAATTATTTTCTATCACCTTACTAAATCTAGTGTGTTCGTTTTCAATGAAATGGACTAAAAGATCAAGCCAAGTATTATAGTTTTTGAGTTTGCTCCAGTTCTGTGTTGCTGTCCGTGTCTGTAAATCAACCTTTTTGAAGCTTCACGGACAAAATTTCTTTAAAATCTCAGTGGTTTTGGCTCTTCAAAATGGTGAACTTTCAGTTGATGTCATGATAGATTTTTGTTATAGAGAACTTTCTTCTAAGGGAACGTAAATGGCATAAAGCATAGAGCCCTGGACTCTGAGAATTATTCAAAATGCGTAGCTGTGTAGGGATGACTCTCAGAGAAGCAGCAGAGGTGGACTGAGGCACAGAAAGAAGGCTCTTTGAAGAAGGTGGAGAAAGAAGGGTAGGCACACTCCTCACAGAGAGAAATGTCATGGCAAAATGAAAACAGATGACGACTAGAAGACAGACCCCTAACACCAGATAATTTTTTTCCTAATAGAAGAACGTAGTGAACCTTTGTGTAAGGGTTGTAAGAGATCCACAGGAGGAAACCTCACAGCAAGAAATAGTTGTAGAAACATGCCCCACTGAGGTCTACTGCAATTTTTATCTACAATATTTTCTTTGTTGTTTAACTGCAATAGTTATGAAATGTATAAAATTCATGTGAAACAGAAACAATTTCCTTGTCCCTAAAACAATAATTTTACCATCTTTCTTATTTCAAGCAGCAACAAAAAGAAATGTTGGAAATAAGTTAAGTGCTTCCCTTTTATAGATGCACATATATATAGCACACAGAAACCAAGTCTTACAGTAACAAAAATGGTCACATGCACTTGACAACAGCAGGCCTGTGTGTTTTTTCTTAAGGCTTGAGGCAGCTGAGAAAAAGTGCCATGTTGAGCATTACACCGTTCTTCTCTGGATAATTCAATGTGTGAATTATTTCACTATTATTTCAATGTTGCCCTGTACACTAGATTTCAGGAAAGCAATTCTACGCATACAGTATTTAAGCACCCACGAAGGCCTGCTGACATTTGCTGGGATTACACATAAAATCCTGCTGCAGATGCAGAGAATACTCAGCTTCTTCTTCCAAAAGGCTAGTCATGTCTTCACATATGATGGGATATTTATTGAGTACAATGTTAACAGCTACCATATTGCTGTACTCCCACATTGACGCAAATGTTGGCAAAAGCTACTGTGCCAGCTGCCCACTTACACACTCTAGTGGCACCTTTGCTATTCCTCAAATCCACAAATTGCCATTCTCATCCAATTAATGCTCAAACACTGGTGGGTTTTTTCTGCCTCACATATTAGCAGATCTCTGTCAGAAAACAAAAGATGAAGATGGACACGCAGGAGCCTGTCAAACCAGACCAAACCCAGCAAAGTTGAGACTTTTCCAATGCCAGAAAATACCCTGGAGTGGTTTGTGGGAATATTATGAAAGAGGAGCAAGGATTAGTGCAGAGAGTGAGGAGATTATACCTTAATTAAAATGAGCACTTGTATACAGTACATATGGCAGACAACCATTCTTAGGGCTGTAATGGAGCAGAATTCTTCCTGCAGTTACACAGGTCCTACATCTCACCCTACCCAAGGAGTGGGCTCCTGCCATAGCTGCCAGTGGACACATTGTGCAGGTCAGTATAGAAACACACAACCACAGAAGACTCCCCACGGCACGGTGCTTCTCTGTAACAAGATAAAGTAACTTCCATAATCAGCATTTGTATCTAAACTGCACACATGGGTTTTGCCCTCATGCTCATAGACTGTGCACCTTTAGCCTCTGATGCTGTGTTTACTACTGAGTCAAAGCATAGGAGCTGCATTCCTGTCTTGGGTGTACAGAAGTGGAGGTGATGATTATTTCTGGTAACTTTTCACCTTCAGAAGTAATTGTCTCAGATCTAAGATAGTGTCTGCCTGCTGACCTCCAAAATATGCTGCAAGGGCAGATTCAGGTCTTGAATTTGTGTCCCTTTTTATTTTTAAGTATGTTTATATGATCTTCTAATGGAGTTATATTTCTCATGTTTAAAAAAGAAAAAATCAGTTTCATTTGGTACATGCCATTTCTGTGGTTGTGTAATCACTCTTCTCTGTCCATGAAGCTTTATTTTGATTATCAGGAGGGATTTTATGCTCTGTAGACTTGCGATGAACAAGAAGCATGTAAGATCATACTGTGGTGGTGGTGATCATCAAAATGTGAGGCAAAACCCTGCAACTTTTGATTTACATCCTTTCAGAACTTGATAGCCACTTCAATATTTGGAAATAGAAATACAGAATATCAAAATATATCTAAATGACATGCCAATATCTTTCCAAAATACCAGCAGTTCTGCTCTTCTCTGGAGTTTGTGTACTAAGTAAAAAGGGGTCCTTTTGGAGTGTCACTGTTTCGATGCTTTCAAAACTCCTGATGTTATAACCTATTGCTATCCAATATTTTATTATTCTCAGTAGGACTTGTACTGGAGAGGTGACACATGAGTAGGCCATAATTAATCCTTTCAGCAGTTCTGGTTGCATATTTGCAGCTGAGTGGAACTATTTACTCTTAAGTAGAAACCCTGAGGGTCTCTACATTGCAGTGGTGTTTGCCAGTATTCCCCTCTGACTTAGTCTGTGTTTTGATGTAATGTTATTTTAGGGACACGTTTGCTAGTTTAGAAGCAGATTCTAGAAATAGACATCCACATGTACATCTCTTAAAGCAGCAGGGCTTCTGCTGCTTAGACCCTCTAATCACTTCATTCCTTTTTTCAGGGCTGCTGCACATAAAGCATTCCTCCAGATTATTGCCAAATCATTTTGTATTTTCAGGGCATATTATGTTTAAACTTCTTGAGACAGTGTTGTAACAGGTATAAACTAATTATTCTAATCAACTTTGAAATACAGTGCTGTCAAGTTCCAGATGTCATTTTGGAATGTCTTCCTGTGAAAATCCTTCTGTGCTGTTCCACTGAGGGTAATTGGGCTGGATCCTTCTGCTTCAACCCATGCGTCGAAGTCAGCGAACTTCCTTCTTGCTATCACTCTGGGAAGAAAGAAATAATCTCTGTTTTAGGGGACATCATAAGAGATATTTTATCCTTACACTCTTCCTGACCCCTATTCTTTATTTGGCAAATATATAAGTGTTTACATATAAATACAAAAAAGTATTTATATTGCATATGTTATGTTATTGAGTGAATGAATTAAAAAGGCATTTCAGCATAAGAGGGTTGAGAGGGGAAGGGTGAAAACTATGACTTCAGTGCAGAAGGAAAAGCAAAAGGTTTGCAGAAGCAGAGAAAAACTGTTACTTCAGAGTTCCAATAGGCAGTATTTGTGACTTTTAAAATAATAATGTCTGCTGGGGCACGTACAGAGGAGCACTAAGAAAGCTCAGCTATTTGGTGACTGCCAAATGATACTGCTCTGCAGCCACTGCCTCCAACACAAATAGCTCAGCTACATTTAAGTATCCTTACTGGAGGCAATCAATCACATATGGAACAGAGCAGTTATAAATAAGGTCTGCCGTTCATATACATTCAGTTATTTTTGCAACTAAGCTATATTTGTGTCCAAAAGAAATATTTGGATAACTGAGTATCTCCCTCCAAGAAGGAGTGGGAAAAAAAGAGTGCAAATTTTCAACATAGGTCAAGAAAAAATTGAAATTCAGAATTCAGTGCCTGGATGCAAATCATCTTCAGAACCAAAGCGTTGCCACCCTGTGCAACCTTTCGAAAGACATTGGCGCCTTAGACTTAAGTCCAGTGTCACAGTGAATGAAGAGATCCAGACAGCCAACTTCCTGATTATGATGGAAAACAACACAGCAAGTGAAAGGAGGAGGAGCACTCTAAGAATATTGTAATTATTGCAGAGATAGCTTAAAGAAAATTGTTAATAGAAAAGATATCTTTGAGCAGAAAGTTAGCTTCATGAAATCCCCCAGGTCTCTGTTTCTCAGTGTGATGATAGCAAAATGTTTTAAAAACATTGATATTTCTTTTTTTTATCAGTCTGCCCCACAAAGAACACTTGTTTTAGACATTTCAGTCGCTGGGTTACCAGCTTTCCAGAAATGTCTTAAGGAGTCTGTCTAAAGTGTGATGAACTTGGTTGCATATAGAGCACCAGCGAGGCAGACAAAGAGATTCACTTGCTGGGCATAGGACAACAAAGCAGGAGAGTTGCAGTGCTGGTGTGCACAGCAACAGCACTGAGCAACAGAGCCAGAGAGCTCAGTAGGGCTAACATCCTCAGCCGCTGCGGTAACACATCTGCTCGCGCTTAGTAGTTCAGTAATAAACGCGTGGAAGTCTCACTGTCTTAATTGACTGAATCTAGTCAGATGATCAATACGTCATTACTGTTTTTCATCTATGAAGCAAGAACATGCAGTATATCTTCCCCTAGTTTTGGTGGGTTTTTTCCTCCTTACTTTCCCTCTTTTTGGACATTCTCTCTATCTTAACTCTGAGGTATCTACCCTACCTCTGAATACCCCTGAAATATCAGAGCTATGCTACAGGGCTTAAGAGAAGGCAGGTGCAAGTACAGTGTTTGGATTTCTTCTGCCTGTGATATTTAATTGTAAATGAAGCCAATGTTAGGAGCTGTAACCTTTTTTTCCTTGACTTTTACCTTATGCTTACTGCCAAGGAAATGCACGTCAACAAATTTTTTGCATTTTAAGGAAAAAATGTAAATGGAAAATAATTTTCAAGCATTTGATAAAATATGCATGTTTAGGCTGTGTTTTCCATTTAACAGGCTGATAAAGTCCAGCATGAAAAAACATTTTAGTGTGGACTAATTTCAGAATTATAGCTTTTTGAGTAGAAGAAAAAAACAGATACGAGCCCTTTTGTTTATAACTAACATAGCGACAGGGCAGAGGTGCTTCTTTCTTTAAGAATCCAGTCTTTACCAATGCATTATTCCAAATCCTTCACTGAATAATTTGCATAATGATTTCAGTTTCTGTGAGTCTCATCACCAGCAAATTCATTCATTAGAATGTATATGAAGGACAAACATAGTCGGAACTGAACACAGATGAACTGAATTCATAAAAAAATTTGAGCAAATGCTGGTGGATTTTTTCCAGTATTTTCTCAGCTCTCTTAAGAACAAATTCAAATTTCATCTAAAAGCAGTTAAAAACACTCATCACTTACTGAGTTTTGTAAATCTGTGAGCTTTCTACGCCTCATGCACAGAAGTAAACACAGTACACCTATTCTCCTGATTCTGACCTTTTTTCTGTATGAAACTTGTTGAGGTATTCTCACGTTACTATAAACAGCCTCCACCCATGAACATCATTAATCTCTCCGGTATGTTCAGGTCTTGTGTGTGTTGGCTTTTTCCTATTTTGTCTGAGCACAATGTTCTTAAAGCCTGGACTATGACACGTGATATGGCAAATGAAGATAAAGAGAAGAACAGAGCAGACAGTAATAAATATGAATGAAATGGGCAAAAGGGCCTCTCCGCAGTTTCCATCCATTCTGCTACTCTTGCTTCTTTTCCCTTCTCTTTATCTTTTGTTTTACATTCCCCTCTCTCTGCCACCAAGATTTCAAACATTCGAAGTCATTCCCTGTCCTTCTCTACTACGAGCATAGGTTATCAGGAACAAGCAATAATGAATGAATGCACTCTTCCTTAGGAGCAACAAGCAGTATGCTTGTGCTGGCACAGCACATAGGGAGACTGGATGGAGTAGCACCGCACGGTTTCATAAGTCAGCATGCAAAAAATGTCAGACATCGTGTGTCACCATGTGGTAGCTAGTGAGGAAGAACAACTTGTTTTCCTCCAACCTGAGCCTACCTCAGGTACAAACCATTTGTAATCTCCAGGCTCCAGTTCTGGGAGCTTTTTGTTCAGTTATATTTTGGTTTTACTTAGGATTAAAACTTACTTGCTTAGTTACCCCCTATTTCACTCCCTGAACATCTGGTTAGCTAAATACCAGGTAGTGGATTATCACACAGGATTCTGTGGTGAGGTGAAACTCTTGTGTATATTTAAAAGAGGGTGATTTTTATTTCTGTTGGATTTTTACTAGCTTTGGACACTCAGAAAAGATTTTCAAGATGGCAATACCTGTTGAGCTCCAGATCCCTTGCTGTTTTTCCATTCAAATTCTGCTCTTTACATGTTTTCTTTCTCAGACCTTACGTAAGGAGATTACATAAGAGAAGACTGTAATATCCAAAATCATTTACCATATTAAACAGCAACGACCATCAATGGATCTGTATAAGCTGCCTGGAGCAGAAAGGAGACACATGGCTATACATTTGGAAATGGGTTGTTTACAGTACTCATCAATGCTTGCTGCCAATCATGGGTAGATGTCATTATGCAGCTCTGAAAATAGAATCAAACTTGACCTGGACAGGTCCTCAAACAGTTGACAAACTGCCTCTGAATGATGGAAACGTGTGGAGTTCATTCTCTACGTCAGCCTTCTGCCGCTCAGAGACCCTGCAGACCCAGAGCTAGGGCAGCGTGGAGAGGGGGTACTAAGTCGGGGTATACATGATAGCTACTCAGTTGGAATGTACATGTCAAGCTGAAGTCTCTTCACCCCTAAGAGTTATGGTTTCTCTGTGTGTCCCTGATCTGTCCTCATGGAGAGGAGAATGACCAGCACACACCTGCTAACCCTTGCACCAGTGCTGTGTCATCTCTGGAAATGGCAAGTTAAATTTGCCCCTTGTTGTTCTTCCTTTTTCTTTTTTCCCCCAGAAACCACTGGTAAGCAAAGAGAGCGAGCAGGAGAAAGCACTTTGGGGAGAAGGGCAAAGAGGATTTGATAGCACCTCTGCTGTGTGCACATTTCTTTGGCTGTCCCAGCCACTGCGCTGTGCCCTGGGAAGGGAAGAAACAGTATCAGAATTCAGAGGGGCTCCTGGGCCTCCGTCTTGCCCGCCTTCCCAAACTGTGTGAACTCGGCATCGAGAGCTGGTGTCACAGCTCTGACAGCACTCCTGCAATCACTGTTGTGTGGAAGGGGACAAGCTGCCATGGTCTCATATTCATACATTTTCCCAAATCTGGCTTTCTCTGCTTAGCTCCCATGAGAGGATAAAGAGTACAGAGAGTGGCTTCCTTTCATCTTCCTTCCCAGCCTCACACAGGGCTTGAGGAACACTGCCTCCTCCTTTCCTTTGACACGTGATGGTGAGCACAGGCTGTTACAGTACACCACATACAGCACCTTGGCATCAGTAAGCGGTCAGCTGCTCTCATGCTCCTGTTTGCTTGCTGGCATGTGACAGAGGGCATGAGAGAAAGGAAAGCAATGCTATACTTCTGAAATGAGGCATAGCAAGCATTGTGTGCCTGCAGCTCCAGCCCAGCCTGTCAGTGTTTGTCTGCTCTTTAGTTAGCAGGTAGAACATCACAAGTGACTTGCATTTAGTTGCTCCCCTGTGCAAACCCCTCTGATCTCCAGTAGGCCTGGAAGACATAATTTAAGGCTGTAAGAAATGTGTTGCTTAGCCTTTTTGGAAGTGCACCGCTAGCGTTCATGTGGTGATGTTATCTTTGAAATACAAGAGTGCTTTGTAAAGGTTACCAATACTGCTAAACGTAATGTCAGGAAAAAAATAATTTTTAAGATATGTCTCTGTCAGAATGACATTCTCTTTGTCAGAAATAGCCAAGAGTCCTCCCACACAGAAAAGGAATGGATATTCTGCTATTTGCTTCTCCTCTGTTACAGTTTCTGGAAGGGTGCCTGCAGAGGGGCTTTCTATCTGTTTGTCTACTTTCCCAAAGCAAGGAGGACACCACAGGAATAATCTTTTAGTGACAAAAATGTTGGACCGAATCAAAGTTTATTATGAGCTATATAGCAGAACACACTGCTGTGCCTTATCTGTGCAGGGAGTGATCTCTATTTAACAGCAGTTGCAGCAACAGAAATGTTTCTGACTGTAGGTTTTGTTTTTATGTTTTCCTGAGCACTCTCCTCCTCCTTTTTGGTTATTCTTGAAGTTGTGACATGAGATCAGGGAAGCTTAAGAGCTTAAGTGACTTCTTAGTGTACCATCATTTCAAGACGAATAAGCGTTCATGAAGACAGCCTGCGGGAAGGGAATTGATGTACTATTTGAATGCCCTGACTTTATAATTCATACAAAACTCTCTCGGCAGGAGTGTGCCCAGTGCTGAAAACTTTGCCTTAGGGTTCAGATGGATCAAGCAGTAATAAGACTCCATGGCTAGTTGAGGGGGAGTAAGAGGAGAAAACAATTTAAAAGCAATGAAAGAAGATACCCATGATCATTGTTGTAGCAAAGCCTTTGCTCCCACAGCCTGTGGAACCACCACATAATAGATTGGAGAACTGACCCGCCTCTCAGTTGTCTGCCTTGCAGCTGCACGTGGGATTGCAACCTCAGTTTGGGAACACGTGGCTGAAGAAGAGGCAGCTGGCGGCTCTGCTCAGCTGTGTTTCGAGATGAGCAATTTTCTGTTGAGGTCAGTGAGAGTTTGAGAGTATAAGGAGTTCAGATCACCATCCCTAGAGAGGGTGGAGAAATCCAAAATGAGGGATAAGACCATACGTTTTCTCTAATACTTGTTGCATGAGCAATTTCAATCTGAATATATTTGTCCATAATGTGTTTTTCCCAGCAAGATATGGGAAGGAGGTTTTAGTCCAAGATGAATTCACAGTTTGCATAAAGCTTGCATAATATTTCCATTTAGACAGTGCTGTCAGGCAGTTGTTTTAAAGAGTGCTGAAAACCCCAAACCAGGAGTAGTATAATCCCACTGCTTGCTCCTATATCTGTATTGACACTCCTGGCACCTCCCAGGCATTTGCCTTCTGCAACCAAACAGCCACACATTGGGAGTGAGCATCTTTGTCCAAACTGTCTGCTATTTAATAATGCTTGCTGATAACAACTGTTCTCATGAGTTCTAGGTGGCACGGTTTCAAATACTGAAGGACTGTGCACCAAAATAAAACCAAGACCCAGATTGCTTGGTATTCCCCACATTAGTCATCATGTTCGCTGCATTTTTTTTTTTTAGATTTTTTTTTAATTAATTAAGAAGGTAGTTCTGAACTACCTGGTGAGAGGAGTGGGGAGACCAACCATTGTTTTCACAGCTGGGCTTCCCAATGTGTGTCTCATTTCTCAGTAAGCATCCCTATCCCTCCTAAGCATGTGAGAAGCCCCAAAAACATCCTGGAGCACCTTTCTGTGTTTTCTCCCTGAATTATTTGCTGTCATGTGTTTATTGGACATCACTGCTCCTGTGCTGGAAGCAGGAAGGTGTGCTTGCAATTCAGGTAGAGGCCAGTCTACGTGCATTTTTGGTGTTTGTGATAGCCCTGTTATTAACTCCTGAGGACATAAGACTTAGTGGTCAAGCTATAGATAGCCTATGGGTCTGATAGCTGCTAATCTCATTAACCCCTGGACTTAGCTTGATTTATACCTCATTTGCTTCCACTAGTTCATAGTGATATGTTACTCAGCTTCAAGGAAGAACAAAACCACAGCACAGATGATAAAAAAGCAGTCATAGAGATTTTTGCTCAGGCCTTGGACTCTCTGCAGAGAATGGAGGATTTGGATGTAATTTAGTGCCACTGGCACTCATTTCTATTGCACTATTAGGCAAATGTGAAGTCCTTGGTCAGTGTTAAAGAATTTCAATTTTCCATCTCTCCTTAGGCTCACTCTGTGCTGTATCTGCCTCTTCTGAATAATTTTGCTTGAACAAATTTTATGAATGTAAACACACATGTAGTAATAAGTTTCTAGAGTTTTTACTATGAATGAGCACTTGGCTCTGCTCCAGAAATACATACAGGTTCCAGTACTGTCTTAATACCACAGCTAATTCACTCCTGGCAGGAGCTGTTTAGTGGTACACAGAAATTAAGAGGGTTTTGTGCTCAGTTTTTGTATGACGTTAGCTATTTCACTGTAGATGTGCGTATAATTAGGCTGGTGCAACCTCTAAATTAATCTGACGGAGCTACAGCTATAAAACGTTTAAAAGGTTAGTGACTGCTCAAATAATTTAAGGAAATAAACTGTAGCAGTATAGCTATTGCCCATGCAAAATAGTAGGACTAATCTAGATGACTAGCATTTAAAGTACAAAACTCTGAATACACCATTACTTTTGTTGCTTTGCTGGATCTGCTATTGTAAAATTTTTCTGTCACTTATATGCACAAATTCATATTTCCACAGCATGACAAGGAATATGTCATGAGGCTGATAAAACCCATGAAGACAGATTTCTTGTCTAGTAGCAGCTACTGTAAATAGTTATGCTAAGGACAAGACACCAGAAAATTTAATTTCACTAAAATAAAACCAACCGCTTCAACATAGAAAGCAATTTATTGCTTCTTTGCTGCTCTCTACCTCTTTTCCCCTCCCCACCCCAGAAATGGCTAGGCGGATGCCACGTGGTCAATCCTAAAAAAGCATTGTCTGTGGCTAAACTGAATTTATGTGGAGATATATTAGTCAGAAGCTGGTGTTGAAATAGATGGGAGTAGATGAGGTTAGACTAAAAATGCACAAAAATAAGAACAGAGAAGATTAAGAAGAAAAATACTGGTATTAAAAGGAAAACATACGGAAATAACTCTAGTAAATTTGGCAATAAAAAGCTCAAGTAAGATATCAGAGTAACACTTAGTATGGAAGAAAAAGAGGAAATGAGAGAAAAAGAGTTTACAGATGATGGGCTTTTGATGCGAGTTCAGCGGGTCACAGATAAGCAGTGATTAGACAAGTCCGAAAACAGACCCGCGTTCCATCACACAGGAGCCACTGTCAGACCTCTGTCATTAGGCAACAGCTGTGCCGGGATAAATGAATACTTGTTCTGCTTTGCAGCCAGCACTGTCCCTGTGAGTATGTAGTGTAGATTAAGCCCCCTGAACTTTGGACAAGGAGGTGAGGGGCTGGTTTTAGCCTAGGAGAGAGAGTTTTACCATATTTGTTTGCTGGTCTCATTTCTCATTCCAAATTATATTGCAGATTATCAGAGACAGCTGTTGCAAACACGTATAAGAATAATTTAGGGGGCATTCACAAAGCCTTAGGATGGTTTCTTCCCCCAGCTTCCTGGAGAATCAAGAGAAGGCATTTCCTCTGGGGCAACTCGGAGCGTCTACAATGAGCTCCCACTGAGACACTCTGCTGAGGATTTTACCGCTCCCCACTGGCTGCAGAAAGATCCTAAGGCAAATAAGCTCCTTAGGCTAAAGGTGGTCTTTGAAACTATGCTCTGCAGCCTGATTTCAGAACCAAGAGGAGCGAATCAGTCAGTAAGAGATTTTGGAGTCAGTTCTATGATTTTCAAGGGTCACAGAATGCCACAATTCCTCCACTGACTTTAAGCACTCCGGGGTACTGCATATGTACAACAACTGGAAATCTGTAAGGATTGCTGTAATATCAATAAATAACATACTGCAGGGCTGCAATATATTCAGAATACAAGTAGAGGTGATAGAACATCCTTCACAGCAGAACACGGTTTAATTAAAATGCTTACGGATGTTATTAACAAAACCATGCTATAAACTAATGGTCACTTTATTGTCTGTTCGTGTGCTCTCTCTATCTAATCTGCCTGTATATGGGTGCTAAGTGGGCATACGTTCCTACCAGAGCAAAAATATGTAAAACATAGCTCTTAATTGCTGTTTCTAATGCATTTCCTTGTGAAATTCTAATTGTGGATCACATATTTAAATAATCATAGATATGAAAGACAGCATAAGGGCTTGTAATAAGTTACTATGAGTCAAATGAGTGAAATTTAAGACTAGTCTCACTACGCATCCAGGCTCTGAGCCAAGGAGAGGGAATGTCTGGGTGTTCATCCTCTCATTCATTTAACATAATTTTCCTTCTGTTTCCTTAGCAGTTAATTAGCTGTGCTCATGGTAGCAGTGGGGGAGGGGACAATGGTATCTCTCCTGTCTTGCCATGTCACCCCAGTCATAGTAGATCCCGATGGTACAAAAGCTGGCAGGCAGCAACATTAATCTAGAATGACCATCTTCTGTGCTTAGACAAAAAGCTTAAAGGTCTACAGTTATAAGAAAACTGGATTAGTAGATGACATTGAGGAACTAGCTACTTAGACTTTCTTTATTAACTTTATATATTACGGAACTGTACCTCCTTCTTGGCTGTCTTTGAAGAGTTTTGATGTCATCCAATGAAAGGATGTAGTACTATGAGGAAAATCTAGTTCACAGGCTCAGTCAAGAGAGTTTAAGAAAAGCCTTTGTGGAATGGGGAAGGGCGGTAGGAAAGACTCAAGAAGATACTGTAATGGAAAGCCAGCAGAAATTTATCTTGTTCCAATGAAAATGGGAAACACTGAAGAGAGAAGGGGTCACTGTGGGCTACTTAAGCCAGTAAAAGTAAAATACAAACTGCACTGGAAACAGAAAACTGGAGGGCCACCAAAACAGGCTTTTATATTCCAAATTTAGTGCACATGAGAAAAACAGGGACAGCATGAGGACACACTGAAACATTTGCCAAGAGGTTAAAGATAATATGAAGAGACTGTGTTATAAGTCCTGAAGGCACAATAACACAAAATTACTTGATGAAGAAAATATTAATTGTAATTAATTTGTAATAAGGAGATACGAGACTGGTTCTTTTTCCCACTAAAACTAATCGGACTTTTGCCATGAAGTTTATTGGGAAGGGGATTAAACTTTGAATAATGGCTTGGTTAAGAAATCATTGATGTAAGTGTGAACTGCTGGGAAATAGTAACTAAGAAATACATAATGAAATATCATCGCTTGAACAAATACGTCTGAGGTGTCCCTTTAGGTATTTATAGAACTGATGGAACAGGAACAACGAGTTGCTAAAAAAACCCACAGAGAATTGAGGAAGTATCAGGAGACTAATGAAGTGTTAACATGTCACAAGTCTTTAAAAATTGAATTAAGAGTAACTATGGAAACTATTGTCTTATGGGCATCGCTCCAGATTGAAATAAATACTATAAATATTAAAGCAGAAGGGGAAAATGTATTCATATGGAGGTGAATAGTATAATGAGACCGAGATATGACACAGGTGTACTACAGTAAACTAAGCCAGCCAGATTAGAATGTTTATCCCTCCACTTCTTTTTAAGATGAAGCCAGAAGATTAGCAGAGTACAGAATACCATCAAGACTTTACAAAGGCTTTTGTGAGTTACTGAAAGGCAAAGAGAATTACCAAAACAAGTCAGCTTGGGCTAACAACCACTTAAAGGTATCACAGGCTGGCCACTGTACTGTAGACAGAAAGTAAATCTGAATAGCAGTCATCATTGACAAGGATAAGTGGCTGGTAGTATCCTTTAAAGGTCAAGATATGGTCCAATATCTGGAGGATAAAGTACTAATTAAATGTGAAAATGATACTAAAATAGGAAGAATGATTAACAGCACAGAGGAGAGAGGAAATACAGAAGGTTCTAGTTGCTCTCTAAGGATGCTATGGATCTAATAAAGTGGGGCTAAGCTTAAAAGAAAAGCAAATTAATAAATGATAATGCTAAGCATTAAGAGCACTTTGTGCCCATTAGGCAACAAATAAATTTTATGAAGTTACAAACACATTATTTTTGTCTATGAAAGAATTTGTCTGTCTTAAATGCTTGTTCAGGAGCTGATCAGAAAACTGAAATTCAGAAAACAGCAGCATAAATAGCATTAATAAAACTATAATTTTCTTCATCTCTTTCTGTTTGTCTGACAGGAGCATTTCCTTTTAATTGTTTACATTGCTCAGAGTAGGTTGGGAGTTGTACACCCAGATGATATAGTTGGAGGGCTCCATACTCTGAAGTGTTCATTATGAATGAGGATGGCGTGGTGGTGGTGGTGGGTGGTAAGGAACAAAGGCTTAGATACCAGGGCATTTGCTTGACTGTACTGGGTCAGACCAAAGACCTACCAAGCCCAGTACAGTCTCTTTAGCAGTGGCTGAAAATTGATGTTTACAGAAGATGAAGAGCAGAACAAGCACATATAACAGTCTTCAATAACTCTTCCCCAGACTAATAATTTTCACATTAGGGACACTGAATCACCTGTGGGTTTAGTAACTCTAAAGGATTTATTTTCCATGAAATCTTCCAGCGTCTCCTTGAACCTTGAAACTTTTAGCATTGACACTGTCCTTCGGCCTTACAAGTCTAACACCAATTGCATGAAGTACCGCCTTCTGCTTGTTTTGAAACTGGTCACTATTAACACCTTCTAACTCCTGTACTGGGAGACTTGGCAAACAGTCAGACTTTGGCTACCCTGTTTGTACTACTCGTACTTTAGTGAATCTCCATCACATATCCCCTTGGTTGCCTTTTTCACAGTCCAATTTTCTTCTCATCTGAGTAGTAGGCTAGCTTTTCCCTATATGGAAGCTGTTTTCACAACATACTATACAGAAAACTATAGATTTGTGAGTAAGTCCCCTGGCACTAGAATTCACAAGCTTACCTCAGAATTGTACCTGTGATGTATTAAATTATGCTTTATGGCCTTGCAAGAAAAGCCTGAATGCATGAACGGAATGCAGTTGCTGAAATAAAGTCTTTCTGACAGGGAAGGAGAGACATTTTGAGACGTATGAACTACTGCGTACATCTCACTGGAGAGCTCCCAGGAACAGTGAGGGCTTCCCAGCATTGCAAGCAACATCAAAGCACAAAACAGCAGCCAGATGCCTCTCCCAAGAGAGCTGCTGCCTCACTGCTGGACTTAGTGTCAGGGTGCCTGGCTGCGGTTGTTAGCTTTGCAGAGAGTGGGAGAAAGAGGGAGAGGGACTCACTCCAGGGCTAAGACTAAGCACTGCTGATCTGCCTTGGATTTTCATAAAGAAAAAAAAGGGGGACCTGTGCCATCATCCTCCTTGTCTGAGCATGTGAGGAGGCTCTTGCTTTGCTATCTGATAAAAAAACCTAATCGGTTCCCAGTGAGATACCGTGCCTAGAGCTCTGGATTGTCATACATCAATGTCTGTCTCATGTAGAAAAGGAAGCTGTGTCGCACTGCACATAAACTGTACATAGTCACAGCTTTTGCTTAGGGTATTAAATCTTTTTTTTGTCTTTCTGTCACCAGTGAGTGGATTTTACTTTGGTCCTATGGTATTTCAAGAATACCTTGTACACAATCCTTTGCGAGTATGTGCCTTCGCACACTTGAAACACTGACACATCTACTAAAGACAAAGAATGACTGAAATTGCAAACCATTTTTTCTAGGAATCTTCAGGAGTTAATTGCTAAGCTTAATCAATGCCCCTTTTAGGACTGACCCAAAATGCTGGATACTGGTTTTGATCCTTCTGTTTATCTGTCCTTTAATGTTTTCCTTTTTCCCTCAAAAGTGACATATTAAAAATAATAATAATAATTTTTAAAATGCTGTCTTTATTTCATCCCTTGTTTTTCTTTCCTGAAAACTATGTAGCCTTTCTGCCTTCTCCTTGCACAGCCAATTGAGCAATAACACAAGTCTTTTTTATTCCCGAGCGCGAAGGAATAGCTGGAACTCTGAGACTTGCCAAAGTCTGAGAAAGGAGATTTCTTTTACAACTTGCAAACAAAAACCTGCTAGTGTGAAATACAAAAGTGTTTTCAAATACAAAGAATGGGGTTGCCTTGCGGTCCTGTGCTGTACTCTGCTGCTGCTGTGGAACAGTTTTTCCGGAATGGAGTGCAGCACAGGCAGGAGAGAACTTTGTAATGGCGTGTGGGTTGGTTTGTGGGGAGGAGGGAGCACACAGCACCTTTTCCTCTCACTTCTATGGCTTGAATGAGATTGTGGATTCGAAGGCACTGTTGACCCTTGCCAGGCAAGCGGTGTGTGTCACAGCTCATGTTTCCTGGTATGTGTATCATGCTAGAAAATGCTGATTCTCTCTCCTTATGTGAGGTTGCAGTAATAACAGACCCGCTCTTCTTGAACTACAGAAATTGGTAATTCTCTGTTTAATGTTGAAAGTGCTAAAGGTTGCTGTTGTGGCAAATTCTTTGCAAGCTTTTGCAGTTCTAAACACGACGCTGCTGTCTCTAATGTTGTGCTGCCATTGGCAGACTTCCCATTACATAATGTTGACCCATATTTGTGATATCTGACATTTTTTGCTAAATGCCGTCAGGGATAATCCGTCACAGAATAAACTTTCTGATCATACGCTGAGACTCTGTCACCCTTTAGCACAAACTTACCTTGTGCCTCAGACAATGTTATTCCTTGTTAAGACAGAGTACAGTTCATACAGGTAAGAAAAGCATCAAGGGAGTATCATGTGCTTTGAGACTGGACTAAATTTACCGCAGAATGATTGCACAACAGAATCACATCTGGGAGTAATTTGAGCTTTAAAAAATGTTGAGAGCCAGCCCAGGTGATGGGAGTAGTGACTGGCTGAAGGAAGCATGAAGTCTGAAGTGTGATTCTGCAAAATGCTGTCTCAGGCAGGTCCAGCTTGTTTCATGCTTCAGAAAAGCAGACCTGTGGGAAGGGTTTCTCTGCTCTGCTCTTCCACTGAAGTCTGCCAGTATTTGTAGACTAACCAGTCTTTTCTTAAAAAAAAAAAACGAAACCTGTAATGGTGTGGGGAGACAAATAGATATAGCTCAGCCAGGGGTTATTACTAAAAGGCAGCTGAGAAATGAGAGGCCTTGGAGGAATTGGAACCACCCCTAAAGCTGTCTGCTTTCAAAGAGCTATGCAAAATCCATCTGTTCTTAAAAACCTGATTTCAGTTGCATAGAATAAAAAGTAGAGAAGAGAAAGGTATATAAAATAGTGGCAGAGAGAATAAAATGGGAATACTCTCACTATTCAAGAACAGGGTCTGCTTCAAATGGACTTTATGTAATGTTTTAGCAAAGAAGTAACAAGATTGTGTGAGCCGCTGAAACGTCTGCCACATTGTGGAAAGGAATGAATGTGGAACATAAGGCTGAGAGACTAAATACACTGTCTTCAGAGAAAGACATTTTCCAGCCTTATGTAGGAGACGACTGTGTGCTAAGAACGGTTGCAATATCAAGGATAAAGGTTTTGCTTCTGTGCAAGAAATGAATGCTTGCCAGAGCCAAAATTAAAACCTGATGAATGCAGTCTCACCCACTTTCATTTCTTCCCTCTCACATTCTACATTTGTCCTCATTCTGTCTGTGCATTCATTCATGTATTCCCTCTCCCTTCCCACCTCTCCATTGACTCACACTCTCCCTCCCTGTTTGTTATTGCTTCCTTTTAATTTTCTTTTCCTTTAGGTTTCCTTCCCACTCTTTCCATTTCTCCTCTGTCTGACCCCTCTGCATACATTTTCCTTCATGGTGAAAAAATAGGAGAGAGTCAAAGAGAAGGAAGAAACAGAAGCCAAGCGAGGAAGGGAAAGGGCGAAGAGGAGGAGATGGTGGAGGAAGGGTGCTCAGTGCTGCATTTTCTCCCCATGCTGCACTACAGGTCTTTGAAGGTGCTGGAGGAGTCGGGGCTCTTGAAACTGTTCCTTTCTCGCAGGCAGCAGCACTTGGCAGTGGCTTTGTGAAAGGTAACGCCAGAGCTCATTTCCTCAGATTAGTGTCCCTAGAAACCATAATGAAGAATAGAATAATCCCAAAGTCCAGCAGGCAGCCACCCCTGAGAGACAAACATCTGGCTGTGTGTGGAGCTTGCTACCATGCCAGACCAGTTAGGACATGGTAGGACACTGGGACTCTTGGGACTCCCAAGATGGGAAATGGGAGTTTTAGGAGTACTCCAGACTTCCTGGCACGCAGTGCTGACCAGGGTATATCACTGCTTTAAGCTTGCCAGGGGCCTGTGTGCAATGAACTGGTGTTTCTCAAAGCAGCTGGTGCTGGTGTCTCAAAATGGACAGCCAAATGTTGTCAATTTCAGTTTAGTGAAACAACAGATAGGTGCCAGCAATGCTTATTGTGATGTGCGGTAGGAAATGAGATGAAATCTGTGGACCAGTGATCCCATCTGAGCACCACAAGCTTGATCCCAAAGTCAGTCTGTAAACTGGAGAACGTGCTTCGCTCCCACAGCCCCTGAGGCCCAGAGGCTGCTCCTTCATCCAGCCGGTGGCCCTGTGGCAAGGAGGGAGCCGCTGTGCTGCACAAGGTTTCATTTATTCTCCTACTGCTCTTTATTTATTTTTAATCCTTTTCTGGCCCCTTTCTTGTTCCTGAAACTGGTAACTGAGATGGAATTGTTTCTCCCTGATAAAAATACAATAAAAATTAAAATAAAAATCTTACTTTCCACAAAAGCTTGGTAGAAATAGCACCAGTACGCTGCGGGTTATTTCTCCTTGCCACAAAAAGAGCAGGAGGAAAGCGTGTAGGGCAGGTAGCCAAGAACGACTCATTCCTGTACCCTGTCCTGCCATCTATAACCTTCTGCCAGCTTTTCTTGTTTTATCAATTTAACAGTTAATAACATTTCTTTCTTCAAATTCTTGCATAATTGGTGGATCAAGGTGAATGCACACAGCCCTGGCAATTTAGCATGATTTATGTACAGCAGTTGTGGTGTACGGCATGCTTAGTGAAGGGGGATTAATAGGCGTGAATTGTTGGGGTTTTTGCAAGGATGAGACTCGGGCAACTGGGCAATGAAGGGTCTGGAGAAGGAATCTGATGAGGGGCAGCTGAGGGAGCTGGGGTTGTTTAGTCTGGAGAAGAGGAGGCTGAGGGGAGACCTTGTCACTCTCTAACCTACCTGAAAGGAGGTTGTAGCGAGATGGGTGTTGGACTCTTCTCCCGAGTCACTAGTGATAGGATGAGAGGAAACAGCTTCAAGCTGCACCAGGGGAGATTTAGATTGGATATTAAGAACAATTTATTTACTGACAGAGTGGTCAGGCATTGGAACAGGCTGCCCAAAGAGGTGGTGGAGTCACCATCCCTGGAGGCACTCAAAAAACGTGTAGACGTGGCACTTTGGGACATGGTTTAGGAGGCCTGGGGGCGTTGGGTTGATGGTTGGACTTGATGATCTTAGAGGTTTTTCTGACCTTAATGGTTCGATGATTCTTTGATTCTACGACTCTCCTTGGGTTATGGAATAATCTGGTGACAAAGGGAAAAGGGCTCCGAGCAGGACAGGTGCGGGCAGCTGTGCCCGCGGGGTGGAACCCGACGGCGCCTAAACGGGCGAGTTTGCATCTCCCGGGCCCGCCGGCGCCTCCCGCGCAGGGAAGGGCCGGGGGAAGCACGGACGGACTGACGGACGGGCAGGGGGAGCTCGGCGGGCCGTTGTTACACAAGGAGGGGTGGGTGCGGGGAGCGGAGCGGGCCGAGCCGCCGTTTTGAGGCGGCGGCGGCCCCTTTAAAGGCGGAGGCCGGGGTGCCATCAGCCTGCGCCTCTCTGCCGCCCCCTCCCCGCCTCACTGCGGTGACAAATCCGCTCCCCGCCCGCCTCCGCCGAGCCCAGCCGAGCCGGGCGGCGCCGGAAAGCGCTGCCCCGCGGCTCTGCACCGCCCGCCCGCCCGCCGCGGAGCCGGCCAGCCCAGCCCAGCCCGGCCCCAGCCCCGGCTCCAGCCCCGGCGGAGCGACTGCAGGGAGCGGCGAGGGGCGCGATGGAGGCTCCGCGCCTGGCGCACACCATGAGCAGCCCCACTAGCCCCTGCGAGGAGGTGATCAAGAACCTGAGCCTGGAGGCGATTCAGCTTTGCGATAGGGATGGTAAGTCCGGGCTCGACGCGGCTAATCCCTGCAGACCCAAGATGCTGCTGCCCTCATGGATGTTAATGCAAATTAATCCCCGCGGCGTATGGTCCTTTGTTATCCCCCATGTATTTGTAGGTGCAAGTGTTCCCCACCCCTGCCGCCGCCGCCGCCGCCGCCGCCACCCTCCTGCCACTGAGAACAAAAGAAAAAAGAGAAGGTTGCACCTTGCTGGAGGGAAGGGAGGGGAGCCCGCCGCTCGCCGCGCCGTGCCTTGCGTGGCGGTGCGCTCAGCCCTGGGCGAGCCGCTGCGCAGCCCTGCCCCTGCCAGGAATGGACGCCGCCGCCCGCTCTGGGAGAGGCGAGGAGAGCTAGGGCAGGCGCTGCGGAGGCTCCGGGTGCAGGGACCGGCTGGCGGCCCTGGCGGCTCTTTTGTTATCCGAAATCTCTAAACTCCCTCGTATCGGTCCCTGTGCTTAAAATACGCAGAGGAACGCGCTGGCTGGCGTGGGCTGGCGGCGAAACTTGTTGCGGGTGGCTTGTGCGGGGCGCGGAGGGGCCGGCGGTTCAGCACCGCGGACAGCGCCGCGCCGGCGGCGGGCCCCGGGGCGCGGGGGGCGGCCCCGCTCCGGCCCCTGCCCCGTCCCCGGACCTTGTCCCTGTCCCGGACCCTGCCCCGGACCCTGCCCTAGCCCTGGCCCTAACCCTGCCCCGGCCGGGCACTGCCGGACCAAGCCGTCTGACAGGCCAAGTTTGAGTTTGGAGTTGCAGGTGCAGGTATTAAAGGTTATCCGGTCGAAGCAACCAGCTAAATAAACGTAAGGTGGTGATGAGGGATAGCTAAAACAAATATACGTGCCTGACTCTGGTAGAAGAGACTGTACAACTACATGCACAGCTACGACTGGCAAAACTGAACGGAGAAACCGATAGTCAAACAACAAAAAAATATTTTCTTGTAGAGTGGCATGTAATTTGTGTTCCTATATCAGATTACTTTCCTCTTCTCATGTAGTGTTGAATTATCTAAAATGACTTCTCAATTTTTGATGCAAAATGTGCTTTGGGTGTGGAATTTGTGTTACCTGGTAAATATACCGAGGAATGGAGATACTGTGTTGGTGAATGGTACTGTTGAATTAATGAAACTATTTCCTTGTTCTGAGTATATTTTTGGAGCAAAACTGTTATAGGTGATGGTTATAGGAAGAGGCAGTCCAGCTTTCTCAGTTATTTTTTTAGAAATTAGTTGTGATGAAATACCTCACTTTTTTATCTAGACAGGCTTCATATTTTTAATGCTGGATTTTTGTAAGGTCTTTATTTTTCCTGAAATATTTCAGAAATTGACAGGCACTGAAAAGTTTTTCCCAGTAATTATTTTTATAGCTGCACTGGGAATTCTTTGAATTTTTTAATGTTTGAATTAAGATCTAATATGCACTTCCATCCACTCATACCTAACTCACTGCCTAGAGAAACTGAACTACATTTATGGTAGCGGAGGCTAGACTGTTCTTTGGTTAAAACACTTTTTCATGTATATTTCTTTTTATTAATACTAGAGAGAAATGATAATGGATTAATTATGCATTCCTTCATATTTGTCTATGCCAAATAATTGAAGTACTCCATGTTAATCATAGTAGGCTCTATTTGGCTCAAGATACTGTAGTTAAGCACTGCTTGATTTTTATGGAATAGTGTCATATAGAGAAGCAAATGGCATATATAGTGGTTTTAATTTTAATTCCCTTTTAAGTAGGCTTCACTGGAAAACAACAACTTTCCTGGAGATCTGGCTTTACAAACTAATCTTCATTAAGTAAGCCACTATCATACAGGGTCATTGCTTCCTACGATACATGGTTGAAACTCTGAAGGAGGCGCCTATATTGGGCAAGTAAAATATGCAACTCGGTACCTAATTTGGCACAAGACTGCACTTGAGCATACTTCAGTATTTCCTACAGGTGGCACTTATGTATCAAAAAGCATGTTTTAATGGGAACATGAAAACAAGTAAGGAAAGGTTAGGGCATTAACTTTCTAGGTAAGCGTGCAAATGTATACGCAACACATTTAGATCCCTAATTGTGCACGTGGGTTTAGTTAGTGCATTTATATTATAAATACTTACAATTTATTTTAGGGTGTCTTTGTTGTAAAAGATGTAGTTCTTAAGGTGATACTTTGGCATCATGGAGGTTAATCAAAGTTTTGTGATAAATACCAATATATTGCCCATAGTGAATTGAAACTATGATATATCTTAATATTTTGGAAATGTCCTTCGTCTCTAACCTGTAATAACTGTAAAGGCAGCCAAGGAAATTATAATATTACATATCCAACTATGATAAATTCTGCAGCACGCTTCGTTTGGAATTGCAGGCAATGCTGCAGTATAAACATAGGCAGGAATGGAATACATATGCAGATAACAAAATTTTTTTCCTGTTTTCTAAGATGAAGGAATTAATATTGAAATATTTTGTGTTCACAAAACTGGGTTTTACCTCCTATGGAGGTATATGCAGGAGCCAGAAATTCAGGAGAGTAAACAATTGATAATATCACAACAATTTTTAGATTTTTAGGGTTTTTTCTGTTTTCTTTCAGTGTTCTTTTACAAGTATTGTTATCTCTCTTATTGAATCAAGACCATTTAGAAAGCCTACAAATGTCAAATAAAAGAAAATTAATGTGACCATTTTGGAGGGTTTGTTTTTTTTTTTAAATAAAAACACCTGGTAAGATTTGGTTTAAAGTGAATACAACATGATAAAGCCAATTATCACCTCTATTTTTCAACATTCTCTGTTATTTACAAATACATCTTGCATTATTTTTTCCTGTTATTTTAGGTGGGTCTACCTGCACAGCTTAGTGTTAGTCTATTGCACAGTCTAACATGTAGTACCTTAAAACACTGCTGAACTCACTTTGTGTATAGGAAAAAGTGAATCATTTGTTATTTTCCTTTAGTGTGTTTGAACGTTGCAGCTCTATTTCTGTAAACTTAGGCCAGGAAAGAATATTTAATCTGTGGTAAAAATTCTGGTGACCTTTTTATAAAATTTGTATTAGCCCTACCTAGGGATTAAACCTTTAGTAGAGGGATGCCCTTTGTGCCATGAGCAGCCCAATTCTATGAATATATGTCTGATTTCAGAAAATCATGAGCCTTTGAAAAAACTGCGCTTTCCACAGACTTGGTAGAACAGTCTTAGATTTTAGCGGCTGAATTTCCCAAAGCTCCACACTGTAGCTGTGCAGTGCTCCCCCTGCAGATACTGGGCTTCGGCTGCCGGGTTCCTGCCAGAATGACAGCAGCGGCTCTGTCATCTGGTTTCTGTGCTCTTATGGTCGACGTAGAGAGCTGGAAAACAGAAGACTCCTATCAGAACGCAGAAAGGAGAAAAGCAGAGCAACAAACCTCCAATGAGGATGTCGGAAGTTCAGAGACGTGGACTGGGAAGAGTGGCAAGAAAACTAGCTCCGAAGGCAGATGGGCTTGGTGCTGATAGAGACTGGGGCAGTGACTGGTCAAGGGTGGAAGAAAAGGAAAGAATTAGAAGCTGGGGATGTTTGTGAGGATTAGATTACATGGGAAGGCAGCAGTGGGCGAAATGGCCCTGCATGAGAATAGGAAAAAGAGATGAAGGAGCAAGACAGGTAATCCAGGTTCAGGCAAGGTACCCCAGGAAGTAAAATGGAAAAGAGATGAGGGGGCATTCACCCAGATTAGATTAATTGGATTAATGAGGATGGAATGAGAATTGGAAACACGTGAAGAGTAAACCTGAAGACCTGTCTGCAAAGAACAGACAGAAAATACAAGAATGTGGAGGGGGTACTGGCCAGTTTGGACCACAGTGGTTAGGAGTAAGGGAATGGAACTAGGACTTGCTGAGCAAAGAGACTGGGATTGAAAGGACTTCTTAGGAATAAAGTACAGGACTTTTGAAGTGTGACTGGGGAGTAGAAGAAGGGGTGGGACAGGAACAAGTTCAAGGAACAGGGCAGAAGTGGCCATGTTTTGGTGTGACAGCCAGGGAAAGGTTAGTGAGTGTCAGCACGTGCTATCTCCCAAAGCCACGCACAACCCCAGAATACCAAACTTTCCTTGTTCATTTGCCATCAAAGAGATCTAAAATCCACTGGCAAAATGCAACATCTGTTTCCAGTGCTCATCTGCGTGAAGGACAGCAGTCTGGTGCTGCAACCAGCAGCCAGCGATGGTTGGCCCATTAGCTCAAGTGGTAGCATCTGTGCCTGTTGCTGTGCTCCTAAATGTTCCAGCATGCAGGTTACCCGTATGAGAATTGATATGAAGCCACAAGTAGAATTTTAATCTTTTTTTTAGTTGTTATTTTGTAAAACCTAAGAAATTGCAGACATATGATGGGTTATTAAGGTTACCGAGTTGAGCACTGAAAGCTAGGAAATGGTGAAAGTTCGGTTCTCTGTGCAGAAATGGCATGGTGTTGGGATGTTTAGTGTTGTGCAGTGAATACTGGGGATGTTCAATGGCACATTGTAAACAAGGCGCGGAAGAAAGAATGGAAAGAGAACTTTAATTCTAACCTGGAGTCTGTTCCAGGTTTTCTTCATGGAACTGAGCAAGACCTACCTACTTTTTGAAGGGGTTTGTTACTTGTGCTTTTCTGGGTGGTTGACCTTGGTACCATGGTGTCAGGACTTCAGGGGTACCAAGAGTCAACAGCTGCAGCTGACTTCAGTGAGAGTAGGACTTTGAACAAAGCACAATGCTAAATGCTTTGAGAAAAGAGATGTTAACCACCTCAAATAGACACTGAAAGTGAGTAACCATCTTTTAACTTCTCTGTGCCTCAGTTTTCCATGTGTAACATGGAAGCAGTATTATTGCCTCCCTCACAGAGATGTGTTCAGAATAGACTAATGAATGTTTGTTAAGCAGCCAGGCACTGTAAAAGCCTGGAAAACCCATGAGGTGCATGTAAAAACCCATGATGAAATTCATAATTTTGTCTTCAGAGCAGAATACGACTAATGTGTAGCAAATAAGTCCTGGGACTACACACTGAACAACAGCAAATAGCTGTTACAAGGAAAATAGTTCATTATGTACTCGCTATTCATTATGTATGCTGAATGAGTCAGAATATATGTGGAAAAAGTAGTATGTAATCATGTAGTTAAAGACTATATCATAATCTGAACAAACGAAGGGGCCAATTTAAGGTTATTCAAGTATGTTTCATTCTGATGTTTTCTAACTCTTGATGGCTTAAACTATACAATCTTACTAAAGCACTTTTAAAGTTGTTTTTCTGCGTTCACTTCATATATTTGAAGGTAGTATTTGGATATCAGGATCAAAGCCAGAACTGGTGTCTTGGCCAGTTTCAGTTGCATAATCAATCTCATCACCTTCCAAACACTTCACCCAGTCAAATTTGTTTAGTCTAACAAGCTTGTATAAAAGCATTACCTCATGCAAGCGAAGATGTCATTTCTGTCTTATGTAAACAACTTGCATCTTTGGCTTTCCATGTTATTTGAGCATGTCTCATGTTTTCTTATTTCTTATTTATTTCAGAAGTATATTATTATTTATTGGACCATTCTGAAAGATAGTTCTGGAGTTTGTAAAAGGGAGTTTTCATGGCCATATCATGTACACATTTGCCTTTCAAACAGAGAGGATAAAGTGGCATCATCCAGTCTCTGGATGCATTCTTCAAACCCCATTTTTGGCATTACGGAGTGGTATCACTGTTATTTCTGAAACGTTATCCTGTAAGTCTCTGAGATGAGGAAAAAATTAATTTCTAGGTAGACTCCCATGTGAAGAACAACTGAGAGATTCAAATTTCACGGTAATTCTTAGTGTCCTGAATGGTTGGACTTGCACAGGTGTTTGGTTAAACTCTGTGAGTTCAGGGCACAAGAATAAGCAATTCATATTTTTGAATCCAGCATAACAGAGAGGTGCTTGTAACTGTGATATTTTGACAGGACACAAAATTCAGAGGCATATTAATTGTTGTTTTAGTTCCTCTCCCCAACTGCAAGTTTGGAGATTGAAATTCGCTTTCTTCAGAATGAAAACTGTATCACTCTTCTAGGGTTTGAATGACGGAATGGTCAACTAAGAAATGTATTTCTTCCATAAAATTTTGTCTAACCTGGCTGAACTTAAAAATAGTGAGTTGTTTTGGTTTTGTTTTGGTTTGGGTTTTTTTTTTTGTGGCAAGCAATAATGCTGCTTCAGGTAGGAGCTAAAATCTCATACATAGCTTCAGAAGCTCTCTTGTTGTAAAGAAAAATACTTATGATTTTAGGTCTACATTTTTGCCAAAGGCTAAGATTTTCACATGTAATATTTCTTACTGTTAGGACACAGAAAAATACTAAACAAAGCCAAACAACTACTTTAAAGTTTTCATAAATGATTTTTAGAATTGTGGAAGAGAAGAAAACTAATGATTTGCTTATGTCTTTCACTTCAGCTCACCATTGCCAAGTATTTTATCCTGTCTTGTTTTGTGTCATAAGCAATGATGCCACTAATAACCAGCTAGGCTTTACTAGAAACTGACTATTCAACATCCCTGTGTCAAGAAATGTAGTCATCCCCATTCTTCCTTTATATTATTTAATTTTTAGGGTTATTTTCCTTCCTTCTTCCTCCCTCCTCAGCTCCTTTTAGAGCTTTAAGCCACTCAAAACTGTGTAATTGATTATTAACTATTTTAACTGTTATATAACTGACCAAGTTATTTATTATTAGCTATTTAAATCTTGCCTGGTATTCCATTTGTTCCCCTGTTGATTCAGTTATTCTTCACTGAAACTTTTCTAGATCCTTTATAAAGCAACTAAAATACTTCACGTGTAAATACGCCAGAATCACATGCAGAAGCACTGGTTTTGTAATTAATTTCTCTATTCATTGTTATAATTAAGGCCTTTAAACATTACTGTCTCCCATGTATTTCCCTTCTTCTTTGTGTTTGTTTCAGATTATAGTTTCCAGACATGTTCTTTTATTTATTCTGTAACAGAATCCATTTTATAATTTTCTGCCTATGTTTCTAAGCCATCTTGTGCTTGCAGCTCCTTCTATTTTAATGTTGTGTGCAATATAGAAATGTGATCTCTTTTTCCAGATCATTCATAAAGATGCTTATTTAGCCTGTATGCTAGACGGGTAGCCACTAGTACATAGACAAACTGTGTAGTCTAGCATACAGGCTAGTACTAGTGACATACAAGCCACAGGCTCTGTGGTAGCCCAGGTGACACCTCAGCTCCTTTGCTGTTTTGCCATGTATCAGTCTCATCTTGGCCAGCCGATGTTCAGCCCTGCAGATCAGGAGTTCTTAATAAGTACAATGGCAGGAGGAATTGTTTAGGGAAGAGAAATTCTACTCCCTCCAGCATCTGAGAATCAGGATGCCAAGTCAACCCCTCACTTAAAGTTTTATATATATTCAACAAATCTCAAAAACAAAACCTGTTTTTCTTGAGTAGAAGAAAGCCATTAGCATCCTCTTCATCTGTTTCGTCTTCCATCTCAAGTGAGATGTAGCAATTTTCTTCTCAGCCTACTAATCTTATGGCTTTACCACCTCTGGTGATCTGTGTTCTGATCTCGCTTCTCTGAATTCGCTCTTTACCCTGCAGTTATGCCTGTATAACCTAGATCAGTCTGCTCTACAGGCCACTTCAGCTTTTACAGCAGCTTTCCAGTGCCATAGCTTCTAGAACAAGCAGAGTATTGCTTTTGGCATGTAAAATGGGGCGAAGAGAGACTATATCACATTCGTATTCAGAGTTTTCTAGTATTTCATCATTCATTTTTGAATGGGTTCCAAACAGGCATCGTTGTGTTCAATTGCCTCCAAAGGCTTGCTGAAGCTTATCTTCCTGACCTTGCGTTTTCCTTCTGGGACTTCTCTGCCTCATTAATTTAACATTTTTCCCCCCTCCAAAATCTAGAAGGATCTCCTCCTTTACCCATTCCTTGTAATTTCCTCCACCTTTCATTATTCATAGCCTCTATATAGCAGGTTTGGAGACCCCAGCTTTTATGAATAAGGTAGTTTTCTGTTCCCTTTGTGCTGCTGAAGTACTGCCAGCATATTTAACCACAACTGAGGAGGTAATCTTTAAAAGTCCTTAGAGTCTGGGTTTGTTTTTCTTGTCCACTTGCTACAGCAGTTAGGTCTGCCGTGCTGCCAGCATGCATGGCCTTTTGTGCTTTATGTGACCTGGAAGGCTATATTTAATTCTGGCTGAACACAGCCCAGAGTCATCCACTTTGTTTTCTTTTCTCTTTTGACAGCAGTTCTAAGCACTTTACCTGCAGACTACTTTCTTCAAAAACTTATCGATGTCTGAAAAAATAGTATTAACATTGTCAATACATGATACATGTATAAAATGTGTCACTGCTAATAGGACAGTATGAACAAATGCAATGTTTATGATGTTGGAACTAAAGAAAGTTCTGCTCCAGGATCACTTCCTGGTGTTTCCACACTAGGTTTTGTTATACATCCTTTCTCTGACCTTGAAAACATTTCCTTCAGCACAGAAAGTTTGGTTAGAATTTGTTGTAGGGTTTGTAGCTGGATCAGTTTTCACAGTGGTGTTTGTAGTTGAATCATTAATCAATTTTATTTTATTGTTTTCAAAGAGTGTTCTTGTTTTATTTATGCTTGAATGAATAAGCTGTTTTGCACTGATGTTTTCAAACACAATGATTAGCTCTACTGTTTTTATAACCTAACAATAGTTTCTCTGAGCCTTGACAGTTCTAGCTGCTGCCAAAAAAAGGAAACCTTAAAACTAGTTTGGTGTTACTCTTTCATTCCTGCAGAATGACGGAGATTATTATCAGAGTTGCACTTTTTCTTGGTTCCAAGTATGGAGTGTCACCTGGAGTTTATTTCTCCCCTACTCCTAAGTCAGACACAGCTGGCAGCTCTAGGAGAAGCATAGTTGAGGAATTCCCATGTTAAGCTTTGTATATCAGTGCCCTCTCGTTAGGAGAATTCTGCAGTTTGCAATTGTCAGAGGCGTCCTATAAATTTATTCCCTGAGCTGTTCCATTGGATTCAATAAGACTTTGTGTAAAAACAAATTTGCACTTTTAATGCAGCACGATTAAGATCTTACAACTACTGTATTTTCCTAACTTCTGTTGTGTGTATCTACCTTATCTCATACAGATAGGCATCTAATTTGGAATTTTTCTCTTTAGGTTGCAGTTTGTCTGGATTTCATCTATCCGCAGTTTTGGGCTAGAAATATCATTTTAGAAATATTATTCTGGGGTTTTTTGCAGTTCATCTATGTGTACTCATAGTCGAAGACATATGGGCTTCAAAATCAGCAGGATAAAAAGATGTTAAAAGGCTCTTTCAATCTTGGCCAGCCTAGTATACAAGTATCAGTGGAGTGATTCATGCTGTGTTGTTGGTCCTTTTAATCCAACTTATGTAAAGTGAAATTACACATGAGTTTGTATAAACTAAGGGATAAAATTAAGAACAGAGTGCAGCAGATTGTATTTTAATACTGCTAAGGTGCGTCTGATGACATAAAGTAAATATCACGCACTTACACCTTTATGATGGAATTTATGCTGGTAATTTAATATAAATGCTCAGTAGTAAACAGGTGGCTTTCAGAGCGCTCATGTGTCTGATGAATTTCTAGCCTTTACACTTTCAATGTAATTTCAAGGCATATCTCTAATCACAGGAAATGAAAATCCCCAAGCCTATCTGCTCACTGAATCCATTACATCACAGAGAATTTCTGTCCTTCTTGTGTGGAACATACTGGAATTTTAGCCAGTGTTACCGGTGCTCTGATGACACAGCTACCACCTTACCCTTCATGAAAGGACAGATCTGAGCAGTAAGGCTTCACATGTAGATTGTCCCACCTCTCCCCATGTGTAGAGGTTACTTTCTTTTCCCCCCTAGATGGAGGCACCTGAAGCCCCAGGTATATTTTATTTCCTGCCTGTGAACTGCTTTGTACCATGCTTTGGAGCCTCGGCCCATCGAATATGTTGGTTCCGTACTTCACTTTGTCATTCTGTTTAGGTAGCGTGGGGTTCTTAAAACACCTTTGATTTAGAGGGATCTGAGTATAGTAGCCTTTCTATTTCTAGAGCATGAGAGTTTAATTTCAAGTTTCGTGACACATCAGGTAGCCAGGCATCTCAGCATGACCTGTATAGTAGGAACATGTCCCATACTCTGTGCTTTCTCATACCTGTACAAGTGCAAGGAAGACAGAATCAGGTCCTGTATGTGAAAAGTAAAATACTTATTCTCCTCCTTCTATTTTTCTATATTCTGTAATGCTCAGCTGGTTTCTGGGTTGCTTCCTTGAACAAACCATCAGCAAACCACCTAGGCTGTCCAGTGAGGCTGTCAGCCCTAATGCAAGTGTGCCATGCTGGAGATGGAAGCCATACAGTGAAATTAAATTCTTCAGTATATTTTAGTATGTTTGTTATATTTAGCTCATATAGTAGGGAGTGTGAGTTGGAAAGCATTACTTGGGATGCTTTTAAATACTGTAAATCCAGAAAATGAAAAGCAAATCTAAATATGAATTCTTTTTAAGTAAAATGCCCAAGGGGACTTGGCTTAGTGATTTTGTAGTAGGTTGTGCAGCTATTCCTCTATAGGTAATAATTCAATTTTGTCTTACCATGATCGTGACTGATCACTTGTTATGATCCAATGACTGTGTGATAGCCTAAATGATAAAACTACAGAAGACTTTGTAGCAGAAACTCCTTAAACTATCCAACAGAGCTGTGCTTTTTAGAAAAAAAACATTCTGGAACTATTCAGGACCATAGCATTCCAATGGATTTGAATCTGATGGTTCAGGATTGTTAGAGGTGTCTTTTAACTTAGGTACACCAAAACTTCAGTTTGAGTTTTCTCCTCTTCATCAGACAATCTTCATTATAGAACCTGCATGAGAGAGCTGTTACAAATACTGTCAGGACAGGAAAATTATAAGCTGAAGCCAAGACTTTTAATAAATCCACACAGTCTATATGCTATACTATGTCTGAGTGAGGGGTGAATTCTAACGTAGCAAAAACTCTGCTTAAAGATTTATTTTGACTACAGTATTCATAGCTGTGTCATTTTTATATTCTAGTACCTGTGAAAGGTTTGAACTCCTTGTAGCCTTCCCCTTGATAGGGAGTATTTAACAGGATCGTCTCTCATTTCTGCATGCTTGCCTACCTTAATGGAACTGGCAGCAACCTAAATTATCTATGAGCTCTCTACTCTTGTTGGAGGTTCAAAAATTAGCAACAGTCAACCAGTGGCAGACCCACATCCAAAGCCCTTGACTATGTTTCATTGCCCTAGGAAACCAGCTAAAAATGAAACAAAACAGAACAACTCCAGCTCCTGCCAAAAAAGGCTCTCAAAACCCCTATATCCTTTAATTGCCAGGGCTTGAGAGAAAGTCTGAAACCTGCATAAAAATTAAATTAAGAAAAAAATAGTTCAAGTTACAGAGTACAATTTCCTGAACTATTGTGAATACGTAATACATTTCAAATCACAGTTAAAAAGCACAAACTGGTATAAAACAGAGCCAAACCCTGCCCTTACAAGAGATCTGTGTGAAAAGACACAGCAATTACCAGTGTGCTGAAGTAAAGAAATGCTCATTCATGCTGCAGGCTGCCAGGGTATCCAGTGAGTTACAAAAGCCCTCTCATGCTGAGCACCCTACTTTCTCAAGAAAAATGCTTAGTAAAATTGTGGTCCCCAGCCTTGAGTTCTCTCTGCTGCCCTTCAAATGATGAGTTTTGCTTTTCTCTCTGGGCTTCCCTTTGCTTGAAAGAAAAGTGGGTCTTAAATGAAAATCCTAGTGGGATCAAAGCAGTTGCAGTTTTCAGACAAGCTGGCAGGTCAAATTAAAGCTCATATGAATACAAGTCTGCCTCTCCTTGCCTTGCTAGATTTGAACTCACATGACTTAATTTGAAGTAGAGAACACATTTTTTGTTTTACAACACAGCTGCAATAAATGGCACAAGTTGTTGCCAGCCAAATAAGAATGAGGTAAACAAGTATGAGTGTGAGGTTCATAGTAATAAACTAAAATGAAAGTGTTTGTTTGTCTCTCTCTTTTGCTTAGTGACACGTGAAAGCACAAATCGTGAAAGGCCACTCACTTCTCTAATATATAGTTAATATTAAAAGCAGGAGAAGATTAAGGCCAATGCTGTGCCCTCAGTTACACTGTGTTAGATGAAGAGCATTGGAGCAATTAGGCCAGTGACCCAGAGAAGTGTAACCTGGATTGGAATCTGGCCCCAAGCAACTTGTCCAGGGTCATACAGTCAGTTCCTCCATCTATGAGATCTGTTTTCTTTCGTTGTTGGTCATGGCAACATAGGCAGTTCCACAGTCTCAGAGGCAGCTGTACTTTTTTGTTCATCAGAAGAGAAACCATGCCATAAGAACCTCCAGATCCCCTCCTGCTCCAAAATCTGCCCCATTAGTAGTTGACAGGGTGGGACTCTGCTGAAAAACATCACTCCCTGTTTTCCAGCAACACAGTACTGAGATAGCATCCTCCCAAAATTACACCACAAAAGGGTCTGAGCACAGCCTGAAGTATGGTCAGAATTTCATAAGGATGCATAAATACCTGACAATGCAGGCTTCTCCTCCTAAATGAATAAGGTACCTATGATAAACTGATGTGCTTTTATAGTAGTGTATCTGCAGCAGTTACTTGCTTTCAAAATCTGTAATTCCGTATAACTGAAGGTATGCATTATATGCAAATTCTAGTGTATGTAAGTGGCTGTAAAGTTCATTTTAATTTTAAAATGGCATTTAAATTAAGCTAGAAGATGGTTTAGAGCTTTTTACATCTCTTATTACCTTCTTTCCCTTTCAGCAGCTGAGAAACACTCGTTTTAATTAAAATTTGTTTTTAAAATGCATCTTGCAGTCAACACATGCTGAGAAGAGCCACTTACCACCCATGTACTGTAAGCTTGCTGTGCTGAACAAAATGGGAGCATTACTTCTTTAATTAGTAGTAAATACTGTGGTGGCTTAGTGATTGCAGTCTACTTTAACGTCCTGTTTGATTTCAAGAAAGTAGAATTGCTCCAGCCTAGCTCTGACGGTCAGGGGCATGAAAACCAACGGTGTGCCAGTAGGAGCTGTAGTGCAGCTGTAGCTGGTTTTGCCACACTGCAAGTCTCATTCCATAGAAAGTTCCAGAGAAGCTTGTTTAGCTTCAACAAGACAAGTTACAGTTAAAAATAAAACCATGTCTTTAGTATAAGCAGTCTAAGAGAACTTTAGTGGGAACAGTATATCAGTGTATCTTTTTGCATATGTGAGTCACTCGGCAGACAGGATGAGAAGTGAGAGGCTGATGTTTGGTGGTGGTATTTGTACTCAGTCTCAGCTTATCTGGCCATTTCAGTTTGCTTGTTTTGATATTCATGGATCATGAAAGGAGAGCCCACCACTTCTCAGCTCTCTACCACAAAGATTTGGTCCTTAGAACATGGTAGGCTCAGTAGATCTGCGTATCTTAGATAGGGGAGAAGTAGGCATGATGGCACGTCAATTTAATCTTCTGGGCTAGGTGGTTTTTTAATGTCTTACAGTTTTCCCAGTCTTAAGTGAAGAAATGTGTACCCACATGATTATTCACAACCTTCCAGTTGCATATTTTTATCTGATAATTAAATTCCTCCTTTCTCGTAATTTCCCATATTTTTTAACACAATGAAAATTATATTTTTTGCCCACATATGTGTGTTTATCTTAGTTTTTTACTGAGCTAACTCTCCTCAACTTACGTGTAATAAAAATGGAAAAAGGAAAGAGAAAAAAATGGCTAATAGTGGCCCAGCTTTGTGGAACACCAAGTACTTTATGGAAGCATAGAGGCATCCAGTTCTCATAAAAAATTTTCTTCCAAAAAATATCCAAAAGGAGTACGGGAAACTCTAAAGACATATAATTGTATCAAAAGAGACTTGCATCGTTTTCCATTTTAGTGGTCAGTCTATCAGAAAGTCTAAGGTTTTGGCTGCTATTGACATTCTGAAAATGTGATTTAGTTTTGAATGAGTAAAGTATAAATACTAAATGCATTCAAGACTTCAGGATATCCAATAAGAATTTAATCTTTGTGAAGGAATAAGGTCAGCCTTGCCGTATTAGCCATTGTGCAAAGTTTTGCTAATCAGATTTTCAGTCAGGTTTTGGCTTATGCTTTGGGTTTGTGAAACTTATATGCCTCCACAATTCACTCTTAGCCATAAGTATGAATTGTTAGTTATTTGCAGCCAAATCTTCAGAAGCCCTCAAGTAACTCAGCTTAAATCCTCTTGATTTCAGTAACCTTATTCTAAATTGTTTAGGTATTTCTGAAGGTGTTACCAAATGTTACTTAAATTTTTTCTTCAAGTAAGGATATGTCAAAAGTCAGAGGAAGAATTGGCACTTAGTTGGAAGAATTGGCTAATAACAACCAAGAACAGCTCTCAGCAATATATCTGAATTTTCTTTATGGTAACAATGAAAGAGGAAACAATTATTTTGATAAATTAGTTTAATGATGCAACCGAATGCATTATATATTTTTAATTAAAATTAATTAAATTACAGTGATTAAATACTTTAGCTATAATTGCAGTTAGCAAGATTAAATTCATCCACATTCAAGCTTAAATAGTCCTGAGATGTTTGATCCTATTAATACTTTCAGAAAAAATGTTGTGGGGATAAGTAAAAAACTCTGAGGTATTTGTCACAAAAGCTCAGAGAAATTATTCTCGAAGAGTTTACCCTTTTTAAAGTATCAGCCCAGAGAATATTTCTGAGTCAGTGAGATGTAGATTTCTTTGCTATGGGAGTTCAGAAATTGGCCGCAGTGTAATACTTGTTTTTTTCCTCATGTTCTTTTTCTTGTTTCTCTTTAGTGGGAATCTTGCAAATTATCAGAGGTTGCCATTGCACCGTGAGAATTGACGAATGTAATTTAGGAAATAATTGCAAAAGGTAACTTCAGCTAGCTTTTAACATCTCTGACCTCCTTCTCTAGTATCTGGAAAGAATTAGACTCCTCCAGGGCACAGGTACCACACTGCACTGCAATTCAAGCACTGCACTGCACAGCAGCCGGGCAAGGGAGGGGATTGTCCCACTGCTCTGGTGCAGCCTCACCTCGAGCACTGTGGGCAGTGCTGGGCACCACAGTACGTTAAGGATATAAAACTACTGGAAAGTGTCCAGAGCAGGGCCACGAAGTCAGTGAAGGTTTAAAGGAGAAACCATACGAGGAGCGGCTGAAGTCCCTGGGTTTGTTCAGCCTGGAGCAGAGGAGGCCAAGGGCAGCCCTCATGGCGCTCTGCAGCTCCCTCCCGAGGGCAGGAGGAGGGGTAGGGCTGGTCTCTGCTCTCTGGTGACCAGTGCCAGGGCCCGAGGGAATGGCAGGAAGATGGGCCAGGGGAGGGTTAGGCTGGGCATTAGGGAAAGGTCCTTCCCCCAGAGGGTGGTGGAGCCCTGGAACAGCTCCCCAGGGAGGCATCACAGCACCAGCCTGGCGATATTCAAGAAGCAGTTGGACAAGGCCCTCAGAAACATGGTGTGAATTTGGGGTGTCCTGTGCAGGGACAGGAGTTGGACTTGATGATCCTTGTGCGTCCCTTCCAACTCAGGACATTCTATGATTCTATGATTCTAAGGTAAATGTGAGAGCCAGCTGTAGGTACACAGGTTATCCAATTTAGGAAACTGCCCTTTCTTCACTGAATGGAAGGTGAGCCTGGGGAGACTAACTGCCCAAGGCTGATATTGGTCTTTGTTAGTATTTTCTTTTTTCTCAGCATAGTAAGAGTATCAGTGGTTTCCACAGTAGCACAGCATATCGATACAGCACATGAATGTCGTTGCAAGTCGTATCACAGAATGGTGTATAAAATCTGTTGAAGAGTAGCCTTTGCTTTTGAATTAGAGGATGCATCTTCTGTATAAAATTTTGTTCAGGTGTAATTCCACAGATATTCATGGTCTTATGGCAGGAGTGAATGTTGTTCCTGCTTTTCCTTGTTACTGTGTCTACTGTCATTTTTAAGAAGCAAAGGAATGTTTGGAGTTTATTATCCTCAAACTTGAAGGATGGCCCAACGAATCCACTTTTGTATCTAAGCCAAAATTTATATTCCACAGAAGTGTTATAATAAGACTATTCAATTTCTGCTTACTAATTACAGAAACCTTCTCTGTACAAATGAACTTAATTTCCTATTTAACCTAATGTTGCATTCAATGTCCACTGAGAGAGTGCTTGAGCTGTAAACCAAAGCCCTACAGTCCTGATGGTATAATCGTATTCCAAAATATACCAGTGTAACTCTTGATTTGCTACTACTAGCTGTCAGGTTTGCCACGCTTGCACTGTATATTCCCATTGATGGAAAACATACACGTTTGAGGAAACTAAGCCCCTGAAGTCCCATCTGCACAAGATCTCAAAATAAATGATAGTCAAATGCTTTTGCTAGGGGCTAATGGTCATCTCAGCTGAGTTAATATTCAAGCGAATGGCAACCTTCAAGACCGTTCTGAATGTCTTTCTTACATTATACACGGTCCTTCCGTTGCTGTACTACACCTCCTGTCAGGCATCAGCTGAGTTTCTGAGATGTCTTCGTGAAACAAGAGGCTGCTTGCAGAACAAGGTATCAGACCAGTGGTTGACAGCAGGCAGTGAGAAACGAGGCTTGGGAGAGAGCGGGGCGCTGCTCGGTGGGAACTAAGAGCCTGCACATTTGTTGCTGTCAGTGGCAGGACTGAGATATTGGTCTGCTCCTTATCTGAATCATGGGACCGCTTGTGAAGTACATTTGTTCTCCATGTGAGATGGAGGAAGAAACGAGTCCTTTGTAAAAGGCTGAGAGAAATTCTTTAACACAGAAAGTAGGCAATCTGGAGATTGCTCAGTGCTTTATGTAGGCACAGTTTTGGGGTACCCTCTCTGCTGAAGAAGACGGCTGTACTAAAGCTACAATTGTGCTCCCAGAGTCTAGTTTTGTTCTCTTTGTTTTGCAATGTGGGATATTCCCGCTGAAGTCAATGGTACTGTGGAAATGGTGCTGTGGAAGCAGCTAAATTAAGCCTTGAGGTAAAAGCAGGTAGCAAGAGAACCTAAATGTATATGAACATTTCAGAAACACTCTGTTAATATAGATGTACATGTTATAAGTAAATAATGCTTAATTTTAAAAATTATTTTTGTAAAGTTCTTGATGGAATGCATATTATCTTACTAGAAAATGCACAACAGTAGTATTGAACATGGGGAGGAAACGAGAAGATTTAGAGGGGTTTATCCCTCTAACAGGATTTATAGGGCCAAGTATTCTCTCTTTATCTAATGTAGGAATTGGTTTTACAGGGATACTTATTTAGAAAATATTCTTAAATATGCTTATATAAATACAAAAAACCTTTATTTGGAGTTAGATTACCAGAATTCTGGGGAGAGGAGAGAGAGACATTTAAGAGTCTGAGACTATTCACTCACTTTTTGTACATGAAAAGAAGCACGAATAAAGTATAAATGTTACTTATGTGGTTATGGATAGCAAGTTGAACTTTGAAATAGAATAGCTATCCTGGAGAAGTGCCACTTACATGGCCTAACAAACAACAGCCTTGATTTGATAATTTTATAAACGTTGTTGTACTTGTATTTCCTCTGTGTGATTTCACTGTCTCTCTTGGACAAGGTGTTGCAGTGAACATTGAAGTTCTTCAAATTCGGGTTAATTATTTGCTCAGTAAGGACATATTATCCTGGTCCTGCAAAACAATTTTATAGAGCTAGCAGTTGGACAGGGACCCATTAATTCCAGAGCTCAGGGGAAAAACATGATATTGTATATTTGCTCAGTTAAATTTAAAGTATGCAGCCGATATATAATTTCCTGGCACCTTCCTGTCATTTTTTATGGTTATACAGAAAGAAGAATTCTCCCTCCTATTGAATTTTTTAGGAAATAAAATAACTCCACAGTAAGTTGGAGAACTCAGTCTGAATTATAGCACTTAAATATTGCCAGTCTATATCAGTTTTCTAGAATTACAAACATAAACATTTTACTTTTATAGAGCTGATATATAACTAATCAGCTGAATTAGCAAGGAAAGCTAGAAATTTTTCTGTTTCAGAAGGTCTAAAGATGTCTCTGTTCATTTTATCAGAGTTACTGTTTCTAAATGAGTTGTTTTCAGTTGTTAGTATTGGTATCTAGTAAGAGGAAGTCTTATGCCACAGTAGCTGGGAGCTCCTTGTGATGTTGTTCCCCTCTCATCAAACATTTCTACTTCAGAAGGTCCTAGCTAATGTTTCTCATTGTATTGAAAATGTTAACTTGAGAGAAACACTTTCTGTTTCCACAATGGATATATTTTAAGATCTGAGAAAGGTGACATTTTAAAAAAATGTGATTTGTATTATAAGGTTTTGTTTGGCTTTTGGTGTGTTTGTTACTTGTTCTATTGGTATCTGTGTATAATGTAAACCTGATCTTTTGGGGTCTCAAAAATTGCTTTACCTTATAGTTTGTTCCTCTATGCCTCTCATCCTCATCAATGTATTTTTTGATTTTCAGATATCATCCCAGAATATGTTAAGGGCCCAGTGTTAGCTTTTAGTTTTGTGCTATGTGGGTTCAGTCTCACCTTGCTTATTTTCTGGCTCACAAACCTTAGTCACATTTCCCTTATCAAATTCCTAGGTTTTCATGGAGCTGACACTTCACAGAAGTAACTGCAGGGGTTAATACCTTGTATGTCCTAAAGACAGTACAGTGCAGCACTTAGTGCACTTTCTTCTGCATGACAGCAGCCCAGATAAACCCCAAACTGTGTGAACGAGATGAGTGAAATTACATCAGTGGAGGAGAAAATTGTGGTGACATGGAAGTGGCATGACGACTGTTCCACTGGCTTTCCTCCCAGTTGCTGGTTGTGGGATATCACCAGGGTTTCCTTGTGCTTTTGGCATTCCCAGCTGGTTCGGTAGCTGCCCGGTGTCTCACGTACCATAAAAAGTTGCAGCAACCTAGAGGCTGCTTTAGGTTGCTTTAGCGCAGACAGCCACAATTTGGATGAATGAAACAATTGCCACTGAATCTAGGCTTTCTTTTCTGCAGCAAACTTTCCATTCTGGGCCACAGGTCAGCGTTAGAGGCAGAAGTTCTTCAGTAGCTTGGAAAATTATGCAGGCTTTGTTTTCTTTATTGTCTGTATAGTCACCCTTAAATTACGTGTTTTACATCATGTAGTTTTCAATCTTCTTTTTTTTTTTCCCATCAGAAAGCCATTTTTCATCATATAAATGCCAAAAAATCTCGTTTTTGGAAAGTGTTTTGAACTGTTTTCTTCTGTGTTGCTGCTAGAGGTAAATTCAGAGGACAGCCAGTCTTCAGATGGAATTTGAGTAGGACCTGTTATTTACTTTTCTGTTCCTCTACCAAGTTTTAATTGAGCTTTAAATGAGTGCTTTGACTTTAAGAAGTAGTGACATTTCCATATTTTCAATTAAATTCTTTGTGAATTATTAGATTCCATGAGTTTTAACACTATGTTTATTTGTACATCTTCTGGAAAATTAAACCGAGGCTTTAAACTGATGTTGCAAATCATTGTGAAATTAAAGTTTAAGAAACTGCTGTTCCCAAGTCATCTTCTCAGCTGAGAATGTGGTAGATAGGCTAGCGTGCTTTTAGGATGTTTCAGTGTAACTTAGAGCTGGAAAAGAAAGGGTTGTGACTGGAAATAGCAGTCACTAACAGTCACTACATTGTTGGTGTTGTGTTGTGTTTTGTTTTAAATCTAGACCGTATTAAACGTGATGAGTTTCTTCCTCAGATAAAGAGACTTCTTAATAGCAACCATTTCAGATGCAAGGATGAGGATGAGATGTACAAAGTACAGACCGATAGCCCAAACTGCCTTGATGTTTTTTACAAACCCTCTGGGAACATGTTTTCAAAGATCCATGGCAATGGTGTTGGCAGCTTAGGAGAGGCATAATAGTGATGTTTGAAATCTCAGCTCCAAAAGCATCAGATGTCCATGTTTCCCACAACATGACTCTAAAGACACTGAACATTTATCCCTGAGTAAAAAGAAACTTAGAAAAGATGATTTGTCTTTGTCCGTACAACTGGAGAATTTCCAGTGTGGCGCCAAAAGAGGCTATTCTATTTATACATGTTGAGGGGGATTCATAATGGGTTTAAATGAAACTGTAAGTTACACTTCATTAAGCTGATGTAATTTGCATCTTGAGGGACAGAGGGACAAAGCCTTAGCAGGAAACACAGTCGACAAGACATTTTAAAGTAATGCAAGGAAAAGCCATTTTATCACTTTCTTCTCTTTTCTGTTGGTTGCTCTCCTGGTGGGTTTGGGCTCTGTGATATAAAGGGTATTTACATCACTTCAGTGATATGTAACCTTCCACTATGACTTAGGACAGCTCTGAGTTTGGTTGAGTGATGGTTCAATCAGGCCCCCTTTTATTCCATATTCTGTTTAGATATTTACTTTTTTTCCCCACACATAAAATTAATAAAAAATATTTGTCCAGATATTGGACAAGTATCTGAATTGGTTGAATCTAAGTCCCATGAAGGGGAGAGAGCAATGTGACAAACATTCTTATATTACTTTGATGGTCCCCCCAGTATCCAAGTCTAAATTGCAGATAGGTAGTCATTTTTTACAGCTATATTTTGTCATCCATGACTACTGAAGGGATACTTTCACAGCTCCAGCAGAGAAAAGGATTTCACCTGGTCCTGCCTTCTTTTAATTTCTTCAGATTTAATAGACATCATTGTGGTTGAATGAATATTTCACAAGTTTACTTCACACTGAGTACAAGCAATCACACTCATTATGGCTGTAACATTTGTATTTTTTTCCCCTGCTGAAGGATGGCTATTATGTCATTGTATTCAGTCATTTGCGGTTTCTGTTTTCTGTGAATTTGTTTCTTGACTGCTGGATAATTTTTCATGCTTGCATAGGCAAGCTACGTAGTTAATGCTGTGAAAGGTAACGTATTAGTGTTACGGATGGAGTTGTGGGAAAGAGGGTGTGATTTGATTGCTGAGTACAAATCGCACGAGTTCTGAATACTCAGGAGTTCTACTCCAGTGTGTCTGGTATACAACCTTTTAGCATGAACCCATCTTTTTAATGTTTCCAAATGATGAATTACATTCAAACTATGGGAAATACAGATGTACGTGTAGGGATTCTGTATCTTCATTAAATGTGTATCATACTGCTTCGATTAATTTTTTTTCCATTGTTAATGATTAATAGCAGGAATGTATTTGCCAAGATAATATCAGAGTCCAAACATCTATAAGCAAGGTCATAGGAACCCAGAAATGTATTATTTTATTGGTCTAGTTTCATAAAGCTCACTTCTGTGAGCTGTAACTATGCTTAGAGAGTGGGTTATAAATTAGCCCTTTCAGGATTTCTTTTGTGGATAACATAAAGAGTTTGTCTGTGAAATAAAAAAATCAGTAGGTCCATACTCCCTTGCCCTTCTGTGGAGTTCTGCATGTTTAAAACTAAGGAAAAAGAATGATAAAATATTCTAAAATTGTAAAAATTCAGTGATTGTGAATGCCTAGCAACTACCAAGCAGTGGTTGTGTTAGGGTGGTTCTCCACCATCCTTCCACTGCTGCAGATGTAATGGTTCAGCTTGTTTTGAGTGACGAAGCAAACTAAAAACAAAAACAAACAAACAAACAAAAAAAAAAACCCCAACAACAACAACAAAAACATCTTTTTCCAAATGGTTTCAGTGTAAGCTTATCAATTTCCAAGTCTTATCATTTGTTTCCAATAGTGACAGAGAAAGCCATGAATGTTCAATGGGAATTTTCTGCCTTTTTTATCCATTCAGAGATAATTTATGTAAGTAGAAGATATAATGAGGATACTAAATTAAGTGTATCTATGTGTATATAAATAAAATTGGTTTGTTACTCATTTGCCAGCATGTTGGCTCAGCTGCAGCAGTGAGTATCATAACCACTTTAAAATTGATTAGACAATTTAACTTGAAATTTAACTCTGGATATGGCAGAGCAGGATAAGCCTATGAATAGGAGCATAAAACATTAATCTTGCAGTTCTCCAGCTGATCTCAGTAAAGCCGGCATGTTGTATTTATCCTTGGGCTTTGAAGAAATTTAAAGTCTTACACTTTCAGTGTGACCTATACACACATGAGTGGTCTTTGATTTCTTATTATATGGGTCAAGAATCACTTGTTCTAAAAGTGAACAGGTTTTCTGTTAAAACAAAGGTGTTTCTGCAGCACAGAGGGATGACACGCCTCGGGTTTTTTGGCAGGGGAGACCAGGTTTGTTTGACTACTAACTCTTCTGTAAGTTTCTGCCCAAAAGAGACCTGAAAGCAGTGTTTCTATCCAGGCCCGCAGCGGCTTCCGGTGTTGAAGCAACATGAATGTGCAAAACGAAGTAGCCATTTTAAATGGAAGTTGATCTATTTTGATTTGGTATGAAGCTGTTCAGAGCAACATTTCCTATTTCACTTTCATTTTCAATTCTTGTCTGTGTTGTGATGCTTCATCAAAGAAAGATCAGTTTCGCCTCAGTGAAGTGGCAAAGCCACAAATGTGAAAGCAGCCAGTTCTAAGGCCTTTTCTACCTGTTTTCACATCAATAACAGTAGTAATTCCCTTTCAGCTGGAGTTTTGGAGTGCTTTACAGCAAATATATGCTGGTTTTGAGTAAGTTCATCTGCTGTTTCTGCTTTTAGTAGACATTCTATTTCATGTTGTTGATCTATTCTTTAAATTGATCCTGGTATAAAGAAAAAGTGACTTGAAGTGGACATGCTTTCCAGCATGAAAACCAAAGTATTCACCAAAGCACAAGTGGAAAAAAGGCAAGGTACAAATGTGTTACCTTTTTAGTCAGTTATATCTGTCAGTTTTTGATCTCCATGACACCTGTATTTCACTTACCACACACATGGGGTCCCCAGTTTTAACTAGCGGGTAGGCCGCTAAACAGTCTTTTGTAGCAGCCAGCATTTTAAGCGGTTTGGTTGACAATATTATCAGATCCTACTTGAACCCTCACTTTAAAAGCAGGTAGTATTATTTTCTTAAACACCAGACTTCCAAGTTTAGCTCAGAGTTACCTTTCTGCTATTGAAAATTCTGCCCATTCTTCCTATTTTGTTTTTTAAGTATAGAACTATATATTGTAGTAGTTCTAATGCTTTTATAATGTTGATAAATTCTATTGGAAACATCCCACATTATGTAGTTGTTGTAAGTGATGTACATACATTACCAGACTGAATAGGATATTCTGACTCTCATTCTGTGCTATCCTGTCACCTTCATTTCTTTCTTCTTAGTTACAGTGAAGTGATGTCAAGCACTGTATCTCACATTTTTGTGTCATATTCCAGTACGTCTCAGGCCAGAATGATGTTTCTAATATTGAAAAGCACTAGTTTTTGCAGGACCATGATTCTGAGTTAAAGCTTATGTTTCACAAGAGAATTCTTCTTCAAAATTTCTTGGTGGTCTGTACTCTAGGGTGTTTGCTGTGTGGGCAAAGCTGGTCTAATAGCTGCGTGTTTGGTTTCTAGGATCAGTCAAATCTAAGTGAGCATGAGCATGCTTTTCATGATCTGTCCTTTTCCTTGTTCCCATGCAATGGTACACAGATTGCTATTCAAAAGTCACCATTTACCAATACTCACTGAACCACCATCCTCCTCCTTATTAATACTATGTATCATTAACAGGTTCCTGTTACTGCCTGTCAACTCAATGGATTTTGACATTCAGGGCTATGCAAATATGTACCAAAACATAAGTATGCATTAAAAATATCATAGATGCTTCATATTCTAAATAGAAGGGAAACTGGAGTATTGCTTGCTGGTGATGATTGTGTGGTATCGTACTTTCTTATTTCACATTCTGTTTGTATTCTGTTTATATTTCAAAATCTGTAAAAAGATTTTTATTCCACTTTCAAAGAACTTTAAGGATTTCAGAAAAGTGTTTATTTTGTTCTATCACAAAAAAAAAAAAAGGATAGCTGAGCACTCAGTGATGCAAGTGCCTTTTTTCTCTGACATATTAAGAATGTTGCTAAAAATTATCTGGAGATTTTCTGCTAGACATTTACTTGAACTATTTATTCACTTCTTAAGCAAAGAAAGTAAATGGATCAGGAGTGCAGACATCTAAAGATGTATGCCAGACATTATTTCCTAGAATTGTATGGAAAACAATACCCATTTACAGGAGCACTTTTGCTCTTTGACTGTCATTGGTGTGCTCCAAAACCTTTTTTCATCTCTGTTACTTTTTGTAAAGCGGTCATTACTGCTTAAGCTACTTTGGCTGTTTGTAACATGGCTAGGGCCCATAGTTAAGGGGTATAGAAGCTCACTTTTGAAGCAAAGAAGTTGCACATTAATGTATTGTAGATATATATGGCTTGGATTTCCTGACTGCATGTCCATTCAGGTCTTTATTCTGTGTGCGGGGATCCAAGTCTGCCCAGCTCTCCAGGAGGTCTGAGAACCTCAGCAGCATCACTCACTCTATCTTCTGCTTAAACACAGAGCCTCACTCCTGGAAGAGCCATCACATGTAGCCTTTTCAGTGTACCTGGTAGAAATTTTAGTCACTTTTGAAATACAAAATGCTTACAAAAGAAAGTAATGCCATTTTCTCCCTGCTGGCTTTCCGAAATCTCATGTCGGGAAAAGCACTTACCATGTATTTCATATGAAGAGAAAGCTTTCAGTAATGACTGGTATTTCTGAGTCTATTGCAGCTCGTGCAGCTGTTGAAAATGTCATTGTGGATGGCACAAATAGGGTAGGATTTTGAGCAAGACCATGCACCGTCTGACTTTGATATTACTTGAAAGGGGGGGGAGCAATAGGATGTTTGAAGAACAGACAACCTGTTGGATGTAAATATATAAAATGGAACAAAAATAGGAAAGTGTTATTATTGGTTCTTGAAATCACCAGTAAAATTACTTTATTCATAATACTAGCTGGAAATCTATGGTTTTCACAGACTCTGTGATTGAATTTCACATATCCATGAGAAGTATTTTGAACAATCAGGCCAACCTCTACTATTCCTCCACTGAGGTGTTGGTATAATTCTTCAATAGTGTATGTTGAGAGGTTGAAATGTCCCTAATATTTTCCAAGTCAATTTTTTTCTTATTATTACTGACTAGACTCACCTTCTATACCCAGTTTTTTTATCAATTATGATAGAAGTATAAATACTACCTTTTTCTATAATTAGATGTGACTAAAAATGATTCTGACAACGTGTTGCCTCACATCTCTGCATGGGCTTCTGATCTTCCTCATTTGGACAGACTTTGGGAGCTTTCCTCTCTCTCTTACACAGACAATAGCCTTGTTTTTCTCCTTTGTTTCTTTCTATTCTTATCTATGTTTGATTTTTATTTTTTTATGCTCTGTTTCTTTACTCCTTCTCTTACATGGTCTTCTGGGTTTTTTCCTTTTTACCCACTAATTTTTCTTGTCTTTCTGCTTTTTTTAATTGTTCACTTTTGACTTGTGTCTTATGGAGTGCAAGATAACCTAATGTTTTAATGTTCACGGAATGCTCTACTACAAGGTTGCCTTGGGAACCGAGGGAAGACCGAATTTTAGAACTTGTGACGCTTTTTGCGGTCAATGGTCATTTGTTCACCTACCATATGCACATAGAGAAATTAGAAAAAACTCCCCAAGAAAACTGCAGGGTCTCGTCTGTGCAAATAATATACAGAGAATAAAGACCAGAAAATTAAATTGGTGTGTACGTGCCTTTTACTGTGGCTCAGCAAAGCGATCACCGTTAATTGTTTCATTGCGAAGGAGACTGGATTTTATTTATGTGTATATGTATGTGTATATACACACACCATCTATAAACCTTGAAGAGATTGGTTTTACTTTGTTCTTGAAAAACAGGTTTACGATGAATGTGATTTCTATTTGTATTTGTTTCACTGACAGGTATGGATAAGACCATTGTGTTAACTGTGGGCATTGCTGGCATCTTAACTAAACTTTGTAGACCAGGTGGCTTCAGATGTTTTTATTCTCCAACTGCAACTGCACAGAGTTGTGATACCAGCCAGTCTATGCAGCCTGCTCACATGTTATTTGTGTTTATTCATGCGAGGAATTTCATCCCTTTCCAATATTTCCCATCCTTGACATTGAGACTTGCATAATTGTACCTCATAGATACTTCTGAGTACCTCCTACGAGACTTTGTGAAAGGCTGTTCAGAGATGTGGTGTATTGGAGTATGGAAACAGGTACCTGATAGGTCTTTAACTGAACAAATCATGCTTGTTTTTTGTGCAGGGAATAAATCGCAGGATAGTGGGATTGCAGAGATGGAAGAACTTCCAGTCCCACACAACATCAAAATAAGTAACATCACATGTGATTCCTTCAAGATTTCTTGGGACATGGATTCTAAATCCAAGGATCGCATTACTCATTACTTCATTGATCTCAATAAGAAAGAAAATAAGAATTCCAACAAGTTTAAACACAAGGTAATTTTCATTTAAAAATTGAGGTGGAAATACTTGATTTTAAATAGGTGAATCTCAGTATTTTATTAACCTGTCAAAGCCAGACCATGGGAAGTAGGTATTGGACATCCAACAAAGGTGAGTTTTCATTACTCTGATTGACTCTTTCTCTTTTTTACTCGGAATACCCTCTCTGTCTCTAGCCTGTGTGATTGCACACACAAATACATTTGCTTCATAGAGAACATTTCCTTTTCTGTTTCATTTGAAAACAGTTTGGAGCCTGTACAATATATTGCAAGACAGGCATTTTTATTCCTGACTGGTTCTTAATCATTATTTAAACAATGTATGTATTCTGTGCCTGTCCTTGTTCAGTGACAGACTCATAAGAGCAACACATGTCATTTCAACAGAAGAGTCACAAATTCTAATGCACTTCTAGGAAGGCTTCCAGCAATTTTAGTTCGCAGCATCCAGCACTGTGACCTGAATATTCAGCTGGCCTCTTTCCTCAAGCCACTGATGCAGGGACATATTGAATGCATTGCAGAATCTGTACTTATCTAACGCAGCAAAATTTGCTTTGACCTCAGAATAGCTGAAATACTGAGATGTCTAGAGACACATGGAATGAGATAGAAGAATAAACACCACAATCACCTGCAAATTTAAAAACAATATTGCAATTTCTCTAAAAGATAAGGTCTGCCGAGGCACAAGTAACCATCCAGACAAATAAGAGAGCTCTAATTCTGTCAACACCTAAATTACTGTTGGTTTATAAGTCAGTGGGATAATGAGGAAATATTGCCACCAATTTCTCTGAGTCTTCTTATTGTGAGAGTATTTTTCCCGTTATTTCTGGTGATAGCAGGTATGTAATTTTCACATTTCCTTATTTGACTTTTTTGATGTGGTTGGATGTAACATTTGCATTAAGTGTAATGAAAAATCACTTACTACTGCTTGAAATCGAGAATTTTACATGATTGGCCAAGACGTTGCAGGTGCTAGGAACCAGCATGGGAAGCACTACTGAATTTAATGTTATAATAGGCATTTATTATGACCCATTTTTAACTGTAATCACAACTAGAGTAGGGTATGTTTTGGGGTTTTTCTTATTGTGATTACTTTTGGACTGACAGCCTTTGAATTTGAATTCCCATTTTATACTGCAGGAATAAATATACTTTCTAATATAAGTGCTTACTGGGATGTGTTCTATTTAATTTCTTTCATTTTATTAATCTGTGTGTTTTTTCATTCATGTGCAAACTGGTATAAAGTTGTAAAATTTGTTTTTATAAAAGGTAGAGCCACCCTAGCAGATCAAACACTATATACACTTCAAAATCTATATCACAGTGATGAGACTAGTGCTAAAATGGAGAGGGAAAAAACGATAGTGGTAGTGTAATAAAGATGAGCCATTAGATTTATTTTATTTTTCTCAGGAGCTCCCTAGCATTTTACTATGATGAAGTGTTTCGTGAAAGAAGAGAGGTAACTGGTTTTCTAGAAAAGAAGACTAAATTCTATCAATTAAAATTATTAATAAGTTAGATGTTTTGTCAGAATTTACTTAAAATTTCTTGGTACTGTGTTAGTGACATGGTAAAGCTTTTTTTGTTTTTTTTTGGTTTTTTCCTTGGACAGAATGGTGGAAATCCAGACGGCAGATGGGGTGGGCAAGAAAACTGCACAGACTGAATACTCTAACAGCTCTGTGCCAGAGCACACATGTGTTTGATTTCATGCATCTTCAGTACTATGTAGTTTTTAACACACTTTTTGTGGAATGAGCTTGTGTTGGGAAATTAAAAATTGCTCAAATTCAAAATTTGCCCTAACCCCAGTATGGTTAGAGACCTTATAACGTTAGTTATACGAGTGTCACAGCTGAAGCTTAGCAGCAGGCCTCCTGGGTAGGGAGCTGATACCTTGGCAGCTGCAGCACCAGGGACTGAATCCTCCTAGAACCAGAGGGAACTGAATCAGCCCCCACCTGTCCATTGCTTCCATAACAAAGCTGTTGTATAAAGTAGAAGGATGTCACTGCCCCATCTTCTAGAGAGTTTTTTAGAAGGGAAAGAGCATTGGGACTTACTCTCAGCAGACTTACTCTCAGGAGTCATCCGGCCGTCAGGCTGTGGAAGGAGATGGGCTTCTTCAGGGGCAAACGATCATCCTTAGCTTAGAGGTAGGGCAAATCACTGTCTGCAAGTGCCCATCTCTCACAGGTGATAAGCCCAGATGACCAGCTTAAACTATTTTCTAACTTGTGGAGAGTTAGTGTTAAGTCTCAGTTTGCTCACATGGCTGTGACCAAGTGACTTGCGATATAGCCTTAACCTGATAGATGCAGGTTAAGGAGCAGGAAAGGGGGCTGTTTCTTTCTTGTGTACCCAGGAAAGCATACATGAATGATTCATCCTTTCAATACTTTTACTGTTGGCAAATATATAAAGTATATTCAGCATATTTAGGGTGCATATAAATTTATTATTTATGACTATTGTCATCATATCTGTGAAGGAGGAGGTTTCTATTGCTGGTAGTATGTAAAGACTAGAATTCTAGTAAGACTTAGTCTTTTTCTCAATGCAATTTTCAAACCTCTCCTTTTTTTTTTTAAGATATGGGAGTATTATTGTTCCCATGTAATAGGAAATGAGGTTCAGATATTGAGCAAAACTAGGACTAGAACCTGGGTGTGCTGAGATCCCATAATGTGTCCTTCAAGCAGACCTGGCAAAGGGAATGATAAGATAAAATGGGAGAAAGCTGAAAATTGAAAGCTGCTTCTTGGCACACAAAAAGGGACTGCAAAGCAGGGACCTCTTCCCAGAAAGGAGAGAGTTAGTGTGGCTTGTATACCTTGCTGCTTAGTTATTTGGTGCTTCCAGGCTGTTCTCGGAAATTTTTGCCATTAGGTGCCTTTAGAGTTGTCTGGTGGGTGCTGGTGGTGGAGCAGCATCACTCCAAACATTTGCCCTTTCCTCCTTCTTCCCCCAGCTCTGCATGCTGAGCATGCCATCATATGGTGTGGGACACCCTTGGGGTCAGTTGGGGTCAGCTGTCCTGGTCGTGCCCCCTCCCAGCTCCTTGTGTGCCCAGCAGAGCACGGGGAGCTGAAAAAGTCCTTGACAGGTGTAAGCACTGCTTAGCAACAGCTAAAATATCCCTGCATTATCACCACTGTTTTTTAGCACAAATCCAAAACATAGCCCCATACTAGCTGCTACGAAGAAAATTAACGCTATCCCAGCCAAAACCAAGACACCTTGAGCTGGCATATAACCTCCTTTGCACTTCTTTGGGGGCTCAGCCAGGAATGAGAGCTGCGCAGAAAAGAGATGAAAGGAAGAAATGGAGAATCCCCAGAGAAATTTCAACACGAGCTTTGAACTTTTTTTTTTGAGGTCACTGTAGTTACCTTAAAAAAAAAAAAAAGAAGAAAGAAAAAAAACAGTGTTTGCTTATAAAAAGCTGTGCAAGAGATAAACCCCTCCATTTAATGTGGTTTTAGATAATCTACCCCCCTTTTTGTCGTTAGAAGTTTCCTGATACAGAGCTGGAAGGTGAAGCTTTGACACATGGGGGCAATGAGGCTTTTAATGTTACATGAGAAGTGACAAAATTAATGGGGGCTAAACCACCACCAGGTTGTGGGCACAGGCACCTGACCCACGCGGAGGCAGATTTTACCATAGCCAAAGGAAAGATGACAGGAAGGCTAGTGATTGTAACCGTAGCAGCTGCTGACTGCATCAGCGGTAGCAAATTCAGTCCAGTGGGATGCCTCTGCAATACAGTTCCAGCGCGGTAGCTTTAGATGTCATCTGGGGTTTCTTTTATTTTTCCTTGTAACATTTCTCTGCCTTCTATATATTATATATTTCAGAGTGCACAGCTGAATCCTTTATAGAGAAGGTTTTCTCGCAACTGTTATTTGATTTAAATGAGAATTAGCAAAAAAGAAATCATGGCAGCAAAATCTTACCCTTTATTATCAGTCGATCACAATTCAGTTCTTGTAATACCACAGGCTGCTAATTTTTCACTTTCTTACTACAGAAACCAAAGAATATTTTTTTCTGACAGAAAAACAATAAAAGAAAGATATTTTTTCCAGAATAGAAGACAAGCAAAAAAAAAAAAAAAAAACTTTCAGGTCTTGCTTACAGATCATGAACAGAAAATGTCTCTTTTCTATTTCTTTTTTTCTTAAGGGGCTACTGTGCTAGTATTTATAGGTGGATGACTATGTTTTATATAAATAAATATATAAATACATATAAAAACATAGACAGCTATGGATGTTATCTATAATGCCTACTTTTCACATGGCGGCCATCTTACTGTTCTGTGTTTACTGATAAATATTCAAGAGTAAATAGAGCACTCACTCCACCACAGCTCCTCGGATTCACTGTGCAGAGCACCATTCAATGCCACCATTACTCCTTTCACCCACAGTTCTAGCATAAACTGTCCAGTTCTTCAATTTTTTTCTTCCCTTTGGTGGTCTGTGCTGCAGTCCTTGGTACTGTAGAAATTAGGTATTTCAACAACAACAAGCAACTGTTCTTTGTTGCACTGTGGTGCAATACACTGGAAGAGCAAAACAGAGTATCTGAAGTGATGGGAAGCAAGAGGTGCAGTGGCAGGCACAAACTACCTAGCTGTATGTTTGGCTTGTTCTGGCCCTTCCTGTACATAAGGTATAAGTTACTCGCCAATGCATCAAATTTCTCTGCTGAAGTTTGGTTTGGAAGATAGCAGCAGCAACATAGGTGGACTGATTGCTGGCAGGAGGAATTTTGCTTGGTTACTCTGACTGAAAGAAAACAATGGCAATGAGAGCACGAGAAGCTCTTAATTTAAGGTATTCTTGTGCTCAGTAGTGTGTCTTTGTTTGCATACTTAAGTACAAATGGCCCTAGTCTGAATTATGTATTATTTGAGCCGTATATATAATATTATCAGTCTGTAGTCACTTGGAACCAATAATAAGCTCATACATGCAAGTTATCACTGTAGCTCTTAAAGCAGACCTTAGACCATTGGCCTTGGCCACCTTGTTAACCTCGCTGCACCACTAGACTGTGAGAAGTAACTAAGCTTTACAGAGAAGAACCAGGGGTTGGGGATTACATGGCAAAAACAGCAAGGGAAGGGCTGGTGGATCGGTTTGGTTGCACTGCTGACGTGTGTGTTGTTGTTTTGTCTTTTTGCTTCCATCAGGATGTACCCACTAAATTGGTGGCCAAAGCTGTTCCTTTGCCTATGACCGTCCGCGGGCACTGGTTCTTGAGCCCAAGAACAGAGTACACAGTAGCAGTGCAGACAGCATCAAAGCAAGTTGATGGTGATTATGTTGTTTCCGAGTGGAGTGAAATCATCGAGTTTTGCACAGCAGGTAATGCTGCTGAGGAAACATGCACCACATGACGTGTGCAATTAACGCTAGCTTCGCTGCCTGAGTGGCTTAGCCACCTCCCAGCGCCAGCTGGGCTGGTGGAGTTGTAACAGTCACAACTGGAAACTGGAATTCTAACCTTAGGCTTTGTACGTGCTCAGGTTTGGCACATTAATGGGAGGCAGCTGGAGCGCCCCTTTGCTCCGCAACAGCTTAGCTGCCCCAAAGTGCTGTGCCTGGCACTGCTGCTTGTCCCAGGCTAGGGAAGGAGACTGGTGACCTGAAGTGGAACAGGGCCTGTTGCTGGCTACTAGCACCTGTGGAGAAAAGCCAGAGCAGCAGCTCCCTAATAGACAGCTTGCACGAGACAGTCCGCTGCTCTCCCTTCTCTGCATGCTGCAAAGCCTGAGCAGCACCAACACCCTGTCTCAAGGATCAGGTTAGCCTGTCATTGATTTATAAGTCTCTTCCTTTGGATGTTCATCACACGGTACCAATGTGCTTGCCTGTGTGGACACGGAGTGCTGAAGCGAGCTATGAATTCCACGTTGGTTGAGATGCTGTTTAGGCTGGGTCCTAAAAAGCAAGGTTTTTAACTACGTGAATTGTTATTGGCTCACAACCAGGTAACTTGTAGCAAACAGTTTATCAAATGACATAAGCCAGAGAGGGCAGCTCTCGGCTCCTCTGCGGTCCCAAATACAAGGAAACCAGCTCTAACACAGGCAATCCTGAGCTGAAAGTTGCTGTAGGCTTGCAGAGTTTTTGTGGGGAAAGGAGCGGCAAGAACCACACAGGCGTGTTCCTGCCCTTTGTCTGTTGCCACTGTTGGAAACTGGTGCTGGGCTATATAGGTTGTGTATAGCTGCTGCGCGATGTGAGGTATGTTACTGAGACTCTTCCCAATTATAAGTCTGTGCATCTGTGTAGCTTTTGGAGAGTATTGTGGTTTTCCTGCCCCCCGCCCCATACTAGCAGATTGTCTTTTCTTTCCAGATTATTCAAAAGTTCACCTAACACAGCTATTGGAAAAAGCTGAAGTGATTGCAGGCCGTATGCTTAAACTGTCTGTTTTTTATCGGAATCAGCACAAAGACTACTTTGATTATATCAGGTAAGAAAGTAACCATATGCAAAATTAGTAAATTAAGGGCGTAATGGAAATAAGTCAGTGGAGGCAGCTGTGCTAAAGCTAGAGCAGAATGTCTGTATGCTTTATTGCCAGTTCAGAAGGGGGGAAAATAAAATATAACTAATTTCTTCCACCTTGCTTACCTCAGCACTTCCATTAGGCAATAAATGTTTGTGTTTTGAAGCAGAAACTGAACTACTCACAGGGGCTCCAGCCTGATTAAAGTGTCTACATTTGCATAGGTATTTGCCTGCATATAACAGGTCCACTTCACATATTTGCTCTCCACATACAACCACCCCGTTTCTATGCCCAAATGTAGTACCTGGGGCGCTCCAATGCAAATGTTAATGTACAGATTGTGGGGAGGGGATGGTCAGACACTTTTACAACAGTGTGCTCCAGCTGGAATGAATAAATGGGGTAGCTGGAGGTAGGTTCCTTATTCCTGTTGGCGACCCAGTGTGCTGTCGCGCACACACCTGGAAGCAGCATTGCAATAGAAAAGACGACTTTTCACCAGGAGTCAGAGCTTACGTACTGACCGTGCAGGAGCGACCTCCGTGTAGCCGTAACCTTCCGCCGCTAGACGAACACAGCTGAGAGGTAAGCAGTGTGTCGCCAGCCATTTCAGCACTGTGGCAGCACTGACTACATGGCTTTAATATGCATTGAGAGATGGGGTTGCTGCTGTGCCACATAATTCCAGTTTTATGTGGGTGTCACACTACTACCTGTCGAGAACTGAAAGTTTTTTTAAAACTGGTGAAGAAAAAAATACTCGCGAGAATCCTACTCTGAAGAGCAGCCTCCACCACCCTCGGAAACATTCCTACTTTGTAGTCATGAGTATCTGCTGGATTCCAGGAGTGTCTTGTATATTCCAGAGCATGGGGTTTGCTCTTTCCCTTCTGTGTTTTGGAAGAATTATTTTATTGCGTGTAGCGACAAAGCTGCAGAACGCAATGGCGGTAGAGAACGAATTGCTGTTGTTGAGGTTCTCTGAGGGCCTTATAAATCTCTGCTGCCATCCTGGACTAGAAACCACAGGAGACTTATGCCTGTGGTGGTTCTGCCTCTCACATAGCTTTGTTTTCAGCTATGTAATCATAGCACACCTGCCTTTGTGTTCATAGAGCTTTGAAAATTGCCACTGAGGTGCATTTATAGCTGTGGTTTTGGCCTTGTTCTGCCAAATGTGACTCTAATTGATTGCACTGTATCTTTTCCCCTCCCTCCTGTTATGTTCTTTCTTGTTTCGATACAAATAGACAGGTAGTTTGTTTTCCCTTCTGTTAGCGAGTTAGAGACAAAAAGCTGTGTTTCACCAGCTCAGTACAAAGCTAGACTATGTGTAACTTTCTGACAGGTGCCTTTTCTGATCAGAAATGTACTAAATAGGGTCACAAGGGCCGGTCCTTCCACATTGCACCCTTCTGAATGTTATGGTAAAAACCCTAACCTCATGCGTTCGTCTAGGAAAAATTTCTTGTCATACCACGCCTGCCAAGGGCCTCTGTGGTGTCCTAGCTAGTAAACAAGCTTGGAAAAGCTCTAGTAGCATTGGCAAACAAGCAACTGCCACAGTGCTAACGCAGCAACCCCTAAATGTAGGGTTTGACGTGTGGGCTTGTAGGTAGGGTTCAAGGCACTCTGCTGCTTAACGTCGGCTGGGAGAGCCACAGAGCACCTCAGAGCCCGGGAATGAGTGACCTATAATTAGCCTCATTGGCCACTGGATGTCAGTATCTTGCCACAGAAATGGACCTGCAAGAAGCCTGGCTTTTCAGGTTGCAGAGATGGTGGTTAGTCAAGCTGATTTTTTTTTTCTCCCTAGTCATCCCTTCAGTCATAAAATACCAGTTGTAACACCACCACCACCCCCCCATCAATGTCTTGTGAAAAGGGCTACTACATAATATTTGAATGGCACAGAAAACTTTTGAGCGTTTTTCCTGGAGTCAAATTAAGATATGCTGCTGAGGAGATAAGAAATAATGAAAAAAGTCACAGCTGGAGACATTACCGAGTTGATTTACAGCTGTTGTGTATGTATACTCTGAAATTGTTTGCTTTGACTGCTGCCTTCAGCTTTAACCAAGTAAAACCTTCTCCCACACAGCACCATTTTACCTGGTACGCTGGCAAGTTAAAAGCAGCGAGAGAACAGTTTCTCTTGGCCAAAAAAAAAAAAAAAAAAAGAAAGAAAGAGAAATAGAAAAGAAAAAAGCGTAAAAGTAAAGCAAGAGGAGGATGTGAGACTTTGAGACTTTCCAGCCTCACAGCCTCATCATGCATTTTTAATATGTCAGTGTGTATAAAGGCATTTTCTAAGCGCGCCTACTAGATCTAGTCTTTTGCAGGACTGAGTTACAGAGGGAATGTTTCCCTTTCTGCTATCACACGGTTGTAGGTGCAGAGAGCGCCAAAGCTGCCACTGTGGCACTCCCAGCGAGGTGTGGGCGCAAGTTATGGGGAATGTCCTGCTATACATAAAATCTCAGGTGCTAAGTAGGATTAGAGGGGGGTGTTTTAAACTGTTCACCTAAATTTAGCAGCCTAATGCTGCTGAGTGCAATTTGGGATTTAGGGTTTTAAAAATTCACTCGTTACATTGAATGTTTCTTTTCAATGGAACTAAATTGAGCTCAGCTTGCAGAAAAGTAGCTAGTCGTGTACATTTTCCCCCCTTAGGACTAGTGCTTGCAGAAGCTGGATACCAACCAAACAGGAAACTAACCAAATTGCCTTATACTCTGTGCCCAGCTCTGCTCTGATTGAAGTCAGCAGTAGACAAATTAGACCTGAAATTATCATTTGGGGGGGAAAAAAAAGACGAACTATGGCAGACAGTACATTCCTTCCTATAAGCTCTCTGAAAAACATCATTCAGAAATAACTTTCACTGGCAGTTTTCTACGTGAAATATATACGGCCTATGCTAAAAATATGCATTAACAAACAGTATATTCAGCATATTGAGACTGACTTGCAATTTTCAACATGTGATTAAACTAAAATGTGTTTATTGTTAGAATTGTAGTGGAAGGCTGAACAAATCAGCTAATTAAAGCTGTTGGTGGTTTGGGGGCTTTTTTTTTGTTTATGCTATTCTTTGCCTGCATATGTTACCCACACAGCTGACAGAGAAGCCAGCCTGGCAAAGAAGATTTTTTCCCCTTGAGCAGGAGTTATTCTAGCTCTTTCTGAGTCTGGTGTCACTTGGTTTTCTTGGTCCTAAGATCATGACACTAACCACAGTTCTCAGTTTAATGGTTTTCCTTTGTGTCCCTTCAGTACTGTTACCAAACAGCTTGATGTCTTAACTTTCCAATTTTTCTTTAACATGTGTTACAAAATAAACAATACCAGTCATTCATTTGTAGAGAGCATCATGGGAATGCTATGCAGCCCTCTGTTAAGGATAACAGTGGCAGCCATGGCTCTCCGATCAGTGGGAAGCTGGAAGGCATCTTCTTTAGCTGCAACACTGAGTTTAACACCGGGAAGCCACCACAAGATTCACCTTATGGAAGATACAGGTTTGAGATCGCAGCTGAAAAACTCTTCAACCCAAATACTAACTTGTACTTTGGAGACTTCTACTGCATGTACACAGCCTACCACTACGTCATTCTGGTTATAGCCCCTGTTGGATCGCCAGGAGACGAATTCTGTAAGCAGCGCCTTCCTCAACTAAATATAAAAGATAATAAATTTCTGACCTGCGATGAAGAAGACGGTGTCATGGTTTACCATCATGCCCAGGATGTTATTTTGGAAGTAATTTACACTGATCCTGTGGATCTCTCCCTCGGCACAGTTGCGGAAATTACTGGTCACCAACTAATGAGCTTGTCTACTGCAAATGCAAAGAAAGATCCCAGCTGCAAGACCTGCAATATCAGTGTTGGACGTTAAAACTTCCCTCATTCCTTAGGAGCCTTCAAACCTCTGTTGCCCATTTCCATAGTCAGACATTTTTGTCAGAAGCATGCACATGCCGCTGTCACCAAAAGCAAACACAAGTCTTCAGAATCTCCAATAGCGTCTTTAGTATCTCTTCTCTCCCTCTTTCCCTTCTGTTCCCCCGATGCTTTAAATGATTAGAAGTCCTGGATTTCTTTCTGGCAACCATTTATACCTAGATGCTGCAAAAATTGTTTTCTGTTTCTTGCCAAACATAACAAAATCCTATATAAACTGCTTTAGCAAAATAAAAATAATGGCTTATAAATGGTGTTTAAATATGCATTCATTTTAACTACTGAACAAATACTGGGATAACTCCAAACAGCATGAAAGGTTGTAATTGCAGCATGAGTTCAATTTCAGAGCCTAGAAATGTCAGCACTTCCAAAGTGTTGTTTGACAGTGTTATTTATGTTATTTATATTAGCTAACTGAAAACAGAAATTGTGTCTCGACATAATAAATATAATAGAAAAATATTTTATTTGTACTGTTGTATAAAATATACAATCATATAGAATATATAGATTACATTTTAATATCAATTGTATACATATGTCATGAAATCATTTTCCCTTATCAAAGATGTAGTTTGTAAACTTCAAATAGCTCTGTATCTGTTCCTGTTGCTCTAGATGACTTTAATTAAAACAGATTTATGAAGGAGACCATTTCTGATTCATAAAAGTTAAGTTATAAATTATTCAGTCAGTACACTGAAACAACAAACCTGTGAGAAATAAAAAATTCCTTTTTTAGTGTTCATACTTTTCCTCCGAACTACTTGAAAATGTGTACGTCTTCAAAATCATGCCGAGCCATTACATACAATATAAATACAAACATGGTTGGTACATAATAAGCTTTATAAAATGAAAATCCTCTCACCAAGATACAAAACAAGTTGCTTATACTACGTGGTCGATACGAAATGACAGTTAAAGCTAAACACTAAACATGATTCAACTTATTCAAGTCCCTTTGTTTTGTTTTGTTTTTTTAAATTTTATTCTTCCTTCCTTTACGTCTGGACTAGGTATTTCCCAGAATCCCTGCTTTTCATTTCTAGTACAAAACCCACTGATTATCCTTCTGTTAATAGTCCACTTTTCACACAAATGGTCTATCACAGATAGTGAAAAAAGTCTCCTTAATATTACAAAGTGTGGTGCTCAGAAAGTTAAGAAAGATGCATAATTCCAATGGAAAAATATCTGGTTTATAATCTTATTTTTAGTAAACAAGAAGCCTAGCATTCCTCATCAGATAGCTGTGACAATTATATACCATGTACTTTATTTATCCAAAATATCTTAGCATAATGCAATAATCTAGCCTTGTTTTAATATATATGATGTGTGGCAATTTATAACACAAGAAATACTTTGACATTTTTACAAAGTGCATGCGTCTAAATGAGCTTTGGTAGAAAAGCAAATGGTATAGCGTCAGGCAAAATAAAGTGCAAAGTTTAATACAGAAACAAAAATTAGCATGTATATTTACTGACTTTTAAGTACCATGAGCCAGGTCCTGTGAACCATAGTGAAAAGGACAGCAGCCAGTACACCTGTTTTATCTCTTCCCAGTAACCTGTATCTATTTTGTTTTGCCAAACACTTTCTCTTATTTCAAAAAAAAAAAGACAAAAAAAATCATTCCTCTTAGCAGTCATGTTCCATCTTTCTTTTTTTGCATAGGCAGCATCACTTTGCTCTACTCCCAGACTTTTAGACCAAATCCTGGCACTGGTTCTTTGTTTGCACCTTTCTTTGAAGCTACTGGAATTGAATGGCAACTCTTGAAAGACAGAGTCCATTCATGAGTTCTTCCTTCATTTCTTTTAAGCTCATGTTTCTTTTAATGTAGTGAATCAGCACATTAGGAACTGGTATTAATAGTTAATTATAGTGCGTGTTAATTCTGGAAATAAATGTGTGGTACTTTATCGTGTACTAAGATGTACTAAAACCCTGGAGAGCATTTCCTCACGCTTTTAAAACTGAGATCAGGTCAAACTGAGGACCTGCAATA